>NC_089497.1:70822977-73525477 GCF_036850765.1 Saccopteryx bilineata | reverse complement strand
AGAAACAATTTAAAATTAAAATTATGCTTATGGAGAATAAGACAATTAAATTTCATCAAAATATAAATTATATTTTGTCATTTGTTTATTGACACTCTAAAAATTATTTATTGGGAGAAAATAAAAGCTCTTAAAGTACAAATTTTTCTGTTGAATAGTATAGAAATACTGAGGACCTATAAATGTATTATTTTCTGCTGATTCAGATAACACTTTTGATATGAAAATATGTAGAGCCAATTTTGGCTAAACACCAGCTGAATATATTAACAGCAAACTTTTCACTATTGGGCATCACTTAAAATCTTTACTGCATTTTTTTTACTACAGAAAATGTTCTATTACATTATTTTCCTCATCATTACTGCCTTTATTTTTCATTAAAGCTTTAAGCTAGCATTAAAATTTTCAAATCTGCAAATTTCCAAATAACAATATTTCTACATCAATTAAATTCACCGAACAAATAAATAATTTAAAACCTATTTTAGATTATGAAAGCATGTGTTGTTCACATTAGCTTTTATTAAATATTTCTTTTCACGTTTCCTGTGTGAATTCTGGAAGTAGGGAGCTGGAAAGGATATAACACTTTTGCATCAGAGCCGCTGGCCTTGGAGAGTAGCACAAATACTGTTCCAATGAGTCACCATTTTGAAGATGGGCCAGATGTGTGGCAGTATTATGGTGGGCAGGGAAATCTCAAAATAACATGCTACAATCTGCCTATGACTCATCAGCATATGTGTATGTATGTGTGTGTCCCCAAGCAATGTTTTTGGCCAAATGGTGCTTTAAAATACTGACAATATTTTACCTCAGCTTGAATCCTGTGATTAGCAACTGTGGATTTTCAAGAAAGATGCAAAGAGGCAAATGACTAAAAGCATGCATAACTAATTGAGGACTGTAGTCCTTAAGGAATAGGAGTAGTTAGCTAGGAGCACAAATTAGGAATATTGCTGCATTAACTTAAATAGAACCCTGGGAAATAACCATTTAAAAATATGTATTTGTTGAACTAGTTGGTATAGTTAGATAATGGAAAGACAAGCATTGACTTTTTGTTCTTTCTGCCATTGTTATGACCTTCCTTACAATGATAACACTTTCTGGGATACCAAAGATATGGAAAAAGACATTATCCTCATTTCCCAATCTAGAGTGCTAAAAAGACATCAGGGAACCAGACACATTAAACAGTGAGGCATTTCAAAGATGGAAACGCTTTTGTATTTTTCCAAAGCTCTTACTTTAATGCTGTATTTTACCATATTAGGAGAGATCCTTATTTTCCATGTGTTTGATTGACATTTTCACTTTGTGTCTTCACTTTTTGGGGACAGTTATTGTCAGAAGCTTGGACTGGGGTTCTGGCTTTCACAAAATAATTTTGAGGTGATCTCTGTGGGGAAGTAAAGAGGAAGTATCTTGAGGAAGCAGGTCAAATTTGGGGCTCAAGTGCTTGTGTGAGAGAACAGAGAAAATGAAGGGAGCAGGTGTGGAGTGAATGATGGAGCATCTTTCCTGAGAGATGCCCGCGGAGCTGCAGCAGCAGAGACACGCCCCTCTCCCTTCCAAGGCTGATGGTGTGGACCTTCCTTGTGAAGATGTGTCAGATGCATTTTGCTCAGAAAATCTATACATTTCACATATTTGTCAAAATTTAATAGACAAATATATTGCATAGTCACATACCTCAAAATAAGCCAGATACAAAAGGACAAATATTGTATAATTCCACTTAAATGAGCTAACCACGAGAGGCAAGTTCATAGAGACAAAGTACAATAGTGGTTATGGGGGATGGGAGGAAGGGGAAGGGGAGTTTTTGTTTAATGGGTATAGGGTTTCTGTTTGAGAAGGTGAAAAACTTCTGATAATAGATAGTGGTGATTATACAATAATGTGACTGTACTTAATACTACTGAATTGTATACTTAACATGGTGTAAATGGTAAATTATAATACATATATTATATTTTACCACAATAAAAAAATTCCAAAAATATGTAATAGTGAACAACCTGTATACCATATTTTGCATGCATGGAATATATCCTCTTGATAAATTCATAAGGTGTGCAAATATAGGTGCATTTTGATAGTTATTTATCTATCTTTTCACCAATTGTGTATTAGGCTGCCTGTTTCCTCACATCCTAACACTGTATTTAATTAGATTTTTCTCTTTCTAGCAACGTGAAAGGTGAAAAACCAATTGCTTCTTTGAAGAAGAAAAGGAAATCTTGTCTGTAAACTTCTTTAAGCGGATGGAGTTGGGATCCCATTGGTCTTATGTGTATGAGTGGGGAATTTGAGTCACATTAGAGCTTTTAACCCATGCTCTAATGAATCTGTAGTTGAGCTGATAACATGTCACTCAATCAGTGACAAATCATTCATTAAATTTTAAATGGCCTTAGCCATTTAATAGATGGGTTAAAAAGTTTGCCCAGATGACATATATGGTATTGTTTCAATCTGTATACTTTTTAATTTGAAGAAATTCAACTTTTTTCTTGCTTTGATTTTACAATAAATAAGATATAATGTTTGCCTTGAAGAGCTTACAGTGTGGTGGAGGAAGCTATCCAAATAGTCAGGCTACTGCAATTGCCTTGTGAGAGTGAGAGTGGATTGCTGTAGAAATGTGAGTGGGTGGGTCCTTACCCCAGATATGGGTCCTGAGGGGCAAGTAAGACTTTCTAGAGAGGCTTGCATGTGCATTAAGCTTTATGACCAATAGGATTTAGACAGGTGGAGTGGGGAGGGGAGAGATGAAAAGGGTGAATAATTTGATGAATCTAGAAAAGGGACAGACACATTCATTGCAAGGTCTTGAGGCAAGAGAAAGTGTGGACCCTTCAGAGCATTCCAGATAGTTTAGGGGGGCTGCAGCCAAGAATGAGAGAATTCTTCTGATCAGATTTCTTTTTGTATTCTCTGTAATAAGTCTAGACCCTAGTCAAGTGTCAGACTCGGGTTTCTCCTGAACCTGGAGCTTGGCAAGGGCTTTTCAGTTGCACTCTTGGGTCAACAACAAAGTTAATGATAATTCTTTCTCATATTTTGAAATTCTTTTGACTTCAGGGCCATAGTATGTGGAGCAACCCTACCTTGTTATCTCCCATTTCCCTACTTCCCTTTTTTCCTCCTTGACTTTTATCTTCTTCTTTTTCAAACAATCCTGAAATCCCAACCTGCAAGCCTTTCTCCAAAGTCTTTCCTATTTCTCCCCACTTCTTGTCTGTAAATCATTTGTTTCTTCTTTGATCATTTATCAAGGATTGCTTTTGTGCTGGACACTCGGTAATGTGTTGTGCTGGGGATACAAGGATGAATAAGACCAGTTCCTGTTCTCAGATTAATATTCTCTGAGTAGCCTGGCTGGTGATGGCACAGTGGATAAATTATTAACCTGGGATGCTGACGTGAAGTCCCAGGTTCGAAACCTTGAGGTCACTGGATTGAAGATTGGCTCATCCGGCTTGAGTGCAGGCTTGCCAGCTTGAGTGCGGAGATGCCTGCTTCAGCGTGGGATCATAGACATGATCCCATGGGCACTGGGTTGAGCCCAAGGTTGCTGGCTTTAGCAAGGGGTCACTGGCTTGGCTTGAGCCCCCTGGTCAAGGCACATATGAGAAGCAATCAATTAAGAACTAAAGTGATGCAACTATGAATTTATGCTTCTCATCTCTCTCCCTTCCTGTCCGTCTTTCTCGCAAAAAAGAAAAAAATTCTCTGAGTACTTCATTATCTTTATTATAGTGCTTGTCATAGCCTGCTGTGTATGACAGGGCAACCTAATTACTCTGAGAGCATTTTGATTTGTACAGGTAGCTATCAGTCATAGAATAGTGTCTAGGACACACAAATATGTATTGTCCAATCCTTTCAATTTGGGATGGTGAGGGGGAAGGGGAAGAGAGAGACAGACAGTTATTGAGCATTTACTCTGTGCCAGGCACTTGGATAAGTGCTTTATTTCTATTACCTCATTTAAGTTTTCTCAAAAACGATGAAGCAGGAATAAATACTTTCTCCATTTCTCATGATGGGAAATGAGAAACAGAATGCTTAACTGATTTCCCTGGGTCACACTGCTAAGAAGTGGCAGAGCCAGAATTCATTCCCATAGAGTCTGATTGCAGGGCTCTTCCTTTTAGCTACTGTTCTAGACTGATTTTCTTTTTGGTCATCATTCTTCAACAGGTCACACAATCAACAGCACAATTGCAGTCTACAGGTAATTTTGCTTTACTCATTTTGAAGTCCACAAGATTCAGTGGCCTGTGATTGTGTGTTCTAAATATGAGTTCACATCTAGGTTGTAGCACCCAGTCAGTGAGCTCCAGACATCAGGTAGCATCTATATTTATTTAGTTTTACGTGATGCTTGTAGACAGATGTCTGCATTTGTATGAGCCTTTAAATGCCATGTGTTGATGATAATGAGACTGATTTATGCTGCTTTACCAGATGGATCCCCAGGGCTGCTTGGAAACTGGCACACAATCAAAGGCAACTTGCAGATAGCTGTGATGTGACAAGTAGATCTTGGGGCTCTGCTTGAGCAAGCGTTTAGTGTGATTTAGAGCAGGGCTTCACAAACTGGTCCACTGAAATCTCCCCTATCACAGTGGACAGTGAAGTATATACGTCTGCCAGCTGGTGATGAAGCATGGAATTATCAAGGTATGCCAATGCCTTGAAGTCTCCAGGTTTTATCTTAAAATTTAATGCTGATTTGTAATAATCTAATAATAATTGAATAATATATTCATGCTTATTTGAAAATGACAAGTAACATAGGTACTGCAGGGGGCATGGTATTATTTTTTGCAACCCCAAGGACTCTCTGGCACACCATTTTATCAGACTTAATTTGGAAGAGCACTGGTTAAATAAAACTGATATGGAGTATTTGAGGTGTGGCCATTTATAACAGTCATGTCAGGGATGAGAGGGTGTACAAGGTGAACATGGCAGTCTTTGCCAATCCATAGTCTAGGGCTGAATACCCGCTAATGGCTGTTTATCAGTCATGGTCATTTGATATCCCTGTGTGGAGACAGGTGTGAGCTGTCCTACAAGCAATGTAGACAATGTAATGTTACTTAAGTGATCAGTGATGTTTCCCTGCCCCTGGGATTCTAAGTCAATGTGACTTGAACCCCAGTCTGCAGTGGTCCCTATAATTTTTGACATTCCTAAGGGCTTATTTTCTTGAGGCTTCCTCCAGTTTAGAGTTTTGTATCTGCAAGTGTTTTCAGTTTTGTTTCTTGTCCACCTGGATGCAAAAGTCAGTACCTCTACTAGTTTACTGTCCCAAATCCACTCACACTAAATATTTCCTGAGTTTGTTAACTTGACTGAATATCTGAGGACTTCAGTCTGCCAACAATTTCAGTAGCTTCCAGCTCTTCTCTCCTCACTCTGACTTTCTTTTCTTCTACTCCTACCCTCTTAGGAGCAAGCAAATTGCTCTCTTTGTACCATGGCTAGTAGTTTCACCCTCTCCTCAGAGTCCTCGACCTCAGGTGAATTCCTGCCCTGTTGGGCTTACCTACCCCAAGTGGGGCTACTAAAGCATTTTTCCAACAAAGGCAATTCTAATTCTCTAAGAGGAGTTCTTATATCAGCTGTCAAGAGAATTAAATATTCTTCATCTAACACCCCCCCAATAATAAAGTATCAAAGGTTGAAAGTGATTTATTTTCTTTTTAAAAATAAATTAGAACAGACTCAAGGTTATCTTGGTAATAATAGCACTCTTTCTCTGCCTTGCATTCCAATATGCTGTCTTGAATAGGAAGAAAGGCAGGAAGTTACAGCTTGCTCAAAGGGAATTGAGCCTGTAGGGGTGCTATCTGTGTATTGCAGGGGATAAAGGAGCTCCTACTTTGCCTGATTCCTGAGGAGTTGTTATCTAGCATCTGCTTCAGATATTCCCAAAATTTGATTTGCAGTCTCTTAGAGCAGCACACGTAGTCTGGGCAGTACTGCCAATTTAGAAAATTATTCTTTTTACTGAACTATACATTTCAGCTTTCTAAAACTTCCATCCTCATTTTCTAACCCTATTTACATAAATTCAGAGCTAATTTGATTTGAGTTATATTAGCTTAATATCATATACTTTCTATCCTAAAATATATATCAGAGAAACCATTTTACTGCTCAAAATGTCTTGGTGGCCCCCCATTTATCAGAGAATAAAATCTTACCTTCTTAGTAGAACAATCAATGTCTTTGTTAAACTCTATCAAACCTTTCTATCTTAATGTCTGTTTTCCCTTTGTTTTACACCTCCTGCTGTCCAAGTTACTCTAATCCCCCAAGTAGACATGTCATTTTGTTTTTGTTCTGCTTTCCCTCCACTGTAAAGAACCCCCAACCTGCTTCATCTTTACTCATAAGCATCTTAGTTATTTTCCAATGGTACTTTCACCATGAAGCCTTCCTTGGTCCAATGAATTGCTATCTCTGGGTTCCCTATTGTTACTTTAGACCTGTGCTCATCCAATACAGTAGCCACTAGCCACATGTGATAATCTTGAACACTTCAATGTGGCTAGTTCAAATTGTGATGTATTTCAAATGTAAATTACATACTGAATTCAAAGACTTAGTACACAAAACAGGATGTAAATGTCTCATAGGTAGTTTTTTTAATATTGATTCTATATTGAAATAAGATTTGGGTTGTAGTGGCTTATGTAAAACATATTAAGTTAATTTTACATTTTCAAAAAACTTCAGTGTGGCTACTAGAAATATTTTTTTGTTTTTTGTTTCTGTATTTTTCTGAAGTTGGAAATGGGGAGGCAGTCAGACAGACTCCCGCATGCGCCTGACTGGGATCCACCCAGCATGCCCACCAGGGGGCCATACTCTGCTCATCTGGGGCGTCGCTCTGTTTCAACCAGAGCCATTCTAGCGCCTGAGGTGGAGGCCACAGAGCCATCCTCAACACCCGGGCCAACTTTGCTCCAATGGAGCCTTGGCTGTGGGAGGGGAAGAAAGACAGAGAAGAAGGAGAAGAGGAGGAGTGGAGAAGCAGATGGGCGCTTCTCCTGTGTGCCCTGAATGGGAATCAAACCAAGGACATCCACACATCAGGACATGCTCTACTATTGAACCAACTGGCCAGGGCCTAGAAAATTTAAAATTACATTAGTAGATCACATTATAATTCTATTGAATAACCCTTCTTTAGACCATTACATGAGATATATTCTAAGCACCTTTCATTATCACCCTGTATTCATTTCAGTCCCTGGTGTTAGAGTTTATGTTTCCCTAAGGTCAAGGACTTTTATAACCTATTATTTCTCACTACTCCCCCAAAGACTCTTTCAGTGGATGTACAATATATGCAAATGAAAAAAAAGAGATAACATTTTATTGGAAGAGATCAGAAATTCAAGTGACTACAGAAACCAGGCAGGGAGCACAATTATATGACATGAACTGGGTTTAACAGGGACCTTGGTGTTAGGGATACAGTAGGATTTGGGACTTGATTAGCAGGGACTATGGCCAATTAGAGATTCATGTCTTTGTAAAAGAGGCAGCCACTTCTTCCCAACAGCTGAATAATTGCCACAAAAGAATGAGGCTCAGGGTTGTCAGTTTCAAGAAAAACTAGATATCTGGACTTTTATATGAATTTAATTGATTTTTATATATTGACTTTATTCTTAAAAACTTTGGGTGGGGCACAACCTGTACAGGTTGACGGCCTGGATACATCCTGAAAATTATCAGTGTTTATCATCTCAAGAGTAAAATGAAATTTACTAGCAGTACCGTGTTAAAGCAGAGTAAAATGAGATTCATTATTGTGGCCTTGATCAAGAAGGGACTGGAATTTGGATCCTTGATTTACAGATTATTCAGAAAGTTATTGGTAGATGGTATTTCCAAACATTCCCAAATACTTTAAGTTAGAAAACATACCCCTCTGTAGAATTTTTCTACTCTTAAGGGAAAAAAGGGGGAGGTAGATATATGCTCAAGGAAGCTATCATTTTATGAATTTTCAGAGCTCTCATGACTTGTGTTGACAGAGAGATTCTTTTGGTTGACTTTAGCCTGCATGGTGTGGCAGGTTAGAATGGGCTGAATGCTAGTCAGAATAATGTTATTTTTAAGTGACAGTGTGCTGCTTCCAAGGTAGATTAGCAGTACCCATTCTTTGGTTAACATTTCTTTGAAATCCAAAATCAGTAGACCAAGTAATGCAAAAGAACTCTGGCTTTGAATTGTATTGCATGCTGCACAGGTTCTTATTAGTACTTTACTTTTATTGTTTAGTTTTATAAAGCTCAGTAACCTGTAGTCATAACAATATGATAATTACCTTACCAAAGAGGTCATAATTCTATTGAGTAAGAAAATAACTAAAGATATATAAAACTTCACTTCAATTTTAATTTTGTTATTTTGCATATATATTGAACACCTGAAATAAAAAATTCTATTTACAATGTTGTCTTTGAAAGTTATCCATCATGTATAAATGAGTATCTGAGAATTAAAAAAAAATCTAAGCAAGTGAAATAAGTAAATCAGAAAAAAAACTAAGAACTATATGAATCCATACATAGAAGGGACATAAAAATGAGACTCAGAGACATGAACAAGAATATGATGGCAACAGGGGTGGGGGGTGGGGGGAGAGGGTGAAGAAGGAGAGAGAGGGTGGGGGAGGGGAGGGGCACAAAGAAAACCAGATAGAAGGTGACAGAAGACAATTTAGCTTTGGGGGAGGGTATACAGCACAATCAAATGTCAAAATAATCTAGAGATGTTTTCTCTAAACATATGTACCCTGATTTATCAATGTCACTGCATTAAATTTAATAAATAAATTTTAAAAAATCTAAGCAAACAGAAAGGAGCATATTATGATAGGAAATCCATGAATCAAAGTAATGCCATATTCTTAGCTTTTAATACATAGTATAATTTGACTAAGTAAAGGGACCACTGTATTATCTTGTTTCATTAATTGTTAAGTATCAGTGAGTTGTAAATTTATCCTGACTTTTGGTTAGTCTTTGAATAAGTCCTGAAATCTTTCTGTTTCTCAGTTTCCCCATTTACAAAGTAATTGTAATAACCCCATTTATCTCTCAAGCATAATCCTATACTGGTTTGAAAGATGGTGCTACTCCTGGCAAAATGTTATGATATCACCCTGTCTGGTTGGCTCAGCAGAAGAGCGTTGACCCAGTGTGTGGAAGTCCTGGATTTTATTTCTAATCAGGGCATACAGGAGAGGCAACCATTTGCTTCTCCTTCCCTCCCCCTTCTCTCTCTCCTTTTCTCTTCCTCTCCCACAGCCATGGCTGGATTGATTTGAGCATGTTGACCCTGGTGCCGATGATGGCTCCTTAGGACCTCTACCTCAGGCACTAAAAATAGCTCAGTTGCTAGCTAGTTTTGGCAGAGCATTGGCTCCAGACAAGGGTTGCTGGGTGGATCCCCATCAGGGCCCATGCAGGAGTCTGTCTCTGTACCTCCCCTCCTCTCACTTGAAAAAATAATGTTCTGAGATCTAAATCTAAGCAGATAGATGTGGTTGTCATTTCCACAGTATGTTGATATAGCAAATATATTTTATAAGAGCAACCTGGGTTGCTTTATGGTATGTTATTATTTACAAATCAGCAATTAGCTGTTATATTATTATTTAGTTCCACAAACTAGTTATGAAGAGTAAATAACCATACAAATGAACCATTACAAAAGATATAATAAAAACATTAATGGAAGTCTTTTAATGGAGAAAAACACCCAGAATTCCAAACAACAAAAAAACCCCTCATTTTTTATATTATCTACCAGTCCTAGTCAAAATGCATTCCACCTTTTCACATAATTATAATCATAATAGAGATAACATTTAGTATTGTCTTTTGTGACAATATACTCTATTTCCCCATATTTCTACATAGTTTTCAAAATTATCATTTTATGTCAGTGTAATACTTCATTAAATATAGGTATTATAATTTACATAACTATTTATTTTATTGCTGGTAATCTGGCTTTATCAACTCTTTAAAGGTAGATATTCCAGAAAGAGTGAAAAGTTAAAAGTGTTTCACCTTAATTGGTGAGAAATAGGTTGATGATGAGAGATGTCTGTCACTTCTCTAAGTCTAGGATTATCTGCATGGTCTAGTGGTTTTATAAATCCAAGAATAGCTGAGGACAGTGGTGAGGATGCAGATTTGGGAGACATTGGCATGTAGATGGTCATCCAAGACATGGGGCTCTGATGAGATGAGCCATGTTTAATGTGACTAGTTCAAAGGGTAACTGAGGACAGGACTCTAGAAGACAGTCACATTTAAAGGAAAAACTGAAGGAATAAAATACAAAGGGGACTAAGAAGGAATGATCAGAAAGAAACAGAAATGTCCTAGCAGTTCTGACTCACACAGGGGCAGAGCTAACTCTGGAATCTAAGGCTACTGATATGTATCTAAGGCTATTGCTAGCTCCACCATGCTGTGGGCCGGCACAGTTGTAACCTTGAACACTTTGCATTTCATGCCTATTTCCAGTCTCGGACAGAATTCCTCCATCCACCTAGGTCTATTTGATTCTTTAAAAACGTTTTTAAAAATTTACTGACTTTAGAGAGAGAGGAAGAAGAGAAAGAGAGAAACATTAATTTGTTGTTACACTTATTTATTTATTGATTGATTCTTGTATGAGTTCTGGCCGAGGAACGACCCACAACCATGGTGTAATGGGAAGATGCTCGAACTGACTAAACTACTGGGCCAGGGCTGATTTTTTTAAAAATTGTGTTCATTTCTCAATTTGAATACATCTAAGAATAGAATAACTTGGTTAAAAAAAATGTTCTGTTTATTTCCACTGCTGTATTATAACAGTGATTCCCAAAAGCTGGTTCAAGGACATAGAAGTTCTGTTTCAGTAGATTTAGGGGACCCCAAGGATTTTCATTTTTAATAAGCTCCCAAGTAATTCTGATGGACATTCAAGTTTGGGAACCCTTGATTTATTAACCAGAAGTACGAGTTGGGCAAAAGTAGGTTTACAGTTGTTCATATGGGAACTAATACAATAATGAATAAATATAATACAAAAATAAACTGTGCTTTGTGTATTTACAGCTGTAAACCTACTTTTGCTGACCCAGTATATAAAGGCTTTACAGAGATTTTAAAATGGGAGATAAAGCAGTTTGCCATACCAGGGGATAAATAAATGAAGCATAGTCCTAATTTTCTTGACAATTTATTCTCATAAAGAGTTGGTCCAAAGCATGTATATGTCTGTTGACCTTGTCCTCTGTTAAGAATATTGGGCAGGATTCTGAGGAAATTAAAAAGAAGACAGCATGAATGAATAATTGGATGCACTCAGAAACTATAGAGGGATCCCTAGATCAGTATTTGTAAAAAGCAGTATGCGTCAAAGACAATCCCAGCCAACGAGAATGGGAGAGTTGTATCAGGATGCTTCCTTCCAGGGCTCCTCACCTGTGTACCGCTTCACTTCTTGGCTCTCTCTGTGGGAACTATGTGTTGCAGTAGAAAGTGCCTTGGACTTGGTATGAGATGCCTTGGTTTGGAGGTCTGCTCTGCTCCTTGCCAGCTGAGTGACCCTCAGAGAGTTCTGTAACCTTCCTGAGCTTGGGATTCTTATCTGTGAAACATGATAACACCAGCATGAGAAATGGTTTTTTTTTGTTGTTTTTTTATTTTATTTTATTTTATTTTTTTTTCATTTTTCTGAAGCTGGAAACAGGGAGAGACAGTCAGACAGACTCCCGCATGCGCCCGACCGGGATCCACCCGGCACACCCACCAGGGGCGACGCTCTGCCCACCAGGGGGCGATGCTCTGCCCATCCTGGGCGTCGCCATGTTGCGACCAGAGCCACTCTAGCGCCTGAGGCAGAGGCCACAGAGCCATCCCCAGCGCCCGGGCCATCTTTGCTCCAATGGAGCCTTGGCTGTGGGAGGGGAAGAGAGAGACAGAGAGGAAAGCGCAGCGGAGGGGTGGAGAAGCAAATGGGCGCTTCTCCTGTGTGCCCTGGCCGGGAATCGAACCCGGGTCCTCTGCACGCTAGGCCGACGCTCTACCGCTGAGCCAACCGGCCAGGGCCATGAGAAATGGTTTGATGATGTAAATGTGAAATAATACTCTGAAAGGAGCAATTTCTGGTGTGCTTGCTCTCATGAATATTTGTGAAATATCAACATCTAAAATGTTTAAAAATGATCGTTTTTAAATATCCTTACATTGTTTGGGTGTGATGTGTATTTAAATTGGTGTTTTAAAGTACTGATTCCTAAAAGCTGCATCGGGGCACAGAGTTCTAGCATGGCAGATCTGCACTGGGACCTTTTAGCCTGTGCTTTTTTTTTTCTTAATGAATTCAAAAATTTCACCTTTACCTTCTTTTTAAATGTTATATAAAATTTACAGACAAATTGAAACTCATGACTACATATTAATGATTAATTTGGGGATATGCATTAAAATTTTTACCTCCCATTCATTGTCCTGCTGAACATTGCTGGGCTTTAAATTTTCTCTTTCTTTCTCTCTCTCTCTCTCTCTCTCTTTCTTTCTTTCTTTTTTTTGGAAAGAATTCTTGCCTTTAAAAAAGTCTTGAGTGAATTATTTTCTTTCACTCACATTTATTCCTTTAAGCTAAGCTAAATATGTGACCATTTAATTGCTGGTTTTAATACCTATTTTTAAATCTTTTGTTCTAAAATATATGGCTTTGATTTTATTATAGAAGCCTGTGTGCTTTTTAAATCTTTCCTTCAGTCTTATCTCTTCAGTCACTTCACTTTACGTAGCCTCTTTGAAACAACAGGTGTTTCTTTGTTATGAGATTTGACTTAATTTAAATCGAGTGGAAGGAGGGAAGGAAGTCTGCTCTGTCCTGTCAGGTTTGGCTGCACTCTGGAGGCTCTTTAGCAAGCATTGCAATGAACTGATTTATCTTTCTTTAGAGACTGCTAGATGGGAAGGAAGAGTAGAAAGACTGCTTTAGACAATATCTTTTTTTAATTTTAATTTATTGTGGTGACTTGGTTTCAAGTGTCCCACTCAATGTAACACCCTCTACACAATATCTTAAACCTAAAAAGACTAATTCGAGTAACTAATATTTTCCCATTGACTTAGGGTGTAAATTTGTAAATACTCTATCATCACTTTTTATTCTTTGTGATTTCTTGGTGACTCTAGATTTAAGGCTTAGTTCTTTCATTTGTTTGAGGTCTCTGTCAATTTGTCTGACACATGGTGAATGACAACAATTTTAAGCTTAATTTTATGTATATGTCTTATCATATGAATAAAAACTACACTTGCTCCTGTCCCTCCTGATCCACTGGTGTGGTTGGTCACTCCTGATGCATTTGAAAGTTGTTTGCTTACTTGTTTTTGCCCCTCTCCCTCCACTAAAATGTGAATATTTTGAGTGTAGAGCCATTTGTTCACTGCTGTATTCCTATGCATAAAACAGTGGTTGGTACTCAAAAATAATTTGTTGAAGGAATATGTGATTTGTTTTTTAATAGCAGGGCACACCTGTATCCTGGGTTGTATGTCTTATTTTTTGACTAGATTTTTTTTTGTTTTTGTAATCTGGTAATCTTCCTCCATTTTAAAGAGCCTTACCTTCTGGTAGGGGTTGCTAAAATTCTGATTGTTGTCTATGCAGAAAACCCAGCAGAAACCTACTGGCTGTGCTGGTGGTGGTACAGCATCAGGTGTTAGACTGGTGGAGTCAGACCAGACCTTGGTTTAGTAACCTTAGTACTTGACTTCTGGCCAAGAAATAATTCAGAGTCAAAACTCAAACTAGAGAAAAAGTTTATTTAGAAAGTCAAAGAGGTAGAAGAAGTGAGCTGTAGAAGAAATGGGCTTAGCAAACAAGTTACAGCAAAAGAAGGGCCTTTGAAGCTTAGGAGAAAGAGAGATGCATGAAAAATGCAGTAGGGGGGTTGGAGGAGGGATAAGAGAAAGAGAGGAGACAGAGAGGGAGAGGGAAAGAGGAAGAAGGAGGGAGGCAGAGAGAGAAGGAGAGTAGGAGAGGGAAAGAGGGAGAGGGAGAGAGGCAGAGAGAGAGGGAGAGTGGGAGAGGGGAAGAGGGAGAGGAGGGAGGCAGAGAGAGAGACAGAAAGAGAGAGAGAGAGAGTGAGAGAGAGAGAGAGCTCCATACTGGGTCCTTGTATTGAGGGTATTTATCTGGAGATCTCAATGAGGATCTCAGTAGATAATTCACCAGTTCTCCAAGTGTGTCCTTACAGTGTTGATGGTTTCCACTGATTGGTCAGTACCCGGGCAGGGCATTCTTTGTCAATGCAGCTGGTCCTGGTGTCAGCCACCACATTGCTTGTCTGGTTTTGTTGCTTTTCTAGACTAGAAGCTGAAACACAACTGAGGCCTTGCTGTTATCCCCAGGGGCTAATGATTAAGGGAGTGGTCATGCAAGAATCTGCATGGGAGTTGCATGAGGCCACTCTTCAGCCCCTTGTTCCTCCCCCAAGGGGGTCTATGGCATTACTAGCTATATGCCAGGGGAGGAAAGGTCAGGAGAGAGTCTGAACCACATCACCAGAGATATGAAATATCAGGCAGTCTAAACCACGTGATCAGCAATATGAAAAGTCAGAGATTCTAAATTGCATGACCAGTAATATGCTAGGAGAGGAAAGGTTACCCTGTGGGTGAGGTCCTTGTTTTCCAGGTCTTGTCCATTGTTAGACACCCAGGTTTTCTTGCCCTGGTGACCTTCTGTATCTGACCCATCATCCTACTCTGCTCCTGTCTGTCTAACTACCTACTAGAGGTGGCATTTAGGTATGTGGTTCCAGAAGCCTGAGTTGGTTGTCACAGTGATAAAAGACACATCATTCAGGAGAAAACATTAGCCAAGGTGTAATACTGGTATATGAAGCTAGAATGCCAATTTGTAGAATGATAATAAGAAATAGAGAACTAGAATTCTGCAAGCCTATCATTTCTATATGCTCCTTCAGCAAAACTTTCCCTTCTATCAACAGTGTTTGTCACTTTACTGTATCCCACTTACCTGTTTACTTAGCTCAGACCACAGTGAAAGCAAGGTCTTTAAGGGCAGAAGCCAAGTCTATCTTGTTTGCCATTGAATATTCAGGACATAGTACAGTGGTGGGATACAGCCGGTCACACAGGTTTGAATGAACTGATACCTAATTTTTTTGTTTAGTTTGATGAACCAGTTGTTAAAATAGCACTTGTAATAAGGGTTCTCTCTAAGGTGGATGCCTGGGCAACTGCCCAATATGGAAATCATAAGTTTACATTTCTTACTCTTTTTTAATGTTCATCTGTGCAACAGCATATTCTAAGCGCCCGTAGTAGTGTTCATTCCATCCATAAGTGAAAAAAATTGCAAGTCAGGACGCCAATCAAGAAACAATATGGGAATAGCTTAAATAACAGTTTTATTGGTTTTTGCCAAGTATTATTTAATATTTTTTCATTAATATTTTAAAACTCGATTTATTGAAGGGGTTTTTGGAGTGATGTCAGAGAAATTGCACCATAAGGAGACCTACCGATACCTCTCCCCAAAATTTCAACAAGTTCTTCAACCAGTGACAGAAAAATCTATCCTTGGAGAATCTGGAAGTCCCACACACTGAACATGAAGTGCTATTAACAAAACCACCCTCAGATGCCATTAAGAAAAAGGAAGTCGAGTATCATGGATACAAAAGACAGAGATGTAGTATGGATAGATGAGGAAAAATCTATGGAGAAAAAATTTAATATATTGGAAACCTTGGCACTAAATGACAGAGAATTTAAAATAGAAATTCTAAAAATACTCAGAGATATACAAGAAAACACAGAAAGGCAATTTAGGGAGCTCAAAAAAACAACTCAACTAACACAAAGAAAATATTACCAAAATATTGAAACTATGAAAACAAATCAAACAGAGATAAAAAACTCAATTCATGAACTGAAAAACGAGGTAACAAGCTTAGCTAATAGAACAGGACAGATAGAATTTAGAATTAGTGAAATAGAAGACAAGCAACTTGAGGCACAACAGAGAGAAGAAGAGAGAGACTCCAAAATTTTTAAAAAAATGAGAAAGCCCTACAGGAATTGTCTGACTCCATCAAAAAGACTAATATAAGAATAATAGGTATATCAGAAGGAGAAGAGAGAGAAAATGGAATGGAGAACATATTCAAACAAATAATAGATGAGAACTACATAAGCCTGTGGAAAGAACTAAAGCCTCAAATTCAAGAAGCAAACAGAACACCAAGTTATCTTAATCCCAACAAACCTATCCCAAGGCACATCATAATAAAATTGGCACAAACCAATGACAAAGAAAAAATTCTCAAGGCAGCCAGAGAAAAGAAGAATACAACATATAAAGGAAGTTCTGTTAGATTATCATTGAATTTCTCAGCAGAAACTCTACCAGCTTGAGAGAGTGGACCCCAATATTTAAAGTTCTAAAAGAGAGGAACATTCAGCCAAGAATACTATACCCATCAAAGCTATCCTTCAAATATGAAGGAGAAGTAAAAACATTCACAAATACAGAAAAGATGAGGGAATTTATCATCAGAAAACTCCCACTCCAGGAATTACTAAAGGGGGTTTCTCAACCAGATACAAAGAATAAAACAAAACAAAATCACAAGTAGAAGCTCCACCACCAAGAACACAATAAAATCAAATTTAAACTGTGACAACAAAAACAAAAAAAAAGGGGGGGGGAGAGGATGGAGATTAATAGTAGCAAAGGATGATGGAGTGCAGAAGCACTCATAAGATAGTGCACTACAATGAACATGGTAGGTACCCTTTTCATTAATTAATGGTAACTATCCCTGAAAAAACCACCACAGAAGCACATGACATAAAAAAGGTAGCAACAGAGGAAAAATGTATGGATTACAACCAAATAAAAACAAAAGATAGAAAACAAAAAAGAAGAATCAAACAACATACAAAACTAACAGAAAGCAATTTATAAAATGGCAATAGGGAACCCACAACTGTCAATAATTACGCTAAATGTAAATGGATTAAACTCACCAATAAAAAGACACAGAGTAGCAGAATGAATTAAAAAAGAAAATCCAACTGTATGCTGCCTACAAGAAACACATCTAAGCTATAAGGATAAAAACAAATTCAAAGTGAAAGGCTGGAAAACAATACTCCAAGCAAATAACATCCAAAAAAAAACAGGTGTAGCAATACTCATATCTGATAATGCTGACTACAAGACAGCAAAAGTAATCAGAGGCAAAAATGTTCATTTCATAATGAATAAGGGGACACTGAATCAAGAAGACATAACAATTCTTAATATATATGCACCAAACTAAGGAGCACCAAAATATATAAGATAGCTACTTATTGACCTTAAAACAAAAACTGACAAAAATACAATTATACTTGGAGACCTCAATACACCGCTGACAGCTCTAGATCGTTCATCCAAACAGAAAATCAATAAAGATATATTGGCCTTAAACAAAATGCTAGAGCAATTGGATATGATAGACATCTACAGGACATTTCATCCCAAAGTGACAGAGTATACATTTTTTTCTAGTGTACATGGAACATTCTCAAAAATTGGACCATATGTTGGACCACAAAAATAACATAAGCAAATTCAGAAAAATCGAAATTATACCAAGCATATTATTTTCTGATCATAAATCCTTGAAACTAGAATTCAACTGCAAAAAAGAGGAAAAACACCCATAAAAATGTGGAAATGAAACAACAAACTTTTAAAAAATGAGTGGGTCAAAGCAGAAATAAGCACAGATACAAAAAAATATATACAGACAAATGAAAATGACAATACAACATATTAGAATCACTGGGATGCAGCAAAAGCAGTAGTAAAAGTAAAGTTCATATCACTTCAGGCCTATATGAATAAAAAAGAGAGAGCCCAAGAAAACCACTTAACTTCACACCTTAAGGAACTAGAAAAAGAAGAACAAAGACAACCCAAAACCAGCTGAAGAAAGGAAATAATAAAAATCAGAGCAGAAATAAATGAAATAGAGAACAGAAAAACTATAGAAAAAATTAATAAAACAAGGAGCTGGTTCTTTCAAAAGAACAACAAAATTGACAAACCCTTGACAAGACTCACCATGGAAAAAAGAGAAAGGACTCATATAAACAAAATCCAAAATGAAAGAGGAGAAATCACTACAGACATCATAGATATACAAGGAATTATTGTAGAATACTATAAAAAACTATATGCCACCAAATACAACAATCTAGAAGAAATGGATAAATTCCTAGAACAATACAACCTTCCTAGACTGAGTCATGAAGAAACAGAAAGAAGACCAATTAGCAGGGAGGAAATAGAAAAAACTATTAAAAACCTCCCCCAAAATAAAAGTCCAGGCCCAGACAGTTATACTAGTAAATTCTATCAAACATTCAAAGACTTGGTTCCTATTCTACTCAAAGTCTTCCAAAAAATTGAAGAAGAAGCAATACTTCCAAACACATTTTATGAGGCCAACATAACCCTCATACCATAACCTGGCAAAGACGGCACAAAAAAAGAAAACTACAGACCAATATCTCTAATGAATACAGATGTTAAAATACTAAACAAAATACTAACAAATTGAATACAACATATTAAAAAAATAATACATCATGATCAGGTGTGATTCAACCCAGATTCTCAAGGATGGTTCAACATACATAAAAACAGTTACCGTAATACACCATATCAACAAAAGAAAGAACAAAACCACATGATCTTATCAATAGACGCAGAAAAGGCTTTCGATAAAATACAACACAACTTTGTTTAAGACACTCAACAAAATGGGTATAGAAGGAAAATATTTCAACATTATAATGACCATATATGATAAACCATCAGCTAACATCATATTAAATGGCATAAAACTGAGAACTTTCCCCTTTAAATCAGGAATGAGACAGGGTTGTCCACTCTCTCCACTCTTATTTAATGTGGTGCTAGAAGTTCTAGCCCAAGAAATCAGACAAGATAAAGAAATAAAAGGCATCCATATCAAAAAAGAAGAAGTAAAGGTTTCACTTTTTGCAGATGATATGATCCTATACATTAAAAACCTCAAAGACTCCACAAAGAGATTACTAGAAACAATAAACCAATACAGTAAGGTTGCAGGATACAAAATTAATATACAAAAGTCCATAGCTTTCTATATGCCAACAACAAAACATTAGAACACAAACTCATTTTTTGCAACAAACTTCACGATTGCAACAAAAAAATAAAATACCTAGAATAAACAAAACAAAGAATATAAAGGAACTATATAACAAAAACTACAAAGCATTGTTAAGGGAAATCGAAAAAGATACAATAAAATGAAAAAATATTCCTTGTTCTTGGATAGGAAGAATAAATATAATTAAAGTGGCCATATTACCCAAAGCAATATACAAATTTAATGCAATTCCCATTAAAATTCCAATGACATTTTTTAAAGAAATGGAACAAAAAATCATCACATTTACATGGAACTATAAAAAACTCTGAAGAGCCAAAGAAATCCTAAGGAAAAAGAGTGAAACTGGGAGTACTACAATACCTGACTTCAAATTATATTATAGAGCCATGACAATCAAAACAGCATGGTATTGGCAGAAAAATAGACACTCAGACCAATGGAACAGAATAGAATGCCTAAAAATAAAACCACATGTATATGGTCAAATAATTTTCAATAAAGGGGCCAACAACACACATGGAGAAAAGAAAGCCTCTTCAATAAATGGTGCTGGGAAAACTGGAAAGCCACATGCAAAAGAATGAAACTCGACTACAGTTTGTCCTCTTGTACTAAAATTAATTCAAAATGGATCAAAGACCTAAATATAAGACCTGAAACAATAAAGTACATAGAAGAAAACATAGGTACTAAACTCATGGATCTTGGTTTTAAAGAGCATTTTATGAATTTGACTCCAAAGGCAAGAGAAGTGAAGGGAAAGATAAAGGAATGGGAACACATCAGACTAAGAAGTTTTTGCACAGCAAGAGAAACTGACAACAAAATAAACAGACAGCCAACAAAATGGGGAACAATATTTCAAACAACAGCTCAGATAAGGGCCTAATATCTAAAACATACAAAAAACTCATAAAACTCAACAACAAACAAACAATCCAATAAAAAAATGGGAAAAGGACATGAACAGACACTTCTCCCAGGAAGAACTACAAATGGCCAACAGATATATGAAAAGATACTCATGTTCATTAGTTATTAGAGAAATGCAAATCAAAACTACAATGAGATACCACCTCACACCTGTTAGATTAGCTATTATCAACAAGACAGGTAATAGCAAGTGTTGGAGAGGCTGTGGAGAAAAAGGAACCCTCATTCACTGTTGGTGGGAATGTAAAGTAGTACAATCATTATGGAAGAAAGTATGGTGGTTTCTCAAAAAACTGAAAATAGAACTACCTTATGACCCAGCAATCCCTCTACTAGGTATATACCCCTAAAACTCAGAGACCTTTATACGTAAAGACACATGTAGCCCCATGTTCATTGCAGCATTGTTCACAGTGGCCAAGACATAGAAACGCTGGACAGTAAACAATTCTGCCCTTTGCTATGGAGGAAGACACCATCTCTGTCTTCATAGACTGTTTATTGCATAAACATTCTTTTTTATATATTTTTATTTTTTTATGAATAAATTTTTATTTTAATGGGGTGACATCAATAAATCAGGGTACATATATTCAAAGAAAACATTTCAAGGTTATCTTGCCATTTAGTTCTGTTGCATACCCATCACGCAAAGAGAGATCATCCTCCGTCACCCTCTATCCAGTTTTCTTTGTACCCCTCCCCCTCCCCCTCTCCCTCCTTCCTTCCCCCACCCCCCATAACCATTACACTTCTGTCCATGTCTCTTAGTCTCGCTTTTATGTCCCACCAATGTATGGAATCCTGCAGTTCTTGTTTTTTTCCGATTCACTTATTTCACTCCACATAATGTTATCAAGATTCCACCATTGTGCTGTAAGTGATCCGATGTCATCATTTCTTCTAGCTGAATAGTATACCATGGTGTATATGTGCCCCATCTTCTTTCTCTAGTCTTCTATTTTTTTTTTTACAGTGACTAAAAGCTTTTAAGCAAACTCTTGGCCAATACAGCAAGAATCCATAAAAGAGTAGTGTCCTTAACATGTTCACCAAGTCCAAGTTGGCCCCATCACCATGCCAAATTCCTGAAAAATGCAACCCAACCACAATTCAGTCTGTTAGGAGCTGTCACAGGGAGCAGGAGTCCAGGAAAAGTCCACCTCCAGGAAAAGTCTGCATGGCACTGAAATTGTTGTCACCATTCTATACTTTGCAGCTCATGTCCAAGTCCCAATGACTGTTGCTTCTAGCTGGTAATGATTCAGGTAGACTGGAAAAGCCATTTGCAGCATGCGTGGGTATGGAACTTCTGTTCTCCTCTGCCTGGAGAGTTGAGACCAGGTTGCTTTTCCCTGGAGCTCTGCGACTGTGGCATGGTAAAGAGAACCTTGGGATACACTAAGCTGGGGGGCAAAGGTAAATTCATAATACAAGTTGGCAAAAGGGGGAAAGAGAGCTCTAAATTAGGAGTAGGTCCCAGCCTGAAATATGAGTGGGGCATTGAAGTAGGAGGGATAAAGTAAACACTATATATTAAACAAAGCAGCAGAAAATAGGACTATCAACACCCACAACAGAGATCTTTGAGGGAAGAATAAAAAACCTGACTATTCAGGCAAAACATAGTTAAGTGGTCCTTGTGCAAATGAGATCAGTTTACCTGCTTCTTGGAAGAAATACCCTAGGTTCATCCACAGTGTTGTATATGGGGCCGATGGCCCTGGGCACCTTCAGCCTTCAGTGGCAAACCCCAGCTTTCTGGGCAAGGTTAGGTCATAGGTGCCTGGAGCAAGGCTGGAAGAGACTGAACCCTCCCTTAGAGGAGCGAGGGGGAAGCCTACCTTCCAGTGTCCCTGTTTCCTCACAGCAGAGGCATGTAAGCCTGGCAGGCTTTAGTTCAATGACCTTCCTTTCCACTATTGAAGCAGGACCCAGATGGCATCCTATGAGACCCCTTTGGGGCATTGGAGCCTTTAAGGGTGTATCCTAAAAGCTAGTAGTTCCCCTGATCTCTATTGTTCTTTTTCTGCCTCTAGGTATCTTAAAAGCCATTCTCAGAAGATCTCGCTGAGGGGTTTGAGGATCCCCATCCGCCTATATAAATCTTTTCCATATGTCTGGAGCTATTCGGAAAAAGACAAAACAGTGTTATTAGCTGGATCTAATAAAGAAGGTAGTAGTTTGCAGGCGAAAAAGATTTGGTCTCTCCTGTTCATCAGCATTTAAAAGAAATGTAAAAAAAATTTTTTTAAGTGAAAAGCATGATATGGTAGACCCGTTGGAGTTCCAGGATATGACTACCCCCTTTTAATTTTTTTTTAATTGACCTTAAAATGTTTGCTGAGTACACTTTAATAATACCTTAACTTTAAAGATTGTAAGCATGACAAAATACAGTAAATGCTTTTGCTCCATATTCAGGAGCATTTTCAGTTTAGCCAGTTTAGGAAATCCAATAATAGAACAATGCATACAGACCATGAGCTATAACATGCTTAGCAGCCTCTCCTGTTCTGACAGAGGTTACTATAGATCCGGAATATGTATCCAGTGTAATGTGGACATACGACTGTTTGCCAAATGAAGGTATATGAGTAACATCCCTCTGCCAAAGTTGTCCTGGTAGGGGTCCTTGAGGGTTAACTCCAAATGAAGGGGCAGTATAGGACCCCTTGGACAGAATTTCCCACTCTGCCGTGCTGCTTCCCGAGAAAGTTGAAACTGTTTACACCGGGCTGCAGCGTTCTGGAGATGAATAGTATGAGACTGACTTGGTCGGTCTCTCATGGTTGCTCCATATAATTTTCTTTTGGGTAGCTTGATCAACAAGGGCATTCCTAGGCCCTGGCCAGTTGGCTCAGTGGTAGAGCATCGGCCTGGTGTGCAGGAGTCCCAGGTACAATTCCCGGCCAGAGCACACAGAAGAAGCGCCCATCTACTTCTCCACCCCTCTCCCTCTTCCTCCTCCTTGTCTCTCCCCTCCCCTCCTGCAGCCAAGGCTCCACCAGAACAAAGCCACCCCGGGCACTAAGGATGGCCCCATGGCCTCTGCCTCAATCACCAGAATGGCTCTGATTGCAACAGATCAACACCCCAGATGGGCAGAGCATTCCCCCCTGGTAGGCATGCCAGGTGGATCGGGGTCAGGCACATGCAGGAGTCCGTCTGACTGCCTCCCCATTCCCATCTTCAGGAAAACACAAAAAATAAATAAATAAAAGAAAAAATACAACAATAACAAACAAAAAAAAAAAAAGAAAAGAAAAAATAAAAGGGCATTCCTTGTGCTACAGCTCCAGGGAGCATGGAGTGAGCTTGAGTATGTCCTATGAAATATGGAGCTCTATGTTGACATATAAGTCTTTGAAAAAGGAGGAACTGCTGAAATAGTTCATTAGCATTTGTCCCTAATACAGCAGTCTTTATAGTGGAAACACCATAAGTTAATATTTGCTGTCTGTCTATACATTAAAGGGGGAATATGGCAAATGCTGAAAAGCCATGATCTTTGTGCCCCTCCCCTCCCTCAACCCCCTTTCTTTTCTCTCGTCACCCTGTAACCCCAGCACTGTTGTCAATGTCTCTGAGTCTCATCTTTATGTCCCACCTATGTATGGAATCATATAGTTCTTAGTTTTTTCTGATTTACTTTTTTCGCTCAGTATAATGTTATCAAGGCCCATCCATGTTGTTGTAAAAGATCCTATGTCATCGTTTCTTATGGCTGGGTGGTATTCCATAGTATATATATACCAAAGCTTTTTAATCCACTCGTCCTCTGATGGATACTTGGGCTGTTTCCAGATCTTTGTTATTGTGAACAATGCTGCCATAAACATGGGGGTACATTTCTTCTTTTCAAACAGTGCTATGGTGTTCTTGGGGTATATTCCTAAAAGTGGGATAGCTGGGTCAAAAGGCAGTTTGATTTTTAATTTCTTGAGGAATCTCCATACTGTTTTCCACAGTGGCTGCACCAGTCTGCATTCCCACCAGCAGTGCAGGAGGGTTCCCTTTTCTCCACATCCTCGCTAGCACTTATTCTGTGTTGTTTTATTGATGAGCGCCATTCTGACTGGTGTGAGGTGATATCTCATTGTGGTTTTAATTTGCATTTCTCTAATCATTAGTGATGTTGAACATTTTTTCATATGCCTATTGGCCATCTGTGTGTCCTCTTTGGAGAAGTGTCTATTCATTTCTTTTGCCCATTTTTGGATTGGATTGTTTGTCTTCCTGGTATTAAGTTTTACAAGTTCTTTATAAATTTTGGTTATTAACCCCTTATCAGATGCAATGTCAAATATATTCTCCCATTGTGTAGTTTGTCTTTTTATTCTGTTCTTATTGTCTTTAACTGTGCAGAAGCTTTTTAGTTTGATAAAGTCCCATTTGTTTATCCTGTCTTTTATTTCACTTGTCTGTGGAGACACATCAGCAAATATATTGCTGCGAGAGATGTCAGAGAGCTTACTGCCTATGCTTTCTTCTAAGATGCTTATGGTTTCACGGCTTACATTTAAGTCTTTTATCCATTTTGAGTTTATTTTTGTGAGTGGTGTAAGTTGGTAGTCTAGTTTCATTTTTTTGCAGGTAGCTGTCCAATTTTCCCAACACCATTTGTTGAAGAGGCTGTCTTTACTCCATTGTATTTCCTTACCTCCTTTGTCAAATATCAATTGTCCATAGAGCTGTGGGTTTATTTCTGGGTTCTCTGTTCTGTTCCATTGATCTATGTGCCTGTTCTTATGCCAGTACCATGCTGTTTTGAGTACAATGGCCTTATAATATAACTAGATATCTGGAAGTGTGATACCTCCCGCTTTATTCTTCCTTTTCAAGATTGCTGAGGCTATTTGTGTTCTCTTTTGGTTCCATATAAATTTTTGGAATATGTGTTCTATATCTTTGAAGTAAGTCATTGGTATTTTAATCGGTATTGCATTGAATTTATAAATTACTTTGGGTAATATAGACATTTTAATGATGTTTATTCTTTCTAACCATGAGCACGGTATATGTCTCCACTTATTCGTATCTTCCCTGATTTCTTTTATCAATGTTTTATAATTTTCTGAGTACAAGTCTTTAATCTCCTTGGTTATATTTATTCCTAGGTCCTTTATTTTTTTGGTTGCAATGGTAAAGGGGATTGATTCCTTGATTTGTCTTTCTGACAGCTCATTATTAGTGTATAAAAATGCCTCTGATTTCTGAGTATTGATTTTATATCCTGCCACCTTGCCGAATTCATTTATCAGGTCTAGTAGTTTTTTGACTGAGACTTTAGGGTTTTCTCTATACTATATCATATCATCTACAAATAATGATAGTTTTACTTCTTCTTTTCCAATCTGGATGCCTTTTATTTCTTTTTCTTGTCTGATTGCTGTGGCTAGGACTTCCAGAACTATGTTGAATAAAAGTGGTGAAAGGGGGCACCCCTGCCTTGTTCCTGATCTTAAGGAAATTGCTTTTAATTTTTGCCCATTGAGTATGATGTTGGCTGTGGGTTTGTCATAGATGGCCTTTATCATGTTGAGGTATGTTCCCTGTATTCCCACTTTGCTGAGAGTTTTGATCATGAATGGGTGCTGGATATGCGAATATTGTACCAGCCTTGCCTCCCAAGAATAAATCACACTTGATCATGGTGTATGATTTTTTTCATATATTGCTGGATCCGGTTTGCTAATATTTTGTTGAGGGTTTTTGCATCTAAGTTCATCAGGGATATTGGCCTATAATTTTCTTTTTTTGTGTTGTCTTTGCCTGGTTTTGGAATCAGAATTATACTCACCTTATAAAAGGAGTTTGGAATTCTTCCTTCTTCTTGAATTTTTTGAAATAGCTTGAGAAGGATAGGAATTAGTTCTTCTTTGAATATTTGGTAGAATTCACTTGTGAAGCCATCAGGCCCAGGACATTTCTTTTTGGGAGTTTTTTGATAGCTGTTTCAATCTCATTTGTTGTAATTGGTCTGTTTAGGTTTTCTGATTCTTCCAGATTGATTTTTGGAAGATTATATGATTCAAGGAATTTGTCCATTTCATCTAGGTTGTCTAGTTTTTTGGCATACAGTTCTTCATAGTATTTTCTTACAATATTTTGTATTTCTGTCGTGTCAGTTGTTATTTCTCCACTCTCGTTTCTAATTTTATTTATTTGAGTCCTCTGTCTTTTTTCTTGGTGAGTCTCGTTAAAGGTTCATTGATCTTGTTTACCTTTTCAAAGAACCAGCTCCTGGTTTCATTGATCCTCTCTATTGTTTCTGTAGCCTCTATGTCATTTATTTTTGCTCTGATCTTTATTATTTCCTTCCTTCTACTAGCTCTGGGCTTTACTTGCTGTTCTTTTTCTAGTTCTTTTAGATGCAGGGCTAGGTTGTTTATTTGAGCTTTTTTCTAGCTTCTTGAAGTATGCCTGTAATCCTATAAACTTCCCTCTCAGGTTGCTTTTGCTGTGTCCCATAAATTTTGAGTTGATGTATGCTCATTATAGTTTGTTTCTAGGAATTTTTTAATTTCTTCTTTGATGTCAATGTTAACTCATTCATTATTTAATAACATGCTATTTATTTTCCATGTGTTTGTATGTTTTTCAATTTTTCTATTGTGGTTGATTTCTAGTTTAATGCCCTTGTGATCAGAGAAAGTGCTCGATATGATTTCAATCTTCTTAAATTTGTTGAGACCGCTTTTGTGCCCTAACATGTGGTCTATTCTAGAGAATATACCATGAGCACTTGAAAAGAATGTATATTCTGCTGTTTTAGGGTGAAAGGTTCTGAAGATATCTATTAAATCGAGTTGATCTAATATGCCCTTTAAGTCTGCTGTTTTTTTGTTAATTTTCTTTCTTGAGGATCTATCTAATGATATTAATGGTGTATTGAAATCCCCTACTATTATTGTATTGCTGTTGATCTCACCCTTTAAGTCCATCAAAGTCTGCTTTATATATTTAGGTGCTCCTATATTAGGTGCATAGATATTTATAATGGTTACATCTTCCTTTTTGATTACTCCCTTTATCATTATGTAGTGACCTTCTTTATCTTTAATTATGGTCTTTGTTTTAAAGTCCATTTTGTCTGATATAAGTATTGCTACCTCAGCTTTTTTTACATTTCCATTTGCGTGAAATATTTTTTTCCATCCTTTTATCTTCAGTCTGTGTGCATCTTTTGATTTAAGGTGTGTCTCTTGTAGACAGCATATGTATGGGTCCTGTTTTCTTATCCACGCAGCTACCCTATGTCTCTTGATCGGATCATTTAATCCATTAACATTTAAGGTTATTACTGATATGTAATTGTTTATTGCCATTTTTTCTTTAAAACTGTATTTCTCTTTTGCTATATTCTTTTTTTCCTTTGATCTGTTTACAACAGGTCCCTTAGCATTTCTTGCAGCCTTGGTTTGGTTGCAGTGAATTCCTTGAGGGTTTTTTTTGTCTGTAAAGCTTTTTATTTCTCCTTGAATTTTAAATGATAGCCTTGCTGGATAAAGTAGTCTTGGTTGTAGGTTCTTGTTCTGCATTACTTTGAATATTTCTTGCCATTCCCTCCTGGCCTCATGTGTTTCTGTTAAGAAGTCAGAAGTCATCCTTATGGGGGCTCCTTTTTAGGTGATAGTCTTTTTTTCTCTAGCAACTTTTAATATTTTCTCTTTATCATTTAGCTTTGGTAATTTAATTATGATGTGTCTTGGTGTTGGTTTCTTTGGGTTTCTCCTTAATGGAATTCTCTGTGCTTCCTGAACATGTGAAATGTTTTCCTGCCTTAATTGGGGGAAGTTTTCCGCTATGATATGTTTGAACAAAGTCTCTATCCCTTGTTCTTTCTCTTCTTCTTCAGGAACCCCTATGATGAGGATGTTATTTCTCTTCATGTGGTCACAGAGCTCTCTTAGAGTTTCCTCAGACTTTTTGAGTCTCTTTTCTTTTTTCTGCTCTGCTTCCATGCCTTTATTTATCGTGTCCTCTAACTTGCTGATTCGATTCTCTGCTTCATCCATCCTGCTTTTAATTCCTTCCATTGTATTCTTTATTTCAGATATTGTATTTGTCATTTCTGACTAATTCTTTTTTATTATTTCAATGTCCTTTTCTATATTTGTTATCTCTTTATTTAGGTTTTGGTAATGGCCATCTATGGTTGTTCTAATTTCTTTGAGCATCCTAACAATCGTTATTTTAAACTCTGCATCTGGTAATTTGGTTATGTCTGATTCACTTAGGTCTTTTTCTGGGGATTTCTCTTGGTTTATTTGTGTTGTATTTCTCTGCCTCCTCATTTTCTCTTCACAGGAGTGGCTGTGATCACACGCTCGGGTGCAGAAGCGTTGGTGGCCTTGGCCTTTGCCCCACCCCCATGTGTGACGTTATGCTCAGTCCTGAGGGCACTGGCAAGCACCTTTGCTCAGCTGCGGGTCTCTGCCTGTTTCTGGGTTTTCGCCCTGTTCTTGTATGAGGAGCCCACTGGAGGAACGGCTACTAGCCTTGGCTTTACCGCGGGGCAGGACTGCGTGCCCAAGCTCAGCTTAGTAGCGGAACTCCACCTCTTCTGGCCTTTTGGCTCCACCTCCACGGGAGGAGCCGGCTCCCAAGTCAGACTGCAAGCCTGGGTTGCATGGGCGGGGCAAGGCTGTGCTCCTGTGCCCTTGCTCAGGGGCTGGTCTCCACCCTTTCTGGGGTTCCTGCTCTTCTCCTACAGGCTGGATTACAGGCTGCCAGCAGCTGAGCTTGACCGCTTTTGCATGCCCCCTTCTCCCGAGCCCACCCTCCGGCGAGCCCTCTGCTGAGTGGGTAGGGGCATTGCAGCTTGGATCCTAAGACTCACTACTGTAGACCCAAAAGATCCCTCCTTCTATGCGACTCTGCTCTGAGTGCCACAGGGGAGCTTGTTTGGCTGCTCTCCTGCTTCCCTTTGCTGGTATTGCTCTTTCTAGGGGAAATATTCACTTCAGCTTTGGGGAGTGTCTCATCCCAGGGTTTAGGGTGTCTATCTCCCAAAATGTTTCTCCCTGTGCCTCCTAGATTACACTCTCTTCCTGTTATTCTGGTCCTCTCCTCTCTCCCCGTCCCCAGGAGCCCTGGGTGAATGGTTGTGAGAGCGATGTTCTGCGCGGTTCCTTTAAGAAGGATCCTGGGTCTGAGAAATCAGACTCTTTCTCACAAACAGTATCCTGACTTGTTTCCAGCTAAATACTGTCCTTATGCCTCTTCTTGGCTCTGGGGCTGCAGGCTGGGGCTTTGTTCCTGGGGCTCAGGACCCTTTCCCCTCTGATAAACTCAGTTCCTGCCACGCAGGTCTCTCCCTGCTGCTGTTCGCTCCAGGGAGCTGGGCAGCCCTATCTGCATTTCCACTTTTCCTACCAGTCTCGGTGTGGCTTCTTCAGTGTTCCTTGGTTGAAGAGTCCTCTTAGTTTACTCCAAAGTTGGTTTTTCCAGATGATATTTCTTAAAATAGTTTGTAATCCACTTTGGTTCTGGGAGGTAGATGTTGGTACGTCCGCCTACTCCAGCGCCATCTTGTCTAAAACTTGCATAAACATTCTTGAAAATATAGTACAAAAGTTATAAGTGCTTCTATGTATTCACAAGAACAAATAGCACAATCAGAAACAATCCCATAAACCAACAATTTTCAATCTTTTATTTTTTATCTCATTGCACACATAAACCAATTACTAAAATTCTGTAGCACACCAAAAAACATATATTTTTTGCCAATCTGACAAAAATAGGTATAATTTTGATTGGTTTACAAAAAAAATCCTAATCATCTATCTTTTTTTTTTGCTCCAAAGGACTTTTAAAAAAAATCAGGTGCCTATACTTGTATATAAGGCTTTCTGGTACCAAGAATTAACCAATCAGATTATGACCAATAAGATGCAACTCTTATTATATGACATATATTTGTGGTTTGAGACAGGACATTTACACTGGACAGCAATTTTTTTGTTAGCTGTTGTTATTTTTATATTTGACAGTCTAGAGAAAAGAGGTCAGTGCCCCTGACTAAATAGTTAGGTACTGCTTGTTTTAAAATTCTTGTGGTACACTAGTTGAAAGTCACTGCCATAAGCCATTAAGCCATTCTTCTTAACTTTTTATATTGTCCTTTTTTTAACCAGGTATAGCAGGTTGCATAATGAATGCACAGACTTCACCCAGATGTCTATGCAGAAGAAATCTAGGGCTGTTTTATCATCCATAACAGTCTTGGCCAGTGAGCTGAAGCTGATCTGAACACTGAGGCAAGATGATGTTCTTGATCATTTCAGTTAAGTCAGGAACAGATTCCTAACTGGATAACTCCATTATTGAAAAAAACTGCTTGTAGCATGACTATAAATAATGAATCAGTTATCCCTTTGGAAGCTTCTCAGAACAACCAAGGGAAGTCTCATATTAGAGAGATAATACAATAGTTCTCTGACTGCTACAAGATCTATTGTTGCAGATCTATTTCTTTAAATACTTGATATTTTCTTTGACCTTAGGTACAAGTCTCTATGTTAGAGGCAAATTACTGTTTGGCTTCCAGCAAGAAGTACGGTGCTGGGGACACACATGGTACTCCTGGGAAACAGGTGTTTCCATTTGTTGCCTCAGATGGCAGAGAGGGGATGAAGTTTCTCCCAGAGGGATAGCTAGTACTTTTTTCATGCATAGCTGAGATGCATCAATAGGCCAGCAATAAGCTTGAATATACCAATTTTATTTGAGATGTGAGGCCTGTTTGGCTTTTTGCACCATATTAGGCGTTAAGTGTAAGGTGATCCATCTCCAAAAGAGACTACCAGGCCAGAGTTGCAAGGCCTTCATGGGTTAGTAGTTCAGTTTGGACAAGATCCTAATGGCAAGTTAATAGCTGCTTTTCTGAAGGCATATACCTGTGATCTGTGTCTGGAGGCAAGGAGTCCAGAACCTCAGGAGGTGCCTATGGGTGCAGGCTGCCTCCCTTTGCTTGAGACTCAAATAGGCAAAATCATTAGTCACAGAGCCTTGTAGCTTCAGTAGTGTGGCAGAGTCCCAAAGGCAGAAAGTGTGCCACTACCCTTATATTACTTAATCTCAGTTTTTTCAGTTTCTAGGTTGGATGAAGATATTTTTTTTGTTATAGCAGTCTCAGGCTGAGTAATGAGATAGGGAGGGCCATGAGCAAAATGGGGCCCTAGAAAAGAGCATAGTGCTGGCAGATTAGGCCACTTCTTGCTTCCGTCTTCAGTTAAAGGTGTAAAATAAGTTACTGAGTTTATTTCAAGTCCAGGCCATCAGGGTTGAAGTAAATACATGCAGTGGAGCCAAATACCCCTGCCAGAAATAGATAAGATGGTATCATTTGCGTGCTATAACTTTCTTTCCTGGAGAGACCAGGAAAAGGATCCTGTCAGTCAAATTCATTTTTTAGAGTACAAATATATGCCATAATTTTATAAACTGTAAAAATATCATTGAGATAAATATATATATTTCCAGAAGAGAAAGAACATTCCATAGATTGCATTTTTTAGAGAAGAGAGACAGAGAGAGAGAGAGAGAGAGAGAGAGAGAAAGACAGAGAGAAGGGGGGGAGGAGCAGGAAGCATCAACTCCCATATGACCAGGTAAGCCTAGGGATTTGAACCGGCAACCTCAGTGTTCCAGGTCAACGCTTTATCCACTGTGCCACCACAGGCCAGGCCATAGATTGCATTTTGAACCTCTTGCTCATAGTAAACCATTTAATTTTTATTGTGGCATTTTAGTTATAAAAGTACTTTCATCCTTCTTCCTTTGAATAGTGCAAAAATTTACTTGAATGGATTTTTAAAAATATTTCTGATAATATTAACCTTTTTTATTAGCCAGATATGTACACACAACCAATTCTGGGCAAGCAATGTTATTGTCATACTAGTTCCTATGTCACTCATGTTAGAGAAAACGCAGTTTCCTTTCTCTCTTTTTTGCTGATGTCTGGTGAATATTCTCAGTCCATGGGTCTCTCTTTAATTGCACATCATTATTCAATTACTTGCCAATCATTTAAATCAGGACAAGTATCTCACAAGTGACATTAACAAAATCAAACATACATTTCTCTACCTCTTCCACCCCCACATCTGCTCCTTCTTTTTTAGTCCTCATCAACATCATCCACTTTATTACTAACATCAGAAGTTGGGTAGTCAAAATGCTCCAATGTCCAAATTGGTCACTGAACCTTGCTAGTCTTGCCTCCTGATAATCTCTCACATATAGTCTCTCCTTGTCATTCCCCTGGCCTTCCTTAACTCATGTTCTCATCTGAACTATCTAATACTTGCTGGGATTACCCATCCCCATTTTACTGTCCCTTTGCCTACCAAGTGATCTTTCTAAATATAAAATTGATCATTTTACTTAACTACTTAAAGTGCAAGGACTTTATATCAATGGAAGCATTAGACTTCAATTTCTGGCATGGAGCAAATGACCCTCATTTACCTTTTCAAGTAATGTGCTAGTGAGTTGCCTAAAGCTGAACTTTCTCCTGTTAACCCAGTGGACAATATATTTAAAATGGAGTTTGATTTGTGAGAATAGGATATTAAGTTTTTAAAAAGATTTTATTGATTTTACAGTGGGGGGGCAGGGAGTGAGAAGTATCAACACAGTTGTTTCACTTTAATTGTTCATTGCTTGCTTGTCATAAGTGCCTTGACTGGACTAGCCCAGGGTTTTGAACTGGTGACTTCAGTGTTCTAAGTCAACTCTCTATCCACTGCGTAACCACAGGCCAGGCTAGAATACTAATTTATGTTTCTACATTTTAAATGGAAGGAATAAAGCTGATTGAAAGAATATTTGAAATGATTCAAAAGTCTAGTAAAAGGAACCTATGATAAAAAATAACTGCATTTTTTTATAACTGAATATAAGACATATATCCTGAAAAAATAGTACTTTTTCTGTTCTTTATGCATTTTTAGAAAAAGTATTGATAAGATATATCATTATTTTTGAAACAAATATGTCTTATTAAAATAGTAAAAAATTAGAATTACCCTTCCTAGGAAATTCAAGATCTGTGATTATCAATCCTTAGGAAAGTTGATTGATTTAAGGCAATTTAGTCTTGTTGGAAGTATAAAACCTGATTTGGTAAGGATTTATACAAAATAATTTATCAAAAGAAATTTATAAAATTCACACGTGATTTTTTAGGATTTCTTTTTTTTTTTCATTTTTCTGAAGCTGGAAACAGGGAGAGACAGTCAGACAGACTCCCGCATGCGCCCGACCGGGATCCACCCGGCACGCCCACCAGGGGCGGTGCTCTGCCCCCCAAGGGGTGATGCTCTGCCCATCCTGGGCGTCGCCATATTGCGACCAGAGCCACTCTAGCGCCTGAGGCAGAGGCCACAGAGCCATCCCCAGCGCCCGGGCCATCTTTGCTCCAATGGAGCCTTGGCTGCGGGAGGGGAAGAGAGAGACAGAGAGGAAAGCGTGGCAGAGGGATGGAGAAGCAAATGGGTGCTTCTCCTATGTGCCCTGGCCGGGAATCGAACCCGGGTCCTCCGCACGCTAGGCCGACGCTCTACCGCTGAGCCAACTGGCTAGGGCTTTTAGGATTTCTTAATGAAGACTTACCTCATTTTTTTATAGATACCCTAATAAAATCTGTAATTCCTAAATTCATGTGGAATTTTATATAGTTCAAAATTTCAAGGTATCATACATATAATTTAAAAAATTACTCAACTGATTTTTTAAAAATGTATTTGTATGTTACACATTTTTCAAAATCAAAATATATAAAGACTTATATCATGAAGTCTCCCTCTCCCCTGGGTTTCATCTGCTCTGCCCCTTTTCCCAGCTCCAGTCAGGAAACCAGAACTATTAGTTGCATACGCAGCTTCCAAAGGTTCTTTATGTATATACAAGTAAATATATATATATTTATATATATTCATATATATTTATATATATTCATATATATTTATATATATTCATATATATTTATATATATTCATATATATATTTATATATATTCATATATATATTCATATATATTCATATATATATCATCCAGTTCTAGTAGTATAATATATACATGGTGTCATGCATTCTGGCTGACATATTTTCTGAACAGAGAATTCAGGAAATAAATTATTAATGGAAGATTTCATGGAACTATTAAGAATTTCTGGGATATGTGTTTTTTAAAAATTTTTATTGATTTTAATTTATTGTGTTTACATAGATTCAAGTGTCCCACTGAATATATCTCACCCCCACCCACATGTTCCCCTGGACATCCCCTTTGCCCCCATCCCCAGGATTTGCTTTCCTACTCTCTATAATGCTGTGTTATTTATATATAATTTCACTAATCTCTTTCCCTTCTCTGATCCCATCCCCTCATCGCCTTTCCCTCTGACTGCTTTTTCTCTTATCTCTTTGATCCCGCCTCTGTCTCTATTCCATTCCTCAGTTCACATTGTTTATTAGATTCCTCAAATGAGTGAGGTCATATGATATTTATTTCTCTTTCTCTGCCTGACTTATTTCACTTAGCATAATAGTTTCCAGGTCCATCCAATAGTTGTTGCAAAAGGTAAGATTTCCTTTTCTTTCCATGGCCGTGTAGTGGTCCATTGTGAATATGTAAAATTGCTTTTCAATCCACTTGTCCACTGACAGACACTTGGGCTGTTTCCAGGTCTTGGCTATTGTAAACAATGCTGCAATCTTTGGAGTATGCCATTAGTATTTTAATAGAAATTGCATTGAATTTATAGATTTATTTAGATAATATAGACATTTTAATGATGTTTATTCTTCCTATCCATGCACACGGTATATGCTTCCACATGTTTGTATCTTCCTTGATTTCTTTTAAAAAATTTCTTTTTCAGACAGTTCATTGTTGGTATGTAAAAATTTCTCTGATTTCTAAATAATACTTTTATATCCTGCCACATTTCTGAATTCATTTATCAGGTCCAGTAGTGAGACTTTAGGGTTTCCTATGTACAATATCATCTCATCAGCAAATAATGATAGTTTTTCTTCTTTTCCAATTTGGATGCCTTTTATTTCTTCTTCTTGTCTGATTGCTGTGGCTAGGACTTCCAGAACTATGTTGAATAAGAGTAGTGAAAGGGGGCACCCCGACCTTGTTCCTGATCTTAAGGGGGTTGCTTTTAATTTTTGTCCATTGAGTATGATGTTGGCTGTGAGTTTGTCATAGATGGCCTTTATCATGTTGAGGTATGTTCCCTGTATTCCCACTTTGCTGAGAGTTTTGATCATAAATGGGTACTGGATTTTATCAAATGCTTTTTCTTCATCTATTGACATCATGCGATTTTTCTCCTTCCTTTTGTTTGTATGAGGAATCACATTGGTTGATTTGCGAATACTGTTCCAGCCTTGCCTCCGCAGAATAAATTCCACTTGATCATCATGCATGATTTTTTTTCATGTGTGCTGGATCCAGTTTGCTAATATTTTATTGAGAATTTTAGCATCTAAATTTATCAGGGATATTGGCCTACAGTTTTCTTTCTTTGTAGTATCTTTGCCCAGTTCTGGAATGAGGATTATGCTTGCCTCATAAAGGGAGCTTGGAAGTCTTCCCTTCTCTTGAATTTTTTGAAATAGCTTGAAAGGATAGGAGTTAGTTCTTTCTTGAATGTTTGGTAGAATTCGCTTGTAAAGCCATCTGGCCCAGGGCTTTTGTTTGTTAGGAGTTTTTTGATAACTGTTTCAATCTCTTTTGTTGTAATCAGTCTGTTTAGGTTTTCTGATTCTTCCGGATTGATTTTTTGAAAGATTATGTGTTTCAAGGATTTTTCCATTTCACCTAGGTTGTCTAATTATCTGGCATATATTTCTTTATAGTGTTTTCTTACAATCCTTTGTATTTCTGCTGTGTCAGTTGTTATTCTCCACTCTCATTTCTAATTTTATTTATTTGAGTTCTCTCTCTTTTTTTTCTTGGTGAGGCTGGTTAAAGGTTCATCAATCTTGTTTACCTTTTCAAAGAACCAGCTTTTGGGTTTATTGATCTTCTGCATTGTTTTTTCAGTCTCTATGTCATTTACTTTCACTCTGATCTTTATTATTTCCTTCCTTCTACTTCCTCTGGGCATACTTGCTGTTCTTTTTCTAGTTCTTTTAGATGCTGGGTTAACTTGTATAGTTGAGCTTTTTCTTGCTTTCTAAGGTATTTCTGTAACTCTATGAACTTCCCTCTCAGGACTGCTTTTTCTGTGTCCCATAAATTTTGAGTTGTTGTATGTTCATTTTCATTTGTTTCAAGGAAAATTTTGATTTCTTCCTTAATCTCATTGTTAACCCATTTGTTATTTAATAACATGCTATTTAGTTTCCAAGTGTTTGAGTGTTTTTCAGTTTTTGTATTGTAGTTGATTTCTAGTTTCATGTCATTATGATCAGAGAAGATGCTTGATATGATTTCAATCTTCTTAAATTTGTTGGACCCATTTTGTGCCCTAACATGTGGTCTATCCTAGAGAATGTAGCATGAACACTTGAAAAGAATGTATATTTTGTTGCTTTAGGGTAAAAGGTTCTGAAGATATCTATTAAATCCAGTTGTTCTAGTGTATCCTTTAAGTCTGCTGTTTTTTTGTTAATTTTCTTTCTTGAGGATCTATCCATTGATGTTAGTGGGGTATTAAAATCTCCTACTATTCTAGTATTGCTGTTGATGTCACCCTTTATATCTATCAAAGTCTGCTTTATATATTTAGGTGCTCCTATATTAGGTGCGTAGGTTTTTTTTAATGGTTATATCTTCCTGTTGGATTGCTCCCTTTATCATTATGTAGTGACCTTCTTTATCCCTTACTATAGCCTTTGTTTTAAGGTCTATTTTGTCAGATGTATGTAAGACATAGTTCAGATAGATAATGAAACTATCTATTTCTATCTATAAACTATCTATTGCTAGCTCAGTTTTTATGCATTTCATTTGCATGAAATACTTTTTTCTATCCCTTTACTTTCAGTCTATGTGTATCTTTTGTTTTGAGGTGATTCTCTTATAGACAGCATATGTACAGGTCCTGTTTTCTTATCCATGCAGCTACCATATGTCTTTTGATTGGAGCATTTAATCCATTTACATGTAGTTTATTGACATTTTGTTCTTTAAATCTACATTTCTCTTTTACTAGATTTTTATTCCCTTTGTTCTGTTTACCACAGAGCCCTTGACATTTCTTCCAGCATTGGTTTGATTGTAATGAATTCCTTGAGTTTGTTTTTGTCTGGGAAGCTTTTTATTTCTTCTTTAGTTTTAAATGATAGCCTTGCTGGATAAAGAACTCTTGGTTATAGGCTCTTGTTTTGCTTTACTTTGAATATTTTTGCCATCCCTTCCAGCCTCAAGTGTTTCTATTGAAAAGTCAGATGTCATCCTTATGAGGGCTCCTTTTTAGGTGATTGAGTACTTTCCTTTTGCAGTTTTTAGTATTCTTTCTTTATCTCTTAGCTTTGGTATATTAATTGTGATGTGTCTTGGTGTAGGTCTCTTTGGGTTCCTCTTTAATAGGATTCTCTGTGCTTCTTCAACTTGTGTGACTTTTTCCTTCATCAGGTAAGGGTAGTTTTTGGCTATGATTTCTTCAATCTGGTTCTCTATCCCTTGTTCTTTCTTTTCTTTTTCAGGAACCACTATTATGTGATGTTGTTTCTCTTCATGTTGTCACAGAGCTGTCTTAGAGTTTCCTCAGACTTTTTGATCCTGTTTTCTTTTTGTTCTTCTCCTTCTGTGCTTTTGTTTATTTTGTCCTCTGAATCACTGATTCTATTTTCTACTTCATCCAGCCTGCTTTTAATTCCTTCTAGTGTAGTCTTCATTTTTGATATTTTATTTGTCATTTCTGTCTGATTCCTTTTTATGATTTCTGTGTCCTTTTTGATGCTTGTTATCTCTTTATTTAGACACTCATTGTATCCATTCATTGTTACTCTAAGATCCCTAAGAATCCTAACAATCATTATTCTAAACTCTGCATCTGGTATCTTGGTTATTTCCATCTCATTTGGTTCTTTTTCTGGGGATTTTTTTTGTTGATTCATTTGAATTGAATTTCTCTGTGTTCCCATTTTGTCTCTGTATAGACTGCTTCTTTGAATGTGGTGTTTGTGTAGTTAGCTGAGTATAGGGTTGGCGTTGTCTGCCTCCAGCTTTCAGTTGTGTTGTTTCTAGGGTTGGCTTTATCTGTTGTTTGTAATCTGCTGTGGGCTACTTGTCTACTGCTACTGCTCCTTTTGCTATTTGTGTCAGCATTTTCTATGCCTTAGCTGGGTCAGGTGTGAGGAGCCCTTCCTTAAGATACCACTCTGACTAGAGTTCTTAGGCCCAGAGCTGATGCTCTCCATACCTGGCTGCTAGATGTGCTAGCCTTGGACCTCTCTGGCCGGAATCTGGTGCAGACCAGTGGGGGTCACTGCTTATGACTGGCCCTTAGCAACTTTATTAGAGCTACAGGTGATTCCGAATTTGTGGCTGCCTCTGCTGGGCCCAGATGCCACTGTAAATATCAGCTACATTCCTAGCTGATATTCCTAGTCTGGCTTTTATCTACTCTTGGCCAGTGTGTGTGGCGTTTTACCAAGGTGTTGTTTGTCTGCCGACTTGCCCCTGCCTCCTTGGCACTCAAGCACCGGCACTGCCTAGTGCGTGGGCTTGCTGCCTGCAGCTTGGGCTGTCCCGTGAGCGCGTGCGCTGCCTCGCTGAGATCCGCCCCCTGAGGGCATGTGGAATGATGCCTTGCTGAGCTCTGCTCCTGCCACCATGTGGACTGCCTTGCTGGGTCTTCCCCCACCACCACATGGGCCCAGCGCTGTAGCTGCTGCCACAGCCAGGCCCTTTCACCCTTCAGAGGGTATTCAGCAGTTTTGGGGGGCAGTGTAGCCCACACTTCAGCACTCAAAACCTGTGTCCTTGATGCACTCCCAGCTTCTAAGTGTCTCTCTCCACTGATTGGAGCAGGAGCATCTCTGGTGGGCCAGGTAATTGCTTCCCCTTCCTGGTGTTGATTCTCCCAGGAAAAATGGCCACTTTAGGTTTGGATAGTGACCCAGTACAGGGGTCAGGGTGGCTGTCCTTCACAGTCTCTCCCTGTGCCCCCAAGACTACACTGTCCTCTTGCAACTCCAGTCCTCCTGGTGCTCCCCGCTCCTGGAGTCCTGGGTAAGTGACTGTGTATGAGGTTTTCTGCACGGTCCCTCTAAGACAAAATCTGGGTCTGAGAGTTCTCTCTCCCTCTTGCAAACAGTAACCCGGCTCTTCTTTCAGCTAAATACTGTCTGTATGCCTTCTCTGGTCTCTGGGGCTCCAGGCTAAGGCTCTGGTCCTGGGACTGTTGACCCACAACTCTCTGGGCTACCCACCCTGCTGTGAGAGACCCTCCAGGCTGCCTCTTGCTCCTGGGAGCAGGGCTGCTTTTTTTGTGTCTTCACCCTTTCTACCAGTCTCAGTGTGGTTTCTTCAGTTATGCTTGTTTATAGATTCCTTCTAGTTTAGTCCAAAGTTGGTTTATCAAGATGATTGTTTCTAAGTTAAGTTGTAATCCACTTTGGTTCTGAGAGGTAGGAGTTGTAACATCTGCCTACTCTGTCACTATTTTCTCTCTTGGGATATGTGTTCTTGAGATTTTCTTATCTATTTAAGGATTAGCTGAGTCAAATATGAAACCTAAAGTTGGACTCCCCCAGCCCCTGAGCAAGCTTTTAAGACTTTCTCCCCTCTTGCCTGAGCAGGTGGTGGTGCATTGGATAGAGCATCAGATTGGAACTCAGAGGACCCAGGTCTGAAACCCTGAGATCACCTACTTGAGCATGGGCCCATTCAGCTAGAGCATAGGCTCACCAGCTTGAGCACAGGGTCACTGGCTTGAGCCCAAAGGTCACTGGCTTAAAGCCCAAGGTCCTTAGCTTGAAGCCAAGGTCACTGACTTGAGCAAAGGGTCACTAGCTCAGCTGTAGTCCCCCAGTCAAGGCACATATGAGAAAGCAATCGTTGAATAACTAAGGTGCCACACGAAGAATTCATGCTTCTCATCTCTTTCCTTTCTGTTTGTCTGTTCCTGTCTGTCCCTCTCTCTGTCTCTCTGGGGAAAAAAAAAGAAGACTTTCTCTCCTCTCACCAACCTGCTTACATTTCTTGAATAGAGATTAAGTGTAATATTGGTTCTAAGAATAAAACTGAAAAGATAAAACTATGACTAATAATAGCAAAGAACATTAATTATGAATGACATTTATATTACCTGTGACAAAGTGCAACTGTGGATATAATTAGGAATGTTCAAAATCTAATCATGTCAGGATGAATTTTATAAAAATTGGCCATAATCTCTTCCCCTCGCCACTTCCACCCCCTCCACGCTACTCCCCCCACCCTCCTGTTTCTACCTATGCTGCTTTTGAGAACTTTAATGTAGAGGGGCAAATTTGTTCACCCAGAACTGCCCCAGGAACCCTCCATGCACATGGCCCTAGAGTAAGTCATAGAAAATAGTACAGGGTAGAGAAGAAGACTGTGGATTTAGAATCTGAAGCATGGATTCTAATCCTGTCTCCCCCTTTATTAGTGAGGTAATCTTGTCAATTCATTTAGTTTTTAAAAAGTTTTGTAGGATTCAACATTTTCATTTATAAACGAGGTTGATAACTTCCATCCTAGCTTCCCTAGAAGGCAGTGGGTAAGACCAAGCACAGAATGTGAAAATGCCTTAGGATCAGCACAATGCTATGCAAGTATTGTTGCTGCCATGACTTCATGGAATTTCTGAGGAGTAGATGATTTTCATAGTAGCTGTGTACATGCTTGTGCCCAGCAGTGGGAGAGTAAGACATTTCCAGGAAAATCAGCCTAAGGGTTTGCCATTAGAGTTTGTTTGAAAATTAGTAATATTTGTCTGCTGCTGTCCTCTAGGTTTCTTTTTTCTTCTTTTTTTAGGCACATCCTGATCACTCTTTAAAAATTTTTTGGTTGTATTTTGGTGGCAAATTTACCTTACTTTGTAGGTTTTGATTTAAAATAGATTTTTGAAAATAAAATCTATCATACATTTACACAATAGAAGACTACTCAATCATAAAAAAGAAGGAACTCTGACCAATTGTGACAGCATGGCTGGACCTGGAGAGCTTTATGCTAAGTGAAATAGCCCAGTCAGAGAAAGAAAAGTCCCATATGATTTTACTTATTTGTGGAATCTAATGAACAAAGTGAACTAATAAGCAAAATAGAGGCAGACTCATAGAGAACAGGCTGACAACTGTTGAGGTGGTTCAGAATTAGAGGCATGGAAAGACTGAACAGAAAAGGAAAAAAAGTCATGGACAGGGACAACAGTGTGGTGATTGCTGGGGGTGGTGCATGGAAATAGGGTGTAGAGGAGATAAATGGTGATGGGTGGAGACTTGACCTGGGGTAGTGAATACACAATACAGTGTACAGATGATGTATTGTAGAATTGTGCACTTGAAACCTGTATAATTTTTGTTAACTAGTGTCACCCTAATAATTTTTTAAAAAGAGAGAAAAAATTGCCTTTTGATAGGGACTCATAAATGTTTAGGTTGCTTCCAAAGGTTGCTACTCACCCTATAATATATGATGCAGAATTTTGGGTATGTCAGTGGGACTCATGCTTCAGGTTCCAAATTTTTGGAATGGAGGGCTTAATGGTGTTAAACTTCATCTAAGGCTGAGACTGATAGTCAGCAAGTACCATAAGGAAAGCTGAAAAAAAAAAACTTTGAGGAGTATGCTCAATTCATATGTTTATATCTATGTACTTATATGACATTACAAGCTAAAATCTAATGTTACTTTACTAACTATATTTTGCTTAGTCTGAGATTTAATTAAGGGTATTTGTCTTATTTTACATTAACTGTTGTTATGTCTGGTAGCTCAGTTCAAATATCTTAAGAACTCTTATGAAGACAATTAGATTTATTCCCTGTAGTAGGAGAGGGAAGAAATAGGTGGTCAGCTTAATATAACAGGGGAGCTGTGTGGAGGAGGTTTTATGCAGGGACTGAATGATTAAGGATGGACAGAAATGTTGGAGAAGGAAAAGCAAATGCAGGAAATAATTGTGTTTATCTCTTTAGAGTAACATTTTTCAGTTGGTGTGCAGAAAGAGGTACACTGGCATTCCACATGAGTTTTTAAAACATGCATCCTGAATGATTTTTTTTATTAAGTGAGAGGCGAGGAGGCAGAGAGACAGAATCCTGCATGTGCCCCAACCAGGATCCACCTGACAAGCCCGTACTGGGCGATGGCTCTGCTCATCTGGGGCTGCTGCTCTGTTGCTCGGCAACTGAGCTATTTTAGTACCTGAGGTGAGGCCATGGTGCCATCTTCAGTGCCTGGGGTTCAAACCATTCGAGCCATGGCTATGGGAGAGGAAGGGGGTGGGGGAGGGGTGGAGAAGCAGAGGGTCCTGATCAGGAATTGAACCCAGGACTTCCACACACCAGGCCGATGCTCTACCGCTGAGCCAACTGGCCAGGGCCACATCCTAACTATTTAGTTAGAAGCACTGACCTCTTTTTCAGATAAAAAAAGTGACAACATCAAACGCAATAATAGCTATCTGAATCTTAATTAATCCAAATTATGCCCATTTTAAAAAATTGTCAAAAAAATACAACTATCTATCATCTATCTATCTATCTATCTATCTATCTATCTATCTATCTATCTATATGTTTGTGTGTGTGTGTGCTGCAGAATTTTAGTAATTATTTTATGTCTGTCATGAGATGAAAAAGGTCGAAAGTTACTGCTTTAGAGACTAGATTCCTAGAAAGGTTGATGAAAATGTAGGGAACAGTGAAGGATCAGAATAGTTCTCACTAGATTCTCCTGAACTTTCCAGGACATTCAGAATTTTCTCTTACAGACTTTGAACTTCTAGCTGCTTCCTTACCTTGGAGACTTGGAGCACTTTCTGAGGGTCTTGGAACATCTAGTTGAAGCTTCTCAGGATATGATCTTGGGACCAATGTGGAGTTCTGTTTCTGCCTGAATTTCACTAGGGCTCTGAGTTTGGAGCGCTAAAGCAGACACTGTAGACATTTGACATTAATAAAGGTCTCTGCCTATTTCTTTTGGAGGTGACAGTAAGATAGTTCAAGTTCTGTGGTCTGAAAAGTCACACTGCAGGCTCAGTGACCTTGCCTTGTAACTGTGCCACCAAGTCATAGGCTGTTTGAGGTCCAGTTAGACTGTGGACAGGGCGGGCCCATGTTAACCTGGGGTGCTCCTTGAAAATGAGTTTTCCTGTTCTTAACAAATGCTATAGTATTTTGAGGCTACATTGAAGGGTAGGCAAAGTTTAGGGCCATCCAATGGGGGACAGAAGACCAGCTCTGTATCTATCACTTCCTTATAGAATCAGTGCAACAATACTTCTCATTAATATTTCTATTTAGTCTGTAAGGATATTTTACACATCTAGTCCTGAGGAGAATCCACACCATTGCCACACAGCAACCCAGACCACAACAATTTGCAGTGTTTTTGAAATTCTACCAAATGAAATCAGCTCTTCTCTATGACCATTTCCCCTGCTTTGTGTGTCTGTTCTCCCTGCAATCCCGCCTTACTAGGAAGATGCTGCTTTTATCATATCAGTGGTCTTTCAGGGTCTCTTTTCTTTACATTGCCCATTAAGCAGACATTTGAAGCAATTATTCTATTCAGTTTCATTACACTGCTGTCTGTAGTAATAACTATCTTGAAAGAGAGCCTGGCTATGTCAAATTTTGTGTTTCCTTCCTAGTTCCTGGGGTGACATCCCAACTCTCTCTCTTCTCTGCTCCTGCTACTATTTACTTGAGCTCTTTCTGTGATGGGAAAGGAAATGGTACACAAAAGGCCAAGTAGTCCAGGTGGAGTCATTCTGTTAGTACAATAAAGTTAATGGTCTACTTCTTAAAACTATCATTGCAAAGAAAATTGAGACCATTCATTTTCTCTAAAACATCTTTAGTGTTCTAACAAATATTTTCCATATCTTAGTACCTTATAATTTTGATTGATTTTGATTATATATTTATAGAAGGTTCTTTTTTTTCCCGAGGAAAAATAAAACGCTTAAACATTTAATTTTTTCTCTTTGTTCAGGGAGTCTCTGAAGTAGTCACACTCACACATAAATGAATGAATAACTAAGAATGATTGTCCCACATGGGAGGCCACTGGAATTTTCTTGTTCTTTCAACTGTTTCACTTGGTAGGGTTTTTTCTGTCCACCACTATAGACTCTAAAGCTACTTGTGGGCCTTCCCCACTTTATGGGAGTCCAGCTCCTCCTTTCTGATCTAACTTTAATATAATCTAGGACAAAGTTGGTGGGCAGTAGCAGTATGGTCAGCCTGACAGTAACAAGGAAGAAGGGAAGAGCAAGTACTTGAGCTGTTGTTCTGCTTACCTGCTGCTTTGATCCTAGCACAGTCTTATTCTCAGCCTCTCCTTCCACGAAACCCCTTCCTGGAGGCCCCCACTCCATAACAAGGCACATCTGGTGCTTTGTGGACTTGCTCAGCAGTGTAGAAATGCTAACTCCATTCATGGCGTCCTGTATGGCCAGTAGATGATGTTAAATAGTCTACGTATTTGGGTCTTCATGGACTTCTGGAAGTCCAGAGAGCCACTGAAATTATATAAAATAGTTTTTTTGAATGTGCGTCATACACACATTCCTGTGAATGAATATTTTTCTGGGTAGAGATTCCATAGCGTTTTATCAGATTCTCAATGAGCTATATGACCCCAAGAAATTTTAAAATGTTAGTAAATAACCACTGATGTGGTATTAGATGACACAGAGTCAATGTTTAGTTAAACAATAAATATTTATTGAGTATGTATAATGTGCCAGGTACATATAATGTGCTTGGTACATCTTGAAACAATCTTCCCTCTCCCAATTCTTACCTCATTAAGTTTACATTTTAGTTGGGAGGAGACAGATAGCAGACAGTGTACATAACACATTAGAAACAGGAGTGGGATTCAGGTGGTTTGTCCTGGTTTGCCAGAACAGATACCTATTTTTTTTTTTAAGTTTGGTGAACTGGTTGTTAAAATCACGCTTGTAATCATAGTTCTCTCTAAGGTGGATACCTGGGCAGCTGCCCAATGTGGAAATCACAAATTTATATTCCTACTCTTTTTTAACCTTCATCTGAAAAACTGTATTTTTTTTTTGTATTTTTCTAAAGCTGGAAACGGGGAGAGACAGTCAGACAGACTTCCGCATGCGCCCATCTGGGATCCACCTGGCACACCCACCAGGGGGCGATGCTCTGCCCCTCCGGGGCGTTGCTCTGTTGCGACCAGAGCCACTCTAGCACCTGGGGCAGAGGCCAAGGAGCCATCCCCAGCGCCCAGGCCATCTTTGCTCCAATGGAGCCTCGCTGCAGGAGAGGAAGAGAGAGACAGAGAGGAAGGAGAAGGGGAGGGGTGGAGAAGCAGATGGGCGCTTCTCCTATGTGCCCTGGCCAGGAATCGAACCCGGGTCCCCCGCACGCCAGGCCGACGCTCTACTGCTGAGCCAACTGGCCAGGGCCAAGAGCACATAGGAGAAGCGCCCATTTGCTTCCCCACCCCCCCTCCTTCCTCTCTGTCTCTCTCTTCCCCTCCCGCAGCCGAGGCTCCATTGGAGCAAAGATGGCCTGGGCGCTGGGGATGGCTCCTTGGCCTCTGCCCCAGGTGCTAGAGTGGCTCTCGTCGCGGCAGAGCAACGCCCCGGAGGGGCAGAGCATCACTCCCTGGTGGACAGAGCGTTGCCCCTGGTGGGCGTGCCGGGTGGATCCCGGTCGGGCGCATGCGGGAATCTGTCTGTCTCTCCCCATTTCCAGCTTCAGAAAAAAAAGAAAAAAAAAAGTAAAATGAAAATGTAAATGATATGGCCTGAATGATTTTTAATTATTTTAAAAATAAGAGATAAATGCTCAAACAGTTCAAAAAAGAATAAAAATAAGTCATTCTATTTTTCTCTCAAAGTTCTCACAGAGGCAACTACCATCACCAGGTTTTTGTGAATCCTTCTAGAGATACAGGGTGGGGCAAAAGTAGGTTTATAATTGTGAGTAGGTGAGTGCTTTATTCTTGTATTATTATTTGTTAATTATTGCATTATCTTTATTATATGCAGCTTAAGTGTCTGTCACCGATAGCTTATTGGTTGCTTGTGTAACTGTACTAGCCAATGGGGTGAAGTTGCCATGGCTGAACGCAAATTGAGCAGGTCAGGGGGAAGGTGAACATTTGTTTGCATTGGCAATCATCTGTTTTACATAAAAACTATGTCTTAACGTAATTTCTTTTAAGAATGCCTCCTAGAAAATACAAATAGGAGAGAAAAGGAGCTAAAGCTGCACAAAACGGCTTTCTCGACAAAAAGAAACCATAGAGCAGAGAAAGACAAGGCTTGCTTCAGTCGCAGAGCAAATGCGTCTTTCTCAGCAAAATGAGACTGATGAGCATAGAGAAACAAGGCTTGCCTCAGATGCAAGACAAAAAAGCCTGTCTCAACAAAATGAGTCCCTTGAACAAAAGCAGGAGAGAAACACACACACAAAAAATGACAGAGTAATGCTGACCGAAATGCAAAAAGGATTAAGACAGTTTCAAATGGAGAAACTTTAATTTTTGAGCATTCCTCTGGTGACATGAATATTAAATGTAAACACTGTCAGTCCTTAAACTTCAAGTTAGAAACTAATCAATTTGACTGTGGCAAGAAAGGATTTTTCTCAATGTTGCAAGTATGGAAACATTGTAGTTCCACTAATTGAGAATTATCCACCACTCTTGAATAAATTATTGACTAATCAGCATCCAAATAGCAAACAGTACATGGATAGCATTCGATCCATTAATAGTTCGTTTGCTTTTGCGTCCATGGGGAACAAACCAATTGACTTGCCTGGACCAGGACTTTATTGCTTTCGACTTCATGGTCAAGTTTACCATCAAACTGGAACTTTGCATCCTTCTGACAGGAAAAGAAAGTTTGCTCAATTATATATACTTGATCCCTCAGAAGCCAGTTCGGCACGTTTAGAATGAAATAAAAGAGTTCCTGAGACCTTATTTAATGAAATGGGGGAATTATTTCAAGACATTAACCCATTTGCTACTGCATATAAAATGATGCACGAAGTTGAAAAAAGTTGGCCTCTAATACTATAGCAAGCAATGAGCCAGCAATCAGCATTGCCATGGCCATTGTCTGTGATCGTAACTTAGATCAAAGGCGGTATAATGTCCAGCAAGCCAACGAAGTGGCTGTCATATTTGAAAACACTGATGGAGAGCCACCACATGAGCGAGATTTAATAATTTACCCAAAGGCTCAACCTGGACAAACTGAATTAAAGCGAATCAGCACATGGGATTCAAATCTTGACCCAATGGTGTATCCTTTACTTTTTCCATGAGGAGAGCAAGGCTGGAAGCCTAAACTTGGCTTAAATAATCCTAGAAAAAATAGATTGCAAATTTCAGAAATGGAATTTTATAGCTATATGTTGTCAGTTCGAGACAACTTTAATCCGCTTATAATGGCAGGAAAATTAACTCAGCAACTCTTTTGTGATTGGTATTGCCGAATGGAATCTGGGTGGCTTTAAACGCTTAAGCGTGTTGGCATTTTTTTTACCTGAGCCTGCATTTGGACATGGTCAACTTTATGTTGCCTGTTCAAGAGTTTGTGAAAGAACAGATGTAAAATTAAAAATAATTGATGGTCCTCTGCAAGGTGAGCTTAAAAATGATGGAAAGATCTACACAAGAAATGTTGTGTACAAAGAGATCTTTGACATGTGAATTAACATTTTATTATTTAAATCATCTTTATTTATTGAGCTAGCGGTGGCTCTTAAGAAATGTACCATCAGTGGTTTCCTTCATTGCACTCTACTTTAAGCAATTAAGCAAGTAGAAGGGGGAAACCCCGTGGGGCACTAAGCAAAGGGGCATCCTCGCCACCTGCCCTGGGTAATTCAGTTTGAATTAGCAGACACCTTTGCACAAATCATTTTAATTACAATTTATAATATCTAGAACAGTGGTCATTTCGTATGACCGCCGGGCTTTCTAGTTTTTTATACACTTGTAAACTTACTTTGGCTCTACCCTATATTTATACATGATAAATATTTTGTTTGTTTTGTACAAATGGTTATTATCAATGCTTCCAGAGAAACACATTAGATGGACTTTACAGACATTTATGATATATAATCTATGTGATACCTGCCAGTAGGAAAAAAACCTTTTAATTAGGTATGCAATTACAAATTGATGGCTTAAAATCTGTTAAAGAAGAAAGAATCCAAGTAATCTAAATAGAATGGTTTATTTTACCTGCAGTGTCTCAGTGATATATGCTTCCATGGTAACAAGTAATAGAAATAATAGGAATAAAAATGTATAGAGTATGGAAATGGAATTATTATTGCAGATTTCCTCCATGAGGGCATTTATTGTTTCCACTGTTTCCTTAGGGTAGTTTGGAAACCAGGAGGCCTCAGATATAAAAGGTAGATAAATATATTTTTATTGGGTTGCTGGTGCTTTTCTCTAAGCATGTCTTGATGTACTTAGGAATTACATTATACTGTGTCCTAAAAACTGAATTTGAAAGGTAAGTGCTGGAGTGAATTTCTAAGTAATAACATTTGTTGCATTTACAAAAAAGTCTAAATTCTGGCAGAAGCATTGTGAGAATGAAGTACAAATGCAATCACATTAAAAAAAAATTAAACCTTGTTCTTAAGAGCAAGTGAAGACAAAAGTTGCACAACTCCCCACTTTTAATATTCTTAGGTTTCAAAAATTTTTTTTGACCATAACCACCAAAGCAGGTGTGGTGAGGAAGCAGCCTGGAGAAACAGATCATGTTCTGCACTAGGAATAGATGTGAGTTGTTTCCCCAGCTTTGCCTTTATATAGATGACCTTGATCTCAACCAGTTAGTTATTCAATGTCTCCAGTTGTCAGGTTTTTTATCTGTCAGACTGAGTAGGTAGGTAATCTCTGGTCTTTCTTCCAAAAACAACATTCTATTGTGTTAGAAAAGGGCTTTAGGCCCTGGCCGGCTGGCTCAAATGTAGAGCATCTGCCTGGAGTGTGGATGTCCTGGGTTTGATTCCCAGTCAGGGCACACAGGAAAAGCACCCATCTGCTTCTCCACCCCCTCCCCCTTTTGCTTCTCTCTGTCTCTCTGGATCTCTCTCTTCTCCCCTTCTGCAGCCATGTCTCGATTGGAGTGAGTTGGCCTGGACACTGAGCCTCTGCCTGGGATGCAAATGGCTCTGGTTGCAACAAGCAAGGGCTTCAGATGGGCAGAGCATTGCCCCCTAGTGGGCTTGCCAGGTGGATCCAGGTGGAAGCGGCATTCTGTCTCTGCCTTCCTTCCTCTCACTAAATTAAAAAAAAAAAAAAGAGGCCCTGGCCAGTTGGCTCAGCGGTAGAGCGTCGGCCTGGCGTGCGGGGGACCCGGGTTTGATTCCCAGCCAGGGCACATAGGAGAAGCGCCCATTTGCTTCTCCACCCCTCTTCCTTCCTCTCTGTCTCTCTCTTCCTCTCCCACAGCCAAGGCTCCATTGGAGCAAAGATGGCCTGGGCACTGGGGATGGCTCCTTGGCCTCTGCCCCAGGCGCTAGAGTGGCTCTCGATGCGGCAGAGCAACGCCCCGGAGGGGCAGAGCATCACCGCCTGGTGGACAGAGCGTTACCCCTGGTGGGCGTGCCGGGTGGATCCTGATCCGGCGCATGCGGGAGTCTGTCTGACTGTCTCTCCCTGTTTCCAGCTTCAGAAAAATACAAAAAACAAAGAAAAAAAAGAAAAGGGTTTCAAATAATTTCATCTTTGTCTCAATAAAATACTGTGAATTCTATATTGAGTTTCTTGCCTAATAATGTAAATTACATCTCTCTCTAATGCTTAATAGCTGGGTAATCCCACTACTAGTAAGTTTTAGTTATTCCTCAGTAACACAATTAGATAATCACAACTATTAGTAATTGAAAGATTTTTTGGTTACCTACTGAAATGACAGAACTTGTGTGAATTTCTCATGTATTATATATTTTCTTTATCTTTTTAACAGCATGGAAAGTTCTGGTTAGGTTACAGACTGCTAAATTCTCGATATATCTTTATGGGTCAGAAGAAAGCAAGGTAGCTCTTTGGCACCCTTATTATAAGGGTACTAATTTCATTCATGAAGGCTCCAACATCATGACATAATTACCTCCCAAAGCCCCACCTTCTAATTCTATCACATTGGGGGTAAGATTCAACATACAACTTTTTAGGGGGACACAGACATTGAGTTCATTGCAGTGATTGTGCTAATTTACATAATCATAGATGGTATCTGAGAATTTCCTTTGCTTCAAATTCTTGCCAACATTTGGGATTCATAGTCTTAAATTTTAGACATTCCTGTGAGTGTGTAGATATTATGATTTTAATTTGCATTTCCCTGATTACTGGCAAGGTTAATGTTATTAGGGTTCTGAAGAGAAACAGAAGGGAATATATAATTATAATTATATGTATTTATTTATTATGAGGATTTGGCTCATGTGGCTTTGGAGGCTGAGAAGTTCCATGATCTTCCATCTGTAAGCTGGCGACCTAAAGAAGCTAATGGTGTAATTCAGTCTGAATCTGAGCATCTGAGAACCAGAGGAATTGATGGTATAGATCTCATTCTGAGGATCAAAGATGTGATGCCCCACTTAAGGGGATGTGGCAGGAAAGAAAGGGTATATTCTTCCTCCACCTTTTCTATTCAAGCCTTCAAATGTTTGGATGATGCCCACTCACATTGGTAAGGGAAATCTGCTGAGCCCACCAATTCAAGTGCTACTTTCATCTGAAAACCTTCTCACCATCATGACCAGAAATGATTAATCTGGGCACTTTCTGACTAGTGAATTTCATGCACAAAATTAACCTTCATAGTTAATTGTTGATTTTTAAAAGTTTATGGGCCATTTATTTTGAATTACACTTCTTTATAACCTAATGCCATAAACATCAGTATCAGATACTTTTCATTCTTTCATGTAATATATCAATATTAGCTCTAAATAGCATTTTGTAAATGTTTAAATTAGTATTAGCCATAACAATTTTAACATCTATGATAAATACCAAGTAAATAAGGTTATATATATATTTTTAAAGTTTATCGGTCATTTTCCTTTTCATCTTTGTGAAGAACCTGGTCACATTTATTGGGTTTTTTTTTATCTTACTTTTGTCAGTTTTTGGTTTTGTACATACCTTTCCCATTAGCCTAATTTTTACTCTTGATGTGTTTTGATGAGTAGAAACTCTTAATTTTAATGGAGCCCAAGTTATCCAATTTTCTTTTATTGTTAATTTTTTTGGTAACCTATTTAAGAAATCTATCTACCCAAAGGTCAGGAATTAATTACTCATCTATTACTTCTAGTATTTTTATAGTTTTTTTCATATTTAGATCTTCAGTCCACCCAAAAGTGAATTTTTTTTTTCAGATCACTACTCAACAATTTTTCTTTTAATTCTTTTTTTTTCTTTTTTTTTAATATTAATATTTTTTAATTAAATTTAATGCAGTGACATTGATAAATCAGGGTACATATGTTGAGAGAAAATATCTCTAGATTATTTTGACATTTGATTGTGCTGTATACCCCTCCCGCAAAGTTAAATTGTCTTCTGTCACCTTCTATCTGGTTTTCTTTGTGCCCCTCCCCTCCCCTAACCCCTCTCTCCTTCTTCACCCCCTGCCCCCTCCTCCAACCCCCCCGCCCCTGTTGCCATCACATTCTTGTTCATGTCTCTGAGTCTCATTTTTATGTCCCTTCTATGTATGGATTCATCTCAGTTTTTTTTCTGATTTACTTATTTCACTCTGTATAATGTTATCAAGGTCCATCCATGTTATTGTAAATGATCCGATGTCATCATTTCTTATGGCTGAGTAGTATTCCATAGTATATATGTACCAAAGTTTTTTAATCCACTCGTCCTCTGACGGACACTTGGGCTGTTTCTAGATCTTCGCTATTGTGAACAATGCTGCCACAAACATGCGAGTGCATTTCTCCTTTTCGAGCCGTTCTATGGTGTCCTTGGGGTATATTCCTAAAAGTGGGATAGCTGGGTCAAAAGGCGGTTCGATTTTCAGTTTTTTGAGGAATCTCCATACTGTTTTCCACAGTGGCTGCACCAGTCTGCATTCCCACCAGCAGTGCAGGAGGGTTCCCTTTTCTCCACATCCTCGCCAGCACTTATTCTGTGTTGTTTTGTTGATAAGCGCCATTCTGACTGGTGTATGGTGATATCTCATTGTGGTTTTAATTTGCATTTCTCTAATGATTAGTGATGTTGAGCATTTTTTCATATGCCTATTGGCCATCTGTATGTCCTCTTTGGAGAAGTGTCTATTCATCTCTTTTGCCCATTTTTGGATTGGGTTGTTTGTCTTCCTGGTGTTGAGTTTTACAAGTTCTTTATAAATTTTGGTTATTAACCCCTTATCAGATGTATTGTCAAATATGTTCTCCCATTGTGTAGTTTGTCTTTTTATTCTGTTCTTGTTGTCTTTAGCTGTGCAAAAGCTTTTTAGTTTGATATAGTCCCATTTGTTTATCCTGTCTTTTATTTCACTTCCCCGTGGAGATAAATCAGCAAATATATTGCTCCGAGAGATGTCGGAGAGCTTACTGCCTATGTTTTCTTCTAAGATGCTTATGGTTTCACGGCCTACATTCAAGTCTTTTATCCATTTTGAGTTTATTTTTGTGAGTGGTGTAAGCTGGAGATCTAGTTTCATTTTTTTGCAGGTAGCTGTCCAATTTTCCCAACACCATTTGTTAAAGAGGCTGTCTTTACTCCATTGTATTTCCTTACCTCCTTTGTCAAATATCAGTTGTCCATAGAACTGTGGGTTTATTTCTGGGTTCTCTGTTCTATTCCATTGATCTATATGCCTGTTCTTATGCCAGTACCAGGCTGTTTTGAGTACAATGGCCTTGTAGTATAACTTGATATCAGGAAGTGTGATACCTCCCACTTTATTCTTCTTTTTTAAGATTGCTGAGGCTATTCGTGTCCTTTTTTGGTTCCATATAAATTTTTGGAATATGTGTTCTACATCTTTGAAGTATGTCATTGGTATTTTAATTGGTATTGCATTGAATTTATAAATTGCTTTGGGTAATATAGACATTTTAATGATGTTTATTCTTCCTAACCATGAGCACGGTATATGCTTCCACTTGTTAGTATCTTCCTTGATTTCTTTTATCAATGTTTTGTAATTTTCCGAGTACAAGTATTTAGTCTCCTTGGTTAAGTTTACTCCTAGGTACTTTATTTTTTTGGTTGTAATTGTGAAGGGGATTGTTTCCTTAATTTCTCTTTCTGACTGTTCATTGTTGGTGTATAAAAATGCTTCTGATTTCTGAGTATTGATTTTATATCCTGCCACTTTGCTGAATTTATTTATCAGGTCCAGTAGTTTTTTGACTGAGACTTTAGGGTTTTCTATATACAATATCATATCATCTGCAAATAATGATAGTTTTACTTCTTCTTTTCCAACTTGAATGCCTTTTATTTCTTCTTCTTGTCTGATTGCTGTGGCTAGGACTTCCAGGACTATGTTAAATAAGAGTGGTGAAAGGGGGCACCCCTGCCTTGTTCCTGATCTTAAGGGTATTGCTTTTAATTTTTGCCCATTGAGTATGATGTTGGCTGTGGGTTTCTCATAGATGGCTTTTATCATGTTGAGGTATGTTCCCTGTATTCCCACCTTGCTGAGAGTTTTGATCATGAATGGGTGCTGGATTTTATCAAATGCTTTTTCTGCATCTATTGAAATTATCACATGGTTTTTCTCCTTCTTTTTGTTTATGTGATGAATCACATTGATTGATTTACGAATATTGTACCAGCCTTCCCTCCCCAGAATAAATCCCACTTGATCATGGTGTATGATTTTTTCCATATATTGTTGGATCCGGTTTGGTAATATTTTGTTGAGGATTTTAGCATCTATATTCATCAGAGATATTGGCCTATAATTTTCTTTCTTTGTGTGGTCTTTGCCTGGTTTTGGAATCAGAATTATGCTCACCTCATAAAAGGAGTTTGGAAGTCTTCCTTCCTCTTGAATTTTTTGAAATAGTTTGAGAAGGATAGGAGTTAGTTCTTCTTTGAATATTTGGTAGAATTCCGTTGTGAAGCCATCGGGCCCCGGACTTTTCTTTGTTGGGAGTTTTTTGATAACTGTTTCGATCTCCTTTGGTGTAATTGGTCTGTTTAAGTTTTCTGATTCTTCCAGATTGATTTTTGGAAGATTGTACGTTTCAAGGAATTTGTCCATTTCATCTAGGTTGTCTAGTTTTTTGGCATACAGTTCTTCATAGTATTTTCTTACAATATTTTGTATTTCTGTTGTGTCAGTAGTTATTTCTCCTCTCTCATTTCTAATTTTATTTATTTGAGTTCTCTCTCTCTTTTTCTTGGTGAGTCTACTTAAAGGTGCATCAATCTTGTTTACCTTTTCAAAGAACCAGCTTCTAGTTTCATTGATCCTCTGTATTGTTTCTTTAGCCTCTATGTCATTTATTTCTGCTCTGATCTTTATTATTTCCTTCCTTCTACTACATTTGGGCTTTACTTGCTGTTCTTTTTCTAATTCTTTTAGATGCAGGGTTAAGTTGTTTATTTGAGCTTTTTCTAGCTTCTGAAAGTGTGCCTGTAGTGCTATGAACTTCCCTCTCAGCACTGCTTTCGCTGTGTCCCATAAATTTTGAGTTGTTGTATGCTCATTGTCATTCGTTTCTAGAAATTTCTTTATTTCTTCTTTGATCTCATTCTTAATCCATTCATTATTTAACACCCTGCTATTTAGTGTCCATGTGTTTGAGAATTTTTGAGCTTTTCTGCTGTGATTCATTTCTAGTTTCATGCCATTGTGATCGGAGAAAGTGCTTGATATGATTTCAGTCTTCTTAAATTTGTTGAGAGCACTTTTGTGCCCTAACATGTGGTCTATCCTAGAGAATGTACCATGAGCACTTGAAAAGAATGTATATTCTGCTGCTTTAGGGTGAAAGGTTCTGAAGATATCTATTAAATCGAGTTGATCTAGTGTTTCCAATAAGTCTGCTGTTTCTTTGTTAATTTTCTTTCTTGAGGATCTATCTAGTGATGTTAGTGGGGTATTGAAATCCCCTACTATTATAGTATTGCTGTTGATCTCGCCCTTTAAATCCATCAAAGTCTGTTTTATATATTTGGGTGCTCCTATATTAGGTGCATAGATATTTATAATAGTTATATCTTCCTGTTGGATTACTCCCTTTATCATTATGTAGTGGCCTTCTTTATCTCTTACTATATCCTTTGTTTTAAAGTCCAATTTGTCTGATATAAGTATTGCTACCCCAGCTTTTTTTTCATTTCCGTTTGCATGAAACATTTTTTTCCATCCTTTTACCTTCAATCTGTGTGTGTCTTTTGTTCTAAGGTGTGTCTCTTGTAGACAACATATGTATGGGTCCTGTTTTCTTATCCACGCAGCTACCCTATGTCTTTTGATTGGATCATTTAATCCATTTACATTTAAGGTTATTATTGATATGTAGTTGTTTATTGCCATTTTCTTCTTTAAAGGTGTATTCCTTTTTCTTTTTTTTTTTCTGTATTCTTTTCCCACTTTATCTGTTTACACCAGGCCCCTTAATATTTCCTGCAGCATTGGTTTGGTTGTAATGAATTCCTTGAGTTGTTTTTTGTCTGGGAAGCTTTTTATTTCTCCTTAAATTTTAAACGATAGCCTTGCTGGATAAAGTAGTCTTGGTTGTAGGTTCTTGTTCTGCATTACTTTGAATATTTCTTGCAATTCCCTTCTGGCCTCAAGTGTTTCTGTTGAGAAGTCAGATGTCATCCTTATGGGGGCTCCTTTGTAGGTGATAACTTTTTTTTCTCTTGCAGCTTTTAATATTTTCTCTTTATCGCTTAGCTTTGGTATTTTAATTATGATGTGTCTTGGTGTAGGTTTCTTTGGGTTTCTCTTTAATGGAGTCCTCTGTGCTTCTTGGATTTGTGAGAGTTTCTCTTGCATTAATTTAGGGAAGTTTTCAGCTATGATATGATTGAACAAAGTCTCTATCCCTTGTTCTTTTTCTTCTTCTTCAGGAATTTTTATGATGCAGATGTTATTTCTCTTCATGTTGTCACAGAGCTCTCTAAGAGTTTCCTCTGACTTTTTGAGTCTTTTTTCTCTTTTCTTCTCTGCTTTCATGCCTTCATTCCAGTTGTCTTCTAACTCGCTGATTCGATCCTCTGCTCTATCTATCCTGTTTTTAATTCCTTCCATTGTGGTCTTTATTTCTGATATTGTATTTGTCGTCTCCAACTGATTCTTTTTTATACTTGCTATTTCTTTATTTAGGTTTTCAAACTCCCCCTCCATTGTTGTTCTAAGATCCCTAAGCATCCTTACAATCATTATTTTGAACTCCGCATCTGGAAGTTTGATTATTTCCATATCACTCAGTTCATCTCTCGAAAGTGTCTCTTGTGGTTTCATTTGGATGGCACTCCTTGTTTTCTCATCTTCTTCTTCTTTTTTTTTTTATTTGTAGAGTTGATTGAGTCTAGGCTTGGTGTTGTCTGCCTCCAGTTTTCAGTTGTGTTATTTTTAGGTCTTTGTGGGTTGGTATCAGCTATTATTTGTAATCCACTTTCGGATTTGGGCAGCTTTGAAGTCTTGAATTGTTTGTTTTCTTAACAGGTGATATTCTTGTTAACTGATCTCAGCAGGGGGCTTCCTTGAAACTGTATCCAGGAATGCTGTGGGTGTAACCTGAGACGCTGAAGGTCTCTTCCTCCAACTAATCTCACTGGGGGCAGGGTTTTTTCTCTCAGCTTCAGTAGGGGGAGGTGTATCTCAGATCTCCATGGAGACCTGAGTTACTGCCCCTCCTCCCCACTTCTTGTTTTCAGCTGTGTCTTGTTGTGCTGATTGGAGCTGGATAGATGTCCGGAGATCTCTGATCCGGAAGCACTTCAGCTCTGTTTTGTGAAAGATTCAGTCCCTCCCCCAGCTATGGCCACCTCCAGCATGAATGAGTCAGCTTTTTTATTTTGTTTCTTGCATACCTTAGCCCCTCACAGTCTGTCCCTCTCCCTGTCTTTTCCACTTGGGAGATAAGCTGGTCTTTTCAACCCACCTTGCTCCCTGGTCGCCAGGTAAGTGGCTGTGAGCAGTAGTTTCTGCTCTTTTTCCTCTGTGAAATCCTCTCTGGGCTCTCAGCCTCACCCCCCTCCTTCCCTTCCTGTAAGCAGAGGAGATTCAGGCACTCCTTACCAGGATTATTGTGGCTTCCTCTTTGCTCCTTGGTTTTTGAGAGCTGTTCTTGCAGTTCAGTGTTGGTTTTTCATGCTGATTTTTTCTAAATTGATTTGTATTCCAGTTTGGTGTTGAGAGCTGGGTGTCTGTGCATCCGCCTACTCCACTGCCATCTTCTCTCTCTCACCAAAAGTGAATTTTTAATATAAAGTTTGAGGAAGGGGTCAAATTTCATTTTTTCCTACATGGGTAGCCAGTTGAACCTGCATAATTTCTTTTTGAAAAGTTGGTCATTTCCTCTGCTGCTTTAAGTGTTCTATTTAATAACATTGAAGTATCTACATATATATGGATTTTTTCCTATTTCTATTTTATTGTTTTGTATTGTATTTATTGTATTGTATTGTATTATATTGTATTCTATTCTATTCAACATATATAGATATGTTTAGACATGTACCAATTCTGCCCTGTCTTAATTAGTATAGCTTTACAATGTTAAGTATGCCACTGGTAGAGTTAAGTTCTCTCATATTGAGTTTCTTAGTTATTTTTTGGCCATTTTTATTCCCATGTGATTTTACAATCAACTCATCAATTTCTACAAACTGTTAGTATTTTGAATGGAATTCTACTGAACCTATGGGTGAATTTAAAAAAAAATGACATTCTAACGACATTGAGTCTTCCAGTTTTGAACATTTTACTTCCTTTGCTTGTTTTTTTGTTCCATGTGTACTTGAAAAACTTGTGTATTCTTTCATTTTTGCATTTATTGTTCACAACTATCAATTAGGTCAGGTTTGTCCATTGTATTCTTCAACTCACCTATATTCTTTCTAATTTAATATCTGTTTGTTCTACCAACTACTGCCAGAGGTGTGTGAAAATCTTCCATTATGATTGTGATTTGTCCATTTCTCTGTTCTGTCAATTTTGATATATCAAATATAAATCATTTATATGCTAGGCTTTATATATAATATATAGTATGTTTATGTTAGGTTTATCTTTATATTATTATATCACATACATATTACCTCTCAAAATATTTGCATTAAGGTCTACTTTATTGACTGATTTACTGGCATAATAATATATAAACTTTGTAAGTTTATTTTTTGGCACTGTATTTTTACCCTCTTCTTTTCATTGTTTCTATATTTTTATATATAAGATGTATCTTTTGTAAGAAGCAAATATTTCTGTTTTTTGAAGTTTAATATATCTTTTATCTTTTAATGGAATGATTTAGTCTATTAATATTTATTGTAATCACTGATATAATTGGTTTAAATTTACTACCTTATAATGTATTTTCTATATGGACCATATATGCCAAGTTCCTCTCTACTCTATTTTTGCACCTCCTTTTATATTGTTTTTACCTTTTTACTTTTTCCCCTTATTATCTTAGTAGTTATACATTATTTTGCTCTTTTTTTGGTAAATTCAGTATTATATCATTAATCTTTGGTTTAAATTCTGATTTAAATTTGTGCTGCTACTACTTCCTGAACAATAATATCCTAATCTTAGTATATTTTACCATATTTCACCATGTGTAAGATGTACCTCTTTTCAAAATTTGGGGTCTAAAAACTAGGTGCATCTTATACAGTGGTTGTAGAAGTGTGACATATTAAAGGCCATAGATGGAACTGAGGATGAGGCAATATATGAAGAGAGTAATTCATCGTCAGACACAGATGAGGACAAGCTAATAGATGGGAGTTTTGACAGTGATGAGGAATTGTATGAATTTTATGATAAATCAAACTTGAATTTAATAACTTTATGTAATCCTTTTTTTTTTTTTTTTTTTTTACATTTCGGGCCCCCAGATTAAGGTGCTTTGTATACATGGGAGTGTATTATACATGGGGAAATACAGTAACTTTTATTTTAACCTTCTTTTTTTTTTATAAATTTTTATTAATGTTAATGGGATGACATTAATAATTCAGGGTACATATATTCAAAGAAAACATGTCTAGGTTATCTTGTCATTAAATTATGTTGCATACCCCTCACCCAGAGTCAGACTGTCCTCCGTCACCCTCTATCTAGTTTTCTCTGTGCCCCTCCCCCTCCCCCTAACTCTCTCCCTCCCTCCCTCCTGCATCCTCCCTACCCCCACCCCTCGTAACCACCACTCTCTTGTCCATGTCTCTTAGTCTCGTTTTTATGTTCCACCAATGTATGGAATCATGTAGTTCTTGTTTTTTTTTCTGATTTACTTATTTCACTCCGTATAATGTTATCAAGAGCCCACCATTTTGCTGTAAATGATCTGATGTCATCATTTCTTATGGCTGAGTAGTATTCCATAGTGTATATGTGCCACATCTTCTTTATCCAGTCTTCTATTGAAGGGCTTTTTGGTTGTTTCCATGTCTTGGCCACTGTGAACAGTGCTGCAATGAACATGGGGCTACATGTGTCTTTACGTATCAATGATTCTGAGGTTTTGGGGTATATACCCAGTAGAGGGATTGCTGGGTCATAAGGTAGTTCTATTTGCAGTTTTTTGAGGAACCACCATACTTTCCTCCATAATGTTAACCTTCTTTTAATGTATCCATATGTTTATCCCTTTCCTTGTTATGTCTGAACCTCTGCATTTCCATCTGGAATATTTTTGCCCTAAGAATACCTTTTAGTATATCTTTTTAAAAAAATTTGTTGATGAAAACTCAGTTTCTATTTGTTATTATCTGTTTCACTTTTATTCTTAAAGGATATTTTTCTGGCTATAGACCTCTGGTTGCTAGTTAATATTCTCAATTTTCACAAAGTTGAGGACAAAAGGTAGTTGGTTTAAATTGTACCAGGGAAGTTAAGAAAAAATTCTTGATACAGACTTTTCTGACCATGATGCGGTATGTCATAGAGTATATTTTTCAGACTGCTTATTCCATAGGCTTCTCTAAAAAGAAAGGACTTCAAGACCTCATAATTTTGTGTAAGCATGCATCCCCCATTGTTTTTATTGAAATTCACAGTGCATTTTAGACAAAGAAGATGCTGCTGTAGTAAAACCCATTTAACTTTGTTTTTCTTTAACCTATGATAAAGTTGGTTTTCTTTTTTTTAATTAATTTATAGTCTTTACATAGATTCTAATGTCACCCATGTTCCACAGTACATAACCCTGTCTCCCTCCCCATACCACCCTCCCCCCTTCCCTCCAGGATTTGCTTTTCTGCTCTTATCCCATCCTATCACCCTATCATCCCCTTTCCCTCTGTCTGCTTTCCTTCTGGATCCTTTGATCCTGCCTCTGTCTCTATTCCGCTCCTCAGTTCATATTGTTCCTTGGATTCCTCATATGAGTGAGGTCATATGATATTTTTCTTTCTCAGCCTGGCTTATTTCACTTAATATAATAGTTTCCAGTTCCAACCATGTTGTCACAAAAAATAGTATTTCCTTCTTTTTCATGGTCCCATAGTATTCCATTGTGTATATGTACCACTGCTTTTTAAAAAAAATTATTTATTAAATTTAATGCAGTGACATTGATAAATCAGGGTACATATGTTGAGAGAAAACATCTCTAGATTATTTTGACATTTGATTGTTCTGTATACCCCTCCCCAAAAGTTAAATTGTCTTCTGTCACCTTCTATCTGGTTTTCTTTGTGCACCTCCCCTCCCCCAACCCCTCTCTCCTTCTTCACCCCATCCCCCGCCCCCTACCCCCCACCCCTGTTGCCATCACATTCTTGTTCATGTCTCTGAGTCTCATTTTTATGTCCCTTCTATGTATGGATTCATATAGTTTTTAGTTTTTTTTTCTGATTTACTTATTTCACTCCGTATAATGTTATCAAGGTCCATCCATGTTATTGTAAATGATCTGATGTCATCATTTCTTATGGCTGAGTAGTATTCCATAGTATATATGTACCAAAGCTTTTTAATCCACTCATCCTCTGATGGACACTTGGGCTGTTTCCAGATCTTTGCTATTGTGAACAATGCTGCCACAAACATGGGGGTGCATTTCTCCTTTTGGAGCCGTTCTATGGTGTCCTTGGGATATATTCCTAAAAGTGGGATAGCTGGGTCAAAAGGCAATTTGATTTTCAGTTTTTTTAGAAATGCAAATTAAAACCACAATGAGATATCACCTCACACCAGTCAGAATGGCGCTCATCAACAACACAACACAGAATAAGTGCTGGCGAGGATGTGGAGAAAAGGGAACCCTCCTGCACTGCTGGTGGGAATGCAGACTGGTGCAGCCACTTTGGAAAACAGTATGGAGATTCCTCAAAAAACTGTACCACTGCTTTTTAATCCACTTGTCCACTGACGGACACTTGGGCTGTTTCCAGGTCTTGGCTATTGTAAACAATGCTACCATAAACATGGGGGTGCATTTCTCTTTTTTAAACTGTGCTATGGTATTCTTGGGTTATATTCCTAAAAGTGGGATGGCTGGGTCAAAAGGAAGTTCTATTTTTAATTTTTTGAGGAATCTCCATACTGTTTTCCACAGTGGTTGCACCAGTCTGCATTCCCACCAGCAGTGCAGAAGGGTTCCCTTTTCTCCACATCCTCACCAGCACTTATTCTGTGTTGTTTTGTTGATGAGCGCCATTTTGACAGGTGTGAGGTGATATCTCATTGTGGTTTTAATTTGCATTTTTCTAATGATTAGTGATATTGAGCATTTTTTCATCTGCCTATTGGCCATCTGTATGTCCTCTTTGGAGAAGTGTCTATTCATCTTTTTTGTCCATTTTTTGATTAGACTGTTTATCTTCCTGGTGTTGAGTTTTACAAGTTCTTTATAAATTTTGGTTATTAACCCCTTATCAGATGTGTGTATTGTCAAATATGTTCTCCCATTGTGTGGTTTGTCTTTTAATTTTGTTCATATTGTATTTAGCTGTGCAAAAGCTTTTTAGTTTGTTATAGTCCCATTTGTATGTCCTGTCCTATATTTCCCTTGCCCATGGAGATAAATCAGCAAATATATCATTGCAAGTGATGCCGGATAGCTTATTGCCTATGTTTTCCTCTAGGATGCTTATGGTTTTATGACTTTCATTTAAGTCTTTTATCCATTTTGAGTTTATTTTTTTTGCAGGTAGCTGACCAATTTTCCCAACACCATTTGTTAAAGAGGTTGTCTTTACTCCATTGTATGCTATCTCCACCCTTGTCAAATATCAATTGTTCATAAAGATATGGGTTTATTTCTGGGTTCTCTGATCTATTCCATTGATCTATATGCCTGTTCTTATGCCAGTACCAGGCTGTTTTGAGTACAATGGCCTTATAATATAACTTGATCTCCAGAAGTGTCATACCACCCACTTTATTCTTCTTTTTCAAGATTGCTGAGGATGTTTGTGTTTTTTTTTAGTTCTATATAAATTTTTGGAATATTTTTTCTATATCTTTGAAGTATGTCATTGGTATTTTAATAGGAATTGCATTGAATTTATAAATTGCTTTGGGTAATATGGACATTTTAATGATGTTTATTCTTCCTAGCCATGAACACGGTATATGCTTTCACTTGTTTGTATCTTCCTTGATTTCTTTTATCAATGTTTTATAATTTTCCGAGTACAAGTCTTTAACCTCCTTGGTTAAATTTACTCCTAGGTATTTTATTTTTTTTCTTGCAATAGTGAAGGGGATTGTTTTCTTAATTTCTTTTCAGACAGATAATTGTTGGTGTATAAAAGTGTCTCTGATTTCTGAGTATTAATTTTATATCCTGCCACCTTGCTGAATTCATTTATCAGGTCCAGTAGTTTTTTGACTGAGACTTTAGGGTTTTCTAGGTATAGTATCATCTCATCAGAAAATAATGAGAGTTTTACTTCTTCTTTTCCAACTTGAATGCTTTTATTTCTTCTTCTTGTCTGATTGCTGTGGCTAGGACTTCCAGGACTATCTTGAATAAGAGTGGTGAAAGGAAGCACCCCTGCCTTGTTCCTGATCTTAAGGGGATTGCTTTTAAACTTTTGCCCATTGAGTTTGATGTTGGCTGTGAGTTTGTCATAGATGGCCTCTATCTTGTTGAGGTATGTTTCATGTATTCCCACTTTGCTGAGAGTTTTGATCATAAATGGGTGCTGGATTTTATCAAATGCTTTTTCTGCATCTATTGATATTATTATGTGGTTTTTGTCCTTCCTTTCGTTTATGTGATGAATCACATTGATTGATTTAGAATATTGTACCAGCCTTGCCTCCCCAAAATAAATTCCACTTGATCATGGTGTATGATTTTTTTCATGTATTGCTGAATCCAGTTTGTTAATATTTTGTTGAGAATTTTAGCATCTGTATTCATCAGGGATATTGGCTTATAGTTTTCTTTCTTTGTGTTGTCTTTGCCTGATTTTGGAATCAGAATTATGCTTGCCTCATAAAAGTAGCCTGAAAGTTTTTCCTCATCTTGAATTTTTTGAAATAGCTTGAGAAGGATAGGAGTTAGTTCTTCTTTGAATGTTTGGTAGAATTTGCCTGTGAAGCCATTTGGCCCAGGGCTTTTGTTTGTTGGAAGTTTATTGATAACTGTTTCAATCTCATTTTTTGTAATTGGTCTATTTAGGTTTTCTGATTTTTTTTCAGATTGATTTTTGAAAGATTACGTTTTTCAAGAAATTTGTCTATTTTGCCCAGGTTGTTTAATTTTTTGGCATACAGTTCTTCATAGTATTTTCATACAACCTTTGTATTTCTATTGTGTCTGTTGTTACTTCTCCACCCTCATTTCTAATTTTATTTATTTAAGTACTTTCTCTTTTTTTCTTGGTGAGGCTGGCTAAGGGTTCATCGATCTGTTTACTTTTTCAAAGAACCAATTTTTGGTTTCATTGATCCTCTGTATTGTTTTTTTAGCCTCTATGTCATTTATTTCTGCTCTGATCTTTATTATTTCCTTTCTTCTACTTCCTCTAGGCTTTACTTGCTGTTCTTTTTTTTACTTCTTTTAGTTTCAGGATTAAAAGTTTTTGTTTTTTTTTTAGCTTTTTCTAGCTTCTTAAGGTATGCCTGTAATGCTATGAACTTCCCTCTCAGGAGTGCTTTTTGCTGTGTCCCACAGATTTTGAGTTGTTGTATGCTTATTTTCATTTGTTTCAAGAAAAGTTTTTATTTCTTCCTTGATCTCATTGTTGACCCAGTCATTGTTTAAAAACATGCTGTTTAATTTCCAAGTGTTTGAATGTTTTCAGTTTTTCTATTGTAGTTGACTTTTAATTTCATGCCATTGTGGTCAGAGAAAATGCTTGATATGGTTTCCATCTTCTTAAATTTATTGAGACTCATTTTGTTTCCTAACATGTGCTCTATCCTAGAGAATGTGCCATGAGCACTTGAAAAGAATGTATATTCTGCTGCTTTAGGGTGAAAGGTTCTGAAGATATCTATTAAATCTAGTTGCTCTTGTGTATCCCTTAATTCTGTCGTTTCTTTGTTAATTTTCTTTCTTGAAGATCTATCCATTGATGTTATTGGGGTATTGAATTTGTAAGGTATTTTTCCCCGCTGAGAAAGAAGGAAGGGGTCAGAACTATGAAGTGTGGAATAATAAAAGTTTTTATTGAGTACAGAGCACTTCCCATCTGATGAGGTTCCCTGGCCACGAGAAAAAATGGAGGCCAGGGAAGTCACAAGGATTAAACCGTGTGAGGGATATTTAAAGGGTCCTTAGGGTGGTCGAGTTAATATGATGTGGTGAAATCTACTGGCTGATGGAGGTGTTGCTCTTTACCAAAGGGTTCCTGGGAAGTTTCCTTTGGTGCACTTGGTTGTGGGCGGTCCTAGCTAAAGTTTCTGGGACTGAGTGACTTTCCCCATTATCCACCGACCTTACATTTTGACCTTTTGTGTTAAATAGAATAGGAACACCATTTATTTTTCTGGCTACTTTCTGCTGATTAGAGGCATTGTGGGGAGGGGGAGATTGGAAGGTGGTGGCTTTGAGGTGTGTCAGGAGGAACATCTGTTTGGCCGTGAGTTGAGAAACTTCACATATGTGGTCCTGTAAGGATTTAAAATAAAAGAGGAGTAATAGGGGGATTTGTAGGGTCTAGCCTTTTGGTGAGCTGGAGATGGATGTAGTCTAGTGGTTTCTACTGCTAGTGGTCCTGTATGGAAGCAAGCTTGAGGCATAACTGCATGTCAGGAGTGGCATAACAAGGGGAAAGGAAGGAGTCCTATCCATTTCCATAACTGAGACCTGTGAGGGAATTAGAGGTCCAGAGTTTGATGGAAAAACAGAGAAGGCAGCTCCCTTGTCCACAGTTGCAGTACACCCTGGGTTCTTTGCATCCAGGCTGTGTCCTAGGAGTTTGAGCGATGCACCCACCTGACTGAATTGTCCTTCCCATTTGGGTGACTTGTCCTCCACGTAGAGGCTCTGAGGAAAAGCCTGTTGCCCAAAGGGGCAATCGCTCCACCAGTGACCGGGCTGCTTGCAGTCAGGGCAGGGCTCAGTGGGCAGCCACAGGCAGGGGCCCTGCTGGGACCAGTGGTCCACACTTAAAGCAAGCTTCTGGTGGGATTTCTCTTTGTGGCTTGGACTTGGGTCGGGCACTTCCTATGTCTTGCCTCTGTTGCTGTGCTGGTTTCAGGGTTGTCACAAGAGCCTGGCTTTGGAGCATTACCTTCTGCTGCATTTGGGCCTGGCAAACAGCCTTGGCCTGTTTCCACTAGTTAGAACCATTAAAAAATTTAAATAGCATGTTTACAGGTTCTGAATAGGGGTTTGGGGGTTGAGAATAAGAGGAGGGGGATTGTGGGAAGCCCGGCATCCAGATCTGGCAGGAAACGCTGGAGCCAGAGGCAAGACAGGGCCAGAACTTCCTGCAAGAAAACTGAGGTTGGGCCTTGAGGTCCTGCAAACCAGTGTAAGAGCCAATAGTAGGTGGAGAAAGGCCTGACAGAGGAGGCACTTAAGAACACAGTGGAGAAGGAAGGAGTCCCTGCCCAGCAAGGGAGGAGAAAGAGAGACTGGTAGTGATGAATGAGAAACAGGGTTTTGCAAAGGGAGGGGAGGGGGCTCTTGGAGGGAAGAGACTGAGCAGAAAGAGGTCCACAGAGGGACCAGAGAGAAGTCCTGAGAGAGGGGCACCCCCGGGGGTCAGGCAGGAGGGAGAGTTGAGAGTCCATGGAGAAAGAAAGATCAGGAGCAGAGGTTTTAGGTGAGGTTTCTCTGGCCAAAAGAAGGGCCTGCATGGTGGAACAGGCAGAACAGAGATTAAGGATGGGCATGCAAATAATTAGAAGCCGTGAATATAAGAAATCTCCAATTAGTTCCCAGCTTTTTTGGCAATAGTTAAATTGGTGAGGGTCTTAAAACTGAAAGTCCCTTCAGGAGGCTAATTCAGTGGGTTCTGTGGCCTGGCCACAGCAGAGAAGAAGAACAGTTTCTTCTTCTTTAGGGAGGGAGATTCCTGTGCCCCCATGGCCACCCTCAGTCCTTGGAGTGGTCAGAGTTGAGAACTGGTGTCCCAAAGCTCAAGCCTGGCCACAAACAGATAAGGTAAAGTGGATGTGCTCAGGACATCTCCACGGGCACACACACTCAGAACAGAAAGACTTCCCTGACGTAGCTACGGTTTCTGGACAGGGAGTCTCAGTGAAAAGAACTCAAGGGTGGCTGGAGTCAGGGGACTTACCGCACTGTGTGCCGAAGTGGGTGAAAGGTCAGAGATCCTGGTTCTTTCTTGGAGGGGAAGAGGAGAGGAGCAGTCCTTGCAGACTTCAAACTCCTCTCAGGTTTTTGGCACCAAAATGTAAGGTATTTTTTCCCACTGAGAAGGAAGGAAGGGTGCTGGAGCCATGAAGTGTGGAATAATAAAAGGCTTTATTGAGCACAGAGTGTTTACTGCCTGACGAGGTCCACTGGCCCAGAGAAAAGATGGAGGCCAGGGAAGTCACAAGGATTAAACCCTGTGAGGGATATTTAAAGGGTCCCTAAGGTGGTCGAGCTAATATAATGTAGTGAAATCTACTGGCTGATGGAGGTGTCGCTCTTTTCCAAAGGGTTCCTGGGAACTTTCTTTTAGTGTGTTTGGTTGTGGGCAGTCCTAGCCAAAGTTTCTGGGACTGAGTGACCTTCTCCATTATCCACTGACCTTACAGAATTCCCCTACTATTATACAGTGTGTTCATAAAGTCATGGTGCACTTTTGACTGGTCACAGGAAAGCAACAAAAGATGACAGAAATGTGAAATCTGCATCAAAAGGAAAACCTTCCCAGTTTCTGTAGGATGATGTGGCAGCATGTGCACATGTGCAGATGATGACATAACATGGTGTATACAGCGGAGAAGCCCAGAGCCATGCCAGTTGAGATGTGGATGGTACAGAGAAAAGTTCAGTGTGTTCTGTGGCTCGCTAAATTCAAATCCATGACCAAAGTGCAACGTGAATATCAGCACATTTATAACGAAGCGCCACCACATAGGAATAACATTACTCGGTGGGATAAGCAGTTGAAGGAAACCGGCAGTTTGGTGGAGAAACCCCATTCTGGTAGGCCATCAGTCAGTGACGAGTCTGTAGAGGCTATATGGGATAGCTACCTAAGGAGCCCTAAAAAATCTGTGTGTGAATTCACATCTAACTGTACTGAATAGGTATAAAACTGGGAGAGTTTTCCTTTTATTTGGTGCAGATTTCATATTTCTATCTTTTGTTGCTTTCCTGTGACCATTCAAAAGTGCCCCATGACTTTACAGACACACTGTAGTATTGCTGTTGATCTCTCCCTTTATGTCCATCAAAATCTGCTTTATATATTTAGGTGCTCCTAAAATAGGTCCATATATATTTTTAATGGTTACCTCTTCCTGTTGTATTGCTCCCTTTATTATTATGTAGTGACGTTTTTTATTCCTCAGTATAGTCTTTGTTTTCAAGTCTATTTTGTCAGATATAAGTATTGCTACCCCAGTTTTCTTTTCATTTCCATTTGCATGAAATATTTTCTTCCATACTTTTACTTTCAGTCTATGTGTATCTTTTGTTTTGAGTTGCATCTCCTGTGGACAGCATATATATTGGTCCTGTTTTCTTATCCATTCAGCTACCCTATGTCTTTTGATTGGAGCATTTAATCTATTTACATTGAAGGTTATTATTGATATGTAGTTTTTTATTGCCATTTTATTCTTTAATGTTATATTCCTCTTTTACTATATTCTTTTCCTCCTTTGTTCTGTTTACAGCAGGTCCCTTACAACATTTGTTGCAGCATTGGTTTGGTTGTAATGAATTTCTTGATTTTTTTCTTCTTTTTTTTTGTCTGGGAAGTTTTTGACTTCTCCTTCAATTTTAAACAATAGTTTTGCTGGGTAAAGAAGTCTTGGTTGTAGGCTCTTGTTCTGCATTACTTTGAATACTTCTTGCCATTCCCTTCTGTCCTCAAGTATTTCTGTTGAGAAGTTGGATGTCATCCTTATGGTGGCTTCTTTGTAGGTGATAGCCTTTTTTTTTCTCTTGCAGCTTTTAATATTTTCTCTTTATCGCTTAGCTTTGGTATTTTAATTATGATGTGTCTTGGTGTAGATTTCTTTGGGTTTCTCTTTAATAGAATTCTCTATGCTTCTTGAACTTGTGTGAATTTTTCCTGCATTAATTTAGGGAAGTTCTCAGCTATGATTTGATTGAACAAAGTTTCTAACCCTTGTTCTTTCTCTTCTTCTTCAGGAACTCCTATGATGCAGATGTTGTTTCTCTTTAGGTTGTCATAGAGCTCTCTTACAGCCTCCTCGGATTTTTTCAATTTCTTCTCTTTTTGCTGCTTTGCTTTCATGCTTTAACTTATCTTGTCCTCTAAGTCACTGATTCAATCTTCTGCTTCATCCAACCTGCTTTTAATTCCTGCCAGTATAGTCTTCTTTTCTGATATTGTGTTTGTCATTTGTGTCTTGTTCTTCTTTATGATTTTCATGTCCTTTTTGATGCTTTCAATTTTTTTATTAAAGTGTTCATTAAGTCCATCCATTGTAGCTTTGTGATCTCTAAGTATCCTAAAAGTCATTATTTTATACTCTGCATCCAGTAATTTGATTACTTCCAATTCGTCTAAGCCTTTATCAGAGGATTTATCTTGTTGAAGCATATGACTTATGCTTCTCTGCCTACCCATTATTTTCTATGACTTGTAGGCTTATTCTAGCTGTGATCTCCTTACCTAGTAGAGCCTCTTTGAAGTCTTGATTTGTTTGTTTTCTTCTCAGTTTTCTTAACTTAGTGGTAGTCTTGTTTACTGATTTCAGCAGGGGGCTTATTTGAAGCTGTATTCAGGAATGCAGTGGGTGTAACCTGAGACTCTGAAGGCCCAATCTGCCAGCTGCTCTCTGTGGGCAGGGTGCTTTCTCCATTACAGTAGTGGGAGGTGTATCTTAGGTCTCCATGGAGACCTGAGTTACTACCCTTCTTCTCCACTTCCTGTTTTCAGCTGTGTCTTGCTCTGATTGGAGCTGGAGAACTTTCTGGAGGTGGACCACCAAGAATCACTTTAGGCTTGTGCTTTGTTGAGGGTTCAACCCCTCCCCCAGCTATGGCCACCTCTGCACTGGATGAGTCAGCTTCTCAAGTCATCCCATGCATTCCTCTGCCCATCACTGTCTGTCTCTCTCTCCCCACTTTCTAGGCTCAGTATAGCTTCTTCTTTGCTCCTTAGTTTTTGAGACCTGTTCTTTCAATCCAAAGTTGGTTTTTCATGCTGATTGTTCATAAATTAATTTGTAATCCAGTTTGGTGGTGTGATCTGGGAGTCTGTGCATCTGTCTACTCCACTGCCATCTTGAGAGAGTTCAAAGTTGATTTTTTTATATGTCACTTGTTTAAAGTTGTTATGTGACTTTGAGTTGTCAGTACCCCCCAAAGGGCACTTGTGAGTCCTCATCAAATGGTGTCCTAACTTTGTTAATTCAACATTTCCCCCAAATATTGGGTCAGTAAAAAATTGTTCTGGGTTATCTGTAATGAACATTTCAAGGATTTGGTGATATGAAGCATGCATTTTGGGAAAGCCTTTTTAAAGAGCTTCATGGTTCTAGGATGTAAATAAAAATGTGAGTGTGAGATTTTATTTTATTTTATTTTTTATTTTTTTGTATTTTTCTGAAGCTGGAAATGGGGAGAGACAGTCAGACAGACTCCCACATGCGCCCAACTGGGATCCACCTGGCACGCCCACCAGGAGCGACACTCTGCCCACCAGGGGGTGATGCTCTGCCTCTCTGGGGCGTCACTCTGCCGTGACCAGAGCCACTCTAGCGCCTGGGGCAGAGGCCAAGGAGCCATCACCAGCGCCCGGGCCATCTTTGCTCCAATGGAGCCTTGGCTGCGGGAGGGGAAGGGAGAGACAGAGAGGAAGGAGGGGGTGGGGGTGGAGAAGCAAATGGGCGCTTCTCCTATGTGCCCTGGCCAGGAATTGAACCCGGGTCCCCCGCACGCCAGGAGATTTTATTTTTAAAGATAAAGCTATTCTCTGTTACCAGACATACTCTTTAAATCTGTTGCCCCAATTTCTGGCTATGGAAAAAATCTTTCATGAAACTCAATTTCATAATTGTATAAATAGCATAGTATGGCTAGTACATAGAAGCAGTCCTGGGGTAAGTGGGTAAAGCTCCTATAAATCAAGACTAGCTCTGGGTTAGAGATATTTGTAATCTGTGTAGAGAGGGGATTCCTAATAATTCTTATGTCACACTTTTGTAAAATAAGAAAACAGGCAATTAGCCATTGCATTTTTATGGCTGCATAAATTCAGGAAGGTCATGGAAATAAGTAGTAAGTCTATCTTATCTAGAGATCTGATGGGATCTATTTATAGAACAATATATTGTGTCTCTGATTTTATTTTCAGACACTTGTGACCCTTTCATTTAAGCTTCTGTGCAGGACAGGACATTGTTTCTATCACAAATATGCCCAGCTGGCATTAAGATCTGATAGTAGAGATTATCACTAAAATGCCCCAAAGGGGATATATCCATCAGATCCCACAGAGAAAGTGGAGGCTCTCACACTGTATGTACATGGACAGTGTTGCTGATGACCTTGAGTGATTAGAGGACCAAGGGAATGGCTTTTGGCAAGTCAGCCAACAAAAGAGCTGCTTTGTGTGTTGTCATGTGCCTGCGTGACAGCCACCAGCTTCCATTCTCTCTGCTATCCTTGTGAATTTTCAAGGAACTCAAAAGCAATCCCTTGTTGCAATCCCTTTCGTATCTTTGATGCTGCATATATGCAGCTCTGACACACATTATATTATTAGTTTTTACTTTCTCAACTTTAATTAAAAACAGAAATGAATTATTTTAATCTACCATTTTTGAGAGTCAGCATTATTAAATGTGATTATCCATTGAAATGGGGTTGGCACAGAATATTAATGATATTTAAAATATTATCTCTACTATTTTAGTTTGCTCTACCAGCAAATCTTAATTTAGTTCAAAAATCTTCCCTGGATACATGATCCTAAGTAAATAGGTATTTATACAATGGATTGAGAATCTAAATGTTAACCTTTCAAGTATTATTTAAACTGTTTTATATCATTAAAAACCTCAAAATATCCTAGAATATATAAGTATACACTATATAAAAAACCCAAAATACAAATTATATAGTTAAAAATATTAAGTAAGTCTTCTATAAGTGGAGTAACCATATGGTCTTATATTTTTCCCAGGACAGTGCTGGTTTACTCCTGTTATCCTGGGCCAATCACATGTGGTTACTGCTTTCACTTTTAGAAGTGTCAAGAATAAATTATTTGATAACTCTATTTATTAATCCAATTATAGAAATTATTAGAAACTTTTATTTTGATATTTAAAGAAAATAGGAGGTTTTGGTTGATCTATAAATATCTTCTGCTAATTTTCTCAATTAGGTCGGGGGGTTCTATTATATATCAGAATCACATTTAAATTACTCATGAACCAATTAATTACAAAACTCTGGAGGTGGAACACAGGCATTGGTATTTTTTAAAGCTTTACAGATAATTTCAACATGTAATCAAGGTTGAGAACCACTGGATTACATAGTTTGTGCATTTAAACTGATTTACTTTGTTGTAAAGTGACCAGTGAGTTCCAAAGAGACACCAAAGTGATAGAAGAATTTTGAGGAGTTTATTTCAAGCTATCTGGCTGCAGGGGCTAGCAAGTCCCAAATCAGCAGCCCCGAGGAGCTGGGATCTAGGGTTTATAAAGGCTTAAACCGCAAGCAGGTGCAAAAGCTGTTCTACAGAAGCAGAACTAGCGGTTAGCTTGTCAGGAAGTCCCCACTTTGCAAAGTTTCACTGACCCATTAAAGCATTTTGCTTACAGCACAACATGCAGTTTAGCTCAGTTTGCAAGTTTGCACTTACAAAAATACAAAAATTTCAAAATGGCGAATACAGAAGGCATACAAAATGGCATTACTAATGCTAACAGAATTATATTTTCTAGGTACCTTGTCATAACTTTGCAGGACTATTCAAAATAATTTTAAATAATTTTTTTTAGACAGCATGTGTAGCTAACGGTCTAATTCATGGTGTTTGAAACTTAAGTATATGGAATAAATCAAATCAATGAATGCTTTTTTCCTTTCTTTAAAAAAGTATTAAATTTTTTTTTATTACAGTTGACATACAATATTAGTTTCAGGTGTACAACATAGCAATTAGACATTTATATCACTTTAAAAGTGATCATCCTGATAAGTCTAGAACCCAAATAAATGATTTTTGAATGAACTACCATAGACAAATCATCGTCACTGGCCAATTTAATCATTAAGATAACTCTAATAATTAGGCCAATTTTTAGTTTCTTTATCTTTCTGCTTAATAGTTAGACAAACTTTTGAGTGGTGAGTATATAGCTTGGAACTCAGCTTATAAGTAGCTGATGCAATTGTTCTTTTTTATATATAGATAGAAGGCAGATATTGAGATGAATATTGTCTTGGGAATTATTAGAGCCATTCATAAGAAATTCAGGGGTAGCTGGTGGTTTAGAAGATTTCCTAAGGAAATCTACAGTGATATATCCTGGAAATGAACCTGCATGTTCACCATAGTATAATAGTTATCACATAAGAATGCGATCTACAAAATTAGAAAGAGTTTGGGGGTTTCTGACTGTGGGGAACAAAACTAGCATGGTAACTTTCATCCAGATATTTCCTATAAGATACTAAAGTTGGACCTCTCATCAAGAGAGACCCTACAATAAATTGGGACAGGGGAGTTTTGTGCCTCCATAAAAACATTAGTTAAATAATTTAGAAGAAAGTGAGAGTCTTTAATAGTAACAAAATATTTAAATAAATTTTTATTGTTTAAAAACTTTTTATTGGCCCTCTCCTGCTGGTTCAGGGGATAGAGCATCATCCTGGCATGCCAAGATTGCAGGATCGATCCCTGGTCAGGGAAAATACAAGAAGCAACCAATGAGTGTACAACTAAATGGAACAACTAAGTGGAACAATGAGTTGATGCTTCTCCCTTTCATTCTCTCTCTCTCTCTGTCTTCATCTCTCTCCCTCCCTCCTTTCTCTCTCTCACAAATCAATAGAAAAAATATTTTTTAAAGTACAGTACTTTTATTGAATTTATGATAACTTTACAACCCTTGTGACTACCTTTATCCTGGATGTCTTCATCATATTACCACTTCCTTATATTTTGATTTAAAAAAATGAAATCCTCTTCTAACTCTACCCAATTATTTTTCAAATTCATTTTAGAGAGGAGAAAGAGAAAAAATGAGAGAGAGAGTGAGAGAGAGAGAGAGAAGTGGGAAGGAGCAGGAAGCATAAACTCCCATATGTGCCTTGACCAGGCAAACCCAGAGTTCTGAATTGGCAACTTCAGCATTCCAGGTCAACACTCTATCCACTGTGCTGCCATAGGTTAGGTCTAACTCTAGCCAATTATTACACTTCAGAGGTACTGCCACATTATGTGAAGTTCTCCGTAAGAAAGACAAGGTCAATTTGTTTTACAATTTTTTAAAGTAGTTGATGTTCTATAATAAAATTTCTTTTGAGTCTTTAAGGTGAAAATATTTAGCTGTATTAAGATCACATGACTTCAAAAAGACACAGGATAAGCATTTGAAAGATCTAAAAATTCAAGATAATGTACTATGTTAGAAGAAATTTATCTCAATTCAAATATACTTTTTAAAAAGATAGAAATGAACTTCTTTGAAGAACTTATTTTAGCAGCAGATACTTTTGGTAGATTAGTTTAATCTAAAACATATGAATAAGCTTATTTTAGCCTTTTTCACGTGTGACCTGCTATTTATATAATCAAATACCTAGGCCTAAGTATGATTTACTGGGCTCTAAGATTTTGAAAATGAATGTGTGTTGTTGAAAAAATGAATATTCTAGGGTAGAGGTTGTCAAAGTATAGTCCCTGGACCAACAGCATCAGGATCACTTGGGAACTTAATATAAACACAAATTTTTGATTCCCACCCAAGATCAACTTAACCAGGTCTCTGGAATGATGACCAGCAATCTGAATTTTATCAGGTTCTCCAAAGGATTCTGATGCACCCTACAGTCTGAGATTTCTAGGGTTTAAAATGTGAAGTTAGTGAGATAAGGAAGAAATTGATTTGGTATACCTAAATGAAATAGAAATAGGCATACCCATTTTTCACTTCTGCTGTAGGCTTCTTGTGTCTCCTTAGATAAGGAGTTAGCTAAAGATGGGATCCTAATGGCTGCCCCTGGGGAGGGGTAGGAGAAGTTGCTTCCCTCAGCTCCCTCAGTCCCCTGGAATAACAAGGTGTTGACTGTTGGACCCTTTCTCTTCTACCCCTCTTCTAAGATTTTCACCTGCAAAAATTATAATTATGGATTTCATAGTAATTTGTAATTATAAGGGGATGGAATTCTTTAGAACAAGTCTATTGTTCAATTTTCATAGATTCAAATTTATAAGGACATATGTACCAACCAATAGGACTGCTTATATAATAGTTTATATGCAGCTATTCAAACATCACATAAGACAGCTTCAAGAAGGACCAAAACGCATTTCATATTAATATGATTAGTAATAAAAGAACTATTTTCAAACTTCTTAGTGGAAAAAAGAAATCTATAAATGGAGAGTGATGATTGGAGAAAATAGTTTTATTTTATACCGTGAAACAATAGACAATATTAAATTTGAAGTGGTTTCTGTGAGTGGTGTGTAGTTGTGACAGAGATTCTGAGCATTGCAGAATTGTAGGATATTTTTAGTGCTAGATGTAAACTCAGAGATCACCTTAATCAATCATTTTTATAGTTAGACACTTTTTTATTGATTTTAATTCATTGTGTTTACATAGATTCTAGTGTCACCACGAATGCATCCTCCCTCCCTTGTATTCCCCTCAACATCTCCCTTGCCCCCCTCCCCACAGGCCCTCTGCCCTTCCCTTCAGGATTATCTCATCCTATCATCCCCTTTTCCTCTGTCCTCTTTTCCTCTGGTCCCTTTGGTCTCTCTTCTGTCTCAATTCCGTTCCTCAGTTCACACTGTTTATTAGATTCCTCAAATGAGTGAGGTCATATGATATTTCTCTTTCTCTGCATGGCTTATTTCACTTAGCATAATAGTTTCTGGGTCCATCCATGTTGTTGCAAAAGGTAAGATTTCTTTCTTTTTCATGGCCCAATAGTATTCTATTTGTATATATGTACCACAGCTTTTTAATCCACTTGTCCACCGATGGACAGTTGGGTGGTTTCCAAATCTTGGCTATTGTAAACAATGCTGCCATAAACATGGGGTGCATTTCTTCTTTTGAATCAGTGATATGGTATTTTTGGGATATATTCCTAAAAGTGGGATGGCTGGGTCAAAAGGCAGTTTAATTTTTAATTTTTTTGAGAAATACCATACTGTTTTCCACAGTGGCTGCACCAGTCTGCATTCCCCCCAGCAGTGCAGGAGGGTTCCCTTTTCTCCACATCCTTGTCAGCATTTATTATGTGTTGTTTTGTTAATGAGCACCATTCTGACTGGTGTGAGGTGCTATCTCATTATGGTTTTAATTTGCATTTCTCTAATGATTAGTGATGTTGAACATTTTTTCATCTGCCTATTGGTCATTGGTATGTTCTCTTTGGAGAAGTGTCTATTCATTTCTTTTGCCCATTTTTTGATTGAAGTATTTATCTTCCTGGTGTTGAGTTTTACAAGTTCTTTATAAATTTTGGTTATCAACCCCTTGTCAGATGTATTGTTGAATATGTTCTTCAATTGTGTGGTTTGTCTTTTTATTTTGTTCACATGAAATTGTTTTTAGCTGTGCAAAAGCTTTTTAGTTTGATATACTGTACTGTAGTATCATTTGTTTATTCTGAATTTTATTTCACTTGCACATGGAGATAAATCAGCAAATATATTGCTGCGAGATATGTTGGAAAGCTTACTGCCTATGCTTTCGTCTAAGATGCTTATGATTTCACGACTTACATTTAAGTCTTTTATCCATTTTGAATTTATTTTTTTGAATGGTGTAAGTTGGTGGTAGCTATCTAATTTTCCCAACACCATTTGTTAAAGAGGCTGTCTTTACTCCATTGTATGCTCTTGCCTCCTATGTCAAATATCCAATGTCCATAAAGGCATGGGAATATTTTTGAGTTTTCTCTTCTGTCCATTGATCTGTATTTCTGTTCTTATGCCAGTACCAAGCTGTTTTGAGTACAATGGTCTTGTAGTCTAACTTGATATCAGGAAGTGTGATACCACCCACTTTATTTTTCATTTTCAGAATTGCTAAGGCTATTTGTGTTCTTTATTGATTCCATATAAATTTTTGGAATATGTATTCTATATCTTTGAAGTATGTCATTGGTATTTTAACTGGTATTGCATTGAATTTATAAATTGCTTTTGGTAATATAGACATTTTAATGATGTTTATTCTTTCTATCCATGAACACAGTATATGCTTCCACTTGTTTGTATATTTCTTAGGTTTTTTTTTTAATCAATGTTTTATAATTTTCTGAGTACAAATCTTTAATCTCCTTGGTTAAATAAATATTTATTTTATTTTGGTACAATAGTCAAGGGGATTTTTTCCTTAATTCCTCTTTCTGGCAGTTCATTGTTGGTGTATAAAAATGCCTCTGATTTCTGAGTATTAATTTTATATCCTGCTACCTTGCTGAATTCATTTATGAGGTCCAGTAGTTTTCTGATAGAGACTTTATGGTTTTCTAGGTACAGTATCATCTCATCAGCAAATAAGAATAGTTTTACTTCTTCTTTTCTAATTTGGATGCCTTTTATTTCTTCTTCTTGTCTGATTGCTGTGGCTAGGACTTCTAGGGCTATGTTGAATAAGAGTGGAGAAAGGGGGCACCCCTGCCTTGTTTCTGATCTTAAGGGGATTGCTTTTAATTTTTTCCCATTAAGTATGATATTGGTTGTGGGTTTGTCATACCTGGCCTTTTTTATGTTGTGGTAGGTTCCCTGTATTCCCACTTTGCTGAGAGTTTTGATCATAAATGGGAACTAGATTTTATGAACTGCTTTTTTTCTGCATCTATTGAAATTATCATGTGGTTTTTGTCCTTCCTTTTGTTTATGTGATAAATCACAGTGACTGATTTGCGAATATGATACCACCCTTGCCTCCGCAGAATAAATCCGACTTGATCATAATGTATGATTTATTTCATGTGTTGCTGGATTTGGTTTGCTAATATTTTGTTGAGAATTTTAGCTTCTAAATTCATCAGGGATATTGGCCTATAATCCTCTATTTTTGTGTTGTCTTTGCTGTGTTTTGGAATCAGAATTATGCTCACTTCATAAAAGGAGCTTGGAAATCTTCCTCCTTCTTGAATTTTTTGAAATAGCTTGAGAAGGATAGGAGTTAGTTCTTCTTTGAGTATTTGGTAGAATTTGCCTGTGTAGCCATCTGGCTCAGGGCTTTTGTTTGTTGGGCTTTTTTTTTGATAACTATTTTGATCTCATTTGTTGTAATTGGTCTGTTTAGGTTTTCTGATTCTTCCAGATTGATTTTTGAAAGATTGTATGTTTCAAGGAATTAGTCTATTTCACCTAGGTTGTCTAATTTTTTGGTACACAGTTTTTTATAATATTTTTTACAATCTTTTGTATTTCTGTTGTGTCAGTTGTTAGTTATCCACTCTCATTTTTAATTTTATTTATTCGAATCTTCTCTCTTTTTTTCTTGGGGAGTCTCATTAAAAGTTCATTGATCTTGTTTAGCTTTTCAAAGAACCAGCTCTTGGTTTCATTGATTCTCTGTATTTTTTTTTTTTAGCCTCTATCTCATTTCTTTCCACCTGATCTTTATTATTTCCATCTTTTTACTTCCTCTTGGCTTTACTTGCTGTTCTTTTTCTAGTTCTTTTAGATGCAGGGTTAAGTTGTTTATTTGAGCTCTTTCTAAAATATTGAGGTATTCCTATAATGCTATGAACTTTCCTCTCAGGACTGCTTTTGCTGTGTTCCATAAATTTTGCATAGTTGTATGCTCATTTTCATGCATTTATAGGAATTTTTTTTATTTCTTCTTTGATCTCATTGTTAATCCATTCATTATTTAATGACAGGCTATTTAGTTTCCAAGTGTTTGAGTATTTTTTAGTTTTTCTTTTCCTTTTTTTACAGAGACAGAGAGTCAGAGAGAGCAATAGACAAAGACAGACAGGATGAGAGAGATGAGATGCATCAATCATTAGTTTTTCATTGCACATTGCAAAACCTTAGTTGTTCATTGATTGCTTTCTCATATGTTCCTTGACTGGGGGCCTTTAGCAGACCAAGTAACCCCTTGCTCGAGCCAGTGACCTTGGGTCCAAGCTGGTGAGCTTTTGCTCAAACCAGATGAGCCTGCACTCAAGTTGGTGACCTTGGGGTCTTGAACCTGGGTCCTGAGAATCCCAGTCCGATGCTCTATCCACTGCACCACCACCTAGTCAGGCTTAGTTTTTCTGTTGTAGTCAATTTCTAATTTTATGCCATTGTGTTCAGAGAAGATGTTTGATATGATTTCAATCTTCTTAAATTTGTTGAGACCTGTTTTGTTCCCTAACATGTGGCCTATCCTAGAGAATGTACTATGCGCACTTGAAAAGAATGTATATTCTGCTGCTTTTGTGTAAAAGGTTCTGAAGATATATATTAAATCCAGTTGATCTAGTGTATCCTTTAAGTCTGCTGTTTCTTTGTTAATTTTCTTTCTTGAGGATCTATCCATTGATGTTAGTGGGGTATTAAAATTCCCTACTATTCTAGTATTGCTGTTGATCTTGCCCTTTATATGCATCAAAGTATGCTTTATATATTTAGGTGCTCCTATATTAGGTGCATAGATATTTATAATGGTTATATCTTCCTGTTGGATTGCTCCCTTTATCATTATATAGTGACCTTTTTATTGCTTACTATAGCCTTTGTTATAAAGTCTATTTTGTCAGATATAAGTATTACTACCTCAGCTTCTTTTTAATTTCCATTTTTATGAAATATTTTTTCCAACCTTTTACTTTCAGTCTATGTGTATCATTTGTTTTGAGGTGTGTTCTTTTAGAAAGCATATGTATCGGTCCTGTTTTCTTATCCACACAGCTACCCTGTCTTTTGATTGGATCATTTAATCCATTTACATTTAAGGTTATTATTGATATGTAGTTGTTTATTGACATTTTTTCTTTAAATCTTCATTCCTCTTTTACTATATTTTTTCCCCTTGTTCTGTTTACAACAGGCCCCTTAGCATTTCTTGCAGCATAGGTTTGGTTGTAATGCATTCCTTGAGTTCTTTTTTTTGGGGGGGAGGGTCTGGAAAGCTATTTATTTCTCCTTCAATTTGAAATGATAGCCTTGTGGGATAAAGAAGTCTTAGTTGTAGCCTCTTGTTTTGCATTACTTTGAATACTTCTTGCCATTCCCTTCTGGCTTCAAGTGTTTCTGTTGAGAAATCCAATATCATTCTTATGGGGCTCCTTTTTAGGTGACTGAATTTTTTTCTTTTGCACATTTTTGGTTTTTTTCTTTATCTCTTAGCTTTGGTATTTTAATTATGATGTGTCTTGGTGTAGGTTTCTTTGGGTTTCTCTTTAATGGAATTCTCTATGCTTCTTCAACTTGTGTGACTTTCCTGCATTAATTTAGGGAAGTTTTCAGCTATGATTTCTTCAAACAAGATCTCTATCTCTTGTTCCTTCTCTTCTTCTTCAGGAACCCCTATGATGTAGATGCTGTTTCTCTTTATGTTGTCTGAGAGCTTTCTTAGAGTTTCCTCAGACTTTTTGAGCTCCTTTTCTTTTTGCTGCTTTGCTTCCATGCTTTCATTTACCTTGTCTTCTTAATTGCTGATTCAGTCCTCTGCTTCATCCAGCCTGCTTGTAATTCCTTCTAGTGTAGTCTTCATTTCTGATACTGTATTTCTCATTTCTGATTGGTTCTTTTTTATTTTTTCAATGTCCTTTTTGATGCTTGTTATCTCTTTATTTAGGTAATCATTGTGTCCATCCATTGTTGCTCTAAGATGTTTGTGCATTCTAATAATCATTATTTTAAACCCTGCATCTGGTTGTTTGGTTATTTTTATCTCACTCAATTCTTTTTCTAGGGATTTCTCTTGTTGATTCATTTAGATTGCATTTCTCTGTCTTCCCATTTTTTCTGTGTATACCGTTCTCATTTGGGTGTGTTGTTTGTGAAGCTAGCTAAATCCAGTGTTGGTATTGTCTGCCTGCAATTTTCAGTTGTGTTATTTTTAGGTGTTCTTGGGTTGACATCAGCTGTTGTTTGTAATCTGCTGTGGGCTACTTATCTGCTATCAGTGTTTTTTTTTTGTTTTGTTTTTTTTTTTTGGTTTTTTTTTTTTTTTTTGCTGTTTGTGTCGGCATTTTCTATGTCTTAGCTGGGTCAGGTGTGAGAAGCTCTTTTTTCTTTCTTTTCTTTTCTTTCTTTCTTTCTTTCTTTCTTTCTTTCTTTCTTTCTTTCTTTCAGAGCTCTTTCTTAAGCTTTCACTCGAACCAGGGTTGTTAGGTCCTGAACTAGTGCTTTCCATATCTGGCCACTGAATGGCCTGCTCTGGATCTTCCTGTCTGGGGCATGGTGCAGATCAGTGGGTGTCATTGCTTATGACTGGCTCTTATCAACCCTTTTGGAGCTACAGGTGATTTAGATCTCATGGCTGCATCTGCTGGACCCAGGTGCCATAGTAAATATTAGCTGCACTCCTAGGCTTGCTTTTATCCATTCTTGGCCTGGGTGAAGTTTCTTTAAAAGTTCAAGTTCCCCTGAGATTTGCTTTCTGTTGCCCCTTGTTGCTGACTACTTGTTTTGGTTCAGTACTGTAATTCAGTGATTAGGTACGTTATTGGATGTGGCCTACTTCTTAGCCTCAGGTATCATTCTATCCAGACTTTTATTTTATTTAGTTTTTTTCTTAGTTTTCAACACTCGGTAAGGTACAGTCACAAAGGTCCAGTGGATGTGGCTCCTGTGCTCCCATTGTGTTTTCTGTTCATTGGCCCACTGCTGCTGTTGCTGCCTGAGGTGTGTGGGCTCAGGTGCTGCTGGCACCAGCCTGCCTCCATGGGCACCATGGCCTCCACTGCCCCCGGCAGGTGTGCACGTACCTGCATGTGCCATTGTGGACCGCTTCCAAGGTCGCCCCAGCCTCTGCTGCTGCTAATGGTGGGCCTGTGCCATGGGCAAATATGCGCACAAGCTTGGGCCTCCGCAGCCTCTGCTGTGGCTTCCGCATCCACGGGTGGGCTCATGCATGCCTGCTTGGATGGTTTCCTGGGCTGCCTTGGCCTCTGATGCTGCTGAGGGTGGGTCCACGTTGCTGGGGTATTTGCGCATCGGCTCAGACCTCCTCAGCAGATGCCGTGGCTCCCACATCTGCGGCCAGACCTGCGCGTGCCCACTCTGACCAGTCCCAAGGTTGCCTGGCTTCTGCTTCCACTTAGGGTGTGCCTTTACCACAGGCAGGTTTGTGCGCCAACCCAGACCTTAGCAGCAGCCGTGGTGACTTCAGCCCTCACTGGCAGGTTTGTGCGGCCCACCTGTATGGACCACCTTTGCTGTCACTCAGGCCTCTGCCCCTGCCAAGGGCCGGCCCAAGCCTCAAGCAGGACTGTGTGCCAGCCTGGACCTCTGCAGTGGTTGCCGTGTTTTCCACCTCCACGGGTTGACCTGCATTGACTCGCGTGCACTCACTCAGTTCACCCTGATCTCCACTGTTGTACCTTGACTTCTGAAGCCGTGCTCTTCCACCTCTGGTCCGCCCGCCCCCAGCGGGCACTCAGCAGAGCATGGAGTGGTGTAGCTTAGACCTCTGCGCTCACTATTTGTGTCCCTAACCTGTTGCCTGCCTCTAAGTGCCTCTTTGTTCTAACTGGGGCAGGAGAATCTCCAGTGGATGGGATAATTTCTTCCCTTTGCTGGCGATGCTGTTCCCAGGAAAAATGTTCACTTTAGAGTTGAGGGGTGACTCAGCCCATCGGTTAGGTGGCCCATCCCTCAAAGTGTTTCCCCCTGTGCCTCCGTGACCACTTTTTCCACTGGCAATCTCAGTCTTCCCAGCTCTCCCCACTCCGGGCACTCTGAGAAAGTGGCTGTGAGTGAGGCTGTCCATGCAGTTCCTTTAATACAGAGCCTGGGTCTGAGAATTCTGTCTCCTTCTCTCAAATAGTATCTAGGCTCTTTTTTCAGCCAAATATAATCTGTAAGCCCCTTCTAGGCTCCAGGGCTCTAGGCTGGGATTCCGGTTTTGGGGCTGAGGACCCAAAACTTGCTGGGCAACCCTCCCCATCGCCACTCACTCCCAGGAGCTGGGCAGCCCATTCCACATCTCTTCCTTTCCTACCAGTCTCAGTGTGGGTTCTTTGGTGATCCGTGACTGTAGAATCTTCTTAGTTTAGTCCAAAGATGGTCTTTCTTTTTTTTTTTATAAATAAATTTTTATTAATGTTAAAGGGGTGACATCAATAAATCAGGGTAAATATATTCAAAGAAAACATGTCCAGGTTATCTTGTCATTCAATTATTGCATACCCATCACCCAAAGTCAGATTGTTCTCCATCACCCTCTATCTAGTTTTTTGTGCCCCTCCCCCTCCTCCTCTCCCTCCTTCCCTCCCGTGCCCTCCTCCCCCCACCCCCGGTAACCACCATACTCTTGTCCATGTCTCTTAGTCTCGTTTTTATGTCCCACCAATGTATGGAATCATGTAGTTCTTGGTACTTCCTGATTTACTTATTTCATTCCGTATAATGTTATCAAGATCCCACCATTTTGTTGTAAATGATCCAATGTCATCATTTCTTATGGCTGAGTAGTATTCCATAGTGTATATGTGCCACATCTTCTTTATCCAGTCTTTTATTAAAGGGCTTTCTGGTTGTATCCATGTCTTGGCCACTGTGAACAATGCTGCAATGAACATGGGGCTACATGTGTCTTTACGTATCAATGTTTCTGAGTTTTTGGGGTATATACCCAGTAGAGGGATTGCTGGGTCATAAGGTAGTTCTATTTTTAGTTTTCTGAGGAACCACCATACTTTCTTCCATAATGGTTGTACTACTTTACATTCCCACCAACAGTGAATGAGGGTTTCTTTTTCTCCACAGCCTCTCCAACATTTGTTATTACCTGTCTTGTTGATAATAGCTAATCTAACAGGTGTGACGTGGTATCTCATTGTAGTTTTGATTTGCATTTCTCTAATAACTAATGAAGATGAGCATCTTTTCATATATCTGTTGGCCATTTGTATTCCTTCCTGGGAGAAATGTCTGTTCATGTCCTCTTCCGATTTTTTTATTGGATTGTTTGTTGTTGAGTTTTATGAGTTCTTTGTATATTTTGGATATTAGGCTCTTATCTGAGCTGTTGTTTGAAAATATCATCTCCCATTTAGTTGGCTGTCTGTTTATTTTGTTGTCAATTTCTCTTGCTTAGCAAAAACTTTTTAGTCTGATGTAGTCCCATTCATTTATCTTTATCTTCACTTCTCTTGCCCTTAGAGTCAAATTCATAAAATGCTCTTTAAAACCCAGGTCCATGAGTTTAGTACCTATGTCTTCTTCTATGTATTTTATTATTTCAGGTCTTATATTTAGGTCTTTGATCCATTTTGAATTAATTTTTGTACAGGGGACAAGCTGTAGTCGAGTTTCATTCTTTTGCATGTGGCTTTCCAGTTTTCCCAGTACCATTTCCTGAAGAGGCTTTCTTTTCTCCATTGTGTGTTGTTGGCCCCTTTATAAAAATTATTTGACCATATACATGTTGTTTTATTTCTGGACTTTCTATTCTCTTCTTTTGGTCTGAGTGTCTATTTTTCTGCCAATACCATGCTGTTTTGATTGTTGTGGCCCTATAATATAGTTTGAAGTCAGGTATTGTAATGCCCCAGCTTCATTCTTTTTCTTTAGGAATGGTTTGGCTATTTGGGGTTTTTTATAGTTCCATATAAATCTAATTATTTTTTGTTCCATTTCTTTAAAAAATGTCATAGAAATTTTGATGGGGATTGTATTAAATTTATAAGTTGCTTTGAGTAATATGGCCATTTTGATTATATATATATCTATATAATCACATATATATATATATATATATATATATATATATATATAGTATTTTTCTGAAGCTGGAAACAGGGAGAGACAGTCAGACAGACTCCCGCATGCGCCCGACCGGGTTCCACCTGGCACACCAACCAGGGGCAACACTCTGCCCACCAGGGGGCGATGCTCTGCCCCTCTGGGGCATCGCTCTGTTGTGACCAGATACACTCTAGCTCCTGGGGCAGAGGCCTAGGAGCCATCCCCAGCGCCCGGGCCATCTTTGCTCCAATGGAGCCTCGGCTGCGGGAGGGGAAGAGAGAGACAGAGAGGAAGGAGTGGGGGAGGGGTGGAGAAGCAGATGGGTGCTTCTCCTGTGTGCCCTGGCTGGGAATCAAACCTGGGACTTCTGCATGCTAGGCCGACGCTCTACCACTGAGCCAGTCGGCCCATTTTGATTATATTTATTCTTCCTATCCAAGAACAAGAAATATTTTTGCATCTCATTGTATCTTTTTCGATTTCCTTTAACAATGCTTTGTACAATAGTTTTCGTTATATAGGTCCTTTACATTCTTTGTTATGTTTATTCCTAGGTATTTTTTGTTGTTGTTGTTGCAATCATGAAGGGGATTATTTTTTTGAGTTCGTTCTCAAATGTTTCATTGTTGGCATATAGAAAGGCTATGGACATTTGTATGTTAATTTTGTATCCTGTGACCTTACTGTATTGGTTTATTATTTCTATTAATCTTTTTGTGGAGTCTTTGGGGTTTTCAATGTATAGGATAATATCATCTGTAAAAAGTGATACCTTTACTTCTTCTTTTCTGATATGGATGCCTTTTATTTCTTTCTCTTGTCTGATTGCTCTGGCCAGAACTTCTAGCAACACGTTAAATAAGAGTGGACAACCCTGTCTTGTTCCTGATTTAAGGTGGAAAGTCCCCAGTTTTATGCCATTAAATATGATGTTGGCTGATGGTTTATCATTAATGGCCTTTATCATGTTGAGATATTGTTCTTCTATACCCATTTTGTTGAGTGTCTTAAACATAAAGTTGTGTTGTATTTTATCAAATGCCTTTTCTGCATCCATTGATAAGATCATGTGGTTTTTGTTCTTTGTTTTGTTGATATGGTGTATTACGTTAACCGTTTTACGTATGTTGAACCATCCTTGAGATTCTGGGATGAATCCCACTTGATCATGATGTATTATTTTTTTAATATGTTGTTGTATTCGATTTGCCAGTATTTTGTTTAGTATTTTAGCATCTGTATTCATTACAGATATTGGTCTGTAATTTTCTTTTTTTGTGCCGTCCTTGCCAGGTTTCAGTATGAGGGTTATGTTGGCCTCATAAAATGTGTTTGGAAGTATTGCTTCTTCTTCAATTTTTTGGAAGACTGAGTAGAATAGGAACCAAGTCTTTGAATATTTGATAGAATTCACTAGCATAACCGTCTGGGCCTGGACTTTTATTTTTGGGGAGGTTTTTAATAGTTTTTTCTATTTCATCCCTGCTAATTGGTCTGTTTAGGCTTTCTGCTTCTTCATGACTCAGTCTAGGAAGGTTGTATTGTTCTAAGAATTTATCCATTTCTTCTAGATTGTTGAATTTGATGGCATATAGTTTTTTGTAGTATGCTATATTGATTCGTTTTATATCTCTGATGTATGTGGTGATTTCTCCTCTTTCATTTTGGATTTTATTTATATGAGTCCTTTCTCTTTTTTCTTTGGTGAGTCTTGCCAAGTGTTGGTCAATTTTGTCGATCTTTTCAAAGAACCAGCTCCTTGTTTTATTAATTTTTTTCTATAGTTTTTCTGTTCTCTATTTCATTTATTTCTGCTCTGATTTTTATTAATTCCTTTCTTCAGCTGGTTTTGGGTTGTCTTTGTTCTTTTTCTAGATCCTTAAGGTGTGAAGTTAAGTGGTTCACTTGGGCTCTCTCTTGTTTGTTCATATATTCCTGAAGTGATATGAACTTCCCTTTTATTACTGCTTTTGCTGCATCCCAGAGATTCTGCTATGTCGTATTGTCATTTTCATTTGTCTGTATATATCTTTTGATATCTGCGCTTATTTCTTCTTTGATCCATTCATTTTTTAAAAGTATGTTGTTTAGTTTCCACATTTTTGTGAGATTTTTTTCCTCCTTTTTGCAGTTAAATTTTAGTTTCAAGGCTTTCTGATCAGAGAATATGCTTGGTATGATATCAATCTTTCTGAATTTGTTGATGTTATTTTTGTGGCCCAGCATATGGTCAATTCTTGAGAATGTTCCATGTACACTAGAGAAAAATGTATACTCTATCGCTTTGGGATGAAGTGTCCTGTAGATGTCTATCATATCCAGGTGCTTTAGTGTTTTGTTTAAGGCCAATATATCTTTATTGATTTTCTGTTTGGATGAATGATCTAGAGTCATCAGCGGTGTATTGAGGTCTCCAAGTATGATTGTATTTTTGTCAGTTTTTGTTTTTAGTTCAATAAGTAGCTGTCTTATATATTTTGGTGCTCCTTGGTTTGATGCATATATATTAAGGATTGTTATGTCTTCTTGATTCAGTATCCCCTTAATCATTATGAAATGACCATTTTTGTCTCTGAGTACTTTTTCTGTCTTGTAGTCAGCATTATTAGATATTAGTATTGCTACACCTGCTTTTTTTTGGATGTTATTTGCTTGGAGTATTGTTTTCCAGCCTTTCACTTTGAATTTGTTTTTATCCTTGTTGCATAGATGTGTTTCCTGTAGGCAGCATACAGTTGGATTTTGTTTTTTAATCTATTCTGCACTCTGTGTTTTTTTATTGGTGAGTTTAATTCATTTACATTCAGTGTAAGTATTGACAGTTGTGGGTTCCCTATTGCCATTTTATAAATTGCTTTCTGTTAGTTTTGTATCTTGTTTGATTCTTCTCTTTTGTTTTTCTATCATTTGTTTTTGTTTGTTTGTATTCCATACTTCTTTTCTCTGTTGCTACCTTTTATAAGTCTTGTGCTTCTGTGGTTGTTTTTTCAAGGGTGGTTACCATTAAGTAATGAAAAGGGTACCTACCATATTCATTGTAGTACCCTATCTTATGAGTGTTTCTGCACTTCATCATCCTTTGCTACTGTTAATCTCCATCCTCTCCCCCTTTTTTTGCTTTTGTTGTCACAGTTTAAATTTAGTTTTATTATGTTCTTGGTGGAGCTTTTACTTGTGGGTTTTTTTTTGTTTTGTTCTTTGTATCTGGTTTGAAAACCCACTTTAGTATTTCCTGGAGTTGGGGTTTTCTGATGATAAATTTCTTCATCTTTTCTGTATTTGTGAATGTTTTTATTTCTCCTTCATATTTGCCCCTTGAACACTTTTATAGTGTTCTTGGTTGAAAGTTTCTGTCTTTCAGGGCTTTAAATATTGAGGTCCACTCTCTTCTAGCTTGTAGAGTTTCTGCTGAGAAATCTGATGATAATCTAAGCTTTCCTTTATATTTTGTATGCTTTTTTTCTCTGGCTGCCTTGAGAATTTTTTCTTTGTCGTTGGTTTGTGCCATTTTTATTATGATGTGCCTTGGAGTAGGTTTGTTGTGGTTAAGAAAACTCAGTGTTCTGTTTGCTTCTTGAATTTGAGGCTTTAGTTCTTTCCACACGCTTGGGAAGTTCTTGTCTATTATTTGTTTGAATATATTATTCATTCCATTTTCTCTCTCTTCTCCCTCTGATATACCTATTATTCTTATGTTATTGTTTTTAATGGAGTCAGACAATTCCTTAGGGCTTTCTCATTTTTTAAAATTTTTGCGTCTCTCTCTTCTCTCTCTTGTGCCTGAAGTTGCCTTTCTTCTATTTCACTAATCCTACCTTCTATCTGGCCTCTTCTATTAGCTAAGCTTGTTACCTCATTTTTCAGTTCATGAATTGAGTTTTTCATTTCTGTTTGATTTGTTTTTATAGTTTCAATTTCCTTGGTAGTATATTCTTTGTGTTCATTGAGTTGTTTTCTGAGCTCTGTAAATTGCCTTTCTGTGTTTTCTTGTATATTTCTGAGTATTTTTAGGATTTCTCTTTTAAATTCTCTGTCATTTATCTCCAAGGTTTCCAAAATATTAAATTTTTTCTACATAGATTTTTTTCCACATCTATCTGTGCTACTTCTCTATCTTTTGTATCCATGATATTTGTTTTCCTATTTCTTAGTGGCATCTGAGGGTGGTCTTGTTAATAGCAGTAATGAAAATCAATAAAAAATAAAAAGTTTAAAAAAGAGTAAAAAATGGAAAAAAATTTGAAAAGAAAAAGCACAAAAATCCCCAATAATAATTTATTATCCTTCCCTTTGTTTTCTTCTCTTCCCCTCCTCTCCCTTCCTCCTTAGGAAAATATCATGATGAACTGTGAATTACATTATGCTAAATAGAACAAAAACTGCCTATAACGGAGGGCCTGAGTTGGGGGAAGTGTTCAAGGGGAAAAAAAGGAAGTAGGTACCCACAAAATGCAAAAAAGGAAAAAATTTGAGTCAAGTATAAAATGATTTGCTTGTAAGTGATGGTCAATTAAGAGATATAATGAGAGGGAAACAGGAAAATGAAAAAAATAACTATTGTATTTAAGTGGAATAAAAACTAAATAGAATGGAGATATTGGTTTGGGAGGAATGCTAATGAGTTAAAAAGTGAGGTAAAAAGAACCCAAAATGCCACAAAAAAAAAACCTTGAGTCTCAAATTAAATAATTTGTTTGTGATTGAGGATTGAATGAGAGGAAAAGTAAAAGAAGAAAAGAAGAAACTAATGGAGAGGGAGAAATAAGAAAAAGGGGAAAAGGAAAAGAAGAAAAAGGAAAAAAAACAAAAGGAGGGAGAGAGAGAGAGTTAAGGGTTTTAGAGTGTAACCCTCATGGAGAGTAAGGAAGAAGAAAAGAAATAAAATGTAACACTTATGGGTAGTGTAGTTCAAGAGGAGGACAGAATAAGATGGGCAGAGAATAAAAGGACCAAGGTGGAGGAAATAGAAATAATAATAATAAAGGCAAGAAGATGAAAGAAACAAAAAAATAGTGGAACAAGTTATAAAGTCTGTGGATTTTTCTTGATTTTGTGAGGATAACTTCTTCCTTTTTCTTTCCTCTCCATCTTCCTGGTTGGTGACTCTGTACCCCAGGCTCTACCACTGTGGTACGTTTAGGTAGAGATTTGCAGTTGATGAGACTCTACGGCGATGTCATATATTAGGTTTCAGTCTCATTGGTAGTCAAGGCTTGTTAGTGTTTGCAGGCTCCAACAATGAGAGGGTCCATTTTCCCAGAACCTCTCTCCTAGTCTCTCCTTCCTGAATTAGCAGCCTGATGATCCAGCTATGAGGTTGCTGCTGCCTTTGCCTGGAGAGTAAGAGGCTCAAAGAGCTGGCAAATCCCCACTCTATTCCCACTCAATGCAGGGCTCTGGGTAAGGCTCTGGCAGTCAGAGCTGCCAGCATAATCAGGCGGGGCTGAGAGCCAATTGCTCTCAAGCGGACTTTCTATGAGCCTCCAGGCCTGTTCAGCACACCTAGCACTCTGTGGGACCACTCTCCCCAGGCTTTCTGCACTTTGTAACCTGTTTTGGCTGGGGAGAAGATGCCCTAGTCGCTGCCTGCAGTACAAAAGATCTTAACATCTGCCAAGTCCCTCTTTTTAGCGTATATCCCTGAGTATTAAAGCTCTGCCAATCAGAAGTTGCCCCCACCCCTTTAGCAAGAGGCACTAAAAAATATCACGCCTCTTGTCTTAGATCACTGAACTAAGGAGATCTTGTCAATTAGAGCTGTGTAGGTCAGTTGGGAGGTGAGCAGACTGTAGGTTAAGCTAATTTCAGCGATTGGATCTGCCGATCTGCCTCAGAAAGGACTGTAAACTACCCGCTTCCTTGACTCTTGAATGTTAGCTTGAATGGCTGGGTGAGGCACCCCACCCGCCCAGAGAAGCTAGGGTGTAGGGAAGTTTGCTTTGGTGCACTCCCCGCACACCACTGGCAGCTGCAGCTCGCGGCAGCGCGCGTTTGTTCGCGTGGGCTGAGTCACCACACGCACACTCTTTCCTTGGCTTGAATGAACATCCGTGCCACAGCCTAGTTTCCTCCACACCCTTAGCCCCCCCCTCTCAGTTCCAAGTGAAAGCAGCCTTTGCTCAGGCTAGTGAGAAAGGCAGTGTTTTTTTGTCCAACTTATTTCCTTTAGGGTTGATTATATATTTAGTCATTTTTTCACTTGACTCTACCTTCGCCTTCAGTGTGTGGAGCTCCTGGATGCTCCAAGGATAGATATTTCTGTCTCTGGTGATGAACTTGTTGAAATTTTGGGGAGATTTGTTGGTCGCGCTCCTCACGGCGCCATTTCTCTGACATCACTCTCCAAAGTTGGTCTTTCAAGATGAGTGTTCTTAGAATTAAGTTGTAATCCACCTTGGTTCTGGGAAGTGGGAGTTGAAGCATATTCCTACTCTGTGGCCGTCTTGCCTCCAAAATATTGCTTTTCCTTAAACACTTTATTTTATGTTCACCTAATATTTTATTTTTGTTTTTAAATAATTAAAAAAATTAAACTACATTTCACATACAATAATATATTAGTTTCAGGCATACAACTTAGTGATTAGACATTATATAATCTCATCCCCATCTGACACCATACATAGTGATTACAATATTAATTGACTATATTCTCAATTCTGTACTTGACATCCTGATGACTTTTTTTATAACAATCAATTTGTACTTCTTAATCCCTTCATTTTCATCCACCTTCCCATCTGGCAACCATCAAAATATTCTCTGTATCTATGAGTTTGTTTCTGCTTTATTTGTCCATTTATTTTGTTTTTTAGATTCAATTGTTGATAGGTATGTGTTTGTTGCCATTTTATTGTTCATATTTTCTACCTTTTTTTCCTTTCTTCTTCTTAAAGGAGACTCTTTAACATGTTATGTAATACTGTTTGGTGGTGATGAACTCCTTTGGCTTTTCTTTTCTAAGTAGCTCCTTATCTGTATTCTAGTGCCTGAGGTGGAGGCCATGGAGCCATCCTCAGTGCCTGGGCCAACTTTGCTCCAAAGGAGCCTTGACTGTGGGAGGGGAAGAAAGAGAAAGAGAGAAAGGAGAGAGGGAAGGGTGGAGAAGCTGATGGATACTTCTCCTGTGTGCCCTGGCCGGAAATCAAACCTGGAACTTCACATGCCAGGCTGCCACTCTACCACTGAGTCAACCAGTCAGGGCCAAAAATGTGATTACTGGTGGTACCATTTGATTTTAAAGCTACTGAGACTTGAGGAAGACATGAGATGTTTGTGCATTATTGCGAGGCAAACAGGAATTTTTCTAATGTGATGAAAAAGACGGGATAAATTTTTACTCAGGTTTGGAAAGAAAATATAAGTACCTCTTTGTAAGTCTGTAACTTCTTTTCTTGTCAGAATACTGAAGTTTTTTGTGTTTATTTTTATTGTAATTGGTGTAAGACATGAAAATACAATATAGATATAAAATAATTAATTTTGTAATTTAGTGATACAGAGTTTAAATTTGTCAAATGTTAACTTTTTTGCATTAATCTATCACTGAATCCTGTTTTATATGTCAATGGGTAAATAGCAACTACAGTTAGAAAATGATGACAAAGAACGTCCAACAAAGGAAATAAAAGTTAGCTTAAAGAATTAAGTTTGTAGATACTTGTCCAGACAAAGAAAGGATGTGCCCTCATTTGGGTTTCAATTGATTGCAGAGCAGACCATCAACAAAAGAAGGCAAGATAATACAAAGGCGGGAAAAATATAATTTTGTGCCTCTAACCTCAAACTTTTGCATATTAGTGGTAATTCTTAAAATAAAAAACTACTAAGTATTCTCATTACCTTCCAACTAATGTATTTCTTGAGTATCATGAGGACAAAAAAGGCCACTGAATAGATAAGAAAGCTACATTTCTAAACCTGGCCTTTCTCTTGGGTCTCAGGCCCATCTATGCCCCTGCCTACTCTATGTCTCCATTTCAATGTGGTATTTCAAACATATTATATCTGAAGCATCCCACTGCCAAGGGTTTTTATTTTCCCTGAATGTTGTGGTTATATTCATTATTTTTCAAGGAACAAACATGCCCTTTTGGGACCAGGTTCCCCATACCAGAGCACCAAAGCTTGGAGGAGGCATCCATATAACATCTTTCTGTGAAAATCAGTGAGGATTCTGTCTGCCAAGAAGAGACAGGAGTTTGTGAGAGATATAGGTGCCCTCTTAAAGGACCAACATACAAAATCTTGTTCACAGCAACTCACCCTGGGCTCCAGCAGAGGGAGAGCAGAACAGACTAGAGTCATGGGAAGAGAGACTGGTGTTCAGGGTAGAGAGTTGAAGGGACATCCCAGGACCCCTGTTCTGAGTTATTCTCCCATATTGCAGATGTCATCTTTCTTGGGTGGAGTACTTCTTTCCATGTGGCATCAGCCTTGGGAAATGCAATAGCCTCATCCTCTGGACTCCCTGTAGCCCCACCCTGCAGAGCTTACATCCTCTCTCTAAAAGTTAATAATAAAAAAATAAAAAAAGAGAGAGGCCACAGAATACACCAAACTTAGAAAAAAAAATACCTAGAAATACATTTAACCAAGGATGTAAAAGACCTGTACTCAGAAAATTATAAGACACTGAAGAAAAAAACTGAAGAAGATACAAATAAGTGAAAGAGTATGTCATGTTCACGGATAGGAAGAATTAACATTAAAATGTTCATTCTACCCAAAGCAATCTATAGATTCAGCACAGTTTCTATTATGATACCAATGTTATATTTCAAAGAACTAGAACAAAAATTCCAAAAGTTTATATGGAACCACAAAAGACCCTAAACAGCCACAGCAATCTTGAGAAAGAAGAACAAAGTTGAAGGAATCATGCTACCTGATATCAAACAAAATATTATGAGGCCATAGTAATCAGAACAATATGGTAGTGGCATAAAAACAGACATATAGATGAATGGAACAGAATAGAGAGCCCAGAAATAAACCCACACCTTATAGTCAATTAATATTTGACAAAGGAAGCAAGAACATGCAATGAGGTAAAGATAGTCTATTCAATAAATGGTGCTGGGAAAATTGAACATATACTGCAAAAAGTTGAAACTAGACCACCTTCTTACACCATATACAAAAATAAATTCAAAATGAATCGAAGACTTAAGTTTTAGACTCAAACACCAAAAAATCATAGAAGAAATCTAGGCAGTGAAATCTTGGATATTTCTTGTAGCAATATTTTTTCTAATAATCTCCTTGGGCAAGAGAACCAAAAGAAAAATTAAAGAAATTGGACTACATATACTAAATTTTTTTTCACTACAAAGCAAACTTTTCATTAACAAAATGAAAAGACAGTCCACTGTATGGGAGAAATTATTTGCCAATAATACATCTGATAAGTGGTTAATATTTAAAATTGATAAAAAACTTATAAACCTCAACACCAAAGAAACAAACAAATAATCCAGTTAAAAATGGTCAAATACCTAAATAAACACATCTTCAAAAAAACCATACAGATGGTCAGTAGATATATGAAAAGATGCTTACTGTCACTAATTACTAGAGAAATACAAATTAAAACCACAATGCGATATCACCACACACCTGTCAGAATGGCTGTTATTAATAAATCAAGAAACAAGTGTTGGTGAGGATGTGGAGAAAAGGGAAGCTCAGTGCACTGTTGGTGGGAATACAGATTGGTGCAGGCATTGTGAAAAGCGGTATGAAGTTACCTCAAAAAATTAAAAACGAAACTGCCTTATGATCCAGTGATTCCACTTCTGGGAATACATCCCAAGAAACCTGAATCACTAATTCAAAATAACATATACCATCCCTATGTTCATTGCAACATTATTTATAATAGCCAAGACTTAGAAGTAGCCCAGGCAGCTATTAGTAGATAAAAAGTATCTGTGGTACATTTACACAATGGAATACTACTTGGACATAAAAAAGAAGGAAATCTTATCATTTGTGACAGCATGGATGTACCTGGAGAGTATTACACTAAGTGAAATAAGCCAGTCAGAAAAAAACAAATACCATATGATTTCACTTATACTTGGAATCTAATAAACAAAATTAACTAAAAAACAAAACAGAAACAACAGACTTTTAAATACAGAGAACAGATTGGCAGCTGTCAGAGTGGAGAGAGTTGTGGAGCTGAGTGAAAAGAGTGAAGGGATTAAGCAAAAATCAAAAACAACAAACTCACAGACAGACAACAGTATGTCTATTAACAGTATTACCTGAGGATAAGGGGGTTGGGGAGAGGCAAAAGCGAGTAAAGGGGGAATAAGTGGTGATGGAAGGGGACTTGATCTGGGTGGTAAATACACAATGCAATATACAGATGATGTATTATAGAATTTCACACCTGAAACCTATATAATTTTTTTATTAAAAATAAATTTTTATTTTAATGGGTGACATCAATAAATCAGGGTACATATATTCAAAGAAAACATTTCCAGGTTATCTTGTCATTTAGTTCTGTTGCATACCCATCACCCAAAGAGAGATCTTCCTTCATCACCCTCTATCCAATTTTCTTTGTACCCCTACCCCTCCCCCTCTCCCTCCCTCCCCTCCCCTGTAACCACCACACTCCTGTCCATGTCTCTTAGTCTTGCTTTTATGTCCCACCAATGTATGGAATCCTGCAGTTCTTGTTTTTCTCTGATTCGCTTATTTCACTCCGCATAATGTTATCAAGATTCCACGATTCTGCTGTAAGTGATCCGATGTCATCATTTCTTCTAGCTGAATAGTATACCATGGTGTATATGTGCCACATCTTCTTTATCCAGTCTTCTATTTTTTTTACAGTGATTAAAAGCCTTTAAGCAAACTCTTGGCCAATACAGCAAGAATCCATAAAAGAGTAGTGTCCTTAACATGTTCACCAAGTCCAAGTTGGCCCCATCACCATGCCAAATTCCTGAAAAATGCAACCCAACCACAGTTCAGTCTGTTAGGAGCTGTCACAGGGAGGAGGGGTCCAGGAAAAGTCCACATCCGGGAAAAGTCCGCATGGCACTAGAGTTGTTGTCACCATTCTATACTTTGCAGCTCATGTCCAAGTCCCAATGACTGCTGCTTTTAGCTGGTAATGATTCAGGTAGACTGGAAAAGCCATTTGCAGCATGCGCGGATATGGAGCTTCTGTTCTCCTCTGCCTGGAGAGATGAGACCAGGTAGCTTTTCCCTGGAGCTCTGCAACTGTGGCATGGTAAAGAGAACCTTGGGATACACTAAGCTGGGTGGCAAAGGTAGATTCATAATAGAAGTTGACAAAAGGGGGAAAGAGAGCTCTAAATTAGGAGTAGGTCCCAGCCTGAAATATGAGTGGGGCATTGAGGTGGGAGGAATAAAGAAAACACCATATATTAAACAAAGCAGCATAAAATAGGACTATCAACACCCACAACAGAGATCTTTGAGGGAAGAATAAAAAACCTGACTATTCAGGCAAAACATAGTTAAGTGGCCCTTGTGCAAATGAGATCAGTTTACCTGCTCGTCCACAGTGTCATAGATGGGGCCGACGGCCCTGGGCACCTTCAACCTTCAGTGGCAAACCCCAGCTTTCTGGGCAAGGTTAGGTCATAGGTGGCTGGAGCAGGGCTGGAAGAGACTGAACCCTCCCTTAGAGGAGCGAGGGGAAAGCCTACCTTCCAGTGTTCCTGTTTCCTCACAGCAGAGGCATGTAAGCCTGGCAGGCTTTAGCTCAATGACCTTCCTTTCCACTATTGAAGCAGGACCCAGATGGCATCCTATGAGACCTCTTTGGGCATTGGAGCCTTTAAGGGTGTATCTTAAAAGCTGGTAGTTCCCTTGATCTCTATTGGGCTTTTTCTGCCTCTAGGTATCTTAAAAGCCATGCTCAGAAGATCTCTCTGAGGGGTTTGAGGATCCCCATCCACCTATATAAATCTTTTTTATATATCTGGAGCTATTTGGAAAAAGACAAAACAGTGTGAAACCTAAATAAAACTATATAATTTTATTAACCAATGTCACCCAAGTAAATTAAAAAATATCTTAAACCACACACACATAGCATCACCACAAATAGCATAGCCGATACAAAAGGTAGGTGATATCAATTTGCTGCACCTCTAGCCCCTCATTGCCCATGGGGAAATGATGCGGTGGGTGGAGACAGATGAAAAGTGAGAGGTGGGAGGTGATGGTGGTATGCAGACAAATGAGATAGAAAATCAGCTCCTTCCTGGAGGGTAATGTAGCTCTCCTCCTCTGCTTTCTCTCTCAGCATTCTCTCCAGTTCTAATTATCACCAGCTGGAGCCAGTTAATTTTAACCAATTGCATATTACTAAAGCATCTGTAAGAGTGAAGCACTATATGCTTCAGATAGCACAAAACCAAGTAATTTTTTTTCTGGTTTGTCTTGCCATGCCTTGACCTTTTAAAATAGATTACTCTCAGGGATGGGAAGAATGACACAGATCAGATTATTTATTAGCATTATAAGAATCTACCACCTTGTGTCACATTCCAGGAACTAACCACATGTGGACTCATCCTGAATTGCATTTGCTACAGCATCATTACTTAACTTATGGATTTAAATTCCAAAAAGGTCAAGGACAAAAATACACACACACACACACACACACACACACACACAGCTATGTGCATCAGGATGTAGGTCTGTTATGTCCTCCTGGAGGAAATCAAAGGGGATTTGTGAGAATGTGATTCATGCTAAAAACAGCTTTGTGAATTAGAGAAATAGTGCCCAGCTTGTAAATTTGGACATTGGATATTGAAGATTTTAGAAAACATTACAAATTAGTTGATTTTCCCATTGTCTGTTAACATATTAACCTACTTTTATGTTTACCCAACCCTTCCTCTTTCTCATTTCCTGTACCTAGAGTGCCTCCTCATGTCCTTTGCTTGGGTATCTTCTCTGTGTGGCCTGTAAGACTTACCTTACCCATCCCAAGACTACTTCTATTCTGCCCTCTCTAGGCATTTCTTCAGCATCGTGTCTACCTCACCCCATGCTTTATTCCCCTGGTGCCATAGATCTCCTCAACAAAGTCTTTTCAGAGACTGGGCTTTTTTCTGAAAACAGGTTGAGAATTCTCTTCTACTAAAAAAGCTAGGCGGTACTGGCTATTCCATAGAATGCATCATTTATGTCCAGAGAGACTAGAGCTTCATCCACTTCCTTCTGGTCTGTCTACTCTAGTTACCTTCTAAATGTTATACCCTCTTTAGTATTAAGATGTCATATATTGAATACAACTTGTCACAAGGAGTGAGCTTATGGTATTTCATCCTGAGAAAAGAACATACAAGCTGTTATGGACTGAATGTTTGTATCACCCCAAAATACATGTTGAAGCCCTAACCTCCAATGTGATGGTATACAGAAGTGGTACATAAGTTAAGAGGAGATCCTGAGAGTGGGGTCTCTATGAAAGGATTTGTGTCCTTATAAGAAGAGGAAGATTCTAAAACTTGCTTTTTTCACTGCCATGTGAGGACACAGCAGGAACTGACTATTTACAAGCCAGGCAGAATGCTCTTACCAAACACCAGATCTGCTGCCACCTTGATCTTGGACTTCCCAGTCTCCAGAACTGTGAGAGATAAATGTTGTTTAAGCTACCAAGTCTGTGGTATTTCATTATAGCAGCTTGAGATGACTAAGACACAAGCCAAAGTTCACTTTTATAATGTCATTGGGATGCTGCATTCAGGGCTACAAAGGCCTGGGATAGAATGCCAACTCCTTTATTTACTATGAGAACTTGGGTATGTTTTCTAACTTTTCTGTGTCTCACTTTCCTCATCTATAAATAAGATTGATACTAGTATCTACTTCTAGGGTTCTTATGAGGAATAAATAAACTAATGCATTCAAAACATTACCTAACATGCAGAGCTAAACATGTCAGCTGTCACTATATATATCCTACAATTGAACACAGAATACTAATTCTGATGAATGTGACTGTTGCTTATATCCAGGAATTCTGTGACTTTTGCAACCCTGTCTAACAAGCTTGCTGCCCTTCCCGTTGGAAGATGCCTGGGCATGGTTGGCATTCTTGTGTCCTGGGACATAAACAGACTCAGCATAAACCTTACAAGTCTTTTGAAGTAAAGAGGAGCAGTTGACCTGCACAGCTTTTTCAGATAGTTGAATCCCCCTACTGCCCACTACTCTTTGCACACTTGTATCCTTAGTATCCTGCCATAGACCCACAGTATAAAAATTCATATTTTTGCTATTATAATAGAAAATAGCTAATTATACACAGGTCCCAGTTATTGTTCTAAAATATACATCTGAGCATTGAATAACTCCTTCTCTCCCATGGGATAAAATACAAACATCCTAGAATGACTTTCAAAGATTGTATCTTATGTTTCTGAAATCTTGTGTCTTTCCTTTCTATTGTTCTTTGTTCTCATGCCTGCAAAATGATCTAATTTTAGATCAGTTAGTAGATGTCGTATATATTTTGGTGTTCCCTGGTTCGGTGCATATATATTGAAAAGTGTTATGTCTTCTTGATACAACGTCCCTTTTATCATTATAAAATCTCCATCTTTGTCACTGGTTACCTTTGTTGTCTTAAAGTCAGCATTGTCAAATATGAGTATGGCTACACCTTTTTTTCTTTGAATATTATATGCTTCAAGAATCTTTTGCCAACCTTTCACTTTGAATTTACTTTAGTTTTTGCAGCTTATATGTGTCTCTTGAAGGCAGCATATTGTTGGGTTTTGCCTTTTGATCCAATCTACTACTCTGGGCCCTTTATTGGTGAGTTCAGTCCATTAACATTTAGGATAATTATTGACACGAGGTTTTCCTACAGACATTTTATATTCTTTTTCTAGTAGCTTTGGGTCTTGTTTTGTTTTTTTCTTTTTTGTTTCTATCAGTTGTTTTTGTTTTGTGGTATCCCATAGTTTTTTCCCGTTTCTTCTTTTTTTAAGCTGTGTGTTTTATTTATTTATTTATTTATTTTTTGCATTTCTCTGAAGCTGGAAACGGGGAGAGACAGTCAGACTCCCGCATGCGCCCGACCGGGATCCACCTGGCACGCCCACCAGGGGCGACGCTCTGCCCACCAGGGGGCAATGCTCTGCCCCTCCGGGGCGTCGCTCTGCCGTGACCAGAGCCACTCTAGTGCCTGGGGCAGAGGCCAAGGAGCCATCCCCAGCGCCCGGGCCATCTCTGCTCCAATGGAGCCTTGGCTACGGGAGGGGAAGAGAGAGACAGAGAGGAAGGAGGGGGCGGGAGTGGAGAAGCAAATGGGCGCTTCTCCTTGTGTGCCCTGGCCGGGAATCGAACCCGGGTCCCCCGCACGCCAGGCCGATGCTCTACCGCTGAGCCAACCGGCCAGGGCCTAAGCTGTGTGTTTTATTAGTTGCTTTTTTATGGGTGGTTACCATTAGGCTATTAAGAGAAAAATGTTCATATTTATAAGAGTGCTTTGTCTTATGGGTGCTTCTACACTCCATCCTCCTTTGCTACTGCAGATTTTTATTCTCTTCCCTTTTGTGTTATTATTGTAACAGATTATCCTTGTTTTTATTGTGACCTTATTGGAGCTTTTAAGAAACACTCCTTCCAAGAAGACATACAAATGGACAACAGATATATGAAAAGATGCTCATCTTCACTAGCTATTTGTGAAATGCAAATCAAAACTACAGTGAGATACCAGCTCACATCTGTTAGATTGGCTATTATCAACAAGACCAGTAGTAACAAATGTTGGAAAGGCTGTGGAGAAAGGGAACCCTCATTCACTGCTGGTGGGAATGCAAATTGTTACAACCATTATGGAAAAAAATATAGTGGCTCCTCAAAAAATTAAAAATAGAATTATCATACAACCCAGCAATGCCTCTTCTGGGTATATACCCCAAAACTAAAAAACATTGGTATGTAAAAACACAGGTACCCTCATATTCAGTGCAGCATTATTCACAGTGGCCAAGACATGGAAACAACCAAAGTGTCCCTCAATAGAGGATTGGATTAAGAAGATGTGGTACATATATACAATGGAATACTACTCAACCATAAGAAATGATGACATAGTAACATTTAGGACAACATAGATGGACCTCGAGAATTATAGAGAGTGAAATAAGAAAATGAGAAAAAGCTAAGAACTATACAATTTCACACATAGGTAGAATACAAAACTGAGACTCATGAACATAGAAAAGAGTGCAGTGGTTACAAGGAAAACAAAGTCATCAGGGAGAAGGAGGGGAGAGGGAAGAGTTTGTTGGTGGGAAGGGTGTAAAGATGGACAAGTATAAAATGACAGAAAATGATTTGACTTTGGGTGATGGGTATACAACATAATCAACTCTCAAATGCTGTAGAAATGTTTATTTGAAACCTTTGTACATTTCTGCATCAGTATCACCCTGTTAATTTTAATTTTTTAAAAAAGCAGTTACAAATAAATAAATAAATAAATAAAATCTTGAATTTCAGAATTAAAAGAAAAAGAAACATGATCTGGATAGTAGGTGTTTTCATGCTATTTTAGTGTCATTTATTTTAGGTTAGGATGAATGCATAATATCATTAACCTATCAGTATGCAGCCTTCTAAGACTGGTGTCTTTTTTTAAATTAATTTTTAATTTATTGTGTTTACATGGATTCAAGTGTCTCAGTGAATATAACTCCCTCATCCCCCACCCCTGTGTCCCTTTTTATACCTTCTTTGCCCCCCTCCCTCTAACTCCTTCCCCCTTCCCTCTAGGATTTCCTGTCCTGTTTTTTATATCTCTGTGTTATGTATACATAGTTTCACTAATACCTTCTCTGATCCCATCCCCTCATCTCCTTTCCCTCTGATTGCCATCCCTCTGGTTCCTGTGACACCATCTCTGCCTCTATTCCATTCCTCAGTTCACTTTGTTCATTAGATTTCACATGTATGGGAAATCATAAATTTTTTTCTTTGCCTGGCTTATTTCACTTAGCATAATAACCTCCAGGTCTATCCATGCTGTCAAAAAGGTAAGATTTCCTTGTTTCTCACAGCCACATAGTATTCCATTGTGTATATGTACCACTGATTTTTAATCCACTCATCCACTGATGGACACTTAGGCAGTTTCCAGATCTTGGCTATTGTAAACAATACTGCATTAAACATGGGGGTGCATATCTTCTTTTGAATCAGTGATTTGCCATTCTTAGGATATATTCCTATAAGTGGGATAGCTGGGTCAAAAGGCAGTTCCATTTTTAATTTTTTGAGAAAACCCTATACAGTTCTCCACAGTGGCTGCACAAATCTGCATTTTGACCAGCAGTGCAGAAGGGTTCCCTTTTCTCCACACCCTTGCCAGCACTTATTGTGTGTTGTTTTGTTAATGAATGCCATTCTGACAGGTGTGAGGTGGTATCTCATTGTGGTTTCAATTTGCGTTTCTCAGATGATTAGTAATGAACATTTTTTCATAGGCCTGTTGGCCATTTGTATGTCTTCTGGAGAAGTGTCTATTCAGTTCATTTTTCCATTTTTAATTGAATTGTTTACCTTCCTGGTGTTGAGTTTTGAAAGTTGTTTATAAGTTTTGTTAGTAACCCCTTATCAGATGTATTGGCGAATATGTTCTCCCATTGTGTGGTTTGTCTTTTTATTTTGTTCATGGTGTCTTTTGCTGTGCCAAAACTTTTTGTTTGATATAGTCCCATCTGTTCATCCTGTCCTTTATTTCATTTGCCCATGGAGATAAATCAGCAAAAATATTGCTACGAGAGATATCTGAGAGTTTACTGCCTGTTTTATTCCAAGATGTTTATGGTTTCACGACTTTAAGTCTTTTATCCATTTGAGTTTATTTTTTTGAATGGTGTAAGTTGGTGGTCTAGTTTCATTTTTTTGCATGTACTTGTCCAGTTTCCCCAACACCATTTATTAAAGAGATTGTCTTTACTCCATTGTATGCTCTTACATCCTTTGTCAAATATCAATTGTCCATAAAGGTGTGGGTTTATTTCTGGGTTCTCTTTTCTGTTCCATTGATCTATATGCCTGTTTTTATGCCAGTACCAAGCTGTTTCGAGTACAATGGCCTTGTAGTATAACTTGATGTCAGGAAGTATATATAATACCTCCCACTTTATTCTTTATTTTCAAAATTCCTGAGGCTATTCATGTTCTTTTTTGGTTCCATATAAATTTTTGGAATATTTGTTTTATATCATTGAAGTATGCCATTGGTATTTTAATAGGATTTGCATTGAATTTATAGATTGCTTTGGGTAATACAGACATTTAAATGATGTTTATTCATCCTATCCCTGAACATGGCATATGTTTTTACTTGTTTGTATCTTTCTTTATTCTTTTTATCAATGTTTTATAATTTTCTGAGTATAAGTCCTTTACCTCTTTGGTTAAATTTATTCCTAGGTACTTTATTTTTTTGTTGTTGTTGCAATAGAGATGGGGATTGTTTCCTTAATTTCTCTTTCAGACAGTTCATTGTTGGTGGATTAAAATGCCACTGATTTCAGAATATTAATTTTATATCCTGCCTTTTTGCCGAATTCATTTATCATGTTTAGTAGTTTTTTGACTGAGACTTAAGCGTTTTCTATGTACAATATCATGTCATCAGCTAATAATGATAATTTTACTTATTTTCCAATTTTGATGCCTTTTATTTCTTCTTCTTGTCTGATTGATGTAGCTAGGACTTCTAGACTATGTTAAATAAGAGTGGTGAAAGGGGACACCCCTGCCTTGTTCCTGATCTTAAGGAGATTGCTTTTAAATTTTGCCCACTGAGTATGATGTTGGCTGTGGTTTTGTCATAGATGGCCTTTATCTATGTTGATAAAGGTTTGTTCCCTGTATTCCAACATTGCTAAGCATTTTGATCATAAATGACTGCTGGATTTTATCAAATGCTTTCACTGCATTAATTGATATTATCATGTGGTTTTTGTACTTCCTTTTCTTTATGTGATGATTCACATTTTTTGATTTGCAAGTATTGTACCAACCTTGTCTCCCCAGAATTAATCACACTTTATTATTACATATAATCATTTTTTCATATATTGCTGGATCCAGTTCACTAATATTTTTTGAGAATTTTGGCATCTAAGTTCATCAGGGATATTGGCCTATAGTTTTCTTTTTTTGTAGTGTCTTTACCTAATTTTGGAATGAAGATTATGCTTCCCTCATAAAAAGAGCTTGGAAGTCTTCCCTCTTCATGAATTTTTTGAAATAGCTTGAGAAGGATAGGTGTTAGTTCTTTTTATAATATTTGGTAAAATTCACCTGTGAAGCCATCTGGTCCAGGACGTTTGTTTGCTAGGAGTTTTTTGATGACTGTTTTAATTACATTTGTTGTAATTGGTCTGTTTAGGTTTTCTGATTCTTTCAGATTGAATTTGGGAAGATGATATGTTTCTAGCTATTTATCTAATTTGCCTAGGTTATCCAATTTTTTGGCATATAGATCTTCATAGTATTTTCTTACAATCTTTTGTATTTCTGTGGTGTCATTTGTTACTTCTCCACTTACATTACTAATTTTATTTATTTGCGTTCTTTTTTTTTCTTGATAAGTCTGGTTAAAGGTTCATCAATCTTCTTTACCTTTTCAACAATACAGCTCTTGATTTCATAGTTCTTCTGCATTGTTTTTTTAGCTTCAATGTAATTTATTTTCCCTCTGATCTTTATTATTTGTTTCCTTCTACATCCTCTGGGCTTTACTTGCTGTTCTTTTTCAAGTTCTTTTAATGCAGAGTTAAGTTATTTATACAGTATGAGCTTTTTCTACTTTCTTTTTTTTTATAAATAAATTTTTATTTTCATGGGGTGACATCAATAAATCAGGGTACATATATTCAAAGAAAACATTTCCAGGTTATCTTATCATTTAGTTCTGTTGCATACCCATCACCCAAAGAGAGATCATCCTCCATCACCCTCTATCCAGTTTTCTTTGTACCCCTCCCCCTCCCCTTCCCCCTCTCCCCCCTTCCCGCCCCCTATCCCCCATAACCACCACACTCCTGTCCATGTCTCTTAGTCTCGCTTTTATGTCCCACCAATGTATGGGCTTTTGCAGTTCTTGTTTTTTTCTGATTCACTTATTTCACTCCACATAATGTTATCAAGATTCCACCATTCTGCTGTAAGTAATCTGATGTCATCGTTTCTTCTAGCTGAATAGTATACCATGGTGTATATGTGCCACATCTTCTTTATCCAGTCTTCTATTTTTTTTTACAGTGATTAAAAGCCTTTAAGCAAACTCTTGGCCAATACAGCAAGAATCCATAAAAGAGTAGTGTCCTTAACATGTTCACCAAGTCCAAATTGGCCCCATCACCATGCCAAATCCCCGAAAAATGCAACCCAACCACAGTTCAGTCTGTTAGGAGCTGTCACAGGGAACAGGAGTCCAGGAAAAGTCCACACAGGAACAGTCCACATGGCACTGGAATTGTTGTCACCATTCTATACTTTGCAGCTCATGTCCAAGTCCCAATGACTGCTGCTTTTAGCTGGTAATGATTCAGGTAGACTGGAAAAGCCATTTGCAGCATGCGTGGATATGGAGCTTCTGTTCTCCTCTGCCTGGAGAGTTGAGACCAGGTTGCTTTTCCCTGGAGCTCTGCAACTGTGGCATGGTAAAGAGAACCTTGGGATACACTAAGCTGGGTGGCAAAGGTAAATTCATAATAGAAGTTGGCAAAAGGGGGAAAAAGAGCTCTAAATTAGGAGTAGGTCCCAGCCTGAAATATGAGTGGGGCATTGAGGTAGGAGGGGTAAAGGAAACACTATATATTAAGCAAAGCAACAGAAAATAGGACTATTAACACCCACAACAGAGATCTTTGATGGAAGAATAAAAAACCTGACTATTCAGGCAAAACATAGTTAAGTGGCCCTTGTGCAAATGAGATCAGTTTACCTGCTTCTTGGAAGAAATACCCTAGGCTCATCCACAGTGTCATAGATGGGGCTGACGGCTCTGGGCATTTCGGCCTTCAGTGGCAAACCCCAGATTTCTGGGCAAGGTTAGGTCATAGGTGGCTGGAGCAGGGCTGGAAGAGACTGAACCCTCCCTTAGAGGAGCGAGGGGGAAGCCTCCCTTCCAGTGTCCCTGTTTCCTCACAGCAGAGGCATGTAAGCCTGGCAGGCTTTAGCTCAATGACCTTCCTTTCCACTATTGAAGCAGGACCCAGATGGCATCCTATAGGACCCCTTTGGGGCATTGGAGCCTTTAAGGGTGTATCCTAAAAGCTGGTAGTTCCCTTGATCTCTATTGGGCTTTTTCTGCCTCTAGGTATCTTAAAAGCCATTCTCAGAAGATCTCACTGAGGGGTTTGAGGATCCCCATCCGCCTATATAAATCTTTTCCATATATCTGGAGCTATTTGGAAATAGACAAAACAGTATTATTAGCTGGATATAATAAAGAAGGTAGTAGTTTACAGGTGAAAAAGATTTGGTGTCTCGTGTTCATCAGCCTTCAAAAGAAATGTAATTTTTTTTTTAAAGTAAAAAGCATGATATGATAGACCCGTAGGAGTCATTGGCCTGGTGTACAGGATTCCCGGGTTCGATTCCTGGCCAGAGCACACAGGAGAAGCACCCATCTACTTCTCCACCCCTCCCCCTCTCTCTCCTCTTCGTCTCCCCATTCCCCTCCCGCAGCCAAGGCTCCACCGGAGCAAAGCCACCCCGGGCACTAAGGATGGCCCCATGGCCTCCGCCCCAGTCACTAGAATGGCTCTGGTTGTAACAGAGTAACACCCCAGATGGGCAGAGCATTCCCCCCTGGTAGGCATGCCAGGTGGATCCCGGTCAAGCGCACCCGGGAGTCTGTCTGACTACTGCCTCCCCATTTCCATCATCAGAAAAATACAAAAAATAAATAAATAAAAGAAAAAATACAACCCCCCCCCAAAAAAGGGCGGGGGCATTCCCTTGTGTTAAAGCTCCAGGGAGCATGGAGTGAGCTTGAGTATGTCCTATGAAATATGGAGCTCTATATTGACATATAAGTCTTTGAAGAAGGAGGAACTGCTGAAATAGTTCATCAGCATTTGTCCCTAAGACAGCAGTCTTTATAGTGGAAACACCATAAGTAAATATTTGCTGTCTGTCTATACATTAAGGGGGGAATATAGCAAATGCTGAAAAGCCATGCTCTTTGTGAACCTCCTCTCCCCCAATCCCCTCCCTCTCCTCTCCCCACCCTGTACCCCCAACACTGTTGTCCATGTCTCTGAGTCTCATCTTTATGTCCCACCTATGTATGGAATCATATAGTTCTTAGTTTTTTCTGATTTACTTCTTTTGCTCAGTATAATGTTATCAAGGCCCATCCATGTTGTAAAAGATCCTATGTCATCATTTCTTATGGCTGAGTAGTATTCCATAGTATATATATACCAAAGCTTTTTAATCCACTCGTCCTCTGATGGACACTTGGGCTGTTTCCAGATCTTTGCTATTGTGAACAATGCTGCCATAAACATGGTGGTGCATTTCTTCTTTCAAACAGTGCTATGGTGTTCGTGGGGTATATTCCTAACAGTGGTATAGCTGGGTCAAAAGGCAGTTCGATTTTTAATTTCTTGAGGAATCTCCATACTGTTTTCCACAGTGGCTGCACCAGTCTGCATTCCCACCAGCAGTGCAGGATGGTTTCCTTTTCTCCACATCCTCGCCAGCACTTATACTGTGTTGTTTTATTGATGAGCGCCATTCTGACTGGTCTGAGTTGATGTCTCATTGTGGTTTTAATTTGCATTTCTCTAATCATTAGTGATGTGGAACATTTTTTCATATGCCTATTGGCCATCTGTGTGTCCTCTTTGGAGAAGTGTCTATTCATTTCTTTTGCCCATTTTTGGATTGGATTGTTTGTCTTCCTGGTATTAAGTTTTACAAGTTCTTTATAAATTTTGGTTATTAACCCCTTATCAGATGCAATGTCAAATATATTCTCCCATTGTGTAGTTTGTCTTTTTATTCTGTTCTTATTGTCTTTAGCTGTTTAGTTTGATAAAGCTTTTTAGTTTGATAAAGTCCCATTTGTTTATCCTGTCTTTTATTTCACTTGCCTGTGGAGACACATCAGCAAATATATTGCTGCGACAGATGTCAGAGAGTTTACTGCCTATGTTTTCTTCTAAGATACTTATGGTTTCATGGCTTACATTTAAGTCTTTTATCCATTTTGAGTTTATTTTTGTGAGTGGTGTAAGTTGGTGGTCTAGTTTCATTTTTTTGCAGGTAGCTGTCCAATTTTCCCAACACCATTTGTTAAAGAGGCTGTCTTTACTCCATTGTATTTCCTTACCTCCTTTGTCAAATATAAGTTGTCCATAGAACTGTGGGTTTATTTCTGGGTTCTCTGTTCTGTTCCATTGATCTATGTGCCTGTTCTTATGCCAGTACCATGCTGTTTTGAGTACAATGGCCTTATAATATAACTTGATATCCAGAAGTGTGATATCTCCTGCTTTATTCTTCCTTTTCACAATTGCTGAGGCTATTCGTGTTCTCTTTTGGTTTCATATAAATTTTTGGAATATGTGTTCTATATCTTTGAAGTAAGTCATCGGTAGTTTAATCAGTATTGCATTGAATTTATAAATTGCTTTGGGTAATATAGACATTTTAATGATGTTTATTCTTCCTAAACATGAGCACGGTATATGCCTCCACTTATTCGTATCTTCCCTGATTTCTTTTATCAATGTTTTATAATTTTCTGAGTACAAGTCTTTAATCTCCTTGGTTAGATTTATTCCTAGGTACTTTATTTTTTTGGTTGCAATGGTAAAGGGGATTGATTCCTTAATTTCTCTTTCTGACAGTTCATTATTAGTGTATAAAAATGCCTCTGATTTCTGAGTATTGATTTTATATCCTGCCACCTTGCCGAATTCATTTATCAGGTCTAGTAGTTTTTTGACTGAGACTTTAGGGTTTTCTATGCACAATATTATACATCTGCAAATAATGATAGTTTTACTTCTTCTTTTCCAATTTGGATGCCTTTTATTTCTTTTTCTTGTCTGACTGCTGTGGCTAGGACTTCCAGAACTATGTTGAATAAGAGTGGTGAAAGGGGGCACCCCTGCCTTGTTCCTGATCTTAAGAGGATTGCTTTTAATTTTTGCCCTTTGAGTATGATGTTGGCTGCGGGTTTGTCATAGATGACCTTTATCATGTTGAGGTATGTTCCCTGTATTCCCACTTTGCTGAGAGTTTTGATCACTAATGGGTGCTGGACTTTATCAAATGCTTTTTCTACATCTATTGAAATTATCATGTGGGTTTTCTCCTTTCTTTTGTTTATGTGATGAATCACATTGATTGATTTGCGAATATTGTACCAGCCTTGCTTCCCAAGAATAAATCCCACTTGATCATGGTGTATGATTTTTTTCATATATTGCTGGATCTGGTTTGCTAATATTTTGTTGAGAATTTTTGAATCTAAGTTCATCAGGGATATTGGCCTATAATTTTCTTTTTTTGTGTTGTCTTTGCCTGGTTTTGGAATCAGAATTATGCTCGCCTCATAAAAGGAGTTTGGAAGTCTTTCTTCCTCTTGAATTTTTTGAAATAGCTTGAGAAGGATAGGAGTTAGTTCTTCTTTGAATATTTGGTAGAATTAACTTGTGAAGCCATCAGGCCCAGAACTTTTCTTTTTTGGGAGTTTTTGATAGCTGTTTGAATTTCATTTGTTGTAATTGGTCTGTTTAGGTTTTCTGATTCTTCCAGATTGATTTTTGGAAGATTATATGATTCAAGGAATTTGTCCATTTCATCTAGGTTGTCTAGTTTTTTGACATACAGTTCTTCATAGTATTTTCTTACAATATTTTGTATTTCTGTTGTGTCAGTTGTTATTTCTCTACTCTCATTTCTAATTTTATTTATTTGAGTCCTCTCTCTTTTTTTCTTGGTGAGTCTCGTTAAAGGTTCGTCGATCTTGTTTACTTTTTCAAAGAACCAGCTCCTGGTTTCATTGATCCTTTGTATTGTTTCTTTAGCCTCTGTGTCATTTATTTCTGCTTTGATCTTTTTTATTTCCTTTCTTCTACTAGCTCTGAGCTTTACTTGCTGTTCTTTTTCTAGTTCTTTTAGATTCAGGGTTAAGTTGTTTCTTTGAGCTTTTTCTAGCTTCTTGAGGTAAGCCTGTAATGCTATAAACTTCCCTCTCAGGACTGCTTTTGCTGTGTCCCATAAATTTTGAGTTGATATATGCTCATTATCGTTTGTTTCTTGGAATTTTTAAATTTCTTCTTTGATCTCAATGTTAACCCATTCGTTATTTAATAACATGCTATTTAGTTTCCAAGTGTTTGAATGTTTTTTAATTTTTCTATTGTGGTTGATTTCTAGTTTAATGCCATTGTGATCAGAGAAAGTGCTTGATATGATTTCAATCTTCTTAAATTTGTTGAGACCACTTTTGTGCCCTAACACGTGGTTTATTCTAGAGAATATACCATGAGCACTTGAAAAGAATGTATATTCTGCTGTTTTAAGGTGAAAGGTTCTGAAGATATCTATTAAATCGAGTTGATCTAATATGTCCTTTAAGTCTGCTGTTTCTTTGTTGATTTTCTTTCTTGAGGATCTATCTAATGATGTTAATGGTGTATTGAAATCCCCTACTATTATAGTATTGCTGTTGATCTCACCCTTTAAGTCCATCAAAGTCTGCTTTATATATTTAGGTTCTCCTATATTAGGTGCATAGATATTTATAATGGTTATATCTTCCTTTTGGATTTCTCCCTTTATCGTTATGTAATGACCTTCTCTATCTCTAACTATGGTCTTTGTTTTAAAGTCCATTTTGTCTGATATAAGTATTGCTACCCCAGCTTTTTTTTCATTTCCATTAGCGTGAAATATTTTTTTCCATCTTTTTATCTTCAGTCTGTGTGCATCTTTTGTTTTAAAGTGTGTCTCTTTAGACAGCATATGTATGGGTCCTCTTTTCTTATCCACATAGCTACCCTATGTCTCTTGAACGGATCATTTAATCCATTAACATTTAAGGTTGTTACTGATATGTAATTGTTTATTGCCATTTTTTTTCTTTGAAACTGTATTCCTCTTTTGCTATATTCTTTTTTCCTTTGATCTGTTTACACCAGGTCCCTTAGCATTTTTTGCAGCCTTGGTTTGGTTGCAGTGAATTCCTTGAGTTTTTTTTTGTCTGTAAAGCTTTTGATTTCTCCTTGAATTTTAAATGATAGCCTTGCTGGATAAAGTAGTCTTGGTTGTAGGTTCTTGTTCTGCATTACTTTGTATATTTATTGCCATTCCCTTCTGGCCTCAAGTGTTTCTGTTGAGAAGTCAGAAGTCATCCTTATGGGGGCTCCTTTTTAGGTGATAGTCTTTTTTTCTCTAGCAGCTTTTAATATTTTCTCTTTATCATTTAGCTTTGGTATTTTAATTATGATGTGTCTTGGTGTTGGTTTCTTTGGGTTTCTCCTTAATGGAATTCTCTGCGCTTCCTGAACATGTGAAATGTTTTCCTGCCTTAATTGGGGGAACTTTTCCACTATAATATGTTTGAACAAAGTCTCTATCCCTTGTTCTTTCTCTTCTTCTTCAGGAACCCCTATGATGTGGATGTTATTTCTCTTCTTGTTGTCACAGAGCTCTCTTAGAGTTTCCTCAGACTTTTTGAGTCTCTTTTCTTTTTTCTGCTCTGCTTCCGTGCCTTTATTTATTGTGTCCTCTAACTCACTGATTCGATTATCTGCTTCATCCATCCTCTTTTTAATTCCTTCCATTGTATTCTTTATTTCAGATATTGTATTTGTCATTTCTGACTGATTCTTTTTTATTATTTCAATGTCCTTTTTTATATTTGTTATCTCTTTATTTAGGTTTTTGTAATGGCCATCTATGGTTGTTCTGATATCTTTGAGCATCCTAACAATCGTTATTTAAAACTCTGCATCTGGTAATTTGGTTATATCTGATTCACTTTGGTCCTTTTCTGGGGATTTCTCTTGGTTTATTTGTGTTGTATTTCTCTGCCTCCGCATTTTCTCTTCATGGGAGTGGCTGTGATCACGTGCTCAGGTGCACAAGCATTGGTGGCCTTGGCCTTTGTCCCGCCCCCGTGTGTGATGTTATGCTCGGTCCTGAGGGCACTGGCGAGCACCTTTGCTCAGCTGCGGGTCTCAGCCTGTTTCTGGGCTTTCTCCCTGTCCTTGCAGGAGGAGCCCACTCAAGGAATGGCTGCTAGCCTTGGCTCTACCGCCAGGCAGGATTTCATTTTCAAGCTCAGTAGCGGAACTCCACCTCTTCTGGGCTTTTGGCTTCACCCCAGCGGGAGGATCCGGCTACCAAGTCAGACCGTAAGCCTGGGTTGCAAGGGCGGTACAAGGCTGTGCTCCTCTTCCCTTGCTCAGGGGCTGGTCTCCACCCTTTCCGGAGTTCCCGCCCTTCCCTCCCCCACACACAGGCTGGATTACAGGCTGCCGGCAGCTGAGCTTGACCGCTTTTGCATGCCCCCTTCTCCCCAGCTGGGCAAGATTGACCTGACACCTGAGTCGAGTGGTGGCCAGCTGGCTTCCGCCCCTGCCAGCAGAACCGCGCTTTTGTCTCCTGCTGCCGCCCACCCTCCGGCGCACCCTCAGCCACATGGGTGGGGGCATTGCAGCTCGGACCCTAAGACTCACTACTGTAGAACCAAAAGATCCCTCCTTGTCTGCGACTCTGCTCTGAATGCCGCGGGGGAGCTTGTTTGGCTGCTCTCCTGCTTCCCTTTGCTGGTATTGCTGTTTCCGGGGAAAATATTCACTTCAGATTTGGGGAGTGACTCGTCCCAGGGGTTAGGGTGGCTATCTCCCAAAGTGCTTCTCCCTGTGCCTTCTAGATTACACTCTCTTCCTGTTGCTCTGGTCCTCTCCTCTCTCCCCCATCCCCAGGAGCCCCGGGTGGGTTGTTATGAGAGAGATATTCTGCGCAGTCCCTTTAAGAAGGATCCTGGGTCTGAGAAATCAGACTCTTTCTCAAAAACAGTATCCCAACTTGTTTCCAGCTAAATACTGTCCTTACACCTCTTCTGGGCTCTGGGGCTGTAGGCTGGGGCTTTGTTCCTGGGGCTCAGGACCCTTCCCCCTCTGCTAAACTCACTTTCCACCATGCGAGATGCGAGTCTCTCCCTGCTGCCATTCGCTCCAGGGAGCTGGGCAGCCCTCTCCGCGTTTCCCCATTTCCGCTTTTCCTATCAGTCTCTGTGTGGCTTCTTCAGCATTCCTTGGTTGAAGAGTCCTCTTAGTTTAGTCCAAAGTTGGTTTTTCCAGATGATAGTTCATAAAATTAGTTTGTAGTCCACTTTGGTTCTTGGAGGTAGATGTTGGTACGGCCGCCTACTCCAGCACCATCTTGTCTCTCTGCTTTTTCTAGTTTCTTAAGGTATGCTTGTAATGCTATGAACTTCCCTCTCAGGACTGCATTTGCTGTGTCCCATGGATTTTGAGTTGTCATATATTAATTTTTATTTGTTTCAAGGTAAGTTTTTATTTCTTCCTTGATTTTATTGATAACCTATTTGTTATCTAGTTTTCAAGAATATGAGTGTTTTTCAGTTTTTCTATTGTAGTTGATTTCTAGTTTCATGCCATTGTGATTAGAGAAGATGCTTGATATGATTTCAATCTTCTTAAATTTATTTTGCCTTGTTTTTTGTTCTAACATGTGGTCTATCCTAGAGAATGTACCATGAGTACTTGAAAAGATTGTATATTCTGCTGCTTTAAGGGAAAGTTCTGAAGCTATGTATTAAATTCAGTTGATCTAGTGAATCATTTAATGCCCTGTTTCTTTGTTAATTGTCTGTCTGGAGGATCTATCCATTGATGTTAGTGGGGTATTAAAATTTCCTATTATTATAGTATTGTTGTTGTTCTCATCTTTTATTTCCATCAAAATCTGCTTTATTATTTAGGTGCTCCTATATTAGGTGCATAGATATTTACAATAATTATATTCGCCTGTTGGATTGCTTCCTTTATCATTATGTAGTGACCTTTTTTATGCCTTACTATAGCCTTTGTTTTAAAGTCTATTTTGTTAGATATAAGTATTGCCACTACAGCTTTTGTTTCATTTCCATTTGTGTGAAAAAATTTTTTCCATTTCTTCATTTTTAGTCTATGTGTATCTTTTTTTCTGAGGTGGGTCCCTTGGAGACAGCATATGTACGGGTCCTGTTCTGTTGTCCATGCAGCTACCCTATGTCTTTTGATTGGAGCATTTAATCCACTTACATTTAAGGTTATTATTGATATATAGTTGTATATTGACATTTTATTCTTTAAATCTACAATCCTCTTTTTCTCGATTTTATTTACTTGTTTTGCTTTTTCTTTTCTTTTTTTTATAGCATGCCCCTCAACATTTCTTGCAGTACTGGTTTGGTTGTAATGAATTCCTTGAGTTTTTTTGTCTGGGATGCTTTTTATTTCTCCTTCAATTTTAAATGTTAGCCTTGCTGGATAAAGAAGTTTGGGTGTAGGTTCTTACTTTGCATCACTTTGAATATTTCTTACTAATCTTTTTTGGCCTTTATTGTTTCTGTTGAAAAGTCAGATGTCATTCTTATCGGGGCTCCTCTGTAGGTAATTAACTGCTTTTCTCTTGTAGCTTTTAATATTTTTTCTTTGTCTCTTAACTTTGACATTTTAAATATGATGTGTCTTGTTGTAAGCCTCCTTGGGTTCTTCTTTTTTTTTTTTTACAGAGGCAGAGATAGACAGGGACAGACAGACAGGAACAGAGAGAGATGAGAAGCATCAATCATCAGTTTCTCGTTGCACGTTGCGACTTCTTAGTTGTTCATTGATTGCTTTCTCACATGTGCCTTGACCGTGGGCCTTCAGCAGACCGAGTAACCCCCTGCTGGAGCCAGGGACCTTGGGTCCAAGCTGGTGAGCTCTTTGCTCAAGCCAGATGAGCCGGCGCTCAAGCTGGCGACCTCGGGGTCTCGAACCTGGGTCCTTCCGCATCCCAGTCTGACGCTCTATCCACTGCACCACCACCTGGTCAGGCCCTTGGGTTCTTCTTAAATGAAACTCTCTATGCTTCTTGATCTTGTGTTACTTTTTCCTTCATCAATTTAGGGAAATTTTCAGCTATAATTTCTTCAAACAGGTTCTCTATTCCTGTTTGTTATTTTTTTCAGGAATCCCTATGATGCGGATGTTGTTTCTCTTCATGTTGTCACAGAGTCCTCTTAAAGTTTCCTCAGACTTTTTAAGCCTCTTTTCTTTTTGCTGCTCTGCTTTCATCGATCTTGTCCTATAAATCACTGATTTGATCCTCTGCTTCATCCAGCCTGCTGTTAATTTCTTCTAGTGCAATCTTTATTTCTGATATTGTATTTGTCATTTCTGACCAGTTCTTTTTTTATGATTTCAATGTCCTTTTTGATGCTTGCTATCTCTTTATTTAAGTGCTCATTATGTCCATCCATTGTTGCTCTAAGATCCTTGAGCATCTTAAAAATCATTCTTTTGAACTCTGCATCTGGTATTTTGGTTACTTTCATATCATTCTGTTTTTGTTTTTTTCTGGGGATTTCTTTTGCTGATTCATTTGGGTCTCATTACTCTGTCTGCCATTTTGTCTGTGTATTAGGTAGCACTGTCTGACTTTAAAATTTTTGTGTGGTCTTTATGAAGAAGATGGGCTCGGTGGAACTGACCTCCAGGCCACCTGTTTTCCTTGTTCTAAGAATGTTTCTTGGGGATACTATTTCCCCCTCTGTTTTATGTGAGTATTCGATGCACTTGGTCTTTTCATGGGTACTTTTATCCTTTCAAGCTGTATGACTCTAAGAGTCAACATTGATTGTGTGTATTACACACTGTGCAATGTCTGTCCTGTTGGGTGTACTTATTCTCCACAGTGTCTGGTGCCTGTTAGACAACACCTTTGAGCATGCTGCTTGTGTATGTAGTTGAGTCTAGGGTTGTTGCTTTCTGCCATCCACTACCAGTAGTGTTGGCTCTAGTTCTTATAGGGTTGGCATAAGATGTTGTTTGTAACCCTCTGTGAGCTACCAGTCTGTAGTTACTGCACTTTTTGCTGTTTGTGTCTGTGTTTTCTGTGTTTGGGTACTGTGGGAATGGCTAACCTTTGTATAAGGATCAGCTTCCTCCTGTTTAGAGATGACAACAGGTCCGTAAAAACCCCAAGCTTTGTAAGATTTGTCTCCATTTTTCAGCTTTTTCTCCTTCTCTTGCAGCTGTCTGGTCTTCCCACAGAGTCTTCTGTAGTAAGACTGTAGTGTGAGCTCAGATTGGCCTCACCCAACCAGCTCCGCTATACGTTGCACATTTGGTGGGTTAGGGCACCTGAGGTTGTAAATACAACATGTGTGGAACCCCCTAGTTCAAGAGTCTCTTGGTCAGGAGCTCAGTACAGGGAATGTGGCCCCTACTCCAGAGCTTGATCCCTCAGTCTCTAATGGATATATTTCTCCCCAAATTATATTTCTCCCCAACAAGGTGAGCAGTAGGTTCAGACTGAGAGTAGCCGATAGGCCCCTCTGTAGAAGTATTTTCAACTGTTGAGACCCTGGTCTCAGGGAGGAAGACTGAGAGAGTCCTCTCCAGGGGATGACTATGCCCTTCCCAAAGGTGGCTAAGCACCTTGACCAGATCCAACACTAGACCCACAGGTACTCACACTTTAAATGTCCATGCTCCAACCCTCTCTCCCTTCCCCCTGTGGAATCTAGCCTAGCAGGACAGAATATCCAGTGCCCAGGCCAGCTGAGTGTAAAGCTCTACACTATCCAATGCACATGAGATGCTGTGTCAGTGCTGATCACAGAGAGTGGAACTCACTTCAGCTGAGCCAAGTGTGAGTAGCTTTTCCTTAGCATACCACTCTAGCAAGAGTTGTTAGGTCCTGAACCAATGCTTTGTTCAGTTGGCCCATGGATGTGCCAGCCCTGGGCCTCCCAAGCTGGAACCCAGTGCAACCAGTGGGAGACACTGCCCATGACTGGCTTTCAGCAACCTTCTTGGAGCTACAAGCAATTCAGAGTTTGTGGTTGCCTTTGCTGGGTCCAGGTGTACATGGAAATACCAGCTGCACACCTAGGCTGGTTGTTACCCATTCTGGGCCTGGGGGAAAGTACGCTCAAATGGCCAAGTTTCCCTGAGTCTTGCCTCCTGCAGCCTGTCTGCTGGCAGCTTGTTTGGCTCCACTGCTGAAAAAACCTCTGCTAGAGTCAAGATCCTGCAGCCATTCAGCAATTAGGAAGGTGGTAGGTGTGGCTCTGCCCTTTGGCCCCAATTGTCCGTCCATACTTTTTTCACAGATCTCAGTAGGATGTGGCCCCAGGAGTCTGATGAGTGTGGCCTCTGAGAACCGGAGAGGTCTGCCCCCTCTCCGGATAGTTTTAGCTGCCTCTTGTGAAATGAAAGCACCAGTTACAGACTTGGAAGAGTGTGGGGGGAGCTTCAGTCTCAACACCAGCAAACTGAGTCACTGATGTGCCCCCTGCATCCTGGCCTCTCAGAACGACCCATTGCAATCCCTGGGGTAGGAGAGACTCCTGTGGGTTGAGCAGCTGCTTTTCCCCAGGCTATTGCCACTCAGAGGGAATTGCTCCACCCAAAAAAGATGGTGATTGAAGTACTGGAGAATGATTCAGCACAGGGGTTCCGGTGGCTGTCTCCCATACCCACAGTGTCTCTCCCTGGGCCTCCAATTTTATACTCTCCTCCCACAACTCCAGTCCTCTCAGCTCTCCACTGCCAGAGCCCAGGCTAAGTGGCTGTAAACAAGGTTTTTTTGCATGGGTCTTTTAAAACAGAATCTGTGTCTGAGAGGTGCATCTCTTTCTTGTGGACAGAAACCTGGCTCTTTTTACAGCTAAATGCTGTCTGGGTGCCTCTTCTAGGCTCTGGGGCTCTAGGCTTGGGTTCTGGTTCTGCAGCTGAGGACCCACACCTCTCAGGGCAACCCACCCCACCATGAGAATCCCTCCAGGCAGCTGCTTGCTCCTGGGAGTGGGGCAGCCCTTTCCAAATCTCTGCCCTTCCTACCAGTCTTGGTGTGGCTTCTTTAGTGATCCTTGGTTATAGATTCCTCTTAGTTTAGTCCAAAGTTGGTTTTTCAAGATGATTGTCCTTAAATTAAGTTCTAATCCAATTTGGTCCTGGGAGGTGGCAGATTGAATATCAGCCTACTTATTGCCATCTTTCTTCTCTCAGACTGGTATCTTTTACATAGCAATAAGGATTTTAAGTTTATCAGTGTTCCAATGTGATAATTCCTAAATCCATATTACATAGAGTTTTGTTTTGATACTTGTCTCTTTAGACTGTTTTTATACTTGCTATTTTAGCATACCTTGTCATGTTTTGTTGAAAGCTGAATATAATGTGTTGGCTAATAGAATCTGTTCTGTAGTGCTTCCCAGTATACCCATTGTCATTACTCTATAACCCTGTTTATATGGTGGTAAAATATGGGGGTAGGGATGCATTTTATGCATTTAATGTTAAATCTCAGTCTTTTAATGAGCCTGTGTCCCTTTGTTATGACCTTCACAAACATATTTCTTAGATTCTCCCTCCCCCCCATCCCCATAGGTGAGGCAAGAAGGCTAGAGAGTGCTAGAATTGAGAAATAGCCCTTCCCCAAGGCAGATAAGGCTCTGGTAAATTATTTTCTCTTGGTGATTAGACCTTTTTTTTAATGGAGAATGCTCTGGGTTCTTTTATAACATTTCTTTTTCTTCCCTGCCAGAGATAAAAGGGAATTTTTCTTGGATCTTTATCTTGAGAACTTGCTGGAGTTAGTGGAACTGAAACAGATGACAGTATGGAGGCCTCCCTCTGTCTGGGCCCTCAGGAGTTTCACACTCTGGAGCTAGTCCACATTTAGCCTCTAATTTACCCAAATTACCATTTAAGTGGTCCTACCAATTTATGGCTACAGTGGCTTCTGTTTCAAGTAAGCTGGTCTTGGCTATCATTTGGTGGTAATTTACCCTGTGACCTTCCAGTTTTCTAATGGGTTCAAGATGTCATTGATTTTTTACTCTGTTTAGCTTTTTTCTTGTTGTAAGGATGGGACTGACTACTTTGAAGCTCTTTACCTGTTGGAGTTGAAACCCTTTACATATTGGCATTGAAACCCAGAGATTGTGTTAATTTATTTTTAATTTGGTATTTTACTCCTTTTCCATTTTAAGAAACATAACCAAAACTTACATGATATTCACTACGTATCAGGCACTATATTAGATATTTATGTATTAACCAATTTTATTTTCACAATAACCCTGTGATGTAGATATAATTGTCATCTTCTTTTATAGATGAAAAAAATGAGGCACAAAGAGGTTAAGTACTTGTTGGAGATCACACAACTGATAAATGGGGATCCAGGACTCAAAATTCAGGTAGTCATAATATATAGATGAGTATGGAATTTCAGGTATAAAGTTCTTTCCTTTTAAAAATTTGTAGACAATACTTCATTATCTCATTGTTTTCTAAATGTTGGTTATGAAGATGAAAAGTCTGGTGCCAATCTGATTTTTATTCCTTCACACATGACTTATTTTTCCCTTTTGGAAACTTGGTGAATTTTTTCATTATTTTCAGCATTCAAAAATTGCCTGACATGTCTCTTTTCTCCCCCAATTTTTCTGTCTTATATTTGGCGCATCTTTTGATTTGAAGACTCAAATCTTTCTTCAGTTTAAAGAAATTCTTCTCTTTTATTTCCTTGATTATCCCCTACCTACCCCATTTTATTCTTCTACAGTTTCAATTAGATGGCTATCATAGCTCTTAGGTCCACCTTCAATTTCTCTCCCTCTCTCTCGTTTTTAAGAGAGAGACAGAAACATGAAGGGAGAGAGATAAGAAGCATTACTTTGTATTTGCAGCACCTTAGTTGTTCGCTGATTGCTTTCTCATATGTGACTTGACTGGGGGGCTCCAGCCGAGCAAGTGACTCTTTGCTCTAGCCAGCGACCTTTGGCTCAAGCCAGAGATCTTGGGCTTCAAGCCAGTGACTTTGGGTTTCAAGCCAGCAACTTGGGCTTCAAGCCAGTGACTTTGACCTCAAGACAGCAACCATGGGGTCATGTTGATAAGTCAACCCTCAAGCTGGCAACCCTGAGCTCAAGCTGGTGAGCTTGCAGTAATGCCAGCAACCTCGGGTTTTTTGACCTGGAACCTCAGCATCCCAGGTCAACTTTCTATCCACTGCACCACCACCAACTAGTCAGGTTACCTTAGATTTCTCTTAATTTTTCTCATATAATTTCTTTATCTTTTAATTTACTTTGTGGAGATAATAAACAAATTTCTTAGCTTTTTTTCTCTCCTTCTTATTCTGATCTCAGATCTTCTGTCTTTAAGCAGTTTCTTAGAATTTCTTGTCCATTTCTCATTTTCATTGTTTAATTGTTTTGGTCTTATTTTCTCCTTTGTATTCTTTTTTAATGGAATTTTGGGAGACAAAACTTATTCTGTCATCTTAAATTGAAGATCTCAAAGGGAGTTTAGAATGTTGTAAACACTTTGGAATGTATTCTTGAGCTTAATATTATGAACTATTGGCTTAATTGTGATAACATTCTAATAATAATATTACTCAGTAGTTGGTTGGTGAATTTTTGTTTGCCTTGCCATGTTAGAAATAAAATATGGGTTAGAGAAATTCTTGGTTTGGTGAAGTAATCCTCAGTTTATGTTCTGACACCAGCATACATCCTTATCAGTAACAGAGGCTCCCTCATCCACCATATTTGGTATCCTTGCTGCCCTTTACCATTGTCTTCTGGGGTTGAGATCACTTCTCAGTGCTCAAAGTGGTTTGAGGAGGAAATTTGTAGTAAATATGTGATGCACTTCAGTTCCTGAAAATTTCTTGTTTGCTAATAGATTATGTTGTTGGTACTGGGTGGGTAACTCGGGAATAAAATAGAAGGCTGTGTCTCAGGGCAGGGTATCTTTGATCCTCCCTTGATGTGCATTAAAAGAGAACTCACCCCACACAACTTGATGTCAACAGGTCAGGATATTAAATATACCAGATTAGCAGAAGCAAAGAAGGTGTTTTAGGGCTGGGGTAGAGAGGTCACACACTATCACACTAATGAATTTCCTTAGTGAAGAATTCAATAGACATAAAAGTATATAAAATGGAAGAAGGTTTCAAGAAGGTAATGCATGTCACAGCAAAAAAACAAAATAAAAAACCCAAATAAAAGCATAAATCAGAAAGGACTGTGAGAAGATCCAAATACAGGAGTGTTTGATAACAGAAGTTAAATGATCCTCAAATTATGACAATAGCAAGTTTTAGAATGCTTTTGTTTTTCTCTGTGGTTTTGAGGGAGTGAGATGAAAAAATGTTGTTGTTTTTTTCAAAATGTTTTGAATGGTTGTTGAGGTCTGAGGCCTTTGAAGTACTTCCAGGTTCTAAGAACCAAAGGGACGGGGTAAAGTTCAGAAGAGAATATGTAGGCAACTGTATATTCTAGGCTTGTTGATAAGAAAGAGGGAATAATGACATACTTTTCTACATTGTCTGGCTAGATCGCTAAGATAGGAAAAGAGTCAGGAACCTCTTGGTCAGAAAGTCCAGAAATGAAAGCAAACATTTGGCAGAAGCTTCTGTGTTATAATAGAGTGCTGTTAAAAGTTTTCTGATCAGGAAAGGTCATGATCATAGATGTACTTTAGAAAGCGTGACTGTCACACAGGTATAGGATGGATCAGAGTGAAGAGAGATATAATGTATAGGAAACCATTAAATGATTATTACATACATTCAGGTGATTAGGTGATGAAAGTCAGCATTAGGGTGGTATGAGTAGAATTAGGAAGGCAGGGACAGACAAAAGTTCAGGTGTTAAAGTAGATGCTAAGGAATTTGAAAAATATTAGGATGGCTGGTGTGAAAGAGAAGCATAAAGTAACAAAACAATACGAACAATAACAAACAGTTTTGGGTACTTTCTGTGTCTCAGGAACTGTTATAGGTTTACTAATTGTTTTAATTCATTTAATCTTCTCAACAACCTAATGACATAGGTACTCTTTTAGCTCTATTTTACATATGATTAAAAGAGGACACAAAGAGGTGTTGTAATTTACTCTAAGTGACAAGTTTGTGTCAGTATTCAAAAACTGAATTTTAGTTTAGTCTCTTATAGAATGGATTTTTGTTAATTTCTCATCCACTTACTTGTACAAATCAGAATGCTTGGAATCATTCTAGAGTACTTTCTTACACACATTTACTACATCATTTAAGTTCAGTTGATCCTTTCAGTTAAATGTCTTTCACATCTAGTCCCTGACTCTCCGTTCCCACCATGATCTCTCTAGATCAGGTGTTCCATCTCTTACGTGGTCTGTTACAGCTTCCTGGACCTTCTACCTGATCCAAGTCTAACTATGGCTCCTAACCATTTTCTTCCTCGCCTCTAGAGCAGCACTTTTCAACCTTTTCCTCATGTGACATATATAAACTAATGACTAATATTCTGTGGCACACCCAAAATATAGTTGTTTTGCCAGTCTAACAAAAGGTAGGTATAATTTTGATTTATTCACACCGGATGGCTATTGTTGGCTTGACAGTTGTCTTTTTTTTTTTAATTTGGCAATCTGAAGGAAAAGAGATCAGTGCCCTGACTAAATAGTCAGGTATGGCATGTTGTTTTTTTTAATCTTTTTTTTCTAATTTAAAAAACATATTACAAATCCGTGTGTCGAGGGCTGACTTTCAATAGATCGCAGTGAGGGAGCTGCTCTGCTACGTATGAAACCCCGACCCAGAAGCAGGTCATCTACGAATGGTTTAGCACCAGGTTCCCCACGAGCGTGCGAGGTATGGCATGTTTTAAATCCTCCCAGCACCCCAGTTAAAAATTGTTGTCCAATAGAATTAGAATGCATCCTCATATTTAACTTTATATTTTTCTATATAGTAGAATGTTTAAAAATAAGATTAAAAAGGGAATAAGGAAAATTAACTTTAATAATATATCTGTTAATCTAATATATTAAAATATTATTTTAACATGTAATCACTGTAAAACTCTTCATGAGATTTTTTTGAATATTTTTTTCAGTTACTGTTTACTTTCAGTATTATTTTGTATTAGTTTCAGGTGTTCAGTATAGAGGCTAGAAGATGTTTTATATTCTTTTTTTTTCCTACTGATTTTAGAGAGAGGACAGAGAGAGAGAAAGGGGGAAGGAGCAGGAAGCATCAAATTGTAGTAGTTGCTTCTTGTATGTGCTTTGACTGGGCAAGCCTGGGGTTTCAAACTGGCAATCTCAGTATTCCAGGTCCACACTATTCCCACTGTGCTACCACAGGTTGGGCTATTCTTTTATTTCTTATTGAAAGCCAGTGCATAGTTTGTATTCACAAGATATTTCCATTTGGACTAGCCATATTTCAAGTACTCATTAGCCTTATGTGGCTATTGACTTCTATGTTGGACACTACAGCTCTAGAGTGATCCTTCTAAAATGCAAACCTGATTTTGTCACTTTCCTGGTCAAAAAACCCTTTATTATCTCCTCATTACCTTACATAATATTCCAACTTCATGGAAGGACATAAATGCTTTTTATGATCTGTCCACTGGCTAGCAGTGTGGCCTCATCTTGTCCTAGTTTATATTCCAAGCATACTGAACAACTTGCAGTTCCAGACCATTCTACCTGATACTTCCAATGCATTTGTGTGAGCTCTTCCCCCTGCAGGTCTCGCTTGATTGTCTAACTGGCAAGAGGCTACTAATCCTCTGGTACCAACCCAGTATTACCTCCTCAGTGAAGTCTTCCCTGATGCCCCAGATGTGCACAGGCATTCCTTTAACTATGAACTTTGTACCTGTGATCATATTTGTACTGAAATTATTTCCTGTTTGCTTCACTAAAACAAAAGATCTCCTATGGCAGGAGTATCTTTTCACATTTGTATTATTAGCATCTATCCTGGGTGTTTATCACCCAGGAAGTGTTAAGTAAATACTGGTTGAACAAAAGAATGAATAAAAATAAGTAAAAGTCTCCAAGATTTTGGGCTTGGGCAGATAGGAGAGGAATTTTGCCATCAAAAGAAAGAACTTATCAAGGAATTTAAAAATATTATAATAAGTATTTTAAAAACCTTCTGTGTGTAGCGTACAACTACCATGCCAGGGTTATAGGATGGGAGTCATTAGCCATGGAAGAGCTCATCTGTGACTTATTGATAATAGAATAAAGAAAACTTGCAGCCAAAGCTTTAAAACTATTAAATTATTAGTGAGAATATTTTTTGATGAATTTAGAAGGGTGAAGAAGATTTGAGGCACTTGAGAATGAGTGCAAAAATGAGGTTCTATTGTCTATACAAGTTTTTTCTTTTTAAATTTGGCATTATTCCTGGGCAAAATTTATTTTTAAATGTGTAACTTTGTAAAGCATTATTAAAGTCAATTTCCAAGGCTCAAGTGTTAGAGATGATTTTCCTGTCATTTGTCACCGAGGAGCCTGCACTTCCAGTGCTGTGATTATTTCAAGGTGAAAGGTGTGAAGCAATGCTCCCTACAGTTTATTCAGCTGGGATGTCAGTAATGGTCATCTCAGTCGCTATGGTATTTTAGCCTGTTTTCTCTGAAAGGATATACTCTTTTGTACAAAGAGAGAGCAGAATGGTGGTGTCAAAGATAAAAAGAAATGAGATTAGAAAGAGTGGCTTTCTGTGTCCACAAAATAGCTTTTTATTCAGGGAAACTTTCATAGGAATTAATAGTATTGTTTCACATTAAGGGCTAGATTTATGCAGTGTGATGAATCATAGGTGTATTTATAGTTTAAATATGTGTATTTCTCTGTGACATCATTTGGTGAATTAAAAAATCAGAGGTAAGTGTATGGCTATTGTCTGTGTTATTGAAACACAGTTTACATTTATAAACACATAGAGATTTATTTTTAATCTTTATATATTAAAGATGATCACAGGTTTAAATCTTTTTATATAGAAGGTCCCTTATGTAAATGAGATTGTGGAAGAGAGCAGGTCAACCCAGGCATTGAGAAACTAGAAGTATCTTTCTTTCTGTAATTTCAGTTAAGGGCCAAATTTTGTTTGACTACAACTTCTGAAAATGATGGCATTAGTCAGGCTTTTGGGGAATCATTTTATATGTTTTGGAAAAGTTACAATATGAATTAGAAAATACAATGTTACCTTTCTAAGAGTTGACAGAGAAAATCAATAGCCTCTGAAATAAATAAATCTTATTTGTATTTTAATTGCTTAAGATGTTAGAGACGGGATTTTAGAGATCTTATCCATCCTGTTTGTAGAGATCTTATCCAACCCATTTGTAGAGATCCTGTCCAACCCCTTTGTTTTACAAATGAGAAAACGGAGGCCCGGAGATGGTAAGTAACCTGTCTGAGGTCTCATAGCTAGTCCTTGGTAGTGCTAAAACAATTTAAGCCCAATGCATTTTGTTGGGTACCACACGGGCCACTTTGAGCACATCAGAGGGAAGTGAAGAAAATGGGGAGGGGAGCCACTGGAGCCTTTGGACTTTTAGCAGCTGATGTCCTTATTTACAATTTTCTCAATGCGGAGTTCACTATGTCAGTGTGGAGGTTCAAGTCAGAAAATTGGATGAGTGGGGTGAAAGGGGAAGAGGAGCAGAGTATGTGTCAGAAGCTGGGGTTTACTTGGACCTTCACTGCCTGTGGGATTTGGGCAAATCACAGCTTTTCTGGGCATCAGGTTCCTCTGCCAGCATTTGCTTTTTGGTATCATTGTGATGGACATTTCTTGGCCATCCAATATCCACTTCTCCTCTTTCTGAGATAACAGTGTGATTTTCTTTTTTGGAATTTGTTTTTCCCCCTTCATGAGACTATTATGCAAGGTGTCCTGCGATTCTCTCACCAAAAGGTGGGCATGCCGTTCAAGCTAACCTGTCAGAATCTCTCTGGGACTGTATTTCCTGAGAGGATTACAAAAAGGTGGAAGAACACATCTTATTCTGGCTGCTTTTGGTGATGTTTCCCTGACAACATATCTACCAGTTCCTGCTACTTGGATTTCTGGAGTTGCCCCTGTTCCTGTTTCCTCCCAGATGAACAGATGTTTCTTTTCCAATCATCCCTTCAAGTCATTGAATTGTCAGGATCTTTCTATTTCAGTTTTTGTTTAAGTTAGCTAGATTTAGTTTCTATTGCTTACAACCTAGGTTGATATACTGATAGACTAATGAGGCTAAAATAAAAGGTAGGCCTCTGGGCATGTTATTATATAGATATATCTGTTACGCCTTTCATTCTTCAGTGTTTTCTAAATTTCATGTTTAGAGGTCTTGATGTTCAGTTTGTTTGTTGTTACGTGTCTCAACCAGCTGGGTATTGCACATGATTTTGGAATCTCAGAACTTTAGGAAAAAAAGTAAGTATCCTCCATCTTAATATTTAAGCTTCAGGAGCAGATGGAATATTAATTCTTTAGGGAGGGAAGAGATAGAAGAAATAAAATGTGCATGAAGGGCAGGCAGATGCCTATAAGCAGGGACTCCTCTTTCTCATTTCAGATGATGTCCAGCTGGCGGCCTAGAGCTCCGCTGCAGATTCTGCTCAGAACTTTAGAAAATGTGCTCCCCAGTCCCTGCACCTGTGTGTTGCTTATGTCCCCAGATTTCCCTGTATTCCTCTCCGCTTCCACATTCACTCCCCCTCTGAGAGAATGGAGCAGTAAACAAGAAATACTTTCTCAGCCCTCAGGCTGCCCAAAGTGACCCCCCTAAAATGATCCTGTGATTTGTTCAAGTTTGGGGCAGCCTGTGAAAAACAAATTATATACACCTTGATCATGTTGAAGGAGAATCTTTTATATAAATGTATACAAGACAGTGGTTCTCAAACATTAGTATGTATTAGAATGCCCTAGTGCAGTGTTTTTCAAACATCGGTCTGTGGACTGTTGCCAGTGCAAGTCCCAGTCGGCCAGAAATTTTGTGCTGGTCCACGGGAGAATTAACCACCCTGATGTTGTATGACATATGACAGGCACTGATTGGCCTACTGGCAGTTGAGAAACACTGCTCCAGGGCAGTGGTCCCCAACCCCCGGGCTGCAGACTGGTACCGGTCCTCAAAGAAAGAATAAATAACTTACATTATTTCTTTTTTATTTATATTTAAGTCTGAATGATGTTTTATTTTTAAAAAATGACCAGATTCCCTCTGTTATATCCATCTAAGACTCACTCTTGATGCTTGTCTCAGTCACATGATACATTTATCCGTCCCACCCTAAAGGCCAGTCCGTGAAAATATTTTCTGACATTAAACCAATCCGTGGCCCAAAAAAGTCCCCTAGAGTCCCCTAGAGTCTCGGGGACTGCTAAAATGCAGATCTGGGGCCCCATCCCTCGTCTAGGGAAGGTCCAAGAATCTGCATTCCTAACAATGCTGATAATCTGGGAATCATGATTTGAGAACTATTGATCTAGGGTAATAACTTAAAAAGCAAATTAATATATTTATTTCTTACATTTTAGGGTATAGGACCTTGAGACAAGGCCGGGGATAAATTAGGATTGTGGCTTAAGGAGTGCAAAGAGAAAAAAAAGGATTGATAATCAGCTCTCACCATAACCGAATTTTTAAGCATACAAGTTGTCAAGCTTGAAAATAAAACTAGGTTGGTAAAGTACTTTGTGAACTCCTTTATCCTCTCCTTTAATATATAAAGAGGCAAGCCAGTGAACCTGATTGGGTAGTTTTTGTTTTTGTTTTCTTTTGTTTCTCTATTTTGATCAAAGAGGCTTAAATGTGGGAGGTGTTAGCCCTGGCTGGAACATTGAGCTGAAACACCAAGGTTGCGGGTTTGATCCCTGATCAAGACACATACATGAAGTGACCAATGAACATACAACTAAGTAGAGCAACAACTGAATTAATCTCTCTCTCTCTCTCTCCCTCCCTCCCTCCTTCCATCCCTCCCACCATTTCCCTTCTTCTCTCTCTCTAAAATAAATCAATAAAAATTAAAAACAAACAACAAAATCATTAAATGTCAGAGGTGTTGACAAAAATGTGGAAAGAAGGCAAAAAGGGGGTGAAAGGTTGTTTTTCCACTCTCCTGGACTAAGAGTATGAAAACCAATTATAAGGTGTATGTCTCTCTGTAGGTTGAAGGCTTAGATGGGAGTTAGGGGATAGGTCATGGATATAGGGACTCCTTCCCTAGTTTTCACTATAGTCTGGAAGCAGTCAACCTCAGCAGCCTGCACAACCATATCTAAGTTACTTTTGCTTCACAGGGTGAGATGGGGAGTTGAAGTATCCTGAATCTCCCTTAAATCCCATGTAGGGCAGCAAGAATCTAGAAGTTCATTATGCTCTATGAAAGGATGAGAAAGGTAGCAGAAAATGCTGATGAGTTTATCTAAAGGGTCTTTCCCTGTGATGAGGACCATGTCCACAGACAAGAAATGTAGTGCGGACACCCAAACCAGAAGTGTACTGGGATCCTCAGTCTACCTTAGGCAACACCACAGCCCAAGTGAGTGAGAGCTGGGGTGACGTTCAGCTCAGGAAGGAGGTGACCAGTGCTCAAGGACAGCATTGTTCCAGCCAAGAGAACACCTGTAACCTTAAGCATCAAAAGATGTTGCTCACAGAATGATCAGGGATAAGACTGGCTATACCTAACTAACTGGTCAGCAGTCCATGGAGTAACCACTCTGCTGTAGAGAACAACATGAGTCTAGAACACAACTTATGAGAGAACCTAATCTTCCCCACCAAACCCTCTGACCGTATTCCTCTTTCACACACCTGTGTGCTTTCTTAAAGAGGAGTGGGAATGCTCTGAACTTTGAAACACTGAGATTTACTTGAGTCTTTTAAGCAGAGACTGGGTTAATTTATTAGTGTTAACAGATTACCAGATAGCACTAATATTTTGTCCACCTGCTACTGCAGATACTTTGTACAACAAGGGTGGAGTTTGTTAGCCTGTGTACTTGGAAAATACAGTAGTATCAGGCATTTTTGCATATAGGGAGTCAAAGAACATCTGCAGGATTCTCTTTCTATCTCTCAGGTCTGTTTTATTTTTTTATTGACTTTATTTTTAGGCAAGATTTGTGTTGTAGAATTGGGCACCTGAAACTTGTATAATTATGTTAACCAGTGTCACCCCAATAAAATTCTCTCTCTCTCTCTCTCTCTCTCTCACACACACACACACACACATACACACACACACACACACACACAAAACGTGGTGTTAAAGAAGATCACTAGCAGCTCATTATGCTTAGTGATATCCTAGCTTAGTGATATCCTAGCATATTGATCAATCCTCCCAGAAGAACTCTGGCCTGCTGGGTCACATGCCATCACATTTGATTGTGGGAGGGTTGGGCTATGTAATTGATGTCCTTACCTGGCGGGGGAGGAGCTTTTTCTGAAAGGATAAGTGATGGACTAACACCATAAGGGAACATAATTGTGGCTCTAGGTCCTCTTGTGATCATGATTCTACCTGATGCCTGGGTGGAAACAATCTATGAAGTATTTTAAAGGGTCCAGTGTTACTTGCATATGTGCTCTGGAATTTGGAATCTGTGAGACTTATTAAAGCAGTTTGAGGAACCAGGATCCTCTACAAATATGACATTACATAATTTGAATGCAGAGTCTCCTGTGTTAGGAAAATAGTTGACACAGGATGCCATTAGCTGAATTTAAGTGCCCACTAGGCCCTCGTTTCCCTTTGTCATTTGGTTGTCTAATTTATCCTTTATGACTAACTCAGGCATCAGTTCTAGGAAGCCTCCCAAGTGCAGGAGTTAGGGTCCTCCAATGGCTCCCATTCCTACAAATATGATCACATAATTTATTGTCTAAACTGGGACATACTTGAGATTAAAATTTTTAATAATAATTTTGAAAATTATGCTAAATTAATAGGTATAAACTGAAATTGTCTCAGGTAGTGGGACATGTGGTCTTCCTCTCTATGGATGCCCCACTATGATAATTACTTACTATTTTCTTCCCCTCTAACTGGTGAGCCGTTTGATGATGAAGGTGATTTTTTTTTTATCCCAAATGGTCTACATGGTGCTTGATAGATGCTTTTAATGTTGAACAAAGAAGCTCCCCCTAGTTCTTGGGGGACTGGCAGATTTACTTTGTCTAGAGGTAGAAGGTTAATACAGTCTTCAGATACATTTGATCAGTTACCTTCCCTGTTTATTCTTGAATGTTGGCACCTTTTATATATATATAAAAGGTCTTCCTTCTGTATCTATTCAATATAGATGACAATGATTACATGATTCTATTTGGCACAGTCTGAACCACCAGAAAAGGAAATCAGACTGCTTCTACATGGATTTAGATCCAGTAACTAACCCCTTTCTTTTGCTTTATTTGAAAATTCTTATTTCACATACATGAAACTGTAAACCAACTGCCTAACTATAGTAATAGCTTAATTTATTTGGCTTTTTCATGAATGTTTGTGTATAAATGCATATCAAAATATAATATTCTAAACTCACAAATATTCATAATCATTTAGAAATGTTAAAAAAGTTTTCAAATACTTGTAATTATAGAAATTGTCACTTAAATTACAGAAAGCTTAGAACAGCTTTATTGCTGTTTAGTTTTGTTTGAATACTCCTGAGTGTGTTATTGAGAGCTTTGATAAATCAAGAGAGCTGCGAGATGAAAATGGCCATAGTGTTTAAGTTAGGTTTCGCTTAAATCCATTTAATTAACTATTTTCACAATCATGGTATTCTTTTATAAGAAATACTTTAAAAATAATTTTCTTCTTATTTTCCTTTACAGAACTGAAAAAATATTATCCCTGCATGCTTTTGTATTTCTCATTCTTTGGTTTTCTTCCAATGCATGTATATAATTATATGTTCATGTTGTCATGGTGATTCAGGGTTAGAATTGTGAGACTATTGTAATCACTTGCCTAAGCCTGAAACCTGCTGTCCAGCCCAGCTAAATCAGCAATGTAATGATAGACGGCCAATGTATTCTTTGCTGTGAATTAATCTGTTAGGATATTTTAAAAAATATTTCTCTAAGCATCAGAATTTATTCAACATATAGCCTCAATATGTATTACAGAATTTAAAATGTAGTTTTTCAGCTTCTTACATTTAAATTTCATTGTGATAATATTTTTTTTTCCAAATCATATTAAGTCAGAGGGCATATTTCTTCCCTCCTAAACATAGTTTCTTCCAAAAAGGAATATATATTTTTAATTAAAAAATTTTTAAAGACTTTATGTATGTATTTTAGAGAGAGAGAGAGAGAGAGAAAGAGGAGGGGAAGAGGAGCAGTAAGCATCAACTCCCATATGTGCCTTGACCAGGAAGCCCAGGGTTTTGAACCTGTCACCTCAGTGTTCCAGGCTGATGTTTTATCCACTGTGCCACCTCAGGTCAAGCTATATTTTTAATTTATAGAAGTAAGACATTGGCATTTAAAGTATTTGAAAAATACATGACTCCATAAAATAAAAGCTTTCTCTATTTTAGCCCCCTGTCAGACTTATAAATACCACAAGATAAACACCATTTGTAGTTGTGTATATCCTAATTTTTTTCTTTTTACCATAACTTGAATCACATTTTTTTCCTGAAGTTGGAAATGGGGAGGCAGTCAGACAGACTCCTGCATGCGCCCAACCGGGATCCACCCAGCATGCCCACCAGGTGGAGATGCTCTGCCCATCTGGGGCATTGCTCTGTTGCAACCAGAGCCATTCTAGCACCTGAGGCAGAGGCCATAGAGCCATCCTCAGTGCTTGGGCCAACTTTGCTCCAATGGAGCCTTGGCTGCAGGAGGGGAAGAGAGAGACAGAGAGGAAGGAGAGGGGGAGGGGTGGAGAAGCAGATGAGTGCTTCTCCTATGTGCCCTGGCCGGGAATCGAACCTGGGACTCCTGCACGCCAGGCCAACGCTCTACCACTGAGCCAACCGGCCAGGGCCAACTTGGATCACATTTTGCATACTGTATGTCATCTGCCTTTTTTTTACTCAACATTTCACTGACATCTTTAATGTCAATTTATGTTGATTTACTTTGTTTTTTTTTAATGTCTGCCTCATTCTATTGTATAGATACAGTATAATATCTTTGATAAGTCCCTCAGTGTCTGACCTTTATATTCCTCCCTTTCAAATTACAAATTATAATAGTATGGATGGACATTGAGTACAAACGTCTTTTGGAGTTCTGTGTGTATTTTCATGAAAAACATTCTTAGTCATCTTTACCTTCAAATTGAATCATAATAGTCCATATGAATATGCTTATATTGGGTTGAAAAGACATGTTCACCTAGAGTCCCAAATGTAACCTTGACCTTATTTGGAATAAAGATCCTTGTGGGATTAATCAAGTGAAGGATCTCAAGATGAGATCAGCCTAGATTTAAGGTGGACTGATGCCTGGTGTTTTTAGAAGAGGAAGAAGAGGGAGCTTTGACAAACAGAGAGACACAGGAGAGAAGGCTATATGTAGACAGAGGCAAAGCGATGTGTCTACAATCCAAGAAACACCAAGTATTAAGTGCTGACAGCCACCTGAGACTAGGAGAGAAGTATGAAATATCCTCTTCCCAACCTCCAGAACCAACCCTGTTGACTCAGGGCCTCCAGAAATGTGAGAGAATAAATTGATGTTATTTTAAGCTGTTACCACATTTGTGGTAATTTGTTACAGCCGTCTTGGGAAACTAATTCCATAGCTCAATCAGTTCTTCAAACCCTTCATTGGTTTCCCTGCAGTCCTCACCAAGCCCCAAGGCCAGAGTGCCCCATGTTTCTCCCCGGTCTCTTACCTGCTCTTTCCTCACCTGGCCCCTGCTCACAAAACTTAAGGGGTATTTCAAAATGAATATAAAGTGATAAAAAAAGAAGTATTTGCTTTTTTTATTAAACATGAACATCAGAAAAGTAAACGACAAGTCAAAGAAAGTTGTTTGATTATGCAAATGAGATGCAAAACCAACTTATATTTCATTGGTGAAAATGCACTACACAAAAGGCTGAAAGTACTGGAGTATCTGCACATTCCCTGATCCCCTAATTTTTGTGAGCAGTGTACATATAGTCTCCCTAAACTAATCCAGGATTCTTGCCCATATGAAGATTATTTGCATTTTTTCAATGTCTTTTCTCTTGCAGACCACCCTTCATTTCTACCCTTAAAGTAATTTTTACATCAACTGAACTTTGTGTCTTTCCAGAAACATGCATGCCTTTCTACTGTCTTTGATAAGTGTGTACATACTCAGCATTCTCACTAGATTCTGAGCCCTACCAGATCTGTGTCTTAATCTATTTTTCATATCCTACATGTGGCCTGTTGTGAACTGAATGTGGAACAAAATTTATATGTTGAAGCCTTTACTCCTGGTGTGATGTTGTTTGGAGGTGAGGCTTTTGGGAAGTAATTAGGTTTAGATGAGGTCATAAAAGTGGGGCCTCCATGATTGAATTAGTGTGCATATAAAAAGAGAAAGGACCATGAGAGGTCTTTCTTCCTCCATGCATAAACAATGAGGAAGAAATATGTGAACACATTAGCAAAAAGAATGCTGTCTACAAGTCAGGAAGAGAGGTCTCACTAAGAATCTGCCAGTACCTTAATCTTGGACATTCCAGCTACCAGACTGTCAGAAATAAATGTCTATTGTTTAAGCCACTAAAGTCTGTGTATTTTGTTATAGCAGTTTGAGGAGACTCAGACAGGGTCTGACTTAGTGGCTGGAATACTGAAGATGGTTAATACATATAGTTTTTATGAAATATGATTGACATACAATATTTATTTTATGTGTACAACATAGTGATTCACAATATATACATTGCAAAATGATCACCAAAGTATGTCTAGTTACTTACTGTCTGTCACCATATAAAGTTAATACAATATTATTGACTATACTTGCCATGTTGTACATTATAGCCCTGTGATTCGTTCATTTTATAACTGGATGTTTGTATCTCTTGATTTCCTTCACCAATGCTCCCACCCCCCACAAGCTCCCCTCACCTCTGGAAATCACCAGAATCCTCTATATTTACGAATGTTTTGTTTTTAAAATTTCACACATAAGTGAAATCATGCAGTATTTGTCTTTCTCTGTCTGACTTATTTCACCTATCATAATACCTTCAAGGTCCATCTATGTTGTCACAAATGGCAAAATTTCATATTTATTTTATGGCCAAGTACTGCAGCAGTTCTTTGAATAACATCACTTCCTTCAATGTTGTTTTTGTTATAACACTGATGAGAAAAAAATTCTCAACCAAGGTCACTGTTTGTGTGGAGTATGCATGTTCTCCCCATGTCTGTGTGGATTTTTCCTGGTTTTCTTTCATATTCCAAAGATGTGCATATTGGGTTAAGTGTGTCTAAGTTGTCCAATTATGAGTGAGTGTGGGTGTGTATGTGAGTGTGCCCAGTGATGGAATTGTGTCCTGTCTAGGTCTGACTCCCACCTTGTGCCCTGTGCTGCTGGGAGACTTTTAAAAAAAGATGTGTAGCTCACATTCATTTCAATGTTTAGTATTTAGAAGTGCTTTGGGTCTTTATGTAGAAGTTTGGTGATATTTTTGTGACCAAAAATATGCTGTAGGAACTTAGCTCTTGTTTATATCTATTAGCCTATGATAAAATTGGTTTTGTTATATATCACTTTGATTAAAGTCATAGTTTCCAAAAAACCTATTGGTGACATTAAGTGAGCAATTACTCTATTTTATTAGAGAGAGAGAGATGAGAGAGAGATCTCACATCTTCTTTATCTATTCATTCATTGAGGTTGTTTTCAGTATCTTGTCTATTGTAAACACTGCAGTGAATATAAGGGCGCATATATCTTTTTTTTAAATTTATAAATAAATTTTTATTTTAATAGGGTGACATCAATAAATCATATATTCAATCAGGTTATCCCGTCATTCAATTCTGTTGCATACCCATCACCCAAAGTCAGACCGTCCTCCGTCACCTTCTATTCAGTTTTCTTTGTGCCCCTCCCCCACCCCACCCCCTCTCCTTCCTTCCCTCCCCCCACCCCCCATAACCACCACACCCTCATCCATGTCTCTTAGTCTCATTTTTATGTCCCACCAATGTATGCAATCCTGCAGTTCTTGTTTTTTCTGATTTACTTATTTCACTCCATACAATGTTATCAAGATCCCACCATTTTGTTGTAAGTGATCCGATGTCATCATTTCTTATGGCTGAATAGTATACCATGGTGTATATGTGCCTCATTTTCTTTATCCAGTCTTCTATTTTTTTTTTACAGTGATTAAAGCCTTTAAGCAAACTCTTGGCCAATACAGCAAGAATCCATAAAAAAGTAGTGTCCTTAAATGTTCACCAAGTCCAAGTTGACCTCAACACCATGCCAAATCCCTGAAAAATACAACCCCACCCCAATTCAGTCTGTTAGGAGCTGTCACAAGGAGCAGGAGTCCAGGAAAAGTCCACATCCAGGAAAAGTTTGCATAGCACTGGCATTGTTGTCACAATTCTATACTTTGCAGCTCACGTCCAAGTCCCAATGACTGCTGCTTCTAGCTGGTAATGATTCTGGTAGACTGGAAAAGCCATCTGCACCATGTGTAGAGATGGAGCTTCTGTTCTCCTCTGCCTGGAGAGACGAGATCAGGTTGCTTTTCCCTGGAGCTCAGTGACTGTGGCTTGGTAAAGAGAACCTTGGGATACACTGAGCTGGGTGGCAAAGGTAGATTCATAATAGAAGTTGGCAAAAGGGGGAAAGAGAGCTCTAAATTAGGAGTAGGTCCCAGCCTGAAATATGAGTGGGGCATTGAGGTGGGAGGAATAAAGAAAACACCATATATTAAACAAAGCAGCATAAAATAGGACTATCAACACCCACAACAGAGATCTTTGAGGAAAGAATAAAAAACCTGACTATTCAGGCAAGACATAGTTAAGTGGCCCTTGTGCAAATGAGATCAGTTTACCTGCTTCTTGGAAGAAACACCATAGGCTCGTCCACAGTGCCGTAGATGGAGCTGACAGCCCTGAGCACCTTCAGCCTTCAGTGGCAAACCCCAGCATTCTGGGCAAGGTTAGGTCATAGGTGGCTGGAGCAGGGCTGGAAGAGACTGAACCCTCCCTTAGAGGAGTGAGGGGGAAGCCTACCTTCCAGTGTCCCTGTTTCCTCACAGCAGAGGCATGTAAGTCTGGTAGGCTTTAGCTCAATGACCTTCCTTTCTACTATTGAAGCAGGACCCAGATGGCATCCTATGAGACCCCTTTGGGGCATTGGAGCCTTTAAGGGTGTATCCTAAAAGCTGGTAGTTCCCCTGATCTCTATTGGGCCTTTTCTGCCTCTTGGTATCTTAAAGGCCATGCTCAGAAGATCTCGCTGAGGGGTTTGAGGATCCCCATCTGCCTATATAAATCTTTTCCATATATCTGGAGCTATTTGGAAAAAGACAAAACAGTGTTACTAGCTGGATCAAATAAAGAAGGTAGTAGTTTGCAGGAGAAAAAGATTTGGCAACTCCTGTTCATCAGCATTCAAAAGAAATTTAAAGATTTTTTTAAAGTAAAAAAGCATGATATGGTAGACCCGTAGGAGTTTCAGGATATGACTCCCCCCTTAAAAAAATTTTTTTTAATCGACCTTAAAATATTTGCTGGGTACACTTTAATAATACCTTGACTTTAAAGATTGTAAGAATGACAAAATACAGTAAATGCTTTTGCTCCATATGCAGGAGTATTGTCAGTTTAACCAGTTTAGGAAATCCAATAATAGAACAGTGCATACAGACAATGAGCTATAACATGCTTAGCAGCCTCTCCTGCTCTGACAGAGGTTACTATAAATCCAGAATATGTATCCACTGTAACATGGACATAGGACTGTTTGCCAAATGAAGGTATATGAGTAATATCCATTTGCCAAAGTTGTCCTGGTATGGGTCCTTGAGGGTTAACTCCAAATGAAGTGGAAGATTGTAGTATAGGACCCCTTGGACAGGATTTCCCAATCTGCTGTGCTGCTTCCTGAGAAAGTTGAAACTGTTTACACAGGGCTGCGGCATTCTGGTGATGAATAGTATGAGACTGAATTGCTTGATCTGTCATGATGCTCCAAATAATTTTCTTTTGGGTAGCTTGCTCAACAAGGGCATTCCTAGGCCCTGGCCAGTTGGCTCAGTGGTAGAGTGTCGGCCTGGTGTGCAGGAGTCCCAGGTTCGATTCCTGGCCAGGGCACACAGGAGAAGCACCCATCTGCTTCTCCACCCCTCCCCTTTCCCTCCCCTCTGTCTCTCTCCTCCCCTCCCACAGCCAAGGCTCCATTGGAGCAAAGTTTGCCCGGGCACCAGAATGACTCTGGTTGCAACAGAGCAACACCCCAGATGGGCAGAGCATCCCCCTCTGGTAGGCGTGCTGGGTGGGTCCCGGTTGGGTGTATGCAGGGAGTCTGTCTGACTGCCTCCCCATTTCCAACTTCAGAAAAATACAAAAAAAGGGCATTTCCCTGTGCTAAAGCTCCAGGGAGCATGGAGTGAGCTTGAGTATGTCCTATAACACATGGAGCTCTCTGTTGACATACAAGTCTTTGAAGAAGGAGGAACTGCTGAAATAGTTCATCAGCATTTGTCCCTGAGACAGCAGTCTTTATAGTGGAAACACCATAAGTAAATATTTGCTGTCTGTATATAGATTAAAGGGGGAATATGGCAAATGCTGAAAAGCCATGATGATGGCATATAATTCTAGTCTTTGAGCTGATTTTAAGTTGACAGTTTCAGTATAAAGTTGTCCATTGATTTGCAAGAGCAAATTGCCATTTAGTGGAAGTTTCCCAGGCCATTGCTCTTGATCCTTTGAAAAAAGGAACAACAATAATTTTGAGGCTCAAAACCTATAAACTGTAAGGGTCACCTATGCCCCTTGATAATCCAGGAGGCAACAAGATAAAAATATGGAAGTGTATTCCATGGGCTATTAGATGGTTCAATGTGCCCAAGCTGTAGCTGCTCTTGTACCAATTGAGCAGCTGCCCTAAGTTTCCCCTGAGAAAGGGGCCATTGGTTTACCGATACAGGATTATCTGATTTCCAAGTAATTGGGTCTGCACATGCATTATTGGGGTAGCAGGAGCTACCAAGGCCCCTATGTTAAATTTTGATATCCTAATCCACACCGAAAACTAGAACTTTGTTGAGGGGATTTACGCTGCCCTATACTTTGTAATTCTGTGGCTGCTGCAATAATGGGCCAGGAAGGAGGCCAATGTAGCTTAGCAGTAACAGACACATCAGCTCCAGTACCTAAAAGTCCTTTAAATTTATTCTCATGTATTGTTAGTTTCTTTTCAAGGTGTTCCTGACTTATTTTTTTAAAATCCAATTGGCAAAATCAGAGGCGCCAAATCCCCAATTTGCTTGGGGCCCCTTTTGCAGGATGTGGCTTGAGAAACAGAATTAGCATCCTTATTTTTCTAACTGCCTGAATTAGCTGTGAGACACATTCTTTTTTTGATTAATTTTGATGGGGTGACATTGATAAAATTGTCTTCCGTCACCTTCTAACTGTTTTTTTTTTGTGCCTCCTCTCCCTCTCCTCCCCCCCACCCTGTAACCCCAACACAGTTGTCCATGTCTCTGAGTCTCATTTTTATGTCCCATCTATGTATGGAATCATATAGTTCTTAGTTTTTTTCTGATTGATTTACTTATTTTGCTCAGTATAATGAGCAAAGGTCATATAATTATCAAGGTCCATCCATGTTGTTGTAAAAGATCTGATGTCATCATTTCTTATGGCTAAGTAATATTCCATAGTGTATATATATATGAGACTTTTTAATATATATATACCAAAGCTTTTTAATCCACTCATCCTCTGATGGACACTTGGGCTGTTTCCAGATCTTTGCTATTGTGTTATTGTCTATTGCCATAAACATGGGGGTGCATTTCTTCTTTTCAAATAGTGCTATGGTGTTCTTGGGGTATATTCCTAACAGTGGTATAGCTGGGTCAAAAGCCAGTTCAATTTTTAATTTCTTGAGGAATCTTCATACTGTTTTCCACAGTGGCTGCACCAGTCTGCATTCCCACCAGCAGTGCAGGAGGGTTCCCTTTTCTCCACATCCTCGTCAGCACTTATTCTGTGTTGTTTATTGATGAGCACCATTCTGACTGGTGTGAGGTGATATCTCATTGTGGTTTTAATTTGCATTTATCTAATAATTAGTGATCTTGAGCATTTTTTCATATTGGCCATCTGTGTGTCCTCTTTGGAGAAGTGTCTATTTATTTCTTTTGCCCATTTTTGGATTGGATTGTTTGTCTTCCTGGTATTAAGTTTTACAAGTTCTTTACAAATTTTGGCTATTAACCCCTTATCAGATGCATTGTCAAATATATTCTTCCATTGTGTAGTTTGTCTTTTTATTCTGTTCTTACTGTCTTGAGCTGTGCAGAAGCTTTTCAGTTTGATAAAGTCCCATTTGTTTATCCTGTCTTTTATTTCACTTGCCTGTGGAGACACATCAGCAAATATATTGCTGCGAGAGATGTCAGGGAGCTTACTGCCTATGTTTTCTTCTAAGATGCTTATGGTTTTACGGCTTACATTTAAGTCTTTTATCCATTTTGAGTTTATTTTTGTGAATGGTGTAAGTTAGTGTTCTAGTTTCATTTTTTTGCAGGTAGCTGCCCAATTTTCCCAACACCATTTGTTGAAGAGGCTGTCTTTACTCCAATATATGCTCTTACCTCTTTTGTCAAATATCAGTTGTCCATAAAAGTGTGGGTTTATTTCTGGGTTCTCAGTTCTGTTCCATTGATCTATATGCCTGTTCTTATGCCAGTACCAGGCTGTTTTGAGTACAATGGCCTTATAATATAACTTGATATTTGGAAGTGTGATACCTCCCGCTTTATTCTTTCTTTTCAAGATTGCTGAGGCTATTCGTGTTCTCTTTTGGTTCCATATAAATTTTTGGAATATGTGTTGTATATCTTTGAAGTAAGTCATTGGTATTTTAATGGATATTGCATTGAATTTATAAATTGCTTTGGGTAATATAGACATTTTAATGATGTTTATTCTTCCTAACCATGAGCACGGAATATTCCTCCACTTGTTTCTATCTTCCCTGATTTCTTTTATCAATCTTTAATAATTTTCCGAGTACAAGTCTTTAATCTCCTTGGTTAGATTTATTCCTAGGTACTTTATTTTTTTGGTTGCAATGGTAAAGGGGATTGATTCCTTAATTTCTCTTTCTGACAGTTCATTGTTAGTGTATAAAAATGCCTCTGTTTTCTGAGTATTGATTTTATATCCTGCCACCTTGCCAAATTCATTTATCAGGTCTAGTAGTTTTCTGACTGTGACTTTAGGATTTTCTATATACAATATCATATCATCAGCAAATAATGATAGTTTTACTTCTTCTTTTCCAACTTGAATGCTTTTATTTCTTCTTCTTGTCTGATTGCTGTGGCTAGGACTTCCAGGACTATGTTGAATAAGAGTGGTGAAAGGGGGCACCCCTTCCTTGTTCCTGATCTTAAGGGGATTGCTTTTAATTTTTGCCCATTAAATATGATATTGCCTGTGGGTTTGTCATAGATGGCCTTTATCATGTTGAGGTATGTTCCCTGTATTCCCACTTTGCTGAGAGTTTTAATCATGAATGGGTGCTGGATTTTATCAAATGCTTTTTCTGCATCTATTGAAATTATCATGTGGTTTTTCTCCTTTCTTTTGTTTATGTGTTGAATCACATTGATTGATTTGTGAATATTGTACCACTCTTGCCTCCCAAGAATAAATCCCACTTGATCATGGTGTATGATTTTTTTCATATATTGTTGGATCTGGTTTGCTAATATTTTGTTGAGGATTTTAGCATCTAAATTCATCAGGGATATTGGCCTATAATTTTCTTTTTTTGTGTTGTCTTTGCCTGGTTTTGGAATCAGAATTATGCTCGCCTCATAAAAGGAGCTTGGAAGTCTTCCTTCCTCTTGAATTTTTTGAAATAGCTTGAGAAGGATAGGAGTTAGTTCTTCTTTGAATATTTGGTAGAATTTACTTGTGAAGCCATCAGGCCCAGGACTTATCTTTTTTGGGAGTTTTTTGATAACTGTTTCAATCTCATTTTTTGTAATTGGTCTGTATAGGTTTTCTGATTTTTCCAGATTAATTTTTGGAAGATTATATGTTTCAAGGAATTTGTTCATTTCATCTAGGTTGTCTATTTTTTTGGCATACAGTTCTTCATAGTATTTTCTTACCATATTTTGTATTTCTGTTGTGTCAGTTGTTATTTCTCCACTCTCGTTTCTAATTTTATTTATTTGAGTCCTCTCTCGTTTTTTTTTTTGGTGAGTCTCATTAAAGGTTCATCGATCTTGTTTACCTTTTCAAAGAACCAGCTCCTGGTTTCATTGATCCTCTGTATTGTTTCTTTAGCCTCTGTGTCATTTATTTCTGCTCTGATCTTTATTATTTCCCTTCCTTCTACTAGCTCTGGGCTTTACTTGCTGTTTTTTTTTCTAGTTCTTTTAGATGTAGGGTCAAGTTTTTTATTTGAGCTTTTTCTAGCTTCTTGAGGTATGCCTATAATGCTATAAACTTCCCTCTCAAGACTGCTTTTGCTGTGTCCCATAAATTTTGAGTTGATGTATGCTCATTATTGTTTATTTCTAGGAATTTTTTGATTTTTTCTTTCATCTCATTGTTTACCCATTTGTTATTTAATAACATGCTATTTAGTTTCCAAGTGTTTGAGTATTTTTCAGTTTTTGTTTTGTGGTTGATTTCTAGTTTGATGCCATTGTGATCTGAGAAAGTGCTCAATATGATTTCAATCTTCTTAAATTTGTTGAAACCACTTTTGTGCCCTAACATATGGTCTATTTTAGAGAATGTACCATGAGCACTTGAAAAGAATGTATATTCTGCTGTTTTAGGGTGAAAGGTTCTGAAGATATCTATTAAATCGAGTTGATCTAATATGTCCTTTAAGTCTGCTGTTTCTTTGTTGATTTTCTTTCTTGAGGATCTATCTAATGATGTTAATGGGGTATTGAAATCCCCTACTATTATAGTATTGCTGTTGATCTCACCCTTTAAGTCCATCAAAGTCTGCTTTACATATTTAGGTGCTCCTATATTAGGTGCATAGATATTTATAATGGTTATATCTTCCTTTTGGATTTCTCCCTTTATCATTATTTAGTGACCTTCTTTATCTCTAACTGTAGTTTTTGTTTTAAAGTCCATTTTATCTGATATAAGTATTGCTACCTCAGCCTTTTTTTCATTTCCATTTGCGTGAAATATTTTTTTTCCATCCTTTTACCTTCAGTCTATGTGCATCTTTTGATTTAAGGTGTGTCTCTTGTAGACAGCATATGTATGGGTCCTGTTTTCTTATCCACACAGCTACCCTATGTCTTTTGATCGGATCATTTATTCCATTTACATTTAAGGTTATTATTGATTTGTAATTGTTTATTGCCATTTTATTCTTTAAAACTGTATTCCTCTTTTGCTATATTCTTTTTCTCCTTTGATCTGTTTACAATAGGTCCCTTAGCATTTTTTGCAGTCTTGATTTGGTTGTAGTGAATTCCTTCAGTTTTTTTTTTTTTTTTTGTATTTTTCTGAAGCTGGAAACGGGGAGAGACAGTCAGACAGACTCCCGCATGCGCCCGACCGGGATCCACCCAGCACGCCCACCAGGGGTGAAGCTCTGCCCAGCAGGGGGCGATGATCTACCCCTCTGGGGGGGGGGGTCCCTCTGCTGCAACCAGAGCCACTCTAGTGCCTGGGACAGAGGCCAAGGAGCCATCCCCAGCGCCCGGACCATCTTTGCTCCAATGGAGCCTCGGCTGCGGGAGGGGAAGAGAGAGACAGAGAGGAAGGAAGGGGGATGGAGAAGCAAATGGGCGCTTCTCCTATGTGACCTGGCCGGGAATCACACCCGGGTCCCCAGCATGCCAGGCCGATGCTCTACCACTGAGCCAACCGGCCAGGGCCCAGTTTTTTTTTTGTCTGTAAATTTTTTTATTTCTCCTTCAATTTTAAATGATAGCCTTGCTGGATAAAGTAGTCTTGGTTGTAGGCTCTTGTTCTGCATTACTTTGAATATTTCTTGCCATTTTCTTCTGGCCTCAAGTGTTTCTGTTGAGAAGTCAGAAGTCATCCTTACTGGGGCTCCTTTGTAGGTGATAGTCTTTTTTTCTCTAGCAGCTTTTAATATTTTCTCTTTATCACTTAGCTTTGGTATTTTAATTATGATATGTCTTGGTGTTGATTTCTTTGGGTTTCTCCTTAACGGAGTTCTCTGTGCTTCCTGAACATGTGAGATGTTTTTCTGCCTTAATTGAGGGAAGTTTTCAGCTATGATATGCTTGAACAAAGTCTCTATCCCTTGTTCTTTGTCTTCTTTTTCAAGAACCCCTATGATGTGGATGTTATTTCTCTTCATGTTGTCACAGAACTCTCTAAGAGTTTCCTCAGACTTTTTTTCTGTTGACCATGGTCACTTTCTTTTTTTTTTTTTTTTTTATAATTTTATTTTTTTAATGGGGTGACATCAATAAATCAGGATACATATATTCAAAGATAACAAGTCCAGGTTATCTTGTCGTTCAATTATGTTGCATACCCACCACCCAAAGTCAGATTGTCCTCTATCACCTTCTATCTTGTCTTCTTTGTGCTCCTCCCCACCCCCTATCCCTCTCCCATTCCCCCCTCCCCCCCGTAACCACCACACTCTTATCAATGTAAGAGTTTCCTCAGACTTTTTGAGTCTCTTTTCTTTTTTCTGCTCTGCTTCCGTGCCTTTATTTGTCGTGTCCTCTAACTCGTTGATTCAATTCTCCACTTCATTCATCCTGCTTTTAATTCTTTCCATTGTGTTCTTTATTTCAGATATTGTATTTGTCATTTCTGACTGATTCTTTTTTATTATTTCAATGTCCTTTTTTATATTTGCTATCTCTTTATTTAGGTTTTCATAATGATGATCTATTTTTGTTCTAATATCTTTGAGCATACTAACAATTGTTATTTTAGACTCTGCATCTAGTAATTTGGTTATATCTGATTCACTTAGGTCCTTTTCTGGGGATTTTTCTTGGTTCATTTGTGTTGCATTTTTCTGCCTCTGCATTTTCTTTGTGTAAAGAAAGTTTTGGCTTCTGGAGTCCATTGGGTATGGCCTCTGTTCTCTAGGTATGGTCTGTCTGCAGGCCCACCACCCTCTCTTCTGTTGCTGCCTAGGGCTTTTGGGTTTGGGTGTTGCTGGTGCCTGCCCACTGGGGCTGTTGCTGTGGTTTCCACCTCTCCTTCACAGGAGTGCCTGTGATCACATGCTCGGGTGCATAAGCCTTGGTGGACTTGGCCTTTGCCCTGCCCCCATGGGTGGCATTATGCTCAGTCCTGAGGGCACTGGCAAGCACCTTTCCTCAGCTGCGGGTCTCTGCCTGTTTCCAGACTTTCTCCCTGCTCTTGCAGGAGGAGCCCACTTGTGGAATGGCTGCTAGCCTTGGCTCTACTGGCTGGGCAGGACTGCATGGCCACGCTCAGCTCAATAGCAGAACTCTGCCTGTTCTGGGCTTTTGGCTCCACCCTCATTGGAGGAGCCGGCTCCCAAGTCAGGCCACAAGCCTTGGTTGCATGGGTGGGGCAAAGCTGTGCTCCTGCGCCCTTGTTCAAGGGCTGGTCTCCATCCCTTCCTGTGTTCCCGCCCTTCTCCCGCAGGCTGGATTATAGGCTGCCGGCAGCTGGGCTTGACTGCTTTTGCATGCCTACTCCTTTCTGGCCAGGCAAGACTGAGCTCACACATGAGCCCAGTGGTGGCCAGCAGGCTTCCGCCCCTCCCGACAGAACCACCTCTCTGCATTCTGCCGCCACCCGCCCTCCAGTGAGCCCTCAGCCGTGTGGGTGCGAGTGCTGCAGTTTAGACCCTAAGACTCACTACTGTAGCCCCAAAAGCTCCCTCCTTCTAAGCGACTCTGCTCTGAGTGCCATAGGAGAGCTTCTTTGGCTGCTTTCCTGCTTCCCTTTGCTGGTATTGCTGTTTCTGGGGAAAACATTCACTTCAGATTTGAGGAGTGACTCGACCCAGGGGTTAGGGTGGCTGTCTCCCAAAATGTTTCTCCCTGTGCCTCCTAGATTACACTCTCTTCCTGCTAGTCCAGTCCACTCCTCTCTCCCCATCCCCCGGAGCCCTGGCTGAGTGGTTGTGAGAGAGGTGTTCTGCGTGGTCCCTTTAAGAAGAATCCTGGGTCTGAGAAATCAGACTCTTTCTCACAAACAGTATCCTGACTTGTTTCCAGCTAAATACTGTCCTTACCTCTTCTGGGCTCTGGGGCTGCAGGTTGGGGCTTTGTTCCTGGGGCTCAGGACCCTCCCCTCTGTGCTAAACTCACTTCCTGCCATACAAGTCTCTCCCGTCTGCCGTTCACTCCGGGGAGCTGGGCAGCCCTCTCTGTGTTTCCGCTTTTCCTACCAGTCTCGGTGTGTCTTCTTCAGTGTTCCTTGGTTGAAGGGTCCTCTTAGTTTAGTCCAAAGTTGGTTTTTCAAGATGATAGTTCTTAAAATTAGTTTGTAATCCACCTTGGTTCTGGGAGGTGGGTGTTGGTACGTCTGCCTACTTTAGCGCCATCTTGTCTTTCCTGTTTTCTTCTTATGTATCAAATATCCCTTGGTCTCTCTGTATATATCTTTTTGAATTAGTGTTTTTATTTTCCAGAAGTGGAGTTGATGGATCATTTGATAGTTCTATTTTTAAGTTTTGAGTAACCTCTATACTGTTTTCTATAGTGGGTGCACCAATTTCCATTCCATTCATCAGTGCATGAGGGTCCCCTTTCCTTTACATCTTCTCTAATACTTGTTTCTTTCTGGTTTTAAAAATAATCATTCAAACAGATCTGAAGTATTATCTCATGTGATTTTTATTTTCATTTTCCTGATTAGTGGTGATGAGTATCTTTTCATATGCCTCTTCGCCTGTGTATGCCTTCTTTGGAGAAATCTCTATTCAGATTCTCTGCACATTTTTATATCAAATTGTTTGTTTTGTTATTGAGTTGTATGAGTTTTTATATATTTCAGATATTAACTCCTTATCTGATATATGATTTACAAATATCTTTTCCCATTCAGTAGGTTGCTGTTTTTGTTTGTTGATTGTTTTCTTTGCTGTACAGAAACTTTTCAGTTTGATGCAGTCCCATTTGTTTATTTTTGCTTTTCTTGCCCTTGACTTTGGAGTCAGATCCAAAAAATATCACTCAGATTGTTGTAAAGGAGTTTACTGCCTATGTTTTCTTCTAGGCATTTTATGGTTTCAGGTCTTATATTCAATTCTTTAATCAATTTTTGAGTTAATTTTTGTTTATGGTGTGAGATAATGGTCTAATTTGTTGGACTATATTTTTTCATAATTGTCTCTAATGATTCTTTATATTCTGTGGTATTAGTTGTAACTTTTATTTATAATTTTATTTATTTGAGCACTCTAACTTTTTTTTGGTGATGTGCAAAGAAACAGAAAATTGTGACTCTTATCACAGGAACAAAATCAGTCAATAGACATTTTCTTTTTGGGGACTCAAATTTTGATAACTTGAGAGGAATATTGCAATAACTAGAACAGCCACTAATAAAATAACATAAAAATGTGGTTTAAAAAATAACTAGGGGATTTCCAGTTTCTGGTTCAGTATGAAAGAAACTTAGAAGTTGCCACACTATCATAATAAATAAAAGCTGAATAATTACAGTAGTTCTTAGATCTGGCACAGAAGTGAGGACATAAGGCAAACCACTGTTTCTAAAATTGGAGAAGCAGGTATGCTGACACTGAAAATAACAGCTTACCAGAATGAAATCAGTACTGGTGTGAGTAAACCTAAACAGTAATTGAATTGCTTGAGGCTCAGTGTGAACAACTCTGAGAGTGAAAATTCCAAGGGGACTCAGTTATAGAGGAGCTCCCATACTTTTGTGATGTTTACCTCTGGGTACTGACTGAGAATGTTGGAGAAAAATCTCTTGGTGCTTCTGGAAAGGCGAGGGGAAAAGGACCATTTTGAAACACGGAACAGAATTCGGTTCTTCTTAAGAAGGTCTATCCTCAAGAGAAACTATCAGAGCCTAACTATACAGAGTTTTAAATCAGAGCTAACCTACCTGTAGGAAGAGAAATAGCCAACTTCAGCCTTCTTTAGCATTCCATGTGGAGGAAGGGAAATATTCAACTCCAGCACCTTTTAGTCATTACATTTCAATTAGGAAGGGAAGACTGTGAAATACTGGTAAAGTTCACAGTCCAGGGGGATAGGCTTACGAGAAACAAACAACTGATACATAATTATAGGACTAAAGAATATTTCTTTCATCCTGTACCTAACCACTACATTACTAAAGTCCTACTTATCACAGTTCCTTTTACCTAGTATGTCATGTTCACCTTTCAACCAAAAAACTGCAAAGCATACTAAAAGACAAAAAACATAGTTTGAAGAGATAGAACAAATATCAGAGCTGGAATCATATATTTTGGGACTTATGGCAGGAATTTTGGAATTATCAGACCAGTAATTAATAAAACATATGATTAATACACTAAGGATTTTAATAAAAAAAGTAGACAATATGCAAGAATACATGTATAATGTGAGTAGAGAGATGGACATCCAAAGAAAGAATCAAAAAGGAATGCTGGAGATCAAAAACACTGTAACAGAAATAAAGAATACTTTGTTAAGTTTATTAGTAGACTAGATATAGTTGAGGAAATAATTTGTAAAGTTGAGGATATGACAATAAAATATTCTACAACTGAAAAGCAAAGAGGAAAATAAAAGTGATAAAAAGAACAGATATTCAAGAACTGGGACAACTACAAAAATATAACATATATGTAATGGGAATACAAGGAGATAAAAGAAAGAAAGGAACAGCAGCTATATTTGAAGCAATAATGATAGAATTTCCCAAAATTAATGTCAGACACCAAACCATAGGTCTATGAAGCTCACAGAACATCAAGTGAGATAAATACCACCAACAAAACAAAACAAAACAAAAAAACCTACACCTGGACATATATTTGAACTATAGAAAATCAAAGACAATCAAAGAATCCTGAGAGAAGCCAAAGAAAAATAATTTTTACCTATAGAGGAACAAAGATAATAATTATACCCTGACTTCTCAGAAACCATGCAACCAAGAAGAGAGTGGAATGAATATTTAAAGAGTTGAAAGAAAACAAATTACCAACCTAGAATTCTGTATTCTGCAATATTATCATCCTAAAGTGAAGGAGAAATAGACTTTCTTAAGCAAACAAAAGTTAGGGGAATTTGTCACAGATTATCCTGCCTTGCAAGAAATGTTAAAAGAAGTTCTTTAGAACAAAAGAAAATGATAGTTCAGAAACTTCAATCTACATAAAAAAAAGGAGAAGCTTCACAGAATGAATAAGTAAAGGTAAAATAAAAAATTTTATTTTTTTCTTACTTGATTTAACAGATAATTTTTTCAAAATAATAGCAACAATGCATTTTATATCTATTTGTATATATACATATGTGTATGATCACTTCACAGATGGCACTAAATATTTCTATAACTTTTCCTCCTGTTTCTACCATTGATGTCATGCATTTCACTTATATATATATGAATGCTTATATATAAGTAAAATCATGACAGCAATGATACAAGGGAGATATTTATATATATTATATATAATACACACATAAATATATATAATATATTATACACACATAAATGTATATATATACATAAATATATACATACATAAATATGTATACATATATACATATACATACATACATAAATATCTATTATATATAAAAATAATTTTATGCCAACAAATTAGATAATATAGATTAAATGGACAAATTCCTTGAAAGAAACAAATTACTAAAGCGTACTAAAGAAAAGAAAGTATAAATAAACCTACATAAAATATAGAAATTGCATTAGTAATTTAAAAACTCTATCTACAAAAGAAAGCCCAGGCCCAGATATATTTATTGGTATAGCCTATAAAATATTTAAAGAAGAAATTATACCAACTTTTCAAAAACTCCTTCAGAAAACAAAGAAAGAAGGAACATTTTCCAGCTCATACTATGAGGCTAGAGTTATTACTCTGATGCCAAATACAAAGGAAGATATCACAAGAATAGAAAACTAGACTGATGTTCTTCATGAACATAGATACAAAAATCCATAACAAAGTATTATAAAACCATAGCCAGAAACCTATAAAAAGGATTGTACCCCATGATCAGGACAGTGTGGCACTGGCATAAATATAGATATATGTTGATAGTTTGATAGAACAGAATTGAGAGTCAAATAATAAACCCTTACATTTCTGGTCAATTGACTTTATAAAAATATTTTATTTAGAAAATTAAATTTAACAGGGTGACATTAATCAATAAGAGTACATAGGTTTCAGGTAAACATTTCTATAGCATTTGAACTGTTGATTTTGTTGTATACCCATCACCCAAAGTCAAATTATGTTCCATCACCTTATATTTGTTTCTCTTTACACCCTTCACCCCACCCCTTCCAAACACCCCCCTGCCCAGATAACCATTTCACTTTTATCTATGTCCATGAGTCTCACTTTCATATCTCACCTATGTGTGAAATCATACAGTTCTTAGCTTTTTCTTATTTACTTAATTCACTGAGTATAATGTTCTCAAGGTCCTTTGAAAAAGGTATCAAGCCAAATCAGTGGTGGAAGAAATTGTCCTTTTAACAAATGTTGCTGGGGTAATTGGATATTTGTAAACACACCACTTAATTTAAAAGGGATTGTGTTCTAAATGTAAAAGCCAAAATTATATAACTTTTAAGAGAAAATATTGGGTCAAGCAAATAGTTTAGGGACAATACCAAAATCATGACCAATAAAGTGCTAAATGAGACTTTATTAACATTAAAAATGTTTGAATTTCAATAGACATTAAGGAAATGAAAAGACAAACTACAGAATAAAGTAATGTTTTGAAATTGTATATCTGATAAAGGGTTTGTACCAGAATATATAAAGAACTCTTAAAACTCATTAATAAAATAAAGCAACCCAGTAAAAACAGATTTAGATATATGTTGCACCAAAAAAGATATACAAGTTTTTGATAAACAGGAAAAAGATACTCAACATATTAGCCATTAGAGAAGCACAAACTGAAACCACAATGAGATATCTCTTTACACTAGATAGAAAGGCTATATTTTTAAAAACCCACAATAACAAGCATTTATAAGATATGGAAAAACTGATAGAAATGTGAACTTGTATAGCCACTTTGGAAAACAGTTTGAGACTGCCATAAAAAGTTAATCAGAAATTTTCCACATAACTCAAATCATTTTATTCCAATCTACTCAAGAAACATGAAATCATATGCCACATAAAGACATGTATGCAGACATTCATAGCAGCATTACTTATACCAGCCAAATACTGGAACAATCCAAGTATCTATCAACTGATGGATGGATAAATGTAATGTGACATATCCACACAATGGAATATTATTTAACTATAAAAGGGAATGAAATACTAATATATACTGTAGTGTGAGTGACCCTGAAAAAAATAATGCTAAGTGAAAGAATCTAGACACAAACGATATGTAGTGTATGATTCCATTGATAGAAATGTCCCAGGAAAAGCTAATGTAAAGAAACAGAAAGCAAATCAGTGGTCATCTGGAGCTGAGGGTGGGAGTGATGGTTTACTATAATAGAGTAGGAAGGGAGAGACCTTTAGAGATGCAGGAGTGGGAGTTCTTCCCTTGAAAGCAAGACCTGTGGAGACACGTTATTGCTGGTGACTGTAGTGCAGCTAGTGGCTCACAGTAGGAAACTTTCCCTCCCCACTAGGTCATGCTTTCCCTCAGAGTAGGGATAGTAGCTTTGGCCCTGCCAAACCAGGAGATAGTCAAGTATGCACAAAATGCTGTAGTATTGCTGTCATAAGTTGGGAACTCCAGGAAATAGACTCGAAGACACTGAGATTTGCATGCTGATGGTTTATTGGGAGGACAGAAGATGGCAGTGGAGTAGGCAGATGTTACAACTCCTACCTCCCAGAACCAAAGTGGATTACAATTTAACTTGGGAACAATCATCTTGAAAAACCAACTTTGGACTAACCTAAGAGGAATCTATAACCAAGGATCACTGAAGAAACCACACTGAGACTGGTAGGAAGGGCAGAGACATGGAAAAGGCTGCCCAGCTCCAAGGAGTGAGGGGTGGCCCAGAGGGACTCTTACAGCAGGGTGTGTTGCCCAAAGAGTTGTGAGTCCTCAGCTGTAGAACCAGAGCCCCAGTTTAGAGCCCCAGAGACTAGAAGAGGTGTACAGACAGTATTTAGCTGAGAGAAGAGCCAGGTTACTGTTGGCAAGAGGGAGACAGAACTCTCAGACCCAGGCTCCATCTTAAAGGGACCATGCAGAAAACTTTGTTCACAGTCACTTACCAGGAGCTTCAGGAGTGGTGAGCACTGAGAGGACTGGAGTTGCAAGAAGTGAGTCTAATTTCAGAGGCAAAGGGAGAGACTGTGGGAGACAGCCACCCTAACCCCCATACTGCTGAGTTACTCTCCAAATCTAAAGTGGTCATTTTTCCTGGGAGAAGAAGCATCAGCAGGGTGAAGCAATTAACTCACCCATTGGAGGCTCCTCTACTCGAGTCATATCAAAGAATTGCTTAGAAGCAGGGAGCAAATCAGGGACACAGGTTTTGAGTGCTGAGGTCTGGGCTACCCCTCTCCCCTAATGCTGCTGAGTACCACCAGAAGGGCAGGTGGGCCAGGTGGTGGCTGTGCACTCATGGTGGTGGGGGCGGTGCCCTGAGAGGTGCCCTGCACATCCACAGGTATGGCGCCTGGCAAGGCAGCCTGTGGAGGTGGTGTCTGATGAAGCAGCACAGTGGCCTGTGCGTTCACACTCCCAGCGGTGCTCGTGCCCAAATACCCGAGGAGGCAGCAGCGGTGCCAGGCCCATGGGCAGACCACACCTTGAAACCACAGTGGCTACACCCACTGGCCAAGAGTAGATAAAAGACAGACTAGAAGTGCAGCTGATATTTGCAATGGCACCAATCCCAGTGGAGGCAGCCATAAATTTTGGATCTCCTGTAGCTCCAACTGGTCTGCACCAGGTTCTGGCCAGGGAGGTCCAGGGATGGCACACCCAGCAGCCAGATATAGAGAGCATCAGCTCAGAACCTAACAACGCTAGTTAGAGTGGTATCTTAAGGAAGGGCTCCTCACACCTGACCCAGCTAAGGCATAGAAAATGCTGACACAAATAGCAAAAAGAGCAGTAGCAGCAGACAAGTAGCCCACAGCGGATTACAAACAAGAGCTGAAGCCAACCCAAGAACATCTAGAAACAACACAACTAAAAGCTGGAGGCAGACAATAAATACCAACCCTATGCTCAGCTAGATACAAAAACAGCACACCCAAAGGAGCAGTATATATAAAGACAAAATGGGAAGACAGAGAAATTCAATGCAAATGAATCAACAAGAGATTCAGAAAAAGAACTGAATGAAATGGAAATAACCAAGATATTAGATGCAGAGTTTAAAATAATGATTGTTAGGATGCTCAAGGATCTTAGAGCAACAATGGACAGACATAAAGAGCACCTAAATAAAGACATAGCAAGCATCAAAAAGGGCATTGAAATCATAAAAAAGAATCAGACATAAATGAAAAATACAATATCAGAAATGAAGACTACACTAGAAGGAATTAACAGCAGGCTGTATGAGGCAGAGGATCGAATCAGAGATATAGGGGTCAAGATAAATGAAAGCAGAGCAGCAAAAAGAAAAAAAGCTCAAAAAGTCTGAGGATACTCTAAGAGAGCTCTGTGACAACATGAAGAGAAACAACATCTGCATCACAGGGGTTCTTGAAGGAGAAGAAAAAGAACAAGGGATAGATAACCTGATTGAAGAAATCATAGCTGAAAATTTCCCTAAACTGATGAAGGAAAAAGAGGAAAAAGTCACACAAGTTCAAGAAGCACAGAGAGTCCCATTAAAGAGAAACCCAAAGAGACCTACACCAAGACACACCATAATTAAAATACCAAAGTTAAGAGACAAAGAAAGAATACTAAAAGCTGAAATAGAAAAAATTTCAATTATCTACAAAGGAGCCCTCATAAGGATGATATCTGACTTTTCAACAGAAACACTTGAAGCCAGAAGGGAAAGACAAGAAATATTCAAAGTAATGCAAAACAAGAGCCTACAACCAAGACTTCTTTATCCAGCAAGGTCACTGGTAAAACTGAAGAAGAAATAAAAGCTTCCCAGACAAAAAGCAAAGCAAAATAAAACAACAACAGAAAAAAACCTCAAGGAATTCATTACAACCAAACCAATGCTGGAAGAAATGTTAAGGGGCCTATTGTAAACAGAACAAAGGAGGGGAAATCTAGAAAAATGATTGTAGATTTAAAGAATAAAATGACAATAAACAACTACATATTAATAATAACCTTAAATGTAAATAGATTAAATGCTCCAGTCAAAAGACATAGGGTAGCTGCATGGATAAGATAACAGGACCCTTACATATGCTATCTACAGGAGATTCACTTCAGTACAAAAAATACACATAAACTGAAAGTGAAAGGATGGAAAAAAATATTTTATGCAAATGGAAATGAAAAAAAAAGCTGGCATAGAAATACTTATACCTGACAAAATAGACTTTAAAACAAAGGCTATCGTAAGGGATAAAGAAGGTCACTACATAATGATAAAGGGAACAGTCTAACAGGAAGATATAACCATTATAAATATCTATGTGCCTAATATAGGACCACCTAAATATATAAAGCAGATTTGGATGGACATAAAGGGTGAGATCAACAGCAATACTATAATAGTAGGAGATTTCAATACTCCACTAACAGCACTGGATAGATCCTCAAGAAAGAAAATTAACAAGAAAATAGCAGACTTCAGGACACGCTAGATCAACTGAATTTAATCGATATCTTCAGAACATTTCACCTTAAAGCAGCAGAATATACATTCTTTTCAAGTGCTCATGGTACATTCTCTAGGATAGACCACATGTTAGAACACAAAATGAGTCTCAATAAATTTAAGAAGATTGAAATCATATCGAGCATCTTCTCAGATCACGATGGCATGAAACTAGAAATCAACTACAATAGAAAAACTAAAAAACACTTAAACACTTGGAAACTAAATAGCATGTTATAAAATAACAAATGGGTTAACAATGAGATCAAAAAAGAAAAAAAAATTTCCTTGAAACAAATGAAAATGAATATACAGCCTGACCTGTGGTGGCGCAGTGGGTAAAGCATCAACCTGGAAACTCTGAGGTTGCCGGTTCAAAGCCCTGGGCTTGCCTGGTCGAGGCACATATGGGAGTTGATGCTTCCAGCTCCTCCCCCCTTCTCTCTCTCTGTCTCTCTCCTCCTCTCTAAAAATGAATAAATAAAAAAAATTAAAAGAAAATGAATATACAGCAACTCAAAATCTATAAGACACAGCAAAAGCAGTCCAGAGAGGGAAGTTCACAGCATTACAGGCATACCTTAAGAAGCTAGCAAAAGCTCAAATAAACAATTTAATCCTACATCTAAAAGAGGTAGAAAGAGAACAGTAAGTAAAGCTCAGAGGAAGTAGAAAGAAAAAAATAGTAAAGATCAGAGCAAAAATAAATGACATAGAGGCTAAAAAACTAAAACAAAAACAGAAGATCGATGAAACCAAGAGCTGGTTCTTTGAAAAGGTAAACAAGATTGATGAACCTTTAACCAGACTCACCAAGAAAAAAAAAAAAGAGAGGACTCAAATAAATAAAATAAAAAATGAGAGTGGAGAAGTAATAACTGACACAACAGAAATACAAAGGATTGTATGAAAATACTATGAAGAAATATATGCCAAAAAATTAGACAACCTAGGTGAAATGAACTAATTCCTTAAAAATATAATCTTTCAAAAATCAATCTGGAAAAATAAAAAAACCTAAACAGACCGATTACAACAAATGAGATGGAAACAGTTACCAAAACATTCCCAACAGACAAAAGCCCTGGGCCAGATGGCTTCACAGGCGAATTCTACCAAATATTCAAAGAAGAACTAACTCCTATACTTTTCAAGCTATTTCAAACAATTCAAGAGGAAGGAAGACTTCCAAGCTCCTTTTATGAGGCAAGCATAATTCTGAATCCAAAACCAGTCAAAGACAATACAAAGAAAGAAAACTATAGGCCAATATCCCTGATGAATTTAGATGCCAAAATTCTCAACAAAATGTTAGCAAACTGGATCCAGCAACACATGAAAATAATCATACATCATGATCAAGTGGGATTTATTCTGTGAAGACAAGGCTGGTACAATATTTGCAGATCAATCAATGTGATATATCACATAAACAAAAGGAAGGAGAAAAATCACATAATAATATCAATAGATGCAGAAAAAGCATTTGATAAAATCCAGTACCCATTCATGATCAAAACTCTCAGCAAAGTGGGAATACAGGGAACATACCTCAACATGATAAAAGCCATCTATGAGAAACCCACAGCCAACATCATACTCAATGGACAAAAATTAAAAGCAATCCCCTTAAGATCAGGAGCAAGGCAGAGTACCCCTTTCACCACTCTTATTCAACATAGTTTTGGAAGTCCTAGCCATAGCAATTGACAAGAAGAAGAAATAAAAGGCATCCAAGTTGGAAAAGAAGTAAAACTATCATTATTTGCTAATGGTATATCAAAAACCCTAAAGTCTCAATCAAAAAAACTACTGGACCTGATAAATGAATTCAGCAAGGTGGCAAAATATAAAATTAATGTTCATAAATCAGAGGCATTTTTATATACCTACAATGAAGTGTCTGAAAGAGAAGTTAAGAAAAACAATCCCCTTCACTATTGCAACTATAAAAATTAAATACATAGGAGTAAATTTAACCAAGGAGGTTAAAAACTTTTACTCGGAAAATTATAAAACATTGAAAAAAAAAATCAAAGAAGATACAAACAAGTGGATGCATATGCCGTGTTCATGGATAGGAAGAATAAACATCATCAAAATGTTTATATTACCAAAAGCAATTTATAAAGTCAATGCAATTCCTATTAAAATACCAATGATATACTTCAAAGATATAGAACAAATATTCCAAAAATTTATATGGACCCCCCCCCAAAAAAAAAACCCCAAACAGCCTCAGCAATCTTGAAAAAGAATAAAGTGAGTGGTTTTACACTTCCTGATATCAAGTTACTACAAAGCCGTTGTTCTCAAAACAGCTTGGTACTGGCATAAGAACAGGTATATAGATCAATGGAACAGAACAGAGAACCCAGAAATAAACCCACACCTTTATGGACAATTGATATTTGACAAAGGAGGTAAGAGCATACAATGGAGTAAAAACAGTCTATTTAACAAATGCTGTTGAGAAAAAATGGACAGCTATCTGCAAAAAAATGAAACTAGACAACCAACTTACACCATTCACAAAAATAAACTCATAATGGATAAAAGACTTAAATGTCAGTCGTGAAACCATAAGCATCTTAGAAGAAAACATAGACAGTAAACTCTGCGACATCTCTTGCAGCAGTATATTTGCTGATTTATCTCCACAGGCAAGTGAATTAAGGAACAGGATGAACAAATGGGACTATATCAAATTAAAAAGCTTTTTCACAGCTAAAGGCAATATCAAAAAAATAAAAAGACAACCCACACAATGGGAGAACATATTTGACATTACATCTGATAAATGGTTAATAACCAAAATTTATAAAGAACTTGTAAAACTCAACACCAGGAAGACAAACAATCCAATCAAAAAATGGGCAAAAACCCCCCGAATAAACACTTCTCCAAAGAGGACATACAAATGGCCAATAGGCAGATGAAAAAATGTTCAACATCACTAATCATTAGAGAAATGCAAATTAAAACCACAATGAGATACCACCTCACACCAGTCAGAATGGCACTCATTAACAAAACAACACAGGATAGGTGCTGGGAAGGATGTGGAGAAAGGGGAACCCTCCTGCACTGCTGGTGGGAATGCAGACTGGTGCAGCCACTGTGAAGATTCCTCAAAAAATTAAAAATGGAACTGCCTTTTGACCCAGCCATCCCATTTTTAGGAATATATCCTAAGAACACCAAATCACTGATTCAAAAGAAGAAATGCACCCCCATGTTTACTGCAGCATTGTTTACAATAGCTAATATCTGGAAACAGCCCAAGTGTCTGTCAGTGGACAAGTGGATGAAAAAGTGGTGGTACATATACACAATGGAACACTATGGGTCCATGAAAAAGAAGGAAATCTTACCTTTTGCAACAAGATGGATGGACCTGGAAACTATTATGCTAAGTGAAATAAGCCAGGCAGAGAAAGAAAAATATCATATAACATCACTCATTTGAGAAATCCAATGAACAATTTGAACTGAGGAATGGAATAGAGGCAGAGGTGGGATCAAAGGGTCCAGAGGGAAAGCAGAGGGAAAGGAGAGGAGAGAAGATGGGATCATGAAATGGAAAGAGATTGGTGAAATTATATCAAATAACACAGCATTGTGGAGAGCAGAAAAGCAAATCCTGGAGGGAAGGGGGGAGGCAGTTAGGGGAAGGGGGACTAGGGGGCTGTGGAGGGGAACATGGAGATGGGGGGATGTATTCAGTGGGACACTTGAATGTATGTAAACACAATAAATTTAAATCAATAAAAAAGTAGTATTACATGTCCACTTAGAAAGGTAAATAAGTAGAGGCCTTACTTATTCCTCACCTAGAAGTAATTATATATTAACAATTTGTGTATTCTTTCTGGCATTTTAATGTGGAAACAAAGATATGTGTACTGTGTGTGTGTGTATATATATATATCAGTTGTGGGTGGGATTCAGCCAGTTCACATTGATTTGGCAAAAACGATTGCTGAGTTCAGTGAACTTATTGTTAAAATGGCACTTGTAATGAGGGTTCTCTCTAGGGTGGGCACCTGGACAACCGCCCAATGTGAAAATCACAAATTTATATTCCTTACTCTTTTTAAAAAATCTATCTATCATCTATCTATCTATCTATCTATCTATCTATCTATCTATCTATCTATCTATCTATCTATCTATCTACCTACCTACCTATCTATCATCTATCTATCTATCTAATCTAATCTAATCTATCTATTTATTTATTACAGAGACAGAGAGAGAGGGAGGCAGATAGGGACAGACAGACAGGAAAGAGAGGGAGATGAGAAGCATCAATTTTTCATTGTGGTTCCTTGGTCTCCTTAGTTATTTATTGATTGTTTTTTCATATGTTCCTTGATCACAGGGCTACAGCTGAGCAAGTTACCCCTTGCTCAAGCCAATGACCTTGGGCTCAAGCCAGCGACCTTTGGGCTCAATTCAATGACCTTTGGGTTGTATCTGTGATCCCACGCTTAAGCCAGTGACCCTGTGCTCGAGTTGGTGAACTCACACTCAAACTGGATAAGTGAGCACTCAAGCTGGCAACTTCAGGGTTTTGAACCTTGGTCCTCTGTGTCCAGTTCGATGCCCTATCCACTTCACCACTGCCTGGTTGGGCTTACATTACTTACCCTTTTTTAATGTTTATCTGAGCAACAGGGTATTCTAAATGCTAGTAGTAATGTTTATTCCGTCCATAGGTGAAAAACATTGCAGGTGAGGACGCCCATCAAGAAGCAATATGGAAATATCTTAAATAACAGTTTTATTGTTTTTTTTTGTCAGGTATTATTTAATATTTTTTAATTTTAAAACTCTTTCTTAATAACATAATCTGGTTTTGTGTACCTCTTTTATTGTTCTTATTTAAGTATTAAATGCATGAAATAACAAACTACCTTTGGTATACTGTATTGTTATTTTATACTTAAAATGGTCATTAGAGCAGAGCACCAGTTGTTAAATTATTTGAATCATACTGCTGATGTATATTTAATACAGCCAGGATTTATACTATATATACCATCATGCCTCTTTCTCTTTTTACTTAATCTATCTTGCGCAAGCTTTCATGTCCATACGTAAGCTTCACCTCATTTTAAAATGTTCAGCAATAGCCACATGAGTGGAAAAAGAGATAGAAGTTTCATGCTAACCTTGAATAGCTGAAGTCAGAAATTGCTAAGACTGGAGTTACTTATTCGCTTTCTAAGTTGTTTACTTCCCCTGCTAGAATTGCAACTCCATGAGGGCAGGAGCTGTGTTTATTTTGCTTAGTGCTTTATTCTCAGCAACTAAAACAGTGATAACCATAATGCCTAATACTTATTAAGTGCTTATTTTATGTGTCATATATTTTCTCTCTTTAAATGCATAAAACAACTTTTTGAAGTGGATACTATGAGTATCACTATTTTACAGATTGGGAGTTTGAGACATAAAGAGGTGGGGGAATTTGGCTCAAACCATACACTGTGAAAGGTAGAGCTGTAATTTAAGCTCAAGCAGTCTGATTGGACCCATGCTTTTAACCACTACTCTAGACTGTTAGCTAAAGGTTGCAAGGTCAAGAAGAGACATGCCTAGATCCAATGAATAAAAGTCCATGTCCCCTTCAGATTCTGAATTTACAGTTAGATGCAGAAATAGTATACAGCTTTAGGTTGTTTCCCTTGTAGGAGGAGCGAGTGCTTTTCTTTTTGTGTTTATATGTGAGTGCATGTAAGATAGCTGTGTTATAATAGATATGTGTTTGGACTGACACAGTTGGACTTCTGTGGTTTTATCTGCCAGCACACCTTCTTCTCTTCTTTTGGTAGTAGTTTTCCCTTTGCTTCGAAGATTCTTCTCTCTTCCAACTAGTACAAGCTATCCTTCCTGCTTAGGTGGACCTGTCAGAATATTTTACTAGGATTCTTATACCTAGAGTAAAACAGAGAAGCCCTCTCTTCTTTATTCTGCCTAAGTGTATTTGGATTTGGCACTTGAACTTAGAATTCCATAAAGACAGCCAAGCACATTTTTCATGATTGACTAAATCCATGTTATGGAATAAAATTAGATACAATTCTTTTTTTATTATTTATTTATTTTAGAAAGGAGAGAGAGAGGGAGAGAGATAGAGAGAGGAGGGAGGGAGGAGCAGGAAGCATCAACTCCCATATGTGCCTTGACCAGGCAAGCCCAGGGTTTCGAACCGGCAACCTCAGCATTTCCAGGTCGACGCTTTATCCACTGCGCCACCACAGGTCAGGCCTAGATACAATTCGAAACAGAATTAAGTTAAGCAAAACTTTTATATATTACACTACAATAGTTATGCTGGCTTTAATATCCTATTATCTCCTCATTAAAGCATTAGGAAAAACATTAAGTATGATTTATCTTCTGGTCCAGAAGGAATTTCTTTTCTTGCACTAAAATGTGCTGGTCTTCTGTGAGGTCCACAGTGTTCTTGTGTCTCTCTAGTCTATGCTGGGGTTAGCTGTTTCCTGTCATAAGAGCACTTTGTGCATGTGATAGGCTGAAATATGTCCCTTTCTCCCCAAAGATAGAAAGTCCTAATCTCTGGAACCTGTAAATATTAATTTATTTGGAAAAAGGGTCTTTGTACATGTGACTAAGTGAAGAATCTTGAGATGGAAAGATTAAACAAGTTAATCCAAGTGAACTCTGAATGACATCAGATGTATCTTTATGAGAAGGATGCCGAGGGAGATTTTACACACACAAGACAAGGTGATGTGAGAACGGAGCAGAGAGATTTCACGATGCTGGCCTTGAGGATGGAAGTCATGTGGCCACAAGTCGAGAAATGCAGGCAGCTATATGCTAGAAGAGAGAAGGAATGGACTCTCCACTAGAATCTATGGAGGGAAGGCATCTTTGCCCATACTTGGTTTTCAGTCCACTGATACTGATTTCAGACTTCTGGGGCTTAGAACAGAACAGAATTCATTTCTATTGTTTTAAGCCATAAGGTCTGTGGTAGTCTGTTATAGCAGCCACAGGAAACTAGTACAGTACTATTTCCTGGTTCTTCCTGTTTACCTCAAATTTGTTTGATTTCACAATCATTACCAGTAGTAATTACCACGGTGGCTTTCGTTTTCTCCAGAAAGGCTTTGCAATACTTTGGCTGCCTACTCTACATATGGACTCACATGCTAGTGCAAGTCTTCCCTTCTCTCTCACCTTCTCTCTGTGTCTGGCTCTCTTATTCACATTCTGTATTCTAGCTAAATGTCTCATTTTGGCCTATTTCTGTGCTGTCTGTCCTTCTGGAATGTATCAAGAGAGTTTCTCCTGGGAAAACTGTAACAACTGTTGGGGCCTAACTGATTATCATATATTTCTCCAAGAAGAAGGACTGTGAACATCCCCCTTGGCTGCACTGGCCTGGCCGTTACTGCTTTGTCTCTTTATGTTCCATAGCTCGCAAGGTATACTTTCTTCTTGGGTTGTCCTAAAACATTATGTATACTTGGAAATGTTGGAAGAAAATTCAGAAAACTTTATGTGATGTGCATATTTTATTTAGTGAGAAATTGAACTGGGGAACATAACAGAGAAACTTCAATGGAAGGTGGTTGGAACTTCTTTCAATAGTTACAGCTTGGTTTATAAAGCATGAACAAGTAAGCATTGTTTTCTCTTGCGATCAGTTACCAAAAACATGTAATCCTTTCATTGCATAAACTTATTTGTTTGTAGCTGATTACCTAAAAGGCTGTCGGGACATAAAGAAAACTTACGTTTTGCTTACGGTCAAAGTCAGCATTACAGTTAAATTAAGACAATTTAAGTTTTGGTGATGAGACTCCTCAGTTTTGGTTTAGTGATATATTCAAACAGTGACCTCTATTTTGTTTTTTCTTTAACAAAAATAAATATGAGCATCTAGCATCAAAGTACCTGGAATTAAATCTCAGCCCTTGCACTTCTTAATTGTGTGACTTTTTGTAAACTGCTTACTCCAACCTCCTTAAGCCTTGAATTCTCTCATCTGTAAAGAGGAGATAGCAGTAAGGTTGTTGTAAGGATTAAAGAGTTAATACACGCAAAGCACTTGGAACAGTGTCTGGCACATAGCAAGTGCTTGACAAGTGCTGCTCTCACCATCACTGACATCATCATCATTAAGATCATTGTCATCGTACAGTGGTGAGGACAATGCTGTCTCATCTGTGTTTATCAGAGCAGGGCAAGTTTCTATCTCTTAACATTACCATCTGATTATCCTGACTCTCCTGCTGTAAGTGGCAAATCCTAGGCAGGACATACCTTTCTGTTCACACTTGAGTGGAAGGAATTAATAAAAGACTTTCAGTTTGAGGTGGGTCTCATTTTTGTGAGTTATTACTGTCTGTCAGAAGCAATAATCTGGTTAAATTACATAAAATATTTGAATTTCTCAGTTTCATTTTATAGTAGACAAGTTCTGGTGATATTTTTATATATATACATATATGCAAAACTTTCAATCACCTTTGAAATCAAGGGATGACTATGGTTTTGTTATATTCTTTCCTTCCTTCCCTCCTTCCCTCTCTACCCCCTCCTTTCCTCAATCCTTTCTCCTTCTCCCTCCCTTCCTTCTTCTCTCTTTCTTTATTTTAGCACATGCACATATATAGACTAACTTTTATTGAGTGTCCTGCCCCTGTATTAACTCCTGGGGGTATCATAGTGAATGAAGCAGAAGTGGTTCCTTCCTCATGGGGTTTATAATCTAGTGAAGACAGATCAAAATTAAACTAATAAAATAATAGTGGGCTTGACCAGGTAGTGGCACAGCGGATAGAGCGTCGGACTGTGATGCAGAGGACCCAGGTTCGAGACCCCGAAGTTGCCAGCTTGAGCACGGGCTCATCTGGGTTGACCAAAGCTCACCAGCTTGGACCCAAGGTTACTGGCTTGAGCAATGGGTTACTCGGTCTGCTGTAGCCCCACGGTCAAGGCACATATGAGAAAGCAATCAATGAACAACTAAAGTGCTACAATGAAAAACTGATGATTGATGCTTCTCATCTCTCTCTGTTCCTGTCTGTCTGTCCCTACCTATCCCTCTCTCTGACTCTCTCTGTCTCTGTAAAAATTAAAAAAAAGGTGGATTGAGACAGACACTATGAAGGCTACAAACAAGATTCTGAGATGGAGGTAAGGAACAGCAAGGTTGCATGAGGGCAGAATGAGTGCTTGGGTCGCCAGGGAAGGCTTTCTAAGGAGTGGACATTGAGGAGAAATTGGTTGGATATAAATGAATCTGACATAAGAAGAGCTACAGAAAGAACATTTTAGGTAGAGGTGACAGCCTATGTTTATGTGTTATAAGAAGACAAAAGCCTGACCAGGCAGTGGCGCAGCAAGGGTCCCCAAACTATGGCCCGCGGGCCACATGCAGTTCCCTGAGGCCATTTATCCAGCCCTGCCACACTTCCGGAAGGGGCACGTCTTTCATTGGTGGTCAGTGAGATGCAAAGCGCGGTGTCGCTCACATAGAGTACTACTTCTGGTGACACAGGACGCACGCCTCATGGCTCTGGAAGCACATCATATCACTCGTTATGGCTAGCAGCAGTGACAAATATGGAATTGGACATTGATCATCTCATTAGCCAAAAGCAGGCCCATAGTTCCCATTGAAATACTGGTCAGTTTGTTTATTTAAATTTACTTGTTCTTTATTTTAAATATTGTATTTGTTCCCGTTTTGTTTTTTTTTTACTTTAAAATAAGATATGTGCAGTGTGCATAAGGATTTGTTCATAGTTTTTTTTATAGTCTGGCCCTCCAATTATCTGAGGGACAGTGAATTGGCCCCCTGTGTAAAAAGTTTGGGGACCTCTGGGCTAGAGTGTCAGACTGGGATATAGAGGACCCAGATTCAAGACCCCAAGGTCATCAGCTTGAGCGTAGGCTCATCTGGTTTGAGCAAGGCTCACCAGCTTGAACACAAGGTCACTGGCTTGAGCAAGGGGTCACTCGCTCTGCTGTAGCCCCCTGGTCAAGGCACATATGAGAAATCAATCAATGACCAACTAAGGAACCTCAACGAAGAATTGATGTTTCTCATCTCTCTCCTTTCCTGTCTGTCTTTCCCTATCTGTCCCTCTCTCTGACTCTCCCTGTCTCTCCCACAAAAAAAAAAAAAAAAAAAAAAAAAAAAAGAAAGAAGACAAAAAATTACCAAGGTGTCAAGATGGAAGCAGGCAAAGGAAGGGGCTGTAGGAGATGGTTTTGTAGGGATGGGCAGGGATGATAGATCATGCAGGAATTGACAACTCTTGAGAAGGAGTTTAGATTTCATCCTAAATACAATGGGAAGCCTTTGAAGAGTTTTAAGCAGTAGAGTGTTGGGAGGATCAGTCTTATGGCTGTGAAAGGACTGAGGGGGGAGATGGGCACTGATAGAAGGAGGAAGGGAATGACAGAGGTCAGCAAATGAACATTGCACCAGTTTGGGCCCAGATATTGTTGTGTGGACTTGTTATTGAACGCAGGTTTGGCTGCTTGCTGTGACACAGGTGCTGGTGAAAAGGAAAGATGTTTATTCAAGGACCGGATGGGGGGGACTTCTGTCCTCAAAATCCCATCTTCCCAGCTCAGATGTTTTGGCCAGATTATATAGGGGATCAGGGAGGAGTAGAACTCCTAGAAGGAGGGTAGATGATCAGTTTCTTTCAGGAAAGGGACTTTCTTGTTTTTGTGGCTGCCTGGACTTCTACAGTCCCCTTGGCCTTGCTACTGGAACTGAAGCTAGCAAGGCACTTATAAACTAGAATGATTGTTCTTTTACCCATTCCTGCCATCAGGCTGTCCTCTTGACCTTATCTAAGGATGGAAGCTGTAAGTTTCACTGTGGTGGGAGAGAGGGAAAGGGGCTGAGGCCGAGCCATGTAGTTTCTGCTTATGTCCATTTTTCCTGCTTCGGTGTCCTCTCTTGATGTGCATCGGCCAGAGGGGAACAGGCCGTTGAACTGTAGTAAGAACTTGGCCAGAGGTAAAAGCACAGGGTTGATTTCTATCTTTTGATTTGCTACAAAATACATAACTATGATTACTAGATTGATAATTTCAAATCCTAATTACAGTTAGAGTAACAAGCTGGGTTTAATGTTTACTAAGGTTAACATGAGTAGCTTTACAGAAATTATTTTAAAAGCTTATTTTATTAGTATATTCTTATTTTAATTCTATTCTATGGCTAATAAGACTAATATTAGTACAGCTAGTGCTCGACTTATGACCACAATTGGTTCTAATAGACTGGTCGTAACACAATTTGGTCGTAAGTTGAGTAGGCTATATGTGCAGTACTGAGAAATGATGTTATAAAAATCTTTAAGTCATATTTTATCATAATTTTCTTTCCTCCTTTGTACTGCTTAATTACCTTCATTTTCATGTCGAGATCGATGGCATTTCTTTCCTTCTTGGCAGGCTGAGGTGTAGACAAAGACCATTTCCTCTTGGTAGACATCTTGGGAGGGGTTTGATGAAAAATATCCAAGACACAAAACACAAACTGCTGTACCGAGTCTGGGATAACAGTTGAAATGGTGCATGCGGGGATGGTAGTGCTGCCGGAAGCTGGTCCACACTGTCCTATGCCCAGCTGGGCAACGCTTGCGCTGCCAGACGCGGAGCAGTTGTGGCTAGCTGTTGTGGTCATAAAGTCGAATGGTCGTAAGTTGCATAGGTTGTAAGTCGATCAATACCTGTAATATAGTATTGATATATTAATTCCCCAGTACAGACTAGGTCCCAGAAGCCTACAAGAGGGATTAGCCATATACTTGGAAGATAATATAAAAAGTCATGCTGATTGTTTGGATCTGGGGTCTGAGGGAAAAGGAGGGATCAGGAAATATGTTAATGCTTTAAAGTAATAATTAAAGAAATGTAACTCATGACATTAGTCAGGATTCTTCTTCTTAGCAAATAGTTTTTTTCTAGGATGTTTGCAGGTATGGTTTGTATATGCAGCTATAATGTCATATGGCTATTTGTGTTTCCAAATCAATTTGATTGTGCTCTAAAATCAAAATTGATTCATTGCTTAAATAACTCTGCCTTGATCAGTGCCATTAATAGCTACTAATATGAATAGGAGTGTTTTAACTTTTGATTAGGACAGTTATACTCTGCTAAATCAGAGTGATTGTGCATTTGACTTAAATGGTTTGAATTATGTAACATTTTCAAGGAAATCAGTTTTACAACTTTGGAATTCCTAGAGCATCTCAAACTAAACCGAGAAAATATTGCCAAGTAGAGACCCCAGAGGGCCTACTTTAATAGTTGATAAGATGGTTTTAATTAACATAGTAAGTGTTTATAATTTAATGTTTCTATAATTGAAAATTTTATTCTCTGGTACATTAAGCACATCCATTTCAGTTTTATTTACACTATTTCCTTGACAAGATCCTTTTAAAAATAGATAATAAAAATATTATTTTATGTTCCAAGTATTTCAATCCATTATTAATGGAGTACCAGTAACAGAGCTTTACATTTTTACAGCATTGGAGTCAATATTTAGATGTTTTCAAAGTATCCAATATTAAATAAGTCCATTTAAGAACTGAAGTTGAGGCCCTGGCTGGTTGGCTCAGCGGTAGAGCGTCGGCCTGGCGTGCGGGGGACCCGGGTTCGATTCCCGGCCAGGGCACATAGGAGAAGCGCCTATTTGCTTCTCCACCCCACCCCCTCCTTCCTCTCTGCCTCTCTCTTTCCCTCCCACAGCCAAGGCTCCATTGGAGCAAAGATAGCCCAGGCGCTGGGGATGGCTCCTTGGCCTCTGCCCCAGGCGCTAGAGTGGCTCTGGTCGCAACAGAGCGACCGCCCGGAGGGGCAGAGCATCACCCCCTGGTGGGCAGAGCTTCACCCCTGGTGGGCGCGCTGAGTGGATCCCGGTCAGGCGCATGCAGGAGTCTGTCTGACTGTCTCTCCCCGTTTCCAGCTTCAGAAACAAAACAAAACAAAACAAGAACTGAAGTTGAATAGAACTGCAAGGCATCTGTGAGCTTGCTTATTGTTCTTTCTGTGTTATCCTTAGAAGACATTTTTTTTTCCTTCTTTTACAAGTGAGAGGAAGAGAGATAGAGATACAGACTCCCTCATGCACTCCAACTGGGATATAACTGACAACCCCTGTCTGGGACTGATGCTCTGCCCATCTGTGGCCATGCTCACAAATAAGCTATTTTTTTTTTTTAGTGCGTGAGATGGAGGCTCCATGGGGCAATGTGCTCGAATCAACTGAGCCATAGCTGAAGGAGGAGATGAGAGAGAGAGAGGGAGAGAGAAGGTAGGGGAGGGGTGAAGCAGATGGGTGCTTCTCCTGTGTGCCTTGACTGGGAATGAACTTGGGACTTCCACACACAGGGCCGACGCTCTACCACTGAGCCAACTGCCAAAGGCCAGAAGACATTTCTTGTTTAACATCCATCGTGAAACTGTGGCAGCCTTATCTTGCATATAGGCCATTCACAACTCTTGACAGATATCCAGATAAACTGAAACAATACTTGTGTTCTCTTTATAGCCTTCAACCCAAATGATAGTTCATTCCCTGTCTGAACATTAAAGTATTAGAGATCAACTCCTAATGAGCTCATTCCATTTCCTGACCACATTAAATTAGAAACTTTTTTATGGTGATATGAAATTTCTTGCTGTAGCTTTTCCTCGTTAGTTTCATTTTGACTTCTGGAACTACATAGGAAAGTCTATTGCCCCTCTCCACAAGAATGTGTGCATTAGCATTTATACCCATACCTAGATCAGCTCTCCCTCTGCCTCCACACATGCAACACAAACTTTGTCTATGTCTATATATTTATATCTATGTTTTTAGAGTTGTCTGAGAACTCATCTAAGTTAAATATCTCTACTTCCTTCAATTGTTCCTCAGCTTAAATAGTTTTGGGCCCCTTTTCTGAAGACATTTTAACTTATCTTCTCTGTGTTGCATTAATGTAAATGTGAAGCAAAATGTTTCTTTTTTGAAAGGTGTTTTGGTTGATTTTCTCTAGTTTCTAAAGCCTTTTTCCTCCTGCTAGTAAGCCTCAGGGAAAGCCCTTGTGCATTTGCAGCTGTCCTCTGTTGGATGGGCAGCGTTGCCTTTACAACATTTGGGGGCCTGTCACCATTTGGAGTTCTGCCAGCTCAGGTACATCAGGTTTGTGGCTCTGCTGTGCTTAAGCTTCAAAATTCTGTCTCTACTCTCAGGTTGGGGAATCTGGCCTTAGGAGGATGGGGCCACTTCTCTTCCTCAACTGTGGGACATCACAACCGGGTGCTTTCCCTTCTGAAACTCAAGCATGATCATGATCGCAAATAGCCCTATTCAGGGTTGGCTTACAGTTTCACACCAGGGAAGATCCCTAACTCCTTCTCAGGCCAGAAAATGTCCAGGACTGAAGAACAGAAAGTTTTAGTCAATAATTCATTTATTCAACAAGTAAATCTTTAGTACCTACTCTCTCTACTCTGTTAGGTTCTGTTGCAGGTGCTTGGTATATACAGTTTCCAAAATAGACAGCATTTCTACCTTCATGAGTCTCATATCCTGAGGGAGAAGTTGGATGCTAACTAATAAATGTAATACAGGGTGGGGTAGACGTAGGTTTACAGTTGTGAGTGTGTGAAACCCAGTTTATTCTTTTATTATTATTTATTAATTATTGTGTTATTTCCCAAATGAACAACTATAAACCTACTTTTGCCCCATCTCCTATATAAGTAAAGATTATGTATTAGTAAAAGGGATATGTGCTGTAGAAAAAATAAAGTAAGATATCCCCTGTGGGGAGCAGGGAGTTCCATTTTGCCTCTCAAATTAAAATAAGGTATTAGATTTTTTCAATATGTTATTCTACCAGATTAAAAATCTCAATAAATCACCCAACTACAATCATAACTACTGTTCCTGAGTGCCTGCCATGTGGCAGGTGTGTGGAAGATACTGTCATATTGAGCTCTCGTACTGTAATAAAAATAGCATACAGAGCACTGACTATGTTCTAGGTAATGTGTTAAGCAATTTATGCAACAGTATTTCACTTATCTTTCCACTCAGAAAATTAAATATAATAATCCTATTTTTCAGAGGAGAAAGTTGAGATACCATGAGGTTGGTACATTGTTCAAGGTGACACAATCATAAGGGACAAAGTAGGAATGTAAAATTGAGGTCAGTCTAGCTCAGGGGTAGTCAACCTTTTTATACCTACCGCCCACTTTTGTATCTTTGTCAGTAGTAAAATTTTCTAACCGTCCACTGGTTCCACAGTAATGGTGATTTATAAAGTAGGGAAGTAACTTTACTTATAAAATTTATAAAGCAGAGTTACAGCAAGTTAAAGCATATCATAATAATTACTTACCAAGTACTTTATGTCAGATTTTCACTAAGTTTGGCAGAATAAATCTTTATAAAACAACTTACTCTAGTTAAATCTATCTTTTTATTTATACTTTGGTTGCTCTGCTACCACGCACCATGAAAGCTGGAACGCCCACTAGTGGGCCGTAGGGACCAGGTTGACCACCACTGGTCTAGCTGAAGTCCACAGTCTTCTCTTGGTCCCTGGGCCACCTCCCAAAAGTATGATGAGCCTGTTCCTCTGTTGTTTCCTGCCTCAACACCAGCAACTACTTATTGCCTCCTGAGTAATATTAGATATATTTCTTTTTCTTTTTTCTTTTCTTTTATTTTAGTGAGAGGAGGGGAGGCAGAGACAGACTCACACATGCACCCTGACTGGGATCCACCTGGCAAGCCCATTAGGGGGTGATGCTCTTCCCATCTCAGGCCCTTGCTCTGTTGCAACTGAAGACATTTTTTAGCACCTGAGGCGGAGGCCATGGAACCATCCTCAGCACCCTGGGCCAACTCGCTCCAATCAAGCCATGGCTGCAGGAGGGGAGGAGGAAAGATAGATAGAGAGAGAGAAAGAGAGAGAGAGAAGTGAGAGGGGGAGTGGCGGAGAAGCAGATGGGTACTTCTCCTGTGTGCCCTGGCTGGGAATTGAAACCGGGACATTCACACGCTGGGCCAACACTCTACCACTGAGCCAGCTGGCCAGGGCCTTAGATATATACTGCTTACAAAAATTAAGGGATCAGGAAATGTGCGGATACTCCAGTATTTTCAGCCTTTTGTGCAGTGCATTTTCACCAGTGAAATAAAAGTTGGTTTTGCACCTCATTTGCATAATCAATTTTCTTTGATTTGTTGTTTGCTTTTCTGATGTTCTTATTTAATAAAACAAATTAATGCTTCTTTTTTTATCACTTTGTATTCATTTTGAAATATCCCCTAATTTTTGTAAGCAGTATATTTCATTCAAGATGTCATTTATTTTTTCATTAAACAGAAATTGATTGTGATAGTATTTGGATTTTCAAAGATGGAGAAGTTATAGCCCCCATCTTGAAGGAACTTATGGTCTAATGGGGAAACAGACATGCAAAAATATTTACTTTCATAAAGTCTAATCACTTTTATAATAACAGTATGTACACCATAGCAAAATCTGAGGCTCTTCTAACAACCTCTGAACTTACAATAGAAAAGGCATTTTAAGACTTCAAGCTTTATTGGTTATTAGCTATGGTAAGAAATGCATTTTAGGTCATTACCAATATGCATTTACACACACAATTGAAACAAAATTTGCAATGAAAAGAAGAGTTTCATGTAAAAATACTCATATCTTGTACAGACTCTATATTCTAATATTGTCTATTCTTTTTTATTCTTGAAATAAAACCTCTGATGTTAACACATTGGAAGATGTGACATTTAAGTAAAACCTTGAGAGATGAGTCAGATATTGCCAAATGAATTAGGAAATGGTATTTCAAAGGCAAAGAATGAATCGTACGAAGGTCCTGAGGCAGGAAGGGCAGTATGGAACTGGGAAGATAGATGGCCATCAGTTTGTGAAGGTTGTATAAGGTCAATGGATGAGGCTACAATTGTACTTTATTCTTTAGATTAATGCTTCTTAGACCTAATATACATATGAATCACCTGGAGATCTTGGTAAATTGCAGATCAATTTCAGTAGGCCTGGAGTAGAAGAGAGTCCCAGTTTCTAGATATCTAACAAGCTCCCAGATGATACATTTTGAATAGCAAGGCTCTATGTACTATGGGGTATCATTGAAGGTTTTTTTTTTTTTATCAGATCAGTGACATGGCTAGATTTCTCATTTAAAATATCATGGCCAATTATATACTTCACAAAATGTTCCCCTTGATATTTCCCATACCTAACTGGCACAATATGTAATTATCACAATACTTTTTACTACATTCCCTATGCTATACTTTATATCCTTGTGACTATTTTGTAACAAGTGATCTGTACTTCTCAATCCCTCATCTTTTTTTAATTTTTATTAATTTTAATGGGGTGACATCAATAAATCAGGGTACATATGTTCAAAGAAAACATGTCCAGGTTATCTTGTCAATCAATTATGTTGCATACCCATCCCCCAAAGTCAGATTGTCCTCCGTCACCTTCTAGCTAGTCTTCTTTGTGCCCCACCCCCTTCCCCTCTTTATCCCCCCCCCCTGGTAACCACCACACTCTTGTCCATGTCTCTTAGTCTCGTTTTTATGCCCCACCTACGTATGGAATAATGCAGTTCTTGTTTTTTTCTGATTTACTTATTTCACTCCGTATAATGTTATCAAGATCCCACCATTTTGTTGTAAATGATCTGATGTCATCATTTCTTATGGCTGAGTAGTATTCCATAGTGTCTATGTGCCACATCTTCTTTATCCAGTCTTCTATTTAAGGGCTTTTTGGTTGTTTCCATGTCTTGGCCACTGTGAACAATGCTGCAATGAACATGGGGCTGCATGTGTCTTTACGTATCAATGTTTCTGAGTTTTGGGGGTAAATACCCAGTAGAGGTCAATCCCTCATCTTTTACATCCAGTCCTTCAACCCTCTTCCCCTCTGACAACCACCAATCTATTTTCTGTATCTCTCTGTTTCTGTTTTGTTTGTTCATTTATACTGTTTTTTAGATTCCACCTATAAGTGAAAATGTGGTATTTGTCTTTCTCTGACTGACTTATTGTATACCTGAAACTAATACAAAATAATATTGAATGTAAACAGTAATTTTAAAAAATTTAAATAAAAAGTAAATTAAAAAAAATACATTGTAATACCCAGGTAGAGAATAAATTTTGACTATTAGAGTGAGCCGAACTTGAAAAGTGTTTTAGTTCAAGTTAGAGCTACTTCAGATACAAATTAGAGCAATAGGAGTTTGAAAAGAAGGGGAGAACTGTGAAGAAATTCATAAGATGTAATTAAGAAGGTATTGGTGACTAATTAGAGGCTGAGGCAGAAGGACTAATATAGAAGGGCCAGGGATTTGTTGCTTGAGAAACTGTTGATTTTACCAAGATATAAAGGAAATGTTTGTCTTCTCTTGCCTCCCATTTTTCTTCTCTTCTCTTTCCCCTGCCTTTCTCCCTCTCTCTTGCCCTATCATTCCCTACAGGGACGTAGAAGACAGTGGGGTTGATTTTTTTAACACACTGACCTTGAACTTGAGCTGTCTTTTGGACTGGTGCTGGAGAGTGAATTTGAGAGTCATTAGCATATCAATCATGGATGATCTTAAAGAGGGATAGGTGGCCAGAGAATGTGTAGTGAGAAGAGGATTAAAGCAAAAGGCTTTGGGGATAAGGGAGAATCCCTCATTAAAGTTGGTGGAGTCAGTAACAAGAAATTGGAGGGACTAGAGAGTCCAGAAGGTGGTCAGAGTCCAAGAAGCCATAGAGGGAAAGTTTCAAAAAGGATGAGTTAAAGAGTTTGTAGACAGTGAGTAAATCAAAGGAGAGGATTGCTGCTTCTGAATGAGGCCATAGAGAAAGAACACTAGAGAATCAACTAAAGAACCTTGAGACATGATTACATTTTCAGAGTGATGAGGGACAATATGTGATCTTTGGAAAGGAATGGAAGATCAGTATATAATATACCAATGAGTAAATAAGCCCATATCAATTGACTGTAAAATACAAAGGAAAGGAAGGACTCAAATGCTTTTGGTATTTGGGGTCTGGGCACTCAAGGTAGCACATGAACCGAAATCAGAGAAGAGAGGAAGCTTTTGTGTGTGGGAGGGGATAGGGAAGTAGAGATGGTAATTTGAAGATTTAATGTCATAACCTAATAGAAATAAATGTCCTGTAGCTTACCAGGAATATGACATTAGTTTTGGTGGGAGACCAGGGTTGTAAATGTACATTTTAAATATCACCCACAAAGAGGTGGTTGTAAGAATAGGGTTACCTGTAGTTATGAAAAGTGATGAAGCACATGTTTTAGACCTTGGGTCAATTTATCTTGTCTCGTTTGCAGAAGTCTAATTATATATCATATAACATTACTCCAATTATGTATCACTAAAATTGTGTTGTTTGTTCATATGCTTCAGTAATGGGTATATTGATAAAATGCTAGTTGTGTTGATGGTAGGGAAGAGCATGTGAAGAAGACAATAATGAACTTGAAAGGCAAAAGCTCTGCTTCCCCAGGGAACTGGTGACTAATTCATTTACAAAGAGCACATAACCAACTTTACCATTCAGTCTAAATGATCATTCTTAATCTGTCCACATACTAAGCCTGGCTCCCTTCCAAGGTCTGTTGACACATACTGTGCCATTTTGCAAATTAATAAAATATGTTTCTTTTGGGCAGATGAATTACCAATGGCATCCTTTCCTCCCGCTATTGAAGTCAGCCCAGGGCATACTACTGCTCAGCATAGTTCTCACTGGAATTTACTCCCATTTGCCCCTCTGGCAGCTGGGTGACATGTATAAATTGCACAACTGACTGCACCTTCCCTTTCCCCAATGCCTTTTTTCTCTTTCTATCTCCCTTCCTCTTACCCCTCTTATCCCCTCTCTTCCTTTCCCTTTCCTCTACACCATTCTATTATTTGATAAAAATAAAAAAAATAGAGGAGTTTAGGAAGCAACATTTTTATATTCTTTTAAAACATAAGTATGGTAAACATATATAACAAAATTTACTAATTTAGAGTATAAAGTTTAGTGGCATTAATTAAGTACATTCATATTTTGTGCAACCATCACCACCATTCAGCTCTAGAACTGGTCCTGTTGCAAAACTGAAACTTTGTACTTATTAAACAATAACTCCATATTCTCCTTCCCTTCAGTCCCTGGCAACCATCATTCTACTCTCTGTCTCTATGGATTTGACTACTCTTGGTGTCTCATACAAGTGGACTTATACAATACTTCTCCTTTTGTGTCTGGCTTATTTCACTTAGCATAATATCTTGAAAGTTCATCCATCTTGTAGCATGTGTGAGAATTTTTTTCATTTTAAGGCTGAATAATATTCCATTGAATGTATATACCACATGTTATTTATCCATTTGTCTATTGATGGACAGTTAGGTTGCTTCTACCTTTTTGATTATTATGAATAACAAATACTGTTATGAACATGAGTGTACAAATATCTGTTTAAGAATTTGCTTTCAATTTTTGCAATCTATATCCAGATGTGGAATTGCTGGATCAGATGGCACTTTCATATTCTTAAATTTTGCTTTTTATTGACTAAAGTTTCTTGAAAAGTGTAGCACTTAGTTTTGACATTTTTTCTTTCTAAAAAGGAATAATACCCATGTAACTCATATACCACATAATCTGAATTTAGGCTTTTCCCTCTACCTTCAGCAATGCCCTGTCATTTCCTGGCTAGTAATGTCTTGTGAGATTTCATACCTTTCCAGTCACTTTTAGTTACCAAAAACTAGTACATCTCAATTAAACATTCTAGGCTACCCCCTGCCCCACCCTCTCCCACTCATGAGTCAAGTCTTGACTGAGTGCCCAGCAGGGCTAGAAGTAGGGTCTGTACTTCCATGCACCTCCCTTACTGTCCTCAGGTTAAAGCTCCCTGTGGATAAGAGGCAGGAGAGACAAGTGCCTACTCTCTGGGCTTTATTCCCCATTTCTAGACATTTCCTTAGCTGCAAACTACAGTCTCTATATTTGCCCCTGTAATTGATTAGATCATTATTCAGTCCTGTTGTTGAAACTTCTTGTGATTCCTTGTCTTTTTCCTTTACCCTTAATTGACTGGATCAAAGCTGTCTGTGTTACAATACCCTGTATATGCTGGTATGTGCATATCTTTGCAAGTTCATCCCTGAGTCACGTTGCTAGATTCTCCTATTGTCAGATGCCTTTGGTAAACTATATACTGACAGTTTCTTTGGGGTGGGAACTTGATGAATCCATATGCTTGGATTTTATTTGTTTATATTTCAGAGCTGCAGCCTACTTCCCAGTTATAGAAGCTCATCTCATTTTCAGATCTTAGTGCTAAGCACTGAGGTGAGCTTTGGCATAGACTCTGACTTTCCCTTAGCCTGGCCTGTCTCTGATACATACTGCATTCTGCTTAGTGTGCCTCCTAGTTCTTGTCCTTAATCATAAATTAAATCTTATAAGAATAAGAGTTAAAAACGTTTTTGAAATTTTAATAAAAAATTTGAAATTAAAATGTATAAAAAGAAAATATCCCTTGAAATTACATTATCTAGGAATAACTACTATTGATTGCCACTTTGTAATGCACATATATTATAGATACATATATTTGAAATCACATAATATATAGTTTTGTAGCCTGAATTTTTTTACTTAGTATGAATATTTTTTAATTAATTTATTTATTTATTCATTTTAGAGAGGAGAGAGAGAAAGGGAGAGAGAGAGACAGAGAGGGAGAGAGAGACAGAGAGAGAAGGTGGGGAGGAGCTGGAAGCATCAACTCCCATATGTGCCTTGACCAGGCAAGCCCAGGGTTTCGAACCGGCCACCTCAGCATTTCCAGGTCGACGCTTTATCCACTGTGCCACCACAGGTCAGGCCTGAATATTTTTTTGTTTTATTAAGTATCATGATATTTAAAAAAAAATTATTTAGAAAATTAAAATTAATGGGATGACATTGATCAATAAGAGCATATAGGGTCCAGTTAAACATATCTATGTCATTTGAACTGTTGAATGGGCATATTGCAGTTTGTTGTATTTATTTATCATAATTCAGTTAATAATTTTCCAGATTTGGAGCATTTATAGTAATAATGCCTAGTACTTATTTAGTTTGCTAGTCACACCTTCAATGATTTACATATATTGACTCATTTAATTCTCATAACACACTTTTGAGATCCCCATTTTACAGGTGAGAAAACTGAGGCATGGAGCAGATAGTAACCAACATCATAAAGTTATAATTGGAAGTTGGTCAAGTTGTAATTGGTGCTCAGTGAGTCTGGCACCAGAACTGTCTGACTCACTGTATAATAAGTATATATATATAGTTTCTCATGGGAAGATTTCTGGAGGTAGAAAGATTTAGGAGAGCTTTCAGACTCTTGAAGCATGCTGCCCAGTTGCCCTCTGGAAAGGTTATTATCAATCCGCATTTACAACAGTTGTGGGAAGAGCTTGCCTACACACTGCCTTCTCCACTGTTGTTTAATTTCTCTCTTAATAACCTTAGATCTGGGGCCTCTCTGAATGGTTATAAGAGTAGAAGGATCCAGGACTCCCCTAAAAACAAAGGAAATACAATTTTATACAAATGTAAAGTCATTTATATATATGCCTCAGATAATACTAAATCCTTGTTTTACTGATCTATACATAAATGCCCTTCCTTACATCCTGACTACTATTTGTGTGAGTCTGTGCTAAGACTACTTGTGTACATGATTTGGGGGCCATTGCACCTGTAGTGGGTGCTTTTCATAGTTTTATTTTGATAGCTGCTGTTATGGGTGATATTCTTGTTATTTTCTCAAGCTTTTAGGCAGTTGGAAGTCATCTTACATTGATATTCTTGCATGACTCTTTGGCTTTAATAAAAAGCACAGTAAAAATACATCCTGCTCACATGTATTTTTGTTTTGCATTAGCTGTATGTAATGATCATAAAGTTTTGCACTATATCTGCATTTCCAGGTTATAGTAACCTTTGTTAACCTGAGTTTTATCTCTGGAACATAAACTCCTTACTACACCTTGAAAGTCAATAAACACTAACCCTAGCAGGCAGAGATCCTAATTATTGTTATTATTATTTTTTAAAGTTGAAATAAATTTTATGAAAATATGCCAGGGAAGAAAATTTTAGCAGTTTCTTCAGTGATTTGGACAACTGCAATTGGGAATCTAAATTATTTCTTGTGATTGGATGAATATTAATCACCCATTCTTTACTAGTTCTTTGGATTAGTGTCTTATCATCACTCTTTTCTGAAAGAATCCTCATTGAACCACATATTTCATTATGCTTCATTAAGATTCTGTGTCTTTTAGTTGCAGGTACAGCTTAGTCTTTGAAATGCTTTAGGCCCTAAGAAGTAAATACTTGAGAAGCAGGGGAGAGGCTGGCAACCCAAAACAAATAAACACCAATTCTACTGTGTAATATCTTGAAAGCTGTGTTGCTTGTGATTTTTTTTTTGGTTTTTATTTTTAAGCATGACTCTTTGTAGAAGCTTTGTCTAGAATACAGTGCCATTGTTAATAAAGCATGAACAGACTGGAGTTGTGCTGAGGAAAAAGAAATGTCGGCCGAGGGATTTAAAGCAGACCACTGCAAACCAAACGTTGCAATTATCTGCAGCCGAAAACAAGTAGCTTTTAATGTGTTCATTTGGCCAAGAAGGGAGAGGAGAATTATAGACCATTGCTCTTTTCCTTTCTCACTTTCATACTGTCTTCTTCTCCTTTATATAGTTTATCCGTAATTTCAGTATGTGTTTTGCTCCTTAAAGCTATTTTATCTGTAGGCTTATGAGGTCACTCATGTGTGAATTCCTTTGTTAGTCATCTCACCTTTTGCCTTGATGATAGAAAATTGATCAGGCCTAAAGTACAAGTTCAATAGACAACCCCCTTGGTCCTTTGTCTAGGAGAATAACTACCATTGAAGGCCATGAGCAGGTTACTATTAATATGACAGCCTGCTCTATCTCCCACTGTAATTTATAATGAAATACCTAATCTCCATTATTTTGATCCAAGCAGGCGATCCCATGAAAAAGTCTTTTCATCCAGTTCCCAATGGCTGTTACATGAGAAATGGCAAACCAATAATTTTTGTCAAGTTTTTTAAGCCAACAGAAATGCTTTTCCACTGCTACAGTTTCAAAAGGCACAGATAAAGCTCATTCACTGAGATGAATGAAAAAGCCATCTGGGGTTTTTCTTTTTGACTTCCTTTCCTTTTCTCCATCCTTGTAATCAAATTTGAGCAAAATCAAATGGGGCTTTCTATGAAAGTACCTTTTGTTGATCTGAACGAGCTGGTAATTTACAAAATACCCTTCCTTTGTGAGGAAGGCTAAAGAAAAAAAGAATCAGTAGCTTTTAAAGCTGGGCCTTAGTGGGACTCTAAATGCAATGAAAGCAGTCTGTGTTGAGAGATTGAAATGCATTTCAAAGCCAGGCCTGACTCCGGGTACGAGGAAGAACAGACCTATGTGCATTTGGTAGGAAGAAGAATGTGAATAAAAAAGGGAGAAAGGGAGAGAAACAAGAGGGAAATCTGGATAATACATTAAAGTAACCGTAATTTTGGAGATGCATTCATCTTACAGAAATTGTGTACGTAGGCAGTGATACTGAAGTAGGATATTTGCTCAAGCAGGATGCTCAACAATTTGAGTCTTTAAAGTTTGGAGCTGCATGGGCTTGTGGAGAAAGTCGGCTCGTGATGTGTGTGATGTTTTGTTCCAACTTTTTCTTCTTCTTGGCATTGGGATCTTGTGGAAAGTACCTCAAGAAAGCCTGAAGACGCTAGTTTTCAGACAATTAATACTTGCTTTTTTCCCTCTTTTTGCTGCTAGATTTCCTCATGACAGTGACTCTTCTTCATCCACTTGGATTCAGAGGGATGGCATAGATATCTCAAAAACAGTAAGTAATGTATGATATTTTCTTTAATTATTGGAAGAGTTTGGAATCATCATACATGGCTAGAAGGAAAATAGGTTTTGAGCACTTTTGCATTCTTTGATGTGAATTACTTTGGGTTTGATTTAACTGTTTATCATAATATTACTATCATGATAATGATTGTGTTTCTCAGTACTGTTGTGTATTCTGTGATAGCTAAGTGTTATGTAGCATGTAATACATGTTTTCCTAGCACAACAGCTTAAGAAACAATGCAAATATTGTGGGGAACTTTCTTTGGAGATGTTAAGTTTTCTTGTTTCTCACACCACATAACCTGCCTTACACATTTAGAATTTTGATTCCTAGTAATATGTTTTCTGAGGACCTTTCTATTTGTGCTTGAAATAAAATGCTAGTATAATTTGCATGAGCTTATTTCTTCAAAATAAATATCTACAGAGAGGCAAAAGTTGTTTTGATAATACAAACCCATCAGACAATTTTTAAGGTGGCTTAAGCTGTATTTCTCATAATTTAATCAAACATTATAATTAAAATAACAAAGCTTTGTTTAGAGATATTTTCTCCTTCTAATAAAGTGAAAGTCCATTTTCAGCTTCCTAAATATCAGATAGATGTGTGTCATCTGAAGACATAATAATACTTTACATGTCACAAGTATTTTTAAATTCAGAGGCATCGTTGGCATTTCTAAGTAACCGTGGTGCAAGTTTGAAATGTGTAAATGCCTTAGTCAGAATGAAACAATATGGAGCAGAATTGTTCTAATGTCTCTGTGAATGTTGGAACAGTGTCTGCGTTTGTGCCAGGCACAGCCAAGCAAGTGCAACCTGAGACTTCTATGCGGTCAACCAAGAGACGTTTGTTCCTGGGACAGGATTAAATGAAACCAAGACCTATGTTGTTTAACCCTTAGAGTAACTGTCAGAGTTGTTTTTTCTTAGAGACGCTGGGACAGGAAATGGGTCCAGATAGTTTCGCAAAGAGGGCCAAACCCTTTTCCCCTCTAACTGTTCCTTATAGCAAGTCTAGATTCCTGGACGTTTGTGTGAGAAGTCTTGTTTTCTATGCTGTCGTAGCTTTAGGTTCCTTTTCCAACTCCCCACAACAGTGATCTTTGCCTGTGGTTTTGAGCCATTTGCTGCCTCCTAATGTCTAACTCTAAAATAGCACTCATGGCATTCTGCCAAGAAGGTGGCAGTAGGGTATTGGTTTGTATTGGTATTGAAGTTCCAAGGTTGTTGTTACCCATAATTTACAATAATTGCTACAAAACAGATGATTAAAACATCAGGGCTGGGAGGGAGGGAGAAGAGTAAAATTAATTGGTACACATCTTGCTGGATCTAAGTGTGGTTTCTCCCTGTGAGAACTAATTGGATTGTTGTGCTGTCCATCAAACACGCCGACAGTCTTAGACTGATGGAGAAGCACAGTATAAAAGAGCTTTTCTCAGAGATGTAATAATTATACCAGTTATGCAGAATTTTTTCTCAGAATACTTATTTCATTCTCATTTATATACATTAAGATTGTTGTTAAATTAGAATTGTTGCTATGTTTTAGTTCTTAAAGAAAAAGTTTATTATTTAGGAGTGTCATTTTTTATTGGTAATCCAAATTAGTACCAGGATAATAATGCTTTGTCTTTTGCTTACTGGTTTTGTGTTTAGTCAGTCTTGTAAGCATTTTGCAAAATTTCTCTCCTGTGCTATTTTTAAGTACTTTGATAAGAGCTAGAGGTACTTTTTCTTGGTGTAGTTGTAAAGAATCACTGTAAGGGCATGTTAAGGAACAGAGATAATCAGGCCTGAAAATCAGCTAAGGTTTCTATTTGCTCAGTTTATCAAGGATCAATTGTTCTAAAACTCTTGTTAGTGGAACAATGAATGTTTCTTCTTGCCCACAACGTAAGTATTAGTATTATTCTGTAAGCACCTGCATTTCGGGAAACTGGGAGTTGGATATTTCCCACCTAACCATTGGGGCAAGTGGAACCTTCTCAAATATTTTGCTTGCAGGCCTCATATTTGTGGATATAACAATTAATACACTCACACCCAACTCTTTGCTAAGCTAAAACAAAGACAAACAAACAAAAGACTACTCCTGGAAAATTTAGAAACCTAGACCTTTATGGTGTATTCAAAAATGATTAGAGGAAAAGAAAGAGGGAAACATTTCTAAAGACTGAAGAGCATCTGAGATTGACTTTAAAGTTGTTTTACTTTTTGTAAAATTAAAACTTCCTTGAGCTTTGTGTCAGGAACTGGGTGCTACCTTCCTATTACAGTGACGGCATTTAAGTTTGAATGCTTTCACGGACTAGAAATAGAACCCAAAGCTGGAGATGAGGTTTGTGCAGCTCCGATTCTTCTGCCAATAGAACCTATTATCGGAAAGTTGTCTTTTAAAATCTTCAGCAGGATCAAGTAAACGTGTCCATGCTTTGATGTACTGACAAGTTTTAGACTGCTTGACGAATCAGTGTGCTTTAAGAGGTCACATTCTTTAGTGTTCAAAGTATAGGGAAGTAGTGGCTTGTTTCATTTCCAGTGTTATATTAATGTGGCTTTGGGCTGATTGATGGCATTTTAGGGGCTCACCTTCCACAGGTGTCAAATGGGAATATTAACTACCTTGCTTGTTTCTTTTCTTGACTCCTATGGGCTGGGCCAACATTTTGACATGAATATGATGGTTGGGTCTGGTCAGCTTAGTTGGTAATGACATAATGACAAAGAAGATAAGACCAAGTTTCACTACTAATCCCAGATAGGAGCCAATATTTGATGACAGAGGGGACAAGGCAAGAGTGCAGGGCAGGTTTAAAGTCAAGTCATTCCAGAAATTGATTAGACAACTCCATGAAACAGTAAGCATGGAGCAACATCTGAAGTGGAAGAAAATGCACAACTCTCATCATTTTCTAACCCAGGGATAGTCGACCTTTTTATACCTACCGCCCACTTTTGTATCTCTGTTAATAGTAAAATTTTCTAACCACCCACTGGTTCCACAGTAATAGTGATTTATAAAGTAGGGAAGTAACTTTACTTTATAAAATTTATAAAGCAGAGTTACAGCAAGTTAAAGCACATAATTATAATTACTTACCAAGTACATTATGTCGGATTTTTGCTAAGTTTGGCAGAATAAATCTTTATAAAACAACTTACTATAGTTAAATCTATTTTTTCATTTATACTTTGGTTGCTCCACTGCCACCCACCATGAAAGCTGGAACGCCCACTAGTGGGCAGTAGGGACCAGGTTGACTACCTCTAACCTCAGTATGGGGAAGCTGGGAGCATGACAGCGAAACTCTACTTATGTAACACCACTTTTAACAGGGCTTTGATGCAGGTTGCAATGAACACAGTAGACATAAATAATGGCTAAATAGGAACAGGGAAAGTGTAAATTTAGGGAAAAAGAGCAGCACACATGTGAAGGCTGTACATTTCAAAAGTGGTTTTTTTTTTGTTTTGTTTTGTTTTTAGTAAAGACTTGGTTCAGGGTTTTCAGCAGCTAAAATAAAAATGGAAATAAACTCATTTAAAGATTAAATCCAAATAGTGAGCCATTTTATTCACATTAACCTAATCCTTGCAACAACCCCAAACCTTCTATCATTATGCTCATTTTAGAGTGAAAAAAGCGTAGAATCAGAGAACTTCAGTGATCGACTTCTAGTTAACAGCATGTGGCTATGTGGATTAAATCTGGGTCTCTCTCACCCTTATAGCCTGGGCCTTCTTTGGGTAACACAGATGTGAGTTGTCTCCACAATCTCCTGCACGTGCAAAACTTCTTTTTGTGTTTGTCAAAGGCCAGCTCATGACTTCAGACCTCAACTTTTCATTGAGGTTCTCTAATAGAATCTACTTTCACAGAAAAATGAGTGAAACATGTAGATTTTATTGAGGGAGAAATGGGAGCTGGGTGGTGAGGAGTTTACCTTGCATATCTGACATCATACCACTTGAATATCCCTAGTGAACATTCTAGTATGTAAAATGCCTTAGTTTGCCGGTACTGGAGTTTTTCTCTTTTGACTCTTCCCTCATGCTCCACCTAGATCCCCTAGCTGTTTTCTTTTATTCCTGGATCCCCTTTTTTTCTTTTTTTTCTTGTGTGTGTGACATAGACAGAGAGAGGGAAAGACAAAGAGGAAGGGAGAGAGATGAGAAGCATCACTTCTTCATTGCTGCTCCTTAGTTGTTCATTGATTGGTTTCTCATATGTGCCTTGACAGGGGGGCTACTGTATACTGAGTGACCCCTTGCTCGAGCCAGCGACCTTGGGTCCAAGCTAGTGAGCCTTGCTCAAACCAGATGAGCCCATGCTCAAGCTGGGATCTCAGGGTCTCAAACCTGGGTCCTCTACATCACAGACTGATGCTCTATCCACTGTGCCACTGCCTGGTCAGGCTGGATCCCCATTTCTATCTCAGTCTTTAAAGTCCTCGTATCTCTATTATGTTTTTGCCCCCAGATCTTAAAATGGAACTTTCATATCTAAGCCAAGTGCCATGTTTAACATACCCATAAACCTGCTAGTAATAGTTCTTGTCATGCTTACAGTAGTGAGGATTATGTAGCAATTGAAGATAAATATCCTACTACATGTTTGCCATTAGGAAAAACATATTAGCTTTTCAGGCACTTATGTAGTTCTGAAAGAGTATTTTTCAGTAGGACTTCATGGAGGATACAGAAGACAGCATCGACATCAATCGATGTAACAGGATTTCCTTTGCTTTTGCCTGTAGCTACTCCTGCGCATGAATCCAGGGTACCATAGCAGAACTTAGAGCATGCTAGTTTGTGTGCGGCTTTGAACAGAAAGTTAAGGATGGAGGGAAAGGTGAAGTTAAATAAGGGAAAAGAAATAAAGTTGGAAGAAATAATTTATTTAGTAACTTAATGCTAGAAATGAATTTGAGTCTCCTTTTTCAGTTGTGTCCCATAAATGCCATTGTACACTACAATAGGAAACTATATGTTTAATTTACATAAAAATGAGCAATGTCACGTATACTTAAATGATAACAGAATGCTAATACCTAGAAAAAGGACATAGAGACTGATAAATGAAACCAAGTCTTTAGCTTTAGTAGCACAAAGGCTTAGGCTTGAGGAAATACATTGAATCATGTGATTAAATTGTGATGAGATATTTGGGCTTGTATTAGTTCAGCTTCTAGGCACTTGAGAAAATTTGAAGAGAGAAGTGCAGAAACAACTATAATGGCTCAACATATGTAATTTTTTGGAGTTTGGGACATGGAGTGAAAACTGAGAAACATTCTTCAAATCTTAGAAACAGGTTTAGTTAGAAAGCTTTCAGTGAGACATTTGCATACACAGTATATTTTTTGCATAGGTTTTCTTTTGAGTTGCTTTTGAAGACTTTACTCTGCTTTTTGCTTAACCAGTTGATGTTATAAGGTTCTTGGAGCTGTGAACTTGATTGTCAGCCAGTGTAGCTCTTTTAGGAGAGGATATCCAATCTGCCAGCCATCTAAATTGCCTATATATTGTCATAGCTCTAATAAGTATGTACTACAAGAGTGAGTTGGAAGCTAAAAATAAATGCCTTCTAATGTTCACAAACTACTTATAAAGTGCTCTGAAACCAATATGAAAGATTATATATTTTTTTCTCCCACTAAGGAGAGTTACAAGGGCAGATTAAAAAATGTACAATTTCTTTCATTGGTAGGGGAAGCTCTCTTAACAAATGTATGCTAGACCACTGGGGGTGAAAAAACATGGGTATAATGACAAAAAAATGTGCTGACAAAAATATACCACATAGCTATTTTCAATTACTTTTACAAACTGAAGAAAGGGCAGAGGACTTCATCGAAGAGAGCAGTTTAGTATCCTAACACTTCAAGGTAGGAGCCAGCAGAACACAGTAAAATGAAGATGTGAACACAAGGAAATTTAAGACACCCTCATCCCCCAAGCTTCTGCTATGCAGAAAGTTTGAATTTGGCTAGGGCTCATTCATGAATTCAGGATTTCTGTTGTCTGTTGGGTAGGCCAGACCTGGAAATAAGGCCGGTTAAGCTCATAACAGATTCCTCTTCTCAACCCTGATTAGATGACATCTCTAAAACAATTTAGAAATTCTTTCTGTTCTGGATTACTAGGCATAGCCAAGGAAATGATCACTTGTCATTCCTCACAGAAAATTTTAATACAGACAGGTTACTTCTCTAGCCTCCAGAAAAAAATAATAATTCAGCTGCCCACAGCAATAGCACAATTCATGATCAATACGGTGAATATAAAAAAATAAAAGGGAGAGGGGTTGGAAGTGTGAAGGGAGGGCAGGAGACAGAAGATGAAGGAAAGAAAAGGAAAATTCCAAGAGCTCAAAACCATTTAAAGATTTTAGAGCTACACTCTGTGTTAGGGAGCTTCTACTACTGGGTTTATCTGCCCACCCCTAAGGGGCAGCAGGATCTCCAGTTGCTGTATGTTATTTCTAAAGGCCTATGAATATACTTAATATTATAGTATAATTTTATATTTGGGAAATTAAAAAATACTGTATTGTTTTAATAATTTAAAGCTCAGAAGCTAATGTTCCACAGAATCATTTTGGTCTGATGTCTGATGAGAATGCACAGAGGGTCAGTCATTTTCGGCCTGCAAAACCTCTGGATGAAGGAGGAGCAGCTATGTCAGAATGCATTGGTACTGGGGGGAAGGGCATAAGATTTTATGCATTTATTAAAAAGAGGGCATGGGATAAAATAGGTTAAGAAGCACTATTGCAGACCAAGAAGAGCAGACTTGGGAGTTAGTCTTTATTCAACAAATATATATTTATTGAGCACTCTGCTGGACTTGACACTCAGGTGGGGAAATCTAGGACAGAACTGAACAGAAACATGTGGAGCACAGGTGAATTCTGGGCTCAAGACAAACACTTGGGACCATCTTTCAATAGTAATATCAAGTAAGTTAAGGAACAAGAAGGACACAGTGTATTTAGTAACAAAGAGTTTGTGATAGACTTTCTGAGAGCATCTGGGTAGAGGAATGACGCGGAATCCAGGCCACAGTGGGCTAAGGTAAGAGGGGGAGGTATGGGAGAGAAGATTGCCTCTGTGGACGGTCCTTAGAGGCAGCTGCCCTGGGACAGGCAGCTCTGCTAGGGTCAGAGCTGGAGTAAAACTTGGAAAATAAGGGAAAGATTTTTTAGATGACAGATAATTTGAATTGCAAAGTATTTAAATACATATGAAACATAAGTACCTATTAATTCATTGAGTGTTCATGAAAATGCATTATGAGGTGGAATATGAGATGAAGAATGAATAGTTCTTGTTTTCAGAGTGTTTGTAGATGAATTACTCAATAAGGTCAATCACTAATAACAGTAATAGGCTGGAAATATTATGGCTCAGCAAAGTAGTAAAAACAATGCTTTGTGGATCAAAAGTTATTCATCCATGTGGGATCAGGATAGGTATTATGGAGAAGCAGAACTTTAAAGGATTAAAGTTAGCACCAGAAGCTGTTTGAGAACCAAAGCATAAAGAATGTGAAAGGTCATGTTGGGTTTTGGGTTATTATATATATTAAGACTATTGTCTTAAAAGATCATGCAGGACACATTGGACTTCTATTGTTGGGGCTTTGAACTCTGACTTCATAGATTTGGAATAATTCTGTGAGCAACTAGAAGGTTTTTGAATAACATAAGAACATGATCCAAAGGTCTACATTAGGAAAATGAACTTGGCAACCATACCTAGAAATGTTTGAAGCAGAAAAGTGAGGAAGCTAGTTAGGAAACTTGTGAAATAAACCAGGTGACAGAAAACCGGAGGCTCAGTCAGAGTAGTGACAATAGGAATGAAGTAAGATGGAATTAATTCACTCGTTAATTCAATAGATATTAGAACATGCCCAGTGATAAGATTTCACATAGGAGGGATATGTGTGTGAAGGAAACCACAGCTACTCAGCTTAGCTTTTGTATAATGAAGGCAGCTATAGGTAATATGTAAACAAATGAATGTGGCTGTGTCTAGTAAAACTTTATTAATGTTGGGCAGTGAAGATATTCTGTATGATATTATAGTGATTAATACATGTCATTATATATTTGTCCAAACACATAGAATGAATAACAGCAAGAATGAACCCTAATGGGAACTATGGAGTTTGGATAATAATGATGTGTCAGTGTAGGTTTATCAATTATAATATACAGTGTGTCCATAAAGTCATGGTGCACTTTTGACCGGTCACAGGAAAGCAACAAAAGACAATAGACAGTTTCATACCTATTCAGTGTAGTTCAATGTGGGCTCGTGCACAGATTTTTTTAGGGCTCCTTAGGTAGCTATCCCATATAGCCTCTATAGACTCATCACTGACTGATGGCCTACCAGAACAGGGTTTCTCCACCAAACTGCCAGTTTCCTTCAACTGCTTATCCCACCGAGTAATGTTATTTCTATGTGGTGGCGCTTTGCTATAAATGCGCCAATATGCACGTTGCACTTTGGTCACGGATTCGAATTTAGCGAGCCACAGAACACACTGAACTTTCCTCTGTATCATCCACATCTTGACTGGCATGGCCGTGGGCTGCTCTGCTGTATACACGGTGTTACGTCATCATCTGCACATGCGCACATGCTGCCACATCATTCTACAGAAACTGGGAGGGTTTTCCTTTTATTTGGTGCAGATTTTACATTTCTATCACCTTTTGTTGCTTTCCTGTGACCGGTCAAAGTGCACCATGACTTTACAGACACACTGTATATCCCACTATGGTGAGTGATGTTCATAATGGGGAGGCTGTGCGTGTGTTAGTGCCTGGGATATATGGGAACTCCCTGTACCTTCCTCTCAATTTGGCTGTGAACCTAAAACTGCTCTAGAAAAATAAACTTCTTTAAAGAATGACCTTTATTAATGAACACTAAAATTTGAATATTCACGTCATGAAATATTTTTCCTCTTTCGATGTTTTGTAGTCAGTTATAAATGTAAAACCACTCTTAGCTTGAGGGCAGTACAAAAATCTACAGTAGACCAAAGCTGGCCTGTAGGCAGTAGTTTTTCCCCTCCTGCTTTAGGAATGCAGATCCCTGGGTTTTACACTCAATCAGAATAATTGGCGGCAGGACCTAGCAATCTACCTCTTAGAAAGGTGTGATTTTTATTCTACTCCGCTTAAGAACTGAACAAATAACGGGGCAATGGTTGTACATGGTTCCCTGAAAAATATAGTCTCCAGGTCTCAAATCACAGAGGTTTGCAATGATCAGGAGCCCAGGACTGGGAGCCATGGAGGGCCATGTGGCCTGGTGCTTGGCATGGAAAGAATGGCCTAAGATACATGGCTCAGGACACCAGGCTTGTGGTTAGTGCTTCACTGAATGACCATAGAAAGGGGGCAAGACTTGGCAGGAAGGCATAGAAAGAGAGGAGAAGGCTGATAGATTCAAAAAATCAGAATTTGGAGAATTCAGGCTCATGAGAGTGGGAAAGAGAAGTATAAGATCAAGGGACCGAGGCACAAGACCAGATGTTTGTGGTTAGAGCAGACTTCCAGAACAGATGTGAACCTTATTGTAGTATGAAACAGGGCTGCATCAGGACCTGACCAATGTGGGTGTGGTGAGCTTTGATGGAGATGAGAGGTCAAATGCTTGTAAACCAGGGGCTTAACGGGAGTAAAGTCAACACAATTGGACAACACAACTGGATCAAGTATCCAGGATGAAAATTCAGATGGCCAGAGTGGTGAGAGAAGAGAATTGTCAGCATGGGCTAGTCTGGGTAAAAGGCCTGGAGTACGGTGCATAATATTTAGACAGGTAGAGACCAATGGGAAGAGGAGGAGAAGAGATGTTCACCAATCATCTCTGTGCATCTTTAGTGGGCCTTTATGTGTGTGAACTCACTTGACCTTGCAACAGCTGTTGAGGGGAGCATTACTCCACTTCCATCCAGCAGCGAAGAATCTGAAGTTTATACAGTTAAAAGTCCAAGTCATAGAGAGGATAAAATGAGAAACTGGTCTCTATGCTTGGGAAGCTTGTTATCTTTTTCTTTGTTTTTTTTGTGTATTAGCTTCAATAGGTTTGTCAGTCATATTTTCTTAGAGCAGTGTTTTGAGAAAGGTTTTGAGGTAAATACCAAGGTCAGAAAGAGTTGTGCTTAATTAGTAAATTTGATATGGACACAGGAGGGGAGAGCTGTAGCTTCCCCTCTTTGTATTTGCCATCCCCTGTGCATGCTAACTGCCTGTCCAAAGGGGAAATACATTCAGTATTTGCAACTGAGCGAAGAAAAGAAGTCGAAAGGAGCAGGCTGTATTTAATAGACTATGACAAGAGCAGGCTGGCTGGCAGGAGGACCAGGGAGAGGCATGGAAGGGAAAAGCCTGGTGAGAGGGGGACAGATTCTAAGTTTTGAGTTTAACCTGCCTGATCCTGGGAACCATAGAAGGTGTTTTGCTTTGTTTTTCTTAAAACAGGAGAACCACATAATGAAAATGATGATTAGAAAGCTTAGTCTGGTGGTTGAGATAAGAGGAGAAAAGGGAATTACAGAAGCACTGTTATCCAGGTGTGAAATGTTAGAAGCCTAGATCAGGGGGGTTAAATAGTTTATGAATAGCAATAATGGAAAAAGAAAGCAATATTTAAAAGGATTATTAGGATTTGGTAACTACTTAGATACAGAAAATAATATAAAAGAGAAGGAAGAATCAAGGTTGACTGGGATGAGATTTTGTTGTGTGTTTTACCAAAGCTGGCCCTTCCGTAGGAGCTTCCAGAAGTCCCACAATCAAGTATATTTGCAAACAGTATATACCCAGCCCACATTTTGGAGATCCGCAAAACATGTTAGCATATAAGATACTTTAAGAAGTCCTGCAGAGAAGAAAGCTTTTTAATTGTATGTAACCCACCTTTTATCCACTTTAACTGAATGAATAGCTCCTCTTACACGACGGTTTAGGTCTATAATACATATCTTGGAAATGCTGGAGAAATTGTTATGCTATTTGTAAGGCTGGTGGTTGTGGTCATGCTGATTCACATTGAATTCCAGCAGACAGTAAAGGAACTATGGAGCCAGGAAACGGTGAGCCATTCCAATTTATTGGAGGCTCGTAAAGGCAGGCAAGCCAAAAGAAGAAAGAAAAGAAAAACAAAACAAAAAACAAACAAAATAAAAAAAGGGAAAAAAACCCCTGCTTTTCTCAGTGGAGGGCAAGGGATCAGAAAACCAACTGCACCTCTCAATGGTGGGGCCTGGTCTGATCTCATCGCCCCTGAAGGGAAGCTCTTATATTCTTACAATAGTGCTGTCACCTGTTTATGCACTAATTGCACAAAGGGCTTGCAGCCAGTAAACCTGCAAGCAAGCCTGACACAGCTGTTTTCCCCACACTGTGGTAAAAAAATAAGGAGGCTTTTTGAAAGAGAACAAAATGAGTTTTCTTTGGAGCTATGCTGAATTTGAGAGTAGATCTCTTAGAGTGCAGACGTTCTAGAGATTGGTGAGGAGGTTAGGGTTGGAAAGACAGTCATAAATTTGGAAGAGATTGTTGAAGTTGAGACTATCTAATAAAAGCTGTTTTCTGGGGTGGAGGGCGTAAATGCTTGTCAGTTCTCCATGTTAGAGGGTGGGAGATGGTAGAGGAGGCAGCTGAAGGAGACAGGAGATCAATGGGCAGGTGAATGTAAGGGGAATCTGCATAGGGCAGTGCCATAAAAAGGAAGGAAGTGATTTCAGGAACTTGGGAGTGTGAGAAAAGTCCACTCACTGCGTTTGGCAAGAAGGAGGTAACTGGTTGTCCAGCAGTCAGTTTATGTTGGTGCAGAGCATTCATTCCACAAAAGGGTACTGAAGAAAGCAACGTGACCCCTGCCCTTCACTAGAACATATTGTCTCCTGAGGAAACAGAGGTCACACTTCACTATCACATTAAGGGACAGCTGTGCTGACAGAGGTGTCCAGGGCTACTGAGCATGGGAGAGGGAGAGGCTGTAAATGCCTTGTTTACAGAGGTGACTGTTAGAAGAACCTGTATGTGGTGGTTCCTGGGTCCAAACTCTCTTCCTCACTTGCTGGAGCTTCTCCAGGGTCCCCTTGCTCGTAGGCAAGGTCTAAATCATCCATCCCCTCGAAGTCATTAGTGATAGGAATTCGGCTTGCTGCCTCTTTCTAGGCATTATTATATTATAAAAGGTGAACAAAGCCAGAAATAAAATGTCTAAACTTTTGGAAATGTGAGGATTTTCCTAAATACAGGTTGGTTCGAAACTTAAACTAAAAATGTTTAAATGACATTTTACCATATTAATAATACATTAGAAAGTAGTTAAAATATTATATATATAATATGTACATAGCATATATGTATATAGATGTATACTAATATGTATATTGAATATTATTTAATTTTTTGCAAACATGCTTTAAATTATACTCACCAGATGATTGAAAGCCTGTCATCAAAATATTTAATCAATATTTAATCATTTCTTATACTTTCAAGGCATAACATATGGAAATAAAATAATTAGTAGATATTTATAGTTAATTATTAGAAAACTGAGGAGAGAACAGAAAAAGAAATAAAGTGAACAGCTTAAATTTAATACAAAGATCACATTTTACACTATTAATAATGTTATATTAAGCTTTGAAATTGAAATGTGTTCTGGAAAATAAGCCATGTTTGTTTTTACACATGGCTCGACTGTATTATGTCAGCTTCAGGGAAGATTACAGTTTCATAGAGCAATCCAGAACAAGAAGACTGCAGCTGGATGACATTCTCATGCCTCTGAAAAGTAAAAATCACAGTAATAATTGTCATTTATGAGATCTACTATATGCCAAGCAATTTGTAAATGATAACATATACACAGTCTCATTTACAACAGCCAGAAGGTAAATATTTATAGGTCATGAAACCGAAGCTCAGCCTGACCAGGCAATGGTGCTGTGGATAGAGGTCAGACTGGGATGCAGAAGACTCAGGTTCGAAATCCTGAGGTCGCCAGCTTGAGCACACACTCCCCTGGTTTGAGTAAGGCTCACCAGCTTGAGCCCAAGGTCGCTGGCTTGAGCAAGGGGTCACTCATTCTGCTGTAGCCCCCCAGTCAAGGTACATATGAGAAAGCAATCAATGAACAACTAAGGTGCCGCAACAAAAAATTGATGCTGCTCATTGCTCTCCCTTCCTGTCTGTCTGTCCCTATCTGTCCCTCTCTCTGTCTATCTGTCACAAAAAAAGTAAATAAAGAAAATAAAAAAAGAAACCGAAGTTCAGAGAAGACAGGAAACTTGCCCAGCATCATAGAGCTGGGATTTAAATTTAGTCCATGGAAAGCCATGTTTTTTCCCTCTCCACCTGTGAAGTCCTAGTGCTGTGATGAACTAACTGCCTTCTGAGTTGGTGTTAGTATCTTCACAAATGACCTAGGAAGTGGTAGACTGTCAAAAGCTTATGACAATACTAGACTGAGCTCTCCGGGTATTAGTGAAGAGTTCATTCCTCTGTCATTTTACACTAAGGTGTTGAATTGTGTACTGTTTTGAAAATCCTTGAAGGTAGCCTAAAATTGAACAGGAATAAAGCCAGAAATGTGAGTATATACTGAAGGGAGTGAGGAAGGAAATTACTGTCAACGTTGTCATGCTGTAAGTAGATGGTGAGCTTGTTGTAAGCACCAGATGAAATTACACACCGTCATGGGAAGCAGTGTACAGGAATATCAGCCCACTGTGCCCTATGCTTCAAGCTATTTTAACCTATAGAAGAGAAATGTCTAACAAGGTCATGGTTAAATTTCCTCTTGTTTTGAAATGACTTTACTGAGGGTAAGTTGAACTCAACAACTTAGTGTTGTCAGAGAAATTTAATCTCTGCCCCAGGTGCACCCTCCCATGACCTTGGTCCTTTACCTCTACTCACCACATAGACTTTCCCTTTTGTTTCCTGAACTCTCTTATTATTTTGTCTTTGTGTTTACTTTACCTACTTCTGTCTTTGGATTGTCATTATTGCATCCTCATGCTTCCATTTTGTTTTGCCCATTGTTGGGGGGTGAGTGCTGCATCTTCTGGGCAAATACCTTCAGCAAAACAGTAAAAGTTTGCTCTTTGCTCTTGTGACTTTTGTTGTAATCTTGTAAAATAGCGTACCCCTATCCTGTTTGTTTTTTTTTAACTTTCGCTCAAGACCTTTTACAGTTTCCTCCAAATTTCTCTAGAAACTTTATAGTTTTTATCCTTACTTTTGCTTCAAGTGCTTATTTAAGAATTAGTGTCCACATTCTCCAGATTGGTCTCTGTGCATTCTTCTCTTCACTGATTTTCTTTATCTCCTCATGTTGCTTTCTTTTTCTATCATGTTTCTTTTCTATCTTTTCTCTTGTTTGTGCCTTCATATCCATGTTTTTCTCTCCTGTAGAACTCTGGGTAGAATAAACTGCTCCCTATTGTGTTCTTTTTTCATAACTTTTCTCTGAAACTCTCCTTTATCTTTTAACCTTAATACTCTCTTATGAAATTCCTCTCCCCAAAATCCATTAACTTTTCTTCATTTTTCAACTATAACCTCCCCTTCAATCTATTCCAAACCCATCAGATGTTTGAATCACTCCCTCACCTCCGACTTTCTTCTTGACCTTCTCCTAACTACTTTGTCACTATCCTACACTGAAATTGTACTCACCAAAGAAGTTCTAATGACTTCTTCCTGGACAAATTGAATGTTCTTTCATCTCTGATCCTCAGCTTTTTTGGCAATAACTCTATCTGAAAGATGGTGGGTCATCTTTGAAATACTTCTGAAGTGAGGTAGGCTTTTTTTATTTTTCATTTTTGAACTAACAAGACATCTTCTAGAATGTTCATCATTTTGTTTATTTTGTTTATGAGAGTCAGAGATAGCTTGAGTTTGCATTTCTAATGGCTGTCTTTAAAAAAATCTTGACATTCTGAATTTGGGTAGGATTCTCTTCCCTGAAGGATGGACTTCTGAGTCAGTGTTGTACCCACCCCTCACACACTGAATTTCTCTAAATCTAATTTGCAAGTGATTACCACAGTCAGGAAATAGAAATAAATTACTTTTCTTTGGAAATCATTCCCCGGGTCTTTTTGATTTTTGTTAACAAACTTCAAACCTCCCCAAGGTCAAATTCAGTTGAAAATTAGAATTTTCAATATTTTTGAATGAAAGTTGAAAGAATAAAAACTTCCATCCACAATTCTAATTAATAACAAAAATGACCTTATCCTCTATTTGGCTCTATAAATATATTTTTTGTAACTATTTTTTGTTCTTGACAAATTTTTATCATCATTATGTACAACAGGAGTTAAAAGTTCCAGTGATAAGGGGGAAATGATTTAGAGATTATTAATGTGTGGCTCTGTAACAAAAGCCTTCGATCAGATTGCTGCTGCTTTTCCCTGAGAAGGGCAAAGGGAATGTAGCCTTAGACTTTTCTGATTCCTTCCTGCCGCTTTCTGTCACTCTTATTAACGTTAGTTAAATATAGCTTTCTTAATTCCCAAGAACGGTTCTGAAACGAGTGTTTTGACTAGTAGTATGTAGGAGACAAAAAGTCCAAAGACAAAGGCAAGCTGTGCACTGACTGATTGATGTCACTTTAATAACCTAACTGCTTGATGAGCACTTACATGATTTAGTTACTGATCTCCAACCTTTCAGAGCTGAGGAATAAATTGCTGATGTATTTCACCCAGGTACTGTCAAAAATTTTGAGCAAAGGTATATTCTGTGCTATTTTAGGAGGCACATTCCTGAATTACATCATTAAGTAGTTCATCAGAGAAAATAGGGCAGTTTAGTGAAAATATTTCATAGCAGAATCAGACTGTTTTCTGAATTGGTGTTCTCCTTAATTTTTCCAAGCTGGGTACATTTTAAAGTAGGAAGAGAATAATATGCAGTCTTTTTTTTTCTGATTAATGAATAATGAAAAAAATCAGAAGCGTGATCTATTCAACATTCCACCAGGATAATACATCTGATACCATTCTCCAGAAAATCAAATCTAGGCACCGTCTCTGTCTTGAACTTATACCACAGAACTATGCCTTTCTTGAACATGAAGAGAAAATACTGATGATGCTTCATAGGAATAAACATACTAACTAGTCTTTGTGCAGTGAAATGTGTGCTTAGAGCAAACCACCCAATGTAACCCTGCCCAGCTTCTCTCATATCAATGAAGTCATGTTAAAATGATAATGATGGGCCATCTCTAGGAGGTAAGTGTCAACGTTTATTTATTCAACTTGTTTGAGAATTTATTTGATGCAGCTACTCTTTCAGGTGTTGGGGATGAAGCAGTAAGCAAAATAGTATCCTTAATCTTTGGAAGGTAATTAGAATTACAGGTAATTCTTGGTTTATGGGCATTTACAATATAGTGAGATAAGTGCTCCATTAGTTTTAGGCCTAGGGTGCAATAGGAATACACAAGAAGTCATTCTGCAAGGGCACGGAGTGGTTGAAGGAAGGCTTACTGGAAGAAGCAGGGGTCAAACTGGTACTATAATGAACAGTGTTGGGCAGGTAAAGAGATGGTGGGGCGGGCAGAATATTCTGAGAAGTGGAAACAGCATGTACAAAGTCCCAAACATGAGAAAATGTGACTCACTCAGGGAATGTTGTACAGTGAGAGGAATGGGGAGAAATGAAGATGAAGAGAAAGTAAAGCCCAAATTATGACCAGTTGGTGTCTCATGCTAAGGAGCAAGTATATTTATTCTAGTCAGGATAGTAAGCTATGGAAATATTTTGAACAGAGGTTGCATTCATAGAGGTCAGAGGGGCCCATCACTCTCCTAAGTCATTGTGCAAAATCTCCCTTGTTGGAATTGAGCCCATGGCTCTAAGTCCGTTAACTGTTGGCTGTGAAATCCCTATTAAAGTCTGTAAATCATGGCTTTGTATGCATTTTGATTTATGGACCTGTGAAGCACCTGTCTCAGGGTAGTAAGAAAACCAGAGGATTTCCTGTGTAGAGGGCAGAGGATAGAGGACTCACATATTTCCATCATTGAGCATTCCCAGGTAAGTGTGATATCTGATTGAATTTCCAGGTACCTATTAGTTCTACATTTCTCTAAAAGGTGGCACCTGCAGCAGGAAGCAACATGCACTGGTAGAACCCCCTTCAAGAAACTTTGGAGGAATGACGGTGGGTCACATATGTGAGGGTCTGGCCAGGAACATTTGTGAGCATGAGTTCTAGCCCCATGGAGTTGACATCGGTTGGTATAGCCCATTCCTTTTCCTGAGGGACACTTCCCTGGACCAGTGCCTAGCTATCTGATCCCCTCAGCTGACTGGCTTGGGGCATTCCCTCTAAAGCAGGGGTAGTCAACCTTTTTATACCTACCGCCCACTTTTGTATCTCTATTAGTAGTAAAATTTTCTAACCGCCCATGGGTTCCACAGTAATGGTGATTTATAAAGTAGGAAAGTAACTTTACTTTATAAAATTTATAAAGCAGAGTTATAGCAAGTTAAAGCATATAATAATAATTACTTACCAAGTACTTTATGCCGGATTTTCGCTGTTTTGCAGAATAAATCTTTATAAAACAACTTACTATAGTTAAATCTAACTTTTTATTTATACTTTGGTTGCTCCGTTACCACCCATCATGAAAGCTGGAACGCCCACTAGTGGACGGTAGGGACCAGGTTGACCACCACTGGTCTAAAGGGCCTAAGGGATACGCATTCTGCATAAAATGGCATTGATTACATTCAGGCAGAAATCCGAAAGATGCTTCCTGGACTTTTCTATCCTTTCTAGGAACTTGCTTTTTTGGCTTTAGTGGAAATCTACTTGGGAGGAAGTTCTGCATTTGCTGTTAGTGGATCACTGTGGTCTCTTGTCCTAAGGATTCAAGAGCTTTGACAGAAGGTGGAGTGATTAATGATTGCATGGATTGCCTATACTTGGATTGTCTCAGTGCACATATAACAGACCAAATAGGTTTTTGGCTCATATAAAAACAAAAACAAAAATACCTTGCATGCAGGGTTGATATGGTTATTGTGAAAAAGTTTCAAATGGATGAAATTCCATCTATTATTTATTCATTTCAGTGTCTTACAAATTTTAATTATTCTCTGATGTTTTTTGTCATATAGACAGGGAGCCATGCTTAGAACATAGAATTAATTAAGATTATAAGCGGTGATAAAAACTAAAGTTTACTGGTTTCAAATTGTTGTGGGGGATGGAAATGGAGGTCTGATCAGGGGAGCTTGCAGGCCATGACCTCCTGCTGAGATGCAGTAGCTCTACTTCTGTCTGGACTCTCAGGTGACAGTACTTTGCACAGTGCACTTTTTGCCTAAAAAAAACCAAGTCTAAAAACCATTATTTATTTTCTTATTTGGAGGTGTAGAAACCAGTCCTCAGAGCAATAAAGTGACCTGCTGAACGCAGAGTTTACTTCCTTACCCCAGTCTGTACCCCTCGTTGCCTCCTAAATTCTCAGTGTGGCTCCAGGGACAACCAATGGCCTGAGGGACCTATTCTCACAAGGAGCATTAGACATACATTGCTTCTATGTGAATTTATTAGGGATTATGAAGAGAAAAATGTACTAATATTAAGTGAACTTGGGAAATAGAGAACGAACTAGTCGAAGTTATACAGTTTTATCTAGTTTAGTTCTCCCCACAATTGTAAATATACTAATGTTAATATCAAACCTTTAACCAGGGGAAAGGATATGTGCAATTCCTCAGATTTATTTGACTTCAGACTCATTTTTATGGAGCAAATTAAGAGGCTAATTTTCCATAAAAAACACTTTGAAAAGCACGCTACTTAAATATGGTGTTACCAATGAAGATCTTGAATCATTGGCAATCTAAAATTATTTTAGATGTAGAATGTTGTAAACAAAATGTGCTCAGGTTGAATAGCATATACGATATCACTGACAGATTAATTGGAAATTGAGAAGAAAGTTACTGAAGCAACCAAATAACTACAATTGTTGGAAATGCTCTTTAGAGTAGTTGTATTGGACAATGTAAATCTCCCCATGATACTGATTGTATAGATGTTGTGGGTGATTATTTGGGATGGGGAGAGGCACCATGAATCCCTTCTCTAATTACAAATGGCTTAAGCACATCTTAAGATTTCACTATTATAATCATTCCTCTGGGTTATTATCATTCTAGGTAAAAATACCTTTATAATTACCAATACGAAAGCACTAATTAAAGTGTCACTCTAAAATATTGCTACCATTTTACTAGCTTAGTTAGTAGTCAAAAGAGACAACACTGCAGCTAAGTCAATAGCACAGGCTCCAACAGCAGACTTTCCTGATTTGTGTCTCTGCTTTGTTATTTTTAAGTTCTGTGATCTTTGCTAAGTTACCTAATGTCTCTGTGCCTCAGTTTCCTCATCTGTAAAATGGGAATACTATTTATGGAATGTGGTTCTGAATGTTGCCGTGAAGATTTTTGGGTTTTGGAAGAGATGTTTCCAAAGGGAAGAGGTGTTTCCAAAGGCAAGAAACACCATAAAAAATAGGAACTATGATGTTTTGCAATTTTTCCTGTGTTCCTCTGATCCCACTGTGTGATCTGCTTTGAAACCTTTCTAGCCTTTATCATACATGTAACTTGGTAAATAAAATCTTTTTCTGCAGTTCTCAGAATGCTTTATTAGCATCTTAATCTTCACTTCCACAACATTTTTCTCTATCTTTGAGATCATTTTTCTTTTGGAGCAGTAGAAAGGGTGTGTGATATGAGGACCAGACTGTCCCATACCATGATAGGAGATGACCATTTGTGAAAGGTCTAAAATAGCATTGATCAGTTGGGATAATTCAGTGTTCAGGGCCAGGATTAAGTCCAAGACAAATAGTTCTTTCCCTTGATCTCCTGTGAGCTCTTTATGCTCCAACTCCAGGAAAGGAGGGGTAAGGCTAAGAAATAGTAAAACATGTTGAAGATATGCTGTGGGATTGGACCAGACTTTACCACAGCTCAGGCTATTTGTTAATATCTAAAAATGACTGGAGAAATTACGATTGCTGCCTGAGATATTTTCAACAGAAAGGGGTGATTTGACAAAACAGGGATGATAGGCCATATGGGGGAGAAACAATTAAGTTGGTCTCTACTCTCACTTTTAGGAACCCAGCTCATCTAATGAGCTAGTTCTATTTACTGGTCTGTATCTTGCATCAATTCATTAGTCATTAATAACAAATTCCAAACTATTTTCCTTATAATTTAGATTGGATTTGTGCATTCCACCATAGATTTAATTGCTATTGAGGAAAGTAGTAGTATAAGTTTCCAGTTCTTTTATTTAATAGTCTATATTGGAATGGGGCCTCAAATGTAGAGGCATCTGGTTTTCCTCTTGCAACAGATTTGCATTCTGCTTTGACTATCAGCGCTGAGATGAGGTATGGCCAACCACATATGGGTGAGGGGCAGTTCCAAAATCTCCTGGTATTGTCTGCAGATCAGTTAACAGTAAGCACATGGCTGAATAATTTAGTAATACTGTCAGTTAATTAAGTGTCCCAGAAGACAATTCTACTATTTTCCAATTGCTGAATAGTTATAATAATTGTTAGAGTATTTTAAATTGTTTTTTAACAAATATTTTATAATTACATTATTTAAATTACTAACTCTTCATTGGAAGAAGTATTTTTGGATGTCTACTACTGTTCTTTATTTTTGTCAGATAAGGAAATCTGTAAGAATTTGATTTATGACTTTTATGAATTCAAGGAATCATTTCTGCATTTTATTATCCATCCCATAACTTAAGATATTTGTAGAATATGAAAGGGAAATAAAAAGGTATTTTACTGAAGCAGTAAGATATATGGTAATAATTAACTCCTATTAATTTTAGAAAAATGTTCATGTCAAGTTCTTGGGAATATTTGGTTTTAGAATCAATATTTAGTATGGGCTGGTGGAGAGTATAATTAGGAAAGTGGTTGTATATTTTCCTGTTCATCATTTCTTTTGAGGTTTGTTATTTGTTAAACAGAGGTTAGAATACATAGTACATGTAATTCAACTTTTTAAAATCAGAAAACTAAAATTATATGAGTCTTTCCCTGCTTCACTGACTGTAATTAAGCAAATGTGAAGAAAAAATAAAGTTCTGATTCTGACAGTAAACATTCAAAATAAGGAAATAGTAGAGATTTATGTTTCATGTCAATACCCCAGGGCTTTTATTGAAATATCTTGTCTTACTCTGTTGTTCAACGTTGCTGTCTTTCATTTCATTTTATATTCAATAGAAAATCAGAGCAAAAGAAAAACTCAATCAGTTACCAATATATACAGAGTGACTACTAGGGCCAGAACATGGTCCCCAGTGCTCTGGGGAATTGCGAAAAAGCCAAGTCCCAAGTCCTTAGAAAAGAAGTATCTGCTATCTAGTGATGAGGCAGAGTGGGGCTGGATCAATAAACAGCAATCCTGAGACCTTCTATCTCTCTAGAAGGCTGGAGATGAGATTATTTTGTAAGGTAGGGACAAAAAAAGGCTCAAAAGGGGAAGAGTAGCAGATTTAAACCATGGAAGGAGAAGCAGGTAGACTGAGCCCAGGATGTGTATTAGTCTGACAATAAATTATTTTCTAATTTTAGAAATGGAACTAGCATTAGAATCTTGGCTCTTTAACTGAGTGGGTATTTATGAAGAGACACAGAGTCAAAGCATTCTTGGACAAAGCATTGTTGCTAACTCTCATTTTCCAAGATAAGGAAGTTCAACAGTTTACAGTTTCTTACCACTCCAAATAGGGTTCTGTGCCCACTAGAGGTGAAGAGAGTAGATAGAATGGTTTCAACAATTATAAGAATTTTGAGAAAAACGAGTCTTTTCTTGCACAGAGAAGGGACAGCACTTCCATCAGCCGAGGAGTGGGTAGGTAAGCAGTGGAATAGTCTGGCCATTTGTTCCTTGTAAGGCTGGTTCATAGAGGAGGCCCTTCTGTATCTTGTGTTATAAGGCTAGCAGTCACACTCCTGATCTTATCTAAGTGACCAGATAGTCAGTGGCTGCACTGTGAAGATGAAAACCTGTCAGATTCCTTTAAACTTATAGGTAGGTACAGTCACAGACATAGTTCAAATATTGTATTTGGACTCAAATGCAGACTCATGAAATATAGTAATGTTGCATCAACTTGCAAAGTCTATAACTTCAACTATTTTAGGAAACAGTCTGTTGACCAAAAGAAAGAAAGTTTCATTACAAAGCACCAGGTTGTTTTTTGCGGGGGGAGGGGGGCAGTCTTTAAGCCTGATAGACAATGTGGGAGGTGAGTAGATTTTTGCTAGAAGCATAGAGTACTACCCAGTAATATGTCAAGAATTAAGAACAGTTAGGGAAAAGACAGACTAATTGGCAGAAAATAATGCTGTCTTTAGTTTTGAATTTTGAATAAATATTAGGAGAAATTTGGAGCTTTTGTTCTGGAAAGAAGTCAGACTGTGGCACTTGATAGAAGTAGTCTTTGCTGCTGTTTAAAGAGAGAATGGCACGTGGCTCTCCAGTTTTCCCAGCACCATCTATTGAAGAGGCTTTCATCTCTCCATTGTGTGTTTTTGGCTCCTTTGTCAAAGATGATTTGTTCATCTTGGCTTTATATATGTGGCTTTATTTCTGGGCTTTCAATACTATTCCATTGGTCTGTGTGTCTATTTTTCTGCCAATACCATGCTGTTTTGATTATCATGGCTCTATAGTATATAATTGAAAGTCGGGTAGTATGATATCTCTGTCTTCATTCTTTTTCCTCAGGATTGCTTTGGATATTTGGGATATTTTATGGTTCCATACAAACATGGTAATTTTTTGTTCTATTTCTCTAAAAAATGACATTGGGATTTTGATGGGGATTGTGTCAAATTTATATATTGCTTTGGGTAATATGGCCATTTTAAGTTGATTCTTCCAGTCCGTGAACATGGTATATTTTTCTATTTCATTGTGTCTTTTTCAGTTTCTTTTAGTAACATTTTATAGTTTTCAGTATATGTATAGGTCCTTCACATCCTTTGTTTATTCCTAGATATTTTTGATGTTGTTGCATTGTAAAAGGAATTGTTTTTTTGAGTTCATTTTCCAATATTTTATCTTTGGTATACAGGAAAGCAGTAGACTTTTGTATATTGATTTTGCATCCTGTGACTTTTACTGTATTGGTTTATTGATTCTGATAGTTTTTTGGTGGAGTCTTTATGGTTTTCTATATACAAGATCATGTCATCTGCAAAAAGTGATACATTTACTTTTTCTTTCCCAATATGGATGCCTTTTATTTCTTTCTCTTGCCTAATCACTCTGGCTAAAACTTCCAAAATTATGTTGAATAAAAGTGGAGAGAATGGGAAAACATTGTCTTGTTTCTGATCTTAGAGGAAAAGCCTTAATTTTTTTACCATTTAGTATGATATTAGCTGATAGTTTGTCATATATGGCCTTTATTATGCTGAAGTACTTTCCTTTTATTCTGGTTTTATTGAGTGTTTTAAACATAAAGAGATGTTATATCGTATTGAATGCCTTTTCATAAAACTAAGACTCATGGACATAGATAAAGTGAAGTGGTTATCAAGGGGAAGAAGTCATGGGGGGGTCGGAAGGGAGAGGGGGGAAGGGTGAAAAGAGGGACAAATATAAGGTGATGGAAAATGATTTGACTTTGCGTGATGAGGATACAACATAATCAACAGCTCAAATGCTATAGAAATGTTTACCTGAAACCTATGTACTCTTATTTATCACTGTCATCACATTAAAGTTAATTTTCTAAATAAAATTTAAAAATTAAAAAAAAGAAAAGAAATATCACAGAGAAAATAAGGTAAGGAGAGAATAGTGGGCCCTGGCTAGGTAGCTCAGTTGGTTAGAGTGTCATCACAGCACACCAAGGTTGTGGGCTCAATCCCCAGTCAGAGCATATTTAGGAATCAACCAATGAATGCATAAATAAGTGGAACAACAAATTAATGTTTCTCTATCTCTCTCTCTCCTCATTTTTATCTCTCAAAGTTCAATTTTTAAAAATGTAAAATGGGCCCTGGCCAGAAGCTCAGTGGATAGAGTGTCAGTCCAGCATATGGACTGCCTGGATTTGATTCCCCGTCAGGGCACACAGGAGAAGAGACCGTCTGTTTCTTTCCCCCTCGTTCTTCTCCTTCTCTCCTTCATTTCCTCCCACTTACAGTGGCTCAATTGATTCAAGTGTGGCCCCATGCACTAAGGATAGCTCTGTTGGAGTGCATCAGCCTCAGGCGCTAAAAATTGCTCAGCACTCAAGCATCGGCCCAAGATGGGGTTGCTGGGTGGATCCCAGACAGGGCACATGTAAGAGTCTGCCTCACTCTCTTCCTTCCTGTCACCTAAAAAATATATAGAGAGGATGGCAAAAGGAATGTCATACAGAGACTGCTTATCCAGGTATTTTTTTTTGGATAGAAGGGAGACAGATGATACTCTGCTCATTTTACAGATAGAAAAACTAAAATTCAGGGAGCTATATGGATAATTATGAAGGGTCTGGAGCTTGAACCAAAGTGTCTGACTCCAAATGCATTTATTTTTAAGACAACAAAGTAGATGTGATAAATATAATAGATGAAACAATGATAAAACCTAACAGTGGATTTAGAGACAGGGAATATAAAATTTGCTTAATTACCACCCAAGTCAAGTCTCCCTTCATCACCATCTATTCATTCTCTACCTTCCTCCACCTCCACCCCACACACTACAATATATAGATAATGTATTATAGTTGTGCACCTAAAGCCTGTTTAATTTTATTAACCAATATCACCCCAATTAATTTTAAAAATGTTTAAATAAATAAAAGAAAAAAGAAAAACATTGGCTTGAGAAAATTGAAAGATAATGATGTCATACACAGCCCCAGGGAAGCATTTCTCCATGGGTCCCCACTATTATTGTTATATGTTGACACAGTTTATATCAAAATGTTTTAATGCTTTAATTCTCAACATTGAATAATGCACAGGCTCCTTATTTTAATTTTATAGTAATTATTAACCTTTTTTAAAAAAATTAAGTGAAAACAGGGGAGGCACAGAGACAGACTCCCACATGTGTCCCAACCAGCATCCACCAGGCAAGCCCCCTAAGGGGCAGTGCTCTGCCCATCTAAGGTATTGCTCCATTGCTCAGTAACCAAGCTACTTTTAGCACTTGAAACAGAAGGCACTGAGCTATCCTTAGCTTCAGGGACCAACTCACTTGAAGCAATTGAGCCATGCCTGAGAGAGAAGGAGAGAGAGCAAAAGAAAGATAAAGAGAGAGAGAGAGAGAGAGAGAAGGGAGAGGAGGAAGGGTGGAGAAGCAGATGCTTGCTTGTTCTGTGTGCCCTGACTAGGAATCGAACCCAGGACATCCACATTTCTGCTGACGCTCTACCACTGAGGCAACTGGCCAGGGCCTATTAAACTTTTTATTATGGAAAATCTCAAATACAAAGAAAATATATTATAAACTCCCATATATTCCTTTTCTACCTTCCACAATTTTCAACTTTTTGCCAGTTTTATTTCATCTATTTCTCAACTTTATTGTTGTTTCTATGAGTATTTTAAAGAATCAAACATGCTATTGTTTTACCTGTAAATATTTTAGTATGTCTTTCCAACAATAATGGCTTTAAATATATATATAATGATGATATTATTACCCTTAATAAAATTAATAGTAACTTCTTAGTATCATCAGCAAACTCATTAGTCAACAGAGTCAAATATCAACAGAGTATAATGATTGAAATTTCTTTTGAAAGCCAACTTTTTTAAACTTAAACTATATAGGTAGGTACATTGTTATTAACTTAATTAGGGTATTCCTAAACTGGCCTTTGCTAAACACTCAGGAGCCAAAGAGCCGCATGTGGCTCACAAGCCATGGTTTGCCAACCAAGGATCTAGTACCCAGTCCATATTCAAATTTTTCTGATTGCTTCAAATCATCTGTACACTGCATTGTGTTCACCACTCCAAGTCAAGTCCAAGGTGTCTTATATTTAGCTTAATTCAAGATCCAAACAATGTCCACACATTACATTTGCTAGTTTTAGCTCTTAAATCTCAGAGATTTTATGACATTTCCTGCCACTCTCCCCTCAATTCTCCATCTTGCATGCCATGAAATTGATGGTGAGGTGGGGCCATTTGCCCTATACAACTCCCATGCTCTTCTTTTTTAAAATTGAAAAATTTAAAAAAAATTTATTTAGAAAATTAACTTTAATGTGGTGACAGTGATCAATAAGAGTACATAGGTTTCAGGTAAACATTTCTATCACATTCGAACTGTTGGTTATGTTGTATACCCATCACCCAAAGTCAAATCATTTTCCATCATCTTATACTTGTCCCTCTTTACAACCTTCCCGCCACACCCTTTCCCCTTATAACCACTTCACTTTTATCTATGTCCATGAGTCTAACTTTTATATATCACCTTAAGCATGAAATCATAGTTTTTAGCTTTTTCTGATTTACTTATTTCACTCAGTATAATGACCTCACAGTCCATCCATGTTGTCATAAATGTCACTATGCCATCACTTCTAATAGCTGAGTAGTATTGCATGGTATATATGTACCACATTTTCTGTATCCAGTCCTCTATTAAGGGACACTTTGGTTGTTTTCATGTCTTCGTCACAGTGAATAATGCTGCAATGAGCATGGGGGCGCATGTATCTTTATGTACAAATGTTTTTGCGTTTTTGGGATAGACACCAAGTAGAAGGATTGCTGGGTCATATGATAATTCTATTCTTAATTTTATGAGGAACCACAATACTGTCTTTCATAATAGTTGTACTAATTTGCATTCCCACCAGCAGTGAATGAGGGTTCTTTTTTCTCTACAGCCTGTCCAACACTTGTTATTACTTGTCATGTTAATAATAGCCAATCTAACAAGTGTGAGATGGTATCTCATTGTAGTTTTAATTTGCATCTCTCAAATATCTAATGAAGGTAATATTTTTCATATATATGTTGGCCATTTGTATATCTTCTTGGGAGAAGTGTCTATTCAGGTCCTCTTCCTATATTTTAATAGGATTGCTTGCTTGTTTGTTGCTAAGCTTTGTGAGTTCTTTTTTTTTTCTGTTTTGTTCTTTTTTTTAATAAAGTTTTATTAATGTTAATGGGATGACATTAATAAATCAGGGTACATATATTCAAAGAAAACATGTCTAGGTTATCTTGTCATTAAATTATGTTGCATACCCCTCAGCCAGAATCAGATTGTCCTCCGTCACCCTCTATCTAGTTTTCTCTGTGCCCCTCCCCCTCCCCCTAACTCTCTCCCTCCTTCCCTCCTGCGTCCTCCCTCCCCCCACCCCTGGTAACCACCACACTTTTGTCCATGTCTCTTAGTCTCATTTTTATGTTCCACCAATGTATGGAATCATGTAGTTCTTGTTTTTTTCTGATTTATTTATTTCACTCCGTATAATGTTATCAAGATCCCACCATTTTGCTGTAAGTGATCCAATGTCATCATTTCTTATGGCTGAGTAGTATTCCATAGTGTATATGTGCCACATCTTCTTTATCCAGTCTTCTATTGAGGGCTTTTTGGTTGTTTCCATGTCTTGGCCACTGTGAACAGTGCTGCAATGAACATGGGGCTACATGTGTCTTTACGTATCAATGTTTCTGAGGTTTTGGGGTATATACCCAGTAGAGGGATTGCTGGATCATAAGGTAGTTCTATTTGCAGTTTTTTGAGGAACCACCATACTTTCCTCCATAATGGTTGTACTATTTTACAGAAGTGAGAAGCGGGGTGGCAGAGAGACAGACTCTTGCATGTGTTCTACCAGGATCCACCCAGCAAACCCACTAGGGGGCAAAGCTCTGCCCATCTGGGGCATTACTCCATTGCAACTGGATCCATTCTATTGCCTGAGACAGAGACCATGGAGCCATCTTCAGCGGCCAGGCCAACTTTGCTCCAGTGGAGCCTTAGCTGCAGGAGGGGAAGAGAGAGATAGAGAGAAAGGATAAGGGGAAGGATGGAGAAGCAAATGGTCACTTCTCCTGTGTGCACTGGCCAGGAATTGAACCTGGGACTGCCACATGCCAGGCTGATGCTCTACCACTGAGCCAGCCTGCCAGGGCTTTGTGAGTTTTTTATATGTTGTGGATATTAATCCCTTATCTGAGCTGTTGTTTGCAAATATTATCTCCCATTTAGTTGGCTGCCTACTTGTTTTATTGTCAGTTTCTTTTGCTGTGCAGAGCTTTTTAGTTTGATATAGTCCCATTCATTTATTTACTTTGACTTCTTTTGCCTTTGGGGTCAAATTCATAAATTGTTCTCTATAGCCAAGGTCCATGAGTTTAGTACCTATGTTTTCTTCTATGTAATTTATTGTTTTGGATCTTATATTTGGGTCTTTGATCCATTTTAAATTAATTTTTATGCAAGGGGATGAACCGTAGTCAAGTTTCATTCTTTTGCATGTGGTTTTCCAATTTTCCCAGCATCATTTATTGAAAAGGCTTTCATTTCTCCTTTGCGTGTTTTTGGCTCCTTTGTCAAAGATGATTTGTCCACATATATGGGGTTTTATTTCTGGGCTCTCAATTCTGTTCCATTTGTCTGTGTGTCTATTATTTTTTTCTGCCAACACCATGCTGTTTTGATTATTATGACCCTATAGTATAATTTGAAGTCAGGTAATGTGATACCTCCATCTTCATTTTTTTTTCCTCAGGATTGCTTTGGATATTTGGGGTTTTTTATGATTCCATACAAACCTGGTAATTTTTTGTTCTATTTCTCTAAAAAATGACATTGGGGTTTTGATGGGGACTGTGTTAAATTTGTATATTACTTTGGGTAATATGGCTGTTTTAACTATGTTAATTCTTTCAATCCACGAACATGGAATATTTTTCTATTTTATTGTGTCTTTTTCAGTTTCTTTTAGTAATGTTTTATAGTTTTCAGTATATAGTTCCTTCACATCTTTTGTTTGTTCCTAGGTATTTTTTTTAATGTAACATTGTAAAAGGAATTGTTTTTGAGGTCATTTTTTGATGTTTTATCTTTAACATATAGGAAAGCAGTAGATTTTTGTAAATTGATTTTGTATTCTGCAACTTTAATGTATTGATTTATTTTTTCTAATTGTTTTTTGGTAGAGTCTTTGGGGTTTTCTATATACAAGATCATGTAATCTGAAAAAAGTGATACCTTTACTTTTTCTTTCACAATATGAATGCATTTTATTTCTTTCTCTTGCCTGATCACTCTGGCTAAAACTTCTAAAACTATGTTGAAGAAGTGTCGAGAAAGTAGGCAACCTTGTCTTGTTCCTGATATTAAAGGGAAAGCCTTTATTTTTTTCTCCATCTAGTATGATATTAGCTAATGGTTTGTCATATATGGCCTTTGTCATGTTGAGTTATTTTCCTTCTATTCTGATTTGAGTGTTTTAAACATAAAGCAATGTTGTATCTTATTGAATGCTTTTTCTGCATCTCTTGATATTGATCATATGACTTTTGTTCTTTGTTTTGTTGATGTGGTGTATTACGTTGATCAGTTTTCAAATGTTGAACCATCCTTGTGCCACTTGATTGTGATGTATTATTTTTCTAATGTGTTGTATTTGTTTTGCTAGTATTTGGGTGGGGGGATTTTAGCATCAATGTTCTTTAGAGACATTGGTCTGTAGTTTTCTTTTTTTGTGTTGTCCTTGCCAGGTATGAGAGTTATGTTGGCCTCATAATATGTGTTAGGGAGTATTAATTCTTCCTCTATTTTTTGAAAGACTTTGAGAAGAATAAGTACCAAATCTTCTTTGAATATTTGATAGGATTCACTAGGGTAGCCATCTGGTCTTGGACATTTGTTTTTGGGGAGGTTTTTAATAGTTGTTTATTTTCTCCCTGCTTATATGTCTATTTATATTTTCCACTTTTTTCTCAGTCTAGAAAGATTGTATAGTTCTAGGAATATATCCATTTCCTCTAGGTTGTTGAATTTGGTGGCATATAATATTTCATAATATTCTACAATAGTCCTTTGTATACCTATGACATCTGTGGTAATTTCTCCCCTTTAATTTTGGATTTTGTTTATATGAGTCCTTCCTCTTTTTTTCTTAGTGAATCTAGCCAGGGGTTTGTCAATTTTATTGATCTTTTCAAAGAACCAGCTCTTTGTTGTATTAATTTTTCTATAGTTTTTTATTTTTTTATTTCACGTAGTTTTCTCATTTTTACTATTTTCTTTCTTTTGCTGACTTTGTGTTGCCTTTGTTCTTCTCTTTCTAGTTCCTTAATAGGTGATCTTAGTTTGTTTACTTGGGATCTCTCTTGTGTCTTGATATAACCCTTAACTATTTGAGTAGTACAAATGTTCATGTACATCCTTGTGCCTCCTGATCATCCAGAGTATGGTTGTACGTTTATAAAGAAACATTAAAAAAAAAAGACAAATATATGTTCTTGTTTTCATAAATTGGTTATCAAACAAACATGATTTTAATTTAATAAAACTGGAACTAGAACTAATTTTATTTTATTTTATTTTATTTTTTGTATTTTTGTATTTTTCCAAAGCTGGAAACGGGGAGAGACAGTCAGACAGACTCCCGCATGCGCCCGACCAGGATCCACCCGGCACGTCCACCAGGGGGCGATGCTCTGCCCACCAGGGGGCGATGCTCTGCCTCTCTGGGGCGTCGCTCTGTTGTGACCAGAGCCACTCTACCGCCTGGGGCAGAGGCCAAGGAGCCATTCCCAGTGCCCGGGCCATCTTTGCTCCAATGGAGCCTCACTGCGGGAGGGGAAGAGAGAGACAGAGAGGAAGGAGAGGGGGAGGGGTGGAGAAGCAGATGGGCGCTTCTCCTGTGTGCCCTGGCTGGGAATCAAACCTGGGACTTCTGCATGCCAGGCCGACGCTCTACCACTGAGCCAACCGGCCAGGGCCTAATTTTATTTAAAAAAAAAACAACTCCCGGGGCTCAGTGAGCATGAAAAAACTCACTGTTAAAGGATTAAATGATATAAACTTTTCTTTTAATACTGCTTTAACTGCATTCCAAAAATTTTGATATGCCATGGTGTCATTTCCACTTGTATGTTTATACCTTTTAATCTCTACTTTTATTTCTTCTTTGACTCAGTCATTTTTTAAAAAAGATGTTGTTTAATTTTCACATTTTTGTGGGTTTTTCACTTCCGTATTGCAGTTGAATTCTAATTTCAAAGCCTTGTATCAGAGAATATACTTGGTATAATTTTATTCTTCCTGGGTTTGTTGATGTTAGTTTTGTGGCACTACATATGGTCTATTCCTGAGAATGTTCCATGCTCTCTGGAGAAGAATGTATAATCTGATGTTTTGGGAAGAAATGTCCTTCAAATATCTATTTTGTCCATTTGGTCCAGAGTGTCGTTTAAGGCCAAAATTTCTTTCTTGATTTTCTGTTTGGATGATCAATCTAAAGTTGTCATTGATGTGTTGAAATCTCCAAGTGTGATTCTGTTTTTGTCTGCTTCTATTTTTGGATCAATTAGTAGATGTTTTATATATTTTGGTGTTCCCCAGTTCAATGCATATATATTGAGAAGTGTTTTGTTTTCTGGATATAATGTCCCCTTTATCATTATGAAATGTTCATCTTTGTATCTGGTTAATTTTCTTGTCTTTAAGTCAGCATTGTCAGATATGAGTATGGCTACACCTTCTTTTCTTTGGATGTTATTTGCTTGGAGAATTGTTTTCCAACCTTCCACTTTGAATTTACTTTTGTTCCTGCAGCTTAGGTGTGTCTCTTGAAGGCAGCATATGGTTGTCTTTTGTTTTTTGATCCAATCTACTACTCTGTGCCTCTTTACTGGTGAGTTCAGTCCATTTACATTTAGGGTAATTATTGACATCTGTGGATTTTCTATAGCCATTTTGTTTTGTTTTGTTTTTTTAGTAGCTCTGTGTCTTGTTTGGTTCTTCTCATTTTTGTTTCTGTCAGTTGTTTTTGTTGGCAGTATTCCATACTTCTTTTCCCTGTTTATTTTTTTTTTTTTTTTTTTTGAGCCATATGTTTCTGTAGTGGCTTTTTTGTGGGTCATTACCATTAGGTTATTAAGAGAAAAATGTTCATATGTACAAGAGTCCTTTGTCTTATGAGTGGTTCTATACTCCATCCTCTTTTGCTACTGCATATCTTTATCCTCTCCTCTTTTATGTTATTGTTGTCACAGATTATCCTTGCTTTTATTGTGACCTTGTTGGAACTTTTATTTGTAGTTTTGTTTCATTTTGTCCTTTGTATCTGATCAAATAACCCCCTTGATTATTTCCTGCAGTGGGGTTTTCTGTTAATAAATTTCTTCAGCTTCTGTATATATGTAAAAGTTTTTATTTCTCCTTCATATTTGAAGGATAACTTTTGATGAATATAGTATTCTTGGCTAGTAATTTCTCTCAGTACTTGGAATATTTGGTTCCAATCTTCTGGCTTGTAGAGTTTCTGATGAGAAATCTGGTGATAACCTAATGAGCTTTTCTTTATATGTTGTGTTCTTTTCCCTAGCTGCCTTGAGGATTCCTTCTTTGTCACTGATTTTTGACAATTTTATTATGACGTGCCTTGGAGTAGGTAGGCTTTTGGTTGTAATAATTTGCTATTCAGTTTGCTTTTGGATTCGAGACTCTAACTCTTTCTATAGGTTTGGGAAATTCTCATCAATTATGTGTTTGAATAGGCTCTCCATTCCCTTCTCCTTTTCTTCTTCTTCTGATATATCCATTATTCTTATACTGCTCTTTCTGATGGAGTCAGACAATTCTGTAGAGCTCTCTCAGTTTTTTTAAATCATGAGTTTCTTTCTTCTGTTCTCTGTAGCATCCCTAGTTGCCTGTCTTTGATATCACTAATTGTTTTCTCTATCTAGCCTATTCTATTAACTAAACTTGCTACCTCAGTCTTCAATTCATCCACTGAGTTCTTCATCTCTGTTTTTAAAGTTTCAGTCTCCGTGATGAGGTATTCGTTTTGTTCATTAATTTGTTTTTTGAGCTCATGAAGTTGCCTATTGATGTCTTCTCACAAGTTTTTGAATATTTTCAAAACTTCAGTTTTGAATTCTATATCATTAACTCCAAGGTTTCTATGTGATTGAGATTATTTTCTGGATAATTTTTTTTTTCTCTCTAAACTACATCTCTGTCTTGTGTAGCATGGTATTCAATTTCTTCTTCCTTGATGGTATTTGAGAGTAATATTGTTAAGAACCCTGACAAAAAAAAACAACTTAAAGAATAAAAAATTAAAATAAAATATACAATGAAAATTTAAAAAATTATGACAAATAAAGAAGTAAAATCACAGAAAAATGATCTAAAGCAGTGGTCCCCAACCCCTGGGCCATGGACCAGTACTGGTCCGTGGGCCATTTGGTACCGGTCTGCAGAGAAAGAATAAATAACATACATTATTTTTATTTTATTTATATTTAAGTCTGAACAATGTTTTATTTTTAAAAAATGACCAGATTCCTTCTGTTACATCCATCTAAGACTACTCTTGATGCTTGTCTTGGTCACGTAATACATTTATCCATCCCACCCTAAAGGCCAGTCTGTGAAAATATTTTCTGACATTAAACTGGTCCAAGGCCCAAAAAAGGTTGGGAACCACTGATCTAAAGCAAACAAAAAAATAAAAAACAAATTATCCACAATAAAATAAGAATGAAAAATATAAGAACTAAAGAAAATGAAATTCAAAAGAGAAAAAGAAAAAAAGAATAAGAAAAAAAGAAAAGGAAAAAAAGGAGAAATAAATTTCAGTTTTGAGAGGTTTCTTCTAGTAGGTGTTGCTGTATTACAACTTTTCATTCTGTGAAGTTCCTGGGATGTTCTCTGCTGAGATGTTGCTGTCACAGTGATGTAGGAGGGGCTGCAGTCACAGTGGTGGGTAGGGCATGTTGTGAGGGTTTTCAGCTTCAGCCTCACAGCTTTGGCTTTACGGCTTTAGCTTTATGGCTCTAGTAGTGGTGATTTCTGGCTTCTGGGCACTCCTTTTCACATCTTAACAGACCTGGGGACTGGATGTGGAGCACCTCTGTTCCTCAGGGGACACAGTGACTCTGGAGAGCTAGCTGTGGGGTTTGTCTCTGTCACTCTCTGTATTGCAAGGTGAGGGATGTGGGATCTGGGAGGGCAGGGGCTGCCATTTAGTTTTCTCTGTCTCTGTTGAGTGCGGGCTGAAGGCAGGCTGCAGGAACACTGGCCATGACCCTGCATTCTGGCCACTTTGGTTTATCTCCCACTCTATTCCTCTATGTCACTGCTCCTCCTGGCAGAAGGAGACCCAGTGACTTTGAATTTCCCTCTTTGTAACCCTCAGGCAAAATCCAGAGAGCCCAAGCTTCCCTCCTTCCTGTAGTCTAGCAGAGAAAATAAAAAAAATAAAAAACCAGTCACTCCAGGTCTGTCTCCTCTCCTCTCCAAAGCCCACCACAAATGAATTTTATCTTCTGCTTCCCTTCTTTCCTCATCCCACCTTTAGCCCATTTGGTGCATGGATATTTTAGGGCACTTGAGAGCCCAATTGGGGTTACTTCGCTGCATTATAGTTGTTCAATTTGTTGAAATTTCAAGTTGTTCAATTTGTTGAATTTTCAAGAGTATCTCTCACGCTGCTCATTACTGTGACGTCATTCCTGTGTTTTTTATTTGACTAATTGTGTTTTGATGGTGTAGTTTATCTTCTAGATATTATTTCTAAATCTACTATATTAACTATAAATGTGATTAAATTTAGAAGCTTAATTAAATTTAGGTTCGCTTTGGTTTTTGAAGAAAAAAGTGTTTTACTTCTTATTGTTTCACATCATGAATCACGTTATATTTGGTTGTTCAACTTTTAGTTTTTGCAGTGGTTGTGGTATGTTGGCCTGATATTTTCATTATAAATGTTCCCATCAACATTTTGTCATAGTTAATATTCATCAATTATTCCATTAAGTGTTAAAAAATGGTGATTTTATATATATTTTTTGCATTAGCTTGAATTTTTTTGTAAATAATTCTTTCACTGGCTCTTTGTTACCCTAAAAATAGTTTGTACTGGTGGAGTAAATACACGTTTGATTCCTTTATCTAATTTATCAATTTTTATTGTAATGAGTTGGTACTCCAGCAACCTCCAATGGTGACCAATGAAACAATTTTTAGCATTATTCTGAACTCATGTGTATGTGTAAAACTTAATGTATTTAACCCAGGCATAATATTCTTTTTATTGTTCAAATTGACCCACTGAAGTGCAGTGAGAGCCCTTTAAATTGTTTCCTATGTTCTTCCAACATGACCACATTAGTCTTTGATAAATTACTAGTTTTTGTTATAACAGATTATGGATCTTTACCATATGCATTTCCTGTTCCACTTGGAATCATTATTTTTTTCAAGTATTCCTGGTTCCTTTTATTAGGAAACAGTATTTAGAGATAACAGTCTAACAATTAGAGAAAAAACTTAAGATGTTCATGCAAATATTATAATTCAAATGGAAAACTATAATTTTTTTGCTGAATTTTTCAATATTTTACATGGCATTTTTTCTTTTCCACTAAAAATCTTGGCACCAAACAATATTAGAATAATTTCTTATTTTTTTATGCTATAATGTATGTATAATAGCTACACTAATCATAATACCGCTAACATCAGTGATAAGAGTAAGACTAATGAAAGCAGTTTAAGATTACTTTGAAGTTCTTTTTCCCCTTATTATGTAACCCATGAGAGATCTATAATCAATATTCTGTTTTGAAGTTATTTTAAATATTTCTGCTTTCTATGAGGTTATGCCACAACCATGATATACAGTTCAGTCCGGTTGCTTTAATATATTTCATAAAGAAATGTTTTTCCCTTTTTTTGTACACAGAGACAGAGAGAGAGTCAGAGAGAGGGAAGTCAGGCACAGACAGACAGGAATGGAGAGAGATGAGCAGCATCAATCATCAGTTTTTTGTTGCAACACTTTTGTTGTTCATTGATTCCTTTCTCATATGTGCCTTGACTGTGGGCCTTCAGCAGACCAAGTAACCCCTTGCTCAAGCCAGCGACCTTGGGTCCAAGCTGGTGAGCTTTGCTCAAGCCAGATGAGCCTGCTACACTCAAGCTGGTGACGTCGGGGTCTCGAACCTGGTTCCTCTGCATCCCAGTCCAATGCTCTATCCACTGCGCTACCACCTGGTCAGGCTGTTTTTCCCTTTTTGATGTAACTTTAATTATGTAAAACATTTACATGGTTTCAAATTCAAAACTATATAAAACAGTAAAGTAAATATTTTCATCCCTACCCCATCCACATTCACCAGTCCTCCCCAAAAGAAATCAGTTTTTATTAATATTGGTTTATCCTTCCATTATTTCTTCTTGAAAATATAAGCAAAACTGTATGTTTACATTAATATTTCCCTTCACCTTTCTTACAAAAAGGAAAAAAACATAACATAAACATTGTTCTATACCTTGCTTTTTATAACTTAGGTATGTATCCTGGAGTTCAGTCTTTGTTAACATATAGTGATCTTGCTTCTCTCTTACAGGTGCATACATAGCACTTTACCGTGTGGTGATGCCATCATATATTTATCATATAGCTAGTCACTGACATATGGACATGGGGTTTCTTTTCAATGTTTTGCTGTCATAAGTAGTGCCATGATAAACACCTTTGTGCATAGAAGTTTCATATTTTGCTTGTTTATTTTTGGGATAGATTCCAAAAACTAGATTTGGGATAGATTTCAAAGGTTAAAGGCATAGGAAAATCCCCCTTTGTATGTGACTATATCAGTTTGCATTCCTGCCAGTAAGAGAGTACTTGTTTCTCCCTGACTTGCCAATAGAATGATCTTGAATTGATGTCAAGACACACTTCTTTTAAAGGGGAAAGTTATTGTAGAGTCCCAATGTGGATTTAAATGATTTTTACTATTATATTACTTAAATATGAGGTAACATAAAACTATATATAAATTCTTTATGCTTATAGTTTATAACACAAAAGCAAATATACATGCAGGGTGGGAGCAAAAGTTGGTTTACAGTTGTAAGTATGCAAAAACAGTTTATTCTTGTTTTATTATTTATTAATTATTGTATTATTTGTCATGTGAACAACTGTAAACCTACTTTTACCCCACCCTGTATTAAACATAAACTACAACCTCAATACAATTTGTATTAACAAAATTAACTTAATAGGTTGAATGATGTTATTTTTCTGAAATGATCATTTAAGAGTGTGAATATGGTATTGACTCTTGTAACATGTAGGTTCTGCTACATTGTATATGGATATGCTATTGTGTGCTAGGTATAATGGTCAAGGCCCTTTTGATTACAGGGACAGAAACCAACTAAATCTGGCTTAAGCGGCCCTGGCTGGTTGGCTCAGTGGTAGAGCGTCGGCCTGGCATGAAAAAATCCCTGGTACCATTCCCGGCCAGAGCACATAGGAGAAGTGCCCATCTGCTTCTCCACCCCTCCCCACTCTCCTTCCTCTCTGTCTCTCTCTTCCCCTCCCACAGCCAAAGCTCCATTGGAGCAAAGATGGCCCGGGTGCACTGGGGATGGCTCCATGGCCTCTGCCTCAGGCGCTAGAATGGCTCTGGTTGCAACAGAGCGATGCCCCAGATGGGCCTGCCGGGTGGATCCTGGTCAGGCACATGCGGGAGTCTGTCTGATTGCTTCCCTGTTTCCAGCTTCAGAAAAATACAAAAAACAAACAAACAAACAAACAAAAAACCTGGCTTAAGCAAGGTAACAGCAACAAAAAACTTTTGGGAATGCATTGGATCACATACACATAATTAGGAATATGAAACTAGCATTTAAGAAAGGAGTAGGACCCAGAGGTTACAGTTCTTTCATTTAAACCTGTCTCTAACTCTCCCCCTGGTTTCTTCCATAATCACTTCATTTTCAGACAGATTTCATCTCTCCATCCATCTGATAGCAAAAATGGCTCATGCATAGCTCCAAGCCAAAGCCATCTTTACAGATGAAGATCATTTGAGAAAAGAAAAAGATCTCCTGGTTCTCTCTTAGTATCTATAACCACCTACCAAAAAGGACTCTGATTGGCTTGTTTTGAGCACATGTTATTTTTTTAACCAGTCACTGAGTCCTCTGATTTGCCAGTCTGGTTCACATGTACAACTCCAAGGAAAAAAAGAATAGCTTTCTTGATTTTCCGACTTACTAAAAGTCTCAAAAGAAGACCACAAGACAGATAAAAACTTACAGATATCCACCTCATTATGAAATGACTCAATTTTCCCACTACGTTTCTCTATAAGAATTATTGAAAAAACTCTTTGTCTGGACATAGCAAACCAACATGTGACTTGTTCTTCACAGGATAAAATTCCTCATTTACACATTATGTCTATATGATTGCCCTTTATTTCAGTCAGACTGTAACACAAAGAATTACTTCAAAAAAACATGATCACTGAAATGATACGGCAGCTATCAGCTCTAGAGGTCATTCAGAAGATACTTACATGATTTTAATTTGAACTGTCATAACAATGAGAACCCAAGATTAAAATATTCTGAGAGAAAACATACAGACACCTCCAACCCCATAACCCATGCAGATGCCATTTGAGGATTAACCCTTTAAATGTCAAATTTGGTGCCCAATCTAGAATTTATAAAAGCAAATATAAACATAAATATAAAATTAAAACAAATGTAAATATATGTGTGTGTGTGTGTATACATATACACTTGTGCCCACAAGCAGTCCAGCTTAGTTGAATTGACTTCAAACTCAGTTTTATGAACTCTCTCCTTTGTGTGGTAAGAAATCCAAGGTCTCTCTGAATATTTCTTGTGATTCTTGGGACTAAAGGAGTTCTATTTTCTATACCTTACCTCTTTATAATATGGATTTAATTGGGGCTGGAATTTACAGAATAGAGAAATCTACTGTTCTGCCTGAAAAGTTCAATCCCAGGAATTGAGAGAAAAATTTTGACTGTTACGTATTTTGAATGTTTTGTAAATAAAGCTTATGTGGACACCTGGAAAAAAAACTATATTAAAAAAACTATCTTTGCTCAGTAGATAGAGCATTGGACTGGGATGCAGAGGATCCAGGTTTGAAACTCTGAGGTCACCTGCTTGAGAGTGGGCTCATTTGGCTTGAGCTCTGGCTCACCAGCATGAGCACGGGGTTGCTGGCTTGAGCATGGGGGCATAGATGTGACCCCATGCTCGCTGGCTTGAGCCCAAAGGTCACTGGCTTGAAGCCCAAGGTCGCTGGCTTAAGCAAGGGATCACTCACTCTGCTGTAGCCCACTTGGTCAAGGCACATTTGAGAAAGCAATCAATGAACAACTAAGGAGACTTAAGGAGCCACAATGAAGAATTGATGTTTCTCATCTCTCTCTCTTTCTGTCTGTCCCTATCTGTCCCTCTCTCTGTCTCTGTCTCTGTCACACATAGACAAGATAAATAAAAAAATCATCTTTTTTAAAGGTAGTTGTAACCACTTTAGGATGACATAGAGATAGAAGAAGGCTCATAGCTTTGCTTAGCTACTGAAGTCATAGTGCAGGACTGAGATTGTCTAGTTCATTCAGCAGGTGCTTCCTGTATACCTAACTTGAGTCTACTTCTGGGCTATATTATCTCCACAAGTTATTGGCATCGTTACGAGTTTATATAAAGACATAGTCTTTGGTGCTGCATGAATGAGAGAATGGATTAATATGAAGGTTAATGTAAGATATCAGAAAAAATTTGTTTCCCTATGAATTTTGAATTTTAAACAAAAATACCTTTTCCTCCCATAAGAACAGATATAGTACAGTGGTGAAATATGGAAAACCAGCGGTGTGGCTGGCATGAAGCTATTAGAACTTTTGTTTTGAAGTACAAATCTTTCCTACCTAATGCCAGAGGGAGTTCTTACAGGAATGAAGGCATAGTTAAAAATGAACTGGAGGCCCTGGCCGGTTAGCTCAATGGTAGAGCGTCAACCTGGCGTGTGGGAATCCCAGGTTTGATTCCCAGCCAGGGCACACAGGAGAAGTGTCCATCTGCTTCTCCACCCCTCTCCCTCTCCTTCCTCTCTGTCTCTCTCTTCCCGTCCCGCAGCCAAGGCTCCATTGGAGCAAAGTTGGCCTGGGCGCTGAGGATAGCTCTGTGGCCTCTGCCTCTGGTGCTGGAATGGCTCTGATTGCAGCAGAGCAACGCCCCAGATGGGCAGAGCATCGGCCCCTGGTGGGCATGCTGGGTGGATCCCTGTCGGGCGCATGCGGGAGTCTGACTGCCTCCCTGTTTTCAACTTAAGAAAAATACCAAGAAAAAAAAAAAAGAACTGGAACCAGTCTTTACAAAGTTTACTTTTTAAAAAAAAACACAGATTGTATTGAAAACAGATCTCTGACTTTTCTGACAGCAAGGGGTCACTTGCTTTTTTTGAGAAAAAAAAATTAAATAGGAGAAATTGCCACCAACAGTACACAGACCAGACTGAAAAGACATGTGTCCCCTGTTGGTGAAAAGTATAAGATAACCAAATGCTAAGGTAAGTTTGAATTTTTGAAGGAGCCATTTCCAAGTAGACACCAGAATTTTTGTGGATGAGTATCATTAATGTAATGGGACTTAGGTGCAGAAGTCCTTTTCTGTGTCATTTGTAGATGGGAACTTTGGTATGCAAAGTCTCTGTTGATATCAAAGGTAATTTGGATAAGATCTGTGTTAGTCACTTAAAGGACAGTGTAACTAGCATTTAGTGCATGCTAAAAAGCAACCCAAAAACTCAAGCACAAAATGGCTTTGTGCATTAATCGTGCTCAGGGAAGTGTTTTCACAGTATTCAATGACTTGATCTTTAATTTTAAGCAAGATTTTTTAAATCACTTATCACTCACAGTTGATATACAAAATTTTAAAGCAATATTCAAAAGGAAGTAAAATAATGCTACTAAACTGTTTATAAATGCTTCCATTTTCAATAGTTTACGTTACATAAGAATTAATTCCACCTCTGTTAGACTAGTAAAATACTCAAGTAGAACTGAATTTTAGTTTTTCAGCTTGCACACAAAAAATTCCAAAGCAGAATCAAAAATTGAATTGAAGTGTAAGCAATGTGTTTTTAGTAAAAAATAATAACATTGAGCTGATGTTTTCAAAACTTGACTATTTTATTGTTAAATTTATGTTCATTTTAAAGCTTCGACCGTGTTTTCCAGCAGGTGTCACTGTAAGCAAATATAAAATGATAAATACATAGTTCATTCAGCTTGCTGCCGGTGCTTCCCTGGGAAAAGAGGAGGTTTATACTCAGACTTCTCAATTATTACTTTGTTTCTTTGTTTTGTTTTGTTTTTGCTCTTAGTATTCTTAGTATCAGTCTCATAGCATTATTTTCTGTTCCTGCTGATGCATTCACCACCTAGTCACACTACTCAGTTGAATAAAGAGAAACAGCAGTGTGTACTATGAAATGATGAAATGACCAACAGCACCCATTTTGGGGGTGAGAACATGTATCATTTTATAAGAGAGAATGCTGAAATCTTGCAAAATCAAATTAAAGCATAATGGCTTAATTCTGAAGCCTTTTGGAGATCTTCCCTGATAATAAATAATTTCTGATGTTTATAGTTTCTATGTAAGCTTTGTTACAAAAACTAAAGTTTCATCAGAAAGGAAAAGCTTTAAAAGTATTCAAAAAATACTTATTGTTTGGAATAAATATGAGAGGGGGGTATGGAAATGATATTATTGGTTCCTTGAAATTATGCATCAATAGTTGGGTTACAATTGAATTCATATTATTCATCCCACAAAGAATATCTCGTTAGACTCCAGAGAAACCATTTCTGAGCAGTTGGTCACTAGGAATCCAGAAAGCCCACCATTTCTCTTTCCCTTCTTTTAGTGTGCACAGCACAGGGAAAGGAGAGCAGAGAGATAGGTACTGGCAGGAGAGTATCTCAGGTGTCATTTTTACTGACTTAAATTTTTTCTGTTTCCTGGTAGCTGCAAGCATCTCTGTGTAGCTTTCATAGCTTCTATAGCTTCTAAAGCCGTGTTTGGTCTGCACCTATAGACTAGATTTGGTGGTTGACAATTTGACATGTGTAGATAGAGTTTAAAAAGAAATGCACACAATAAAAAATGGTTTGAAGCACTCTTCTCATCCCACACCCAATAAAAAAGGCCCAGATGATTGAAAAATTTATGTTTTATATAATTCATTCTTAGGAGGACAAAGTTGTGTTCCATCCATGCATCCAAGCAGGTAACCAAAAAATAGTGCTTTTTTTATATTATAATCTACTCACAAACTTTCAGGGAAATTGCTGGTTCCTGTTTCTATAGTCCTCAAGCCCAAAATATTTCCTGACTCACTTCTTTCCTCTAGAACATGTTGCTAAAATAGGGTGTGGTGTTTTTTTGTTTTGTTTTGTTTTGAATCTGAAAATGTTTTCTTTTTAAATAATTCTGCAAGAGTTGATTGAGGCCTGGCTCTGTACCTGGACTGTTTTAAGTGTTGTGCATACAGTCTCCTAATTATTAGTTTTCCTCTTTCCTAGGAGGTGGGTGCTATCATCCTCATTACAGTAGTCCCCTATTATCCATGGTTTTACTTTCCACAGTTTCAGTTACTCAAGATCAACTACAGTTTAAAAATACTAAATGGAAAATTCCAGAAATAAACAATTCCTGAGTTTTAAATTTGCATGCCTTTCTGAATGATGTGATGAGATCTTGTGCCATCCAGCTCCGTCCCACCCAGAACTTGAATCATTCCTCAGTTTTGTTCAGTGTATTCACACTGTATATACCACCTGCCTGCTAGTCACTTAGTAGCCCCTTCAGTTATCAGATCCACTGCTGTATCACATGTTTGTGTTCAAGTAACACTTATTTTACTTAATAATGGCCACAAAGTACAGGAGTAGTGATGCAAGCAATTCAGATGTGCTGAAGAAACACTAAAATGTGCTTCCTTTAAGTGAAAAGGTGAGTATAGCACAATAAATTATTTTGAGAGAAAGACCACATTCACATAACTTCTGTTACAGTATTTTATTATAATTGTAATATTTTACTATTAGTCACTGTTCTTAATCTCTTACTATGCCTAATTTATAAACTTCATCATAGCATGCAGGTATAGGGATAATATAGCATATATAGGGCTTGGCACTATCTGAGGTTTCAAGCATCCACCAAGGTCTTGGAATGTATCTCCCACAGATAAGTGGGGCTACTGTAGGATGACACAGGGACAGACTCAAAGAGCTCAACATGCACAGGATCCCGCAACTGGGAGGACAGAGGAGGGGGCCTGGTTTTGGGTCTTTCCAAATCCAAAAAACTTTGTTCTTTACTACTATACTCCTACAGCAAAAGCAGCACACTATTTAGGAGAATAACAAAACTATCATTGGGCACTTTTCTGTATTTTTGTGTGCTTTAACTTAGAGCCAGCTTCATCCTGTCCAAAGTGTTCAGCTATAGTCCTGTAGAGGGACCAGCTATGTTCAGAATAATGATCCTGCAATTCTTAATGTTTCTCTGATTTTGCTTATGAAACAGAAGCACATATCTATGTGTTTAAGGCAAGATTCTTCTTTTTCCCCCTTAAGTGAGAAGTGGGGAGGCAGAGAGGCAGACTCCCGCATGCACCCCAACTGGGATCCACTCAGCAAGCCCCCTATGGGGCGATGTTCTGTCTGTCTGGGGCCGTTGCTCCGTTGTTCAGCAACTGAGCTATTTTAGCACCTAAGGTGAGGCCATGGAGCCATCCTCAGCACCTGTGGCCAACTTGTTCCAACTGAGCCATGGCTGTGGGAGGGGAAGAGAGAGATAGAGGAGGAAGAAGGGGAGGGGTGAAGAAGCAGATGGTTGCTTCTCCTGTGTGCCCTGGCCAGGAATTGAACCTGGGACATCCACATACTGGGTCAATGCTCTGTCACTGAGACAACTGGCCAAGGCCTAAGGCAAAATTCTTAACAAAATCTGGGAAAAGAGAAAACTTAATACCTGTAAACTCTGAGCTTTATAATCTCATAGTATATCACATTGTAATAAAGTGTAGTAAAAAGAATTTTAAAAAACCTTCAAATAACTAAGAACTACTCAGAGTTCAATATGCAACAGTTTAGAATATTTCCATTTGAGGCCTTCAAGGAATTTACTCTGTAACTTCTGTAACTGTAAAGTGATTATAAGTTTCAGTGCACTAAATCTTGGATTGAAATCCTGACTCACTTTCTGGAACCTCAATTTTCTAATCTCTAAAATGGTGATAATAGCAAATAAGAGCAAAAATATGTCCAGTGGATTCATATGTTAAGTACTTTTCTGAGTGCTTTACAGGCATGTCTCACTTTATCTTTCAACAACCCAGTGGGATAGATACTATTATTTTTTCCCATTTTACAGAGGAAATAACTGAGGCTAGTAAACAGTAGAAATGTGATTTTAATGTAGCTTTTGTAAGAAATACCTTCTTGCATGGTTATTATGGCTTCTTGTCTGATAATTATGAATATTAAAAGAAAAGTTTAAATAAGGTAATGTTTGTAAGGCACTTTACACTATGCTTGGCATATCAGGGAAAGCCTGGTTTTTTGTTTGTTTTTGTTTTTGTCTGTTTTTGAATACAGAAGGAATCTTAACAAAACTATCCATATGATAATAAGGGAAACTAAGAATCTGTTTTAATGAAACAAGGCATCTATTTTAAGGAATCACTGGATATTAGGGTTTTATTTTCTCATTTTCCCATACCAAATGCTATGGTAGGTAGTAGGCATTCAAGGACATGTATCTTTTCCCATTGTTGGGGGTGGTGGTGGTACGTTTAACCTATGAAATAGTTTCAAGTTATAGAATGATGGTTGAATTGAGGCTCAGAACTAAGTGTGACTTTGTCTCTCACCCTATTCATTCTCCTGTTCTTTTTTCCCCTTAAGACTTGGTTACTCATTTTCTAACCTTGTCTGTGAAAGAAATATAGACCTCTGACACTTGAGAGGCATCTTCTCGGCTCAAAGTATGGTACCCAATATGTAGTCAGCTTTTAATAACAGTCTATTAAATAAAAGAATGAATAAACAAATGATTATATCCTAAGACCTTTAGGAATCTACATTTGATAATATAATAATAGCATACTTTTCCTATAAAAGCAACCAAAATATAACCAGTTGAAATAACTTCCTCAGATGGGAGCAGATGGTGAATGTCAAGTTGAGAAGCCCTGTTATAATGGACTTTTCCCCCAACTTAGACCATTTAAGGTTTTCTTGCTATGAGTCACTCAAGGTTACCTCTGGGTGACTTCTTCTCAACTTACTCCATCCCCTGCCACTTGTGACATACTGCATCTCAACCCTCAGTCCTCAGGCAGTTCTCAGTCCTGAACTCTAGAACAGTCTCTCTCCATGGGCTTTCTCCTCTCATCCTCCTCTCTCTACATGCATTCACTAGCTAAAAAATTATTTGTATTTATATGGCACCTTTCTATACGGCAAACTTCAAATTGAGACCTCTGAAAAATGAGGAATGACAACATGCTGCATTACTGCATGATACAGGCTGACTTTTTGCTCTGGGCCTTCCTTTTCTTCTGTCTGGACTTGCTTATTACTTTTCAGCAGTCTGCCTTTATAGGAAACAATTTATAAAACTAATCCATTTCTGAGATATGACTGATTGATAATGACTTAACCTTCCCCTGGGAAATCAACCTTTTCAAATGAACTCACAGATTAAAAAGATACCCCAACATATTTGGTGGTAAAATTTTGGGTTCTGTAGCAGGCCAATGGGGAGATCTGTTTGAATTGTTGCTTTTCCTGATGCTCTCCAATCAAGAACAAACAAAAGAGACAGCTTACATCTGGACTCATGGGATGGTGGCTCTATTCATACATTATAATAATTGTATAGAAGTCCTACTATAAACCAATACTACATTAAGATTATAAAGAGGAGAAAAGCAGCCCTACCTCAAAAACTTCAGAGTATACTAAGTGTTTAGATGCACAAACAGATCATTGGGCACAGCATGTTAAACAGAATGATAGAGATTCCGCAGAGCACGTTGGGAGAGTGTCTGACCTGTGGGAAGGAAGCATACGATTGGGTAGAATGGATGATGGGCAAAAAGGCAGTCAAAGTTTTGAACCCACCCACACTTAACCTATGGTGAGACCAGAATGCTCAAGATCTGTCAGTGATTGTAACAGGAGACAATAGAGCTTGTGACTAGTAATTTGATGAAAAAAATTTGATGTGGGAAAATAGTTACAAAGGTATTAGAAAAGCTGAAAGTCCAGACAGGGGAGAGAAAAAGCAATACAGAAATCCACAAGAAGAAGCTGCCATCACTCCCAAGGCTAGAAGAACAAAGGATAAAGGTGTTACAAAACCCACAAGCCAGGACTGTCTGGGACCTGTGGGAACTGGGACCACAGAGGATATGTAGTTACTGCCAAAGACACTCTGGAAACAGAGAGATGGGGAGAAATGCTCTAGTCTGCTTTCTGCCTGCTCTTGAATTGGGATCTCGAATCCCATCAGCCAAACTAGGTGTTAGCCAGTTGGCAACAGTGCCTGAGAATAGAGTTTTCAGGGATTAGCCATGATACATAGCAGAGCAGGGGATATGTGGGAATGGGTCTGAGAGCAACTAGACAAATGACCAGCATGGTCATCTCAACTGTTTTTATTTTACCCACCAATTTATAGAGAACAGCAGGACTCAGCCATCATTTGCCAACATTGTCCTATTTGTTTTTCAGTAGATCCAAGTCTGGAACCTGGGTGGTAAGAAAAGTAATGATTTAAGGAGTATCTATGGAGGCATTATTATATTCCACATATGTTACGTCATTTAATTCTTCCAACACCCCTGAATAGAGGCTTTCTGGCTACCAGTTTGTTCCTAAGGCCAAATATCATAATATTTAAAAGAAGGTCAATGTCATCTTTTTGATGAAGACTGAAGAATATTATGGTATTACAGTGATACTTCAGTTTTTGTCAATAATTCTTCTGAGAACAATCGGTGAAATCCAAAACCAATGAAAACTGAGGCAATTATTTCCAGATGAATCAATGTAAATCCAATTAATTCATTCCAGACACTCCAAAATACATACTGAAAGCACATTTTATATAGAATAAATGTAGTGTTTAATACTAAAAACAATAAGAAATTAATATAAAATGAATATAAAAGACTAATGTAAAGAATAAGTGAACATTTAACATGGCATTTTCCTTCCTGAAGACTCTTCTTGGCATATGGAAGGCAGCAAGGAGGGGAGAGAGAGGTGCAGATGGTATTGTTTGGAAGGGGAATCCCCTCCATAAGGACCTTAGGTGTCAAGGCACTATCTGGGGTCACTTCCCTTCTTGGTCTTTTGGCACTAGGACCAGCTTCAGAGTCAGTGGACCCATGTTGCACAAGAAAGCTGTCCAAAGAGGTCTGTTTCTGCCACCTCTTTAAAATTTGCCTAAAATGTGGCAAGACATTATCATTAAACAGGTTGCAGACACGGCCTGCAGCAGCTTTGTCTGGGTGATTTTTCTCCACAAACCCCTGTACCTTACTCCACATGGAGAATATGTCCTTAATCTCTGAAAAAGGCACATTCTCCCGTCTCTTCCTCCTCATGTGGAGCAAACTCTTCACTTGCCATCTGCTGCACTTCTCAGTGAAGGTCTTGCAGCTTTTCAGTGGTGAGTTCTTCACTGTGGTCATCCCCAACTCTTCCACATCGTCACCCCTCTCCTCCAAACCCATGGGCTCCCCCAAATCAACAACTGACTGCACCACATGTGTAGAGTCATCAGGGGGAAGGCTCAAACGCTTCAAAATCTCTCTCGTGCACACACCCTGGCCTTAATTTCTCCCAGGCAGAGTTCATGGTCCTGGATATCACTCCCTGCCAAGCCTTATCTATGAGGCTACTGCAGTTGAGAAGGTTGAAATGTTTTTTCCAGAACTCTCATAAGGACAATTCAGTATCTGATGTCACCTCAAAGCACCTTTGAAACATTGCTTTTGTGTCCAGTTTCTTGAAATGACATTCTGGTCCATGGGCTGGATAAGTGGTGTGGTATTAGGGGGCAAGAACTTTACTGTGATAAAACTGAACACCTCCAACATTGTGTCTTCCAAGCCTGGAGGATGTGCAGGAGCTTTGTCCATTACCAGGAGGCACTTAAGGGGCAACTGATTATCCTGGAGGTATTTTTTCACACTGGGGCCAAACACTTCATTCATCTACTCACATTGTTTCTGAATGTGAGTAAGGGCTTCACTTTACAATCACCACTAGCATTACCACACAACAAAAGAGTTAGCCTATCTTTCATAGGCTTATTTCCTGACAGTGCCTTTTCCTCCTGTGTAGATGGCTGTAGAGACATCGATTCTCCAGTCTGCTCCTTCCACTGTGTTCCACTGTCTTTTACTCATGTTTTGCCTGCCTGTCTCCCTTTGACCTTCTAGTGGAGCTGTCATTCACAGGCTCATTACCCTAGACACAGTGATTGGTTGAGGGATGGGGCAGAGCCTGTAAGACTCACCTCTCAGGTGGATTTATGGATGCCTAGAGAATTACTTAGGTGTTTCAAATTAAGTTATTTATTAAATGAATGGATTGAATGACCCATATTTATGTTTTGTCAAGTAGAATTGCCAACTCACAAAATATTAATTTCCCAGTGTTATAATATAATACCTTCCTAAAAACCTGGAATATTATAGAACAGAATAAAGATGAGCTATTTAGTTATTTGCTGAATGATATTAAGTAGCAAATAGGATGGTGAAGCCATCAATATAGTAATGTTTGTTAGGCAACAGGAACTGAATCGAGCCAAGAAATGACACCCAACACATTGAGTTTATTCTAGCCTAATTTATGCTCAGTATTGCCAATGGCTACCAAATATTTTATGATATTAGAAAGATAAAATATTAAATTATCAAAATAATTTTATCTGAAGTTGTGACTCAGGGTGCCTTGACAATGTAGATGTTTAACCTTTAGAAATATGATTGTGTACCTTTCTATGAACATACAGTTAACCTTGTACCTTAACAACATATATTTTACAAACATTTTCTGCCCTTCCTTTCTATGCTATTAGCTACTATAGTATGCATTAGACTATAAGAGGTTTATTTTCTCCCCCTGGGCTGAATGGTCCATTTTTATGTGGTGTAGTAAGTCTCATTACACGTATATTGTGGAAGCATAGTCTTCAGTATGTCTCCAAAGTCTCTGTACCTGGTGCCATATCTATAAAAATGATGAAGACGTCATGTCTTCCTGCAAGTTTATAGTCCAGTGAGCAGGTTATTAGTATAAAGACCCTCCTTCTTTGGAGACAAATACTTTATATTTATATTCAAGGGACACCTGCCCATGTTAATTTTAATCACATGTTATCTAGAGATCCTACTGATGACTAGGAAAGTGTTAAAGCATTTGGTGCATCACTCACTCTTTCTGCCTTTTGAGGTTTGGATCAGGGGAGTACATATACAAAGACTCATGAGCACAAGAGAAGTGAACTTTTGATTTATTAAATGTAGATGCCCTATGCAATTTTCCAAATAATTCTTCTGGCAAAGTTTGTTACAGAAGCTGGCCAAGGCTTGAGACTTAAATGGGGCTTCTTTCCCACCAAATTGAAATGGCCAGGTCCAAAAGAGTCCTCATTCACTTAACCAATAGGAGAGAACCGGGAACAGAGAGACAGAGGGGTCCTGTTCTGCTGTAGGAAGCACAAGCAGCCTGCCATACCCCAACAGGGGAAGTGAGGAAGTAGGCAAGAGTGTAGTTGATACATGAGCACTCATCTTGAGCACAGTGGTCCAAACCATTAGTAAAATGTATTCTAATGAATGTCACATTTGTAACCTTGACATTTAGCCCCAAAGTAGGCTTTATAGACCCAAAGGTCTATGATAATCATTGTTTTACACCTTTATTTATTTATTTATTTATTTAACATAAAATGTCTCAGAACAATCAGGTTAGAAAATCCATCCTGCATGAGGAAGGAGGATGGCACAAGAGGAAAGCATCAGGGATGCCTTCTATATAAAACTGTTGAAAAGGAAAAGAAGAAGCTCTCCTCCTCTGTGGCTAAATCATGAGATGAGGGAGAAGCCCCGAGTGTTTTTGGTGAGCCCCAGCAAGGGTCTAGAGGTGAAATAGAACATGTCAAGTTTATTGTCTGCCTGGAACATTAAAGTTCAAGGGCTGAACAAGGAGAGCAGAAAGAAACTAGAAATAAAGCTGGAGTGACAAGAATAGGATGGATTATAAAGAATTCTATTATCTCCCCACTCCAAATTTAGCCTTTTGTCCTGGAGGCTGCAATTTATCCTTGAAAATATAGAAGTAATGGAATGACAGGATTAGATTTGAATTTTATCAAAAATCACTTTGGTGGGAATGAAGAGAAGACAAGAAGGGATGTGTTGTGGGTTGAATGGTGTCCTTTTTCAAAAAATATAGTTGAAATTTTAACCCTTAGTAACTCAGAATGTGACCTTGTTTGAAAATAAGGTCATTGTCGGTCATCGTAGATGTAATTACTTATGATAAAGTCATACTAAAGTTGAGAGGTTTTCTAGTTCGATATGACTAGTGTTCTTATAAAACAGAAAGGGGGAGGAATTTGGACATAGAAACATGCATGCAGACATGCACAGAGGAAAGACGGCGTGAAGAGACATAGGGAGAAGACTCATATATGAGTCAAGGAGAGAAGTCTGGAACAAGTTGTTCTCTCATAGCCCTCATGGGGAACTAACCCTGCTGGCACAGATTTTGGACCTTTTAGCCTCCAGAACTGTGAGACAGTATATTCCTGTTGTTTAAGCCACTCAGTTTGTGGAACTTTGTTATGGCAGTCCTGTGAAACTAACACAGAATCCAAAGCTGTAGACCAGTTTGGAAGGCTAATGAGAGCCTGAACTAAGGAGTTCACATCAGGGTGAAGAGAAAAGATTTGAAAGATATTCAAGGAGTAGACTTGACAGAATTTGGTGACTAATTAGATATATGAACTTAACACAGTGATCAAGTTGCTTCTAGATTTTAGTTCTGGCTCTCCTACTGCTTAGCTGTGTGAACTTGAACAAGCCATTCATCTTTATGCTTTAGTTTTGTCATCTGTAGAGTATGAGTGATGATAGTTACTAAACTATTGGGTTGTTGTGCCAAACAAGAGAATACATGTTAAATTTCTATTACAGTGGTATGGTAAATACAATGTGATAACATTGGTAAATATAGTTAGTACTCAATAACTTAAAAAAATATGAGCTGTGTGGAAAAAATTGAGAATGACTCATATTTCTGACTTGGCTATCAGGCTGTGATATTCAGAGAGAAGAAAAATAGGTTTGGGAGACTACATGATAAATTCACTTTTAAGTATATCTAAGATATACAAGCAAATGAGCTGTTATTAAAAATATATTGCCTTGCCTTTTATGTTAGCTTCAAGTTTTATAGTTTAATTTAGCTAAAAGTTTGTATTGTTCATTAAAGACAATCTCATATAGAAATGAAATGAGCACTATACCATGTTTATAGGTTATTAGAGAAAAAGAATTACAAAAATCATATTTGTTTAAAGCCCTTTAAAAAAATCTGTATTGATTGAATTGACTGTTACAGTGGAGATAGAAGTATTGACTTTGACAACTTGTCCAAGAATTAGTTCTTAATTGACCTCAGATTGTCAACTTACAGTCACCCTTTCTCTTGGATGAATAATCTTGGATGGGGCAATCTATAACAAAGTAATTGAATCATTTGACAGAAATTATCCTTGCCTAGATTTGGTTTTAAGGTTGCCAGATAAAATATGGGAGATCCACTTAAATTTAAATTTCAAATAATCAACATAAATATGTCCCAAATATTTACTGATACTAAAAAGTATTTGTGGTTTATCTTAAATTCAAACTTAGCATTTTTATCTGCTAAATCTGGCAACCTTATCTCAGTTCTCTATGATGGGTTGTGCTTTTGTGGAAATCTTTAAAAATTGGTTAGGTTCATAATTATCCTGGCTTGAGGTGTAATTTGCTTTAAATTTGGTCTACTTTATTTCTCAAGAGCCTTTTTTGAACTCAGAGTTTGCAGTTAATGATTTAATGAAGAACATATAAACAAGTACATTGAGAGTAAACACTGCCAAAGGCAATGCAATATTTAACACTATACAGATGTTGAGAGCATCAACCACATAAACAGTTTCTCAGAGTGATATTTCATAAGACTTTAAGATTAAGACATAATAAATATATCTGCTTGTTTCATGAAGACAGTATACTTCTGTATTGGCTTACCTTTGTATAATGTGTTTTCATATACAGTTTATATGATTATACTCTAAGAAATAAAATCACAAGCTATTTTTAAAAATAATTAGAATCATGGTGACATTTTAAATGACTAGGGGATGAGATGAGATGAGATGGGATTAAATACTATGTGATTTTAATTTAGGCTTTAAATCTGTCTATGGGGCCCTCTTTGCTTTTTTCCCTACCTCATCTGTTCTTACGCCATTTGAGTTTGACTAGAAGCCATCATAGAACCCTCCCACCACAGCCTTGAACACTCATGACCGAAGAATGGTGTATATGAGGAAACTGAAAAGTTTTGCTTATAAATCTGGGGATGTGATTTATTTGCAACAGAAATAATGGTAGCTGGTTTGTTCACTTAAAGTTAATCAGATCTTTTCCTATAAGGCATGCTACTTTGATTATTTAGAATAAGTTATCTTCTTACTTTCTGCAACTTACTATAATGCTTGTGAAATGATCATGCAGAAATGAAAATTATACTTCCACCTTTACCCAAATATTTACTTAATTATTTTTAAATGGCTATGTTATTAAAAGAGCCTGAGGTAAATTAGAAGCACCAATACATTGAGTTTCATTCCTAAAAAGAGTAAAGTAGTATCAGTAGTTCATAGACCACAGATTCTCTGAAAAATTTATCTATGAAATTCTAACATATATGAAAAAAGAGAAGGCAATGAAAGAGGTTGTCTTCACCATTTTCTCATCAGCTCATAGTCACAGAGCTACTCAGACCTATCCTGCCCCCTCTAGAGCACATCTGTGAGAAATACCCTTCTTTTTCTTCAGCAAACAAGCACTTCTTTATTTCTGCATTTTTGTTGTTGTTGTTGTTTTCTTTTTAGTGATAAGAGGCTATGGAGAAAGATCGAGGGATATGTTTACTACAAGAACCAGAAGATGCCCTGGCCGGTTTGCTCAGTGGTAGAGCATCGGCCTGGCGTGCAGAAGTCCCGGGTTCGATTCCCGGCCAGGGCACACAGGAGAAGCGCCCATCTGCTTCTCCACCCCTCCCCCTCTCCTTCCTCTCTGTCTCTCTCTTCCCCTCCCGAAGCTGAGGCTCCATTGGAGCAAAGATGGCCCGGGCGCTGGGGATGGCTCCTTGGCCTCTGCCCCAGGCGCTAGAGTGGCTCTGGTCGCAATAGAGCGACGCCCCAGAGGGGCAGAGCATAGCCCCCTGGTGGGCAGAGCATCGCCCCTGGTGGGCGTGCCGGGTGGATCCCGGTCAGGCGCATGTGGGAGTCTGTCTGACTGTCTCTCCCCATTTCCAGCTTCAGAAAAATACAAAAAAACAAAACAAACAAACAAACAAAAGAACCAGAAGACTCTATCCTATATTTATTTGTTACTCTCTGGTTTTTAAATAAAACAATGCTGCAAAGGAAGGATGTAGAAACCCAACGTGCACAGAAACTTTGGAAGCATTTACGAGGAGTACCTAACTACTGCCATAAATCTGGGAAGTCTTTTTAGAAGTGACTCCTAAACTAAGAAAGAAAGGATGATTAGGAGTTGATGGTGAAGAGAATATTTCGGGTAGAGTAAAAAATATGTGCAAAGGCCCAAGAGCTGAGAGAGAGTCACTAATTAAGGAATTGGAATTTATTTGTCAACTAGAGTTCTAAAAAGAAAGAAGATTTTATCCTGAGGGCTTTGCTGAAGAATCAGGGGAGGGTTTAATGTTGTGGAGGGCATAATAAAATGTATACTTTTTGAAAGCATAGAATGGAGAATGGAGAATGAGGGGGATACAATTAGAGCCAGAAGAACTGTTACAATGCTTTTCCATTAATCCAGGTGAGGTGATGATGAACTGAACCAGGAAATTGGATGCAGTAATGGAGAACAGTTAATAGGTCCAAAAAATATTTAAATGGTAGAGTTGACTGAACTGGATGATTGATGGGTCATGGTGACATGAGGGAGGTTGTAAGATGATTTTCTAAGTTTCTGGATAGGGAAATTGTTTGGATAAACTATGATAGGATAAAAAGTAGAGGAACGCGTGTATGTGGAGAGGTTAAGAAAGAGATAGTGAGTTCAATTTTAAGCATATTTTATGTACTTGTGGATACTGAATCAGTTTATTTGGTTATTATTTACAAAGCAGCAATTACATGCCAGGCAGTATGAGTGAGAGTCCCAGGAGTAGATCAGCAAATATAATATTTTATAGATTATAGTATAGTTGGAGAGAGGTACAGGAAATAAATAATAAATATAATAAATCTAAGCACTGAATGTAGTAGAGGAAAACACATTTATGAATTCATTACTTTCTATTTAAAAGTATTATCATAGACATCAAGTAGACATGAGAGTTGTCTATCTTTTATTTCAGCTTTACTGCAGCATAATTGACATATAAAATTGTATGATATTCAAAATGTACATTGTGATGGTTTAATATACATTTGCATAGTGAAAGGATTTTCTCCATCTAATTAATTAACACTAACTTTACTACCCAGTCCAAGCTGCCTCTGTGGATTAATTCTGTGTAGCCCATCTTTCAACTGTCTTCCCACTTCTGACCCTTCTTATAATTATTTCTCTACACAACAGCCAGGATAATTAAATAGCTTCTCATCATATTTGGAATAAAATTATAACTGCTTACCATGGCCTTTAAGGCCCTTTGTGACCAACCCCACCTACCCTTTCATTTTGAACCATTCTCCCCCTTGCCTTTCATAATTCTCTGAAGAAAAGTAAAATTATTTATATTTTAGAAGCTTAATTAACAATATCTATTAATGAATTAGATCAAGTAAGTGGTGAGGGAAAGCAATGGATGAAGGACAATGCATAGTGTTTGGTTTGAGCAACCATTGGATTGCAGTTTGCAAAGGTCTGCCATCAAAGAATGGAGGAATACTGTGAGAGAAACTTCTGAGATAAAAGAAAAATAATACCTTTTCGGTTTCCATTATTCATAGAAGAAGTTAAAAGAAGCAAATTCAGGACCAAAATAACAGAATCTTTGATTCCTTGTTGTTTGGATACTTAGTTAGTTGATTAATTGAAAAAGTCAAGTAAAGAACAGATTTGTTAAGAATTGTACGTACGGAACTAAAACATTTTATTTTAACCAAGAACATGTATATGTATATTCATCCATCAGTTCTTTAATGTGGGACCAAGATTATTCCTTGGGTATGGACCCATTGATTGAAGTACTCTGTTATTGTTCTTATAGGAACCACATTCATAATACATTGTATAATATTTCTACTATTAGTTTCTGCAAACTTGAGCCAAAACTTAAATTGACATCTGAAGAAATCTTAAAGCAAAAAACTTACGGAGTTTTATGGTTTTCTTCAGTCTTTCCCAGTTGTGTCCCTCACATCAATTCAACGGGAATGACTTTTTAGTTACTTGCTCTTATTACAAAACATTTAATATATTTTTAGATCATATCTTTTTGTTTTTCACTCATATTTTATCAGATATACATTAATACTAATGAAAATTACAGACTGACAATAGCAGGTACAACTGAAATGGAAGAGGTTTGGAAACAAATTCAGCTGATTCTTGCTAAGCTGGAAGGTACAATTGTGTTTATATTTTCTAGGGAGTGATGTACTAGCTGTGACCATTAAGTGTACCTTAGGTATAAGCCATAATATATCTTACAGTGGGACTGAAGAGTATAGGTTGAGCTGGTAAAGTGAATAATAAAAAGTTATTTGAGAGAATTTCTACTGTGTATATGCACTAGATTGCACATACAAATAAACAGATTTTATATGTACACACAGTGTACATATTGAAAGCCCTAGCTTTCAGAAGAAAAATTCTCACAACAGTTTCCCACCTCCTCACAGGGTAGCATGTGACAGGCATGTACACAATTTTGTGCCAAGATAGCAGTAATCAATCTGAGCAGAATTTTACTAACTGCAGAGTGGTATCTTTAAAGAGAAAATAGAAATAAAGAAGCTAAAATTGCTTCGTTGAAGTTCAAAGTCAACATTTTAGCGGCTCCAAAAATGGCACTTGGACATAATGACTATGTTTGGCAAGAAGGAGGATTTCCTGGGATTGAGAGCATCAGATGGTAAAGACAGCCCTGTCAAGCTTGAGAGCAGGGCTGTGTTCCTGTTTGGGAGGGCCCTGGTGTATGTACCAACAGAACATCCTTAAATGTCAGTGTTCACCAACACAAATGAAGTAGATAATAATTGTTAGTCAATGACTTGTGTTAGATAAATTAAAGCCTTAACTATTGTCTTTCAAGTCAACAAACATTTATTGATTGCCTACTATAGGCATGGCCCGGTGCTTTCTGCCAGAGATGCACTAATAAAAAACATGCCTTCACCAAGTTCACACACACTCTGGTAACAAGCAGGCATTTCACAACTAATTATAAATTAAACTAGAAAGCGCTAGGATGGCCATATCAGATTCTATTAATTTCCTTTCCAGAGAATTTTGAAAGTAAGTCAGTTGGTTCCATGCTTCTTACTATAAGGCAACTTACATAACCCCTCTAACTTGGTGTAGCTTTCTCATCTTTTAAATGGGTTAACCGTACTCTAGGAAGTGGTTGATATTATCCAAAATGCTGTTTTCACTAGGTAGCTCCATTTAGGTGATACCAATTGATTCTATATTATTTATGGCTGAGGGATTTTTCTTTGGGATCAAAATTCTGTGTCTTTATCTGCCCCTCCAGTCAGTCAACTAATTTCAGTTGACTTTAAACTTAGCACAGAAACCACATATATTTTTATCTTTATCATTGCCTTAATTTTGGGATCATTGCTTAACATTAGCTAGATGAATTAAGTCCTATCCAAAGTCTTTATTTTCTTCCTGTGTTGACTCTTGTGGAAGGCTTGGGGGTGGGGGAGATGATGCTGGTGAAGCTGAGTTCTGTAAATTTGCCACCATCTTCCTTTTAGCGTCCTAAACTTATTTTACTGAAGTTTCAAAGAATTCTCCTTCACCATTCTATTGAGGAACAAGCCTATGACCACATTGCCCATATAATTAATAATTGTATAAATTTTAATCAAGTTTCCCATTAAATAGCTGCCTTTCCAGGTTGAAGAGGCAGTGTTTCAATATGCTTCAGAGAGAAACACCCTAAGCCCTCTGAACATGTTAGTAGCTATTTTCTCTGTTGCTGTGCCTTCTTTGGCTTCATTATTAATATTTTGATATGTGATGACTATAATCTCACATGGCACTCAAAAAGTATAAGTACTGAAGTTTTATAGAATGCTAATTTCCGTTGGGCTTTTAGTATTCTTAATGCACTTACATTTTCTTCACTTTTCAACACTAATATATGATTCAGTCAGTATCCTCAGGGGACTAATAGTGACTTCCAGGTAGATTCATTCTTTCTTTGCCTGAACCTGATAGTTCAGATTTGTTCATTTTACACCTATCTCATTTGTCATAAAATGTTTTCTTATAGTTATTAAGTTGAATTCTAGTTACTACTCTTCTAGCTATTTGTACAAATTGGTAAGATTTCATATCTATATTACCTCTTTTCTTAGCTGCAAATTTGGAGGTTTTATATTGAATTAATTTGGGCTTTCTGAACATTTATAAATGTGTTCAATATTGGCATCAATGTTAATTTACAAAGAATTTCACTCTGGAGGAAACTGTACATATATCTCTATTCTGAGTAAAAGTTTTCCTGGTCTAAGCCTACTTATGACATAACTGCCCTATGGCACCATACTTCCTGTCCCATGAAGATATCTGTCTTCTCTTGTTCAAGGATAAGTTGATATACAGCCAGCATACTCCAGTATGGCTGTGTTGATTACTATGGATAGTGTCCATTCTTACTGGTTGAGGCTTCTTTTCTGATTCCTTAAATCCCATGCATTCCCTGTTGTTAATATTTTAAATACCTAAGAGAATCACAAAATCATTAAATGACATCAGGACCATATTTTAGCTCTTGGTCTTAATGTATTGTTTTAAATTAATGTTCCACTTCTCTTTCCTCAGTAGAGGACTAAGCCATAAAACAGTTTCAAGTGAAACCACCATTATAAAATAGAGGAACTAAATTATTGGCAAACTGTAATGAAGAATTAATGGTGCACTGGTAAATCTAGCTTTAAGTCATACATCTGAGGTTTCTAAGAACTGAAAGTTTTTTGAATCTTTCAGTTGATGGGAAGACACATTTCTTGTCTTAGGGAAAAGGAATGGATTCAATATCTAGATTTCATTCCCCTTCTTTCCTTATAAAATAACAACTTTATGATATGTTTTTGTCAGCCTGGTCAGAATATAACAGAGCTGTCTGAAAAATCTAATAAGTTTAGTTATTTTAAGGAATGGGGCTATAGCTTCAAAGTCTTTGCTAGAAGTTTTCTATTTTTCAATATTTAATTGGGGTCATGTAGACACAATGGTAAGAAAAAGAAAACACATCTCTAGACTCACAGAAATCATAGTGTGTATAAAGATCCAATTATTTATTTTGAATTTCATAAAGTGTTAGTAAGGAGGAATCTAGTTTGGATTGATTTCAATAGGTTGAGATCTGGCCAATTATTTTCCAGTAATTTGGCTTAATTGTTTGTTAAAAAAAAAATTAAGCTGATTGCTAAAGTTTCCTGTGGTCTGGGCACTAGTTTCAGAAAGAGCCTGAAAATTAAGATTACAATGAGTATGCAAATATCTTATTTTGGGGGGAGTTAGAATCATCTCTATCATTGGTCCCTTAACAATGTTCAAGATCAGGCTTGATGATCAGTTGGTGGGAATGTTATAAAGAAATACTTGCTCTTCAAAGTGTGGCCCATCAACCAGCAGCATTGGTATGACCTGAGAGCTTGTTATGAAAGTAGGCTCCCTAAGGCCCTAGATCTACTCGGTCACAATCCACAGTTTGAAAAGATGTGCAGATGATCCATACATAAAGTTTGAGAAGGTTGTTGTAGAAAATATCTAATTAGGATGGAGTCAGAGAATCACACTGTTAAGTCCAAAGGATCTTTCAAGTCCTCCACCTTAAGGTTCTGTGTTACACTAAAAAGGAACAATCTTCAACTGTATTTTATTTGGATCTTTTAGCATATGACTACATGAAAGATGGTAGATGTTAAGTTCTTAGTTAAGGAGAGTTTAGGATGGTAGATGTTAAATTTTTAGTTAAGGAGAGTTTAATTTTCTTTTACTTTCACTGTTCTCCAGTGTGTATTTGGTACTCTTAACGGTTTATGTCATTACCAGTTTTGATTCTGGTTTTTAAAAATAACTGGATTTGAAAGCCTTATGAGAAAAATCCTGAACTGGATTTTGCATTTTTGTGATTTATCCATTTATCATTAGTCATTAGCATTTATATCTATGTTCATAGCCTTTTAATATCCTTTGTAGCTTTTTTTCATAAGTGAGAGGTAGGGAGATAGAGAGACAGACTCCTGCATGTGCCCCAACTGGGATCTACTTAGCAACCCTTGTCTGAGGCTGATGCTGTACCCATCTAGGGCCATCCTCACAACTGAGCTATTATTCTTTACCTCCTGAGGCAGAGGCTCCACAGTGCCCTGGGCTGATGTGCTTGAACCAATACGAGCCATGGCTATAGAAGGGGAAGAGAGAGAGAGAAAAGGGAAGTGAGAGGGGTGGAGAAGCAGAAGGGTGCTTCTCCTTTGTGCCCTGAATGGGAATTGAATGTATGTCCACATACCAGGCTGAAGCTCTACCACTGAGCCAACCAGCCAGGGCCATCCTTTGTAATTTATTTAAAGCTGGCAATAATGTATAATATATTTTCAAGAAGTGACATATGCTTAAAATTAGATATTCTTTGCTCTACTGTCCTAAAGATATAATCATACTTTTCTAAAATTATCCCCAAAGCCTTTCTTTTTATAGTGAGAATAATTACTCAAACATTTAGCTATAAGCAGGTTTTGTTTCATTTTTTCTTGTGTGTGTGTGTGTGTGTTCATGTTTGTTTCCTTTTGCCTTTGGCTCTGAAAAGCAGTTTCAAATTAGGGTAGTAAATTATTGCATTTGAAGAATTCAATTACTTGCAAAGCAAGCAAATATAAACTAATGCACACACAAACACAGTCTTTCTAAAAATACTTTTAAAAGTCTTTAACAAATGAGTTGAAAATAAACTTCTCTTTCTGAAGCCCTTCTCTCTTTAGTTTCTTCAAGTCTGTTCAGTTCAATCGTCGGGGGCGATTTGGCACTGTGGCACATTTTTGGTTGTCACACCTGTGTGGGGGGTGCGTGTAATGGGTAGAGGCTTGGGATCTTGCTAAACATTCTGTAATGCTTAGGACATCTTCCTCACCCCAATAAAGAATTAGCTAGCCCAAAATATCAGCAGTGCTGAGGTTGAGAAGCCTTGTATTAAACTGAATTGATTAATGTGTAAACTTATAGTTAATGCCTATGTACTAGGAAATGCTATTTAGAAACATGAAGCAATTTGACTTCAAGCATAAAATAGTTTAAATACAATATCTTTATTTTTACAAAAGCAATTGAAATGTCAAGATTCAGACTATAAGGTAACATGAGTCCAATAGAGTTTGTAAAATGTTATAAATGTCAGAAATAAGTCTTGGGGCATCTTCCCTCATTTTCTCCCTTCATCTCATCAGTTGAATAGGTTTCTTATTAAGGGAAACTAAGCAAAATACCGTCATGAAAATATTGGATATTTCAATTAATAAATTCCAAATAAAAGTGGCATTAAGCTAAAAATTATAATGAGTCCTTGAATGGCTTGTTGATTAGAAACTAATGCAACTCCTTGTCTAGGATAAAACACCAAACAGGCAGCAGCTGCTTGTAATTTGGTGCAAGTAATTGTAGAGCCAATAAGTTGAAGAAGTGCTTATTAAAAGAAACTGCTTTCCTATCTGCTTGTGAGTTCAATTGAGTAATGCACTCTACATGTGGTCTGACACTGGGTAAATTATACACCTGATTTAAAAACACTCCATTCATAAGAGCTCCTATTTTGCTCATCCATAAAATTTTTACTTTCTTCATTACTACTTGCAGCAGTGTATGGCATAATATCTATCAAATTAGGCTTTGAGGACATCTCAGGCTGGCACCCTGCTGACTTGGAACATGTGCTTAATATTACCACAGTGCGTTTAGCCCCGTGAGTGCCCGGTTAGCCCACACAGGCGTGCAGAATCCGTTCGCCTCTCTCTCTGCTGTCAAGTCCTCCACCTACTGAGAACGAGAAGCATCAAAGATAAAGGGGTGGGGATTGGAGTGGGGTTTAGTCACTGGGTAGGAGAAGTATAGTTGAAATTTATAGAAATAAGACAACAAACTGTGTCATTTATTATTTCACAACTTTCAAAAAATATGAGCCAAATATAAACATTTGAAATCAATGCATTCTATCTATTTGACCCAGTAAACTTTGAAAAGCAAGACAAAACACACAATAGCACTTCCTGGATAAGTCACGTAAAAGCCAGCTTTAGAATGCATTTTATATATATTTATAAATAGCTGGGTGACTTTCATTAATTTTAATAAACATTTATTGTTTTCAGTCTACTAAGTGGCTGGCACTGTGCTCTATGGTAAGATATAGTGATGAATACATGTGGCCCTGTCATCGTGCAGCTCAGATTTTGCAAAGGGGTCAGGATTTCAACAAATAACTGTAATGAAATGGTAAAATATAAATGATCTCCAGACCATCATTTAACATTCATTCATTCACTCATACATGGTGTTTGGCCCGATTGCTTTACTGGCTGGGTTTCCACGGCAGACATTGCCCTGTTGTGGGTCTACATGTACCCATGAATCTCAGTCTGCTACCACTAAGTATATGTATTTATTTCTCCTTTTCTTATTCCATGCTGACCTGGCAGTCTAATCATTATACTTTAGCTTCCCACCTGGAATGCCCATTGGAAAAAAAAGTGCATATAAGAGAATTCCATTATCCATTATTAATAATACCACTTGTTCTAAATTAATAAACTAATATATTGATCATAATTCAGTGTTTTATGTAATGCTCTGAATAAAGGTTCCTTTGACAATTTACTTTTCATTTTAAATGAATACTTTATTATTACTCTTGTGATATTGGTTAATGTGCCTTTATCCCTAAAGACAAGTTAGTTTGGGGTGGGGCAACCAAACTAATGGAAGCCAGTGGAGGATATGGGAATGTTTTTAAAATCAATGCCTGCAGAGGGAGAGAGAGAGAGATACCAAAGCTAAATCTTGGGAAATGTCAACCAACAAAAAGCAGAAGAATAAATGTAAAAGGAGGATGGAGAACCAGGATAACTGAAACCAAGAGAGAAAAGGGTGTAGAAACATACTGGGAGAGGTGAGTGGACCTGAGAAGCAAGCCCCTGGATAGGGCAGCTTAGAGGTCCTTCAAGAGAGTAGTGTTGGTAGAGAAGTGGGAAGCGGTAGGAACCAGGTTGCATGAGGTTATGAATAAATAGCTAGTGGAGAAGTGGAAGAGCTAAGAATGGGCTTCTTTTCAAGAAATTTTATGAGAGAATGCCAGCTTAAACAGTTAAGTTTTGAAATAGAGAACTTCTGTGTTTGTGGACAAAATGCAAGCACTGGTAGAGAGGGAGAGGATAAACGATGAAGCAGAGTTCCAGGTTAGGCATTCATGAATGTCTCTATTTTTTGCCCATTTCTTCTTTCAAGTAGAGAGAGAAAGCATAGCGAAGTGCTTAGGTACCTGGATCCTGGAGCCAAATGCAAATGCCCTGAGTTTAGAGCCCAGGTTTCACTATTATAGCTTTGGGCAAATTAACCTCTGTGCCTCTCTGCACCTGCCTCAGAGAGTTGTTGTAGGGATTAAATAAATTAGTATTTATAGTGCATCTACAGTTGTATCTACTACATGGTAAGCATTTAAACATGTTTGATACGTAAACAAAGGAGTTAGTCTTCAGTGGTCGGCAAACTCCTTAGTCAACAGAGCCAAATATTAACAGTACAACGATTGAAATTTCTTTTGAGAGCCAAATTTTTTAAAGTTAAACTATATAGGTAGGTACATTCCTTATTGAGGTAGCACCTGCATGTGGTATTTTGTGGAAGAGCTACACTCAAGGGGCCAAAGAATCACATGTGGCTCGTGAGCTGTGGTTTGCCGACCAGAGGCTGGGCAAAGGATAAGATACCTACCTGATCCTCTAGGAATCCATGACAATTTTTTTTATATTATTAACTTCTCACAGATGTCTTTGATATCAGGAATTACTCAGAGCCTGCAGTGACTAAAATTGCTACATATATCAGTACAAAACATTCTGACAATGTTATTCCTAGGTACAAGTAGGTAAAATAGCAGAACTCTGTTAAGGAGTTAAAGGAATTTCCTGAAGAAACTGCAAATTAACTTCTCTCACAGTTTTGTGAAATTTGGTAGATCTTACTCCAAGCTTCTTTCAAAATACCTATGGCAACTTTTGGCTTCATATCTTCCTTTGAATTGAACCTGTTCTTCTTACCCTCTTTTCCTTACTCTAGATAACAGTTGGAGCTCTGGGAAGTCAACCTGTAAAATCTTTCCAAGTTTTCTTCTTATTTTATTCCTTATGTTTCTGAATTGATATCAGCTCAGAGGCCCTGGCCGGTTGGCTCAGCAGTAGAGCGTCGGCCTAGCGTGCGGAGGACCCGGGTTCGATTCCCGGCCAGGGCACACAGGAGAAGCGCCCATTTGCTTCTCCACCCCTCCGCCGCGCTTTCCTCTCTGTCTCTCTCTTCCCCTCCCATAGCCAAGGTTCCATTGGAGCAGAGATGGCCCGGGCGCTGGGCATGGCTCTGTGGCCTCTGCCTCAGGCGCTAGAGTGGCTCTGGTCGCAATATGGCGACGCCCAGGATGGGCAGAGCATCGCCCCCTGGGGGGCAGAGCACCGCCCCTGGTGGGCGTGCCGGGTGGATCCCGGTCCGGCGCATGCGGGAGTCTGTCTGACTGTCTCTCCCTGTTTCCAGCTTCAGAAAAATGAAAAAAAAAAAAAAAAAGATATCAGCTCAGAGAGTGTAGGGTTAACATAATAAAAGCATCAGATGGCTCTTCCCTTAGGCATCTCAACGGATGGGTATATAATTGTTAATTGGTTAGAACATTCTACTATTAATGAAAAAAAGGTGGTTGACTAATTCACTGAACTCCCTCTTTTACTTCCCTTCACTTTAGACATATTGTTTTATTTCAGAGTATTATAAGCACTGTTTACTGTGGCTAGTGGCCCACTATTTTTAAAACTCACTATAGGAAAATAAATACATGGTAAATTATCCATGGTTTTACTCTTCAGAAAAACCAGTGAGGATTTATTAGTACAGTAAACCTATCTCCCTTTCCCTAACCTGTTGCCAATCTTGATTTACTTTTCTCTCTGTTATTCAAGAAGAGAGAATGCTGGTAATACATATTATTTAATTTTTAAATAGCATGTTAGAAAAGAATCCTGATGGTAACCCTGATAGAGAAATGTCAGCAGAGGATTTTTCATGCTCACATCTGTCTGGGGATTGTGTCTTAGGCTGTGGTTAAGGATTCTGAGTGGGTTCTCCCACAGTTCATCTCAATGGCTCATTTGAGAGCTTGAGTCTGGCAGTAGGTCTTGGACATTATTTTGATTGTGAATGGAGGCTGAAGAGGCTATCCAGTAGGCAGAGGGTATACCATTTAAAATAGAGAAATATTCAAATGGCTGCAAAGAACTGACATGCAGATTCCAGGATGTGAGTTTCAGGCCCATTGTATTCTAGGTCTGCAATCTGGTCCAAATAGCTTAACTTCTCTTATGTGTTGCCTTTACCCCTTATGAGGCTCAGGAAACTGCACATGTTGCTGCTTCTTCTATGTCCTATACAGGGTTATACTGTGAATTGGATGAAAGAACTTTGTGTACCACGCAGAACAATAAAATATGCTTGAGATTAATCTTAACATAAATATTAGTGTAGGTAGTTAATTAAGATAGAACAATAGGTAAAGAAGTAGAACTTTACCTAAAAGCAGAGTTAACTTTAGTTACTTGATTGAGTAGATTTCAAAAAGTGTTAACACCCCTCCTTTTAAATTAACTGAATAGAACAGAGATATGGACCAGGGAAAAGACAGGAGGACGTAGAGCCCACTGCACACAATACTGACCCATGTAGACCCGTAAAATAGGCAGCTTGAATGAATGTGCTATACAGTTTTCTAAATTATTTTAATTTTCTCATTTATACTTTTTGGATTTTTTTCCAAGTTTAATACAAGCAGGTTACATTAGTTTTAAAATCATAAACACTATCATTTAAAAGAAAATACAACAACAAGAACAGAACATAAAATGTGAGTAATACAGAAAGAATTGGGAATGGTAGCAATGATTGTTGGAGGATACTTGGCAAATGATGAAAAGGGCTCTTCTTTTTTTGACATTTATGTTCTAGACACTGAGAAGTGCTCTGTAAGACTTATTGTATTCAATCCTCTTAACAAGTCTAAATGGTAGATGCCAGTATTGCAGATCAGGAAACAGATCCAAGAAAAGCGAATAGATTTCTTAAGTTTTATATAGCTGGTTGGCGGCCAAGTCAGGATTCAAACCCAGTTGGTGTGGCTCTAAAAATCTGTGCTTTTAACACTGAGCTATGTTTACTCATGAGATAATATGGACAAGTTCCCATGTTGGAAGTGACTATCAGGAGGAGCTGCTGTTTTAAGTTTAAGCAAGTATAGAAATAGTTCTAAAGAGTCCACAATATTTAATTCACTCATTATTCAACTAACTGTGCCTGGAACACCAATATCATTTCCTTTTTTCTAAGTTACATCCTGTATGCCATGTGACTTTTATAACTTGCTAAATTATCCAACAATCTGATGATTTTAGCATTATCTCAGCTAAGTGTGTGCCTCTGGTCTCTCTTCCTAGAATTCCAAAAGGGCTAGCTTTTGTTTACCTTTCTCTTTGCTTCTGTCCTTCTCCCCAACTCAGGGGTGCACCAAAATCTTATATAATTAGGGGGCACCTCTTTAAAAAAATGAATATACAATTACTGATTCAAGGTGAAATAAATATTTATTTAAAATAAAAAGAAATTACAATAGATCACAATTTTTATAAAAAGCTGACAAATACCTCAGCGCCTTATATTATTAAGATTGCTCTCAAGACTTTGCAAATGGCCATGCAAGTGAGAATGCCTGAACTATGAGAGTCACTATCTTTGTGTCAGTTAGCCCCTCAGAGCAAATAAGCAGTGGTGGGATTCGGCCGGTTTGCACTGGTTCAGCAGAACCAATACCTATTTTTTTGTTGAGTTCGGTGAACAGGTTGTTAAAATGGCACTTGTAATCAGGGTTCTCTCTCAGGTGGGCGCCTGGGCAGCTGCCCAATGTGGAAATCACAAATTTACATTCCTTACTCTTTTTTCATGTTCGTCTGTGCAACAGCATATCCTAGCATCCATAGTAATGTCCATTACATTCATAGGTGAAAAATATTGCAAGCATGGATGCCAATCAAGAAGCAATATGGAGCTATCTTAAATAACAGTTTTATTATTTTCAGGTATTATTTAATATTTTTCATTAATATTTTTAAACTTTCTTATAACAATCTAGTTTTGTGCACCTCTCTTATTGTTCTTATTAAATATTAAATGCATGAAATAATAAACTCCCTTTCAGTATAATTTTTTTATACTTAAAATTGTCATTAGGACAGAGAACTGGTTGTTAAATTATCTGAATCCCACCATTGCAAATAAGCATTGTTGCAACACAAACCCTGTCAGCCCTTCCAGTCTTAGAGGAAAGAGAAGTTAGTTATGTATGAAAGGCTTTTCTTTTGGTCTCACAGACAAAATGAAATAGAAATTAATAAATAAAAAGTAAACAAAACAAACATAAACAAAGTCTGTCACAGTAAAACTTGAGAAGATGTATTTAACATCAGACAAACTGGAAAGCAAGGGAAAGGTAAGTAGCAGGTGGAATGCTACAGGCATACTCCATGTTGTGTACATTAGCAGTGTCTTCTAAGGAGTGAGTCTGGAAGGCTTCAGGGACAATGAGAGCATTAGGTTGAAACCCTGTGTGTTACTGGAGCCAGAAGAACTGTTAAATAGAGGAGAGTGTCTCTAGGCCTCTCTCTGTTTTGCCTTAATTCCTCCTGAATTAGCAGGGTAGTTCTTGATCTTTCCACTGCCCCTCTGCCTCAAGTGGTCATACCTACACTGTCCCCCTCATGGTTCTGCAGGCGGTTGCACTTGCCCAGACAGAGAGGTCAAGTAATTCCAATCTCAGTGCAATAGAAGGATATCAAGATTCTTTATTCTATCCTTTCTTTTTAAACAAGCCAAACACTCAGCAGCTTTGGGAATTGAGATATTTGGACCAAGGTAAGGCCAAAGACGGAAGGCTCGACAAAAATCAGATGATACAAACTTAGGCTGCTGCTGTCAACTGAAAATATAATGTAATGATTTTAATTTGGCATAGTAGTTTACTGATACAAAGTCCTTTAATGTGCTATCTTATTGCTACAGAAGACAACCTTGAGGCGGTAGGTGTTTCAGTCCAATTTTATTAATAACATATATCTCAAGCCCTTACTAGGTAAGTATAATGTATTTTAAGTATTATGCTAACACCTTTAGAAAGAGTGTTTCCTCAATTTGTAATAGCCCCATGATGTCAGAGTTTTCTCCACTGCACACTGGGAAGCAGTCACAGAAGGCAAAATTAGCCTCTATAATCACACATCTGTAGGGGTGGGGGAGGGTACTGGAGTTTGCATCCAGGCAGTCTGGCTTCATGGTTGGTGCTCTTACCAACCATCTATGTATTGTCAGTGAATTGCCCCAGGTAGTACTGCTAGTGAGAAAAGATAGAACTGTCTCCAAAACTCAGGTGTCATACCAAGTCTACTTACTGTGTCTGAGAACAAAAAAATCATGTCTAGTAGAAATAGTGGGTATAAAAATGAGATAATGGGCCAAATTCTAGACTACCTCAGCTGTGTGAATTCCTTCTCCATTTGCCCCCCCCCCAAGGGTTTTTCAAAACTCAAGTATAATGATAATATTTCATAAATAAACATCTCATCACAGTTTAAAATGTTTTCTTTTCCTTCCTTTTATTAAGTGAGAGGTAGGGAGGCAGAGACAGACTCCCGCATGCGCCCCAACTGGGATCCACCTGGTTAGCCCCCTATGGGGTGATGCTCTGCCCATCTGGGGCTGCTACTCTGTTGCTTGGCAACCAAGATATTTTTAGTACCTGAGATGAGGCAATCCTCAGCACCTGGGGCTAACTTGCTTAAACCGTTTGAGCCATGGCTGTGAAAAGGGAAGAGAGAAGAGAGAAAGAGAGAGGTGGAGAAGTAGATGGTAGTTTCTCCTGTGTGCCCTGACCAGGAATCAAATCCGAGACTTCCACACACCGGCCCGACACTCTACCACTGAGCCAACTATCCAGAGCCTAAAATGTTTTTTCTTGAGTAAAGTTTTACATGGACTTAGTAATATTTAGGAGAGTCTTAAAGGAATGGGAATGCTTAAAATCTTACCTTCCTTATGTTCGTTGCCATACTGTATGCTGTCTTACTCGAAGATCAATGAATGAGCATTAGATGTGAAATGAATAAAAATAGTTCATGTTACTTGTGCTCTTTATCTTACAAAAAGAGTAATTCTCTATAATCTGTCTTCACTCAGAGTTATGAAAGTATCACTAGATATAGGAAATTAATCCTTGGAAGTAGGCACTAAAATGATCCAGCATCTCAGATAAAAAGCAGAGATTAGATTTAAAATGCTTTTCATAAAGCTCCTGTTTTATATTTAGCTAAGTAATGTATGGAAATATTCACACCTTTCAGCACCAGACCAGTTACCACACTGTTGCAGTGAAGGCTGACGCTTGGCCAGAACAGTTACCACACTGATCCAGTGAAGGCTGACGCTTGGCCAGAACAGTTACCACACTGATCCAGTGAAGGCTGACGCTTGGCCAGAACAGTTACCACACTGATCCAGTGAAGGCTGACGCTTGGCCAGAACAGTGACCACACTGATCCAGTGAAGGCTGACGCTTGGCCAGAACAGTGACCACACTGATCCAGTGAAGGCTGACGCTTGGCCAGAACAGTTACCACACTGATCCAGTGAAGGCTGACGCTTGGCCAGAACAGTTACCACACTGATCCAGTGAAGGCTGACGCTTGGCCAGAACAGTGACCAAACCGACCCAGTGAAGGCTGACGCTTGGCCAGAACAGTGACCAAACCGATCCAGTGAAGGCTGACGCTTGGCCAGAACAGTGACCAAACCGATCCAGTCAAGGCTGACGCTTGGCCAGAACAGTGACCACACTGATCCAGTGAAGGCTGACGCTTGGCCAGAACAGTGACCACACTGATCCAGTGAAGACTGAGGCTTGGCCAGAACAGTTACCACACTGATCCAGTGAAGGCTGATGCTTGGCCAGAACCTGCCATGGAACTGAATTAGTGGAATTTATTTGTAGGCCCATTTTTAGGAAAGTAAAGTTATTTTTGAGAAAAATTACATGTTTGCACATAATTTTTAAAGTTACCCATAAAAGTAATAGATTACTACTAAAGACATATTTCCAGAATTATTACATATTATTAGACCTTTTACCCTTGCACAGAACAATATATGAAAGCAAAGCTGGTAGCACTTTATAAATAAAACATTTAATGGGTGCTTACTCTATGCCAGCTCTTTGCTAGTCACTTTACCTATGTTGACTCATTTAATTCCTCTAAACCAGTGGTCCCCAACCCCCAGGCCACGGACTGGTACTGGTCCGTGGGCCATTTGGTACCAGTCTGCAGAGAAAGAATAAATAACTTACATTATTTGCATTGTGTTTATATTTAAGTCTGAACGATGTTTTATTTTTATAAAATGACCAGATTCCCTCTGTTACATCCGTCTAAGACTCACTCTTGACACTTGTCTCAGTCACATGATACATTTATCCATCCTACCCTAAAGGCCGGTCCGTGAAAATATTTTCTGACATTAAACTGGTCCATGGCCCAAAAAAGGTTGGGGACCACTGCTCTAAACAATGGAGGGATTACTACAATTATATTTTTTCATAGAGGAAAACTGAGATTCAGAGAGTTTGTGGAGCTTGTTCAGAGTCATACAACTAGTGAGTGTGGACCTGGACTAGACCCCAGAGTGTCCAAATCCTTTTCTCTCTGATTCTTCATTTTATCATAAAATAGTGATGACTTCCTCGAGAAATGAGTGGTTAGCTTTAGCTGTTTGCCCTTCTGTCACTATCATGTGACTTAATTTTGCTGTTCAGCATTTGTATGCTATAGGAGACATCTGATTCTTGAGGAAAGCCATTGGTCCTTTCCTACTCAAGGCTCCTTTCCTTATTTTTATGGATAGATGGTTGTGAAAAACTGGAAAAATGAAGGTAATAAGAAGTTAAAAGCTATATACTTTGTGTTTAAGAATAGAAGAAACAGGATTTTGTTGTATTGACAGCCCTGTTGTAATTCAGAAGATGATTGGTACTGAATAAAAAAAAAAAAGTGAAATCATGTTCTTTGTAATATATTCATGTTTTCTCTATGTTCTGCAAATTTAGTTTGTTCACAATGGAACCAAATCAAAGTTAGTAAGTGCAACAACAATAATTTTACATGTTTGTGCATACATATATACACGTTGTTTAGATACATTGTTTGATAAATGAGGCATATAGACTTTTTCTAGGATTAATGTGACAATTCTATACAGCTAATCTAATCTGTCTAATCTAACCTAATCTAATCTAATTATCTACTGAGCCTGACCCTAAAGTCCAAATTTCTACCTGCAAAAGAATTATCCTGGAATCTCATCTATAAATAGTAACAGTAACAGCTTCTAACATTTAAGCAACAACACCTGTGCCAAACACAGCTCTCATTCATTGCTACATGCACTATCTTGTTCTCACACCTACTTGTAGATGAGCACCTTCTGAGGAGAACTCTGGCTGGTAGGGTCTCACTCGCCTGAGCCCTGTTTGTGCCTATGGTCTGACTGACTTTGGAGCCTGACCCTTATTTATAGTGTTTTGTTCCATGTGGCCCTTGGCCATCAGCCACCAGTATTGACAATGTTTTACTTTCTTTGAGTGCTGCTTTCCACCCTCTGTGTCCCAGGTAGCCTTAGACAAGAGCATTGAAGAAAGATGTCCTACTGCTACTTTTTTTTTTTTTTTGGCTAAGAAGTAGTCAGCTTTGTTGGGGCTCATCATGCCATCAGCTAGGTACTGGGGCTTAGTGTTGAGGCATGTTAATGAAATACCACCTGCATGTGTTTATGTGAATAGTGTTGACCCAGCCTCTGATGAACACCTGCTAACAGCCTGCAGTGCTGATGGCTTTGTCCTTAGCTTCCAAAGGCAGTGACTTGTTGTAGGCTGAGTAATTTTTCCTTCTAACTCAGCAGAAAAGTGCAAGAGATAGGTACAAAATATACCAATTTCTTTGATGCATTCAAAGTACTTGTCCAGTCTTACTAAAATGTAATGAGAGACCTATCTGTGCATTTAATATATTTCTGTACATTACCAGAAAAGAAAGTTTGATGCTACCTTATTCCTGATTTAAAAAATTCTGTGAATTATTCGATGCTGCCAAATTGGTGAAATAATTCTGTTGTGACTTTGCAATCACTGTGCAAAATAGTTTTTTTAAAAAATCAAAAAACCAGCAGATGACAGATGAAACCTATACAGGGTATCAAATTACTCTATGAGGAAGTTTGTAAAAGTTGAACACTAACACCTTGAGTACACTTTGGTGCCCACTGATGGAATGAAAGCATTTTTTGTTTGTTTTGTTTTTATGACTGAATAGTTCTTTTCTGGCTCCAACATTCAACTATTAAAGTAGGAAAATAAATGTCTAGAAGATGCTTGACAACTTTTATTTCCTTCAGTCAAGGAGTAGAATGCTCTGTAGGGAGACTCAACACAGAACACCCAGAGTGGAGTTTGGCTTAGCAGAGCCAAAGAGCTGGCTACCACCTGGCCCGGAGAGAGCAGCTGAGTCTGCTGGTGGATTCCATAGGAAGGACCTTGTTTCCTGGCAATACACTTGGGTTTTAAGTCACGATGTGCTACCATTAGCTCTGTGCTCCAGTGAAAATCGCTTAATTCTCTCTCACCCTAAGCATCTCTCAAAGGAGAGATTTGCAAGAAATGATATTTAGGTCTTTCTAACTTGAAAAGTTTAAGAACCTTTCACCTACTGAAATCTCTTGTGGCCTGACCAGGCGGTGGCGCAGTGGATAGAGCGTCGGACTGGGATGCAGAGGACCCAGGTTTCAGACTCTGAGGTCGCCAGCTTGAGCGTGGGCTCATCTGGTTTGAGCAAAGCTCATCAGCTTGAACCCAAGGTCGCTGGCTCAAGCAAGGGGTTACTCAGTCTGCTGAAGGCACATGGTCAAGGCACATATGAGAAAGCAATCAATGAACTAAGGTCTTGCAACAAAAAACTGATGATTGATGCTTCTCATCTCTCTTCATTACTGTCTGTCTGTCCCTGTCTATCCTGACTCTCTGTCCCTGTAAAGTAAATAAATAAATAAATAAATAAATAAATAAAGTCGCTTATGGAGTTGTGAGGTCTTGTTTTATGAAGGTTTTTTACAAGGGCTTCTCTGTAAAAGTTTCAACTTAGAAAATAACCAGTTTTACATGTTGATTGGATGAAAACCCTTATGCATTTTTTTTTTTGTATTTTTCTGAAGCTGGAAACGAGGAGAGACAGTCAGACAGACTCCCGCATGAGCCCGACCGGGATCCACCCGGCACGCCCACCAGGGGCGCTGCTCTGCCCACCAGGGGGCGATGCTCTGCCCCTCCCGGCATCGCTCTGTCACGACCAGAGCCACTCTGGTCTGTCACTCTGCCTGGGGCAGAGGCCAAGGAGGCATCCCCAGCGCCCAGGCCATCTTTGCTCCAATGGAGCCTTGGCTGCAGGAGGGGAAGAGAGAGACAGAGAGGAGGGAGAGGGGGAGGGGTGGAGAAGCAAATGGGCGCTTATGTGCCCTGGCCAGAAATTGAACCCGGGTCCCCCGCACGCCAGGCTGACGCTCTATCGCTGAGCCAACCGGCCAGGGCCCCCTTATGCATTTTTTAGGAGGAAAACCTGACCTCTATGGGGGTCACATATTTTTTTAATTAAAATAATGCATTAATTCATTCTCCAATGTCTTGTCTCCCTTGAGAGTAGCATGTAACTTTGTGAATGAAACACAGATCTTACATGACAAAGGCAGCTTCATCAGTATTTCCATCTGGGCATATATGATATTCTCAAATACACAAAATGGGATTCATTGGATGAAATGCTTCTTAATATGAATAAAAAACTTAGCTTGATTAATTATGGAAAAATTAACAAAAAGTAAGAATAAGAAAAGTCTAGCTTCCCTCCCCTTAATCATTTGGCTAGCATTTTGCACTTGAACTTCTGTAGGAGCTTTCATAAACTTTTTATTTTTTACTGTAAATTCACATTTTTAAACCATTACCCACATTATACTGAAGTCTTGTCTTCTAAATAGCCTCTACATTGTTGCCTGGAATTTCTGTTTGATACATAAATGTGTGATGTTTCTTGTGGAAGGACATTAAGGCAGTGCATATAACTCTGTAGGTTTGTATATTTAGAGCGGTAAAATTCCTTAATATATAAGTGACTTTTAAATAGATACACATGGTCTTTTTTATATATGAGCTTTCTGACTAATGGAAAACTACTGTTATGCCCTTAACACTTCCTTCTGAATAAAAGCTCACAGAGTTTGGAAGAAAAATCCTGCCCCCTGACAAATATTTTTGAGGAACAATAGCTGCTATTCTGGTTGTGAAAGGCAAGCTGAAACCATGCTACAAGAGAAAACAGTGGATCTAGTAGAGCAACATTTTATACTAGAAAACACATGCAGATTTATACAGAGGACGTTTAAAAAATAAAATCAAGAATTTAAAAAAATATGTATAAAATGCCCTTCTTCAATAGTGAAAGCTTTTTTCCCCTCCTGTAAGAGGGTTAGAACTGTATAGAGATGGTTACATACACAAGGATCTCAAATGAGAGGGCACCATACATACATGTAATTGGTTGCTTTTTTTCTTTTCCTCAGCAGTCTGTAAAAAACGTGAAAAAAGCTCCTGCTTCTGCCTGGCCATTAAAAGGCAGTGGTTGCACCATACTGTGATTTGGGAGCTGAAGAAAATGGCCAGAACTGACTGATATCTGATAAACAGTAACAGGAGTCAGTTTATTGCACCAATCGTTAAATAATGGTGCTGATTATAAGGCTGCTAACTGCAGATGCTGTAATTGTCTGTCATAAATCTTAGTCATTTGTGACAGGAGCACAATGAAAGGGAGCATCTGCTTGAGGGCAAATGACTTCTGATAAATATCAGCTCTACGAAAATGTACTTGGATGTGTCTCAATATTTTGGAGAGCCATTCATGTTGCTTCCACAAATGTGAAGTTATTATTGGTTTGTATTGATTTTGCCACCCTTTTTTTTTTTAAAGAGACAGAGTGACTCAAGGTTGAGTTGAATAGCATCTCAGCTCTTTATCTGATCTACTCATTTCTCTCAAATGCATGTTTGAGTGAAAAAAAATAATTGCACTTTTTTTTTTTCAGTAGATTGCTGTTCAGAAACACAGCCTGGGAAATTCAATATGCAGCTTATAAAAAAATAACAAAAGCCAACATTTGTTGAAGGAGGTGGAAGGCCTTTGGATTTTTACAACAGTTATTTTTTCAGAAAAGATTTTAAGTTTTGAAATGCCAATCCCTAATGAATTTTAGCTACATGAAAATGAATTACATGTTCTATTATGCCTATAAAAATACTTAATGTTATATTCATTATAAAATTTACCCAAATAATAAAAATTATATAACAAGGATTTTAAGTTAAAAAAATTTGGGAAAAGTTAATATTCATAAAACTACTATCCATGTTTTAAAAATAGCTTTTTCCTAAAATATTTTTTTTTAAAATATTTAATGGCTTCATTGAGGACAGCTTAGAAGAACTACAAAGCAAAGAGAATGAGAAAAATCACATGTCTTACTGTGAAAATTCAACCTTGTGTTGAGTTCAAACTTAATGTGGTTTGAAGATCGCGAGAATCGTTAATAAGTGAAGGCTGTATCTGTTTATGGCTGTCAGTGGTTGTCAGAGATGTGGGTCTCTCAACAGATCTTTCCATGTGAAGAAAGTACAAGTTTTTCAGTCTGTTCCATGCAATTTCTCATTTGGGAAAGTTCAGTGAGTGGTCCAGCAGTGGCTCAGGGCATGGGACTGAGCAGATGTGAGGACATATCAAGAAGGTAGGAAATCAAAGAACCACTTTCATGTAAGCTGCCTGGAGTCTTTTTTCTGAACTACTTTGTTTCTATTTATAGTTCAGTGCCTTAGGCTGAAATGCCTGGATAAAGTTATCCATACATCAACAAAGATGCTAGGGAGGGTTGCAGTGACAGTATTTATTGTTTCACCATCTATCTTAGTCATAAGAAGATACAGATATGCTTTTTCTTAAATGTTGAGGCAGATACTCCACCTATCCTTGACCATAAACCAATTTGTGCTCTTTGGAATCTCTAATGGATCTAATAATTGTAGATAGCTAGAACTTCACGGTAACAGGTCCCAGGGTATGAGACTGCCTTTCATTAATCATTCCTCTTCAAAGAAAGAGTCTCTGATATTTTTGTAACTAAATTTCCTAGGAGAATTTCTAAAACTGAGTGCTCTGTAGTGACCCTATTTTTATCAAGGCAAATTTTGGCAAGTGAGGTAGTCTTCACTGATATTCTTTAAGAAATAGGAAAGCATGTCTTAAATCTATCTTGTATAAAGACGTGGGAGGAAGGGATATATACAGAAAAAAGTATAGTTTGGCATCAGACCAAACTGGATTTGATTCTTAACTCCACCAGGCAATTTCTTAACCTTTTACATCTGTCATTTTTACAAGGACACTTTTTACTGATATGAAGGTTTTAAGATGTAGTACCCATAAATTATTCAGAACAGTGCTTGACATAAAAGAGATATACAATAAATATCTATAGTTATTATTAATTACAATGTTACTAATATTGTATATTTACTAATTAATGTATGTTAATAACAATGATAAATTGTACAAGCTTGTCTGGGTTTGCATTTGCATGCATGTCAGGCTTCTCCTTAATATTGTGATCTCTTTTGGAAAGAAACTGCTTGGAAACTTAGATAAATGGTAGATTTCTATTTTTATGTGTGTATTTCCATGAATAAGTACAGAAATAAATCAGATATATGCTTCATACCTAAGTCTTATCCTACTGGGGTTGAAGATTACAAAAGGAGTTTGAGAGCAAAAACTACTCTAACATTTATTCTTGCTTCCACAGAGCTTGCTCTATTATTGGTGAGAAAGAACTAGTGGTTAATTATACATTAATTGTCTCATGCCTTCTAAACAGTGTAGTGTAATAGAAGCTTAGGAGGGACTGAAGGAACTGGAGAAGGGGCCTGAGCTAGGCTTTTAAAACCCAATGTGATCTTAATGGATATAATCACCTGATTTCATTGAGGCCATCAGCATGAGCAGGGACATGAGTAAGACTATGATATATAGCATAAGTATGATATATTTGGAGGTAATTGAAATCATAGTAGAGAATATGTGTTGGGACAGAGTGGGAAGTAAATGAAGTTGAATTAGTGGTAATAGGTGATGTCTTAGTGGTAGTTATCATTTTTATTCTAATTAATAGCTAGCACTTATTAACTCTAAGTATGTGCCAGCCATTAAACTAATGTCTTTCATGTATGATATCAATTAAACCCAACAGCAAGCCCATGGAGATAGGTATTCTTAGTCCCACTATTTAGGTAAAGAAATTAAAGCTTAGTAAGTTTACACAAGAGTCAGTATGGTATGATGGTTGAGAATGTCAACATTGTAGCCAAACTGCCTGGGTTTGAATGTCAACTTTACTAATTACCAGCTGTGTGACCTTGGGTTATTGCTCATCCGCTATGATCCTGTTTCCTCATCAGTAAAGAGGAATAATAATAATACCTAGGTCATAGGGTTACTGTAAGGATTCAATGAGTTTAATTTACATTTATATGTGCTTTCAAATATTACTCAGTATGTATGTGTCATGTGTTATATGCGTTTACTCTTTTTAAAAAAAATTTTCTTAAGTGAGAAGCAGGGTGGCATAGAGACAGACTCCCACATATGCCCCAACTGAGATCACCTGGCAAGCCCCCTACAGAGTGATGCTCTGCCCATCTGCAGCCGTTGTTCCATTGTTTGGCAACCAAGCTATTTTAGTGCCTGAAGCGAGGCTATGGAGCCATCCTCAGTGCCTGGGGCCAACTTGCTTCAGCCAAGCCATGGCTGCAGGGGAGGAAGAGAGAGAAGGGAGATGGAGAGGGATGGAGAAGTAGATGATTGCTTCTCCTGTGTGCCATGTCCGGGAATTGAACCTGGCACATCCACACACCAGGCCAATGCTCTACCACTGAGCCAACTGGCCAGAGCCTACTCTTATAAAATAAATAACATATACAATAGATGTCTAATTGAGAAAGACAAAGAATCTTTATATGATTATTTTTTATTTTAACCATCAATTAAATCTGAGAGGATAATATATACAATAATGTATATTCATTATAGAAAACAGAACATACAGATAAGAATATTAAAAAAATTTACCTTATTTCTCATACATAATTATTATTCTATTGTATCTTTTTTTAGAATATATATTTATGAATATGTCTTATGACCTCATTTCTCACTTAAACCTTTTTCTCTTAGAAACATTTTGTTTCAACATATATAGCTACTTATAGTTTTCAGTGGTCATGCAGTAATCTGATACAAAATGAAACCAATCATCTGCCTTTATAGGCGGTTTCCAGTTTCATTTTGCTATTATAAACAATGCTGCAGTTAATAACTCGTGTAGTTATGAAATTATTTTCTTAGGATAAACCCCAGAAATTTAAGCCTAAAACAAAGCTATGCCATTTGTCAAATATATCCATACATGTTGCCAAAGCACCCTCTAGAAATTTTTAACATTTTCTAATTCATATCAACATGTATAATATTTTTCATCTCTCCATACCTTTGCTAACACTAGTTATTGCCCATCCTTTTAAATATTTTTTCAATCTGAAATATGAAATGCCTTATCATCATTTAGAATTGCTTTGTTATTATGGTGACCATAAAATTTTTAATATGCTTATTAGACATTTATATTTTTATAAGTTTTCTATTTATGTTGTTTTCCCCAATTGCAAAAAAAAATGAAAATTTTATTAGAAAGACATTTTCATGATTATTATACTAACCTTTTATTTGCCATGTTTTGAACATATGTGTGTGAGTTATGTTTTTGATCAGAATTTGAAAAGAGGAAGGAATAAATGAGTTTGGATACACTGGAGATTAACAGAGACTTTTTCTAAAATTTAAATCTGAACGTGTTCTACCCTTGCTTTAAAATGTTGGATTGTTTCCCTTTGCCATTAAGCCTATATTTTTAAAGCTGGCCTGCTGGGTCGACCATGCTCTGGTTCAGCTGATCTTTCTTACCTCTTTTCTGGTCACTTCCTCATACATCAGTGGTGTGCTGGCGAACAGCAGCTTGGGAAAGCTGACTGCACACATCTCTTCCCAGCATCACATTTATGGGGGAGTATTTAAACCATAGAAACTGGTAAACAATAGAAATTGGGGCTTCTTTTTTTTCCCTTGGAGACTCAATTGTTAAATATTTACCAGCATCCCACTTATATACCCTAAACTTCTTAGCCCTCATGATCCAGGGCAGGACTGAGACATGTGAGTCCCTCCAAATCAATATTCAGTCAGCACACATCAACAAGGTGTGCGAAGCAGGGAAGGAGACCCTCTCGTGGCAGTGCTTAGCCTCTCTGCCTTTTGTATGCACAACCAGTTCTGACCCAAAGTTACCCACCTTCTGAAGTCACGCAAGCCTGTAGTTAAGTGTCCTGTCCTTCTTATGAAGCCTTTAGTCTGACCTCAGAAAGTCACTTCACTCCCTTACGCCCACTTCAAGTGACTTATCAAAGCAGTTCCTCCAACCACATGTAGGCCTTTATTTGAGGGAAATTTTGCTCAATACAATTTCTTTCCATCTTACTTTAGTGTCTTTTATAAAATGGGGTCTAAGGCAGTGGACTGGCTAGCCCACCCCTTAACCCGAATCTGCCCTCAAGATGCTTTCCTTCCCTCCTGTGGCTCTAGTACATGTGCTCTTGCTTTCTCTCACCTCCCCTACCCGTTGGTCTTATGTTACTCACTCAATGGACCCCACTGACGACCTACACTTTTCCTTGTATGCATCCTATAGTCTTGATAGTAATAGCACTTATCACCACGAGCCACTCCAAACAGTGACACTCAATCCATATCAGACAACTTCACATAAGATCCAGATCACACTAGGCTGGATGGATGTTCTTGAGGAGACATTTCCACTAATGAAACCTTATATTAAAGTAAATATTTTGGCCCTGGCCTGTTGGCTCAGTGGTAGAGCGTTGGCCTGGCGTGTGGAAGTCCTGGGTTCCACAGGAGAAGCGCCCATTTGCTTCTCCACCCCTCCCCCTCTCCTTCCTCTCTGTCTCTCTCTTCCCCTCCCGCAGCTGAGGCTCCATTGGAGCAAAGATGGCCCGGGCACTGGGGATGGCTCCTTGGCCTCTGCCCCAGGCGCTAGAGTGGCTCTGGTCTGCCAGAGCGACGCCCCGGAGGGGCAGAGCATCACCCCCTGGTGGGCAGAGCGTCGCCCCCTGGTGGGCGTGCCGGGTGGATCCTGGCCGGGCCCATGCGGGAGTCTGTCTGACTGTCTCTCCCGGTTTCTAGCTTCAGAAAAATACAAAAAAAATAAATAAATAAAATTAAAAAAAATAAAATAAAGTAAATATTTTGGCAACCATGTTCCAGGTGATAGAAAGAAAAGAAACACAATGACTATTGTAGGAAGACTGGCTAGGGTGTTAAAATTTTGTAGAGAGCATATTCTAGTCCAGGCATGGCCAACATATGGCCCACAGGCTGTATCTGGCCCGCAATAAAAATTTTAATATTCTCCACTACTTGAAAGTCTCAGCTACTCAGAAGCGGAAGCATCTTTGACTATTGGAAATCGAGATATTTAAGAAGCTAGTGATATGCGGAAAAGAATTCTGCATGTGACTAATCTAGGGTTAACTTCCAATAATTAGTCGAATGAATTCACAATACTTCTTTATTTTTTAAAAGAATTCCATTATAAAGATCTACAACTTTTGTACTTTCTATACTCGATATGAAGTGTTTGACGTTTAGCGGCGATGTGAAACCCACATTCTTTTAGGCGGAGTTTGCCAGTGCACACCCAAGGTCAAACAATTTGTTACTTTTATGGTCAAGTGTGCTGCATCAAGTGGCATTGTAGCATAGACAATAGTGGCAGTTAATAACTGAAAACATGTCCAGGCTGTTTGTAAAACGAAATAATTGTTTTATTTGCGATCTAACCCCTTCAAGCTCATTGTATTAATTAAATATTGTTTCTATTGATTGTGATACAGTTTGGATATTTATACTGAATGTTATTATATTTTTATTAAAATATATTTTTATTAAAATAATATTGTATATTAAATTTTTTTCACTCACATTTATTCATAAACAAATTACATAATAAAATTTTGTTTACTTAAACAAATCATTTTTGTATTTAACATTTTTTAATTTTAATATTTCATCCAGACTATGAAAAAAGTTTTCTTTCTAATCTGGCCCAGGGGCAAAAACTGTTGGCCACACCTGGTCTAGTCAGAGGAGGTGGTGAAAATCTGGGTGGGTGGCAGTAGTGAAGACAGAAGGAAAGAGCAGATGTGAGATATTTTAGGCAAGAAACTGTGGAACTTGGTGAAAGATGGCCTAGGAGAAGAAAGAGAAGGGAATTTTATTATTTATTTATTTTTATTGAATTTATTGGCGTGATATTTGGTAATAAAATTATATATGTTACAGGTGTACAATTCTAAACACATCATCTGTATATTGTATTGTGTGTTCACCACCCCAAGTCAAGTTTCCTTGAATCACCATTCATCCCCCTTTACCCTCTCCTACCCCCCCCTCAGGTTATCACAATACTGTTGTCTGTATCTAAGAGGGTTTTTTTTTCTTTGCTTAATCCTTCACTATTTTTATCCAGCCCTCCAAACCCCCTCCTCTCTGAAAGCTGTCTGTCTGTACTCTGTATCTATGAGTCTGTTTCTACTTGGAATGTTAGTTTATTTTGTTCATTAGATTCCACATATAAGTGAAATGATTTGGCACTTGTCTTTCTCTAGCTGGCTTATATCAGCTGGCATAATATTCTCCATATCCATCCAGGCTATCAAAAACGGAATATTTCCTTCTTTTTAATGGCCAAGTAGTATTGCATTGTACAAATGTAACACAGCTTTTTTATTCACTCCCTACTGATGGGCACTTGGGCTGCTTCTAAATCTTGGCTATTGTAAATAACTCTGCATGTACATAGGAGTGCATATATTCTATTGAATTTTATTCCCAGAAGTGGAATCATTGTGTTATAAAGCAGTTCCATTTTTAATTATTTAAGGTAACTCCATGCTGCTTCTATAGCAGTTGCAACAATCTGCTTTCCTACCAACAGTGCAGGATGTTTCTCCACATCCTCATCAACACAGGTTGCTTGTAGATTTATTGATGATAGCCATTCTGACAGGTGTGAAATGATATCTCATTGTGGATTTAATTTGCATTTCTGTGATGATTAATGAAAGGCATTGAGCATTTTTTCTTTTATTTCTTTCTTCTTTTTTTTTTTTAATTTAATGAGAGAAGGGTAGGCAGAGACAGACTTTCCACATGTGCACCAACCAGGATCCACCCAGCAGGCCCACTAGGGGGTGATGCTCTGCTCATCTAGGGCCCTTGCTCCATTGCAACCAAGGTCATTTTTAAAGCACCTGAGAAGGAGGTCATGGAGCCATCCTCAGCACCCGGGGCCAATTTGCTTTATTTGAGCCATGGCTGCAGTAGGGGAGAAGAAGAGAGAGAGAGAGAGAAAAGTGAGAGAGGGAGGGATGGAGAAGCAGATGGGTGCTTCTTCTGTGTGCCCTGACTGGGAATTGAACCTGGGACATCCACATGCTGGGCCGATGATTGAGCATCTTTTCATATGTCTATTGGCTATCTGTAAGTCCTCCTTGGAGAAGTGTCTATTCAGGTCCTCTGCCTATTTCTTAGTTAGATTGGTTGGGTTTTGATGTTGAGTTTTATAAGTTCTTTAGAAATTTTGAATATTAACCCCTTATCAGATATATTATTGGCTAATATGTTCTCTAATTCAGTAGATTATCTTTCCATTTTGTTGATGGTTTCCTTTGCTGTGCAAAAGATTTTTAGTTTGATATAGTCCCGTTTGTTTATTTTTTCTTTTGTTTCCCTTGCCCAAGGCAATATATCAGAAAAAAATACTGCTGAGACATTTTTGAGGTTTTATTGCCTATGTTTCCTTCTAGGCTTTTTATGGTTTTGAGCTTAATATTTAAGTCTTTAATCTATTTTGAGTTTATTCTTGTGTATGGTGTAAGAAAGTGTAGTTTCATTTATTTGTCCATGTCAGTCCAGTTTCCTCAACACTATTTACTGAATAAACTCTCTTTACCCAAGTGTATGTTCGTGCCTCCTTTGTCCAATACTAATTGACCAGATAAGCATGGGTTGATTTCTAGGCTCTTTATTCTGTTCCATTGATCTATATGTCTGTTTTAATGCCAACACCATGCTGTTTTGGTTACTATGGCCTGGAAGTATAGTTTGATATCAGGTAAAATGATTCCTCCAACTCTGTTCTTTCTCAAGATTATTGACTACTTGTGGTCTTCTGTGGTTACATATAATTTTTAGGAATCTGTTCTAGTTCTGTGAAATACACTACTGGGATCATGATAGGATTTACAATGAACCTATATATTGCTTTGAGTAATATGGATATTTTAATAATGTTAATTATTCCTATCCATGAACATGGTATATTCTTCCACTTGTTTGTATCTTCTTCAGTTTCTTTAATTAGTGTCTTATAATTTTCTGAGTACAGGTCTTTTACATCGTTGGTTAAATTTGTTCCTAGATATTTTATTCTTCATTGAAGCAATTGTGAATGGTACTGTTTTCTTGGTTTGCATTTCTAATAGACTATGATTGATATATTAAAAATTCAACTGATTTCTGGATATTTATTTTATATCCTGCTACTGTACTGAATTCATTTATCAGTTCTAGTAGTTTCTTTTGTGGAATCTTTAGAGTTTTTATACACAGTATCATGTCATCTGAAAATAATTACAGTTTTACTCCTTACCTTTCAAATTTGGCTTTTTATTTCTTCTTGTCTGATTGCTGGGGCAAGGAATTATAGTACAATGTAGAAAGAATGGTAAAAGCAGACATTCCTGTCTTGTTCCCACTCTTAAGAAAGTGCTTGTAGTTTTTATCCATTGAGTATGATGTTGGCTGTGGATTTGTCATATACAGCCTTTATTACATTAAAATATGTTCCCTCTATTCCTACTTTTGTGAAAGTTTTTATTTATTACAAATGGGAGCTGGATTTTATCCAATGCTTTTTCTGCATGTATTGATAGGATTATATAATTTTTATTTTTCATTTTATTTATGTAGTATATCACGTTTATTGATTTGCAAATATTGTCCCAACCTCACATCTCTAATATAAATTCCACTTCTTCTTGATGTATAATCTTTTTGAAGTAAAAATTATATGTAACCACAGAAGACCACAAGTAGCCAATAATCTTGAGAAAGAACAGAGTTGGAGGAATCATTTTACCTGATACCAAACTGATAATATTATCAGTTTGGTAATATTATGTTGATGGTATTATTATCAATGTTCATCAGTGGTATTGGTCTATGATATTTTTTCTTTAGTGTCTTTATTTAGTTTTGGAATTAGGATAATGCTGGCCTTGTTAAATGAATTTGGGAGTCTTCCCTTCTCTTAAATTATTTGGAATGGTTTGCAAAGGATTCATGTTAGTTTTTCTTGGAATGTTTTGTAGAATTCACCAGTGAAGCCATCAGGCCCAGGACTTTTTGTTTGTTGGGAGTTTTTGATTACTGCTTAAATTTCATTAATTGTAATCTGTCTATTCAAATTTTTTTATTCTTCCCTATTTACTTTTGGAAGATTGTATGTTTTTCAGAATCTTCCCTATTTACTTTTGGAAGATTGTATGTTTTTCAGAATTTATCTATTTTGTCCCAATTGTTCAATTTGTTGGCATATAGTTGTCTGTAACAGTTTCTTTTTTTATTTTTATTTATGATTTTAATTTGTGTTTACATAGATTCAAGTGTCCCACTGAATATCTCTCTCCCCACTTCCTTAATCTTCCTCAGCCCCCCCATACCCCCTCTCCCCCAATGCCTTCCCCCTTCCCTCCTGGATTTGCTGTCCTATTCTCTATTATGCTGTGTTATGTATATATAATTTCATTAATCTTTTCCCCTTCTCTGATCCCATCTTCTCTTCTACTTTTCCTCTGACCGTGTTTCCCATTGGTCCCTTTGATCTCACCTCTACCTTTGTTCTGTTGCTCAGTTCATGTTGTTCATTGGATTCCTCAAATGATTTAGGTCATATGGTATTTTTCTTCCTCTGCCTGGCTTATTTGACTTAGCATAGTAGTTTCCAGGTCCATCCATGTTGTCGCAAAAGGTAAGATTTTCTTCTTTCTCATGGCTGCATAGTATTCCATTGTGTATATGTTGTAACAGTTTTTTACATTCTTTGTATTTCTTTGGTGTTGGTTGTTACTTCTCTTCATTCACTTTAGATTTTAATTATTTGGATTTTCTCTCTCTCTCTCTCTCTCTTTTTTGTTTTTTTTTTAATGAGTCTGGCTAAAGGTTTGTCACACTTGTTTATCTTTTCAAAAAACCAGCTTGTGGTTTCACTGATCTTTTTTTTTAAATTTTTTTTTAGACTCTATGTTGTTCATTTCTGCTCTGATCTATATTATTTCCTTTCTTGGAATCACTTTGGGCTTTGTTTGTTGTTCTTTTTCAAGTACAAGTTTAAAGTTAAATTGTTCATTTGAGATTTTTATTGTTTCTTGAGAGAGGCCTGTAAAGCTATGAATTTCCCCCTTAGGACTACTTTCACTGTGTCCCATAAATTTTCGGTTGTTGTATTCTCATTTCCATTAGTTTCAAGACATCTTTTGATTTCCTTTTGGTTCTTATTGCTAACCCATTCATTGCTTAGTAACATGTTATTTAATGTTCATGTCTTTGTATGTTTCTCAATGCTTTTATTATTGTTGTAGTCATTGATTCCTAGTTTCATAATATTTTGGTCAGAGAAGATGTTTGATACAATTTCAACCTTCTTAAATTTATTGAGACTAGTTTTGTGTCCTTATATGTGATATATCCTAGAAAATGTTCCATGTGTCCTTGAAAGGAATGCATATTCTGCTGCTTTGGGATGAAATGCTCTGAATATCAGTGAAATCCATCTGAGCTAATGCATAGTTTAAGACCACTGTTTTCTTGTTGATTTTCTGTCTGTAAGATTTGTTAATTTCTTGATGTCAATAGGGTGCTAAAATTCACTACTATAATTGTATTTCTGTCAATTTCTCTCTTTAGATTCATCAAGATTTGCTTTCCATATTTAGGTGTTCCAATGTTGGGTGCATAAATGTTTCAAGGGTTATATACTCTTGTTGGATTATTCTCTTTATCATTATGTAATGCCCTTTGTCTTTTAATATAGGCTTTGCTTTATAGTTTATTTTGTCAGATATAATTATTGCTACCCCAGGTATTTTTATATTTTTATTTACATGAAATACCTTTTTCCATCCCTTTACTTTTTTATATAAATAAATTTTTATTTTAATGGGGTGACATCAATAAATCAGGGTACATATATTCAAAGAAAACATTTCCAGGTTATCTTGTCATTTAGTTCTGTTGCATACCCATCACCCAAAGAGAGATTGTCCTCCATCACCCTCTATCCAGTTTTCTTTGTACCCCTCCCCCTCTCCCTCCTTCCCTCCCCATACCCCCTGTAACCACCACACTCCTGTCCATTTCTCTTAGTCTAATGTTTACGTCCCACCAATGTGTGGAATCCTGCAGTTCTTGTTTTTTCCTGATTCGCTTATTTCACTTCGCATAATGTTATCAAGATTCCACCATTCTGCTGTAAGTGATCCGATGTCATCATTTCTTCTAGCTGACTAGTATACCATGATGTATATGTGCCCCATCTTCTTTATCCAGCCTTCTATTTTTTTTATAATGATTAAAAGCCTTTAAGCAAACTCTTGGCCAATACAGCAAGAATCCATAAAAGAGTAGTGTCCTTAACATGTTCACCAAGTCCAAGTTGGCCCCATCACCATGCCAAATCCCTGAAAAATGCAACCCAACCACAGTTCAGTCTGTTAGGATCTGTCACAGGGAGCAGGAGTCCAGGAAAAGTCCACATCCAGGAAAAGTCCACATGGCACTGGAATTGTTGTCACCATTCTATACTTTGCAGCTCATGTCCAAGTCCCAATGACCACTGCTTCTAGTTGGTAATAATTCAGGTAGACTGGAGAAGCCATTTGCAGCATGCATGGATATGGAGCTTCTGTTCTCCTCTGCCTGGAGAGCTGAGACCAGGTAGCTTTTCCCTGGAGCTCTACGACTGTGGCATGGTAAAGAGAACCTTGGGATACACTAAGCTGGGTGGCAAAGGTAGATTCATAATAGAAGTTGGCAAAAGGGGGAAAGAGAGCTCTAAATTAGGAGTAGGTCCAAGCCTGAAATATGAGTGGGGCATTGAGGTAGGAGGGATAAAGGAAACACTATATATTAAGCAAAGCAGCAGAAAATAGGACTATCAACACCCACAACAGAGATCTTTAAGGGAAGAATAAAACACCTGACTATTCAGGCAAGACATAGTTAAGTGGTCCTTGTGCAAATGAGATCAGTTTACCTGCTTCTTGGAAGAAATACCCTAGGCTCATCCACAGTGTCGTAGATGGGGCCAACGGCCCTGGGCACCTTCAGCCTTCAGTGGCAAACCCCAGCTTTCTGGGCAAGGTTAGGTCATAGGTGGCTGGAGCAGAGCTGGAAGAGACTGAACCCTCCCTTAGAGGAGCGAGGGGGAAGCCTCCCTTCCAGTGTCCCTGTTTCCTCACAGCAGAGGCATATAAGCCTGGCAGGCTTTAGCTCAATGACCTTCCTTTCCACTATTGAAGCAGGACCCAGATGGCATCCTATGAGACCCCTTTGGGGCATTGGAGCCCTTAAGGGCATATCCTAAAAACTGGTAGTTCCCCTGATCTCTATTGGGCTTTTTCTGCCTCTAGGTATTTTAAAAGCCATGCTCAGAAGATCTCGCTGAGGGGTTTGAGGATCCCCATCTGCCTATATAAATCTTTTCCATATATCTGGAGCTATTTGGAAAAAGACAAAACAGTGTTATTAGCTGGATCTAATAGAGAAGGTAGTAGTTTGCAGGTGAAAAAGATTTGGTGTCTCCTGTTCATCAGCATTCAAAAGAAATGTAAAAATTTTTTTTAAGTAAAAAGCATGATATGGTAGACCCGTAAGAGTTCCAGGATATGACTACCCCATTTTAAATTTTTTTAATTGACCTTAAAATGTTTGCTGAGTACACTTTAATAATACCTTAACTTTAAAGATTGTAAGCATGACAAAATACAGTAAATGCTTTTGCTCCATATGCAGGAGCATTTTCAGTTTAGCCAGTTTAGGAAATCCAATAATAGAACAATGCATACAGATCATGAGCTATAACATGCTTAGCAGCCTCTCCTGTTCTGACAGAGGTTACTATAGATCCGGAATATGTATCCAGTGTAATGTGGACATACGACTGTTTGCCAAATGAAGGTATATGAGTAACATCCATCAGCCAAAGTTGTCCTGGTAGAGGTCCTTGAGGGTTCTGCACAGCAAAAGACAATAAGAACAGAATAAAAAGACAAACTACACAATGGGAGAATATATTTGACATTGCGTCTGATAAGGGGTTAATAACCAAAGTTTATAAAGAACTTGTAAAACTTAATACCAGGAAGACAAACAATCCAATCCAAAAATGGGCAAAAGAAATGAATAGATACTTCTCCAAAGAAGACACACAGATGGCCAATAGGCATATGAAAAAATGTTCAACATCACTAATGATTAGAGAAATACAAATTAAAACCACAATGCGACATCACCTCACACCAGTCAGAATGGCGCTCATCAATAAAACAACACAGAATAAGTGCTGACGAGGATGTGGAGAAAAGGGAACCCTCCTGTATTGCTGGTGGGAATGCAGACTGGTGCAGCCACTGTGGAAAACAGTATGGAGATTCCTCAAGAAATTAAAAACCAAACTGCCTTTTGACCCAGCTATACCACTGTTAGGAATATATCCCAAGAACACCATAGCACTGTTTGAAAAGAAGAAATGCACCCCCATGTTTATGGCAGCATTGTTCACAATAGCAAAGATCTGGAAACAGCTCAAGTGTCTATCAGAGGACGAGTGGATTAAAAAGCTTTGGTGTATATATATACTATGGAATACTACTCAGCCATAAGAAATGATGACATAGGATCTTCTACAACATGGATGGGCCTTGATAACATTATACTGAGTGAAAGAAGTAAATCAGAAAAAACTAAGAACTATATGATTCCATACGTAGGTGGGACATAAAGCTGAGACTCAGAGACATGGACAACAGTGTTGGGGTTACAGGGGTGGGGAGAGGAGAGGGAGGGGGTTGGGGGAGGTGAGGGGCACAAAGATCATGGCTTTTCAGCATTTGCCATATTCCCCTTTTAATGTATAGACAGACAGCAAATATTTACTTATGGTGTTTCCACTATAAAGACTGCTGTCTTAGGGACAAATGCTGATGAACTGTTTCAGCAGTTCCTCCTTCTTCAAAGGCTTATATGTCAACGTAGAGCTCCATGTTTCATAGGACATACTCAAGCTCACTCCATGCTCCCTGGAGCTTTAACACAAGGGAATGCCCAAACCTTTTCTTTTTTGTTGTTGTTGTATTTTTTCTTTTATTTATTTATTTTTTGTATTTTTCTGAAGATGGAAATGGGGAGGCAGTCAGACAGACTCCCGCATGCGCCTGACCAGGATCCACCTGGCATGCCTACCAGGGGGTAATGCTCTGCCCATCTGGGGTGTTGCTCTGTTGCAACCAGAGCCATTCTAGCAACTGAGACAGAGGCCATGGGCCATCCTTAGTGCCTGGGGTGGCTTTGCTCCGGTGGAGCCTTGGCTGTAGGAGGGGAGGAGAGAGACGGAGAGGAGAGAGAGGGGGAGGGGTGGAGAAGTAGATGGGTGCTTCTTCTGTGTGCTCTGGCCCGGGAATCCTGCACACCAGGCCAATGCTCTACCACTGAGCCAACCAGCCAGGGCCTAGAAATGCCCTTGGTGATCAAGCTACCCAAAAGAAAATTATATGGAGCAACCATGACAGACTGAGCAAGTCAGTCTCATACTATTCTTCACCAGAACGCTGCAGCCCAGTGTAAACAGTTTCAACTTTCTCGGGAAGCAGCACAGCAGATTGGGAAATCCTGTCCAAGGGGTCCTATACTGCCTCCTCCATCCCTTTACTTTTAAGTCTGTGTGTATCTTTTATTCTGAAGTGGGTATTTTTTTAGTCTCTTTTAGACATTTTTTTTATCCATTCAACAACCTTATGGCTTTTGACTGGAGCATTTAAGTCATTTACATTTAAAGTGATTAATGATAGGTATGTATTTATGGCCATTTTATCCTTTTAACTATTTCTCTCTCTCCCTTTTATTCTTCATCTTCTTTTTAATGAAGGGCCTTTAACATTTCTTGTAATACTGGTTTGGTGGTAACAAACTCTTTAGCTTTTTCCTATCCAGGAACCTTTGTATTTCTCCTTCAGTTTTAAATGATAGCCTTTCTGGATAAAGTAGTCTTGGTTGTAGGTCCTTGTTTTTCATCACTTTGAATGTTTCATTCTGATTTCTTTTGGCCTAAAATGTTTCTGTTGAGAAATCAGCTGACAGTCTTATGAGAGCTTTCTTGTAGCTTACTGTCATTTTTTTTTTTTTTTTTACTTTTAAGATTTTCTCTTTGTCTTTAACCTTTGACATTTTAATTATGATGTGTGTTGATATGGGCTTCTTTTGGTTCATCTTGTTTGAAACTCTGTATACTTTCTGGACTTGTATGTCTTTTTTCTTCACCAGGATAAAGAACTTTTCAGTCATTATTTCTTCAAGTAGATTCTCAATCCCCTTTTCTCTCTCTTCTTCTTCTGGTACCCCTATGATGTAGACATTGTTATGCTTCATGTTGTCCCAAAGGTCCCTTAATCTCTCCTCATTTATTTAAATTCTTTTTTATTTTTGCTGCTCTTAAGAAGTATTTTTTCTCCCTAGTCTTCCAAATTACTGATTCAATCCTTTCGCTTGATCCAACTTATTGTTTATTCCTTTCGGTGTATTCTTCATTTTAGAGATTGTATTCTTCATTTCTGATTGGTTCTTTTTTTTATGGTTTCTATATCTTTTTTTTTTTTTAAGGAACACAAATGCAGTTTTATTTATGAGAGGAAACAATGTCCTACAAGAAAAATGTTTCACATTACTGACCACTGCACCATCTGAGCCATCTCCTCTGGACATTCAAGGCTCTCCCTCCAATGCTCTAACTTCTCTGACACCTGCTGCTTTCTTCCTTTCTTGATTCTTCACTCTCTCTTTTGTGCTTCTTACTTCCCAAAACAGTTCCTATATTGTTTTCTTCTCACTATTGCCTCTGTTCTGAGGACAACAATGTCAAGCCTCAGTTATTTATCCCAGCTCTGACTTATTATTAGTACAATCTCTCTCTTGATTTCCTGCCATACCCACAGTTAACATGATTTAAAAGAAACACCTTCACCTATGTAGCCCCCATAAATACAATGTGTTCACCCTTTAGACCTTTGTTAATGGTACTGGCATTATTTCTGTTTGCTTAAGCTCACTAATAATAATTATAATGATGATGAAGATAATAATAAAGTAAAGGAAAAAAGTGTAAAAGGAGGAGAAAAAAGAGTTAAAATTTATTGATAGCTACTACATTTCCAGACACTTTATAAAGCACTTTATGTGCATTACTGTATTTAATTCTCATAAAATGCTGTAAGACAAGGTACTATTATTATACGTACTGAGATTTAAAAAAAACACAATGGCTTCAAGAGCTGAAGAAATTTACGCAAGTCATGTGGGTAGTAGACATTGAGTTGGGCTTCATCCAAATCAAAACCCTCATTCTTTATTGTTAGGCAGAAATACCCCTAGCCAAACTATGCTGTTGCCCATTAGACAGCTGTACCTCTTCACCATTCCTTTCCTGCATACCTCAGTACATGTTTCCATTGCAATATCTATTTGATTTTTCTCTACTCTTCATTTCCTTTAACACTAGACTAGTCTATGGACATTAAGCGATTGCGCCACAGAGACAGGCGTCTATGGACATTAAGAAAGCAAACACTTTAAATCAGAGATGATCAGCTCTTTGGAGTTTTATGAATAATCCTGGTAATAGTCAATAAGTGGATAAAATGTCTATTATAAATTCTTTTAATGCTGTTATTAAAGATAGGTAGCTTTCTGTCATTTTATTCACCTGAATACATTAGTAAATACAGTGTTCTGAGAACAGCATGGGACAGGGGTTGGTATAGATTGAGGAGAGAATATTTCTGAATACTATATCTCCTTGTCTAGTTATCCTAATTTTGTAAAACAAAACTGCAAATCACAACTCAATGCACTAATGAATAATTTGATGCCTTAATATGAATGAATCTTTGAATGAAATGATTTGTGTTCTTTGTCATGGACACTGGTGGAATCTACCTTTCCTGAGTCAGGAAAGACACATATGGGGTTCCAAAAAAACTTTGATTTCTCCCCATGGACAAGCAAAGCAGTCAAATATAAAAGAATTCTCTGTGTGGGCAAATAGTAGAATTTCAGGAGGAAAAGAAAATTTTTCATGTTACAAATTAGAACTCTCATTAAAAGAAGCAGTTATTTAAATAAGTCAGATTATTAAAAATTTTAGTAAACTGTAAATCAATAGCTTAAATTTTATATTTTTACAACTTGTACTCTCTATAAACAATTTGACATACACAGAGGAATAACACAGAGATGTTTATGTCAGCCTCTCTGAGCCAAAATTACATGTAACTCATTGCACTACGCTCATTTTAATGTGATTATTTATTTGTGCTGTTGTTTTTGCATTAAGTACCTTATAGTTATCACTAAGTTTCTTGAGCATCCTTATATTCATTTTTTTGAACTCTATATCTGATAAGTTGTTTGCCTCCATTTCATTTAGCTCTTTTCTTGATATTTCTCCTGTTCTTTTTTTCTGGGGCATGTTTCTTTGACTCCCTATTTTGTCTGTTTCTATGTATTAGATAAATCTGGTATAACTCTCAGTCAAGGTAGCGTGACCTGATGCAGTAGGTACCCTGTGAGACCTAGTGGTACAGTTTCCTTGATCACCTGAGCTGGGTGCAAGAGGAATGTCCCTTGTGTAGGTTTTTTGGGCCTTACTCTTGTAATTGGGTCTTAATTTCTATTGTCTCTTTAATGCATGGGTTGACCATTAAACTGGCCAATTATGAGGATCAGCCTTGACCACATAGAGTTGCTATGCAGTTGCTGACCATGTGAAGCAGAATTTTCCTATTTTCCTCAGCAAGGTCTAGTGCCTATGGAGATCTCCTTTTGGATATTCTGCTTGTGAAGCTAACAGGAACCAGCTTATATGTTGTTTGAAGCTGGCCACTGGGTTTGTTGGTTCTGAGGCCTCTTGGAAGGGACTCTGGTGCAGGCCAATGTCAGTTGCTGTGTGTGACTAGTCCTGGGAAACATGTTGGACCTACAAAGTGATCTGAATTTTGTGGCAACCTCTGCTTGACCTGGGTGTACATGGGAAGTACCAAGCTGTGCACAAAGCTAGGTATTACTAACATCAGACCCAGGGGCAAGTCAGCAAAAGCCCCGAGGGATACTGAGATCTGCCTCCAACTGCTTCTACTTGCTGGCTGCCTGTTAGGTTCAATCACTGAAAGAACCTCTGGCAATACTCCTGTTATATGAGTAGATTCTCAGTGAGTCAGCAGGTTGGGGCAACTGCTGTTTACCAAATTGATGCAGGTTCATACTTAGTGCCAGTGCTGGGTCTGAGGCCACTCAGAAAATGTCCCAGGGCATATCAAAGCTGCCACTTGCTTGTTGCTCGCACACCTTTGTGTTGGGTCAAGGTCTCAGGGAGTCTGAATGTGAAACCAACAAAGTTTATCAGGCCGAAAGAGACCGAGATTGGCCATGTGAAGGAAGGGCTCTGCATCAGTTGGGCATGTGAGGATAAAATATCTTCTGTTCTAGAGCCACACAGCTAGTGTGTCTCAGATTCTGCCAGGAGCCTGATCTCAGCATGATGGGGCTGCTGTAGTTGAAAAAATGGGGCCAGTGGATCTCCTGTGAAGGGGAAGTACCAGTCAGGCTGGGGAGATGGTTGGGGGAGTGGCCTCCTCACCAAAGCTACATAATTCATCCTGTCCTGGATTCTGCCCAGATCTTAGCGGGTCAGAATCACCAGGAAGCAGGAAGTAGGGCTGCCAAGAGCTCATGTGGAGTAGATTTTCAGAGGATGAAGCAGTAGTCACTGGAATAGGGGGAAGGGGACCACACAACTCAGTCATTGATACTCCTGAGTCTTCCCAGACCTCTATACCTTTGCTGTTTCATCTTATATGACCACCTGTTTCTTTCTTTCCTTCTTTTTTATTTTCCATGCTAGAAGCTTTAGAATATTTTCTTTATTCCTAATGTAAAAATGTGATAGTGATAGGTTCTGGCATACAACTTTTGTCTATTGTGTAATCTTTAAATTCAAGTCTTCTGGGGATTAGAGAAATATTGTGAGTTAATTCCTGATAAATTTTCCCCTGTGTTTTCTTTTTCTGGAACTTCTATTTAACAGATTGATTGATCTTTACTTCCTGGACTGACTCTCTACTCTCTTATCTTTTCTCTCTTATTTTCCTTTTTTTTTTGTCTTTTTTTCTGCATTCTAGTAGTGTCTTCAACTATAATATGTCTTCTAATCATTCTACTAAATTTCTTTAAGTTTTGCTATCACATTGTTTTAAATTTCAAGAACTCTTTATTGATCTGATCTTGTTCCATGATTGCAATAACTTTTATATCTTTTAGGATCTTAATTATATATTTAATTGTTGCTCTCTGCATTACCTCTGTTTTCAGTTTGTGTGCTTAAATCTGCTTAAGTTTTTTCTTAGAGAATTATCTAAAATATCTGATTATATTTTATTCATTTTATATTTAAAACAGAAAGTACCAAGAAAATATTGGTAGTAGTGTATGTGTGTAGCAGACAGAACAGGATCTTCTACTGATTGGACTCACTGGCTATCCCATTTGTACCCCTTACATGTCATTAGTTATAGGTCTTTAATCTTGAGCAGGTCAGTTTCTCCAGAAAGAAACCATTTAGTATCTTGCTTGGAAGTGAAAACCTGACTGCCATATTTTGAAGAACTCTCATTATAGAGTATTTAGGCTAGCAGTTTTCAGACTGTGGTCTATGGATTGATCCCAGGGGCTTCCCAAGACTCTTAAGAATTCTGGAGTCAAAACTATTTTCATAATAATATGTTACTTATCTTTTTTATGGTGTTGATTTTTCACTGGTGATACAAAAGCAATCATAGGTAAAATTGATGGTTCCTAGTACTAACCAGTGGTACCAAACTCTATTAGCACTTGCTGTGTTCTTCACCACCATGTACTTGAGTTAAAAAGAATAAATATAGCCAGTTACACTTCAGAATGTCTTTAATGAAAAGTAAAAGTTATTATTTAATATTGACTCTTGAATGCACATCCTTTTATTGTTCTCTGTGAGAAACAAGACATACACATAAAATACTTCTGCAGCACACCAAAGCATAATTGGTGTCTCAAGGAAAAGCACTTTTGTAATTGAGTTACAAACCGAACTACCTGGTTTTTGTTTCCTCAGAAAATCATTTTTACTGAGAAGAATGACTTATAAAGGATGGTCATTCTAATGTGGCCATTTGGCAAACTTTCTCTCAAAAAATGAACCAAATAATCTTGTCACTTCAAGAAAAATTACTGGTAGTATTTGTTGCCAATAATGGAATTTGAGTTTTCAAAAGAAAGCTAGAATTTTGGAAGACTTGTGTCTTTCACCACCACAAACTTGAAATCTTCCTGATAATTGCTCAGCAATTATATTCACCAATGTGATTTTTTGATGTTGTATTTAAAAATGAACAATTATTTAGAAAATCTACCTTAAATCAGTGAACTGGCACTTTCCAAATGACCAATGGAGAATGTTGCAAAATAATGCATAGGTAAAAACAAAACATAGACCAATGGATTGTAATGTAATTAAGTAAAAAATCTCATTGATATGGTTTCAGATCCATATTACAACTCTAAGAAACTACCACTTGTTGAGTTTGAGTGTAGCAACAGAGAAAATTATTCACAATTATCTAAAAACGTTAGTAAGATAATCCTCTTGCCTGACAGGTGGTGGTGCAGTGGATCAAGAGCATCAACATAGGGTGCTAAGAGCCCAGGTTTGAAACCTCAAGGTTTCCAGCTTGAGCACAGGCTCATCCTGTTTGAGCTCAAGCTCACCAGCTTGAGTGTGGGTCACTGGCTTGAGCATAGGATCATAGACATGACCCCGTGGTAGCTAGCTTGAGCCTAAAGGTTGCTAACTTGAAGCCCAAGGTCACTAGCTTGAGCAAGAGGTCACAAGCTTGAGTAAGAGGTCACTGGCTTGGCTAAAGCCCATGATTAAGGCATATCAGAAGCAATCAATGAACAACTAAGGTGCCGCAACTACGAGTTGATGCTTCTCATCTCTCTCCCTTCCTGTCTATCTCTGTCTCTCTTGCTAAAATTCTCCTCTCTCTCTAGCTACATATCTCTGCAAAGCTGGATTTTCTTGATATTTTTCTAATAAAACAACATATTATAACAAATTGAATGCAGAAGCAAATATGAGAATCTATCATTAATGCCTAAATTAGACGTTAAAGAGATTTATAAAAATGTAAAACAGTGCTATGCCTCACTTACTTTTGTTTTTTGAAAAAAAAAAGTTAGGTTTTATAAAAATGTTAGTTGTATAAATATACAACAAACTTGGTATTAATATTGAAAGAAGTTGCTAAATAAGTATTTTTTCAGTTGTAGTTTGTAATACAACAAATATTGTTATGTATAACTAATGTAAACAAAAACTCTGAGTTTCTTAGAATTCTTAAGAGTGGGAAAGTGTCCTGAAACAAAAATGTTTGAGAGTACCTGATATAGACAGTTATTTAACCCCCACATTTTCTGAAGGGGTTCAGACCTTCACTCTCTACTATGCCCAATATCCTTTGATATGGAGTTTATCTGATAAACCTCTTGGTTGGTACAGTGAGAAAAGGATCTGAGAATCTAATTATTCTTCAAACAGATTTCCAATCACCACATACTTCTTGATGCATGAATTATCAGACTTCTTGTTGCATCTCCTCAGGCAGATACCTAGGTTTTAGCTTTCTTCATTCTGCTAAATCAGTTACCACTTATTCAATTCCAAAATGTTAATCTTTTCTTTTGGCTTTGTGTCATCTCCTCTCCCATTTCTTTATTCCTTTATGGGCTTATTAATTATAATTTTTCTGTCATATCAGTGGATATTTGAGTTATAGGCATTTATTGGGGAGTAAGCATACTTTGTGTTGATTTGGTATAATGATTGCTACCTATTTACAATAGGTTATTTAATTGAAAAATATTAAATAAAACAAAATTCTACAAAGAAATTAGAAATATTTATTCAATAGAAAAAGGATATTTAGAATATCTGTTAAATATTTTCAGCTGATTACCTGCATTGCCTTTGTTATTTAATTTCTTAGAAACAACTGCTGAAGTTCTTGAAATTCTTTTGGAAAATGGTCCCTATTTAAAAAGTGAAAATCTGTAAAATGCAGATGTTGAGGTCAAAATCAACTGCATTGCTACTTAACCCATTTACAAACCAAAAGTGGATTGTGTCTACATTGAGTTTACCTTATATGTGGCTTTTAACATAAAGGTAGTAATGTATAGGGTTAAATAATGACCTGCATATTTAAATTCATTCAATAACAGATTGCATTATTACCAAATTTATTACCCAAATTGCCAAATTAATATTTCTAAAGTATGTTATGATGAATTGATTGACCTTCTTACACCATACACAAGCATAAACACAAAACTCGCTGACTGGTGGTGGCGCAGTAGATAGTGCCAACCTGGAGGGCTGAGGTCACTGGTTTGAAACCTGAGATAACTGACTCAGTCCTGGGGTGCTATCTTGAGCCTGAGGTTGCTGGCTTGAGCTCAGGGTTGCTGGCTGGAGGTTGAGGTCACTGGTTTGATCCCTAGTCAAGGCATGTAGGAGAAGCACTCAATAGATACACAATTAAGTGGAACAATGAGTTTATGTTTCTCTCTCTATTCCTCTCTCCTCCTTTCCTCTATATAAAGAATAAAAAAATATAAACACAAAATGGATTAAAGACTTAAATGTTAGACTTGAAACCATATAATCCTAGAAGAAAACATAGGTAATAAAATCTCAGACATTTATTGTAGGAATATTTTTTTCTGGTATATCACCTCAGGCAAAGGAAACAAAAGAAAAAATTAACAAATAGGGCTATATCAAACTACAAATTTTTGCACAGCAAAGAAAACCATCAACAAAATGAAAAGGCAACTCAATGAATGGGAGAATATATTCACCAATACATCTGATAAGGGCTTAATATCCAAACTTTATAAAGAACTTACAAAACTCAATACCCCCACAAAAAAACTCCCCAAATAATCCAATTAAGGAATGGGCAAAAGACCTGCATAGATACATCTCCAAAGAGGACATAAAGATGGCCAATTGAAAAGATATTCGATGTCACTGATCATTAGATAAATGCAAATTAAAACCACAATGAGATATCATTCTACACCTGTCAGAATGGCTATCAACAATTAATTCATAAACCAAGTGTGGGTGAAGATGTAGAGAAAAAAGAAACTTTGTGCACCATTGGTGGGAATGCAGATTGGTACACCCACTGTATACTCAAAGTAGTATAGCATTACCTCAAAAAAGAAACTGCCATATGATTTGACAATTCTTTTCCTGGGAATTTATCCAAAGAAACCCAAACACTAATTTGAAAGAACACATGCCCTGTATGTTTATTACAGTGTTATTTACAATAGCCAAGATATGAAAGCAGCCCAAGAGCCCATTGGTAGATGAGTAGATACAAAAGCTGTAGTACATTTGACACAATGGAATGCTACTCAGCCATAAAAAAGGAAATCTTCCCTTTTGTGACAGCATGGGTGGACATGGAGATTATTATGCTGAATTAAATAAACCAGTCAGAGAACAAATGCCAAATGATTTCACCTATATGTGGAATTTAATGAAAAAATAAAATAACAAAAATAGAAACGGACTGGTAGACACAGAGAACAGATAGCTGTCAGAGGGGAAAGAAGTGGGGGCTGAGTAAGAAAGGTGAAGGGATTAAGCAAAGAAAAAAGCTCAGACACAGGTGGTCACCACAATGTGGTGATTACAGAAGGAAAGGGGGCATAAATGGTGATGGAAGGAGAATTGACTTGGGGTGATGAACAAGTGGTGCAATGTGCAGATGATGTGTTATGGAATGATACACCTGAAACCTATGTGAATTTATAACCAATGTCACCCCCATACATTCAATTTTTAAATAATTAAGAAAAAATTTATTGGCCAAAAATATTATTGTGGAAGAGTATACTGGATTTATGATTTATGCCCAATCACATTGATAACTTTGAAGTCAAGGAAACATAAAGTGAGAGATAGTTTTAAGTATTATTCATTTCTCAAATAATAACATGAGAAAAATTGTCAGACTAGAGACCAGAATTGTTTGACTTTGACACTTGTGGAACTGCAGGCTGGTTGGAGAGAGAGGTTAGAGTAATTTGAGTTTGCATCTTAGAAGATAAGATCAGAATTAAGACTCTTAAGTTGGAAATAAACAACTGACAAAATATATACCTTCATAGAAATTGAGAGCTGGAATGCATCTCTGAAAGAATATTTTCTGAGAAAGGATGTTAGAGTAATGGCCATGTGAGAGATACTCCTGATCTCTTCCCTTGAAATTTCAACAAATTGAACAACAATAATGCAGCAAAGGAATCCCAGCTGGGCTTGCAGCTGCCCCTGAAAGACCATGCACTGAATGGACTAAAGGTGGGATGGAATGAAAAGGGGGGTGGAAGATAAAACACATTTGTGATGGGCTTTGGAGAGGAGAGGAGACAAACCTGGAATGATTATTCTTTTCTTTCTTTTTTTTTTTTCTGTGTTGGACTTCAAGGAAGAGGTAAGCTCTGGCTCTCTGGATTTTGTCTGAAAGGTACAGAGAGGGAAACTCACAGTGACTGGGTCTCCTTCTGCCAGGAAAAGTGGTGAGACGGAGAGACAGAGGGGAAGATAAACCAAGGGAGCCAGTGCGAGGGGTCACAGCAAGTGTTCCTGTGGTCTGCCTGCACCCCGCACTTGGCAGGGTCAGAGAAAGCTAAAGTGTGGCTGCACAGCCTCCCAGATTCCTTGTGGTACAGAGAGTGGCAAAGACAAACCCCAAAGCCAGCTCTCCAGAGCCACTCTCTCCTCTGAAGAACAGAGTTTTTCCACATCCAATCTGCAGGTTTGTTGAGACATGGGAAGGAGCACCCTGAAGCCTGAAATCACCATTGCTAGTATTTAAGCCAGAAAGCCGAAGTTGTGAAACCAAAGACATAAGGTCGAAGCCATAAAACCTTTACAACATTGCTCCACCCACCAATGCAACTGTGGCCCCACCTACATCATTTCAACAGCAACAGCTCAGTGGACAGCCCAGGAACTTCACAGAGCTAAAAGTTGTAATACAGCGACACCTACTGGAAGAAACGTCTAAAAACCAAAATTTATTTTTCCTTTTTTGCCCCATTTATATCCCCTTCTCCTCTTTCCCCTTCTCCTTTTTTTCCTTCTTATTCCTTTTTTCTTTTGAATTTCATTTCTTTAGTTTATATATATTTTATTCCTATTATTTGTGAGTGTTTTTGATATTTCTTTGCTTTAGATTGTTTTTTCCTTGGTTTTCTATCTTGTTATAACTTTTTAAACTTTTGTATTTTTTATTGTATTTGTTATTTTAATTTTTAATTATTTTAGGGTTTGTTTGTTAGGGTTCTTAACAATACCACTCTCAAATGCCATTAAGGAAGAAGAAATCAAATATTATGGCTACACAAGACAGAGACGTAGTTCAGAAAGAAAATGAAAAATCTCTAGAAAAAAAATTCAATCACATGGAAATCTTGGAGTTAATAATAGAGAATTCAAAATTGAAGTTCTAAAAATACTCAACAGCATGTGAGAAGACATTAATAGACAACTTAATGAGCTCATAAAACAAATTAATGATTAAAACAAATACATACCCAACTTCAAAAACAGAGATGAAGAACTCAATGTATAAATTGAAGACTGAGATAGCAAGTTTAGCTAATAAAACAAGCCAGATAGAGAAAAGAATTAGTGACATTAAAGACAGGCAACTGGAGATGCTACAGAGAGAATAGGAGAGAGACTCAAGAATTAAAAAACTGAGAGTACTCTATAAGAATGGTCTGACTCAATCAGAAAGAACAATATAAGAATAATGTGTATATCAGAGGAAGAAGAGAGGGAGAAGGAAATGGAGAGCTAACTCAAATAATTGATGAGAATTTCCCAAGTCTTTGGAAAGACTTAAAGCCTTGAATCCAAGAAGCAAACAAGATGCTGACTTAGTGCAACCCAAAGAGACCTACTCCAAGGCATATCATAATGAAATTGTCAAAAATAAATGATGAAGAAAGGATCCTCAAGGCAACTATGGAAAAGAAGAACATAACATATAAAAGAAAGCCCATGAGGTTACATCAGACTTCTCAGCAGAAACTCTACAAGCCAGAAGAGAGTGGACCTAAACATTCAAAGTACTGAAAGAGAGGAATTATCAGCCAAGAATATTATATCCATCAAAGTTACCCTTTAAATACAAATGAGAAATAAAAACTTTTACAGATATACAGAAGCTGAGAAAATTTATCACCAGAAAACCACCACTGCAGGAAATACTTAAGGGGATTATTCAACCAGACATAAAGAAAAAAATAAATCAAAACTACAAATAAAAGCTCCAATAAGGTCACAATAAAAATAAGGACAGGCCCTGGCCGGTTGGCTCAGCGGTAGAGCGTCGGCCTAGCGTGCGGAGGACCGGGTTCGATTCCCGGGCAGGGCACACAGGAGAAGCGCCCATTTGCTTCTCCACCCCTCCGCCGCACTTTCCTCTCTATCTCTCTCTTCCCCTCCCGCAGCCAAGGCTCCATTGGAGCAGGGATGGCCCGGGCGCTGAGGATGGCTCTGTGGCCTCTGCCTCAGGCACTAGAGTGGCTCTGGTCGCAACATGACGACGCCCAGGATGGGCAGAGCATCGCCTCCTGGTGGACAGAGCATCGCCCCTGGTGGGCGTGCTGGGTGGATCCTGGTTGGGCGCATGCGGGAGTCTGTCTGACTGTCTCTCCCTGTTTCCAGCTTCAGAAAAATGAAAAAAAAAATAATAAGGACAATGAGGGCCCTAGCCGGTTGGCTCAGTTGTAGAGCATCGGCCTGGCATGCGGAAGTCCTGGGTTCGATTCCCGGCCAGGGCACACAGGAGAGGTGCCCATCTGCTTCTCCACCCCTCCCCCTCTCCTTCCTCTCTGTCTCTCTCTTCCCCTCCCGCAGCTGAGGCTCCATTGGAGCAAAAGATGGCCCGGGCACTGGGGATGGCTCCTTGGACTCTGCCCCAGGTGCTAGAGTGGCTCTGGTCACGACAGAGCGATGCCCGGGAGGGGCAGAGCATCGCCCCCTGGGTGTGCCAGGTGGATCCCGGTCAGGCGCATACGGGAGTCTGTCTGACTGCCTCCCCGTTTCCAGCTTCAGAAAAAATACAAAAAAAATGACAATAAGTAACAACAATAATATAAAGGGGGAGAGGATAAAGATCAGCAGTAGTAAAGGAAGATGGGGTGAAGAAGCACTCATAAGACAGAGGACTCTTGTACATGTGAACAATTTTCTTTTAATAACCTAATGGTAACCACCCATAAAAGAGTCATTACTGAAACACACATTTTTAAAAAAGAATGGGAACGAAGTAGGGAATACTGTCAAACAAAGAACAACTGACAAAAAAACAAAAGAGAAGAACCAAACAAAACACAGAACTACCAGAAAACAAAACATAAAATGACTATAGGAAATCCCCGTGTCAATAATTACCCTAAATGTAAATGGACTGAACTCACCAATAAAGAGGCACAGAGTAGCAGATTGGATCAAAAAGTGAAATCCAACCATATGCTGCCTTTAAGAGACACATCTAAGCTGCAAGGACAAAAGTAGATTTAATGTGAAAGGGTGAAAAATGATTCTTCAAGCAAATAATATTTTTAAAAAGGACAAAAAAACTCAGCTATAGCCATACTCATATCTGACAATGTTGACTACAATACAACAAATGTAACCAGAAACAAAGATGGTCATTTCATAATGATAAAAGGGACATTGTAGCCTGACCAGGCAGTGGCACAGTGGATAGAACATCAGACTGGGATGCAGAGGACCCAGGTTTGAGACCTTGCGGTCACCATTTTGAGTGCAGGCTCATCTGGTTTGAGCATAGCTCACCAGCTTGGACCCAAGGTTGCTGGCTCGAACAAGGGGTTATTCAGTCTGCTGAAGGCTCACGGTCAAGGCACATATGAGAAAGCAATCAATGAACAACTAAGGTGTTGCAATGAAAAACTGATGATTAATGCTTCTCACCTCTCTCCGTTCCTGTCTGTCCCTATCTATCCCTCTCTCTGACTCTCTCTGTCTCTGTAAAAAAAGAAAAAAAAGAAAAAGAAAAAGAGACATTGTATCAAGAAGGCATAACACTTCTTAATATATTTGCACCAAACCAGGGAGAACCAAAATATATAAGACATCTACTAACTGATTTAAAAATAGAAACAGACAAAAAACACAATCATATTTGGAGATCTCAATACACCATTGATGGTTTTAGGTAGATCATCCAAACAGAAAATCAGTAAAGAAATTTCAGTCTTAAATGACACTCTGGATCAAATGGACATAATAGACATTTATAGGACATTTTATCCCAAAACGTCAGACTATACATTCTTTTCCAGTATGCATGGGACATTCTCAAGGATAGACCAGATGTTGGGCCACAAAACTAACATCAACAAATTCAGGAAGATTGAAATTATACCAAGCATATTCTTTGATCATAAGGCTTTGAAATTACAATTTAACTGTAGTATGGAAGTAAAGAAACCAACAAAAATGTGGAAATTAAAAAACATACTTCTAAAAAATGATTGGGTCAAAGAAGATATAAAAGCAGAGATCAAAAGATATATACAGATAAATGAAAATGACAACACAACACATCAAAATTTCTGGGATGCAGCAAAAGCTGTAATAAGATGAAAGATTATATCATTACAGTCTTATATCAAGAAACAAGAGAGATTCCAAGAAAACAACCTAACATCACACCTTAAGGAACTAGGAAAAAGAAGAAAAGAGGCAACCCAAAGTCAGTAGAATGAAGGAAGTAGTAAAAATTAGAGCAGAACTAAATGAAATAGAGAACAAAAAAACTATAGAAAAAATTAATACAACAATATGAATTTCACCGCAATGGCAAGGGAAGTCAAGGCAGAAATAAATGAATAGGACTATGTCAAATTAAAAAGCTTCTGCACAGCAAAAGAAACTGACAACAAAACAAATAGGCAGCCAACTAAATGGGAGATGATATTTGCAAACAACTGCTCAGATAAGGGATTAATATCCATAATATATAAAGAACTCACAAAGCTCGGCAACAAACAAGTAAACAATCCAATTAAAAACTGGGGAAAGGACCTGAACAGACACTTCTCCCAAGAGGACATACAAATGGCCAACAGATATATGAAAAGGTGCTCATCTTCAGTAGCTATTTGAGAAATGCAACTCAAAACTACAATGAGATACCCCTCACACCTGTTGGATTGACTATTATCAACAAGACAGGTTACAACAAGTGTTGGAGAGGCTGTGGAGAAAAAGGAACCCTCATTCACTGTTGGTGGGAATGTAAAGTAGTACAATCATTATGAAAGACAGTATGGTGGTTTCTCAAAAAATTAAGACTGAGATTTCCATATGACTCAGCAATCCCTCTACTAGGTATCTACCCCCAAAACTCAAAAACATTGGTATGTAAGGACACATGCACCCCATGTTCTATGTAGCATTTTTTACAGTGGCCAAGACATGAGAACTACCAAAATGTCCCTCAAAAGAGGATTGGATAAGGAAGATGTGGTACATATATACAATGGAATACTACTCAGCCATAAGAAACGATGAGATAGTGACATTTTCAACAACATGGATGGACCTTGAGAACATTATACTGAGTGAATAAGTAAATTAGGAAAAGCTAAGAACTATAAGATTTCACACATAGGTGAAATATAAAACTGAGACTCATGGACATAGATAAAAGTGAAGTAGTTCCTAGTGGTAAAGGGATGTGGGGAAGGGGGATATGGGAGATGAATGGGGGAACTTGTAAAGAGGGACAAATGTAAGGTGACAGAAAGTAATTTGACTTTGGGTGATGGGTATACAACATAATGAACAGTTCAAATGCTATAGAGATGTTTACCTGAAACCTATGTACTCTTATTGATCAATGTCACCCTGTTAAAGTTAATTTTCCTAATAACATTTAAAAATTAAAATAAAAAATATTTTCTAATAGCACATTGCATGGATGAGGATGTGAAAATCCAGAAATGTGGAGTGAATGGTCCAAGATTACACCACTAGTTACTGATCAGTGTATTAGAACCCAGACTTACCAGCCCCTAGTCCAGTGTCTTTTCCAGTACATCCACTTCACCTGGTATATAGTGGGTATCATACCTATGGATGAAGGAAAGCACAGTGCCAAGTCTTTCTACCATTCTTTTCTCTATGTCTGTAAGTCTTCTCCCTACACCGAAGTCCAGCAAAGCTTCTGAGCTGATTTCAATTTCTCCCTCTTCCATACCTTCCAAATGTAATGTTGTCTCTCCCAGCTAGATAATAGTGCATTTGAAGGCAGGACACTGTTCCCATGTTTCCTGCTAAGTGACTAGCACTCTGTATTCAGAGATGCTTAGCTGCTGTTGCTGTTGGATCACTGAAAGGCCTGGCTGGTTATATGTAGGCATAGGGAAAAAAAAGTAAGGTAACACCATTGAAAATATGCCTTAGAAAAAAAGCATAATGTAGAAATAAAAAGGAAAATGACTTGTAAAAACCAGAACATTTATGAGTCTTTTTATTCCTTATCAGGCTGTTTTCAAGATTCTGCTGAGCATTAGTTACACCTTTTTTTTTTTTTTTGTATTTTTCCAAAGTGAGAAGCAGGGGAGAGGCAGACAGACAGACTCCTGCATGCACTGGACAGGGATCCACCTGCCATGCCCACCAGGGGGTGATGCTTGGCCACTCTGGGGCATTGCTTCAGAGGCCAAGGAGCCGTCCTCAGCACCCAGGGCCAACTTTGCTCCAATGAAATCTTAGCTGCAGGAGGGAAGAGAGAGATAGAGAGAAAGGAGAAGGGGAAGGGTAGAGAAGCAGATGATGCTTCTCCTGTGTGCTCTGGCCAGGAATCGAGCCCAGGACTTCCACATGCCAGGCCTATGCTCTACCACTGAGCCAACCAGCTAGGGCCCCCTTTTTTTAAAATAGAAGAACCTGGAAAGCATGTGATCTCTGAGAGCAGTTCTCTATGGCACATAGATACTAGATAGCTAATCCTATTCTTTGAACACTGATACCTCAAAGACAAAGCTGTCATGTGTAGTTGTTCCCCTTGTGCAATGTGTAACGGTGGCTGACCAAGGACAAGGAAGGAATACTTTTTTCTTATTCAAAATGGGCCTTTCTAGTTGGCCTTTCTTGTGGGGGGGGGATACTTCTAAAATTGTCTGCACAGAGCATAGCATCATTTCTTCATTCTCACAAAGAGACTTTAAAGGCAGTCTTCTGAAAAGATGAGCCCTGAACTAAACAGAAGGAACAACAGGATGTAAATAGTGGCTCACCCCTTAGCCTCACAAACTTGGAGAGGAAAGGCATAAGGAGGTATAAAACAATAAAAAATAAAATACTTTAGAGGAATTATAGAAGGAAATGAGATTAACTTGTAGAAGATAAGCAAATACATATTAAAAATGTTTTTAAAATAAAAAAGTAAACTCTCTTAAAAACACAATGACTTATTGCTTTTTAATTTCATTCTGAGTGTATCAATAGAGCTTTATTGGAGAAACAATGACTTCCTGACAGTGAAGACCATTACCATTGGTGATTGTGACATTTTCCTCAAAACACTGTATACGTGGGATGTATTCCCCTCTGGGAAGAATGTTAGTTGACTTGGCCTGTAGATGTTAAAGATGTTATTTCTGGAAAAAGGAAGTAGGGGAGGGACTTCACTTTTGTAGAGGCTGCATTCTTGAGTTCTTCCCCAATGGGAAGATTTGTAAGTGCCCACAATTGCATTGTAGAGAGTAGCTGGAAATGCCAAGAGCCAAGGGTCCTGGCTTAGGAGATCATTCATGCAAATATAAATATCTCTCTTTTCAAAAATAATTTAGACTTTTCTTTCTCTGCTCCCTCTTCTTTTTTCTTCAGTCAAATCTAGTTTTCCTGACAGTCTTATTTGTTTGAATGTTTAATATGTAGTAACTATTCTTATTATCATGTGAATCCCCTTCTCTGGGCACACATTGTTCTGTTTCCAGAACATGCTCCTTACCTTTTCTTACATTTATTTATTGCATTTGGTCAACAAATATTTATTAGAGCTGTGTATAATATGTTGGTAATGTGCTGACCATTGAGGATTAAATGGTGAATTAGATATAATGCTTACCCTCAAGAATTTCACATTTTAGTGGAAAGACAAGGAAATAAAACTGTTTTCTAGATTAGATACTGATATCCTAAAGTGGTTTCTTATATCTGTCAAATAGTGAGATTCTATCCAGTGCATCAATCCAGACACTGACTTTGGTCAACACATGACCCTTTTCATTTATTATTGTATATACACAGAGTGTATGAATGTATGTGTATATACACACAGATATAATGTATATACATCTTGAGTATCTATATTTACTGTCTATCTCTATCTATCTATCTATCATCTATCTATCTATCTATCTATCTATCTATCTAATCTGTCTATCATCTATCTATCTATCATCTATTTATCTAGTATTTCAAATCCCCAATTAAATTTTAAGCTAGGCCCTGGCCCGTTGGCTCAGTGGTAGAGCATCGGCCTGGCATGCAGAGGTCCCGGGTTCGATTCCCGGCCAGGGCACACAGAAGCGCCCAACTGCTTCTCCACCCCTCTCCCTCTCCTTCCTCTCTGTCTCTCTCTTCCCCTCCCGCAGCGGAGGCTCCATTGGAGCAAAGATGGCCCGGGCACTGGGGATGGCTCCTTGGCCTCTGCCCCAGGCACTAGAGTGGCTCTGGTCGCAGCAAAGCGACACCCCGGAGGGGCAGAGCATCGCCCCCTGGTGGGCAGAGCGTTGCCCCCTGGTGGGCGTGCCGGGTGGATCCTGGTCGGGCGCATGCGGGAGTCTGTCTGTCTCTCCCCCTTTCCAGCTTCAGAAAAATACACAAAAAAAAAAAATTAAAAAAAAAATAAATTTTAAGCTAAGTAAAAAAATAATAGCTAATATTTTATTGGTAACTTATTAGACATCTGGTGTTGTCCTAATTGCTTTATACATAATCTCATTATTTATCCAGTGCTCCTACTAAATCTGTTCTGTGTGTTATGCATGCTTATGGTTAATGAAAAGAAAATTCAAAATGAAGACTTTCATTGATATGTGACAGAATGATGGACAAATATATATATATATATATATATATATATATATATATTTATTTCTCTGAAATTGGAAACGGGGAGACAGTCAGACAGACTCCTGCATGCGCCCGACCGGGATCCACCCGGCATGCCCACCAGGGGGCGATGCTCTGCCTATCTTGGGGCGTCGCTCTGCCGCAATCAGAGCCCTTCTAGCGCCTGAGGCAGAGGCCACAGAGCCATCCTCAGTGCCTGGGCCACCTTTGCTCCAATGGAGCCTCGGCTGCAGGAGGGGAAGAGAGAGACAGAGAGGAAGGAGAGGGGGAGGGGTGGAGAAGCGGATGGGTGCTTCTCCTGTGTGCCCTGGCCGGGAATCGAACCCGGGACTCCTGCACGCCAGGCCGACGCTCTACCACTGAGGCAACTGGCCAGGGCCTATTTTTGAAATGTTAATATGAAATTTTTTGTAGTAAATAATAATTTAAAAATAATATCATTGAAATTATATATTTTAATACTATTTGTGTAAACTAGCAATTTAAACTAGACTGTTACACATAGCTTATGCTATTTACCTGAGATAAAGATGAAGCAAGCAATCCCATCATAAATTGCAAATTATTTACTGAGCTCCAAATAATCACACCTTGGATAAATCAGATTTTACTTTTTGTCTATGTCCTCCAAGTTTCTAAACTGAGAATGCAAGGTATATCATTGGTCATTCTAGTATTACTCCTTCCTGCATCGCCTGCTATGGTGTCTGTCTCTTTTACATCTCAAAAAGAGTGATGTTATGGGTTGAATTATATCCCCATCTGAATTCATTTGTTGCCTTCACCCCCAGTTCTTGGAGATAGGGCTTTTAAAAGAGTGATTAAGTTAAAATGAGGCTGTTAGAGTAGGGTCTAACCAATCTGACTGGTGTCCTTATAAGAAGAGGAGATTTGGACACATAGGTGACACCAGGGATGTTGGGTACACCGAGGAAAGACCATGTAAGGACACAGTGAGCAGATGGCCATTTGAAAGTCAATGAGAGAGACCTCAGAAGAAACCAATCTTATTTACACTGTGATGTTGGACTTCGAGCTTCCAGAACTATAAGAAAATTAATTTCTCTTGTTTAAACCACCCACTCTTTGGTATTTTGTTATGGTGGTCTAGCAAACTAATGCCTTTGTTTAAATGTCTCCAATGACAGAAAACTTAGGACCTCCCAAAACCACCCAATTTTATAATTGGCCTGAATTAATTATTTTATAAATCTTTCTAATATTGAACCAAAAAAATTCTCCTTATAATTTCTCTCCAGTGGACCAAATTCTGACCTCTAGGGTCATATCAAATAAATTTAGTCTTCTTCCAAATGATGTTAATCAAAGAGCTGTAATTACTTTCCTAGTGCAACTTGTCATTTTCCTTCAGAAGTACCTGTTACCCACTATTCCTTTCATTGTCTTCACATACTGTGTTTTCAGGATCTCTCTTTATGTTGCTCATGTTCTCAATCTTATAAGTATCCCTTTTAAGGACACATAGAAAAAATTTCCAGGTTGCATATTTTGATCACTAATATGCCAAATAGGCCTACTTTTTATTAAAAATTCTATTGTGTTAACATGGATTCAAGTGTCCTACTCAAAATAAGACCCTCAATTCCCTAACAATGTGCTCCCCATTACACTCTCTTTGTCCTCCCTTCCCCTTACTTTCTCCCCCCTTTCTCTCTGGGATTTGCTGTCCCGTTATCTGTATTTATATGTGATATATATATATATATATATATATATATATATATATAATTTCACTAATCCCTTCATTTTCTCTGATTATATACCTTCATCCCCCTTCCCTCTGACAGCTGTCTCTCTGCTCCCCATAACCCCACCTCTTCTTCTATTCCATTCCTCAGTTTACCATGTTCATTAGATTCCACATATAAGTGAGGTTGTATGATATTTGTCTTTCTCTGCCTGTCTTATTTCACTTAGCATAATAATCTCCAGGCCCATCCATGCCATTGCAAAAGGTAAGATTTCCTTCTTTTTCGTGGCTGTGTAGTATTCTATTGTGTATATGTACCACACCTTTTTTATCTACTCATCCACTAATGGACACTTGAACTATTTCAAAATCTTGGCTATTGTAAACAATGCTTCAATAAACATGGGGTGCATATCTTCTTTTGAATTAGTATTTTGGGATTCTTAGGATATAGTCCTAAAAGTTAGGCCTATTTCTTTTAGAGAGAATGAACCGTATCATGAGAGAAAGAGAACCAGCAATTTGTATAATCTCTTTTTCCTGAGATATGTAAAACAGAGGAAGATTCACATGTTTAAAGTAGAAACAAGGAGAATTAGCACCATGACTCCTTACTACCAGGCAAAATTGTCATTCAATGTGTTTGTAAATAGAAACATACTTTACTCTGCCATATATAATATGAATTTAAACTGTATTTAAGGATAATTAACATGTTTAGTGATATCTTTAATTTTAAACTAATCTGTGTATATATATTTTAACTTTAGAATTAATTCTAATAACCATAATATTAATTCAACCTTTTTTGCCATTTTGAAGATTCATTTATTCAATTTTTATTGAATATTTACTACATGGAAGAGTTGTTTCAGGGAAAAGTTTAGGAATCATTTGTATCCATGTGAATGGTCAACAATTTAGTCAAATTGTTGAGCATGGTACATTCATATTGTTTGTATCTCATTTAACAAATGGTAATACAACAGTGTATTTTTAAATTAGATCCTAGTGTCCTGGCACCCAGGGCTGTTGCAGAAGGTGCCAGGAGTACAGAGAGCAAGCAGTGAAACTGAGGGGAGAGTTCTTTATAGGACTAAGCATTGTGGACTCACTCAATGCTAAAGGCAGGAACAGTTCCAAAGATCAGGCTTTTATTATTGGGTCAACTTTGATTGTACTAGCTCAGTAGTTGGGAGATGGCCCTTTTAAACTACAGCTTTAGCCTGACCTGTGGTGGCGCAGTGGATAAAGCCTCGACCTGGAAATGCTGAGGTCGCCGGTTCAAACACTGGGCTTGCCTGGTCAAGGCACATATGGGAATTGATGCTTCCAGCTCCTCCTCCCCTTCTCTCTCTCTGTCTCTCCTCTCTCTCTATCTCTGCCTCTCCCTCTCCTCTCTAAAATGAATAAATAAAAAATAAAAATTAAAAAAATAATAATAAAAAAATAAATTACAGCTTTAGAAGCAGGCATGGATGTTTCAGTTAATAATAATGTCAACAAAAATAATAATAGTAATAGCAATTATAACAGTAATAATGACAGTAATTAGATGAAAGTTTATAATGTCCTATACCGTGGTTTTAAGTGTTTTATATGTATTAGCTAATTTATTATCCTCAAAGTTTGTTCACTCACTTGATAAGCACTTATTGAATACATATGAACAAAATCCTTAAGAATTTTATTTTAGTGAAAAAAATAACTGATAAAAAATAAGTTAATTACATAGTAAGTTAGAAAGTGAGAAATGGTATAAAAGAAAGAAGAAGTAGCTAGCACAGGGGAATCATCAGGAGTGCTGGTGGGTGAGTTGGAGGGGAATCAATTTGCCTTCATTAAATTGTGGAGCTAGAGGAGGTCTCTGTGAAAAAGTGGGATTTAAGCAAAAACTTGAAGGAGAAGACATATTAGCAGGCTGGTGTTCAAGGGCGGAGGGTTCCAGGCTGTGGGAACAGCTAGAGCAAAGGCTTGAATGCTGGTGCTTGCCTTTTGTGTCCAGGAGCAGGAAGAAGACCATGTGGTTAAAGCTGCCTGAGCGACTGAGGGGAGCATGAGGGGAGAAAGCGGAGTGTAACAAGAGAGAACAGTGTGGAGGACACTGTCAGCCCTGTGGGTACTTGAACTTTTACTTGGAATGAAATGCAAAGCATTGCTTAATTATGACTGGAAGAGTGACTTGGTTTAACCAAATTTGAAATGAGGCACTTTTGGCAGTCTTGTTGAGAATAGATTTGTAGGGCAGGAAGTTTGGTTAGTAGACTTTTGAGACGGTGGAGATAAGGACAAGGATGATAGCCGTGAAAGTAGTGAGAAGTGGTCAAATTCACAGTTTATGTTATAGTGAAAAGGAAATTAAGGAATTTATCTAAGGTTACAGAGGTTATAAAGGGCTGAATTTGGAATTCAACCCAGGCAGTGCAGACTCAAGAACAACAGAAACACAACACAACCTGACCAGTAAGAAGATGCCGAGCAAACAGAAATCAACTCAATAGAAGGCAGATCTTTCTAATAATTATGCCTCTAAGGCAGTGAGTTTTCTATGATTAGAGGGGTGTTAAGTCAAACTGGAAAGACATTATTTGTCTGTAATGAATAAGAGAAACTCACATATGGGGGAATAATAAAATGACTGTAATCCCCTTCTAACTCTTAAGATTCTATGACCTAAACACAGAACGACCCAGTGTGTACTGTTTGTCAGTAGAAGTGGACTAACAATTACTACTATTTAAAAAACCATTTTCTTTTCTTCATCTCATATGCCAAGGTATAAATAATGCAAGATTTGACCTCTGTCCTTATAGAAAGGATGAAAATTTGATGTATCTGACACTTCTTTGTTATAACTCAAAACAAACCAATAAAATTACCCTATTAAATGCAAAATTTAAAATATTTGCATCTTTACAGTACAAATGAAGAGTTTAAAGAATATAGAACCATGGAATAATAACTAAATTTATAAATTAATAGGTAAGGTCTTAGATTAGGTTTCTCTAAAGTCATTGAATAAAACCTTTTAGTCCTCCTATGGGATCTTGGCTAAATTGTTCATAGATTACTGGTGCTATACCTGTATGTGTGTGTTGATGACATACCAATGGAGAATTATACTTGTGTTACTGTTCATGAAAACTACATGATTCCTTTCCTGCTACAGCCAGGGGTCAATGCACTGGGAGATGATCCAAAGATATGACTTTATCTAATAGTTTTCAATGTTCCTTACATAACATCAGAATGTTCTGACCAACTCTGGCTGGGTGTGGTATTTCTCACTGCAAGCAATATACTATAGCAAGTCTATAGAATCTACCAAGTACTCCCAGGGCATTTGGTGGGACAGGAAATGTGGCAACCTGGGAACAGCTTTCTGGAACTATTTCTAGTGTACTAAGAAAAGATAGGAGAAACTAGGTAAATGCATGCAGGTTGACAGAATGGGAAGAGGAGGAAACAGAATGAGGTTGAAGTAAATCCTGGCAATTGACAAAGCAGTGCTAGGACTCCTATTTTGGAAGAAAGGTTCTTGAGATTCAACCTATCTCTAAAGTTGGAAAATTGTAGGTTAGTATGCTTTACCTGAATTTGAGCATATATGGAGTCCTTTTAGTTTTTTTTTAAAAGATGGGAAACTAAACCCAAAAAGAGGGAAGAAAAAATATACCCCCTCTCACTGCATATAGAATGTAATCTTGGATAAATCCTTGTTCTTCTTTATACTGTTGTGATGTGTGTGTGTGTGTGTACTTTAATCATGCAAATGTTCTGAGACATAACCAGAGAAAGCCATTAGTAACTTGAGGCAATTTACCAGGTGACTGTAGAGCATGGGTTCAGATCTTAATGGTGACTTCTTGTCATTTGGTACTGTTAGAGTGGCATATCAAAGGAAGAGAATCTCAAATAAGTTGTCTAAATTTAGTAAAGAAAGCTCTTTTCTATAGCGGTTTTGCTTTGTATTTCTTTCGGAGTACCAGAGATATAATAGATAGCATTAAGAAATTCAGGCCCAATACCATATCTTTTGAAAAGCTGTGACTTTCTTTTCAGGTTTTGTTTGATACTAGCAACTGATGTCTGAAGCATGAAGTAAGACCATCTTATTCCTACCTGTTGCAATATAAAACTGTACTCCCACTTGGACTTTTACTGTTTAATTCATAATGCCATTTTAATGGTTTTTTTTTTTTAACAATTTTTGTTTTCTTTATATGTAGCATGCAGTCTACATACTCTATTAGAATTTTAGGTGAACTGTTATAATTCCCAAAAATTAACTGTGGATAAAGTTTTTGCTTTGTAAATGTGCACATGTAGAGAACTAGCACCCCCTAGTGTATTAAAAGCCCCCAAAGATTTGATCTGGCATTTAATAAGCTAATAACAACAAACAGAAATGTGGACAGGTTGTTAACTATTATCAGTGGCAGTATGACATAACTTGTTTAGGCATCGAACAAGCATGTTTTTAAGTTAATATATAGCATAAATAAACTAAAAGGATGGAAGTTACATTTAAAATAGAAACTAAAGTTGGAAAACTGTCATTGCCTGTTTAAACTGTCGGTGATATTGTAAGGCTGTAAAATAAAACAGAATGATCTGTGGTCACGTTGCTAATTTTCTAAATTCTCTCTTGTGGGAAATTTTAGCAACATAGTTAGTTGTTTATGGAAGACTATAAAACTAAAAGTGTGTAAGATTTCTCTTCTTTTTGGTGATTTCAATACTTTGTGTTGCCTAATGAAACTGTAAACTGAAAATTATAGCTTCATTCTAGAGAGTGAGAGGACTTATTCCAACAGATGGCATCAAAACACCGGTCTAAACTGTATGATCGCTGATTGTTAATTGCATCTGTAAAACAATCCTTTTAAACAGAGTAATGCATTTTATCATACAGATTATAGTTTTACGCTTTTTGGTTTTTTAATGTGTGTTAACATTTTCTGCTCCAATGTAAGATTTAGTGCTTTCATAATTATCAGATTAAACCACAGAACAACAGTGACTCAACCATTTTTAAGAACCTGCAAAAGGAAATGGAGAATCGTGAATCACATGGTTTTTCTTCTTGTTTATTTTTTTAAGGCTATGCTATTTGAGAAATGTTTGGGTTCTCATATAGTTATATAAAACAGGGAGAATGGGCTGGATCTCACCCTCCCCAAATTAAAATAGTGGAAACCTTTTAAAAGGGTCTTAAATATATGGTAAACATACACTATGTTTTAAAATATATCTCACTATAGATAGAAATATGTTTCTTCTGCATGGATATTTTGAATGAAAAGAAAAGATCTGAGACACGTAATAAGAAAGGTCTGTTCTCTGAAAAATGTAGAGATTAAGGTACACAGTTTTTCTGAAATGGTTGCAGTGAAATCCTATGTAGAAGCAGAGAGGTGGGTTTGATAAAATCGTGAATACACTTTCAGTGAGATATTTTCTGTGTTATAGATGGCATTGGGAAGATGGAGTAGGAAGACTTGATTCTTTGTCAGTTCTTCAGCCTGGGTGATTTGGGACTTGGAGCCTGAGTTTAAGGAATGGAGGGAATAATTAACATTCACATCTCATGAGGCAGCTTTTTGGTTTGTGTGTGTGTGTCACATCTAGTTCTACTCTTTACAAAATTAATGGTTCCTAAACTCCTTCTATTTTGATTTTTTTGTATCACCAACTGGGAAGGGACTGTCAGAGTAAACTTGCTTGTTGAACAAAAAAATATACATTTAGTAAATCAACTTGTGTTGATCCCATTTCTGAATTTCTCCAATATCTTCATGTGACACTTAAATGCTATTAAGATTAATATTTTACATAGGAAAGGTCACATATGAGGCATTTTCAACAATGCAGACTCTAGAAAGAAAACATCAAAACCAAGAACATGAATGTAACAACAAAGGACGTCATGTAGCAAAAGAGATATATCTTTAAAAGTCTACAATAACCCTGGCCCAGAGCCTGCTATTTTTATTTTGAAAAGAATTCTGAGGAATGAGTTTTCTGATTGTTAAGTCTACAACAGATTAGAAAGGCACGTTACTAGTGGCAAGCACATGCATGCCTCTCTCTGAGGTATGAGTTGGAAAAAATGGTATTAACAAATTGGAAAAATATTTATTTATTACTGAGGAAAAATATTAACTTAAAACATCCCAGCAGATACCTCTTTAGCCAAGTGATCAAGGTTAACATCACTAGAATGAGACATATGGCTTCATGACCCCCACCTCCACACCAACCCGGATATGATCCGCCAAAGAAGAGAAGGGAACAACTTTACTTTGTGGTATTTTTGCCAAAAATGTGCAACCTCACTATAATTATTAGAAAAGTCAGACAAATCGAAAGACATCTACAAAATAACTGACCAGTACTAATCAAAAGTGATAGGATCATGGCAGACAAGGATAAACTGTGGATCTGTCACAGACTGGAGGAGACAAAGGAGACAAAAATTCAACATGAGATTTGGGGTTGATCCTGGAACAGAGAAAAATTAGTGGAAAAATTGGTGAAATCTGAAAATTTGAATAAGGTCTGCAACTTAGTTAATAGTATTTATTGTACCAATGTTAATTTTTTGGTTTTGAGATATGAAATGTTCATTTCTGTGGTTATTTAATATAATTACATTAGGAAAGCTGAGTGAAGGATATATGTAAAGAGTTTCTATACTATTTTGCAACTTTAAGTATAAAATTATTTGAGGATAATATTTTTTTAATCCTATAGAACTCAGAGTATATTGTCTAAGGCTATTTAATGTAGGAGCAAAAAGCCCTGTTGTATACCTGAGTTGTGTAAAATAATTGTTGACATTTAATATAATGAACTTAGGAACTGTTATTTTCAAGATCATTTGTTTGATTTAAATCACAAAATGTAATATTCTTTAGAAACATTTATATAAATTTTTTAAAATAAAAAGTTTTAAAACTATAAATGAGTATATTTTAATTATTTGGAAAATCTACTTTTTGGAAATTTTTATTCATTAATGGAGCTGAACAATGAAACATTATTTTGCTATAAGAATTTGTCTGCCTGTGCCAGACACTAGAATTCTCCCTCAATCCTTTACCCAAAGATAGGTAAGGCATATGTCTTGTAGCAACTGTGTGGCTATTCTATATTATCCAGGTCTTAATCTGAACCTGTAATTTAACTGTATTTGAAAGCTGGGCAATAAATTGAAGGAATTCCATCAACCCTTGATCTTCATACCTGTGGGAATGGGGAATTCAAATTATTAACTTCAAGGCTTGTCTCTGATTTCTGCTTTATACATAGAAGTAAGAGATTTGAGTATTTATAGATCAGTTAGTGATCTGACCCACAAATCCATCTACTAATATTCTTATTTTTTAATAAAGAGTGGTAATCAGAATTTTCACCAAAACCCATGCAAGATGGCCATGGTTGGAACAAAGGGTAGAAAGCTCCACTGTTTTTGGACAACTTAATAGGCTGTAGAAATTTGCTTTTTCTTAGCTTATCATTTTGCAAATAAGCCTAATATTTTTTAAAGTATACCATTATACTTCATTAATGGAGGGAAACATGTAACAAATATTTTTGAACACCCACCACATATTCAGTGCTGGATGAGGTGCTATAGGATTCAGAAGTATGGTCTAGTTCCTCTGTACCTTATAAAAAACTATTTAAAGGCTTAGCAGGAGTTTACAAGACTAAAGTACATGTACATTGTACAAATCAACAAGACTATATGCACCTAAGTGTGTTTAGTTCAGTATTTTCCAACCTTGAGGTTAAGATCCCTTTTTATAATAATATATTTCACAAACTCTAATAGTTGATCTATGTTTATTACTCAGATTTGGGAAAATACATAATGGCAAAGAAAAAACATGAATTATTTCAAATTAATGTATATTTTATTAGCCACCATAGTATCTACTTATTTTTGGAAAATAATAGCAAATACATGTGAGTTGCATATTATTTAGTATGTGCTTGGTATACAAAAGTACCCATAGCTCATGAATTCTCCCCCTGTCCTACCCCATTCTGTGGATAGGTCCTTAGGCTGTGAGCCAATCTGTTGGAGTGTAAATACTGTAAGAATCCAACTGAGAAAGGCTGGCATTGTCAGGAAAATCATCAGAACACCCAAGTGGGGTTTATGATGTTCCCTAGAGATTGGGAAAAGCTGAGTATACCCAAGGAAGCCATGGAGGAGCAGGACTGAGGTAGCCATATTTAGAGGCAATGAGGAGCAAAGGCTGACCCCAGGAAAGGATAAGTTGGGGAGTTAGAAAAATAAAATTGGTTAAATGAAGCAAAGGGAAATTATGGAGATTCTTGAAAGAAAGCACAGGAACTAAAAACTTTTATTAAGGCAAAGCATTGGGCTAAGACTCAAAGAACTGGGTTATAATCCTGACTCTATAGTTTAAATTTGGGAGCTTCAATTTTTGTCATTAGTATGACTGGGATAATAATACCTACCCCTCAGAGAAGAGAGGATCTATGAAACTTCCTGGTGGGCATTTGCTTCATTTTGGTTGAGTCTGAAATAGAGAACTATCTAAGATTATTGAGCAGGGAATTAGCGTGATGAAAGTGATATATTAAAGAAGATTAGTTTGGCAACTATGTGCAGGTTGGATTAGAGTCAGGGAAGCCAGTGAGAAAACTGTCCCAGTGATCCAGAAAGCCTTGAAAATAGGGACAAAGGAGGCTGAGATGAAAATCGATTGGATTTTCAGTTTGATAAGGTGTCAGGGAAGAAATGAATCAAATGATTTTGAGGTTTTTTGTTTTTTTTTAATTTTCTGTTTCAGAGACAGAGAGAGAGAGAGTCAGAGAGAGGGATAAACAGACAGGAAAGGAGAGATGAGAAGCATCAATCATCAGTTTTTCACCGCAACACCTTAGCTGTTCATTGATTGCTTTCTCACATGTGCCCTAACCATGGACCCTCAGCAGACACAGTAACCCCTTGCTCGAGCCAGCGACCTTGGGTCCAAGCTGGTGAGCTTTTTGCTCAAACCAGATGAGCCCATGCTCAAGCTGGCGACCTCAAAATCTCGAACATGGGTCCTTGGCATCCCAGTCCGACGCTCTATTCACTGCGCCACCGCCTGGTCAGGCTGATTTTGAGGTTTTAAACAGCTAGTGACTATGGAAGAATGCCTGAAACACTGAAGGAGAAAAGGAAAATGGAGAGGAAATTTATTTGAATAGTATGTGAGAGCCAACAGTCAAGTAGAAATTGACTCTTAACTGTGGTGTATGTGCCATTGGAGTGAAGGTGAAGTCTGTGCTAGAGATGGCAAAGTGCGAGTCAGAGCCAGGTGGTGACAGCTGATCTGTGAAGTGGATATGTCACTTAGTAGGGCAGATAAACAGAAAAGCAAGGTCCTAGGATGAAGCCTGTATGGTAGGATCTCTAGAGGAACTATTCCCAAGGCTGATCAATTCATTATTCTGTAGCTAATATAAAAGGCAGTTGAGTTCTAATTATCTCATGGGAGTATTTAACGTATTTTTTGTTTTAGAATTTGGATGAGTCAAAGTACTAAATTCTAATCCAAATTCTAAAACAAAAAACACATATTAAAGGAGTGTGGCAACACTGCTAGAACTGCTGGTTGGCTGAGCCACTCACGACAGGCTTGTAATCAGTGGGGTCTATCCAGCATTCAAAATTCTTCATGATCTGACTTTTTCCTAACCTCACTATGTAATATTGCCCAGCTCCTTCAAGTGTCACAGATTGGGACCCCAAATATGCAAAGTCTTGTGCAAGCTCTGTGCTCTCATGCTTGCTTTTCCTCTACATGGAATGCCCTTTTTTTCATGTCATTCAAGACCCAGTTCCAGTGTCTTCTCTTCCCTGAGCCTGTGTCCCCAACAGGAAGAACCCCACCTTCACTGTACTTTCACCTCTGCAGTGCACTCCTTCCAACCCATCTGCACCATCCTTACTTGTTTACTTCTTTACATCCTTGTCCCCCCACATGGCTGTGTGCTCCAGACAGCGGGGGATGGGTCTGACTCGAGTGCACACCCCACACAGCACCTGGTCTCTCATTTACTGCTTGCCAAATTGAGAATAAGAGGACATTTTTTCCTAGCAACATTTTAGTAAAGCAAAAGAAAAAAAGCAGCCATTGGAAAGCAGGGAAAAGAAGAGTCCTGTGTCTTTAGTTGGAAATTAAATTAAGAAAAAGGAGCCAGTGACTGTGGTAAGGTAATAGCCAGGAGGAAGATATAGGAGGTTCTTAGTGAATAAACGGGAGACTTGGACTTCCTGTGGAGCTCTGAGTCTCTAAGAGTTGAGAGTACATGTTAAGAATGTGACTACTCCATGGGGAGAGTTTTAGGTAATCTGGTAAATTTTAGGAGGGATCTGTAGTCAGGGTGACCAAGCTATACAGCAGGTAGGCAATAGGTAATAAGGCCCAGAGAGGGGCAGTTGGGGGATTGTGAAGTAGTTTAAAAGGAAAAATGCCTATTCCATGTGCAAAAACTAAATATTTGATCATCTGAAATTTCAAAATGGGCTGGAGGAAAAGTAAAGGGATTATTTTGGAAAGAGAAAGATTTATCTCAGACTTGATTAATCTACTCCCCAAATTCTTAATTGAATAATAACCTATCACATTAATTTATTAATTTTAATTTATTGTGCTAACATGGATTCAAGTGTCTCACTCAATATAATACCCTCACCCTCCCCTCAACCACATGCCCTCATCCCCCATTACATCCTCTTTGTCTCCCTCCCCCTAACACCCTTATCCCCTTCCCTCTTTGATTTGCTGTCCTGTTATCTGTATCTATGTGTTATGTATATATAATTTCACTAATCCCTTCACCTTCTCTGATCCCATCCCCTCATCCCCTTTCACTCTGACAGCTGTCCCTCTGGTCCCTGTGACCCCGCCTCTGCCTCTATTCTGTTCCTCAGTTCACTTTGTTCATTAGACTCCACATATAAGTGAGACCATATGATATTTGTCTTTCTCTGCCTGGTTTATTTCACTTAGTATAATAATCTCCAGGTCCATCCATGCCATTGCAATAGGTAAGATTTCCTTCTTTTTCATAGCTATGTAGTATTCCATTGTGTATATGTACCACTGCTTTTTTTTTTCTTTTTCCAAAGCCAGAAACGGGGTGGCAGTCAGACAGAGGCCACAGAGCCACCCTCAGTGCCCGGGCCAACTTTGCTCCAATGGAGCCTCGGCTGTGGGAGGGGAAGAGAGAGACAGAGAGGAAGGAGAGGGGGAGGGGTGGAGAAGCAGATGGGCGCTTCTCCTGTGTGTCCTGGCTGGGAATCGAACCCGGGACTCCTGCATGCCAGGCCGACCCTCTACCACTGAGCCAACCGGCCAGGGCCTGTACCACTGCTTTTTAATCCACTTGTCCACTGACAGACACTTGGGCTGTTTCTAGATCTTGGCTATGATAAAATGCTTCAATAAACATGGGGATGCATATATTCTTTTGAATCAGTGTTTTGGGATTCTTAGGATATACTTCTAAAATTTGGATAACTGGGTCAAAAGGCAGTTCCATTTTTAATTTTTTGAGGAATTGACATAATTTTTTCCATAGTGGCTGCACAAGTTTGTATTTCCACCAGCAGTGCAGGAGGGTTCCCTCTTCTCCACACCATTGCCAGTACTTGTTGTGTGTTGATTTGTTAATGAGTGCCATTCTGACAGGTGTGTTGTGGTATCTCATTGTGGTTTTAATTTGTATTTCTCTGATGATTACTGACGTTGAACATTTTTTCATGTGCCTATTGGCCATCTGTATGTCCTCTCCTGAGAAGTGTCTATTTAGTTCTTTTGCTCATTTCTTAATTGAATTGTTTACCTTCCTGGTGTTGAGTTTTAGAAGTTCTTTATAAATTTTGGTTATTAACTTCTTATCCCATGTATTGGCCAATATGTTCTCCCATTGTGTGGGTTGTCTTTTTATTTTCTTAATGGTATCTTTTGCTGTGTAAAAGTTATTTAGTTTGATATAGTCCCATTTGTTTATTTGGTTCTTTTTTTTCACTTGCTCATGGAGATATATTGGCAAAAATATTGCTACAAAAGATATTGGAGAGTTTACTGCCTGTGTTTTCTTCCAAGGTGTTTATGATGTTGCAATTTATGTTTAAGCCTTTTAATCCATTTTGAGTTTGTTACTGTGAATGGTGTAAGTTGGTGGTCTAGTTTCTTTTTTTTTGCAGGTACCTGTTTAACTTCCCCAACATCATTTATTAAAAAGACTGTCTTTATTCTGTTGTATACTCTTGCCTCCTTTGTCAAATATTAATTAACCATAAAGGTGTGAGTTTATTTCTGGGTTTTCTGTTCTGTTCCATTGATCTGTATGCCTGTTCTTATGCCAGTAGCAAGCTGTTTTGATTTCAATGGCCTTGTAGTGTAACTTGATATCAGAAAGTATGATTTCTCTCACCTTGTTCTTCATTTTCAAGATTGCTGAGGTTATTCAAGTTCTTTTTCGGTTCCATATAAATATTCGGAATATTTTTTCTAGACCTGTGAAGGATGCTTTGGTATTTTAATAGAAATTGCTTTGAATCTATCGATTGCTTACAATAGTATAGATATTTTAATGATATTTATTTTTTCTATCCATGAACACAGTATATGCTTCCACTTATTTGTGCCTTCCTTGATTTCTTTTTTCAATGTCTTATAATTTTCAAAATAAAAGTCTTTTACCTCCTTGGTTAAATTTATTCCTAGGTACTTTATTTTTGTTGTTGTGCAAATAGTGAAGGGAATTGTTTCCATGTTTCTTTCTGACAGTTTATTGTTGATGTATAAAAATGCCATTGATTTCTGAATATTAATTTTATATTCTGCCACCTTGCTGAATTTATTTATCAGGTCTAATAGGATTTTGACTGAGATTTTAGGGTTTTCTATATACAGTATCAAGTCATCAGCAAATAATGACAGTTTTACTTCTTCTTTTCCAATTTATATGCCTTTTATTTCTTCTTCTTGTCTGATTGCTATGGCTAGGACTTCCAGAGCCATGCTAAATAAGAGTGGTGAAAGGGGGCACCCCTGCCTTGTTCCTGATCTTAAGGTGATTGCTTTTAATTTTTGCCCATTGAGTATGATGTTGACTGTGGGTTTGTCATGTATGGCCTTTATTATGTTGAGGTATGTTCCCTGTATTTCCACTTTGCTGAGAGTTTTGATCATAAATGAGTGCTGGATTTTATGTAACGCTTTTTCTGCATCTATTGATAAAATCATGTGATTTTTATCTTTCCTTTTTGTTTATGTGATGAATCACATTGATTGACTTGTGAATATTGTACCAGTCTTGCCTCCCCAGAATAAATCCCACTTGGTCATAATGTATGATCTTTTTGATGTACTGCTGCTGGATCCAGTTTGCTAATATTTTCTTGAGAATTTTAGCATCTATGTTCATCAGTGATATTGGCCTATAGTTTTCATTTTTTATATTATCTTTACCTAATTTTGAAATGAGGATAATGCTTGCCTCATAAAAGGAGCTTGGAAGTCTTCCCTACTCTTGAATTTTTTGAAATTCCTTCAGAAGGAAAGATGTTAGTTCTTCTTTGAATGCTTGGTAAAATTCACCTGTGAAGACATACAGTCCAGAACTTTTGTTTGCTGGGAGTTTTTTGATGTGTTTCAAATTCATTTTTTGTAACCAATTTGTTTAGGTTTTCTGATTCTTCCAGATTGAGTTTTGGAAGATTGCATGTTTCCATAAATTTATTCATTGCTCCTAGTTTGTCCAATTTTTTGGCATATAGATCTTTGTATTATTTTCTTACAATTCTTTGTATTTCTGTGGTGTCAGTTGTTACATCTCCACTTTCATTTCTAATTTTATTTATTTGAGTCCTCTCTCCTTTTTTCTTGATGAGTCTGGGTAAAGGTTCGTCAATCTTGTTTACCTTTTCAAAAAACCAGCTCTTGGTTTCATTGATCTTTTGTATTGTTTCTTATCTCTATGTCATTTATTTCTACTCTGATCTTTATTATTTCCTTTCTTCTACTTCCTCTGGGCTTTATTTGGTATTCTTTTTCTAATTCTTTTAGGTGCAGGGGTAGGTTCTTTATCTGAGCTTTTTCTTGCTTCTTAAGGTATGCCTGTAATGCTATGTACTTCTCTCTCAGGACCCTTTTTGCTTTGTCCAATAGATTTTGGGTTGTTGTATGTTCATTTTCATTTGTTTTAAGGAAATTTTTTAATTTTTCATCTCATTGTTAACATGGTATTTAGCTTCCAAATATTTGAATGTTTTTCAGGTTTTCTATTGTAGTTGATTTCTAGTTTCATGCCATTGTGATCAGAGAAGATGCTTGATATGATTATTTCAATCTTCTAAAATTTATTGAGACTTGTTTTGTGTCCTAACATGTGGTCTTTTATGGAGAATATATCATGAGCACTTGAAAAGGATGTATATTCTACTGCTTTGGGGTGAAAGGTTCTGAAGATATCTATTAAATCCAGTTGATCTAATGCCCTGGTCAGAAAACTGCAACTCACGAGCCACATGTGGCTCTTTGGCCCCTTGAGTGTGGCTCTTCTACAAAATACCATGTGCAGGCACTACCTTGATAAGGAATATGCCTACCTATATAGTTTAAGTTTAAAAATTTTGGCTCTCAAAAGAAATTTCCATCCTTGTACTGTTGATATTTGGCTCTGTTGACTAATGAGTTTGTCGACCACTGATCTAGTGTGCCATTTCAGGTTGCTGTTTCTTTGTTAATTTTCTGTCTGGAGGATCTAACCATTGATGTTAGTGGAATATTAAAATCCCCTACTATTATAGTATTGCTGTTGATCTCACCCTTTATGTCCATCAAAATCTGCTTTATATTGAATATATTTAGGTGCTTCTATATTAGGTGCATAAATATTTACAATAGTTATATCCTCCTGTTTGATCCCTTTATCATTATGTAGTGACCTTCTTTATTTCTTATTATAGCCTTTGTTTTAAAAGTTACTTTGTCAGATATACGTATTGTAACCCCAGATATTTTTTATTTCCATTAGCATAAAATTCTTTTTTCTATCCCTTCACTTTCAGTCTATGTGTATCTTTTGTTCTGAAATGGGTCTATTGTAGACAGCAGATGTATAAGTCCTGTTTTCTTATCCATGCAGCTATCTATGTCTTTTGATTGGAGAATTTAATCCATTTCCAGTTAGGATTATTATTGACATGTACTTATTTATTGCCACTTTATTCTTTAAATCTACAATCCTCTTTCTCCTGATTTCTTTTTTCCTTTGCTTTTTTTATAGCAGGCCCCTTAACATTTCTTACACTACTGGTTTAGTTGTAATGAATTCCTTGAGTTTTTTTTTTTTTGTCTGGGAAGCTTTTTATTTCTTCTTCAATTTTGAATGATAGCCTTGATGGAGAAAGTAGTCTTAGTTGCGGGTTCTTGTTTCACATCACTTTGAATATTTCTTGTCAGTCCTTTCTGGTCTCAAGTGTTTCTGTTGAGAAGTCAAATGTCATCCTATGGGGGCTCCTCTGTGGGTAATTAACTTCTTTCTTCTTGCAGCTTTTAGTATTCTTCCTTTTTTGTTTGTTTGTTTTTTGCATTTTTCCAAAGTTAGAAGCTAAGAGACAGTCAGACAGACTTGTCTATGCACCTGACTGGGATTCACCAGGCATTCCCATCAAGGGGCGATGATCTGCTCATCTGGGGCATTTCTCTGTTGTGTCTGGAGTCGTTATAGTGCCTGAGGTGGAGGCCATGGAGCTGTCCTCAGCACCTGGGTCAATTTTGCTCAATGGAGCCTTGTCTGCGGGAGGGGAAGAGAGAGATAGGAAGGAGAGGGCAAAGAATAGAAAAGCAGATGGGCACTTCTCCTATGTGCCTTGGCTGGGAATCGAACCTGGGACTTTCACATGCCAAGCCAACGCTCTACCACTGAGTCAACTGGCCAGGGCTCTTTCTTTATCCTTAACTTTGATATTTTAATTATGATGTGTCTTGGTGTAGGCCTCCTTGAGTTCCTCTTTAATAGGACTCTCTGTACTTTTTGTATTTGTGTGACATTTTTCTTCATCAATTTAGGGAAATCAGCTATGATTTCTTCAAGTAGATTCTCTATTCTTTGTTTGTTGTCTTCTCATTCAGGAACCCCTATGATGCAGATGTTGTTTTTCTTTATGTTGCAGAGGTCTCTTAGAGTTTCCTCAGTCTCTTTGAGCCTCTTTTCTTTTTGCTGTTCTGCTTCTGTGCTTTCATTTATCTTGTGTTCTAAATCGCTGATTTGATCCTCTGCTTCATTCAGCCTGCTGTTGTTTCCTTCTAGTGCACTCTTTATTTCTGATATTTTGTCATTTCTGACTGGTTCTTTTTTATGACTTCAATGTCCTTTTTGATGCTTGGTATCTTTTTGTTGAACTTCTCATTGTGACCATCCATTGTTGCTCTAAGATCCTTGAGCATCCTAAAAATCATTATTTTAAACTCTGCATCTGGTAATTTGGTACTTCCATTTCATTTAGTTCTTTTTTTCTGAGGATTTCTTTTGTTGATTCATTTGGCTTGTATTTCTTTGTCTACCCATTTTGTGTATTAGGTAGTGCTGTCTGACTTTGAAATTTGTTATGGTGTCTTTATGAGGAAGATGGTCTCAGTGGTACTAACCTCCAGGCTACCTGATTTCCTTGCTCTAGGAATGCTTCTTGAGGATAGTATTATCCTTGCTATTATATATGAGTATTGAATGTAGTTAGTCCTTGCATGGGTGTGGTTAACCCTTCAGGCTGACTGGCTCTAAGGGTCAACCTTGATCATGTGTATTAGACACTGTGCAGTGTCTCTCCTGTTGGACATATATATTCTCCACAGTGTCTGATGCCTGCTGGACTCCTCCTTTGGATGTGCTTCTTGTATAGCTAGCTGAGTCTAGGTTTGGTGCAGTCTGCCACTCACCACTGGTTGTGTTTGTTCTAGATCTTCTTAGGTTGGCATCAGCCATTGTTTGTAACCTGTTCTTTGCTATCTGTCTGGAGCTACTGCTTTGTTCATTGTTTGTGTCTACATTTTCTGTGCCTTGGTAGTATGGATGGGGACAACCTGTGTATAAGGATTACCTTCCTCCTGCTTAGAGATGACAGCAACTCTGTAAAATCCCCAAGCTCTATAAGATTTGCTTCCACTTTCAGCTGCTCTTCCTCTTGCAGCTGCCTGGCTTTCCCACAGAGTCTTCTTTAGAAAGATTGTAGTGTGGGCTCAGACTGGCCTCATCCAACCAACCCCTTTACAGGTCGAAAGCTGGTTGGGTTTGGCAGCTGAGATTGGGAATACAAAGTTAGTGTGACCCTCTACTTCAGGGATCTCTTGGTCAGGAGCTCAGTTTGGGGAAAGTGGCCCCTACTTCAGACCTTAATCCCTCAGCCATGGCTGGATACTCAAATTTTATTTCTCCCCATCAAGGTGAGCAGCAGTTTCAGACTGAGTGGGGCTGACAGTCCCCTTGTAGAAGTTTTTTCATCTGATGAGGCCCTGGTCTCAGGGAGGAAGACTTAGAGAGTCCTCTCCTGGGGATGACTATGCCTCCCCCCCCAGAAAGTAGCTAAGCCCCTCAACCAGACCCAACAATAGGCTCACAAGGACCCACACTTTAAATGCCCAAACCTCTCTCCCTTCTCCTTGTGGAATCTAGCCCAACAGGGTAGGATATCCAGGACCTGGGCTTGCTGACTGTGAGTTCCACCTTGTCCATTGCACATGAGCCACTTTGCCAGTGTTGACCACAGAAAGCAGAACTTTCCTCAGCTGGACCTGGTATGAGGAACCCTTCCTTAAGACACACCACTAGCAAGGGCTGTTAGGTCCTGAACTGATTCTCTCTGAATCTGGCCATAGGATATGCCATTCCTGGGCCTCCCTGGGGGAACTTGGCACAGACCAGTGGGAGACACTACCTGTGACTGGCCATCAGCATCTTTCTTGACTATAAGCAATCCAAAGTTTGTGGCTGTCTCTGCTGGGCCCAGGTGCACAGGGAAATAAAAAGCTGACACCTAGGCTGGCTTTTACCCACTCTGGACCTGGAGGAAGGTCTGCAAAAGGCAAAGGTTCCCTAGTCCCACCTCCTGCAGCCTCTGTCTGCTGGCTGCTTGTTGTTCTCCGCCACTGAAATAAAAGCTGTGGTAGAGTCAGCCTGGGCAACTCAAGGATTAGAAAGGGTGGTGGGTTTGGCTCCACCTCTCAGCCCCAGGTGTCAGTCTGTCCAGACTTTTATCACAGACCTCAGTACAGTGTGGCCCCAGGAGTCTGGTGGATGTGGCCTCTGAGACCCAGAGGTGTGGTCTGCCTGCAGTCCAGACAGTTTCCTCTAAGTCTCCTGTGGGGGTGAGGCAGAAGCACCAGTTATAGACTCGGGAGCATGTGGGGGGAAAACTCCAGCCTCAACACCAGAAATCTGAATCACTGACATGCCCTCTGCTTCCTGACTTCTCAGCAGGACCCAGTCTTCATGACTGGGGCTGGCAAGACTCCCGAGGGTAGGGCAGTTGCTTTCCTGATGCCATTCAGAGGGGACTGCTCCACCCAAGAAAGATGGTAACTGCAGTATTGAAGAATGACTCAACAGGGGTTCCAGTGGCCATCCCTTGGCTACCAACTTTACACTCCTCCAGTGGTCTCTCCCTTGGCTACCAACTTTACACTCATGCAACTCTAGTCCTCTCAGCTCTCCCTTTGCTAGAGCCCTGCGTAAGTGGCTGTGATGGAGGTTTTCTCCACGGGCCTTTTAAGTCAGAGCCTGCATCTCTGAGAGCTCCTGTCTCTTTCTCACATTCAAACCCAGATCTTTTTTTTTTTTTTTTTTTTGTATTTTTCTGGAGCTGGAAATGGGGAGGCAGTCAGACAGACTCCCACATGCGCCAGACCGGGATCCACCCAGCATGCCCACTAGGAGGCGATGCTCTGCCCATCCAGGGCATCGCTCTACCGCAACCAGAGCCACTCTAGCGCCTGGGGCAAAGGCCACGGAGCCATTCCCAGCACCTGGGCCATCCTTTGCTCCAAAGGAGCCTCAGCTCTGGGAGGGGAAGAAAGAGACAGAGAGGAAGGAGAGGGGGAAGGGTAGAGAAGCAGATGGGCGCCTCTCCTGTGTGCCCTGGCTGGGAATCAAACCCAGGACTTCTGCACGCCAGGCCAACGCTCTACCACTGAGCCAACCAGCCAGGGCCAAACCCAGATCTTTTCACCACCAAATGCTGTCTGGGTGCCTCTTCCAGGCTCTGATGCTCTGGGCTGGGGCTCCAAGCTTGAGGCTGAGCACCCACACCTCTTAGGGCACCCCTCTCCACAGTGAGAGTCCCTCCAGAGCCTCAGCCTTCTCTCGCTCCTGGGAGCAGGGCAGCCCTTTCTGTGTCCCTGCCCTTCCTACCAGTCTTGGTGTGGCTTCTTCTGTGATCCTTTGTTATAGACTCCTCTTTGTTTAGTCCAAAGTTGGTTTTTTAAGATGATTATTCTTAAATTAAGTTGTAATCCAATTTGGTCATGGGAGGTGGTAGTTGAAATGTCTGCCTACTCCATCGCCATCTTGGAATCTTGAAACTATCACATTTGATTAAAGCTATAGTCTTCAATTAAACAGAGGCTGAACATTTAAATTTGATTAAGTAAGGTGACTTATAATAATACAGGCAATTAGCCTGTGGAATGTGCAGGTGGAGAATGAGAAGGAGGGAATAATGCTGCATTTTGAAAGCTGGTTTAGTGATTTTTAATATAATAATACATTAAGCTTTCATAATGCTTTTCAATTTACAGTACTCCTTGATCTTCATTTTCTCAGTTGAGCCATGCATTCACCTGTTGGGCAGGTAAAGAAAGTTGTGCTCACACCTGGGTCTTCTCACTGCAAGCCTGGACTTCCTGTGTTCCTTCTCCAGCACCTTCCTACTTCTCTCACAGATGTGAAGATAGATCTAGTGTGTTTAGAGTTCTTAGCTGTCATTTAATTAATATGGCATTGTGGTTTGATACAAGCTATTTGAATGCAAGGCTTGTTTTATTTACTTTTGCAACTGTTCCATACATCATATGACACAGTGAAGTGATGGTAAATATCCACTAATGTTTGGGAAACAAATGAACTGTTAACAGTTTCATAGGCATCCTAGTGCTCCTAGAAGGTACCTGAGAGGTATATAGCTTGAAGGGTGAAGAGGAGCAATGAGGATGGCACAGGAGAAAAATGGGAGGTTGGGCCTTTGAGACTCCAGCCCTCTAATCCCAGCACTCTTTTACCTGTATGTATTATTATGAGTTAAATTTTGTCCCACAAAAAGTTCATATTTTGGAGTCCTAATCTCTAGTATCTCAGAATATGAATGTATTTAGAGATAGTTTTAAAGGAGATAAGTAATTTAAAGTGGGGGCAATGGGGTGGGCCCTAATCCAATCTGACTGGTATACCTTATAAGAAGAGGAAATTTGAACTCAGACAGCCACAGCGGCTAGCCCATGTGAAGGAAGACACAGGAAAAGATGGTCATCTACAAACCAAGGAGAGAGGCCTTACAAGAAAATAACCCTACCAACACCTTAATCTGGGACTTCTAGCCTTTAAAATTCTGAGAAAACAAACTTCTGTTGTTTAAGCCACTCAGTCTGTGCTACTTTGTTACGGCAATCCTAACAAATTCATTAAGGTTCTGAACAGAGTTTAAGAGAAAAAGAGGCAGTGGGTGAACTTCATTCACATGCTTAAGGGAGTTATAAAACCACGATTCTGTGGCATAAGATTATTATCCACCAGTCAGATAAATGCTTCTTTTATCTTTAAGTTCCATAAACTTCAATAAATATAGGACTCTCTCTTTGAGGTGACCAACTCTATCATTTTGCGGGGGGGAGTAAATAGGTCATATCAGCTCCTAACTTTTATTTTCAGTCTCTAGAATATTAACAATGAATTATAGCATATACTACATCTTGCAGTACAATTAGCATTGTTGTTGAAAAAAATGTTAGTTTTTAAATTGCATGTGACCAAACTCATGGGGTTTTCATGCCCTTTTGAATCAAATACTTCAAATTTTGAGCATCTTCTAAGGCCCACAAAGAAAAAACTTGAATCATTTTACAAAAGCATGAGAAGAAGCAACATACATAATTTGTTAAAGCATACTTTGAAACCTTGGGACAAGAATTTTAGATCTTTTAATATCACTATTTCTTTCAAAGTTATCTTGGCTCCCTTGGACCTGAGCAAATTACCCAAAAAAGACTTGCTAGCATTCCAACAAGTTTTAGGATCATATGCCACATCAGGTGAGGGTGCCTTTTGCAGTAGTATCTTTGTGAAGAAAACTTACACTTCAATTCACACAAGGAAATAAGTAGGAAGGACTGACATGCAATAGTTTCTTAACACCTTCTGGTATGACACTGAAACCACTCTGCAAGACCTATATTATGTATCCTCAAATTTGAACCTAAATTTCAAAGAGGTTTTGAATGGAATAAAACATAAAACTTAGTTATTACTTAGTTTTATAAAAAGTATAAAACAAACAAACAAACAAAAAACCCCACAGGATAAGACCATATTCTTACTGCCCTTCATAATAAACATTGTGCGGCATTATCTAAGAACAAAAGTGGTTGAAGCCTTTTAAAAACACCATCCGACAATTGTCTAATTAGGAAGTGGAGAGGAAGACATTATTTGTTTTAGTTACAGTCCAGAAAAAATAATGCTTCACATGAAAGCACTCTGAATGATCTTTTGTGTCAGTATATATGGCAGATTTTTAAAATGAAAACAATTATTTGTAAATGTAAATACAGACAGAAAATATATGTCCATTTCCTGGGGACGGAATCTTCAAACTGCTTGTCTCACAGGATTATTCTTCTAGATTACAACAACCATAGTGCATATTTGATTATCTCGTTGGCCCCTAGAGCCCTGGCAGTCTCTTCCTGTAGAAAGGCCTGGGTTTTTTTAAAGGTCATTGGTTACAATGACTTTTAAGCCCAATATTGTTTGTTACTTACATTAGTATTGAAGCATATATGACCTATCACCTTGAAACCTGTTGTGCAATGAGTGACAGAAGTTAACTGCTATGCAAAGGACAAAAAAGGAGCACGTTTCTGTGTGTGTTTGGAGCTGGCAGCCTGGCAGAAATAGTTCTGAACTGTTATCCCTAGCCCCTTTTCAAAGCAGGGGTATTTTACAGTCTTGTTCTTATTGCCACAGATCACATTAGGTTTGCATAATCCAAGCTGCTTGAGACTAGGACTGACTACAGTATCAGGACAAAATGCTGTAATTCATCTTATCTGCAGAGCTAAAGCAAATTCCTAGTTCAGCATGAGTATGCAGTTCACAGTGTGAGTTCTAACTCAGCATCTCTTTATGTTTTCTAGTAACATGCAATGTTCTTGAAATAACAAATATTCCCCAACGTTTCAGTTTGGTTTTATATATTTGCATTTAAGTTGGTTTAGAATTTAGAGCATATTTTTTCCTATAAAAACATAGTTAATAGGAAAAAAACATGGTTATAAATATGCCAATAAAAGCTAGTGCTTATTTGAGCTAATAGTGTCAACATATTACAGGCTTAAACCGTATTCTTCACTAATAAATAAAACTAGACTAGAATAATGTACATAGAGTTTTTTCTATATTTATCTTGGTCACTCGTGTCTAAGGAAAAGAAGGTTTAATTAGAGAAAGATGAGGCATGTGATGGGGCCCTCTGGGCACTTGAAGGACCTTAAGAGGATACAGGGCTTAATGATGTCAAGCCTAATGGTTGGGATGGATTTCCTTTCATTGATACAAATACATTATTAACCATTCTCTAATGCTTACAGAAAATAATTGGTATTGTTCTTTGGCCTCACAATGGTACATAAAGGGAGGGCCTGCAAGAGTAAGGGGAAAATATTGCTAAAGAAATGAGCAAGGATATGTGATGATTTTAAGGTTGAAATATAAGGAAAAATTACCCAGTCTGTCATGTCCTCACCTACAGGGAAAGGAGCAGGGGCAGAGACTGGGGCCTAATGGCCCCCCTTACCATTAGAATGGGTGATAGTATGGTTTGACAACTACCTAGAGCAGGCAAGAGAACGGGACACAATGAGGAAGAGGGGCAGGATCCAGCTGGCCGGCTGTACATACAGGGCATTTGGAGCTCAAGGATGGTTTATGACAATAAGTTAATATGCCATTAGAAAAAGACACTATTTATGAGACTATAGACAGTACAATTTTGTGTTGTGTATGCACTATCTTCCAGGCACTGTGTCAGTCTCTTTATAAACATTATCTCATTTAATCCTATTAACTTTGAGAGATATGATTATCCCCATTTTGTAGATAAAGATTCTGAGGTTACATAGAAGTTAAATATCATACCCAAGAGGGCAGAGTTAATAGCAGGTGGCCCTGAGACTTGAGCCTTGAGCTGGCTGCCCTGGACCAGTGCTCTGGTCCAGAGTGGGACATGACATCCCCTCTCTGATCCATGTGTAGGCATTCCATTGAAATCTAAGGAAAAAAATGTACACTTAAATACAGTGCTTGGCACAGAGTAAATATGCACTAAATGTGATTATCATCTACCTAAGTAAGATATTTCTTGTTAAATAATTACAGGGCTGATGTAGGGTCTTGGTATTCCTTCTTGTTTTGGTAGCTTTTCCCTGCCCTACAAACATCTCACGGTCACACATTTCTTTTTTTTTTTAATTTATTTTTTATTAGTTTTAATGGGTGACATTGATAAATCAGGGTACATATGTTCAGAGAAAACATATCCAGATTATTTTGACATATGATTATGTTGCATACCCCTCATCAAAAGTCAGATTGTCTTCCGTCACCTTCTATCTGGTTTTCTTTGTGTCCCTCCCCCTCTCACCACCCACTCTCTTTTCTCTCACTCCCCCCCACATTTCTATCTTCTTGGAAATCCACTGATTTCCCTTTCATGTGTTTGCCACCCTATAAGCTCTTCAAGAACAAAGGCTATTCCTGACACACAGTAGGCAGGCGTCCATTAAATATTTGTTGAATCAAATCATTTAGTCCATTAACTAATCATTTATTTTGGACAGTGGGAACAATAAAAAATTTAGTTCCCTGGGCAAGCATTTGTACTTTAATATGTTAAAATTTTGAAGTAGAACATTAAAAACACAGGGGATTTATTTTGGTCCAAAGACTATGATAACACATCCCATAATATACCCTTAAGCTTTCTAATATATATAAATATACATATTAGATATAAATGATGTGTTTGCACTCAACTGGTAACATGAAGAATTGAAGCATTATTCTTTACTAGTTACGTAGGATACCTGATTTGAATTCTAGTGCACATAATACTATGTTTCTCTTCCTACATTAAAAAATAACATTTAGAAACAAGAGTGAATAGTGTATCTAAGTACGTTCATAATCATGTTTCTGAGATTTACAATCTGCCTTCTTTGCTCTGGCTGTGTATCCACTCATGGGTGTAGAAAACAAGAATATTTTATTCTTGTTTTGTTATGTCCTACTCATACATGTTTATGGAATAAAATTGCCATGGTTATTAAAAGAGTCTATGATATTTTCTAAAGAGTGTGGGTATTGCCTGCACAGCCTGGCTGAATTCCAATTTAGGTAATTACATTCTGCTGTCTGGTTACCTTAGCGATCCTCTTTTTTGCTCCATGGGTCCTCGCAATGGTTGAGCTCAGCTGAGATATCCCCGTGTGCCATCCCTAGTTTCAAAGAACAGGAGCTGAAGGGGTCTAGTTCTTGGAAAGTCATATTCCATCTCTCTTGAAAATTTTTCAGTTCTGCATATCATGGGGTATATAGTAAAGCCTGGCTTTCTAATCTGAATTTTCTTTTAGGAGTGGGCAATCTAATCAGGGAGAAGATTGTGATCTTTGATTTTCTCCCCTATCTATTCTTGCTCAAATTTATTATTTCTATGGAAATTGGAGAAATTTTCTTAACCTATTTAGTCTCTCCAGTTTCTGAACCTTCATAACAATTTGCTGAGACTTCTATTATTGCTCTTATAGTCTGCCTTGAGGTAGAGCTGCTTATACTTAGGCTTATGACAAATGTTAATTAAACTTCTAAACCAGGGGTCTCAAACTCAACTCAGCATGTGGGCCACAGAGCAAGATCACAGCCGTTCGGTGGGCCGCACTAGGTCTACAAAAGGCAATTGTTACGTAACACTTTTCTCACTGCAGTTGAAAACAACAACAAAAAAATCAGTACAACAAGCACAATCGTACATGCAGTTTACTCAGTGTCACAAAACGACCAGAAACTGTAGTTCGCATCACAACTGCTGTTAACTAAGCTAATATCTAGCTAGGATGCTAGAGAAATGAAAAATACAAGTAGGCCCCTAGGCTTACTTAATTTTATCCAAAATATTTTGAACTTAGTGGATTAGTCTGCGGGCCGCACAAAATTGTTCGGCGGGCCGCATGCAGCCCGCGGGCCGCGAGTTTGAGACCCCTGTTCTAGACTATAGGAACCTCTATACTTTTTTTTTTCCATCCTGATGATAACTTTCACAGAATTTCATGTTGTGGTTGTTCAATAAGTGATGAATGAGTGATATTTCCTTTTGGTTAACATTATTTACTTTTAAAGAATAAACTCGTGTTTGGGACCCTAGCAGGGAGTTATGCAACCTAATGGGATTGTGTCAATAGAAATATTTCAGTTTCTGTGTATTGGCATCGCTGCATTGAAGCAGGTTGCCCATAGAGGCAGCTACTTTCATTCCTGACCCCCTCCCAACTTACTCTTAGAAAGCTTAGGGGTCCCAAGCCAGGATGATTATAAGATTATTTGTACTGCAATCACAGTTTATTCTGCATTAGAAAGTCAATTTGCTCAAAAAGGACAATTTAGAGCAGAATTGCCAAACTTTGATCCAGTATAAAAAAGGAATGGAGGGTTAACTACAGCCACCATGTGTCTTTGACACAAGCAGGTTTTTTTCTTATTCTCAAAGAAGCATATTAGATGCAAGTGCCTCAGAATGACTTTACTATAGGGTTCAACAAATTGGCTTTAAGTTTTCAGATGTAAGTAATTCATAAATATCAGTGCCTATTACAAAGAGTGAAATTTTTGCTACACACCTCACCATAGATCTTCGGTGTTGACGTCTAACTATAGGTTCAGTTTGTTCTCAGAGACCTCTAAAGAGCACTCTCTTCCCTTTTAAGCTTTACCTCAGGGACTTACTCATTCTAAGCTTGGTACTTTAGTAAAACCAAACTGGTATTCATACCCTGCACAGAATGGGTGTTTCTTTGGCCTGAGATGTCATGTTACTATCCATGTCTGGCTGACACACAGCCTCAAGACTCAGTTTAGGTCTCACCATGAGTGAAAAGCCTAGAGACAGGGACAGATCTTCCTCTGTTGTTCTGTAACATTCCAAGCATATCTTTACATTTATCTTCTTTGATAGAAATGATCTGTTTTGGTGTCTACCTTTTCCTTTACTGTTGGTAGAATAGAACTAAGATTCTGTAGACATCGCCTGAACAAAACAGATGAGATCTACTTGCTGAAGACTGATTGTTGTTACTGAGGGACAATTCTTGTCAAGACTCTAGTCTCAAAGGGGAAAGTAGTACAAAAGGCATTGAAAACAAGATGCAGCCAGGGAAAGGAAGATTATGTTTACTTGTGTCTTTATTTTCTCTTCCTCGATGTTAAATGCAGCTCAGGTACTTACTGTTTGTTTTCTTTTTTAAAGATGAATTTGTTTCATAGTAAATAAGAAAATAGCTTGATTGCCTTCTAGTTCAGCTCTGAACTTCTTTCTAAAAGATTTAGCTCTACACCCCAAATTCCTAGTTTCTTTTTTGCAATTGCTATTTCCTGGTATTTGGAAATTTTCAAATTAAATCTTTATGCCCTATCTTTAAGCCCCACAGGGAATGAATCATTTTGGTAAATACCTCTATTATTTAAGTGTCAGAAGTTCACAGGTTTTACTTCAAGATTGACTCACAGCTGTGGTGCCATGGTGTCAATGAATACCAAATTAAAAATCTACATTGTACTTGAAATCTGAAAAATGATTTTTATATTTCCTCCAGAGGCAGTGCGATATTGTCAGAGAGCACTGATCTGGGCAGGAGAAGACTAACACACCAGTTTCAGATTTGCCACCAGCTGTGTGACTTTGGGAAAGTCACATGATCTCTTTGAACCTCAGCTTCCACTTTTGCAAAATAGTGGTGCTTGAAAGCTGGGCTGGGGATAACAGCATAATCACAAACAAAACTACAAAACTAGAAGACATTTAACTACTTTATATAATACATGGAAACAATTGGAAGGAATCTAGACATTTTCTAAACATCCTCCCTTTCATAGGTAACATTGAGAAAACATATTTGTTTAATTTTTCTGATTTAATAGGACTACCTAATGCATAAAAACACTGAGGATAAGGTAAGGATTTAATTTTAAAACTCTTTTGTGTAGCCTGACCAGGCAGTGGCATGAGGGATAGAGCTTCAGAGTGGGATGCTTAGGACTCTGGTTCAAAACCCTGAGGTTGCTGGCTTCAGTGCGGACTCACCAGCTTGAGCGTGGAGTTGCTGGCTTGAGCATGGAATCAAGCCAGAGACTGCATGGTCTCTGGCTTGAGCCCAAAGGTCACTGGCTTGAGCAAGGGGTCATTGGCTCTGCTGGTGGAGCACCCCAATCAAGGCACATATGAGAAGGCAATCAATGAACAGCTAAGGTGCAGCAATGAAGAATTGATGCTTCTCATCTCTCTCCCTCTTATCTGTCACTGTCTGTCCCTCTGTTTATCTCTCTCTCTCTCCCTCTCTCTCTCTTCCTCTTGCTTAAAAAAATACTCTTGTTTGACCAGGCGGTGTTGCAGTGGATAGAGCATCTGACTGGGATGCGGAGGACCCAGGTTCAAAACCCCAAGGTCACTGGGTTGAGCGCGGGCTTACCAGCTTGAGCATGGGGTCACTGGCTTGAGCGTGGGATCATAGACATGACCCCATGGTCACTGCCTTGAGCACAAAAGGTCACTGGCTTGAAACTCAAGGTCACTGGCTTGAGCCCAAGGTCACTGGCTTGAGAAGAGGTCACTCGCTCTGCTGCAGCCCCCCAGTCAAGGCACATATGAGAAAGAAATCAATGAACAACTAAGGAGCTGCAACAAAGAATTGATGCTTCTCATCTCTCTCCCTTCCTGTCTGTCTCTCCCTATCTGTCCCTCTCTCTGCCTCTTTCACTGTCTCTATCACAAAAAAAATACTCTTTTGTGTAAATCTGGTATATTATATTAAAAGTCAGAAGATACATAGTCTGGTTCTTGTTGTTGGATGAAGGCTGGTGTTATGGTGCCCAAAAGAAACTGGGTGGCGATAATCAAGCCATGCCAATCAGCCTTGACCAGATCTAGGAAGGCAATATCACCCAGTGATTAGGAGCATGAAGTTTAAATCCTGGGTTTGCTTCTTATTAACAGTGAGTCTTTAGACAACCTGTTTAATGTGGAAGTCAATTTTATGATTTCAAAAATGAGGAAATGTCTACCTATATAATTTTAAGAAAGATTACTTGGGCCCTGGCTGGTTGGCTCAGCAGTAGAGCGTCGGCCTGGCATGCAGAAGTCCCAGGTTCAATTCCCGGCCAGGGCACACAGGAGAAGTGCCCATCTGCTTCTCCACCCCTCTTCCTCTCCTTCCTCTCTGTCTCTCTCTTCCCCTCCCGCAGCTGAGGCTCCATTGGAGCAAAGATGGCCCGGGCGCTGAGGATGGCTCTGTGGCCTCTGCCTCAGGTGCTAGAATGGCTCTGGATGCAACAGAGCGATGCCCCAGAGGGGCAGAGCAGCCCACCTGGTGGGCATGCCAGGTGGATCCCGGTCGGGCGCATGCGGGAGTCTGTCTGATTGCTTCCCCATTTCCAGCTTCGAAAAAATGAAAATAAATAAATAAATTTAAAAAAGAAAGATTACTTGGGTCATTATACATATATTAAAGATGTAATAAATCATAGTGATTATTGTGAGCTGGCCTATGTAAGTCTTAGAGTCACATGGGAATTGGGCCCCAACCTTGTTGGAGCCATCATTTCAGTCTTAGTAGCAAGTGTCCTGACTCCTCATAATATCAATAAACAACATTTTTAGAACATTTAAAGACTTGCACACAGATAATTTTATTTTCTCATCATAATAACCCTGGAATCAAAGCAGGTATTCATCCATTTTATGGATGAGGAAACTGAATCTGAGAATTGGAATGCCTTAGCTAAGATCAGCCCACTAGTAAGTAGCAGAGTTGGGACTCAAACTGAGGTCTTCTCTATCCTAATCATTGTCTGTCCATTGTGATCTTAGTTCTACTTAGTGCTAATGATGTGTAGCCTTAGGTTAGCGGCCAGATTTCTCTGTTTAATTAATTTAATTAACAAAATGACTAGAAAAGTTTTATAAAACCCTTATATGATTTCAGAAAGTTTGAGGGCAGGTACTATGCCAATTCTGAAGAAGGTATTTTGAAAACTAACTACCTAAGAAGACATATATGCTATTACTAACTATGTATATTAAAAAATTAGGGCAACTCTGACCTTTGTTTGGGGGAATGAGGTAGATAGTGAAATTAAGGAAGGATTCATAAGGATCTTCAACTTTGGTGGTTAACATTTTATTTCCTAAGCTGGGAGTAAATATACATTAGTTGTCATACTGTTTATGACAACTGTTTTGCCTAGTTGATATAGAAAATATTTCATAATACACTATTTAAATAAAAAGACTGGAAGAAAATCCAACACACAAAGAAATATACTGGTGTATATTAAAAGTAGTTTAATATTTTCATAACCTTATGTCAGAAAATTTTTATACCGAATATTTACAATATGAGGAGAAGATTCAGCATTACAAGGAACCTGTTTATATTCCCATAGGCATAAGATTTTGCATAATTAGTCTCAACTTCAAATTTGGGACCATAAATCTATATTTTTATTTCTCTTGGCTGGGATTATGGGTTTGGTGATAGGACTATTAAGAAAAACTAAGAAAATCAGAATATTTGAATAAGTTGCTTTATTGAGGAATAGCCTATTTGGAGGACTAGAACGGGTCCTATAAAGGAATAGAATAAGTTGCAAGTTTCTACTAGTCCAACAGGTGCAAATAGACAGCATATCTCCCCGTGAGTCAGAATCTTTATAGAGCTGCTGCCAGAGACTGGAGCTCACAATGGCGTGGTGCTTTACAGTTTACAAAGCACTTCCATACACTATAGTGTGCTAGTGAAAATAGTATGCTAGTAGAAAATGCTAACATTGATAAGTGATTTTGCCAGTTGAAGAAACCCAGGGGCTACTAAGTCGAGGATCAGTCTACTGGTAAAGTCTAGAGTCAGAACTAGAACCCCCATATTTTTACTACAAAGCCCAGGACTGTCTCAGTACACTGCAGTATCTTTCTATTGCAGTCCTCCATCTGTTTTCTTTCTGAGATAGTCACTTACACCAGGTTGCTATTACCTTGGTTTTAATTTTCACCTTTTTCCATTTCAAATGTTTGACTTCTTTTCTACTGAAATGATTAACTGTGACTAATGCACTCTGGAGGTTACCGGATGTCCATGGCTTTTGATGAACCTGGGCTGTTGTAAATACTTTACTACTTACTGTTCCTTACAGCTTTTCCTTGTCGTAGCAGGAAAGGAAAGCTGACTTTTCCATTGATGTTTGGAAAGATAAGGATATCAAGACAAACACTCCAGCAAAAATCCTGCCAAAAAATCCAAACTAAATAATATTCATGGTGCCTCTTCTGGAGCCAGGACTTCATCAGTGATTCAAGTGAAGGCAAAGAATTTTCTGAATTTTTGTCTTGGCATTTAACACGTTGGCCTGTACAGACTTGGAATTCAATTGATTTGCTATATTTTTACCTAAGTCATTATATTCCTGTTTCCAGCCTGCTACTTTGCTGAGGTAAAAAGCACAGTTGTGTTCAAATTCATCAAGTAATCATTAAATCATGAAATTGGTAGGATTATTTATATAGGGAGTCATGCCTTTTTCTATCAATTTTAAAACTTTATGCTATATTATTGTGAATTCCATTGCAAATATCCATTCTTAATGTGGGATTCTCTTTTGAGATAATTAACTCATATGCTCTAGTTTATTTTCTGGAAAATACCTTTTTGCTTTTGCTACTAATATATCCAAAAGAGAAAATAATATTTTATTCTTAGCAAGGATGAAACTCTACTAAGTGATCAATGATTTTGGAGCTTTTAGCTGGATGATTGCATTTAGTTCTCATTACTAATCACAATGCAATAGGTCACATTATCCCAATTTTACAGATCAGCAAAAAGACTCGAGGGGGTGAAATAACTCGCCATGTACATATTAATACACCAAAAAGTGGCTGAGCAGGTATCTCTGAATCTTTCCATAGCATTACAGTCTCTACAAAGATGCAAATTAAGGGAGAATAACTATTTTATATATTAATACTGCAGGAGCTTTTCCAAGTTTATGCTTTTGAATAATCAGTTACTGCCTCATGAGATGTCTGGCTTTGTGGCCCATTTGAAAATGGATTGGACCCTTGATTCAGAGAAAAAGCATTTGCAATTTTCATATGCAATGATACAGCTATGGAGAGTAATCTAACTAAATGTCCTAAGAAATATATATTATCTTCAAGTGTTCCAAGATGAAACTATTTCAACTCAGCCAACATTTTTTTTCTGTGTATATTAACTTACTAGGTGACAAACATTCATAATGAACATTAAGAGTACCCAAAAGTGAAATGATATGATTTCTGCCCTTTAGGATCTCAAGATCTAATGAAGAAGACTGTATTATATAAATAGCTTTTCTAGAAGACAAAGCACTGATAAATGCTTTTCTTCCCATTCCTAAATGATTAATTTCACTAGAGGTTTATTCTGGGCTGTTTCCTTTTTATTCTTCTTTCTCACCTTAGGGACACTCATCTATTTTCTTTTTTCAACACCCACATAGTAAGTTGACACTCCCAGATGTTTATCTCTCCTGGATTCTAGCCTCCTGTTGATAGCTGTCTTCTGGACATATTCAACTGTGTTCCTCAGATACTTTAAACTCCATATGTACAATGTGGAACCTTTTCTTATTTTTATATTCTTTGTCTTATTTGATGTCATCACTATCCGTTAGTTTTCCAAACTAAAAATCACAAATGCATTATTTATCTCTTCATCAGTCTTCCATCCTTCATGTTCAATTGTTCATCAAATCCTGTGGATTTTTATCTTCTAAATATTCCTTGAATTTTATCATTTAGTTCTGTCTTTAGGCTTCATCTCTTACCTGGATTACTACAATCACCCAACTATTATCTCAGCCTTTTATTTCTTCTCCTTCAGAGCCATTCTCTATATAGTTACCTGGTTGATCTTTCCATAATGTAACTGATAACATGACTTGAACTTGTCTGAAACTTTTCAATAGTTTTCTCCTATATACTGAAATAAGTTCAAATCATTATCATAATCCTATGAGTCTGTTAGTGACCTAGCCTCTTCTGCCACTCTTTTTGAGCCAAACACACTTATTGAATTTGTTTCTAAGCTGATATTTAGTTGGAATGCACGGTATAGACCACTGTCAATTTTGATTGTTCAGTATAAATGGTCCACTAGCTGTTAAATATTTTAAATATCACTCTTCCTTTAGCAACGCTATCATGTTTTCCATTTTCTAATCATGCACTTCTGTGCCCTTTGAATAGTTAGTTTTATCTGCCATGAACATGTTCTCTTCTTCTCTACCTGGAAAATTAATATTACTCTTTTAAGACTGCTCAAATATCACTTTCTGTATTAGCTTCCCTGCTCTCCATCTATAGATGCAGAATTTTTATTCCTTCTGGCATTTCAAAAACATATTATGCATATGTTGATTATAGTATTTATCACATTATCTTGCAAATATCCTTTACCAACTTGAGATTTCAAGAAAAAATATTTTAGAAATCATCAATGTCTAACAGTATTTGGCACACAGAGAAGACCCTCATAAAACATTTATTGAATTAGATAGATGGATCCAGAAGTTTCACAGAATGGGATTTAAGTTTGATTTCGAAGACTAGGAAGAGGACAAACATTCCAGGATGGAAGATCAGGATGTGCCAGAAGCAGAGAAGGTCAGTATATTATGGAACAGTGAACCTTAGTTTAGGATGCAGTAGGTTATAGGTAGTAGTTTGATATAAGTAGGTTGGGATCAAATTATGGAGGGCTCTGATAACCACACTGAGGAGTTGGGACTATATCCTATGTATACTGAAGATCTTCAGATCAGAAAACTGTGAACAGTAAGTGATGTTTTCCAAACTACATTTCAGCAGGACTTCTCTAATAGCACTGTGCTATTGTAACTGAAGACTGGGAGCAGTTGGATGGTCACAGTCCAAGAAGGGTCAGACGATGAAGACCCAATCTAAGTCTATCCTAGTGAAAGGTAGTAATAAAGATGAGATTAATTTTGGAGGTAAAACTGGCAAGATTTTGTAGCTGATAAATTTGGGGGCTAAACGGATAGTGAGAGATTAACTATAATTACAATATTTCAGAATTGAGTGATTAAGAGACAAGAGATGATGCATCACAGGAGACTTTATAGAGTTTTGTTTTTGTGTTTTTGTGAATCAAAACAGGACAGAAGAACATAGATGCTACCAGCTATAGACTCATATTTCCACTTACCCTCAAAGCCCCAATTACTAGGTTTATCTCACATGTTTTGTGTTTATCTTAATTTCCAGTTGAAAAGTCACTGGAAAATCCAGAAGCAATGCTGATAAATACTTCTAATCACTATTGTGTAGGCTTGTTAAAAATAATTCAAGTAACATACATAATTATGAATATTTTTAATGGGGTTAGGATAATACAAACTCTATCTCAAATATATTCAGTGACAGAAGAATTTATTTTTTATATTGAGTAATACTTTATTTTAATATCATTAGGTGCACTGAAACATAATTAACTTAGAACACAGGAGAAGAGAGTAAATATTCAATTGACAGGGTCTGTCTGTGCTATCCAGTATGGTAACCACTAGCCACATACATACAGCTTTTGTGCACTTGAAATGTGGTTTAGTCCAAATGGAGATGTGAAGTAAATATAAAATGCATACTAGATTTTTGAAGACTTAGTACAAAAATGAAATAACATCAAATAGCTCAATAATTTGTTATATTTATTACATGTTAAATGATAATACTTTGGATACATTAGTGTGGGGAAAACAGCTGTGTTAGGCTTGTTTGAGGGTTTACCTTGCATGTAGTCTACTTAAAGCTGTGGGTGCTTCCCCTGGGCAGCAATTCTCCCAGATGGCTCTCCCTCCACTGTGAGGTGCAGTTTTCCTTGCTCCTTTGCCCTTACTGCGAATAGCAGATTTTCCTTTGTTTATTAGCTCTTTCTCTTATTGTTGTTTATTCGCTTGCCTGTCTTTGTGAGCCTCCAATAAACGGGTATAGCCCGATGCTTTCCGGTTCCGCAGTTCCTCTGCCATCTGCCTGAATTCAATGGGAACCTGCGTGGCCTCGGCCACTGGAATTACAATTAGTTAAATGAACTATATTATCAGAATTGATTTCACCTGGTTCTTTTTACTTTTTTGTGTTTCCTAGAACACTTAAAATTACACACATGGTTCACATTATGTTTCTACTGGACAATGCTGAAATTTTTTTTTTTTTTTCCTGAAGTGAGAAGTGGGGAGGCAGAGAGACAGACTCCCACATGAGCCCAACTAGAATCCACCTGGCATGCCCACTAGGGGGTGATGCTCTGCCCAGGCTAACTTTGCTCCCATGGAGCCTTGGCTGCAGGAGGGGAAGAGAGAGAGAAAAAGGAGAGGGGGAAGGGTGGAGAAGCAGATGGTGCTTCTCCTGTGTGCCCTGACCAGGAATTGAACCTGGGACTTCTACATGCTGCGCCAACACTCTATCGCTGAGCCAACTGACCAGGGCTACCAGTAACTCTCTTGAATCCCTACTCCAGTCTTATATTTCTGAGCTAACCAGCCAGGGATGGAATATTTTTTTTACTCAACAACCAGCCAAAAGGCAGTAATTTAGTTACTTGTGTACAGATGGTTGTGTTATATACTAAAAGCTTTGAAGTGAGCTGAGGAGCAGCAATGACATAAGTTATGTACTTTTAGGGCTTGATAACATTCCAATCAATATACAGAACATTGGTTAGAAAAGTAAATTGTGGATTTTCTCTATCTCCCCTTTTAAATATTAATTTTGTTCTCTTCCACTTTCTCTCCAACACCCTATTTAGTGGTTTGTAAGGATCCTAAATTATGTTTGTAACAAAACAGTTGGGAATTCGATTTACAAGTTCCTGGAACCCTTGGGCTAATGGAAAAGAATTAGCACATATCCACATATGGCTGACCAGGATGCAGAGTTCTGGAATAATCACTATACTTAATCATCAAACCATATTCAACATACCTTATTTTTTTTTCTGAAGAGTCAGAAGATAGTTCCCAATGTTATAGACCTTGGAGTCATTCAGAATATTATCTGTTAGCTACAGTGCAGGTGAAGGAGGAGAAAGAAGTGGGAGTGGAGGAGAGGGAGATTATTTGCATTTTATAAATATTGGAGTTTTAGACAGAAGAGGATTTAGTCTGTGTTGATGGCTTTATTGATATTTTATTTGCACTACCCTTACAGGTAAACCATGTGAATATCTGTGATTGTACAAAAACAACTGTTTTTAAAACAAAATTACTTGTCAATGGCCAATATCTTAATTTTTATATTTTGAGTAAGGCATTTAGTCTTCCGTTGCTTGGTTCAAATGGAAGAGATTTTTATTCTTTGTGTTTTGTTTTTATGGGAATGAGAAGTAAATGCTTTGTGTTTTATAAAGTTAAGTTTCTTATTATAATGGGAAGTGCTTCAATGCTACATACAACTAGATTAAAGTGGTAGAAATAACGTAATACAGGATATGCAAAACAGTTTTTGAAAATGGCAGCTCCATTTTAGAAGAGTATTTGAGTGGGGTAGGGCAGTGCCTATGGAAATAAATACGCAGCTGAAAACCATTTATGAATACCAAGATATGAATGCAGTTTAACCTCGCAATTCTCAATTAATAGCCTGTGTGCGGACATCTCTTATTTAAAAAGGGTTGCCTGGATTGAGGTTATGTTCAGTTTCCCAAGTGCCAGTCTAGATGTGTTTCTATATTTTGATTACTAAAAAGGTTTTATTTTCTTTTTAAAAAGAAAATTTGCATCAGTTACTGAATAGCCCACATCATGGACTAAAATGCTCTAAAAGTATGCTCAAACAAAGCAAAAACAGGAAAAAGCTAAATTTTCAAATGAGTAATGTTCATTTCAGGTATAAAGAATTGAATTATTCAAGACTAGAATGCATATTCAAATTTGAGTTACACATTTTGACAAAACATTGTTAACATTCTGTTGACTGTGAATAAGTATTACTAATACACAGAGTGAGCCTGGGGTGCAGTTCGTATGCTGGCTGCATAATAGCCCAATGTACCAATGTTTTTCTGCATTCAGAGTGGAGCACGCGTTTGATTTGGTATTAAGATACATGCTATGAACCTCAGTGTCTACTCAGCTTCAAAAGAAAACATCTGTGGAAACAGTATTTTTTTTACAGAATTTATGTGCTTTTAAGTATCAATGACACCTAGCCATTTTGGTTGTTACTTACAGCCTTTATAATGAAAGGAATTAAGCCATTAAAAAAACACACAAAAGTATTCACTGAGGCAAAGAATAGGCCAAGCCACCTCACTGGATTAGAGCAGTAGACAGGTCTTCAAATATGGAGGAACTGTGTTGGCTGCTAAGATTCTGAGAGATGCAGCTGTCTTCCGAGCAGCTTCCAAACCATGTCTTTATTTTGAGCTAAATGTTTAGTCATTGATTCAATAATTCTTCATTGAGTTCTTATTATGGATCAGGTCTGAGCAACATAGAATGTTCATTGGCCTTATGACACACACTCCAGCTAGTGTGTGTGCTGTGGAGAGGTGGGGGTTGACAAATGGTGCTGACCAATAGTGCCAGTAGATACCGCAGTAAAAAGTAGTGGCTGCGAGTACACACTTTGGACACAGACGTGGGTTTGTGTCCTGATGCCACCCCTTATTAGCTGTGGAATCAAGTGATTTAATGTTTCTGTGCCTCGTTATCTTCTGCAAGGTTGCTGTGAGGTTTTTTTGTTAGGCTGCATAGTAGCCTGGAGCATGAATGCTTTATATTTGTTACTGTTATTTTCTGAAACTGTAATAAGGGCTATGAAGTTATGTAGTAATACCACATGATCTTGTCTGGAGCGGGGTGGGGGTAGGGTTCAGAGAAAGCTTTTCTAGGGAAAAGGTGCTTGAATCTGGATCTGCACGATGGGTAGCACTTAATTAGATTGAGGGGATGGAGGTAGAAAAGGGACTGGGGTTGAAGTTGTAAGAGAACTTTCCAAGCAGTGGGAAGAACCTATGCTTAATACTCTGAGGCAGGAGGGAATGTGGTACCTTTCAGGCCCCCCACAGTAGCCCTGGGGCGCAGGAGTGCAGGGAGGGAGAAGGGGAATGACTAGAGAAGAGGAGGTAATGGTCTGTGTTCACAGCAGGAACTTGAGTTTGCTTAGACTCTTTTTTTTTTTTTTTTTTTGCATTTTTGTAGTTTTGCTTTCTCTCCTCCCAGCCCCCTCCTTCTCTCTCTGTCTTTGTCTCTCTGTTTCTCAAGCAAATGATAGGGTTAGGGTGGTGGTGGGGGGCAGGTATTTCTTTGTGCCTTTTCTGCTCAGTATTGCAAATAAAAATAATTCACAAGTGACTCCACATTTATAACCGAAATGCTACATTTTGTCTAAATATTAGATGTAAATTAAATTGCCTCTTGGTGTTCAACTTATCTTTTTGTATGCATTATAATCCTCTATTTGTGTTTCTGCTCCACAGCCGGAGTGCTGCAACTAGCTGGGGGCGGGGGGGGGGGGGGGGGGGGGGGGGATTTACAATACTCCATACAAAAGAGGTGGAGTAGATGGGTACTAATTAAACCCAAGTAGTAAGAGACTTAAGAAAAAGATTTCTGTATCTCTCCTAATGGGATGAATGTCATGTTCCAATTCCTACTTTATGTAAAATCCATTATACAGTATGTAAAATGATTCTCCCAATCTTGATTTCCTCAGTTGAAAATGACCCTGGGCATAAACTATAAGACAAGCAAGGTTTGAATTTCTTGATCTTTGCACTCTTTTGTTCTCTCCGTACGTGATGTCTTAAATCAGCAGAATAATTTAGGAATGGTAGATATTGAAACAACTAATTTTTCTTTTCTGTAATCTGCATAGACTTCAAAATGGCTACAAAGCACAAAGTGCCAGTTCATATAATTTGTTGGCAAGGATAAAAAGAAGAAAGAACATTTTTCCTAAGCGTGTGAATCAGCCCAGCTTTAACAGATATTTTTCTGTCATGTGCAGCCTAAGGGCTTATGCCTATCTGAGCTTTATTTGACAATTACCACTTGCCAGCATAATTAAATGATAATTTATAAATACTAAGAAAGCATAATGGAGAAGAGCAAATAGGTGCTTATCAGGGCATTGAATAAAGTTGATCTGCTTCAGTGGCAATTTTCATCTCTTATCTTGGTTGTTAACAGTCTCACTTTTGTGTGTGTTTTGTTTAGGTTTGATATTTGTTAGGGTGATATTATCTCCCTACATACACACATTTTACCCCATAAAGAATTCTAATATTTCTTTTCCTGTTCTTATTGCAGTCAATGTATTTATGAAATAGTGCTCGCATTTTAATTCATAATGTAAACTTGGTACCTAAAACTGTACATATTACCAGAGAAACCCCAAACAGATTAGGTGTTTTTCTGTTTCTCTCTCCCTCACCTTATTTTTTTTTCTAGTGAATAAGTTCTTTTCTATGTTGTGTCTGTGATTTTCTTTTAATCAGTTTTTTAATCACCTGGGCTTTGCAGTTAATTACATTCCACAGAGTCTCTTCATCTATTTCCTAGAATGCTGGCAGATTTTTTTGTAAGTAAGAGAGAAAGCACACATACATGTAAGGCAGGACTGGTGAGAAGGGCTTCCTAACCTTGCAATGATAAGAATGATACTTTATATGCAGCATGGAAATTTTGCTGTGTTCCTACTGAATATAGAAATTACCCAAAGAATAATTCTGTGGGTTAGACGGCTTTTGTCCTGTCAGTGTCTCTTCTCAAGGTTCCTTACCTATTATAAATATCAGGGCAGTCTCTGCAGAAGCTGTTGTTAGGCCATGAACAGAAACACAGATTTGTCCTGGGTAACTAAGATAAAGCAGTGCAAGAACAATCCTCTATTTGAATGAAAACACATTAGTAAAATAGCAAAAAAAAAAATTATATTTCAACACCTTTAGAAAATCATCTTTGAAGAAGGCAAATAGTGGGGAAGGAAGACACTGTTAGTAGGTCATGAGGAGACAGAGGTATTTTTTTTTTCTAGCCATCATAAAATTAAATAATTTTAGTAACTACTAATTAGGGTTGTGCTGGTTTAAGTAAACAGTGTGGGAATGGCTTATCAGGAGAATAACAAAATAAAAAGCTTTGGAGTTTAATGTCAATTCCTTGGATTATTCAGCATTTTGTCCTTATAAATAGCAATTATTTGCTTTTTTCAAAGCTGAAAAATTATATTTTATATTTAAATATTTAAACATACATTCAGGGAAAATCCTAATGTCAGAACAGATTTTTATACAAGGAGTAATTTGAAAGTGGTGGATTAGTTTCCACCTTTTGAAACACCGTGCTTTCTATAATCTTCAAACATGATTTAGGATAATGGAAGCCATCATTCTGATTCTCAAATGTTAGCACTTCCATTAGAATTTGCAGCTACCTCTTATTTTTTATATTAAAATACAAGGCTTAAAAGGTATTATCTTACTAAAGGGGGGCAATTGTAGAGATGATTTGATTGAATAAAAGAAAAAGCTGTACAGGCCTTTTAAGATCAAGGATGTATTGATGGAAAGCTATCATTAGAGACAATTAATGTTCTCCAAGGGAAGAAATTGATTATGGACAAAGATGGACCCTAAGGAGCAGATATGTCTTAATGCTCTAAGGCCTTAAGGATTATGCATTTATTTTATTCACACCCTCTGTATTTTAACCCTTTGTAGTGACTAGAATACTAGTTTATTCTGCAGAATGATACGAATTAAATTTTAAAAAATATTGTGTCTTATAAAGGATTTCATAGTGATGGAAATTTCATTCTTTAAATAATATTAAAATAATTAAATTTGTAGTAGCAATTCTCCATGTTGCCCTTTAGAATGGAGGTCGACATAAATATATGGGAGAAATAAAGTAGATAGTGATGGTCAGTCTTCAGCCTTATGAAAGTGTGGTAATGCAAAATAGTTACATTAAAGACATGCTTTCATAAAAATCCCCTGAACTTCAGCTGCATTTATGTCTCCAAATAACATATCCCTTTAACTTGCTTGTTCTTCCTATAGATCTTGTACAAAGCATTCATCATGTGGTTAGCCAGTCCGTAGCAGCCATGGATTACAATTGGGTACTTAATAAGGTGGCAACCCCACTGGGAACATTTCACATAATTATTCTTAGCAGAAAGAAGATTGTTATGGCTTTTTTTTTCCTTTTTAAGTTTGGCAGAATTCCAAATGATTTAGTTTGGGCTTCTAAAATCCAGTTATATATCACTGGCATGTTATACTTCATGTATCTAGTCTGTATCCTCACTTTTCTGTAGACTATATGGCAGACAGCAGAGTCAGTTTAATCATAAAGTTGGCATCCTTGAGTCTGGGACCAGCCCCAGAGCAAGTGGGTGATGTAAACTGTTCCTTGGCCACAAGTTTCCGAGGGTGTCAATATGAACATGGAGTGCTTTTAGAAATCAGTCCCTCTCAAGACTGTACTGCACACTTCAACAGTGTGTTATGGTTATTGCTAAGTAAATAGGAGAAACTCTCATATATATCAAAGCAGTAAATGGCTGATCCCAGAGAGCTCTATGGTTTTAAATATCAGTTAAGGAAAGGGAAGTAAAACACTGGGCTCTAACTTTGGTCTTATTGCATTTAAAAATAACAGCTCAATTCACTAAAATAGTTTGTACCTAAGTCCTCACAATTTAAAGGTAGTTCTTAGACCTTAAAGATTACACATTTCATCCTGACCTGTGGTGGCGCAGTGGGTAAACCATTGATCTGGAACACTGAGGTCACCGGTTCAAAACCCTGGGCTTGCCTGGTCCAGGCACATATGGGAGTTGATGCTTCCTGCTCCTCCCCTCTTCTCTCTCTCTCTCTCTCTCTCTCTCTGTCTCCTTCCACTAAAATGAATAAACTAAAAAAAAAAAAAAAGATTACATATTTTATTCACCATTTGATTTTTTTTTTAATTTGAAACAACTTTGAAATAATTGTTTTAAAGAACACTGGGACAATATGCATTATACATTATATTATGGTGTTACTGGAGTTTAAGTCCCCCAGCTGCTGTTGCTAACTTTGTCTGTGAGCACTCAGCACTTACATCAATTCAAGTACATATATTTGGGTGACTAAGTCAGTGGCTGTGAGTGGCTTTTTCTAGTAAGACAAGCATCTTCACGTGTGAGAAGATAGTTTTCTATATGGTTCTTCTCTAACAGGAATAAAACAGAAGATAGTATATATCTGAAGGGCTAAATTAAAGGAAGGTTATAGTTAAGTTTTTATGTAATTCTGAGAAAAAAAGGAAAAACAGAAGGGTTGTCTATCAGTTTCATCGGCGTGTTGCCAATGAGAAGTGGCATTATATTAAGGGCTCTTTAGAGAGGGTAGGTAGTTTAGGAAAAGAGTGAGAATAAGTAGATGCCCCAAACTAACTAAATGTTTCTGGAGTTTTGAATCTGAGTGTTTGGGGAGGTAGTGTGGCCATTAACAAAAGTAAATGAGAGGCCCTGGCCGGTTGGCTCAGTGGTAGAGTGTTGGCCTGGCGTGCAGGAGTCCCGGGTTCGATTCCCGGCCAGGGCACACAGGAGAAGTGCCCATCTGCTTCTCCAGCCCTCCCCCTCTCCTTCCTCTCTGTCTCTCTCTTCCTTTCCCACAACCAAGTCTCCATTGGAGCAAAGTTGGCCCGGGCGCTGAGGATGGCTCCATAGCCTCTGCCTCAGGCACTAGAATGGCCCTGGTTGCAATAGAGCAATGCCCCAGATGAGCAGAGCATTGACCCCTGGTGGGCATGCTGGATGGATCCCGGTTGGGCGCATGCGGAAGTCTGTCTGACTGCCTCCCCATTTCCAACTTCAGAAAAATACAAAAAAAAAAAGTAAATGAGAGAGAAAAATGAGCTGGGGTGAGAGGTGTGTTGTTTTTGAGTGTCTGTCATATCCAGGCATAGATGCCCAGTAGGTAATCGGAGAAGGTCTGGAGTTTAGGAGAGAGGCTGAAGTTTAGAATACTGGTTTAGAGGTCTAAGGAAGAATCAAAATGGTAAGGGATGGAACAGGGTAATGCTGTGACATATAAACCAAGAGAAAACAAACTTCCAAGGAGTGAGTAGCCAGATGCCATTAAGGGCCTAGAGAATGAGAACATAGATAAAGGTCATTGGGTTTGACTATTCATAGCTCATTTGTAGACTAGGAAGTCAGATCTGCTTAAATTTAAATCCTAGTTCCTCAATCATTAAGGGAATTGTGTATCCTTGGAGAACTTCCTCTCACGGAGTCTCACTTATTTACTCCGCACAGCAATTCTGAGGAGTGGTAAAAAGTTATTAGGACACAACTGAGATGCAAAGGAGTAACTTCGCCCAAGGTAAAACAGCTAGTCATTGCTGAATAAGAATTAGAATCACAATTTTTAAGTGTCCTTCTGTTTTTACAGATCAATAGTTGGAGATGCAAGAAGATTAAACAAACTGATTAAAGTATGGGACTGTAGGACAGCTGTGTTTGGCTTGCTCACTGGTACTGGCTACAAGCACTCTGCCTGACAGGTACATGAGTGTGTGGCTGCGCCACATGTGCGTAGCCTATATAAGGCTATGGGTGCTTGCGCTTGAGAGAGATGGGGATTGTGGATGGCGGATTGCCTGCCTGCCTACCTGCCTGCCTGCCAGCCACTATGAGGGGCCATTTGCTGTTTGAGTGCTGGAGAAGAGGTTTTCCCTTTGCCTGTGTGCTTGTCTTCCTTTGTGAGACTTTATTAAACGGAATGACCCTAATGCTTCCTGGCTCTACAGTTTCTTCACTGTCCATCCAAATCCAGTGTGAACATGCCTGGCCTGGTTTACCAGCATTACAGGGACAGGGCCATGATCTGAACCATGTCCACCAGACTTTCAACTAATATCTGTTCACAACATCACCTTTCCAATTACTGTGAGATTTTAAATGGGGAACAATGTATAGGGATCAGAAATACTAGACCTATTGAGTTACAGTAGCTCTACTTAGGAGCCTATGACCTCAATAGCCAGACTGTGTTGGAAGAACTCAGCATATATTCTCTGGGCTAGACACATATGTCGCACCTAGGAACTTGTTAGGATTACAGCTTCTCTGCCCCACTCTAGATCTGTTGACTCACAAACTCGGGCAATCTGTTTTCACAGTCCTGCTAGGAGAGATGCTCGTGCATGCTAAGGTTTGAGAACCACTGTTTTAATCTAACCTTGCCTCCAAGTATTTCTATTTTTATTGGTGACTATTACCAAGCGGCCAGGTGAATCCGGCTGTGGCTTGAAACCTGGTTCCCAGCTTTGCTAGCCATCAGAGTCAACTAAGAAGGTTGAAAGGTAACTGAAATAGGTGCCATTTCCAGAAACTCTTATTTAATTGGTTTGGGGTGTGGCATAGGCACTGGAACTTCTAAAACCTCCCCAGGTGATTTCAATGCATATCAAGGGCTGGGAACTGCTGGTCTAAAATCGTGGTTCTCAAACTTGAGCATGAATCAGAATTTCATGTGAAGAGCAAGTTAAGAGGCAAATCATTGGGCCCCACTCTCAGTTTCTAACTCAATATATCTTAGATGGGGCCAGGGACTTTGCACTTCTAACAACTTTCCAGGTGATCTGAATGCTGCTAGTCCGGGGATCATACCCTGAGAATTGCTAGTCTGGAAGTTAATGCTCACTTTGGGAGATGTGCTGAACTGAGCTGTTAGTTTCAGAGCTCCCGTTCCCGCTGAGGCGAGGGTCCAGGCCAGCGTCCTGGTGACGCCTTCCCGTCTGATCTCACTGGCAGGGAGACTTGGTCTGGAAATCCATGCACCTGGGCAGTGCTTCTCAACATTTAATAGTGCACAGATCATTGAGGGATCTTAATGTAGGTTCTCATTTAGTGGGCCTGAGAGTCTTCATTTCTACCTGGCTTCCTGGTGAGGTTGACTACTAGTCCATGGCACGTGCTGGGGAGCGAGCAAGGCACTGAGGAGTGTTTCTCAGGTTTGCCTGGTCATCCAAATCACCTGAGGCGCTTTTACTACAGGCTTTTTGGCTTCACTTGAGTTCTACTGAATCAGAATATCCAGGGGAACGAGCTGTATCTGTGTCTGTTAAGTAATTTATTAATTTATTCCAAAAAATATTTACTGAGCAGTAAGTCTGTGCCAGGCCCTGTGTTCAATGTAAACAAGGAGATATGTAGTCCTGATCTCATGGGGCTTACACTTTAGTCAGAGATGCAAATAATAAATGAGCTGTTTTAAAGAGTAGATTATGATAGTGACAACTGCCTCAAAGCACTCAAAGCAGGGTCATGAATCCGAGTTCTGCAGTGAAGCAACATTGCATAGGATGTTCAAGAAAGGTCTTCTAGGAGGAGCCATCCTGGTAAGAGGCAGATTAAGGTCAGTTGAGGCCCTGGGCGCAGAAGAAAATATTGGGCCCCTTAAAAAAAGAGAGAGAGAGAGACAAGGAAAATAAAAATACATGTTAACCATATTTTTAAATAAATAAAAAATATTATGTACTATTAATGTTAAAATTGCACATATGAAACCCAACTTGATGTCATTAGAAAAAAGGGTAAAGGTGGGGTTTTTTGGGGCCCTTCAGAAGTTGGGGCCCAGGGCGTGCCCGTTGCACCTGCCGTTAAATCCATCTCTGATCCTGGCCTCACCTTGTAGATGTGAAGATTGTGGGGGAGCAGAAGCAGAGGCACTGAACTTGGCTGACTGCCTGGAATTAGGGAGGGGTGGGGCCACAGGTGGAGCAATTGAGTGTCCTGCTGATTTTGTTACTTCCTCGCATTTGGGAAACACTTCTACACGCTTTCTTATACCTATTAGAGAATAATGTAATACTTGCTTTGAAAATGTCACCAGTCACCACATCATTGGTCCTGAGAGGAGGAGTGTGGATGCTGTTATAGAGTAGTCCCTAATGGCCAACAGAAAGAAATTATCTCTGAAATGCATAGGGATAAACTTACAGTGATTTCCTGCTAATTATTTAACTATAAAGAAGTGGTCATGTGCATAGAAAGTAACAAAAGGTTCAAAGAGTTGTATTTCACTCGGAGACTGTTTTTACAGCTTTGAGGCCCTGTCACATAATACCTCTTGGAGAGTGTGATGCCAGTGGCCGAGGCCAGGCAGGTCCATATTAGATTCAGGCAAACGGAAGAAAAACTGCAGAGCTGGTAAGGCATTGGGCCATTCCGTTTAATAAAGTCTTACAATGGCAGACAAGCACACAGGCAGGGGAAACCACCTTTCAGGCAAACAAACGGAGGCAGGCAATCCAAGCATCTGCAATCCCCCATCTCTCTCGAGTGCAACCGCCCATAGCCTTATATATATAAGTCTAGGCACACATGCTCACACACTAATAAAGCAAAGAGCTTGTAGCTGGTACACCAGCGAGCAAGCCTAACAGAGCTGCCCCACAGACAGTATGTGTGATTTCCTAGATAGACTAAAATGTGTTAATAAACAAAGTGAGAAATTAAGTCAAGAAAAGAATTGATAAAGAAGTAATAAGGGGTTTTCTTGGGGAGTAAGTGAGCTCATATGGTTTTAGTATTAAGTTACTAATTTGTTTTATGGCTACTGTTTACATAGATAATGATTTTAAGATACCACTTTTTTGATATATGTTGCATTCAAGAACTACCTAAAATGGTAGAGGAAAAATAAATAAGAAGAAATCTTTGAGCAGAGTCAGATTTCACCTGTATTATTTTTTTTCAAGCTGTGAGCACTTTTTAATTATGAGTTTTTTTAAAAAAATCATTTAGGATTGGTAACATATGTTGTTGTCAGCATGTATTTAACACCTGCAGAAATGAACATGAAAAATGTGACAGTGTATAGGTGGAACACCCACTGGGATGACTGCGAACACTGTCAACAAATTTTACTTCATTAATTTTTTCTTATTAAAAAAAATCCAAGAGAATTTAATAGTGCAGGTGTTCAGAGAATTGCGGCAAAATGATACAATGAAGGGGGAGGTTACCTTCAACATGGAAGCTGTGGGTCGTTTAGCTTTGCTTCTCATACACTTTCCTCTATGTTTCCTTTAAAAAAAAATCCTCTCCGCTCGCTGGTTGATCCTGGCAGTCTCAGTTGTCCTATGAGGCATTTCCCCTCCAAATCATGCTGAGAGGCAGCCAGGGCAGACCAGCTGACAAATAGGATCAAACCCCTGAAGCAGCCTTTTGTAGAGGGTGGAGACTGAGCTGTTCCTTTTGCAACTGATTTTCTAATTATGACGTTGTAATAACTGTAGACAAGAGGTTATTATCAGCTCTTTCCATAGCAAAGAACCTACGCGTGTAGGTTCTGTCTTCTGAAATCTGTGGTCACTCTTCATTGGAGCAGAGGTCATTTCCTTTAAGTACTGGCTTCCTCACAATGCAGAGCTAGGCAGCGAGCAAGCCCTTGGAACTATTTCCTGAATGCTGCCGCAGTTGCTATGGCCTCTCCTGATCTTATTGGTAGTTCCACTGTAGAATGAGAATCTTGCAAGTTGCTTCTCATGATCTGCCATCACTGATGATTTCATTTCCTAATTCTGTAAACTAATTCACTCAGTAGGAATGGTTAATAGTACTTTTCATTTGAAGAGACATTCCTCCCCTCTCAAAGAATTTCCCTGGATTGAAAATAAATACCGGTAGGTGTGTTAATTTCTACTTTTAAAACTTTGAACTGGCCCTGGCCGGTTGGCTCAGCAGTAGAGCGTCGGCCTGGCGTGCGGGGGACCCGGGTTCAATTCCCAGCCAGGGCACACAGGAGAAGCGCCCATTTGCTTCTCCACCCCCCCCCCCTCCTTCCTCTCTGTCTCTCTCTTCCCCTCCCGCAGCCGAGGCTCCATTGGAGCAAAGATGGCCCAGGCGCTGGGGATGGCTCTTTGGCCTCTGCCCCAGGCGCTAGAGTGGCTCTGGTCGCGGCAGAGCGATGCCCCGCAGGGGCAGAGCATCGCCCCCTGGTGGGCGTGCCGGGTGGATCCCGGTCGGGCGCATGCAGAAATCTGTCTGACTGTCTCTCCCCGTTTCCAGCTTCAGAAAAATACAAAAACAAACAAACAAACAAAAAACAACTTTGAACTGCTGAAGTTTTCTCAGTGTCCACAGGGTCTTCCTCATTCCTCCCCTTTCTCTTTCTACACTGTTGCATTGGCCTAACTACTCTTAATCCATCATTCTGTTCGTGTATACAAAGACATTAATAAACTCGAGGTATTTCAGGGGCTCAAAATAGAAGGATCCAGGTTAAGTTTAAGTTCAGCCAGGTCTGTTTTCTCCCAGGCACATGCAGAGGCTCTTGATTAAGTCACAACTCTGGCTGCACAGTGTGGGAAACATTTGCACTTCTCACAGCTGAAAGAAGACCCTGGAAATGACACATTTTACACCTCTTAGATGAGACTCGGAGCGAGAAAGCACTTCACTCCCAGCCCTCTGGGAGGAAGAATCTGTTTGCGGTAATCACTGGCAGTGTTGACAGAATGTTCAAAACCATCTGCTCAAGGGCAAGTGTTAACTCTATCAAATCCTAATATTTTAAGCACACTGATCCCCAGGCCCAGGAGACCTCCTGACAGAGCTCTCCTTGGGCTGTGTGTCAGCCTGCCATCAATTACTATCCCAGTGCACAAAGACCTGAGATACCAGCCAAAACTAGCTGAGGAGAAGCCATTAGAATGAGAAATGCAGCAACAAAATCTACTTCAAGTCGTGTTAGCTATTATGAATACAAGGCTTTCTGATTCTTTAATGCAGGAGTTTCTTTGTAATATATGCATACTTTTGTCTTTGAATTTATTGTTTGTAAATGTTTTTTAAGCCCCAGTGCATACCAGCTTTAGTATGGATTTTATATTAATAAATTGATGCAGACTTACTTATATGTATAATTACATATAAATAATCATAAAGACAGATTATATCACCAAATTAAAATCCCCTATCAAAATAATAAAGCATAAAATTTAGCTGGTAGGTTTGGACATATTACTCTCACAATGCTCATTAGCAGCCATCAGGTTATTTAAAATGGTCATAATGTTTATTCACTTAAGTGTTAATATACTTTGCCAGTCCAATTACTCCTCGGTGTTCCAGAATTAAAGTACAGTGTGTCCGTAAAGTCATGGTGCACTTTTGACTAGTCACAGGAAAGCAACAAAAGACAATAGAAATGTGAAATCTGCACCAAATAAAAGGAAAACTCTCCCAGTTTCATACCCATTCAGTGCAGTTCGATGTGGGCTCACGCACAGATTTTTTAGGGCTCCTTAGGTAGCTATCCCGTATAGCCTCTACAGACTTATCACTGACTGATGGCCTACCAGAACGGGGTTTCTCCACCAAACTGCCAGTTTCCTTCAACTGCTTAGCCCACCGAGTAATGTTATTCCTATGTGGTGGCGCTTCGTTATAAACGTGCCAATATTCACGTTGCACTTTGGTCACGGATACAAATTTAGTGAGTCACAGAACACACTGAACTTTCCTCTGTACCATCCACATCTCAACTGGCATGGCCCTGGGCTGCTCCGCTGTATACATGGTGTTACGTCATCATCTGTGCATAAGCACATGCTGCTACATCATCCTACAGAAACTGGGATGGTTTTCCTTTTATTTGGTGCAGCTTTCACATTTCTATCATCTTTTGTTGCTTTCCTGTGACTGGTCAGAAGTGCACCATGACTTTATGGACACACTGTATATAGAACAATTTAAAACAAAACAAAACAAACATGTAGCAGTTAAAACATTACACAGCGGAAATAGCTGAAAACATTGCTTTCTCAAAGAAAGCCAGTTTAAAACTTCAAGGACAGCCTGACCAGGCAGTTGTGCAGTGGATAGAGTGTCAGACTGGGACCTGGAGGACCCAGGTTTGAAATCCGAAGGTTGCTGGCTTGAGTGTGGGCTCATCTGGTTTGAGCAAGGCTCACCAGCAAGGGGTCATTCGGTTTGTTGTAGCCCCCCACCCCCACCCCGTCAAGGCACATGTGAGAAAGCAATCAATGAACAAATAAGGTGCCGCAACAAAGAATTGATGCTTCTCGTCTCTCTTCCCTCCTGTTTGTCTGTCCCTATCTGTCTCTCTCTCTCTCTTTTCTCTCTGTCTCTGTCACAGCAAATAACTAACTAACTAACTAAATAAATAAATAAATATTTCAAGGACATATCCGAGCCATTTCCCCAGGCAAGGCCTCACTGGAAAAGAAATACCTTGGCTTGAACTGTCTGTGAAAACATCTCCCTGCTTCTCCAGTCTTGTTAGAGACATTTAAGTAAAGTTAGTATGTGCCATCATGTCTTGAAGGGGTCAAGGGAAATACGGAGAAGAAACTCAACACTAAGAGAAAGTTCTCAGCCACAAACCCTACAAAGTTCAACCATGATATTTTCATTTTTAATTTATTTGGATGTAAGAATTTTATCCTATGCCACTTAACCATGCAGGCCACTGTAGGCAATCAATAAATAATATGTGTTGAGTACATAGGTGTAGGTTCTGCTGTACAATGGCCACTAATGTTATCTGGATTTATGTTCCAGGTATACAGAACAACAATTGGGGGAATTCTCTGGTTACGGTCACTACCACCACCAATGCCATCCCTACAGCTAATAGTCCCTGCTGTGTGCCATCATATGCCAGGCACTTCAGTACGTTACCTCATTACCTGTCTATACCAAATACATAAACTGGGTCTATGATTATTATTATAAGTCTCATTTCAAAGTTAAGGACTCTGAAGCTTAGAGAGCTAAGTGGATGGTCAAAAGTCACTTAATAAGCTAGTGGTAGAGTCCAGATTAGAGCCTGGGAGGAAAGTTTCAAAGTTTATCCTCTCAACTGCCTCTGAAAGATAATTATATAATGTCCACGAAATGCTTGGAGGACAAAGAGCATAAATAAGACTTCAAGTTTTCTTCTAGAGTTTCACTGAATGCCATCCACTCATTTATTCTTCAGACATTTATTGTGGATCAACCACAGTGCTAATCAGAGGACATATGGAGATTTGCCTCAGAGCCCAGAGCAGTGGTTCTTAACTGACAGTTGCATAGCTTTTAGAAAGTCTGGGGAAAGTTATTAAATATCCAAGAAAATTGCACAAATACACAATTTTGCATGTATTTTAAAGTGTTTTCTTGGACGGAAGGGGATTGGTGCTGTTTGAGTGTGAACTATAGGTTTAGAACTTCTAGGAGGTTGCCATGTAATTAAACTAATTAAACACAGCAAAACCTATAGTGGACATTTCTTTTTTTAAGTCTAAGGGAATACAAAGGGAGGGTTTGGTAACTGCTTAGAGAAGTCAGGAAATGAATTAGAATTCTATGCACTGAACAATTGGACTAAAACCTACCTATAGGCTTCCCTCACACCTAGCACCTAGAGCGCTACATTCTAATTGTTCCATCTAAAGATGACCTTCAAGATTTCTCATTTGAGAGTTTCTGAGCCTGATTTTCATGAGATGATGCAGTATTTTTATGATTTTATATTATTTCTGCCATGCAGAGAACACTGCATGTTGCTCTCAGCAGTCAATGTTTTGTTGCATTTCTCTTTTTAACTGAACGTGTTTTTGTCTCTTTCTGCGTGTGTGAGCGCCCGCTCATGTGAGAGAGCAAGACAGACAGAGAGGGACACTTGGTGAACACATGTAGATGCAAATTTACTCATAATTAGGAGTCCTGGTTCACTGAAGTTCTTCGATCATCTGGGCCTCTTGAATCAGTTGCTTAACGTTTCTGAGTTTCAGTTTTTGCATCTATACAAGAATACTAATTTCTCAAGGTTATTGTAAAGATCAAGATATTGTGGAGAAAATATCTCCTTTATTAGGCACGTTGTAAATGCTCAATGAATACGAATCCCCTACCCTATTCTCTTCCTCTCATTCTGGGTGTTTTTATTTGCTATTTGTAAAAGGAAACAATGTTAGTAGCCTTGGTTCAGAGGCAAAAAAGGGGGGAGGGGAGTAATGGTATACTCATATAAACTCTTTGGAGAAAGGTCCCCTGAAAATTAAATTATATTATGTTTGGATACTGTGCCTTTTGTATCATTATTACTTGAGATGAGGTTAACAAAAAAATCCTATAATTAGACTAATAGCCTGGCATAATGGTTACTACTTAAAGATTTTTAAAGGTTGAGTTTGCCTTTTGCCTATATCTTGAAAGCTAGCCTTTCAGAGTTCTTCTGAAATATGTTGAGTTCTGCAGTGGAGCCCTCTTTAAACACCTCTGTGGTGATGAAATGCACCACTGTGCTGAATTGGCTTTCAGTAATTAGAAGAGCTATAGAATCAAGATAATACTAGGTAACATAAGCAATAATTTTTAAACACATACATATGTGTGTACAGATAACAGTTCTAAAGAATGTCCTGCACCTCTGACAATGGAATTTAGAAATGGTATGCAAATTACTCCCTAAAATTTAAGCTTTAAAAATTGAAGAAGATAATAAACACAAAACATATATTGACAGTAGACTGTAAAGTCCTATATTAATGCAAAGAACTATCATTATCTTAATTTCCAGGATGATCCCCAGGAATAAAACGAGGATCTTTATAAGGAGTGTGTTCTGTTCTTTCCTTATTTACAGTGTTAACAATAAAGAAATTAATATGTTCTATAAACAGCAGGTTTCAAAAAGTACGAAACAGTCAGCTTTTTCCAGAGGGCTGCATTTTTTTTTGAAAGGTCTTCTAAGGAGTGTTCATTTGTTATTCACTCTTATTCACAAAGTGTGTTCTATTCTGTCTATTGCCCAGGTTTCTGCCCTTTTAAGGACATTGACTCTTGGTCATTTGGATTTTCCTGAGTGGCAGGATGCAGGCAGTGGCATTCTCCTGTGCAGGGTGAGACGGGGAGAGTGAGTTCCTGATGCCACTCAGAAGAGTAATAATACTGGGCAGTCCCTCACACTTTTCATGGTGAAGGCCTAAAATAGATGAATGGAGGTACCCTTTGGGAAATGAGGATACAATAGAAGAATTGCCAAAAGGAATATGTATCTTGGGTGAGCTTTGATCACAGAGGCCACGAATACCCAAAGGGGCAAATGGAAGATTGAAATGTGTGTGAAATTTTTCTGCAGGCTGTTATGGAAAAGGGGAGATTCCCTGTCTCCTCGGGAGGAAGTGTCTTCCTCACTCTGTGTGGGTACCGAGGGAACAGAGCAAGCCGAGCTTCTCTGAGCAAATCTTGTCTCCTGCCTTTGCGTCCCTGGGCCCCTTCCCTCTGGTCTCCTTTCTTCCAGCTGCCTCTGTAAACTCTCTTCGTGGCATCTCCTCCCCCAGGGTTGCTCAGATGTGATTCCCAGGGCCTCCCTTCCTCTCCAGCTGCATCTGTTCACCTCCCCTGCTGATCGACCCACTTCTTTAGCTCAGGGACAGCAAGAGGAAGTGATTCCAGCAGCTAAACAGCTTTTATTCAGAGAGAATATTTAAATATTCTCACTTTGCATGATTCCTCTTCACCTCATGCTATGATCAGAGGTTAATGGAGACAGTTTGGGGCGCTCTCTAACAGTGTAGACCAGAAGCCTCTCAGAAATAAAGGCCAAGATCTTGTCAACACTATTCCCTATCTGCCTTCGAAAAACATATTTAAGAGAATAGAAATATTTTCCATTCAAACGCCTTCTTTTTAGAGAGTGGTTCCACCTTCAATTTTTACCCTACCGTTGGATAAGACTCCAGATAAATTAGAAGCTATTATTAATGTTTATCGTTTCTAGTGAATGGAATTTAAAAATGAGTACTGAACTCTAAATGTTTATATCACTAAAAATTATCTTTTGATACATAAAGTGTATTTTATAGTGGTACTTACTAGATATTTTAATTTTTTGCTCTTTTTGAAATAGTTTAAATTTAAAAAAATAAACTTGTGAGAGATTGTGCAAAATAATCTGGCTAATAAGCTTGTCTTGAGGATTAAATATGGTGGTGGCTTAGCAGAGTACCTGACCCACAGTGCCCAATAAATACTGACATATACATATATTTATGCATATATATTCTCCATGCATTTGTCCAATATACATTTTTATTTTATAATTAATTGCATAGTGTCTCCCAATATATATTCTTATTCTTGGGCACTTTTTAAATTTAAATTTTACTTTCTTTAGCCCCCTCTCCTTCTCTGCCTTGCTTTCTTTGTTTGTTTTTTTTTCATTTCAAAATTTTTTTCTTATTTTCATTCTTTTGTTCTGTCCTTCTTCCAAACTTTCTTTATTTTTTCCTTTATTCTGTTATTCTGGGAGATATTAATAAGAACACTTTATGTATATTTTCTTTTATCTTTTTGGAATCTTAAATTGTGGTATAATCTCCCCCCCAAAAATTTGTAAATCAAGGATTTGAACAATGTTTGTATAGATTGCTTTTCTCCAAAGTTAAATGACATTTTCTCAGTAATGTATACTCTTATATATGCCAAGTTCTCTACAATTCTGACAATGTTGTGTTTCCTTATTTTTCCTTTATTTTTGCATGTTTAGTAAACTTTTTAAAAAGATCTTTTGTTTTATTAGCAAGGTTATAATTTTTCAGTTTAATAATTTTATATTTAAATTCTCCTATGTAAACTATCTTCTTATACTACTTATGCAGTGAAATGTGGTAACAATACATATATTTCTTTCAAAGCATTACATATTTTGAATAGTAACTCAATCAGTTAATGTTAACTGAGGGACTATTTTGTGCCAGGTATTGTTCTAGGAACAATAGGAAACAGAGGTTACAGTAATAAATGACATGGTCCTTGGTTTCCAGAAAGTTTGATAAATTTATCTAGTGAATTTTGACAAGTATATAAACAAAGTGCATCATAGTGTAACAGGTGTTGTGATGGAAATTTGTACAGCATTCACTGGAGTCAGATAGGAAATCAAACCAGGGGTTAAAGAAAGCTTTCATCATGCAAGATCATAGAGAAAACTTTTACCAGTTACATTTATCATTTGTTTTCTTTTAGATGTTCCTGGATCTGTGTCTCTTTTGATTGTTCACCAAAGCAACTCTATTGCTCTCATTTGCCTGGTAATACCACTGGCTTCTATGACTCAGTGATATTTAATAACATATGTGTGTGGTACACAGCATCAAGGTCCATATTACTATAATGGGCTTTTCAAGGCTTAAGGTGAAAATTGAATATGGTTAATGCTGAAAGGATGTAAGTGCCCAATTGGTAGTCATGCTCATGTCAAGTTTGAGGTTAATCATCTTATGCCTACTCATAATTATATACTCCTGCCAAGAATCCATGATGACCTCATGGAAGGGTGTCCTAGGGACCATAGTGGACTCACAAGTGTCCCCTTTCAACCTCCATCTGTACATGTTTGTACAGATGAGGTATGTAACTGTACAAACCTTCTTCTTTCTTGTATCAAGATCTTCAGCTGTTTCTGAATAACAGGACCTTTTTAGGTCCTGGGTTATGAATAACAGAGTTTACCTTGTTTAGTCTTCTGCTAGCTTTAACAATTACTGTTTGAGTGGTCCTATCAATGCTTGCTTGACTGGTTGGATTTAGTGTTATTATTATCATTATCATTATTATTATTATTATTTAAAGAGCTCATAGGAAAATGTACATTTTTCTTTCTCCTTTACTTAGCTTCCCTTCATATCTGTTCCTTTTACTCATACTTACTTTTCTCCAGTGTGGTTTTGAGCTGCTTGAGGGCATGGTCTCTGTTCTATTCATCTTGTATCCCAAATGCTTAGCACCAGTGTTGGCCCATGGTGGGCCCTCAACAATGCTTACTGTATGAATGAAGCATGCCCTCCTTGTCTTTGAAATGACCCTAGATGCTTTTTTTCTTAACATTCAATAATAGATGCCTTTATGTGCCCAGATTCCTAACTCTTGACCCCACTCCCTGGAAATTACGTTAACTCCAGGAGTTTGTATACCCACTAGAGGGCACTGTTTTGTCAGAGGCTGTTTCAGCCTTTTCTTCAATATCAAGATACCTTCACTTCATGGCCCACTTTGAGTTCTTTCTATGTTTGCTAATGAATGACTCTGAGCTTTTCATTACAGCTATGTTTGCAGAAACAGAATCATGATAGTAAGTTATGGTTAAAAGTCAATTGTGATAAGGTTAGATGCAAACTAATATTACTAACCAATATGATACGCATGTATTGAATAACAAAAGGGCAGATGCTAAATAAGAATAGAGGAATGCTCTTACACATTAAGGCCATTCCTCTGTTCTTTTTGTCCTTTTTTATTGTTAAGATTTTCTTCTCACCAAAACTAAAATGGCAAGTAAAGTTTTCATTTAGGCTTCAATTAATAATAAAGGGGTGGTATCTTGACTGGAAAATTTCTTTTGTTTTTTTTTTTTTTTTTTTAAAAAAAAAAAGACTATTTGGGCTTGCCTGGTCAAGGCACATATGACAGTTAGTAAATGCATAACTAAAGTGAAGCAACTGTGAGTTGGTCCTTCTCTATCCTCCCACCCGTCTCTCTCCTCTCTTTGTAAAATCAATAAATAATACCTTAAAAAAAAAAAAAGACTATTGATCAATTTTAGCAAGTGGAGAATGGAGAGGGAGACAGAAACATCACTCTGTGTCTGCATGTGCCCTGACTGGGGATTGAACCAGCAACCTCTGTACTTTGGGACGATGCTCTAACCAACTGAACCACCTTAACCGGAGAAACTTCAAGCTAAACTTATATCCAAATTTCAAAGATAACTTCAGTGGAAGTTTGCTTTGAGTGTGAATGGCAGTACTGACTCTGCTGCTACTTTATTGAAGCTACATTTTATGAAACGTTTTTTTTCTTCCTCCATCACTTCTTATCCCATAGAGCTATCTTTAGACAGAATCAAATGAGTTTCCTGGGCTTTAATGTCAAACAGTTCAAGTTTGCAAATATTTTCAACTTACACGTGAATCAACATGGGATACGTGAGAAGACAAAGCTGCTCTTACTGTCAGCAAGCTTCCAAACACATCATTAACCCAGTGGTGACTCAAGAGGTCCCACTGAAGCTGTCACAGGAAGCCAACAGGGAGGGTGGCTTTCTCAAATTTAAAACCTTAAGTAGGATTCATGTCATGGAATGGGAGGCAATGGTGGGTCCCAGTACCTGTTAAACATTAAGGGACAAAGCACACATAAGATCTTTTTGAGTCAGTCCTCTAAAGAATCTTTGTGATCATTGGTTAGTAAACTCTCTTTTAAATTATGCTTAAAGACTTTTTAAAAAGTGTGCGTGTGTGTGTGTGTGTGTGTGTGTGTGTGTGTGTGGCTGCAAAGTCATTTTTAAAGTGTTTAGTTAGGGTAAGTCTGATTAAAAATGTAGGCTTAAATATCTGTTGATTTTGTGACAAGCTGTAGATGTCAATTGATTGACATTAGAATCAATTCTATATTGATTTCATTTTGTTTTCCCAGGACAACGGTATCACATATGCCTAACTGTGGTTGTGGAAAGGGCACAAAAACATAATTTTTAAAAGGAAACATGTATTCCTTAAGTTAGCCAGATGCTACAAAACTACATGTATAGGAGGCATCAAGTTTGAGAAAAAAATTTGAAAGACCTAGAAAAGAAATTGAAGTTCCCCTCCCTGAGAATTCACATCTGGCCAAAATGGACAATAGCTTTTCTTGTGAACTTTATTTGAAATCTAGATCCTGTCTAACATTCTTCTCAGTAATCTGGTATTTGGATATTTGTAAATAACACCATTTCTCTTAAATATTATACTTCTTTTCCGGAAGGCTTTATAACTTTTAACAAGAGGAGAAACCATTTCTTTTCACCTATTTGATGTAGCAGATTATTTATGGAGCCAACATGTTGACACACTGTAAACTGTAAAAAATGAGGCCTAATAAGGTTAATTGTCATCTGAACCTTCCTCTGTAGGCTGCAGTCTGTGGGCTTTGATTGTTTCCCCGGGGGAAACTCTGCCCAGATGGCGAAGTCCTCCAGGCCCTGACCCACAAGGGGCCTGCAGAGATGGAGAACAAGGTGCTTCTCCACAGACTAATTAATTTACTAGTATAGCACCTGTTCCAGGATAGATAGGGCTGGAAGGGAAAGCAGTCCCTGGGCACAGTGGCAAGCTTGCGGGCAAATGGATTTCAGCTGATTATATTAAGCCGATGCTTTGATCATCTAAAGGCGTTAAAATGGAAATATGTGTTTTTCTGGCTGTTGGCCTCCATGAGTGTGGTTTGTACTATTTTTATAAATGTTGAGTAATAGAAAAGGCTGTTTTAGATTTCAACATGTCCTGTTTAAAAAGTGTGCAGTATATTTGTCTATGTCCTTTTCCAGTTTAGAAATGCATGTTGTCATAAAGCTGCACCTTTTAAACAATTCCACTTTCTTGTTTCCATTTTATTCCAGCCAAATTACTAGCTGGAAATATAACACCAACACAGATTCCTTTTAGCTAGAACATTTTATTATGTACTCACACCTTTAATTCAGTGTGTGTAATTAGGCTTTAATCAGCTGAACACTATTTGTGAAAAAATATCAGACATTTGTTTAAATGAAATGCTGGTAAAGTCATGCTATTAAGCTTTGGTGACTAGTTACTGGCACAAATAAATCCTTGAGTAAACAGGGCTTGGTAGTAAATGGATTTACAATGTGAGTCTTTCTGCACTCAATTTCACTTTATTGCCTCTTTGATTCCCAAAAGGATTAGAGGTAATTTTTTCAGTCCTTTAGATGCCATAAAACTGTTTCCCTTTCCAAATTAACACTATGATCTTCCATGTAATGTGTCTGGCAAGCATTAGGACTTTATAAGACCACTAGACTTATGTATGTTGCATAGTAATGGAGATAAATATATATATATATATATATATATTTAGTGTCTTAGATATATATGTCATATATATATTTATAGTGTCTTAGATTAGATGTCACAGCCTTAGAGTGGGCAGCTTTCACTAAGGTTTTGAGTGGTTATTTTTTTAAAAATAGACAAATATTCTTGGTCATATGGAAGCCAGTCTAAAGAATACTAATGATTTGCTAAGTCAAATAATTTTAACCATTATGTGTTAAAGACTGACATTGCAACAGTGAGGTGCTATTAACATTAACATCAGGATGGGTAAAACTTTTTAGGAAAGTATCACACAGATTATGAAAACAGAGCAAGCACACAAATTGAGCAAACAACCCAGTGGCTCATTTCTATGTTGTCCTGTCTGGCTATGTCCTTATAATCCTTGAGACTGTCTGTTATGTGGAAGAAATTGAAAAACTCATGGCTGCTTTTCCTTGGTTTTCTCGTCTAAAACTCCAAATGCATCTTTAAAATTTTTGTTTTGGTGGATTTATTTTTTTAATATACATTCTTTTTAAAAATAAAATGGTACAAGTGTGTAGCGAAAAGAATGAATTCAGTGTTACTCTTGACGCTGGTCCCTCACTCCGGCCGCCACCGTGGACCAGTCCTTTATGTGGCCCTCTGGGGTACTTCAGTGCTGCTCGGTGTGAGGTGGGGGACATGGCACTGTTTCCAGGTGTTTTCTTCTATGAATAATGGTGCCGTAATATCTCTGAGCATGTATTTCTGGGCCCGTGGTACAAATGCACCTGTAGTATATATTCCTAGAAGTAAAATGATAAGTTTGCATGTAAAACCATTAAGATTGCGTGCATTCTGAATTTGGATAAATAGTAAGTTGTGCTCCAAATATGATATATGAACCTGACTATTTCCCCAGGACCAATTTTGTTTTTACCCCCTACCTGAAAGTTAAGTATTGTATCTTATTATTTTAATTTGCATTTCTTTAATTTTGACTGTGATTGAGTATCTTTTCAAATGATTAAAAAACACTTCATTTTCTTTTTATAGGAACAGCCTGTTCAGGTCCTCTGCCAGTCTGTCTGTTGGGCCGTCAGTGTTATTCTTGTGGGTTGAAGAGCTCTTTAGGGAGCAGGGAGCAGTGGGATCAGCCGTCTGTCTGCCCGCGTGCGGCCTGTGTCGCTTCAGTGGCATTGCCCCTGTCGTCTCTCGCTCACCATGCCTTCTCTTCCTCTTCTTTTATCGTTGACAGTCTGGATGTGAGGTTTCTTAATAACTCCCGGAAACTAAAATGATCATGTTGTGGGAAAGGGGTTAATTTAGGTGGTTTTCTAACTTTGACTTTTGATGAAGTAGGAGGAGAAGGACTGAAAGGGCAAAATTAAAAAAGGGGAAACGTGACTTTTGTGTTTGGAAGAGAGGCTTTAACACTGACAAGACCTTGAAAAAAATAATGTTTATATTAAAAAAAAGCAATTTATTTTACCCATAATTTTCTGCTTTCTTTTGCCACTATTACAGGTATTTGTGTTAAAGTAATTTCTAGGTATTTTAGCCATAAAGTCTCATATTTCTGTGTGTTGGACATCACAATTTGTGGTCATAAAATAGAAGTGATTGTAGAGCCACAAATTCAGCATAATGACCTTGATCCTGGAAAGTAGAGAAGGGAGAGAACAGCAAGAATGACAGCTCTTAAGCACAAGTAACTTTTTATGTTCAGCTCCACATGATAACAAAGTAAATACAAAGACATGTTTTAGATGTTTATGACTTTATGTCAAAATAAAATATATTTGTGATGTTCCAGAGTTTTCGTCCTCATTATCTGCAGAGTAGTGGATAAAAGCATGGCTTTGGAATCCAACAGCTTGGGTTCAGATTTTAAGTCTTTCACTTCCTAGCTGCTTGACCTTGGTTAAGTTCTCATCTTTAAAATCAGGATAATGAAAGAAATGACTTCATAGATTGTTATAAGGATAAAAGGTGATAATGCATGTGTCTGGCATAAACTCCATCAATGCGAGCTCTTATTAGCTTTATTAATTATGATAGAGTTTTTGTAAAATATGGTCTACTTCTTTTATATTGAATTTATTCGGGTGACATTGATGAATACAATTATATAGGTTTCAGGGGTTTAATTGTACAATACATCATCGGTATATTGTGTGTGAGTTCATCACTCTGAGTCAAGTTTCCTTCCATCACCATCCATCCCCCTTTACCCTCTCCTACTATAAAATACTATCTACACTGTGCTACACTCTATCTGCTTTAAAGTATGTGAAGATGAAGAGTTGGAAAACATACAAATGCTATAAAATATGTTGCAAACTTCATTAAACCACACATTTGAATAGTTTCTGAGTAAATTTATCTCATGGCATTTCTTCTCTCTTTGGAATTCTTATAGAAACCTGGTTTAAGAGTAAAAACCTGATATTGTAGTTGTAGTTATCCGACTGAGGTTAGCCATGGCAAAGGGCCTTATGTACCCCTCACTAGTCTTACAGTGACTATTGGCTAGCTCCCTCTACCTCAATTCCCATTGCACTCAGTTATTTGCTCATACTGTGAATTCTGTTTGAAACGCTGTTTCTGCCTTTATCGTTCATGTAGAAAGACACATACATATATAAGTACATATATATGCTTATATATAAGTACATATATATGTGTGTGATTATATATATATTCATACATATATATGTATATATTATGAATTTGCCAAGGAAATTGGTTGCTAAGTTTTATTCTAAGTCACTTCTGCTAATGAACAAGAATAATGCAAAGGAACACTGCTAAATTAAGTATAAGTCTCCAGTATTATAAGGGAGACGAGTGTGTTTATTTATTAGTTTTAAGTGAATGACTCTCAATCACTCCAGTCAACATTTCTGATATGAATATTTCACATGAAATGATTGCTATTGTGTTGGTTGGTTTTGCAAATCTGAATCTATTTGCAGAACACTATTAGACCAATATGTCTTATCATCATATTTGCCAGTACCGCAGGTTTTACAAATTAGTTATTGTGACTCTAGTTTTCTCTTAACGTGAATTTACTGATTAACTAATTTATTTACTTTAGGAGAACTCATATATTACAGTGCCAGTGTTCCATGACTAAGAGTGAGTGCATGTATTAAAAACAACTACCACCCATTGTACATTATTTTCTAGATTTACATGCCCAAACAGTGCCTTGTGAAAAAGATTATAAAATAATTTCTTAGAAATTAATTGCAACATTTACAGGCAAGACACTGAAGCAAACATACTCAATTTATGAGGGTTCCTTGAGGAGTGATTGCAACTTCATCAGAGGAAGACCACTGTAATTGTAGTTTCTAACAACTTCCTTTCCCCCCTAGATAAACTAATGAAAATAATAATTCAGTACCATTTCCACCTATCAGATAGGAAAATGTTCCAAAAATTGTAGTCAGTTCTGCAGAATGTAGTGAGATAGGTACTCTCATGAATGGTTGGTGAGTTAGGCTCAGTGGTGGGATTCAGCAGCTTTGCACCGGTTTGGCAGAACCAATACCTAATTTTTTGTTGAGTTTGGTGAACTGATTGCTAAAATGGCACTTGTAATCAGGCTTCTCTCTAAGGTGGGTGTCTGGGAAGCTACCCAATGTGAAAATCATATATTTACATTCTGTACTCTTTTTTAACATTCGTCTGTGCAACAGCATATTCTAAGCACCTGTAGTAATGTTCATTCTGTCCATAGGTGAAAAACTTGCAAGTGAGGATGCCAATCAAGAAGCAATATGGAAATCTCTTAAATAACAGTTTTATTGTTTTTTGGTCAGGTATTATTTAATATCTTTGTATTAATATTTTAATACTTTCTTATAATCTAGTTTTGTGTACCTCTTTTATTATTCTTATCAATATTTAAATATTAAATGCATGAAATAAACTACCTTTCAGTATATATATATACTTCAGTATATATATATATATATATATATATATATATATATATTTTTTTTTTTTTACTTAAAACTGTCACTAGGGCAGAGAACCAGTTGTTAAATCATTTGAATCCCACCACTGGTTAGTATGTGTACTGATACAACTTTTTTACAAAGTAATTTGGCAAAATGATTAATGGAGCACATGCATATAGCCTCCTTTCTCTTCAGATGCCCATTAAACATTTTATAATACTATATAAAATAGAGAAGTATCAATAGCTGGACTATACTACTACTACAACTGCTAATACTAGTATTAATAATCTGAATCCAAAATCCCAAATAATAAAAAAGTTTGGAAATGGTAAGAAAAGAATAGGAAGAAGTAAAATGTGCTTTTTCTTATTTGATTCAAGAATCACTAGATACTATTTCATTATGGGAAAAATTGTGTGTGTGTGTGTGTGTATGTTAAAGGTAATCACAAGTAAAATTAAAATAGTATAAATGTTTTTCAGATTCCTAGAGAAACAAATATAAGACCTAAGAGACATGATTTAAGATGCAAAAAATAAAAAATGAAAAAGAGAAAATAAGTAATATATAATAAACAATAATAGAGAAAATAATAAGGCAGACATTTCAAACTTGAGTTCAAGAATGTGTGACAGTGTGGTGACTGCAGGGGGCAGTGGGGGTGGTGAGATGGAGGAGGGCAAGGGAGGGGACGGTAATGAAAAGAGATCTGACTTGGGGGGGTGAACATGCAGTACAGTGTACAGATGATGCGTTGTAGAATTGTGCACCTGAACCCTGTATAATGTTAACCAGTGGCACACCAATAAATTAAATAAAAAAATAATTTTATAATTTAATTTAAAATTTTTAAATGGTAGCTATGAAAGGGGATGTAGAGGACATTCTGCATGTCCACAGGCATTTCGTGGCTCTCACACTCAGCCAAGAGCTCTAACTATAGGTAATCTTAGTTGCCCATAATGAGTGGTTTCATACCTTTAAGTCTAGAAAGATTTAAAATTAATTAGCTTCAGTTAATTGCCATGGAAATTGTTATCCTTTAGTAAATATACATGTTTCATCCACAGGAAAATTTAAAAATAAGTATGAAAATGTGAAGAGAATTAATACCATAATATTTAAATATTTCTGTGTTGAGAAGATACATGCATGTATCTTATGTACTTGGAATGTTGAAATTAATAGGTCTATTAGAGTCTGTTCAAAATTAATTTTTCTTTTATAGCCTTATCACTCTAATTTAAATGTGCTAAATTGTTAAGTAACGTGTTAAACTGAGTAAAACATGAACACGTACACTTTTAAATCTAACTGAAGTTTAAGTTCAGTATTGCCAACCAAATTACTATTAATTATATTAATAAATGTAAACACTGGACTAATTATAAAAAGAAATATGTATCTATGTGGAAGTGGAATGGCAAGAGATTTGAGCTGTTTTCATCACTGCTATAGACTCAGCATCTAGAGTGGTGTCTGGACATACATAATAGGTGCTCAATAAATATTTCTTGAATGATTAAATGGAAATTCACTGTAGTATTAATAGTGATGATCTCTAAGTGGTAGGATTATGAGTATTCTTTGCTTTCTTTACACATTTCCCAACTCTTTTCTAGAATGTAAATTTATTTGATTTAGTATGACATAAAATATATATTTTAAACATTGGGTCAGGACTTCCCTATTATCAATCTTTATACTAAGGAGAAACCATTCTCTTCTTCCTCTAAGATTCCTTTTCCCAATGTGGGCGACTGATTTGTAGTCTTTGCCATCTGAGGTAAATCGTATCAACCTGCTACTTAAAAGACCTGAATATTTGTAAACCAAATTTCTCATCTAAAGCTTAAAGTCTGTTCCCAACGTATCTTTCCAGCTGAATCTTCAACTCTAATAAGTTAGAAAATGCTGTTACCATGTTTATTCTCTTTGTTTCCAGGACCATTCCAGCCAATGGTCATCTGGCTCTGCTTCTATCATGATCTTTAAAATCCTACACATCCTCACACTCCCTCATGCTCTGTCTGACCCTCCCACCAAAATGAGTTCTGTCTCATGTCCATGAGCACTTATTGCATCTAGATTTTTTGGACTCAACCCTGCATCCTTCCTGTTTTTCTGAAATGTTCTATAAGTGGATGTCTTGGTTTCCCCAAGGAGCTAGTAAACCTCGTGGGATTGGGGAGAACAGCGCTTACTTCTTTTTATCTCTTATCAAGTCTGGCATGGTGCATTGAACATAGCAGGCAACAAGCACATATTTGTTGAAAATGGCTGGATGCCCTTTAGTTCTGATACTGCTCAGAAAGGAAGGCTTGGGAGTCAGGCTAACAAACTGGGGTTCAATTCCCACCTCTGTTGATTACTATTTAACTTTGTGACCTTACATTAGTAAATCTCTTGGAGCCTTTAATGGCAGTTTTCTGCAGGTATTTAACATTTTATTTTATCCTATTGGTTCTATCATTTACAAATTCTTTGACCTTGGGCAAATTATTCTGCTTCTCTAAGCCCCAGTTTTCTCATTTGTTAAACAGAGACAATAATATCAACTAGCTCATAAGGTTATCAAGAGGATTAAGTGAAATCAAGTTTAGGAAAGCCTTTATCATAGTTCAGAATAGTGATTAAGGCTTGCGTAAACAATAGCAATTATTTTGGTATTTGTGAGAACAACAATAGCAAAAAATAATGACATTTCTGAATCTACTTAGATTTCTATAAATGTTAAATAAGCTAATGTATAGAGAAGTGCTTAGCATAGCTCTGGCTCAGTCAATGCTGCTGATCATTATTTTAGTTTCAGAAACAATGGATTTTTAATACTCTGCACTGTTGTGGATTAATTCAGTTTGAAATTAATAACTACATATGATTAATAGATCATTATTTTCCTCTTTATCCTTCCTTATTTCTCTTTCTTTAGCCCCTACATCTCACTACTAGTTCTTGGTCACCTTAAGACAAGCGCTAAATATCTGAAGAATGGTTGGGATACTCTAATCATATCTGAATGTAGAAATGGTTTGTGGAGAAATGTTGATCCACACTGAGTTTCTCTCTGTGTTGGTTGTCCTCAGTGGCATTTACTTTGTATGTATTATGACAGAAGTGAAGATTACATTCAGACTATAGCAGCATGAGACCAAATGGGATCACAATTCAATAGTTTACAGATATAGAAAGTGAAGCACAGAGAGGTTCTGGGATTTACCCAAGGTCACACAGCATTGTGCAGATCTACATTGCCTTTTCTCCTCTGAGCTTGGTAATTAGCTCTTTTACATCAGGACCCACACAAGACCTGCACAGCCTTATAAACACTGAGCTGCAAAACCTGCCTCATCTCCCGCTGTACCTCCCAGAAAATGCATTTAAATAAAGGTTTTCAACTCTTATTTTCTCCCAAAAACTCATGTTATTCATTAAAGAACTATTTAATATAAAGAAACAAACACAGGAGGGGAAGGAAAGCATTTCTTTAATATTTTTTTCTCATTTGCTTCTTGTGCAGGTGGATTGCTGCAGGAGTCCCCTCTTCTGAAGCCCATCTGGGATGTTAGTTTAGCTCTATTGATGTTTAAGACTCAGTCTTTCATCATAACCACATGCCAAGACAATAAGTAATTGAACCACATGTTTTGCCTTTTTAAAAAGGTGTAATCTCCCTTCTGAAGTGTAGAGATGTTTAGCAGGATTTTTCTAATTTATCTGCCATCACACCGCGCAGGCTGAGCTCCAAGCCCTGAGTGCGCGTCTCTCTATCACCGTCTTTTCATGAACACCTGTTTCCAGCATACAAATGTATCTGCTGAGATGCAAAATTAAAATAATTTCAACAGTATAAGAATAATTAGGTACCCCTTTTTTTTAAGGTCCACCTGTTCTAAATATCAAAATATCATATTTAGTTGCATGTTCATCCTTTTATCATCATATATTCTTTATGGTAGATAAGTATATATTTGATAATAATTCTCCTCTGATATTCCATTACGTAAAAAGAAAAAGAATATTTTTGTTTTTAAATATTCAATTGCAAACAATGTTTAAAACAACCAGAGTTCTCTGTATTCATTGAGAGAAATAAAGAGAAAAAAAATATTCTAAATTTTTTTTATTTTTAAAAAGTTTTAATTGGTTAATAAGATTGTATAGTTTGAAGTGTACATTTCTGGGGTACATAATCTGTTTATTGCACTGTGTGCCCACCACTCAAACTCAGGTCATCTTCCGTCACCATATGTTAGGCCCCTTTACCCTTTACTACCCCTACCCCTTCCCTCTGGTAACCACCATACTGTTGTCTGTGTCTATAAGTTTCAGTTTTATATCATACCTATAAGTGAACTCATATGGTTCTTAGCTTTTCCTGACTGATATGTTTTGCTTAGTATAATATTGGAAACTTTTAAAATATTTTATTCTTTTTCATTAATCTTGCCCTTTGTTAAGGATTTGAATTTTTCAAAAATACAGCAATGCCTATGTGAGCCTTAAGTTAGTTATAATAAATATTATTTGTTAAAGAAAAAGATATAAGGGCCCTTATCACAAAAGGCTTTTTGTTAAAGTATGGTACATTAAAACATTTCAGTCAATATATTAAATATGAAGAATTATTTTTTTATTATTTATGTCAATTTATATTTAAGTCTCTATCTATCATGTTTTCTTTTGGCTTTCCCATAAACTGTGGGCTTGGTGGCTTGAGTCTTCAAGGTGAAATTACATAGTGACTGTAATCCTTACTTTATGGTACCCTATTCTAATACATGAGTGAAAAATTCCCATTCACAACTATTCATAGAAGTAAAAAACAAAGATAAGCAAGCACAGATTTTTTTTTAAATCTGAAGTTAAGAGACCTTGATATACAACAATCTATGTAATGCTTTTCATTTAACACTAGCTATAATGATGTTCACTTTGAATAAGAAGTAACTCCATATTTATTCATACATATCAATACAATAAAATTAATTCACAGGTTAAAAAAAACTTATTTATTGTAAAATTGTATTAGGATTTGTTTCCACTTTAGGGAAATCTAAAGTGTCAGATTTTTTATTGTTTTTCTGACAACCTTGCAAAAAAAAAGGAAATCGCCAGTTGCCTATCCCTAACATGCAAAGTTTGTCCACAAGGCGTCATGTAGCTGGCTGCTTTTTTAGCTATTGGGGACATTTTAGGCTGTGGTTATATACACAAGACTAATTACACTAATTAACACACTCCAACGTGTGAGCAGTAAGCACATTTTTACAATTAGGATGTAATTTTTTAAAATCCTTTACTGGGAACATTTAGAGCCACAGCAGTTTTAGATTTACCCTACAATAGCAGCAGGAGTTATCAAAATTGAATAAATGTAAATTTAAGCTTGGGCAAATACATTGATATATGGCAAATGAAGCCTTTAATGGTGTCACAAATACACACTTCCATAAAAATAATTTTTCTAAGCAGGTGTATGGATTGTAATATTGTGGTCATTAAATTATAGGGATCTCAAATCACTTTGCTTAATATGATGTAGCCTTATCACATTAATTGTATAGCTTATACTTCTGATGTAAATAGTTGAATTAGGCAAAATAATAACCTCTCAAAGATGTCTACATTTTAATCCCCAAAACTTGTGAATATGTAAACTTACATACTCTGTAAAAACAAACAAACAAACAAAAAAAAACACTTCAAAAACAACACTTGCAAATGTGAGATGAGGGGTATATCCCGGGTTATTTTGGCAAGCCAAAGTATTCACCAGGCACTTCTAAGTAAGAGGGAAGGCAGGAGAGTCAGTGTCAACATGAAGTAATATGAGAAAGACTCAGCCTGATGTTTCTAGCTTTGAAGGTCAAGGAAGAGACCATGAGCCAAAGAATGTAGGTAGCATCTAGAAGCTAGAACAGGTTGTTCCCTGAAACTCCAGAAGAAACCAATCTTACCACACCTTGATTGTAGCCCACTGAGACATCCAGAATTATAATATAATAAATTAGTGTTACTTTGAGTCACTAGGTTTATTATAACTTGTTACAGCATCAATAGGAAACTAATATAGTATTTCCTGGCTTCAGATTCCTAATCGGGAAAGGAATAATATCATTTGCTTGTTATTTTTAAATAAGAATGAATAAGACAGTGCATGTGAAACTGCTTTAAATTTTTCAAAACTAAAGAAGATATTTTGTAAACGCAGTATAACTATTTCCCCATTTTACAGCAACTAAGAGACTCTACCAATATAAAACTCAATCTTTTAAAAAATCTTCCTCAAGTCCCTCTGAATTAAGAAAGTAGTGACTAGAGAGCATGGAATATGTCTAACTTCATTAAAAGGCATCTGTCAGAATGTATCCAGGCAGCCAGAGAAAAGGATTGATTAAATGACCTGAACAGTATAAAAAGTCAAGAACATACTGATGTCAACAGGGCATCAGAGGTTCAATGGACAGGAAATCACCTGGGCAGGGCCGAGGAAAACAAAAACTACTGTAACTCATTAAGAGACTAGGCTAGATTATTTATAGAAAAGAAAAAGAAAGCATAAATACCCCTTAAACAAAATTTTCTAAAAAGGTGTATAACAACTTGTTTTTGCTCAGGGATACTCAGAACTGAACTATTTAAAAATTGAAAACCATTTTAAATGTCTAAAATTAGGGAATGATTAAATAAAATACAGTTTAACAATAAGCTTAGGTACTGTAATTAAAAGTACTTATGAAAAGCTTTTAATAACCTTTGGGGGAAAATAGATACATCTATGGAGTATAATAACAACTATTTAAAAATTCTTTTTAAAAAATTAGGAAGAAATTCACAAAGTAAAATGTTACTAGTGATTATCTCAGAATGATAGAGTAATGGTCATGTTTTCCTTTCAATTTTTCTTTTTCCAGTTTTATAAAATGCAAATGTATTACTTTCTGTAATTATCTCTAAACAACATTAACTTTAGAAAATTATGCCATAGTCTTAAGAGAATCTTCTAATTGGGAAAATGTATTTACCTTTGCCATTTCCTAATTAATGACTGTCTCACTTCCTACTTAATCCAGCGACATTTATTCATTGAACAGGTACACTGTTTCAGACACTTTGCTAGGCAGTGTAAAAAATATAACAGTAAATAAAATATTGTAATTGACCTCTGAGAATTTATAAACTAGTGGGCAGGAAATAAAAAGAAACATTATAGTCCAGGTTGAAGGTGTGAAGTCAAGACTACAGAAGAACAGAGGAAAAAGAGCCTCGTTGACTCATGGAAGAAGTAGGGTCTCCATGGGGTTTTAATAGATGACAGGATGTGAATGAATGAAGAGATTGGGGAGGATGGTACTATGTGCGGGTAGAGATGCCGCTGGCACCAGCATAGAAGAAGGAAAGGACAAGGGCATGTTTGGACAACAGCGACTGTTCTCAGTTAGAGGTTGAGGGAATCATAAGGGACTGGAATGGAGGGAAGGCAGAATTAGAAAGGAAGCTGAAGGCCTTGCTGGGAAGGGCTCTGAATGCTCAACTGGTAAATCTGGATATCAGCTTCTTGACACTAAACCACCCAGACAAAAACACTAAGAAGAAAAGGCAGAAAATGGCTGACAGCAAAGTGGTTGACTAGCTGTTTACCCTTTAGATATTTTAAGCTATTGAAGACACACACATAGGACTGGTGAATTTTCTCATTGATTGTACCCACTGTTGCAGTATTTTAAAGAGGCAGTTCTGACTGGGCTGCTCACTTGTCCCAGTCAGACCCCTGGAATGAATTTTAAAGCAGTACTGTAACTAGAATTAGAATTCAAGTCCAGAACCTTGAGACTGGCTTCTTCCATATTCAGCAAGTCCTCTTTCTCAACTTTTATAACTTTTATTTGGTATTTGTATTCATGCTGTCTCCTTTCCAAAATTATAGCTCTTCAGTAAGAATGATGTCTTTATTTGTTTGTTCTTCTCCTTTCTCCCAGATTTAGGCATAGAAGGATAACTATCAAGCTTTTATATATATTTATTTATATATATATTTATATATATGTAGATTATGTATACATATATTGGCATTCTATCCATTTGTGTCAATTCCTGTGTGGCAACACCTGCTCAGCAGTTAGATTTTAAATATTTCTGTTAGATTCAGAAGCCATTGGCTAAGATCATTAAAAGGACCATGGCAGCTTCCTGAATCCTCCATTATCTTACCTTTTTCTCTATTTCTGCTACATTTTCTGATTGAGCATAATGTTAGGCATAATGTGTTTTGCATGGTTCATAATTTAATTCTTCTTCTTTTAAAACTACTAATATAAGTGTCTGGACTGAGAAAAAAATACCTCTTTTTCTTTTAGGAGATTTCTTTACCACACAGTATTTTAAAATCTTTTCTGCTTGCATCAGTCATCTGATCTTTTGGTAGTTCGTGCTCCATTCTCTTATATCCTTTCTAAAGATGTTTTCCGAGGCTTTTGTCATTATTACTACCCTTTGGATTTTTTCCAAATTAGCATTCATATGTCTGTGAGTGTGTATATATAGATATATACATACATAGTACATATATGTAGAAAGAGCCAAAAATTGCATGCAGTTTTCCCAACAGAGATTTAGAAGTGTAATGAATAACAGGATGATTGCTTCCCACATGAGCTTTGGTGACTCCCAAATAGATCTGTAGGCTTTCTCTTTTCCCTTTTTTATACCAAAAGATGATGTTCACTTGTAGGTAGAGCGCAGAGCGCATTCCTAGCAGCTGTAGCTGATGCAATGCTGTGAGAATACTCCAGCACCTGAAACCCTCCTAGGCATACCAGGAGGCAGCTCACTCACTGTAAGGAAGTAACTCAGTGTGAACCAGGCAGCTCCCTGACCTTGAGCCTCTTAGATGCAAAGCCCATGGGAGGCACTTATGTGTATAATAGGCCCCAAAAAAATCCTTTTTTTTTTCAAGAAACTTTTAATTTGGTACAATTATATGGATAGAAATCATTGAGATGATTTCCTAAGTCTGAAGATTTAATTGTTCTGCAATTGACTTCCAGTTCAAGATGATTTTTTAGACTTAAGTATTTAATACTCTTCTTTCCCAGTTTCCCATTGAAATAAAAAAATGAAATATAAATTACAGTGATAAAACTGCTTCAGCCCTAAAAAGATGGCAATGATTGACCAATAGGTCAGAAACTTGCAGTTCATATTATATACTGCAAATAGAATTGCATAACCTCTGTACTGTTGTCTTAAGGTTTTGGCTTAGGCATCTTCTCTCTTCAATTATACATGGTAAATTCTATCTCTATTGCTGCCTTAAATTTTCCCCGGGACTCTAACGTGTATAAGCAACTGACTACTAGATACATCCTAGGAATACTCAATGCACATCTCAAATTTAAATTAATCAAAACAGAACTCGTAATACTTTTACTATATATCTAACCCATTCCCTCTTCCCCCAGGAATTCACATTTCAGTAAACACCACCATCTAACAAATTGCCGAAAATAAAAGTCTAAGTATTATGTTTGATTCTGCTCTTGCCCTCATATTCCCCATCTGCCAAACTTAATCCATCTGCAAATCCTCTCATCTCAATATCCAAAACAGATCCCAAATCTGGTGACTTCTCTCTCTATCCATCACCTGTTCTGGTGATGTTCTTGCTTCTCCTAGAATAGAGCCCCACACAGCACCAGAAGGACCTTTACACTGGAAAATCAAATTATGTTACTTCTTCCCCACAACAACAACAAAAACAGAAACAAAACCCCAATTTAGAACCCTCCAATGGCTTTGAGTGACACTTAAAATCCACAATCCTTATGGATTTTCTGAACTCATACTTTATCTGGTAACTGCCAACTTTTATCACTTTCTTAGTTACTTAATATACTCCAGCTTCTTTTGGATTGTAAAATTCATAACTCTTTCCCACCTCAGGGTCTTTGCTTACTAGGGCCTTCCTCTCCCCAATATCAAGAGGGTCATTACTGATCTTTACATTACTGGATCTTTCCCATCACATGGGTTTCAGCTCTTTAGAAGGACCTTACCTGTCCTCCCAATTTAAAGTGGGTACCTCTTTAGTTTTTTACTAAGTAATAACCACTGGCTGAAACTGTGGACAGGCCCACCGGGGGTGAGAACGATGGAGGCGCAGAGACCTGACTCCGGAGACCAGGTTCAGTGACGCAGATCCGCTTTATTTAGGAAGTAAGCTAGCTTATATACACAGGTTCAGCCTATAGGGTGTTACAGCGTGTCCTTCACAGCCAATGGCTGAAAAGGTCAGGGAGCTGCCTGGTTGGCACTGAGTTACTTCCTTACAGCGGGCGAGCTCCCTCCTGGGTGTGCCTAGGAGGCTTTCAGGTGCTGAAGTGTTCTCACAGCATTGCATCAGCCATAGCTGCTAGGAATGTGCTCTGTGCTCTACCTACATGAAACTTTTTCTGTATAATTTTTTGTCTGTTGTTTCTTTTCATCTTCTAAAAAGAAAAGTGCCCTGAAAACAAAGACCCTGTCTGTTTTGTTTGGTGCAGAATTTGCTCAACCTGTGTGATACGTGGTAAGTGCTCAGTTAATATTTGAGTGAATTATTTCATTTTTATTACTGTGATTTTGAAATGTAACATAAATATAAAAAATAACAATAATTATAATCTAAATGTAAATATTATTTCAACAAAATCTGAGCAATATGGTGAATCTATATAAAAGCAACAAAAAATACTATTTAAGATGACTGAAACTACACCAAATGTTACCATTTATAACCTGATAAATTTGGATTAAACTCCAACTTTATTTATTTTTTTTTTTTAATTTTTTTAAATTTATTTATTTATTCATTTTAGAGAGGAGAGGGAGAGACAGAGAGAGAGAGAGAAGGGGAGGAGCTGGAAGCATCAACTCCCATATGTGCCTTGACCAGGCAAGCCCAGGGTTTTGAACTGGTGACCTCAGCATTTCCAGGTCGATGCTTTATCCACTGCGCCACCACAGGTCAGGCTAAACTCCAACTTTAAATAACAAGTATTTTCAGATTGTGTCTCAAAATATAATTAAACTACACAATGCTTAAATAAGACATGCCTAAAGCAAAAAGATACAGAATGGATAGAAATAAAAGTAAAGACCAAGAAAAATCTAGAAAATGCAAAAATGAGGGTAGTGATATTAGACAAAATAGAAATGAAAAAGACATATTTTATATTGATTAAATGCAGATTCTACAAGGAAACTTCAGTATAATACCACTGTGCATTCACTAGCATAATATTGAAACACATAAATCAAGAAACTTAGCAATTTTAAGTTTAAAAAATCATAATCATAGGAGAAGGCTTTAGTATATCTCTTTGAGACTTCAACTAATAGAACAAAATTCAGAGGAAATACCACTATCACTGAAAACCTCATTCAAATATGTGTAGAACTTCATAATCTACTAATAGAGAATATCTAGCTTTCAAACATCAAAGGATAGTTACAAAAGTTGATTTTATTCTAGATGCAAAGAAAACTTGTTCTTTGACAGTAATGCAGTGACTCTAAAAAACATATATAAACAATATATTAATAAAATATAATACAAATAAAAATATAGGCATATCAACAAGCCAAAAGAAAACTAAACAATCAATTAAAAATGTTTGTCAAAGAACTAAAAACTTCAGGGATTAATGAAATCAATACATATGAAAATAAATAGAATGCAGCTATAAATTCATATAGAAGAAATTCACAAATTTAAATGCTTAAGAAAGAAAGATTAATGAATGAAGTAGGCATTTGAATGAAGAATTTAAAAAGCAACCAGAGATGCATGAGGAAGAACAGAGATTAATGAAGAATAAAGCAGAAATTATTTAAAAAGTAAGGAGAAAAATGGTTGAGTTTATAATTCTGGAGTATATTCTTTGTTTTTTTTTTGTTTTTTTTAAATAAATTTTTATTAATGGTAATGGGATGACATTAATAAATCAGGGTACATATATTCAAAGAAAACATGTCTAGGTTATTTTGTCATCAAATTATGTTGCAAACCCCTCGCCCAAAGTCAGATTGTCCTCCGTCACCCTCTATCTAGTTCTCTGTGCCCCTCCCCCTCCCCCTAACTCTCTCCCTCCCTCCCTCCCTCCCATGTCCTCCCTCCCCCCCCCCACCCTTGGTAACCACCACACTCTTGTCCATGTCTTTTAGTCTCATTTTTATGTTCCACCAATGTATGGAATCATGTAGTTCTTGTTTTTTTCTGATTTGCTTATTTCACTCCTTATAATGTTATCAAGATCCCACCATTTTGCTGTAAATGATCTGATGTCATCATTTCTTATGGCTGAGTAGTATTCTATAGTGTATATGTGCCACATCTTCTTTATCCAGTCTTCTATTGAAGGGCTTTTTGGTTGTTTCCATGTCTTGGCCACTGTGAACAGTGCTGCAATGAACATGGGGCTACATGTGTCTTCACGTATCAATGTTTCTGAGGTTTTGGGGTATATACCCAGTAGAGGGATTGCTGGGTCATAAGGTAGTTCTATTTGCAGTTTTTTGAGGAACCACCATACTTTCCTCCATAATGGTTGTACTACTTTACAGTCCCACCAACAGTGAATGAGGGTTCCTTTTTCTCCACAGCCTCTCCAACATTTGCTATTACCCGTCTTGTTGATAATAGCTAATCTAACAGGAGTGAGGTGGTATCTCATTGTAGTTTTGATTTGCATTTCTCTAATAACTAATGAAGCTGAGCATCTTTTCATATATCTGTTGGCCATTTGTATCTCTTCCTGGGAGAAGTGTCTGTTCATGTCTTCTTCCCATTTTTTTATTGGATTGTTTGTTTGTTTGTTGTTGAGTTTTATGAGTTCTTTGTAAATTTTGTATATTAGGCCCTTATTCTTTGAATGGGCCAATAAAATAAACAAACTTAAGTCCATGTTTATTAAGAAAAAGTAATTGATAAAATATAAATATATATAAATGGAAAAGGGCTTATAGTTGTAAAATATTTAGAAATTAAAATTTACAATATGAAATTCTATATTAATAAAAATAAAATTTTACCTAAAGCTTTTTACAGATGCAGTGCAATCTCTATCAAAATTCCAATGACATTTTTTATGAAAATAGAAGAAGCAATCCTAAAATTCCTGTGGGACCACAAAAGATTGCAAATAATCAAAACACTCTTGAGCAAAGAGAAAACAAAAACAACCATACAAAAAAGGTTGGAGGCATCACACTAGCTGATTTCTAAATATACTAGAGAACTATAGTAACCAAAACAGCATGGTTTTGGCATAAAAACAGACATGTAGACCAATGGAACAGAGAAGAGAATCAGAAATAAATTCATGCATTTGTAGTTAATTGATCTTTGAGAAAGGTGATAAGAATACAATATTTGCAAACTCATACATATGATAAGGGGTTAATATCCAAAATAATAAGAAACTCAATAGCATGAAAACAACCCAATTAAACTGAAAAAAAGATAGTCTCTTCAATAAATGGTGTTGGGAAACTGGTTTTTTACATGCCAAAGAATAAAATTACACCCGTATCTCACTCCACATACAAAACTCACCTAAAAAAGAATTATTGAAGATGCAAAACCTGACATTATTAAACAACTAGGAGAAAACACAGGAAAAAGCTTTGTGACATGGATCTGGGCAATGATTTTTTTTATATATATATACCCCAAAAGCACAGGTAACAGAAGCAAAACAGACAAATGGGATTGCATCTAACTAAAAAACATCTGCATATCAAAGGATACAATCAGCAGAATGGGTGACGTCACGGAAATGGCGCCGTGAGAAGCGCATCCGACAGTTCTCCCCTAAATCACAACAAATTTATCAACTAGAAACAGAAAAATTTATCCTCGGAGCATTCTGGAGTTCCACACAAACTGAAAGCAAAAGGACTGTTATCACTTGAATCTGAGAGACGAGGGTGTGGAGGAAGCTAGCGCAGCGACGCTCATTCAAGCCGCCAGGGAGTGCGCCTGCGGTGAGTCAGCCCATATACTTGGGAACCGCAAGCCGCCGCGAGCGGCCGACTGCGAGCCCCCGCGAACCGCCACCGCGAGCTGCCGCGAGCCCCCGCGAACCGCCACCGCGAGCGGCTGCCACGAGCCGCCGCGCGCGCGCGCGCCCGGTCCGGTTGAGCACCGCTGACGTTCCCAGCGGCCCGCACACTGCGAGTGGGGGTCGTCGGCCACCGGTGCCCGGAGCGCGCCATTCGTGCGCGTGGAATGCACGCGCCCAGGGCGCCCTACTGGCCCGCACACCCAGGGGGCTCCATTATCCTGCGCCTGGTGCGGTCCAGCCGCCAGCGGCGGGGCGAGCGGGAGAGGCTTGGGAGATTCTCTCCGTGGGCGGGGCACCTCACCCAGCCATTCAAGCTAACAATCAAGCGTTGGGGGAGGGGCGCGCGCAGGGAGCCTAAAATACCTTCGGAAACACAGCTGCGACCCAATCACTGAAATTAGCTTAACCCATAAAATCTGCGCACCCTCGGTTCTAATTGATAAGATCTCTCTCAGTTCAGCGACCCAAGACAAGAGGCATAATATTTTTTAGTGCCTCTCGCTAAAGGGGCGGGGGCAACTTCTGATTGATAGAGCCTCCATATTCAGGGATAAATGCTAACAAGAAGGACTTGGCAGATAATAAGGTCTATACTACACTAGTCGTAAGCAGAGACTAGTGCCTCTTCTTCCCTGCAAAAACAGGCTACAAAGTGTGGAAAGCCTGGGTTGAGAGGTCCAACTAAATGATAGGCGCTGAACAGTCACCTTGACAACAATTGTCTCCCACCCACGCCTGATTACACTGGAGGCCCTGACTCTCAGAGCCTTTCCCAAAGCCTTGCACTGAGTGGGGATAGAGTGGGGATTTCCCAGCTCTTTGAGCCTCTTACTCCCCAGGCAGAAGCAGTTGCAGCCTTATAGCTGGATCACCAGGCTGCTAATTCAGAAAGGGGGGACTAGGAGAGAGAATCCAGGAAAGCAAACTCTCTCATCGTTGGACCCTGCAAACGCCAACAAGCCTTTACTTCCAGCAAGACTAAAGCCAATTATATGACATTGCTATAGAATCCCATCAACTGCAAATCCCTACCTAAGAGTGACACAGGGGCAGAGCCCTGGGGTACAGAGTCACCGACTAGGAAGAGGGAGAGAAAAGAAAAAGGAAGAAGTTAACCTCTCAAAATCAAGAAAAACCCACAGACTTTACAACTTGATCCACTAATTTTTTGTTGTTGTTTGTTTCTTCTATCTTTTTGCCTTTATTTCCTCCACCTCGGTCCTTCTATTCTCTGCCCATCTTATGCTTCCCCTTTCTTGAACTACACTACCCATGAGTGTTGCATTTTATTTTTCTTCTTCATCCTCACCCTCCTTTAAGGTTATACTCCAAAACACTTAACTCTCACTCTCTCCTCTTTTGTTTTTTTTTTTTGTCTTCCTTTATTTTGTTTTTTTCTCCTCCTATTTTATTTCTTCCTTCGTTTTTCTCTTTTTCTTATTTTTTCCTTTCTATTCGTTTTTTCTTTTCTCATTTTACTTTCCTCCCATATAATCCTCAATCACGAACAAATTAGTTAATTTGGGACTCAAGGCTTTTTTTTGGCTTTATTTCTCTTTTTTACTTTTATTTTTATTTTTTTTTCTCTTGTTTGTTTATTTTTGTGGCATTTTGGGTCCTCCCAACCCAAGGTATCCATTGTATTTAGTCTTCGCTCCACTTAATACAACAGATTTTTACTTATTATTTTTATTTTTTCTTCTTTATTATTCTTTTTTGGTCCTTTTTTCTGATTCCCTCTTATCCCTCTCATTATATCTCTTAGTTGACCATCACTTACAAGCAAATCATCTTATGCTTGTCTAAGATTTTCTTCCTTTTTTTTTTTTTTTTTGCATTTAGTAGGTCCCTACTCCCTTTTTTTGCCCCTTGAACTCTTCACCCCAAATCAGGCCCTCCATTATAGGTACGATATTTCCCTGAGGAGGGGAGAGGAGGGAAAGAGAAGAGAGAAAAAAAGGGGGAAATAATAAATTATTACTGTTTTTTTTTGTGGGGTGTTTTACCCTTTTTTTTTTCTTTTTATTCTTTATTAATTCTAATTAGTGCTATCAATAAGACCACCCTCAGATGCCGATAAGAAAGAGGAAATCGAATATTATGGATACAAAAGAAAGAGAGGTAACACAAATAGATGTGGAAAAATCTATGGAGAAAAGACTTAACATATTGGAAGCCTTGGAGCTAAATGACAGAGAATTTAAAATAGAAATCTTAAAAATACTCAGAGATATACAAGAAAACACAGAAAGGCAATATAGGGAGATCAGAAAACAACTCAATGAACACAAAGAATATATTACCAAGGAAATTGAAACTATAAAAACAAATCAAACAGAAATGAAAAACTCAATTCACGAGCTGAAAAACGAGGTAACAAGCTTAGCTAACAGAACAGCCCAGATTGAAGATAGGATTAGTGAAATAGAAGACAAACAACTTGAGGCACAACAGAGAGAAGAAGAAAGAGACTCAAAAATAATAAAAAACGAGAAAGCCCTACAGGAATTGTCTGACTCCATCAGAAAGAATAACATAAGAATAATAGGTATATCAGAGGGAGAAGAGAAAGAAAATGGAATGGAGAATATACTCAAACAAATAATAGACGAGAACTTCCCAAGCCTGTGGAAGGAACTAAAGCCTCAAATTCAAGAAGCAAACAGAACACCGAGTTTTCTTAACCCCAACAAACCCACTCCAAGGCACATCATAATAAAGATGACACAAACCAATGACAAAGAAAAAATTCTCAAGGCAGCCAGGGAAAAGAAGAGTACAACATATAAAGGAAGGCCTATTAGATTATCATCAGATTTCTCAGCAGAAACTCTACAAGCTAGAAGAGAGTGGACCCCAATATTTAAAGCCCTGAAAGAGAGGAACTTTCAGCCAAGAATACTATACCCATCAAAGCTATCCTTCAAGTATGAAGGAGATATAAAAACATTCACAAATACAGAAAAGATGAGAGAATTTATCAACAGAAAGCCCCCACTCCAGGAAATACTAAAGGGGGTTTTCCAACCAGATTCAAAGAACAAAAGAAAACAACACCACAAGTAACAGTTCCACCAAGAACACAATAAAACCAAACTTAAACTGTGACAACAAAGGAAAAAAAGGGGGGAGAGGATGGAGATTAACAGTAGCAAAGGATGATGAAGTGCAGAAATACTTATAAGATAGGGTACTACAATGAATATGGTAGGTACCCTTTTCATTACTTAATGGTAACCACCCTTAAAAAAACCACCACAAAAACACTTGACTTAGAAAAGGTAGCAACAGAGGAAAGAAGTAGGGAACACAAACAAACAAAAACAAATGATAGAAAAACAAAAGAGAAGAATCAAACTAGATACAAAACTAACAGAAAGCAATTTATAAAATGGCAGTAGGGAACCCACAAGTGTCAATAATTACACTAAATGTAAATGGATTAAACTTACCAATAAAAAGACACAGAGTAGCAGAATGGATTAAAAAAGAAAATCCAACTATATGCTGCCTACAAGAAACACATCTAAGCAACAAGGATAAAAACAAATTCAAAGTGAAAGGCTGGAAAACAATACTCCAAGCAAACAACACCCCAAAAAAAGCAGGTGTAGCAATACTCATATCTAATAATGCTGACTACAAGACAGAAAAAGTACTCAGAGACAAAAATGGTCATTTCATAATGATTAAGGGGAAGTTGAATCAAGAAGACATAACAATTCTTAATATATATGCACCAAACCAAGGAGCACCAAAATATATAAGACAGCTACTTATTGACCTTAAAACAAAAACTAACAAAAATACAATCATACTTGGAGACCTCAATACACCGCTGACGGCTCTAGATCGGTCATCCAAACAGAGAATCAATAAAGATATAGTGGCCTTAAACGAAATACTAGAACACCTGGATATGATAGACATCTACAGGACACTTCATCCCAAAGCGACAGAGTATACATTTTTCTCTAGTGTACATGGAACATTCTCAAGAATTGACCATATGTTGGGCCACAAAGACAATATCAGCAAATTTAGAAAAATTGAAATTGTACCAAGCATATTTTCTGATCATAAAGCCTTGAAACTAGAATTCAACTGCAAAAAAGAGGGGGAAAAACCCACAAAAATGTGGAAACTAAACAACATACTTCTAAAAAATGAATGGGTCAAAGAAGAAATAAGTGCAGAAATCAAAAGATATATACAGACAAATGAAAATGAAAATACGACATATCAGAATCTCTGGGATGCAGCAAAAGCAGTAATAAGAGGAAAGTTCATATCACTTCAGGCCTATATGAACAAACAAGAGAGAGCCGAAATAAACCACTTAACTTCACACCTTAAGGAACTAGAAAAAGAAGAACAAAGACAACCCAAAACCAGCCGAAGAAAGGAGATAATAAAAATCAGAGCAGAAATAAATGAAATAGAGAACAGAAAAACTATAGAAAAAATCAATAAAACAAGGAGCTGGTTCTTTGAAAAGATCAACAAAATTGACAAACCCTTGGCAAGACTCACCAAGGAAAAAAGACACAGGACTCAAATAAATAAAATCCAAAATGAAAGAGGAGAGATCACCACAGACATCATAGAAATACAAAGAATTATTGTAGAATACTATGAAAAATTATATGCCACCAAATACAACAATCTAGAAGAAATGGATAAATTCCTAGAACAATACAACCTTCCTAGACTGAGTCATGAAGAAGCAGAAAGCCTAAACAGACCAATCAGCAGGGAGGAAATAGAAAAAACTATTAAAAATCTCCCCAAAAATAAAAGTCCAGGCCCAGACGGTTATACTAGTGAATTCTATCAAACATTCAAAGAAGACTTGGTTCCTATTCTACTCAAAGTCTTCCAAAAAATTGAAGAAGAAGCAATACTTCCAAACACATTTTATGAGGCCAACATAACCCTCATACCAAAACCAGGCAAGGATGGCACAAAGAAAGGAAACTACAGACCAATATCTCTAATGAATACAGATGCTAAAATACTAAACAAAATACTGGCAAACCGAATACAACAACATATTAAAAAAATAATACATCATGATCAAGTGGGATTCATCCCAGAATCTCAAGGATGGTTCAACATACGCAAAACGGTTAACGTAATACACCATATCAACAAAACAAAGAACAAAAACCACATGATCTTATCAATAGATGCAGAAAAGGCTTTTGATAAAATACAACACAATTTTATGTTTAAGACTCTCAACAAAATGGGTATAGAAGGAAAATATCTCAACATGATAAAGGCCATATATGATAAACCATCAGCCAACATCCTATTAAACGGCATAAAACTGAGGACTTTCTACCTTAAATCAGGAACAAGACAGGGTTGTCCACTCTCTCCACTCTTATTCAACGTGGTGCTAGAAGTTCTGGCCAGAGCAATCAGACAAGACAAAGAAATAAAAGGCATCCATATCGGAAAAGAAGAAGTAAAGCTATCACTTTTTGCTGATGATATGATCCTATACATCGAAAACCCGAAGGACTCCACAAAAAGATTATTAGAAACAATAAACCAATACAGTAAGGTCACAGGATACAAAATTAACATACAAAAGTCCATAGCCTTTCTATATGCCAACAATGAAATATTAGAAAACGAACTCAAAAAAATAATCCCCTTCATGATTGCAACAAAAAAAATAAAATACCTAGGAATAAACATAACAAAGAACGTAAAGGACCTATATAATGAAAATTACAAAGCATTGTTAAGGGAAATCGAAAAAGATACAATGAGATGGAAAAATATTCCTTGTTCTTGGATAGGAAGAATAAATATAATCAAAATGGCCATATTACCCAAAGCAATATACAAATTTAATGCAATTCCCATCAAAATCCCTATGACATTTTTTAAAGAAATGGAACAAAAAATCATCAGATTTATATGGAACTATAAAAAACCCCGAATAGCCAAAACAATCCTAAGGAAAAAGAATGAAGCTGGGGGCATTACAATACCTGACTTTAAACTATATTATAGGGCCACGATAATCAAAACAGCATGGTATTGGCAAAAAAATAGACACTCAGACCAATGGAACAGAATAGAAAGCCCAGAAATAAAACCACATATATATGGTCAAATAATCTTTGATAAAGGGGCCAACAACACACAATGGAGAAAAGAAAGCCTCTTCAACAAATGGTGTTGGGAAAACTGGAAAGCCACATGCAAAAGAATGAAACTCGACTACAGCCTGTCCCCGTGTACTAAAATTAATTCAAAATGGATCAAAGACCTAAATATAAGACCTGAAACAATAAAGTACATAGAAGAAGACATAGGTACTAAAATCATGGACCTGAGTTTTAAAGAACATTTTATGAACTTGACTCCAATGGCAAGAGAAGTGAAGGCAAAGATAAATGAATGGGACTACATCAGAATTAAAAGTTTTTGCTCAGCAAGAGAAACTGATATCAAAATAAACAGACAGCCAACTATATGGGAACTGATATTTTCAAATGACAGCTCAGATAAGGGCCTAATATCCAAAATTTACAAAGAACTCATAAAACTCAACAACAAACAAACAAACAATCCAATAAAAAAATGGGAAGAAGACATGAACAGACACTTCTCCCAGGAAGAGATACAAATGGCCAACAGATATATGAAAAGATGCTCAGCTTCATTAGTTATTAGAGAAATGCAAATCAAAACTACAATGAGATACCACCTCACTCCTGTTAGATTAGCTATTATCAACAAGACGGGTAATAGCAAATGTTGGAGAGGCTGTGGAGAAAAAGGAACCCTCATTCACTGTTGGTGGGACTGTAAAGTAGTACAACCATTATGGAGGAAAGTATGGTGGTTCCTCAAAAAACTGCAAATAGAACTACCTTATGACCCAGCAATCCCTCTACTGGGTATATACCCCAAAACCTCAGAAACATTGATACGTGAAGACACATGTAGCCCCATGTTCATTGCAGCACTGTTCACAGTGGCCAAGACATGGAAACAACCAAAAAGCCCTTCAATAGAAGACTGGATAAAGAAGATGTGGCACATATACACCATGGAATACTACTCAGCCATAAGAAATGATGACATCAGATCATTTACAGCAAAATGGTGGGATCTTGATAACATTATAAGGAGTGAAATAAGCAAATCAGAAAAAAACAAGAACTACATGATTCCATACATTGGTGGAACATAAAAATGAGACTAAAAGACATGGACAAGAGTGTGGTGGTTACCAAGGGCGGGGGGGGGGGAGGAGGGAGGACATGGGAGGGAGGGAGGGAGGGAGAGAGTTAGGGGGAGGGGGAGGGGCACAGAGAACTAGATAGAGGGTGACGGAGGACAATCTGACTTTGGGCGAGGGGTTTGCAACATAATTTGATGACAAAATAACCTAGACATGTTTTCTTTGAATATATGTACCCTGATTTATTAATGTCATCCCATTACCATTAATAAAAATTTATTAAAAAAAAAATCAGCAGAATGGAGAGACAACATATGGAATAGGAAATATTTGCAAATGCAAACATTTAATTAGGGTTTATATCCAATATAAAGAAGAAACTCAACTCAATAGCAAGAAAACAAATAACCTAATTTTAAAAAATGGGCAAGGGACTTCAATTGACATTTTTCCAAAGATGGTATACAAATCGCCAACAGGTATGCGAAAAGATGCTCAACATAACCAATCATCAGAGGAATGGCCACTATTAACATAACTAATCAATAGTGAAGCCAGGATTTCAATTCATATTTGCATGACAGCGAAGTCTATAATCCCAACCACCACCCCACATCACCTTCTCTCCTCAGTGGCCCAACATTTTGACAGTGCAGCGTTAGCACCACCCATGTTCATCCTTGATATAAAGAAGACATTAAAGAGAGAAAGAAGGCTTCGTCTAGTCAGTTCTAATATGCACCTTTTTTATTTTACAGTTAAAGAAACATTTGGCTTGTTTTTAATTCTTACAAGGTTTTTAGTTCCAGAGTTTTGGTTAGAGTAATGCATCTCAAACTATAAGGTAGATATACCTGAGGACATTGTTAAATAGCAGGTTTTGTGTCAGTAGGTCTGGGATGGGTCTGAAAGTCTGCACATCTAACAACTTCCCAGACGATGCTGATGCTATGGTTCCACAGACCACACTTGGAGTAACAAGAGGCTAGAGGATCATCACCGACTTATAATTATCTACATTTAGGGCAGTTGTTAGGTATTAGATGAGGAGGATGAATGAGAGAAACTTCCAACAGGATGCATTGCTTTCTGGCAAAAGAAACTGGGTGTAGAGACAAGTTTTAAAGGTCTTTATCATATATTTGCCCAGAAAGTCTTGGCCAAAATAAACTCACAAGTGAAGAACAGGAACAAATATACTGCTCACAAAAATCAGGGGATATTTCAAAATGAATATGAAGTGATAAAATATCCCTTAATTTTTGTGAGCAGTGTATTTACTGAGTGATCAGGGCCAATCCCTGTGCTGGATACTTATGTTGTCCCTTTAATCCTTACTGGATCCTTGTGGAGGATGTCGCCCACCCTGCTTGACCACACATGATGGAAATAGTACAATATGGAGTACAGTGGAGGGCGAGTGGAGGGCAGGGAGGGGAAATAGCTTGTGAGGACCACTGTGTTCCTTGTACAGCATCGGGCACTTTCATTTATGTCACCCAATTTGACCCTCATGACCATGAGACAAGTGTGTTCTTACCTTTAGTTTTTCTAAATGAGGAGACTTAAGCTCAGAATTGTTAATTAACTTGTCTGAGGTTATTAAGTTCTTAGGTGGCAAGGGTAGGGTTGAAATCTAGAACTGTCTTACTGCCCAGTGCCTGTTTCCTACCATTCTCTAATAAATTCAGACTCCACCTCACATTTTGGAGATGTGGGAGATAACACATTCTATGTTGCAGAAATCTGGGCTTGAAGCCTTTCATCACCCAGAGGTTAGAAAAGGGAGGCTGCTATTAGTGATAAAGCTGTGGTTCATTGTCCAAGTTGGGTTATATCCAGTAATGGATCCCATAAGCACTGCACTACCTTTCCCCGTACATTGTCCTCACTGGGCTTTATCTCCTTTATCCTGAGGGTATTTGTGGCATCTTCAGTTCAATTGTTGAGCCCTAGGGAGGAGGAGAGGGCACCACATTTGACAGGTCCAAAAGGAAATCAAAAGAATAAAAAATTGAAGTGGCATTATCACCCATTCTCTCCTTTGGAGACATTATTGCAATGAATCCTTTTTCACTTCCTGGACCTTTGGCCCTCTGATATACACTCTGATTTTTTCCCTGAGGTACAGTGATGAGATCAAGATGACTTCCCCTGGCAGCCCTGCTCAGAGTGGTTTCACAGGTCATGAATTAGCTGATCTGGGGAGAGCACATAGAAAGTAAAATTAGCTAGTAACTTAAAAATTCTAAACATTTTGTGTGTACATATATATATGATATTATAGGATGCCTGTGATATGAGTCTTATGTTGATGTATTTGTTTAGAAGTAGGCTAAGAAAAACAAGATAGGGAAACAAAGTTCAAAGTAGTTGCTACAGGTGGCTATTGATATGTGATAGTGTTTTCTGTATAGAGTCAAATGATAAATGGGATTGGAGATGAAGGAGGCAGAGGGAAAGGAGAGGAAAGAAAATCTTGCACAAGAAAAGGTAACAGAAGCAACAGCCTTCTATTAGTCCCTCAGAAAAAGAGAAAGAGAAAGGTTGTTTATTTCAGGGACCTGGTATAAAAGGCTGAGCAGGTGAATGTATGAGGAAATTTGAAAATAAAGAAAGGACAATTATTTCTCTGGAAAAGCAGGTCAAGTGAGAGTTATGAGTGCCAAGGAGAAAAATATTTGTTGTGAGCAGGCTTGAGGTTTTGCCAACATTCTAGACATAAGCGAGTTGAGTGAGATACATTTCTGACTGTTGCGGGTAACTTTCAGGATCTCTTCATGTATGGTTTGCATTTTGTTTTGTTTAGTTTTGTGAATCATTGTAAAACATTCTATTAAAACATGAGCAGGGAATGGAAGGTGAGCATGCTCGGTAGAGAGATAGCAGGAGCATAGGTGAAAAAGAGAGTGAGAAAAAAGAATCAGAATTATAAAGAAAACAGGAAGGCGTTCAGTTTCACTGGACTATAGGATTCTTGTGTGTGTACACATGCTCATGTGTATCTGTCCCAGACTTTATTTAAGATCGTTATTTAAGATCAAAGTGATGAGTATAGGATACTTGATGTGGAATAAAATAGGAATGGTTGGAAATTAGATTATAATAGGATCAGAAGATTAAACTTTAGGATGAGGAGTTTGAAGGTATTCAATATATAGTTTTGTCTGAGAATTTGCTGTCTTTTTTTTTCTCTCTCTATGTATGACATACTCAAGGGTGAGTGGTAGTTCTCATCCTCTGAAGAGAGGTCAAGATTAATGATACCAGTGTTAATGCCTTTTATTTAGAGGTCATATTTGTAGCCTTGGGTGAGATGAAGTGGTCCAGAGAGAAAATATAGGGAAAGAAGAGATCACTTAGAACAGAAGCTTTAGGAATGCTCACCCTTTTAGATAATCAGGATAAGAAAAGAAACCACTGATGAAAACAGAGAAATAGAGAAAAAAACTGACTATACATTGCCATAAGAGCTGGATAATAAAGTTTTAAGAAACAGGATGTGTTTAACCATACAAAAAGCCAAGGAGGGAGGGATGATGGAGAATTCAAACAGAGAATTTGTGAGGCATAACAATTTGTTGGTTCAAAAAACATGAAGAGTACAAGAATCACAGAGAGACATAAGCATTGATGAATCCATTTCTTGTCCTAGTTTTGTAAAGACTGGGAAGGGCTCAATGGGTCAGTATTATAAGCAGGAAAGTCCCTGCTTGGTTTAAAGCTGGAGAATTTTTAAAAACATAATATAATTTAGGTCTCTTTGGGGAAAGGACTGACCTGATGCTGCTCAAAGTCAGCAAGAGGCAGTAAGGTAAGCAGACATGGAAAACATGGTGAGGCAGTGAATTTGTTCCTTTGTAGCCCCGATTCTGATTTACTTTACTTGTAGAGTTGGGGTTTTAAAAAACGTTAAAAAAATATGTAAGAGTGTAGCACGGGGGGTGGGGGGGAGGATAAGCAGATGGAACATTCTGATTTTGATATTTTTGCCTCTTGGGATCATAGCCAGGCCTAACTATGAGCCTAAGGCTTAATTTTCATGACTTCTCTGCCCTAAGAATTAAGGACAACATATTTGAAAGTGCTAAACGGCAGAAGAATCAGAAGAAAAAAACTGTTTATTTATTTTTATTTTTTTATTAAGTGAGAGGCAGGGAGGCAGGGACAGACTCCCGCATGCACCCCAATTAGGATCTGCCTGGCAAGTCCTCTATGGGGTGATGCTCTGCCCATCTGGGGTCACTGTTCCATTGCTCCCAAACCGAGTTGTTTCAGTGCCTGAGGCAAGGCCATGGAGCCATCCTCAGTGCCCAAGGTCAACTTGCTCAAACTGTTTTGAACCATGGCTGTGGGAGGGGAAGAGAAAGAGAAGGGGAAAGGGTGGAGAAGCAGGGGGTCACTTCTCCTGTGAGCCCTGACTGGGAATCAAACCCAGACTTCCACACATCAGGCTGATGATGCTCTACCGCTGAGCCAACCGGCCAGGGCGAGACAAACTTTCTAGAACTGTCCCTTTCAATGTGGTCACTTGGTCTGTGTTCAACTGTCAAACCTGTCTAGGTTTCTTCCCATCATTTTCATCAGCTAAGCATTGCAAGTGGTCACCCTTGTTCTCTTCCCTTCAAGGGGTATATCTGTTCCTTTCCGAGGTATTGACTTAGAGTTGATAAATTCCAGAATGATGTTTAAGGTTGGGTCGGGTACTTTCTGAATATAAACTTACAAAGATTATAGTCTTTTAGAGGCAAGAGGCCCTGATAAAAGATACTGCTGAGAAATACATTAATTGTGTTAATAATATTTTAAAACACATTTCAGTTTGGAACACGTTCAAAACCTACCTCAATATTATGTTTTTGTTGATTGAAATTTGCATTAGTTGTATATGTATGTGTACTTATTACCTGTTTCTTTACCACTTTTGTAGTAGTTCTCCATCTTTCCGTGAACATCTTGTAAAGAAATACTATTTTTCTAGTACCCTTGAAATTGGATTTGGCCATATTACTCACTTTGGCGAATTGAATATGGGCAAATGTACTATAAGTCACTTCCAGACTGAAGGTTTAAGGCCTAGTATAGAATTCACCCCACTCTGCTCCACTACTTCCCCCCATCTTCAACATGGCATCCAGGGCTTCCCCAGATGATGGCTGCTTTATCAGCCTGATCCTGAAGCGAGGACCACAGGGAGTAGCGATCCTGGCCAACCTGTCATGGACATGTAGCTTGGGAGAGAACTATACTGAAATGTTTGTCCCTGCAGTACAGCTTCCAACAACTTGAATTGTTCTTAGGGCTATAAAAGTGTTCTGGATCCTGTGCCTGAGTCATAGTCTTGGTAACCTGCCCAGCCTACAAACTGCTACCTGCTAATACCTAACCACTGCCTGCCTTTTTTAGTTTGTTATTCTGCATAATTTGTTTCATAGTTTCTAACTCCTATGTCATCCCTGTTTGGTATTGTACTTAGCTGGCTTGTCCATCATCTATTACTTGCTATCGCTGTCTCCAGAGGTCCTCTTTGTTTTGGCGGCCTGGACTTCCCAAACCCTACAGCTAGATCTGTTTTCTAAGCATCTGGCCCACTCCAGTGTTCTGCCTTCACCAGTTTCTGTGGAATTAGTAATGCCCAACAATATCTCATGATTGGATGAATCTAAATGACTGTAAGCTAATTGAGGGTAAGATGATGTCTGATTCAGCATTGTAATAACCCCTGTCTTAGGACAGGTGTTCTATAAACATTAAATGAATAAATGCACACTTGTAGCAAATTTCATTAAAATTTATTCAATTTTATTTAAATTTGAGAAAGAGTACCGCCTGTTAAATAGATTTGCTTCCATTTTGTTTCAAATTAAACTTAAGGTAGAGTATCTTTTAGTAAATTTCATCAAAATTGGTCAAATTTTTTGACAAACAGAGCAAAACTTGTCAATGCTGTTTGAATGGATATTAAGATGGAAAAACGTGTTTTTTTGCATACTCTTGCAAGATACCATCAAAATCTTTAGTAATTTAATATGAATAACTGCTGTACCTACCTCTGGTATATAATAACCCATTGCATTGGCCCACCTCTGATTTCAGCTGTGATTGGAATTGACTGCTCAGTTCAAGTGCTTGCCTTTTGCTTTCTGTCTCAGGCTATATACTCTGTTTAGGAGCCCTTTAGCTGGGCAACAAACCAGGAACTGCAGACCTTTTCTGCCTCTGCGGGAACCTTCAGCCAGGGGATGAATAGAGCCTATGAATGCACAAGCCTCCCATCATTGAGGCATTTTAAACAATTTTCAGATGGTCTGGCACCTGAAAATTTTCCACAGCTGTAAATTTGATACTAAACCTTTATATTGGTCTTCTTTCTTTCCCATGTATCACTCCCCTGTTCCCTCACTCTTGCTTCCTAGATTTACCTCAGAAATAAATGTCCTTCACTTAAGTCTTTGCCCCAGGCTCTGCTTATGAGGAAACCCAGACTAAGACAGCAATATTCTCTCTATCCAGTCAGTTACACAAACCAGCCTGCCTTGTATAGATTTTATTTGTTCTTATTTCCAAGTGAATGTTTTTGGAGTTTTAAATTTTTCAATCCATGTTGTCATAAATGATACTATGTCATCATTTCTTATGGCTGAGTAGTATTCTATTGTATATATGTACCACATCTTCTTTATCCAATCCTCTATCAAAGAACACTTTGGTTGTTTCCATGTCTTGGCCACTGTGAATAATGCTCTGGTGAACATGGGGCTGCATGTGTCTTGACGCACCAATGCTTTTGAGTTTTTTGGGGTAGATACCCAATAAAGGGATTGCTGGGTAATATGGTAGTTCTATTCTTAATTTTTTGAGGAACCACTGTACTTATTTCCATAATGGTTGTACCAATTTGCTTTCCCTCCAGCAGTGAATGGGGATTCTTTTTTCTCTACAACCTCTCCAATACTAGTTATTACCTGTCTTGTTAATAGCCAATCTAACAGGTGTGAGGTGCTATCTCATTGTAGTTTTGATTTGCATTTCTTGAATAACTAGTGAAAATGAGCACTTTTTCATATATCTGTGCCATTGTATTTCTTCTTGGGAGAAGTGTTAGTTCAGATCCTCTCCCCATTTTTTAATTGAATTGTTTGCTTGTTTGTTGCTGAGTTTCCTGAGTTCTTTATATATTTTGAATATTAACCCTTTATCGGAGCTGTTATTTGCAAATATCATCTTCCATTTCGTTGGCTGCATATTTGTTTCGTTGTCAGTTTCTTTTGCTGTGCAGAAGCTTTTAAGTTTAATATAGTCCCATTTATTTATCTTTGCCTTCACTTCCCTTGCCTTTGGGGTCAAATTTATACATTGTTCTTTATGGCCAAGGTCCATGAATTTAGTGCCTATGTTTTCTTCTATGTAATTTATTGTTTCAAATTTTACATTTAGATCTTTGATTTATTTTGAATTAATTTTTGTGCAAGAGGACAAACTGTAGTCAAGTTTCATTCTTTTGCATGTGGCTTTCCAATTTTTCCAGCATCATTTACTGAAGAAGTCTTTCTTTTCTCCATTGTGTGTTTTTGGCTCCTTTGTCAAAGATGATTTGTCCATATATATGGGGTTTTATTTCTGGGCTCTTGATTCTGTTTTATTGGTCTGTGTGTCTATTTTTCTGCCAATACCATGTAGTTTTGATTATCTTGGCTCTGTAGTATAATTTGAAGTTAGGTACTGTAATGCCTCAGGCTTATTGTTTTTCTCAGGATTGCTTTGTCTATTCAGAGTTTTTATGGTTCCATACAAACCTGGTGATTTTTGTTCCATTTCTTTAAAAAATAACATTGGAATTTTTATGGGAACTGCACTAAATTTGTATATTGCTTTTGGTAATATGGCCATTTTAACTATATTTATTCTTCCTATCCAAGAACATGGGATATTTTTCTATTTCACTGTGTCTTTTTCATTTTTTTAATAATGCTTTGCAGTTTTCAATATATAGATCCTTTGCATTCTTTGTTATGTTTATTTGTAGGTATTTTATTTTTTAAGTTGCAACTGCAAAATGGATTATATTTTTTAGTTCATTTTTCAAAGTTTCATTTTTGGTATGTATGAAAGCAATAGACTTCTGTATATTAATTTTGTATCCTGTGACCTTACTGTATTGTTTTATTTTTTTCTAACAGTCTTCTTCCTGTGGATTCTTTGGGGTTTTCTATATACAGGATTATGTCATCTGCAAAAAATGAAACCTTTACTTCTTTTTTCAGATATGAATGCCTTTTATTTCTTTCTCTTGTCTGATTGCTCTGGCTAAAAGTTCCAGCACTATGTTGAATAGGAACGGAGAGAGTGGACAGCTTTGTCTTGTTCCTGATTTTAGAGGAAAAATTTTCAATTTTTCACCATTCAGTATGATATTAGCTGATAGCTTCTGATATATGATCTTTTTATATTGAAGTATTTTCCTTTTATACCCATTTTATTGAGTGTTTTAAACATAAAGTTATGTTATATCTTATCGAATGCCTTCTCTGCATCTATTAATAGAATCATATGATTTTTGTTCTGTTTTGTTGATAGAGTGTATTACATTAATTGATTTATGTGTGTTGAACCATCCTCGTGGTTCTGGGCTGAATCCCATTTGATCATGATGTTTTATTTTTTTAATGCGTTGTTGTATTCACTTTCTAGTATTTTGTTTAGAATTTTTGCATCTGTATTCATTAAAGATATTGATCTGTAGCTTTCTTTTTTTGTATTGTCCTTGCCAGTTTTTGGTATGAGGGTTATGTTGGCCTCATAAAATGTGTTCAGAAGTATTGCTTCTTTTTCAATGTTTTGGAAGACTTTGAGAAGGTTAGAAACCAAATCTTATGTTTGGTAGAATTCATTAGTGTAGCTGTCTGTCCCTGGACTTTTATTTTTGTGGAAGTTGTTGGTAGTTGTTTCTATTTCCTCCCTGCTTATTGGCCTATTTAGGCTTTCTACTTATTCGTAATTCAGTCTAGGGAGATTGTATCATTCTAAGAATTTATCCATTTTTTTTCTAGATTGTTAAACTTGGTAGCATATAGTTTTTCATAGTATTCTACAATGATCCTTTGTATATCTATGATATCTGTGGTAATTTCTTCTCTTTCATTTTGGATTTTGTTTTTATGAGTCCTCTTTTTTCCTTAGTGAGTTTAGCCAGGAGTTTGTTGATTTTTTTAATCTTTCCAAAGAACCAGCTCTTTGTTGTATTAATTTTTTCCATAGTTTTTTGTTCTATATTTCATTTAGTTCTGCTCTAATTTTTACCTTTTTTTCCTGCTGACTTTGGGTCACCTTTGTTCTTTTTTTTCTAGTTTCTTAAGATGTGATGTTAGCCTGACCAGGCAGTGGCGCAGTGGATAGAGCATTGGATTAGGATGTGGAGGACGCAGGTTTGAGACCCCAAGGTTGCCAGCTTGAGCATGGGCTCATCTGGTTTGAGTAAAGCTCACCAGCTTGGACCCAAGGTTGCTGGATCAAGCAAGGTGTTACTCGGTCTGCTGTAGCCCCACAGTCAAGGCATATATGAGAAAGCAATCAATGAACAACTAAGGTGTTGCAATACGCAATGAAAAACTAATGATTGATGCTTCTCATCTCTCTTAGTTCCTGTCTTTTAACAGGTGACATTGTCTGTCAAATAACGGGGTCCCTATCCCTCTCTCTGACTCTCTCTCTGTCTCTGTAAAAAAAAAAAAAAAGAAAGATGTCATGTTAAATTGTTTACTCGGGCTCTCTCTTGTTTCTTGATATAAGCTTGTAACAATATAAATTTTCCTCTTATTACTGCTTTAGCTGCATCTCAGAAATTTTGATGTCATGTTGTCATTTTTCATTTGTGTGTATATATCTTTTGATCTCTACCTTTATTTCTTCTTTGACCCAGTTATTTTTTAGAAGTATGTTGTTTAATTACCACATTTCTGTTGGTTTCTTTACTTCTTTTTTGCAATTGAGTTCTAATTTCAAAGCCTATGGTCAGAGAATATCCTTGGTATAATTTCAGTCATCCTGAATTTGTTGATATTAATTTTATGCCCAACATATGCTCTATTCTTGAGAATGTCTTCCATGTAGATTGGAGAAGAATGTATACTCTGATGTTTTGAGATGAAATGTTCTATAAATGTCTTTATGTCCATTTGTTCTAGTGTTTCATTTAAGGCCTATATTTCTTTATTGATTTTCTATTTGGATGATCTGTCTAAAGCCATCAATGGTGTGTTGAAATCTCCAAGTATGATTATATTATTGTTTGTTTCTATTTTTAGATCATAGTAGATGTCTTATATATTTTGGTGCTCCCCTGGTTTGGTGCATATATATTAAGAAGTGATATGTCTTTTTGATACAATGTCTCCTTTATCATTATGAAATGACTATCTGTCTCTTGTTACATTTGTTGTCTTGAAGTCAGCATTGTCTGATAACAGTATGGCTACACTGGCTTTTCTTTGGGTATTATTTGCTTAGAGAATTGTTTTTCAACCTTTCACTTTGAATCTACTTTTGTCTTGCAGCTTAGACATGTCTCTTGAAGGCAGCATATGGTTGGGTTTTGCTTTTTGATCCTGTCTACTATTCTGTGTCTCTTTATTGGTGGATTCAGTCCATTTACATTTAGGGTAATTATTGACACTTGACACTTGAGGATTTCCTATAGTCATTTTCTGTTTTGCTTTCTGGTAGCTCTGTGTCTCATTTGGTTCTTCTCTTTTTTTCTGTCAGCTGTTTTTGTTTGGTGGTATTCCATACTTCTTTCCCCAGTTTCTTCTTTTTTTAAGCTATGTGTTTCATTAGTGGCATTTTCATGGGTGGTTACCATTAGTTTATTAAAAGAAACATTGTCATATTTATGAGTCCATTATCTCATGAGTGCTTCTGCACTCCATCCTCCTTTGCTACTGCTGATCTTTATCCTCTCTCCTTTTTTGTTATTGTTGTCACAGATTATTCCTGTTTTTATTGTGACCTTGTTGGATCTTTTATGTGTAGTATTTTTGTTGTTTTTGTTCTTTGTATCTGTTTGGATAACCCCCTTTAATATTTCCATCAGCAGGGGTTTGCTAGTGATAAATTTCTTCAGCTTTTCTATGTCTGTAAATGTTTTTACTTCTTCATATATGAAGGATAACTGGTGGATATAGTATTCTTGGCTGGTAATTCCTCTCTTTCAGTACTTTAAATGTTTAAGTCCACTCTCCTTTGGCTTGTAGAGTTTCTGCTGAGAAATCTGATGATAAACTACTGGGATTTCCTTTATGTTATATTCTTCTTTTCCTTAGCTGCCTTGAGGATTCTTTCTTTGTCATTGATTTGTGACAATTTTATTATGATGTGCCTTGGAGCTGGTTTGTGTGGGTTGAGGTAATTTGGTGTTCTGTTTCCTTCTTGGATTCGAGGCTGTAACTCTTTCCACAGGCTTGGGAAGTTCACACCAAGTATTTATTTGAGCCTGACCAGGTGGTGGCGCAGTGGATAGTGTCGGATTGGGATGCAGAGGACCCAGGTTCAAGACCCCGAGGTTGCCATCTTGAGCATGGGCTCATCTGGTTTGAGCAAAGTTCACCAGCTTGGACCCAAGGTCGCTGGCTCGAGCAAGGCGTTACTCAATCTGTTGTAGCCCCACGGTCAAGGCACATATGAGAAAGCAATCAATGAACAACTAAGGTGTCACAACAAAAAACTAATAATTAATGCTTTTCATCTCTCTCTGTTCCTGTCTGTCTGTCCCTATCTATCCCTCTCTCTGAGTCTCTCTCTGTCTCTGTATTTAAAAAGAAAGTATTTGTTTGTATTGACTCTCCATTCTTTTTTCCCTCTTATCTTCTGATATACCCATTATTCTTATATTGCTCTGTCTGATGGAGTTGTACAATTTTTATATGGCTCTCTCAGTTTTTAATTCATGAGTTTTTTCTCTCTGTAGTATCTTTAGTTGCCTGTCTTTCATGTTACTGATTCTATACTCTGTCAAGCTTATTCTATTAGTTAAGCTTGCTACCTCATTTTTTAATTCATATACTGCGTTCTTCACCTCTGCTTGGTTCTTTTTTATAGTTTCAATCTCCTTGGTGAAGTACTCTTTTTGTTCATTAATTTGTTATTTGAGCTCATTAAATTGCCTATCAGTGTTTTCTTGTATCTCACTGAGTGTTTTTAGAACTTCAGTTTTGAATTCTCTGTCATTTAACTTCAAAGTTTCCATGTAATTGAGATTTTTTTTTCTGGAGATTTTTTTATTATTTATCTGATCTATATCTCTGTCTTCTATAGTGTATCCATAAAGTCATGGTGCACTTTTGACCGGTCACAGGAAAGCAACAAAAGATGATTGAAATGTGAAATCTGCACCAAATAAAAGGAAAACTCTCCCAGTTTCATACCTATTAAGTGCAGTTCGATGTGTGTGTTTGTGCACAGATATTTTAGGGTTCCTTAGGTAGCTATCCTGTATAGCCTCTTCAGACTCATCTCTGACTGATGGCCTACCAGAACGGGGTTTTTCCACCAAACTGCCGGTTTCCTTCAACTGCTTATCCCACCGAGTAATGTTATTCCTATGTGGTGGCGCTTCGTTATAAACGTGCCAATATTCACATTGCACTTTGGTCACGGATTCAAATTTAGTGAGCCACAGAACACCCTGAACTTTCCTCTGTACCATCCACATCTCGACTGACATGGCTTTGGGCTGCTCTGCTGTATACATGGTGTTACATCATCATCTGCGCATGCATACATGCTTCCACATCATCCTACAGAAACTGGGAGAATTTTCCTTTAATTTGGTGCAGATTTCACATTTCTATCATCTTTTGTTGCTTTCCTGTGACCAGTCAAAAGTGCACCATGACTTTATGGACACACTGTCTATCTATGATATTTGATTTATTCTTTCTTAGTGGCATTTGAGAGTGGTATTGTTAAGAACCCTAACAAGAGATAACTAAAAAAAATGAAAAGTAAGAATTGAAAAATTACAGTGAAAAGGTGAAAATTTTAAAAATAATGAGTAGAAAAAATAACTACAGAAAACAAAAAGCAAGAACTGAGGAAAAAAGGAAGTAAAAAACAAAAAAATACATAATAATGAGTAAAAATATAGTGATTTGAAAAAAATGAAAGTTCATATGAGAAAAAGAGAAAGAACAGTAAAAGAAATTATCAAAAATAAAACCACAAAAAATAAGAATAGAAATAGACCCTGGCCGGTTGGCTCAGTGGTGGAGCGTCAGCCTGGCATGCAGAAGTCCCGGGTTCGATTCCCAGCCAGGGCACACAGGAGAGGCGCCTATCTGCTTCTCCACCCCTCCCTCTCTCCTTCCTCTCTGTCTCTCTCTTCCCCTCCCACAGCCGAGGATCCATTGGAGCAAAGATGGCCCGGGCGCTGGGGATGGCTCCTTGGCCTCTGCCCCAGGTGCTAGAGTGGCTCTGGTTGCAACAGAGTGATGCCCTAGAGGGGCAGAGCATTGCCCCCTGGTGGGCAGAGCGTCGCCCCCTGGTGGGCAGAGCGTCACCCCCTGGTGGGCGTGCTGGGTGGATCCCGGCCGGGCGCATGCGGGAGTCTGTCTGACTGTCTCTCCCCGTTTCTAGCTTCAGAAAAATACAAAAAAAAAAGAATAAAAATATAACAAACTAAGTATAATAAAATTCAAATGAAAAAAAGAAAGAAGACAAGAAAAAGAAAAAAATATTTTTTTATGTTTTGAAAGGTTACTTTTTTCTTTTTCCAGTAGTTGTCACTGTACTGCAAGTTTTGGCTCTGTGAAATTCTTGGGCAGAGCTCTGCTGAGGTATTGCTGTTGTAATGACTGTAGGGAGGGCCTCAGTCTCATTGGTTGGTGGGGTTTGTTCTTAGGGCTTTACAGTTTCAGCTTTATGCCTTTGCAGCTTTACAGCTTTGCAGTTTTACGGCTCTAGTAATGGTGGTCTCAGGTCTTTGGGTGCTCCTCCCCATGTCCCAACAGACTAAGTGATCAAGTGCAGGGCACCTCTGCCTCTCAGAATAGAGAGTGGCCCTGGAAAGTTAGCTGTAGGGGATCTGCCACAGATACTCTTCATATTGCAAGAAGAGGGAGGCGGGATCTGGGAGACTAGGGGGCCATACTTTGGTCCTTTCCAACACTGCCTAGAGTCAGGCCATGAGTAGAACATGGGTTGCATGGAGCTGCACACTGTGAGCTAATTGCACTTGAGTGCCATGTGTGTGGAATTGTATGGGCTAAGTGCATGCAGACTGAGCACACCCCAGCACCATGTAGGCCGAACTCTGTGGGCTAAGTGTTCACTGATTCAGCAAGCATTGCAGGCTGTGTGCACACCCACACCAATCACAAGTGGAGCCCAGCAATGAGGGCAGACCAGAGGAACCCACTTTGGTTGTGCTTGCCTTAATTCAGCTCCTTCCCCTTTGCTCTTCAGTCTTGCTGCCTCTCTTGGCTCAAACAAAACAAAACAAAACAAAAAAAACCCAAGCTAAATGTGCTTCCCTTCCTCAGATCAGCAAGAAAAGAGAAAAATTTGGTCCTCTCGCTTCTCTCCTTTCCAGACTCCACTGCAAAAGTATATTATTTTTTGCCCCCCTTTTCACCCCATCTCACCTTCAGTCCCTTCAGTGTGCAGATCTTTTCAGGCACAACTGTGAGTCCAGCTGCAGTTCCTTTGCTGCGTTATAGTTCAACTTTTTGAAATTTCAAGGGGGATTTCAGGAGTATCTCTCATGCCATCATTTCTCTGACATCTATTTTATATTTCTAATCCTCAGAAATACTTGACAGTGCTGGATATGTTACTCAATGAATAAATTATTTGTTGGCATAAAAATATAGGATTGTTCTCAAGACAAGTTACACAATTAGTGTGTTCACTTTTCATTTTCAGTTACCTGTCGATATATATATTTTCTAGGTACCTAATTTGTATGCTAAAGAGTATAGTATATTATTAATGTTGTATTTGTAAATGGTAATCTTAAGAGTGTGTGTGAGAGAGAGAGAGAGAGAAAGAGGGAGAAAGAGAGAGAGAAAATATGAATCAATTCAAGAATTGACTATTCGCTTCTCCTCCCAAAAACTGTTGATTAAAATAAACTCTTATTAAGGTAGGAAATGAACTATAGCATGCAGAATAAATCTGTTGATGTTAATTCATTTCAATAACCCATGTAAAAGAACTAAGTCAGGGCTCAAACCTTGAAATTTGAGCAAATTGGTTCAGATGGCTATTCTAAGAAACAAAGCATGCAAAAGTCAATGGGATGGAAAAGTATAAGTATTTGCATTATTACAATAGTTTGACCTTAGTTGATTTTTCAAGATATTCTTTGTAACTTGGAATTTCCAGAAGATCCTTAGGCAGTGCTCTCTGGAACCACACAAACACTAGAAATGTGATTTTTTTGGTTATGAAAAGCACAGTAATATTAATACTAACAGTCTTATGAAGACAATGTCTTAAACCATTCCCTCCAGCCTGGTAAGTTTATCTTTTTTACCTCCCCTTTCCTATGAGTGGGAACAGGTTACAGATCTGGCTGAAGACTTTGGACCAGAGTTAAAGCTGGGCCTTAGAGATAATGAAGCTAGTTCTTTCCTGTGGGCCTTAAATTAGGGTATCCAGAAGACAGGTTCATTTTTGGTTGCAGCACTTTGTAAGTCTGGTCTTAAATAAAAATAAAATTGGGAATTGAAAGGACAGACTAATTAAAATGAAAGTATTCTCACCCTAGTTTAGGGCTTCCCAAATTTACCCTAGATACATAAGATAATTTTAAGTGATTCATAAATGAACAGTTTTTAATTTTAAAAGTTATATGTTTATTTTAGTATTTATTAGTGTATGGCCAGTAGCTGCTGCCATCATGACTATGCAGACGCAGGTTCCCATTAGATTCAGGCAGATGGTAAAGAAGCAGTGGAGCCAAAAAATTGCAGGCCTTTCCTTTATTCTAGCCTCGCAATCAGCTAGTGAGTAAACACACAGTGGGAAAACACTTCCCTTTCCACTCAGGGCTCCCAAAGCCACTGACTCATCTGGTTTTTCCTAGAACTAAAGGCCCCACCAATCTCAGTCACCTCTGGTTCCCATCTGCCAACATGGCTTCTTACTCTGCAAAACTAGCTTCTCTTTCCCTCCCTTGCATCTTGGCTGTGGCAGCTTCTTCTTTTCTTCTTCCTCTTCTCCTTCTTCTCCTTCTTCTCCTTCTCCTTCTCCTTCTCCTTCTTCTCCTCCTCCTCCTCCTGATCTTCTTCTTCTTCTTCTTCTTCTTCTTCTTCTTCTTCTTCTTCTTCTTCTTCTTCTTCTTCTTCTTCTTTCTTCTTTCTTCTTCTTCTTCTTCCTCTTTCTCTTCTTCTTCCTCTTCCTCTTCTTCTTCCTCTTCTTATTCTTCTTCATTCTTTATTCTTTATTCTTTTTTCTTTCTCCTCCTCCCCCTTCTTCTTCTTCCTCTTCCTCTTCTTCTTCCTCTTCTTTCATCTTCTTTTTTCTTCTTCTTCTTCTACTTCTTCTTTCTTCTTCTTCTTCCTCTTTCTCTTCTTTCTTCTCTTCCTCTTCTTCTTCTTCCTTCTTCTTCTTCTTTCTTCTTCTTCTTCCTTCTTCTTCTTTCCTCTTCTTTCTTCTTCTTCTTCTTCTTCTTCTTCATTCTTTATTCTTTCTTCTTTCTTTCCTCCTCCTCCTCCTTCTTCTTCTTCCTCTTCCTCTTCTTCTTCCTCTTCTTTCACCTTCTTCTTCTTCTACTTCTTCTACTTCTTCTTTCTTCTTCTTCTTCTTCTTCTTCTTCTTCTTCTTCTTCTTTCTTCTTCTTCTTCTTCTTTCTTCTTCTTCTTCTTCTTCTTCTTCTTCTTCTTCTTCTTCATTCTTTATTCTTTCTCCTCTTTCTTTCCTCCTCCTCCTCCTTCTCTTCCTCCTCTTCCTCCTCCTTCTTCTTCTTCATTTTCTTCCTCTTCTTCTTCCTCCTCCTCCTCCTCCTCTTCCTCCTTCTTCTGCTCCTTCTTCTTCTTGTAAAAAACTACCTGGGCCCACAAAAACCTCTCCTCCAGCACACATTAGCATAACAATGGCCCCTTCCAAGCAGGAAGGTGATTAGCAATTTCAAACCAGTGCCATTTTTAACAACAAAAATGAGCACTTAGAAAATACAGATATTACAAACTTATTTGCCCCAAAACTAGGTACCTTCTATATATGATAAGTAATCCCAGTTATGGAAAATAAATACAAAGAAATGAATCCACCTAAGAAATATCAGCTCCCTTTCAAAGGATGGAATTTATGCAACATATGGGATGATTTTAGGTGCTATAAGGATAAATATTTCTTATCCTTCATTTAAATGGGAAATAAAACTTATATACAGAAATGAGCATTAAACAAGACTTACGGTTTAGTGATTTATCAGGAAACAAACAACCATGTAACTACCACCCAAGAAAAAGAACAATTGTCATTGCCATTGAAACATGGTGTTTCCCTTCTAATCAATACCCTCTTTTGCTTTTTCCCCAAAGAACCATTGTCTTGACTGTCATTGTATTTGATTCTGTGTTCTTTCTGTTCTTTCGTTGTTTGTATATACTAAGGTACACTCCTCAAGTTAGTTTTGATAATTATTTTAATTTCCTGTAAATGAAACTAGGTGATATGTATTCTTTGTGTCTGGCTAGTTTATTTTATTGCCTTATGTGATTCAGCCATGTAGATCTAGTTTCTTCACTTTCATTGCTATGTTGTATTATATTGCCAAATATAATTTATTCTATTATTGATGGATATTTGTACTGCTTCCCATTTTTAACTATTAACTATAATACTTTCTGAACATTCTTATACATGTCTCTTGGGATATATAGGCAGTGGTAGGATTCAGCCAGTTCACACAGGTTTGGCAGAACTGATACCTAATTTTTTGTTGAGTTTGGCGAACTGATTGCTAAAATGGCATTTATAATCAGAGTTCTCTCTATGGTGAGTGCCTGGGCAGCTGCCTAATGTGGAAATCACAAATTTACATTCCATAATTTTTTTAACATTCATCTGTACAACAGCATATTCTAAGTACCTGTAGTAATATTCATTCTGTCCATAGGTGAAAAAAATTGCAAGTGAGAATGCCAATCAAGAAGCAATATGGAAATATCTGAAATAACAGTTTTATTATTGTTTTTGATCAGGTATTATTTAATATTTTTTTCATTAATATTTTTAAACTCATAACATAATCTAGTTTTGTATACCTCTTTTATTGTTATTATTTAAATATTAAACACATGAAATAATAAACTACCTTTTAGTGTATCATTTTTTATACTTACAATGGTCATTAGAGCAGAAAACCCATTGTTAAATTATTTGAATCCCACCACTGTATATAGGCAGACATTTCTGTTGGGTATTTAGTAAAATAGTAAAATTGTTGGATCATAGGATATGTATTAATTCAACTTTACTACATGAGGAAAACTGTTTTCAAAGTGGTTGTTCCAATTTGTTACCAACAGAATTGATTGCTCCACATCCTCATCAATACTTGTCAGTCCTTTTAAATTTTAGCCATTCTGGTATGTTTGAGTAATGGTATCTCATTTTAGTTGCAATTAAAAAAAAATACCCATTTGTAAATAAAGGAGCCCAGAGGCATAAGATTAGCCGACTTGACTGTACTGGAGATTGTTTGTGCTTTACCAACAATCCTTTTATATTTTTCAACTTTAGGCACACAGCTAGGCTTCATAGCTAAACTCTTTTGGGTTATTATTATTATTGCTTTTTTATTATTTAGAAATTAAATTTAATAGGGTGACATTGATTAATAAGAGTATATAGATTTCAGCTGAACATCTCCATGGCATTTGAACTGTTGATTGCATTGTGTGCCCATCACACCTGGCCCCCCTTACTCCTCTCCCCCTGCCCTTTTCCCCTGGTAACCACTTCACTTTTATCTATGTCCATGAGTCTCAATTTTCTACCTCACCTATGTGTAAAATCATGTAGTTCTTAGCTTTTTCTGATTTACTTATTTTATTTAGTATAATGTTCTCAAGATCTATCTATGTTGTTGTAAATGGTAATATATCATCTTTTTATGGCTGAGTAGTATTCCATTTTGTGTGTGTGTGTGTGTGTGTGTGTGTGTGTGTTGAATATATAACATCTTCTTTATCCAATCCTCTGTCAAAGGACACTTTGGTTGTTTACATGTCTTGGTATTTTTGGTATGTTTGTGTAATGGTATCTCATTTTAATTTTAAGTTGCATAGTCCTGATTCTTAATGAAAATAAATACTTTTTTATATGTGTATTCACCATTTGGATATTCTCTTTTGTAAAGTGTTAAAATCTCTTGATTATAATATTTTGTCATTTTTCTTTTCCATATCAATTTTTTTAATATATTCTGGTTACTATGCTTTTCTTGGTAAGATATAGGTGTCTTTTAATGCAAAATTCTTAATTTTAATATAATCAATTTTTCAATTGTTTAAGAAAAGTGTTTTGTCTTCTAAGTATTTCCTATCTTAAAATCATAAAAATACACTTCTGTATTATTGTCCAGCAACTTTGTTGTATAGTTTGACATATTAAAATGTACAACCCACTTGGAACTTAACTTTGAGTAAGCTGTTAGGACACAGATTACACTATTTTCCATCACCATATATGGAAAACAGTATCTTTTTTCTACTAGTCTTCAGTGCCATTTTTTCATAAATCATTATCTAATATGCATGCGTCTGTGCCTGAAATTTTTACTTGTCTATTTTTTATCAATACTATACTGTTTTAATTCTTGTTGCTTCTTAAGTAAGTCATGACAGTTGGTAAAACATGCCTTCCCTTTTGTTTTTATTCTTCAGGTTTGTATTAAGTTCATTGGCTGGTTCTTTTTTCCCCTTTCCATATCAATTATAAAGTAAGTTCAGTGGTGTGCTAGCCAATTGGCTCTCTAGAGCAGTGGTTCTCAAACTTTTTGAAGTCAGGATGCATTTAAAATCTTATAAATAATTATAGGTGCACAATATACAAATTTCTGAAAAATATGTTATAATTAAGTCAAATATTAAAGAAAAAATATATAAAGTCCAAACATGCTTTTATGGTAATTAAATGAAATAAATACAACAAAATTAAATTTATTCTGACATTAAAAAACATTTTTATGTTACATTTTTTGAGTTATGCTTTTTAGAGTATGCAAAAAAGAGGAGTTAAAAAATGACAAAAAAAGGTATCTTTTTACGTATATGGATATATTCTTAGTAAGATTTAGTAAATTTGACAGGTCTCGGCACAAATGTGTTTTTTTTATTCTTGTGTTTATAAGAAATGAGCCTGATATGTCCTAGCGATTTCTTCATTGTTTGGGCATATATTTGAAAGGGAAACTCTCATTTCCTCATCAATACATTGAAGAAGTCCTCTTTTTTTACTCATAATTGTGTCGAGGGTAGAAAATCTTAATTCCATAAATAGGATGTTGAAAATTGTAGTAAAATGTTCAAAGCTTTTTTAGATATTGCCACATATTCTTCTTTTATAGAAGTCCAAAAGGCTTCAAGAGACAATTCCTTATGTTTAATCATCAATCCACGATCAGTGGATATAGCTGCCAGTTCTTCTTCTTCTGTTAATGTCAAACCAAAATCACTTAAAGCTTCCATGAATGAGTTTCTAATCCAACCGTATTGTTCAGTGTTAAGTGATGGAAAATGCTATAAATTAAATTCTACCCATCAACCTTCAAGTTCTATTTTATTTACACTTAACTTTTGCTCACTTCCAGAATCGGATTCTTCAATATTACACTTCTTTTTGAGAAATTTATCCATTTTATTTGGGTGTATTTATCTAGAAATAATATAATGATGAGTTAATATAATAATGATGTGTTAACAAAAAGAGTGGTATCTCCATAATGAAATGGTATAATAGAGTAACTATATTTATTTTTATATCTGGGTACATGCTGCGAGCCAGAGCAGCTAGCAATTCCAGGTCCTGAGTGGGAATAGTGAGGAATTAAGAAAATACATGGAATTAAGAAAATACGGGGTCGGGAGGGCCCTGTAATTGCTGCTGGTAAGAACAAAGTGCACCCAAAAACTACATCTTGCTTTATTTATAGGGCAAAATGAGGCCATTAGCAAATCTTAACTTTACACCAAACAAAGGATAGAAGAAACTTGCCTCCAGTCATTCTGGGGACCATGGGGGGGTAGTGTAAACAATCCAGCACCACAGCTTAACAGTCTTTTGCAACCTAATCAGGCAAGTGAGGTGGGAGGGTTGGGCAAACTGTCAGCTTATAGCCAATTCCCCACACCTCTGTCCCCCCAAAATCTAAACTCCAAAATCCCTCTTGGTCTTTTGGTCCCCAACAGGCATATAGTTCTCTGGAATACCATAGCGGGCACCTGGAAATTTTCTAGGTCGCACCAGTGTGCCCTGGCACACATTTTGAGAACCACTGCCCTAGAGGAAAAAATATCTCTGATTTGTTATGTTTGCCAATTTCCATACAGTAAATATTCCCATAATGACTGGTTTCAAGCCAACACAAGGACCACTGTAACTAGATTTGGATTGGATTGAATCTATAGATCTGTCTGAGCAAAACTAGCACATTTATAATAGTGAGTTGTCTACCCTAAGAATATGAAACATTTCTCCATTCATGTGTTTAGGTCTTTCTTCATTTCTTTTTATGATTTTTTCTTTTCTCTTTTCTTTCATAGAGATCCTACTCATCTTTTTTAGTTAAATGTATTACTAGAAACTTGATTTTTTATGATATAATATTCTTACACATAAAATATTATTGCATAAAAAGTTTTTATTTTTATTGTTAATGTGGAGAAATGCATTTTTTAAAAGGTTATATAATCTTGTACTCAGCAACTTTCCCTAACCTACATATACATTTAAAATTTATCTGTACTTTTTTTTTCAGTTTCTATATGTGGTCATTTTTGGTGTAAATAAAAATTTTATTTCATCATTTTTAATCTTTATGTCTTATATTTCTTCTCCTTACCTTGATGCATTGTATTCTAGTACAATGTTGAATAAATTATTGCGTACTGGCATTCTTAGCTTTATTTATTATTTATTTTTTACTAAGTCTATATAATGGCTTGTCTCATAGAGGAGAAAGCATAGAATAGATTAGATTTTGTTGCTGTGGCAAGCTCAGATTGTGTCAGACAGTTCTGATCATCTGCCGTACAGTACTGCTTGCAAAGCCATTCTTGTTTTATGTTAGATTTCAGAGTAAAAGCTTACAGCATTTAACTGTTAATGTGTTTTGATATAGGCCTATATTGTTCTTTGATTTGTGTTTCTTTGTTTTTGTACATGCCCTTATTACATTATGAAAGTTATTTTCTGGTGTTAGTTTGTTGAGGGTTTTTAATTATGAATGGTTACTGAATTTTATCAAATGCCTTTATCCATCTATTTAGACCATATTATTTTTCTTTTTATGCAGATGTAATGAATTACATTAATCTCTATTTTAATATTATACCAATCTCAAATTCTAGATAAGCTAGTCAATACATATTACTGATGTCAATTTGCTAAGTTTATTTAAAATTTTTACATCTATTGTCATGAGTATGATTACCTGTAATTTTTCTTTTTCTTAATATCCTTGTCAGGTTTTAAAGTTAAAGTAATCTGGTTTTTAAAAAAAAGATAAGGTATATTTCCCCTTTTTCTATTCTCTGGAAGAATTTGGATTTTACTTCTTTAAACATTTGTTTCAATTCACTGTTAAAAATAATTCTAGTAAAAGAAAAAGGGGGACTATTCCAGTTTTATATTTTTTCTTGTGATAGTTTTAGAAAGTTACATTGTTAGAAATTTCCATTACCTGCTACTTTATTTCCCCATGTATAAGATGCAATCTTTAAAAAAAGTTTGGTATCTAAAAACTGGGTGTGTCTTATACAGTGGCTGTAGATTTTTTTACTTGCACTTCCCACTTTTTTGCACTTGTCTTTGCGCTCATTGCTTAATGATGAATAAAACTTGAGTTCAATAATTTTAGGTAATATACTTTTTTTAATTTCAGGCCCCCAGATTAAGGTGTGTCTTATACATGGGAGTGTCTTTTACATGGGGAAATATGGTATTTTCAGAATGATTGGCAAAAAGTTGTTTATAATATCTTCTTGTAAACTTCTCAATGTCTATGAGAACTATAGTAAAGGTTCCTTTTCAGTGCTGATATTGATTTTTCAAGCCTTTTTCATTTTTCCTTCATTAATTTCAATATTTTGAAATTATATTTTACTAATGTCTTAAAAGAAACAATATCTGAATTGTTTTGATCTTCTCAATTGTTTATTTTTATTTTATTTTATTTTTTATTTTATTTTATTTTATTTTATAATTTTATTTTTAATGGGGCAACATCAATAAATCAGGATACATATATTCAAAGATAACAAGTCCAGGTTATCTTGTCGTTCACTTATGTTGCATACCCATCACCCAAAGTCAGATTGTCCTCTGTCACCTTCTATCTAGTTTTCTTTGTGCCCCTCCCCCTTTCCCTCTCCCTCTTCCCCCTCCCCCTGTAACCACCACACTCTTATCAATGTCTCTTAGTTTCGCTTTTATGTCCCACCTACGTATGGAATAATGCAGTTCTTGGTTTTTTCTGATTTACTTATTTCACTCCACATAATGTTATCAAGATCCCACCATTTTGTTGTAAATGATCCGATGTCATCATTTCTTATGGCTGAGTAGTATTCCATAGTGTATATGTGCCACACATCTTCTTTATCCAGTCATCTATTGACGGGCTTTTTGGTTGTTTCCATGTCCTGGCCACTGTGAACAATGCTGCAATGAACATGGGGCTGCATGTGTCTTTACATATCTATGTTTCTGAGTTTTGGGGGTATATACCCAGTAGAGGGATTGCTGGGTCATAAGGTAGTTCTATTTTCAGTTTTTTGAGGAACCACCATACTTTCTTCCATAATGGTTGTACTACTTTACATTCCCACCAACAGTGTATGAGGGTTCCTTTTTCTCCACAGCCTCTCCAACATTTGCTATTATCTGTCTTGTTAATAGCTAATCTAACAGGTGTGAGGTGGTATCTCATTGCAGTTTTGATTTGCATTTCTCTAATAACTAAAGAAGATGAGTATCTTTTCATATATCTGTTGGCCATTTGTATTTCTTCCTGGGAGAAGTGTCTGTTCATGTTCTCTTCCCATTTTTTTATTGGATTGTTCGTTTGTTGTTGAGTTTTATGAGTTCTTTGTATATTTTGGATATTAGGTCCTTATCTGAGCTGTTGTTCGAATTGTTTATTTTCTATATCATTTTTTTCTGCTGATAAACTATTTCTTCCTTCTTCTTTCTATGGATTTTATTTTATTGTTTTTTAATTTTTTGAGATAGAGGCATAGCTCATTCATTATCACCCTTTCTTCTTTTTGAATATGTGCTTTTAAAGCTTAAATTTTTCTCTAAGTATATCTTTAGCTATATCCCAGATATTTTGGTGTTTAGCAATTGTATAATCCTTCAGTTAAAAATATATTCATAATCTTCAATATATTCTCTTCATTAAATTATGATTTACTTAAATTTATATATTTTTAAATTTCTTTCTTTTTTTTTCTGAAGTTGGAAACGGGGAGGCAGTCAGACAGACTCCCGCATGCGCCCGACTGGGATCCACCTGGCATGCCCACAAGGGGGCGATGCTCTGCCCATCTGGGGTATCGCTCTGTTGCAACCAGAGCCATTCTAGCACCTGAGGCAGAGGCCACAGAGCCATCCTCAGTGCCCGGGCCAACTTTGCTCCAATGGAGCCTTGGCTGCGGGAGGAGAAGAGAGAGACAGAGAGGAAGGAGAGGGGGAGGGGTGGAGAAGCAGGTGGGCACCTCTCCTTTGTGCCCTGGCCGGTAATCGAATCCCGGACTCCTGCATGCCAGGCCGTTGCTCTACCACTGAGCCACCGGCCAGGGCCTAATTTCCAAATCAATAAGATTATAATAAAATATTTGTTATTGATATTTAAATTAATGTTATTGTGATTCTAAAAAAAAACTACTTTTTATGATTTTAATTCCTTTATAGATTCTTACTTAGTGGCCCATAATATATAAAATATATAAAATAAAATTTTGAATTGTCCCAGGTGTCCTTAAGAAAATTTTGTATTATTCAAATTTTAGGTGTATTATTTTGTGCATGTTAATTAAGTCATTTACTATTTGTATTATTTTACTGTATTGTAACTGATTTCCTGTCTACTTGCTTTTATTATAAAGAAAAGTATGTTATAATTTTACACTATAATTTTGAGTCTGTCAATTCCTTTTTACTGTTAATGGCTACTTTATGTAAGAGCTATGTCATTAGATGCATACAAATGTACAATTATTACAAAATATCCTTGTTTCTTTTTACCTTAAATTCTACTTTATCTGATATTATAATTATATAATCTTCATTTGGTAAATATTTTTCATCTGTTTACTTTCTATCTTCTTATGTCTGTAAGTTTTAAATGTCTCTTATAAAAAGAATATAGTTTTTAATACAGTCTGATAATGTTTGTCTTTATCTTTTAATTTGTGTATTTAGTCTATTTATATTTAATGTAATTACTGATATACTTGAATTTAAATCTACCATTTTATTATGAGTTTCTACTTCTTCTGCCTGCTTTTATTTTATTCTGTTTTTTCACCTTTATTTATATTGATAATAATTTAATTATTCCATTTTCCTTCTATTTCCTCACAAGTTTGACATTCACTATTCTTTTAGTAGTTATTTTAGAGATTATAGCATAGATTCTTATCAAAATCTAATATTGTTCTTTCAGACTCTCCCCAGACAATGCAAGCAGATCAAAGACATTAGAATAATTTAATTTAATTTACTCTCATTTTAATTAGAATTTCATTCCATTTATTTATAAATACCTTTATTTGGTGTATATTATATATATTAAGCCCAACAAAACACATTTATGCCTTACTTCCATAGTGAGTAATAATAATAATAATAATAATAATAATTTTTTGAAAGAAACAGAGAGTCAGAAAGAGGGATAGACTGGGACAGACAGACAGGAAGGGAGAGAGATGAGAAGCATCAGTTGTGGCACCTTAGTTGTTCACTGATTCATTTCTCATATGTGCCTTGACTGGGGGGGAGGGGTTACAGCAGAGCGAGTGACCCCTTGCTTAAGCCAGCAACCTTGGGCTCAAGCTGGTGACCTTGCTCAAACCATATGAGTCCATGCTTAAACCAGCGACCTTGGAGTTTTGAACCTGGGTCCTCCACATCCCAATCCGATGCTTTATCCACTGCACCACTGCCTGGTCAGGCATGAATGATTATTTTTATTTACTCACTTGTTTAGCTATTGTAGCCACTCTTCAAAAATAGGATGACAAAATTTGATTCAGTTGTCAAAACTAATGATACCAAATACATATAAAGAGAATATGAAATGGTTTATTACTCACTTCCTAAAACTGTCTGAGGAGTGCAGGTGTGATCTCCCAAGATCATCTCGAAAACTTGGGAGAGTAGAAAAAGGACACCAGCTTGGGGGTGGTTAGAGGCTGGGTCTGATATGAGGGTTCTTGTGCATAAGTAGGGGCTTGAATGGCTTAAATTTTTCACTGGCACCGAAGTAGGAGGCACCCAGGCTTTTTTATTAGCTTGATCAGATGTGGAACAGATGGGGAAGATAGAAGGGGTATACTTCAAAAGCTTTTAACAGTCAAACATCAAAACATACAGCCAGTCCTCATTACATCAGCCTTTGTATTGCTCTTCACTGCTTCCTACATTTCTAAGCTTCCATCTGAGAACTTTTTCATTCTAAAAAACATTCTTCGCTTATTTGCATCAATTTCAGAAGATATAAGGTAGACAGTTGTTAAACTTACTTTGGAGATATAATTTCATGCTTAGGTGATGTTCACTGCTTCAGCTGAACAGTCAGCTATTAGTCCAGTTATTGTTTTCTTACAAGTAAATCTTCCTATGACTGAATTTTAGACTTTTATTTTTACATTTTGGGGTTTTAGAAATTTTATCATCCAGTGCCTCAGTGTGAATTTCTTTTTCAGTTATTCTTTCTGGAATTTGTGGTGCTTCTTGAATCAATAGCATGATGTTTTTCTCCACTTTGGGGAGGTTTTTAGCTATTATCACTTCAAATTTTAAATCTGAATTAAATCTCACCTCTCATTGTGCTTCAAGCCTATTATTTTTCTTCTCTGTTTTTTGGACTCTATTTAAATGGTTTTTTTTAATGTATCCTCTACATTTCTTACTGTATTTTCTCTATTTATTATCATTTCATTCTTAGACGCTTCACTGAGGATATTCAAGGTAACTAAATCTCTCTCTCTTTTTTAAAAAAAATTTTCTGAAGTAAGAAGGGTGGAGGGCCCGGGAGAGGCAGACAGACTCCTGCATGCACCAAACTGGGATCCACCCAGCATTCCCACCAGGGGGCGATGCTTGGCCCCTCTAGGGTATTGCTCCGCTGCAATGGGAGCCATTCTAGTGCCTGGGGTGGAGGCCATAGAGCCATCCTCAGCACCCAGGCCAACTTTGCTCCAGTGGAGCCTTGGTTGTAGGAGGGAAAAAGAGAGATAGAGAGAAAGGAGAGGGAAAGGGTAGAGAAGCAGATGGTCGCTTCAGCTGTGTGTCCTGGCCAGGAATCCAACAGGGACTTTCACACGCTGGGCAGATGCTCTACTGCTGAGCCAACTGGCCAGGGCCACTAAATCTCTCTTTGTGTATGATCTACTAACTTTGCAGACCAGAAGGATTGACAGGCAATATTTAAAATGATGAAAAGTAAGGGTCTACAACCAAGATTACTCCACTCAGCAAAGCTATCATTTAGAATCAAAGGAAATATAAAGAGGTTCCAGAAAAGTAAAAAAGTCCCCCCATTACCCTCTTTAATTAAAAAATTAAAGGAATTCATCACCACCAAACCAATATAATAAGAAATTTTAAAGGGTATGTTTTAAGAAGAAGAAGAAAAAAGAACAGAAATGTGAATAATAAAATAGCAATAAATGCATACTCGTCAATAATTAAATCTAAAAAACAAAATAAGAAGAACAGAAAGATTCATAGACAGAACATTTTGACAGTTGCCACATGGGAAGGGGGCAGGGAATGAGTGAAAAAGGTGAAGAGATCAAGAAGTACAAATTGGAAGGAAGTTACAGAGTAGTCATGGGGATGGACAGTACAGTATAGGGAATGTGGTCAATAATATTCTAATAACTATGTATGATGTCATGTGGGTAGGAAATTTATTGGGATGCTCACTTAGTAAATTATATAATGTCTAATCACTGGGGTGTACCCCTGAAACTAATGTAATATTGTATGTCAACTATAATTAAAAAATAAAAAAATTCAAATAAAGAATTACAATTGATTGGATTTAACACTATCAGCACTTTCTACCATTACCTCATCAGTAAAGTAAAGCAACCATGGTACACAATACAGAACACACTGTAAAGTAAAAAAGAGAGAGAGAAAAAAATCATTCCATCACAATACATGTCACCTTTTTTCTTATACCTTTTGTCATTCACAGCTGATTTCATTTCTTACATGTTGCTCTTTTATTTTCTTTCTACTTCACTGCTTTGGGACATTTTTCTTTCTAAAAACTGACGTTAATATGATTAGTGCTAGTGATTTACTCGTATAAAGAAAAAAATATTTTTTAAAAATGTTGGCATAACAACGATGCCATCTTATAAATTAATTGCCAAATAAACTGTCTAAATGGTTTTTTTTATTGAACTCAAGTTTTATTCATCATAAAATTAATACAACACCTCATCACTGTCAAAACTCCCATCCATTAGCTTGTCCTCTCTGTGTCTAATGACGAATCATTGTCTTCAAATATGATCTTTGTGTGAAATCATACAGTTTTTAGCTTTTTAAAATTTACTTATTTCACTCAGTATAATGTTCTCAAGGTCCATCTGTGTTATCGTAATGTCACTATGTTATCGAAATGTCATTACTTGTGGCTGAGTAGTATTCCATTGTATATATGTACCAGGTCTTCTTTATCCAATCCTCTATCAAGGGACACTTTGGTTGTTTCTATGTCTTGGCCACTGAATAATGCTGCGATGAAGATGAGGGTGCATGTGTCTTTATGTATCAATATTTTCGAGCTTTTGGGGGTAGATACCCAGTAGAGGAATTGCTGGGTCATATGGTAGTTCTATTCTTAATTTTTTGAGGAACCATCATACTTTCTTCCATAATGGCTGTACTATGTAATTTGCATTCCTACCAACAATGAATGAGGGTTTCTTTTTCTCCACAGCCTCTCCAACATTTGTTATTACCTGTCTTGTTGATAATAGCCAATCAAACACATGTGAGGTGGTATCTCATTGTAGTTTTGATATGCATTTCTTGAATAGCTAGTAAAGATCAGCATCTTTTTCATATATCTTTTGGCCATTTGTATGTCCTCTTGGGAGATGTGTCTGTTCAGGTCCTCTACCTATTTTTTTTTAATAATTAAATTTTTATTAATTTTAATGGGGTGACATCAATAAATCAGGGTACATATATTCAAAGAAAACATGTCCAGGTTATCTTGTCATTCAATTATGTTGCATATCCATCACCCAAAGTCAGATTGTCCTCCGTCACCTTCTATCTAGTTTTCTTTGTGCCACTCCCCCTCTCCCTCCTTCCCTCCCCCTGCCCCCCCGTAACCACCACACTCTTGTCCATGTCTCTTAGTCTCATTTTTATGTCCCAACAATGTGTGGAATCCTGCAGATCTTGTTTTTTTTCTGATTTACTTATTTAACTCCGTATAATGTTATCAAGATCCCACCATTTTGTTGTAAGTGATCTGACGTCATCATTTCTTATGGCTGGATAGTATAACATGGTGTATATGTGCCACATCTTTTTTATCCAGTCTTCTATTTTTTTTACAGTGATTAAAGTCTTTAAGCAAACTCTTGGCCAATACAGCAAGAATCCATAAAAGAGTAGTGTCCTTAACAAGTTCACCAAGTCCAAGTTGGCCCCAACACCATGCCAAGTCCCTGATAAATGCAACCCAACCCCAGTTCAGTCTGTTAGGAGCTGTCCCAAGGAGCAGGAGTCCAGGAAAAGTCCGCATGGCACTGGAATTGTTGTCATAATTCTATACTTTGCAGCTCACATCCAAGTCCCAATGACCGCTGCTTCTAGCTGGTAATGATTCAGGTAGTCTGGAAAAGCCATCTGCAGCATGTGTGGATATGGAGCTTCTGTTCTCCTCTGCCTGGAGAGATGAGACCAGGTTGCTTTTCCCTGAAGCTCTGCGACTGTGGCTTGGTAAAGAGAACCTTGGGATACACTAAGCAGTCTCGGTGTGGCTTCTTCAGTGTTCCTTGGTTGAAGAGTCCTCTTAGTTTAGTCCAAAGTTGGTTTTTAAAGATGATAGTTCTTAAAATTATTTTGTAATCCACTTTGGTTCTGGGAGGTGGATGCTGGTACGTCCGCCTACTCCAGCGCCAGCTTGTCTTCTCCTAAATGATTTTTTTTAATGTTCACAATTTGGGTGCATTTTGGAATATAGTGGGACAAACAAAATACTCCTTATGTTAGACACAATACAAACCAATCCTCTTAATTGCTTGAGCAATAAAATGCTAATTTATTGTTTTAATTGTTTTTATTTTTTAAATTAATATTATTGGGGTAACATTGGTGAATAAAATTACATAGGTTTTAGGTATACAATTCCATACTACATCATCTGTACACTGCATTGTGTTCACCACCCAAGTCAAGTCTCCTTCTATCACCATTAGTCCCCCCATTACCCTCTTTAATTAAAAAATTGGACAAAGAAAAAATGAGTACCTTCTATTTTTATGCTCATAAAAGTACCTAGGAGGCCCTTTCAATACTTCTACATTTATCTCTAAATTTTCTTTTAATTAAGTCTGTGTTTAAAGCACCATTAAAGATAAATAAGATCAATAGTTTATTTTTTTTAAAGAAAGAAAAAGAAAATTTAGATGAAGAGAACTATTCTTTAATTTTGAATTAGAGAACACTATAGGGTTCATAATCACTTCTGTGTTCAACTCAGGGTTAAAAAGATGCATCAGTAAGAAAAGTACCAAAGAGATTGAAGTCATTTGGAAAACAAAGATAAGAATTCTCTGGTTCTAACTTATACTTTTTGTTTTGATGCAACCAAGTTGTTTTTCTAGGTATGTATCCTGTGACTTTGTTCATAATCACCATTGGAAAGAGTTGCATCAAAGCTTTACCCATCCCAGAGGCCTATGAATAATTTTAATTTTAAAAAAATCTATAGAAGTTGTATTATAGGTGTAAAGCCAGTATACACGGCCACCATCACAGTCGCCTGGCCCATGCAGGTTCACATTAGATTCAGACAGACGGTAATGAAACAATGGAGCCAAGAACTGGTGGGCCATTACCTTTAATCCTAGCTTGCACCTGGCAGGCAAATAAAAACACACACTGGGCTCCAAAACCCACTTATTCAGTGCTCACAAAGCTACTGACTTACCCGAGTTTCCGAGAATCAAAGGTTTCTAGCTCACCAGCCTTATTCACCTCTGTTCCCCATCTCCGTCTCTCTGCACAAACTCTGCACAAATGGCTTCTCCTTCAGCACTCTGCCATCTTGGCTACTTCTCCTGGCCTCCTCCACGTGGCCTCTCTCTGCTCTCCTCTCTGCTCTCTCCTCTAATGCTAATCTCAGGAACCGAGAGAGCAAGCTACTGGTCTGTCCCACTTTATAGTGCAGAAATCAAAACCTTTAATCCAATATATAAAATAGGGAAGTCTCTAATACAAAGTCACTTATCTGAGATATGAGGGGATTGTACCACCCCACATCAAAAATGGTGGGAAAGGCTTAGTCCTAAAACCAAACCCCAGGCTACAAGGATCCTGCCTGCCCACAGCCCTCCCCCAACACACATTAATATCACCTGAGCGATGGGCTTCCACGTGGGCAGCGCCATCTTTAACAAAGTGAGTATAATACATTTTATCTGCCTAACAGTAGGAAATAACAAAACAGAAATCAAGTACAGTTGACCAAAAAACCCAAGAGGTTTTTTTTTTTGAAAACATAAATTAAATATATATGCCTCTAGAAATATTGATCAAGAAAAAACAAAATGGGAAGCTAATAAATAAAATATTAGGCTTGAAAAAGGATAGAACTATAGGTTAAAGAAATTTAAAAATAAATAAGAAAATATTATTATTATTTTATTCAAATAAATTTGAAAATTTTAAATAGAAAAAGTATTAAATTCTCATAAGAAAATTAAATATTTTTATGACCTTGGTGTAGACAAGGATAATTTGTACAAGATAAAAAAAGCTTCACCCATAATGGAAAACATTGATGGACTTGTCTGTATTAAAATTCAAAACTTCTCTTTGTCAAAGATACCATTTTAAAAATGGAAAGACAGGGAGAAGAAAGATGGTGACGGAGTAGGCAAATGTTTCAACAGCCACTTCCCAGGGCCAAATTGGATTACAACTTAATTTTTAAAAAATCATCCTGAAAAACCAACTTTGGACTAAACTAAGAGGAATCTATAACCAAAGATCACCGAAGAAGCGACACCGAGACTGGTAGGAAGGGCGGGGATGCAGAAAGGGCTGCCCTGTTCCCAGCAGCAAGCAGCAGCCCAGAGGGACTCTCATGGCAGGGTGGGTTGCACTGATAGGTGTAGGACCTCTGTCCCAGACTGGAGCCCCAGACTAGAGCCCCAGAGCCTAGAAGAGGTGCCTAGACAGCATTTAGCTGTGAAAAGAACAAGGTTTCTGTCTGTGAGAAAGAGATACACCTCTCGGATACAGATTCCGTTTTAAAGGGCCTGCACAGAAAACCTTCTTCACAGCTACTTACCTGGGGCTCTGGGAGGTTGAGCAGAGAGGACTGGAGTTGCAGGAGGAGAGTTTAAAGTTGGAGGCCCAGGGAGAGACACTGTGGGTATGGGAGACAGCCACCAGAACCCCTGTGCAGAATAATTCTCCAGTACTGCAATCACCATCTTTTTGGGGTGGAGCAATCCCTCTAAGTGGCATCAGCCTGCAGAAAAGCAGCTGCTCCACCCTCAGGAATCTCTCCTACCCTGGGAATGGCGACTGGTTGTTCTGAGAGGCCAGGAGGCTGTGGGCATGTCAGTGACTCAGATTTTTAGTGTTCAGACCAGAGCTCCCCCCCACACACTCTCCCGAGTCTATGACTGGTGATTCCACCTCAAAAGAGACTCAGCTGAAACTGTCCAGAGAGGGGGCAGACCACATCTCTGGGTCTCAGGGGCCACACCCACCAGACTCCTGGGGCCACACCCTACAGAAGTCTCAGAAAAAAGTCTGGATAGACTGACACCTGGGGCCAAGGGGCTTAGCCACACACTACCCTTTCTAATTGATGAATTGCTGCAGGCTCTAGACCAGGAATGGTCAACCTTTCTATACCTACCGTCCACTTTTGTATCTCTGTTAGTAGTAAAATTTTCTAACCACCCACCAGTTCCACAGTAATGGTGATTTATAAAGTAGGGAAGTAACTTTACTTTATAAAATTTATAAAGCACAGTTACAGCAAGTTAAAGCATATAATAATAATACTTACCAAGTACTTTATGTCGGATTTTCACTAATTTTGGCAGAATAAATCTTTATAAAACAACTTACTATACTTAAATCTATCTTTTTATTTATACTTTGGTTGCTCCACTACCGCCCACCATGAAAGCTGGAATGCCCACTAGTGAGGGGTAAGAACCAGGTTGACTACCACTGCTCTAGACTCTATAAGAGGCATTTTCAGTGGCTGAGCCCAACAAGCAGCCAGCAGACAGGCTGCAGGAGGCAAGACTCAGGGAAAGTTGGCCATTTAAACAGACATCCCGCCAGGCCCAGAGTGGGTAAAAGCTATCCTCGGTGTGCAGCTGGTATTTCCATGTACACCTAGGCCCAAAACTCTGAATTGTTTGTAGCACCAAGAAGGTTGCTGAGGGCCAGTCATGGGCAGTGTTTCCTACTGATCTGTGCTGGGCTCCTGCTAGGGAGGCACAGGGCTGGCACATCCAGGGGCCAGCTGTGGAAATCATTGATTCAGAACATAACAACCCTTGCTAGAATAATATCCTAAGGAAAAGCTCCTCACACCAGGCCCAGCTGAGATGAGTTCCACTCTCTGTGATCAGCATAGGCACAGTGGCCTATGTGCATTGGATAGGGTGGAGCTTCACAGACAGCCGGCCTGGATATTCTGTCCTGCTAGGCTAGATCCCTCAGGGGGAAGGGAGAGAGGCATGGAGCATGGACATTTAAAGTGTGGTTCCCTGTGAGTCTATTGTTGGATCTGGTCGAGGGGCTTAGCCAACTTTGGGATGGGCACAGTCAGCCACAGGAGAGGACTATCTCAGTCTTTCTCCCTGAGTCCGGGGTCTCAACAGCTGAAAGAACTTCTGCAGAGTGGACTGTCGGCCATACTTGGTTTGAAACTACTGCTCACTTTGTTGGGGAGAAATAAAATTTGAGTATCCAGCAGTGGGTGAGGAATCAAGCTCTGGAGTAGGGGCCATATTCTCTGTACTGAGCCCCTGACCAAGAGACTCCTGAAGTAGAGGGTCCCACTAACATTGTATTCACAACCTCAGCTTCCATAACCCACCAAGCATGCACCCTGTAGAAGGGTTGGGTGGCTGAGGCCAGTCTGAGCCCACACTACAGTGTTTCTACAGAAGACTCTGTGGAGGACCAGGCAGCTGCAAGAGGAGGACAGAAGCTGAAAAGTGGAGACAAATCTTACAGAACTTGGAGCTTTTACAGAGCTCTTGTCATCTCTAAGCAGGAGGAAGCTGATCCTTATACAAAGGTTGGCCCCTCCCACAGTACCCAGACACAGAAAATGCAAACACAAACAGCAAAAAGTGCTGTAACTGCAGACTGGTAACCCACAGTGGGTTACCAAAAAAAAGGTGATGCTAACCCAAGAAGATCTAGAGCCAACACAACTGGTAGTGGGTGGCAGACAGCACCAACCCTAGACTCAACTACCTACACAAGCAGCATGCCCAAAGACTGAGTCTAGCAGGGACCAAACCCTGTGGACAATAAATATGCCCAACAGGACAGACATTGCACAGTGTATAATACACATAATCAAGGTTGACACTTATTAAAAAATCAACACACAGTAAGTGCTGGTGAGGGTGTGCTAAAAAGGGAGCCCTCCTGCACTGCTGGTGGGAATGAAGACTTGTATAGCCCCTGTGCAAAACTGTATGGAGTTTCCTCAAACACTTAAAAATGGAACTGCCTTTTGACCCAGCTATCGCACTTTTAGGAATATATCCTAATAGTACCACATAATTTATTCAAAAGAAGATATGCACCCACATGTTTATTGCAGCATTGTTTACAATAGCCAAGATCTGGAAACAGCCCAAGTGTCCATCAGTTGACAAGTGGATTAAAAAGCAGTGGTACATATACACAATGGAATACTACACAACTGTGAAAAAGAAGGAAATCTTACCTTTGTGACAGCATGGATGGACCTGGAGATTATTATGCTAAGTGAAATAAGCCAGGCAGAGAAAGAAAAATATCATATGATCACACTTATATGTGGAATCTAGTGAACAAAATGAACTAAGGATCAGAATATAGGCAGAGACAGGGTCACAGGGACTAGAGGAACAGATGTCAGAGGGATGAAGTGATGGGATCAGAGAAGGTAAAGGGATTAGTGAAACTATATATATGTAACACAGAGATACAGAAAACAGGACAGCAAATCCTAGAGAGAGGGAGGGAGGGAGTTAGGGAAAGGGGGCAAAGGTGATATAAAAGGGGACACAGGGGTGGGGGGGTGAGGAAGTTATATTCAGTGGGACACTTGAATCCATGTAAAATATATAAATTAAAAATTGATGAAAATTTAAAAAATCATTTTGTGATGAATAAAACGAGTTCATTTAAAAAAATAAATGAAAAGACAAGCCTCAGTTAGGAAAACATATTTAATATATGTATAACTAATAAAGGAACGGCATTAAAAATGTACAGTTTTAAATGCATCCTAAAATCAAAACAAATCTTACAAATAATCTAACATAAAAATACTGAAAGATATTTAGATATTTCACAGAGAAAGGCCTATAAGTGTCCCCTGTTGGGGGAAACATAAAATATGTAAAGTGAAACATACAGATAATAAACTCACTGAGATTCCCACCTGATTGGCAATTGTCTTTTAAAAAATCTGACAATACCAAGTGTTTAAAGTATGTGAAACAGTAAATCTTAAATATTTTGCGCTTAAAATATAAATTGTTATAATCACTTTAGAAAATAAGTTCGGGCCCTGGCCAGTTAGCTCAGTGGCAGAGCATCGGCCTGGCATGTGGGAGTCTCAGGTTCGATTCCTGACCAGGGCACACAGGAGAAGTGCCCATCTGCTTCTCCACCCCTCCCCCTCTCCTTCCTCTCTGTCTCTCTCTTCCCCTACCACAGCCAAGGCTCCATTGGAGCAAAGTTGGCCCGGGTGCTGAGGATGGCTTTATGGCCTCTGCCTCAGGCGCTAGAGTGGCTCTGATGGCAATAGAGCGACGCCCCAGATGGGCAGAGCATCACCCCCTGGTGGGCGTGCCAGGTGGATCCCGGTCGGGCGCATGTGGGAGTCTGTCTGAACTGCCTCCCCATTTCCAACTTCAGAAAAATACAAAAAAAAAAAAAAAAAAAAAAAAGAAAAGAAAATAAGTTCGGCATTAACACATTTGAAGATGTATAAACCATATACTCCAAAAATTCACTCCTTGCATATATTCCAGAAAATATTTCCATATGTGCATTGGAAGATTTATACAAAGGTTTTTAAGCAGCAGTGTGTAAAATAAGGGGAAAATACTGGAAACAACTATAATGGACAGATTCCTTTTGGTTTATTTATATAATGGAACACTATAACAACTCTATCCACATTATATAGATGAACTCCAAAAATTTAACTCACAAAAGAATACATATTTTATGACTTTGTTTGTTTAAAGTTTGTAAACATTCAAAACAAAGCAATATCTATTCAGGAGTTATAATAGGTACATTGTATTATTTATTCAAACTATTCTTTCTATCTTTGTCATGGATTGCACTTTCTACAACTTTGATGTTACCACCAGCCTTATGACTTACTTTGGCCAATTGAATGTGAGCAGAAATGATGCTCTGAGAACTTTAAGAGTCACCTTGGGGTTCCGCCATTACTGTTCTCCATCGACCATATGACATGTCCCAGATAGGGGCTGTTTTTTCACCCTGAAAGAGAACACAGGGACTAAAGCTTCAGTCAAACCACAGCCAATGTAGAATTGTGTAGCATGAACAAAATATAATTTTTTGTGTTTGTAAGCAATAGAGATTTAGAAATTGTTATTGCAGAAGTAGATGCTGCCATAACCAAACCCCTTAATTCTGCCCCCTGACTCTGTTGGCAGAGTGATGGTAATGATATGGGGACAAGAAGAATGGCAGCCCATTATGCAGGAGTGAAACAAGTTCATGAAACCATAGCTACAATAACATAAAAAGTAGATCATATATGGAATGACTATGTGACCTTAGGCAAAGAGATGGTGGGAAAGTATATTACTAGCATGTCTGTTTGCTGTTGGCTGCATTTAACATGGTGGTACAGAAAAAGAAATGAGCTCACAAAAGAATTGGCCAGTTTATAAGTGAAGATGAAAAAAAATAAAGTCAGAAATCAAGGGACTTAAAGGGTTGGAAAGTGCAATTTATTCTCATATCTAAAAGTAAAACTTGAGAATACCTCTGAGAGACAAAAGTTAATTAAAACTTAGCTTTTGGAAGTCATAAACCAAATCAAAGATGTTAAGGGTGCCTTTTGTTGAACCAATGATGGCAATAACTGGTTAATCTGTTCAGGTCACAATGGCTTAAAAGATGGCATATGTTATAGTTCTTCTACAGAAATCTTATAAGCTCAAAAACAAAACGTCTATGCCTCTATGTTTATTTTTTGTTTGTTTGTTTGTTTTGTTTTGTTTTTTTACAGAGATGGACAGAGTCAGAGGGAGGGACAGATAGAAATGGAGAGAGATGAGAAGCATCAATCATTAATTTTTCCTTGCAACACCTTAGTTGTTCATTGATTGCTTTCTCATTTGTGCCTTGACCACGGGCCTTCAGCAGACCGAGTAACCCCTTGCTCAAGCCAGCGACCTTGGGTCTAAGCTGGTGAGCTTCGCTCAAACCAGATGAGACCACGCTCAGGCTGGTGACCTCGGGGTCTCAAACCTGGGTCCTCTGCATCCCAGTACGATGCTCTATCCACTGTGCAACCACCTGGTCTGGCTATGCCTCTATGTTTTAAGGAAAGAGAGGAATGTCTTGAAAAGAATTCCTGAGGTAGATGTTGGTAAAAAAAAAAAAAAAAAAAAAAAAGCTGATGAAGTTGTTGGGAGAATTATACTGCCAAAATACACATCAGCCTAGATTGAAATGACTCTTGTCTAAATCTAAGAGCAGGAAGCAAGAAAATTTTAGTCCCCAAAGGAGCATATTCTCCAATGCCCTTTGCAGATGTGGCTCAGTAAGGATAATGGTAAAGGAAGAATTACCCAGAGAGGGTGGAGACAAGAGTTGTCTATAACAATGGCTTGGGGAACTAGACAAAGAGAGCAGAGTGAGCCCAATGAAAAGGTATATCTTCCCTCTTTCCATGGTAGAGGGCCCTCAAAACATTTGCCCAGTTGTATCAGAATTGCTATGCTCAGCAGACAGTTTTACTTTTAGCTCATGTATCTACAAATGAAGAGCCATATCTAGACCTGATGTTAAGGAGATCACAAAATTTTGAAATCAGAATGTGATTCTGTGAAGGGATACATCATTTAAGCTGTTTTCCTTGAGGATGGGGGGTATGTTATTATGAAGAAGAGTAAGATATGAGTAGGACCAAAAGAGCAGAATGAGGCCAATCTTATTATTGTTTCTCCCTATCGACTTTTTTTTTGTCTTGTTTTTTATAAATAAATTTTTATTAATGTTAATGGGGTTACATCAATAAATCATTCAATACATATATTCAAAGAAAACATGTCCAGGTTATCTTGTCATTCAATTATGTTGCATACCCATCACCCAAAGTCAGATTGTCCTCCATCACCCTCTATCTAGTTTTCTTTGCACCACTCCCACTCCCCCTTTCTCTCTCCCTCCTTCCCTCCCGCGCCCCCCTCCCCCCACCCCCGGTAACCACCACATTCTTGTCCGTGTCTCTTAGTCTCATTTTTATGTCCCACCAATGTATGGAATCTGGTAGTTCTTGGTTTTTTTCTGATTTACTTATTTCACTCCGTATAATGTTATCAAGATCCCACCATTTTGTTGTAAATGATCCGATGTCATCATTTCTTATGGCTGAGTAGTATTCCATAGTGTATATGTGCCACATCTTTTTTATCCAGTCTTCTGTTGAAGGGCTTTTTGATTGTTTCCATGTCCTGGCCACTGTGAACAGTGCTGCAATGAACATGGGGCTGCATGTGTCTTTACGTATCAATGTTTCTGAGTTTTGGGGCTATATACCCAGTAGAGGGATTGCTGGGTCATAAGGTAGTTCTATTTTCAGTTTTTTGAGGAACCACCATACTTTCTTCCATAATGGTTGTACTACTTTACATTCCCACCAACAGTGAATGAGAGTTCCTTTTTCTCCACAGCCTCTCCAACATTTGCTATTACCTGTCTTGTTGATAATCGCTAATCTAACAGGTGTGAGGTGGTATCTCATTGTAGTTTTGATTTGCATTTCTCTAATAACTAATGAAGATGAGCATCTCTTCATATATCTGTTGGCCATTTGTATTTCTTCCTGGGAGAAGTGTCTGTTCATGTCCTCTTCCTGTTTTTTTTTATTGGATTGTTTGTTTGTTTGTTTGTTGTTGAGTTTTATGAGTTCTTTGTATATTTTGGATATTAGGCCCTTATCTGAGCTGTTGTTTAAAAATATCATTTCCCATTTAGTTGGCTGTCTGTTTATTTTGTTGTCAGTTTCTCTTGCTGAGCAAAAACTTTTTAGTCTGATGTAGTCCCATTCATTTATCTTTACCTTCACTTCTCTTGCCTTTGGAGTCAAATTCATAAAATGCTCTTTAAAATCCAGGTCCATGAGTTTAGTACCTATGTCTTCTATGTACTTTATTATTTCAGGTCTTATATTTAGGTTTTTGATCTATTTTGAATTAATTTTCATACAAGGGAACAAGCTGTAGTCGAGTTTCATTCTTTTGCATGTGGTTTTCCAGTTTTCCCAGCACCATTTGTTGAAGAGGCTTTCTTTTCTCCATGTGTGGTGTTGGCCCCTTTATCAAAAATTATTTGACCATATATATGTGGTTTTATTTCTGGACTTTCTATTCTGTTCTATTGGTCTGAGTGTCTATTTTTCTACCAATAGCATGCTGTTTTTATTGTCGTGGCCCTATAATATAGTTTGAAGTCAGGTATTGTAATGCCCCCGCTTCATTCTTTTTCTTTAGGATTGCTTTGTCTATTTGGTGTTTTTTATAGTTCCATATAAATCTGATGATTTTTTGTTCCATTTCTTTAAAAAATGTCATAGGAATTTTGATGGGAATTGCATTAAATTTATAAATTGCTTTAGGTAATATGGCCATTTTGATTATATTTATTCTTTCTATCCAAGAACAAGGAATATTTTTTCATCTCATTGTATCTTTTTCGATTTCTATTAACAATGCTTTGTAGTTTTTGTTATATAGGTCCTTTACATTCTTTGTTATGTTTATTCCTAAGTATTTTTGTTGTTGTTGTTGCAATCATGAAGGGGATTATTTTTTTTAGTTCGTTTTCTAATATTTCATTGTTGGCATATAGAAAGGCTATGGACTTTTGTATGTTAATTTTGTATCCTGCGACCTTACTGTATTGGTTTATTGTTTCTAGTAGTCTTTTTGTGTAGTCTTGGGGTTTTCGATATATAGGATCATATCATCTGCAAAAAGTGATACCTTTACTTCTTTTTTTTTCGATATGATGCCTTTTATTTCTTTCTCTTGTCTGATTGCTCTGGCCAGAACTTCTAGCACCACGTTAGATAAGAGAGGACAACCCTGTCTTGTTCCTGATTTAAGGTGGAAAGTCCTCAGTTTTATGCCATTTAATATGATGTTGGCTGATGGGTTATCATATATGGCCTTTATCATGTTGAGATATTTTCCTTCTATACCCATTTTGTTGAGTGTCTTAAACATAAAGTTGTGTTGTATTTTATCAAATGCCTTTTCTGCATCTATTGATAAGATCATGTGGTTTTTGTTCTTTCTTTTGTTGATATGGTGTATTACGTTAACCATTTTACGTATGTTGAACCATCCTTGAGATTCTGGGATGAATCCCACTTGATCATGATGTATTATTTTTTTAATATATTGTTGTATTCGATTTGCCAGTATTTTGTTTAGTATTTTAGCATCTGTATTCATTAGAGATATTGGTCTGTAATTTTCTTTTGTTGTGCCGTCCTTGCCAGGTTTTGGTTATGAGAGTTATGTTGGCCTCATAAAATGTGTTTGGAAGTATTGCTTCTTCTTCAATTTTTTGGAAGACTTTGAGTAGAATAGAAACCAAGTCTTCTTTGAATGTTTGATAGAATTCACTAGTATAACCGTCTGGGCCTGGACTTTTATTTTTGGGGAGGTTTTTAATAGTTTTCTCTATTTCCTCCCTGCTAATTGGTCTGTTTAGGCTTTCTGCTTCTTCTTGATTCAGTCTAGGAAGGTTGTATTGTTCTAGGAATTTATCCATTTCTTCTAGATTGTTGAATTTCATGGCATATAGTTTTTTGTAGCATTCTACAATAATTCTCTGTATATCTATGATGTCTGTGGTGATTTCTCCTCTTTCATTTTGGATTTTGTTTATATGAGTCCTTTCTCTTTTTTCCTTGGTGAGTCTTGCCAAGGGTTTGTCAATTTTGTTGATCTTTTCAAAGAACCAGCTCCTTGTTCTATTAATTTTTTCTATAGTTTTTCTGTTCTCTATTTCATTTATTTCTGCTTTGATTTTTATTATTTCCTTTCTTCGGCTGGTTTTGGGTTGTCTTTGTTCTTCTTTTTCTAGTTCCTTAAGGTGTGAAGTTAAGTGGTTCACTTGGGCTCTCTCTTGTTTGTTCATATAGGCCTGAAGTGACATGAACTTCCCTCTTGTTACTGCTTTTGCTGCATCCCAGAGATTCTGATATGTCGTATTGTCATTTTCTGTATATATCTTTTGATCTCTGCACTTATTTCTTCTTTGACCCATTCATTTTTTAAAAGTATGTTGTTTAGTTTCCACATTTTTGTGAGTTTTTCTCCCTTTTTTTGCAGTAGAATTCTAGTTTCAAGGCTTTATGATCAGAAAATATGCTTGGTACAACTTTGATTTTTCTGAATTTGCTGATGTTATTTTTGTGGCCCAACATATGGTCAATTCTTGAGAATGTTCCATGTGCACTAGAGAAAAATGTATGCTCTGTCGCTTTGGGTTGAAGTGTCCTGTAGATGTCTTTCACATCCAGGTGCTCTAGTGTTTTGTTTAAGGCCAATATATCTTTATTGATTTTTTGTTTGGATGAATGATCTAGAGCCATCAGTGGTGTATTGAGGTTTCCAAGTATGATTGTATTTTTGTCAGTTTTTGTTTTAAGGTCAATAAGTAGCTATCTTATATATTTTGGTGCTCCTTGGTTTGGTGCATATATATTAAGAATTGTTATGTTTTCTTGATTCAGTATCCCCTTAATCATTATGAAATGACTATTTTTGTCTCTGAGTACATTTTCTGTTTTGTAGTCAGCATTATTAGATATGAGTATTGCTACACCAGCTTTTTTTTGGATGTTATTTGCTTGGATTATTGTTTTCCAGCCTTTCACTTTGAATTTGTTTTTATCCTTGTTGCTCAGATCTGTTTCCTGTAGGCAGCGTACAGTTGGATTTTCTTTTTTAATCCATTCTGCTACTCTGTATCTTTTTATTGGTGAGTTTAATTCATTTACAGTTAGTGTAATTATTGACACTTGTGTGTTTCCTATTGCCATTTTATAAATTGCTTTCTGTTAGTTTTGTATCTTGTTTAATTCTTCTCTTTTATTTTTCTATCATTTGTTTTTGTGTGTTTGTATTCCATACTTCTTTCCTCTGTTGTTACCTTTTTTAAGTCATGTGCTTCTGTGGTGGTTTTTTCAAGGGTGGTTACCATTAAGTAATGAAAGGAGTACCTACCATATCCATTGTAACGACTGTCTTTATTTTTTAAGTTACTATCATTTTCTGTAGGGGACCATACATCCCTGTCCTTTGCATGTATCTTGTAGCAACCCTCCCTGTGATATATCCCCCTCACTGATAATAGGTTTGTCCAATGAAATGTGAAGAAACTGATACATGCCACTTTCCCGTAGAAGTTTTAAGAGCCATCATATGGTTTTACCATTGCTCTTTTTTCTTTGAAATGAGATAGAGATAAGGACCTTTTAGCCAGAGCCCTGAATGAAGAGGACATGGAAGAGAGACAAAGCTGACTCAGAGACACACAGCCAACCTATACCAAATGTGTACTGGAGCAAAAACATCAACATTTCTTTGTGTAAGTTACTACTGCAGTGTTACTTAGCAAGCTGAAAGGAAAATCGAGAGACATTCAAACACAAATTTTAGGACAATGGTTATCTTTAGTGGGTAGACAGGAGAATACAGGGAGGAGGATCACACTAGAATTTAAGTGATTGGTCAAAAGGTGTTCATTTTGTCATTCTTTCCTTTTGCAGTTATGATTGATCAATTAACTGATAAGATGGGTAGGGAAAGCATATTACACAGTACATATATACAAACTAGAAATGGTACCTGCAAGTATAGTCTTCATAGTACATATTGATATATATGTGTGAGCACATGTGGGTATACATACATATATATGCATATGTGTATTCTATACACATTACTTTTATATGTATATGTATTCTATTGTTTATATTAAATATTTCCTACATACACAATACAAAAAGTATATTAAACATATGAAACAATAAATTGCGCAAATGCTTTGACTTGGGCTTCTTCCCCAAACCAAACTAAAATGACAGTGGAAGGACTAAAATAACACAAAGACAGGGAAAATGAAAATGGTAGAGGAGAATAGCAACAAAATCTTGACTTAATACACCAAAGAAAACTGAAAACTAGTTTAGCAGTTTGAGAAGCCCAGACTCAAAATGATTCAAGTCAAATTACTCCAGGAAAGTACATGAACAGTAGGTACAATGTACCTATAAAGATGGGTGGTCAGTTAATGCCAAAAAGAAGAGTTACCTTAAAATCTTATAATTCATGATTGGACTCCCAGATCCACCTTCCTACCACAGGTAGACAAGGTCCCACTTATTGTCTAACCTGAAGAGATTAGAGATTTAACTCTGGAGATCATAAACCCTAGGACATTAGGCAATGCTGGTGACAAAAATATTACTCTAAAGCAGTGGTCCCCAAACCCTGGGCCATGGACTAGTACCAGTTAGTGGGCCATTCGGTACCAGTCCACAGAGAAAGAATAAGTAACTTACATTATTTCTGTTTTATTTATATTTAAGTCTTGCCTGACCAGGCAGTTTTTCAGTGAATAGAGTGTTGGACTGGGATGCCGAGGACCCAGGTTTGAGACCCTGATGTCACCAGCTTGAGCACGGGCTCATCTGGTTTGAGCAAAAAGCCCACCAGCTTGAACCCAAGATTACTGGCTCCAGCAAGGGGTTACTCGGTCTGCTAAAGACCCGCGGTCAAGGCACATATGAGAAAGCAATCAATGAACAACTAAGGTGTTGCAACGTGCAATGAAAAACTAATGATTGATGCTTCTCATCTCTCTTCATTCCTGTCTGTCTGTCCCTGTCTATCCCTCTCTCTGACTCACTCTCTGTCTCTGTAAAAAAAAAATATTTATATTTAAGTCTGAACGATGTTTTATTTTTTAAAAATGACCAGATTCCCTCTATTACGTCCATCTAAGACTCACTCTTGACACTTGTCTCAATCACATGATACATTTATCTGTCCCACCCTAAAGGCTGGTCCATGAAAATATTTTCTGACATTAAACTGGTCCGTGGCCCAAGAAAGGTTGGGGACCACTGCTCAATGAGCTGAAATAACAATCCATAGTGGTAAATGTTCCTTCAGTTTTTATTGTATCCAATGCTAGAATTACTCTGAAAGAATAAGCAGTTAATGCAACCAAGAGATTAACATGATCATTCATTCTTAGTAGGGCTGTTGCAATTCTTAAAATGTGGATATGTGAGCAACCCTCAATTCAGTCATTCAAAAATATATTTCTTGAGTAGCTACTGTGTGGCAAGAACTGCCTGAAGCAGAAGAGATAATAAAGAAACTATACCTTGCTCTCTCAGCAGGTGAGTGTTAGAGGGGATAAGGAGATAGTTAACAAACACACAAATTACACTGGGGAACAAAATTTTTGTTGCATCCACAAAAACACTTGTTCTTACCTAATTCGAGTGTGCTGATCTCAAATCTGACATTACTTTTTCTCTGTAAGCTACAGTATTTTTGCAATTTAAGATTTTAGGTTTTCATCTTATTGTAAAATTTTCAACATTTAGTTTAACATAATGAAGTAGAATGTCTTCTTGGGCATCATCTTTGTAAAAATATAATAATTTATATAATGCAGTAAGTACACTAATACACTAAAAGATATTATTGCATCAGAATTTGTCTACAATTTCAAAATAGAACATATTAAAATACTTATTTTAATCATAAAATTTGTGCAAAACTTAATTTAAATTTTATTCAGGCAAAAATTTGCATTTGTAGCTCTTGTGTTTATGTACTTGTTGAGGACAATCTCATCTGATGCTCCAGCAGTAGTCTGCTCATCACTAACAGCTCCAAGATTTTCGGGAAACTTATCAAGGTGACTGTTCAGGAAGTGAATCTTAACACTCATGTTACATCCAATGTCGTGGAAAGCCAACATCATCCTTTGGACCAGAACTTCATAGTTTTCTGCTTTTTTGTTGCCAAGTAAGTTCTTTGTAACTGCCACAAAAAACTGCCATGCTGCTTTCTCCTCCTTATTCATCTTCATGGCAAATTCTTTGTCACATATGAGGGTTTGAATTTGAGGTCCATCGAATACACCTGCTTTTATCTTCTCAAAAGACAAGGCAGGAAAAGCAGAAATAATCTGTGGAAAGAATTCACTTTCTCTATTCAAAGCCTGAACAAACTTGCTTCATTAAACCAAGTTTGATGTGAAATGGGGGGGAAATGATCCTGTCTCGATCAACTACAGCTTCATTCACAATATTTTGCTTCCCTACTTCCAGAGCTTCATGTTTCGGCCAATCTTTCTGTGTCCAGTGTTTCCCTGAGCTTGGCTGTCCCACAAACACAGAAAGCAAGGATACTTTGTGAAACCTCTCTGTTATCCTAGCAGGAAATTTACCATTTTAAGATCCACACAAATGATCTAGTTATGCTCCTCATACTTCAGAAAGTTGAGGACAATTTTTATGTCATTATAATCTTCTCGCAGATGAGTTGAATAACCAATTGGAATCGCTGAAAATAGGCAATATATGCATGAGTCACAGATGATGAAATATTGTGCCTTTGTCATTGAAGTGTGTAACAGCCACATATATAAATAACAGAAAGTGTCAGGACTATTCTTACATTTACACCTACTCGAAGAAGCCATGATTCAACCTTAAAACAAAATAAGAAGGTGTATTTATCAGATAATAATTTTTTACATTTAAAAACAACTACAATTATGTAAAAGTGATGTTTGTATAACGTTAATTGCCTGTGGTTATGTTCAATCCAAGAATCGTTGCCCTTTAACTTCAATTTAAAAACCAATGCATGCCATTAACTGTATCAAAAAGAAATTAAAATTGCATAAAAACTAGAGCATGCATCAAAAAATGGATTTCAGATTTGGAATCAGTGATGCAGAAATATATAGTTCTAAAACCTTGTGCATCATAAAATGAAAAAAAAATTGTTCCCCAGAGTTAATTTTTATTATAATAAATGAGTCATTGATGACCAAACATTCTGGTAAATATTTTGTAGATTAAAAAAATATATTTAATGCTATGGCACAGGTAGCAGCTAATCAGAATGGATCCCAGTGTTAAATGGTTCAGTACCTCCCAGCTAAGTAGCATCACTGAATATACTACATATTCATGGTATATATATATGTATATATATTCATAATACACATGAATGAATATAAACCCTCACTCAAAGTTTGGTTATTTTGCATTTATTATAAAAATTGGCACTTATGATGCATACTTGTTTAAAGGCTATACCCATGATATTAAAAACAGTAGAATTATAATTATCTTCTTGAGTTCAGGTGACATGTCATTCTATTTATTTTATATAATTATTTTTAAATTTTATTTATTTTTATTAATTTTATTGTTAAAATGGATTCAATTGTCCCACTGAATATAACACCCACACGCCCATGTCACTATTTGTCCTCCATGCCCCCCCCAACTCTGTGCCCCTTTTCCTCTGGGATTTGCTTTTCTATTATTTGTATCTGTGTTATGTATATATAATTTCACTAATCCCTTCACCTTCTCTTATCCAATCCCCCCATCCCTCTTCTTTCTGAAAACTGTCCCTCTGGTCCCTGTGACCCCCTCCTCTGCCTCTATTTTATTCCTCAGTTCACTTTGTTCCTTAGATTCCACATATAAGTGAGATCATATCATATTTGTCTTTCTCTGCCTGGCTTATTTCACAGAGCACAATAGTTTCCAGATCCATCCATGCCATCACAAAAGGTAAGATTTCCCTCTTTTTCACAGCCCTGTCATATTCCATTGTGTATACCACTGCTTTTTAATCCACTCATCCACAGATGGACACTTGGGCTGTTTCCAGATCTTGGCTATTGTAAACAATGCTGCAGTAAACATGTGGGTGCATATCTTCTTTTGAATCAATGATTTGGTATTCTTAGGATATAACCTAAAAGTAGGATAGCTGGGTCAAAAGGCAGTTCCATTTTTAAGTTTTTGAGGAAATCCCTTACAGTTCTCCACAGTGCTTGCACAAGTCTGCATTCCCACCAGCAGTACAAAAGGGTTCCCTTTTCTCCACACCCTTGCTAGCATTTATTATGTATTGAGTTGTTAATGAGCACCATTCTGAAAGGTATGAGGTGATATCTCATTAGGGTTTTAATTTGCATTTCTCTTATGGTTAGTGAGCTTGAGCATTTTTTCAGATGCCTATTGGCCATCTGTATGTCCTCTTTGGAGAAGTGTCTGTTCAGTTCTTTGCCCATTTTTTAAGTGAGTTGTTTATCTTCCTGGTGCTGAGTTTTACAAGTTCCATATAAGTTTTGGTTATTAACCTCTTTTCAGACATATTAGCGAATATGTTCTCCTATTGTGTGGGTTGTCTTTTTATTTTGTTCATGGTATCTTTTGCTGTACAAAAGCTTTTTAGTTTGATATAGCTCCATTTGTTAATCCTGTCCTTTATTTTACTTTCCCGTGGAGATAAATCAGCAAAAATATTGCTACGAGAGATATCAGGGAGTTTACTGCCTATGTTTTCTTCTAAGAAGTTTATAGTTTCACGAATTACATTTAAGTTTTTTAATCTATTTTGAGTTTATTTTTGTGAATGGTGTAGGTTAGTGGTCTAATTTTATTTTTTTGTATTTACCTGTCCAATTTTCCCAACACCATTTATTAAAGAGACTGTGTTTACTTTATTGTATGCTCTTATCTCCTTTGTCAAATATCAATTGTTCATAAAGGTGTGGATTTATTTTTGGTTTCTCTGTTCTGTTCCATTGATCTGTTTGTCTGTTCTTATGTCAGTACCATGCTGTTTTGAGTACAAAGGACTTGTAGTATAACTTGATATCAGGAAGTGTGATACATCCCACTTTATTCTTCATTAGTAAGATTACTGAGGCTATTCGTGTTCTTTTTTAGTTCCATATACATTTTTAAAAATATTTGTCCTATATCTTCAAAGTATGCCATTGGTATTTTGATTGGAATTGTATGGAATTTATAGGTTGCTTTGGGTAATATAGACATTTTAATGATGTTTATTCTTCCTATCCATGAACATGGTATATGCTTCCACTTGTTTGTATCTTCCTTGATTTCTTTATCAATGTCTTATAATTTTCTGAGTACAAGTCTTTTACCTCCTTGGTTAAATTTACTCCTAGGTACTTAATTTTTTTAGTTGCAATAGTGAAGGAGATTGTTTTCTTAATTTCTCTTTCAGACTGTTTATTGCTGGTGTATAAAAATGCCACTGATTTCTGAATATTGATTGTATATCCTGCCACCTTGCTGAATTCATTTATCAGGTCCAGTAGTTTTTTGACTGAGACTTTAGGATTTTCTATGTACAGTATCATATCATCAGCAAATAATGATAGTTTTACTTCTTTCCAATTTGGATGCCTTTTATTTCTTCTTCTTGTCTGATTGCTGTGGCTAGGATTTCCAGAACTATGTTGAATAAGAGTGGGAAAAGGGGGCACCCCTGCCTTGTTCCTGATCTTAAGAGGAATTGCTTTTAATTTTTGCCCATTGAGTATAATGTGGATTGTCGATTTGTCATAGATGGCTTTTATTTGTTGAGATATGTTTCTTGTATTCTTACTTTGCTGAGGGTTTTTTATCATAAATGGGTACTGGACTTTATCAAATACTTTTTCTGCATCTATTGATATTATCATGTGATTTTTAGCCTTCCTTTTGTTTATGTGACAAATCATATTGATTGATTGGCAAATATTGTACCAGCCTTGCCTCCCCAGAATAAATCCCACTTAATCATGCTGTATGATTTTTTTCATGTATTGCTGGATCCGGTTTGTTAAGAATTTTAGCATCTAAGTTCATCAGGGATATTGGCCTATCGTTTTCTTTCTTTGCAGTGTCTTTACCTGGTTTTGGAATGAGGATTATGCCCAATAAAAGGAGCTTAGAAGTCTTCCCTCCTTTTGAATTTTTTGAAATAGCTTGAGAAGGATTTCAAGCTTCAAATAGCTTGTAAGTTCTTCTTTGAATGTTTGGTAAAATACACCTGTGAAGCCATCTGGTCCAGGACTTTTGTTTGCTGGGAGGTTTTTTGATAACTGTTTCAATTTCATTTGTTGTAATCAGTCTAAGTTTTCAGATTCTTCCAGATTGTTTTGCAAGATTGTATGTTTCTAGGCATTTATTTATTTCATCTAGATTGTCCAATTTTTTGGCATATAGTTCTTAATATTACTTTCTTACAATCCTTTGTATTTTGTGGTGTCAGTTGTTACTTCTCCACTTTCATTTCTAATTTTATTTATTTGAGTTCTCTCTCTTTTTTTCTTGATGAGTCTGTTTAAAGGTTCATCAATATTGTTTATCTTTTCTAAGAACCAGCTCTTGGTTTCATTGCTCTTTTGTATGGTATTTTTTAGCCTTTATGTCATCTATTTCCACTCTGATCTTTATTATTTCCTTCTTTCTACTTCCTCCGGGCTTTATTTGGTGTTCTTTTTCTAGTTTTTTTATATGCAGGGCTAAGTTGTTTATTTGAACTTTTTCTTGCTTCTTAAGATATTCCTGTAATGCTACGAACTTTCCTCTCAGGACTGCTTTTGCTGTTTTTCATAAATTTTGAGTTATTGTATGTTCATTTTCATTTGTTTCAAAGAAATTTTTTATTTTTTTATCTCATTGTTAACCCATTTGTTATTTAGTAACATGCTATTTAGCCTCCAAGTGTTTAAATATTTTTCAGTTTTTCTATTGTAGTTGATTTCAAGTTTCATGCCATTGTGATTAGAGAAGATGATTGGTATGTTTTTAGTCTTCTTAAGTTTATTGAGACTTGTTTTGTGTCCTAACATTTGGTCTTTCCTAGAGAATGCACCATGAGCACTTGAAAAGAATGTATATTCTGCTGCTTTGGGGTGAAAGGTTTTGAAGATATCTATTAAATCCAGTTTATCTAGTGTGTCATTTAAGGCTGCTGTTTCTTTGTTAATTTTTCTGTCTGGAGGATCTATCCATGGATGTTAGTGGGGTATTAAAACCCCCTAGTATTATAGTATTTCTGTTGCTCTCAGCCTTTATGTCCATTAAAATTGCTTTATATATTTAAGTGCTCCTATATTAGGTGCATAAATATTTACAATGGTTATATTTTCACATTGGATTGCTCCCTTTATTATTATGTAGTGACTTTCTTTATCTCTTACTATAGCCTTTGTTTTAAAGTCTATTTTGTTAGATATAGGTATTGGTACCCCAGCTTCTTTTTCATTTCTGTTTGCATGAAATACCCTTTTCCATCCTTTCACTTTTAGTTTATGTGTATCTTTTTTTCTGAGTTGAATCTCTAGTAGACAGCATATGTACGGGTCCTGTTTTCTTATTCATGCAGCTACATTATGTCTTTTGATTGGTTTATTTAATCCATTTACATTTAAGGTTATTATTGACATGTACTTATTTATTGCCATTTTATTATTTAAATCTACATTACTCTTTTTCTCAATTTCTGGTTTTCTTTTTTCTTTGCTTTTTTTACAGCATGCCCCTTAACATTTCTTGCAGTACTGGTTTGGTTGTAATGAATTCTTTTAGTTATTTTGTCTGAGAAATTTTTATTTCTTCTTCAATTTTAAATGATAGCATTGGTGGATAAAGTAGTCTTGGTTATAGCTTTTTGTTTTGCATGACTTTGAATATTTCTTGCCAATTCCTTCTGGCCTCATGTGTTTCTGATGTCATCCTTATGGGGGCTTGTCTGTTGTTAATTAACTGCTTTTCTCTTGCAACTTAAAGTATTCGTTCTTGGTCTCTTAATGTTGGCATTTTAATTATGATTTGTCTTGGTGTAGGCCTTTTGGGGTTATTCCTTAATGAGACTCTCTATGCTTCTTTAATTTGTGTGACATTTTCCTTCATCAATTTTGGGAAATTTTTAGCTATGATTTCTTCAAACAGGTTCTCTATCCCTTATTCATTCTTTTTTCCTTCAGGAACCCCTATGATGCAGATGTTGTTTCTCTTTGTGCTATCACAGAGGTCTCTTAGAGTAACCTCAATCTTTTTTGAGCCTCTTTTCTTTTTATTGCTCTACTTCTGTGCTTATGTTTATCTTGTCCTCTAAATTACTGATTCGATCATCTGCTTCCTCCCGCCTGCTGTTGATTCCTTCTAGTGCAGTCTTCACTTCTGATATTGTATTTGTCATTTCTGACTGGTTATTTTTTAAAATTTCAGTGCCCTTTTTGATGTTTGTTATGTCTTTATTTAGATGCTCATTATGTCCATCCATTATTTCTCTAAGAACCTTGAGCATCCTAAAAATCATTAATTTAAACTCTGTATCTAGTGGTTTGGTTACTTTCATTTCTTTTAGTTCTTTCTCTGGGAATTTCTCTTGTTGATTCTTTTGGGTCACATTTCTTTGTCTTCCCATTTTGTCTGTCTATAGACTCCTCCTTTCGGCATGCTGCTTCTGTAACTAGCTGCATCTAGGGTTGGTGCTATCTGCCACCAGCTACCAATTGTGTTGGTTCTTTTTTTTTTTTTGTACTTTTCTGAAGCTGGAAACGGGGAGAGACAGACAGACTCCCGCATGCGCCCAACCGGGATCCACCTGGCACACACACCAGGGGCAAAGCTCTGCCCACCAGGGGGCGATGCTCTGCCCCTCCGGGGCATTGCTCGGTCATGACCAGAGCCACTCTAGCGCCTGGCGCAGAGGCCAAGGAGCCATCCCCAGTGCCCGGGCCATCTTTGCTCCAATGGAGCCTTGGCTGCGGGAGGGGAAGAGAGAGACAGAGAAGAAGGAGAGGGGGAGGGGTGGAGAAGCAGATGGGCGCTTCTCCTGTGTGCCCTGGCCGGGAATTGAACCCAGGATTTCTGCACACCAGGCCAACGCTCTACCACTGAGCCAACTGGCCAGGGCCTGTGTTGGTTCTTGATCTTCCTGGGTTGGCATCAGCTATTGTTTGTAACATGCTGTGGACTACTTGTCTGTAGCTACTTCTCTTTTTGCTGTTTGTGTCTGTGTTTTCTGTGCCTGGGTAATATGGAAGTGGCCACCCTGTGTATAAGGATCAGCTTCCTCTTGCTTAGAGCTGACAGCAGCTCCATTAAAGCCCCAAGCTCTGTAAGATTTGCCTCCACTTTTCATCTGCTCTACCTCCTCTTGCTGTTGCCTGGTCTTCCCAGAGTCTTCTGTAAAAAGACTGTAATGTGGACCCAGACTGGTCTCACCCCACCAACTCCTGTACAGGTTGCAAGCTTGTTGGGTTAGGCAGCTGAGGTTGGGAATACAATGTTAGTGAGTCCCCCTACTTCATAGGTCTCTTGGACAGTATCTCAGTACATGAATTGTGGCCCCTACTCCAGAGGCTAATACCTCAGCCACTGCTGGATGCTCAAATTTATTTCTCCCCTTCAAGGTGAGCAGTAGGTTCAGATCGAGTGGGGCCAACAGTCCCCTCTGCAGAAGTTCTTACAGCTGATGAGACCCTGGTCTCAAGGAGGAATACTGAAAGAGTCTTCTTCTGGGGCTGTCTGTGCCCCTCAGAAAGTGGCCTAGCCCCTCGACCAGAGCCAAAGACAGGCTCACAGGACCCACACTTTGAATATACATGCCTCTCTCCCTCTCCCCTGTGAAATCTAGTCCAGCAAGGCAGGATATACAGCACTCAGGAAATCTAACTGTGAAGCTCCAACCTATCCAATGCATATGAGCCACTTGTGCCAGTGCTGATCACAGAGAGTGGAACTTACCTCTGCTGGGCCAGGAGTGAGGAGCTTTTCCTTGGGATACCACTCCAGCAGGGGTTGTTAGGTCCTGAACCGATGCTCTCCACAGCTGGCCACTGGATATGCCACCTCTGGGCCTCCCTGGCAGGGCACTGGCACAGACCAGTGGGAGACACTGCCTGTGACTGGCCCTCAGCAACCTTCTTGGAGCTACAATCCAGAGTTTGTGGCTGCCTCTGCTTGGGCACAGTGCACGTGGAAATACAAGCTGCACACTTAGGCTGCCTTTTACCCAGTCTGGGACTGAGGGAAGGTCCACTTAAAAGTCCAAGTTTCCCTGAGTCTGTCCTTCTGCAGCTCTTTCTGCTAGCTGCTTGTCAGCCTCTTTCTGCTAGCTGCTTGTTGGGCTCAGCCACTGAATAAACCTCTGCTAGAGTCTAGAGCCTTCAACAATTCAAGGATTAGGAAGGTTTGTGGGTGTGGCTCTGCCCCTCAGCCCCCGGTGTCAGCCTGTCCAGACTTTTTTCATAGACCTCAGTAGCGTGTGGCCTCTGAGACCAAAAGGTGTGGTCTGCCTGCCCTATGGACAGTTTCAACTGAGTCTCCTGTGAGGTGAAAGCACCAGTCTTAGACTTGGGGGTTAGCATGTTTGGGGAAGCTATGGCCTCAACACCAGAAAACTGAGTCACTGATGCATCTCCTGCTTCCTGGCCTCTCAGAATGACCCATCATCATGACTGGGGCAGGAGAGACTGCCGAGAGCAGAGCCGTTGCTTTGCCCCAGGCTGATGCCACTCAGAAGGGATGCTCTGCCCCAGAAAGATGGCAACTGCAGTATTGGAAAATGATTCAACACAGGGGTTCTTGTGGCCATCCCCTACAGTGTCTCTCCCTGGGCCTTTAACTTTATACTTGCCTCATGCAACTCCAGTCCTTTCAGCTCTCCCTCCACTGGAGCCCCAGGTAAGTGGTTGTGATTGAGATTTTCTGTGCAGGCCCTTTAAGATGGAGCCTGCATCTCAGAAAGCTGTCTCTTTCTCACAGACAGAAACCCTTCTCTTTTCACAGCTAAATGCTGTGTGGGCGCCTCTTCTAGGCTCTGGGTCTCTAAGTTGCTCCAGGCCTGGGCCTGAGCATGCACACCTCTCAGGGAGACCCTCCCCACAGTGAGAGTCCCTCCGGACCCTCAGCTGCTGCTCACTCCTGGGAGCAGGGCAGCCCTTTCCATGTCTCTGCCCTTCCTACCAGTCTCAGAGTGGCTTCTTCAGTGATCCTTGGTTATAGACTCCTCTTTGTTTAGTCCAAAGTTAGTTTTTCAAGATGATTGTTCTTAAATTAAGTTGTAATACAATTTGGTCCTGGGAGGTGGCAGTTGGAACATCCACCTACTCTGTCACCATCTTGGAATCTCCCATGTCACTCTATTTAAACACAAATGGTTCTCCATACCTATAGGACAAATGAGGAGCAGTAGAAATAATCATGAAACATTGGATTATTAGATGACTGAACAGCTCTACAGTGCTCATCATGTTTTTACATAATATTAAAATAATTATTTTAGGCGATAGGAATGAGAGCAGTATTCCATGAAATATCAAATGCAGCTTTTTAATTTTTTGAGAGAGAAAGAAGAATTCATTTGCTGTTCCACTTAGTGTGTGTCCATTGTTCACACTTATGTTTAGATGGTGGGTGGCTGGTATTCATTTTATAATTTTTTTACTTTGCAATTATGATTAATTGATTGATAGGGCAAGCATATTTCATAGTACATACACATGTGTGCATGCATGTGCATATACATACATATATGCATATGTGTATTCTCTAAACATTCCATATATATATATATATTCTATTGTGCCCTGACCAAGGATAGAACTTGCAACCCTGGTGTTTCGAGATGACGCTCTAACCGACTAAGCTAACTAGCCAGGGCAAATGCAGCTTTTTGAGATGACAATATAAAGACTTGAAGCTATTACAGATGTTAGGTTTTTTTCTCTTCCTTTAAATACAGGATCTGGGGTCTTAAATTTGGATTAGGCAAGTGAGAAAAGGTAAGAGTCTAAAGGGTTTAAAGAAATCACCTACAGAATGAAGGTTAAAAAAGAGCTCCTCTTGATGTGTTTTGAATTTTCTGTATCTATCTTGTACAAAGCAGGCTTTTTTCTTTTCTTACTCTGCTCTTTCTGCCTCCCCCATGCTCTTTTTCTCCCCTATTCCTCATTTCAAACTTCAAGGTGACCTTCTCCTCTGGGTGGGTAAATGATGTGTGAGAGAGACCACCCAGCTGGGCCTACCACATTGCAAGTCCCACCCTGGGTCCGGTAGGGTTCAGGAAGGCCCCCCCATTTAGAACGCTTTGTATTTTTTGTTACATTGTTCTCCCAGCACTGGATAAAAAACATGGCATGAACAATAGAGCTGTGTGAGATTTAAAATATCTGAATACATAATAATTTCACCCAGCTTTCAGAGAAGACTAAAAAGTAAATAACAAAAACCACTCATCAGAATGTGTGAACCTAAATTTGCGGTCACTTGGGAAGCATGTCCTTCTTTTTCTGGTTTTTCATTATCTAGGCCAGTTGGCAATAAAACGACATTTAATTATACATGAATGTAAAAACTCTGGTAAGAGAATCTGGGTTGTGATCTAGTCATAACAAGTTTGGGGCCAGAAATTGTTCACTCTTAAGGCCTTCATTTTTATCTGCTTTTTCCCTGTTTAATTTGTACTCTTATTTTCCCCTGCAGTTTTCCTTTCTCGACTTTTTTTTTTTTTGTACATGGTCTTCAGTTTTGTTCCCTTTCATTATTTTTGCTCTTAAAAGTCCCACCTTTCTAAGGTACAAACAGTTTCCTTGCAGAAAAAAAAAAGACAGACAACTATTTTGTTCAGGAAATAATTACCCCAACTTGGCAATTTTTTTTTTACAGCAATGCAAATTGTAGTCACATTAATGAGATCACATCTTATAGTGAAAGGTACTTTTGGGGAAGGTATGATAAAAACATGCTTTATTGAAACCTGCAGCTTCTCCTGGAAATGCGGTGTGAGCTGTATTTGAATAAAATTTATCCTGTGAATCTGTTGCTCCTTAAGAATTTTGAGAAAGTACCCTGTTCTTCCTGTCAGTGGCAGGCAGCATTTCTTTAATTATTTTCCCAATAATATTGCAGTACTCCAGTACTCATTTTGAAGATAGATGGATTTTTTTCTCTCTCATAAAGAAGAACATTGTGGGGGGAAAAATGCTGGATGTGATTTCAGAAAATGTCAAAATATGTCAAACGCAGATACCACTCAAGGGTTTCATTAACTGAAGCTTTGGTGATAAGTGTCATCTTGTCAAAGACCCACCCATCTCTTCCAATACATTACCAAATGTACTAATTTCCTTGCCGAGCTTGATGTTTATTGTATAGCTGAAATTGAAAATGGTCGGTAATGGAGTGAGCTTCAATCCAAGACCAATTCTGAATCTAAATTACTTGCTCTTTCAATAGCATCGACAGAGGAGAGCTTTATGCACCTTGTACCTAATCAACCCTTACTGTGACCCTAAATTCAGCAGTCTTCAGAGATTAATAATAAAATCCTCAGTTCAAACAATTATTTGCCCTGAACAAGTTGCCCATTTCTTATGCTGAGAATGAAAGAATGTGACATTATTTTTTAAAAGCTCTGCATGTTGTGGCCCACCATTTATTTTTGATCTCTGACCCCCTCCCCCATTGCAGCCTGATTGCAAATCCCGCATGCTTACTTGAATATTTCGGGGGGTGGGGAGTAGGGGTTGCTAGGAGGCTTCTTTGTTAGCATTCTAACATGCCTGTTCTCATTCCTTATTCCCTCGTGGTTGTAGTTTTCACAACATAAATGCGATAGATTCTATCAATATTTATTTCTGAAGTTTTTAACGTAGAGCTCTATTGATCATGGAAAGCATGGCGTAATTCTGGCTTTGTATAAAACTACTCAGAGCCTCCAGAAAATAGACATGAAACTCTGAAAAAATCAACTATATCTCTACTTCCTCAAATACAAAACCCAAATTCAAGGAATGTCTCTTGAGACTCAAACCATAAATAATCCTTTAATGAACTGTTTTTCTTACTCCCTTGCATTTGGCAGTATAGCTTATAGCGCTTAACTGAGATAAGCTGAGCAATATCAAATTCTCTTATGCATATTTATAATGAAAAATATTTCTTCATATTCAGTAGCAGAATATTTTTTATTTGATTTTTTAGTTTCCCATGTCCAATTATTATTCATTAGTGTGGTTACAGCGATGGAAAGGCTTAATCATTGCTCTTCATAACATTAGGGGGTTGGGGGAAAGTTCTGAAGCGAAAAAGTAAGGAAATATTTAGACACCCTAAATGGCTCCTTTGATTCGCCAGTGAGAGTCAGTCTTATGTCCAGGATCATGCTGGGGAGGGAAGGGAACCACGGTGCATTGCTGCCCTAGAAACTCTGCCTGACATTTGACACTGTCAACATCTCTGGCTGGCTGCTTTTGGAGGAAAACTCTCCCTGTGGAGTGCCCTGGTTGACAGAATGACCGTCTCCAGAAGATTCTCCTGCCTTTTGAATGCATTTTTCATGCCCAACAGCAATAATGGCCATCAAGTATTGATTCTATAATATGTCTGGTGAGGTGGCAAGTACATTATTGTTGCAAGAGGCCAAAAGGATGAGAAACTAGGTTATCTATGAACTCTCCCAGCCACTGAGCATTTCTTCCAGCAAGTGTCAATATACAAAGCTGTCTGTGCACCTTATTTTACCTTATTCTTTGATTCCAATTAATGGATAATATAATAAGATGGCCAGCATGTTCCAAGTCCTTCGAAAACAGCCTCATGATTACCATGAAATGGGCATAATTTGCTCATCACCACAAGGGGACAGTAGTCTTATGAAGGTCTGATACATAAGGAAGGCTAGGGATTGCCCAGGGTGTAGCCCTGTTATGGTACCCGAATGCTAATTAGCAGCAGTGAATTGGTTAAGTAGACTTTGAAAGGCAGTCAGGATATAATCTAATACTTTTTCTTTCAACCAAAAAAATAAAATACAATAGATGGTATATAGTAAGTCTGCTGTGTATAGTAACAGCAATAAGGGGCACTGAGCTTTTATTATAAACTGAATTACATCCCCTGTGTGGGGACACTAGGCAGTGTATCATGTATTAAGAATTCAGCTGAGATCACAAGCTTGCCTCACCTCAACCTTCTATGATGTGATGAGAATGACTTTTGGTTACCGTACATCAAAGAGGGTCTAGCAGGCTAAACAGTGATTGATCCATTCTCCCCTTTCAAGTCCTCTCTTCAAAAATAGCTTTAAAGCAATCATCTAATAAGTGTCAGAATAGAAGATAGAAATGTTAGTACAAGCGCTAGGCATATGTCTACCCCAGTTAAATTTTCTGTAAGATATTCAATGACTGAACAAGGTTTTTAGAATAAATGCTGTCATTTTCTAAGAAGCAAGAAGTACAAAATGGGCTGCCATTGGCAGGGAAACAATGCTGACATTTTAAGTGATTTTAGGCAAATACTGTGATTTGCTGAACTAGCACATAATTCTGTTAAGAAAATTTTGGAATAATTGTATTTATACACAAAAGATGATATAGGAGTAAGTTGCTTACTTATGCACACAGAAACAATAGTATTTTTATAGTAGTCATTCATACAACTGCATGTATTTCATTTCCTTCTAAGATGAATGCTCAGTTAAAGGGACCAGCCATGTGAGTTACCCAGTGTGGTAATTGGAGCTGTTCACAAATAGAGCTGTGATTCTTTTCCCTTGCCTGTTTCCTTGAAGTCAGATCTGGCCCCATGATTTGCTTTGCACAATAAAATATGAGACAAAGTGTCCTGCATCACATCTTGGTGAAAGCTTTCGAAGCTAGTGGAGAATTTGCCACATCCTTGTTTCCCTGTCTTAATGACTGTGGAAGCATGAGTTAATATGGACCCTCCTTCAACCTGGATCCACGAGTCATTGTTATGAGCAGACCTTCCTGCTGACCTGCACTGAACGTGTATCATGAGCAAGAAATAAACCTGCATTCTGTTAAGCCACTGAGATTTTAGAGTTGTTTGTTACCATACCATAATCCAGCCTATCCAAACTGATACATCCAGTGACACTAAGTAACTTAATAGGTCCATTAGGTCTCTGAGTAATGCCAAGTGGTATAAAGTGGGGCATCTTCATGGCTAGAATGCCTTCATTCAACCAGGTAACAAATATTCATTCAGTATATATTATGTGTCAGGCAGAGTGCATGTGGGTGACAAATAATTACCGAATGTAGTCTACTGTGTTACCCTTTATTGCCTCTGCTAACTGCCTGAAGGGTAGATGAATACTCAGCCTCAAAGTGTTCACCGCATTGTAACTAATCAAGATAATCTAAGGTTTGTGATGTTTTGACATTTTTTAATGAATGACATTGTTTCATAGGACAATTTATTGGAGAAAAATGGGCTCATTTCAGAAAACCCTAATAATGTTTCTTACATTGGCCAGAAATTTGTAAATCTTAACCCCTAGAATCCAGCCATTCCCCAACCATGTCAGTTACTCGTCAGGTGTGTGCTCTTGCTCCGGCTGCGCTCTGTGCCTTGTCAGGTGTGTGCTCTTGCTCCGGCTGCGCTCTGTGCCTTGTCAGGTGTGTGCTCTTGCTCAGGCTGCGCTCTGTGCCTTGTCAGGTGTGTGCTCTTGCTCAGGCTGCGCTCTGTGCCTTGTCAGGTGTGTGCTCTTGCTCAGGCTGCGCTCTGTGCCTTGTCAGGTGTGTGCTCTTGCTCCGGCTGCGCTCTGTGCCTTGTCAGGTGTGTGCTCTTGCTCAGGCTGCGCTCTGTGCCTTGTCAGGTGTGTGCTCTTGCTCAGGCTGCGCTCTGTGCCTTGTCAGGTGTGTGCTCTTGCTCAGGCTGCACTCTGTGCCTTGTCAGGTGTGTGCTCTTGCTCAGGCTGTGCTCTGTGCCTCGAACACCCTGCTTAGCCCCTTCTCTTCACCTTTCAGAAATCAGTTCCAATGTCGCTCCTTCCATGAAATTTTCCTTTCTCTTTCTCCTCACAGATCAGGTACATACCTCTACTTAGCAGTTCTTTCATTCTGCTTTACAATATGATTATTGTTTGCAGGATATAACTTCTCGCTGCAAGACTTGCCTATTCCCCCTCCCCCACAAAAAAGGCTATACATTTATTGTAAAGGCTTTGTTTTATTTTTCTTATGTGTCTCCAATTTGATGTTCCTCTCCACGGCTCTGTACACATTAACTGGTATTTGAATTGACTTGAGAGATTTGTTTGGGTGTGATCATGGATTTCTTAAAACAAATTAATGTGATTTGTTTGATTCCAACAGTCCTGGTTTGGAATATTGGGAAAAAACACCCCGAAACAAAGAAACCCTTTCAGCTCTAAGAAGGGCGGTTGTGGAGCTGACACTTTTGGCTACTCTGGGGGGAATTAGTTCTCTCTTGGCTAAGGACCAACGCCTGCCTCCTGAACACCCATCACACTTAGCTAGCTTCCATTCTCCCCAGGGACCAAGACAGAAGGATAAAAGAGGAAGGAAGTAGGCATTTCAGAAGACTAACCCACCCACAAAGAGCCAGTTAAAAGGAAGAAATGAGGAGGGGAGGAGGGAGTTGATGTTTAAAAAAAATTACCAAATGAATGCAGAATTTAAATTGTTCTTCATTATCTATCTTCTCTGCATCATACCAATAACTCTCATGACCTGCTACCTGTCCCAAGGATAAGTCCTGACTGCTTATAGCTTGCTGCTACTAGAGCACTGCTCAGAAACCCTCAGTGTTGTTGTCAAAGATGCCAAGCCAATCAGTCCTTCTCTACCCCGTTCCCATTTCCCCTTCTTTACATCACCCCCGTACCCACCAACTAGACACCTGCTCTTCTTTCAAGGTTTAATTCCATGAGTATTAAATAAGAGAGAAGAGCACGTGAATTTTCTCTTCTGGTTCATCAGCTACTGTGACCTCTTCCCCACTCATTCAGTTTTCTAGCCTTTTATTCTTCAGCAAGATTAAGAAAATTCATGCCTTAAAACAGATGGAGGATTGAACCCTAGTTCTCCTACAAACTTGCCTAATTACCTAAGAATGTTACTCAACTGGTTAGCCTGTTTCCTCATCTTATAAAATAGAGTTAAGTGCACGTGCGCAAAGTGATTGTTATAAGGATGGGTGAGATGGGGTTGGAAAGGCACATAGTTGGTGCTCAGTAAATTTTATTATTGTTATTACTAATAAATATTTCCCAACTGTTTTTACTTCTCTCCATGCTCTTTCCACTGTGACGATCTTGGTTCTGTCCTGATGATCTCGTGTCTAATATCATTCAGTCCCTCCTAACCTGGCTTTCTAAAACTAGAGAGCAGAGCATGGCCCCTTCATACATACCCCATCGACAACTTCAAACCTATTAAAAACTTTCCACTGATCCTTGGGAACCTATAAGAAAGAAACCTTATGCCAGTTTAGCATGTGGAAGATGCACAGATGCAGTCTGGCATCTGTGTACAGTCTCCCTGCCCTTTTCTCCTAATTGTAATGATGAGAGACAGTTTCTCTAAAGAATCCCAAATAATAATACCTCCCAGGGTCCATGTAATAGTTTCCTTTCCTATTGAGCCTAGGCTTGGCTTTGTGACTTGCTTTCGAGGCCAGTTCTGATGCCAGTTCTGGTGTGGTTCATATGTGGTGTCTATAAGCATTTTATAAGACCTGCATTTGGAGAAGCTTAGTAGTTGCAGAAAGATTTATTCGGGGTTGAAATAGAAGGTTGCTCACAAACTTTTTCAGTGCCTCATCTCTGTCTGTCCTGCTGAGGGGAAAAGCCACTCTTGTCTTCATTAAGCCTAATACAAAAACCAAAGTCCAGATATTCTGCATCATGGTTTAGCCCATATTAAAGCTTAGTCTAGTCCAGGTGCTGCTCAGAGCCTGTAGTTGGGAGACAGTCCAGCTGCCAGCCCATCTAGCATGGGAGCAAACGGCAGTCCTTCCCAAGCAGGAAGGCAGAGAAAAGGGCAAAGAGGGCAAAAAGTGCCAGATCTCTTCAGAACCATGTCTATGTTCTCAAGGTGGGAAGAACTAGCTTTTCTTTAAGCCAACCAATCAGTTTCTTTAAAATTCCGTGGGCTGCAGTTGATTCCTCCCATTAACTAATCAGTTTCTTCTATGCTGGAATGACAAGCCTCTATGGTTGCCATTCTGGCTTCCACTGTGCATATCTTAAACTGGAAGAATTTCCCCCTTGCTCCCCCCAGCACCAATGGCAGCACTTTGGGGAGATTCCTCCCAAACAGCTAGAAATTGAGTTGGGAAGGTGAAGGGTACAAAGGATTCCTGGAATGTGTAAATAGACCTATGAATGCTTTAGCCTTCTTGCAAATTATGCTAAATAGAATGTTGTAGCTTCTTGCCGAAGCAGGTTTTCAAAGTCTTACAAAATATAATATCCAACTGCCTTTGCTCTTTCCCTGTCAGAATCCAGCTACCTGCCTACATTAACACTTTAACCACTAGAATATCAACACATGTAACCCAAACAGAAGTTTGTTAAGTGTTGACACACCAGGGCAGCCCCTTTTGAAACTTTGCTGGCACCATGTGAAAAAGTGCAGCCTGGCACAGCCTCTGAGAATGAATGATGTCTTGGAGATAGATGCCCAGCCAGATTAGATATCCCAGCTGAACCTAGTCCAAGGCCCATACTTCCAGATCAGTGCAACTACATGAGTTCAACCTGGTCAAAGCTAGCAGAAAAACAGCCCAGCCCACCCCCACAGTCATGAGAAATATTGCAACATTGTTGTTTGCAACCATGTTTCAAATTAGTTTCTTGTATAACAACAAATAAGTGATACAGTGCCTTTTATTTCCAACTATAGTTCTATGGAGACATCCTATTTGTCATACACCACATTGCTTTGCAAACTCTGTCCTTGTGACTGTAATGCCCTCCCCTCTTGTCTATTACACTTTGTATCTCAGTATATACAGTGGAGGCTGGCATAGACTACTGTTCAGGAAAGGCTGAATAAATACAATTAAAATGTCAAAATATGCCAGAAAACCTCCAAAGGTGTACTCTAACTCTACTATTATTCTGATTGGAATTTTAGATAGAAATGCATCCATGTTGCTGCTTTTATGAAAAAAAAATAATGGTTTATTTGCAACTTCTATAGACTCACATTGAAAGCTACTAGAAAAAGTGTCTTAGGTTAAAGAGATTTAGGTTTTAATAAAAATGAAACATATTCTTTCACTTCTTAGCAACTTAAAGATTATAATATCTAGAGCTAGTAAAGGTGCTATAGAGTAACACTCATTTATTGCTGGTGCCTGGAAAATCACGGTGAAATTTGGGAGATGAATTTTGGTACATGTTTTAAGAAGCATAAAATAATATGGGTTTTCTTTGATCCAGTAATTTCATTTCTGGCAGCCTAACTCAAAGAAATAATCCAAAATATATAAAAATAGGCAAAGAACATTGAGTATGGCATTGTTTTGAAAAGTGTAAATAAGTTAGATTCCCATCACCAGGAACTTGGCTTAGTTTTGGTGTAGTCATTCAGTGAAATGTCATATGGCCATGTCAGAGCCATGAAGACAAAAGAGCAAATATTAAGAGAGAAAAACAGAGACACATAATTGTATGCACCCAATGATGATAATAATATGAAAACATAATGTGAAAATAATCAGAGTTGTGAGTCATTTTCTATTTTTCTCCACCAGATCTTATATAATTTTGTTATATTATTTTTATAATTTAAGTAGAATTTTCAGAAGATAAAAAGAAATAATATATATAATGCCATATAAAAATATAGCATTATCAAAATAATGTTGAGGCTGACTCTCAATTTAATTTTCTACCTGAGACTGACCCCTTATAATAATTGCTGTTACGTTATAGAATCCAGGAATCATGGTGTTTCACCATCTGGTTTATGCCATCTCTTTAATCAATATTTATAAATATGCTTTGCAGGGGGTTATGTCATTGTGCTTTATAGAAGATTTTGTTTTGTTAGTTTTTAAATTAAGATATTTTGTGAACACTGTTGGTACTTACTGACTTTCATCTCAGTCCCAGACACATATCCAAAGAAAATCACTGAAGCAAGTCTCATGATGAATTCCCAAAGATTTCAACTCTTCTTTTGGTTGGAAGACCTCCAAAACCTCTACCTCAGCCGTGAGGACTTGCAGAAAGTCCAGTCGCCACACTTCCAGATACCCTCCTGCTGCCATGGTCTGCTCTCATCACACTCAGTGCAGTGGACAGATGAAGTCTCATAGACTTGTACACGTGAAACCTCTGTAATTTTATTAACCAATGTCACCCCAATAAGGGTAATGAAAAAGAAAAGACTCAATGCACCTAAAATGGTCCTGAGTCTTCTCCTGACTTCCACATTTCTCACAATGGTGCCCACTTTCTAAGTCATTTAAGCTCCCCAAATCAGAAAATTAATGATGTTTCTCTCACCTTCATATGTATAGTAAGTCAGTGAGGTCAGTCTGTTTTGATAATGCTTCTCAGATCAAAGCCTTCCTCTTTGTTTTTCCTTTCCTCTTTGTTTTTCTCTTCCTCCGTGCTTATTTAGGCTTTACCACTATTTCAGAAGCCTCCTAATTAGTCTCTCTGCCTCTTCCCTTCTCTGTCCAATTCCACTGTTGTATCAGTATGTCTAGATTGGCTATACAACTTCCAGGATACCAAAAACATTTTGGTACATTCCTCATTACCAACTGTGTTAAATCAGCTACAGCATTTAAAGCTCCGCACAATTTAGAGTCAATCTACTTAGCTTCTTTCTCTCAAGGCTGCATGTTACACAGCTCCTAGGGCACCATTTACAGGAGAGAAGACATCTGCAGACCATGTCTCTGGAAGGGAGTAACCACACAACACCGTGTGAAGGCTGCTTTCTGGAGTTGTGCAGCGTGGGGCTCTGGAACCTTGTTCTCATCCGTACCAGCTGGACGGACCGCACTCTCTGAAAAGGCCCTTTAAGCGTTTGCATCTTTGGCCCATCTTTGTCTACCAAGCCCTGCCCACTTATTAATGTCCCCTCTCTTGGCAGCCTTTGCTAGTTCCCCAACCCTTTTCCTCTCTCCTGGTATTACTTAATTACATTGTTAAGTTCATGTATTGAAATAGGTCAAAATCTAACAGAAATAATTTTCAGTCCTTCCTCATTTCAACACTATCTGCATGACCTTGGACAAGTTACTTTACTTCTCAAAGCCTCACCTGCCTGTAAAATGAAGATAATCTTACCCACCCCACAGAGTGTCAGGAAGATTAAACAAGACCATAGATGTGATCTCACACACTCAGCATGGTTCTCTGCACACCGTCAGAGCTCCACATACACTCACTGTAGCACCGGAGGTGGCTGCTCCCACTAAGGCGATGGCTGTGGTGGGTATTCTCCTGGTGGGAGAGGGGAGCCCAGGGAAAAGGCTGTGTGCCAGGCTCTGCTGCTTACAAACTGCGAAGCCTTAAACAAGTTCAAGTTCTCTGTACCTTTCTGAACCTGTTTTCCTTTCCAATGAAATGAAATGATAAAATAACACAAGGGATAAGAAAATGCTTTGTAGACTAGGCAGGCTATATAACAGTAAGGTGGTAGCATTCACATAAGCACATGAATGGCAAGGTTTACATTCGTCTCTTATTCCCCTCAGCGCCTTGTTCTGTTGTGTGCATAAGTATGCTCAACCTACCACTATGCAAACAACCTACAGAACATTTGAGCAAAGCTTGTATATGAGCCCAAAGGCTTAAGGAACATATTTATGTGCTTTTAGAGTTTGAAGAGATTTTAGAGATCATTTGCTTCAATGCCCCATCTCACCCTCACCTAAAATCATACCCAGGGTCATAAAGAGATTCAGCAGCTTAACTCAGATCTGTATCCAATTTCTCAGGTTTTTCTTTCCATCATTCTTTGTTGGATTTTTTTCCGCTTATGATCTCACAGATGAAAAAAAAAGTACACATTAGACCTGTGGTGGTGCAGTAAATAAAGTATCGACCTGGAATGCTGAGGTCACCGGTTCAAAACCCTGGGCTTGCCCGGTCAATGTACAGACAAGAAGCAACCACGAGTTGATGCTTCCTGCCTCCCACTCCCTTCTCTCTCTCTCTCTCTCTCTCTCTCTCTCTCTCTCTCTCTCTCTCTCTCATCAGTAAATAAAATATAAAAAATAAATTTTTTTAAAAGTACACATTTAATGTTGTTAATGTTTAAATTAATCCAAAACTTAGCAACCTAGTTAAGGAAATTGATGGAAAACTTTTAAAACTACAGTGGAAGAAATAGAAATAATGGCTACTGGAATTTAGCACCACTTTTCTGTTAAATATTTTCTTTCTTCTGCAAAGAACAGTCGTCACTGTGTTTCTGAGCCTGAGTCCTCTACGGAAGAGGTGGGTGAAGACCGGTGGTGGGATTCAACTGGTTCACAACCATTCGGCAGAACTGATACCTAATTTTTTGTTGAGTTTGGTGAACTGGTTGTTATAATGGCTCTTGTGATCAGGGTTCTCTCTAAGGTGGGCACCTGGGCAGCCACCCAATGCGGAAATCACAAATTACTCTTTTCTAACGTTTATCTGTGCAACAGCATATTCTAAGCGCCTGTAGTAATAGTCATTCCATCCATAGGTGAAAAAAATTGCAAGTGAGGATGCCAATTAAGAAGCAATATGGAACTATCTTAAATAACAGTTTTATTGCTTTTTTTCTCAGGTATTATTTAATATTTTTTCATTAGTATTTTAAAACTTATAATCTGGTTTTGTGTATCTCTTTTATTGTTCTTATTTAAGCATTAAATGCATGAAATAATAAACTACCTTTTGGTATATCTTTTTTTATATTTAAAATGATCATTAGGGCAGAGAACCAGTTGTTAAATTATTAGAATTCTACCACTGGTGTGGATGATGACTGAGGTTGGGAAAGCAAGTGGAGTCAGACACTTGGGACAGGAATAGAGAGGGGAAGAGTTGAGGGCATGCATCCTCAAACTGGAAGGGTTTGTTTGCACTTCTTTAAAGCCATTCCTGTTGTTATCATTCTAACTCCCTTCTTCCCAACCCTAATTTGTAGGGCAGTCATATGTACCACCACTACTAATATCCCTCAGGCACTGTGAGTTCTTTGTGGTAAGGGATTCTATTATCTATATCTTTGAATCTTTCTTAACACCCAACAATTCATTATAGAGGTTTTGTAATGATGGATGGATGGATGGATTACAAAAAAAGGCAAGAAATACTGATAAAAACCCAGAAGGGGTAAGGAATAAAAGCATAATAATGTACTCCTCAGCTATCAGGTTCAAGCTCACTTTGGAATGACTTCTAAGAGACAACTTGGGTTAAATTTTAGCATTTTTTAACACAGAGATTACCAGCTGGTGCCCATGGACTACATTCAATTTAGGCCCAGGTTTTGTTTGCTCTTTCCTATTACCCACTGTTAAATAAACACAGAATGGATAAATTTATACTATATTTAATTCTTTGCCGAGACTGAAAAATTTGGACATGTAACATTTTTAAAGAATCCAGATTTTTCTGGAAAACTCAGCAACAATCAACTCATTTTCATTCCCTTTGGTTAGGTCAGACACTGACCTATGTGCCATAGTAATATTGACTAACATGGGTAAGAGTCAGTTGCCATTTATCGTTCATGTTCAAACTTTATCTATCTATCTATCTATCTATCTATCTATCTATCTATCTATCTATCTGTCTGTCTAGGTTTTTAAAATTTTTTAATTGTGCTAAAATACATGTAACATAAGATTACCTTTACCATTTTTAATTGTATAGTTCAGTAGTGTTAAATATATTCACTATATTCACATCATTGCGCAAAGTCCAGGAATTTTTCACCTTGTAAACCTGAAACTCTATACCTATTAGAAAAAAACTTCCCACTTCCCTCTCCCAAGCCCGTGGTAGCCAGCATACTATTTTCTGTTACTATGTGATGGACTACAGTCTAAGCAGAATCATACCACATTCATTCTTTTTGTAACTAGCTTATTTCATTTAGCATAATGTCCTTAAGATTCATCCAGATTGTAGCATGTGTTAGAACTTCCTTCTTTATTAAGGCTGAATAATATTTCATTATATGTATAAACCACATTTTGTTTACCCATTCACCTGTCGATGGGCATTTGAGTTGCTTCTACCTTTTAGCTATTGTCAATAATGCTTCTATAAGCATGGGTGTAAATGTATATTATTTTATAAACTGCTTTCTTTTTTCAGTTACCAGTCTTCACCTTATACAGTAAAATTGTATGTACCTTAAGGAATATTCCATTTTTATTCAATTTTTTCCAAATGTCCCCAAAATATCTCTTATTTGCCCACAATTATATCTAATTTAGTATCACACTTATATAAGGATACTATGTTTTTTCAAATCTCTTAATTTACCCTATTTTTTTTTTCAGAGACACTGGCTAGTTTTCTCACCACTCATTGCCTAACCCTGTGTAAGTCGCCATTCTGTCCCTACCACTCCACTAAAATTACCTATAAATAACAGATCCAGGCATCTTTCTCTCTGTTGCCATCCTCCGCAATATACTGTCATTTGACACATTGACTCCTTAACACTTGCTTTCGTTGGCCACTGTGGCATTAACCATCCCCTAAATCTAAATATTCTCAATAAACCTTTTCTGAACAGTTCACTATTCCAAGTCAATGTTATTTTCTGTTTCTTGACTAATGCTATTTACTTCTATCTGCAATTATGTCCTTCACCTTAACTTCCTCTTTCTTCCATCTTTAATCTCTATTAGAAGCCTAGCTATTCTTCAAGATTCAGTTTAGCCTGACCTGTGGTGGTACAGTGGATAAAGCATCAACCCAGAATGCTGAGGTCACCAGTTTGAACCAGGCTTGCCCAGTCAAAGCATGTACAGGAAGCAACTGTTTCTTTTTCTCCCTCTGACCCTTCTATCTCTCTTCTCTCTCTCAAATTGATAAATAAAATCTTTTTTAAAAATTCCACTTAAAGACTATATTTTCCTTGAAACTTCTCCTAATAATTCCAATCAGAAATTAGTTTTTCAGCCCCTTAATTTGTGTGTGTGTGTGTGGTTTAAACCTCTTTTTTATATTCTTTGCGCAATGACACATTGTATCTTGTTTTGTAATTGTTATAGTGGCTGTCCTATTTATACTAGCCTTAAATTTTATGATCTTAAAACTTAGTATTTTTTCTAGATTCTTATCCACAAAATTTGGCACAATGCCTTATGTGCCATAAGAATAAATATTGTTTAAATAAATAGGTGCTCATTTTCAGGGGTTTACTTTTTTACATTTATAACTAAATTTCATTTTTATTTTTTAACTTAAATCATTTTTTAAAATTATAGTTAACTTACAGTATTATTATATATCAGTTTAAGGTGTGTACCCCAGTTATTAGACATTGTATAACTTACTAAGTGATTTTCCCAGTAAATCTCATACCCATCTGACACCATACATAGTTATTAGAATATTATTGATAGGGAATATATTCCCTATCCTGTGCTTTACATTCCCATGACTATTCTGTAACTACCAATTTATAATTTTTAATCCCTTCACTTGTTCACCAGTCTCCCCAAAACCCCTCCCATCTGGCAAACATTAAATGTTTTCTCTATAAGTCTGTATCTGTTCTGCTTGTTTTTTAAATTTGTTAGATTTAATTGTTGATAGATATACATTATTTCATTTTTGTTCATTTTTTTTTCCTTAAAGAAGACCCTTTAACATTTTATGTAATACTAGTTTGGTTGTAATAAATTTTGTTGGCTTTTTCTTGTCTAGGAAGCTTTTTATATGTTCTTTGATTCCAAGTGATACCTTTGCTGGGTAGAATAATATTGGTTGTAGGTCCTTGCTTTTCCTCACTTTGACTATTTCTTGCCACTCCCTTCCAGCCTGCAATGTTTCTGTTGAGAAATCAGCTGACATCTAATGGAAGCTTCCTTGTAGGTAACTAACTGCTTTTTTCTTGTTACTTTTAAGATTCTCTCTTTGTCTATCACCTTTGGCATTTTAATTATGATGTATCTTAGTGTAGGCCTCTTTAAATTCATCTTGTTTAGGACTTTGTGCACTTCTTGGACTTGTATGTCTATTTCCTTCACCAGGTTAGGAAAGTTTTTTGGTTATTATTTTTTCAAATAGGTTTTCAATTTCTTACTTTCTCTCTTCTCCTTTTGGCATCCCCATTATTCCCATGATGAAAATGTTAGTGTGCTTGAAGTTGCCCTAGACGCTTCTTACACTATTCTCTTTGGGGGGATTCCTTTTTCTTTTCCTCTTCTAATTTGGGGTTTTTTTTTTTGTGTGTGTGTGTGTGTGTGTGTGTGTTTTTGTTTGTTTGCTTGCTTTCTTTCATTCCAAATTGCTGTTTTGATACTCAGCTTCATCTACTCAATTGTTGATTCACTGTAAATTATTCTTCATTTGGATTAGTGTATTCTTCATTTCAAACTGGTTCTTTTTATGGTTCTATGTCTTCTTTTATTCTGAGAAGTTCTAAGTTCACTGAGCATCCTTATAACCAGTATTTTAAACTCTGCATCTAGTAGATTGCTTGTTTTCATTTTATTTAGTTCTCTTTCTGGAATTTTCATCTGATCTTTCATATGGGACATGCTTCTTTGTCTCCTCATTTTGGCAACCTCCCTGTGTTTGTTTCTATGATAGAGCTGCTACATCTCCCGTGCTTGGCAGAGTGGCCTCATGTAATGTTCTGTAGGGTCCAGTGGCACAGCTTTTCCAATCACTGAAGCTGGGCACTGCAGCTGCCTCCCACTGTGTGGGATGGGTACACCCTCCTGATGTAGCAGAGCTTTGATTGCTGTTGGCATGTCAACGGAAAGAATTTACCCCCAGGTCAATTGGCTGCAAGGACTGGCTGCTACCTCTATGGAGAATCAGTGGTGCAGGGGTCTACCCACATAATTGGGCTTACTTCAGTGGGGCTCTGGTCCCCACTGAGTCCACCCCTTGAGTGTGCTGAAGTGGTGATTGGGTGATATTTTGATGTGGCCTGAAGCTGTCTATTGGGTGCTCTGGCTCTGCGGCCTCCTGGGAGGGGCAGGGCAATGTCAGCCAACACCTGTCTTCTTCCTACGGCTACCCAGCATGAGCTACTACTTGTGCTGGACGTAGCAGTGCCCAGGCAAGGCCAAGCTGTGAATGAAGGCTAGCTGCTGCTAGTGCTGGGCCTGGGGCCACTTAGTGAGATGTACAGGACATGCTGCTGTTTGAGAGATATGGGGAAAGTCTGAGGCATGAACAGGCCATTCTTATGGAAAACCCATTAGCTTGGGTGGGCCTGCAAGTTGGGTTATGTGTGTGTGGGGGGGGTCTCAGGAAATCACCAGGTTGGGGCAAACTGTGTGAGCCAAGTTGATGGAAACTCAGGTTTCGTGCCTGTCTGCTGGCAAGTGTTGGGAGTAGGGGCCTCAGAAAAACAGCAATGGTCCCTGCCAGCATGTCTGTCTGGCGGAGAACTGCCCCTTCACCTCTTTGCCCAATTCCAGACAATTCAGTTTCTCTTTGTATATTGAAGATGTCTTTTGAACTGTTACCCCAGCACTGGAGCCCAGAGTGAGTGAGTTCAAGTAAGTCCACGCATGGGCCCTTTAAGAGGAGCTTCCTGAGACTCCAACAGCCTCATATCCCTCAGCTTCATTTCCCACTGGTTTTTATAGCCTGAAATTAAGGGGACTGCTTTTCCCAGCTGCTTTTCCTGGGCTGGGAGGCCAGGTGTGGGACTGGAACTCCTTGTTCCTTAGGGGTTACCTCCACAATCTAACTATCCCTCCTGATTTATATTCACCACACATGACTGTGGAACCAGACTGGTCTGTATCTCCCCCCCTCCTACCAGTCCTATATGGCTTCTTTTTTAATTCCCTGGTTGTAGGACTTCTATTCAGCCAGATTTCAAGCTGTTCTGATGATAGTTGTTCTGTAGCTTAGTTGTAATTTTAATGTTTTGGGTTTTTTTTTTTAATTTTTCTGAAGTTGGAAACGGGGAGGCAGTCAGACTCCCGCATGCGCCCAACCGGGATCTACCCAGCATGCCCACCAGGGGGCAATGATCTGCCCATCTGGCGCGTCACTCTGTTGCAACCAGAGCCATTTTAGCGCCTGAGGCAGAGGCTATAGAGCCATCCTCAGTGCCCGGGCCAACTTTGCTCCAATGGAGCCTTGGCTGCTGGAGGGGAAGAGAGAGACAGAGAGGAAGGAGAGGGGGAGGGGTGGAGAAGCAGATGGGCGCTTCTTCTGTGTGCCCTGGCTGGGAATTGAACCCGGGACTCCTGCACGCCAGGCTGATGCTCTACCACTGAGCCAACCGGCCAGGGCCAAGCTTAGTTGTAATTTTAATGTGGCTGTGATAGGATTCTATTATCATGTTTACCTATGCTGCCATCTTGACTGGAATCTCACGTTCAATATTTTAAACATCCTGACTCATACTTCTCGCTTACATTACCTCATTAGGCTCCAGAGTTTACAACTCTGGCTTCAGCCAGTAGCACAGCTTTTATGCCATGCTAAAGAAGAGAAAAAAGATCAAAGAAGAGAAATTTTAAGAAGCAATAATAATAATAATAATAATACTTACTGAGCTTTTGCTATGTGTATGGACTGTGTTATTTTTTCCATATCCTCAGTATGTACTCTATGGATCAGGAACTAGTCTTATCATCATTTTATAACTGAAGAAACTGTGATTTAGAAACTGGGTAATTTGTACAAGGTTACAGTTCATAAGTATTTATAATCCAGATATTTGTGCATCCAAAGCCTATCGTTGGAACCATTATACAGCTTTTGTACTCTTTTTTAACATATAAATGAAGAAATCAGCACTATAGTATACTTTTTTCATCTCTTAGGGAAAAAGCAAATAAATATTGATTAACTGCACTCAAGCATTTTTAAATTAGGCAGTCAGTTTTGAAGTGCTCCAAATCTTGCTTATTTGTGTTCATACAGTGGTGGACTGACATTAATAATAAGCCTGGGCAAATTCCCTTAGTATCCAACACACAGGTGGGAGGATGTGTATAGCGAAGAAGTCACAGAAAATCTTTTCTTTTCAATTGAACTTACTGTCACATGTAGGGAATTCATTCTGAAAGATGGTGGGTTTCTTAAATGGTGACTAATTCTGCTGCATCTGCAAACACTTGACTTGTTGGGTACCAGAGCTCCTTCTGCACTTGTATGTGCAGAGGAGACATTACCACTGAGTTAGAGGAATTAAAGGCATCCCAGACTCATTTTGCCAAATACTCTCATCCTCTTGCAGCACGAGAAGCTTTCTTTTGCATTCTCTTTCCAGTTAATAGCTCCTATGTCTTAACCAAATATATCATATCTCCCTGGTTCAATTTTTTCCTAGTTACATTTTATTTATTTCTCTTTAATTATGCCCTGTGAAATTCTTTTTGAGCAATTCTTATCTAAACCAAATCTCTTCTCTTACCCCCACCATTATTATGCAACATTAGAACAACAGATTTTATTAGTTCTTCCAAATTGTGCTGAAGGCAAACTGGCCTTGTCTAATTGTTCATATCAAGGGCTATGGATAGAAAAACCCTAGCTTATGTGGTGAGACTGCAGTGGGGTGGGAAGTTGCTTCATTCAAGGGATAATCAAGGCTATCAAAAGGATTGCTGCTTTGTTTTTATGTGAATGTCTTATGAGAACATGTGCCCATGTCTAAAACAAAGGGACATTTATTAAACCTATTTATTGCACAGTTCATTATCATAAAACTTCTAGGGAATCATAGTCTAGGCAGCTGCTTGGCCAAATGGGGACAAATAATCAATTAAACATAATTGGAGGTAATTTCTTAGTTTTTTTTTTATACCAGAATATATAATAAAGAGTATACCATTGTATACATTCAGGATGACTTTTTAATAGAAAGAGTTGTATAAAAAGTTACAAAGATGCATCTATGCGTAACACTTATGAGTAGTAAACTGTAGCTGCCTTGAAGGTAGTGCCTCCTTCACAGAAGTTTTACGACACTGCAGAGCCAGAGGAGGGGTCTGCAAAGTCTGAAAAAGGAATTCCAGGTCTCTGTGAAGTCAGTCAACTGTAGTTCTGAGTGATGAGGAGATTTCAAGGTTTCTGTGTTTGTTCACAAACTGTCCCAGCATCCCTGGGAAGAGAGTTCCAAAGAGATTCTGCTACAATGAATGACGTCATGGCAAAGAACTGATGCATCAGCACAATAAATAACTAGGGCAACCCACTGCTTCTCAGGACTGTTTCTTCACTGTAGACAGCGAAGGGAATGGGTGTTGTGTTCTAGTGACTGGCTTCTGATGCGGATGTGATATATAGCCTTTGATGTGATACATGTGTATCAGGTTGGCCAGAATGTATTGGACTTCCTCAATGCCCATGACTTCCACTTGTGTGAATTTCAAGGCAACTAGAAAATCATTCAGAGGCAACTGGTAATAAATACACTTTCTTAAAAAGATTTCTGTCTGTGATGATCTTCAGCTTCTCAAGGATAAGATACCATAGTGAATAGAAAAGGTCTCATGCTTCGTCACAGCCATGTTTAGTAGAAGGTGACTGCTTTCTCTTAACAACTTTGGTTACTTCAGCAAACTGCATGAGATAATACTTTTTTCAAAGCCTCAATGGTTGGCATATAATTCAACAGCATTTTTATTGGAAGTAATATATCAGAATCATCCAATTGTTCTTCTGACTTAAATGGTGACAGTGCTTACAGGCAAAGGGTAGGTGCTCCTTGGCTTGCCTAAAGTCACTATGAGACATGGCCTTTCATTCTACATAGTACCTGTATGTCACCTCTCTTCCATCTATAATCATCTTTCAGGGTTGAGCCGTCAATGGCTCTGATGAGGGGTTTACACAAATGGAGTTTGTTGATCTTAAAGTAAATCTTGAATAACCGATTCACCAGAAACCGCGCCCCCCACCACCACCACCACTCCTTAGTCTCCTCTATGTCAGCACGAGTATCCCTGGTGCAGATGTGGAAATAGCTCATCAACAATTCAGCTGCTTTTTCCAACCTGTCCCCAACTTTGATTTTTCTTTCCTTTACCAACTGCTGCTCTGCATTACTGGCAAACCCTCCAGGGTAGAGTGCCACCGCATACATGACGAGCAGAGGCCTTTGAGGGCCTGCAGTGCCTGGGGGAATGATGGACAATGACAGTCTGGCATTCGTGTGCATCTCTGAAGTCATGGCTCCCCATCTGCTAAGTCCACCTTAGTGAGCTGCAAACATGTCACTGTGACGGGGTTCCAAAACTCGTGGAAAATCCTGTTTCGGGAAGGCCACCTGAAGTGGTGGGTTGGCAACATCGAAATGCTAGAAAGACACTAGCTCTGCACAGGGCGCCCTGTCTTTGGGGTCGCCTGCTTCATAGACCTGCTGCAGGCACTGGCTGACAGTGATTTGTGCCATGGTAAGCCAGTTTCATAGGTTTTAAATAGATTTTCTCCTAGTAGGAGGGTGTGTTCTTATGATTAATGTAGATGTTTGGGTACAATAAAAAATTACATTTTAAAAATAATATTGAATGCAAAATGTGATTGAAAAATAAAAATTTTAAAAAGTAATTACATTCCTGAGACTATCCTGGAATACATTCTATGTTAGGATTTCAGAATGCACGTTAATGTCTCCCAAGTGTCCATTTCACTGGACACTGTGCCCTTTTCATTTGAGCTGCCACAAGAAGCTCATTTCGAAGGTAGCTCTCTGGTCATGTGATTTCTGGGGCTGATATCTTCTCTCAAATTCCCATCCATAAGTGTGCTCCCCACAAATCTTTCCCCAGACAGTGAGTTCCCACTATTAGTCATTTCTCTGGTAGTGAAAAGCCTTATCCATGAGAGAAGTGGACCATTAAGATCTACTGAATCTGGCTCTGTAAAATTAATACATTCAAGATTTCTCTGGATTTGCCATAAATTTTACACTTCTGTATCTAGGCAGAGACATTTGTAATGTTCTTACATCTCTATCTCTTATCCGGTTGCTGCATCAAAGATCTGGCTTAAATATTATATTCCCCATAAAAATCATCCCTGATTGCACCCGGCCAAAAGCAGTGCCTACCCATATTGATGCCTATGGTGCTTATTTACACTTTCACTAACTCATCCTTAAAGGGAGGCTAAAAAGTTAGAAAAATGTTGAAGGTATAGAAATAAACATGAGTGTCTAAATCAGGGGTCCCCAAGCTTTTTACACAGGGGGCCAGTTCACTGTCCCTCAGACCGTTGAAGGGCCGGACTATAAAAAAAAAACTAAGAACAAATCCCTATGCACACTGCACATATCTTATTTTAAAGTAAAAAAACAAAACAGGAACAAATACAATATTTAAAATAAAGAACAAGTAAATTTAAATCAACAAACTGACCAGTATTTCAATGGGAACTATGGGCCTGCTTTTGGCTAATGAGATGGTCAATGTGCTCCTCTCACTGACCACCAATGAAAGGGGTGTCCCTTCCGGAAGTGAGGCGGGGGCCGGATAAATGGCCTCAGGGGGCTGCATGCGGCCCGCGGGCCGTAGTTTGGGAACCCTTGGTCTAAATTATTATCGTTTCGCAATCAGGGGAGTGATATAAAGATTGTTGTTGTTTATTTAAGTTCATTTATTTAACTAAAAGAAACAAGTAGAATTAATGGAAAACTTATTCAAATTGTAAAACAGGTAAACACATAGATATAGGAAAAAGGAAAAAAAACATAAAAAGGATACTCAGCATTTATAGATCTTAGGATAATCATTAAGGGAATATGTGAAAAATTAGAATTTAGGAAGTTGTTTTAGGAAAAACAGACTGGAAATAAACAAATGATAATGCAACTTGGTAAAATCTATGATGGAGTTATGAAGCTTTGTCTTTAGGATCCTACCAGTTGTTGGGGATGGAGCATCAGACCCAAATTGGCTTGAGTACTTGCTCATTTGATCTCCCATATTTGACCTCATTTGAGAGTATGTCTTACCTCCTTAGAAGTCATGCCCTCTGACCCTGAGAAGGAAGGATTGATTCCTGTTTCATCAAACCTCCATACAGTAGTACAGGCATGTAAACTAATTGTTTCTAAAGCTAATATCTAAGGGAAAGGTATTGTTTTTCATGGCTCTAACCAATAAAATAGAAATGTATGTGCATCTTAAACTTGTCATCTTCCCACTTTCCTGCTTTATTTATTTATTTTTTTTATGTTTCTGAAGTTGGAAACGGGTAGGCAGTCAGACAGACTCCCGCATGCGCCCAACCAGGATCCACCCGGCATGCCCATGAAGGGGCGATGCTGTGCCCATCTGGGGCCTCACTCTGTTGCAACCAGAGCCATTCTAGCGCCTGAGGCAGAGGCCATAAAGCCATCCTCAGCGCCCGGGCCAACTTTGCTCCAATGGAGCCTTGGCTGCTGGAGGGGAAGAGAGAGACAGAGAGGAAGGAGAGGGGGAGGGGTGGAGAAGCAGATGGGTGCTTCTCCTGTGTGCCCTGGCCGGGAATCAAACCCGGGACTCCTGCACGCCAAGCTGATACTCTACCACTGAGCCAACCGGCCAGGTCCCCACTTTCCTGCTTTATAATCTTGCTAGCTGTTAATTAGTAAACAGAATTTTCTCACTTTTTAATAAAGTATTCTGATAAATGCATTAAAGCTCTTGGGAAGTACCTTACGCCCAAAAAGATCCTGTTTTAGAATAACCAGGATCCTTCCCAATAGGGCTTTGTGTATGGGATGGTGTGAGGGAGAGATATGAATCCTGGGACCTTGGGAGATACAGTATCCTAAAAGAGATCTCCATAGAACAGCTGCTCTGGAGACCTGAGTGACAACAGCCTGATGCAGGCAGGGCACAAACCCTCCCTTTCTTTCCTTTCCAACATCTGCTTCTTTTTCTGTCCTCTGGATTCTCCATGATAGGCAGAGCCCCGGGAAAATAGCAGGAGGTCTGAAAAGATCCCTGGTTTGTTTATCAAATATTTGGGTTTGAATCCCAGTCCTGCCACTTGTGAGCGGTAATGACCTCCAGCATGTTACATGACCTCTCTCTATTTTCTCATCCAGACAAGGAGACTCAGAGCACCTTCTCCTTACTAGGTTTGCTATGACGATGTGAGATAAGGAATGTAAAGCACTTGACATATAGGGTAGGAATTATTTCATAATTATTGTCATGTGAAGGAAAGTTTCCCTGAAAACAATGTTATGATAATAAAATATTACCCAAAGTTCAAGGTGATACTGGGGATAAAAAAGAGAAGTGAGTAAAGCAGTGAAGGAGCTGTCAGATCCTTGCACATCAGCTGAGATCTGCTTAAAAATCAGGTCACACCCAGACCGACTGTATCACAGTCTCCATTTCCTCTCCATCCTCAGGTGATGCCTGTACGCATTGGAATAGGAGAAGCATTGATGTTAGATATTTCTTCCTCCTCTGCTCCTCTATTTCCTTACTTTTCCACCCAAGAAAAGGAAACCTTGTCAGGCAAATGCAGCTGCAAACTTCTTTTCTTGAAGCAGTTCACAAATAAGGACAATAACAAAAGTAGTAATGATGAGTGTGTGCCATACTCTGTTTTAAGCACTTAGCATGTGTTAATTTGTTTAATCCTAACAACATGTAATGGGCATTATTATCATCCCTATTTTACAACTGAGGAAACTGAGGCACAAAGTAGTCAATTTACTGGCTAGGGGCTGTCCAGCTAGTAAATTCAGGTTGTGGGATTACAACCCTGGCATTTTAATGATAGTGTCTCTGCTTACAACCACCATGAGTTCTAGCATCTCTTCTCTAACCCTTCTTCTAATCACGGTTAAACTAAAACCTATGATCCAAGCAATAATCCACTCTTCTCTCCCCTCTAGGTAATATTTTGCCCCAAAACTTTTTTGAGAGAATCTGTAAGTGAATCTGGGAGTGTAAGTTCACAAACCTTGATCCTCCTCCACTGTCTCTGTCAGAGTGCAAAGCTGAGTTTCTTCTTCCGAGCCTAAGGTAGTAGCTTCCTCAGCTGAGCTGCTGCCTGTGGTCTCTCTTCCACCTCAGGCTGTTCAGATAATACAGCCAGAGTTATCTTTCTAAAGGGCAGTCTGACCCCCTGTTCCCATGTCAAAACTTCAAAAGCTTCTCCATTTAAATATAATCTACCAGCCTCTATTGGAAATTCTAGTTTCCTCCTAAATCCTGCTTCAAGCCTGCCCTTCCAAAACTACCTCCAACCATCTTCCCCAACACATGCGAGCTCATGAAGCGACAGCTCCATGCTCAGTTTTGGGGGCCATCCCTTTGTTTCTCTAGAATGCCATTTCCCATACTCGCCTCTCTGAGCCAACCTCAGGCCTCACACAGGTACTACCTTCTCAATGGACATTTCGATGAGTACAAAGCCAAGATTTATCTTCTTCTCCCCTTGTTACCTGTTCAACTCTGACTTATAGAGATATTTTAGATTAATATTGGGTATGTGCCTATACGGAGCTAGTTAAATGTTCTCTGAATAAAAATATTGAGCCTGACCATGCAGTGGCACAATGGATAGAGCATCAGACTGGGACGTGGAGGACCCAGGATTGAAACCTGAGGTTGATGGCTTGAGAATGGGCCCATCCAGCTTAAGAGCAGGCTTATCCAGCTTGAGCATGGGGTTGCTGGCTTGAGTGTGGGATCATAGACATTTCCCCATGGTCACTGGCTTGAGCCCAAAGGTCATTGGTTTAAAACCCAAGGTCACTGGCTTGAGCCCATGGTCACTGGCTTGAGCAAGGGGTGACTCATTCTGCTGTAGTCCCCTAGTCAAGGAACATATGAGAAAGCAATCAATGAACAACTAAGGAGCCGCAACAAAGAATTGATGCTTCTCATCTCTCTCCTTTCCCACCTGTCTGTCCCTATCTGTCCCTCTCTCTGTCTCTCTCTTTGTCTCTATCACAAAAAAAGAAAAAATATTGACTACAGGTAATGAATTCTACTCAATCTACTTTCAAACTTAGCTTTCTGAGGCACATTTATCCAGTTCCCTCTGCAGAGTATCTGGCATTTAAGAAATTATATGATGATCCATTAGGGGAGGTAGTAGAAGTCTCCCTTCACCCTGTAGCAGATTGCTCTGAAAAATATGACTCACTGATTTTCAACAAACGTAAAAAAGCAATGAATCTTACATGAATAGCAATTAATACCGACATGGCAATCCTACCTCATTCATCTATTCTCCCTTAACTCCTAAGTTTATTTGCACACAAACACACACACACATGTCTGTGTGCTTTTTCAACATACACTTAAAAAAATAGTTTGAGGTCTAACCATTGTCCAAAGGAGTTCATTTTCTAAAAATATGTCTCGCCTTTCATGAGACAGCTTACTTCTAGAAATTCTGAGATATTGGGTATATATATATATGCAAAGATTATGTTGCAAGGATGTTCACTGCAGGATGGTTTACGTTAGGAATAATTTAAAAATAACCTATATGTGTCCAATCAATGACATGCTTTAGGTAAAATGATATAGAAATGTTTGTGAAAACAGTTTCATGAAATATTTTTAACTGAACAAAAGTATATGAAAGAATGGAAAACTCAAAAATAGACCCACAGAAATATGTCCCACTGATTTTTAACAAAGGTGTGAAAGCAATTCAATGGAGAAAGAATGGTCTTTTCAACAAATGGTGCTGGAGCAATTGAACACGCATAAGGAAAAAGATAAAATGAAATAGATAAGTCTTGATATAAACCTCACATTTTATAAAAAATTATTTAATAATGAATTATAAATTTAAATGTAACACTAGAAAACAGAAGAAAATTGTTAGACCCTAGGAATAGGCAAAGAGTTCTTTTATAGGCAACTGTACAGATGATACACAAAAGAAAAAAATTGACAGTTTGGACTTTTCAAAATTAAACTGGTACTCTATGCAAAATCCTATTAAAAGGATTGAAAAGACAACTGACAGCCTGAGAGAAAGTATTTGCAAACCACATACCTAACAAAGAACTTGAATCTAGAATATGTAAAGAATTCTCAAAAGTCAGCAAGAAACAAAGAATGAAAAAGCAAAAATCAACTTAGAAAATGGGCAGAAGACATAAAGAAACATTTCATTAAAGAGGAGATATAGATGGCAAAAAAAGTAGGAAAAAATGTTCAACATTATTAGCCATTACTGAAATGCAAATTGGACCCACAATTACATTCATACTTAGCAGAATGAATAAATAAAAATTGCTAATACCAAATGCTGGTGAGGATATAAAGAAACTAAATCACTTGAACATACTGGCTAGAATGTAAAATGGTATAGTCATTTTAAAAACTATTTTCGAAGTTCCCTTAAAAAAAAAAACTTAAACATGCACTTAATGTACAATCCAGCAATTACATTTCTGGGCCTTTATCCCAAAGAAATGAAAACTTATGTCCATACAAAACCTGTATGTTATTGTTTGTTTGCAATATTTACAAACTGAAGGGAAAACAAATAATCTTTAATGAATGAATGATTAAATAAATTGTGGTACACCCATACTGATATTACTCAGCTATAAAAAGGGATAAACATTTTTGTGTGTGAGTGACAGAGACAGAGAGAGGGACAGACAGACAGAAAGAGAGAGAAATGAGAAGCATCAATTCTTCATTGCTGCACTGTAGTTGTTCATTGATTGCTTTCTCATATGTGCCTTTACCAAGGGGCTACAACAGAGCAAGTGACCCCTTGCTTCGGTCAGCGATCTTAGGCTCAAGCTGGTGAGCCTTGCTCAAACCAGATGAACCCACACTCAAGCCGGTGACCTCGGGGTTTTGAACCTGGGTCCTCCTCATCCCAGTCAGACACTCTATTCACTACACCACTGCCTGGTCAGGCTAAAAGAATAAACTATTGATGTATGTAACAATTTGGATTAATCTAAAGGAAATTATGCTAATGATAAAAGCCAATCTCAAGAGGTTACTCATACTTGATTTCACTTATATATGTTTGCAAAATGACTAAATTAGAGAGATAGAGAATAGATTAATAGTTGCCACAGGTTAGAAATGGGGTGGAAGAGGGAAGAGGGATAGGAATAACTGGAAAGGGGTAACAGAGGGATTTTTTTCATGAAGGAATAGTTTTTAATTGCAGTGTTGGCCACACAACTCTACATGTGTTTTATTTACCCAGAACTAGACACAAGTACAATAAAAATGAGTACATGTAAAACTGGTGAAATCTGAACAAGGTCTGAGAATTGTACCAATATCAATTTACTGGTTTTGATATTATATTACAGTTTTTTAAGATCTTATCATTGAGGAAAACTGAGTGACAGGTATATGGTGCCTCTGTGTACTATTTTGTAACATTCTGTGAATCAATACTTATTTTTAAATCTAAAAAAAGTTTTAAAAAAAGAACTATTTTGTCACATGTGTTAGATGGATTTCAAGGGTGTTATGCTGAATGAAAGAATTGCATCTCAAACAGTTACATACTATATGGTTACATTTATAGGAAGCTGTGTATTGATTAGTTGATGAAAATGTTACCAGAGATTCGCAGGAACTTAACTTAGAATTCCCCCTGAGAGAAATGATTCTGTATTGGCTAATTCAGTGTTTTCACTGGCTTTATGGAATTTAACTATTATGAATAACAAGAATCAAGTATATATAATCCTCAAAAGGGCAGAATTATAGAGATAGAGAACAAATTAGTAGTTACCAGGAGTAAGGGTGAAGAGGGTGTTGATGAAGGGGTAGACTATCAAGGACTTCCCCAAGGAGATTTTGTCTAATGGAATAGTTTTGTATACAGATTGTGGAGGTGGTTACACAAATCTATATATGGGATCAAATTGCATGGGAGCACACACACACACACACTCTTATTTAAAAAGTCTACAATATGTATAATATAACCACATATATGTTATTTTAAATTGATACCTATAACTTAAAATTTCAAGCCCTAATTGCTGATCAATATAAAAATTAGAAGAATACCAAAATCATCTGGGATGACATCATTGTGTGGGATATAAGGGCAAAGTACCTTTTTATTTAGATTTGGATTTGACTAAAATGAAATTTAACAAGGATTTAGACTTGATTTTATTAATGTAGAAATAATTTTTAATGTAGCATAAATGTAACCCATAGTATTAATGTTTTCTGTAAATCTGGAAATCAAATGTAAATACAGTGTGTTCATAAAGTCATGGTGCACTTTTGACCGGTCACAGGAAAGCAACGAAAGACGATAGAAATGTGAAATCTGCACCAAATAAAAGGAAAACCCTCCCAGTTTCTGTAGGATGATGTGGCAGCATGTGCACATGCACAGATGATGATGTAACACCATGTATACAGTGGAGCAGCCCATGGCCATGCCCGTCGAGATGTGGATGGTACAGAGGAAAGTTCAGTGTGTTCTGTGGCTCACTAAATTCGAATCTGTGACCAAAGTGCAATGTGAATATTGGTGCATTCATAACGAAGTGCCACCACATAGGAATAACATTACTCAGTGGGATAAGCAGTTGAAGGAAACCGGCAGTTTGGTTGAGAAACCCCGTTCTGGTAGGCCATCAGTCAGTGACGAGTCTGTAGAGGCTATATGGGATAGCTACCTAAGGAGCCCTAAAAAATCTGTGCGTGAGCCCACATCGAACTGCACTGAATAGGTATGAAACTGGGAGAGTTTTCCTTTTGTTTGATGCAGATTTCACATTTCTATTGTCTTTTGTTTCTTTTCTGTGACCTATGACCGGTCAAAAGTGCACCATGACTTTACGGACATACTGTATTTGATGGTTAATCTTTATATAATATTTAGTTAATTTGGAATGTTAGAAGTTTATTTACCACTTAATTGTATCCAGTAAATTAGCTTATGTTTTTAATTTAAAATATAATCAACTGAATGATTAGAAATTTTAACTTTGAATTGAAAGTAAAATAATTATAAGATTATAAAGAAAGTGTATGGTGCATTTCAATAATGAGTTAAGTCAGAAGTAGTCAACCTTTTTATACCTACCACCCACTGCTGTATCTCTGTTAGTAGTGAAATTTTCTAACCACCCACTGGGTCCACAGTAATGGTGATTTATAAAGTAGGGAAGTAACTTTACTTTATAAAATTTATAAAGCAGAGTTACAGCAAGTTAAAGTATATAATAATAATTACTTACCAAGTACTTTATGTCAGATTTTCACTAAGTTTGGCAGAATAAATCTTTATAAAACAACTTACTATAGTTAAATCTATCTTTTTATTTATACTTTGATTGCTCTGCTACCGCCCACTATGAAAGCTGAAATGCCCACTAGTGGGCAGTAGGGACCAGGTTGACTACCACTGAGTTAAGTATTTCAAATTATAACCATTTTTTTGTGTTTAATCTTAGTAGTTAACTTAATATATTGTTAAGTTATTAGTCAGGCCTTTTTTCTTCCATTGCAAAATGCTATCATTGAGAGATAAAACATATTCCTTAAACTTTAAGAGTGAAAAAAGAAACTTATGCAAATAAGTATAAAAATATTTTCTGTGGTTTTAAATGAGATCAGGATGTGTGTGTACTTTGTATGTTTTTAAAATCCTTCCACCTGGTCAAAATGCTTTCAAAGGAGAAAGAATAACTGATGCCTCTTGTTCAGACTGGGAAGTATTGTGATTGCACTGAAAAGCATGGCCCCTCTTGAAGTTTAGTTTTTTACTTCCTTTATTTGAGTATAAAGCAAAAAGGAATTTTCTTTAAGATGTCCTAATAGAAGATTTGAGTGATGTGCAGAGTTGGCATTGAGGTGAATGGAGTCCATCAAGATTGCCAGAAGTATGAAATAATTATCGAAAGAATTCCATTAGAGACGAAAGCTACCTAGACTAGTAGAGACAGAAAGGGCTGACCCCTTTCTGGTTCTTAACTTTCTCTAATGGATGGCTTTCAGTTGAAATCAAGACTCAACTGGATCATTGATTCTTAAAAAAAACTATTGAGCATATATAAGCAAAAGCTGAAGAAATGGTCAGATAGATTTACCTTTTCAAATTTAGGATGAAAAGTATGTTTATTATTTGCTGGGAGGGTAGCTTATAAGAATGGAAGTTAAACAATTGGATATATCCTCATGAAGTAAATATTAGTTGGTGCAGTTTTTTTTTTTTTATGACAGAGCCAGAGAGAGACAGAAAGAAGGACAGATAGGGACAGACAGACAAAAAGGGAGAGAGATGAGAAGCATCAATTCTTCGTTGCAGCACCTTAGTTGTTCATTGATTGCTTACTCATATGTGCCTTAACTGGGGGGCTACAGCAGAGCGACCAAGCCAGCAACCTTGGGCTCAAGCTGGTGAGCTTTGCTCAAACCAGATGAGCCTGTGCTCAAACTGGCGACCTCGGGGTTTTGAACCTGGGTCGTCTGCATCCAAGTCTTATGCTCTATCCCTGTGCCACCTGGTCAGGTGAATATTAGTTTTAATACAGAAAACAAAGGCTACCTCTTTTTTTTTTTAGATTTTTTTTTAAGATAGCTGCCATTATACTTTACCTATTAGGTAAAGCATAGTGTTCTTTGGCTAGTAATTGACGCATCAAATTCTGCTCTTTTCTCTGGGAGATCATGGAAGTGCTTCTCCCACACAGAGCCTTGGAGGTATATTTTGCAATGGGTACTTCATAGTCACCATGTAACATACACACATGCATGCATACCTACCTAGAGTGAAATAGGTCAAGTACCTGAAATTATTTTAAATTCCCTGTATTTTTTGAAAGCAGAAACTGATGGCTTTGCCTGTGGTTATAACAAAGCACTTCATGGTTTGCACTTCATCAAAGCTGGTTGAAAATGTTCTGAATGTCAGATTGGCAACTAACTGTTCTGTTATGGAGGGAAATTTGCTAATAGTAATTAAAGTTACTGCCATTGTCTGAGTGTAGGATCAGCTGAAGATAAGAATGGCAAGGAGAGATGTGAAATTGTGGATGAGGCGTTTTGATTATCATTTAAGGAGATACTAAGTTGCTCTTTTATTTTTTATTTTTTTTTAAATTTTTTATTGTATTTATTTTTAATGGGGTGACATCAGTAAATCAAGATACATATATTCAAAGATAATATGTCCAGGTTATCTTAAAGTTCAATTATGTTGCATACTCATCACCCAAAGTCAGATTGTCCTGTCACCCTCTATCTAGTTCTCTTTGTGCCCCTCCCCATCCCCCTTCCCTCTCCCTCTCCCCCCTCCCCCCGTAACCACCACACTCTTATCAATGTCTCTTGGTCTCACTTTTATGTCCCATCTACGTATGGAAAAATGCAGTTCCTGGTTTTTTCTGATTTACTTATTTCACTCCATATAATGTTGTCAAGATCCCACCATTTTGCTATAAATGATCCGATGTCATCATTTCTTATGGCTGAGTAGTATTCCATAGTGTATATGTGCCACATCTTCTTTATCCAGTCATCTATTGATGGGCTTTTTGGTTGTTTCCATGTCCTGGCCACTGTGAACAATGCTGCAATGAACATGGGGCTGCATGTGTCTTTACAAGTCAATGTTTCTGAGTTTTTGGGGTATATACCCAGTAGAGGGATTGCTGGGTCATAAGGTAGTTCTATTTGCAGTTTTTTGAGGAACCACCATACTTTCTTCCATAATGGTTGTACTACTTTACATTCCCACCAACAGTGGATGAGGGTTCCTTTTTCTCCACAACCTCTCCAACATTTGCTATTACCTGTCTTGTTAATAATAGCTAGTCTAACAGGTGTGAGGTGGTATCTCATTGCAGTTTTGATCTGCATTTCTCTAATAACTAAAGAAGATGAGCATCTTTTCATATATCTGTTGGCCATTTGTATTTCTTCCTGGGAGAAGTGTCTGTTCATATCCTCTTCCCATTTTTTTATTGGATTGTTTGTTTGTTTGTCGTTGAGTTTTATGAGATCTTTGTATATTTTGGATATTAGGCCCTTATCTGAGAAGGTGTTTAAAAATATCATTTCCCAATTAGTTGGCTGTCTGTTTATCTTGTTATCAATTTCTCTTGCTGAACAAAAACTTCTTAGTCTGATGTAGTCCCATTCATTAATTTTTGTTTTCACTTCTCTTGCCTGTGGAGTCAAATTCATAAAATGCTCTTTAAAGCCCAGGTCCATGAGTTTGGTACCTATGTCTTCTTCTATGTACTTTATTGTTTCAGGTCTTATGTTTAGATCTTTGATCCATTTTGAGTTAATTTTAGTACAGGGGGACAAACTGTAGTCCAGCTTCATTCTTTTGCATGTGGATTTCCAGTTTTCCCAGCACCATTTGTTGAATAGGCTTTCTTTTCTCCATTGAGTGTTGTTGGCCCCTTCATCAAAAATTATTTGAAAGATGACGTCAGAGTAATGGCGGGGTAGGAAGCGATACCGATAAATCTCCTCCAAAACTCAACAAGATCTTCAACCAGAAACAGAAAAACCTATACTTGGAGCTTCCAGATGCTTCACAATACACCCAAAGGTATGATTGAGTGAAAAATTGGCTAAATATATAACCAAACCCCAAAGGAAATAGGGAGTAAGAAATGCTCCGCCTTCCTCACTAACCTAAACAGGGCGGCTTTCTCTGGTAACTGTGAATATAGAAACTGAGGCGGGCAAAGGGGGTGAATAGATCCAGGCCGCCGCGGCACAAACGGCCGAACCAGGCTGTGGCACACAGATCCAAGCTGAGGAAAATCTGATCCTGTGGCAACCCGGGCAATACAAGCTAACACTCACGCCAAACCCAAACAAAGAAAGACAAGCAAAGTGGCCATTTTACCTGGTCTCCTGGTCGGTGCGCAGTTAGTGGGCGAGAATTTCTTCCTAGGCCCTGAGAGTGGGTGCCCATGTTGCCCCACGGAGAGGCAGGGTCAGAGGCCTTTCTGTGGGCTGAGGACAGAGTCTCTGGGCAGCCCCAGCGCCCTGGGAAAGCCACGCACGGGAGGGAGTGAGAACTAATTCCAACGGTGGAGATTTTCCGTGCTGGTGAGGGTTTCACTCAGAGGGAACCACGGCCGGCCTCATATCCTGGTTTGCGCGCGCAGATAAGGAGTGAGTGATTCCTCCGAGTGCCTCGGCAGTGCGCGCCCGTGTTATCGCAGAGAGGGGCAGAGTCAGGGGCCTTTGTGTGGGCCAAAGCAGAATCTCGAGCCGCCCCAGCGCCTTGCAAAAGCCGCGCACGGGGACGGAGCGAGACTCAATTCCAACGCTGCAACTTTTCCCTGCGGTTGGGGGTTTCACTCAGAGCGTGAGACTGCTGGCTGGATATCCTGGTCGCAGACAGTGAGTGAGAGTTTCCTCCAAGCGCCCCCCAGAAGTGGGCGCCCGCTTGTGTTACCGGACAGAGTGGCAGAGCCAGTGGTCTTTGAGTGGGCGGAAAGCCCGCCTGATTATGCTAGCAGCTCTGACTGACTGAGCCTTACCCAGAGCCCTGTGCTGAGTGGAAATAGAGTGGGGAGTTGCCAGCTCTTTGAGCCTCTTACTATCCAGGCAGAGGCAGCAGCAAGCCCATAGCTGGATTATCAGGCTACTAATTGAGGAAGGAAAGACTAGGAGAAAGGCTCCAGGAACACGGACTCTCTCACTGTCGGAGCCTATAAATGCTAATGAGCCTCGACTCCCACGAGACTAAAGCACAATACATGACATTGCCATAGAGACTTATCAACTGCAAGCCTCTACCTGAGCGTGCCAAAGGGGCAGAACCCGGGGTACAGAGTCACCGACCAGGAAGAGGGAGAGAAAAGAAAAAGCAAGAAGATAACCTCTCAAAATCAAGAATAATCTGCAGACTTTATAACCTATCACATTTTATTATATTTGTTCGTTTGTTTCTCTTATCTTCATTCTTGATACTTTTTTTTCCTCCTCCAATTTGGCCGATTAACTCTCTACTGGTCTTACTCTCTCCTCTCCTTGAACTACACTACCCATAAGTGTTACATCTCCCATTATCTTTTCTCTTCTCTTCCTTTCTCTCTATGAGGGTTGCACTCCAAAATCCTTAACTCTCTCTCTCTCTCCTTTCTTTTTTCTTCTTTTAGTGGTTCCCTCTTTTTTTTCTCTCTCTCTCTTTCTTTTCTCCCTCTATATTAGTTTCTTCCTTTCTCCTTTACATCTCCTCTCATTCAAACCTCAATAACAAACAAATTATCTTATCTGGGACTCAAACCTATGTTTGTGGCATTTTGGGGGGTTTTTACTTCACCTTTTTAACTCACTAGCAGTGCTCCCATCCCTGGCTCTCCATATTATCTAGTTCTTGTTCCACTAAATACAATAGTAAGTTTTTAATTTGTCCCCCCATTTTTCCATTTTCCTCTTATTCCTCTCATCATAACTCTTAGACAACCAACACCTAAAAGCAAATCATTTTATTCTTGACCCAAATTTTTTCCTTATTTGCTTTTTGTGGGTCCATACGCTCTTTTTTTTTCTTTTTTTTTCTTTTTTTTTTTTCCTTTTTTTTTTTTCTTTTTTTCTTTTTTGCCCCTTTATTACTTTTCCCCAATTCAGGCCCTCCATCACAGGCATTGTTTGTTATAACTCACAGTCCACCACAAGATTTTCTCAAGAAAGAGGGGAGAGGAGAGGAGAGGAAAAAAGGAGGGGGGGAATAATTTTCTTTTTTAAAAAATTTTTATTTTATTTTATTTTTCTTTATTTCATTATTAATTTTTTTAAAAAAAAACAAATCTTTTTGATTTTTTTTAACTTTTTATTCTTTATTAAATCTCATTAATACTATCAACAAAACCACCCTCAGATGCCATTAAGGAAGAGAAAATCGAATATCATGGATACAAAAGAAAGAGAGGTAACACAGCTAGATGAGGAAAAATCTATGGAGAAAAAATTTAATATATTGGAAACCTTGGAGCTAAATGACAGAGAATTCAAGATAGAAATACTAAAAATCCTCCGAGATATACAAGAAAACACAGAAAGGCAATATAGGGAGCTCAGAAAACAACTCAATGAACACAAAGAATATATGTCCAAGGAAATTGAAACTATAAAAACAAATCAAACAGAGATGAAAAACTCAATTCACGAGCTGAAAAACGAAGTAACAAGCTTAGCTAATAGAACAGGTCAGATAGAAGAGAGGATTAGTGAAATAGAAGACAAGCAACTTGAGGCACAACAGAGAGAAGAAGAAAGAGACTCAAAAATTAAAAAAAATGAGATAGCCCTACAAGAATTATCTGACTCCATCAGAAAGAATAACATAAGAATAATAGGTATATCAGAGGGAGAAGAGAGAGAAAATGGAATGGAGAACATACTTAAACAAATAATTGATGAGAACTTCCCAAGCCTGTGGAAAGAACTAGAGCCTCAAGTTCAAGAAGCAAACAGAACTCCAAGTTTTCTTAACCCCAACAAACCTACTCCAAGGCATATCATAATGAAATTGACACAAACCAACAGCAAAGAAAAAATTCTCAAGGCAGCCAGGGAAAAGAAGAATACAACATATAAAGGAAGGCCCATTAGATTATCATCAGATTTCTCAGCAGAAACTCTACAAGCTAGAAGAGAGTGGACCCCAATATTTAAAGTCCTGAAAGAGAGGAACTTTCAGCCACGAATACTATACCCATCAAAGCTATCCTTCAAATACGAAGGAGAAATAAAAACATTCACAGATACAGAAAAGATGAGGGAATTTATCATCAGAAAACCCCCACTCCAGGAATCACTAAAGGGGGTTCTCCAATCAGATACAAAGAACAAAAAAAAAACAGAGCCACAAGTAAAAGCTCCAAGAAGAACACAATAAAACCAAATTTAAACTGTGACAACAACAAAAAGAAAGAGCGGGAGAAGACGGAGATTAACAGTAGCAAAGGACGATGGAGTGCAAAAGTACTCACAAAATAGTTCACTACAATGAACAGGGTAGGGACCCTTTTCATTACTCAAAGGTAACCACCATTGAAAAAACCACCACAGAAGCACATGAGATAAAAAAGATAGCAACAGAGGAAAGATGTATGGAATACAACCAAATAAAAACAAAAGATAGAAAAACGAAAGAGAAGGATCAAACAAGACACAAAACTAACAGAAAGCAAGATATAAAATGGCAATAGGGAACTCACAAGTATCAATAATTACACTAAATGTAAATGGATTAAACTCACCAATAAAAAGGCACAGAGTAGCAGAATGGATTAAAAAAGAAAATCCAACTGTATGCTGCCTACAGGAAACTCATCTAAGTAACAAGGATAAAAACAAATTCAAAGTGAAAGGCTGGAAAACAATACTCCAAGCAAATAACATCCAAAAAAAAGCAGGTGTAGCAATACTCATATCGGATAATGCTGACTACAAGACAGGAAAAGTACTCAGAGACAAAAATGGCCATTTCATAATGGCTAAGGGGATACTGAATCAAGAAGACATAACAATTCTTAATATATATGCACCAAACCAAGGAGCACCAAAATATATAAGACAGCTACTTATTGACCTTAAAACAAAAACCGACAAAAATACAATCATACTTGGAGACCTCAATACACCGCTGACGGCTCTAGATCGGTCATCCAAACAGAGAATCAACAAAGACATAGTGGCCTTAAACAAAACACTAGAGCACCTGGATATGATAGACGTCTACAGGACATTTCATCCCAAAGTGACTGAGTATACATTTTTCTCCAGTGTACATGGATCATTCTCAAGAATTGACCATATGTTGGGCCACAAAAACAACATCAGCAAATTCAGAAAAATTGAAGTTGTACCAAGCATATTTTCTGATCATAAAGCCTTGAAACTAGAATTCAACTGCAAAAAAGAGGAAAAAAATCCCACAAAAATGTGGAAACTAAACAACATACTTTAAAAAAATGAATGGGTCAAAGAAGAAAGAAGTGCAGAGATCAAAAGATATATACAGACTAATGAAAATGACAATACGACATATCAGAATCTATGGGATGCAGCAAAAGCAGTGATAAGAGGGAAGTTCATATCGCTTCAGGCATATATGAACAAACAAGAGAGAGCCCAAGTGAACCACTTAACTTCCCACCTTAAGGAACAAGAAAAAGAAGAACAAAGACAACCCAAAACCAGCCGAAGAAAGGAAATAATAAAAATCAGAGCAGAAATAAATGAATTAGAGAACAGAAAAACTATAGAAAAAATTAATAGAACAAGGAGCTTGTTCTTTGAAAAGATCAACAAAATTGACAAACCCTTGGCAAGACTTACCAAGGAAAAAAGAGAAAGAACTCATATAAACAAAATCCAAAATGAAAGAGGAGAAATCACCACGGACACTGTAGATATACAAAGAATTATTGTAGAATACTATGAAAAACTTTATGCCACTAAATTCAACAACCTAGAAGAAATGGATAAATTCCTAGAAAAATACAACCTTCCTAGACTGAGTCAAGAAGAAGCAGAAAGCCTAAACAGACCTATTAGTAGAGAAGAAATAGAAAAAACCATTAAAAACCTCCCCAAAAATAAAAGTCCAGGCCCTGACGGCTATACCAGCGAATTTTATCAAACATTCAAAGAAGACTTGGTTCCTATTCTACTCAAAGTCTTCCAAAAAATTGAAGAAGAAGCAATACTTCCAAACACATTTTATGAGGCAAACATAACCCTTATACCAAAACCAGGCAAGGATGGCACAAAAAAAGAAAACTACAGACCAATATCTCTAATGAATACAGATGCTAAAATACTAAACAAAATACTAGCAAATCGAATACAACAACATATTAAAAAAATAATACATCATGATCAAGTGGGATTCATCACAGAATCTCAAGGATGGTTCAACATACGTAAAACGGTTAATGTAATACACCATATCAACAAAACAAAGAACAAGAACCACATGATCTTATCAATAGATGCAGAAAAGGCTTTTGATAAAATACAACACAATTTTATGTTTAAGACTCTCAACAAAATGGGTATAGAAGGAAAATATCTCAACATGATAAAGGCCATATATGATAAACCATCAGCTAACATCATATTAAATGGCACTAAACTGAAGGCTTTCGCCCTTAAATCAGGAACAAGACAGGGTTGTCCACTGTCTCCACTCTTATTTAATGTGGTACTAGAGGTTCTAGCCAGAGCAATCAGACAAGACAAAGAAATAAAAGGCATCCATATCGAAAAAGAAGAAGTAAAGGTATCACTTTTTGCAGATGATATGATCCTATACATCGAAAACCCCAAAGAATCCACAAAAAGACTACTAGAAACAATAAGCCAATACAGTAAGGTCGCAGGATACAAAATTAACATACAGAAGTCAATAGCCATTCTATATGCCAACAATGAAACAACTGAGAAGGAACTCAAAAGAATAATCCCCTTCACGATTGCAACAAAAAAAATAAAATACTTAGGAATAAACATAACAAAGAATGTAAAGGACTTATATAATGAAAACTATAAACCATTGTTAAGGGAAATCGAAAAAGATATAATGAGATGGAAGAATATACCTTGTTCTTGGCTAGGAAGAATAAATATAATCAAGATGGCTATATTACCCAAAGCAATATACAAATTTAATGCAATTCCCATCAAACTTCCAATGACGTTTTTTAAAGAAATAGAGCAAAAAATCATCAGGTTTATATGGAACTATAAAAAACCCCGAATAGCCAAAGCAATCCTAAAGAAAAAGAATGAAGCTGGGGGCATAACAATACCTGACTTCAAACTCTATTATAGAACCACGACAATCAAAACAGCATGGTATTGGCAGAAAAATAGACACTCAGACCAAAGGAACAGAATAGAAAGTCCAGAAATAAAACCACATATATATAGTCAAATAATTTTTGATAAAGGGGCCAACAACACACAATGGAGAAAAGAAAGCCTCTTCAATAAATGGTGCTGGAAAAACTGGAAAGCCACATGCAAAAGAATGAAACTGGACTACAGTCTCTCTCCCTGTATAAAAATTAACTCAAAATGGATCAAAGATCTAAACATAAGACCTGAAACAATTAAGTACATAGAAGAAGACATAGGTACTCAACTCATGGACCTGGGTTTTAAAGAGCATTTTATGAATTTGACTCCAATGGCAAGAGAAGTGAAGGCAAAAATTAATGAATGGGACTACATCAGACTAAGAAGTTTTTGCTCAGCAAGAGAAACTGATAACAAAATAAACAGAAAGCCAACTAAATGGGAAATGATATTTTCAAACAACAGCTCAGATAAGGGCCTAATATCCAAAATATACAAAGAACTCATAAAACTCAACGACAAACAAACAAACAATCCAATAAAAGAATGGGAAGAGGATATGAATAGACACTTCTCCCAGGAAGAAATACAAATGGCCAACAGATATATGAAAAGATGCTCATCTTCTTTAGCTATTAGAGAAATGCAAATCAAAATGGCAATGAGATACCACCTCACACCTGTTCGATTAGCTGTTATTAGCAAGTCAGGTAATAGCAAATGTTGGAGAGGCTGTGGAGAAAAAGGAACCCTCATACACTGTTGGTGGGAATGTAAAGTAGTACAACCATTATGGAAGAAAGTATGGTGGTTCCTCAAAAAACTGAAAATAGAACTACCTTATGACCCAGCAATCCCTCTACTGGGTATATATCCCAAAAACTCAGAAACATTGATACGTAAAGACACATGCAGCCCCATGTTTATTGCAGCATTGTTCACAGTGGCCAGGACATGGAAACAACCAAAAAGCCCATCAATAGATGACTGGATAAAGAAGATGTGGCACATATACTCTATGGAATACTACTCAGCCATAAGAAATGATGACATCGGAACATTTACAGCAAAATGGTGGGATCTTGATAACATGATACGAAGCGAAATAAGTAAATCAGAAAAAAACAGGAACTGTATTATTCCATATGTAGGTGGGACATAATACTGAAACTAAGAGACATTGACAAGAGTGTGGTGGTTACGGGGGGGAGGGGGGAATGGGAGAGGGATAGGGGGTGGGGAGGGGCACAAAGAAAACAAGATAGAAGGTGACAGAGGACTATCTGACTTTGGGTGGTGGGTATGCAACATAATTGAACGACAAGATAACCTGGACTTGTTATCTTTGAATATATGTATCCTGATTTATTGTTGTCACCCCATTAAAAAAATAAAATTATAAAAAAAAAAATTATTTGACTATATATATGTGGTTTTATTTTTGGACTTTCTATTCTGTTCCATTGGTCTGAGTGTCTATTTTTCTGCCAATACCATGCTGTTTTGATTGTCGTGGCCCTATAATAGAGTTTGAAGTCAGGTATTGTAATGCCCCCAGCTTCATTCCTTTTCTTTAGGATTGCTTTGGCTATTCGGGGCTTTTTATAGTTCCATATAAATCTGATTATTTTTTGCTCCATTTCTTTAAAAAATGTCATTGGAATTTTGATGGAAATTGCATTAAATTTGTATATAGCTTTGGGTAATATGGCCATCTTGATTATATTTATTCTACCTAACCAAGAACAAGGTATATTCTTCCATCTCATAATGTCTTTTTCGATTTCCCTTAACAATGGTTTATAGTTTTTATTGTTTAAGTCCTTTACATTCTTTGTTATGTTTATTCCTAGGTATTTTATTTTATTTTTTTGTTGCAATCGTGAAGGGGATTATTCTTTTGAGTTCATTCTCAAATGTTTCATTGTTGGCATATAGAAAGGCTATTGACTTCTGTATGTTAATTTTGTATCCTGCGACCTTACTGTATTGGCTTATTTTTTCTAGAAGTCTTTTTGTGGATTCTTTGGGGTTTTCGATGTATAGGATCATATCATCTGCAAAAAGTGATACCTTTACTTCTTCTTTTCCGATATGGATGCCTTTTATTTCTTTGTCTTGTCTGATTGCTCTGGCAAGAACCTCTAGTACCACATTAAATAAGAGTGGAGACAGTGGACAACCCTGTCTTGTTCCTGATTTAAGGGGGAAAGCCTTCAGTTTTTTGCCATTTAGTATGATGTTAGCTGATGGTTTATCATATATGGCCTTTATCATGTTGAGATATTTTCCTTCTATACCCATTTTGTTGAGAGTCTTAAACATAAAATTGTGTTGTATTTTATCAAAAGCCTTTTCTGCATCTATTGATAAGATCATGTGGTTCTTGTTCTTTGTTTTGTTGATATGGTGTATTACATTAACCGTTTTACGTATGTTGAACCATCCTTGAGATTCTGTGATGAATCCCACTTGATCATGATGTATTATTTTTTTAATATGTTGTTGTATTCGATTTGCTAGTATTTTGTTTAGTATTTTAGCATCTGTATTCATTAGAGATATTGGTCTGTAGTTTTCTTTTTTTGTGCCATCCTTGCCTGGTTTTGGTATAAGGGTTATGTTTGCCTCATAAAATGTGTTTGGAAGTATTGCTTCTTCTTCAATTTTTTGGAAGACTTTGAGTAGAATAGGAACCAAGTCTTCTTTGAATGTTTGATAAAATTCGCTGGTATAGCCGTCAGGGCCTGGACTTTTATTTTTGGGGAGGTTTTTAATGGTTTTTTCTATTTCTTCTCTACTAATAGGTCTGTTTAGGCTTTCTGCTTCTTCTTGACTCAGTCTAGGAAGGTTGTATTGTTCTAGGAATTTATCCATTTCTTCTAGGTTGTTGAATTTAGTGGCATAAAGTTTTTCATAGTATTCTACAATAATTCTTTGTATATCTACGATGTCCGTGGTGATTTCTCCTCTTTCATTTTGGATTTTGTTTATATGAGTTCTTTCTCTTTTTTCCTTGGTAAGTCTTGCCAAGGGTTTGTCAATTTTGTTGATTTTTTCAAAGAACCAGCTCCTTGTTCTATTAATTTTTTCTATAGTTTTTCTGTTCTCTATTTCATTTATTTCTGCTCTGATTTTTATTTTCTCCTTTCTTTGGCTGGTTTTGGGTTGTCTTTGTTCTTCATTTTCTAGTTCCTTAAGGTGTGAAGTTAAGTGGTTCACTTGGGCTCTCTCTTGTTTGTTCATATATGCCTGAAGTGATATGAACTTCCCTCTTATCACTGCTTTTGCTGCATCCCATAGATTCTGATATGTCGTATTGTCATTTTCATTTGTCTATATATATCTTTTGATCTCTGCACTTATTTCTTCTTTGACCCATTCATTCTTTAAAAGTATGTTGTTTAGTTTCCACATTTTTGTGGGATTTTTTCCCTCTTTTTTGCTGTTGAATTTTAGTTTCAAGGCTTTATGATCAGAAAATATGCTTGGTACAACTTCAATTTTTCTGAATTTGCTGATGTTGTTTTTGTGGCCCAGCATATGGTCAATTCTTGAGAATGATCCATGTACACTGGAGAAAAATGTATACTCAGTCACTTTGGGATGAAATGTCCTGTAGATGTCTATCATATCCAGGTGCTCTAGTGTTTTGTTTAAGGCCACTATGTCTTTGTTGATTCTCTGTTTGGATGACCGATCTAGAGCCGTCAGCAGTGTATTGAGGTCTCCAAGTATGATTTTATTTTTGTCAGTTTTGTTTTAAGGTCAATAAGTAGCTGTCTTATATATTTTGGTGCTCCTTGGTTTGGTGCATATATATTAAGAATTGTTATGTCTTCTTGATTCAGTGTCCCCTTAGCCATTATGAAATGGCCATTTTTGTCTCTGAGTACTTTTGCTGTCTTGTAGTCAGCATCATGAGATATGAGTATTGCTACGCCTGCTTTTTTGTGGATGTTATTTGCTTGGAGCATTGTTTTCCAGCCTTTCACTTTGAATTTGTTTTTATCCTTGTTACTTAGATGAGTTTCTTGTAGGCAGCATACAATTGGATTTTCTTTTTTGATCCATTCGGCTACTCTGTGCCTTTTTAGCTATACCACCCTGAACGCGCCTGATCTCGTCTAAGTTGCTCTTGATAAGCAAAAGTGACCAGTAATATAAAAGTAGAAATAAAAACCTCATTTTAAAATCTCAAACATAACACTAGGATGAATTTTTAAACACTGTATCACTTAAATAGAAATTTAAGAATACTCAGTATACTGGTTAAAAACTAGATCATTGATATACTATATCAGTATTCAAATAAATACTCTGAGAGAATATAGGAAAACCGAGAATATAGTTAATGAATTGCCTTTCTTAAGAATCATAGACAGCTGATGTAATTTTACACTGAGGATAATAAATAATTTCATAATACATTTCTATCAAGATTTCTAATATAGCTCATTGAAAACTACAAATATTTTAAATTATCATATAAAGTTATTTAATCAGTTCATAAATATAAATAAATCAATAGACATACAAACATATGAAATGTAATATAATCATATATAGTTGAAGTTTTATTAATAAAATAAAATGTTTTATGAAATATAAAATAATTTATTTTCAATATAATATGGCCCTAAATGTTATTTTGACGTCTTCAGCTTCAGAGTAACTTTTGCCTCATCATGTGTCTATATCATAATATTTGTATGGCTATGCTTTCAAAACAAGCTTTTTTACATTATACATGTTTCAACTTCCCCTGCAATTCTATGCAGAAGAAAGGACAAATATTATCATTCGCTTTATTCTATAGAAGAGAATACTGAGGTTTAGAAGGTTCAAGGAAGTGATTTACCCAAAATCACATAACAACAAAGTGGCAGAGTCTGGAATCAAATCTGTTTTCTAATGACTTCAAAACAGTGTGGGTGAGAATATGGGTGTGGCTGTAGGTAGGGCACGTGGTTATTATCATTACTGCTCATATTTGAAGATGCTCATGGTTTTTGTGACAGAGGAATTTGCTCAGTGACAGAAGGGTGAGGGGAGAGAGAAGAGAGAAAATAAAAGAAACGCGCGTGTGTGTGTGTGTGTGTGTGTGTGTGTGTCCAGTTCCCACAGTGCCTGTTTGGCAAATGCTTGACTGTTTGCTTCTAAGAGGTTTTTGTGTTTGTGACTCAGTAGGATGTCTTCCAGACTACATGACACTTGTTCAAAAAAGAGACACCACATCATAAAAAATAGAAATTGTCATCCTAGTAAGTGTCAGCTAATGGAGACTAAGCTTTTTGCAAGACAGCATCACCACAAGTATGGCCTTTGGAGCATGCCAGTGGTTAAAATTAAACTAGAATGAAGGATACCAGAACTTGATGTATTAGGACATTTATGTCAAAGCTATTGAAATAACACATATATTGATATTAGAAAATAAGAACAGAAAATTTACAATTACAATTTTTTTTTTTTTTTTTGCTTAAGACTCTTTTAGCCCTGGTCATGCAGCTCTATTGGTTAAGAGCATCATCCTAGCCTGACCTGTGGTGGTGCAGTGGATAAAGTGTCGACCTGGAAATGCTGAGGTTGCCGGTTCGAAACCCTGGGCTTGCCTGGTCAAGGCACATATGGGAGTTGATGCTTCCTGCTCCTCCCCACCTTCTCTCTCTCTGTCTCTCCTCTCTCTCTCTCTCTCTCTCTCTCTCTCTGTCTCTCCCTCTCCTCTCTAAAATGAACAAATAAAAAAAAGAGCATCATCCTGAAACAACAAGGTTGAGGGTTCGATCCCTGGTCAGGGCACACACAGAAGGCAACCAAAAAAATATATGACTGAGTAGAACAACAAATGTTTCCCTTCCCCCTTCCCTCTCTCTGTCTATTTAAATAAATAAATAAATAAATAAATAAACAAACAAACAAACAAAAATTAAGTTCTGGCCTGAACAGGCAGTGGCACAGTTGATAGAGCATCAGCCTGGGACGCTGAGGACTGAAGTTTGAAACCCCAAGGTTACTGGCTTGAGCACAGGCTTATCCAGCTTGACTGTAGGATCATAGACATGACTCTGTGGCTGTTGGCTTGAGCCCAAGGTTGCTGGATTGAGCAAGGGATCATTAGCTTGGCTGGAGCCCCTTCCCTCCCACCAGGTCAAGGTATATATGAGAAAGCAACTAATGAACAACTATGGTGCTGCAACTATGAGCTGATGTTTCTCATCTCTCTCCCATCCTGCCTGCCTGTCTCTCTCTTGCAAAAAAAAAAAAAAAAAATTAAGCCCTGTCTGAATAGCTTGGTTGGTTGGAGCATTGTAGCAGAGCACGGAGGTTGCCAGTTCTATTCTTGAGTCCGGGCAACTCAGTGTTCCTGTCTCTCTCTGAAAAAGAAAAATACAAAGCAAAAAATCTCTTTTACATATATCTGACTCATGAATAGAAAATATCCTCTATTATGCTAATCTAGAACTGTCTGCATGGACCTTTAAGTGTGCAGAATCCACTTATTTCCTGATTCTATATAGTAGATTTTTATAATTTTACAGATTTAGTATGTCTTAATGGACCAGAGTAATTTTAATTACCTCTTAGGAATTTCCTAGCAGGTAAATAAATCAATGATTATAAAATATTTTCTACATATTTGACTCTTGCCATTAGGGTGTGACCAGCACATATCTCTATTGTTGGACAAATTCATAAATTGAGGATTTATCAAAGATCTTAGGATATGGATAAGAAAATATTGAAATGGCTATTCAGTTCTATCAAAAAATTATAATGAAGATTTTTAAAATAAATTTGTTTACTGCACAACAGTCACAAATAAGGTCCTTTCCTCCCTCCCCCATCACAAATAGGTTTACAACTATAATTAGCTTGCAAGGAAAACTTAATAGAGTCATATATTTAAATATTACATGCTTCAGCCTGACCAGGCAGTGGTGCAGTGGACTGGGATGTGGAAGACCCAGGTTCAAGACCCCGAGGTCGCCAGCTTGAGTGCAGGCTCATCTGGTTTGAGCAAAGCTCACCAGCTTGCTCCCAAGGTCACTGGCTTGAGCAAGGGATTACTCGGTCTGCTGTAGCCCCACAGTCAAGGCACATATGAGAAAGCAATCAATAAACAACTAAGGTGTCGCAACAAAAAACTAATGATTGATGCTTCTCATTTCTCTCTGTACCTGTCTGTCTGTCTGTTCCTATTTCCCTGACTCTCTCTCTTTCTCTGTTAAAAAAAAACAACAACCAAGTCCAAATATTATTTTTGGTTATGCAGACATCACTGATGAATAATTTGGAAGGAAAAACACTTGAGTATGTACATTCTGGAAATGATGAAATATATTTAATATATATCAAAATACAAATCCCAGTAATTTGACATTTAAATCACACTCTGACCAAAAACTGCTTAGTTCCTCTTTAATATGTTTTTCAAATTTCCAAGTGACTGTAATATACTAAATGGAGAGCCCAAATGGAATGATAGGTCCAAAGTGATTAAAATATGTAGAGTAATACGCCTACCAATAAGAAGCTCTTTTTTAACATGAAGGGGGTTTGAGATTCCCCAGTCATATAACAAGGGATAATGATACAGATTACAGAGTCTGATAGTACAAATGCCATTTTAACCAATAAGCAACAATATGTAATAAATTAAACCAAGCTAATATTACTGGTTAACTTTAGGGTACAGAGTTATAATGTATACATTCTACATAGTAAGGAAGGAGACAAAGCATTTGGTTGTTGATGTAATTAACACTGTCAGAATATTTTCAGGGCCAGGTGTCTAAAAACATTGACATATTACTAGGCTTCTTTGCTATTAAATATAGCCTAGTATATTTAGAATATATAGAAAATATCCAGTTGAAAAACTCTTGGAGAAAATCTACCTACTTAGTCAACTTCACCTGGTCAATGTTCAAGGGCAAGCAGAGGAAGGGAGGGAGAAAGGTTCATTTAAATTCAAATTAATAATACAAAACAGTTTTGAAATGGGTTTGCATTTCTTCAAATGAAAAAAAGTGGTTCCTGTTTTTTATATTATATGTAAAGAGAAAGAAAAAACTTTTAATATTAGCAAGATTTTACAGGTTCAGAGGTCTAAAGAAAGAGCTCATCCTCAAGTTCATAGCTTTACTTGAAATATTTTTAACTGAAAAAGTTTTTTTTTTAATAAATTTTTATTTTAATGGGGTGACATCAATAAATCAGGGTACATACATTCAAAGAAAACATTTCCAGGTTATCTTGTCATTTAGTTATGTTGCATACCCATCACCCAGAGAGAGATCGTCCTCTGCCACCCTCCATCCAGTTCTCTCTGTACCCCTCCCCCTCCCTTCCCCCTCTCCCTCCTTCCCTCCCCCCACCCCCCATAGCCACCACACTCCTGTTCATGCCTCTCAGTCTCGCTTTTATGTCCCACTAATGTATGGAATCCTGCAGTTCCTGTTTTTTTCTGACTCGCTTATTTCACTCCGCACAATGCTACCAAGACTCTACCATTCTGCTATAAGTGATCCGATGTCACCATTTCTCCTAGCTGAATAATATACCATGGTGTATATGTGCCCCATCTTCTTCATCCAGTCCTCTATTTTTTTTAGAGTGATTAAAAGCCTTTAAGCAAATTCTTGGCCAATACAGCAAGAATCCATAAATGAGTAGTGTCCTTAACATGTTCCCCAAGTCCAAGTTGGCCCCCTCACCATGCCAAATCCCTGAAAAATGCAACCCAACCACAGTTCAGTCTGTTAGGAGCTGTCACAGGGAGCAGGAGTCCAGGAAAGTTCCCCACAGGAAAAGTCCGTATGGCACTGGAATTGTTGTCACCATTCTATACTTTGCAGCTCATGTCCAAGTCCCAATGACCACTGCTTCTAGCTGGTAATGATTCAGGTAGACTGGAAAAAGCCATTTGCAGCATGCGTGGATATGGAGCTTCTGTTCTCCTCTGCCTGGAGAGTTGAGACCAGGTTGTTTTTCCCTCGAGCTCTGTGACTGTGGCCTGGTAAAGAGAACCTTGGGATACACTAAGCTGGGTGGCACAGGTAAATTCATATTACAAGTTGGCAAAAGGAGGAAAGAGAGCTCTAAATTAAGAGTAGGTCCCAGCCTGAAATATGAGTGGGGCATTGAGGTAGGAGGAAAAAAGGAAACACTATATATTAAGCAAAGCAGCAGAAAATAGGACTATCAACACCCACAACAGAGATCTTTGAGGGACGAATAAAAAACCTGACTATTCAGGCAAAACATAGTTAAGTGGCCCTTGTGCGAATGAGATCAGTTTACCTGCTTCTTGGAAGAAATACCCTAGGCTCGTCCACAGTGTCGTAGATGGGGTCGACGGCCCTGGGCACCTTCAGCCTTCAGTGGCAAACCCCAGCATTCTGGGCAAGGTTAGGTCATAGGTGGCTGGAGCAGGCCTGGAAGAGACTGAACCCTCCCTTAGAGGAGCGAGGGGGAAGCCCACCTTCCAGTGTCCCTGTTTCCTCACAGCAGAGGTGTGTAAGCCTGGCAGGCTTTAGCTCAATGACCTTCCTTTCCACTATTGAAGCAGGACCCAGATGGCATCCTATGAGACCCCTTTGGGGTGTTGGAGCCTTTAAGGGTGTATCCTAAAAGCTGGTAGTTCCCCCTGATCTCTATTGGGCCTTTTCTGTCTCTAGGTATCTTAAAAGCCATTCTCAGAAGATCTCGCTGAGGGGTTTGAGGATCCCCATCTGCCTATATAAATCTTTTCCATATATCTGGAGCTATTTGGAAAAAAGACAGAACAGTGTTATTAGCTAGATCTAATAAAGAAGGTAGATTTGGTGTCTCCTGTTCATCAGCTTTCAAAAGAAATGTAAATTTTTTTTTTTTAAGTAAAAAGCATGATATGGTAGACCCATCGGAGTCATTGGCCTGGTGTGCAGGATTCCCGGGTTCGATTCCCTGCCAGAGCACACAGGAGAAGCGCCCATCTACCTCTCCACCCCTCCCCCTCTCCCCCCTCCCGGTCCCTCTCCTCCCGCCCACAGCCAAGGCTCCACTGGAGCAAATCCACCCTGGGCACTAAGGATGGCCCCATGGCCTCCGCCCTAGTCGCTAGAATGACTCCGGTTGTAACAGAGCAACCTCCCAGATGGGCAGAGCATTCCCCCTGGTAGGCATGCCAGGTGGCTCCCAGTCAGGCGCATGCAGGAGTCTGTCTGCTTGCCTCCCCATCCCCATCCTCAGAAATATACAAAAAATAAATAAATAAAAGAAAAAATACAAACAAAAAAAAATAATAATACAAAAAAAAAAAAAAAGGGGGGGGGCATTCCCTTGTGCTAAAGCACCAGGAAGCATGGAGTGAGCTTGAGTATGTCCTATGAAACATGGAGCTCTATGTTTACATATAAGTCTTTGAAGAAGGAGGAACTGCTGAAATAGTTTGTCAGCATTTGTCCCTAAGACAGCAGTCTTTATAGTGGGAATACCATACGTAAATATTTGCTGTCTGTCTATAGATTAAGGGGGGGATATGGCCAATGCTGAAAAGCCATGATCTTTGTGCCCCTCCCCTCCCCCAACCCCCTCCCTCTCCTCCCCCCACCCTGTAACCCCAACACTGTTGTTCATGTCTCTGAGTCTCATCTTTATGTCCCACCTATGTGTGGAAACATATAGTTCTTAGTTTTTTCTGATTTACTTCTTTCACTCAGTATAATGTTATCAAGGCCCATCCATGTTGTTGTAAAAGATCCTATGTCATCATTTCTTATGGCTGAGTAGTATTCCATAGTATATATATACCAAAGCTTTTTAATCCACTCATCCTCTGATGGACACTAGGGCTGTTTCCAGATCTTTGCTATTGTGAACAATGCTGCCATAAACATGAGGGTGCATTTCTTCTTTTCAAACAGTGCTATGGTGTTCTTGGGGTATATTCCTAACAGTGGTATAGCTGGGTCAAAAGGCAGTTCGATTTTTAATTTCTTGAGGTATCTCCATACTGTTTTCCACAGTGGCTGCACCAGTCTGCATTCCCACCAGCAGTGCAGGAGGGTTCCCTTTTCTCCACATCCTCGCCAGCACTTATTCTGTGTTGTTTTATTGATGAGCGCCATTCTGACTGGTGTGAGGTGATATCTCATTGTGGTTTTAATTTGCATTTCTCTAATCATTAGTGATGTTGAACATTTTTTCATATGCCTATTGGCCATCTGTGTGTCCTCTTTGGAGAAATGTCTATTCATTTCTTTTGCCCATTTTTGGATTGGATTGTTTGTCTTCCTGGTATTAAGTTTTACAAGTTCTTTATAAATTTTGGTTATTAACCCCTTATCAGACGCTATGTCAAATATATTCTCCCATTGTGTAGTTTGTCTTTTTATTCTGTTCTTATTGTCTTTAGCTGTGCAGAAGCTTTTTAGTTTGATAAAGTCCCATTTGTTTATCCTGTCTTTTATTTCACTTGCCTGTGGAGACAAATCAGCAAATATATTGCTGCGAGAGATGTCAGAGAGCTTACTGCCTATGTTTTCTTCTAAGATGCTTATGGTTTCATGGCTTACATTCAAGTCTTTTATCCATTTTGAGTTTATTTTTGTGAGTGGTGTAAGTTGGTGGTCTAGTTTCATTTTTTTGCAGGTAGCTGTCCAGTTTTCCCAACACCATTTGTTGAAGAGGCTGTCTTTACTCCATTGTATTGTCTTACCTCCTTTTTCAAATATCAGTTGTCCATAGAGCTGTGGGTTTATTTCTGAGTTCTCTGTTCCGTTCCATAGATCTATGTGCCTGTTCTTATGCCAGTACCATGCTGTTTTGAGTACAATGGCCTTATAATATAACTTGATATCTGGAAGTGTGATACCTCCCGCTTTTTTCTTCCTTTTCAGGATTGCTGAGGCTATTCGTGTTCTTTTTGGTTCCATATAAATTTTTGGAATATGTGTTCTATGTCTTTGAAGTAAGTCATTGGTATTTTCATTGGTATTGCATTGAATTTATAAATTGCTTTGGGTAATATAGACATTTTAATGATGTTTATTCTTCCTAACCATGAGCACGGTATATGCCTCCACTTATTCATATCTTCCCTGATTTCTTTTATCAATGTTTTATAATTTTCTGAGTACAAGTCTTTAATCTCCTTGGTTAGATTTATTCCTAGGTACTTTATTTTTTTGGTTGCAATGGTAAAGGGGATTGATTCCCTGATTTCTCTTTCTGACAGTTCATTATTAGTGTATAAAAATGCCTCTGATTTCTGAGTATTGATTTTATATCCTGCCACCTTGCCAAATTCTTTTATCAGGTCTAGTAGTTTTTTGACTGAAACTTTAGGGTTTTCATATACAATATCATGTCATCTGCAAATAATGATAGTTTTACTTCTTCTTTTCCAACTTGGATGCCTTTTATTTCTTTTTCTTGTCTGATTGCTGTGGCGAGGACTTCCAGAACTATGTTGAATAAGAGTGGTGAAAGGGGGCAACCCTGCCTTGTTCCTGATCTTAAGGGGATAGCTTTTAATTTTTGCCCATTGAGTATTATGTTGGCTGTGGGTTTGCCATAGATGGCCTTTATCATGTTGAGGTATGTTCCCTGTATTCCCACTTTGCTGAGAGTTTTGATCATGAATGGGTGCTGGACTTTATCAAATGCTTTTTCTGCATCTATTGAAATTATCATGTGGTTTTTCTTCTTTCTTTTGTTTATGTGATGAATCACATTGATTGATTTGCGAATATTGTACCAGCCTTGCCTCCCCAGAATAAATCCTACTTGATCATGGTGTATGATTTTTTCCATATATTGCTGGATCCGGTTTGCTAATATTTTATTGAGGATTTTTGCATCTAAGTTCATCAGGGATATTGGCCTATAATTTTCTTTTTTTGTGTTGTCTTTGCCTGGTTGTGGAATCAGAATTATGCTCGCCTCATAAAAGGAGTTTGGAAGTCTTCCTTCCTCTTGAATTTTTTGAAACAGCTTGAGAAGGATAGGAGTTAGTTCTTCTTTGAATATTTGGTAGAATTCACTTGTGAAGCCATCAGGCCCAGGACTTTTCTTTTTTGGGAGTTTTTTGATAGCTGTTTCAATCTCATTTGTTGTAATTGGTCTGTTTAGGTTTTCTGATTCTTCCAGATTGATTTTTGGAAGATTATATGATTCAAGGAATTTGTCCATTTCATCTAGGTTGTCTAGTTTTTTGGCGTACAGTTCTTCATAGTATTTTCTTACAATATTTTGTATTTCTGTTGTGTCAGTTGTTATTTCTCCACTCTCGTTTCTAATTTTATTTATTTACGTCCTCTCTCTTTTTTTCTTGGTGAGTCTTGTTAAAGGTTCATCGATCTTGTTTACCTTTTCAAAGAACCAGCTCCTGGTTTCATTGATCCTCTGTATTGTTTCTTTAGCCTCTATGTCGCTTATTTCTGCTCTGATCTTTATTATTTCCTTCCTTCTACTAGCTCTGGGCTTTACTTGCTGTTCTTTTTCTAGTTCTTTTAGATGCAAGGTTAAGTTGTTAATTTGAGCTTTTTCTAGCTTCTTGAGGTATACCTGTAATGCTATAAACTTCCCTCTCAGGACTGCTTTTGCTGTGTCCCATAAATTTTGAGTTGATGTATGCTCATTATCGTTTGTTTCTAGGAATTTTTTAATTTCTTCTTTGATCTCAATGTTAACCCATTCATTGTTTAATAACGTGCTATTTAGTTTCCAAGTGTTTGAATGTTTTTCAATTTTTCTATTGTGGTTGATTTCTAGTTTAATGCCATTGTGATCAGAGAAAGTGTTTGATATGATTTCAATCTTCTTAAATTTGTTGAGCCCGCTTTTGTGCCCTAACATGTGGTCTATTCTAGAGAATGTCCCATGAGCGCTTGAAAAGAATGTATATTCTGCTCTTTTAGGGTGAAAGGTTCTGAAGATATCTATTAAATCGAGTTCATCTAATATGTCCTTTAAGTCTGCTGTTTCTTTGTTAATTTTCTTTCTTGAGGATCTATCTAATGATGTTAATGGGGTATTGAAATCTCCTACTATTATAGTGTTGCTGTTGATCTCGCCTTTTAAGTCTATCAAAGTCTGCTTTATATATTTAGGTGCTCCTATATTAGGTGCATAAATATTTATAATGGTTATATCTTCCTTTTGTATTGCTCCCTTTATCATTATGTAGTGACCTTCTTTATCTCTAACTATGGTCTTTATTCTAAAGCCCATTTTGTCTGATATAAGTATTGCTACCCCAGCTTTCTTTTCATTTCCATTTGCATGAAATATTTTTTTCCATCCTTTTATCTTCAGTCTGTGTGCATCTTTTGATTTAAGGTGTGTCTCTTGTAGATAGCATATGTATGGGTCCTGTTTTCTTATCCACGCAGCTACCCTATGTCTCTTGATCGGATCATTTAATCCATTAACATTTAAGGTTATTACTGATATGTAATTGTTTATTGCCATTTTTTTCTTGAAAACTGTTTTTCTCTTTTGCTATATTCTTTTTTTCCTTTGATCTGTTTACAACAGGTCCCTTAGCATTTCTTGCAGCCTTGGTTTGGTTGCAGTGAAATCCTTGAGTTTTTTTTTGTCTGTAAAGCTTTTTATTTCTCCTTCAATTTTAAATGATAGCCTTGCTGGATAAAGTAGTCTTGGTTGTAGGTTCTTGTTCTGCATTACTTTGAATATTTCTTGCCATTCCCTTCTGGCCTCAAGTGTTTCTGTTGAGAAGTCAGAAGTCATCCTTATGGGGGCTCCTTTGTAGGTGATTGTCTTTTTTTCTCTAGCAGCTTTTAATATTTTCTCTTTATCATTTAGCTTTGGTAATTTAATTATGATGTGTCTTGGTGTTGATTTCTTTGGATTTCTCCTTAATGGAGTTCTCTGTGCTTCCTGAACATGTGAAATGTTTTCCTGCCTTAATTGGGGGAAGTTTTCCGCTATAATATGTTTAAACAAAGTCTCTATCCCTTGTTCTTTCTCTTCTTCTTCAGGAACCCCTATGATGTGGATGTTATTTCTCTTCATGTTGTCACAGAGCTCTCTTAGAGTTTCCTCAGACTTTTTGAGTCTCTTTTCTTTTTTCTGCTCTGCTTCCGTGCCTTTATTTATTGTGTCCTCTAACTCACTGATTCGATTCTCTGCTTCATCCATCCTGCTTTTAATTCCTTCCACTGTATTCTTTATTTTAGATATTGTATTTGTCATTTCTGTCTGATTCTTTTTTATTATTTCAATGTCTTTTTTTATATTTGTTATCTCTTTATTTAGGTTTTCGTAATGGCCATCTATGGTGGTTCTAATATCTTTGAGCATCCTAACAATCGTTATTTTAAACTCTGCATCTGGTAATTTGGTTATATCTGATTCACTTAGGTCCTTTTCTGGGGATTTCTCTTGGTTTATTTGTGTTGTATTTCTCTGCCTCCGCATTTTCTCTTCACGAGAGTGGCTGTGATCACGTGCTCGGGTGCACAAGGGTTGGTGGCCTTGGCCTTTGCCCCGCCCCTGTGTGTGACGTTATGCTCGGTCCTGAGGGCACTGGCGAGCACCTTTGCTCAGCTGCGGGTCTCTGCCTGTTTCCGAGCTTTCGCCCTGCCTTTGCAGGATGATCCCACTCAAGGAACAGCTGCTAGCCTTGGCTCTACCACCAGGCAAGGCTGCGTGCCCAAGCTCAGCTTCGTAGCAGAACTCCGCCTTTTCTGGTCTTTTGGCTCCACCCCCGCGGGAGGAGCCTGCTACCAAGTCAGACCGCAAGCCTGGGTTGCACAGGCGGGGCAGGGATGTGCTCCTCTGCCCTTGCTCCGGGGCTGGTTTCTACCCTTTCTGGGTTTCCCGCCCTTCTCCCGGAGGCTGGATTACAGGCTGCCGGCAGCTGAGCTTAGCCGCTTTCGCACGCCCCCTTCTCCCTAGCCGGGCAAGATTGAGCTCACACCTGAGCCCAGTGGTGGCCCGCCGGCTTCCGCCCCTGCTAGCAGAACCGCGCTTTTGTCTCCCGCTTCCGCCCGCTCTCCGGTGCGCCCTCAGCCACGTGGGTGGGGGCATTGCAGCTCGGACCCTAAGACTCACTACCGTAGACCCGAAAGCTCCCTCCTTCTATGCAACTCTGCTCTGAATGCCACGGGGGAGCTTGTTTGGCTGCTCTCCTGCTTCCCTTTGCTGGTATTGCTGTTTCCGGGGGAAATATTCACTTCAGCTTTGGGGAGTGACTCGTCCCAGGGGTTAGGGTGGCTATCTCCCAAAAATGTTTCTCCCTATGCCTCCTAGATTGCACTCTCTTCCTGTTACTGTGGTTCTCTCCCCTCTCCCTCCGTCTCCAGGAGCCCCGGGTGAGTGTTTGTGAGAGAGATGTTCTGCGTGGTCCCTTTAAGAAGGATCCTGGGTCTGAGAAATCAGACTCTCTCACAAACAGTATCCTGACTTGTTTCCAGCTAAATACTGTCCTTATGCTTCTTCTGGGCTCTGGGGCTGCAGGCTGGGGCTTTGTTCCTGGGGCTCAGGGCCCTTTCCCCTCTGCTAAACTCACTTCCCGCCACGTGAGTCTCTCCCTGCTGCCGCTCGCTCCGAGAAGCTGGGCAGCCCTCTCCGCGTTTCCGCGTTTCCGCGTTTCCGCTTTTCCTACCAGTCTCTGGGTGGCTTCTTCAGTGTTCCTGGGTTGAAGAGTCCTTTTAGTTTAGTCCAAAGTTGGTTTTTTCAGCTGATAGTTCATAAAATTAGTTTGTAATCCACATTGGTTCTGGGAGGTAGATGCTGGTACGTCCACCTACTCCAGCGCCATCTTGTCTCCTCCCTGAAAAAGTTTTAAATGTGATTTGCATGGGAAAATCAGTTTAGGTTTCAACATTCATTTTAATCTGAAGCAGTTTGCAAAATGCAGCTCTACACATCAGCTAAATATTTTGTTTATTTTAGATATGCATGTGCTTTTGCAAATGATTTTCCCTTTCAAGTGAGAAAATAACACCAATTTTTATTTAGAATTTTAGTTTCTTGGCCCTGGCCAGTTGGCTCAGCAGTAGAGCATTGGCCCAGCTTCTGGAAGTCCCAGCTTCAAGTCCCAGTCAGGGCACACAGGAGAAGCAACCATGTGCTTCTCCACCCTTCCTCTTCTTCCTTCTCTCTCTCTATCTCACTCTTCTCCTCCTCTCCCGCAGCCATGGCTTGGTTGGAGCAAGTTGGCCCCTGGGCACTGAGGATGGCTCCATGGCCTGCCTTGCCACTGAGATGGCTTGGTTGGTGAGCAACAGAGCAGTGGCCCCAGATGGGCGGAGCATCACCACATAGGGAGCTTACCGGGTGAATACCAGTTGAGACACATGGGGAAGTCTGTCTTTCTGTCTCCCTGCCTCTCACTTTACTAAAAATAAATAAATAAATTTTAGAAAAGAATTTTTTCTTGTCATTATACCCTAAGTTCTTGTTTTAGTTGTTTTCATCTTGAGTAAATAATTACCTTTATTTAGATTCTGTATGTTAGTGCTCAGTCCCTGTCTCTTTTCAAAATCTATCGTCTGTCTGTTAAAGGTCTGCTTAGTTAAAGTCATATAAACTCAATAGCCAGTTTACTAAATGCGTTTTTCACACGTCAGGTTTTGTTTTTAGCAAATAGAGAAGCAGCTGACATTTATTTGTTTTTCTTCTTGTTTTTTTTGAAAGAATCAGCCAAATAATGTGCTTAATTAGAGATAGGAGGAAAATGCCTTATTAATCTCTTTGTTCTGTGTCAACAAAGATATAAGTTATTTCAAAATGTTGATGTATGGAGATGGGGGTTATTGTGCTGATAAAAAAATAAATGAAGTATTTCTCATGATAGATGAAAATCTTGAGTAGGCCTTGAATTTGTTTTTCAATTATAAACATTAGTATATGGTAAATAATGTTGGCCAGACTATTCTCAAACAATAGACACTTTCCTCCTAATTATCCAGTGTGACGTCCAATGGAGGATTTATATACACAGGAATCAATCACTGGATGTCCCTTTAGTTTGATGCAATTGAAGCCAAAAAATGAAAAAAAAATTCCATACTTGCTTTCAAACTCTTAAGTCTCTAGTGTTTTACCATTGTTTGAAACATTTAAACATTTTGTCACATATTTAAATTATTGATGGGCCACTGAGTCATTTCTTTATAGCCATAGTCCTCAACCTTTTTTGGGCCACGGACCGGTTTAATGTCAGAAAATATTTTCACGGACCGGCCTTTAGGGTGGGACGAATAAATGTATCACGTGACTGACACAAGCATCAAGAATGAGTCTTAGACGGATGTAAGAGAGGAAATCTGGTCATTTTTAAAAAATAAAACATCGTTCAGACTTAAATATAAATAAAATGGAAATAATGTAAGTTATTTATTCTTTCTCTGTGGACCGGTACCAAATGGCCCACAGACTGGTACCGGTCCGTGGCCCTGGGGTTGGGACCACTGCTTTATAGGATTTCACCCTTGTTTGTAAATTATCCATGACTGACATGAATTTGGAATTACCAGCCAAATATGTATGGGATTTAGAGGAAAGAAGTTCTCTTCCTTCATGTAGAAACTACTGCCTCTGTCTTACTTTATACACTTGATTTAACACTTTAAGAACTGACTTCTTTTCCCTGTGCATGATCTTCTTGCATTTTTTTATATTTAGCAAGTAACCAGTAATGTCTTAAATTAAGATTTAATATCAGATCTAGATATAACTTTCCATGAAAAATAAAATGATTATATTTTTTATTGATTTTAATTTATTGTGTTTACATAGATTCTAGTGTTGCCCTGAATGCGTCTCCCCTCCCTGTATTCCCCTCAACATCTCCCTTGCCCCCCTCTCCATCGCACCCTCCCCCCTTCCCTTCAGGTTTATCCCATCCTATCATTCTCTTTCCCTCTGTCCTCTTTTCCTCTGGTTCCTTAGATCCCTCCTCTGTCTCAATTCCATTCCTCAGTTCACATTGTTCCTTGGATTCCTCAAATGAGTGAGGTCATATGATATTTTTCTTTCTCTGCCTGGCTTATTTCACTTAATATAATAGTTTCCATGTCCATCCATGTTGTCGCAAAATGTAAGATTTCCTTTTTTTCATGGTCCCATAGTATTCCATTGTTTATATGTACCACTGCTTTTTAATCCACTCGTCCACTGACAGACACTTGGGCTGTTTCCAGATCTTCGCTATTGTGAACAGTGCTGCCATAAACATGGAGGTGTGTTTCTCCTTTTGAAACAGTGCTATGGTGTTCTTGGGGTATATTCCTAAAAGTCAGATAGCTGGGTCAAAAGGCAGTTTGATTTTTAATTTTTTGAGGAATCTCCATACTGTTTTCCACAGTGGCTGCACCAGTCTGCATTCCCACCAGCAGTGCAGGAGGGTTCCCTTTTCTCCACATCCTCTGCAGCACTTATTACTGTGTTGTTTTGTTGATGAACGCCATTCTGACTGGTGTGAGGTGATATCTCATTGTGGTTTTAATTTGCATTTCTCTAATCATTAGTGATGTTGAGCATTTTTTCATCTGCCTATTGGCCATCTATATGTACTCTTTGGAGAAGTGTCTATTCATTTCTTTTGCCCATTTTTTGATTGGATTGTTTATCTTCCTGGTTTGGGGAAAATTGGACAGCTACCTGCAAAAAAATGAAACTAGACCACCAGCTTACACCATTCACAAAAATAAACTCAAAATGGATAAAAGACTTAAATGTAAGCCATGAAAACATAAGCATCTTAGAAGAAGACATAGGCAGTAAGCTCTCTGACATCTCTCACAACAATATATTTGCTGATTTATCTCCATGGGCAAGAGAAATAAAAGACAGGATAAAAAAATGGGACTATAGCAAACTAAACAGCTTTTGCACAGCTAAAGACAATAAGAACAGTATAAAAAGACAGATTACACAATGAGAGAACATATTTGACAATATGTCTGATAAAGGATTAAAAACCAAAATTTATAAAATGATTATATTTGAAAAGTCATTCTTGAAAAATGATAGCAGAGCCCTAGCTGGTTGGCTAAGTGATAGAGCGTTGGCCCTGTGTGTGGATGTCCCAAGTTTGATTCCCAGTCAGGACACACAAGAGAAGCACCCATCTGCTTCTCCAGCTCTCCCCCTCTTGTTTCTCTCTCACTCTCTCTCTCTCTATCCATCTCTTCTCCTTTCCTCCTGCAGCAATGGCTCAATTGGTGCAAGTTGGCCCCAGGTGCTGGGGATGGCTCCATGACCTTGCCTCAGGTGCTAAAAAATGGCTCCAGTTGCATTGGAACAACAGCCTCAGATAGGCAGAGCATCACGCCCTAGTGGGCTTGCCGGGTGGATCCTGGTTGGGGTGCATGCAGGAGTCTGTCTCTGCCTCCCCTCCTCTCACTAAAGGAAAAGATAAAGAAAAATAATAGTCAGAATAGTAAAAACAAATTTTTAGACTAACACTTTTTTTAGAATGAAAATTTGCTAAGCCAGTAGAATAACAAGAGTAAATTTGTTTACTCACATATGGCTGCAAGAAATATTATAGAATTATAAAATTTAACCTTAAAGATGATTTATTTCAAAAGCACTATTATAGATTAAATAAAAACAAAACTCCTAAAGTTTGATGCCTTGCCTAAAATTATATGACAAGTGACCAGGAAAGTTAGCTATTCATTGTCAAAAAATATTGTTAGATAATCTAATGTAAATTAAATATTGTGAAAAATCCAAATATAAAAAAGATCCAGACTATATTTGATACTCATAAGAAATGTATAGGGTAGTAAAGTAGAAGAAAACCTAGAAATAACTAAACTATAAAGAAATATGATTTATATCATAAGGAGATTTAAGTAAAGGAATTATGGGATTTGGGAGAGAAAGCGAAGTTTAGAATTCAAATGTTCTTTTTCCTGGTTTATCTCTACCCCCCCTAGAGTATAAACTCCATGAAAGCAAGGACTTTCCCATACCTGATAAAGTGTTTAGAATACAGTGATTGCTCAATGAATGGAGAAATGTTCTTTCCAGACTATGATGCTGCCTCTTAAAAGTAGCAAATGTGTATGTTTCTCTGAGAAAGCATTTATCCTCCTCATAATGATTAGGTCTGCTCTCTCAGTAACTATCTTGACTAACACAGGATCACCACTGTTCTGCTTACCTGCCAGAATATAATGGTTCTATTTTATAATATTTCAATAATAAAGTAAATATTTATCTTTTAGCTTATGCAGTTTGCAAATCATGCATTCTATCGTTTAACGTTAAAAACACGGACAGAGAAAATCTCATTGTTCTAACACATTCCCAGCTCGTGTAACACATGTGTCTTGTAACTAGGAAGGTGGCTTTTTAAATATAACACTTGGAGAAAAATTTTGGACGTTTTCCATTGTGAAACTTTTGGCTTCTAAGATATAGATTGTTATTTAAATCCTCACATATACATGCTCACAATTAAAGAACTTGGGAAGATTTCTAATAAAAAAAAAAAAAGGTAGGCATTGTTATGTGACCATGCAAAAAAAATCTGTATGCTTTTAAATACCACAGTCATTCGGGTTTAGAGAGGGGGAAAAGAGCAAAATGAAATGGCATCACTAAATCATGCATTTCAATGCAAGAGGACTGGAATGACTTAAAAAGAGTGACAATCTGTTTGGGTCTCCATATATAAAACAAAATACAGATCAGAAAAAAATCATGCTAATTTTAGGCATAGGTGCTTGTTCTGGCCAGAATTCTACAGATAGTTTTCTTTGATTCTTTATTTACTTTTGTGTAAACTAATATGCTTTTAAATTTGTTTAGAAATTTTTATGAAAACCATTCACTTTATATGTCATATTCTTATTGAAGAATATAAAGAGTATTTCTTGCAAGAAAAAAATATGTCAAATAGGGCAATGCTAAGTCAGTATTTTTGATAGTGTAAAGTATATATTTTTTAAACTAAGTAAAAAATATAAATAAAGCCTTCTTTTTACCTTTCTTGGATATTTGATTATAGGATTATGTTAAAATTTGGGGGCCATTACCTAGGTTTTATCTCTGAATTATAAAATATAGAATAATATATAGTAGATTATAATCAAATTGCAACTCTGGGCATATCTGATCATTTGATAGAAAACAAATTTTCTTGCCTTTACACAGAAAGAGGAGAGAACATTAATTTAAATTTAGGGAAGGGTTAATTTGAATAATTACAGATCTCTTTGGTGTTCATATGTTGTAGCTTTCTTGAATAACATTTGACTATTTGGGTTTAAATGTGTGAATGCCATATATAAGCATCCATAGAAAAATTACCTGAAAATTTAAAAAAAAAGTATGTATTTAAAATTGAGGAAATAATAGAGATGACATAACATTTTATTGTGAGAAATACAGATTTTAAAATTATTCAGAGAATCTGTACTATGAAAAGTATCCTAGCTCTTTTTCCCAATTTACTGTTTAGGTAAACAGATTCAATTTTAAAAATACATAATTGTTCATGACCATCAGAGCACATCTGTGTCATGAAATATACAGGTAATTAGACTCGTTATATACTCTTAAATATCCTAATCATAAGATTTTTTAAAAATACTTTCGATTTAGTTAATTTTAAATTATTACTACAACATGAAAAGAAGTTATAAAGTCTCCCAGTGCTGAAAAACTGTTTAAAAAAAAGGTCACAATCAGTGTAATGCCCAAGTAAGTGTTTGTAACAGTAGTGTTAAATATTTTAAATTATGTTGGTTTGCGACTCAGTGCTTAGTCTATGCAGTGTAGGGATTGTGCAATAATTGAAACTGTATGTCAAAAAGAAATTCTAAATAATACTACAGAAATAACTGTTTAACATTTTATAATTTTGTAAAGAATGAAACAAAAAAATATATCTTCTGGTTACAAAACAAAAGTCTAATAGATGTACCTCTGCATGGCTGACTTTGAAGTCCTTATAAATGAGCCATGAATTCTGCATTTTTTGGTCATTTTCTCCAGGTGCCTTTCAGTTGTAACAATCTGAGTTCAGTTTTCTAAGAAGCCCCTCTTTCTCATTTGTCACATCTAAGAGGTTAGAGAGTATGTTTAAACAGATATATTTTCTTTTCGTCTAACCTTGTCTGGAAGATATAGGAAAACTAATTTGCCTTATTTACATATGGCACAATCTATCCAGTATTCAAGGGTTTGTCAGAAACAGGAACCTTGTGCATTTCCATGGTAACCGATGGCATGCTGACAGTATCTGGCTTGTTGCAGCTTCGTCTAGGCAGGCCGGCAATTAATCAGCCATCTACATGCACAAAATTCTTTGTGAGTGAATGGCAGCGCGCCTCTGTAGTGCTGTCTGTGCTTTTACAATTTTGTATTCCTGCCGGGCAAAGTACTTTTTTGTCTCTTCTATTCATTTTCCATAGCTCCCCAAAATGTGCTAGAAAAGAGTATGAGGGGGTGGGGAAAAGGGAAATGCATCTACCTGTAATTTCAAAATGACATTATTTCTTCCTAGCATCGAATATGCCAGGGTGTTTCTTCCTTTTATTCTATGCCTCATAGTGGGTTTGCCTTTTATTTTTTTCTGAGTTTTCTTGGGTTTGTGTGACATAGTCTCTTAATCTGTGTCGCAAGGTCCTCTATTGTTGGTGCAAGTAGGACATACCTACTACAGCAGGTCTATGCATAAATCATGGCTGGGCCCGCATTGTGAAGTGCAGAGCCTACAGGTCCTTTAACACCCTGTATCTAGTTCCATCCGCTTGGCTACGTGGAGGGACGTTATTCCCATTTTGCAGACTGAGATGCAAGCAATTAAATGATTTAGCCAGTTTTTCATGACGAGTTCGGGAAAGAATGCTTCAGTGCTCTTGCCACTGTGCCAGTGCCAGCACTGAGACATGGCAATTCCCCTTTGCGTGTAATGATGTTTTAAGGTACAGGAATCGCTATTATTATTACTTTTTTTTTTTTTTACAGATACAGAAAGAGAGTCAGAGAGAGGGATAGATAGGGACAGACAGACAGAAACTGAGAGAGATGAGAAGCATCAATCATTAGTTGCAACACCTTAGTTGTTCATTGATTGCTTTCTCATATATGCCTTGACCGCTGGCCTTCAGCAGACGAGTAACCCTTCGCTTAAGCCAGCGACCTTGGGTCCAAGCTGGTGGGCCTTGCTCAAACCAGATGAGCCCACGCTCAAGCTGGCGACCTCAGGGTCTCCAATCTGGGTCCTCCGCATCTCAGTCCAATGCTCTATCCACTGCGCCACCGCCTGGTCAGGCAGAAATCGCTATTATTTTACTTCAACATCCTGAAGATTTCCTCCTCAAAAAATAGTACCATTTAATTTATGCATTTGGAAACGTATATTGCCTAGGATCTGGACAAGAACATGAGGAAGGTAACAGTTTGGGCCTTGCCTTAGATAGTTATTAAAAAACTGTGCTTGAATTTTGCCTACAACCCTTAACTACTCTCATGTTGTCATGTGTGGGGAAGTTGCTTGCTTTCCTACTGTGTAAACTGAAGGGAATGGATTCAATTATCTTAAAGGGACCATTCAGCACTGAAATTCTATGGTTATCCTAATTTTCTAAAATGTTAGAGAGTTGTAGGTAAAAATTGAATCAATAATTCACTCAGTCTTTTGTCCTTCAAAGATGACAGAATGATTTTTATTGAATTGAATTGAATAAAATTCTTTTTCAATGAGGAAAAAGAAAGATTTGACATCTGGGTAGCTGAAAAAAATCCAAAGGTCAAAGTTCACTGAAATCAAATTTGGATATTAGCTTTTCCACAGGGTCCCCACAGCCAAAATTTGGTTTCCTTCAAAGTCAAGTTCAGGCAAAATATCTAAAGATAATTGCAAGTATATTGAGGCTTAGAGTAAGTTTCAGAAAAGTTTTAGGCATTAAAATAAAAGTTTTTTGTTGGGAGAATTTTAATAAAAAAAATACTAGCAACAGGTAGGTATTTATTCATATAATGAAGGGAATTAAAGTAAAAACAATTTTTAATATTCTCTATAAATCTAAATAATTGTATTAGTTTAAGAATGCATAATTATGTCAGTACATATTATGTATTACTATGTTTTTAACAAGTTCATTACTTTTATTAAATTTATTTCTTCAAGGAAGAATTACTTACATAATTATCCTTTAAAATTAAAAAATATAAAATAAAAATGTAACCTTGGTTTGAAAGTAAATCCCATTTCAATAATATAAAGAAGCCCTGGCCGGTTGGCTCAGCGGTAGAGTGTTGGCCCGGCGTGCGGGGGACCCAGGTTCGATTCCCGGCCAGGGCACATAGGAGAAGCGCCCATTTGCTTCTCCACCCCCCCTTCCTCTCTGTCTCTCTCTTCCCCTCCCGCAGCCGGGGCTCCATTGGAGCAGGGATGGCCCGGGCACTGGGGATGGCTCCTTGGCCTCTGCCCCAGGCGCTAGAGTGGCTCTGGTCGCAGCGGAGCGACGCCCGGGAGGGGCAGAGCATCACCCCCTGGTGGGTGGAGCGTCACCCCTGGTGGGCGTGCCAGGTGGATCCCGGTCGGGCTCATGCGGGAGTCTATCTGACTGTCTCTCCCCGTTTCCAGCTTCGGAAAAATACTACTACTACTAATAATAATAATAATAATATAAAGATAAGGATGCTCTTTCATGCAAATATTTTACCACTGTCTGAATTCTGTTTTGTTTTGTGAATGACAAATTCTGCAGTATAACTGTTTTCTTCAATTATGTGTTTCTGTTAAAAACAAGTTGAGGTAGAGCGTCGGCCTGGTGTGCAGGGGACCCGGGTTCGATTCCTGGCCAGGGCACATAGGAGAAGCGCCCATTTGCTTCTCCACCCCCCCTCCTTCCTCTCTGTCTCTCTCTTCCCCTCCCACAGCCAAGGCTCCATTGGAGCAAAGATGGCCTGGGCGCTGGGGATGGCTCCTTGGCCTCTGCCCCAGGTGCTAGAGTGGCTCTGGTCGCCGCGGAGCGACGCCCGGGAAGGGCAGAGCATCGCCCCCTGGTGGGCGGAGCATCACCCCTGGTGGGCGTGCCAGGTGGATCCCGGTCGGGCGCATGCGGGAGTCTGTCTGACAGTCTCTCCACGTTTCCAGCTTCAGAAAAATACAAAAACAAACAAACAAACAAACAAAAAAAACAAGTTGAAGTGTGTGCGTAAAGCTCTGTTTTCTCCAAACTAATGATTGTCCATCCTTTTGTAAGTGCTATAAACACAAGGGTTTTATTTTTTTTCATACTCAGTTTCTCTTACTTGTTTTTGTACTAATTCTAAGTAGCTCACTCAATAATATCCTATCTAACATTCTAACCCATGTTAAACTGTCCTTTCCTTCAGAGTCCAATTAAATTTGTCCATGGTATTCCGGAATAGAATGTTGTCATTCTTACAATTAAGTCCTCCCCAACTTCAATTTTTCAACTTTTATGTTTATATAGGAAATTTATCTATTTCCTTTTTTTTCTTAAAGCGAGAAAGATAGACAGGAAGGGAAAGAGATGAGAAGCATTAACTCGCAGTTGCGGCACTTCAGCTGTTCATTAATCGCTTTCTCATATGTCCCTTGACCGAGGAGCTCCAGCTGAGCCAGTGACCCCATGTTCAAACCGGCAACCTTGGGCTTCAAGCCAGTGACCATGGGGTCATGTCTATTACCCCACACTCAAGCCGGAGAGAGACCCCGCGCTCAAGCTGGTGAGCCTACACTCGAGCTGGTTGAACCTGAGCTCAAGCTGGCAACCTCGGGGTTTCAAACCTGGGTCCTCAGCTTCCCAGATTGATGCTCTATCCACTATGCCACCACCTAATCAGGCAAAAATTTATCTATTTTCTAGTATAATATAGCTCATAGTCTGTGGTCTTTATAATTTTTTGCTGTTTTAGAAAAATCATCAAAAATATTTCTTGATATGCGTAATGTTTTCATGGGCTTTTGCATGTTCTCCCTCAAAGTTCTCATTATTTCATATTATCTTTTGTTAAGGAAGAATTCATTCACTTAGTCAATAATTAAATATTTATTGACCTTCATTTCTTGGGTTTTTGGAAATACACCAACACCACCAACAGCACTCCCCCCAATAATAAGAAGTGTGGGAACTCTGCTCTATGGTACACATTATATTGATCCATAACTAATTTGTATTTAACGAATTTGAACTCAGAAATAGATTTGTTTCATATGTAACTTTATATATACCTTACTTTTTATTTCCTAGGTTAAAAAATGAAGATAACATTACTTAATTCAGAGTTTTATTAGGATTAAATGAAGTGTGTAAGCCTTCATTTAATCCTAAGTGCTGCCTTACACTCAAAAATGGTAGAAATATGAGGTATCTAAAACACTTGGATTCATAGAAACAAAAAGTAGCATGGTGATAACTAGGGACGGGGAAGAAGGGAGAATTGGGAATGTCTGCTTAACGGGGACAAGGTCTCCTTTGGGGGTGATGACAATGTTTTAGAAATAGAGGTAATAGATATACAACATTGTGAGTGTACTGAAAACCATTATTCTGTACTTTTAATGAGTAAATTTATGTTAGTAGAAATATTTGACAATGTCATTATTATTTTTCTTATTATTATCAGTCACTTTTTAAATTGACTTAAGAGAAAGAGAGAGAGAGAGAGAGAAACATCAATTGTTGATTCGTGTATGTGCCTCGACCAGGGATCAAACCTGCAAATTTAATGTATCTGGACTACACTCTAACCAACTGAGCTACCTGGTACCTGGCCAGGGTACAGACACTACTCTTATTAGCTTGGTGGTCCTTAACTTATTGCCATATGGGAAACTTTGGATTAGTAAACCTTCATGTATATTAGATCAAACCATATACAACCACTTCTGACCTACAAAAATGGCAACTTCATACAATTCAAGGTATCAGCTAATGAAAATATCCTAATGTAACTAGAGTTTGGCTTATTGATTTACTATTATATGTATTTGAATTTGAAACAAAGTGGACTTTTTTTAGCTTCTTGATAAGTCCCCACTTTGGGGCCAATATAAATATTTCTGTTGTAATTGATTTCTGGCTGTGTGATCTTCAGCCTCAATTTTCTTATCTGTGAAATGAAGAAAAATAAATTGAGGCCAGGATTGTACGAAATAAGTTATGGAAAACACTAAATCCAAGATCTTGCACAATAGTAGCAACTCAACAAACATACTTCCTTTCCCCTGAATAGCAAAATATATAACAGTATGGCATAGTGGCTAAACTTAATTGAGTTGATGTAAATTCTAGATACCTGTATTAGGCAGATTACTTCTCATGTGCCCTTGGTCTCATCATCTGAGAGGAGCTACCTCAAACAATTATGAAAATTAAATGTTAGACATAAAGCACCTTACCCAGTTCTCAGAACATATTAGATGCTCAACAATGACCCTAACTATAGACTTACTATTTGTATAATCCCCCCCCACACACACACGTTGTTGATCTAGAGAAGAGTGCAGAAAGAGGAGAATGTTCTTAGGAACTAATAATACATTCATCTCCTTTTCTCAGAATGTTTTTTTCACTTTTTTTTTTTCTCTACCTCTCTCCTTGACCCCAGTCTCACCCTAATTCTATTATGCAAAGCCAGGATTTACCTCACTTTACACCTAAGGCCCTTTGTCATGCTCCCAAATCCAAGCAGAGGATTATTACAAGAAACACTGAAGTGTGCTATAGTCCCTGGGTGCTGGTTCTAGCTCCAATAGCCACTGATTTGTAACCTTGGTTAGTCATTGCCCCTAACTTTTAACCTTGATCAGTCATTGCCTCTCTGAAGAGTTTGGAGGAGATCAGTTTCCTAAACTCCAGTTTTGACCATTCTAAGATGAAATGAGGAAAATAAAGACAATGTTTAATGTAGTTATAACATTTTTATCTGTATCTATATTTGTATTTATATTTATATTGCTATAAAGTGATACCTCTCCTTGCTTAGGAGAGGCTGTCCTTTATACTGAGATGAGTCTCTTTTTCCTTTTTTTTGTTTTCAAATGCCTATTTATTCATGGAATCACAAGTGAATAGATGGTAGGTTTTATGTAACAGCCTAATTTGGCAAAATTTAGAGCTGGCAACCCTCCATCTTTTCCCATAAAAATTATAAAATCCAAAAATCTGGTCCTTTTGGATTAACCAATTCTAAGGATTTTTCTCAATCTGACATTCAATTATTCTAACTAGAATTCTCCAAAATTGTGGATCCTTAAGTGTTTCATTGGCTTCAGAGAGGCAGCCCTCTCCTAATCTCAGTAAAATCTGCAATTATTGTTCAGGTTTTGTCCCTGAACATCTTTGCTTCACTAACACAGCATGGACCCCTTAGGTTTTTAAGACTTATCTTTTTAGAGCATTTTTAGGTCTATAACAAAATTGAGAGGGAAGAATAGATAATTCTATATTCCCTTTGCACCCACACATGCATAATCTCCTCCATTATCAACATTACTCACCAGAAGGGTACATTTTTTGCCAAGAGTGAATCTGTTAATATATTATAATCACCCAAAGTACATTGTTTATTTTAGGGTTTATTCTTTACTCTTGGTGTTATACATTCTATGAGTTTGTACAAATATATAATGGTGTGTATGTATACACACACACACACATCGTTAAAATATCTACAAAGTATTTTTGCTGCACTGAAAATCTTTTGTATTCTGCCTGTTCATCTCCCCACCCTTCACCTCTGGTAACCACTGATTATAGTACTGTCTCCATTGCTTTGCCTTTTACAAAATGTCATAGAGTTGGGATCATATAGTATGTAGCCTTTTCAGATTGGCTTCTTATACTTAGTAATATGAATTTAAGTTTTCTCCATGTCTTCTCATGTCTTGATAACTCATTTCTTTTTTTAGCACTGAATAGTATTTTATTGTCTACATGTACCACAGTTTATTTATCCATTCACCTACTAAAGGACATGATTGCTTCCAAGTTTTAGCAATTCTGTACAGGGTTATTGTTTTTGTTTTTGTTTTTGTGGACACAAGTTTTCAACTCCTTCGAGTAAATACCAAGAAACACAATTGCTGAATTGTATGCTAAGAGTAGGTTGAGTTTTGTAAGAAATTTCCAAACAGCCTTCCAAAGTGGCTGTATCATTTTACTATCCCACCATTATTGAATGAAAGTTCTTATTGATTTACATCCTCACCAGAATTTAGTGTTGTCATTGTTCTGGATTTTGGCCATTCTAAAAAAGTGTATACATCTTATATTAATTTGGATTTTCCTGATGATATATGATGGGAAGTACCTTTTCATATACTTATTTTTCATCTATACCTCTTATTAGGTGAGTGTTTGTTAAGGTCTTTGGCCTATTTTTTAATTGGGTTGTTTATTTCCTTCTTGTTGAGTTTTAAAAGAGTTTTTGGTTTTTTTTGCATATTTTGGATAACAATTCTTTACCAGATGAGTCATTTGCAAATATTTTTTCCCAGTCTGTGGCTTGTTCTCTAATTCTCTTGATATTGTTTTTTAATATCAAAAGCAAACGTTTTTATAATAAAGCCCAGCATATGAATTCTTTTATAGGTTGTGCCTTTAGTGTTGTGTCTAAAATGGGCATCACCTTTCCCAAGGCCATGTATGTTTTCTCCTATGTTACATTCTAGGAGTTTTAGTTTTACATTTCACATGTAGGTCTGGGAGCCATTTTGAGTTAATTTTTGTGAATGGTATAAGGTTTGTATCTATATGTATGTTTTTTGGTTTTAGGGTTGTTTTGGGGAGGGAGTTTTTTGCATGTAGATATTCAATTGTTCCAGCACCATTTGCTGCAGTTACTATCTTTGCTCCATTGTATCAACTTTGATTTTGTGTCATAGATCAATTGACTATATTTATGGAGGTTTCTTTCTTGACTCTATGTTCTATCTTACTAACACCAACACCACACTGTTATTTATAGTAAGTCCTGAAGTTGGATAGTGTCAGTCCTCCAACTTTGTTTTTCTCGTTCAGTATTATGTTGGCTATTCTGGATCTTTTGCCTCTCCATATAAATTTTAGAATAATTTTGTCAATATCCATAAAATAATTTGCTGGGAGTTTTACTGGGATTCCATTGCATCTACAGATTAATTTGGGAAGAACTGACATCTTGACAATATTGAAGCTTCATGTCTATGAACATGGAATATCTATTTATTTAATTCTCCTTTGAGATTTCCTGCATCAGAATTTTAAAGTTTTCCTCATATAGATCTTGTACATATTTTGTTCATGGAAAACTTTTGAGAAAGATAAACTTTCTTTATATAAGTTGGGGTCTTTGAACATCCTATTAAGTATGAGAAATGTGTTAGTTTAGAGAGGGAAAGCCATTACCTAGAATTGTATTAACAGAAAAAATGTATGTGTCATCACTTATTATATTTTTACTTTTCTCCACACACTGCATAATATCAGGAAGTTTTCTCAAAGCACTTATGATAAATAAAATTATACCCTTACTAGTTGTATAGTTATGGGATTACCTTAGTAATAGATTTTAAGTTCCATAAGGGCAAGGATGATATTGGTATATTCACCATGGTGTGGCTGGCATATAGTGCAGGGTCTGCAAATATAAATAAAAACAGTAAGTGCCATAAGAAAGGGGAGAATTTCAAGTTCTAAAGAAAAATCAGAGAAAACTTTTAGAAGAAATAGAAGGTAAACTATCCTCAAATGGTGACCAATGTTTTGACATACAGATATGAAATATGGTGCTCAGTATAATTAAAGAATTGAATATACATACTTTAATGGTTACTAGTCCTTTGGAAATTGGTTATCTCTATATATAAGGCAGCTTCTAATTATTTAAAAATATAATTAAAGCCAATGTAGGAAAAGAGGAGTTTTCTTGATAAAAATAGTAACATAGGAGGGACTGCAAAGGCTTAGCTATTGAAGGATGTAAAGAGTTAAGATTTTTCTAAGAATGCGAGCTTGAGAGACCAGCAAACACAGCTCATTGTGATAAAGAGACTGAGAACTTGGAGAGTTTAAGTAAGAGATAAGGGCTCTGTTTCCAACTACCTGCAAAGTAGCAAACTTAGAGACAAATTATAGACAAAGGTAGAGAACCGTGTGGAGAGAGCTTTGGTGGTAGATAGATTAGGGCTTTCCCCTCAGCTCTATCCTGTACTAGCTGGTAACTTGGGACATATTAGTTAAACTTACTAAATCTCAGTTTTTTCTTTAGTAAAATAAAGATATTACTCTATAGGATTTTTGTCATAGATAAGGACATATATATATAAGGGACTAACACAGAATTTAAAACATAGTAGGTATTTTGGAAATACTTCTCTCTGCCCTTGGTCTACTTTGTCCACTTTAAATCTTAAGTTTTGCTTCTTTGCAGGAAGATACTAACCTATTTGTTCACACCACATAGGCTGTTTGTATATTTCAAAACCTGTAAGCAAATATTTAAATAGAATAACAACCCAAAAAGTAAAATAGTAACACCAAATTAATTTAATATGCAGAATCAAACCTTGAAAATTAAAGTTCGGAATCTTCACCTCTGTAAATGCTTTAAAAATTTATCCATTTATTCTGCTTTCTCTGTTCTGTTACCAAATTGAAAGAGTGTTGAAGGTAAAGTTTACAACTCAGATGCAGATTACTGTATATCAAATTTCCTATTTAAGTTGATAAATTCAGCCAAGTCCTGGAGTAATGGAACAGACTTTGCAGTGGGGGGAGGCAGCTGGGAGGACTCTGGAAGTTAAGTGGAGCAGGGACCAAAACATTTATCACTAGGTTCTAGAAGCAGCATGTTACACTGTTTAGACTGCTGGTTTTATAGCCAAAAGAACTCTGCTTGAGCCCGGATCTCCTGCTTATTAGCCTGGTGAGCCTGAACAGGCTGAGTCCCCAAAGATAAATCTGGCACTTCAGTAGTGCTAACCCAATGTAAGTGCTCAGTAAAAATTTTGTTGAATGACTAAATGATACAGAAAGTAACATCAGTACATAGTTTCCATATATTTGTTCTGGGATCTCTTATTACTTTCCTTAAGCCCACAGACTATGTAAAACCAAATTTAGCTATCCCCCACCATTTAGCCAGAAAAATGTGTGTGCCTATTATATAATGAAAGTAACCAGCCTAGCAGGCTGACACATCACTTATCATCTTTAATGTTCCTTCATCATACAATCCCTCCATGGATTCATATATCACCTGTCAGGTAATCATCTAGAGAAGCTTGACCATAACTGTTTGTTCTGTGGTTTGGATGATGAATGAGATGGGTTAGATCATTTAATTCACTATATGACACCCAAATGTTACAACTGAAGGAAAAAAATGTCTGACAAATTGTTTGTTGTCATTAAGGTTTATTTCTCATATGCCTTAGATGGGTTTCCCCACCTCATTCATTGTCCAATATACAAAGCCAACTATTGTGAGGAAGACAGTACTTAATGGATGCTAGACAAATGATAGTTGAAGCTGTCTGGTACATTATCCGATATGTGAGAGCCAAATTGTAATGTCACTAGATGGAGTGCCTCAAGTTATTATAAAGTTGTGCTTTCCACAGTATACTTCCTTTATCCTCAGCATGGCTCTTCCTGGCATCTGTTTTCACTCAGAAGCTTCATTTTTTTTTAATAACAGCTGAGATCAAGTTTTGAATCTTCTATTATGCCAATTTTTAAATGCCTAACTGATATCCAAAATATACATCATATAAATATAAACTTTAGAAACTAGAGTCACAGGGATTTTGGATGTATGTAAGTCCCCGCTTTATCTCTGGGGCCTATTTCCTGCAGGCACAAAGTCTCTTCTCTGGCTTAGTGTTCTTGTATTCATTTCATAGCTAGTTCTTGGAACTCTGGCACTCAGTTAATAAATGAGTGAATGAATTCAAAAGTACAGATAGAAGCATGCTAAATGTATGTTAGTATAAAATATTTTGCTAATAAATTGACTATAAAGAAAATGAATTCTACTTCTACCAGGGAAGGGAAGTTAATATTTCTTGGCATTTTTGTTTGCATTATACCAACTTTCTTGATTATTCTTTTAAAATAGCTTCATGAGTTCACTTACCTTTCTCAGACATAAACACTACTTGACAAAGCTGGGAATTTGTGTGTATGAACTGTGAAGAAACAGCTTCATTCTGTTTTGATATTAAGCAGAACACCAGATGGACTTAATCATTCAATGATAATATATGTTACATAATATACATGTTAATGACTATTACACTGCCTCCTTAAATAGAACTTAGAAAAATACCACCACAAACCTCTTGTCATCTGAATGTCATCTAGTTTATTTGACTGAAAATTGAGAGAGAAAGAAAATATTAAAACAAAAAAGATCAGATTTTAACCCTAGCAATATATAAATTTGTACAATTCAGTCTCTATAAAATGACGATGTAATTCTACATCTCTTCTTATTTTGGTACTTTGAATTATATATACAAACAGCAATTACAGGGACTTGATCATATAACATGTAGGCCTCTGGAAAACAGCTATCTGAAACCATCGATGACAATATGTGAGTGTTAACATATTGCCTGAACTGATAGAACTCCCAAAACAGAGGCCCACAACCTTGAATGAATGATCTACATGTGACTTTTCTTTTCTTCTCCCTCCTTTATTTTAATACCAGTGGCACATTTTCAGTATAATCTTACCATTTCACTAGTTTGAAACTCTGAAGTTAGATAAATCTGGGATCAAATCCTGGCTTTCAGTTAAAAACTTCAAGACAAGTTACTTCAACTGTATGCCTCAGTTTTTTTTATTTTACAAATGGGAAGAAAAATAGTATGATCATGGAATAGTTATGAAAAACTGTTCATTTATAAAAAATTTACAACAGTGTCTGGTGCTTAGTAAGGGTTCAACAAATGCCAGTTATTATTGTAAGGTTGTCACTAATCTTAGTCTTATTATTTTTTAAATAATAAAACAGAAAGGATTAAAAGCTGCCAGTCTACATGTATATCAGTCTCTGGTCCAGCCTGGCCCCTAAACCAATACTGTCCAAAAGAAATATAGTGAGAGACACATATGTAATTTAAAATTCTTCATAGCATCAATGAAGAAGGTAAAAAGAAACAGTGAAATTAATTTTTAAAATATACTTTGTTTAACCATGTTTACTTAAAATATTACCATTTTAACATGTTATGAGTACAAAAAATTTAATCAGGTGTCTTATGTTCTTTTTTTCTTACTAAAGCTTCAAAAATCTGGTCTGTATTTTATACCTACAGCACATCTCAATTTAGAAGCACAATTTTTATTTGGAAGACTTTATTCGGATTACATAAATTTATAGCTGAAAAAGCAAGCTCACATATCCAACTTGTTTCCAACATATTTACGTTTTCTATTAAATTTAGTTTTTAGATTTAAATTTTCTTAAATTTAGAACTCAGTTCTTCTTTCCACTAGCCGCATTTCAAATTCTCTTTATTTTCTTTTTTTTTTTTAATCAGTGAGAGAAGAAGAGGCAGAGACGGACTCCTGCATGTGCCCCAACTGGGATCCACCTGGCAAGCCCACTAGGGGGCCCATCTGGGGCATTGCTCTGTTACTCAACAATGAGCTCTTCTTAGCACCTGAGGCGGAGGCCATGGAGCCATCAGCTCCTGGGGCCAATTCGTTCCAATTGAGCCATGACAGCAGAAGGGGAAGAGAGAAAGACAGAAAGAGAAAGGGGAGGGGTGGAGAAACAGATGATTGCTTGTCCTGTGTGCCCTGACTGGGAATTGAACCTGGGAAATTCACATGCCAAGCTGATACTCTACCACTAAGCCAACCGGCCAGAGCCTCAAATTCTCAATAGGCTTATATTGCTAGTGCATCCCAAATTAGACAATATGGTTCTCAGCAGTCTCAATCCAAACATCCCAAACTCTGCCACCCTACCTGTGGTGAAGCTGAGCTGCATTTCCAGCTTCAGTGTAGGATGCAGGGAAGTTTGAGCAGGATGGAACCAAGAAAAGAGGCTGAGTCCACATGACATTGCAGACCTGCTATGAAAGAGAAGAAACAACGGTGGGGTATGTGGTTAGAGTTAAGTAACCCAATGGAGCTCCACAAACCAGGAGCTCTGGCCATGCACACCCTGAAGACTGCTTGGTCTCCCTGTGCCCTTGTCTGTGCTTCCCATCCTTTCTGGTTTCTAATGTGCATATTGGCCAGTGGCTAGAATGCCCAGGCAGGTGTCACGAACCACATCAGCATAGTTCTTTATCAGGGGCCAATATGTATAAATATTCAGCTCTGAGGAAGAGTATTCTTCAGAACCAATGTATTGAGGCTTATTTGTTGGTTTATTATTATTGTGTTTCACTAAAAATAATCTGATCTTACTTTATAATACAAAGCTTTTCTTTTTTTTTTTTTTTTTAAAAAAAAGAGGTTTACCACCAAGTTCATTCACTCCTACTTCAAGGATTATTTTGTAAGTACCTATTTTGTTTCAGGCTCTCTGGTAAGTCCTGAGAACACAACAGTAAATGGTAGTAGACAAGCTTATATCTTCATAAACCAACATCTGGTGGGATTATAGATCAGTAAATGAACAACATTGTCTCAGGGTGATACAGCCAGGCAATATGGCCATGGGAGGGGCTAAGGTGCAAAAAGAGAAGGTGGCTAAGCCCAAAGCAAAGCATTAGAAGAGGGGGTAAGAAAAAACCTCTAGAAGGAAATGATGTCTAAGTGGAAAGAAGAAGAATGATGAAGAATAATTCAGGAAAGGAATATCAGTAAAAAGAAATAGAATGTGAGAAGGCCTAGAAAAAAGGCAAAGAGAGGAATATGCAAGGAAAATGAGGTGAGGCTGAGCTATCATAATTGGGGCTGAGTTGTAGTGATTAGACTGGGTAGTGGGCAGACTATGCAGAACCTTGGGAGTACAATCGAGAGCTGGAGAATGGCATGATCAATTTTACATTTAAGAACCATCACTGCCTGACCTGTGGTGGTGCAGTGGATAAAGCATCGACCTAGAATACTGAGGTCACCAGTTCAAAGTCCTGGGCTTGCCCTGTCAAGGCACATACAAGAAGCAACTACTATGAATTGATGCTTCCTGCCCCTCTCTCCTTTCTATTTTCTCTCTCTAAAATCAATAAATAAAATCTTTAAAAAAAATAAAAATAAAAAAAAGAAGAAGAACCATCACTGTGGCTGAGAATGTGAAAGATGGAGTTGAACAGGACAAGAGACAAATGGGATATCATACAGTAATCTAGGCAAATGATGAAGCTGGTCTGGACCAGAGCACTAGCAGTGGGCATGGAGAGAGTGACTGGCTGGACAGAAATTTAGGAGTTAGAGTTTATAGGATTTGGTAATAGATTAGGGGAGATACAATAGAGTCAAGAATTATGCCCAGGTTTCTAATGTGGTGGTATTTCTATTCATTGGGTCAGGTGGAAAAGGAGATTGACTAGTTTGGGGATAACAGTTCAGATTTAATCATGTTATGTTGACATAAACTAGTATTAATTTCCAATTGGTGGGTATAGCTGCAGGTTTAAAGCTCAGGTCAAAAATCAAACTAAGATGAAATTCCTGGATTTAGCATTTAGAGAGTAATTGAAACTCTGATAATATGTGAGGACACCCAAGGGGACTGAATGGAGGAGGAAAAGATCAAAGGTCAAGATAGATCCCTATGGATCCCCATCTTAATGGGACAGACAGAGGAAGCAAGTGGGCAAAGGAGATGGCAGCCAAACAGGTAACTGGATATCAGTCCCACAGAGTAGCAAGAAAGGAAAAGGACAAAAATATTTCAAAAACAATGAAGTAGTTCATGATGTCATAAGTAACAAGATTGTTGGTGATTTTGTTTTAACTTTGATTGTTGGTGAGGTCAATTTCATTGGTGTGGTGGGTACAGAAACCAAAATGCAGAGGGCTGATGGGAATGTAGGAGATGTGGACAGTTGCATTCTTTGGCTTCTTGCCTAAGTTTCTCATCTTAATTTCCAACCAAAGTGCAGTTTGGGAAATCTGAATGTCATTTCTTATGCACATGACTAGAGCAACTCCTGGTATCACATTTCTGACCTCAATTTCTGATCTCAAGTGCTACATCCTAGAGCAGTGTTAGCAGTCTGTCTAAGGTAAGGTGCCAAGACCTGGTTTAGTGCATTCTCTTCTGAGCAAACTGGGAATACAGAGGTGCAAAGACTGGTAGTAACCTAGGCTCTTGGAAACCCCAGACCAGAATGGAGAGTAGAAATGCACAATTGAGTAGTTCCCAGTACTTTCTCCTCTCTATGCATTGCCTCCTTTCCCCTTTTGTGGTCTCCTTTTATTTTTCCTTTATAAAATTACCTGTTAAAAGGCAAAGTCTTTGAAAGTTCTTAGCATCTCAATTAAAGGTTGAGTTTTACCAGAGTGATTGGGACAAGGGCAGAAGCAAATGGCTACAAAACCTGACTTTTGTCTTCCTCATAATTTTTACTTAGTGTCGGTTATCTATCGGCCTCACAGTTATACCAGTCATACTCGTTAATTTTTACATGAGAGCCATTTTTGGTACATACTCAATTACCCCTATTGCCACCTATGGAAAGCTTAAGTGGAATAATATAAAATCTGATGAATGGATGTATTCCAAGGGTCATTCCTAAGAAACATTGTGTAATGATAGATCTTGAAAAAACTTTGAGTGCACTGATCATCTTTTTAAAAGTAGAATTCATGCTGAAGTTTATGTGATGGATGGATGGATGGATGGATGGATGGATGGATGGATGGATGGATGGTGAAAGGAAAGGGAGGGAGGGAAGAACTCAGAAAATACCCTATGGTTATTGTTTTTTACCTTGTTTTAACAGAATATATTACATGCCATTCACTACATTCATAGTGGGAAAAGCACAGGTTTGGGAATAGGATGGCTATTACCTTCTGACTTGTGTTCTTATGAAATTCCCTTTTCTTTTCTAGCCTCATTAACCCATCTGTCAAGTGGTATAATAATGTGCACATTACAGGGATGTTATAAGCGTAATAAATCTTTCCTGTAAAAGATCATGCATGTAAATTGCGATGCACTTATGCATGAATTAGTATTTTACATCTGAGTACAATTTATCTTCCTGGAAGGAGGATTGTCTAGATATAACTTATTGTGAACAAGTGTGAGAACTTTTAATACGCTAATAGCCTTAGGCCTCAAATCCTAGAGAGCTTATTAGTGCTCATTAGAACCTATGTAGTAAGTCCTCACTGATTCCTTTGAGTGTTTTGTATGCTATAATACTCTTTTCATACGTTTTTTGGTTATTTTTCCACATATACTTCCCCCAAAAGTGCCCACTTTTTCTCTTGCAAGATCTTTCTCAATGCTCAGCTCTTCCATTTTATAAAGTAAATAATCTTACCTGCTCCCACCCACTGGCATATTTTAATCGCTGCTATACTTGAGCATAGTTTTATGCTTCTACTTCCTCTCTGGAACACTGCGACAAACCTACTCTGAGTGCTAATTAGGACCAACTTGAACATATGTCAGCAGCCCTTTAACTGTTCTCTTTGAAACAGTTCCAGTTAGTTCTTTTAAATGAACTTCAGAAAAGAACTCAAATTAATTTGCTTCTCAATGTCCTATGGTTTAGACATTGGATTTTTCCCCCCGTAGTGACTTCTGGTTAGCAATCAAAGAGCTGATTTCCTACATTATGATTTAAGTCAACGTCCTGAGAATGGAAAGATTCAGTCATTTCTTCAAAATCTGTAATTGTTTTTTGTCTTTACAATTTCAGCTTCCCCCAAATGTTTTCTCTTTCCATTGAAGCTGCCTCCTGTTCTTTAGGTTATCCTTTGAGGGTATATTTCTTATGAAGAAACTTACCAGAGGTCTAAAACAGAAATACTTATGTGGGGATTAAACTACTCATACTGTCAGAACCGGCTATATTATTTGTGGATCCTAGGGCAAAAGGAAAATGCAAGGCTCTTTGTTTATAAAAATTATTAAGAATTTTGAGACAGAAACCGCAGAACATTGAACCAACTACAGAGCCCTCTAACAGGGCCATATTCAACTGCACAGGTCACATACCCAAGAAGTCCATCATTCTGCGGTAATACAAATTGGCAGTCTTGTTCACTTTTGTCTTAATCATAGATGTCACATTTTAAAATATATGCTTTTGATAATCTGTCATAGGTTCCTATTAGATATGAAGCTCTTAATCTCTTCGGAGACTTTTGATAGCTCAGTTATTTACTTTTATGTGAATTTTCTGACACCCTTTATTTTAGTCAATGCTTACGTCAGCTTTGTTTTTATTTTTTAATTTATTTCTTTTATAATCCTTTTTTATTGAATTTATAATCCTACCTTAGCTTTGGATTGAAGATTAATTGGGCCATTTCAGGGAAGTTGAATTTTCAAATAGTCATACCTTAATGATGGCATTAAACCAGAAATTGAATTTATTGCAGTTTCATTTGTTAACACAAGTACATTTATAATGTTGAGAGGCCCTGGCCAGAGAGCTTTTCAAATCCGAAAACAATACAAAGGTATAAACATGAAAGAGCATGCAGTCTGGTAAAACCCTTGGAGTATTTCATGCATGTTTGGGGGCAACCTACGGTATCGCAATTGATTGTAAAATATATTTAATACTAAATTTGATGGCATCGTTATAATGCCTTGTGTTCTTGCATGCATATTTTCAGACCTTCTCCTCCTCCATCTGGGCTAGCCACCACTTAGCCCTGTGGGAAGCTGAGTTTCTAAGCTTATCGTCTAGACTAGGGGAGAGCAAGTGGTGTTGATTTTGCTGTATGTGGCCAATTTTGTTGACCTTTATGATAGATCAAGCCGTGGCAAGACCAGTAAGCTGAGTGTCCCTCCCATTTAACATCTCCTTCAAGGAAGCGTAGTACATTGCTGTCGTGTCAGTTTGTGGTCTTATATTTCACTCCCCAGCAATGCACATCTTGAAATACTGTGATTAGCATCCCTAATTCCTAAAAATTGACTTGCCTTGTTATAACCGGAGAACTGTCACCTAAAATACTTCACCTACTGTTCAAAAGGGTATTATTTTAATGCCCTGGGGATAGGAAAAGTTTTCAACCCACCAGTGCAGGGATTAGTTTTATTTTAAAGTATTTGAAGTGTTTTAGATAACTTAGCTAAGAATGATCCAAGTTCAGTGGCCTCCCAAGAGTCTTTAAAAATGTGCTCTGAGTTCTTATTTGACAACAGTGTGCAAAAATGGCTACATTCTGTATATATTTGGACATCAAGATCTATCTTCTTTATATGCCAGAGCACCTTCTGCATCAACTAAACACAGAAGGTGATTTCACTTGGATAAATAGCTTTCTCTTTGAATAGGATTTCTAAATGAATCATCTAGAATTAATCATATGTCCATTGAATAGCAAGTACACTTTTCCTTGTTTTTCATACCTCTGTTCACTAAGCAAATAAAGGCACTTCTCCTTTTATTAATTGTGGTATTCATAATTGCTTGTATAATTTTAGAGAGAGATACATAATTTTGTGATTCACTTAGAGTCAGATTAATGTTATATCTCCATGAGATTAAAAGAGCATCATCTCTTCAAATGATCTCTATTCACCAGCTTCTTGAACTGTTGATTGACTTAACCAGTCAGATTAGTTTATGGGTTTAGACTCAGTCTGAGTCAAATGGCTAGTGCAAATAGATTGTTGTTGTTTTTTTAATCATTGAATTAACTATTCCATTCTTAACAGAATCGACTAAAATAACTGGATTTTTCAGAGGGAATTCAGAGATGGTGTATATTCTGTTTTATTTCTGTATATGTGCAGCAATAAAGCCACATGTCCAATACATACAAAGAAAATATGTATTTTCACTTTCTCTCTTGCTTCCTTACCTGGATAGGAAAGAGTGACATACTGTCCCCTCAATAAAAACGGTATTGATGACAGCTAATATTAGAGAGCTTCCATCCTCATACATAATTGTGACTCCCTTTCCTAAGTCTCATTTTTCAGAGGGAGAAACTGAGACATAGAAAAAACAAACCTATACTAATAAGTTAAACAGCTTAGTCAAATAGCCGTTTTGCTTCTGTGAGTTTCTAAGGTGTTCTCTGATGCAACTTTTTAGTGGTTGCTCATAGAGCAGCTGCGTGGGTATTCAACATAATCCAACAGAGTTATTCTGCCAACTATTGCTTGAATGCCTGGCTTACTGTCTTCCTGTTTATACCTGCAAGTCTTCACCATTTCACGTGAAGTAGAGCCCTTAGAGGATATAGTTAAAGAAGTCAGGTGTCATGATTTTGGCATGTCCAAGTCATAGGTGACTAGTCTTTCTCTATAGACATGCAATTGGTGCATGTTGGTTAGAAAAGAGTGATGAACTAGAGAAAGCTATGTACTTCACAAAGCAGCTACTGTGGGTGCATTACTTGGGGTTTGATTTTAAAGAAAGCTTAGTAAGACGCTGAACTATCAACACCATTGTTTCTATTTGGGATGATGAAAAATTTTGGATCTAGGCAGTGGTGATGGTTGTAGAACTTGTGAATGTAATTAGTGCCAGTGAATTATATATTTTAAAATGGTGGATATGACAAATTTTGTTATGTACATATACCACCCCCTCAAAAAAATCTTAAGGGAAAACAAATTTTAAAACCATAAGGAAAACCTAAGTATCTGAACAAAAAAATAGACTTAGGAAACAAATAGGCAATTAGCAGAAAAATATTAATGATCAATAAATATATGAAAATATAATAATATGATTATGATCATCCTTATAACAAAATAAATATATATTAAGACAAATAAGATATTAACTTTTTTCCTAAAATTAAAAAAAGAGGTAATAGATACTATGCAAAATGACAGACTAAGAATCGCCATCTTTTTAAAACAGTGTAAATATTAACAATATCCACTAAATTTTTATTACATATTATTAATATATAATGTATATTATATAATAATTTAATATATTTTATATATTTATTAATATTCCTTCACTTTGGCTCAACAATATAAGTGCTAGCAATTAACCTGAAGGTCATCAGACCCATGTAAAAATGTCTGTGCCAGACGGTCTTTATACAGCCTAGATGTCCAGCAGTAGGGAAGAAGTTATATTAGCCATGGGGCATCTATAAGCTAGACTGAGAACTATGTTATCATTAAAAATTTTATTACGAAGAATATATAATGGCAAAATACTTAATTGGCAAATGTTCATTGTATGTTGTTAAGTGAGAAAAGAAGAATACTAGAAAGTTAATGATGATTTCTAGAGTATTGAGATAATGAATGATTTTATTTTCCTTTGTGTCTTTCATATATCCTCTTTCCTACGATGAAAATGTATGATCAACAAAAATGCTATATAAAAATAAATATCGCCTGACCAGGCAGTGGCACAGTGGATAGAACGTCGGACTGGGATGCAGAAGACCCAGGTTCGGGACCCTGAGGTCGCCAGCTTGAGCGTGGGTTCATCTGGTTTGAGCAAAAGCCCACCAGCTTGAACCCAAGGTCGCTGGCTCCAGCAAGGGGTTACTCAGTCTGCTGAAGGCCCGTGGTCAAGGCACATATGAGAAAGCAATCAATGAACAACTAAGGTGTTGCAACACGCAATGAAAAACTAATGATTGATGCTTCTCATCTCTCTCCGTTCCTGTCTATCTGTCCCTGTTTATCCCTCTCTCTAACTCACTCTCTGTCTCTGTAAAAAATAATAAATAAATAAATAAATAAAATTTTAAAAATAAAAATAAATAAATAAATATCAATAAAACAAAAGTTAATGTACTATGAGGCACCTGAGGCTCTATTTGGTTGGGAACAGTATTGAGCATGAGGTAGAGGAAGCAAGACTCAGAGTAATCCCTCTACCTGCCTTGTGGCCTGGCAGTGTCTCAGGGCTGGGAGGAAAGCCTTCAGGTAACAAGGAGCCTGGGAAGCCTAGCTCACAACCAAGAGAATCACAGAGCCTTAGATGGACATCTGGACTCAAATGTAAAGAAAATGACTCTGCTGATTCTACTAGTCACCCTTATTAAAAGTCCCGTACCCATTATTTTCCATTTGCTAGATGAGATGAAAGTGTTTGTCTTTATCTCTTTGGAGCTTATATACTTTCCTCAGCTGTGCTTAAATCACATACAGGTTAACTACATAGGATTTTGTATAGTTGTAATCATTATATTTTGAATAAAAAGTGAATAAGAAATAACTTTCTTCAAAAACCTGAGAATTAAGTGGAAAGCCTTATAAATACGCAAAAGTTAAATTGCATTTAGATCTACATTTACTGAATAACTTTAAATATGAATCTGTGGCTTTTATCAAAACCCCCACTATATTAATGATCATAAAATAATAGTTTGTGCTATCATATGCTATGGAATTGTAAACTCCTTAAGATCAGGGTGCATTTTTCCCTTTATAAATCTTATTTGTCTAATTATAAAAAGTAATATCTGTTTATTTTAAGCACTTTAGGGTGTATAGATAAAAATAAGTTAAAAATAAAAAAATTATTAATAGTTCCTCCACCCAATATACTACTGTAAATACTGGTGGGGCAAAAGTAAGTTTACAGTTGTCCACATGGAAAATAATATAACAATTAATAAATAAGAATACAAGAACAGACTGTTTTGCCAACGCACAAGTATAAACCTACTTTGCTTCACCCTGTATTGTCAAATATGTATCCTTTCAGATATTTTTCTATATAAATTTATCCTACACTTTTAAAAAAAGTATATTATAGCTAATGCACTTTATAAACTGCACTTTTTAATTTAATAACACTTTTAGAAAATACAATATTTCTGTGTCATTAATTTTTTTACAACATGATTTTGAAAAGAGCATGGTTTCCTTCATTTGAACAAATTATACTCTACTCATCCATTCCTCTTATTTTCAGACATTAAGATTGTTTCCAGTTCTACCATTATAAACAAGGTTGTTATAAACATTTCTACATCTCTGCATCTCTACATATCCATGGTTATATCCTTGGGATAAATTTCTAGGAGTGGAATTACTATGTTAAACATATGACTGTTAATGCTTTTATTTTATATTGTAAAATTGCTCTCAAGAAAGGTATTATCGTCCTGGCCGGTTGTCTCAGTGGTAGAGCGTCGGCCTGGCGTGCAGAAGTCCCGGGTTCAATTCCTGGCCAGGGCACACAGGAGAAGCGCCCATCTGCTTCTCCACCCCTCCCCCTCTCCTTCCTCTCTGTCTCTCTCTTCCCCTCCCGCAGCCGAGGCTCCATTGGAGCAAAGACGGCCGGGCACTGGGGATGGCTCCTTGGCCTCTGCCCCAGGCACTAAAGTGGCTCTGGTCACGGCAGAGCGACACCCCGGAGGGGCAGAGCATCGCCCCCTGGTGGGCGTGTCGGGTGGATCCCGGTCAGGCGCATGCAGGAGTCTGTCTGACTGTCTCTCCCCATTTCTAGCTTCAGAAAAATACAAAAAAAAGAAAGAAAGAAAGAAAAGAAAAGGATTATCGATTTGCATTCCCACCAGAAGTATAGAGAAGAACTGATTTTCCATCACCTTCACCATTACTATTATCATTTTAAAAAAGCCACATTAATAGAAGAAAAATAGTATCTTGTTATTGTTTGATATGCATTTTGTGGACTACTACTGAGGAACTATTTTTTAAGGCGAATCTTTTTTATAATTTCTCCTAGAAACTTCCTCTTCTACCCCTTTGTTCATTTTTTCTCATGTTAATCTGTTTCTCATTTATTTATAAGAGCTCTTTTTATATTAAGAATATTATGGCCCTGGCTGGTGGCTCAGTGGATAGAGTGTTGGCCTAGTGTATGGACATCCCAGGTTCAATTCCCAGTCAGGGCAGACAAGAGAAGCTACCATCTGCTTAACTCCCCTCTCCCTTCTCTTTCTTTTCCCTTTCTCTCCCTCTTCTCCTCCAACAGCTAGTAGCTCAATTGGTACAAGCAAGGACCCCAGCACTGAAGATAGCTCTGTTGGAGTGCACCAGCCTCAGGTGCTAATAATAGCTCAGTACTCAAGCATTGGCCCCAGGTAGGGTTGCCAGATGGATCCTGGTCTGGGTGCATGGAGGAGTCTGCCTCACTATCACCCCTCTTCTCACCTCAGAAAATGAAGTCCCTTTTCTTATGCTTTGTATCTTCCACAATATCTAGTAAAGAGATAGTCATGTTGATACTTCTTGACAGGAGAACTACACTATGTCTATGATTAAATCATGTATATAAACAATTTGGTTAAAATAATGTGAAAATTGCACTATTTCACTTACTGTCTTTCATATTAAGCACTGAATGTGAATTTCAATGTTTCAGAGGATAAAAAGAGCCCAAAACTCATAGAAAAAATTTAAAGGAATTAGAGCTGCTTAACAACAACAAAAAAGTGAGGGGGTTACAATACACTTTCAAAATTCTACAAGATGAAATCACTAATCTTCCATGAGGTCAGGAGGAGGAGAGAACTTAAATATCAATAGTAACCAAAAAAAATGTGGTTTAAAAGAGAATGCTTTTGAAGAGGAGTGATTTAAGCACTGAATTGGGTTCTTCTGGATAATTTTTTTAAATTAAATTTAACGGGGCAACATTGATCAGTAAGAGTACATAGATTTCAGGTGAACATCTCTAGAGCATTTGAACTGTTAGTTGAATTGTGTGCCCATCATCCAAAATTAAATCATTTTCTGTCACTCTGTATTTGTCCCTCTTTACTACCCTCCCCCAGGTGACCATTTCACTTTTATCTATGTCCATGAATCTCAGTTTTATATCCCATGATGTCTCCTAGGTAATTTTAATGCACTCTTTCTTTGAAGGTTTTAGCAAGAGCGACAAGAGGAGAGCAGACACAGGCTCTTCTATTGTTGCGCCAGCAGTAGCTGGACCTAGAGTCCGGTGAGGACGAGAGAGGACATTGGGCCTCAGGCTCAGGCCTTGCCTCATGCTCACCAAAGGCCTCCGCTGGGCCAACATATTCTGCCATAGAGATATTCTGACAGGTCAGGAAGAAGGGAACTATAGTGTCCCGGGACCAGGTCTTGCCACCTGGAATGCACTGCAAATTGACAGTCTTATAAATCTATTTTTTATACAGGCAATTATATAGCATTGTATCTTGTATATGTTTATAGCACTAATATGTTAGGCATTAGTGCTATAAATATAGCATTTTAAATGCTATGTTTAAATATAAAACAACTTGGGTAAGTCTGTTTCAAAGCATTTTAACAAATCAGGAGCATCAAAATATGAAAAGGCCTTGGCTTTGTCCAGCCTCTGGCAGGCATTTATCATGGATTAACAAATTGGAAATCCTGAAAATCCCCTTATAGGGTTTGTCAATTTGCAGATTATTTACCTGGATATGTAATTGAGCAATACTGCAACTGGCCTACTAGTTGTGATTATGGGGGCCTCCCAGAGGATCATATTAATACCAAAATTACTTAGCTCTTTATTAATCAATTATGAGCTGCTTTGTTTAGAGGATGTAGGGAGTTTGCAGCAGTAGAAAATCCGCTGGGGCTTTAAAATTTCTTATTAAATCTTCTGAAGGTTTTTCCCCAAATGTGATTAATAACATAGTTCTATGACATGATAAGAAAGCAAAGTATAACATTTGTAATTCTAAAAGAAAATTACAGGTAACTTAACTCCAAAAGCAGTAATAATTAGAATAGCAAGAGATACAAAGATAAAATAATTAAATCCTTTGGGCATCTTGTGGTTATTTTGGAGAAATCATTACCTGCTTTAATCATTTGGATAATTTGAGCTGGGACTGCACTCGTGATTAGGGGCTTAATAGATGTGTAATTTGACGCTGGATGTCAACAGGATCACAACTCTAGATAGTAAATATTGCCAGTTACTGATGATGCCTGCATAACAAAGTAGAAAAATCTTACAAGTCATAACTTGGACCTCATCAATATATTTATGCTAATTGATTTCTTTATAGGAGAGAACATCATTGATTTCTCTTTGAGAGTTTACTTCTTTTTTTCAATTTTTTAATTCCTCTCAGTGCAAATGAACTGAGATATAGAAAACTCAAACTAGTATTTTTGTTTGCCTGCTTGTTTTTGGGGGTGTTTTTTTTCTTTCTGAAGTTTAGGAGTGACAGGGATCCACCAGGCATGCCCACCACGGGGCAACGCTCTGCCCACCTGGGGCGCCACTCGGTTGCGGCTGGAGCCACTGGCGTGCCTGAGGTGGAGGCCATGGAGCTGTCCTCAGCGCTCGGGTCAACTTTGCTACAATGGAGCCTTGGCTGCAGGAGGGGAAGAGAAAGGTAGAGAAGGAGAGGGGGAGGGGTGGAGGAGCAGATGGGCGCTTCTTCTGTGTGCCCTGACTAGGAATAAAAACCGGGACTTCCACACGCCCAGCCAATGCTCTACCACTAAGCCAACCGGCCAGGGCTGCCTGCTTGTTTGCTTTAAAAAGGCTTGTCTTTTTTATTGCTTAATATCAGTGAAACGGGAAAATAGTGCATTGGTGTAGTGGTTAACACAACCTTATTAACAGTATACCCACTGATTAGACCATCCAACACTCACACGAGGTAAAGCTTAGTACTGAAGAGAAAGACAGAAGGACTTGTTTATCTAATAGCTATGCTTTGAGCCTACATGTGTCAGACATGGTGCCTGATACCTTGGGTGTGTTCTCTTACCTAGCATATAGCAAACACCAAGAATTGCTCAACTCAACTCTCAGTCTTCACTGGAAAGCTACAAGTTCAGGAATGCCTTTGTTGGATTTGAAGTTAATTAAAATCAAGTGGATGACCAAAATAAATTTTCTTAAATGAATTTCCCCAACTTTAAATCCTATCAGAGCCTGACCTGTGGTGGCGCAGTGGATTAAGCGTCGACCTGGAAATGCTGAGGTCGCCGGTTCGAAACCCTGGGCTTGCCTGGTCAAGGCACATATGGGAGTTGATGCTTCCAGCTCCTCCCCCCTTCTCTCTCTCTGTCTCTCTCCTCTCTAAAAATGAATAAAAAAATAAATAAATAAAATAAATCCTATCAGAAAAAACATTGTTAACCTTGTGGAGAATGAAACTACCTTAAACTTAATCAGTATTTTTAAAGCTTTGCTATTTATAATATAGATATTATATTTTCCTGTAGAAGAGTGACTTGCTCTTTACCTCGTAGAAAAATGACCAAACTGGAAAGATGTGATGATACATTTTACAGTGGAAAAAATTTAAAATTTAAATTTACCAGAAATTTGGAGAAATGAAGATGAAGCATGGAATGACTGGACCCGATTATCTATTCCCATGCGCAGAAACTAGATACAACTGCAGCAACAATATTTAAAAAATACGTAAAAAGCAACAGGATCTGACTTTCCACTTGCATGACTCAGCCTCACTCACCTCACCTTAGTCCAGCCCTGACCAACATGTTTCCAGCCCACTAGCCTGGCAGCCATTCTATCCCCCTCCTCTGACAAGTGAGGTTTTGTTGGATGAGGTCCCAGGAGCCTGAGCTGGATGGGCACGTACTGCTTACAAGATACAATATGTTCCAACCCAGGGGAAATTCTGAAAGCACGATCCTAGAGAGTAGTAGGTCAAAATCAGAATGAATAGTCCAGGCTGGGTCATTTTTTTCAAATGGAACTAAAGGTGGAAAGACAGCCAAAGAATAAAGTTAAAGAGACAGAGACAAAGGTTGCTGCTGATTGAGGATGCAGGTGAGGTGATCCTGCAATAATTCCCGAGTGGACATCCACGTGGTCCATTCTTACCTGTTTTCCACAGCTGCTGTGAGAGCTCCAGGAGCTTTAAGAGTGATGGCCAAAGGCAGCCTGTCTCTGTGGTTTAGTTTTACTATCATCTGACAATATGCACAGCCAAACCGACATGCTTTCCCTGCTACCACCAGCCTGATACTACCTTCAGTTCAGTCTTAAGGCAAGTAAGCTCAAGGTACTGGCCACATGCTTTCCTTTCTGGAAGACCCATAGTGTGAGACACCCAGCAGGGACGACATTCACACGAGGGTTAACAACAGCTTCAGTAGTGTCCTGTACTGGACCCAGCAATTCCTTCCCTGAAGTTCAACAAGGCTGAGTGAATTAACCAAAAAACTACTCAAATTGTGAATGACTTCAACTCAAAAAGGCTGGTAAGGGATAGTTTGAAAATCTGAATAGTCAAAAAAAGTAGCAGTCTCCTAAACAACCAGAAATTTTATTTCCTCTGCATTTCCAAACCAACTTGACTCCAAAGCCAAAGTCTTTTTTTTTTTTCATATTTAGAGGGGAGAGAGAGACAGACAGACAGACTGAAAGAGAGAAGGGGACAGGAGCAGGAAGTATATCAACTCCCTTATGTGCCTTGACTAGACAAGCCCAGGGTTTCAAACCAACGACCTCAGCGTTCCAGATCACACTTTATCCACTGCACCGCCACGGGTCAGGCAAGGCTTTTTCTATTGTGCATGAACACGCAAGTGAAAACACAACCAAGGAAATTTTACTCTAAAGAGTCTATGCATCCATATTGCTACCTCCACACCACCAGCACCACCAAATTCTTAGGGGCACACAGTGGTGGGATTCAGCTGGTTTGTACCTGTTCGGTAGAACCAATACCTAATTTTTCTTAGGTTCGGTGAACCTGTTGTTAAAATGGCTCTTGTAACCAGGGTCCTCTCTAAGGTGGGCACCTTGGCAGCTGCCCAACATGGAAATCACAAATTTACATTCCCTACTCATTTTTTGTTTGTTTGTTTGTTTTTACCAAGAGAGACGGATAGTGACAGACAGGAAGGAGAGAAATGAGAAGCATCAATTCTTCATTGCTGCCCCTTAGTTGTTCATTGATTGCTTTCTCATATGTGCCTTAACCCGGGTGGGGAAGGGGGCTACAACAGAGTGAGTGACTGCTTGCTTAAGCCAGCAACCGTGCACTCAAGCCAGCAACCATGGGTTCATGTCTATCAAGCCCACGCTCAAGCTGGTGAGCCCATACTCAAGTCGGCAACCTTGGGGTTTTGAAGCTCGGTCCTCTGCATCCCAGTTTTATTCCCTATCCACTGCATCACTGCCTGGTCAGGCTCCTTACTTGTTTTTAACATTCATCTGCACAGCAGTGTATGCTAAGAGCCCGAAATAATGTTTATTCTGTCCATAGGTGAAAAAAATTACAAGTGAGGACACCAATCAAGAAGCAATATAAAAATCTCTTAAATAACAGTTTTATTGTTTTTCTGTCAGGTATTATTTAATATTTTCTCAATATTTTAAAACTTTTTTATAACATAATATTGTGTACCTCTTTTATTGTTCTTATTTAAGTATTAAATGCATGAAAAAAATAAACTACCTTTCAGTATATCTTTTTTTATACTTAAAAGTCATTAGAGCAGAGAACTGCTTGCTAAATTATTTGAATCTCACCACTGGGGGCACATTTCCCAAGAATCGTTTGTCCAGTGAGCTAATCACTCTGAAAACAAAGGTTTCTTCTGGAAGTTTCCACTGCTGGGAAGTTTTCTGCTCTTTGTGATAGAAACTGAGGCAGTTGATGCTCCAGAATCCAAATCCTCCTTGCTCCACCACTACACGAGAGGCTGAGCACAAGGAATAAATGAAACAGAGAGAAAAGAAAAAGGAATATTTTTATACTTCTATTATTTAATTTCTTGGTATTAATAGACTATACTTTCAGGAGAGGTAAATTAACTTTATACCTTGTTTAAGGAATATTGCTTATATTGGATGAAATGAGGGGAAGGGATAGTTTTGCCAAAGGCAACTGTTATCAAGGTTCTGAAATTAATTGGCTGCTTTAATTGAGGTAGATTACTAGCTAAAACTTGCTTGAATACAGTAATTCTCCTATTAAATTATCTTTGAATAATTACCTGAAATTTCTCAGCTGCAGGGACTGATGGCTATTTAATTGCACAGTGATGTTGCTATATAATTACTTAACAAGGTGTCCTGTAATAGTTTAATTCCCTTTCTACTGAAAAAAAAATGTAGATAATAAAGTAACTACAAATACCTCTTTTATATAAAATAAATCACTGTAGATTTTTTCCTTCAGATTATTTAATATTTAAAAGTAAAGAAAAATATTTCTAAATTTATTATTTTTCTAAACAAACCTAATTCAAGTATTGATGATTTTTAAAATAGAGTATAGCCTATCTAACACATAATATATCAGATAACATTTCCAAGTGGAATCATCAGTTTTAATTTTTTCTTATCATGAGCATTTCATGTCTCATTATTAAATACCCAAGAAACCATACCTTTCTCTTCACTTTTATTGCATATTTTATCTAAGGTTTTCATATTAAGTATATAGTCATTAAATTAATCAAATATTGAAATATATAGCCCTATCTCAAATGACAATTATATGACAGAAAATTTAATTAGTTACATGAAATTATGTGGCAAACAATTTGCAAAGTAGTTTCCACCAAGATGTCAATTTATTAACGTTTAGACTATTGTTACAAACATTATTGGAGTATTGACAACAAATATTATCTGACTCTTATCAGGCTTATCTCAATAATAATCTAATCTGATACTAGTCAAAAGCAAAGAACACAATGTATTTTGACAATTTAGATCGGGGTAGTCAACCTTTTTATACCTACCACCCACTTTTCTATCTCTGTTAGTAGTAAAATTTTCTAACTGCCCACCGGTTCCACAGTAATGGTGATTTATAAAGTAGGGAAGTAACTTTACTTTATAAAATTTATAAAGCAGAGTTACAGCAAGTTAAAGCATATAATAATAATAATTTACCAAGTACTTTATGTCGGATTTTCGCTAAGTTTGACAGAATAAATCTTTATAAAACAACTTACTATAGTTAAATATCTTTTTATTTGTACTTTGGTTGCTCTGCTACACCCACCGTGAAAGCTGGAATGCCCACTAGTGGGCAGTAGGGACCAGGTTGACTACCACTGCTTTAGACCATGTAGAAAGTAGTAAAATCGTAGGAAGTCATGGTTGATTGGAACGTTGACTTAAACCACAAATTAACATTGGTGCATTGCCAATCTTAACATATTAAATATACATCATGTGGGAAAAATAGGTTTTAATTGTTCATATGAAAAATAATACAATAATGAATAAATAATAACACAAGAATAAACTTCATGTTTCACTTACAACTGTGAACCTATTTTGCCCCACCCTGTATTTCCAGTATTTGTCTTAATGATTTATTATTGTATAAATAACCTTAAAGCCAAAATAACGTGTTTGTTAAGCTTAACAACACCAACAATTTGTTGGCAAAAACTGGAATTGGAAACTGTTTTGAAAAATTAAGAGAATGGCCTGTATTAACAAAATGAAATTTGACAGATTCAAGGCAATTGCATTCATATGTAGAGTATAGTATGGCAGGAATGGTGCTTAGTCATTGTAGAAAATAAGCTAAAACTGAGCTTTACTTTAGAGCTTTTTTCTAAGCAGACCCAATGCTAAAATACATAAAAATCTCACCACCCTAAGTGTTGGTTGGTACCAAACTGGTGATAAATTCCAGAGTCAGTTTCTAATTTTATTCTTAAATCATAGTTCATAAATATGATATATGAATTGCATGGGCTAAAAACCAATAAACCCCTCAGTATCTTCAGTTTATTTGTCCTGGGTCCAGTATGAAGTTTCATCCTACCTATGATAAAGTCTTGGATCAGGTGAAAATATGCCACAGAATACACCTAGTGATTATTGTGCAAGGAATATAAGAAGTGCAGATGATCCATACTTTGATGAAAGTATCCTCCCACGTTAAGGCGATACAGGGACTCTGCCTGAGAAGTACATATACCACACAGTGAAATGAACATTTTGGCTTAAGATTTTCCTTTCTGCAAGGAAATCTAATTTAACAATCTTGCCCTGTGGAAGTAGGTGTAACTAATTTAGCAGCTAGTGAAAACTATACAACAACCAATATTTTTTAACTCTTTATGATTAAATTAGAATATTTAAGTTCTGTTGAATGAGTAAACTGAGCCAAGGCTTTTGGCCATTTCCGCCAAAGCCAACCAGAAACTGGTTACTGCAGAGCCTGTCAGGAATGAGGAGTGAGGAGATGCAGGGTGAGGAGGGAATGGTCATGGGGCAGCAATGGTGAGATGGAAATGAGAGGCAGAACATGAATGCTCTTGGTGGACCCTTAAAGGTTGTATACCCCAACATGCAATCCTTTTGTTGCTTATGATTTTGCGATAGTAGCCACTGTTTGGTGATCCATGTCACTCTTACATACTTCTGGTTTTAAGGAGACAAATGATTCTGCTTTGAACCTGTGAATAAAAGGGAAAGTGGTCAATTCTTTTCTTGGAAATTCTCTCTACCATACATAGTTAGCCACACTAAGTGTATGCACTTATATGTGGCATACCCTCTAGACACTGTCCCACCAGTATACGGGGACAAGATGACAGCGGCACAAGCCTATCCCCCTGAGATAGTGGGTCCATTAGCACTGTGTGCACTTTAGTAATCGATTTTTCTCTTAAATAACAATACTATGACAACAGTAATAAGTAGCCTCAAAGTTTTCCTGTGGATACTATACTCCTTATTTTTCCAAGTAGCAACTGTGGGATAAATCTTTTTTCTTTTTTTCATTTAGAAATGTATCATGTGCTTCACCAGGAATTACAGTACCATTAGCTTTTTTAAAAGGTCTTAATTTTATTTATTTAAAATTGGAGGTCCCAATCACATGATTTAATCAGTGGGTGTGGTGGTTTAATACAACTATTATATTTGACTTTAGAACTACTGTGTTCATTTTTATAAATAGAAGTTGTCCTTGAATAAAATGAATAGTCTGATTTATTAAGAATGGACTTCATTTTCTTATATGGCCTTTCCTCAAGTGGAAATAGTATCTCAGAAGTAATTATACAGGAAATCTACCCCCAACTCATATATCCGCTCATCCCTAAAATAAAAATTGAAATTTCTTCATGTGGTTCCAAAAGGAAGGAGACATAGTCTCTGTTCCTTGTCTTAATGATGCATCTTTTGCCAAAAGATAAATGTCAAATGAAATAGACAAGACAAAATAGAAACGCCTTTATTGGAAGCAAGCCGCTTTGTCCTGCGGGGTATAGATGTGTGTTTACAGTAGTGTCACTCACTGTTCAATGACTGAGATCAATTCTTCATTGGGATTCACATTTTCTCCATAAATGAGAGACCACAATTAGGTCAAACTTTGATCAATCTTTCTGCCAACAGATCTGGAATCAAATTTTAAGCCTGATCTGAGCTCATGTTCCTCCTTTATCGCAGTACAAAAGCTTGGGACCGCAGCATCACTGAAGCATCATTGAAATCACTTGTGTTTCATTGGAGATGTGATATATGACCATTCTTTCATTCCACAAACTAGATAGATTCTTTTCCCACTCTCATCTAAGAAGAATTACTTAACCTTTTATAACCTTGTTCTCTCATCGGCAGACCTGGTGCTATAGACTATAATGAGTAGTTCCCAAACTTGTTCATGTTGAATAATTACCTAGGAACTTGATAAAAACTCATTTCCCTATAGATTCTGGTTCCGTAGGACTGGGGTGGCACTCAAACATCTGCATGTTTAGCAAGCTTCCTGGGTGATTCATATTTTGATGAGCGCAGTATTTAGATGATCCCTGAGATGCCTTCCAAATTCTAACCTCTGAGTCAATTCATCAAATCCTAGAGTTTGAGGGTCTTCTAAAGATCAAACGGAATTACATATAAACTGGTTGCACACTACAGAGGAGATAGTATGTCAGATAACAATAATATTGAACAGCTAATACTTGTTGATCATTTTCTAAATTTAAGCTAGCATTATTTTAAAGCCTTTATAAATATTAATTCATTGATCCACAAGCAATATTAGGAGAAAAGTAACATTATTATGACCATTTCACAGGTATGGAAGCTGAACCCCAGAAAGGGTAAGTCAACTCAAGATTGGACAGAATTTAGGGAATGGGACATTCTAGGTGGGGAGAGTAGAAGGGGCAAAGGCCTGGATTTAGCTCATGAATTATTCAATAATAGCCAGTGCCCCTATGCCTGGGGCCCAAGTGGCTTTGGGGAGTGTGTGAGGAGGGAGGTGGGAGGGCAGGAGAGAGTATAGGGAGAGAATTAGACAAAGATGAAAAGGTAGCTCAGTTTACAGAGGTTTATAGAAATTTAGGTTCATGGAAATTTAGGAAGATATTTAGCTTAATAGTGTTCCCTCACTATTAACAATGATGTCCAAAGCCATAATACAACAGTGTGTATGCTGTGGGTTTAAGAACTGTCTGTGGTGGAAGTAGAGGTAGTGGGAATTAGATTGTTTCTTCCTTCTTTTTTGTCCAATGTAGAAAGTAACTGTGGCAGTGGCAGCAGGCCATTTATATAACTTCACAAGGCACCTATTGCCCAGCAGAATCAGCACTCACTGAGAAGAGAGATTAAGAATTGTTTGCAGGCCCTGGCGGGTAGCTCAGTTTGTTAGAGTGTCATCCTGATATGCCAAGACTGCAAATTCAATCCTAGTCAGGGCACATTCAAGAATTAACCAGTGAATGCATAAATAGGTAGAATAAACAAATCGTTGTCTCTCTTTCTCTCTCTTCCCCCCTCCTTCTCTTTCTCTAAAATCAATTGATAAATATAAATTTAAAAAGAGAATTTATTACAAAAGTATCTTCTCTTAAAGTCTAAGGAGCTTTGCTCAAGAGTGACTGGCATCTGAAGACTAGGTAAATTTTTGAAGCATACAACATTTGATTGGATGAAGGCATACTGGTCTACTTTGAATAGAATCTTTAGAGTTGGAGAGCCTGGTGCTTTTCATTGTGGTGGCAGCATTCGGGGTGTGCTCTCCAGAACTGCTTCATGGGGTTAGCCACGTGGAAGGGAATAATTAAAACAGCAAACCCACACAGTGCTTACTATATACTCTGTATGTTCATCTGTTATATAATAGTCATGGTCACCCCTATGATGTATGTAACATTATTGCCCCCATTTTACATATGAAGAAACTGAGACAGAGAGGGCTAGAAACTTGTTCATGGTTGTCATATTATCACCATTTCTTAGTGTCATATATGTGCCAGGCCCTAGTGCCTCAATCATCAAGCTGAAGTTCTAAGCACTTTACACATTTTTAACTTCAAGCCTTACAATCCCAAGCGGTATCAATATGTCCATTTTTTTCAGATATGGAAACTGAGGTTCATTTAAAAGAACATAAAATGCCTAAAGGGGGATTGATTGACCAGGTGGGGAGCAGTGGGTGTGCAAGTGGCCCCTGTTTTTCCCCATACTGCTTCCACCTCATGGGCCCCAAGATATTATTGTACTATTCCTTAAAGGCCAGACTCAAACACAGGTTCAAACACTGTCAAGGAAGACTTACATAGTCCCAGAGAAGAGGAATATGGGTCTCCAGAATCAAACAGAAACAGGTGAATTTTGACTCTGCCTTTTAATGGTGGTTTGACTTTGAGGAAGTTTTTAAACTTTTACAGCTCTCATTTTCCTCACTTGTAAAATGAAGATTATGATGGTATTTACATCATATAGTCATGGTAAGGATTAAATGAGATCATTCTTATAAAGCACTTAACAGAGTATATACTCAATAAATAACTAACAATAATAGTAATAGAATTTTGACGTTTATTTTTTTCAAGTTTTATTTATTGATTTTATAGGGGCAGGGGAGGGGAGTAAGAAGTGTCAATTCATAGTTGCTTCACTTTAGTTGTTCATTGGTTGCTTGTCATATGTGCTTGACCAGGCAAGCCCAGGGTTTCACACCAGCGACCTCAGCATTCCAGGCCAACAATCTATCTACTTCACCAGCACAGGCCTGGCAGGATTTTGGTTTTTAAGGAAATGCATCAGTAAATCAGTATCAAATGGTGCTCCATGAATCACTAGTTTCTTGAGATAGTAATGAGACTCTATAGAAAGGAAAATGAGGGTAAAAATGCAAACTAAATGTAGGAAGCTCTGCTTTAAACAAAATTAAATCATATTTTCATTACAGACTCTTTCAATCCTTTACTAGCCAATATTGTTGGTGAAGCTACATATAAGAGGAAAATGATGAAGACAAATTTTCCTAACCATTTGAACATTTATGTTTTTTCTGGGATCCATTCATCCTGGAGACCCTTTGGGAAACCCTCTACTAGACTAAATCCTGGTTATACCTTAATTTTTCAGAAAAATAAGAAATTCTATTAGCAAACAATATACTTCCATGTCAGAGACTTTATAATAAAGGCAAAAATGGTACATCCTGAAATTTTCAAATTTATATAACATCCCATATGCTAGGAAAACTTGGGGCTTTGTGAGACATTAATCAATAACACTTGACATTAACTAGAATAGAATTGTACCTCAGTACAGAGGTCAAAGGTAGGTTTGAGAAAGGGCAGAGACAGGGAAGAAGAAAGCCCCACCTGGGGAAGGAACAAAGGCCTGTTGGCAAGTGCAGGCAGAATAGGCTCCAGGTTACAGAGGAAGCCTTTACTGGAAAATGTCCCTGTAACCCTAGGGACTTAAGGAGGGAGATCTTGAGGATGCCAAGCAGAGAGTCCTGATTTTGCTAAGCACCACCTAATTTACCCTCAGCTGTTTCTGTGTAACCAGAGGCAGTGTGTGCAGGAATTTTTGTCCTACACAAGTGCACTTATTTGCAAGTCAATAGAAACAGAACTAGTGAGAGTCAGCACTGCTTTGAATGGTTTGTAAGTTTCTTTAGAAAACATGGTTGACTGTGTCCTAAGGGCAGCTCCCAGGTGACACCACGGAAGTATGGCTGCATGTTCTTTGCAGTGGAGCTGGAATACAGTGGTTAGTGATACCCAGAAAGATTTCTTTGAGCATCTGAAGGCCAACTCACTACATGGACCCTGAGGAACATTTAGTAGTGCAGTCCACTGCCCATCTCCTTCACATTGGCCTCCACAGTTGAACTCCTCTTCACCACATCTACTTAGTTTTCCAAGTTGGAAATCTCAGAAATATCTTTGATTCCTCCCTCTCCCAAATCATACATCCAAAGAGTTACCAAGTACAACTGATTTAAATCCAATGTAGTATTTTGTTTTGTTCTTAAATTATTAAATAAGTAAATCCTCATAGAAAATTGACAGGCAGATAAATAAGATAAAGACGAAAGGCAGGGTATAGGGGAATCCCTCTGGATGCCACTATTAATATTTTCCAATAGTTTTTCATAAAATTTTCTATCAAGTTCTGTATACAGCTTTGAATCCAGGTTTGGTTTTTATTTTAGGGTGTTTTTTTTTATCTATTTTTGACTCTCTTGCTCTCCCTCATTCACCAAAACTTTATCACAGACCTTTCCACATCTAAAATAAAGTATTTTTGTCTCTAAGGACATGGGGTGATCAAAAAAGCATGAACCCTGTTTTCATAGAGCCTATAAGCAATATATGTCAGTTTTTTTTTCTTCTTTAACACAAGGATTTCCATACAGTTTATATTCTTTTGTACCTTTCTCTTTTTCCTCTTAACAGTATATCCTAGAGATCATTTTATGTCAGTTGCTCATTCTTTTTTACATTGTATATTATTTTCTCATTTTCTTGCATCATAGTATAATCAGCCCCTATCAATGGACATTTAAGGTGTTTCCAATCTTTTACTATGCAAACAGTTCTACAATAAACAACCTTAATATACATGTTATTTTGCACATGTGGGAGCAGAGCCATAGGACAGATTCCTGGGAGCAGGGCTTGGTAGAATTGCCCTCCACAGAATTTTACCAAGTAACATTCCATCAACAACCTATAAGAGTGTCAGTTTCCCCACCACCCTGAAATCCTCTCTTTATTCTCCCCTGAAACCACCTAGTGGTCTAAGGAAACCCATAGCTGATGGGACTAAAGGAGAAGTAGAGGTAAAGTATTCTTTTCCTCTCTGGCCCCAAAGGACCTTTCTTCATGGAGGTCCGGGTTTATTTTTAAGGCCCCTTTCTTCCTTAAAGAAAGAAAAAGAAAACCCTACAGTGTTACTAGGTAGGTGCCACAAAGAGGAACAGATTTCTTTCCTGTGTTTTCAACTAAACCAACCACTTAAAAAGATACAGGGCACCGTTCAGGGCTGTTGGAGCAGTAGGGGAACACATAACTGATCCGCAATCAAATGGCCACTCAGGAGAGCAATCTGTGTGCTCTTACCTACAGAGCAGCCGGTTTCAGCTGGAATATATGCAGGGCCCATTTGGGGCCTCTTTGTGTGCTGGTTTCACTGCCCATCTTAGCGGCTGGGGCAGGTCAGGACAGAGCGCCCATGTTGTACAACAGTGTGTCTGAGCTGGCCTTTATGCCCACCTATTTCTTTCCCTGCTTTCACCCCTTTGTGTATATTTAATGGGGATAAGTGTGAGATGTACTGGAGTGCAATCACATGGTGGTCTTAAAAGGATCTCTGATGATAGAAAATATGTCAATTTATTATTTCCCTTGGGACAGAGAAAAAAGTACAAAGGTTCAATGGATGATGAAGATAATACTTGTGCACTGTATAGCATTTTCCAACAAAAGATTTTAAGGTGATTTTTCTTTAAAAAATATTTTAGTCCTATTTTGTGGGTGAGAAGACAAGATTTCTAGTGACTAAAGTCCTAGTGGTGGGACCCTGCCTAGAGTCAGCATCTCTATGATCCCTCCTGGGCTCTTTTCACTCCCTCTAGTGGAATTTGGCTCACCATGTCAGAGTTTTGTATAGCAATAGCGAGCACTGTGCTATTGTGCATGATCTTTTGCATACCAGAGCCACAGTTTCATCAAATCTTCAACCCGATGGCTATGTCTGTGATCCGGGCCATGTCATGTACCTGCAGCTTGTTCCTTAAATAACAATTAGACCAGCAGATCCTAAGCTGCTCTCGAATGCAGGAAGCATTCTGGGAATGCTCAGCAAGGAAGTGGCCGCTAGTTATTTGTCACGCAGGGTCATTCATAATGAATCAACAAAGCATTGACAATAGTTTTCTTGTAAACTGAACAAACCTTATAAATGGTGTGTGGTCTCCCATCCCCCATGAATTAGTTTCTTTGTCCTGAAATGTGTGGTTAGCACAGATATTCATTCTCCTCCACTGGGAGAGTGGCACAGTCTAGGGAAGCACCCGCAATGTACAAGACAAGTTGACATTTTACATTTTAGTCTTCTGTATCACAGCTGAAAATAATCTTATTTGTACCTTGAAAAATGAGAGATAAAACATAGGTGGAGAGCACAGCAAACTTTCTGGACTATCTGAGTGACCGATTTTAGAACATGAATATGATAGCTACTTCCTTTCCTTTACGCACACAAGGATGAAAGGAAATTAAGACTGTAGAAACCGTTTTTAAATGTTTTGTATGACTGCTTGAAATTCATTGTATGATTGCCTGTTTTTTAAAAAGCTGAATAAAAAGGATTAAAGTACTTAGAAGGAAACTAATTGCTTTAAGCTTTTCCTCCTCAATGTATGCTGTTCTCTACTGATATATAATCTTGGAGATTGAGCCACTGAATGAAAGAAACAGTGTCTCACTTAAAGTAAATGAGCAAACATAATTTTCTGCTGGCATCTTCTTTGGATCCTGGGGGGAGGGGTGGAAGAGGATATTTCAGAGTTAAATTTACTATAACTTAAAGTTCATAATATCAAGCTTATTATCAAAACACTGAAACAAAAATTCACAGAATTGAAAAAAGCAAATCTATGTGGAGGGAAGCTTTTTAAATCTTAAAATGTTGAAGTGCTGCTGTTTGTCTTTATAAAAAGGTAAATTAAGATGCCATAACTTCTGGCATGTTGTTACCAGATAGATTGTGTGCTGGAATGTATACTAGATAAAAATGATAGATCACCACATAGAACTGCAATATTCACATTTGACATTATGTATAAAATTAGTTACAGGATCCTACCACATTAAGACCATCTATTTTATTTCAGATGTAATTTTACTTAACGGTAAATTTTTATTGATTGTATTTTTCTCTTTTAAAAAGAATTGCCAAAATTATTGCTAACACACAGAAACAAGTCAATGATTAAGATCACATAAACCCATGTAATATGTATATTTAATCCAGAATTGTTTTAGGGTTCTTGTAGCTATAGTGTTTTCAAATCAGTTATTTGAATATAAAAGTAGATTATGTATTTCCCCTGTGGCTGGCCAAATGTCTTTTTAACAAAGGGTAAAATAAGAAAGCTATTTTTTGTGTAAAAGAGTGATCTTTTTAGTCATGCTTGGCTGCCTTTTCAGGACTGTCTCCATTTTATAATGAGATATTCTTGAACTCATTTGAACCAGAAAGTTTAGTAAATTTGTGGTACATTTTTACATGAAATCATGATTTGTTTAAAGTGATCAGGGCTAGAGCAAACAGAATAGATTAATGATTGTTTTGATTTCTACATTATAATTTTGAGTTGTCATTTAAATTGGACAAAATATAGAATATTGAAAATGTGTATTTATTTACTTTATTATTTTACTTTTGCCAGTTCTAATCTCACCTTATTGTCTGCTTAAAGGTATACATGCTTGCTATACAAATCTCAGTTAAATCTCCATTGAAGCTGTCAGAAAGGCTATCATAACAATAGTTTTTATAGTTGTAATTTTTCAGGGTTTCTGACATTGAAAAGTAGTGTTGGTCCTTCCTGAATAGTGAGAAAAAGTGTTTCCTATAAATTTATGGCTCTGATTTGAAGTAAATTTGACTGCTGTGCAAATTAGTAAATATTGACTTTTTCCTTTTCTTTATAAACATGGTAGAAAATTCCTGAGAATGGAAACACAACACGCGCACATGCACACAAACACAGCGCGAAAGGGATCTTTTTAAAAACTGAAAGTAAATTTTGACATGTTCATTAACATATGAAAAAATGTCTGTTATTCTCCAGTGTTTTAAGATTCTCTATATTTTTCTATCATACCTAAAGGTTATTTTAAAAACTCATAGTTATATATTCTTTGCAATTATAAGCAGGAAATCTTAAGCTGGTATAAAAATTAACTTATATCATACTCATTTCCAATTATAATTGTACTTTGAAATGGACACATTACTTGTTTTGCATTTGTATTTCTCTCAGACCTTCTATTTTCTCTTCAACTCCTCCGCAACAAATGCCATTTTTTTTCTGTTCTTTTGCCTCTCCCTGATATTTACAGTAAATGATGTGTCATATCTCTCCTGAAATTGACCATTCTTTTCCCAAAAAATTTTTTTTTCTTTCTGGCCTGTGATGTTACACAGAAAAAGTCACCCAGCTGAAATGAGTTACATCATTTCCAAATAAAAACAATAGTGTTTTTATGCCTGCACTTATTATTATTCTGAGAATGTACTAATTTGTTACATCCAAGATGACGGTTCGTTGAGTTTGTGAAAAGGGCAGAGTGCCAGCTATAGCAGGGAAGTAAAAGGCCTTCTTTCATTGAAAGTAGTGGGACAGAAAGTAGCCCGCAGTTCAGTGGGTATCAGGAGGCACGCTGCCAGTGGAGTCATCCAGTCTCAGGGTTTCCTGTGTTGGGTTCTGAATCAAGCAAAAACTATGATTTCACTAAATGTCAGCCTGGGCAGCCAAATTTTCAAACCTGCTATTGCTCTGAGGAGCAACTGATAAATGTTTTATCCCTGCAGGCACTGGCTGGTGTGGCAGAAGGGTTTTGAATGTGTGCGCTGCATTATTACTTTTGGCATTAAGCTTAGATAATTGTCTACTTACCCTGAGCCGGTAATAGCAAAATACAACTGGAGGATATTTTTATAAAGTAAAACTGCAAAATAGATTTATTTATACTACTATGGATATTTTCTTTTTGCTGCTGTTCTTCTCCCCTATTAAATTTGAATGATAATGAAGTTTGATTCTATACCTTTATTCGGCTCTAAACCAGGGTGGTCTCATAATTTTGTTTTACATGCATGACATTGCTTAAGGTCATTAGTTGTAAATCGTAGTATAAAAAGGCTGAAAATATATTCAGCACTTTGTAGTTTCCGAATACACATTTAAGAGCTGCTATGAAAAGTAGAGACCTACATGGCAGATTTTCTGGCACTGAATGGTCAGTTTAGTGATGTAGATTAGTGAAACCAAACAGTAAGTGGGGAAAGGCTATACTAATGCTTTGATATGTCCCTCTGTTGAAGCATATACCAGTCGATCCATTTTCTGTTATTGTTATCATTTTTTACCCTATAGCAAAATGCTCTCTACTCTTATTTTTTAAGTATATAACCCAAATAAAATGATCACTTTTAAAAATAATTTCCATCTGCTTTTCTACCACTAAACTAATAAATGAAAAACAGATTTAGATTGACAAATTGAATTATATTTTGTTGGAATTAAAACTTTCCTTGGAGAATGTTCGCTTGTTATTCAACATTATTTGTCAAGTTTTCTTTTTTATGTAAAGATTAAATTCATGGTTCTTTTTATTTTAAAGGGGAGTGTACGTTAACATTTAAACAACCACCATTTTAATAATAACAATGATATTTTATTTATATCTTGAATATCTTACTTAAAATTTGACTGACTTTATCATGGTGTTTTGAGTCCTATTTCATTTTTGTAACTATTCATGTTCCGGGGAAATGAAAGGAAGTCTGCATTTTGTAATCTTTCACAGATTGTGAATTTTATTTTCTTGACAACTTTCTTCAAAATTAAGAGCTATGTGTTATTCTTCATTCCAAATAGACACTGGCTGAATTTACAATGAAGGCAACTGAGAATTGGAATTGTTTAAATATAAAAACAAAAATAAACCTTCATAACAGATTTTAAATGAAGTCGGTTATCAAGTGGATGGCTAATGTTGCCTTTCCAAAATGTTGGATATTTAACCCTCAGAATAATTAAATATTTGTAATAAAGCAGTTAATTCAAGCAGTTTATTGCTGTAATTTGCAAAAGTACATTGAGCTGCTTTCTTTTCAGCTCATTGATGGAGGAACAAACATTTCTTTAATAAGACTACAGCACATTCTAATTTTGTTGCAAAAGCTTAGATAAGGATCAGGCCCCCTCTGAATCACTGCATTGACCTCTGACATTGAAAGTGCTGAAGCTCTTTGGCAAAAGAGTTAGACCGTCATTATTATGCACAGGACTTTCCAGTTCTAAAGGGGCTCTGTGCTTTCTCTCAGATAGACTTTGTTTGTTGGAAATGAGAACTGTATTTTGGCAGCAAAGGACCAGAACTGAAGCTACTCTCCAGGCAGACTCATTATGACATAATTCTTCATTAATCCCCATTCTCTCTTAGTAGATCATGCAGAAGTTTTGCTGTAGTTGATCATCTTCTTCTAGGAGCTATGCAAAAGCATTACCGGTGAAACACCCACCTCTGATTTTAAGGTTGCTGGTTTATATTCATCTTTATTCGTTGCAAAGATTAATGGTGAAAATAATCTCTTGGCCTTTGCTTCGTACACAAATGACATATGAGAGGACCTAAAAAAATCTGATGTAACTGAATCTTGGTGTTTGAGGAGTAAAACTCACCTGGGAAGAAAATATACCATTTAACAATTAAAAAACAACAACAACAGAAGTTTATCAGACTAAGGTTTCCCCCTGGTAAAATAAAACAGTTCTACGACAAGATAACCTGGACTTGTTATCTTTGAATATATGTATCCTGATTTATTGATGTCACCCCATTAAAAAAATAAAATTATTTAAAAAATAAATAAATAAATAAAACGGTTCTAGTGGTAGAAGTGTGGGAATAGTGGCTAGACAGTCCAAGTTTCCATAGTGCTTCAGAAAACAAGTTATACAATATATACATGGTAGTGTTACTAAAGAGATTGGATTAAACTTGAGAAGCTGAACTTTCTGAGCTGGGAGCGGGAGGGTGTGTCTACTTTAGAAACACATGTGTGTGCTTGTTTTTGTCCCAGTTATCTGCCCAGGTCAATGGTTGGAACTGCAGCATTCTGTTGCTTGTTTGATTTTCGTCTTACTCTTTTATAGCATTTTGGAACTTATATAAAAATATATTTAGAGAGAATAAATAGATGTGCTTTGCTTGTGGGGTTTTTTTTCTTTGTTTCTGTCACTTGTTTTGTTTTTGTTTAATTTTGTAACACTCTTGGGGCCACTGGGGAGCCAGAAGTCCTCACAGTGGGTCTAGCTCATCAGCTCAGCCTGACTACCCGCTGAGCACCATGGCCTCCTACCTTCCCTGACTCTGCCACCCTGCACCAAGTCCTTGCTTAGCTTTGTTGATAGACCCAAAACCTCACTGTAAGGTTTGGTTTAGGAACATTAGGAGGGAATTCTAATGATATTTCTTTCATTATTAGCCCACAGAGATTGACTATTATAAAATAAAATGCTATCAATGTGGATACTATCTGGTTAAACTGTAGGTACATTTTTTCAGAAGAATAGGCTGGAAAACCTTTTTCTGTGATTGGTAAGTGATTGTTCTGATAGAAATCACTTGTGAAGATTGTGCCTCTATTGGAACTGGCTGACAGCCCCCAGAAAGATCCCTGATAATAATGCCACTACTACCTGTAATATTAGAAAATCCCCATGCTACAAAAAATCTGTTGGGATATGTTTTTAGATCATCTTGCACTTATTTGTGCATTGAAAGAAACTCAAAGAAGTTAAAAAGGTTGTCTACAAATGCACAAATTGTAATGGTTTAATTTGTCTTCTAATCCAGGCCTTCTCATCTCCTCATGTTTTCATTTACGTTCTACAGTAAAGAGAACTAAGATTTATTAAATAATTATTATAAATGGACCACCTCCCTAGGTACTTTACATAAGTGATCTAAATTAATTATAAGGTGAATAGTCTAAGCTAATTGAAAGAGAATTACTGTAGAACTTTAAGTCAAAAAGTGCATTTTTTATTTTTGCGCTCTTGATACTCAAACTGCATTGCAATCTGTATTTGAATGAGACATGGTCAGATAACAGTGCAGTCAAACCCTGAGAGAAGGAAATATAACTGGGGGTGCTTGTGATCTGGGGGCTCTCCTTTTTTTTTCATCAGAAGTGGCTCGTGGTAGATGATAAAACAACATAGTCTACACAGAAGATCATATTCAGCCCCCAAAAGAGTGTCTTCATAATAGCAAATGTTCATAGTCTTTGAATCTACCAATTAAGAACTTTGAAGTTACTGTGACCAAGCCAGGACCTGAAAACCTGAAAAGCTAGTCTATCTCCCCATAGTGGGCAGTTTTTCAGAACTGTCTAGCCAGATTTGTATTTACTTGCTTTATTCTGAGGTTTTGCTGGGCAATAAGTTATTTTGTCTTTAAGAAGACTCTATACAACAAAAGTATTGTTGTATATAAAGAAAATAAGGATTAGAAAATATTTTGAGAAACGTATTTAAAATTTCACAAAAATATAGGTCATACCAATTTAGCTTTTCTTGCTGATTTTTCTGGTATTTACATACTAAGAGCCACAGAGCTCCTCACTAGACCATTTCAAATTGCGCTTGGACCAAATTCATCCTCCTCTACATTATTTTCTTATTGCTATGGTAATATAGTATGACAACCTCAGTGGCTTAAAATAACATAAATTTTTTTTAACTTCCAGTATGGGAATCAGATGTCGAGAAGGAGTGCATCAGGCTGCATTTCTTCTGGAGGCTCCAGGGAGAATTTATCCTTGGCCTTTCTAGCTTCCAGAAGCCACATACATCCTTTGGCTTGTGGCACCTTTCTTTATCTTCAAAGCCAAGCAGCATGGCATGTTCACATTTCTTTCTCTTTATCCCTTGGCTTCTTGTCATGTACCTTCTGACTGACTCTGACTCCTTCTACATCCCTTCTCCTAAAGAGCCCAGACTGCATCAAGCTCGCGCAGATAACCGAAGGTAAACTCTTCCTCTCAAAGTCCTTACCCTGATCACCTCTGCAGCGTCCCTTTGCCAACCAAGGTAACAGAAACAGCTTCCAGAGATTATGGTGTGAACATCTTTAAGGACCATCATTCAGCCTACCACATTCCTGACTGTCAGAGAAGAATAGGGGACTGTTGTCGATTTCCTTGGGCATGAAATATGTAGTGCTGAGATCAATGGTTCTTCACCTTGGCTTGGGAGCTTTTTAAAATCCCAAAGCTTAGGTTGCACGCCGGACCAATTACACCAACTATCTAGGGATGGCTCGTGGGCATCAGGTATTTTTAAAGCTCTCCAGATGATTCCAGTGTGCAACCAAGATGGAGAACAAAATGTCTCCTTTTCTTTTTGAAGGCCCTTTTGCGGCATGGCCTGGATAGGGCAGTACCTCAGTTTCACCAACCTGACTTCAGAGTTTGTTGAGAGGGGGGTGGGAATGTTTAGGAAAATGCATATTTGAATGGCTCAGTATTTGTTAGTTTAGATATAGCTTTAGTCAAGAGGACCAGATGAAGACAACCTATTCAATAATTATCAAGTTCAAACACTAATGATTTAAATTATATAATATATAGATGAATCTTATATATGCTGATTATGTAAATTAAAGAGCACTTTTTAAAAAAAATATTTCTTATAATAGTGAAAATCCAGCACAACATTTCATCTGCTGTTTGAGCTATAAATCACTGATAGTGAACGTAATGCAATATTCTAGAATTGAAACTGGCTGAACGGTGCATTAAATAGTTTTGAATCCAAAATAATACCTGCCTCTAGATGATTGCACTTTTATGTCTTCACTTAAAGTTTACCTCTCCACATAGCTAGAAGGACCTGGTGATTTAAGAGGGCTTATTTTTGTTGATATTTGGGTAGTCAATTAATATACAGTCGCTGAATCAAAATCTTTAACCATGGCACAGCCTTTATTCTCTTTCAGCTACATACATCACACACACACACACACACACACACACACACACACACACATGCACACATCTCCAGATATTTGCTTCTAAGAAGAGACAAAGAAAGTTGAAATTATTTTTAACTCCATTGACTGAATGCTTGTATTTTTCATGAGTTTTTACTAGTTATTTCTATTTCTAAGATTGGAAATCATTAATACTAGGCTCCATTGAGGACAAGGGTTTAGGAACAGTTAAATGATTATATTAATATAAAATGGTCAGTTGGTATATGTTTGTTTGTTCTTAAGATTTTATTTACTTATTTGGGAGAGGAGAAGTGGGGGAGGAGCAGGAAGCATCAACTCCCATATGTGCCTTGACCCGGCAGCCAGGGGTTCAAACTAGCGGCCTCAGTGTTCCAGGTCAATGCTTTATCCACTGCGCCACCACAGGTCAGGCTGGTGTTTATGTTTTGATGATACAAAGACAACAAGAAATATAGTGGCTGCATTTTTCAGATAAGAACAAAAAGTCTAACAAACAAGTTGTGTTCTAGTTTCAAGAAGATGAAGTGTAGAAAATGTTTTAGACATACTAAATTACTGGATTGCACAGGGCATTTTCTTTGGTTATGGTGGCAATGAATAAGACATTTGAAATAAAACTGTTTTCCAGATTTATTCTAAAAGTAGGTTTGGTTCATTTGTTTGATTTTAATTCATAATTTTAATAATATGAAATATTTATTAATAACAAAAACTAATATAATAAATAATATTATGTAGTATATCAAGTTGCGCATCTGTGTTGGAAAAAGGAAAGTCTTTACCAGTGTTTTGACAAACACTAAAAACACACACAAAATAATCCCCCACAGAGCAATATTTACTACATATATCAATCCATATGTAGAAAATAGTAGCTACTTAATGCTCTTTAAGTAAATTACATCATTCAGTTTAATCCTCACAATAACTGTTTGATATGAATACAAATAATGTTCCATTTTACAAATGAAAAAACTGAGAACTAGAGGGGTTTACTAAGTTATCAAAATCATTCAAGTAACAAGTGGCAGAGCAAGAAGACACACCTAAATGTGATTATTAAGGACCCTGGACCATGTCAGTTCGAGATTGTTAAAGGTTCCCAAGTGCTCCGGAGTCACAGTAGTAAGAACTAAGATCCAGCCTGAAAGAAAAGAAAAATCACAGGCCAAAGTTTGTGGCCAGGCTGGTTTCTAGGACATACTGAGATTAGAATGAGAAATCTGCTACAAGGGAAAGGTCTAATAGACTTGATTTTTCATTTGGCATTATATCATGTGCGTGTGTGAACCATCCTCAAGATGATATTGATTCCTATTTTGTGTGTTCTACTTTGAAAATCCTGGTTATTTGGAGATAAATGTATTTGTTCCATTTCATTTTTAGCTTTCATATAAAATATCTAAATTTCATTTTCACAAATCAGTATTTCTCATCCTGATCCTTAAATCACAAGGCTTAAAATGACCTGCTTGTTAAAAATATACTTCCTGGCCTGATCAGGTGGTGGCACGTTGGATAGAGCATCAGACTGGGATGTGTAGGACCCAGGTTTGAAACCCTGAGGTCGCCAGCTTGAGTGTGGGCTCCTCTGGTTTGAGCAAGGCTCACCAGCTTGAGCCCAAGGTCACTGGCTTGAGCAAGGGGTTACTCGCTCTGCTGTATCCCCCTCCCCAGGTCAAGGCCCATATGAGAAAGCAATCAATGAACAATTAAGGAGCCGCAGTAAAGAATTGATGCTTCTCATCTCTCTCCCTTCCTGTTTGTTTGTCCCTATCTGTCCTTCTCTCTGTCTCTGTCACTAAATAAATAAATAAAAATGAAAAAGATATTCTCTTAAAATATATATATACAGTGTGTCCGTAAAGTCATGGTGTACTTTTGACCGGTCACAGGAAAGCAACAAAAGACAATAGAAATGTGAAATCTGCACCAAATAAAAGGAAAACTCTCCCAGTTTCATACCTATTTAGTGCAGTTCGATGTGGGCTCATGCACAGATTTTTTAGGGCTCCTTAGGTAGCTATCCCGTATAGCCTCTACAGACTCGTCACTGACTGATGGCCTACCAGAACGGGGTTTCTCAACCAAACTGCCGGTTTCCTTCAACTGCTTATCCCACCGAGTAATGTTATTCCTATATGGTAGCGCTTCGTTATAAACGCGCCAATATTCATGTTGCACTTTGGTCACGGATTCGAATTTAGCGAGCCACAGAACACACTGAACTTTCCTTTGTACTATCCACATCTTGACTGGCATGGCCGTGGGCTGCTTCACTGTATACACGGTAATACATCATCATCTGCACATGCGCACATGCTGCCACATCATCCTACAGAAACTGGAAGGTTTTTCCTTTCATTTGTTGCAGATTTCACATTTCTATCGTCTTTTGTTGCTTTCCTGTGACTGGTCAAAAGTGCACCATGACTTTACAGACACACTGTATATATACTTCCTGGATCCCACTTTAGATCATCTGAATCAAAATACAAGGTCAGAGCCTGAGGAAGCTGTCTTTCTTTTTACAAACCCATCCAGTGATTTGTAGTGGAAATTAATTTCATTTGCTCAAAATGTAGATTCTGAAATCAATGCTCATTATAATGATTTAGACAGTACAAAGCTTCAGGGAAGTAGGACAATGATAATGATACTCCATATTCTATTTTTTTCTATCTCCATTGTCTTGAGTTGACTTCCACTGCCCTTTTCTTTATTCATTAGACATTAACTAAAACTCCTATACCATGTAGCCATAGGCTTCCCTGGGATACCACACTATTGTCAAATCGCTTGGGAGACTATATACTTTATTCCTTCTGCTTTTGCATATAAGAGAGGTCCTGCCATAAACAAACTTGTCTGATATTGTTTCACCCAGCATTTTCCAAAATTATTTACCTACACATTTACATAAATATCTGTGCTGGGGAGCATCTTTAGAAAAAATGAATATGATATGATAATGACATTTTTTTTACATAATTAAACACAATCTAGAGTTGGTGGGATTTGCTGGTGATGCATTCCTTGCCTTTTTAGAACAACCAATGCTAAAAGGGTAAAAGGCAAGGGACTGCTGGTAGACCTGCATTAAAGGAAAAAGGCAAACCTGTGTTTTTATGATTATACCACACCTTACATAAGGATCCTAACTTAAATGTTTCTAATTCTCCTTAGAAAAGCACATACTTAACCAACTCAATTATTTTGTCATAAATTTGGGTAAATGACTCAGTAAGGTCAGCGTGGTCTCTGTTTCATTGCTATTTTTTTTTGTCTTTATTTGCTTTTATTTTGGGGGGAGGGTTCATTTAATTTATTGTGTTTACATAGATTCTAGTGTTTCCCCGATTGCATCCCACCTCCCTCCCCGTATTCCCCTCAACATCTCCCTTACCCTCCTTCTAACTGCACCCTCCCTTCTTCCCATCTGGTTTAATTCCATTCCTCAGTTCACATTGTTCCTTGGATTCCTCAAATGAGTGAGGTCATATCATATCTCTCTCTGTCTGGCTAATTTCAATTAACATAATAGTTTCCAGGTCCATCCATGTTGTTGCAAAAGGTAATATTTACTTCTTTTTCATGGTCCCATAGTATTCCATTGTATATATGTACCACTGTTTTTTAATCCACTCATCCACTGACAGACACTTGGGCTGTTTCCAGATCTTTGCTATTATGAACAATGCTGCCATAAACATGGTGCTGCATTTCTTTTTTTGAATCAGTGATATAGAGTTCTTGGGATATATTCCTACAAGTGGGATGGCTGGGTCAAAAGGCAGTTATATTTTTAATTTTTGGAGAAATTTTCATACTGTTTTCTACAGTGGCTGTACCAGTCTGCATTCCCACCAGCAGTGCAGGAGGGTTCTCCTTTCTCCACATCCTCACCAGCACCTATCATGTGTTGTTTTGTTAATGAGCGCCATTCTGACTGGTGTGAGGTGATATCTCATTGTGGTTCCAATTTGCATTTCTCTAATGATTAGTGATGTTGAACATTTTTCCATCTGTCTATTGGCCGTCTGTATGTCCTCTTTGGAGAAGTGTCTATTCAGTTCTTTTGCCCATTTTTTGATTGGATTGTCTTCCTGGTGTTGAGTTTTACAAGATCTTTATAAATTTTGGTTATTAACCCCTTATCAGACATATTGTCGAATATGTTCTCCCATTGTGTAGTTTGTCTTTTTATTCTGTTCATATCGACTTTAGCTGTATAAAAGCTTTTTAGTTTGATATAGTCCCATTTGTTTATCCTGTCTTTTATTTCACATGCCCGCGGAGATAAATCAGCAAATATATTGCTGCGACAGATGTTGGAGAGCTTACTGCCTATGTTTTCTTCTAAGATCCTTATAGTCTCACGACATACATTTAAGTCTTTTACCCATTTTGAGTTTATTTTTGTGACTGGTTTAAGTTGGTGGTCTATTTTCATTATTTTGCAGATAGCTGTCCAATTTTCTCAACACCATTTGTTAAAGAGACTGTCTTCACTCCATTGAATGCTCTTACCTCCTTTGTCAAATATCAATTGTCCATAAAGGTGTGGATTTATTTCTGAGTTCTCTGTTCTGTTCCATTGATCTATATGCCTATTCTTATGCCAGTACCAAGCTGTTTTGAGTACAATGACCTTGTAGTATAACTTGATATCAGGAAGTGTGATACCTCCCACTTTATTCTTTTTCAAGATTACTGAGGGTAATCGTGTTCTTTTTTGGTTCCATATAAATTTTTGGAATATGTGATCTATATCTTTGAAGTATGTCATTGGTATTTTAATTGGTATTGCATTGAATTTATAAATTCATTTGGATTATATAGACATTTTAATGATGTTTATTCTTCCTAACGATGAGCATGGTATATGCTTCCACTTGTTTGTATCTTCCTTGATTTCTTTTATCAATGTTTTCTAATTTTCCGAGTACAACTCTTTAATCTCCTTGGTTAAATTTACTCCTAGGTATTTCATTTCTTTTTGTTGCAATAGTGAAGGGGATTGTTTCCTTAATTTCTCTTTCTGATAATTCATTGTTGGTGTATAAAAATGCCTCTGATTTCTGAGTACTAATTTTATATCCTACCACCTTGTTGAATTCACTTATCAGGTCCAGTAGTTTTTGACTGAGACTTTAGGGTTTTCTATATACAGTATCATATCATCTACAAATAATGATACTTTTACTTCTTATTTTCCAGTTTGGATGCCTTTTATTTCTTCTTCTTGACTGATTGCTGTAGCTAGGACTTCCAGTACTATGCTGAATGAGAGTAATGAAAGGGGGCACCCCTGCCTTGTTCCTGATCTTAGGGGGATTGCTTTTAATTTTTTCCCATTAATTATGACGTTGGCTGTGGGTTTTTCATAGATGGCTTTTATCATGTTGGGGTATATTCCCTGTATTCCCACTTTGCTGAGAGTTTTTATCATAAATGGGTGCTGGATTTTATCAAATGCTTTTTCTGCATCTATTGAAATTATCATGTGGTTTTTCTCCTTCCTTTTCTTTATGTGATGAATCACATTGATTGATTTGCAAATATTGTACCAGCCTTGCCTCCCCAGAATTAATCCCACTTGATCATAATGTATGATTTTTTTCATGGATTGCTAGATCAGATTTGCTAATATTTTGTTGAGAATTTTACCATCTAAATTCATCAGGGATATTGTCCTATAATTTTTTTTTCTTTGCGTTGTCTTTGCCTGGTTTTGGAATCAGAATTAAACTAGCCTCATAAAAGGAGCTTGGAAGTCTTCTTTCCTCTTGAATTTTTTGAAATAGCTTGAGAAGGATAGGAGATAGTTCTTCTTTGAATATTTGGTTGAATTCACCAGTGAAGCCATCTGGCCCAGGGCTTTTGTTTGTTGGGAGTTTTTTGATAACTGTTTTGATCTCATTTGTTGTAATTGGTCTGTTTAGGTTTTCTGATTCTTTCTGATTGATTTTTGAAAAATTATATGTTTCAAGGAATTTGTCCATTTCATCTAGGTTGTCTAGTTTTTTGGCATACAGTTAGTTCTTCATAGTATTTTCTTACAATATTTTGTATTTCTGTTGTGTCAGTTGTTATTTCTCCAATTTCTAATTTTATTTATTTGAGTCCTTTTTCTTTTTTTCTTAGTGAGTCTGGTTAAAGGTTCATTGATATTGTTTACCCTTTCAAAGAACCAGCTCTTGGTTTCATTGATCCTCTGTATTGTTTCTTTAGCCTCTATGTCATTTATTTCTGCTCTGATCTTTATTATTTCCTTCCTTCTACTAGCTCTGGGCTTTACTTGCTTTTCTATTTCTAGTTCTTTTAGATGCAGAGTTAGGTGGTTTATTTGAACTTTTTTAAGCTTTTTAAGGTATGCCTGTAGTGCTATGAACTTCCCTCTTAGTACTGCTTTTGCTGTGTCTCATAAATTTTCAGTTGTTGTATGCTAGTCATCATTCGTTTCTAGGAATTTTTTAATTTCTTCTTTGATCTCATTGTTAACCCATTTGTTATTTAATATCATGCTATTCAGTTTCCATGTATTTGAGTATTGTTCAGTTTTTCTGTTGTTGATTTCTAGTTTCATGCCACTGTGATCAGAGAAAATGCTTGATATGATTTCAGTCTTCTTAAATTTGTTGAGACCTCTTTTGGGCCCTAACATGTGGTCTATCCTAGAGAATGTACCATGGGCACTTGAAAAGAATGTATATTCTGCTGCTTTAGGGTGAAAGATTCTGAATATATCTATTAAATCCAGTTGATCTAGTGTGCCCTTTAAGTCTGCTTTTTCTTTGTTAATTTTCATTCTTGAGGATCTATCTAGTGATGTTAGTGGGGTATTGAAATTCCCTACTATTATAGTATTGCAGTTGATCTTGCCCTTTATATCCATCAAAGTCTGCTTTATATATTTAGGTGCTCCTATATTAGGTGTGTAGATATTTATCATGGTTATATCTTCCTGTTGGATTGCTCCCTTTATCATCACGTAGTGACCTTCTTTATCTCATACTATAGCCTTTATTTTAAAGTTCATTTTGTCTGATATAAGTATTGCTACCCCAGCTTTTTTTTTTTCTTTTCATTGGCATGAAATATTTTTTTCCATGATTTTACCTTTAGTCTATGTGTATCTTTTGTTTTAAAATGTGTCTCTTGTAGACAGTATATGTATGGGTCCTGTTTTCTTATCCACGTAGCTACCCTGTCTATTGATTGAATCATTTAATCTATTTACATTTAATGTTTTTATTGATATGTAGTTATTTCTTGCCATTATATTCTTTAAAGCTATTTTTCTCCTTTATTATATTCTTTTCCACCTTTGTTCTGTTCACAACAGAACCATTAACATTTCTTGCAGCATTGGTTTGGTTGTAATGAATTCTTTGAGTTTTTTTTTTTTTTGGTTTTTTTTTTACAGTTTATGTATTTTCTTTCTTTTTTTAATTTTATTTTTTTAATGGGGTGACATCAATAAATCAGGATACATATATTCAAAGATAAATTGTCCAACTTATCTTGTCATTCAATTATGTTGCATACCCATCACCCAAAGTCAGATTGTCCTCTGTCACCTTATATCTAGTTTTCTTTGTGCCCCTCACCCTCCCACTTTCCCTCTCCCTCTACCCCCTCCCCCCGTAACCACTACACTCTTATCAATGTCTCTTAGTTTCATTTTTATGTCCCACCTACATATGGAATAATGCAGTTCCTGGTTTTTTCTGATTTACTTATTTCACTCCGTATAATGTTATCAAGATCCCACCATTTTGCTGTAAATGATCCGATGTCATCATTTCTTATGGCTGAGTAGTATTTTTCCATAGTGTATATGTGCCACATCTTTATCCAGTCATCTATTGATGGGCTTTTTGGTTGTTTCCATGTCCTGGCCACTGTGAACAATGCTGCAATGAACATGGGGCTGCATGTGTCTTTACGTATCAATGTTGCTGAGTTTTGGGGTATATACCCAGTAGAGGGATTGCTGGGTCATAAGGTAAGTCTATTTTCAGTTTTTTGAAGAACCACCATACTTTCTTCCATAATGGTTGTACTACTTTACATTCCCACCAACAGTGGATGAGGGTTCCTTTTTCTCCACAGCCTCTCCAACATTTGCTATTACCTGTCTTGTTAATAATAGCTAATCTAACAGGTGTGAGGTGGTTTCTCATTGCAGTTTTGATTTGCATTTCTCTAATAACTAAAGAAGATGAGCATCTTTTCATATATCTGTTGGCCATTTGTATTTCTTCCTGGAGAAGTGTCTGTTCATGTCCTCTTCCCATTTTTTTATTGGATTGTTTGTTTGTTGTTGAGTTTTATGAGTTCTTTGTACATTTTAGATATTAGGCCCTTATCTGAGCTGTTGTTTGAAAATATCATTTCCCATTTAGTTGGCTGTCTCTTTATTTTGTTATCAGTTTCTCTTGCTGAGCAAAAACTTCTTAGTCTGATGTAGTCCCATTCATTAATTTTTGCTTTCACTTCTCTTGCCTTATGAGTCAAATTCATAAAATGCTCTTTAAAACTCAGGTCCATGATTTTTGTACCTATGTCTTCTGCTATGTACTTTATTGTTTCAGGTCTTACGTTTAGATCTTTGATCCATTTTGAGTTAATTTTAGTACAGGGGGACAAACTGTAGTCCAGTTTCATTCTTTTGCATGTGGCTTTCCAGTTTTCCCAACACCATTTATTGAAGAGGCTTTCTTTTCTCCATTGTGTGTTGTTGGCCCCTTTATCAAAAATTATTTGACTATATATATGTGGTTTTATTTCTGGACTTTCTATTCTGTTCCATTGGTCTGAGTGTCTATTTTTCTGCTAATACCATGCTGTTTTGATTGTCGTGGGCCTATAATATAGTTTGAAGTCAGCTATTATAATGCCTCCAGCTTCATTCTTTTTCTTTAGGATTGCTTTGGCTATTCGGGGTTTTTTATAGTTCCATATAAATCTGATGATTTTTTGTTCCATTTCTTTAAAAAATGTCATTGGAATTTTGATGGGAATTGCATTAAATTTGTATATTGCTTTGGGTAATATGAGCATCTTAATTATATTTATTCTTCCTAACCAAGAACAAGGAATATTCTTCCATTTCATTATATCTTTTTCGATTTCCCTTAAAAATGGTTTATATTTTTTATTATATAAGTCCTTTACATTCCTTGTTATGTTTATTCCTCAGTATTTTATTTTTTTGTTGTTGCAATCATGAAGGGGATTATTCTTTTGAGTTCAGTCTCAAATGTGTCATTGTTGGCATATAGAAAGGCTATTGACTTCTGTATGTTAATTTTGTATCCTGCGACCTTACTGTATTGGCTATTGTTTCTAGTAGTCTTTTGTGGATTCTTTGGGGTTTTCGATGTATATGATCATATCATCTGCAAAAAGTGATACCTTTACTTCTTCTTTTCTGATATGGATGCTTTTATTTCTCTGTCTTGTCTGATTGCTCTGGCTAGAACCTCTAGTACCACATTAAATAAGAGTGGAGAGAGTGAACAACCCTGTCTTGTTCCTGATTTAAGGGGGAAAGCCTTCAGTTTTGTGCTATTTAATATGATGTTCGCTGATGGTTTATCATATATGGCCTTTATCATGTTGCGATATTTTCCTTCTATACCCATTTCGTTGAGAGTCTTAAACATAAAATTGTGTTGTATTTTATCGAAAGCCTTTTCTGTGTCTATTAATAGGATCATGTGGTTTTTGTTCTTTGTTTTGTTGATATGGTGTATTACTTTAACCGTTTTATGTATGTTGAACCATCCTTGAGATTCTGAGATGAATCCCACTTGATCATGATGTATTATTTTTTTAATATGTTATTGTATTCGATTTGCTAGTATTTTGTTTAGTATTTTAGCATCTGTATTCATTAGAGATATTGGTCTGTAGTTTTCTTTTTTTGTGCCATCCTTGCCTGGTTTTGGTATGAGGGTTATGTTGGCCTCATAAAATGTGTTTGGAAGTATTGCTTCTTCTTCAATTTTTTGGAAGACTTTCTGTAGAATAGGAACCAAGTCTTCTTTGAAGGTTTGATAAAATTCGCTGGTATAGCCGTCTGGGCCTGGACTTTTATTTTTGTGGAGGTTTTTAATGGTTTTTTCTATTTCTTCTCTACTAATAGGTCTGTTTAGGCTTTCTGCTTCTTCTTGACTCAGTCTAGGAAGGTTGTATTGTTCTAGGAATTTATCCATTTCTTCTAGGTTGTTGAATTTAGTGGCATAAAGTTTTTCAAAAATATTCTACAATAATTGTTTGTATATCTACGGTGTCCGTGGTGATTTCTCCTCTTACATTTTAGATTTTGTTTATATGAGTTCTTTCTCTTTTTTCCTTGGTAAGTCTTGCCAAGGGTTTGTCAATTTTGTTGATCTTTTCAAAGAACCAGCTCCTTGTTCTATTAATTTTTTCTATAGTTTTTCCGTTCTCTATTTCATTTTATTTCTGCTCTGATTTTTGTTATCTCCTTTCTTCAGCTGGTTTTGGGTTGTCTTTGTTCTTCTTTTTCTAGTTCCTTAAGGTGTGAAGTTAAGTGGTTCACTTGGGCTCTCTCTTGTTTGTTCATATATGCCTGAATTGATATAAACTTCCCTCTTATCACTGCTTTTGCTGCTTCCCAGAGATGCTGATATGTCGTATTGTCATTTTCATTTGTCTGTATATATCTTTTGATCTCTGCACTTATTTCTTCTTTGACTCAATCATTTTTTAAAAGTATGTTGTTTAGTTTCCACATTTTTGTGGGGTTTTTTCCCTCTTTTTTGCAGTTGAATTCTTGTTTCAAGGCTTTATGATCAGAAAATATGCTTGGTACAACTTCGATTTTTCTGAATTTGCTGATGTTGTTTTTGTGGCCTAACATATGGTCAATTCTTGAGAATGATCCATGTACACTGGAGAAAAAAAGTATACTCAGTCACTTTGGGATGAAATGTCCTGTAGATGTCTATCATATCCAGGTGCTCTAGTGTTTTGTTTAAGGCCACTATAACTTTGTTGATTCTCTGTTTGGATGACTGATCTAGAGTCGTCTGTGGTGTATTGAGTTCTCCAGGTATGATTGTATTTTTGTCAGTTTTTGTTTTAAGGTCAATAAGTAGCTGTCTTATATATTTTGGTGCTCCTTGGTTTGGTGCATATATATTAAGAATTGTTATGTCTTCTTGATTCAGTGTCCCTTAGCCATTATGAAATGGCCATTTTTGTCTCTGAGTACTTTTGCTGTCTTGTAATCATCATTATCAGATATGAGTATTGCTATGCCTCCTTTTTTTTGGATATTATTTGCTTGGAGTATTGTTTTCCAGCCTTTCACTTTGAATTTGTTTTTATCCTTGTTACTTAGATGAGTTTCTTGTAGGCAGCATACAGTTGGATTTTCTTTTTTAATTGATTCTGCTACTCTGTGCCTTTTTATTGGTGAGTTTAATCCGTTTACATTTAGTGTAATTATTGACACTTGTGATTTCCTTATTGCCATTTTATAGATTGCTTTCTATTAGTTTTGTGTCTTGTTTGATCCTTCTCTTTTGTTTTTTCTATCTTTTGTTTTTATTTTGTTGTATTCCATACATCTTTCCTCTGTTGCTATCTTTTTTAAATCATGTGCTTCTGTGGTGGTTTTTTCAATGGTGGTTACCTTTAAGTAATGAAAAGGGTTCCTACCCTGTTCATTGTAGTGCACTATTTTGTCAGTACTTTTGCACTCCATCGTCCTTTGCTACTGTTAATCTCCATCCTCTCCCCACCCCTTTTTTTGTTTTTGTTGTCACAGTTTAAATTTGGTTGTATTGTGTTCTTCTTGGAGCTTTTACTTGTGGTTTTGTTTGTTTTTTGTTGTTCTTTGTATCTGATTGGAAAACCCCCTTTAGTTTTTCCTGGAGTGGGGATTTTCTGATGATAAATTCCCTCATCTTTTCTGTATCTGTGAATGTTTTTATTTCTCCTTCATATTTGAAGGATAGCTTTGATGGGTATGGTATTTGTGGCTGAAAGTTCCTCTCTTTCAGAACTTTAAATATTGGGGTCCACTCTCTTTTAGCTTGTAGAGTTTCTGTTGAGAAATCTGATGATAATCTAATGGGCTTTTCTTTATATGTTTTATTCTTTTACCTGGCTGCCTTGAGAATTTTTTCTTTGCTGTTGGTTTGTGTCAATTTCATTATGATGTTCCTTGGAGTAGGTTTGTTGGGGTTAAGAAAACTCGGTGTTCTGTTTGCTTCTTGAATTTGAGGCTTTAGTTCTTTCCACAGGCTTGGGAAGTTCTCATCTATTATTTGTTTGAGTATGTTCTCCATTCCATTTTCTCTCTCTTCTCCCTCTGATATACCTATTATTCTTATGTTATTCTTTTTGATGAAGTCAGATAATTCCTGTAGGGCTATCTCATTTTTTTAAATTTTTGAGTTTCTTCTTCTCTCTGTTGTGCCTCAAGTTGCTTGTCTTCTATTTCACTAATCCTACCTTCTTTCTGGCCTGTTCTATTAGCTAATCCTGTTACCTCGTTTTTCAGCTCGTGAATTTTTTTCATCTCTGTTTGATTTGTTTTTATAGTTTCAATTTCCTTGGAAATATATTCTTTGTGTTCATTGAGTTGTTTTCTGAGCTCCCTAAATTGCCTTTTTGTGTTTTCTTGTATATCTCTGAGTACTTTTAGGATTTCTATTTTAAATTCTCTGTCGTTTAACTTGAAGGTTTTCAATATATTAAATTTTTTCTCCATAGATTTTTCCTCATCTAGCTGTGTTACTTCTCTTTCTTTGGTATCCATGATATTCAATTTTCTCTTCCTTAATGGTATCTGAGGGTGGTTTTTTGTTGATAGTATTAATGAGATTTAATAAAGAATAAAAAGTTAAAAAAAATAAAAAATAGAAAAGAGTTTTTTTTAAAAAAAATTAATAAAGAAAAATAAAATAAAATAAAAATTTTAAAAAGGAAAATTATTCCCCCCCTCCTTTTTTCCTCTCCTCTTCTCTCCCCTCTTTCTTGAGAAAATTTTGTGGTGAACTGTGAGTTATATTTTACTAAATAGGACAAACAATGCCTGTAATGGGGGGCAGGAATTGGGGAGCAGTAATAAAGGGGCAAAAAAAACCAGAAAAAAGGGGGTGTGGACCCACAAAAAGCAAATAAGGAAACAATTTGGGTCAAGAATAAAATGATTTGCTTTTAGGTGTTGGTTGTCTAAGAGATATGATGAGAGGAATAAGAGGGAAACAGAAAAATGGGGGGACAACTTAAAAAATTACTATTGTATTTAGTGGAACAAGAACTAGATAAAATGGAGAGCCAAGGATGGGAGCACTGCTAGTGATTTTAAAAGGTGAAGTAAAAAACCCCAAAATGCCACAAACATAAGTTTGAGTCACAGATAAGATAATTTGTTTGTTATTAAGGTTTGAATGAGAGGAGACATAAAGAGAAAGGAACAAACTAATATAGAGGGAGAAAAGAAAGAGAGAGAGAAAAAAAAGAGGGAACCACTAAAAGAAGAAAAAAGAAAAAAGAGGAGGGAGAGAGAGAGAGAGAGAGAGTTAAGGGTTTTGGAGTGCAACCCTTATAGAGAGAAAGGAAGAGGAAAGAAATGATAATGGGAGATGTAACACTTATGGGTAGTGTAGTTCAAGGAGAGGAGAGAGTAAGACCAGCAGAGAGTTAAACAACCAAATTGGAGGAGGAAAAAAAAAATCAAGACTGAAGATAAGAGAAAAAAACGAACAAAATAATAAAATGGGATAGGTTATAAAGTTTGTGGATTATTCTTGATTTTGAGAGGTTATCTTCTTGCTTTTTCTTTTCTCTCCCTCTTCCTGGTCAGTGACTCTGTACCCTGGATTCTGCCCCTGTGGCATGCTTAGGAAGAGGTTTGCAGTTGATAAGTCTCTATGGTGATGTCATATATTGGGCTTCAGTCTCGTTGGCAGTCAAGGCTCATTAGCATTTGCAGGCTCTGCCAATGAGAAAGTTTGTGTTCCTGGAGCCTCTCTCCTAGTCTTTCCTTCCTGAATTAGTAGCCTGATGATCCAGCTATGGAGTCGCTGCTGCCTCTGCCTGGAGAGTAAAAGGCTCAAAGAGCTGGCAACTCCCCACTCTATTTCCACTCAGCACAGGGCTATGGGTAAGGCTCAGTCAGTCAGAGCTGCTAGCATAATCAGGCAAGGCTTCCGCCCACTCAAAGACCTCTGGCTCTGCCACTCTGTCCAGTAACACGGGCCTGCACCCATTCCTGGGGCTCTTGGAGGAAACTCTCACTCACTATCTGTGCACAGACCAGGATATCAGGCCGGAAGTCTCACACTCTGAGTAAGACCCCCGCCCACACAGAAAAGTTCCAGCGTTGGAATTGGCTCTCACTCCCTCCCCATGCACGGCTTTTTCAGGGCCCTGGGGCAGCCTGGAGATTCCACTTTTGACCCACACAAAGGCTCCTGACTCTGCCCCTCTGTGGGATAACACAGGTGCGCACTGCCGAAGCACCCAGAGGAATTTCTCGCTCACTATCTGCACGTGCAGACCAGGATATCAGGCCGGCCGCCTCACCCTCTGAGTAAAACCCCCGCCCGCATGGAAAAGTTCCAGCGTTGGAATTGGCTCTCGCTCCCTCCCCGTGCGTGGCTTTTTCAGGGCGCTTGCACAGCCCGGAGATTCCGCTTTCAGCCCACACAAAGGCCCCTGACTTTGCCTCTCTGTGGGGTAACACGAGTGCCCACTGCTGAGGCACTCGAAGGAATCTCTTGCCCACTATCTGCACGTGCCATCCAGGAGATCAGGGAAAATGGCTGCCCCACTTGTCTTTCTTTGTCTCGGTTTGGCACGAGTGTTAGCTTGTATTGCCTGGGTTGCCAGAGGCACAGTTTTTCCTCAGCTTGGATCTTCATGCCACAGCCTGGTTCGGCCATTTGTGCCGCAACCTGGATCTATTCACCCCCTTTGCCCGCCTCAGTTTCTATATTCTCAGTTCCCTGTGAAAGCAGCCCTATTTAGGTTAGTGAGGAAGGCGGAGCATTTCTTACTCCCTATTTCCTTTGGGGTTTGATTATATATTTAGCCAATTTTTTGCTCGACCATACCTTCAGGTGTATTGCGAAACATCTGGAGGCTCCAAGAATAGGTTTTTCTGTTTTTGGTTGAAGATCTTGTTGAGTTTTGGGGGAGATTTATTGATATCGCTTCCTACCGCACCATTACTCTGATGTCATCCTTCGAGGTTTTTTTTGTCTGGGAAGCTTTTTATTTCTCCTTCAGTTTTAAACAATAGCCTTGCTGGATAAAGTAGTCTTGGTTGTAGGCTTTTGTTCTGCATTACTTTAACTATTTCTTGCCATTTCCTTCTGGCCTCAAGTGTTTCTATTGAGAAATCGGGTGTCATCCTTATGGGGGCTCCTTTGTACGTGATATTTTTCTTCTCTAGCAGCTTTTAATACTTTCTCTTTATCTCTTAGTTTTGGTATTTTAATTATGATGTGTCTTGGTGTGGATTTCTTTGGATTTCTCATTAATGAAATTCTCTGTGCTTCTTGAACTTGTGACATTTTCCTGTATCAATTTAGGGAAGTTTTCAGCTATGATTGGATTGAACAAAGTCTCTATCCCTTGTTCTTTCTCTTCCTCAGGAACCCCTATGATGCGGATGTTATTTCTCTTTATGTTGTCACAGAGCTCTCTTAGAGTTTCCTCAGACTTTTTGAGTCTCTTTTCTTTTTGCTGCTCTGCTTCCATGCCTTTGTTTATCTTGTCCTCTAACTTGCTGATTCGATCCTAGCTTCATCAATCCTGCTTTTAATTCCTTCCATGTGGTCTTCATTTCTGATATTATATTTGTCATTGCTGACTGATTCTTTTTTATTATTTCAATGTCCTTTTTTATATTTGCTATCTCTATTTAGGTGCTTCTTTTTTTTTTTTGTATTTTTCTGAAGCTGGAAACAGGGAGAGACAGTCAAACAGACTCCCGCATGCGCCCGACCAGGATCCCACGCCCACCAGGGGCGATGCTCTGCCCACCAGGGGGCGATGCTCTGCCCCTCCGGGGCGTCGCTCTGCCACAACCAGAGCCACTCTAGCGCCTGGGGCAGAGGCCAAGGAGCCATCCCCAGTGCCCGGGCCATCTTTGCTCCAATGGAGCCTCGACTGTGGGAGGGGAAGAGAGAGACAGAGAGGAAGGAGGGGGAGGGGGTGGAGAAGCAAATGGGCGCTTCTCCTATGTGCCCTGGCCGGGAATCGAACCTGGGTCCCCCACATGCCAGGCCGATGCTCTACCGCTGAGCCAACCGGCCAGGGCTCTATTTAGGTGCTTCTTATGTCCATCTATTGTTCTTTGAGCATCCTAACAATCATTATTTTAAACTCTGCATCCAGTAATTTATTTATATCTGACTAGTTCAAGTCCTTTTTGGGAGATTTCTCTTTGATTCATTTGGGTTGCATTTCTCTGCCTTCCCATTCTGTCTGTGTATAAAAAGGGTGTGGCCACAGGAGTCCAATGGATGTGGCCTCTTTGTTCCCTGGTTGTGTTCTGTCTGCAGGCCCGCCACCCCCTCTGCCGCTGCCTCAGGCATTCAGGTATGGGTGTTGCCGGCACCAGCCCACTGTGGCAGTCACTGCGGTTTCCACCTCTCCTTCATGGGTGAGGCTGTATTCAGTGCCCAGGCTATAAGCTCTGGCAGGCCTCAGCCTTCACCCCACCCCCTCAGGTGGGGCTGCACTCCATGCTGGGGCTACAAGCCTTTGCACTGCAGGCAGGGCTGCACACCTATGCTTAGCCATGGGTCTCCGCCCCATCCCAGCTTTCGCATCCCCCTCCAGGCAGTGCTGTACTTGCAATGTCTGCAAGCCCTGGCTCCCCAGTGGGGCTATGCACCCTCGCTCAGCCATGGGTCTCCACCTGTTCCCCCTAATGGTGGGATGCAACTGGGCTCGTGTGCCAGGCCACAAGCCCTGGATCGTGGGCAGGGCTGCATGCCCCTACTCAGCCTCAGCTCTCTGCTGGTTCTCTGGCTTTTGCCTGGCTTTCACCTTGCCCCTGTGGGCAGGATTGCAGGCAGGCCCGCAGCCAGGTCAGACCACTTTCGTGCACCCCTTCCACCCCCATCAGCAGGACTGAGTTCACTCTGGGCCTCAGTAGTGGCCTGCCGCTTTCGCCCCCGTCTACAGGACTGCAATTCCACGTCCCTCCACTTGTCCTCCGGTGAGCCCTCAGCAGTGTGGTTGGGGGCACTGCTGCTCAGACCTCAGGACTCAATACTGTAGTCTGAAAGCTCCCTCCTTCTAAGCGACTCTGCTCTGAGTGCCATGGGAGAGTTTGTTTGGTTGGTGTCCTATTTCTCTTTGCTGGTATTGCTGGTTCCAGGGGAAATATTCACTTTAGATTTGGGGAGTGACTCAGCCCAGGGATCAGGGTGGCTGTTCCTCAAAGTGTTTTTCCTTGTGCCTCCTAGATTACACTGTCTTCCTGCTACTCTGGTCCTCTCATCTCTCCCCATCCCCCAGAGTCCCGGGGGAGTGTTTGTAAAAAAGGTTTTCTGCGCAGTCCCTTTAAGAAGAATCCTGGGTCTGAGAAATCTGTGTCTTTCTCACAAACAGTATCCTGGCTTGTTTTGCAACTAAATACTGTCCATAGGCCTCTTCTAGTCTCTGAGGCTGCAGGCTGGGGCTTTGGTCCTGGGGCCCTGGACCCTCCCCTTTCTGCTAAACTCACTTTCCACCATGCAGGTCCCTCTGGGCTGCTGTTCGCTCCTGGGAGCTGGGCAGCCCTCTCCGCATTTCTGCTTTTCCTACCAGTCTCAATGTAGCTTCTTCAGTGTTCCTTGGTTAAAGAGTCTCTTGGTTTAGTCCAAAGTTGTTTTTTCCAGATGATGGTTCTTAAAATTAAGTTGTAATCCAGTTTGGTTCTGTGGGGTGGAAGTTGGTATGTCCGCCTACTCCATTGTCATCTTGCCGCTCCTCTGTTTTTATTTGCTTTTGAAATATTAAACATGTGTAGTTTAAAAACACACAAATCAAATAGAAACATTAAAATATACAATAAAATATCAAAAATGACTCCCTATTCTTACCATGTCAGTCTCATTTCTTTTCATATCTTTTTCTATATTATGTTTGCATGTGCACACACACGAAGAATGTATAGAGAAATAAATATATATCATATATAACATAAATATATATTTTCACACAGATGAGATCATGTGTTGTTCTAAACTTCACTTTGTTAAACATATTGCATCAGGTTTCTGAAGTTCCCAGGAAATAAGGCTCTTAGTTCCAAATAACCTTTCACAATTTTAAAGTGTAAAAAAATGGCACAATACTACAGTTTGTCCCCATGCACAAAAATGAATTCAGAATGCATCAAAGACCTAAATAGAAGATCTGAAACAATAAATTACATAGAAGAAAGCAGGCACTAAACTTATAGACCTTGGCCAGAGAGAACATTTTATGAATTTGACTCTAAAGGCAAGGGAAGTAAAGGCAAAAATAAATGAATGGGACAAAATTAAACTATATTCTCCTCAGCAAAAAAAAACAACAACAAAACAAAAAAAAGCCAACCAAACCAGAGTCGATATTCACAAACAATAGCTCGGACAAGGGGTTAACATTCAAAATATATAAAAAACTCACAAAGCTCAACAACAACAAAAAAACCCAGCAATCCAATTAAGAAATAGGGAGAGGACCTGAACAGACATTTTACTCATGAGGACATACAAACAGATATATGAAAAGATGCTCATCCTTACTAGCTATTTAGAGAAATGTAAATGAAAACTACAATGAGATATCACCTTATAACCGTTAGATTGGCTATTATCAACAAGACAGGTAATAACAAGTGTAGAAATTGTGGAGAAAAGGAACCCTCATTCACTGCTCATGGAAATGAAAACTGGTACAGCCATTATGGAATACAGTACGGTGTTCTTCAAAAAATTAAGAATCGGCCTGGCTTGTGGTGATGCAGTGGATAAAGCATCGACCTGGAATGCTGAGGTCGCTGGTTCAAAATCCCTGGCTTGCCTGGTCAAGGCACATATGGGAGTTGATGCTTCCTGCTTCTCCCTCTTTTCCCACTCTCTTGCTCTCTCTCAATCTCTATCTCTCTCTTCCACTCTCTAAAATGAATATATAAAAATTTTAAAAATTAAGAATAGAGCTACTATATCACCCAGCAATCCTCCTGCTGGGTATCTACACAAAAAACTCAAAAATATTGGTATAGAGACAAACGCACCTCCCCCATGTTCATCGCAGCATTATTCACAGTGGCCAAGACATGGAAACAACCAAAGTGTCCCTTGATAGGAGATTGAATAAAGAAGATGTGGTTCATACTACTCAGCCATAAGAAATGTTGATATATTGCCATTTACGACAATATGGATAGACCTTGAGAATATTATGCTAAATAAAATAAGTACATCAGGAAAAACTAAGAACTGTAAGATTTCACACATAGGTGGGATCTAAAACTGAGACTCATGAAAAAGTGAAATGGTTGCCAGAGGGAGGGGCTGTGGGTTGGGTAGTAAAGAAGGACAAATATATGGTGATGGAAAATAATTTAATTTTGGGTGATGGGCACACAATGCAATCAACAGTTTAAATGTTACAGAGATGTTTACCTGAAACCTATCTGTTCTTGTGGACCAATGTCACCCCATTATATTTAATTTCCAAAAAATATATTCAAATATAGTGCATTGCCATGAGCTATGTAAAAAATAATACCTGGACCTAATCTTAAAAAGAATTCAAGTGAGTGAACTGCTTGTCCAAACATCCAGGTACCACTTGGTTAGTTGATAATTTTCAGCACATTATTATAGGAGGATGTATTTGTACGCATTCGTTTTAAGTTTGCCACACAATTTTCACAACTAAGTTTTAGATAAACACGTTTTACAAATCAAACACTTTTAAAGTATATCAGAAAAAAACACTATTTAAAGAAAATCGTTTTTTTATGATTTGATACTTTTTTATTATTAATTTTAATTTATTGTGTTTATTACATGGATTCAAGTGTCCCACTCAATATAACTCCCTCACTATAACTTCCTCACCTCCCACCCCTGTGTCCCTTTTTTTTTACCTCCTTTGTCCCCCTCCCCCTAACTCCCTCCCCCCTTCCCTCTAGGATTTGCTGTCCTGTTTTCTCTGTGTTATGTATATATAATTTCACCAATCCTTTTACCTTCTCTGATCCCATCCCCTCACCCCTCTTCCCTCTGACAGCTGTCCCTCTGGTCCCTGTGACCCTGCCTCTGCCTCTATTCCATTCCTCAGTTCACTTTGTTCATTAGATTCTACATATGCATTCTATTTTACACTTAAGAATCTTATTGAAAAAAATAATAACTCCCTATTTTAGGAGTTTGAGTAACATAGATTTTTATAAATCAAACATGTGGAGTTTGAGAAGACTTTACAACTCCCCAAAATAACAAGTTAGTGGAATTTTACTCTTGCAAGGTCTATGTTCTTTTTCTTTACAAAATCATAATTAAAAGAAGGAAAAGCTACATCTTTTTTAATTTATTTTTTAAATTTATTTTTCAATTATAGTTTACATACAATATTATATTAGTTTCAGGTGAACAAAATAGTGATTAGACATTTATATGCCTTACAAAGTGATAACCCTAACAAGTCTAGTACTCATCTGACATTATATATAGTTTTTATAATATTATTGGCCATATTCTCTATGTTATACTTTACATCTCTGTGATTATTTTTATAACTGCCAGTTTATACTTCTTTTTTTAAAAAATAATTTTATTTTTTTAATGGGGCGACATCAATAAATCAGGATACATATATTCTAAGATAACAAGTCCAGGTTATCTTGTCGTTCAATTATGTTGCATACCCATCACCCAAACAACAAACAAACAAACAATCCAATAAAAAAATGGGAAGAGGACATGAACAGACACTTCTCCCAGGAAGAAATACAAATGGCCAACAGATATATGAAAAGATGCTCATCTTCTTTAGCTATTAGAGAAATACAAATCAAAACTGCAATGAGATACCACCTCACTCCTGTTAGATTAGCTATTATTAACAAGACAGGTAATAGCAAATGTTGGAGAGGCTGCGGAGAAAAAGGAACCCTCATACACTGTTGGTGGGAATGTCAAGTAGTATAACCATTATGAAAGAAAGTATGGTGGTTCCTCAAAAAACTAAAAATAGAACTACCTTATGACCCAGCAATCCCTCTACTGGGTATATACCCCCAAAACTCAGAAACAGTGATACGTTAAATTTATACTTCTTAATCCCATTTTACCTTTTTCACCCTCCTTGACCCCTCCCATCTGGAAACCCTTAATTTGTTTTCTGTATCTACAAGTTTGTTTCTGTTTTGTTTATTTTGTTATTTTTAGATTCCACATGTAAATGAAATCATATAGTATTTGACTTTCTCTAACTTATTTCATTTAGCATAATACCCTCTACGTCCATCCATGTTGTTGTAAAATGGTGAGATTTTACTCTTTTTATGGCTGAGTAATATATCATTGTGTATATGTACCACATTTTCTTTATCTAATCATCTATAGATGGACATCTAAGTTGTTTCCATATCTTGGCTATTGTAAATAATAATGCAGTGAGCAAAGAGTGCATATATCTTTTCAAATTAGAGTTTTGTATTTCTTGAAATATATACCCAGAAGTGGAATCAGTGGGTCATAAGGCAGTTCCATTTTTAATTTTTTGAGAAAACTTCATACAGTTTTCCACAGTGGCTTCACCAATCTACATTCACACCAACATTGTATGAGGATTCCCTTTTCTCTGTATCCTCACCAACCCTTGTTTGTGGATTTATTGATGATAGCCATTTCGACAAGTGTGAGGTGATATCTCATTGTAGTTTTAATTTGCATTTCTCTGATGATTAGTGATATTGAACATCATTTTGTATGTCTATTGTTTATCTCTGTGTCCTCTTTGAAGAAGTGTCTATTCAAATTCTCTGCATATTCTGTGCTTCTCAAATGTTAATGTTCATACAAATCATGAAGTGATCTTATTAAAATGTAGATTACATTTCTGTAGGTCTGAGTGGAGCCTGAGATTCTACATTTCTAACAAGCTTCCAGACTATGCAGTTTTGCTAGTCCTCACACCATACTTTGTGTTGCAAAGGTCTCCTATCTAATACCAGCATTGTTCAGGTCACTTCACTCCATGACACTCTATCAATAAGCTCTTCCTTTAGGGACAAAATGAAGTCCAGAATGATATCATTTCCTAAAGCTTTTTCAAGTGATATAACAGGAAATAAATAAAATGGATAATTTATCAAATGCTCTACTTTTAGTGAAAATATGTCCAGATAGCTAAAGTTGCCTATCATAAATATATCTTGTCATGTGCCTATTTTATACTCTTTATCGATGCTCAAAAAAAATTTTATAGAGTCACACATAGCAGTAGTATGAAGCTGGTATAATTATTTTCATTTTATTGACAAAGAAAAGCAGGTTCAGAGAAAATGTGTAAGTTGTCCCAAGTCAAACAGTTGGTGACTGAGTAGTAAATGTTGCCTTCCTGGTCTGGATTGATGATCAGATTCTGAGATTTACAAAATTAAAAGGAAAAAAAGTCCTGGGGAGAGTTTCTAAAACAAGCATTGCTTATCTGCTAATCACATAAAACAATATTCCAAACACAGAGCACCCTAAAGTCTGGGAGAGTAAAACTTAAGGAAATTTCTGAGTATTTGGAAAAAGAAAACTATTTGGACATGACAAAGATCATTCATGATCCATTTCTTTTGCCAGCAATAGATAAAGAAATATTCTTGCCACCTTCAGTTCTCCAAACAGCTATGATGACACAAGCAACCTCCAGTCTCCCCTCTTGAGTCCCCCAAGAACAGGCTTAGGTGTAGTGATGGCATTGTCATGATGAAGTTGTATTGAGAGCTTTTCTTCTTTGTTGAACATCACAAATCAGGTCTGAGGGAAAATCTGTAAGTACTATAATTAACTTCAATTTTAATTTCTGGGTGTCTCTTCTCCTCCCAGCTGCTGCCAAGGCTCTCCTTCAGTCCCATCAGTTAGAGTGGCATTCGTGAAGCTCAGGTCAGACTCCCTTTGGCAATTCTTACGAGGTTTCAGGATGATGTGCTTAAGCCCCCTTGGGAACTTGGAGCCAAACTAAAATGTAGGTTGACTCTTGAAAAAAAAAAAAGCCACCAGTTTCCAGAAGCCAGTTTATATTTCTCTGTTTAGAAAAACTTTTTGGAGTTAAATTTTTAATACTTCTTAGTTTTCAAATTGTTTTGGATACATTTAGCCTTTAGTTCATTTCCTTTGTAGCTTATTTTTTTTACTATTTCTTCCTTTCTTATTACTATTATTTTTCTTTGAATATGTTTATATATGGCTCTCTATTTGTTCTGTTATGAATTTGGAGCACAGAAAGGCCCAGACAATTGATTCCTCTAATGCTATTTCAAGTAAGGTCCTCACTTCTTTTAAAATCCAATTTATATTACTTGAGAGCCATATTTCACATTATTCATTATAATGCTTGTTTACCTACAAATCAGTGGTGGATTAGATAGAACCAATGGTATATTTGAGGAGTTAGGCTTAAGGAATAGAAAGGGCCCACCGTGTGAGCCCTGTAGGGAGATGGCAGGATGAGGCACTGCTGACCGACCCAAAGGCTAGGAGCCCTCCCGTTCTTGTCAGACATTTACTGAGGAGAAAGAATGTGCATGGTGTTCTAGGTGTTCTGGGTTTTAATAACATGTAAGACATGATTTCAGTCTTTGACCTGCTCCCAGTCTAGACAGGGAAATAGATAAGAATATAGAAAGCAAAAAACAATGCTTTTATGACTGAATAATGTAGGAAAGAGATTTCTTTCAATGGAGATAGAGATGTTTGGGGTAAGTTCATGGAGATTATTGCATTTGTGTCAAAACCTAAAAGATGGACAGGAATTCAATAAACATGAATAAGGATTGATAGAGAAAAAAATAACTAATGTTGTTATCATACACAGTGGTGGGAAGGTGACAGGCATGTACAGGGAATGTGTGATTAATTGACAAATGTGCATGAAAGACTGTATATTGGAAGCTAGAAAAGCAAAACCCCCTTTTAATCATTTTACCAGTGTCATATATCCTCTAAAACTATGCTTCTCACTTTTTTTTATAAGGACACGTTCTTTCCATAAAGCCTCTTGACTGAGAATCAAAATTGAGAATTTCCAATTTGTTGATATATATCAGGAAGAAGGGGTCCCCTCCCCTTGGTCTTCAGAGCAGTGTGTTTCCTACACATAGTCTCCCAACGCTTTTCAGGCATGTTCGTATTCTTTTCCAGTGTAGATATCTAAGCCGCTTAAAGATAAGTTTTTTGTGTTTGTTTGTTTCCAGGCCTTGTTTATTTGTTTTTTTTTAGTGAGAGAGTGACAAAGACAGAGAGACAGACAGGAAGGGAGAGAGATGAGAAGCATCAACTCATAGGTGTTGCACTTTTAGCTGTTCATTGATTACTTCTCATATGTGCCTTGACTGGGGGGCCTCAGCTGAGCCAATGACCCCTTGCTCAAACCAGAGACCTTGGGCTCAAGCCAGTGACCACCGAGTAATGTCTATGATTCCACACTCAATCTGGTGACCCAGACTTCAAGCTGGTGAGCCTGTGCTCAAGCCTGTGACCTCAGGTTTTGAACCTGGGACCTCAGCCAGATAAGTTTTTATTGTGAATATGAGATTGATAACACAATTTATTTAGTTCAGGCTTAGTGAAAGTAGAATATGACATTGACATGTCTTTTATTTTTGTTCAGTTTACTTCTAATTTTATTCTTGGATTTAATATAGGATGTCTCCATGACTATGATAAGAGCTATTGAAAGATACTAATTGAAAAAACTCTCTTTGAATTAATTTGAATTGAACTTAAATGGTCGTATTCTGACTTTTCTCCAGGCTCAAGTGTGAATGTTTTTTTTTTTGTTCTATAAACATTGTTAGGTTCAAATTCAGCACTACTACTTTCTCAGTAATTGTGACTGACTTGTATCATCTGATCTAAGTGTATACAATTCTCTGGGCTTCAGTTACTTCCAAAGTAATGTGGACATCATGGATTTTTTAGGAATGCCAGACATTCTAAATGTATGAAAAGTGTCTTCTTTCAATTTGTCTCCTTATAGTGTATTATACAATAATTTAACCTCTCAGAAGATTTTGAAGGAAACTTTGAACAGGATAGGAATTGAGGGTCATCCTCCAGCATCTGCAAGCTCGTTACTCCACAACTTCCAAATCCTACTTTTGATAGCAAGAAAATTTTACATGGCTGAAATATATATATTTGGTATTCATTTAATATTTGGTTCATTCTCTTTGTAGTTTATTTTTATTAGTCTTTTTTTCCCTATTAATATTACTTTTCTTTTACATGTGTTTATACATAGCTCTGTGCGTATTTGTTCTATTCTAAATTGAGAGTGCTGAATGGCCCAGAAAATGTATCTAAAGAGCCAGAAGTCCTCATTTTTTAAAACGTATCATTATTTTTTGGACTATAAAACCATAGTAGTTTACATTACTGTCTTATTTAAAGTGACTTCGTGCATACTGAGCATACTGCAGGTCACAGATACTGCTTCATCTGCCTACTTACTGGAGAGGGTAGCCGGGTTTGTTTTCACTTTCATTTATACTCTGTTTCAAGACGTGAAAGCAATCCATTTTCCTCTCGCCTCCATCTGCTTCCCTCGCCCCCTCTTCCTTTGCTCACAGCATGGCAACAAGAGTTACAGCTTAGCCTGTTTTGCTTGTGGAACTGTGCCAGAAGCAGTTTTGAAGGTGTTTTAAAAATGAAGACATCTGGCAGCTGGCATACTTACAATTCATTTCCCAAAGACAAGTTGCACGCTGCTGGAATTTTCAACTGAAGGTCACACACCAGGTAAGAAGCAGTCAGGTGGAGCTGGTGCCTAGGAAGCCACACACAGAAAAACTGTGAGCTCTGTGAAGTTGGGTGACCTAAATCAAGAAGCATGTGTTTTTCTTTTTCACCCCTCACCCCTTTGTCACTAGACCCCTTTAAAAGAAGGAAGAGGAGAAAAAATCCAAGCCAAGGAAATTGACGGTTTTTGTTTGCCAGTCAAGTACCTATCAGATGAGGCCAATCTGAAATCCCTGCTAAATTTTTCATTCATCACATAAAGCTTTGCATTCAGACCTTCTGATGTATGAATCCAAACCTAAGGAGTATTAGTTCTTCACAGAGGATAGTATCTCTAAAGTGATTCCACAAAGTAATTCGTACTGCAACATTAGTTCTCATTCTCCTTGTGGGTGGCTTTAGGTTGTTTTTATTTATACGGAATTCCATTACTAGGTAAAAGAGAAACAAAATATAGATTATGGACAGCATATATAATCTCCAATAAGAAATATCAAAAGTGAGTTGGGAAAGTGAAAAATGTAGATCGTTGGAAATAGTTGCATTTTCAAAATACAGTTTGGTGTGTGTGTTTTGGTAGCAGAGGGCAAGGACTTAATTTATTCTTTCTAACATTCAATTTTTAAAATTAAGTAAATGGTACTTTGGAGGTGAAATAAAATTAAAGTAAATAAATGTCAGGAAATATGCATATAAACATATTAAAATATAACCTAACAATCTGGAAAGCAGGGCTTGTTACACATTTTTTTATTGGTGGGAATATTATTAAGATTTTCTCAATATATTTTACTGAGCACCTACTACAACAAATTTTATGGCACATATACTACAAATAAGGTACTCCAATTCAAGTATAAAAGGAAATTGCAATCAAATTCCTTAAACTCCATTTTAATTTTGTATTGAAAATGTGTATTATATTAATATTCATTGATAAAAACAACTAAATGCCTGACATTTGAATAATTATGAAGAGTACATGAATTGCTTTATATTTATGGTGTGGGGGTTTTTTCCCTTTGAAAATAGTTTTGTAAATTACATAGCAAGGTGAGTATCGTTGTCTCTGCTTTGTGAATTATATAGGGTTAGTGACTTATCTAAACATGTATAACAAATAAGGGATAGAAACACTTTCCTGACTCAATGCTTTGTCTAACACACCCTACTGGAAGAGATGGTTATGTGCTCTTTGTTATTACTATTGATACTAAAATATAATAGTGAACTTAGATGGTATAATCTAGGGCTTTAGTTTCACATTTTAGGTTTTAGGTTATTCATTCATTTTAGGTTATTATTTGTTCAGCTAACACTGAACAAATCCATATGCTTAATACTATGATAGATGCTGGGTCTACAACTAAAAGTAAATCATTATATATAGTAAAATAAGAAATTAAAAATTATCACATATATATGCATTCCAGGAACATACCAGGCACACTCTTGCATTGGAGCATTGATACTGCTGTTGTCTTTGCTTTGACTACTCTTCCCCAGAAATCCACATGGCTCATTCCCTCACTATCATCAAGTCTCTCCTCAAATGTCACCTTCTCGATTGAACAATGCATAATTCTAAATTCAGCCAAATGAGCACCAAATGTGAGAATGGGATAAAAGCATGTTAAGAAATCCATTCAGAAAGAAATGTTTTAAAAAGTGCTCAAGGGAAACAAGAAGAGCCTGACCAGGTAAGGTGGTGGCACAGTGGACAGAGCATCAGACTGGGATGTGGGAGGACCCAGGTTCCAAACCCCAAGGTTACCAGCTTGAGTACAGGCTTATCTGGCTTGAGCATGAGCTCACCAGCTTGAGTGCTGGGTCGCTGGCTTGAGCCCAAGATTGCTGGCTTGAGCAAGGGGTCACTCTATCTGCTATATCCCCTCCCACCCAGGTCAAGGCACATATAAGACAGCAGTCAATGAACAACTAAGGTGCCGCAATGAAAAATTGATGCTTCTCATCTCTCTCCCTTCCTGTCTGTCTGTCCCTATCTGTTCCTCTCTCTGTCTCTATCAAAAAGTAAATAAATAAATAAAGGAAACAATAAGAGTTTAGGAGACAGAAAGACTTTGAATACCAAAAATAAGTGAAGAGACCAGTAAGATATATGGATGAGTATAGTGAGTATGGATCCTTAAAGTTATATAAAAAATTTAAAATACTAATAATATGTAACTAAATTCCAAATATTTTCAACATAAAATTTTAAGGTGAAGCCAATGTCAGTGAAGGGTAAATGATAGAATGCTGCAGTTTATTCTCTTTTACTAGGAAAAAGTATATACATTTGAACATCGAAGTTAAAAGATTTATGACTAACCAATACAGAAATAGAAACAGAATACATAATTTTTAAGTCTCTGGGAAATAAAAAGAATGGAGAAAATTCAATCAACTCCCAGAAAACATAAAGAAAAAAATAAATTATTTGTCTTAAAAAAAGGTAAATATTAAATATTTAATAGTGGAAATATTTGCAAATATTTTAATAATCATAATAAATGCAAATGTTAATTGTTCTATTAAAAGGCAGTGATTGTTAGATTTTCTTTTAATCTGACTACTTACTATTTGCCAGAGACACTTCCAAAACAAAATGACACAGCATAATTAAAATAAAGGGATGGACAGCAATATTTCAGAAAGATGCTAATTAACAAAGAGAAAGACCAGTTAACGCAATATTAATATAACACAAATAAGATTTGGAGGCCAAGTGATTAACTTGGGCAAAGAGGAAGATTTCAAGTTATAAACAGAACAATCTATCAAAATACAAAGATCACAAATTTTATGTACCAAGCCATCCAGGTTTGATATATATGAAATAAAAGCTATTAAAAATGCAAGATGTTGTTATAATCTTAGAGAATTTAGTATCTCTCTCAAAATTTGATGATTAAAATAGCAAAATAATAATGTTACATAAGGTTTTAATATTATAACAAAATATGTATCTATGCATATACATATCTAACAAATAGCAAGTACATATTTATTTGGAAATACAAGTACATTTTTATTTTTTTAACTTACCATATATTATGCCTCAGGAAACAATCTGAATAAGTTTCCAAGAAAAACTAAAATTACACAGACATGCATTGACTTCAACAAAATTAGAAATTCATGAACTGATAGCTAGAAACAGTCTAACCATGTAGCTAGAGTTTTTTAAAATCCTTTAAGTAATTACTAAGTTAAGAAGAAATTATAAAATATATACAAGTGAATATATTGAAGACACTATATTAAAAATGTGTGGTATATTCAGAGATAAATATGTAGCAAAATATTAAAAGAATAGTGTTTCAAGAAAAGATAATATACAAATATAGAAATCTATGTAATTCACTCTAGTAACACTAAAGAAGACAATAATATGGTCATCTCAATACATTCTAAACTTATTAAAAATAAAATTAGGCCCTGGATGGTTGCTCAGTGGATATAATATTGGTCAGGCATATGGACATCTGGGGTTTGATTTCCAGTCAGGGTACACAGAAGAATTAGCCATCTGCTCTCTCCTCCTCCCTCTCCCCCTTCTCTGCCTCTTCCCCTTCTGCAGGCAGTGGCTCAGTTGGTTTGAGCATGGCCTAGGGTGCCCAGGATAGCTAGATTGGTCCAAGCACATCAGCTTCAGGCACTAAAAATAGCTTAGTACTCAAGTATCAGCCCAAGGTGGGGTTGCTGGGTGGATCCCAGTCGAGGCACATGGAAGAGTTTGCCTCTCTATCTTCCCTCCCCTCACCTAAAATAATAATAATATTAATAATAATAATAATAAATTAAACAATATATTTTTGCTAAAATTTTTAACAAGCTAGGAAAAGAGGTAAACCTCCTCACTTTAATAATGAATACTTCTGTCTTCATCTCACATACTTCAAAATCAGTAATGAAACACTGGAAGTATTTCCATCAAAGTCAAGAGTATGTCTCATTGTCCAAGACTCTACTGGCTGCCCAAGGCAATGCAATAAGAAATAATAATTATGATACTTATAATAATATATTAAGTAATAGATGAAAGTTAGAAAATAAGGAAATAAAAATTATGATCTATAAATATGATTTTATACTTTGAAAATCCAAAAGAAATAACTAAAAAAGTTATTAGAACTGATAAAAAAAAGTTTAATACACTAACATGACTGAAAAAATGCATAGTTTTTCTATATACAATAATAACCAATTAGAAAATATCTTGAATATTGTTCACAATTACAAAAAAGTAAAAATCCCACAAAATATGTGGGACATTAACTTCTGTTCCTGTATGTACTCTGAGTGGAGATCAAACCAGCAACCTTGCACTTCAGGTCCATGTTCTAACCAACTGAGCTATCTGGCCAGGATGACATTAACTTAATATACAAGATTTATATGAAGAGAAAGTAGTAAAACATTGCCTCAGTAATGGATGGAATTACTCAATATAGTAAGTCCAGCAATCTCCCTCAAATTAATCTATAATTCAATGCAAAGCAAAATAAAAACACTTAAAAGCTCATTCCAAAATATATCTGGAAGTGAGAATACTCAATGAAGGAAAGAAATGAAAGTAAAATATTTTCTAAAACCTTATAAAATATCACAGCATGTTATGAAATTAAAAGAGCTTGATATTGGGACAGACAAATAAATAAATAAATAATAGCATGGATGGAGAGTCCAGGAACTAAATTTAAAATATTATAAAGGGTTTATTTTAAACCATTAAATATGAGAATGAATATGTACATGTATTTTTTTTTGAGAGGCAGGGAAAGAGAAACAGACAGGAACATCAGCTGTCCCTGTATGTGCCCTAACTGGGGATCAAACCAACAACCTCTTGCTTCCAACCAACGTTCCAACAAACAAAGCTATCCAGCCAGGGCTTAATTTTCTATTGATTGATTGACTGTTAGAGAGACAGAGAGAGGAAGGGAGAAAGAGGGGAGGGAGTAGGGAGACATTCATTTATTGTTCCACTCAGTGGTGCATTCATTGGTTATTTTCCATGTCTGCCCTGACTGGGGATCAAACCAACCTTGTTGTTTGGGACCATACTCAACCGACTGAACTAACTGGCCAGGGCCGAGAAACTTTTTTAATAATATTAGAGTAAGATAGACCTAGTTAAAATAAAACATAAAAGCTAAAAGCCAAATAATTGATAGATTTGAATACATAAAATTAAAAATTTACGTATATCCCAATAAAAATCTGCAGAGAAAGTTGTAACAAGTAATAGGTTGGGAGGAAATATTTGGATTATACATATAACAAAGGATTTTATACAGAATGTATGAAGAACTAATGATTAACAGGAAAAAAATAAACAACCCAATGGGCAAAGCATACTACCAGGCAGTTTTAAAAAGAGGAAGCATAAATGGTTAATTAACAAATAAAAATGTTTCACCTCCATAGTTGTTAGAGAAATGAAAATTAAAACAAAAATGAGATATAATTTTTCAGTCATCATATTGGTAATTTTTTGAAATTACTAAATTCTAGTATAGTCAGGAGAAAGTGAGGAAATGAGTAATCTAATATAATAAACTTTCAATTTGAGATGTCTGCAGTGAGCACTGCTGGCCACCTCTCCAGCATTTCCTCCCTCTAGAGCCCCATTTCTTCAGTATTGCCCCTTCCCTCCACCACCCTTCTGCCTCAAGGGAAACTAATCTCATCCTCACCTCTAAAATGGGTCTGATTGAACCAGTGGTCATCTCAGCCCCTGATCACTCATTCAGAGTTGGTCAAAACTCTGGACCATGAGAAAGGCAAGGAGAATTTTGCTTGAAATTTTCAGAAAAATTCTTCCTCACTCCTAAGAAAATCAAGAATCCAGTCTTACTTTCTCCCACAAGACATGAGCAAGGAAGAAGAGAGTACCGACATTTCTCCCACCACTGGAATTCTTATATGCACTAATAATTTTCCTACCATGTGCCAAGTAATGTTCTAGGTGCTAGGAACACATCGTTTATAAAACAGACAGAATTCACTGCTCATAAAACAGTCTACTTGGAAAAAATAGGAACAAAGAAAACAAATAAATATAATAGATAGTCTGACAAATATGAAAGCAGGAAAAGGGGATTAAAAATGTTGCAATACAATTTATATGACAGTCAGAACAGGGCTCCCTGAAAGGAGGATGCTTGAGCAAAATCTTGAAGGAGGGAGGAAAGCCATGTTCGCATACGAAAGGAGAAGATTCCAGAAGGCAGAAAAAGTCAGTGCCAAGGCACAGAAACGCTAGTGTGCCTGGCAAGTTCAAGGAAAGCAAGAAGCCCTGTGGGGCTGGATCAGAGCGAACAAGGAACAGAAGAGTGGGTGATAAGGTCAGAGAGATGAGAGGGGGCCAGATGTGTGGGGCCTTGTAGAACATTATAATGGCTTTGGGTTTTGCTCTGAATGAAATGAGAAGCCATGGAGGGTTTAGAGGGGCAACATGGTCTCAGTTTCATTATAGCAAGATGTCTGGTTGCTAGTTTGGCTGGACTATAAAGGAATAAGGGAAGAGCTAGAGAGAGTAGTTAAAGAGTTCACTGTGGGATTCAGAAAGCCTCGACTGCGGCTTGGACCAGCGTGGTTCAGCAGAGTGGGGGGTGGGGGTGGAAAATTAGTTAAATTCTGGTTATATGTTCAGAGTAGGGCCAGAACGATTTGTTGGTAGACAAGATACAGGTTGTGAGGAAAAAAAAAAAAGTCAAGAAAGACTCCAAAGTTTTGAGCCTAAGCAACTCTTGAGAATGGAGTTGCCCTTAACTGAGAAGGGAAGCTGGTTTGAGATGGGCGTGGGGAGAGATCTGGGGTTTGGTTCAATGTTGTTAAGTCCGAGATACTCATGTCTCAATGTGAAGACATCAAGGAGGCATTCTGATGTTCAAGTCTGGATTTCCTGGGAACATTGGTTTGGAAGTAAATATTGGGGAGTTGTCAGAATTCACTTTTCACTGAAATTCCTGAGAATTTTGACGAGATCACCAAAGGAGTGAAGAGAGAGAGAAAGAAAGTAATTGAAGATTTAGGAAACTCGGCAAGGAGGAACAGGCAGGAAGGAGCCCCGGAGAAGGTAAGGAAAAGATCTGGGGAAGCCTGGTGTCCTGAAAGCAAGTGAAGAAAGTGTTTTAAGGAGGACGGAGCAGTCAACCGAGTCAAATGCTGCCAGTGACTCAGCTATACTTACTGGCTAAGGTAAAGGCTCTGGAGCCATTCTGCCAGCTTTCATCTATCCATAAAAGGCTCCTGTTCATATGGTTATTGTGTGGCCTATGTGTCTAAATTCCTTTAACGCACTTAGAATAGTACATACAGTGCAATAGTGCCCAATTCTGTTTTTTCCTTTAAAAAAAAAAATTTGGATGACATCGCTGTGCAAAACGATACAGGTTTCAAATGTACAACTCAATATAACTCAATATAACACCATCTGCACACTGCATCGTGCACTCGCCACCCCAGGCAAAGTTTCTTTCCATCCCCATTCCATCCCCTCCTTCCCCATACCCCTCTCCCTCTGGCTCTCCCTGCTGTCTGTGTCTGTGTGCTATGTATATGTACATTTGGCATCAGAAGGGAGTGGGTGAGGGGATTGGAAGAAAGAAGGTGAAATGCCCAGTTTTAATGGCAGCTGTAGATATTATTTTTGTTGGAAATTTTTATTACTTTTTTCTTCCAGTTTTATTGAGATATATTTGATATATAGTAGTGTATATACAGCATAATAACTTGACTTACATATATTGTGAAATGATTACCATAGTTAAGTTTAGTTAGCATTTATCATCTCATATACATAGATACACACATGCACACAAAGAGAAAAACGTGTTTTTCGTTTGTGATGAGAACTCCTATGATCTTTTCTCTTAACATTCAAATATATCATACTAGCTATGCATATTATTACTTTTATTAGTGACAAGAAGTAGTAGGAGGAGAAAGAATAAGGAAAGAACTGAGATTTGACCATTGACTTTAGCAAAGTGGAGGTCATTTGTGACATTGACAAGGAGCAACTTGGGTAGAATGGTGAGAGCAAAAGTTGGTTTAAGGTGATGTCAGGTCCAAAAGAAAATGGCAGTAGATGAACTGTAGACAAGTAAGTAGAACATACTTGTTCTATGAATAGTTAAAGAGAGTGCCTCCTTGATGTCTCCACATTGAGACATGAGTATCTCGAACTTAATATGCTATGAAAATATGTAAGAAAAACTTTTTCTTCAAAAAGAAAAGAGGAGCGGAGAAGTAAGTAGTTATAGACAGAAGTTTGATAAGAGAGGTTTTTTAATTATAGGAGAAATGCCAGGTTTTAAATAGTAAGTGTATTCATTTTAAACAGACCTGAACCAGAGCTTGGTCTCAGAGGCGTCAGTTTACATGCTTGCTGGTAACAGGGAGGTGGAGGGGTGTGCAGTGCTGTAGAGGAACTGTGCACCCATCACCTCACGTCATATGTGCCTGTTTGTTAATCTGTATCTCTCACATATATGGCCTTTAGAAAGGGTCCTTGTTTTATTCTCTGCTAGATCTCATATCACCTGGAACAGTACCTAGTACTCAGTAGGCATTTAGTAAATATTTGTTAAATGAAAACTTATTTCCAGTGAAAATTTGAGACCTGTTAAATAAATTGTTTGCCTATCTCATTATGTTATAGAGTTGGATCTAATACTAGAATCTCTTGGTTCCTAGTACAGTGAACATTCCAGAATCAGAATGGGTTTTAGCATTTACATCCTGCTCTTCAAATGAGTATTAAAGACAGTTACACCTATTTCAAAAGCTGAAATGAGACAGAAGAAAATGGAACAACTTCCCACTTCTTTTCGACTTTATCCTATGTCACTGCAAACACTATTTTTATTCTGTTGAAAAGTTGAATTTTGTTGATGTGGCTCTTAAATAATTAAAACTTAGAAGACAAAACTAGTCATTGTTGAACAATACAAACAAAAATAATTTTTTTTTAAATCTCTGCAAATCTTGACCTTTTTCCTATTGCACACATTGTCTATGTATTTTCCAAGATTGCAACAATTGAAAACTTGCAAACATGGTTCTTGCAGGAATATGCTATGAAAATATGCAGAGTTAGGATGACAGTTAGAGAGAGTGAGGCACCCTAGGGCAAAAGCCCTGAGCAGACGAGAGTCCAGAGGCCTCTCTGACCCGTACTGGAAATAGTGCATGCTAGAGACAGCAAAACAGCAGGATAGGATTCAGCAACAAAAAAATGTTTAGGCTCTCAGAACAGAGATTAGAAGTCAGCATGTTCCTTGTCCTTTACTTCACCCCCTAAAAAGTTCTTTCTGCTTCCTTGAGTTTTTTATATTAGCTAATAAATATCTGAGTAAGGCTGGGGATGGGGCTTCAGTCCTTGGGTTTGCTGACTGGTGGGCTGTTGCCTCCCCTCAGCCCCTGAGAACATTTCATCTGGTTTCCAGGTAATTCATTGTTGCCACAAGTAGTGTTCCACGTGAGGAACGGGAACCAAAAGAAAGGTTTGCTATTCTGAGTAGTTTATTGTCCCCATCACAATTTCTTGAGGCAAAAGGTTAAAGTATGTGTAAATGTAGCAGATACTTCTACAAAGCTCACCAGGAATAGTACCTTTTATGCAATTAGAAATGACCTTGAACATCTTGTTCCTTGGTTCAATAAATTATATACAATATAAGATTGAAAGGTTAAGAGAAGAATTGTATCTCTCTGTAGTATTTACTCCTTGATGTTCAGTGATATTATTAAGTAGCAATGACCCATCTTTATTCATATATAAAAATTTCACTGCATATGTATATATCTTTCATACCATGTAAAACATGGCAAACGTTTGGTTTTTTTTTGTTGTTGTTTTTTTTTGCACATACATAAATTGGAACTTTTAACACTAGATGGAAGAGGATTGATTTTACTCTTATTACATCAAATTTTATAGTTCTGTTATAAATGTTTTATAGTTCTGTTAAACTTCATAACTACAAAATTGAAATATAGAGCTACTTCATATTGCTAGAAAAAGTTTTATAGTTCTGTTAAACTTCATAACTAACTAGAATTGGAGAACTATTTTTAGAATGGCCAGGGACTATAAAATGAAACTAATTCATAAATGTCTCCATTAATTATAGAGAGATTACTAGACTATTTCTACAAAAATATACAAAGTATGCCTAAATCCACATAAATGGAGACATGTAATGGGCCTATATATGGAAGTTAAAAATTAGGTCTCCCCTCATGGACATGGACAAGAGTGTGGTGGTTACCAGGGGGACGGGAAAGGAGGAAAGGGAGAAGGTGAGGGAGGAGGGGCATAAAGAAAACCAAATAAAAGGTGACAAAGGACAATTTGACTTTGGGTGATGGGTATACAACATAATCACGAGTCAAAATGATCTGGAGATGTTTTCTCTGAATCTATGTACTCTAATTGATCAATGTCACCCCATTAAAATTAATTGTCTAAATAAAATTTTTTTAAAAATTGGGTCTCCCCAATCATGTGTCCCTCTCACTAAGTTTCTGAAAAGCATAGCATTGTAAAATAAGACAAGTAGTTTGCTAGATTTTTTTTTTTTCATCTTAAAAGTGGCCTCATCCTTTGACCCAAGAAAATCTCACTTCTGGAAGACTGCTACATGGAAATAACAAAAAGGAAGAAAAATGCTACATGTTTGAAGATGTCCATTGCTGTGGGGTTTTTTATATAATTTTAGAGCTGGGGAAAAACCTAGATGTCCAACAATAGGGAGATGTTTAATATAATTGGAGTCTAGCTACTTAATACAACATGTAATCATTAAATGTATAGTATAAAATATTCATTGTATAGAAATATGCTTTTAATCTGTGCGTTTTTCATTAAACAGTTCAATCTCAATTTAGTTCTTGTCATGCCCCTATATATATTTAACTGTGTAAATGCTACCTGGACTTAAGGATAGGAAAATAGACAAGTAGCACCTTTTATAAAATTTTGTCTTAAAAATGCTTAATCCTGTCTGGTTGAGCCACGTGATACATTGATAAAGACTTTTAGACTCCCAAGGTAATTATAAGTCACACCTACCAATCACTATTCAGGTTCATGTATTGAAACTAGCCTTATGAAGCAGAGAAATTTAGCTTATTGATAGTGGGTATTTTCCTACCCTTTTCAAGTCATTTAGGAATTCTTTTTCAAGCAATATGAAGTAGCTCTATATTTCAGTGCACATCTTTGCTATAGAAACATGATTTTCGGCTTTGCAGCCCAAGTATGCGTTCCATGTATGAATAGGAGTCTTTGTGCAACAAGAGTAAAGTCATCAGCTTCTATGCTATGAAGAAGAAATGTTCATCTTCTAATGTGCATATATGTAAGCCCTTGCTTTAAAATCAGTCCCCTTAAATGGCACTGAGTATGCTTCTGTGTATTACACATCAATGTCCATTAATTGCATGAAGAGAACCAAAATTCCAATGGCAAAATCTGTAAAAGTAGATACAAAGAAAAGTGGAAGCATCTGTTTAATATATACGACATTAGAATTTAATTTTACCTCTATGATGCTTTTGTGTGGCTGCAGTGTTAGAGCGGAGCACATAAGCGTAGCCGTGCAGTGTCAGCAGGTGCATGCCACCAAATTACTGCTTTTAATTTGCATATTCATCTGCTAAGAAGCATGTCATTATCATATCAAAGGGATACTAAGCAACATCTAACTTGGAGAGATGTGGCATAGTTTCAATAGGAGCAATTAATGCAAGATGAGGACTCTTTCTGTCATGTCTCCAGGGCTAGCTGTAATCGGGCTGATTATTGGATACCAATAAGACCAGGCCCAGTTGGCACAGAATGAGAGAACTGGAAAGGGAGCCTGCTTGTCCTCTCCACTGTATGCTTGATGGCAACATGATGCTCTGGTCACTCAAACAAATCCTGTTCTTGTTATAGACACTGTTTATACGCACTCATCTATTTCAGTTGTCAGAAAATGACCAAATTCAGTCCAAATGTAATCATGTATTTAAAAAGAGAGAGAATGATCTGGACTCTGGACTTTAGAGGTCATGTAAAGGCAATATGAAAGATATTGTTCACAAATAATGGATTTTAGTTAGTACTTAGGTAATTTAATTCAAACAAATATCTTCCTTCTTCAAACATTTATTGATCACCTATGTATATGTCAGTGTCAAGTGATGAAGATGCAGACACAAACTAGTCACTGTCCCTAATCTCAATGAATTGCAGATGAGCAGGGGAGACAGTCAGCCATTGAAACCAAACAAAACATGAATAACATTCTCTTTCTAACTGAACTTAAGAAATGTCGCCAATGTGCAAAGCCATCTTTTGATATGACAGTAAGGACATGTGGTATCATCTCTTTTTAGGAAAGCCATTAAGAACAGGATTTTTTTAGTTTAGTTTTAGAAATGATCTCATTTTTTCTCCTCTTGATGGTAGTTAAAAACAATGTACAAATTTGAACATTTGGACATTGAAAGTATAGATTTTTTAAATTATCCTATCATTTCTCAAATTTTCATTGGATGCATTTGTATAAGTAAATGTTTTTAACAAGCAGAACCATTAGTAGGTTGCTTGGCATGGTGTCCAGGGTGGATGGTACACACATACACTTTTATTAATTTATTCAAAAATATTTTGTGAAAACTCACTATGGCCCAGCACTGCTCTGAGCACTAGGAACACAGCTGTAAACAGAATGGCCAAGGGTCTGCCCCCAGGTTTATATTCACATATGCTCCTCTTGGTGAGAGTATGCACCACCACAAGCTGATGGGAAGCTCAGACATTCATTCAACAGGTATTCATTTAATAAACACCTTACATGTACCAGGCTAGGGAAATGAAAGGGATATATAGAAAGCTTACCTCAGAAACTACAAACCAGCAGTGAGTACAAAAATAATAATAATAATAATAACTTCCAAATGATCAACTAGCTTATGTGAAACAAAACTTAAAAATAAGAAGGTATCCACCTGACCTGTGATAGTGCAGTGGGTAAGGTGTCAACTTGGAATGCTGAGGTTGCTGATTCAAAACCCCGGGCTTAACTGGTCAAGGCACATACAAGAGGCAGCTGCTGCAAGGTGCTGTTTCCTGCTCCCCTTCACTTCTCTCTATCTCTACTCTCTCTAAAGTCAGTAAATAAAATTTTTTTAAAAATAAGAATGTATCCTTTTATGGTTGTTCAATCTTCCAAGTAGTTTCAGACATCAACCAGTTAACTCAATTTATTCACCAACCCTCTTATCAATTGCTGTTAAAATTTTAAGGATACAGCATTGGACTGTAGTAAGCATCAGATCCAACCAAGCACTATGGGTGCATTGTCTTATCTAATACACAGAGATATCCTCTAAGCTGTGTACCAATACACTGAATTTGCTGATAAGGAAACCGTGACCCCAAGAGTTAATGTTTCCCAGGGTCACAGTTGGTAAATAGTTGGTAGGATTGGAACTCAGAGTTTTCTGCTGCCAAATATGGATTGTATTCACAATTCTTTATAACTCAGCATTCAATATCCTAGTCTAATCTATTTTGTGGCAATGAATTTGAATGTCAGAACTAACTTACATGATTAAAGCTAATTATTTTGAGCAATAACAATACTTTCCAGTAAGACTCTTTTACTTTTTTGTGGTGGAAGATATGGATTAAATGTATACTATATCAAAACTACTGGTTGAAAATGTAAACAAATGAACAAAAATAGTCTTTTTTACCTATATGTTATTGTTCTGATTGACTTTTTCACCAAGTGGAGAGGACCTCTTTTCTTTTCAATTTATGCTGAGAATTGTGGACTCAGAGTTTTTGTTTTGTTTTGTTTAAATGGACTGTTCAGTAGAGTTGAAAGAGCTTGTTGAGTTGAATAAGAAGACCTCAGTTTAAGTCCTGGTTGTCTGTGGAAGATACTTAACTGGTAAGGGCTTCAGTCTTCTTTTCTATAAAATGAGGAATTTAATCTTTATGCTAGCTTAGGTTGCTTCAATGACTAGCTTTTTATGATTCTATGCAAAGGAGCTAGCAAAGGTTCTACTTCAAATATGGTACAGAAAATATCTGAATAGCCCAAGCACCTTAAATCCTTCTTTCCTATGAAAAAATAAAATTGTTCACGTTTTTAACTAATACATTTAGGCATAACATCAGTAAATGGTAATTGTTAAGTGTTACCTTTTCACAAAAATTGACTGCATTAAAGCACTGAATGTTTACTTATTTTTTGTTACAAAGAAGGAGAGAGGAAAGGAGGAAGAGAAGGAAGGAAGGAGATAGAAAGGAAGAGAGAAAGGAAGCCAGACTTGGGTGCATGCATGTTACGATGTCTCATAGGTAACAGTCATAGGTATATGATGTAACAAATACATGCACAACATGTTTTACATAACATACAAACATACATGTATGTTACATATACACAAATGATCATGTTGACAACTTCTTTAAGTTTTATGATTTTTTCTTGCCTTAGAAAAATGAGGAAATGTTACCCTTCAACAAGTTTATATTCCCAGTAGCTATGGCATCCTTCCTCTGAATGAAATGATGGATTCTACAAATGCTAGAGTTAATATAGAAAGTTTATTTATTTAGTTCTCCTGTTCTGTTAACAGGAGTCAGCTTTATGAATCAATCATACATTGACTGAACTTATAACTATTTATATTTTTAACTGTAACTATATTATGTATCAACTGTTAAGTCGAATATCATTGAATTATCAACTGCTCTGGGCATTTGGAGATTTTCTAATTGATTTGTATAAGCCTGCATTCACAGGAGAGGCCTTTGATATCACTCTGTTGTTTTCAGGATACCTTAATTCAGATCTAAACTTTAATCTCACTAAGAAAAACTTCAGTCACACACACTACTCTCTCCCAGTCTTGATACAACTTCCCAAACTTCAATAGATGTAATTGTAGGCATCAAATAAATACTAAATATTTAAAAATTTTTAAATTGTTTTTTTAATTCATAATTGATAGAGGAAGTTTTTGTGTCACCTATTATCTTAATGACCTTTAGTGGTAATGAGTTTCTGAGCAAGTCCATTCACAAACCTGTCACCTCCATGTTTAGCTGCTACAGTGCGGAAATGAGACCCTCGATGCTCTTACTGAGAGAATTCAAAGTACACCTCCACCTGATGTAAATAAGGGATGCTGGTATAATGTAAGCTTTTTAGAATTCTTAGGGAAGATAAAAAAAGCCATTTCCATTTATGTATATATGTATGTGTTAGCAACAGTGAAGCTAAGTGGTAGTATTGGATACAAGAGAATAAGAAAATGTGGTGTTGTTTAGAAGAAACTAAGCTTTATTGGTACAATTCAAATGGTCAAAGATAACATTCATTTGTCCCAAAAAGAAAAATCAAACATTAAAAATGTTAAGTGATCACTCTAATAAATTACTGAGAATGAAATTGAAGAAAGAATTCTAATATCACACATCAGATTTACTCTTGATAAGGGGAGGGGAGAGATGACTAGAGCAAGATATGAAAAGATGCTCGAAGTCACTGGTCATCAGAAAAATGCAAATTAAATCCACAATGAGATATCACCTCACACCTGTCACTATTACCAATAAATCAATAAACATTGCTGGCGAAAATCTGGAGTAAACGTGCACTGTTGGTGAGAATGAAGATTGGTGCAGCCATTGTTGCAAGCAGTATGGAATTACCTCAAAAAATTAAAAATGGAACTGCCCTATGACCAGTAATTCCACTTCTGGGAATATAGCCAAAGAAACCTGAAACACTAATTTGAAAGAATACATGCACCCCTGTGTTCATTGCAGCATTACTTACTATAGCCAAATTTTGGAATCAGTCCAAGTGCCCATTAGTAGATGAGAGGATAAAAAAGCAGTGGTACATTTCCACAATGGAATACTACTGAGCCATAAAAAGAGGGAAATTTTACCTTGCGCAACAGCGTGGGTGAACCTGGAGATTATTATGCTAAGTGAAAATAAGCCAGTTAGAGAAAAACAAGCACCATATGATTTCACTCATATGTGGTCTCTAGTGAACAAAATAAACCAACAAGAATAGAAAGTTGGTAGCATATATGTGTGTGTGTGTGTGTATGTGTGTGTGTGTGTGTGTGTGTGTGTGTGTGTTTTGTTTTGGCTGCTTTAAAAGTAGGAAAATTTCTTACTTAAAATCTCTAGATTTCTTTCTTTAAAAAAAAAACACAAAAAACAAGAAACAAACAAAAACAAACCAAGGAAGGTCTGGAAGTACTAACCTGTATTCCCACCTGACACTTGGCAGGAACTAAGCAGTGGGTGTCCTCTTTAGATTTTAGATTTTAGTCTCTCGTATTTTGCCACTGTCCCCACCAGCCCCTCTATATTACACCCAAACTGCTTAGGTACATGATCTCTTGGTGGCTTTTGAGTGTTCAACCCCTGATGTGCTAAGCATTACTCTGGGCCACGTCTTTTATTTTGGTAATCCTTGGAAATATCCCAAGAGACAGGTAACGTATTAACATTTTGCAGACAAAGAAACCGAAGCTCTGGGTGATTAGATAATTTGCAGAACTGCTCGCCTAAGAATTAGATTTCTCGGTAAATAATACTTTAAGGATTAGAAAAGTTTAGACCAGCCATTCTTAAACTTAACTGCATATTAGAATCACCTGAGAAGCTTAAAAAAAGTGTGGGCTTTATCTCAGGCCTTATAAATCAGAAACTCTTGAGGAGGCATGGGTAATTTTTTTTTTAATTTCTCAGCTGAGCCTGACCAAGTGGTGGCGCAGTGGATAGAGCTTCGGACTGGGATGCGGAGGGTCCAGGTTTGAGACCCTGAGGTCGCCAGCTTGAGCGCAGGCTCATCTGGTTTGAGCAAAGCTCACCAGCTTGGACCCAAGGTCACTGGCTCAAGCAAGGGGTTACTCGGTCTGCTGTAGCCCCATAGTCAAGGCACATGTGAGAAAGCAATCACTGAACAACTAAGGTGTCACACGAAAAACTGATGATTGATGCTTCTCATCTCTCTTTATTCCTGTCTGTCTTTCCCTATCTATCTCTCTCTCTGACTCTCTCTCTATCTCTGTAAAATAAATAAATAAATAAATAAATAAATAAATAAATAAATAAATAAATAAAAAATTCTCAGCTGATTTTGAAATACAGCCAGGGATACAAACCCCTTGTTTAGGTATCAAAACACAAGATGATTTCCAGTTTGTTCTTAATTCTAATTTTTAATTAGTTGTGTCCATGAAAAACAGAGTTCAGCACAAATGGCATTACAAAAAAAAAGCACTTATTTAATGTTTTACTTTTGAAAATGCGTATTGTATTGTTATGGACAAACCATTAGCAAACCACCTAAAATGAGTTTGATCTGACCAAATGCTACTCGGGGCTTGAATAGCCCTGTTTGTCAAGGGACTGAAACAAAGCAAATATTTGCATTCTGGTGCCTGTGTGCTGTGTGTGTCAAGTATCTTCACACAGCTAAGTTTCAACACTGCACACAGGAGGCCCGGCCAAGCCTCTGACTGCCTTGAGCAATTAAGTTTTAATATAGGTCTTATGGGAAAAGCTTGTTTTTTTTCTGATTCCTTAGTCCTGTTATGGGTACAACATGGAAAGCTCAGTTTGACCAATCAGTCCAAAAAATAATGAAATTGGTTGTTTGGTTACTTTTTAAAAAATAAGGAATTGGACTTTGGTTTGATTATCTCAGGCGGATTGTATGTGTAAACCATCTACAATGTTAATGCTATTATTATATTTTATTAAGTGATTGGAAAATTTTGATGTAATATTTTTGTAGACAATTCACATATTACTAAGCCTGGAGAGGAGAAAAAAAGTGAAAAACATAATTATTTACTTTTAGCAAAATGTGACACAACATTTGCGTTAAAATGTACTCTGTGCATTATAGATGAACATTTGTTTTTAGAGGTGTCATTAGTCAGGGAAAAAATGCAAATTACTTTCTGCTTTGGGAATATGTCTTTACCAGTAAGGATACTAGAAATGATTCTACATTAAAGTGTTTTGATAGAAAATGAACCCAACACCATCACAATTCGAACTTTTACTTCAGACATGACTTATTTTGATACATCGTATAGTTTTTGTGGAGAACAATTTTGAAGTAAGGTATAAGATAGCAGTGTTCTCTACTTTAGTGACTAGAGCACTGGACAGTAAATTTCAGAATTTGAATACTTATCCAAACTTAGATGCTGAAGAAGCACTGGGTGTGTGGAGGCTCAGGGGCCTGCTCTCAACAGATCACTCAGCATCAGTAGGTCTATTAGAATCCCCTGACTCAGCTAATTTAGCTCATTCATTCACAAAGCATCTTCATAAGCATACTAATAAGAATGTATTTTAGCCTGACCAAGCGGTGGTGCAGTGGATACAGTGTCAAACTGGGATGCGAAGGACCCAGGATCGAAACTCTGAGGTTGCCAGCTTGAGAAAGGGTCACTGGCTTCAGAGTGGGATCATAGACATGACCCCATGGTTGCTGGCTTGAGCTCAAAGGTCACTGGCTTAAGCAAGGGGTCACTCACTCTGCTGGAGCCCCCCCCCCATCAAATCAAATATGAGAAAGCAGTCAATGAGCAACCAAGGTGCCGCAACGAAGAATTTATGCTTCTAATCTCTCTCCCTTTTTGTCTGTCTGTCCTTCTCTCTGTCTCTTGCTTGGTCACACAAAAAAATGTATTTTGCATATATAATACAGAGACAGAGAATATGCCTTGCTCCAGGTGAGGTTGAAATTGCATAGAGCTTAGGATGCTGTACTGAGCACAGTATTGTAGCCTGTGTGAAATAGATTACATAGATATAGATGATAGATAGATAGATAGATAGATAGATAGATAGATAGATAGATAGACAGATAATAGACATATGCCAAACATACATACATACATAGATATACTATATATATATATATATATATATATATATATATATATATATATATAAAATACTTATAATGAAGGCTTTGGTATAAATGTCATGATATCAAATTCTTTATGATAACAGAAATTTTAGTCAGAAACAAGTTTATTGTGAACAACAAAAACCAAATGAATCTAAACAGTGAATGGGATTTATTAGCTAGCATACTATAAAATCCAGCTGGCTTCATTCAGTGGCAAATTATGTAATCAGGGCTCTATCTTGATTTCTTCCTCAAACTGTTTAGACTTGGCAGCAAGATGCTGAATAGCCTCCCCACTGCACCACTACTTCCAGTCCAGCAACCCCTCTGCAGAGAATTATTCTTCAATAGCTCCAACAGAAAATCCCAGGGCAGCACGCTGATCAGCCTTGCTTGGATCAACCTGCCTGCTCTGTGCAATCTCTATAGCCTGAGGGATAGGGTCCTCTAATCGCCTGGGCTTAGGTTATATATCCACTCTTGTATCTGGGTGGGGAATGAAGAGGTCAGGGTCATTCTGCCTCGCCAGCCACATGAAGAGGGTCCTCTCCTGGCAAGGAGTTCTGTTACCGGGAGAATGTGGAGAAGGGAGATGGCTAGACAAAAACAACATGCTTCATTTCAACATACAAGGCCCTTTTATCTGGCACCTGCCTACCAGCCTCACCTTATTAGCTCTCATTACTCATAAATGCATTAGCTCTAGCCAGAGCCAATTACTAGAGTTGCTAAATTTTATGTGTTTGTTGAGTGAATTGATGAACAATTGTAACAGTAGTGGTTCCTCTATGGTATTACTGGGTGTAAAAAACTTGAAGCCTCCTGAGTTAACTGAAAATTCCAGATAACTAAAGATAATGAATAGTGCTCTTCAGTGATCTGTATTATTCCATAGAGTGTTGAGTAAATATCAAACTGAGGTTATTAACAATGATTTTATGTGCTTATTGTACTTCTGTCTGTTTATAAATCTAAATATCTGTCATCTCTCCAGACTGAAGGCAGAAATCCTATTGTTTTTGCAACCTTCAAAGCACCTACTATAATGCTGTGCAAATACTATTTGCTTAGTAAAATTTTCTGAACTGAAATAAATGGTTGATTCCAGTTCTTAGGCAGGATATTTTCTGCATACTAAAAACAGGATAGCTATTTTCCTTTAAGGAGCTATCAAATGTTATAATTCACATGTGTGTATTTGGTAAAGAAACACTGCCCTAAGTATAAACTTTCTGATCTTATAGTAGTTGTCCAAAGCAGCCTGAATAATAAAAATTGTTTCCTGGTTTCTAGATGGAAGTTGAACACTGGAGTGTTTTAGAAATATTAAAGCCCACAGGTAAGAAACCTCCTACTTACAGAAATTTGCAGGCAGGTTAGCTTAGCTTTTTTAATGGTATGGAGATTTTAAAAGGAAGTAAGACTGTTCAATTAAAATTTATTCTGTGAACTTTTTTTTGCTTTAACTATAGGTCAAATCTTCCATTTATGATATTATTAAAAATCATATTAGTATAGTAGTTTATAGTCTATAAATTGCTTTCACATTCAAAATTGCATAATTCATTTGAAAAAACACAGGGTTTTAGTTGACAGTAAGTATAATATGAACTACTGCATGCTTAGTTGCCAAGAAACATAATGTGATTTCAGACTGCATTAATAGAAGTAAACTGTCTGAACAAAGGAGGTGACAGTTTCATTGCAGTCTGTACAGTTAGGAAACACCTGGGGCATTGTGTTCAGCTCCCTGCTTCCTTGAGTCTTAAGAGGGACCTTGAGTGACACAATTGGAGATTGCCCAGAGGAAAGCAACCAAAACATGGGAGATCTGAGGCCAAGTCAGATGAGGAACAGCTGAAAGAGCTGAAGATGTTTGATATAAAATAAAAAAGCAATGAAAAATATAGCAACATCCTTTAAATATTAATAGGGCCATCAAATCAAGTATGAATTAGATCTTTCCATATATTAACTGAGAGTACAGAATTAGGATGAAGAGCTGAAAGCTACATATTTCAGTTTAACATTTAAATAAGTTCTAACCCTCAAAAAGTTATTTTGAAATGACATGATGGTTTGCCTATCACTGGTAGCGATAACTCAGTGTCTACATGGTCACTTATCAGAGGTCTCAGCTCCACCATATATTAGCTATGTGGCTTTGGACAAGTTACTTTACCTCACTAAGACTTTATTCTCATCTTGAAAATAGAATTATTAGAATATCTATAGGGGTGATGCAAGTCAGACCATCAGCAGTGTCTGCTCATTATATATGCTCACTGAAGGAGAGTGTCATCAGAGTAGCTTGAGAAGGGCATCTACAAACCATCCAAAAATAGTAAGGAGGGATAATAATGTCAGGGTTTAACTCCCTAAGCTTTCATACAAAATCAAAGTTTGACAAATGTTGATGTGCAAACCTGTGTCCTCATCAAGTTGCAGTGATTATGATTTTTTTTTGTTTTGTCTTGAATTTTATTGGAAACCTTAGCCAGAGGAATCACAATTTTTCTGAATAATCAAACAATGTTTGTGGAATAGCTCCCTAACTTTATGAAATGCCATGGAGTATTATTTTTAAGCATTTGGAAAAAAAGAGTGACCCAGAAGCGGCAGGAGAGATTGAACAGGATGGTCACTGAGCCAAGCAAAGGCCAATTTACAGTTTGCGGTACACATTATATGTAAGAAATGACTTAATACAGACATAAAGGTAATATGCAGCCCAAAGGCAACATGGGTTTATGGAAACTGACTCTATTCGAATTGCAAACACTTATGAAGCATCACGTCAGCCTTTGAAGAATAAAAGCTGAACATAGGTAATATAGAAGTAACTACAGGAAATGATCCCTGCCCTCAGGATTTATAGAGTATAGTCTGAGATACAGTAATATACAGAACTTATCATAAGTCAAAACAAAATAATTTAAACCAAATGTTGTGAGAAAACAGCATGGGAGCAATGAATATAAAGGAAGTATCATTCAGGTTTGGGGAGTCGGGAGAGTTTTGCACAAATGATACTGACACTGGTCCTACCTTTCTTTATGGTGAAAGAAGGACACGCACTCAAGGTCTCGGGAGTGCCATTAGTCAAGGTGAAGAGATGTGGAAGAGCCTCAGCCTTCCAGGGATGGCGGGCTATCTGGAGTCGCTTGAATACCACAAGTTGTAAGGAAGGAAGGAGTGGCAGGAGATGAGCCCAGAAAGGCCAGAGGGGTCAGATGTTAAGGAGTGCAAAACTAGGCTAGGGAACTGAATGAAGAAAGCATTGCTGGCAGAGAAACTCCATGATAACATACTTCCTATTAGGTATTCCCTGTGGGCCCACTGATGGCTTCCTTGGGCCACTCAGTAACAAAACATCTCATAAAGGTTGCTGAACTTGTGTTGAGATGATTCGTAGAGCTCTCAGACTGAGGAGGTGAGAGAAGATATCAATTAAAGATCCATAAAGGTTCTTGAGTGAGGAGTGAAATAATAAAAATTGTGTTTTGTGAAGGCCGGAGAGTTAGTTGTGAAGATTACAGAGGAGACAGACTAGAGGCGGAGAACGGTGGTATGAGACAATGTGGAGGAGACCAACGGATGCATTCTGCCCAAGGAAATGAGTAAGAAAGAGTGGGCCGGGAGGCAACATTGAGAAATAAGTGGAAGGACTGGAAAAGAAATATGTAGGAACAGAGAACAGTAAAAATTGTGTATACATATGTGTCTAACATTCATGCTGTATGCGTATATATTTGAAAGATGCTGTGGCTCAGGCTGCCTATGTGGTTCCTATAGTCTATTACTGTTTTGCTTTAAAAACATATACTCTATCTGTGGAAAGCCTGCTTGTTTATTTCCCAATTTTTTTTTGGGGGGGAGGAATTTTCACTTACAGTTTATAGTCAATATTATTTGTATTGAAAATTCAAGAGGAAGGAAGACTCCCAAGCTCATTTTACAGGGCCAGCATTATCCTAATTCCAAAACCAGTTAAAGGCCCTACAAAGAAAGAAAATTACAGGCCATGATGAACTAAATGCAAAAATCCTCAATGAAGGATTGGCGAACTGAATTCAGCAATAGATTAGAAAGATCATACACCGTGTTCAAGAGGGGTTTATTCCTGGGATGCAAGGTTGGTACAGTATCCACAAATCAATTAACGTGATGCACCACATAAAGAAAATAAAGAATAAAAACCCTGTGATTATTTTCCAATTTCAGTTCTATCAAGTCACAACAATTTCTTAACAAAAAATATAGTTTCTGCACTAAGAAAGAGAATTTCTGCATAATGGAACTAAAAAGGGATAGCTACTGATTATGAATTTTCCCATTATATTTTGTAAGTAGTAAAGCAGGAAATAATATTTTAATTTTTGGAGCTTTGTGAGCAAATCTGTAATATAATTGTTGCTATTTACAAATTTGCATATTCTAATGATGACTGTGAAGCAAGCTTTGTCATGTGTGCATGATACAACCAAGCCATTTTTTTTTTAAGTGAAAGGAGGGAGATAGAGAGACAGATTCCAGCATGCACCCAGACAAGGATCCACCTGGCAAGCCCCAACTGGGGCTAATGCTCGAATCAATGGAACTATTCTTAGCACCTGATGCCAACACTTGGATCAATTGAACTGCTGGCTGGGGGAGATGAAGAGAGAGAGAAAGGGGAAAGGGAGAGGGAAAAAAGCAGATGGTCACTTCCCATGTGTGCCCTGACTGGAGACCAAACCTGGGACATCCACTTGCCGGGCCAACACTCTATCCACTGAGCCAACTGGCCAGGGCCCAGGCCACTTTTTAACCTTGTGAATTAAGATTGCAATTTCTTCTCAGTTTATTGTCTTAAACTGAAAATGTTTCAAAAGTCATGATATTTTTCAATATCCTTTAACTCAATTTCCTAAAACTTTATCATTCAAATTTTTCATGGATATATTTAAAGATTTTATTGCATAGATATTTTGTCTTCTGTAGCAAGAAGGAAATCTAAATGTCCCATAAAATATAATTAAATAATTTGACACATGAATATCATATACAATGCAATAGTCTATAGCTTAATAATAATGTTTCTTAATAGAGTATAATTAAGTAATGCTTAATGCTATAATGTTCACAATATAGTGTTAAGTGAAAAAGCACACCACAAAATGGTCTAAACTATATAATCTTGTTTTTGTAAAAATAAATGCATATATATTTATGCATAGAAAAAGAATAAAGGTTATTCATAAAAATGTATCTGTAGTTATCTCTGGTAGTGATTTCTATATTATTCTTTGGCTATTCTGTATTTTTCAGGATAAATATATAAAAAAATAATACTTAAAAGTTATTGTTTTAATGATATATAAGTAAACTTTTATTTTGAAACTTAAGACATCACTCAATTGGTGGGTATTTGTCACACTCAATTGGTGGCTAAGGCATTTTTTTTTTTTCTGTATTTTTCTGAAGCCGGAAACGGGGAGAGACAGTCAGACAGACTCCCGCATGCGCCCGACTGGGATCCACCCAGCACACCCACCAGGGGGCAACGCTCTGCCCACCAGGGGGCGATGCTCTGCCCCTCCGGGGCGTCGCTCTGTTCTGACCAGAGCCACTCTAGCACCTGGGGCAGAGGCCAAGGAGCCATCCCCAGTGCCTGGGCCATCTTTGCTCCAGTGGAGCCTCGGCTGTGGGAGGGGAAGAGAGAGACAGAGAGGAAGGAGAGGGGGAGGGGTGGAGAAGCAGATGGGCGCTTCTCCTGTGTGCCCTGGCCGGGAATCGAACCTGGGACTTCTGCACGCCAGGCCGACGCTCTACCACTGAGCCAACCAGCCAGGGACACTAAGGCATTTTTAAAACAAGTTAGTTCTTGCTTGACCAGTGGTGGCACAGTGGATAAAGTGTTGATCTGGGATGCTGAAAACCCAGATTTGAAAACCCAAGGTTACCAGCTTGAGCACAGGATCACCAGCTTGAGTGTAGGACCATAGGCATGATCCCATGGTGACTAGCTTGAGCCCAAAGATTGCTGGCTTGAAGCCCGAAATCTCTGGCTTGAGCAAGCGGGTCAGTGGCATGGCTTGAGCCCCCAGTCAAGGCACAGATAAGAAGTAATCAATAAACAACTAAAGTAACACAACTACAAGTTTTTCTCATCTCTCTGTCTTCCTATCTGTCTCTCTCTCTCTCTGTCTCTGTTCTCTGTCTTTCTCTCTTTTGCTAAAAAAATAAATAAATAAATAAAACAATTTAATTATTTTAATTTCTCACTTATGTGAAATTCATTTATAGTGAGAATAATACTGTCTGGGTTTCTTTTTTTTTTTTTTTTTTTTTGTATTTTTCTGAAGCTGGAAACCGGGAGAGACAGTCAGACAGACTTCCGCATGTGCCCAATCGGGATCCACCCGGCACGCCCACCAGGGGGCGATGCTCTGCCCCTCCGGGGCGTCGCTCTAGCACCTGGAGCAGAGGCCAAGGAGCCATCCCCAGCGCCTGGGCCATCCTCGCTCCAATGGAGCCTTGGCTGCGGGAGGGGAAGAGAGAGACAGAGAGGAAGGAGGGGGGTGGAGAAGCAAATGGGCGCCTCTCCTATGTGCCCTGGCCGGGAATCGAACCCGGGTCCCCCGCATGCCAGGCCGACGCTCTACCGCTGAGCCAACCAGCCAGGGCCATGTCTGGGTTTCCAAAAGAAAAAATGATGAATAGTTTAATTGTAGTTGAGAAATCACTTTTACCCTGTAACTATATTGTTAAAATAATTTTTTTGATCTTTTGGTTCAATCTGAAAGTCTCAGATCCACATGATTCACATTTATTGGTTGTATATGTGTGACCCATATGTAGTAAGTTTGGAAGAAGCCACGGGAATAAAGTGATAAAGGAGACTTTCTGCTTGGTTAGCGTCCTTTCAATGCTAGTATACTGTGACAAGAAGAAAAATGCCTTTTAAAGAATCAGGAAGGTTCTTGGGAAAGAAAGAAAAAGATAAGAGATCTCTGTTGTTAGAAAGAAAACTTTATAAAAGCATGTTTTCATGATAGAGTTGAAAAAAAAATGGCTTCCAAAAGAACTAAACTTGAGACTGGACTGTGAAAAGACTGAAGTATGACTTTCAGAGCATCCTGGGCAATGTGATGATTGGTGAAGCATGGCCAGTGTGTGGCACAGGACTCAGCAGGACCTGAACTGGTCACCCTCCCTTTACCATATGACTTGGGTAAGATGTTTGGGACCTACCTGGGAAAGTTGTAAGGGGGATGTAGGGGAGAAAAAAGAAAGACAAATCTTGAGAAACACAAGCAAAATAATGGCAAAAGAAAGGAGCACAGAAACACATAGTTTGATGTGGTGTATTTAATAAGCAAACTAGAGCCCTTAATAAAAACCAGTTATGCTTTTGCCGTCGGTCAACCCAATGAAAGATAAAATAATGCATACTAAAGATAGGAGAGTAATGGCAATGCTACTGACCACAGGAGCTACTTTTAGAGAGAGATACTGCTACCAGAGAAAGTAAGAGCACTCTTGCACAGTGTACCAGATTTAATATTCTAATGTACAACTCTATTTCCTCAGAAACCTTCCGTGTGTCACCCTACCCCCATGCCTATGAGAGGAAGCTCAGATTTCCTGGTCTGGCATTCAAAGTGTTCCCTGATCTGCCTTCAGCCTCCTCTACAATGTGACATCCTGGAGCTTACTTACACTCTGTGCTCCAACCAAATCAAATTATACGCCTTTTCTACTTTCCTATCTTTGCACACAGTTTTCTCTATCTGAAGGCTCTTATTCCTCATTGTTGGATAAATACACTCAGTGATGTTTCAGGGTCCCACTCCAAGTGCCATGGTTTAAAAAGCTTTATTCTGTCCTCTGTTGCAAGTAATTTTTCTCAACTCTGATCTCCCTATTTTGTGGGAGTCCCTCCCTCTTAGGACTCTTTCAATCCAACCAGAATTTATTGACCACATACCATGTATGATGTACTCTACTAGATTTTAGAAATACAACTACACACACACAAACACACACACACACACACACACACGCACACACATTCCATGTCCTCAAGTAGCTAATAGGATAAATGGGAAATAATGAGGTTATTTATTCACTGTGAATCAGTGTGAAAAATTCAAGAAGAAAAATGTATACTAAATATACCAGTGTTGCAAAGAAATGGTCATTCTCATCTGAGTAAAATGGCCCCACCATTCACCCAGTTGCTGGAGCTAAAAATTCTGGAGTTCATCTTGGAGTCTTCTCATTTTCTGGCCTCCACATTCAGTTTATCAGCAAGACTGTAAACTGCACTTCCAAAACACACCCTGAATCCATCCACTTATCTCTGTTTCTACCACTATGACCATCTCTTGCCCTATCAGTCTCCCTAAGAGTCTCTCTGCTTCCTTCCTGTCTTGCCTTTCTGCAACCCATTCTGTACAGAGAACTCAGGGTCATCTTTCTAAAACGTTAATCAACAAAAAATTTTGCAAAACCATGCCCTCCAAAATAAATAAATAAAACATTAATCAAATCATATCCCTTCTCTGCTTATAACTTACTTAAATAGTTTCCAGCCACATATAAAACCAAAACTTTACCTGGCCTACAAAGTCCTCTGTTTCCTCTCCCCAAGTTCACTTCCTACCTCCCTCCTTCTCTCTGCTATTTTCTACTCGCAATGGTCCCGTTTTTGTTCTCAGACTCATCAAACTTGTTCTGATCTTGTATCTCTGCATAGTTATAGTCACCTGTCCAAAATTATGAACCTATTAAATGTCATAACTAGGAAGTCAACCCAGAGTTCAACACTAGAACCCTTGCTCTTAATCTTTACAAAATGCTACTTCTGCAAATGAATGCAGTGTTGAACTCTGTTATATGGAAAGGATAGTTGCTCAGAGGAAATAATGCTACAGTGGAGGTTTGAAGGACAACTAAGAGTTTGTCGAAGAATAATGGAGTGAGAGATATTCTAAATTGAAGGTGGAGTGTATTCAAAAGCATGTATTTTGTAATAATAATTTGTATATATCTTCCTTATCGTATTTGCATATACCTTAAGTTTCAAATAACATTTATTATGTACCTCCATGCCCTGAATGGTGCACATACATCTTTGTCTGGAAAGGGCTTTGAACAAGAATTCAGAAAACAATTAATTTCTAACCCCCACTCTAAAATTATGAATCTCTATAACCTCTGAAATGCTCTCTGAGCTTTGATTTCCCTACCAATGAATGGAAATGATAATCCTTTGTCTCAGGATGCTGGAAGCTCACAAGAAGATCATGGTGAAAAAAGGGTACGGACCCCGGACCATAAAGCATAGAAGAAGTGGCATGCCCTTTCCCTCATACAGATTAGTGTAGCTTAATAATTTTAATCGTTTTCCCATACCTTAAGGCTTAGATTTTTCAATACTGGATTTCCTCTCCTGACTCAGCTAACTTAGTAGAGCTAGCTGAATCTTTTGGGATGTTCAGCTCAGCTTTCTTTTGAGGAGTCTCAGTTCTTTACTAACCCTAATGCCTGCCCTCGTGCATGGCTGAGATTTTGACTGGGATTGTATTAGTATGTAAATCAACTTGGGGACATCTTATTAGTAAGTCTTTCAATCCACAAATATGATCTATCCCTCCATTAATTTGATCTTTAATTTTTTTCCCAATTATATATAATGTTTTTATAAAGATCCTGTACATCTTTTCTATGCACTTAATAATTTCTAATGCTATTGTATATGGTATTATTTTTAAATTTTATTTTCTAGTTGCTTTTTTTAGTTTATAGAAATATAATTCATTTTTATTTATTGACATAATATCTTTTTTTTAACAGAGACAGAGAGAGGGATAGATAGGGACAGACAGACAGGAATGGAGAGAGAGATGAGAAGCATTAACCATCAGTTTTTTGTTGCGACACCTTAGTTGTTCATTGATTGCTTTCTCATATGTGCCTTGACTGCGGGCCTTCAGCAGACTGAGTAACCCCTTGCTTGAGCCAGCGACCTTGGGTCCAAGCTGGTGAGCTTTTCTCAAACCAGATGAGCCCGCGCTCAAAATAGCGACCTCGGGGTCTCGAACCTGAGTCCTCCGCATCCCAGTCCGACGCTCTGTCCACTGCGCCACTGCCTTGTCAGATGATATTTATTATTTTGAAAGTTATTTATTAATTCCACAAGTTAACTGTAGAATATTTTTATTTTCTAGTTGAATAGTTATATCAGTTATAAATAATAGTAATTTTATTTATTAATTATTTATTTACTTTTTGTGACAGAGACAGAGAGAGAAAGAGGCAGAGAAGACAAACAGACAGGAAGGGAGAGAGATGAAAAGTATCAGTTTTTCATTGCAGTTTCTTAGTTATTCATTGACTGCTTTCTCATATGTGCCTTGACTGGGAGGTGGGGGGAGCTACAGCAGAATGAATGATCCCTTGCTCAAGCCAGCGACCTTGTACTCAAGCTAGGGACCTTGGGCTTGAAGCCGGCGACCTTTGGGCTCAAGCCAGCAATCATGAGGTCATGTCTATGATCCCATGCTTAAACCAGCAACCCCATGCTCAAATAATACTATATACAAGCTGGTGAGCCCACACTCAAGCTGGCAACCTCAGGGTTTTGAACCTGGGTCCTCTGCATCCCAGCCCAACACTCTATCCACTGCACCACCAACTGGTCAGGCTAAATAATAGTAATTTAAAATTTTATTTTTCTTTATAAATATTATATCTTTTTTTACCTTATTGCATTTCCTGAGTCCTTCAATAAAATGTTAAGTAGTAATAGAGGACATCCATGTCTCATTACAAATTTCAAAGAAAAAGCTTTCAATATTTTACCATTATCATGCTTACTGTATAGGACTTTTATAGCTGCCCTTTCAGCTTAAGAAAGTTCCCTTGGGAGATGACGTCAGAGTAATGGCGGGATAGGAAGCGATACCGATAAATCTCCCCCAAAACTCAACAAGATCTAAAACCAGAAACAGAAAAACCTATACTTGGAGCTTCCAGATGCTTCGCAATACACCCAAAGGTATGATTGAGTGAAAAATTGGCTAAATATATAACCAAACCCCGAAGGAAATAGGGAGTAAGAAATGCTCCACCTTCCTCACTAACCTAAACAGGGCGGCTTTCTCTGATAACTGTGAATATAGAAACTGAGGCGGGCAAAGGGGGTGAATAGATCCAGACTGCGACACGAACGGCCGAATCAGGCTGTGGCACGGATATCCAAGCCGAGGAAAATCTGATCCTGTGGCAACCCGGGCAATACAAGCTAACACTCGCGCCAAACCCAAACAAAGAAAGACAAGCGGAGCGGCCATTTTACCCGGTCTCCTGGTCGGTGCGCAGTTAGTGGGCGAGAATTTCTTCCTAGGCCCCGAGAGTGGGTGCCCGTGTTGCCCCACAGAGAGGCAGGGTCAGAGGCCTTTCTGTGGGCCGAGGGCAGAGTCACTGGGCAGCCCCAGTGCCTTGGGAAAGCCACGCACGGGAGGGAGTGAGAAATAATTCCAACGGTGGAGATTTTCCGTGCTGGAGGGTGTTTCACTCAGAGGGAAACGTGGCCGGCCTCATATCCTGGTTTGCGCGCGCAGATAAGGAGTGAGCAATTCCTCCAACTGCCTCGGCAGTGCGCGCCCATGTTATCGCACAGAGGGGCAGAGTCAGGGGCCTTTGTGTGGGCCAAAGCAGAATCTCGGGCTGCCCCAGCGCCTTGCAAAAGTCACGCACGGGGACGGAGCGAGACTCAATTCCAACGCTGCAACTTTTCCCTGCGGTTGGGGGTTTCACTCAGAGCGTGAGACTGCTGGCCGGATATCGTGGTCGCAGACAGTGACTGAGAGTTTCCTCCAAGCGCCCCGGAAGTGGGCGCCCGCTTGTGTTACCGGACAGAGTGGCAGAGCCAGAGGTCTTTGAGTGGGCAGAAAGCCCACCTGATTATGCTAGCAGCTCTGACTGACTGAGCCTTACCCAGAGCCCTGTGCTGAGTGGAAATAGAGTGGGGAGTTGCCAGTTCTTTGAGCCTCTTACTATCCAGGCAGAGGCAGCAGCAAGCCCATAGCTGGATTATCAGGCTACTAATTGAGGAAGGAAAGACTAGGAGAAAGGCTCCAGGAACACGGACTCTCTCACTGTCGGAGCCTATAAATGCTAATGAGCTTCGACTGCCAATGAGACTAAAGCACAATACATGACATTGCCATAGAGACTTATCAACTGCAAACCTCTACCTGAGCATGCCAAAGGGGCAGAACCCGGGGTACAGAGTCACTGACCAGGAAGAGGGAGAGAAAAGAAAAAGCAAGAAGATAACCTCTCAAAATCAAGAATAATCTGAAGACTTTATAACCTATCCCATTTTATTATATTTGTTCATTTGTTTCTCTTATCTTCATTCTTGATACTTTTTTTTCCTCCTCCAATTTGGCCGATTAACTCTCTACCGGTCTTACTCTCTCCTCTCCTTGAACTACACTACCCATAAGTGTTACATCTCCCATTATCTTTTCTCTTCTCTTCCTTTCTCTCTATGAGGGTTGCACTCCAAAACCCTTAACTCTCTCTCTCTCTCTCTCCTTTCTTTTTTCTTCTTTTAGTGGTTCCCTCATTTTTTCTCTCTCTCTCTTTCTTTTCTCCCTCTACATTAGTTTCTTCCTTTCTCCTTTACATCTCCTCTCATTCAAACCTCAATAACAAACAAATTATCTTATCTGGGACTCAAACTTATGTTTGTGGCATTTCGGGGGGTTTTTACTTCACCTTTTTAACTCACTAGCAGTGCTCCCATCCCTGGCTCTCCATATTATCTAGTTCTTGTTCCACTAAATACAATAGTAATTTTTTAATTTGTCCCCCCATTTTTCCGTTTTCCTTATCCCTCTCATCATAACTCTTAGACAACCAACACCTAAAAGCAAATCATTTTATTCTTGACCCAAATCTTTTCCTTATTTGCTTTTTGTGGGTCCATAGGCTCTTTTTTTTTCTTTTTTTTTCTTTTTTTTTTTTTGCCCCTTTATTACTTTTCCCCAATTCAGGCCCTCCATCACAGGCATTCTTTGTTATAATTCACAGTTCACCACAAGATTTTCTCAAGAAAGTGGGGAGAGGAGAGGAAAGGAAAAAAGGAGGGGGGGAATAATTTCCTTTTTTTTTAATTTTTATTTTATTTTATTTTTCTTTATTTCATTATTAATTTTTTTAAAAAAACAACTCTTCGATTTTTTATTTTTTTATTATTTTTTTAACTTTTTATTCTTTATTAAATCTCATTAATACTATCAACAAAACCACCCTCAGATGCAATTAAGGCAGAGAAAATCGAATATCATGGATACAAAAGAAAGAGAGGTAACACAGACAGATGAGGAAAAATCTATGGAGAAAAAATTTAATATATTGGAAACCTTGGAGCTAAATGACAGAGAATTCAAGATAGAAATCCTAAAAATCCTCCGAGATATACAAGAAAACACAGAAAGGCAATTTAGGGAGCTCAGAAAACAACTCAATGAACACAAAGAAAATATGTCCAAGGAAATTGAAACTATAAAAACAAATCAAACAGAGATGAAAAACTCAATTCACAAGCTGAAAAACGAAGTAACAAGCTTAGCTAATAGAACAGGTCAGATAGAAGAGAGGATTAGTGAAATAGAAGACAAGCAACTTGAGGCACAACAGAGAAAAGAAGAAAGAGACTCAAAAATTAAAAAAAATGAGATAGCCCTACAAGAATTATCTGACTCCATCAAAAAGAATAACATAAGAATAATAGGTATATCAGAGGGAGAAGAGAGAGAAAAAGGAATGGAGAACATACTCAAACAAATAATAGATGAGAACTTCCCAAGCCTGTGGAAAGAACTAAAGCCTCAAGTTCAAGAAGCAAACAGAACTCCAAGTTTTCTTAACCCCAACAAACCTACTCCAAGGCATATCATAATGAAATTGACACAAACCAACAGCAAAGAAAAAATTCTCAAGGCAGCCAGGGAAAAGAAGAATACAACATATAAAGGAAGGCCCATTAGATTATCATCAGATTTCTCAGCAGAAACTCTACAAGCTAGAAGAGAGTGGACCCCAATATTTAAAGTCCTGAAAGAGAGGAACTTTCAGCCACGAATACTATACCCATCAAAGCTATCCTTCAAATACGAAGGAGAAATAAAAACATTCACAGATACAGAAAAGATGAGGGAATTTATCAACAGAAAACCCCCACTCCAGGAATTACTAAAGGGGGTTCTCCAATCAGATACAAAGAACAAAAAAAAACAGAGCCACAAGTAAAAGCTCCAAGAAGAACACAATAAAACCAAATTTAAACTGTGACAACAACAAAAAGAAAGAGGGGGAGAAGATGGAGATTAACAGTAGCAAAGGACGATGGAGTGCAAAAGTACTCACAAAATAGTTTGCTACAATGAACAGGGTAGGGACCCTTTTCATTACTCAAAGGTAACCACCATTGAAAAAACCACCACAGAAGCACATGAGATAAAAAAGATAGCAACAAAGGAAAGATGTATGGAATACAACCAAATAAAAACAAAAGATAGAAAAACGAAAGAGAAGTATCAAACAAGACACAAAACTAACAGAAAGCAAGATATAAAATGGCAATAGGGAACTCACAAGTATCAATAATTACACTAAATGTAAACGGATTAAACTCACCAATAAAAAGGCACAGAGTAGCAGAATAGATTAAAAAAGAAAATCCAACTGTATGCTGCCTACAGGAAACTCATCTAAGTAACAAGGATAAAAACAAATTCAAAGTGAAAGGCTGGAAAACAATACTCCAAGCAAATAACATCCAAAAAAAAGCAGGTGTAGCAATACTCATATCGGATAATGCTGACTACAAGACAGGAAAAGTACTCAGAGACAAAAATGGCCATTTCATAATGCCTAAGGGGACACTGAATCAAGAAGACATAACAATTCTTAATATATATGCACCAAACCAAGGAGCACCAAAATATATAAGACAGCTACTTATTGATCTTAAAACAAAAACTGACAAAAATACAATCATACTTGGAGACCTCAATACACCGCTGACGGCTCTAGATCGGTCATCCAAACAGAGAATCAACAAAGACATAGTGGCCTTAAACAAAACACTAGAGCACCTGGATATGATAGACATCTACAGGACATTTCATCCCAAAGTGACTGAGTATACATTTTTCTCCAGTGTACATGGATCATTCTCAAGAATTGACCATATGTTGGGCCACAAAAACAACATCAGCAAATTCAGAAAAATTGAAGTTGTACCAAGCATATTTTCTGATCATAAAGCCTTGAAACTAGAATTCAACTGCAAAAAAGAGGAAAAAAATCCCACAAAAATGTGGAAACTAAACAACATACTTTTAAAAAATGAATGGGTCAAAGAAGAAAGAAGTGCAGAGATCAAAAGATATATACAGACTAATGAAAATGACAATACGACATATCAGAATCTATGGGATGCAGCAAAAGCAGTGATAAGAGGGAAGTTCATATCGCTTCAGGCATATATGAACAAACAAGAGAGAGCCCAAGTGAACCACTTAAGTTCCCACCTTAAGGAACTAGAAAAAGAAGAACAAAGACAACCCAAAACCAGCCGAAGAAAGGAAATAATAACAATCAGAGCAGAAATAAATGAATTAGAGAACAGAAAAACTATAGAAAAAATTAATAGAACAAGGAGCTGGTTCTTTGAAAAGATCAACAAAATTGACAAACCCTTGGCAAGACTTACCAAGGAAAAAAGAGAAAGAACTCATATAAACAAAATCCAAAATGAAAGAGGAGAAATCACCACGGACACCGTAGATATACAAAGAATTATTGTAGAATACTATGAAAAACTTTATGCCACTAAATTCAACAACCTAGAAGAAATGGATAAATTCCTAGAAAAATACAACCTTCCTAGACTGAGTCAAGAAGAAGCAGAAAGCCTAAACAGACCTATCAGTAGAGAAGAAATAGAAAAAACCATTAAAAACCTCCCCAAAAATAAAAGTCCAGGCCCTGACGGCTATACCAGCGAATTTTATCAAACATTCAAGGAAGACTTGGTTCCTATTCTACTGAAAGTCTTCCAAAAAATCGAAGAAGAAGCAATACTTCCAAACACATTTTATGAGGCCAACATAACCCTCATACCAAAACCAGGCAAGGATGGCACAAAAAAAGAAAACTACAGACCAATATCTCTAATGAATACAGATGCTAAAATACTAAACAAAATACTAGCAAATCGAATACAACAACATATTAAAAAAATACTACATCATGATCAAGTGGGATTCATCCCAGAATCTCAAGGATGGTTCAACATACGTAAAACAGTTAATGTAATACACCATATCAACAAAACAAAGAACAAAAACCACATGATCTTATCAATAGACGCAGAAAAGGCTTTCGATAAAATACAACACAATTTTATGTTTAAGACTCTCAACGAAATGGGTATAGAAGGAAAATATCTCAACATGATAAAGGCCATATATGATAAATCATCAGCTAACATCATATTAAATGGCACTAAACTGAAGGCTTTCCCCCTTAAATCAGGAACAAGACAGGGTTGTCCACTCTCTCCACTCTTATTTAAAGTGGTACTAGAGGTTCTAGCCACAGAAATCAGACAAGACAAAGAAATAAAAGGCATCCATATCGGAAAAGAAGAAGTAAAGGTATCACTTTTTGCAGATGATATGATCCTATACATCGAAAACCCCAAAGAATCCACAAAAAGACTACTAGAAACAATAAGCCAATACAGTAAGGTCGCAGGATACAAAATTAACATACAGAAGTCAATAGCCTTTCTATATGCCAAAAATGAAACAACTGAGAAGGAACTCAAAAGAATAATCCCCTTCACGATTGCAACAAAAAAAATAAAATACTTAGGAATAAACATAACAAAGAATGTAAAGGACTTATATAATGAAAACTATAAACCATTGTTAAGGGAAATCGGAAAAGATATAATGAGATGGAAGAATATACCTTGTTCTTGGCTAGGAAGAATAAATATAATCAAGATGGCTATATTACCCAAAGCAATATACAAATTTAATGCAATTCCCATCAAACTTCCAATGACATTTTTTAAAGAAATAGAGCAAAAAATCATCCAATTTATATGGAACTATAAAAAACCTCGAATAGCCAAAGCAATCCTAAAGAAAAAGAATGAAGGTGGGGCATTACAATACCTGACTTCAAACTCTATTATAGAACCACGACAATCAAAACAGCATGGTATTGGCAGAAAAATAGACACTCAGACCAATGGAACAGAATAGAAATTCCAGAAATAAAACCACATATATATAGTCAAATAATTTTTGATAAAGCGGCCAACAACACACAATGGAGAAAAGAAAGCCTCTTCAATAAATGGCGCTGGGAAAACTGGAAAGCCACATGCAAAAGAATGAAACTGGACTACAGTCTCTCCCCCTGTACAAAAATTAACTCAAAATGGATTAAAGATCTAAACATAAGACCTGAAACAATTAAGTACATAGAAGAAGACATAGGTACTCAACTCATGGACCTGGGTTTTAAAGAGCATTTTATGAATTTGACTGCAATGGCAAGAGAAGTGAAGGCAAAAATTAATGAATGGGACCACATCAGACTAAGAAGTTTTTGCTCAGCAAGAGAAACTGATAACAAAATAAACAGAAAGCCAACTAAATGGGAAATGATTTTTTCAAACAACAGCTCAGATAAGGGCCTAATATCCAAAATATACAAAGAACTCATAAAACTCAACAACAAACAAACAAACAATCCAATAAAAGAATGGGAAGAGGATATGAATAGACACTTCTCCCAGGAAGAAATACAAATGGCCAACAGATATATGAAAAGATGCTCATCTTCTTTAGCTATTAGAGAAATGCAAATCAAAACGGCAATGAGATACCACCTCACACCTGTTCGATTAGCTGTTATTAGCAAGTCAGGTAATAGCAAATGTTGGAGAGGCTGTGGAGAAAAAGGAACCCTCATACACTGTTGGTGGGAATGTAAAGTAGTACAACCATTATGGAAGAAAGTATGGTGGTTCCTCAAAAAACTGAAAATAGAACTACCTTATGACCCAGCAATCCCTCTACTGGGTATATATCCCAAAAACTCAGAAACATTGATACGTAAAGACACATGCAGCCCCATGTTCATTGCAGCATTGTTCACAGTGGCCAGGACATGGAAACAACCAAAAAGCCCATCAATAGATGACTGGATAAAGAAGACGTGGCACATATACACTATGGAATACTACTCAGCCATAAGAAATGATGACATCGGAACATTTACAGCAAAATGGTAGGATTTTGATAACATGATACGAAGCGAAATAAGTAAATCAGAAAAAAACAGGAACTGTATTATTCCATACGTAGGTGGGACATAATAGTGAAACTAAGAGACATTGATAAGAGTGTGGTGGTTACGGGGGGAAGGGGGGAATGGGAGAGGGATAGGGGGTGGGGAGGGGCACAAAGAAAATAAGATAGAAGGTGACAGAGGACAATCTGACTTTGGGTGGTGGGTATGCAACATAATTGAACGACCAGATAACCTGGACTTGTTATCTTTGAATATATGTATCCTGATTTATTGATGTCACCCCATTAAAAAAATAAAATTATTATAAAAAAAAAAGAAAGTTCCCTTGTATTTCTGGTTTACTAACAATTTTTAACATGGATTGGTATTGAATTTCACCAAATATTATTTCTGAACCTACTGAAATGATATATCTCTTTTAATTATTTCATTACTTTGATTTAGAATAAATGATTTTAGAAGGTTAAATCAACCTTGCATTATTGGAATAAACTCAACTTGGTTATGGTGTAGTATTTTTTTTTAGACATTGTCTAATTTGGTCTGCTTATATTTTGTTTAAGATTTGTGCATCTATGTTCTTAATAAGGAAGAGAGGGAAAGAGAAGTAGAGACAGAGACAAGGAGAGAGAGGAGAGAAAAATTGACTTGCAGTACAATTTTTGTAATATTATTAAGTTGCGGTAAAAGTTATGCTGTCTTCATGAAATCAGTTAGGTTTTTTCCCCTCTTTTTCTTTTCTCTGGATAAGTTTGTGAAATTTGGGGTTTATTTCTTTAAAAATTTGGTAGAAGCCATCCGGTTCTAGATTCAAACTATAAATTCAGTTTCCTTAGTAAATATGTGATTATGCAGATCTTCTGTTTCCTCTTGGTCAGATGTATTTTTCTAGGACTGCATACACTTCATCTAAATTTGTAACTTATTGGCATAAAATTTTTTTCAAAATGCATGTGCATTTTTTAAAGATTTTATTTATTCATTTTTAAAAATTTTTATTTTTAGAGAGGAGAGAGAAAGAGAGAGAAGGAGGGAAGGAGCAGGAAGCATCAACTCCTGTATGTACCTTGACTGGGCAAGCCCCGGGTTTTGAACCAGCAACCTCAGCATTCCAGATCAACTCTTTATTCACTGTGCCACCACAGGTCATAAAACTGTTTATAATATCTTTTTATCACTTTTACATCTGTGAGAACTGTAGCATTGTCATGATAATGCTATTTATAATAGTTATCTGTACCTTCTCTCTCTTTTTTTCTTGATCTAGTCTTAGTTTCCATAGATTTAATTTACTTTATTATTTTCTAAATACTTGAAGTCGATGCTTAAATACTTTATTTTTTGTCTTCATCCTTTAATATATGTATTGTTGCTCTAAATTTACCTTGAAACGTAACTTTATTTGCATTGCAAAAATTTTGAAATGTAGTATTTTTGTTATCATTTAATACAAACATTTTCTGACTTTAAGTGATATTTTTCTTTGATCTCCTTGTGTATTTAGTTTATTGTCTAACTGCCTAACATTGTGACTTTTTTAGCATTGTTATTATTCATATCTAGCATATTTTCACTGCAGTCAGATAAAATGCTCTGAATTATTTTAACTTTTGAAATTTCTTGTGACTTGTTTTATAGCTTAACACAGTGTTTTTCAACCAGTGTGCCACAGCACACTAGTGTGCCGTGAGACATGGTCAGGTGTGCAGTGGGGAAATTAAACATGGGTCCCCAAACTAAGGCCCGCGTGCCGGATACAGCCCATGGAGGCTATTTATCCGTCCCGCCACCAGCCGCCTTCATCCGAACATAAACATTCCCCTCACAATCCCTCCAGCTATCAGTGACAGGAAGAGTGAAGGCACAGGGAACGCTTGCTGACCAATCACCTTCTAGGATTCATCCCGACCACTAGCGATGAACCAATAGTAGGCTACCTCTCATCTACACCCAGGAAGGTCCCCGCTCGGGCTGCCATGCACTTGTCATTGTGTGGCTGTGGCAAGTAGTTGAAGCTGCTACTCCTCCCTATGGTCCTGATTTCTAATCCTGGTCAGGACTGGAGGTAAATGTTGCCACCACTAGATGAAGCCTCAGCCTCAGCTGGTTATGTCTATCCTGATGGTGTATATAGATATTTGACCTTTTTCTTTTTAAAAGAGGCTCCCGCAGAGGGTGATATATACAATGCATCACAATGTTATCTAACTTTAAAGCTAAAGTTTGCTGATCTTCCTTTGGACAGTTTTTGGTTATCTGTTGCCAAGGAGTTCCCCATTCTGGCCAACAAAGCTATTTTGACATTGCTCCTGTTTTCAAACGCATATCTATGTGAGCTGAGCTTCTCAAGCTTGACTGCGATAAAAACTAAAAACAGAGAGAGACTGAGAACTGTTGAGGAAGAGCTTCGTGTGTGTATTTCTACCATTCCTGCCAGGATATCCCTTTTGTGTTCATCAAAACAGGCCCAGGTTTCACACAAGTGAGTATAAATACATTTAGAAACTACATTATTAACTATATATATAATATGTACGGTGTTAGAGTGTCATTTTGTGTCATTTTGGTAGGTGGTGTGCCACAGGATTTTGTAAATGTAAAAAATGTGCCACGGCTCAAAAAAGACTGAAAATCACTGGCTTAACATATGTCAATTTGGATAAATGTTCCATGTGCACTTACAAAAAGTGTTGACACTTAGTTTGGAGGTGAAGTGTGCAGTTTGTTAATTATCTTCGGTTGGCTCAGTGGCAAAGCATCAGCCTGGCATGTTTCCCAGATGTCCTGGGTTCGATTCCTGGTCAGGGCACCAGGAAAAGCAATCATCTGCTTCTCCACCCCTCCCCCTTCTCTCTCTGTCTCTCTTTCTCTTTCCCTCCTGTAACCATGGCTCGACTGGTTTGAGCGCATCAGCCTCAGGCACTGGGAATGGCTTGTGGAGTCTCCACTGCAAGTGCTAAAAAGAAGCTCTGTTGCAAGCATTGTCCTAGATGGGCAGAGCAAAGGCCCCAGACTGCTGGATGGATCATGTTCGGGACACATGCTGGAGTCTTTCTCTCTACCTCCCCTCCTCTAACTTGGAAAAAAGAAAAAAATATTTGGTTATGATTGTGGATTTGCCTATATCTTCTTTTAATCCTGTCCGGTTTTGCTTTATACATTTTAAGGCTACGTTATTAGCTGCCTACAGAGTCAGAATTTTTTTATCAATTTGGTGCGTTGACACTTTTATTGTTAAGAAATGCATAAATGTGATTTCTTATTTTCTGGTTTTGTTTGAGAATGCCTTCATCTTTAAAATATATATGCAGTGAGTTAGAATTTTAAGTTGACAGTTATGTTCTTTCAGTGCTTTGAAGGCATAATTCCTCTGTGTTTTGGCTTTCATTGTTTCTTCTGAAAAAAAAACATCTTATTCTTGCCTCTTTGAAAGTAATGTTTCTTTTTTCTCTTTGCTTTTAAATTTTTTCTTTTTGACTTTGGATTTCAGTTATTTCAATATTATGTGCTAATGACAATTTGTCTTTGTAGCTATTCTGTGTAGAAAACACCATGCTTTTTAAAAATGTACCTTGATATCTTTTAGTAGTTTGGAAAGTTCTTAGTCATTATCTCATCAAATATGACCTCTTAGCTTGCCTCTTTACTCTCTGCCTACAAATACAGGGTGTGGCAAAAGTAGGTTTACAACTGTGAGTCACAAAACAGAATTTGTTCTTGTATTATTTATTTATTCATTATTGCATTATTTTCCAACAACTGTAAATCTACTTTTTACATACCCTGTATATTTAGTATGACTTTTATACCCTTTTCTGTTCTTTTCTATATTTTCCTTTCTTTTGTCTCTCTGTGCTTATCTGATGACTTTTCTGAACTGCATTCTACTTCATAAATTATTTCTTAAACTGTATCTAATCTATTGTTAAACCCAATTCTTAGATTTTTTTTATTTCTAGAATTTTTATTTAATTCTTTTTTTCTAAAGATTTTATTTATTGATTTTACAGAAATGATATATAGAGAGAAAGGCAAGGGAAGAGCCGGAAGCATCAACTCATAGTAGTTGCCTCTCGTATATGCCTTGACTGGAAAGCCAGGGGTGTTTTTTGTTTTGTTTTGTTTTTATTTGTTTGTTTTTTGCATTTTTTCAAAGCTGGAAACGGGGAGGCAGTCAGACAGACTCCCGAATGCGTCCGACCAGGATCCATCCGGCACGCCCACCAGGGGGCGACGCTCTGCCCACCAGGGGGCGATACTCTGCCCCTCCGGGGCATCGCTCTGCCGTGACCAGAGCCACTTTAGCGCCTGGGGCAGAGGCCAAGGAGCCATCCCCAGCAGCCATCTTTGCTCCAATGGAGCCTGGGCTGCGGGAGGGGAAGAGAGAGACAGAGAGGAAGGAGAGGGGGAGGGGTGGAGAAGCAGATGGGAGCTTCTCCTGTGTGCCCTGGCCGGGAATCGAACCCAGGACTTCTGCACGCCAGGCCAATGCTCTACCACTGAGCCAACTGGCCAGGGCTTCTTTTTTTTTTTTCCACAGGGACAGAGGGAGTCAGAGAGAGGGATAGATAGGGACAGACAGACAGGAACGGAGAGAGATGAGAAGCATCAATCATCAGTTTTTCTTTGCCACACCGTAGTTGTTCATTGATTGCTTTCTCATATGTGCCTTGACCACAGGCCTTCAGCAGACCAAGTAACCCCTTGCTTGAGCCAGCAACCTTGGGTCCAAGCTGGTGAGCTTTTCTCAAACCAGATGAGTCCGCGCTCAAGCTGGCGACCTCAGGGTCTCGAACCTGGATCCTCAGCATCCCAGTCCGATGCTCTATCCACTGCGCCACTGCCTGGTCAGGCCCATAGTATCTTTCTTGAGAAAGAATTTTCTTTGGTTTCTGTTAAAAAGCTTGGCTATTACCACTACCAATCTAAGATCATCTTATTTATTCAAAGTTGGGTTTTAATCCTGGTAAAGAATAGTTTATTTCCAAATTATCTTTACTCATATAACAAAGACCTTCTGCTCCACACATCAAGGCTTGTGTTATTGCTACTACATTGCCTCTTCAGTGGACTCCCGGAAATCCCAAAAGCTTTGTACAACTTCTCAGCCTTTTTGCCATTGCTTTTAGAATTGGCACACACCCTAAGAGAAAGCCAAACAAATTCTAAACTCCGCTCTTTAGCTTTTTCTTCTCTCTGGATTTGGACCTACAAATCTCTATTTTCTTGAGAGCTTTTTTAAAATTTTTGCTACAGTTAAAACATATATATTTTCTTAGTAAGTTGTTCTCAGTAGGACGGTTGATCCTAAACAACCTACATTGCCATTAGAGAAGTATAAATTTCTATAATTTCTTATCAATTTTATTGTGATAGCCTCTTAACTATTCTTCCTTTTCCACCTCTGATCCCTTCCTGTCTGTTCACATCATAGCAGTCAAATGGACTCCTTTAAGTATTTGTTATATCATGTCATTCTTTTGCTCCAAATCTGCTAATGATTTTCTATCTCAGTAAAAGAAAATGTCAGAAAACTCCTGATGATCTACAGTGTCCTATATGATTTAGCCACTTCTAGGTAAACAGCCTCATCAGAAGAAACTGATAAGACAAAATAGAATTTTAACTAAAAGACATTAATGGGGATAAAGAATGACATTACACATGATAATAAAGGAGTAATTCAACAGAAAGATATAACAATCATGAACTTGTATGTATCCAGCATCATAGCTTCAAAATATTTCAAGCAAAATAGTGCAGATTACAAATAAAAATTTACAAATCCACATTCTTAGTTATATTTTAACACATTTCCTTCAGAATTTTACAGCTTGAGCAGATAAAACATTAACTATAATATAAAAGATTTGATGCCAAAAATAATAGTTGTGATCTAATAGATACATAAAAGACAGGACATACATAAAATATGTTTAAAGGCATTGAACATTTATAAAAATTTTTATATACTAGGTCTCAAGACAAAGCTCAAAAAATTATAAAATAAATATCTTGCATATCTCTGACCATAATGCAAGTAAGTTTGAAAACAATATATATAATTTTTTAAATATATTGAAAAACTTGAAATTATGCCCTTAAATATAAGGTCTACCAGAAAGTTCTGTCTGTTTCTGTCACAAGTTTCAACACGTAAGCACATGTTTATTTGGTGCATGTGTGCCTCTCTATTTTTATCACTTAATGTATACATACTGACATAGCAAGTTAACTAAAACAAAGTTGATTCACGTTAGTCTTATGTGTGAAGCGATAGCATACCCATGGCTACTGATAAAGTTCATTTACGCCACTGTAATTTTTACGAATTTCAACAAGGAAGAAATGATACAGAAGCATGTCTGTCGCATCCACCATATTCCCCGGACTTAGCACCCTCTGACTATCACTTGTTTTTGTCCTTACAAAATTTTTTGAAGGGCAAAAAATTCAAAAATGAAGAAGATATCAAAGAAGCACTGGTTCAATTTTTCACATCAAACGATAAAACATTTTTCAAAAATGGGATATACAAATTGCCCTCACGCTGGCAAGAAATCATTAATAATAATGGCAATTATATTTTTTAATAAAGTTTGTTGACGGTAAGAAAAATTTGTATTTTGTTTTATTCCAAAAATGGACAGAACTTTCTGGTAGACCTTATATTTTTACAAAAGGCATAAATCACCTGTGAATTTCAAAATATTTGAGACCAGCATTTCTAAAAGTACATGGGTTAAGAGTTGAAGAAACTGGAAAGAAAACAACAAAGTCTAATGAAGTTGCAAAGAAAGCTATACTAGTAATAAGAATAAACATTATAAATATATGTATATTAATGAAAATTGACAAAATTAAAATCTGGTTCTGACCTAGACAGATGGGGGTAAGGTATCGGGGTAGAGAGCCTAAGCGAAAGTAAGTCATTGTATAGAATAATTTTGCCAAATCTTTAATGAATAAATAATCTCTGTTTAATACAAACTGTTTCAAAGGATAGAAAAGAATAAAAGCTACTTTTAACATTTGGGGTCCAGTCAGGAAACAAATTATGCAGTAGGCAAGTTAATATAAAAATTATTAACTATTTTTGGGATATTAACTACCAGAGGGAATTCTTAAAACCACTTACGGAGAGTACCCAGGAAAATAACAAACTTGGAAAGGTGGGGAAGGGATCTTTCCCAAATTGGGATTCAGATCTCAGGAAAAAGTAGTAGTTACCGTGTCCTGGATGGAGGTCAGTTTTGCTGGGTTGATCTGGACCAGAATTGGCTCACAGATAGCAGGCCCAAGGTACCTCTGATCTTGGGAGTGGGGTGCTCATGAACCTCACTAGGAAGCTTCCCATAAAGGGTGCTATGAACTCTCTAGGAAGCTAGCCAAGATGCCTGAGAACTAGCAGCAACATGCCCACTGGGGCAGCTGCTGCACTTGCTGGAAGCCACCTCATGTCAGAAGGAGGTATTTCTGAAATTCCTTGGGTATACAGAAGTACCCACTGAGCAGCACCATAGCAGAAAGGAAGAAAGGCACACTAGAACCCAGAAGGAAAGAGGTATAAAACGGCGCATTGCCACATTGTTTGCATTATCAAAGAACTGAAAAACAGAAAGGAAATAAATAAAAAATATATATTTATAAAACAGTTCAATATAAAGTTAACTGGGTCCTATGTGTATCAACATAGACATATCTCAAAATATAATATTCAGTGAAAAATTACAGAAATATTATACCATATTATATAGTTTGTAACAACTTTAAAAATACACAGAACTATACAGATGCCTATAGTGATCATATATGTGGGAATGTATTAAATTCAGAGTGTTGGTTACATTTGGGAAAAGTAAGAAGAGACTAAGATTGAAAAGAGAGATACAGGGAAATTTAATTATTTCAATAATATCTCAAAATAGGAAATGACTGAACAGAGTTCAGTCATAGTATGTACCCACATTTTTATAATTTATAATTATCTTTATAATTTTCTGTCATATTTTACAAGAAATATTTTTATAAGGAAGAACAAGGTACAATCTCCATTATTTGTCTGCCACAGGTAGTCATGAGTATAATGTTTCAAGAAATTCATTCCTGTAGGGATGAAGGTATTCCGAGAGTTTCCAAACATATGTTCTGGAGGATTCCAATAGATATCCTATGCTTAAAAACATATCTATGCTTAAATAAATTGACTCTTGATGAGTTACTATATACAGAGTGGGGCAAAAGTAGGTTTATGTTGTGAGTACACAAAACAGAGTTTATTCTTGTCTTATTACTTATTCTTTTATTATATATCTAATATAATACTCATTGATATCTTACTGAACCCTATTCTATGTAGCACATATTAGATAAGTGCCAGTTTGCTCAAATAAACTGTGGTTGTAACATACACAATTCAGTCACTAAATATATGAGAAACAAAGAATTATGCTATTCAAGAAATCTTCCCTTTGTTTAAGCTGAGTCTGATTTCTCAAATGATAAACACAGTTCTCCCTATGTTTGATTTTTCAGGCATACCTTATCAACTCATTTGTAAAACATTAGTTTAAGGTTTGATTTTCAACTGAAGAATTATTTGTAGTAGAAAATATTACAAAAGAAAAACAGTGTGACCTATATGTCCATTCCAGTCCCACCAATTTTCCTGATTCTACACAAGCTCAATCAGTTGTAACAGCCTTTAATTATCCACTAAAATAGTGGTTTTCCAGTTCAAAGCATTCAAACCTACAAAAGCTTATGTTTGGGGCAGTGATTGACAGTACTGTTTTGGGGGTGAGTATCAGGGAAATGCCGCTAATTCTTCCTTATTTCTTCTTATGAGTGTCCTCATACTTGAAAAGCACAAACTTAGATTGGGTAAATATCACTTGTCTTGTCAGAATTTTTTATTCTTAAGTAAATTAAGGAATTCACAAAAGCAATGTAAATGAAAATATACTATCAGGTCACTGGCTGGTATACCATTTGGTGTAATTTGCTGACCTCAATATTTATCAGTTGTTCGATAAGTACATAAATTCCAATGTAATCTTAATTTGTAAATTTGTAAGAAAGGCTTGGCAGGGGTGATTTGTTCAAAAGTTGTAAGTTGGCAATACATTAAAGCTTTGAAAAAGGATTATCTATTCTCTTTTAAAGTTCTGTTTTTCATATAGGAAGTTGACTATCTTTTTCTGGTTTCAGAAAAATGTTTATTCATTCATTTACTTAATAAAGTTCTATTTTTTTAATGTGTCAGGTACTGAATAGGGGTAAACCAATTTGACCAATGCAACTCCTCTATAAAATCAACCAGTGAGATTATAGAAACAACTATAACCTTAGAATGGTGTTCCTTCATTCAATCTTCATTCAATAAATACTCATTGAGCAATGACTATATGCCAAACATTAGTCTAGGCACTGATGATTATAACAGAGGTGAACAAGACACGTAATTATAATAAAGTATAATGAGTATAACTATAGGGAAAATACAGATTGCTTTTTGTTCATTTATTTAACAAATACTTTTATTACCGAAAATGTGCTTGGCATTGTTCTAGAAACTGGAGACACAGCAAGACACAAGTCAAAGTATCTGTTCTCACAGAGTTTCCAATTCCATGGAAGTTAAACCTGCAACACTGTCCTTATCAGTATCATGCACCAAATCTGTATTCTCCAAAGGGTGGAATGCATATCATTAGTGAAACATGAAATTATGTAGGTTGTATGAAGACTAATATAATAGTAGTATTTATATTTATGATTATATTTTATTTATGGCTCATGATACAAGTTTTCCATTTGTGTTTGTATAGATAATCTCTTCCAATTTAATTTATTTAATTCTAAAAAGCTAAGTTCAGTCAAAGAAAAGTACTTAGTAAACCAGTATAGATTGCATGTAGATGAGAAAAAAATGTTATGGTGATGGACCTATTACTAAAAAAAGGAAAATGGCTTTTACCTAAAATAAGATATGTTCAGATATTAACAGTATCATTCCATTGCCCAAATTCTCAAGATAAATTTGTCATTATTTTAAAGGTTTATAACTCTATGAAATAAACTTAATTTAAGGGAAGAGGAAGAAAACGAATTTAAAACTTTCTTTATGCCACACTTCTGTAAATTACTTGGAAACAAGGAATATCTTATCTTATTCATAGTTCTCAACATAGTGTCCTACACTACTAGTAGGTGTCAAATAAATACTGGATGAAGGAATGAAAGAATTAACTAATGAATGCTTGCTCGATTGCACCATTCAAACTACAGTGAGTTCCCTGGCCCAACTAAATGTAATTAGCCATAGGGCATGAGAAAAGGAACAGTCTCTCCAAACTAGCCTACAAGAACAATTTAGGACTTGGCATGAAGTATTGAGATCAGCCTTTCTAACAGAGGAACATAAAATACATTAACCTTTCTGCTATGTAACTATACATCAATTGGTACAGCTTGTCTATATCACTGCCATGTAAGAGATAACGAAAAAACCTCACCTAGTTATATGTACTCTTTTAGAGGACTAATTTAATTAAGATACCAATAAGTAATCTTTTACTACCTCCAGGGTCTTTATATTAAGCTAACAATCCAAAGAGAACCCCTAGGAACTATACACTGGGGAACAAAATTTTTGTTGCATCCACAAAAACACTTGTTCTTACCTAATTCAAGTGTGCTGATCTAAAACTGATATTAGTTTTTCTTTATTAGCTACAGTTTTTTTGCAATTCAAGATTTTAGGTTTTCATCTTATTGTAAAATTTTTTTATTTAATTAATTGTGTTTACATAGATTCTAGGATCACCCCGAATGCATCCCCCTTCCCTATATTCCCCTCAACATCTCCCTTGTCCCCTCCCTACAGCACCCTCCCCCCTTCCCTTCAGGTTTATCCCATCCTATCATCCCCTTTCCCTCTGTCCTCTTTTCCTCTGTAAATTTTTCAACATTTAGTTGAAATAATGAAGAAGAACGTCTTCTTGGGCATCATTTTTGTGAAAATATCATAATTTATATAATGCAGTAAATACACTAATACACTAAAAGATATGATTGCATCAGAATTTGTCTATAATTTCAAAACAGAACATATTAAAACACTTATTTTGATCATAAAATTTGCACAAAACTTATTTAAATTTTAATCAGGCAAAAATTTGCATTTGTAGCTCTTGTGTTTGTGCACTTGTTGAGGACAATCTCGTTTGATGCTCTAGCGGTAGTCTACTAATCACTAACAGCTCCAAGATTTTTGGGAAACTTATCAAGGTGACTGTTCAGGAAGTGAATCTTAACGCTCATGTTACATCCAATGTCATGGAAAGCCAACAGCATCCTTTGAGCCAGAAGTTCATAGTTTTCTGCTTTTTTGTTGCCAAGGAAGTTCTTTATAACTGCCACAAAAGATTGCCATGCTGCTTTCTCCTCCTTATTCATCTTCCTGTCAAATTCTTCTTCACATATGATGGTTCGAATCTGAGGTCCATCGAATACACCTGCTTTTATCTTCTTGAAAGACAAGGCAGGAAAAGCAAAAATAATATGTTGAAAGCATTCACTTTCTCTATTGAAAGCCTGAACAAACTGTTTCATTAAGCCAAGTTTGATGTGAAGTGGAAAAATAATCCTGTCTCTATTAACTACAGGTTCATTCACAATATTTTGCCTCTCTACTTCCAGAGCTTCACGTTTCGGCCACTCCTTCTGTGTCCAGTGTTTCTTCCGAGCTTGGCTGTTCCACAAACACAGAAAGCAAGGATACTTCGTGAAACCTCTCTGTTGTCCTACCAGAAAATTTACCATTTTAAGATCCACACAAATGATCCAGTTATGCTCCCCATACTTCAGAAAGTCGAGGACAATTTTTATGTCATTTTTAGTAAGTCATTCAATTCGGGTTGGCTAAACTGCTGAGGGGTTAATGACTGCTTGGCATCAGAAAAAGACCCTTCAGATTCTACAACCATTTCCTCATGCATCTTATCAAAATACACTTGATCACCATGTTCACTTTCTTCATCCTTAGAAGAAATAGAACCATTAAAAACTGGAACCAGGAGTGTCTCAGAGTGTGGATAGGTCATATTGCTGAAGGAATATTAGGATATGTGATCATATGCCATTTTTTCTTGCCAATGCCCTTTGTATGGATCAGACAGAAATAACAGTCACTGCTGTGGTCCTTAGGTTCACGCCAAACCATGGGAATATCAAAAGGCATTTCTTTGCATTTTCCTTTTGTCCAGTCATGAAGCATTTCCTCACAATTATGACACACAATATGAGGAGCCCAATTCTTGTCTTGATCGCCAAGGAGAACTTGAAAATAGACATTATATGCATGTGTCACAAATGATAAAATATTGCACCTTTGATGTTGAAGTGCATAACAGCCACATATATAACAGAAGGTAGGTGTCAGGACTATTCTTACATTTATGCCTACTCAAAGAAGCCACGGTTTAATCTTAAAACAAAATAAGAAGATATTTTTATCAGATAATAATTTTTACATTTAAAAACAACTACAATTATGTAAAAGTGATGTTTGTAAAACATTAATTGCCTTGTGGTTATGTTCAATCCAAGAGTTGTTGCCCTTTAACTCTAATTTAAAAACCAATGCATGCCATTAACTGTAACAAAAAGAAATTAAAATTGCATAAAAACTAGAGCATGCATCAAAAAACAATTTTCAGATTTGGAATCAGCGATGCAGAGATATATAGAAACAGTTCTAAAACCTCATGCAACAGAAAATGAAAAAAGAATTGTTCCCCAGTGTTATGGACAGAGTTCTCTTTGAACCTATAGAAATTAAAAGCAGAAGGCAACCTTTGAAAATTTGCCTCCTGACAATTTTGTGATGAAAAAAATGTATTATAATGCTGAAATATGGCTACCTTCCTTATTTTCTGCAGCTTGAGAATAAAATTTATTTCCCTTATTTCAAAATGTTAATTTCTGCCATCTTTAGCGACTGAGGAAACCGTTTTCTATTTTGAGACCTTGAAGAATTAAAAGGTCATTAAATTTTTTGCTAATAGAAAATCTTAAGAAATAATTTAATTTCAAAGAACTCAAGATTAATTATAATGAACAGTCCATATCTTTAATTTTGCTGTGATTTTTTAAGTATAAAACTAGATAATTTTTTTCCAAGTGTCCCACTCAGTATAACTCCCTCAACCGCACCCCTATGCCCCCTATTCCCCCTATGCCACCTATTGCTCCCTTCCCTCTGGGATTTGCTGTCCTGTTACCTGTATCTCTGTGTTATGTATATATAATTTCACTAATCCCTTCACCTTCTCTAATCCCGTCCCCTCATCTCCCTTCCCTCTGACAGCTGTCCCTCTGCTCCCTGTGACCCCGCCTCTGCCTCTATTCCATTCCTCAGTTTACTTTTACTTTGTTCATTAGATTTCACATATAAGTGAGATCATATGATATTTGTCTTTCTCTGCCTGGCTTATTTCACTTAGCATAATGATCTCCAAGTCCATTCATGCCATTACAAAAGGTAATATTTCCTTCCTTTTTCAGTTTTCTTTTGTTTTTTGTTTGTTTGTTTTTTGTTTTGTTTTGTTTTTGTTTGAGGGTTTTTTGTTTTTTCCAAAGTTAGAAGCAGGGAGGCAGTCAGACAGACTTCCACATGCGCCCAACCGGGATCCACCCGGCATGCCCACCAGGGGGCGATGCTCTGCCCATCTGAGGCATTGCTCTGTTGCTGGAGTCATTCTAGCGCTTGAGGTAGAGGCCATGGAGCCATCCTCAGCGCCCAGGCCAACTTTGCTCCAATGGACCCTTGGCTGCAGGAGGGGAAGAGAGAGACAGAGAGGAAGGAGAGGGGAAAGGGTGGAGAAGCAGATGGGTGCTTCTCCTGTGTGCCCTGACCAGGATATGAACCCAGACTTCCACATGCCGGGCTGACGCTGTACCGCTGAACTAACTGGCCAAGGCCAAGATTTCCTTCTTTTTCATGGCTACATAGTATTTAAAGAATAATTCTACAGTTGGCAATCTCTCCCAGTCACATCAGTTCAAGCAGGAATTATTCTCTTTTCCTTCCCAAACTGTGATTGCCTCACAGTTACCAACACCCAGATGAAGTTAATATCCTGGGTCTGTTGATGTCATTCTTGGGTTTTTTTGTAAACTGTCATGAGAAATTTTCCCATTAAGCAGGTTGGTAGATGTCCACTGCCAAGTCCTCTTGCCTCATTAGACCAATTTCATAAGCCTTTCTGAATCTATTTGGTAGAAGTGGAATCCAGACATCCATGTCTGAAATGAAAATTTCCCAGCAGTTACACCTCAAACAGCTGTCATTTTTTGCTTTCAGTTTTTCTTGGCTGTGGTATGAATTGAGTAGGACAGGATGAAGATAGACTGCTCAGCTTTTAAACTCACCATTCTCCAAGGAACATGCATATAGTCTCCTCAATAGGAACAATTACCAGAAGCAGGATTCAGTCCCTGGTCCTGCCTAACTTCACTGTCAATAGCTTGATAAGGGAGAAAATGGCTTTTTTTTTCTCTTACTAATACATCTTCAATATACAGTATGTCTAGATCCACTTACAAGTACTTGCTATGTCAGTCCTTTGACTACCCTTGCAAATCAATCAAATGGTTTACCATTTCTCTGTAACAAAACAGTTTCTTAGTGCTAACACTTCACTTCCATGATAAAAGCTCCTTTACAGAAGATGCATTTTGTAAATCAAAGTTATAAACACACACAGAGTGTGCTTTCTTTCCCATGACCAAATAAGCAAAAATTATTTATTTATTTATTTATTTATTTATTTATTTGCATATTTACATTCACATTTCTGTTTGGAGGCATGTCAAGTAAGAGATTAGAAGGCAGTTTTCACTCAAAAGCCCCAAAGATGCAAGATGTTATTTTGTGGAAGTTATTTGATTGTTCTTCACAGTCTTTTCCTTTCCATTGGCATTTAGAGAACTAGCCACACAAGCCGCTCTGCACTTTCCCGCATGATACCATTTCTTCCTGTTCTCCTTATCTGTACCTGCGAGGATGCACAGCTTTCTCTTTTTTCTTTCTTGTGGGTTTGTGCAGTTTCTTGATGTTTGTGACAGGCCACCATAGGGGAAGCTTTTATCACCATGGGGTTTGGAGGCCTCAGTAAATTGAAAATTGCAAATGAAATCCACTGGGCTTGAATTCATCAGCTATTATGTCAGATGACCTTTGGCAGCTGCTGATAAAAATGAGAGAATGTTAGCTCTGATCCAATTTTCAGCACTAACCATTCCTTTTCAAATCCATTCACAGTCAGGCAGCAGACACATGGGAAGTGAAAATGATAGGGTTTCAAGAGAACGGCATTGTGTTGCAGATTAAGATTTTCTCCCTCTATTTCTAGAGGTCGGCCCCCAGGCCCCTGTCTGGTATCTACCTATTGTCCAATCAGTTTCAATATCTGCTTCAGAGGACATGTTAGCCATCCTTACAGATAAGTGCTTACAGGAGAGAATGTTGGACTTAATAGTTTTGCTTAGGAGGCATCAAGGGTCGCAGTGTAGCAATATTGACTGGCACATGTTAGTTTAATCTGACATTCTAAGGAATGTGACACTAGATTCTTTCAGAGTTGTTGATCTCTAGGTGATTTTTGTTACCAGCTCTGGTTTTATAAAATTTATTTTTGCACAACTATTTATATTCATGAGTCAGAGATATTCCAAAATGTCTATCATAGCCAAGCAAAGGCAGCCTAAGCTTGTCTAAATAATGTACGAATGCCAGAATTATGAAACTGAGAGACAGTTCCCTTGTGCATTCTGTTCTTAAAACCCAGTTAGAGGTAAATGTCATCAAATAGTATTCTAGGAGCTAAATTATCCTGAAGTAAATGAGTTCCTACAGACTGGTATGTTCCTCAATAAATGTAATAGATTTTTATCACACAGGGGGAAAATTAGACTTGTAATTTTCCACTGAGGTAACATGAGCCAGCAAAATAACACTATAGATGGTTGAGTCATTGCTATGTTCTTTCCATCTCTGAAACACAGAAGCCTTCTGAAAATAAAGAAAACTAAAATTAATGTGTTTTTTTTTCTAATTTGACTGTTCAGAAAGGAAAAATGTCTCTTCCAATCTTTTGAAAGTACTGAGTTTATTGAGGGAACAGTGCTAAACAAATGTAAAGTCAAGAAACATTAAGTAATTGGAATCCACATGTATTATAAACCTTTTTAAAAAGACTAATAAACTGAAGAATATTAAATCTGTACTTATTAGGTTTTGTTGGTATGCAGATTTCCTTTCATGTTTTCCCTTGATACTCTATTGGTTAACATTACACTAAAACAGGTGTTTATGTGTTAATAGGGTTGCAAAAATACTTCCCATGGCATAGCAGTTGCTTTTTTTCTGATACACCAGTCCATAGCACAGGCGTGGGGAACCTATGGCTCGTGAGCCAGATGTGGCTCTTTTGATGGCTGCATCTGGCTCGCAGACAAATCTTTAGTAAAAAAAAATAAAAACATTAAAAATATAAAACATTCTCATGTAGTACAATCCATTCATTTCCTACCACTCATGTTCATGGTTGCGGATGGCTGGAGCCAATCACAGCTGTCCTCCAGGACAACACCAAATTTTTATTGGATAATACGTAACATACACGAGTTGTTGTATGGCTCTCACAGAATTACATTTTAAAATATGTGGCGCTCATGGCTCTCTCAGCCATAAAGGTTCCCGACCCCTGACAGCATATGGAACTATAAAGACACTTAGATGACGCTTCTAAATGCCACTCCCTGGGGCAGTTGGCACAGGGGAAAGAAGGAGAAGAATATGGTTCTATAAGCTTCTTGTATAAGAAAAGCCAAGTAAGTGCATATGTATCTATAGGATGTATATTATCCATATACTAACTATATCTTACTTTCAAAAAGTAACTACTTACAGCTACTATCTCATTATTGTTTTTTCTACCTTTACCTGGTAATCTTAAGTCCTTTTAAGAGAAGACAATTATCTGTTGCCCAATGAGCATGTATTAATAAAATACCAAAAGTGTCAAAAAAAAGCTATATGCACATTAGAAGTCAATTATTATTAAATACCATTTTCAAAGTCAAGTTGTAACCAATGATTGGTCTAAAATGAAGGGGAACCACTCAACCAAAAGATATGGATTTGCGGCTGCCTTTGATTTACCCAGATGGTTGATTCTCTAGACTTTTCTTTAACTAAAAAGGGCACACATTTTAGACTCATAGATGTAGAAAGCCTTGATACATGGTTTCCTGGCCCTGCCCACCTTTATTCATTTGGACCCTGGGAAGTGATATATATCCTGGCTGGCTCTGTGAAAACACCACTTCAACTTTGAGTAATTTAGCTAAACCACCCTCTGACAGTGCAGACAACAGCTCTTATTTTAAAAAAAGCTGAAGTTTGCACCTGTACAAATTTCTCAATGACTGCTGTCACACATTGCTCAATTCATCAGCGTTCATGTATCAGAACCTGCCTTCAGGGTTTTCAGTGGATAGTTCCAATACTTCTAGAGAAGTGGATTAAGAATGAACATGTTCTGGGGGACTGCAACTGTGATGAGCCTAAGCCGTTCAGCCTGGCCCCAGTCAGCTAATAAGTTCCTGCCAGAAGAAACAGTAGCACCCACACTTGGCTGGGCCCTCGGGCCTGGCTTTCAGCCACTGTGATCTGCATGCTCGGATAGATGGAGCAATTAGATAGGCCTGTTAAATTTTCTGTCTTCATTATTGATTTATAGTATGAACTCAGCATGATTATTGAACCAGACCAGCTAGTGAAACAACATAGGCATATATTTCCAATTTATATTTGGGGAGGAAATACAGGGGTATATCATTGTTTCTGAGATTTTGTGCAAGGGCTTCAGCAGAAATTTGGAAAACTTATTCTTCTCACCTCCTCCTGATCTTTCATTGCCCTTTCTTTTATAAGAACACTGTCCAAAAGAACTTTCTGTTATGATGGAAATATTCTCTATCCTGTCTGATACTAACTATATGTGGCTATTAAGCATTTGATGTGTTACTAGTATGATTGAGGAGCTGGAGTTTTATTTAATTTTACATGTAATGGCCACTGCATTGGACAGTGAAGCAGCTTTATAGTATACTACATTTCTCTTCTCCCTTCATCAATAGTACTTGTCAAAATTCTACCTCTGTTTCAAAACCCTGTTTAAATACTACCTCTTTTATAAAGCCTTTATTGATTTTCATATCTTTGCATTTCCCTATCTCTCTCTGAATACATATCATTTTATACCCTTGCTCTTTTTCTGCCTTGCAATATAATCACCTGCTCTACTGTACTAGGAGCTGCTTGAGGACATCCACCCAGTGATGTGCTAGCTACAAGAAATATTTGAGGAATTAAACAGAGTTGTAAGTTTTATAAAAAAAAGAGGACATAATTTTGGGATTTTTTATATACATGCTAATTAGAAAAGCATGGACACTTTGTCCTTCTTCTTTTCATGCTCTCTTTTTCAAATGACATTAGGAAAAGCCCTACTATTTTCTTTTCCTGAGTTATCAGCACTGAGGCGGAAGTATAAAACAAAACCGTTATATTTTCTTCTTTTGAGGATAGGAAACTTGGAGACACTTCTTCCTTATCTTCATAGACAACAACACAATGCTATTCGTGTAGGAAAAACTCACTAAATACTACCTGAGTCAATGAATAAATAAATGAGAATTATTATCCAACTTTCAAATATTTTTTTTAAATCTCTGAACATGGAGTTGTGCTTATATTGTCTTCTAATGTTAAAAAGAAACTTTTTCTTAGAATATTCACATAAAATTCTACTCAATAACAAACCTTAAGAACTGTCCTATACTTGATTATGATAGTCGTTACACAACTGAATATGTTTGTGAAAATTCAGAACTATATATTTGAGAGGATGAATTTTACTACATTTAAAGTTTTCAAAAGTAAATATAAATACTATGTACTTTAATATATGGTTATAATTTTTAAGTAGCTGTTTAGCATTTAGCACTAAATAATATTTATATAATATATAATACTAATTTTATTCACTTAGGTGGTTCTTTGATACCATATGACACATAATTGTCATTTGGGGAATGGTGAGGTTAATCTAATACAATTGTGTTATGATGAAAGGTTAGAAAACTGTTTAAAAAGCCAAATTCTCCTACTTACTAATTAGAAATATAACTAGTAATTACCACATTATATTGTAATAGCTTATACTTATTGAATACATGCTATATGCCAGGCACTGTTCTTATACTCTATTTAGGTAAACTCATTTAATCCTCCAACAACCCTATAATGTCAACATCATTATCCCCACTTTAAAAATGAGGAATCTAAGGCACATAAAGACTAAGAAACTTGGCAAAGGTCACACAGCAATTAAAGTGGCACTTGGCCATAGTAGGTTCTCCATAGTTTTTGGTACCCCTGAATTATTAGCATGATAGAGAGAGATGGGAGACAGATATGAGTAGCATGTATTGGCTCTTCCCACCTTACAATCTCTGAACTTGTAGTCTCTTCAATAAAAAAGGATAACACCATTTTCTTCCCATCTCACAAGGAAGACTGCTTTGAGGGTCAAATGAGATATTAATATGACACTGTGAATACCCCTTGACTAATTGTGCTTTGTTCTTGTGCTTGGTGTTTTACGTTAAGACTTGTGTGCCTTTTTAGGTGTAGGAAAGTCATCGACCCCACATATGCCTCCATATTTGCTGACAAGAGGACCTCACTCACACTTTTGAAGTTAGTCATGATCACACTCGAAGAAACCCAAGGAAAGGAACAATAAAGACTTCAGCCTGCTGACACCTAATTATACAGCAGAGCTCTTTGGGCCATTTTTTCTTTGTGAAAAATCTGGGAAAGAGGAAAAGGAATAGCAGAGGAGAAGGGAAGAAAATGGAGGTTGAAGGAAAAGATCGGAGAACCCGCCAGAACTCATCATGTTAGCACTTTCCTTTGCCTGCTAGCCCTTTTCATTCACTCAGCTGGGGACTGGTGGGCTCACCAAACGCTGGCCACTGAATGGATTCTGAATGTAAAAAGTCTTATCAAAATACTTCCTATCAAAACACTTTTAAATTATTTCTCATTCCTTTAAATATATACATGGGATATGTGGGGCTTTTAAAAATGAGGTTAAATTGTTCTGCCTAGTATTATTACTTTAGACATTTTATACCTATTCATTGTCTACAAATAAGCTACTTTAACAGGATCACATGTCCATATTGTGAAGTTCATTAGCCTAGAAATATTCCAAATTATGTCCGAACAGATTTACAACTAGAAATCAAACTTTACTAGTCGGCTCTCTCTACCAACATACTGCATTCATTTCCAGTTCATAAAAGCTATCCAATGAATAACTGCTAGAGGCTTTAAGGAGTTCAGGTTAGGTAGAGACCTTAAAGAAATGGAACTGATTATATTAAAATAAAAATACTTACTGTATTTTTTTATACTTATGAAAACAGCATCCTGAGGATACACGTTTTTTTTTTAAGTTGAATAAGGAGAACTTTCAGGGTCAGAAGGAAATGTTTTAGTCAACCTGGCCAATGAATATTAAGTATGATTCGAGTCTAAAGCTGACATCAGCTATTTCTTTTGATTGTGAATAATAATGAAAGTAATAGCTTTAATTTCTTAAACGTTTACCATATGCAAATATAATACAAGGTACATAACTCTAGCTGGTACAATTAGCACCAAAGTCCCAGTTCTTAATAATAATAAAAAATGTAGATTTGATAGATATCAATAGCATCTGTTATGGGTCAGGTAGCTCTTTTTTGTGGCTTTCCTCTAAGTGATAATTTAAAGAAACACCTACTTTCTGTGTTCAAATTTGTCATCTCAGGATCTCTCACTTCTGACAATGCGGGTCAAGTACAGAGAACTCTTACCTGCCTCACCCTGCAAATGACATTATTACTTCTCTACATTGCATTGGCGAGATTTATTGATATGCCCCTACTTGGATTCTCAGGGAGCTGGGAAATATAGTTTAACTCTATGCCAAGGATGGTGAATCCTGCCACAGCCAGGCACTATGCTTTATATATATTAATTCATGTTTATAAGAACCCTGGAAAGTAGATATTATTAACTTTACATCATAGATGAGAACCCAGAGATGCATCCAGTTTAAATAATCAGCCCAAAACACATAGTTAGTGAAGGATGAAACCAAGATTCAAATACATCAAACATAGCCTGTCTTTAATAAATTAAATTTTTAAGTGAACATGCAAAAAATATATACAAAGGATATGTATAATAAAACAGAGCTAGCAACTTTGTTATGAGAAGTGTTCAGGCTCAAAGATAGTTAAAGAAATAAAAATTTAGGAGGAAAAAACTTACCCGTGAAATTATCAACAGCAACAAAAAAGCTAATGCTCTCCCTAATCTTGACAAGGGCGTGGCGAAGAAATACTGGCAGGAGCATCACTGAAGTGTTAATGGTGGTGTTTCATTGCAGTGGATTTATGGATGAGATTTCTCACTAATTTACCTTTAAAATTATTTCATTTTATAAGAACACACATACATCTGTATAAGTATACTGCTTTACAAGAAACTTCAGTTTGGGCTATGGCTTGGTGAGACATCTCTGGTTATTCCTCACTTCAAACAAGAATTCTACCCATATAAATGAACATAGTAGTTTAAAAAAATATAGAGCCATTTACAGTCCTAAAAACTTTCAGCATCTCAAAACAAAAGCTTACTTTTATTATGAGTGTGAAAGAATGAGATTGATTTATTTCTGTGGCTTATGGAATCTGTCTACATTTTATGGTCATTCATGAAACTTATGTCTCTTAAATTCATTTTTATAAAGAAATATTGGTTTTGCATTCATAAAGCTATCAAAATATTTGTAAGAGAGAAATTATCACATAATAAAAAATAAACTCTCATGGGTTACCTAATAATATTGTCAGTCATATGGAAAGCATGTAAAGACTATACATGCAGAATAAAATATATAGTTTGAAAAGACCAGATTCTGAGAAATTGGATGGGAGCAGGGACAGAAGATGAATGTTTTACAATGCTCATGTTTATGACCATTTGAAAATCCATTTACAGTTCAACAACCACCTCAAATATGACTCTTTTACCCCCAAAGGAAGACTTCAACCATTTCTCTCCTTCATCGCAACATGTCAGCAACACAGACTCAACATGCATATTTAAAGACAAGTCTCATAATTCCTGTATTAGAAAGGACAAACTTTTGCGAAAATCAATTGATAAATAATTGCTCATTTAAATAAATTTTGAGAGATTCCATTAGCAAAGTTCAAAAATAATCTACAAATAATAAAATGTCCCCAAAATAAAGACACTGACTAAAGCTAACATAGACCAGCACAAGACCAGAAGAATATGGGGAAAGCAAAATAAAATTTCAAAAAACAGAAAAGAGTTTTCTATAACCTGAAAAAAAGAAAAATCTAATTTGGGTACTATTTCCCTGATCAAGTAAGCATAAGATTTCTAAATTTAAGGCCATTTCACTAAATCTAAGCAATATGTTTGCCTTGCTAAATACATAAGGTTCTCAAAAACAAGCTTCCAGGTTTACACTAGTCAAAGAACCTGTTAGCAAGTTCTTTTGTAACATGGCCAGTTTCAATCATTTAATAAAACATTTCCTAAAATATAGTTAATACCGTATCCATTTTCAGATATAGTAGTAAAATATTATGCAAAAAAGATCCTGTGCTGGGTGAAACTTATTATAAAAAGATTTACTTATGATAAAACTGATCAGACTTCTTAACACTAGTACTATGGATCTGCAGCGGGTGGGGGAAGAGATCAGTACACAGTTTGGCATTTCACAAATGGGCCCTATTTTTTTGCCATGAAACATACTGAGGCGCCAATGTTTTTTGAATCATCCATTGGAAGCACTGATTTGACAGTACTTGTCTCCAACAACAGGGGCCTTTACCTTGAGTTGTGAAAGGGAGGGTATGCACCGGTTAGAGGTATGGCTCCTGGAGCCAGACTGCTGGCATTTAATCTCTGTGACTTGACATGGCCTCTCGGGCAGGTTGCTGGACCTCTCCTGGCTTGCTTTTTCATTTGCAGGGTGGGCATAATAGTAGTACCTAGTTAAGAGAAAGTTGTTGTGAGCATTAAATGACTTTATACATTTAAAGAACCTAGAATATTTCCAAGCATATGGTAACCTCTTATTAGCTCTTGGTTACTTAGGCAAGTAAGCAGTTCTACCAAATACAATAGATATCCTTCTTTACTAAAACAACTGCAAATCTAGTTTGGGTTACACTGTACAGGACATCTTTATTTTGTAGGGAAGATTTATCCCAAGACTGAAGATCATAAATTCATTTTTTATAAGTCTAAATTTGTGATTAAAACTAGGGAGGTTTTTCTCTGTTTTAACTTAGAAGCATGACCATTTGAACCTTTGCTTTTCCCTTTTAAGACCCTACTTCTTACACTGTTGCAGTGACAGTGATAAAAGAGGTTATTTTTACTTTTGTTTTACTATCAGGCTCCCAAAAGGATCAAATCCTACCACTGAAGACTGTCTGTTAAATTTCACATCCATGAATAATCAGAGCACTAAGCTTTGCCTAGTGCTCCCTCCCTGATAATACATTTTCACTTACATAAGAGTACTGATGGTCTCTGCTCCCATGTTCCTTTAGCTCAGACTGTCTCCTTGCCCTTGTCTGTAGGTTCAGCTGTGTTTATGTTCAACCCTAAGCATAAGAATGAATTATTTATGACTTAGTTATTTAAATCCATTTGTTTCATTAAAGAGGATTTCAGACCAATCACAAGAGACTGAATAGCAATTTAGCTTGCTACTTATCACCCTATGACCCCCCAAAAGTGACCTGCTGCTCAGATGCCCAGTAGCTGGATTGAACTCCATTGCTCTCACCCACAGAGCTTACACTGCCGCTGTCTAGAGCCTGTCTTGCTGGCCCCAAAGGTCTTTTATTCCAACTCCCAAGTCCCAGACAATCAGACTTTTTCTGAGGAATTCTTGATCAGACTCTCTTCCACAGGCCCTCTTGGGAAAAAAAAAATCAGAAAAACTGCAAATTGTTAATATTCTCAAAGGAGTCGTGTCAATTTTCATGTTGACTTTGCTCAGAAAGAAAAATTTCACATTATTGAATTCAATGCTTGCAACTGTTTTGGGGGAAAATCTTTGTCCAAAAATAGTTTAGGGTATCATGTAAAATGCCCGAGCCCCATGACTCCTGACTGTGTGCACAGGATCCGGTGCCGTGAGGCATTTTCTGTGTTGAGGAAAGCACAGACTGTGCAAACTCCCAGCTCAGGGTGGTCTGTAGTTTCTACATTAGATCGTTCTACATTCCCTTCAATGATTTCCTATCTTTACAAAGCTGAGTTTTCAGTGGTAGTTTTCATGAAAAGCGAGTACCATACTAATCACTGTGGAACAGGAAATAAGGTGGCCAGAACCAACCCGATTCCAAGGATTGAAAGTTTTGCCGCAGCCAACAAGTGCACACATTCCCATTAGTAAGTAATTGTAATTATTTAAGAATAAATTACAAATATTTTCTATCAATTTATGTGTATTTTTCTTTTTCAAAGGCTACTAAGCTGTTAAGACATAAATATAAGTCCTTTGGACCTTACTACTTCATAACTGAAACTATTAATTACTTTCTTTGGCCTAGGAGCACTGTGAAAAAAAATACTGAGAAAATTGAAGGCACTTTGCCCTACTATATACTACTTATTTAACATATAGTATGGCAGAGTTCTTGCCAAGAATCCTATATATATATATATATATATATATATTTTTTTTTTTTTTTTTTTTTTTTTTTTGCATTTTTCTGAAGCTAGAAACGGGGAGGCAGTCAGACAGACTCCCGCATGCACCCAACCAGGATCCACCCGGCACGCCCACCAGGGGGCGATGCTCTGCCCATGGGGGGGGTCGCTCTGTTGTGACCAGAGCCACTCTAGCGCCTGAGGCAGAGGCCACAGAGCCATCCTCAGCACCCGGGCCATCTTTGCTCCAGTGGAGCCTTGGCTGTGGGAGGAGAAGAGAGAGACAGAGAGGAAGGAGAGGGGGAGGGGTGGAGAAGCCGATGGGCGCTTCTCCTGTGTGCCCTGGCCGGGAATCAAACCCGGGACTTCTGCACACCAGGCCAACGCTCTACCACTGAGCCAACCGGCCAGGGCCCAAGAATCCTATATTTAACATAACAAAAAGGATAACTAGATCAAGTAACACAAACAGCCAGGAAAATGGTAATGACCATAAAAAGCATTAATTAATGAGAACATTATTGCAATTAATATTATCTCCATTTTAATGTAAATATCAGAAAAACTTTAAGAGGTATAAAAACTTAAATCAAGAAAGTCTCATAAGAAAGTCAAACACATTAGTAAAGCTATTTAAACTATTAAACTTAATAAAACTATTCAAAACTATTTGAGATACTCTGGTTAGTTAAATATGTCTCATTAGCAGAATGTTAATGAAAAATCCTATTTCAGCTTACATAAAAGCATGTTGGCCATTCTTCTGCCTTGGTACATACAATATCCTATGTATGTATTTGTTTTCTTTTAGTGATTAAGCGACTTAGAAAGAGGTTACACATGTGCTCAGGGCTATAGTCACAATGAACAGCAGAACCAGCATCTGAAAACTAGATGTTTAAGCTCAAGCACTTGGGAGATCAATAGAGTTTAGTAAGTCTGAGAAATACTATTATTGTATTGGGAAATACTAATATTGTATTTCACCTTAGAGCCATGATGGCGAACCTTTTTATAAAAACCACCCACTTTTGCAGTGCTGGTCAACCTGGTCCCTCCCACCCACTAGTGGACATTCCAGCTTTCATGGTGGGCGGTAGCAGAGCAACCAAATGGTGCCGTAATTGGCCCATCATGAAAGCTGGAACGCCCACTAGTGGGCAGGAAGGACCAGGTTGACCAGCACTGCAAAAGTGGGTAGTTTTTATAAAAAGGTTCGCCATCACGGCCTTAGAGAGGCGATGTCCACTGGCATATTCAAGACTGAGAAATCTTGAAAGAAATTTTTAAAATTTGGTTTACTCTAAATTTCCAAATTTATTGACCCCAACATGCTTTTTCACTAAGAGCTATGCTGTCCTGGTTAAGAGTGTGAGCTCTGGAGTCAGAGGGCTCAATTAAAATTTCAGCTCAGCTGCTTAGCCTTGTCACTTAACCTCTCTCATCCTCACTTCCATCATCCATTAAATAGAAATAGTGCTGATACCATGTCAAAGATTTCTGAGTATTTGATGAGACAAGGCATGTAAAGCACACACTAAGTGCTCTACAGATTTACAGCTGCTCACAACAATTAGAAGATATTTTATCACTTCAGATTTATTTTGAAATATTCCCTAAATTTTGTGAGCAGTATACCTAAAATTGTTGTTGTTGACATTCTTCAACGTTAGTGTTTGTAGAACTTAATTTGAAAATGTCATCATAACTATTCAAACAAAAACATTAAAATGCATACAGAAGTCATTGCTACAGGTCTGTAACATGCCACTGAGTACACAGAATTTATTGTCAGGCTTTAGAGTAGCATATGTTTGTGAGAAAAAGAAACAAACAAAACAGTATTTGTAATCCTGGCAAGATTTGGAGTTTTCATTCAGGGAAGAAGGACAAGGCAGTGTTGTAGTCACTGCTGGGACCTGATGTCTCTCTAAATATTGTCAGGCACACACAGATGGTCACAGGTTAGAGGGGAAGCTAGTGCACAAGGTAGACAAAGAAAGGGCAGAGAGAGAGAGGACCACTAATTAGTGCTGCTCCTCTTACCCAGTCAGTAGAAAATGAATATCTACCTTTCCATTAATTTAACCCCTTTATGCAACTCACAAAGAGAAAAGATGCTCTTCTTAGTGGTTGCTGTTTCCAAAAAAAAAGATAAATCATGTTCTCTTTCTTTGAAACAGAAAGTGGAGAGTTATGTTGAGAAAGTACCAATTGGTTCTCTTCTGAAATGTAGGGATGTTAGTTGGAATCACAAAAGACAATACAGAGTGAATACAACAGGCTTTATTTGGGTTGCTAAATTTGAAAATTCTTGGGGAGACATTAGAAAACTAATGTTATCATTGTTTATATATTTGTATAGCTATTACTTTTCTATACAGCAAAGTATTGAAGAACTTTCATTACTGAAAATCACTTTGATGTGGTCATTAACAATTTTATCACATTTACACAGTGGAACAATGGAAAATTTATTAATATTAATGCACAATTGAGAAACAAATAGCTACACTTGACTCTACTGACTGAATAGATTTTTTGTCAGAAAAAAAGAATGAAATATTACATTTTCTACAGTGTACGTTGGCCACATGATTTCCATGATTAAGCTGTTTTAGTCACACAATGCATTAGTCACACAATTTATACCCGGATAGGGTCCTATGGCTCATCAAAAAATCTTGATGTGACACAGTGTTACATAAGTAGACTGCCTAATGTGTTATTCCTTGTAAGAATATTTATCTTTCCTGAGTACAGTGATGAGCATTTGATTCATTTGTTCATGTCTCTCTGAGGATGATTTATCAATGTCAATGATACTTAGAAATCTATGAGCAATTAATGTTGCTTCAAGTAAATTTAATATGGCAGCCCCACTGAAGGTATCCAGGGAAAACATTGATTCTTATATGGTTACTTTGTGACTGAAACTCTAACAAGTCAACCTCATGAGTTCATTATATTTTGGGGGCAAATTAGAGAAAGAATATGGAGTGCACACAAAAAATATCCCCCTCTGTTCAAATGTTACTTTTATACAAAATTAACTAGCAGAGCCAAGGTATCCTTCATGTAAACTTCACCTCTTTAAAATCTTTTCTCTCCCAGTATGCAATAGCAATTTAATGTTTTATAGTGACAATTCATAAATTTAAAGTACTATTTGTTGTGCAAATTAAAATGTATCTGAACTGTGGCATGTTTCTGAATTCATCAAAATCATCACGTATTATGCCATCTTCTGATAATTCTCAGCTTTAATCAGATGAATCTCAAAACTTTGCTCTTGCAAAGTATTGGCAGAAAAGAAGCCAATTCTTCCAGCAGGTTCTGTCTGGCTGCCCAGCCATCTGATGTAAGGCTAGGAGTAAGCAGGCGGAGGGTAAAGAAGTCTCCCCTGGTGAGAGGAGCAGGAAAGTACAAAAATGGCGCTGTTACAAGGTACAACTTTGCTTAAGCAGTAATTGGAATTTGATGAGATTGCACAGTAAGAAGACAGTGCTTGTGTTAATTTTTTTTTTAAGTCAGTGTAGGAGGGATAGAGAGACCGACTCCTGAATTCTCCTTGACCAGAATCCACCTGGCAACCCTTGTCTGGGTTCAGTGCTTAAATCAACCGAGCTACCCTCAGCACCCAGGCCCACCCTGGGACCACTGGAGCTACTGGCTGCGGGAGGGAAAGAGGTAGAGAAGGAAGAGAGGGAAGGGAAGAGAAGCAGATGGTTGCTTCTCATGTGTGCCCTGACTAGGGATCGGGGATTGAACCTGGGACTTCCACATGCTGGGCTGATGTTCTATCCACTGAGCCAATCGGCAGGGCCTTAATGTTTTTTACTGGGAAGTCAGTGCTACATGCAAGCTATCCTGGAACTATATTGATACCTATTCAATTTTTATTGAAAAAAAAGTGTGCTTATTGCATCCTTCTGACCTGTAGATTTTTCAGCATATATTTTGATAGGGCTGAAAAGATGTGAGTTGATTTTTTTCACTCTCCCTAAATGATCAGTATATTTTATTTATTTTCACTTTTTTGGTCTGTGTATTTCAAATTGCTTGTGCTGCAAAAAGTCTCAATATATTTCTGGGTTGAGGAAAGTTGGCTCCATACACAAATTAAAACATATCATTCTTCCAAAGCAATTGCATTTATCTGTAGAAAAACACATAGAAGTCAGGCTTCTTTGACACTTAGGAAAAATAAAGGGATAAAAGCCTTCAAATGACATGAAGGACTCCCATGGCCATGTGTTGTTACAGCATATTAATATAGAACTCTTCAGAGTCTTAATTTACTTGAATAGCCCCTATAAAAATTTATGCCAGAGAGCGGGTAAAAGGGTTGGCAGCCAGAGCACTAGATGCCAAGTGCCTCCTCTCTGGTAGTGGCATCTGGATGGGAGGCTGGCCTGCCTCCGAGACTCTTGGCCGGCAGCACTGTTGTCTATACAGACGGCTGTGTATCTGTTCAAGAGTCCAATAACTACATGTGTATATTTTGGTAAGCTATTATTTCTGGGCCAAAGATTTCATTTTTGCATCTGTTGGCACCAATTCTATATTGGCCACCCCCATCCCCACCCGCTGCCGTGGTTTAGTTCTCTGATCAGAAACATTGCATGGAGATGGAACTGTATTAGAGAAGAAAATGTTTCTTAATATTTCTCTTAAATCCAACAAAACACAGTTACAGCACTAACATTGTTCCAGATGGACTTTCTTCATTTCTGCAAGCCATGAATAATGTGTAAGTTCCAATCTCTATGAAAAAAATCTCAATTTTTGCAGGATTTTGACAGAACCTAATTATAGAACTATTAGAAGTTACTTTATCAGAAATATAATGGGCTATTAATAAATTTAAAGACAAGTTCCTCTTTCAATGTTTCCAGAGTAACAAAATTATGTTCTAATTTTATAAATCTAGTTACTGCAATATGATACCAAGAGTTGCCAAACATCCAATCCGAGTCATGCTCTATTGTGCAGGGTTACAACCTCTCGACCTTTCAAAATGCTGCTACCTCAGATTTATTTGCTTGGAGGGCACTCCCACCTAATTTAATTGAAACAACATCTATCAGATGGCCCCTGTACATAAGATGCTGGGAGATAGAAAGTCTAAAAAGTTATCTACCTTAAAATGTTCACAACCTTCTTTCCATTTCGATGAAGGAAACTTGGAATACTTTTTCTTTTTTCTTTTTTTAATATTTTTCCAAAGTGAGAAGGGGCGAAGGAGGCAAATAGACAGACTCCTGCATGCACCACGACCAGGATCCTCCTGGCATGCCCACCAGGGGGCGATGCTCTGTCCATCTGGGGCATTGCTCTGCTGCAATCGGAGCCATTCTAGTGCCTGAGGCAGAGGCCATGGAGCCATCCTCAGCACCCAGGCCAACTTTGCTCCAATGGAGCCTTGGCTGTAGGAGAGGAAGAGAGAGACAGAGAGGAAGGAGAGGGGGAAGGGTAGAGAAGCAGATGGACCCTCTCCTGGGCACCCTGGCCTGGAATCAAACCCAGGACTTCCACACGCCAGGCCAATGCTCACCACTGAGCAAACCGACCAGGGATGAAACTTGGAATACTTTTAAACAAGTAACAAGAACACCATGAAAAAGATATAAAAACTAACTGGAGGTTAAATGTACCTTATGGCATAGTCTAGGAATGGGAATAAAGAAATGAACCCTAACTTTATGTCTACCTTGCAGAGACATTTCAGTTGAGCTTAGTGTTTTAAAACTCCATGGCTCCATGGAGATCATGTAATCTGATATCCTTCTTATAGAGTTTGGATGAGGAAATGGATAGCTAAAGAGAAGTGATTTGGTACCATTCATACAGTAGTTAGTGCAAGGACACAGATCTGGTTCTTTCTTAGTACTACTACTCATCATTTTAGAGCTATGATATGACTTAAAATGAAATTTGCAGAGAAATCCTGTCAAATGTCATGGCATCATTTCATAAGATAAGTAAACCAAGATTAGGGAATTACTGTACGATGATAATCAGAGGAATAATAAAGCTACGGCCAATACACTTTGGCCTAAGTGGCTATGGCAGGATTCCCAGGAAAATAACTCTAAATCAGTCTAAAGGTGTTGCAGTTAATTGTGCAAAAGCGTCTGCTACAACTTCTCTCTCTCTCTCTCTCTCTCTCTCTCTCTCTCTCTGGCCTACAGAGAGCTTTATGGAGAAAGGAGGTATGTCCAGAAATTTATAGATGACGACAATATCACCTCCAAAAGCCCCTCTCTAATTTGGTAGTGAGCAAAATGCGATTGTTTTCTGAGTTAAATGAGGTAATCTACACATGATGAGTTGGAGTCATATTGAATTTGATAATCGACACACAAAATCAATTAAAAGATTCTTCACAACCTAAAAGAATTAGCAGTTCTGAAGTAAGAATGTGTCAAGTAGAAGGAAAGTTGGTCAACTATCAAGGCAGCGTCTATCCCATAACCATCGTGGGAAAGGTCCTGGCTCAAGGATGCAGGCCTGGTATTGATCGTGTCTTTTTATTTTCTGGTATTTTGACATGTGGAGCCTTGCTGACCCTTCCAGGGCCAGCTATCTGCTAGAGATAGCAAAGAACTCAAAGTGACTACTAAATCTAAATGCAAGCCTACTAATTCTAAACTCATACCCCCAAGTTCCTACCATATCTACCTTTAAACTCTGGGCCACTCTCCACCTGCCCTAATCACTCCAGGGCCGGATATCGGACAACACGAGACAGCTCCTAAACCTCAGGACCTGCTGACATTTTTCACACTAACCCAGCTTACCCTACTGGTCTCACTCTTTTCCTCAACAACCACAATTCAAGCTCTTGCCCATGTTTTCTTCCCCCTCCTTCTGCCTCCTGACCAACCTTGGGGCCTCCCTGAGTGGACCCCTAGCATAGAGTGCTGTGCCTCCTTTTTCTGAGAACCTGGGAACATAAGAACTTCCTCCTCCACAGCAACCCTGCCATGTCTGTGTGTCACCACACCCAATTCAAACAAATCCCAGGTACATTTGAAACCTCCACTCTGGTGCCAGTGGTGTTGAGCTAGTCCATCTCTATCAGCCTGAAGTCTCTGAACAATCTAAGCACACAGCTGTCACCTACTGTTTCCTTTCATTCTTATCACATATCCTGCTGCTCTAATGTAGTACATCAGGTGGCATGGCATGTCTATAGGGCAGTGGTTCTCAAAGTGTGTGCCAGGGCACACAGGTGCACCCTAGAAGATTTCCAGGTGTGCCCTATGGTATTCCAGAGAAATATGTGCCTGTTGGGGACCAAAAAACCAACAGGGTTTTTGGAGATTAGATTTTGGGGGGACAGAGGTGTGGGGAATTGGCTGTAAACTGACAGTCTGCCCAACCCCCCACCTCACTTGCCTTATTAGGTTGCAAAAGGCTGTTAAGCTGTGGTGCTGGATTGTTTACACTACCCCCCTATGTTCTCCAGAAAGACTGGAGGCAAGTTTCTTCTATCCTTTGTTTGGTGTATAGTTAAGATGATATGTATGGTGGGGGAGTTTTGGATTGATGATTAAACATAAAGAATTGTCTCTTGAAGCCTTTTGGATTTCTATAAAAGAAGAATATGTGGCAATATCTAAAAAAGCTTTGAACATTTTGCTACAATTTTCAACATCCTATTTATGTGAATTAGGATTTTCTACCCTCAACACAATTAAGAATAAAAAGAGAGGAATTCTTCAATGTATTGATGAGGAAATAAGAGTTTTTCAAATATATGCCCAAACATTGAAGAAATTGCTAAGACATATCAGGCTCATGTTTCTCATAAACACAAGAATGAAAAAACTTAACACATTTGCACTGGGACCTGCCAAATTTACTAAATCTTACTAAGAATGTGTATATATATATATACACATATATATATAAAGATAACTTTTTTGTTGTTTTTTTTATTTTTTAACCCCTCTTTCTTACGATTTCTAAAAAGCATAACAAAAAATGTAACATAAAATTTTTTTAATGTCAGAATAAATTTAATTTTGTCATATTTATTTTGTTTAATTACTATAAAAGCACACTTGGACTTTATTTTTTTTTCTTTAATATTTGACTTAATTATAATAACATATTTCTCAGAAATTTGTATATAGTGTACCTACAATTATTTGTAGAATTTTAAATGTGCCCTGAGTTCAAAAAATTTGAGAACCACTGCTATAGACACAGAAGATTCTGGGTAGGTTTCTATCATATTTCTCATTAACAGACTAATAAATTAGATTTCTAGGTTTCTGTATCAATCTTGTGAGCTTAGTTCATTCCTGATCACCTCTTGATCAGGCTGACATCAGTCCTGTGTATGATGAGGATGGTCCCCAACCCCCGGGCCGCAGACCACTACCTGTCTGTGGGCCATTTGGTATCCGTCTGCAGAGAAAGAATAAATAACTTACATTATTTCTATTTTATTTATATTTAAGTCTGAACGATGTTTTATTTTTAAAAAGTGACCAGATTCCCTCTGTTACATCCGCCTAAGACTCACTCTTGATGCTTGTCTCATAAGTTCAACAATTATATTTTAAAATACCACAGTTTTTACGCTGGTTGCATAATTTTATTTTATTTATCTGTCCCACCCTAAAGGCCAGTCCGTGGAAATATTTTCTGACATTAAACCGGTCCATGGCCCAAAAAAGGTTGGGGACCACTGGTCTAGAGGCTTGCTTCTCAAAGTGTAGCCCTTGGACCAGCAGCATTAGCATGGGAAGGCCTGTTAGAAATGTGGGACTGAATCTCAGACCCCGCTCCAGACCGACTGAATCAGAATCTGTATTTTAACAAGAACCTACGTGATTTGTATGCACATTAAAATTTGAGAAACACTACTCCAATGCCGGGAATAGCAAAAAAATTTGTTTAAGATTCTATTTATTCATTTTAGAGAGGGGAGAGTAAGAGAAAAAGAGAAAGAGAGTGAGAGCAAGAGAAAAAGGGGTGAGAAACAGGAAGCATTAACTCCCATATGTGCCTTGATCAGGCAAGCCCGGGGTTTCAAACCATCAGGGAATAGCAAATTTTTAAATATTTTTGGAAAGAATTAAGTAGAAAATATTTTAGGTTTTGTGGGATATATGGTCTTTGATGCAACTAACTGCTTGGCTTGGCCATTTTAATGCAAAAGCAACCACAGACGATACGGAAATAAGTATGGCTATGGTCCAAAAAAACTTTACATATGGACACTGAAATTTGAATTTCATTTAATTTTACATCACAAAATTTTTTTTAACCACTTAACATTGTAAAAACCACTCCTAGCTTTTAAGACCTTGCAAAAATAGGTGGCAGACAAGATTATCCTACTGGCCATAGTGTGCCTACCCTTGCTCCAGACCAGTGTTCCTCACCTAGTGGTCCGCGGGCCGGTCCACCGGGAATCTCATGCCGGTCTTCGAAAGAGTTAACCATTCTGGTGTTGTATGGAGATTACAGACTGGGTGATCTTAGTTTAATTCATTTGTGGTCAGGGTGATTTCTGCCTTAGCAGTCCCTGAAATAATTATCTTATTTTCTCTGGTCCTCAAGTGTAAAAAAGGTTAAAAACCACTGCTCGTCTAGACCAGGGGTCCCCAAACTTTTTACACAGGGGGCCAGTTCACTGTCCCTCAGACCGTTGGAGGGCCAGAGTATAAAAAAAAAACTATGAACAAATTCCTATGCACACTGCACATATCTTATTTTAAAGTAAAAAAACAAAATGGGAACAAATACAATATTTAAAATAAAGAACAAGTAAATTTAAATCAACAAACTGACCAATATTTCAATGGGAACTATGCTCCTCTCACTGACCACCAATGAAAGAGGTGCCTTTCCAGAAGTGCGGCGGGGGCTGGATAAATGGCCTCAGGGGGCCGCATGTGGCCGTAGTTTGGGGACCCCTGGTCTAGACCATAGAAAATTCAATAGGATCAAGTCATTCTATAAAATGAGGCATTCCCTGTTGAACCACCACAAAATCCCATTTGCCAAGTGAGTCTTTATTTCTCTAAATTTTCAGAAATGGGTTATTTTATTTTGTTTTGTTTTAGGCAAACTTGATAAATTACAATTAATTTTTTTAATAATTAAAATGTAAATGAAGACTTTATAGGACCACAGGGATCCTAGAAGCTAACTGACAGAACTGTATCATAATCTGAAATATCACTGTTTTAGGCAAACAAGCAATTTCTGGCTTATTTTTTTGTGGTTGCCTGGGTCGTCTGGCTGTGAGAAGCAATGAGGAAGTGATAGACCAATGACCCCTCCCACAACAGGGCACACATATCCAATAAGATCAAAGCTCACATACCAAAGTGCAGACAGAAATAAGGGTATAGTATCTATTACCTGATTTTTAATCTATGTTTATATGTGCAAAATGGCAGAGACATTCTGGTCACTCTTTGTGCGAGATCTCTACTTGGAAGCGGGCCACAATCTCCAGTCAGCCCTGCCACCTTTTAGTTAACCTGTCAGCCACAGAAATGGCCTGGCCAACCCCGCTGGCAATTGCCAATACAATTCTAATTAATGTTATAAAGTGAGTTGGTGAATTCAGAATATCATTTTACTGTTTGGGTTACTAAATATTTTTCTCAGATTGGATTAACTAAGAAATAAAGCATATTACTCATGATGCTTTAAGTAGTGATTTCAGATAACTAAAGCTCCCACATTGATACAATAAAATTTCTAGGCATCCATTTTGCAATAATAGTTTTATAACATGAAGGAATATTTACTTTATAAATTAAATTTCTAAGTTCATATATTGATTCTTAGTTCTAAATCTTGAATACCTATCAGAATCACCTTGGGAAATTTTTTCTTAAAGTCAAAGCCCAAGGGGCTCCTCTCAAGACCAATAGAATAAGAATAGCTGGTAGTAGGTCCTGATATCTCTATTTAAAAAAAAACAACAAAGTCCTTCCAGGTTATCCTAATGTGTATTGGTTGAGAACCACTGCTTTGGTAACTATCAAACAAGAGTGATACTTTTTTATTAGACATTGCTATTTTTTTCTGAAAGATTTTTTAAGGCAAACTTTTTATATATACATAATTTAAAAGTGAATTGCAAACACTATTAAAAGAAAATTTTTCACCTGACCAGTGGTGATGCAGTGGATAGAACATCAACTGGGGACACTAAGGTCCCAGGTTTGAAACCCAAAGTCACCATCTTGAGCATGGGCTCACCAGCTTGAGCATGGGTCCTGGCTTGAGTGTGGGATCATCAACAAGTCCAAAGGTCACTGGCTTAAACAAGGGGTCACTGGCTCAGCTAGAGCCCCCACCCGCCCTGTCAAGGCACATATCAGAAGCAATCAGTGAACAACAAAAGTGACACAACTATGAGCTGGTGCCTGTTATCTCTCTCTCCCTTCCTGTCTGTCTGTGTGTCTTTCTCTAAGAACAAAAGAACGAGAAAGAAAGAAGAAAGAAAGAAAGAAAGAAAGAAAGAAAGAAAGAAAGAAAGAAAAGAGGGAAGACGAAGGGAGGGAAGAAAGAGGGGGAGGGAAGGAAGGAAGGAGAGAGAGAGAGAAAACAAAAAGAAAGAAAGAAAGAAAGAAAGAAAGAAAGAAAGAAAGAAAGAAAGAAGAAAGGAGAAAAAAGGAGACAGGGAGGAAAAAGGGGGAGGGAGAGAGGGAGAGAGGGAGGGAGGGAGGGAAGGAAGGAAGGAAGAAGGAAAGAAGGAAGGAAGGAAGGAAGGAAGGAAGGAAGGAAGGAAGGAAGGAAGGAAGGAAGGAAATAAGAGAAAGAGAAAAAGAAAAAGAAAGAAAGAAAGAGAAAGAAAAAAAGAAAGAAAGAAAGAAAGAAAGAAGAGAGAGAAAGAGAAAGAAAAGAAAGAAAGAAAGAAAGAAAGAAAGAAAGAAAGAAAGAAAGAAAGAAAGAAAGAAAGAAAGAGAAAGAGAGGAAGGAAGGAAGGAAGGAAGGAAGGAAGGAAGGAAGGAAGGAAGGAAGGAAGGAAGGAAGGAAGGAAGGAAAGAAAGAAAAAGAAAAATTTTCAAACCCTGACCCTGTAGCTCAGTTGGTTAGAGCATCATCCAACTACACCAAGGTTGCAGATCAGTCAGGGTACATACAAGAACAACCAATGAATTTATAATTAAGTTGGAACAACAAATTGATGTTTTCCTCTCTCTATTTCTCCCTCTCTCTCTCTAAAAGTTAATAAATTTTTTAAATTAATCATTGTGATTCTTCATAAAAACAACTTCCAGAATCTTCTCAGGATCAGTGTAGATACAACTGAAGCTGTAAACCTCCTTTTTTTTTTTTTTTGCTTTTTTATCTCAATAAATTAGCTTTGGACATTAACTAAATATGATTCAACAAGCATATATGCCCTAATGTCCTAGAAACATTAGTTTCTTCTTTTTTTTTAATTTAGAAAATTAACTTTAACAGGGTGACATTGATCAATAAGAGTACATAGTTTTCAGGTGAACATTTCTATAGCATTTGTTCCATTACTTCCCAACTGTTTGAAGAACTAAGATTACACTGTACTGCCTCTCTCTTTACTTTTATTACTTTCATTCTGTTTGATAATATCAAAACAATTACATATAAATTATAAAAATAAACTTGCTTTGATGTTATTTTTGTTGTTGTTCATGCACGGCTTTTTACTATCTCAATTCTACCAGAATATGGGATCTTGCTAAATAAACATTACTCAGGTCTGTGTCTGCCATGCCCCCAGAAGTTTTTGAATATCTCTCATAGAGATGTGGGAGGACTAAACGGTCTGCCCTCCTCCAGCCTCTGCCCCGCCCTGTCAGTTCCAAGTTTTGTGCCTATGCGAGGCATTCGAAAAAGTCAGGGTAGTACCTGGGCATCGAATACCCAGAGATATCACTCATCTTTTCTCTTTTCTCAATTTTCACTCAGGGATAAGTGAGTATTGAGTTATTTTAAAATAATTTTTGTAGGCCCTGGCCGGTTGGCTCAGTGGTAGAGCGTCGGCCTGGCGTGCAGAAGTCTCGGGTTTGATTCCTGGCCAGGGCACACAAGAGAATCGCCCATCTGCTTCTCCACCCCTCCCCCTCTCCTTCCTCTCTGTCTCTCTCTTCCCCTCCCGCAGCGAGGCTCCATTGGAGCAAAGATGGCCCGGGCGCTGGGGATGGCTCCTTGGCCTCTGCCTCAGGCGCTAGAGTGGCTCTGGTCGCAGCAGAGCGACCCCCCGGAGGGGCAGAGCATCGCCCCCTGTTGGGCGTGCCGGGTGGATTCCGGTCAGGCGCATGCACAGACAGTCTGTCTGACTGTCTCTGTTTCCAGCTTCAGAAAAAAAAAAAAAAAAAGATTTTGTTATTATTTTGGATGTGTGGAAGAAAAAAGATAATTAGTTGTTAAAGCTTTTTATCCTGTGAAACAGAAACTGAAAGTAATTTGACTACTCAAACTTCAAAGAGTTGTGTTAATAGTAACTAAATTGTTAATTATTGAGTGCTTTCTATGCTAGGATGCTTCACTTATATATATTATCTCATTTAATCCTAATTGTCACAATATAACATAGGTTGGAAATGCTTCCATTTTACAGTTAGGAAACTAAAACATCAGATTAACTAATTTACCCAAACTCACACAGCTAGTTAACAGAATCAAAATTTGAAAGCAGGTCTTTAGGATTCCAAAGCCCACAACCCTAACCATTTTATACACACTCCCAAACTAGCACGGTGAAAGCAAACGACTTCCTGTACTTGAACCTAAAAAATGAAAAAGATGGCCTGGATTACTTCCATCGTTCACATTTTGCTTGCTTATGCACAAAACTTGAGTCTTGGTTAGTAATTTGTCAGCTACAACAGGTTAACCACCTCCTGACCAATCTGTTTGAAAGGAGGCGATTCAATAGAAGCAACTACACTGGCCACCGTTCTGAAGAGCTGCCTCAGGAAGCGGTCCTTCAGTTTGGGATTGAGACATGGGATTAGGACCACTCAGACTGCCAGTGTTTTCAGGGAAACTATCCAACTCAGAGGAAAAAAAGCAATTTAAAAATATTTTAAATAAGCGAACGTCACACACCTTAAGTATGTGTCTGTGTTTTGTTTTGGGTTTTGTTTTTTTTTTTTTTTGGCATGAACATTTCTTAATATTATTGTACCTACCTGTAAGTGAATATAACGAATGTATGCATGTATGTGTACATGTGTGCAGATTAGTAGTAAGTGAGCATAAATTAAACCAAGCGTGAATACTGTTATTTCTTAGTCTTTTCTTCCACACCTGGCAGATGTAAACTCCTACAGGTCATCTTGTCAAAATACAATTTTAGTTCTGAAATAAAATAACAGAGGAGAAACAAATACAATCTATTATAACTCACTGCCAATGTTGCCAGCTAACTACCAAAAAAAATAGAGTGTCTCAGACAGAAATATCAATAACTTTAATGCGTGCGATTTGTTAACAGGGGAGAAAACAAGCAAACTGGCTCTCCGCTGACTGTCACTAATATTTATTCGTCCAGTGACTGTTAATCAAACCAAGTTTACAGTCCCGTACAGCACCTGTCACAGGTGCTGATCATTAATCAGCTATTGCAGCAGTTTATTCTGCTGCTGACAACTCGCAATTTTCCACTGATTCAGCTAGTTTGTCAGGTGGGAATTATGGCATAGCACATGTGACAAAACACATCACCCTTTTTTTTTTTCTTTTTTTTTTTTTTTTTTGCATTTTCAGGCTTCTCTCTCCTGCTTTCTCCCCCTTTTTAGACAAACAATATCTGGGAACTCAGAAGTAATAAGGCGGAATGCATAATTAATTACCCAGCTTGCTCTAATTAGGGATGAATAAGTTGTGTCCCTCTCATCATCACAAATGTGGTGATGGGTAATACCAGTTTATGCTGTATTAACTGCAAATATGCAATCCTTCTGAGAGCACTTTTGTTGATGAATTTGATGAATGTGACAATAATTAGCAGAGACAGATGAGAGCTAAATTACTACTGACAATGTAATGCTATCCTGCTCGAGGGCCTGGGAACGTGGCAGGATAGCATGGCAGGGACCTGGGCCTCGTTTCTAATTAATAGTCTTCTTTTTTTTTCCTTTTTTTTTTTTTTTTTTTTGCCAGTGAGGGAAAAAAGGAGGAACGGTAATTGTTTTCGTCAAAGGCTGCAGGGAGTTATCAGGGTAATAAAGTTAATTAGCAGAACAAACATCCTTTCACTGCCTTACCAGTCTGAGAAAAGAGGGTAATTCAAACTGCAGAAAGATATGACTAGATGGGACGATAAGAAAAGAAATTTTACACAGGAGGCCAACAGAGAAGAATGATTTTCTCCCCTCATTTTTTTGGCTTGATACATAGAAAGAAATTAAACAGCCTCTTCTTTCAGTTCACAAAGTTGCTCATGCAAAGAACTTTATTGTTATGGTTTTGAGTTTGCGAAATAAAGTTGGCTTAGATTAAACTCTGCTGTTTACTCCTTTTATTTTCTAGGTAGGGACTGGTTTGTTCGATTTCATCTTTACTCAAGGAACATTTTCATAGTGTCTCAGACTTAGAAGGAAGTTCGAACATTTGCCAAACACACCATTTAGCTGCATTTTGTCCCACAGGAATCGGATTTAGTCTCAGAATTTTGGGGAAAATTAAGAAATTCTTAAGCAATTTCCACCAAGTGTTATTTGTTCATTCTTTTTGTGTAAATTAAAATTAACTCTTTAAGTAGTACGAACGTTCATGTAAGTCCTCATGCCTCCTGACCATTCAGAGAAAAATAGTAACAAAAATTTTTATTTTAAAAATGTGTAAGGCAATATTAAAAAAGGCAAATATATGTTCTTCTTATTTCCATTAATTGGTTATCAAATAAACATGATTTTAAGTTAATAAAACTATAACTGGAACTAATTTTATTTTTTGAAAAAAGAACTCACTCCCAGGGGTCAGCGAGCATGAAAAAAACTCACTACTCAAAAGGATAAAATGGGATTTAAAAAAAACACATACTATTTTATTATATTTTCATTGTCAGATAAATCAGCTTTACTAAAATGTAGCCAACATTTTTCCCTTTTTCATTGCAGCATTTTACATGTATAAATAACCGGTCAAAAGTTGAACAATTTAATGGATCTCAGTTTTACATTAGAGTTTTATTCAATTTGGTAACATTGCTTAACATAAGTAGATACAACAAAAAGAAAGTGCTTTTAAAATCGTTAAATACCCCACAACTTCTATGTCTTTACCGTGCATATGTGTGCAAAATTTGTTTGTTGTCAGAGATCATTAAAACAGCTTACCATGGTGACTCTGGTAAATTCTAAGTTATGAACATAAAGAGTTAGTGAGTGGCACTTCTGTGTTTGATAGTATGGCACTGAATTGACTCTATAGCACAGAACCCTAAAAAAATAGACTTCAGTCAAACATGGGAAAAGCCTTACCTCCTAATAACTACATTTTAAAAGTGTTATGCTTTCATCAAAGATAAGAGCAGTGTGGGAGTGGAGAAACATAATGTTAAACTAAGAAGCAGAAAGCCTGAGTCCTTCACTGACTGTACTACTCACATCTATACGATTGTGAGCACTTCTTCTCCAGCCTCTGGTCCTCTCTCTGCTCATCTGTACAACTGAGTACCTTCCCTACTGACCTCATAGTATTGCTGTTGACACAAAAGAAATCATTTTTGTACTTTGGAAACCACACAATAATCTATGAGTATACTGTTAATATTTTATAGTATTAAATAATCTTGAGAAATTCCACCTCCTTTTAATAGCCATCCCATGTGCCAGAAACCAGAGCTAGAAGACTTGACGAGAAGTTTTTATAATAAAAGGGACAGAAATATAGCCTTACTTTGTGATTTTTGCTGCTAAATTTGTAAGAGAAATTATCATTGTGAAATACTCCCAAATTCATTTGATCAAAGCTGCCTATCTTTTTAAGATTTTCTTAATCTCTTGTTAGAAGAGCCTATTAGGGTCAAGACTAGAAGAAAACTAAACTACTCATTAGTCAATATAGCAAGATCTATTAGGCTTGTCAAGAAAACCTCCATTTGAAAACATCCAAGTGTCCTACGGACAGAGACAGGCGCGCGCACACACACACACACACACACACATCAAATTGAGATTACTATGCTTTACTTTGTATCCTTAGGAACATTTTAAAGTTTTTATCATACAATCAAACTTTATCTTTAAAAGAAAACTTTGGAAGTGATAGAAGCATCAGCTGCTACTTTCAGCAAATTATAACAGTTCTTATTTAGCTGCTATGTGAGGCAATAAATTTCAATATAAGTTCATTTACATAGAGAAGGAGAAAGGTTAAGAAACTGTGAAAGAAATGACACAAAAATCCAAAGGTAAAATTTTGTTTTGTTTTGGAATTGTGAGCGAGTGACAAGGAGCACGTTTGCGTGTTTCCTGGGTGATCTGCACTGAATTTATTAAGTATTCTGGTCTCTCCTCTCTAGCCACCATCTCCTTCATTAGACCACAGGTATGTCTTTTTGGGAAAGTAATGGAGTCCTGTCAATTTAACTTTACTGATCTCCAAGGACTTTTGAAAATTATAAAACTTTCTGTGGAATACTAATTTGCCAGAAGCCACTAGAAAAGAAGTTTGATATTCAGAATCTCATCAAGAAGTTCTCCTCATGTTTATATAGACACCAAATGATATTTTCAAGTAAGTAATAATTCCCAATGTTGGCCTTTTGGGTGGCTAAAAGTGCTTAGTGAAAAAATACATTGTAGTTAGAGATTCACCAGTCAGATATTATAGGCACTGGTTATATGTACTGTTGGTGTTATTATGAATATTCAGGAAATGTAATTCATTGTTTTCCTTTTTAAATCTGCATTGCTTGGCCATTGTTTTAGAGATGGGTTTAACAAATTCTTAGGTTTTAAGGGCTCTGGGGCATTTTTGCTTCATATATAAGTGTAGAAGAGTGTTAGCTGGTTAAATAATTACAAAAAGCTAAAAATAAACCATAGTTCACTTATTTCAGATTTTGAATTACAAAATTATTTAAATATTCCCTGTAATCAAAATGCTACATTACTATGTAATGAAATTACAGTACTGCTTAATGACATTAGGAAACTGCATGCAAAAAAATATTTATACACAAGGTGGTGATGTTAGCAACCAACTACAGTACTTTTATTCTGCTAAAAACCACAATAAATAACAACAGATTACTTTCCCTCAGTGCTCTCCAAAAGGCATGTTCAGGTGTTCTTATAACGATAGTATATAAGGGCACAGAGCACATAGAAAACCTGCCATTGCATGTCATTCAACGAGCAGGGAAAGAAGAGAAAAAGAACAAATCACACACAAAAAAAAGAGAGTTAGAAACATCTAAAGCAGGGGTCCCCAAACTTTTTACACAGGGGGCCAGTTCACTGTCCCTCAGACTGTTGGAGGACCGGACTATAAAAAAACTATGAACAAATCCCTAAGCACACTGCACATATCTTATTTTAAAGTAAAAAAACAAAACAGGAACAAATACAATATTTAAAATAAGGAACAGGTAAATTTAAATCAACAAACTGACCAGTATTTCAATGGGAACTATGGGCCTGCTTTTGGCTAATGAGATGGTCAGTGTCTGGTTCCATATTTGTCACTGCTAGCCGTAACAAGTGATATGACGCGCTTCCGGAGCCCTGACGCGTGTGTCCCGCATCGCTGTGCTTTGTGGCGCCACCACATACAGCACACTCAGGATGCATCCTGTGCTCTCTCACTGACCACCAATGAAAGAAGTGCCCCTTCCGGAAGTGTGGCGGGGGCCAGATAAATGGCCTCAGGGGGCCGCATGTGGCCCGCGGGCTGTAGTTTGGGGACCCCTGATCTAAAGAATAAAATTATATTTACATGTAGTAAGAATTTGAATATTCAGCTTTTAATACCTAGATTTCTACTGACACCTATTTGAATATGAAAGTCCAAAGATTAAATCTTAAATGTAAAATTGTTTCTATGGCTCTAAAAAAATATTCCCACATCCCAGAAAGAATTCTCCAGAAAGCCTTTGCCTCTCAACTCTCCCCTGCCTTTACACATAGGTTTTCTTATCCCAGTCCTGACTGCAGTGTTAATCCATGGAGAGCAGTCTTTTCTCTGTTCATGTCTCTTATACAGAGATTCAAGGTTTTAGATTTATATTAGCATAGTTAAAAACAATTAAAAAGCGAAACTGATAATAAGTTACGAACCTTATTTCACTTGAAATATTGGACTCATTAATTTATTATTAATACTAAAATAAAAATTAATATATTCCAACACTTAAGCCAGTTCATATTTTGGGTATTGGTACATTAATAAGACCCCTAAGACATAATAATTTTATTATTTAACCCCCCAAAATCCAGTTATTCATTACAGTGAAGTATATTTATTCTCAGAAACTTTTTTTTAAAGTAAATGATGTTATCATCAGAAATACAGAACTTGTTGGTTACAAGGTGGAAAGCAGTGTGCAGTGAATCAGAAAGGTAGGCAGATGTGTTTTCAATTTTAAGATTCTTCTCCCAAGATGAAAAGAGCAGCAATTGGTATTTGCAAGCTAGAAAGCAAAATATCTGTTCTTGAATTATCTAAGGATGAGTCAGAAACTTAAACCCAAAGAAAAGTAATAAATAACAACAGATGTTTGTAAACCTGTGATCCCCTGTTCAGTGTGTCTATGTGTTGTTTGCCTTGAAGTGCTGTCAGCCGCCTCTCACCTGGGAGTAGTGATATCTTATCAAAGCCCAAACAGCTCCTCTTCACAACAGACAGATAATAGTGCCTTTCAATTTATCATACTGGAAGTCTAAAAGAACCATGGGAACGATTGGTCAGGTGACAGCTTGATGGACAGTTTGACAGCCCTTAAAGCATCATGGGAAATGGTTGTCACCTGGTTTTCAGAGCAACCAGGGAGATAACCTTCAGAATGATGAGGAAAACAAAAAAAATCTGAATATTTGTATAAGATTCAGTGGCAGCACGAGTGTTCACTTAAGTGATAATAAGTATGAATTTAGATGACTCAGAATGTTATAATTAAATCTGAGGGATTTCTCCAAGTCCAGAAGTATCCTTCCTCTCTTCAGATGCATTTTACTTTTTGATTCAAATCAAATATATATATATATAATACAGAGCTTTTGATTTTGAAGAGATAATCAAACATATTAACTATTTAACCATATGCTAAATATATTAACTGACCATTTCATAGTCCCCAGCTTTGAAATCTACTTTCCTTTTGACAGACTCCTAATACACCTTTTCTTAAATATAGTTTGCACATTACAGTTCTAATTAGAAAAGTTGTCATAAAGATCATGTGGATCAAATTTTACACTGTGGGCTGATTCACCCTAGTGAATAGCAGTGGGGCCTTGGTGTGAAAAAACAAAGGAAGAGAAATCAATTTGAAAATCATTGGCACAAAAATGTTTGAATCCATATTTATTTATTCATACAGCCATCAAACATGAATTGAGCACTTACTACACATAAGGGTCTCTACGAGACATATAGAGATGAGAAAGATAAAACTCCAGCTTACAATTTGCTTATAGTTAGAGAGTAAGGAGGAGGGTAGAGGGGGTAGATGGTGACAGAGGGAGACTTGACTTGAGATGGTGAACACACAATGCAATGTACAGATGATGTAGTATGAAATTGTGCACCTGAAACCTGTATAATTTTATCAACAAATGTTACCCCAATAAATATTCAATTAAAATTTTTTTCAATTCTAAATTCATAGAAGATGGCAAGAGATATCAAGAGATCAGTCTAAATTTATTGCCTTTTGTTGGTGAGGCTCACACACAGTGGTTTACAAATTTTTCTCTTGTGTGCTTTCTCTTGTGTATTGTAAATGCAGTTTACAATAGTGTTGTGGTCTGATCTGAAGAAATTCTGCCTGAAAATTGGGATTCCAAAGAGAAAAATGAGCCCTCAATATTTATATATTTATTGAATGTCTCCCAGGTTCAAAGAATAATTCTAAAAACCATACAGAGATAAAAGAGACTTCAGATGGAATAGCCGTACTTGAGGAAGAGTCTAAACATCACAAGCCTTCAGTCCCTTGGATATTTCAGCTACTGTTTCTTTTGTGTGTTTGTTTGGTTTTTGTTTTAGAGAAGATACTCAATAACTTTTTATGTTAAAATAATATCTAACATACAGAAAAGTTATAATCGTACAAAAAATTCCTTTCTACTCATCATTCAAATTTGTTTTTTATTTTGCCAAATTTGTTTTTTATCACTTCTATTCTTTTGCATCTTCCCTTTCTCCTTCTTCCCTCTCTTACTTAGCTATCTATATATCTTCTATAGTTTTAAATTATTTTAATAGAATTAAATGAGATTAGTGTCTGATCACCTCTATACTCCTTCACAAAACCTATAACTGCCTTGCATATACTTAAAATATATATATTATATATGAATGAATGAATGACAAATAATATTCAACCTAAACCTAGTCTTTATTTATACATAAATATGACAGGTACTATATTATTTGTTTAAAACATATGTAATATTTACAAATTATGAATATTCCCCAACTATGTTTTATCAATAAATTATTTCACTTAAATAATAATATAATAAAGTAAGAAAAGTGCGGAAGTGTTAAGTGACTTCATAAAGTAAGTAAAAGATAATTCTTCAGGTACTGCTGGCTCTTTGTCTCTCTTTGGGACAAATAGATCAACTATAAATGCTGGACAAAAAAGCAGGAATTTAAGCAGAAACTGTCTTTCTGAAAAACACTCTGGCACCATTGTTGAAACTGGTACCATTTGGCTGCTGACACTTTGGGGATAATGTTTGGATTCACATTCCAACATGGATTTCCAAATCCAGTTCTGCCAAAACCAGACAAGCCGGACAAAGTGTTAGAGCATCCTTAGTGTTTTTTCCAGGAGACTGAAAAAAAAAAAACAGTAAATAATTTAAATGACTATTAACAACAAAATGTTCTTCATATAATTATTCACAAGAAGACACATTATTTGAAAAAAAAATGAAGCTGAAGTTTGCAAATGCAAAGCAAAATGCTTTTGAGTGCCATATGCAAATTCAAACAGACTGATAAAAACACATTTTGCTTATTTCAGATTGGGAGGGTGAGATGTGGGAGGAAGACTTGTAGTAACTGGTACATGGACGAGGTCTAAATGCAACTTGACAACTGAATTCAGAATCATTTCTGAAGCAAGAGCTGTGGTTAAAAATGCTTTTTCTTTCCTTGTTGAAATAAACCCAGGCAGCATCAGGTCATAACGGGTCCCAGATGTAGTCCCTAGCTCACCTGATATGAATTAAGTTTCATTGTTAACAACTAATGTAGTCCGTTTAAGCCAACTAAATACAATAAATATAAAGCCAGAACCAAAGTTTTATAACATATTTCATAGTAATGCCACAGTTTGTGGTCTGGAAACTTAACAAATACTAGGGTTGAATTTTCATTCGGACTAAAATTTCAACAAAAAGAAAAAGATTATCTACTAGTTAAGGCATAAAACCGTTTTTAAAATATGACATGCACTTTTCCATTATAAATTTCAACATATAAGATCAGCTTGACTGTTAGGCAGCATTTTGAAGGGCACAAAAATCTTACATTATTGTCCAATGTAGGTTATATGGATCATGGTCTTTTCAACACTGTGCTTACTTGGAGTTATAAAATTGGTGATCTTTTAGCTCAAAAAATGGACCACTATCTGAACTCTTCTACTAAGGTACAATAGACTCTCTGGTGTGAGATCCAAAGTGATTCTTGAGTCTTGTGACACAAATGAGAGTGTTAAAGTTATTTCTGTTAGCTCTTTCTTCCTTCAAGGTATGTTCAGTATGTTTCAAGTGACTACACCTTTGCAGATGTTGTAGATCTTGATTTTCAAAACAAAAAAATTTCCTTTAGGTCCCTTATTTAATAGAGACATTTGTTGTTTATTTATTTTTAATGAAAAATACACATGTAGCTGTGCTCTTAGAAAATAGTTTTTTGGGTTTTTTTTGCATTTTCTTTTCTGAAGCTGGAAACAGGGAGAGACAGTCAGATAGACTCCCGCATGCGCCCGACCGGGATCCACCCGGCACGCCCACCATGGGGCGACGCTCTGCCCACCAGGGGGCGATGCTCTGCCCATCCTGGGAGTCGCCATGTTGCGACCCTCCTGGGCGTTGCCATATTGCGACCAGAGCCACTCTAGCGCCTGGGGCAGAGGCAACAGAGCCATCCCCAGCGCCTGGGCCATCTCCGCTCCAATGGAGCCTCGGCTGCGGGAGGGGAAGAGAGAGACAGAGAGGAAGGCGCGGCGGAGGGGTGGAGAAGCAAATGGGCGCTTCTCCAATGTGCCCTGGCCGGGAATCGAACCCGGGTCCTCCGCACGCTAGGCCGACGCTCTACCGCTGAGCCAACCGGCCAGGGCCAGAAAATAGTTTTAAGCCTGACCTGTGATGGCACAGTGGATAAGGCCTCGACCTGGAATGCTGATGGCTCCAGTTCAAAACCCTGGGCTTGCTTGGTCAAGGGACATACAAGAAGTAACTACTATGAGTTGTTGCTTCCCACTTCTCCCCCCTTCTTTCTTTCTTTCTCTCTCTCTCTCTCTCTCTCTCTCTTTCTCTCTCTCTCTCACTCTCCCCTCTCTAAAATCAATAAATAAAATCTTTTTTAAAAAGTTGAAAATAAGTTTAAGGGTTTAAAATCTGAGCTTATCATATTTGTTCTACATCTTTCCTGTAAACTGGAGACCTGTCAGAGAAGTGAGTCAATGAGTATTGATTTTTTTTAAAGGTATTTAGAAAAGCTGTCTTAATCTTAATGCCAGAAAGTAACCACTGAAGAATCAATTGTACCTAAAGTTACCCTGTCATTATGACTTTTCGAACTTTACAGCTAAATTTATTTTATTTTTTCTTTTTAAAAAAAAAATTATTGTGTTGCCATGATTTTAGATGTCCCACTCAATATAACACCCTCTACACACTGAATTACTTTTTTCAGTGAATATGCAAAAATGCAGGGAAAGACAGAAATGTGATACCATATCTCACTAATAACTATTTTAAACATTTACTACTAAGTTATTTAAGCTGCATATTTATGTTTCTAAAACTGGGTTTTGAATGTAGAAAGGAAATTGATTCTAGTTTTCTGTCTAACTATTCTCAGAGTTCTGATTTGTGATTATCCAGAGATTCATGATAAGCTTCTTGAACCTCACATATGCTGAATAATCCTAAGATTAGAAAAATGTCACCTTTAATGGTGACATTCTACTTTCACTTCTACTTATGTAATAATTTCACTTCTACTTATATAATAATTTATTCTTATAAATTTCTTTTTTTTTTTTTGGAAGGATGTAAGAAGAAAATACATGCAGTTAGATTATAACTAATTCTTAGACTCCAAGTGGTGTTAGTACTTGCACTAGTACATTTATTTTCCTGAGCTGTAACTGAAATGCAGAAAGCCCAAAGTGGAAAGTGACATTATTGCTCAGCTAAGTAATTAGTCTATAATATCTTAAATAAACAGTTTGACTTTTTTTCACTGGGTATGTTTAACTGGTAGTTGTGTTGGAATTTTATAGGTGCAGCCATAGTGTCTTAACAATCAAGGAACAAAGTTTCTCATTATTTATTCTATATGACACTTTATTTCATTTATTTATTTATTTATTGATATGGCACTTTATTTATTTATTTATTTATTTTTCAGTTAGAGGAGAGGAGACATAGACAGACTCCTGTATGTGCTCCAACCAGGATCCACTTGGCAAGCCCACTAGGGGGTAATGCTCTGCCAATCTGGGACATTGTTCCATTGCAACTGGAGCAACTGGAGCCATTCTTTGGTGCTTGAGATGGAGGCCATGGAGCCATCTCGTCCAATTGAGCCATGGCTGTGGGAGGTGGAGAGAGACAGAGAGAGAGAGACAGAGAAGGGGGAAGAGTGGAGAAGCATATGGTCACTTCTCCTGTGTGCCCTGACTGGGCATTGAACCTGGGACATCCACATACCAGGCTGACCCTCTACCACTGAGCCAACTGGCCAGGGCTCTATATTGCACTTTAAACCCACCGTTTTCTTTCTAGCCTTACAGTTAATAGAGAACAAATAAACATAACTACTTTCCAACCTTGTATTTGAAACTAGCTTTTTTTTCTTTTTTTTCTCTCAGTCAAAAAAGGCTAAATTCTCGTCAGAGTAATGGCGGAGTAGGAAGCGATACCGATAAATCTCCCCCAAAACTCAACAAGATCTTCAACCAGAAACAGAAAAACCTATACTTGGAGCTTCCAGATTCTTCGCAATACACCCAAAGGTATGATTGAGTGAAAAATTGGCTAAATATATAACCAAACCCCGAAGGAAATAGGGAGTAAGAAATGCTCCGCCTTCCTCACTAACCTAAACAGGGCGGCTTTCTCTGGTAACTGTGAATATAGAAACTGAGGCGGGCAAAGGGGGTGAATAGATCCAGGCCGCCGCAGCAAAAACGGCCGAACCAGGCTGTGGCTCAGAGATCCAAGCCGAGGAAAATCTGATCCTGTGGCAACCCGGGCAATACAAGCTAACACTCGCACCAAACCCAAACAAAGAAAGACAAGCGGAGCGGCCATTTTACCCGGTCTCCTGGTCGGTGTGCAGTTAGTGGAAGAGAGATTTCTTCCTAAGCCGCGGAAGTGGGTGCCCGTGTTGCCCCACGGAGAGGCAGGGTCAGAGGCCTTTCTGTGGGCTGAGGGCAGAGTCTCTGGGCAGCCCCAGCGCCCTGGGAAAGCCACGCACGGGAGGGAGTGAGAACTAATCCCAACGGTGGAGATTTTCCGTGCTGGAGGCTGTTTCACTCAGAGGGAACCGCGGCCGGCCTCATATCCTGGTGTGCGCGCGCAGATAAGGAGTGAGCGATTCCTCCGAGTGCCTCGGCAGTGCGCGCCCGTGTTATCGCAGAGAGGGGCAGAGTCAGGGGCCTTTGTGTGGGCCAAAGCGGAATCTCGGGCCGCCCCAGCGCCTTGCAAAAGCCGCACACGGGGACGGAGCGAGACTAAATTCCAACGCTGCAACTTTTCCCTGCGGTTGGGGGTTTCACTCAGAGCGTGAGACTGCTGGCCGGATATCCTGGTTGCAGACAGTCAGTGAGAGTTTCCTCCAAGCGCCCCGGAAGTGGGCGCCTGCTTGTGTTACCGGATAGAGTGGCAGAGCCAGAGGTCTTCGAGTGGGCGGAAAGCCCGCCTGATTATGCTAGCAGCTCTGACTGACTGAGCCTTACCCAGAGCCCTGTGCTGAGTGGAAATAGAGTGGGGAGTTGCCAGCAATTTGAGCCTCTTACTATCCAGGCAGAGGCAGCAGCAACCCCATAGCTGGACTATCAGGCTACTAATTGAGGAAGGAAAGACTAGGAGAAAGGCTCCAGGAACACGGACTCTCTCACTGTCGGAGCCTATAAATGCTAATGAGCCTCGACTCCCAATGAGAATAAAGCACAATACATGACATTGCCATAGAGACTTATCAACTGCAAACCTCTACCTGAGCGTGCCAAAGGGGCAGAACCCGGGGTACAGAGTCACCTACCAGGAAGAAGGAGAGAAAAGAAAAAGCAAGAAGATAACCTCTCAAAATCAAGAATAATCTGCAGACTTTATAACCTATCCCATTTTATTATATTTGTTCGTTTGTTTCTCTTATCTTCATTCTTGAGACTTTTTTTTTTCCTCCTCCAATTTGGCCGATTAACTCTCTACCGGTCTTACTCTTTCCTCTCCTTGAACTACACTACCCATAAGTGTTACATCTCCCATTATCATTTCTCTTCTCTTCCTTTCTCTCTATGAGGGTTGCACTCCAAAACCCTTAACTCTCTCTCTCGCTCTCCTTTCTTTTTTCTTCTTTTAGTGGTTCCCTCTTTTTTCTCTCTCTCTCTCTTTCTTTTCTCCTTCTATATTAGTTTCTTCCTTTCTCCTTTACATCTCCTCTCATTCAAACCTCAATAACAAACAAATTATCTTATCTGGGACTCAAACCTATGTTTGTGGCATTTTGGGGGGTTTTTACTTCACCTTTTTAACTCACTAGCAGTGCTCCCATCCCTGGCTCTCCATATTATCTAGTTCTGGTTCCACTAAATACAATAGTAAGTTTTTAATTTGTCCCCCCATTTTTCCATTTTCCTCTTATTCCTCTCATCATAACTCTTAGAAAACCAACACCTAAAAGCGAATCATTTTATTCTTGACCCAAATTTTTTCCTTATTTGCTTTTTGTGGGTCCATACGCTCTTTTTTTTTTTCTTCCCTTTTTTTTTTTTTTTTTCTTTCTCTCTTTTTTGCCCCTTTATTACTTTTCCCCAATTCAGGCCCTCCATCACAGGCATTGTTTGTTATAACTCACAGTCCACCACAAGATTTTCTCAAGAAAGAGGGGAGAGGAGAGGAGAGGAAAAAAAGAGGGGGGGAATAATTTCCTTTTTTAAAAAATTTTTATTTTATTTTATTTTTCTTTATTTCATTATTAATTTTTTTTAAAAAAAACAACTCTTTTCGATTTGTTATTTTTTTATTTTTTTTAACTTTTTATTCTTTATTAAATCTCATTAATACTATCAACAAAACCACCCTCAGATGCCATTAAGGAAGAGAAAATCGAATATCATGGATACAAAAGAAAGAGAGGTAATACAGATAGATGAGGAAAAATCTATGGAGAAAAAATTTAATATATTGGAAACCTTGGAGCTAAATGACAGAGAATTCAAGATAGAAATCCTAAAAATCCTCCGAGATATACAAGAAAACACAGAAAGGCAATATAGGGAGCTCAGAAAACAACTCCATGAACACAAAGAATATATGTCCAAGGAAATTGAAACTATAAAAACAAATCAAACAGAGATGAAAAACTCAATTCACGAGCTGAAAAACGAAGTAACAAGCTTAGCTAATAGAACAGGTCAGATAGAAGAGAGGATTAGTGAAATAGAAGACAAGCAACTTGAGGCACAACAGAGAGAAGAAGAAAGAGACTCAAAAATTAAAAAAAAATGAGATAGCCCTACAAGAATTATCTGACTCCATCAAAAAGAATAACATAAGAATAATAGGTATATCAGAGGGAGAAGAGAGAGAAAATGGAATGGAGAACATACTTAAACAAATAATTGATGAGAACTTCCCAAGCGTGTGGAAAGAACTAAAGCCTCAAGTTCAAGAAGCAAACAGAACTCCAAGTTTTCTTAACCCCAACAAACCTACTCCAAGGCATATCATAATGAAATTGACACAAACCAACAGCAAAGAAAAAATTCTCAAGGCAGCCAGGGAAAAGAAGAATACAACATATAAAGGAAGGCCCATTAGATTATCATCAGATTTCTCAGCAGAAACTCTACAAGCTAGAAGAGAGTGGACCCCAATATTTAAAGTCCTGAAAGAGAGGAACTTTCAGCCACGAATACTATACCCATCAAAGCTGTCCTTCAAATACGAAGGAGAAATAAAAACATTCACAGATACAGAAAAGATGAGGGAATTTATCATCAGAAAACCCCCACTCCAGGAATTACTAAAGGGGGTTCTCCAATCAGATACAAAGAACAAAAAAAAACAGAGCCACAAGTAAAAGCTCCAAGAAGAACACAATAAAACCAAATTTAAACTGTGACAACAAAAAGAAAGAGGGGGAGAAGACGGAGATTAACAGTAGCAAAGGACGATGGAGTGCAAAAATACTCACAAAATAGTTCAGTACAATGAACAGGGTAGGGACCCTTTTCATTATTCAAAAGTAACCACCATTGAAAAAACCACCACAGAAGCACATGAGATAAAAAAGATAGCAACAGAGGAAAGATGTATGGAATACAACCAAATAAAAACAAAAGATAGAAAAACGAAAGAGAAGGATCAAACAAGACACAAAACTAACAGAAAGCAAGATATAAAATGGCAATAGGGAACTCACAAGTATCAATAATTACACTAAATGTAAATGGATTAAACTCACCAATAAAAAGGCACAGAGTAGCAGAATGGATTAAAAAAGAAAATCCAACTGTATGCTGCCTACAGGAAACTCATCTAAGTAACAAGGATAAAAACAAATTCAAAGTGAAAGGCTGGAAAACAATACTCCAAGCAAATAACATCCAAAAAAAAGCAGGTGTAGCAATACTCATATTGGATAATGCTGACTACAAGACAGGAAAAGTACTTAGAGACAAAAATGGCCATTTCATAATGGCTAAGGGGACACTGAATCAAGAAGACATAACAATTCTTAATATATATGCACCAAACCAAGGAGCACCAAAATATATAAGACAGCTAATTATTGATCTTAAAACAAAAACTGACAAAAATACAATCATACTTGGAGACCTCAATACACCGCTGACGGCTCTAGATCGGTCATCCAAACAGAGAATCAACAAAGACATAGTGGCCTTAAACAAAACACTAGAGCACCTGGATATGATAGACATCTACAGGACATTTCATCCCAAAGTGACTGAGTATACATTTTTCTCCAGTGTACATGGATCATTCTCAAGAATTGACCATATGTTGGGCCACAAAAACAATATCAGCAAATTCAGAAAAATTGAAGTTGTACCAAGCATATTTTCTGATCATAAAGCCTTGAAACTAGAATTCAACTGCAAAAAAGAGGAAAAAAATCCCACAAAAATGTGGAAACTAAACAACATACTTTTAAAAAATGAATGGGTCAAAGAAGAAATAAGTGCAGAGATCAAAAGATATATACAGACTAATGAAAATGACAATACGACATATCAGAATCTATGGGATGCAGCAAAAGCAGTGATAAGAGGGAAGTTCATATCGCTTCAGGCATATATGAACAAACAAGAGAGAGCCCAAGTGAACCACTTAACTTCCCACCTTAAGGAACTAGAAAAAGAAGAACAAAGACAACCCAAAACCAGCCGAAGAAAGGAGATAATAAAAATCAGAGCAGAAATAAATGAATTAGAGAACAGAAAAACTATAGAAAAAATTAATAGAACAAGGAGCTGGTTCTTTGAAAAGATCAACAAAATTGACAAACCCTTGGCAAGACTTACCAAGGAAAAAAGAGAAAGAACTCATATAAACAAAATCCAAAATGAAAGAGGAGAAATCACCACGGACACCGTAGATATACAAAGAATTATTGTAGAATACTATGAAAAACTTTATGCCACTAAATTCAACAACCTAGAAGAAATGGATAAATTCCTAGAACAATACAACCTTCCTAGACTGAGTCAAGAAGAAGCAGAAAGCCTAAACAGACCTATCAGTAGAGAAGAAATAGAAAAAACCATTAAAAACCTCCCCAAAAATAAAAGTCCAGGCCCTGACGGCTATACCAGCGAATTTTATCAAACATTCAAAGAAGACTTGGTTCCTATTCTACTCAAAGTCTTCCAAAAAATTGAAGAAGAAGCAATACTTCCAAACACATTTTATGAGGCCAACATAACCCTCATACCAAAACCAGGCAAGGATGGCACAAAAAAAGAAAACTACAGACCAATATCTCTAATGAATACAGATGCTAAAATACTAAACAAAATACTAGCAAATCGAATACAACAACATATTAAAAAAATAATACATCATGATCAAGTGGGATTCATCCCAGAATCTCAAGGATGGTTCAACATACGTAAAACGGTTAATGTAATACACCATATCAACAAAACAAAGAACAAAAACCACATGATCTTATCAATAGACGCAGAAAAGGCTTTCGATAAAATACAACACAATTTTATGTTTAAGACTCTCAACAAAATGGGTATAGAAGGAAAATATCTCAACATGATAAAGGCCATATATGATAAACCATCAGCTAACATCATATTAAATGGCACTAAACTGAAGGCTTTCCCCCTTAAATCAGGAACAAGACAGGGTTGTCCACTCTCTCCACTCTTATTTAATGTGGTACTAGAGGTTCTAGCCAGAGCAATCAGACAAGACAAAGAAATAAAAGGCATCCATATCGGAAAAGAAGAAGTAAAGCTATCACTTTTTGCAGATGATATGATCCTATACATCGAAAACCCCAAAGAATCCACAAAAAGACTACTAGAAACAATAAGCCAATACAGTAAGGTCGCAGGATACAAAATTAACATACAGAAGTCAATAGCCTTTCTATATGCCAACAATGAAACAACTGAGAAGGAACTCAAAAGAATAATCCCCTTCACGATTGCAACAAAAAAAATAAAATACTTAGGAATAAACATAACAAAGAATGTAAAGGACTTATATAATGAAAACTATAAACCATTGTTAAGGGAAATCGAAAAAGATGTAATGAGATGGAAGAATATACCTTGTTCTTGGCTAGGAAGAATAAATATAATCAAGATGGCTATATTACCCAAAGCAATATACAAATTTAATGCAATTCCCATCAAAATTCCAATGACATTTTTTAAAGAAATAGAGCAAAAAATCATCAGATTTATATGGAACTATAAAAAACCCCGAATAGCCAAAGCAATCCTAAAGTAAAAGAATGAAGCTGGGGGCATAACAATACCTGACTTCAAACTCTATTATAGGGCCACGACCATCAAAACAGCATGGTATTGGCAGAAAAATAGACACTCAGACCAATGGAACAGAATAGAAAGTCCAGAAATAAAACCACATATATATAGTCAAATAATTTTTGATAAAGGGGCCAACAACACACAATGGAGAAAAGAAAGCCTCTTCAATAAATGGTGCTGGGAAAACTGAAAAGCCACATGCAAAAGAATGAAACTGGACTACAGTCTCTCCCCCTGTACAAAAATTAACTCAAAATGGATCAAAGATCTAAACATAAGACCTGAAACAATTAAGTACATAGAAGAAGACATAGGTACTCAACTCATGGACCTGGGTTTTAAAGAGCATTTTATGAATTTGACTCCAATGGCAAGAGAAGTGAAGGCAAAAATTAATGAATGGGACTACATCAGACTAAGAAGTTTTTGCTCAGCAAGGGAAACTGATAACAAAATAAACAGAAAGCCAACTAAATGGGAAATGATATTTTCAAACAACAGCTCAGATAAGGGCCTAATATCCAAAATATACAAAGAACTCATAAAACTCAACAACAAACAAACAGACAATCCAATAAAAGAATGGGAAGAGGATATGAATAGACACTTCTCCCAGGAAGAAATACAAATGGCCAACAGATATATGAAAAGATGCTCATCTTCTTTAGCTATTAGAGAAATGCAAATCAAAACGGCAATGAGATACCACCTCACACCTGTTCGATTAGCTGTTATTAGCAAGTCAGGTAATAGCAAATGTTGGAGAGGCTGTGGAGAAAAAGGAACCCTCATACACTGTTGGTGGGAATGTAAAGTAGTACAACCATTATGGAAGAAAGTATGGTGGTTCCTCAAAAAACTGCAAATAGAACTACCTTATGACCCAGCAATCCCTCTACTGGGTATATATCCCCAAAACTCAGAAACATTGATACGTAAAGACACATGCAGCCCCATGTTTATTGCAGCATTGTTCACAGTGGCCAGGACATGGAAACAACCAAAAAGCCCATCAATAGATGACTGGATAAAGAAGATGTGGCACATATACACTATGGAAATATACTACTCAGCCATAAGAAATGATGACATCGGAACATTTACAGCAAAATGGTGGGATCTTGATAACATGATACGAAGCGAAATAAGTAAATCAGAAAAAAACAGGAACTGTATTATTCCATACGTAGGTGGGACATAATAGTGAAACTAAGAGACATTGATAAGAGTGTGGTGGTTACGGGGGGGAGGGGGGAATGGGAGAGGGATAGGGGGTGGGAGGGGCACAAAGAAAACAAGATAGAAGGTGACAGAGGACAATCTGACTTTGGGTGGTGGGTATGCAACATAATTGAACGAGAAGATAACCTGGACTTGTTATCTTTGAATATATGTATCCTGATTTATTGATGTCACCCCATTAAAAAATAAAATTATAAAAAAAAAAAAAAAAAAAAAAAAGGCTAAATTCTTTATTTTATTTCTCTCACTATCTTAGGAAAGTTACTCACAGTTCACAGAGACTGTTTTCTGACCTGTAAAATGGAAATCACTATACCTAACTCTTAGATTTGTTATGAAGATTGGAGATTACTACAAGTAACTGTGTAGGACCTCCCATAACCCAGTCTGCTCCCTATGAGAACTAATTGCCTCCTCTTAGATTGTTGGATTCTCTTAGGTGTTGGAATCCTTATTAATTGACTGTATCAAAAGACAGATTATTCAAAGGCAACTCAATAAAATATTGGCAAAGGAACAAGCACTTCACAAAAGATATAAGGATGACCAATAAGCATATAAAAAGAGATTCAACATCATTAGTAATTAGGAAGTGCAATTTAAAAACATTACTAAAATATCATTTCATACCCACTAGAACAGTTCAAATTGTGAGTTGGTAAGGATGTGGAACAACTAGTGCTATTGTGAAATTGTGTGTGATTGGGTGCACACGATATAAAATACAGAAATGTGTTGTAGAATTGGGCACCTGAAACCTTGTATAACTATATTAACCACTGCCACTCCAATAAATTTAATTTAAAATAATTTAAATTTTTATTCCTGTTAAATTCTGTTCAAAATAATTTGATTCACATGATGAAAATTTTTCTAGAAAATATTTATTCATTCATGCACTTACCCAACAATTATGTGTTTAGAATTCATGACGAGTAAAACAAAGTTTTTGCCTTCACTGAACATGTTTTCAAACTGAAACCTTGTTAATTTAGCCACAATATAGCTAGTATTATTTACTATAGTTTTTTATTCTAAAAACATGAATGATATTACAACTAATTTCAAAATAAATCTGACAATTGACTGCTCTAAAAAAAAAGACAGGTTATTCAAAGTCTTAAATTAACCTCTTTCCTTCAATTACAGTGAAGTATAAACCAGTGTGTCAGCAGATAGTAATCTTTCTTCTAGGTTGATTCATTAAAAAGGACTCTACACAAAAATACAGTGGTACCTTGAGATATGAGTTTAATTTGTTCTGTAACCAAGCTCATAAGTCAGTCAACTCGTATATCAACAAATTTCTCCCATTTGAAATAACTGAAATAGATTTAATCCATTCCAGCCCTGTGAAACATCCCCAAACCATCCTAAATTATGAAACAGACATGTTTTTAATTAAGAAACACACATGTATACTTTACCAATGCATAACAAAATATATTAAATAAAAGAAAAAAGTGTCATTTAGTACTGTATTCTTACCTTGGAGACAGACGAGTGCGGCTAACAGAGGTGAATGGCAGAGGAGGAGGGAGGGAGGAAGGGATGCAGGTACTATAGACACATAAACTAAAACTGCACTTTCTTAACACTAAATGTAAACTAAAACTGCACTTTCTTTACTTAAAATAAAACCACAAAAACTTAATTGTAAAAAAATGCACTTTCTTAACATTAAACTTAAACTAAGCTTAACATTACATATTTTTCATTTAATCATTTCCTGTTTTTGCCTTTTTGGCTGCACTTTTGGCACTTTCACTTGCAGGACTTTTGAATAAAAATCTATCCAAAGAGGTTTGCTTTTGCCTACCTTTTAAAATGTTACGGAAATGTGACAAATGTCATTAAAAAGTGCTGAAGCACGACCAGTTGAAATGTTTTCTGGGTGTTTCTTTTCAATGAAACTTGAAAGCTTCTCCCACATCGCCAGCATGTCTTTCATTTCACTTGTAGAAATCACTTCCTCCGACTCTACCTCCTCCTCACTACTAATCTCTTGCAGAAGCTCCGTATGTTGCATCATCTGTAGCTCCTTCAACTCCTCAGTTGAGAGTTCCTCCTCATGTTCCTCGACGAGCTCATTTACGTCACCTTCATCTACTTCCAGACCCATAGACTTTCCTAGGGACACAATTTCCTCCAACGCTTCTACCTTGGTCTTGGTCTCAGTCTCTGGTTCGAATCCTTCAAAGTCCCTGTCTGCAACAACATCAGGTCATAACTTTTTCCATGCCGAGTTCAAGGTTCTTCTTGTAACCTCTTGCCATGCGAAGTCAATAATGTGTAAACATATCATGATGTTGTAGTGATCTTTCCAAAACTCTCCAAAGAATTAGAATTGTATTCTCAGTCACCTCAAAGCAGTGGTGGAACAAGTGCTTTGTGTAGAGCTTTTTAAAGTTGGAAATGACCTGCTGATCCATAGGTTACAAAATGGAAGTCAGGTTGGGTGGGAGGTAGAGGACTTTCACGAATTTGAACTCATCGAGAATGTCATCTTCAAGACTAGGTGGGTGGGCTGGAGCATTTTCAAGGATTAGTAATGCTTTCATCAGGAGTTTATTTTCTTGAAGATATTTCTTCACTGCAGGACCAAAGATGAGATTTACCCATTCAATAAAAAACTGTCGCGTAACCCATGCCCTAGCATTGGCACATCACATAACCTGCAGTTTTTCTTTAAGAATCTTGTGAGTCTTAAAGGCTCGAGCATTTTCTGAATGATACACTAGCAGTGGCTTTAGTTTACAGTCACTGCTAGCATTTGCACACAATGCAAGGGTCAAACGGTCCTTCATGGGTTTATGGCCTGGTAGCTTCTTCTCCTCTGCGTGATGAAAGTCCTCCGGGACATTTTTTTCCAAAACAATCCTGTTTCATCATAGTTGAACACTTGTTGGGGGATGTAGCCTTCCTTTGCATATATAAGTGCAGCAAACGTGTGATGTACTCCTCAGCTGCCTTAAAGTCAGCACTCGCAGCTTCACCATGCCTCACCACCGAGTAGATGCCAGATCTCTTCTTGAAATTTTCAAACCAGCCATGACTTGCCTTAAACGTATCTTCTGCTGCCTCTTTTGAGGTTGATAGTTCTTTCTTCTTCAAGTTGCCATAAACAATACCTGCCTTTTCGCATATTAGAGTCTCTGTCACTGTATCTCCTGCCAGCTCTTTCTCTTTCACCCACACCAGCAGAAGCTTCTCCATTTCTTCATGGATATTTGTCCTTGATTGGGACAGAATTATAGTTCCTTTTGCTGGATTTGTGCTTTTGATGGCATCCTTTTGTTTAAGGATGGTACAAACTGTAGATGTATTGTGGTCATACAGCCTTGCCAGTTAAATCACTCGTACACCACGTTCATGTTTTCCTATTATTTCTTGCTTTACTTCTATCGACATCACTCTCTTCTTCTTCTCACCACTGTCCTTTACACTCATTTTCTTCGGCCCCATGATAGCACACAAAAAAAGTTAGTAAAAAATGATTCAAGAACGAATATAGCACACAAGAGTCAACTTGATTTTGAGGGTAACACGTGAGAAAGAACAAGCTGCTGGTGTTGTGCTGCTGATACTGGACCTGTGCGCCAACGTGCCAACTAACAGCAGCTTCCCGAATCACAACTCATACCTTGGAATTTTGCTTGGATCTCACAAAAATACAAACCGAGTCACAGCTCATATCTTAAAAAAATTGTATGGCCTGACCAGGTGGTGGCGCAGTGGATAGAGCATCAGATTGAGATTCGAAGGACCCAAGTTTGAGACCACGAGGTCACCAGCTTGAGCGTGGGCTCATCTGGTTTGAGCAAAAGCTCACCAGCTTGGACCCAAGGTTGCTGGCTTGAGCAAGGGGTTACTTGGTCTGCTGTAGCCCCACAGTCAAGGCCCATATGAGAAAGCAATCAATAAACAACTAAGATGTCACAACAAAAAACTAATGATTGATGCCTCTCATTTCTCTCCATTCCTGTCTGTCTGTCCCTATCTACCCCTCTCTCTGACTCTCTCTCTATCTCTGTAAAAAAAAAAAATTGTATGTTGGTCTGCTCGTATCTCAAGGTACCACTGTAATTCTAAAACAGAAGATTCAACATTGACAATGCTCAAAAAATACCATCCTTTCCAAAGACAGGGAAAAGGTTCCTTACTTTACTAAAAGCCAGTTCCCCATAAGTACAGTGTGTCCATAAAGTCATGGTGCACTTTTGACCGGTCACAGGAAAGCAACAAAAGACAATAGAAATGTGAAATCTGCACCAAATAAGAGGAAAACCCTCCCAGTTTCTGTAGGATGATGTGGCAGCATGTGCGCATGCGCAGATGATGACGTAACACCGTGTATACAACGGAGCAGCCCATGGCCATGCCAGTTGAGATGTGGACGGTACAGAGGAAAGTTCAGTGTGTTCTGTGGCTCGCTAAATTCGAATCTGTGACCAAAGTGCAGCGTGAATATCGGCGCATTTATAACGAGGTGCCACCACATAGGAATAACATTACTCGGTGGGATAAGCAGTTGAAGGAAACCAGCAGTTTGGTGGAGAAACCCGTTCTGGTAGGCCATCAGTCAGTGACAAGTCTGAGGCTATACGGGATAGCTACCTAAGGAGCCCTAAAAAAAAATCTGTGCATGAGCCCACATCAAACTGCACTGAATAGGTATGAAACTGGGAGAGTTTTTCTTTTATTTGATGGAGATTTCACATTTCTATTGTCTTTTGTTGCTTTCCTGTGACCGGTCAAAAGTGCACCATGACTTTATGGACACACTGTATTTTCTCTTACAATTTTGTGAAGCAATAGTAGAATAATATTTATTTGGATTATGTTGTCCAGCACATCTGTATAGATCTCTGAAAACTTCAAAAGATACACAAGGTGTTAGTCACATTTTGTTACTATGAAATCAAGGAGGGAGCTATCCTTATACAATGATAACACAGCAAATACTTATTCAGTGACAGGCATTGTGTTCAAGTACTTAACATGGATTATCTCATTTAATCCTCACAACACTATAGAGGTAGGTATTATTATTATCATATTTTAGAGATGAGAACCTTGGTCGTGGAGAGATTAAACAGCTTGGTCGAAGTTATATATTGTAGTTTGTAAGTGTTGGGGTTGAAATTTCAAATGATTTACACAAAATTTGTAAAAGAGTAGCAGTTCTTTTATTTTTTAAAAAAGTAAATGCAATATGAGTATTTTTTTACCTTTCATTTCTTAGGCAATAATAAAATCTAATTCTAACTACACAAAGCATTCACTTAGACTTTGGTTCTCAGATTATGTTGGCCTCAGAAACCTTTTACATTCTTAAAAATTACTGAAGACACCAAAATGCTTTTGTTTATGTAAATTGTTTCTATCAATATTTATTATATTAGAAGGTAAATTTGAGAAACTTACACATTTAACAATTTACTTTAAAATAACAATAAAGAACCCAGTATATGTGAATATCACTAATACATATATTTTAAAAAATTAACTGTACTTATTTAATTTAAAAAGTGGCATTACTTTGCACTTTTTCAAATCCTATAATTTCTGGCTTAATAGAAGAGAGCTGAATGCTTATATCTGCTTCTGTACTCAATCTATTGTGACTTTACTGTATATCAAGAATATTTGGCCTCTTACAAATGTGTAGTTGGAAAAGGAAGGAGTGTTTTAACAGTCTTTCATATAATTATTTATATTATTCTTTGATACAATACCAGAACTTGACAAGTATGGTTTTTAAAATTTGTTTTCAATATGGAGTTTGAAACAATATCATGGAACTTTTTATACACTGATATATTAAGATCCATTGGCACTTTGAATGGATCTTTTACTTTGTATGATTTTGAAATATCACATTAGTCTTGTGGAAAATACCGGTTTTCACTTCAAATCTTCCAAATGTAGACACATTCCTTTACATAATACTTAAAAATCAAACCATAGTGAACAATATCACTACTAATCTCATCCGAAAGTCAGCTGGCAGCTTAAACAATCACAGTAGTGCTTTCCCTGAGATGGCTATCGAACTACATTCAGCACACAGCAGAAATGCTCTGCTCATTTCTCATTTTATTACACAGAATAGTAGAGAAGACGTACTCAAGGAGCAAGATTTAATAAAAATAATAACTTACCGTTTAATCAAGAAAACTGAAGTGAAATTGGCTTTTTCCCCCCTAGTGTAAGTGTATGGAAATGAATATAATGACTACTGGTATAGTTCACTGCCACTGCCTTAGTCACCAGCAGTTTACCCTTGTGGTCAGTGCACAATCAGTGCAAAATGCCAAAACATTGAAAAAGAAAGCAACATTTTAGGATTACCATAAAAATTGAGAAAATAAACAAATAATAATATCTCATCAGTCTGGAAATTAGTTACGGTGCATAAAATGCTCAGCAGATAAAGTCATTCAGGTCAATAGGGTATTTTTACTAATCAAACTCTACATTAATTTACTAACTTCTCCTATACCTCCCTAAGTGAGAACTCTACTCAGATCTAGTGTCTGTGTTTTCTAATTTTAATATATTATAATGCAATTGAAGATGCACAGTTTGTACATGTTAGGTCTTTTCCATAACTAATTCTAGAGTGAAATAATATATGCTGTTGAGAAGCCAGTTGTCATCAGTAAATGATAGAAGCTGGCTCTAAACTGAGCCTGCGGTGAACACCTTTAGCCTGGGACCTTGTAAGTTATTTAATTCTGAAAATAAATTTAAAAATTTATCTCAACTAATCCTTTATGAATGCAGGTTAAAGACTTAATTCTAAGATTTTATAAATCTATGGTCTCTAACAAATTGCATGTTTATTTTACTTTATTTTCCAAATCCATTCATACAAGTTCTGAAACTAGAAGACTTGATGCTTACATACAAGATAGCTTGTGATCTGTGAATGCGTTGATTTAGAGTCAGTTCAGGTTTGGGATATGTCACTATATTATTTTCTTCCTTTACCTGCTTGTAATCTAATAATAAGAGATAATAGAGAACTTTTACCAAAATGTCTTACTTCTTATCATTTTAAATAACTTTACTTTGTGTAAAAGTAAAGCTGAAACATTTATCATAGGACTGGGACAGGTGGGGAAAGAAGAAAGAAGGTATGTTTTCCTTGAGCTCTCGAGTATCACCTCCATTTTCTCTACTGAGGCATTGCGGACAGGGGCCCAGCTCTGGGCTTTCAGATTTCCCACTTTCCCAGTATGCTAACACCCCAGATCCTTCTATCTTTCCCTTTAAATGCTCCTCATTCTTCAAGGTCCTCCTCAATAAAGCCCAGTGACTCCAGGTTCCATACTTCTCCCTCTTGTATATTTTCTTGCATTATTCAGCATTTTCTCTAACTTATTACCATAGTGCTCAGATTTTGTTTTTGTTTTTATAGAGAGGTGGTGGAGGAGAGGGATGAAAAGCATTAGCTCATAGTTCCTTCACTGTAGTGGTTTATTGAGTGCTTCTCACATGTGCCTTAAAGGAGGGTGGGGGGTACTCAAGCCATACCAGTGACTCCTTGCTCAGGCCAGTGACCTTGGGTTTCAAGCCAATGACCTTTGGGCTCAAGCCAGTGACCATGGGGTCATATCTATGGTCCCATGCTCAAGCCGGTGACCTGGTGCTCAAGCTGCAAGCCTATGACCGCTGTGTTTTGAACTGTGCCCTTAGCATGCTGGGTTGATGCTCAATCCACTTCACCACCACTGGTCAGGCCGTACAGTTTGCAGTGTTCAGTTCTTAATAGGTACTTAAGGAAAATTATTATAATCAAGTATAAATGGTCAGAAAAAAAATGAATGAAAGATTATTAGAAGAATAATTTTTAAGTGATTTGCCATATATTATGATTTTGGAAAATCAACACAAATTTAGAGATGAACACAATGAAAAATTCTGAAAAACCAATTTCCCTAAGAAAGTTGTAAACTGTTCTATCCTCTAAGCCAGTGGTCCCCAACCCCCGGGGCCAGGGACCGGTACCGGTTCGTGGGCCATTTGGTACTGGTCCGCAGAGAAAGAATAAATAACTTACATTATTTCTGTTTTATTTATATTTAAGTCTTAATGATGTTTTATTTTTTAAAAATGACCAGATTCCCTCTGTTACATCCGTCTAAGACTAACTCTTGACGCTTGTCTTGGTCACGTGATACATTTATCCATCCCACCTTAAAGGCCAGTTCATGAAAATATTTTCTGACATTAAACTGGTCTGTGGCCCAAAAAAGGTTGGAGACCACTGCTCTAAGCACTGGAAAATTTTGAGCAGTATGCCTTTTGTTAAAGAGTAAAATGTTAACATAGAACTGAATATGGACTGGACAATATTTTTAGTAAAGAGAAAAATAAACAATGTTGTCTGTCTTATTTTCTCAAAAGACCAAATATTTAGAAGAGCAAGTCAAGTCTGACAGGTTTGGAGGAGCAGGTATAGCAGGAACACAGCTCTGTCCAGCTCTATGGTCTTGGACTCCACAAGGATTTTGGGCTCGTTCGTGTCTGTAACAAGAACTAAAATATCTGTTTCTGGTGAAATAGAACCTCAAAAAGGTTAACCATAGTATCATCACTTTCTCAACATGTGATTGGACTTAAAGCAAAAATAGAAATTATAAATATTGGAAGACCCAGTTTCCATTTTTGTAGATGTAAATTTAGAAACTCCAGAACAATAAATATTCAATATAATATATATTGAATATAGATAATCAATAGCATACCTGAAAATTGACATTTTAAAGGGGATTTTATTTGCAGAATAAACAAAAAATATATTTTAAAATCTCTGAATAGTTTTATGAAAACCTTCACAGCAAAAGTATATAACCTATATGAAGAAAACAAAAATATATTGTTAAAAAGATATAAAGATATATTCAAAGATTCCAATAAATGTACAGTGCACAGAAACTTTTGAGAAGAGATGGTACCATGTTTTTTATTTTTTATTAATTTTAATGGGGTGACATTGATCAATCAGGGTACATAGGTTTAGAGAAAACCTCTCCAGGTTATTTTGACATTTGATTATGTTGCATACCCATCACCCAAAGTCAAATTGCCTTTCGTCACTTTCTATCTGGTTTTCTTTGTGCCCCTCCCCTCCCCCAGCACCCCCCCTCCTCCCCCCTTTCCTCCCCCCAACCACCATACTCTTTTCCATGTCCCTGAATCTCATTTTTATGTCCCACCTATGTATAAAATCATATGGTTCTTAGTTTTTTCTGATTTACTTATTTCATTCAGTATAATGTTATCAAGTTTCATCCATGTTGTTGTAAATGATCCGATGTCATCATTTCTTATGGCTGAGTAGTATTCCATAGTATATATGTACCACATCTTCTTTATCCAGTCATCTATTGAAGGGCTTTTTGGTTGTTTCTATGTCTTGGCTACTGTGAACAATGCTGCAATAAACATGGGGCTGCATGTGTCTTTACGTACCAGTGTTTTTGAGTTTTGGGAGTATATACCCAGTAGAGGGATTGCTGGGCCATATGGTAGTTCTATATGGTACCATTTTTAAAAACATATTTAAGGCTCTAGCCGATTAGCTTGGTCGGTTAGAGCATTGTCCCAAAGCAACAAGATTGTGAGTTCGACTCCCCAGTCAGGGCAAACATGGAAAGCAAATAAAGAATGCATGATTGAGTGAAACAACAAATGAATGCTTCCCTTCTCCCTCCCCTCTCTCTTCCTTCTTCTCTCTCTCTCTCTTAAAATCGGCCAGATAGCTCGGGAGTGCTGTCTGGGAGAGCGGAGGTTGCAGGTTCAATTCCCCAGTCAGGGCACATACAGGAGCAGCTCAATGTTCCTGTCTCTCTCTCTCTCTCTGTCTCTCTCAAAAACAAACAAACAAAAAAATAAAAAAAGAACAACCATATTTAAGATGCATTAATAAAAAGGTTAGTGCTGGAATAATAAGCATTAGGATAGAATGGCTCAAATATTATACAATATATTTAAAATATATATTTATGTCTATATACATATATATCCACATATGCATATATATTTCTTAATTTCTACTCCATTTAATTTTTATTATGTATAACAATTTAATATATGAAAAAATAATGTATACCGTAACTAGTTAATAAGGAAAGGAAGGTTCATTCAGCAAATAGGAGTGGAAGATTAGGATTTGAAAACTTGCCTATTAAGATGTCCACTTTTGACTACATGAGCAAATATAGCATGTATGTTGTGAGAAGAGCTAAAGGAAATGCTACTATTGGAACTCTGACATTTTGCAATAGGGAGAGCCTAAATATTACTTATTTGTCCAAAGAGTATCTATTAGCTTTTTAAATGCCAATGGTTTTTGCAATGTGTGTACCTTTGTCACTCTCAAACTAACACTGAGCTTTCTACACTATAAGTAGGCAAATTACTTTTTTATAAGTAGTTTATAGATTTATTCATTCATCTACTCATTCAAATAGTATTATTTTAAAATATTTGCCATATTCACTCCTTTCCTCTCTAAAAAGAATACATTATGGTTTATCTTTTTATCAGTAACATATACATATCTGTTTTGCTTTAACTGTACTTTCCTATAAAAAGAAAAGCAGTAACAACAACTAAAAACAACCTCATGCCTTTAGTTTTTGCCTCATACCATGTTTTTTATGAATGGAGCAGTTGGGTAAATCAGGTTTTAAATTATAGAAACCTGAAGAGCAGAACCTTTCAATGACTTCCTTCATGCCATAATTCAAACACACTAGGTTTAACTTCATTTTTCCCAGAATGATGATTTTGGTCACGGATAATTTGTAACTAAGGTTTCCATATTGGAATTGGTCTCATTTCAAGATGGAAGTAAGATTTATATGAGAATAGCAAGATGATGGTCAAAATAACCTTTCAAAAATCAGGAGATAACCTTATCTCAAGAGTAAAATACTGTCCAGTGATCATTGTGTTCTAAAGTAAGGGTCTTGCTCCTGATCCCAATTTTTTATCATGGAAACTGTAAAAATATGATAAAATAGAAGCTATTACTTGAGTTCAGAGAAAATTGGAGGTATTTCATTTAGATGTTGCTCTTTCCTCCAGTGTGCTTTTGTGTTGTTGATTTTTTTACATGATATAATCTCATGGTATTTTGGTAGACTTTTATACCTAAAATAAATCTTAATCTGATTTGTATTATTAACCTGAGAGTTCAGAGGCAACATTAGCAAATAGCAAGCAATATCTGAGTAAAGTTTTATTATTTATAAACAAAGGTATCTCTAACATTTCAGCACATGTTAGTCAATTGTGTTACAAATGCACTCTCCAGGGCTTTATAGATTGTATTTATTTCTTCACATCAGTTTCCTGGTTCTTTTAGGAAACTTTAGTCTATAGAACTATGATTTTTTTCTGTTCAAGTAAGGACCACATTTCTTTCTGTCTAATTCTAGATGATTGCACAGTTCTCTTCCAGTTTGATGAATTTATGAATGTTTAGTAAACTTGAATGTGATATAATTCTTTATAGCTGCTCATGTATTACTTTGAATTTCCAGAAGCATTTATGGAAAAAAGAATTGATGATATGTACTACCCATCATGTACAGGGCACTTACTTCCATATACCTTATTTTGCTGTATATGTTAGGGCCTATATTGCTGTATTAAATGCTGGTGTTTTTTTTGATAGACTGACAGATATATTTAGATAGTTAGATGAATGGATGGATGGATGGATGGACGGATGATCAAGGAGATGGATACATACTGTATGGTCTCTTCCTGATGAGGTCAAAGCCTTAAGCTATTCTCCTCCCAAAGCCTGTGTATCACAGACATCATTTGTCTTGCTGCATACTTCCTCAGGTTTCTGTCCAATACTGTTCTTTTATGAATGGCCTACAGGAATGCTCTGAAACTATGCCAGAGTTTCAGCCAACTTAGATTATTACCCAAGAAGATCCTTCCAAGCTTTGGTTATTAACATGGCTTCTCCCTTAAAATAGTAGTGATCAATAAAATAATTCTTTGGGATTTTTTTCCTGAAATGAGCTAAAGAACATTTTCTCAAATTGTATTTTGAAAATTACATAAGGCGGTCCTGGCCAGTTGGCTCAGTGGAGCATCTGCCTGGGGTGTGGATGTCCCAGGTTTGATTCCCAGAATTGATGATATGTACTACCCATCATGTACAGGGCACTTACTTCCATATACCTTATTTTGCTGTATATGTTAGGGCCTATATTGCTGTATTAAATACAGGTTTGATTCCCAGTCAGGGCACACAGGAATAGCACACATCTGCTTCTCTATCCCCCCTTCTCTCTCTTTCTCTCTCTCTTTCTTCAATCTCTGCAGCCATGGCTCAGTTGAAGCATCTTGGCCCTGGGTACTGAGGATGGCTCGATGGCCTCTGCCTTGGGCACTAAGAAGAGCTCAATTGCTGAGCAACGGAACGATGTGCCATTTGAGCAGAACATTGCCTCCTAGTGGGCTTACTAGGTGGATCCCAGTTGGGAGTCTGTCTCTCTGCCTCCCCTCCTCTCACTGAATAAAAAAAAGGAAAAGAAAATTATATAAGGAATTAATAAGTCTTTTAAAAGAAATATTACTGGTTTATTAAACAAAATAAAATTAGTTTGTTTTTAAAGAAATTTATCTTGTATAACCAAATGAATGAGCAAAGGAATGACTTATAGGAATGAATTTATTTTTCTGTACAAATATTTCATAAGCATTTTGTAATTTTAATTTTCTAGATTTTTTATTTATTTTCTTTATTTAGAAATTAAATTTACTGGGATAACATTGGTCCATAAGAACACACAGATTTCAGGTATACATATTCCTTATTATAATAAAGAATAGTATGTGTATAAAACAATATAATATATATTTTGTTATATATATAATATAAAGGACTTCATGTTATAAAAACACAAATAGCTAGCTTATATGTGATTTACAGATACTATACCTACTAGTGGAAAAGTCCAAAGTATAATTTACATATCAATCAGATGTTACGTGATTTACAAGAAAATAGTTTTAATGTCCATATATAATCAATAAGCTTGGTGTCAGAATAAACCATTTGATAATTGATGAAACTAAGAAATGCTAAGAAGTGGCTGACCAGTATGTGGCACAGTAGATAGAGCATCAGATTGGGACGCAGAGGACCCAGGTTTGAAACCCCGAAATCACCAGCTTAAGCATAAGCTCATCCAGCTTGAGTGCAGGTTCACCAGCTTGAGTGTGGAGTCTCTGGCATGACCTTGGGATCATAAACATGACCCTAGGATTGCTGGCTTGAGCCCATCGTCACTGACTTGAGCAAGGGGTCATTCGTTCTGCTGGAGCCCCCTCACCCCCCCCATCAAGGCACAAATGAGGAAGCAATCAATGAACAGCTAAGGTGCCGCAATGAAGAACTGATGCTTCTCATCTCTCTCCCTTCCTGCCTGTCTGTCCCTATCTGTCCCTCTCTCTGTCTCTGTCTCTGTCTTCTGTCTTTCTCGCTAAAAAAAGAAAGGAAAAAGAAATGCTTAGAAGTAATTAAGTACTTCATTCTCAAACCATATTATGGGTATTTTATACATATATATTATACATATGTATATATATAATTTTATACATATATACATTTTATTCACATGTATACATATATGTGTGTGTGACAGCTATAAATACCATAAGATAAGAATATTAGAAAATGGCTAATACAGTGATATAATAAACTCCAAAAGCTCTCTCTTTCCCTCCTTCTCCTTCTTACAACTAGGCTTCTAACATCTAAATTTATTGTTAAAAACATTCATAATAGAATATCTTCATAATTAAAGATATTCACCAGCCATGCACTAAATTCACATGTTCCCTATAGCAGGTATGATGGTGCCTTAAACACAGTTAACACACAAATGAAGGTTTAATTTAAAATAACTAACATTAATGCATACTCCGTAATTTTCATACATTATTTTTTATCTTCCTAGCCACCCTGTAAGGTAGGTAAACTTTTCAATGTAAAGAAACGCCCTGGCCGGTTGGCTCAGCGGTAGAGCGTCGGCCTGGCATGCGGGGGACCCGGGTTCGATTCCCAGCCAGGGCACATAGGAGAAGCGCCCATTTGCTTCTCTACCCCACCCCTCCCCCCATCCTTCCTCTCTGTCTCTCTCTTCCCCTCCCGCAGCCAAGGCTCCATTGAAGCAAAGATGGCCCGGACACTGGGGATGGCTCCTTGGCCTCTACCCCAGGCACTAGAGTGGCTCTGGTAGTAGCAGAGCGACGCCCCGGAGGGGCAGAGCATCGCCCCCTGGTGGGCAGAGCGTAGCCCATGGTGGGCGTGCCGGGTAGGCCCCGGCCGGGCGCATGCGGGAGTCTGTCTGACTGTCTCTCCCCATTTCCAGCTTCAGAAAAATACAAAAAAAGAAAAAAGAAACTGTGGCTCAAAGAGATTAAATATTTTGCCCAGGGTCACAAGGGTAATACATAGCAAAAACAGTATTTCAACCCAGGTTTGTTCCACTATACAATTATCTAATGGCAGGTAACACTAATTCTCACACCCATTTAATAAGGCATGTTCAATTATCATCCTAAATTGACAGATAAGGAAACTGAGGCATAAAGAGATTGTCACATGTCCATAGCTACACACTTGGACTTGGGGAGACTTAAGTAGGAGGGAAATTGGACTTGATCTCATGTCCTCACATCTGAGTTCATTGCAACCACTATGGTAGAAAAGAAAGACACCATGTCATATGCAAACTTTTCCTCGGAAAACCAAAACAGAAGCCTCTCTGAACAGCAAACCTTACTTTCTGAATTTGAGTGGCCTGCGACTGGCCTTTGGCCTCTTAAGACTGGACAGAAGCTCCCATGTAGCCCAGAAGATCAAAATCCACAGCAATAGACAGAACGCTAGTGTTCAATGCCCCATTAAAGTGTGGCGAGACAAGAATCCCCCAAAAGCTCTCTCTATCCCTCCTTCTCCTTCTTACAACTAGGCTTCTAACATCTAAATTTATTGTTAAAAACATTCATAATAGAAATATTACTGTATATGTTTTCACTAGAGAGAAGTATGTCAGGGAAATTTGTCATGATAGATGTTTACCGTAACTTTGACATGCATTGTTGTTAGATCATTCTGCTCTCCATCCGTAATTTTTCTATGCAATTTGTTTACGTGCATATTTAAATGGTGTGCCTCTTAATTGAAATTATCATGTGTTCAAGCAGAGTCGACACTGACTAGCAGCTGTTAAGGAATACTTGGAACCTATGAACAGGTCATTTTCCAAATAGTACGGATGTAACTATATTATTCAGCAGAATATTTCAGGAAATTAAACAGCCGATATTGCCAATACAAGTACCTCATTCATTCTGGGCAGGATTATGCCTTGGTCACCTTTCTAGCCTATAACCCCAGAGCCACGTATGACATAACAGATGGTTTACCACTAGCTTCTTCCTACATAAACTGCCTACAAATAACTTTTAAAAAATAATTTGAAAATAACTTTAAAAAAAATTATTCAATCCTCAGAATACTTTTAAACTGTAGATATATGTATTTTATTCAAATAAAAACAGTATTTGATTGTTTTTCATAGTATTCATCCAAATATTTATTATTATAAAAGTACAGCCTATGGCAAAGGAAACAAATACAAGGTGTTACAGAGAAGATATTTGATGCAGCAACATCCCAAACACTTCCAGAAAACAACCCAAACACCAAATAGGTTTAGATTTTATTTTTAGATTTTAGAAAGGCTAAAATTTTATAAGGAGCAACAGATACTTGATCTTTTCCTTCCCTTTTGTCTTCTATTCTACACATCTCCTCCAGAACTCAGGCATGTCACATGGCCACTCGGTGCTTCCATTTCTTCATCTGTAATATAGAATAATGATGATAATAATAATAATACCCTTCTCTTTGGGTTGTTGGCTGGACTGAATGAAGTAAAACAGTTAAAATGTATACATCAGATACATGGCATGTGATAGGTGCTATATTTTATCTAATATATTATTATTTATAGTTACTGTTCATTATTATTATTCCATGATTGTTATACATTATACCTTATCTTACAGTAGCTCCTAAAAATTAAATTTACAAACATTTGGAGCACCTCTATGAATGTAAGAAATGATAAGCATAATTAAATGTGAATTAGTATATAGCCAAAGGTCACTTTGGGGATAATAACCTGAAAAATTATAAAATGAAGCCACTATTAAAAAGGCCTTTAATGTGGAGAAAAAGGAACCCTCATTCACTGTTGGTGGGAATGTAAAGTAGTACAACCATTATGGAAGAAAGTATGGTGGTTCCTCAAAAAACTGAAAATAGAACTACCTTATGACCCAGCAATTCCTCTACTGGGTATATACCCCAAAACTCAGAAACATTGATATGTAAAGACACATGCAGCCCCATGTTTATTGCAGCATTGTTCACAGTGGCCAGGACATGGAAACAACCAAAAAGCCCGTCAATAGATGACTGGATAAAGAAGATGTGGCACATATACACTATGGAATACTACTCAGCCATAAGAAATGATGACATCGGATCATTTACAGCAAAATGTGGGATCTGGATAACATTATATGAAGTGAAATAAGTAAATTAGAAAAAACAAGAACTGCATTATTCCATACGTAAGTGGGATATAAAAGCAAGACTAAGAGAAATTGATAAGAGTGTGGTGGTTACGGGGGGTGAGGGGAGAGGGAGAGGGAAAGGGGGAGGGGGAGGGGCACAAAGAAAACTAGATAGAAGGTGACAGAGAACAATCTGACTTTGGGTGATGGGTATGCAACATAATTGAATGACAAGATAACCTGAACATGTTTTCTTTGAATATATATTCCCTGATTTATTGATGTCACCCCATTAAAAAAATAAAATTATAAAAAAAGAAAAAAAAAGGCCTTTATTTTTCTGCAGACTTAGATTACAAAACATCCTAATATATTATGGAAAGAAACTTCAACCCTATACATATGTCAATGTACCTATAATGCAAAGAACTTTACTACAGGGAATATATGACCATCATGATCTTGTTCTCTTTAAGATTTGATTTTCCCCTGTAGCTTTTGTTTGGCAATTAGAAATCAAGCAAATAGCCAAGTAATCAGTATATTGGTACTATTTGGGATGCAAAAGGGAAAAGGAACTAACATTTCTTAAATAGCTTCTAAGTGACAAAAAAGTTACCATGTGCTTTATATGTGATCATTATTTTATTTAATTCCCTTAACTGTCCCCTGAGATAGATATTACATTATCCCTATTTTACAAATGAGAACTTTACTTCTTGGAGGCTTCTTCCTCTCATATGATTAACCAGCTCAGAGGTGATGGATCAGAGTCTAGAACCTGAGTTTATCTGTCTCTCAAGCCTATTCTCTGTATACTGCACAATATTATGTTTGCTTCTAGCAGCTTCTTTTGACTGACTACTCTTTATAGCAGGGGTTCCCAAACTTTTTACACAGGGGGCCAGTTCACTGTCCCTCAGACCGCTGGAGGGCCAGACTATAAAAAAAAAACTATGAACAAATCCCTATGCACACTGCACATATCTTATTTTAAAGTAAAAAAACAAAACGGGAACAAATACAATATTTAAAATAAAGAACAAGTAAATTTAAATCAACAAACTGACCAGTATTTCAATGGGAACTTTGCTCCTCTCACTGACCACCAATGAAAGAGGTGCCCCTTCCGGAAGTGCGGTGGGGCCAGATAAATGGTCTCAGGGGCCCTCGGGCCCTAATTTGGGGACCCCTGCTTTATAGTACCTGATAATATAGTTCTCCAAATTATCTGAGGATCACCTTTAGAATATTACTTCATAACCTTATGGGAGATACTAACAAAGTGTAATTAAAAGGATACTAATTAAAAGAATATTTCTGTTTAGTTTGGGGGAATCCTAACAACATTTCTAGAGAGAAAGAGTTCCTGGGTAGCAGCTGTTGAAAAGTCTCCATGAACATTTCATTTGATACCCTCATGTTTAACATTAGTGCAAGTGTTTTGCACACCCCAGGGATGTGAAATGTACTATAAGAAATTCGGCGAGCTGCCAATCAATGCCCTGCAGGAGCATTTGTGAAATGGAATCCTACAAATGTTGTTTGTTTCTTTTTAACCCAAGCTGCATGAATTATTTGAACTAAATTGGGGCAGGGAGGGTCAGAGTGGATGAAGGGGTACAGGAAGCTAATATAGAGTTCTGTGCCCTGCTGGATGCTGAATAAACACCTTTGGCCCGAATGACAGACTACTTATTGCAAAAGTCTAAAACTTTTTGTTTGGAGATTTTGGTTTTATGGGGCTCCTGTGGTTTTTGAACAATTACTCCAATTATCATCATCATCATTTTTAAGTGAAAGCCAGACTCTACTCCTTGAGTTGCTCTTCTCCTTACTGCCAGGAGAGAGGCTGCTGTGAGGTGCCAGGTTCTTGATTCTGCTTGGGCTTACCTTCCAAGATGGAAGCAGAACGGTTAGTCTCAGGGGGTGGGAGGAGCTGGACCAATGGGGGAAGCAGCATGGTTTCATGGGAAAACTGGATCTTTTTAGGGCTTGAGTTTTACTCACACCTCTTCTGCTTTCTAACTGTGTAACTTGGGCAAGATTTGGTTACTTCTCAGACACTCCACTTTCTCATCTCTAATCTGAGAAAATAACATAAAGATTAAATAAGATAGTGTTTCCAAAACACCTGGTACATAGTAAGCATAGCACTTACTAAATAACAGCTGTTATTACTTTCATCATTGCTGAGACAGTAGCACAAAATAGCATTATGTCCTGAATACATGCTAGAAGATGTTTGAGAAATTTTAGAGCATCTTTTGCCGCTTAAGCAAAGACATTTTTTTACTCTGGATATCATAGACCAGTCCAGTAGTGATCCCTTTCACTTAGTGGCTGCACATATAGTTTGAATGGAAACTAATATCCTCTCCTGTATTTCCTCTTCAGCTGTCTTATTCTCCCATAGTCCGGATAGTACATTGCCTCAGATTATCTTGCTAATTACTTAAAACCTGTTGTCTAAAAATGAAGTTGTAAAATCCTCATCTACTTCGAGATGTGAAGAGTAATATACAATGTGAATATATGGTCAAAAGAATCTATCTTCAGGAGACATTTTATCCAATATGTCTAGAGAGCCAGTTAGACCCAAATGGGGCTATTATTATTCTCGAAGAGCTATACTACCCAGAATTAATGTTGAAGCATTCCATTTTCAAAAACAAGACAACATGAAATATTCTTTTCAATTCCTCTTGGGCCATCCTATTTCATTATTTTTGATACAGTGCCAAGTGTTTAAAAATGCAAAGCACAAAAATCATCTTGAACAGTGGAATGTGTCTTAGAGTATTAGAGAATGTTTCATCCTTAGAATGAGAAGGAGCTTTTTCATTTACTTTGCCTTATTAAAAAAGTTCAAGTTTTGTGGTCATGAATTAAAACATCATATAATAAAACAGAAGTAAGTAAATACAATTTTAGTAGATTCTATGAGGCAACAACACAGACAAAAAAGGAGTGTCACCAATGTTTCACATATGAAAACTCAAAATTTCTGTCCCTCATCCCAGTATTTGTTTCTGAGAGCCCTAAACTCCTATATATATGACTCTAGCTAGATCACTGTTTCCCAAAGTGTTGAATGAGATATTAGAGTTGTATAGGTGAAAATTTATTTTAATATTTATTTGTTTTAGTATGTTTTCAGAAATTTAATTAGCATATTAAATTATAATGTAAAGTTTTCTTTTTAAATAAAATTGCTTCAGTAAAAAGGGGCAATTAAAATTAAAATATTAAGAAAATAATATTATAGGAGTTAATGTGGAAATGTCAAAAATTATAGAACTAAAGTTCAGTAAATACTGATCTAAGTGACTAATTGAAAATGTGTTGGCACATGTTAACATCGTTTGGTACGAGTTATTTTGTTGGGTGGTTTCATGATATTTGAGAGTAAGCACTGACGACTTAAAGAGACAGGTTGTGCCGTTCTGCAACCGGAGTCTTGCTGACTAAATTAGCAGAGGCATGTGGTACGTGCATTTCCCTCTAACACTCCTTACACTGAAATAAATCCCATATGGAGCAAAGATCTAAAGAGAAAGAAATCATTTTGTTTTGCAGTCGTGGAATAGGGGAGAACTTTAAAAAACATGACGTATCTTTCAGAAGCCTTCAGTGAAGAACTATCAATTTAGCCAATAAAATATTTTTAAATTTTTGCATGACAAGATATGTGAGTAAATAATAACTGAATAAAATTAAAGGCAAAATTAAAATTATGTGCAGCATGTATGACAGACAAAAGCTAATTTCCATAACATATTAAAGTCCTTACAACATACTAAAATAAAAAATAACTAAAGAATAATAGAGAAACAAAGGTTACAAATACAGGTCAGATTAGAAAACATAAACGGCTTTTTAACCTATAAAAAGATGTGCTTATGCTCTCTCATAATAAAGGAAACACAAAATAAAACAGACATTTCTATTTAACCTGCTTGGCAAGAATAAAAGTTTAATAAACATGTTGATAAATACATTGTGTACTGATGTGCTCAAAATCAAGAGTAAATAACATTATTTATTTATTTTTTTAAGATTTTATTTATTCAGCCTGACCTGTGGTGGCGCAGTGGATAAAAGCGTCGACCTGGAATACTGAGGTCGCCAGTTCAAAACCCTGGGCTTGCCCAGTCAAGGCACATATGGGAGTTGAAGCTTCCTGCTCCTCCCCCCTACTCTCTCTTTCTCTCTCTCTTTCTCTCTCCTCTAAAATGAATAAACAAATAAAAATAATTTAAAAAAAAAAAAAAAAAAAAAAAAAAAAAAGATTTTATTTATTCATTTTAGAGAGGAGACAGAGAGAGAAGGGAGGGAGGAGCAGAAAGCATCAACTCCCATATGTGCCTTGACCAGGGAAGCCGGGATTTCGATCCAGCGACCTCAGTGTTCCAGGTCGACGCTTTTACCCACTGCGCCACCGCAGGTCTGGCAAGAGTAAATAACATTAAATAAGATAATACAGAAGAAAGAAGGGAAAAAAATAACCTATTGCTCTTTATAAACTTTTAGCTTTTCTAAGTTGAAAATTAAAATCTGAGGCTAGTTGGTGTTTTTGTTGATTCCTTGAACTTGTTTTGGCTGTTGCTCTACCAAAAATCTTTATCTGTAATAGTCTGGATTTGTTTCCTGTTGCCATAGGCAGTATTTTTAAAGTACAAATAACTACATGAAAACTACAGAAGACTGAATCAATAATAGGGTATATTATGTACACAAAACAAATACTAAGATTATTTTTAGAAGAATTTAGAGGACTGTAATTTTAAGTCATTTGCAGGACCACGGGATTTGTATGCAGAACCTTGTTATGAGAAGATGAGGAAGCTAATGGTACTGCTATCTGTTTATGCAAGTCCTCATTAAACACTCAATCCCAAGGCCCATGCTAATGCGAGTATGGCTGGAACAAATGATCAAGGGACAGAGTGGTAGGAAATGAATTCTGAGGTATAACCAGAGGCCATATCTTTTAGGCCTTGCAAGCAAGGTAAAATACTTTGGACTTTATTCTAATCATGATATGCTACCACTGGAGTATTTTATTTTTGATCATGTTATTTTTTATGTGACCTGATGTATTTAAATTAGAGAAGTCTACTATAGCCATTTTCTACCTATAGGTCTGTTAATCTTTAAAGCAAAATGTATTTTACTTTTATAGCACTTACTGCAATTTTTAGATCATGAAATTTATGCTTTTATCACTGTAGAAAATTTAGACAATACAGAAAAATATAAATATATCTGTAAATCTAACCCAGAGTTTGGCAAATTATGGCCAACAAGCCACTGCTTGTTTTTTGTGAGTCAGGTTTTATCGGCACAGTAGCCACGTGCATTTGTTTACTGCTGTCTGCGGCTGCTTTCCACGTCACAACAGCAGAGCTGGCTAGGTCTAACGGCAACTATAGGACCTGCAAAACCCAAAATGTTTACTACCTGGCCCTCTGAAATAATGTTAATTTATTACTACATTTTTCAAAGGTATGTTCTATAAATTTTCAGAGCCAAGATCATATTATAAACACAATTACATGTATTGCTGAGTTCATTTACCATTATATCATCAGCACGTTTGCATGTAATTAACATTTATTCACTATGAAAGATAGCCAGAAGCCAACATTTTTAATGCTTGTATATATTTCATCTTATAACTATACCATCATCTGATTAAAAAAATCCTACTTATTCTCCTATTTCTGACATTTAGATTTTCCAAAATTTGATTTATAAATAATGCTGCACCTTTGTTTATAATTGATTGCATTTTTATCATTTCCTTAGGCTACATTTCTTAAGGTGAAATTATGAAATCAAAGGTATCAACATTTTAAGACTCCTCATTAATACACTAAGATTTTAAATCATTGTTTCCCAAAACTTTAGACTTCTGTAATGTTGTATACAGTGGTCCCTCATCTATCACCGGCGTTAGTTTCCAAAACCCCCCCGCCACAAGCAAAAATCCGTGAAGTAACAACCATATATTTATTTTATTACTTATATATAGGCTTTATAAACCCTCCTAACACTCTTATAAACTTTTCCCATGCTGTTATTAACTTTTCCCACACTTATTTTGCTTATTTTACCACAAAAATAATTAAAATAATAAATTTATAAAAATACCTACATACCGCAAAATTCAGCGATATAGCAAAAAATGTGCGCTACAAAATTAGATATATACAATTTTAATATCCGTGATACAGTGAGACCGCGAAAAGTGAACCACGATTTGGTGAGGGATTACTGTAATATCATTTGGGTCAACTACAGTGGAAATTACTTTGGAGTATCTTGGGAAAATTACTGGGTTTTTTTATATTTTAAATGTGAGTGAGGATAATTGTGAAAATAACCTTTATTTTGGATAGAGCATTGCTCTAAGTGATTTACGTACATTGACATATTTAATCCTTACCGCAACTTTTTGGAATAGGTGCTCTTATCCCTATTTTAAGGGTGAAAGGATGAAATCTAGACCGTGTGACCTCAAAGTTCTTGCATTGTGCTCATACTGTTTGAGTATTCCTGCATCTTGTTCCTTTTTTTTTTTTTTTCATATTCTCTCCTATCATATTCTACCACTATCAATGATTATTGTCCTGTGCTAAGTTTCCAGGAAATATGTTTTGACTTTAATGGTCTGTGACTTCAAAAAGGTTGGGAACCCATTCATTTTAAGCAGTGCTTGCTGTTGTCAGTAGAGTAATTAATTCACATTAGGAACTTCTTTTTTTTTTTAATCTTTTTTTTTCTTTATTCATTTTTAGAGAGGAGAGAGAGAGGGAGAGAGAGAGACAGAGAGAGAGAAGGGGGGAGGAGCTGGAAGCATCAACTCCCATATGTGCCTTGACCAGGCAAGCCCAGGGTTTCGAACCGGCGACCTCAGGATTTCCAGGTCGACGTGTTATCCACTGCCCCACCACAGATCAGGCGCACATTAGGTCCTTCTTTTACCATTTTCTTAGATTTTCTCAGTGTTTTTTTTTTTCATTTTTTTCTTGGTTCTTTTTTGTCTTGTTGACATTTATCTCTTCAAAGTTTAAAGTTTACATATCATGCTTTATTGAAAAAACTAGTTTGATGTTATTTTATGTTATTACTACCTCCACAGAGAGGCTGGCAGAAACAGTTTCCAGAAACTCAAGGAGGATTGTGTCTCCTATTTTTAAAAATTAAAAATGCAGACACAACTTTGGCTTGATATTATATTTACTTCTTACTGGTTTCTAGATGTTTTTACAACAAATTTATACCATGTTGTGCTTGTGAGAAACCTTCAGGATAATAATGTCCAAGAAATCCTCCAATTATTTTTTCAATGGGTTAGCTCCACCTCCCATTTTAATTAGCAAACCATGAAAATTAATTAAAATTGACATCATAGTTCCAAAATTACATACCACTGGCTACAGAACATAAAATCTTAATGAAAACATTGAAAAAGCTTGAATCCAACTATAGTATTTTGTCTAACGTGCTTGCTCAGGGGGGAAAACAATGAGGTGAGTGAAAAGAAGATGCCTGTTTCAGGGAGTCTACAGGACCTTTCAATGGAGGCTTCAAGAAATAATGATGCTGATGACGGTGCCAGTTTTTGTTCCCTTCTACCAACATACAGAGTTTACTTCCAGTAAAGGAGTCCACCTGATCAGGGGAAAACAAATTAGTGGAAGTGGGCCCCCAGAAGACCAAACACGAGTGTGGCCTAAGGGGCCTCGACTAGGGCTCCAGCAGATCAAGGAAGGCGACAGAAAGAGGAGCAGATGATCTGGCTGACAGTCGGCCAGTGGACAGTAAACTGGTGCTTCTGCTGAAAGCCACACACTCTGTGAGGTACTTTTCCAGAGGCTACCTTTTTTTTTTTCTTTTTCCTGAAAACAACCAGGCCAAAATTTATTATTAACCTCACTGTACAGATAATGAAATCAGATTAAAAAAGATTAAGTAAACTGCCTAAAGCCATACAGAATGCCTGAGGCAGCACCTGTTTTCTTTCCCATCTGCTCTCTCTCCCTGGGAGGTGCATCTGCTATGTCCTGCGGTCTGGATCAAGTCACCCCTTCAAGATCCAGCCTAAATTCCATCTCTCCTACGGCCACTGGGAGGAGGGAAAAGGTTATTTGAGCTGGCTGCTGAATAGGAGTAGGTAAAAAAAAATAACAACAAAACAATGGCATCAACAATTTCCTTCATGTTTGTGTGTGATCTGTTGTAGGTCTAGGGCTCATGCATCTTTGGGGAGTAACTATAAAGATATAAAAATGACACTTTATGAATATCATCTGGGGTATTTGAACAATATCACAGACAAATATAGAAAAGGTGACATGGAAGATGATGAGTTTTTTTGTTTTTGTTTTTTGTGTTGTTGTTTTTTTACAGAGACAGAGAGAGAGTTAGAGAGAGGAATAGATAGGGACAGACAGACAGGAATGGAGAGAGATGAGAAGCATCAATCATTAGTTTTTTATTGCAACACCTTAGTTGTTCATTGATTGCTTTCTCATATGTGCCTTGACCGTGGGGCTACAGCAGACCGAGTAACCTCTTGCTTGAGCCAGTGACCTTGGGTCCAAGCTGGTGAACATTGCTCAAACCAGATGAGCCCACGCTCAAGCTGGAGACCTCAGGGTCTCGAACCTGGGTCCTCTGCATCCCAGTCCGACACTCTATCCACTGTGCCACCACCTGGTCAGGCAATGATGAGTTGTTTTTTAAGAGAAGAAAATTTATTTAGTGCTAAGCATCATGTGAGAATATATAATTCTATCATACATGTATACTTACATAATGTGCATATTGTTTCATTCTGCAGTTATTTCTTCCTATATATCCCATTTTCCCAAATAAATTATCTATTTTTGCTGGGCAGGCTCTCGTCTCATATTTCTCATACATTATAGAGCTTACTACCATAAAGAACATGAAGGGACTTCCAGTCAAGATGGCAGTGTACATAAATGTGATACTCACATCCTCCCACAACCACATCAAAGTTACAACTATAGAACAAAACAATCATCATTGAGAACTGCCTGAAATCTACCTGAATGTAAATTCTACAACTAGGGAATTTAACAAGAAGCCATATCAAGACAAGTAGGAAGAGTGGAGACGTAGAACAAGCTGGTTCTATATCCACATGTGCTGGATAAAAATTGGGAGGGTTTTCTCAACTGCAGGGGTCCCCACTTAGGATCAAGTGGTCCCAGCCCCACACCAGGCACCCCTACCACAGGGTTCCAGTACCAAGAAGAGAAACATCCTTTACTTCTGGCTGTAAAAACCAGTGGGGATTGAGGCTGAGGGACTATTAGAGTCTTTGACAGTTCCTCTTAAAGGACCAGTGCACAGACCTATTTAGACTCACTTACTCTGAGCTCCAGTACTGGGCCAGCACCTTGAAAGGCACTAGAGCTATATGAAGAGGAACTGAATTATCCAGCATCAAGGCAAGAGCTGGGAGGCAGCTTTCTCCCATACAGAAGAGCTGGTAGACACCATTGTTCCTTTGATGGTCCCTACCCTGACAGAGCTAGCAGGTAGACACCACACCTGAGTCGTCATCAGTTTGGCTCTCTTGTTTAATCAAATGTTTGCCACACACTGGTGATTTTCTGAGGCCCTGCCCTCCCCAACTTGTAGGGCTATCTAAGCTGTTTCCAATGGCTTTTCCATAAGAATGGCCTGTCCCAGTTCATGCTTCATATTTTCCTAAAATCTCTCAAACAAGCAGCATCTGGCCTCAACACATGCCATTATTCTCACTAAGTGGCCCCAGGACCTGCACTAGCAGCAGCTGGCCTAGGTTTGTAGCCTGGCCTCGCCAGGGCACCGCCAAGCCCAGCACAAGTAGCAGCCATCTTCAGATCCCTTTGTAGTTCATGCTGGATGACCCCAGGCAGAACACAGGTGGTGGCTGACCTTAGCCTGAACCTCCCAGGAGGCCCCAGAGACAGTGCAACCAGTGGACAGTCTCAGACACATCAAAGCACTGCCACCTAACCACCTCCACAAGCAACATATTCAATGGGTCCAGCGGGCACCAGAGCCCCACTGAAGTAAGTCCTGCTCTATGGGGTGGGCCCCAGCACAGCTGATCTTCCACGTGGTTGGAGGTTGCTGGTCAGTGGTGACAGCCAGTCCTTGCAGCTGATCATGCTGGGGGTAAATCCTTCCCATTGATGTGCCAACAGCAACTAAGGCTCAACTACAACAAGAAGGTTTATACAGTTTTCATGATGCGGGGAGCACAACTCGAGTACCCAGCTTGGGTGATCGGAAAAGACGTGCCACTGGACCCTACAGAATATTATATTAGGCCATTCTACCAACCCTGGGAGATGTAGCAGCTCTACCTAATACACAGAAACAAACACAGGAATGCTGCCAAAATGAGGAGAAGAAAATCATGTCCCAAATGAAAACAAATCTGCAGAAAAAGAGCAAAACAAAATGGAGACAAGCAAACTACTAGATGCAGAATTCAAAATACTGCTTATAAGGACACTCAAATAACTTAGTGAGAACTACAACAGCATACCATTAGACCAGTCAAAAATGAAGGATACAATAACTAAAATGAAGAATAATTTATAGGGACTCAATAGAAGAATAAAGAAAGTTGAGAATTAAATCAGCAATTGGGAATATAAAGAAGCAAAAAACATCCAATCAGAAAAGCAAAAAGAAGAAACCAAAAAAATGAAGATAGTGTAAGGAGCCTCTGGATCAACTTTAAGTGTACCAACATTTACATCATGGGGGTGCCAGAAAGAAAAGAAAGAGAGCAAGGAATTGAAAAACTATTTGAAAAAATGACAGAAAAGTTCCTTAACCTGGTGAAGGAAATAGATATACAAGTCCAGGAAGCACAGAGAATCCCAAACAAAATGAACCCAAAGAGGCCCACACCAAAACACATCATAATTAAAATGTAAAAGGTTAAAGACAAAGAGAGAATCTTAAAAGTAGCCAGAAAAAGTCAGTTAGTTACCTGCAGGGGACCTCCCATAAGACTGTCAGCAGATTTCTCAGCAGAAACTATGCATGCCAGAAGGAAATGGCAAAAAATAATCAAAGTGATAAAAAGCAAGGACCTACAACCAGGCAAAGCTATCATTTAGAATCAAAGGATGGATAAAAATCTTTCCAAACATGAAAAAACTAAAAGGGTTCATCACTACCAAACCAGTATTACATGAAATGTCAAAGGGTCTTCTCTAAGAAGAAAAGGAAGAAGAAGAAAAGAGAAAAAATATGAACAATAAAATGCCAATAAATACGTATTTATCAATAATTGAATCTAAAAAGCAAAGTAAATGAACAAGCAGAACAGAAACAGACTCATAGATACAGAGAACACTTTGTCATTTGCCAGGTAGAAAGGGTGTTGGGGGAATGGGTGAAAAAGGGGAAGGGATTAAGAAGTACAAATTGGCTGTTACAGAGTAGTCCTGGGGATGTACAGTACAGTGTAGGGAATATAGCGACTCATATTCTAATAACTATGATGGTGTCTGATGGATGTGAGATTTATTGGGATCATCACTTAGTAAATTGTGTAATGTCTAATCACCTGGGTATATACCTGAAACTAATATAATAATGCTTGTGAACTATAGGTAAAATATTTTAAAATTATTTAAATTTTAAAAAATTGATGAACTTTATAATTTTTTTGTTCAGGTTCTGAAGTATGCCTATTTCTATATGACAGCTTTATAGGCAGTCCAGTTGCTACTTGTCAAGAGAGTCCTATAAAAGTATGATATCCTACATTGAAATAAACTTTTAACTCCTCAAAAAAATAAATAACATAAAGTTGGCATTTAATAAAATTTTATATCTGATCATAATAACTGAGTTCAGAATTATCAGAAAATTAGCCCAAGTCTTAGATGGAGTTGGCAGTGAGTAAGAATGGAATTCACTTTCCTTTATTGCTGTATAACTTCCTAATACTGACAGAGAAGAGAAAGTTCCAAACAGTGCCAAGTCATTCTAGACAGTGAAAGTGTGGTTCAGTTAATCTTGTGATATTCAGTAGAACAAATTGCATGGGTCTAAGAGAGATGGTGAGAAGTCATGTTCCCTCTCTACTGGGATGTGTCTTTTCACTTTAAAAATGTGACTGTAGAAGGAGGGTGAGGGAGGCGGGAATGAGAATAGATCAGCGTCATCATTCATGGCAGCATGTGTACTTCACCAGAAAAAAAAAAATGACTTTAATTGAACAGAGATAGAAAAAAAATGTTTGAACCGCCTTCTTTCAAAAATTCAGGGCTTTCATGTAAGAATAAAATACACATTTACAGTAACTTTAGATTTGGGGGTAGAATTTCAAGCCTTTTTCTATCAACATATATCATAATAGCACTTGTTTAAGCAGTTTTAGAAAGAGCATGGGAATCTATGCAGTAAGGGAGTTTACAATTTTAAGGATTTTGAGTGTTGTACTGAGAAACAACACTCAAAATAAGTTGGCAAATCCATGCTCAGAATCTGTGTTGTAACCGTAATGTTCAGGAACAGTTAAGGAAGGAAAGAGAATCTCAAGGTCACTGGAAATAGTGTTCAGGGTATTCTTATAAGGCTTATCTGTGCTCACATGCCTAATTTTTTTTCCAAGTGCAGAGAATGGCCACTTGCTTGAGACAGGCCCAGTGCCATCCTTTATTCAAGTTCTTTTATATTCCTCTTTTTAAAGAAGCTGTCAAGTTCTTTTTTTGCAGCTGACAGAAAAGGCCAAATCTGTGGTACAGGAAAGGAGGTGCAAAAAGAAACTTTTTGTGTTGATGTTTTACTAAGTGAGCTAAGGAGAATTTTAGAATCATGTAATTTACTCTGGAGGCATTTACTGTACATAGCTATAGTGATGGTAATTTCTTTCATTGTTGAAGTGAAAAGATAACCATCAATCAGTTGTCAATTGGTCAATTGCAGAAGTGATGAAAAGAAACTGGTAGGAACAATCACTTCTGTGGCTACCTAGATCATTTGTAGGCCTAAGAAAAGTATGGGAACTGGATTGTATTTTAAAGAGGATTGGACCAGATTTTCAAAAAAGTTAGCAAGCATAGCTTCCTTATAAAGAATGGCTTTGCAGTTATACATAATAAGAAAACGCATTTTAAAAAATCAAAAATTAAGAAGACGTGATTAGTCAGAAAAGAAAAAAATGTTTTTTTATTAAAATAGGTATCAAATAAGTAAGCCCATAAAGACCTTGGATTTCAGTGAATTCTTAAGGGAGGAAATATACATAAGCTTACTATTAATCCAAGACATATATTTGCAAACAAATAAATGAAAATCACTTGTGCTTAGGCATCAGTCTCCATATTGGGCACTTTGAAACAAATACTTCCCAAGTATTTATCATAAGAAATTAAAAGTCCGAGTTACTTGTGAATACTATTAAGCAAACCTCTACAAATAATATCATTTTTTAAACCTATGGAAGCTCACATCAAGGTTAAGATAAGTTTGAAAATCACTGTGGCTTAAAAGGCAAATGGCACTTTGGGCTTTTGTGTTCTAAGCAACATTTCATTTTAATTTATCCTTTTTTTCTAAAAATAGCAATGTTATTGACTCATTCTGAAAGAGTTTCCCCCACACACAGTGATTTTTTTTTACTGTGGTAGGTAATAAAAAGGATTACAGGCCCCCAGAAGGATGAGATATCATCAGTTTGTAATCCAGCCCATGGTTTCCTAGATACCGTATTGTCTATTCTGTTCCGCTATGTGAAAAATGTTGAATATCAACAATGGGTTTCAGTGCTGTATTGTTGAGTTTTGTATGAACTAATCTAGCTTCACTAAGAAAAAAAAAGAAAGAAGAAAAAAAAGGGGGGGGGGGAAGAACCACAGCTTTGGACAAAAGTCTATAGTCAGTGCATTTGAAACTCCCCTTGCACAAGGGCTGACTGTAGCCGGGGAAGACAGTTGACTCGTTTGCTCTCTCCTTTCACACAGTCAGCTGGCCCTCTTCTCAGGTGTACATCACCTAACCTATTATCATTCCACCCGTTTTGATTCTCTGATGAGGAAAAGTCCCAGGACTTATCAGCTGGGACAGGCCTAATTTACAAGACAGCTCTGTTCAGTGTTTGGAAGGTAAGCTATTTGCACAACTTCTCTGCTGTAGTGTACTGGCCTAGCTCTAGAACTTTGAAGCATATCATTTATTTTTTAACTTTCACTTTTTCTTTTCTCTTCTTCTTTTGGAGAAAGAAAACCTGGCAGTTTTCTCCGGAAAAGTGGCCATCCATGGAATGAATGAAATGTTCCTTTTCTATTCCAGTAAGTAATTGACTTGTAACTAAAAATTGAACTGGCTGCTATGTCAACTGCAATGTGAGCTGCTGCTGACACAGGTGTTGCTTACTCTTCAGCCTGGAAAGAAAAGGGGCTTAACCTGTGATTAAATTTCTAGTCAATTGACCTCGACACGATAGTACATAATTCTCACTTGCGTACCAAATGGCCTGAGTTCTGATTTTGACCCTGATTCTGGCACCTGTGTTTTTAATGTTGGGTGTAACTAGAGCTGCTCTTTGGGATAGAAATAAAGTGGGTGGAGAACAGTTCTAAATAAACAGCAAATGATGGTCAGCCAACTACGTGTTTAATCCAGGGCTCGAAGTGTTCTGTTTCTTTAATGTATGAACTCTAAGTCCATGTAAATTATTTTTTAGACTTTCTTTTTAAATATATGGATTCATGGACAACCATTTTGTTACTAGAAATGCACAGCAAATCCAAACCTATGAATTACAAATAAGCAAAGGATGTGAGGATTATGATGCTAAGGGTTTTCAAATGCTGAACTTTGAATATGTCACTTATCATAAGCTTTCTAAATATGCCTTGCACTTTAATGATATTTTTTTAGCCCTTGGAATAAAAAAGCAGCATTGTTTTTCCTAGTTTCTGTAAAGATTGTTTAACTTTAGCAAGAAGGTGCTATTTGAATTTTGGAGACAAACATGTATCTACTTCTTAAGAGCAAAACAAAAATCAATGACATCAAAAATCAGCATTTACACTTGAATCTATTTCCCATTTATTTTCTGGAAAATGGTTGCACACTAAGAATGGTCTGTAAGATGAGAGCAGCCAAGACTGTTGTTTTTCCTTCCTCATTTTCTTTTTAACCTGAGAGCCAGAAGAAAGTGCTGATGATGCTTGCTTAACCCTGCTTTTAGTGCCAGGCTGTGACCAGCTCTCTGTGAAACCATTTCTGACCCTCTGCTTACAGTAGCGAGGCTGAATTTTTCCCCTTCCTTGCCCATCACTGTCAGTCAATTATAGGATTGAACTGAACCAGAAAATCTGGTACAGTCTGGTAATTAGTACAAAGGGTTTCCAGTCTAGTGTAAAGACAGAGATGCAAGAGCCCCAGCAGACACAGAAATCGTTTTGATTGGCCATGGACGTTGCCTTTTAGTGCTGCTTGGTGACTTCCTAAAGATATTGCCTCCTACCCTACAGGTCTTCTCCTTCAAGTACATTATGGACCTTTTCTAAGGTCGTGTGTGTGTGTGTGTGTGTGTGTGTGTGTGTGTTTCTTTTTTTCTTTTTTTTAGATCCAACTTCTCTCATTTTTAGTCTGTCATTTTTGCTTATCAAACAGACACATTTTGACTTGCCCAACAAAGAACCAAGTTATCAACACTCACAGAAACTGACATTTTTAATTCAGGCTTCATTATGTCTTTGAATTATGACAGTGAAGTACAAAGACATTTTAAGAATTTTTTCATTATTTTTTTAATCCAGCATTGGGATGTTTATCTTCCTTTAGTATTCATATTTCCTTTTCTACCTGTATCATCAGTAATATATAATTAGCATTATCAAAACCATCAGCTATTATCCTTTATGACTTTTGACCTTTTTTTTTTTAGTATGTCTCAAGCTAGCATTCCTTAAAAATAAGTAAAAACTCCATGGGAGATTTTAATGAAATTTTAAGGTTATAAAAACAATGAAATAATTTAAAATGTGAGTCTTTTAAACATCAACATTACATGACTAGCCAGGTAATGAATTATATGATAACTATAACAAGAAAGTACATTTTAGATAAAATATTTTGTGGATCAAACTTGCATTTGATGCTAAGCTCAATTTTATAGGTTATATTTCATCATGCATTTTTAACCACTACTTTGGAATTCCTGGTTAATTATCTATGCTATTTTTGGATAAATTATTATTATTTTTATTATTATTATTATTTTGCAGAAGCAAACATCCTCTTTGATTATAGATTATAATCACTCCTTAGGCACACGTCAGATACAATGAAAACATTTGGTAGCATATCACTATAGCAAATGCCTGCCCCCAAAAGCTAGATACCGGTATATGTATATAGCTAAGGCACATTTAATTCTGACACCCTGTATGTACCAAACTACTAAAGCAACAGAGCCCAAAATAACAGAAGCAAAAGAAAGCACAAGGTTTTTCATTTCCAAGAATGCTTTCTTTAGAATAGTCCACATCATGATTTTAGTTGTAAGACATGTATATTGTGAATCTTCTGAAGGACTCTTATTTACCCACATCTTAATGTAGCTTTAAATATATGTACTATCTTATGTACGATCTTAACAAAAGCAATTATGTTACCATGTCTGGTACTGATTTTTATATGTCTGACTTTATTATTAAATTTTAAGAAGGTTAATGTTGCTTTGGTAACCCTGTCATGAGTGATGCATTTTCCCAGTAAACATGTCACAATTTTAAAGGCTGTTCAAGAAATAGTGTTTCTGTTGTAATAGTTTTTTCATTCATTTTTCTATTGTTTTCTAACCATAATATAGTGTAAGGCTTTGAAAAGATTACACATGTTTATATAATCAACACTTTCTCTTCTTAGCAAAACCTTGCCCACTAAAAACTAAGAGGGTCTCAGAAAAATCATCAGGCAACTTTTCAGTCACCACATTTGCATTCAATTTTAATTCACCATCAAGTCTGTATCTTGAAATATGTCTATAAAATGACTAAGGGAAGAGTACGTTTTGGTAATATTTTTCTTCTTTTATTTTTTAATCTAAAATATATGTTGAGCAAAAGGTGCTTGACCCTTTGTATGGCAGTGTTCTCTGTTCTGTCACAGCTGAGAGCTGCGTGGTTCTGTGTTGTGTGACAAGGTTTCACAGGCTCTCATGAGGACACAAATGTTCTTTTCTCCCTCAGTCTTACTCCTTGTGGCAGAAGTAAGACTTGGGAAGAATCCTAAAGATTATTTAGCCTCATGATTTTCAAGTTATGTTCCCTTGAGCTTTTAGGTTTTTTGGGGATACTCAGGGGCATTGGGGAGGGGAGGATAAGTGGTCTGTTACCTTCATGCGATGAGAGCATCTCTCCATTATCTGCTTTGTCTATAGAGTTTCATATGAGATGAAAATCCCAAGCTGGAGGGAGAAAGTTTAAAAAACTGTTAACTGAGGCCATCTTATAAATAAGGAGAGCAGGGTTTACTGAAGGTTGGCACACGAGTCAGTGCCAATGTCAACTGTGTAATCTGATCTCTTCTCTTGATCTTAAACTCACACTATTGAACTATAATAAACTTTCCCTACATTATTCATGGCTCTTTTTGTGTAATCATCCTAAACTATGTTATTAAAAACACACACAAGTAAATCCATAGCCATAGGTTGCAAATCATTATACTTACTGAAGATACATTATCTAGGTGGTAAATGTAAAAGTAACCTGTTGTTAACAAAAACCAAGCCCTTTATTTGGCAATGCCATTAAGTTGGGGTACGTTGTCACAGCCCTTAGGTAAAATATTGATTCAGCTATTACTTAGTAAAGTAATATTTTGGGAGAAATTTAAACAATATTAATTGTGGTGAAAAAAATACATACCAAAATTACCATCTTAACTATTTTAAGTGAAAAGTTCAGCTGTGTTAACTATATTCACATTGTTGTGGTTAGGGTGTTTTTTATAGTCAAAAAATTAACTTGGACTTAAGTCTTAAAGAAAAAAAGAGAATACAGCTAATTAAGAGCTACTCTTCTCAAAAATGCTTTGTGAATGCTATTCCCATAAGCTGTGCCATGTAAAAAAGTAAAATGGTCAGTAGCATTTGGAAATGTATGCTATATCTCCCTCTAGGAAATTCAAATAGAGGGAGCATAAGCAATATTAGCTGTTTCTGGCACTCAAAGCTTATCAGGCTATGTTTGCTTTGTTTTTCCTAATTTTAAAATGAGAGAAGAGAAAAAAACAGAAGGAAAAAAGCAGAACATCAGTACAGAAGTTTAGGATCTGCTCTTTGAATAGAGATATCCCATGTTTTCTTGAGATGTACTTATGCATCAACAATTAGATCTATGATCAAATTCTCCACTAAACAAATGATAAACTTCTAATGCTTAGAAAGAGGAAATTAGGAAGGAAAGAAAAGAAGAAAAGAAAGCAACAGAGGAAAAAAGGAAGGAGGAAGAAGGAAGGGAAGAGGGAAGGAAAGAAAACAATGTTCCCTGGTCCTTCCTCCTATTGTAACTCCTTAGCTATGTAAGAAGATTTCTTTCAAGTATCAGCTAAACACCTTGTTTGGTCATCTGTCAGCATGTCCTCATTGTCTTCCTAATTATTCGAAGTATGTCTCTCAATCAGATTCAACTCTTGGTCTTAACCATGGGTCCTACCTCTGTCAGGAAATATCTTTAGCTATGCAACTTTCTCTCCCAAGTGCTGACCTTTTTTTGCTGGGGTGTGAGCAGAAGTTGTCTCCTAAACAAAGGAAAAGATACGACCATGGGTGTAAACAGTGCATAATCTCCAGAGCTGTCCCATCCCTAGAATACCTACACAAAAATATCAGAAAATGTCTCAAGAGGATCCTGGTTTTCCTATTGGACAATTCCCTTATTGCTCATTTGAAGTGATGGAACTGAGTGACTTTTGAGGTAGTCACTTGAAAATAAATATTGTAGGTTACTGACCTTTGGTAACAAAGACTTGGGAGGAAGAAAATATTGTAAAATTTTTTTATTATTATTAATTTTAATGGGATGACATTGATAAATCAGGGTACATATGTTCAGAGAAAACATCTCCAGGTTATTTTGACATTTGATTATGTTGCATACCCATCACCCAAAGTCAAATTGTCTTCTGTCACCTTCTATCTGGTTTTCTTTGTGTCCCTCCCCTCCCCCCTCCCCCCCCATAACCACCACCCTTTTGTTCATGTCTCTGAGTCTCATTTTTATGTCCCACCTATATATGGAATCATATAGTTCTTAGTTTTTTCTGATTTACTTCTTTCACTCAGTATAATGTTATCAAGGTCCATCCATGTTGTTGTAAATGATCCGATGTCATCATTTTTTATGGCTGAGTAGTATTCCATAGTATATATGTACCAAAGCTTTTTAATCCACTCGTCTACTGACAGACACTTGGGCTGTTGCCAGATCTTTGCTATTGTGAACAATGCTGCCATAAACATGGGGTGCATTTCTCCTTTTGAAACAGTGCTATGGTGTTCTTGGGGTATATTCCTAAAATTTAAAAGAAGAAAAAATAGCTTATAACTAAGAGAAAAGGAAGGAATAACCAGCCAGCCATGGTCCTTAGCTGCATTTGCTCGCATCCTGTGTCCCAGGTGATTTGGGCCTGAGCTCAGCCCTCTGGGATGGTGTGCCTTCTGTTTGCTCTCTCCCTCCTGGCCCTCCCTGCATTCCCTTTCATGTGAATAACATGGGATAAGATCATTCTGGGAATATTATAAGGACTTGGAAATGAATTTGGAATTTTTCAAGTCAAAATTAAGAGCTACGTTAGTTTGTTTTCTTCTTCTAGTCAGCTGGGAATCAATTTTCTAATTCATTCTCCTCTGTCATTTGCCTATTGATAATACGCTAGGCCATGCAGTACTTGTCCCCTTTTATTCCTTTTAATTAACTTTTTAAATCAATTATGATTACTTGTATGGATTTCTGTTCTCTCTTCTCATCAAATTTGTTTGGCTTATTTTTTATTTGCACAGCACTACCCACTGCTTTGAACTAACAATAACAAAAAATCTGCACTCTTCCCTTCTACCTCTTGAACTGGAGAAACAGTTAGCTAATAAGAGGCTAAATGAGCCTTAGAGTATAGAGAAGCTGGAATCCTTAAATTATTTAAATTGAAAAATGGCTGGTTTTACAATCAGAAAAACTCAAGTGGACCATAAGCCCTACTTGATTGTCCCCCCTTATCTGGATGATCTTGTAATGACAGCTGGAGTTATCTGCCATCAGCATCACTGTCCACAAAAGCTTCTCTGCTCTCTGCTCAACTCCCTAGCAGCCCTGGAGAGCTGGAGCTATTTCAGGGGAGAGGACCCTACAGGATTGAAAACTTTATTAAAATTCAAAGCTGTCTCTAGTGACATAAAAGCTCAGTAAAAAGTGACAGATCTAAGACCCCAGAGCCAGAAATTATCTGCAGAATAAAAAACTGAGATTTTATATACTGCCACCAATAGGCTAGGGGTCAGTGTAAAATAAAAAGCAATGTGAAATAAACAGCATGTTCAAATAAAAGCAAGAGATGGAGGGAAAGGAAAATATATTGTTCAACATGAATAGTGCAGCCAACATTATGTATCAAACTAGCCCTGGCAGAATTCTGTCTCAGGAAACAGCCCTGTGGAATTTATTGTGGGATGTCAGTACACTTGTCAGCTTTGAAAGATTAGGGAAGTAGGCCTAAAACATTCCTGATTTTCTTTTGGTAAGCAACTCATTCTTGAGCTATCATACAGGACTTTTCTGAAACTCTTTGTTACTAACAGAATTAGTAATAAGATAGTAATAGAAATCTGCCTGACTGGTGGTGGCGCTGTGGATGGAGCATCGACCTGGGATGCTGAGGTTCCAGGGTCAAAGTCTCAAGGTCACCAGCTTGAGCATGGGCTCATCTGGTTAGAATGCAAGGTCACCTGTTTGAGTACGGGATCATCAACGTGATCCCAGGTTGCTGGCTTGAGCAAGGGGTCACTGGCTTGGCTTAAGCCCCCCCAGTTAAGGCACGTGTGAGACACAACCAATGAGCAACTAAAATGATGCAACTCTTGAGCTGATGCTTCTCATCTCTCTCCCTTCCTCCCCCTCCTCTCAAAAAAAAATTATAGTACCTGTAAAAGGAATCCATCACACTTTGAATTAAAGTCTGAAAGTGGTCCTTCCCTTTTCTTGCCATACATCCATAAGGAATCTAATCTTCAAAGTATATTGTAGGTACATTTGCCCAACTTGATCCATTGTACTGTAAAATAACAAAAGAAGATCTTAAATTTATTTGACACTGTCCACTCAACTCAAAAGACTCCACATATATTACTCACTAATAAGTTGAAATGTTGAAATAAAAACTAAGGCACTAATGCTTAGAACAATTAAGTAATTTGTTATAAACAAGGGAAATTAAAAACAGGGTCCAAGTGATTTCAGTTTGAGTATACTAAATTCTTCATAAAGCCCTCTTTATTTTGTATTTAAAATTCCTTACTAAAAAAATTTACTCTAATCACAGTACTCGTAAAAACCAAAATAATGTAGTCTCCTTTCACTGCTTTGAAAAAATTTCTCGGGAGAGATTTATTAACAATCTTATGACCACCATGGTAACTACTAACAACCACTTGCTGAGTGCTTACTGTCTGCCCAGCTCATCGTCCCCTGCTCCAAACTTCATCTTCAAGCATCACTTTCCCTTCTGCTCAGGAACCTTGAAGAGAGGGAAAAAATAAAAATGTTTCTTTTATTTTGCCCTAACTGGTAATTTCTCTTTTTATGCAACTAGCAAGTTTAGATAACAGATGAAAAAGCGAAATGAAGCACCCCATTTCTTCATCTTCAACAGAAGACATTAAAATTACTGGTCAGATCAGAATTATTCCAGATATAAGGAGAACCACCTCAAATATTTACTGCTATTGTTCTTATTTTTCCTAAAAAATATTGTGTTTATTCTTGACATGTTTATAAACTGAATTTTTTGTGATGAACAAAGGTTGGCAGATATATTTGACTTTTTTTTTCTTCCATTTTCAGTTCAGAGATGGCTTAAGTTGTGATTTTATAAACAAGCTTCCTTCTCCAATGGAAGAAAACAAGGTCCTCTCTCTCCCCCCAAGAGAAACTGGGCACCTGACCTCAGAAGCCTCTCTGTCCAGCCCTCCTCTCATCCCCATCAGTATACACTACTGCACACCTGAGGCCCAGTGAGCAACTTTTTTGACTTGGGAAGCTGGTTCTTGCAAAACCCCAACCTTTCTTCCATGGGGACACTCACATCAAACGACAGTACCTATTGTAATTGTAGCCATGTTCTCCCATTCAAGACAGTGCATCCAAGGGCAAGTGAAGTGAAAACAACGTCATTAAAGGAAAACCTTGAGTTTTGCTGGAATTAATTCTTAAAATGTTGTCTAAAAAACCCAGGACTTTATTATTTCACATTTCTTGTTATCACAGCTGATCATAACACACCAGAGTCTCATGATATTGGGGTTGAACACTATCCATTTGGCGAAATTGGCAGCCCACCTGGGAGAGCTAATAAATATCCGTCATCCTTAGATCCTGGGAGCTAGCCCAAGACCTAAAAGGACAGAGTGAAGCAACACGGCCTCTCAAGAGCCTTTCAGCCAGTGCTCGGCCCCCTCGGCCCGCTCTGCTTCCTTTAGCTCAGCGCCCTCACTCCAGGTCAGCCCCACCGCCTCACATTTATGGGGCAGTTCTGGACAGTGTGTTTACATTTAGATTTTTTTTTCTTTTTCCAAGAGAGAGGAAGGGAGATACAGAGACAGATTCCTGCATGCACCCCGACCAGGATCCATCCGGCAACCCAGATTCTCTGCCTCTGTAGGACCCTGCTCGCAACCAAGCTGTTTTTAGCGCCTGAGGCAGAGCCATCCTCAGTGTTTAGAGACAACAGGCTTAAATCAATGGAGCTGTGGTTGCAGGAGGGGGAGGGGGGAAGGGGGGAGAAACAGATGGTCGCTTCTTCTTTGTGCCCTGACTGGAAATAGAACCCAGGACATCCACATTCCAGGCCAATGTCCCACTGAGCCAACCAGCCAGGGAACATTAAACTATAATTTAAATTAGCTTAAGATACCTACTAATAGCATGAAATCAATTTTATGCACCATGACTACATTTCTTCTTATTAATTGTATTTTTTTTGTCATAGAACTACATTTTTACTGTATATTTACAAATATGTATTCTATAGTTAAATTTACTATAACTTTAAAACATATACATGTTGAGACATTTTAAATATATATAACTATTTAGTGTTTTTTTTTTTTTAATTTAATAAATTTTTTATTAATGGTAATGGGATGACATTAATAAATCAGGGTACATATATTCAAAGAAAACATGTCTAGGTTATTTTGTCATCAAATTATGTTGCAAACCCCTCGCCCAAGGTCAGATTGTCCTCCGTCACCCTCTATCTAGTTCTCTGTGCCCCTCCCCCTCCCCCTAACTCTCTCCCTCCCTCCCTCCCATGTCCTCCCTCCCCCCCCACCCTTGGTAACCACCACACTCTTGTCCATGTCTCTTAGTCTCATTTTTATGTTCCACCAATGTATGGAATCATGTAGTTCTTGTTTTTTTCTGATTTGCTTATTTCACTCCTTATAATGTTATCAAGATCCCACCATTTTGCTGTAAATGATCTGAAGTCATCATTTCTTATGGCTGAGTAGTATTCCATAGTGTATATGTGCCACATCTTCTTTATCCAGTCTTCTATTGAAGGGCTTTTTGGTTGTTTCCATGTCTTGGCCACTGTGAACAGTGCTGCAATGAACATGGGGCTACATGTGTCTTCACGTATCAATGTTTCTGAGGTTTTGGGGTATATACCCAGTAGAGGGATTGCTGGGTCATAAGGTAGTTCTATTTGCAGTTTTTTGAGGAACCACCAAACTTTCCTCCATAATGGTTGTACTACTTTACAGTCCCACCAACAGTGAATGAGGGTTCCTTTTTCTCCACAGCCTCTCCAACATTTGCTATTACCCGTCTTGTTGATAATAGCTAATCTAACAGGAGTGAGGTGGTATCTCATTGTAGTTTTGATTTGCATTTCTCTAATAACTAATGAAGCTGAGCATCTTTTCATATATCTGTTGGCCATTTGTATCTCTTCCTGGGAGAAGTGTCTGTTCATGTCCTCTTCCCATTTTTTTATTGGATTGCTTGTTTGTTTGTTGTTGAGTTTTATGAGTTCTTTGTAAATTTTGGATATTAATGTCATATGTTAAGTTGTATTTTACATTGCAAACAAAATTATTTTTAAATTTTTTAGTATTTGAAGGTCAATTTTGATTCTCTGGAGATCTTTTTAAAAGGCCAATACTGAGACTATACCCCAGACAAGTTAAATCAGAACTGCCGAGAAGGGACCCCAGGCACCGGGGTTTCTCCAAGCTCCACAGGTGGTTCCCATGTGTAAGCAAGGTCAAGTATCACTGGTCTGAGGGAAGGAAAAGCATAGGAAAGGGAGATGAATATAAAGAGTATTAAGAAACTGCGGTCATATAATTATAACTGCTGTTCTTTAGATTCATCAACTTGATCTTCTGAGAGTTGCCAACAATACTAGAAGTGAACATAGGACATTCCCAGACACCAGTCTTTCTCTGCCTCTCTCTACACATCTGTCCTTGGAGCCTTCTACCCCCGAGAGCCAAGGACAAAAAGGAAGTGCTAACTTCTTCATGGCAGCAACATTTTCTTAAAATTGATTCAGTAAAACCTTCCTCTACTTCTCTCTCCTTAGAGGTAGGTAGAAGTAGAGTCCTAGGCCTACTGCAGACATCCTTAGAAAAGACACATTCAGCACAGAGTTTAAAAAATAATATAAAATGTTGCCTGGCCAGGCAGTGGCACAGTGGATAAAGTGTCGACTTGGGATGATGAGGACCCAGGTTCAAAACCCCAAGGTTGCCAGCTTGAGTGCAGGCTCACCAGCTTGAGCGTGGGGTCACCAGCTTGAGTGTGGGATCATAGATATGACCCCATGGTCACTGGCTTGAGCCCACAGGTCGCTGGTTTGAAGTCCAAAGTCACTGGCTTGAACAAGGACTAACTGGCTCAGCTGGAGCTCCCCCCCCCCATCAAGGCACATATGAGAAGCAATCTATGAACAACTAAGGTGCCACAACTATGAGTTGATGATTCTCATCTCTTTCCCTTCTTGTCTATCTGTCCCTGTCTGTCCCCCCACCCTCTGTATCTCTCTCTCTCTCTTTCTCTCTAAAAAACATTTTTTAATAATAATGTGGAATGTTTACTGTGGGCAAGGTGCTAACTTAATCCTTACTACAACCCCATGAGGCAGGTGTATGTGCCTCCATTTTACAGATGGAGACACTGAGAAACACAAACATAAGAAGGTTGCCAAAGGTCATGCAGCTAATGTGTGCCTGTGTCTGGACTTTTTACTCTAAGACAGATGGAAAACTGACCAGGGGTCACCCAGCTATTCATAGACAGCTGTCTGTGTCAAAAGAATCTTCCATTCTTTAAGTAGAGAATCAAATTAGTATGCTAATTGTGTTCTTTGCTAGTATGTATAAGCAAGCATTATACTTGCAGACATAGAAAAGAATCTTAGTATTCAGACACCATTATGGCATTCGTCCTCTTTTGAAACATTATCACTAGTTCTCATGACCAATTTAAGTCTTTTGGAGTTTCTTTGATTAAAAAAAATTTTTTTTTAATAATTAAGAGAACTTAGCATAGGCATGTAAGCTCAAGCTTATACGGAACCTTTGAAAACAGAGTATGACTCCTTACAACATTTCTGAAACTGGAGTAGCATTTGAATTCATGGTGGTAGAAAACAAAGAAAGAATCTACTTTGTATGTTCTTTCTATGAAGCCCTAGAGGGCAATAGTGAAACTGAGATTTGGCATCAACCCCAAATGGCTGGAGCCATCTGTTTCTTATTTTGTAAACTTTTCCTTAACCAGAAATTGCTAGCTATCTAAAGACACAGGTTGGGACCATCCTACAACCAATTTGAAGAAAGCAGTTTATCTTTTACATACTCATCAGGCATTGTCCTGTATTGACTGTGTGTTGGGCGCTGTTACTCTAGCTATGTCATTTTTATCCCTTTCCCAACTTACTGGCACTCCTGTCCCTATTCCTTTCACACCCCCAATGGCCTCTACCCTCTGAGCCAAAACCTATTCTCCATCCTTCATTCATATAAAGGTAAACATGGTGGATAACAGCTAAAAAGAGCTTTGATTTCCAGGGTGATGTGCATTTTAACAGGGAGTAAATCCTCTCAGCTACAAAGGCAATGCTCTTGTGATATAATTACAGGCCGTGGGTCTCCGGAGACCGAAGAAGGCGGCTCCGATCTTGCCTCTCAGCAGCCGCCTACTGCTCTCCTGAGGTCAGGTCCCTGTCTTTTCATGTTTAGATCCCGAGTGGCTGTCACAGCTTCCAGCATATTTGGCACTCAATAATGAAGGATCCTCTAGCCTGAGGAAAACAAATTACAACGATAAAGATGCCCTGACACAGATGAATAGAAGGATGCTGGAGTCGTTTTGAGCCAAAATGTCATGAGGCAAAGCCAGGTACAGCAATAAGAGAAAATAAACTAGTCCCGTAGTTGGAACACCTCTGGAAGCCAGTGAGAGACTTCTGGGAGTCCCAGTTAGCTCTAGGATCTACAGATCTGGCTTTCCTCAGCACCCCTGCTACATTTTAATTTGTTGCATTTGAGTTGCACTGAAACTGAAATAGAGACTAAATGAATCATTTAAAAATATATATTTATTGAGCTCCTACTATGAACTGGGAATACTGGTAGGCATAATATACTGTAGATAGCCAGTTCCTGCCCTCGTGAAACTAACATTCTCCTTCAAAAACCTGATGTGAAAGCATTAATTATATAACTCAATATTTAATTGAAGTCATATAAAGTACTGCAGAGGAAAATTGCCAGGTACTGAAATAATATTTTAACAGACCCCGTGACCTAAAAGGATAAGTAGGAGTCAGCCAGAGAATTCATAAAAGGAATTGACATTTCAAATAAACACCTTTAACATGTGATATCCAGAGCTAATCCTGAGAATTGTCTTGATTCCTTTTCTCAAGGTCTTCCGGACAAGCTGCCTGTTCAAGATTCTGAATTGGGACAAAAGAAAACATTGGCACAGAGAAAGAAATTTCCATAGCTGTGGCCCTCTTCATGAGGCACACACAGGGCACTTTGGTCTCATCCACTCCTGTTTCCCTGTGCTCCTGCCTACGTCCTTAGCATGAATACTCCTTTCATATTTCCCATCAGTACACACTAGGCCAGCGGCTTTGTCCCGAAACCTTGGGCAAAAGAAAAGGAGTTAGGAGAAAAGGAATGAGTCCAGAAACTGCAAACCTCAGAGAGAGCCTGGTCTCTGTAAGAGATCCTATAACCATCCTGCCCACACTTTTTTTAATATGGAGTCAGTACTCTGTAAGTTTGCAAAAAAGATATTCCCATATTCATCCTGCTATTTTATACATCATCATATTTTATATCACCTTCCCTTGACCCTCTTTTTTAGAAAATTGAATTCTTATTCCTAAAAATTCAGTTCTGGCGTCTTACCCTCTTATACCCCACTGACCCAATCTAAATTAGATATCCTGCCTTTGTGCTGCACTTTTATACTTATCTCAGCTAGCCTATGGGAACCAGTTTACTTATCTGATTCATCTACTTCTTAAGGGAGTAAGTTCCTTAAAGGGATGGCTCATGTTTTAGTCATTTTTGTATCCCTGGTCCTCAGCAGAATACTTTAAAAATACACTCAGTGGCCCTGGCCAGTTAGCTCAGTTGGTTAGAGCATTGTCCTGAAACAACAAGGTTGTGGGTTCAATCCCTGGTCAGGGAATATAAGGGAAGACTAATGAATGCACAATTAGGTGGAACAACAAATGAATGCTTCTCTCTCTCTCTCTCTCTCTCTTCCTTTCTCTGTCTCTAAACAAACAAAAAAAGCAATAATTATAAAAAATATTTATCTCTTTCTTTAAAAAAAATACACTGAATTAATTAATTCATGCATTATAGTTACCTTCCCTTTCTTAGCCTCTGGAGAGATGTGGAAATTTAGATGTTTGCATATCTAATAAACAAGGCTGGTTTTGTATGTAAGAAATTTTTGACCCATGCCAGTCAGATATCTTCTCTATTTATAGGTAAACCTGTTGTAAGTTACCTAAAGACTATCCTTTGGAAACATTTTAAGAACTAAGTAGGCCAGTACACATAGTCCCACTGACCAATATATCAGTCAAGAACAGGATTGGTTTTGATGTTCAGTACTGAATAAGACATAACCATGTGCACATCTGATCTTTTAGTCAATGCATTTTAAATAATGTTCATGTTTCATATTAGGAATGGCATAATTTCCAAGATAGAAGCAAGGTAAGAATAAACTATACCTCAAATAATATTTATCAAACACTCAAATATGTATTTAATGAAAAAAGGAAAGGATACATTAATAAAGGAGTAATTGGGCATATGTATAAATATAATACAATCCACAGGAATCATCAAGCCTTAGTTAAAATAAGGGATGTAGCACTGGCAAAATGACAAAACCATCAAACATAAAAAATAAAAGCTATTGGAAAATCGTATTTTTCAACCAAACAGTTTCCAAATATTATTCAGATAGTGGAAAAGAAGAATGTGCTTTAAAAAAAAAAAAGTACTACTCACCTGAAGGAGGCCGAAGTTTGATATATGAGAAAATATTAGCAACTAGAGAAATCCCCATACCATCCAGTCTTTCTCCTCACAAACTGCCCCCCCACACACAAAACTTCCTCACATATGCACATCATGGTTGTCTTGTCTACCTGCTTTCCTGAAATAACCTTGATTGGAAAAACAGAAAGTTAGAGACAATAGTAGAGTAAGAAAAAGTTCCTGTCAACTGAAATACTCCTTCCTTCTCTGCCTGTTATTCTTCAAGATAGGCATAATTGCCACTTCTTCTAAGAAAACCATTTTTTACCCACTATCGCCGCTTCAAACTGCGCCCTTCCTCTGCACAATCACTACAGCTTAACTCTTGCACCTGTTTCACTATCTTTTATTTTAATTGCCTATACCTGCCCTTCCTCTAGAATAGGAGCTTTGAAAGAGGGGTTGTGCCCTGGCCAGTTGTCTCAATAGTAGAATGTTTGCCTAGTATGTGGAAGTCCCAGGGTTGATTCCCGGTCAGAGCCCCCAGGAGAAGAGCCCATCTGCTTCTCCAACCCTCCTCCTCTCACTTCTTTCTCTCTCTCTCTCTCTCTCTCTCTCTCTCTCTCTCTCTCCCCCTTTCTTCTTCTTCTTCTTCTTCTTCTTCTTCTTCTTCTTCTTCTTCTTCTTCTTCTTCTTCTTCTCCTTCCTCTTCCCCCTTCCCCTCCTGCAGCCATGACTCGGCTGGAGTGATTTGGCCCTCAGCAATGAGGATGGCTCCATGGCCTCCACCTCAGGTGCTAAGAAGAGCTCAGTTGTTGAGCAACAGAGCAACACCCCAGATGGGCAGAGCATCGCCCCCTAGTTGGCTTGCCAGGTGGATCATTGTTGGGGCGCATGTGGAAATCTGTCTCTGCCTCTCCTCCTTATATATATAAGGATATATAAATTATCCTTATATAAAATATAAAGATAATTAAAAAAAATTTTTTTAAAGAAAGAGGGGTTGTATCTCATTTATCTTTATATTCCATTCTCTCTCTCTCTCTCTCTCTCTCTCTCTCTCTCTCTCTCTCTGCTTTCTCCATTTCTAACCCAAATCCAAGAAAATAAAAATGTTTGTTGGATGGCTGGAAAGGAAGAAGGAAAGAAGAAAAAAAAAAGAAGTTAATTCTTATAGGAAAAAAAACACTAGTCTTTCTTCTTTTTCTATGTATGTATATATGTATGTATTTATTTATTTATTTATTTAGAATCGGAGGCAGAGAGACAGGCTCCCACATGCACCCCAACTGGGATCCACCTGACAAGCCCCCTACAGGACCATGCACTTCCCATTTGGGGCTGCTGCTCTGTTGCTCAGTGATGGAGCTATTTTAGCCCCTGAGGTGAGGCCATGGTGCCATCCTTAGTGCCCAGGACCAACTTGCTCGAACCATTTGAGCCATGGCTATGGGAGGCAAAGAGAGAGAGAGAGGGGAGGGGTGGAGAAGCAGATAGTGACTTCTCTTGTGTGCCTCACTGGGAATCAAACCCAGGACTTTCACACGCCAGCTGACGCTCTACAGCTGAGCCAAGCAGCCAGGGTCTTGTCTTTTTTCTTCAAAAAGATTTTATCTTTCCAAAAACAAGGGACAGCCATTCTTTCCTCCAAGGTGTTAGGGTATGTGCCCTTGAACACTCGCTTTGGCAAAGAGCCCAAATTTCATCTCTAACCAGCTGAGTCGTTTTCAATGTCTTTGTGGTTCATTCATGCTTTTCCCCTTCATTGACACATTAACATTTCATGGTGAGTGGGTCCTGTTCAGCTAGCGGACCTGCTCAGCCCCCACACCTCTAAGCTGTCCTCACTTCATTAGTTCCCAATTGCCTGCCTCTTGGGGAGTTCTGTCATTGTCACCTATAGCAAAAAGAGCTGTTCGTTTGCTATTAAGTTTTGATAATTAAAAATGTGACACAAACTCAGAGAACGAGAGACCTCTGCTAGAGGCCATCTTCTGTTTTCTTTTTGAAAGCACTCCATTTGTTTTAAGAAATACAGATAATGAAGGAACTGAACAGATCTAATATCTGCTTAATTTGATATCTGGTCAAAATCTCTATTCTTTTCCCCTCAAATACCTATATGTCTCTTAACTCCAGGCCCTCTGTAATAGTGACTCCCAAAGAGTTTCTAGTTCGATCTTGTTTTATAGGTCAGCAATTTGTACCTAACCTTAAAACTAGCAGATTAGTAATTAAAAACTAGCATCTCTGAAACATGGCTTACAAGGGTTTCTGTTTATTGACTTTCAAAAGGGAATTATACACACACACAAACACACACGCACATACACATTTGTTACAAGGTGAGCATTTCAGGATTTACTTGTGGGCCTTAAGTCCTTAGTAGGTGCTCAATAACTCCCTGCTGACACACTGATTAGTTTTAGTAACTCCCTGTTATTTCCAAAAAGACAGCATTTTCTAGACTTTTCTGATCAGCAGATGAAACATACGTTTTCTTAAAGCTGTGGAAATAGAATAATTCATATTGTGAGGTTATTTATTAGCAGCAGATTCTCATGCTGCTCTATGGAACTCGGATAATCACCTATTTCAGAAGCCATTAGCCTTCTGTGTGTTGTAAAGCACTCTTCACTGCAGCGGTTCTGTGCCTTTGTATTCAAGGGGGAGGAATGGTGTGTGCTGAAGGAACAGCCCTCTGTTGACCAAGTAAGAAAGTCTTTGATGCACAAATAGTACATTAAACTGCTTTCGTTTGATAGTGTTGAAATTAAACAGTGTGTGGAATCCCTGCCCAGGTATGGCAACATATAAAACCTTTGAGAAATTGTACATTAATTCAAATGCTTACAGATACAAACGTATAAGAAAAATACATATTGCAAGATGGTAACAATTGAGGCTTAGGCACTTACAGGAGGACAGCAAGAACTGGATTTAACTTATTGATTTTAGAACCACTGTTTTTTTTAAAAAAAAAAAAGAAAGAAAAAAGAGGCAAAATATTGCTTTTACTGTTTTCAGATAATAATGATGGTTGTTGCAAATTATAAAATTTAATTAGCTGTATAAATGCCAGAGGAACAAATAGTGTGCTATTGTCTTGATATCTTTCCAGAAATTAGTCTTTTAAAATAAATTTGCCATATTAATCATCTAAAAATATTTTTGATCACTGAATTAATAGTTTGCAGCCTGTTTTCAGGTGCTCATTGCCATAGGTGATTGCTTCTTAATTACTACATGGGCTCTTTCTATTCACTCATATTAATTCATGTTTTCTGGCATAGTCCCAAAAGGCAGCCTTGCCCTATATCTTCTAATTACTTCTATAATTGAATTTGCCCACTTTTTCTAACCTATTTTTTAAACTGACTGTGTTTGTGCATGGTTTATTGTGTCTTTCTTGTGTCAGTTCTCTGCAAGCAGAATGTACATTGATTCTTTCCTCGTTTCTCATTAATTTTCAAGAGCTTTGCCGCATGTCTGTTTTTTCAGTCTGTCAGACCTATTGCTAGACCAAAAAAAAAAAAAAAGACTCTTATTATTAAAGGTTAGGTAAAATAGACTGAAGTTAATTAATTCATTAGTAACTCTGAGCCAATTACTGAAGCCTTCTCTTATTTATATACTTGTTAACAAGACAGAAATGAGAAAGGCCAATTACAGTCCCGTGTCCTTCAGAAGTTCAGCAAAACCAGAGCTTATATATTTACTGACACCCCGCCACAAAAAAATCCATTTGTATATCAGATATGTGAAATTGCATTTAAAAATTGTTGGCTAATACTCCTATTCTATTTTATTCTATTAATAAATATTAAAGGTTTTCTGCCATCTAGATAGCTTCAATATGTCTAATATTATTAAAGTCTTCTAAACTTATCTCCAGGAGTACTTCTGAGCCTCAGAGCAATTACAAAACTAGAAGAAATTTGACTTATAAGCTGGTCTTCATTTATCTCTTTCTTCTAGGCTATTAAGTTTTTAATTCTTGGAATGAGATCATTGATTAGCAGATCTCACAAATGAGCACCTTTTAAAATATGTTCTACTTGATTTTTATTGAACATGCCAAAATCTTACACATGTGGAAAGACAATTTTTTGTGCATTTTTTCTGTCATTAATACAGAAAATTATAACTACTTCATTCATATAAACTACCCAATCCCTACTGCACTTTTTACTTCCTCTTCTCTGCCTCAGAAATATCATGTTAATTTAAAGGGGGTTGGAAGGAAAGGGGCCTGCGATTGACCAGTTTTTTGTACATACATTCTCTTCACATGCTGGTGTCAACAGAGTCAACTGACACTAATGTCTCAATAAATTGACTGGTTGTTTGAATTAAAACTAATCTGAGTTAGTTTAGATTTTGTTTTTACGTTTTTAATATGTGAACTTGAGTTTTCGTAGTTAAGTGAGACCAAAATAATGTCAGGGTTACTGCTGCCTCGTTTTTTAATTTTTTCTAAGTCTCAAATGTATTAAAATTTAATCAAATACTTTATGAGATATTAATGACAACCACAGCATTGTCAAATGAGAAATAATCTCAGCAGACAATGTATCCAGGGCCCTGGTTTTGGAAGACATTGGAAAAGGAAAAATCTTTAAAATGTGTAGTGTACCTTTGCAGGAAGTCTTTCATAGCGCCTCCACACTTCCATACCCTCTGCTTGATGTGGTTTTGTTTAACTCTTTACTTTTTACCCTGAATTGTAATAACTTATGTCTTTTTCTCTGTTGATTTATTACCTAATTGAAGAGGTAACTGTATTGTATATGCCCTGTAGCCCCCGCATTTAGCACAATGCCTCACAAATAGTAGGCCCTCAATAAAAATATGTCCAAAGAATCAGGGATGAGGAGCTATCATCTCTTTTTAACATGTTTGGTGTTTCCCTGTCTAGGTTAGCTAAAGAATTTCATGCTTGAAATCAGTTAATATATCTTAATTTTCTGTGATAACTGCAACAAATTTGTAACAAATATTCCATTATTAACTCATTATATAAGCTTCTCTGCTCCAAGATTAAAAATCTATACTAATTTTTCCTCCTTGAACTGTTTTTTATTCTTTTAATTATATATGACTTTTGTTAAGGCTTTACCCACCTCCAGTTTGTTACTTTGGGCGAAGACCACACAGGCGCTTGTTACTCTCCCCAGCTCCACGTGCAGTGCAGCCTCTGCAGGCTCAGAGACACTGTGTGAAACAGTTAGGTTCCCAGGACTCCTTTACACCCTAGGCTTCTACCCAGTGCTTCTTCATGCCCCTGCTTCAACAATGGGTCTTCCTTAGGAGAACTTTTGTATATTGTCCCTGCCTTTCTGTTTTCTCCTTCGCTCTCCTGCCCCATCTCCTCTCCTCCCCCCTCAGTACTTCCCTCCCTCCCTTCCTTCCTTCCTTCCTTCCTTCCTTCCTTCCTTCCTTCCTTCCTTCCTTCCTTCCTTCCTTCCTTCCTCTTTTTCTTCTCTGTTTTTTGACATAAGGTCTTCTATAGCTATGTCTCCTAATAATGGCACTACATATATGTTTATAATGATTCCCAGTGTATAACCTCTTTTCATAGATGCAATCTCATTTGATCCTTACAGACTATTATGCAGATGAAGAAATCATAATTCAGACAGGTTAAGTGGCTTGGCCACAAAGCTAGTTGTGAAAGTGGCTTGGCCACAAAGCTAATTATAATTTCTTTTTCTTTTTCTTTTTTTTTCTTTTTTTTTTTTTAGCAAAAGGGAGACAGACAGACAAACAGGAAGGGAGAGAGAGATGAGAAGCATCAATTCTTTGTTGCAACACCTTAGTTGTACATTGACAGCTTTCTCATATGTGCCTTAACTAGGGGCTACAGCTGAGCAAGTGACACCTTTCTCAAGACAGCAACCTTGGGGCTCAAGCCAGAGACCTTTGGGCTCAAGCTAGTGACAATGAGGTCATGTCTATGGTCCCATGCTTGAGCCAGCAACCCCATGCTCAAGCTAGTGAGCCTGTGCTCAAGCCGGTAACCTCAGGGTTTCAAACCCAGGTCCTCAGCATCCCAGGTCAACTCTCTATCCACTGCACCACCACCTGGTCAGTCTATAATTTGTTTTTAAATTCTGTACTTGTTTCCTTGTGAGAAAAAAATCCAGAAGATTTTCTTTTTATCAGTTGATTCTTACCTGTTCTATGAGGACTCCCCCAAACAACTGAACTTGTAGTCATCTGAAGAATTTTTCCAGAAATTATACTGGTCATTATAAGGAAGAAAATGAGGCTTAGTATACACATATCATCCTGTGAAGATGCAGATTCTAACTGAGTAGGTCTGCATGTCTAACGAGCTCTCAGGTGACTTGGGAGGGAGGGAGATGGAATAATGCCAATACAGGGACCTAGTGGACAGAGTGAGGAAAGTGTTGGAGTTGGAAAGACCTGATTCAAGTACTGACTCTTCCATTTATGATGACCTTGGATAAGCTACTTGGCCCTGGTGAGCCTCAATTTCTTGATCCTTTATTAAAATGAGGGTAATAATATGATCTTCATCACCGGAAGCAGAAAGAGCTGACTATTAGTGAATTGGCCTGCTTCTTCTCCACTACTGCCTGATTAATCTTCCTAAGGTCTCCCTCCACTCAGAAACCTTCCAGGGAGCCTCACCATCTGGTGAATTATGTACAAACTCTGCCCCTCGAACCTCAGACCTTCAATGTTAGAGCCAAAGTCACCTCTCTAGTGTGCTCTCCCCCTACTTCCTACTCCTATCTTACATGTAGCGAACAGATCAGATTTCCTTTTTCTGATTCACCTCTGTCCTGCTCAATCCTCACCATATCTATAGAAATTCTATCCTACCTTTAGGTCCCTTCTCCCATCCAGACTCTTACTGGAAGCATTTTTCTTAATATCCATCCCCTGTCACTTCCAATTCCCCACTAGACATGTCTCCATAGCATTTGAATTCTCAAAACAGTCTGCTATATCTTTGGATGGTTTCTTTTGTAGTTCATCTTATGTACTAGTTATTTTTGTAATTATCAATTCTCCTATTAGACTCTAAGTTCCATGAGGGTGGAGATGAGATATCACAGTGGTAAGAACATAACTTTTGGAAGCATAGACCTGGGCATGTACCTCAGTGCCACCATTTGCCAAGACAAGTCCCCTAACCTGTCTGAGCTCCAGTCTTCTCATCTTTAGAAGTGGATGCCAATAACCAGTTTGCAAAGTTACTGAGAAGAAATGTTTTATATAAAATTCCTCACAGGGGATTCACCATGTGTAAGAGCTCATGTTGGTGAAATTGAATAGATTAAAAACTGACTACGTGATCCCATCACAATGCAGACATTTATTCTAGTGTGCAAACAGCTGGACCCAAGCCCAGCCCTCCTAGTTGTGTGACCATTTTCTTTTCTGGCCGTATTTATGTCAGTGTTAAGTCTTATCAGAATAATCCGTGTTCAGCCCTCTTCAAGTACATTTGTTGATCCAGTTTAAAGTATTAATGAAAACTGAACATAGTATAGTTTAAAAAAAAAAAAAAAAAGCATGTGGCTTATAGCTACCACTGGTCTGAATCCGAACCGCTGCCACTCTAGCAGTTTCCTAACCTCTCCAAACTCTGCGATCTCAGAAGCTGGGTTTGGGATGTTTTCCACTTTCTTCATTATTTGTCTGAATTTTTTGGATTTTTAAAAGTAAAAAGTATGTTATATCTATTTCCCAGAAACAATAATAATACTAACATGGGTGACAGCAATAACTATCAGGGCCCAAATCTCGACTTTGGTAAGTGGAATTTATAAATTTTGCTTGTTCAGCACCCTTGTGAATTTAAATGTTTTGTTTATTTCAGTAATTGCTAAGAAGCAGGACATTTCTCTTTTAATAATTATAAACTAATTTATAAAATAACTAAATAAATCAGTAAACTTTATAACCATTCAGTTTTAGCTTTGGGAGATTTTTTTTTTTTTTTAAATAACTAGAAGTTAAGCGTTGTTCATGTAACCCAAGTTCACTCAGAGCCTGTACACCGAGGAAGAGACACATCCAAGGTGCATCTAAACTTAGGGCAGTCAAAGCCCGAGTCACGCTGTGGTCGGTAGGTGGTTTTGTTCATGTGGGTAAAGAGGGTTTTTAACCCTTTGAGTAGTATGAACGAACGTTCATGTACATTCTCATGATTTTAACACAAACGTGTTAATTTTTTTATTTTAAAAATATGTAAGGCAACATTAAAAAAGGGCAAATGTATATTCTTCTTGTTACCATAAATTGGTTATCAAACAAACATGATATTAAGTTAATAAAACTGTGAATGTAACTAATTTCATTTCTTGAAAAAAAAAAAAAAACTCACTCCCGGGGGTCAGCGAGCATGAAAAAGCTCACTACTCACAGGGTTAAAAGGAAAATAAAAAATGGGGCAAACCTTGTTTTAATCAGGGAATATAAGGAAAGAAAATTAAATGCCTATGTTACAACTTATTATTTCAAACTACCAATGACATTTTCCCTTAACCTCAAGAGACAATCATAAAACAATGGCTCACACTGCTTTAGAACAGGAGCCACAGCTGTACACTGGGCGTGCATGGAGTCCTACATAAGAGGAAGGCAACATTTAAAGCTACTGTTGCCACCTGGAAAAAAAAGAGGAACAAAACATGGGATTCTGAGCTGAGTATGTATGCATTTTCTGTTTTCTGTCTTGTGGCTCTTTATTGCTAAAAATCTTTTTATGAAATCACTCTGTGCACCTTTAAACTTCATGTGTTCTTGCTTGCTCGTTCTCAAATCTCAGCTCATGACATGGCTATGGAACATCTTGAGTTATTAAAAGTAGAGAAACTGCATTTTATTTGTGAACTGAATAGCAGGCCAGGCAGTGTATTCAGAAAGAAAGATTTTATTTTTTAGGGAAAAAAAAGTTCTTTTTCATTATAAGCTAAAATGAGGGATGATATCAGCACAAAAAGAGAAATTGTCAGCTTGAAAACTGTAATGTTGAAGCTGTCTACATAGCCTTGAACAAAGCAGAGATTGGTTTCTTTTTCTTGACTTATTTGGCCAGTGGAAAGCACCTTATTGGGTGATCAAATCTTGACAAGTCATTTTGAGATTTAAGTTACCAGTCTGCAGCATATCGATGATTAGATTAACAGCAACAACAAAGAGATGTTTAGTTTTACTTCATGAATCATAAACAAAGGTTGAGACATGCTTTATCAAATACACAGTTATAAGGATGGGCTTCAAATCTGATTAACTTGAGTGTGAGCCCTGGGTTTCCCACTTGCTAACTATGGGATAGTCGGCAGCTTAACCCCATGAAGTCTGTTTCCTCATCTACAATGTGGGGATTATGACATATTCCATCAGAGTTAAGGTGCTCATTCTTTCACATTTTATCATCTCTAATGTCAGAATGCATCTTATAACTGATGGTGTATCTTTCATTAGCAACATTTTTTTCTTTCTGACTAGTACATAAATTGTGTAATTTACAAACTACAGCATTTGCTGTTCAAATAACTAATTTATGTATACTGCATAGAGTTGTTTTGAGATATAAATAAAATAATGATGTAAAACTTTATGCCCTAAAACCTGGCCCACAGAAGACTCGCAGTAAAAATACCCATTAATGCTGTACAGTATGATTTTTGTAAATGCTGGCTTTTTCCTGTCTTTTTAGTCATAATTTTCATTTACCAACATTAGAAGTAAATTTCTTTGCAGAATCCTTGTTGTTGGAACAGTCTGCCTACCAAATTGTTCATCAAATTTCCTCTAATATCTCTGGCAGCAAGGTATTAACCCTAAGGATTTAAATCTGAAATGGGGTCAAAATAAAATATGTGAAAGTCTGCACTAATTTACCAGATTGAGTTGTCTGCAGACAAAAAGAGGGGTAAGTAGTAAGCACACTTCACAGTGCCTAGCCCATGGTAAGCTCCATAGAAGTGTCACTGAGAGCTTGCAGCCTGTGGAAGGTGGTTTAATAGCATAGATTCTGGAGCCAAACTGACTGAGTTCAAGTCTTGGCTCTTCCTCTTACAAGCTGTGGAACCTTGGACAAGTTATTTAAACTCTCTGTGGCCTCCTTTACTCCTGAGGTTGTGAAAATTAAATGAGCAATGTCTATAAGAAAGTGCTTTAGAAGTTTGCTATTATTATTAAAAATACACCCTTTTTTGTTTAAGTTCCTTAAGAAAGGTCTGAGTTTTCTGATACTGAAAGGGAATATTACCATTAATTTACTTTTCAAGCAGGTGATTGTTGTAATTCTGTTAGCGCTAAGTACCACATAAAACATATAGTCTACTAACAATAACTTTGAGGAATTGTGATTATGTGACCTAGCTGATAAAACTAACTTATATCAGTGGTTTTCAACCTTTTTACTTGGGGACCGGTGACCTAGCCAGCCGGAAACAGAAACACACAATGAATAAAGTTTTATCTTACTGAGCATAACAGTGCGACACGGTACAGCTGGAGCTTGATTTCCAAACTCCACATGTCCAATGCATTGATACTACATGTTTGTCCAAGAGCTTTTTTGTCTATTGTGCATGATTTGTAAATGCTCTGCATGGTGCAAAAAGTTGTTCCATCAAACTTATAAGTTCCAAAAATATCCAAGACAACCTCAGTAGTATTTTCATTGATGATAGAGGCTGATAAGTGGAAGTCACCCTGAGCATAAGCAAATTCAACTAAGATTATTGGGTCTCTAATCCTCGTACAATATCAGGGTGGTTAATTTTTTTGCAGACCATCATGAAATTGCGGACCAGTCTAGCTTTCTGTTGATCCTTTAAATCCTGCCGGGCCTGTCAGGGATGCAGGACTCAAGGCAGCTGAGATGCTTGGCCATGGGACTTATATCAGAATAAACATCATACCCCAGGGACTGGTATCAATAAAGGGAAAGCAAAGCCAGGAAAGGACATTGAGAATGGGCTCTAGGTTCTCTAGGAGTTTTGGAAGGGAAGATTCTGAAGGAATAAATTAAAGAAATGGAGGACAGAGGAGAGAATTAGTTGTGCGAACTTGTGCTTAATGTGGAGCCCCAAATCCCAAGAGAGCAGCTGCACGAAAGGGGGAAATGAACACATGTTGAGTACTCGCAATGTAGCAGGCATCATGCTGGGGCTTTCACACAAGTCACTTCATTTCACTCCCACAAGAAACCTTGGGCAAGAATCATTAATCCCAGTCTTCAGTATCGGTAAAGTAACTCACCCAAGCTTACACAGTGTGTAAGCAATGTGGTTGGGACTGGGTCTTCAAAGTCCAAGTGTGGTGTTCTTTGTACTTCACCACCACTCTTCATCTCCCAATGATGCTGGGTTGTGCTGAGGACCCAAAGACCAAGAGAATAGTCAGGAAATTTATTCTCCTAAGGGGAGCAGGAAGTGAATCATTTCCCTTCTCATGCAATCCCTCCTAACCCCACTTCCCACATGACCAGAACAGCGTAACTCAAAGTCAGCCTACAGGACAATGTATATTCAGTAGACCCCAGACTCACAGAAATATACCCCTATCTGCTTGCTAATGTTTGAAATAGATTTTACTGAGAGAGGCAGTGAGTGTGTGGATGGCTTTCTTTTAACATATATGTGAGAATAGTTCCTTTGGGGGGCACAGGGAAGATAGAAGGATTTTACTGAGTAGAGAGCAAAAAGTTAAATAAAGAAAGCTTATCAAACAAAGGCCACAGCTCTTTGATTTCATAATCTGACAGCCTGTAAACCAAAAACACCCAGCAGAAGTTTTGAGTCCTCTGTGGCCATGCAGGCCTGGAATATGGTGGGAACTAACTCCACAGAAGTCTCATGAGACAAACCCTGCATGCTCTGCCATGAAGTGCCCTCAGGGTATCCAAATATATCCAGAAAACTAAGGGATTTGGAGCTTGGCCTTTTAGGAATAGTATTAAAACAGAACTACAACTGCAACAGGAGAACGGAAATAAATATAAGACTGGGTTTTTCTGCTCTGCCAAAATAAATTTAGTTGTAATTGTGAGCAGCATAAACTCTGTCAGTTCCAGCCTCTGCCTCTATCTCTAGCATATGTGAGAATTCCACCTACTGATTTCAAGTATAAGAAACAATTAGTTCATGACCCAATATATCTCTCATTCCTTGAATATATCTTGGGACTCTTCTTTTCTATGAAATGATGTCTTTCTGACCATTAATTTTCATGGGTACTACATACTTATAACAGGGTTTTCATAATCCACGTGTTACTCAGAGGCAATACATTGTACTGGTTAGTAGTTAAGGGGCTGAGCTCTGAGCCAGAGTACCTTTGATTCATTATGTACAAGCTTATCTAACTTGGAGCAAGTTATTCTTGTGTGCCTCAATTTCCTCATCTATCAAACTCAGAAGTTATTAGTGCTACCTATAAGTTTGTTTCAAGCGTTAAATGATTTAGTATGTATAAAGCACTTAGAAAAGTGGCTGACACATGGTAAGAGCCCAGTTCTCTAGCAAGAACCTCAATAATGAGGGAAAGGGTCCCGGGGAAAGAAGAGCCAACCTTCAATCCCTGTCACCCGTGCTTCTCCACTTATAATGTGCTTATGAATCACCTGGAGATCTTGTTAAAATGTAGATTATCTATTAGGTCCAAGGTGCAATTTGACATTCAGAACATCTACCAAGCTTCCTGAAAATGCTGGTCTACAGACCTCACTTTGAGGAACAAGGGTAGAGAACACCTACTTCCCAAATGCTAAGTAGGTTCTTTCTCTAAGATGAGAAAATTCTCCAGGGTCGTTCTTTGTACCCAGCCTCTTCTGTCATGGGACATGGTCAGGAAAAAGTTTGAAAATAAGTATTGCTTCAGATGAAAAATACCTTGAATTACATAAAATATTTTATATTCTTAAGCATTTGATGATTTCGCCCCTTACAATTCAAAATTTCCTTCTCCTTTTTGCTCATTAATTACAAATGACAGGAATGCGATTCTTTCTGAGGTAAGCGAAATGACCCCCTCTGCTTTCCAGATAAGGATGAAAGCGGCAAAACCAGGCGTCCCTTCCTCTTGTCAAATGATGACCTTGGCCAAGCAACCAGGTCTTCCATTTTAACTTCATGCATATCTCAAGGAAAAGTGAAACCACATGTTTATGTCCTATTGACACATAAATCATTGATTGATATTTCACATAAAAATATTTTTGGCCCTGGCCAGGTAGCTCTGATGATAAGAGTGTCATCCTAATGTGCCAAGGTTGCAGGTTTGATCCCCAATCAGGGCACATACAAGAATTACCCGACTACACAAGTAAGTGGTCAACAAATCTCTTTCTCTCTCACACTAAAAAAAAAAAAAAAATACATAAATAAATAAATAAATTTTTAAATGTGTTTTGATTGTTAAGGAGCTGTAAACTATCAGACAGGGTTTTACTAAGATTAAAGTTGGGCCTTAGCAAACAGCTAAACTAAGCAGCCTTCAGATCAGAAAGTCTAAATCCACTCAAATGATTTCACACATATAGGCTAAATTAATTTTTAATTGTCTAGTCAATTTCTGTACTATCTTCTATAGATATGTCCTCAAAGAAACTTGTACTATGCAGAGACTTGAAATGTGTCTGTGCTTTAAAAACCAATTCACAAGCAAAATCAACCAAAATTAAACCAGAGCCTTAAAGCAGGAGTAGGCAGACTTCTGTAAATAACCACAAGGAAGTAATACAGGTTGTGTGGGTCATATAACTTAGTTTGCTAGAGCACCTGTAACAAAGTACCACAAACTGAATTGCTTAAAAAGCAGGAATGGATTCCCTCGCAGTTCTGGAGGCTGCAAGGCTGAGATCAAGGCGTCAGCAGGGTTGGTTTTTCCTAAAAGCTTTAAGAATCAGCGCCATGTCTAGCTCCTAGCTCAGGGGTCGGGAACCTATGGCTCACGAGCCAGATGTGGTTCTTTTGATGGCTGCATCTAGCTCACAGACAAATCTTTAATTAAAAACAATAATATATAACATTAAAAATATAAAACATTCTCATGTATTACAATCCATTCATTTCCTACCACTCATGTTCATGGTTGCAGGTGGCTGGAGCCAATCACAGCTGTCCTCCAGGACAACACCAAATTTTATTGGATAATGCGTAAGGTACACTGGTCGTTGTGAGGTCAGGAAGTAAACTTTCCTCCTTTTAATCAAGTAGTCAACTAGCTAATTGCAGAAACTCTTTTTACAAAGAAGATGGCTAAAAGAAAAAAAGATGAGAAGTATCATACTTTTCAGCAGGAATGGACAGAGGAATTCATCTTTGTGGAGAGAGCAGGTTCTGCAGTGTGTCTAACATGCAATGATAAAATTGCATCAATGAAATGGTCAAATATAAAGCAGCACTTCGACACACACCATACGACATTTGCATCGAAATATCCAGCGGGGGACAGCAGGAAGAAAGCATGTCAAGAGCTACTGTGCAGAGTGCAAGCTAATCAGCAGCAACTCCGTGTTTGGACCCAACTAGCTTTGCTGGTGCTTTAGCAATTGTGAGAAACGGAAAGCCATTCACAGATGGGAATTATGCCAAAACATTTATGCTTGATGTTGCCAATTAACTTTTTGACGACTTTTCAGACAAAGACAAGATAATCAAATGAATAAAAGACATGCCTCTGTCAGCAAGAACTCTTCACGATTGTACCATCATGATGGCAAATCAAATTGAGGCAACACAAGTGAAGGACATAAATGCAGCACCATCTTTTCTGTCGTTTTGGATGAGTCAACAGACGTAAGCGATTTATCCCAGTTCAGCGTGATTGCAAGGTATGCTGTCGGTGACACACTATGTGAGGGAAGTCTTGCTGTTTTGCTTATGAGAGAGACAACAAGAGGGGAGGATTTATTTGTCTTTCACTGAGTTCACTAAAGAAAAAAATCTACCAATGTATAAACTTATTTCGGTGTGTACTGATGGTGCTCCGTGCATGGTGGGGAAAAACAGAGGATTCGTAGCACTTCTTTGTGAACATGAAAAGAGACCCATCCTAAGTTTTCACTGCATCCTACATCAGGAAGTGCTTTGTAATCAGGTGTATGGCAAGCAGTTTGGTGAGGTGATGTCACTGGTCATTCGGGTGGTCAACTTTATTGTTGCCCGAGCTTTAAATGATCGCCAGTTTAAAACACTGCTGGATGAAGTTGGGAATAATTATCCTGGTCTGCTTCTGCACAGCAATGTGCGTTGGTTGTCAAGAGGGAAGGTGCTCAGCCGTTTTGTGGCTTATCTGAGCAAAATCCGGACTTTTCTTGAAATGAAAAAAGTCGAGCATCCTGAGCTAGCTAACATTGAGTGGCTCCTGAAGTTCTACTATCTCATGAACATGACTGAACATCTGAACCAGTTCAATATGAAAATGCAAGGTGTTGGAAATACAGTCTTATCCCTTCAACAAGCAGTGTTTGCATTTGAAAACAAGCTGGAACTCTTGATTGCTGACATTGAAACAGGTCATTTACTACACTTTAAAAAACTGGAAGAGTTTAAAGATGCATGCATAGCAAGTGACCCTGCTCAACATCTTGATCTTCAGAAGCTAGTGTGCTTCACATCTAATCTCCTGGAGTCATTCAAAGTGTGCTTTGGAGAATTTCGTGAGCGTGCTCATCTTTTTAAGTTCATCACTCATCCACACAAGTGTGCAGTGGACAGCGCCAACCTGAGTTACATCCCAGTGTCTCCATCAGAGGTTTTGAGCTACAAGCTGCTGACCTGAAGGCCTCAGACATGTGGGTGAATAAGTTCAAGTCACTGAATGAAGGTTTGGAAAGACTTGCACAACAGCAAGCACAGTTGGCGAGCAAACACAAGTGGGGACAAATGAAAAAACTTCAACCCGCGGACCAGCTGATTGTCAAAACTTGGAATGCGGCCCTGGCCAGTTGGCTCAGTGGTAGAGCATCGGCCTGGCGTGTGGGAGTCCCAGGTTCGATTCCCAGCCAGGGCACACAGGAGAAGCGCCCATTTTCTTCTCCACCCCTCCCCCTCTCCTTCCTCTCTGTCTCTCTCTTCCCCTCCGGTAGCCAAGGCTCCATTGGAGCAAAGTTGGCCCAGGCGCTGAGGATGGCTCTGTGGCCTCTGCCTCAGGTGGTAGAATGGCTCTGGTTGCAACAGATAGGCAAAGCATCACCCCCTGGTGGGCATGCCGGGTGGATCCCGGTCAGGTGCATGTGGGAGTCTGTCTGACTGCCTTCCCGTTTCCAACTTCAGAAAAATACAAAAAACAAAACAAAAAAAACTTGGAATGCTCTTCCCATCACATACCACACACTGCAGCATGTGAGTATTGCTGTACTGAAAATGTTTGGCTCTACATGGGCATGTGAGCAGTCTTTCTCACATCTAAAGAATGTTAAGACTAACCTACGATCATGTTTAACAAATGGAAGTCTCAACACCTGCATGAAGCTCAACCTCACCACGTATCAACCAGACTACAAAGCCATCAGCAAAACCATGCAGCACCAGAAGTTGCTTTAATGGTAAGAAGTACTTTATTCATCATTGGTTAGCAATAGCATAACAACATTATTAAAAAGAGTTCAGAGACTTATTGTACTTAAAAGTGTTGGTCTTACATAAAATGCACACATTTACTTGTATTTAGTGTTAAACATATTGTATGGCTTTCACAGAATTACATTTTAAAATATGTGGCGTTCATGGCTCTCTCAGCCAAAAAGGTTCCCGACCCCTGTCCTAGCTCCTGGTGGCTTGTTGCAACTTTGGCATCCCTGGGCTGCATCAGCCTGACCTCTGCCTTCACCTTCACGCAGTGCTCTTCCTGTGTGTGTGTGCCTGTCTGTGTCCAAATTTCCCCTTTATAAGGATGCAAATCATATTGGGTTAGAGACAGCGGCGGATTAAGGTCGGTTGAGGCCTCAGGCACAGAAGAAAATATTGGGTCCCTTAAAAAAAAAAGAGACAGAGAAAATAAAAATACATGTTAACCATATCTTTAAATAAATAAAAAATATTATATAGTATTAATGTTAAAACTGCACATAATTAAACCGAACTTGGTGTCGTTAGAAAAAAATGTAAAGTTGAGGTTTTGCGGGGCCCTTCAGAAGTCGGGGCCCAGGGTGTGTGCCTGGTGTGCCCGCCACTAAATCTGCCTCTGGTTAAGGACCCAGCCTACTCCCATTTGACTTCAATCTAACTTAACTAATTATATCTACAGAGACCCAATTTGCCCAAATAGGGTCACATTCTGAGGTGTTGGGGTTAGGACTTCGACATATCAATTTAGGGGAGGGGAGAACACAATTCAACCTATAACATACAATTTCTGTTCCAACTACTCAACCCAGTGCTTGTAGTACTAACAAAGTAAAAAAAAAAAATGCTTACGCAAATGGGCATGGCTGTGTTCCGGAAAGCCACTTGGAAGAACAGGTACAGGTCTGCCTGCAGCAGTTGGCATATCCAAATCTTAGAGTGCCTCTGATACCTTCTGAATATGAAAGAAAAAAGGAAAAGATTTGGCACTTTGCAAAAAAAAAGAAGAAAAACACTTTGCAAGTTTTGGCAATACCTACTTTATATTTTGTATTCTAGTCACAATGTTTTACATTTCGCTTTAATATGTCATGTCTACATTCAGATATAACCTGAGTTAGTACACACAGTTTCAATTACTGATACAAATTTTATAATGCTGACTTTAATTATCATTATACCCTTTGGGGAAGGCTCTTACTAAATTCACTAAAAGCTTGAAAGCTGACTATGCAGTAAGAAAATCTGTCAATCAGGCACATACTATATATTTTGCAATAGTAGCAGAGGCCATGCTCCCACTTATATTAAAACATAGGCTGGGCTTATCAATGTCCTTTTATTTAAATTGTTAGAGATCTGTAAAACCCTGACACTCTTCCTCCCCATGGTTATAAAGGTGGCCAGTGTCAGAGGCCAGCACCTGCTTTAAAGTTTAAGGCAATAAATGTGCAAGTAGTGAGTGGCCTTATTGAGAATGAAAGGAACCTACTCACAGGTATCAGGATTGGATGTTGGGGGCTCATTCATTTTCAGCAGAGGTGCCCCATGAAATCATTTACTTGAGGTGCCCTAAGATTGGCCTTGTATTTAGGATATGAAAGAAAACAATCACTGGATTGTACCAATTATAAAATAGGTCAAATTTGGGGGCCAAAAAAGCAGACATATATGCCTTTAATCAAGTTTGCTACTTTAAAGGTTTTCAGTTCAGACAGAGATTTCCAGAGAAAGTGTCAGCTATGATGATATATGTATCAAATGCTATATGACCTAAATTGTCAGATATATGTGGCTTTAATAATTTTAACCATTTTAGGCCCAAAGAAAACTTCTAAAATCATCACTAAAATGTGATTGTTCTCTTTATAATTATAGAAACACCACCACATTTCCTGACTATTACACCCATGACCTTCAATAAGACAAGCTAAAATCTGCCTTGACATATACAATGGACTTTAGACCACACATAATTATCTTGGTAGTTTCTGAAATAAGATTTAAGCTCAAAGAATAAAACTAGAATTTATTCTACAAATAAAACGGTTGAGCATCCCTAAATATTTTCTTTAATCTGGAAATGTTTTTAATCTCTTGGATTCCCTGGTCTACAGTTTAGAAGCGGCAATCCTATCCTAAGAATCTTGTACACATCTGTTTGGATACAGGCAGGTTCTCTCTTTTCCATCTACTTTTACTAAAATAAAGGCAAAGGCTTTCCATCTTCCCACAGAACTAGAAAAAGAAGATGGAACTAAATGGCTTTTTTCTTCTTGACATTTTGCAAACTTGAAGAAATGAAGTGCTACAGCATGTCAATGCAGAATAATGATAATATTAATAATGATGGTGATGATGATAATAATGATGAATTAGGCAATATAATTCTCTTCTTATTCTAAGTGTGAAAACTGAAGCAAAATGATGAAGTGCCTTTCCCAAGATCAGTGTCTCCACAGTTAGAACTCAGGCTTCTCCTCCTTTCGTACTTCTTCAGAGGAGAACAAATATCACTAATGTTCAGCCTCACCAGGAGAAAACCACACTGGCCCATTCAATGGCCAATTAGGATAAATTGTAAATTAGGACAAATATCATAGGTAATACAAAAATCAAAAGCTCTCTAAAGAAAAGGAACAAAAACCTGAATAAATAAGCTTAACGGTCCATTGTTTGTGAGGAAAATGATGAAATTATCATCAAAATATTCAATGAATTGAAGACAAATTTTTATATGAAAAGATTTTATTTTAAAAATGTCTGCCTAGAGAAAATAAGACTTCTATGACAGGTATTAGTTTCATAAAAGGGGCATTAGTCTGTCTGATAAGAGATAAAAAGTATGCTTTGCGTGAATCTTAGTAAACTGATCAATTAAAATTCTTCATATAACCTATATTTTAAAATAATATTTGTAACTATGCTAAAGCATTTAGTCATTAAAACCGTGTCTACACAGGACAGTGTTCTAATTATCCCAGAATCAACCTCACAGAGTCTGAATCATTCAGGTGAAAACACCCTTTTTCTTTAAAAGCAATTTTAGGGACACAGATTAACAGCAAATAATACAATACTTCTTTTGCCCTGAAAAATACAAACCTAGTCTAAATATCATTGTGCAGATGCCAAACCTGCCTTTAAACAATGTGCCAATCTGCTTCCCCCATCAAAACTCTGAGTAAGGTATTGTTTTCACGTTCAGGGACACTAGCCCAGCACTGCTGGGGGGCGGGGGCATCTTCATTTGGACAGTGCATCTTTCAGACATTCCCTTCTTTTATTGATTTGTTTGCTCCTGTCCTTTCTCTCCTTCTTTTGTTTCCTTATCATAGCTTCAGGTTATTACGTGCAAAGTATTGATGGGAATGGATGGTTTTGGTCGATGGAGAGCTAATGCATCCCTAATCCCACTATTGTTATAGAGTTATGCTTTACTCTGGTCTCTGATGGGGGAAAAGGTGCAAAGCTGTTGATCCTAGTTTTATTTGTCACAAACCCATCCATCAATCAAGCACAAGCATGTCTGAATGCTGAATGACGTGTGGGTCTCAGCTGAAAAAACTCGATAACACTGTATTGTCAGGTCTCTCACTCTTTTTTTGATAAGAAATACATTTGACTGAAATAGATAAGCATGCAACTAGTAAAGACTTGAAGAGAGAAAGTGACATATTGGCACCAAAGGTTATATATCTTTGGTATTAATGATATTATAAGTAAATAAAATGGAAGGGGCAGCTACAGCTAGAGACAACATCCCAAAGGTTTGATTGTGTTTAACTATCATCGCTCTACTGTTACTCACATTTTTAAATATTAATCTGACTGTATTTCACAGTTGGCTACCCAGGTTTTAAAATGCAAGCAAATGCACAATTGGTGAGAGTGATGGGGTACAGGGAATCAAATATCACTGTTTACACTGCTTTGAACAATACAAACAGATATCTTTTTGTTGTATATGGTAGGTAAACCCTGGAATATTTTTGTATTTGTATGAACTCACAAGTTCACAACTATCTTCTCTTATGAGTAAAAGCATTTGGTGCAGGAAAAGCTTTAATTATTTTAAACTGGAAATATATATACATGTCATTTTAATAGTGACTTAACTTATAATTACAGTCTCAAAAATGGTTTCTGTGTGTCCCTCTTATTCCAGTTCTCAAATTAGGTACTTTAATACATTATGAAAGCCTATCTCTATTCATAGTCATTTCAAGATAATTGCATTTGGAAATAGTTAAAAACATTAGAAACAACACTACTAGTATAATATAACTTTAGGGGAAAAATTAATCAACAAATCAGAATATTTTAAAAACCATTTTATTTTCTTGTCATAACATTTTAGAGAAGACAAGTATTCTTTAAATGACCTAAAAAACCCATCAAGAATGGTAACAAAAAAATACTGAATTAGAAGGCACTAAGATGAACGTTTTGTAACTATCACCATGCTACAAAAGTAAGCCAGTTTTTTCTCTGTTCAGTGACTGGAGGCTAAAAAAACTGCAAAAAAATCAATGTGGGAGTGCTTTAGATTTGTGGGGTAAATTACATGTGCTTGGCCGCTCCATTGTATCTGTCCTATATTCTATACAAGATACTTTAGATGGAGCTGTCACATAATACATATACTTCATATTGATTTTTATAGATTTAACAGAACTTAAATTGAACTCCAAAATAAAGCAAGAAAAGAAACTCTATCTCCTTCAGATCTCTAATACCTGAATTATTCTCAAAATCAACTAAATGGTAGCTCCCAATTCTGAATTTATGATAGAATTTAAAAAACAAAATCAAGATTGATTCCCAATTCCCCTCACCTTCTGTTTTTGCTTCTCTTATTTACATTTTATTGTAACTTCCCCATATCTTTCAAAACATGCTAATTCTCTTTTAAAAAATTGTTGTTGAATTTCTAGAGGTGACATTGATTAATAAAATTATATAGGTTTCAGCAGTACAATTCTATAATACGTTATCTGTATATTTTATTGTATGTTTACCACCTCAAGACAAGTCTCCATCCAACTCCACTTAACCCTCCTTCGCCCCTCTAACCTCCCCCCACACAACCTTTCCCTCTGATAATCACCATACTCTCTCTTATCTGTGTCTTCTATGATGTTTATTGTTTTTTATTTTTGCTTAATTCCCTCACTTTTTTCACCCAGTTTTCCTACTCCCTCCCCTCTGACAGCTGTCAGTCTGTTCTCTGTATCTAGGAGTCTGTTTCTATTTTGTTTGTTAGTTTCTTTTGTTCATTAGATTCCACATACAAGTGAAATCATGTGATATTTGTCTTTCTCTGACTGGCTTATTTCACATAGCATAATACTGTCCACTCCCATCCACACTGCCCTCAAAGGTAGGATTTCCTTCTTTTTCACAACCGAGTAGTATTCTATTGTGTAAATGTACCACAGCTTTTTAATCCACTCAGCCACTGATGGGTACTTGGCCTACTTCCAAATCTTAGCTATTTTAAATAACTCTGCAATAAGCAAAAGGGTACATTATTCTTTAAAATTAGTGTTTCAGGTTTCTTCAACTATATTCATAGAAGTAGAATTGCTGGGTTGTAAGGAAGTTTCATTTTTAATTTTTTGAGGTATCTCCATACAGCTTTCCACAGTGGCTAAATCAGTCTGCATTCCCACCAACAGTACATGAGGGTTCCCATTTCTCCAAATCCTCTTATCATTTGTTGATTTACTGATGATAGCCATTCTCACAGGTTTTAGGTGATATCTCATTATGGTTTTAATTTGCATTTCTCTGATGATTAGTGACACTGAGCATCTTTTCATATGTCTATTGGCCATCTGTATGTCCTCTTTAGAGGAGTGTCTATTCAGGCACTTTGCCCATTTCTTAATTGGATTTTTTTTTTTGGTGTTAAGTTGTATAAGTTCTTTATAAACTTTGAATATTAACCCATTATCAGATGGATCATTAGCAAATATATTCTCTTATTCAGTGAGTTGTCTTTTCATTTTGTTGATGGTTTTCCTTGCTGTGCAAAAACTTTTTACCTTGATATAGTCCCATGTTTTTATTATTTTGTTTCCTTTGCCCAGGGAAAGATATCAGAAAAAAAATTATGCTACTAAATATGTTCAAGATTTTACTGCCTATGTTTTCTTCTAGGATTTTTATGGCATTGAGTCTAACATTTAAGTCTTTAATTAATTTTGAGTTTATTCTTGTGTATGATATAAGAAGGTGGTCAGTTTCGTGGTTTTTTTGCACATAATCTGTCCAATTTTTCCAACACCATTTATTGAATAGACTATCTTTACCCCATTGTATGTTTTTGCCTCCTTTGTCAAATATTAATCGACCATAACAGTGTGGGTTTATTTCTGGGTTCTCTTTCTGTTCCATTAATCTATATGTCTGTTTATATGTCAATACCATGCTGTTTTGATAACTATGGCCTTGTAGTAAAGTTTGATATCAGTTAGTGTGATTTCTTCAGCCTTGTTTTTCTTTCTCAAGGTTGCTGTGGCAATTCAGGGTCTTTTGTGGTTCCATATACATTTCTGGAATATTTGTTCTAGTTCTTTGAAATATACTATTGGTAGCTTGGTAGGAATTGCATTGAATCTATAGATTGCTTTGGGTAGTATAGGCATTTTAATAATGTTAATTCTTCCTATCCATGCATGCAGTATATGCTTCCACTTATTTGTATCTTCTAAATTTTCTTCAGTGTATTATAATTTTCTGAGTATAGGGTTTTTGCATTCTTGATTAAGTTTATGCCTAGTATTTTATTTGGGGGGATGCAATTATAAATGAGATTGTTTTCTTAGTTTCCCTTCCTGATAGTTTATTATTGGTGTATAGAAATAGAACTGATTTCTGGATATTGATATTGTAACCTGCTACTTTACTGAATTCACTTATCAGTTCTTGTAGTTGTGATAGAATTTTTAGGGTTATCTATATATAGTATCATGTCACCTGCAAATAATGACAGTTTTATTTCTTCCTTTTCAACTTGAATGACATATTTTTTCCTTCTTGTCTGATTGCTATGGCTAGGACTACCAGTACTATGTTGAATAAGAGTGGTAAAAGCAACCTGACTAGGTGGTGGTACAGTGGGTAGAGCATTGGCTTGGGCTGCCAAGGATTCAGGTTCAAAACTCTGAGGTTTCCAGCTTGAGCATGGGCTCACCAGCTTGAGAGCAGGGTCACTGGCTTGAGTGTGAGATCATAGATATGACCCCATGGTCTCTGGCTTGAGCCCAAAGGTTGCTGACTTGAAGCCCAAGGTCATTGGCTTGAACCCAAGGTTACTGGATTGAGCAAGGGGTCACTGACTCAGCTAGAGAGCCCAGCCAAGACACATGTGAGAAAGCGATTAATGAACAACTAGAGTGCCACAATTACAAATAGATGCTTTTCATCTTTCGCCTTCCTGTCTGTCTCTCTGTCTGTCTGTCTCTCTCTCTCTCTCTTGCTTAAAAAAATAGTGTGGTGAAAGCAAACATCCCTGTCTTGTTCCCAATTTAAAGGAAACACTTGTATTTTTTGCCCATTATGATGTTGGCTGTAGCCTGACCTGTGGTGGTGCAGTGACCTGGATTGTTGAGTTCACCAATTTGGAAGCCTGGGCTTGCCTGATCAAGGCACATACAAGAAGCTACTACCAGTTGGTGTTTCCAAGTCTTCCCCTGCCGCTTTATCTCTCCCCTCTCTCTCTAAAGTCAATAAATAAAATATTTTTTAAAAATAAGTAAAAAAATGATGTTGGCTCTGGGTTTGTCATATATGACCTTTATTGTGTTGAAGTATGTTCCTTCTATTCCAACTATGCTGAAAGTGTTCATCAAAAATGGCTGATAGATTTTGTTAAATGCTTTTTCTGCATTTGTTGATATGATCATGTAATTTTTATCTCTCATTTTGTTTATGTAGTGTATCACATTTATTGATTTGTGGATATTGCATCAACCTTGCATCCAAGGAATAAATCCCACTTGATCATACTGTATGATCTTTTGAATATATTACTGTATCCAATTTGCCAATATTTTGTTGAGGATTTTAGCATCTTTGTTCATCAGGGTTATCAGCCTATATTTTTATTTCTTTGCAGTGTCTTGATCTAGTTTTAAAATTAAGCTAATGCTGGCCCTGTAAAATGAGGTTGGGAGTCTTCCTTCCTCTTGAATTTTTAAAAATATTTTGAGGGGAGGTGTTATTTCTTCTTTGAATGTTTTATAACATTCACCTGTGAAACCATACAGTCCAGGACTTTTGTTGTTAGAAGTTTTGGTTTTTGTTGTTTGTTTGTTTGTTTGACAGAAAGCGAGAGAGTCAGAGAGAGGGATAGATAGGGACTGACAGACAGGAAAGGAAAGAGATGAGAGCACCCGGGTAGCGTGGCCGAGCGGTCTAAGGAAAGAGATGAGAAGCATCAATTCTTCATTGCAGCTCCTTAATTGTCATTGATTGCATTTTCATATGTGCCTTGATGGGAGGGGGGCTACAGCAGAGCAATTGACCCCTTGCTCAAGCCAGCAACCTTGGGCTTCAAGCCAGCAACCATGGGGTCATGTCTATGATCCCATGCTCAAGCCAACGACCCTGCACTCGAGCTGATAAACCCACACTCAAGCCAGCAACCTCAGGGTTTTGAACCTGGGTCCTCTGCTTCCCAGTTCAACACTCTATCCACTGTGCCACCGCCTGGTCAGGCATTGTTTTTTGTGTGTGTGTGTGTGTGTGTGTTTTTTTTGGCTTGTTTGTTTGTTTTAGTGAGCAAGAATGAGAGACAGACAGGGACAGACAGACAATTATTCATCAATTGCTTTCTCATACATGTCTTGACCTGGGACTCCTGCCAATCCAGTGACCCCTTGTTCAAGCCAGCAACCTTGTGCTCAAGCTAGTGACCTTGGGCTTCAAGCCAATGACCTTTGGGCTCAAGCCAGCGACCATGGGATCATGTCTATGATCCCAAGCTCAAGCTGGCAACCCCACTTTCAAGCTAAGGACCTCAAAGTTTCAAACTTGGGTCTTCAGCATCCCAGTCTGATGCTCTATCCCCTGCACCACTGCCTGGTCAGACAAAAAAGTTTTTGTTTGGTTTTGCTTTTTTAAATCACTTCTTCAAATTTTTTTGTTGTAATCTGTCTATTCAGAGTCTCTGATTCTTCCTGATTCAGTTTCAAAAGATTGTATGTTTTTCAGAACTTATCCATTTCATCCAGATTGTTCAATTTGTTGGTTTATAGTGGGTTTTAATATCAATATTTTCTTACAATTTCTTGTATTTTTGTGGAGTCAGCAGTTACTTCTCTCTTTTTTCTGATTTAATTTATTTGGGGCCTTTCTTTTTTTTTACGAGCCTGGTTAAACATTTATCAATCTTATCTTTTCAAAGAACCCACTTTTGGTTCCACTGATCTTTTGTGTGTGGGAGGAATATTTTTAGACTCTTTCATTTATTTCTGCTCTGTTTTTATTTTTTTGGTTGTTGTTGATGATGTTTTATTTCCTTTCTTTTACTCACTTTGGGCTTTGTTGTTCTTTTTCAAGTTCCTTTAAGTGTAAAGTTAGATGTTTATTTGAGGTTTGTTGTGGTTGTTTTTTTGGTTGTTTTTTTTTTTTTTTTTTTTTTTTTTGAGGTAGGCCTGTAATGCTATGAATTTCCCTCTTAGGGCTGCTTTTGCTGTGTGCCATAGATTTTGGGTTGTTGTGTTCTCATTTTCATTAGTTCCAAGATGTCTTTTGATTTCTTTCTAGATCTCATTGTTAACCCATTCATTACTTAGTAATTTACAATTTAGCCTCCTTGTTTTTGTGTGTTTTTCAGGGTTTTTTTCTTGTGATTGATTTATAGTTTTATACCATTATGATCAGAGAAGATACTTGATATGATTTTAATCTTCTTAAATTTATTAAGATATGTTTTGTGTCCTAACATGTGGTCTAAGCTAGAAAATGTCCCATGTGCAATTGAAAAGTATTTATATTCTGCTTCTTTGGGGTGAAATACTCTGAAGATATCAATTAAATCCATCTGATTTAGTATGTCATTTAAGACCACTGTTTCTTTGTTGATTTTCTGCCTGGAGGATGTATTCATTAATGTCAGTGACTTTATCCCCTACTATGACTGTATTGCTATAAATTTCTCTTTTTATGTCAAGATTTGCTTTATATATTTAGTTGATTCTATGTTGGGTGCATACATACTTACAAGGGTATATCCTCTTGTTAGTTAGCAATATGTTAATTCTTTTTATTTTATTTTATTTTATTTTATTGATTTTAGAGAGAGAGGAAGGGTGAGAGAGAGAGGAACATTGATCTGTTGATGGTGCCTTGTGTGACTCACAGTGACTTGCCCAGAATTAGGTACTTAGTAAATGCTAGTAGCTCTGGCTGGTTGGCTCAGTGGTAGAGTGTCGGCCTGGTATGTGGATGACCCGGGTTTGATTCCAAGTCAGGGAACACCAGAGAAGTGTCCATCTGCTTCTTCACCCTTCCCCCTCTCCTTTCTCTCTATCTCTCTCATCTCCTCCCGCAGCCAAGGCTCCATCGGAGCAAAGACACTGAGGACTGCTCCATGGCCTCTGCCTCAAGTGCTAGAATGGCTCCAGTTGCAATGGAACAGTGCCCCAGATTGGCAGAGCATTGCCCCTTGGTGGGCATGCCGAGTGGATCCCAGTCAGGCACATGTAGGAGTCTGTCGCCCTGCTTCTCACTTTTGGAAAATACAAAAAAAATGCTAGTTTACTGAAAGAACTGGCTCCTAAATTCTTCCAAACTTCTAACACTTTTTCCATACCCTTTTGAACAGGTACACCTACATTTAACCTTGAAGCAAACACTTATTTCACTGAATTTTCTTTGATCCCTACTATAATAAACTAAGTACCACAGAGTTTTCTTCTTAACTCTCTTTGTTCTAGGGCCTTCCTACTCAAAGTATGTGCTGCAGATCAGCAGTGTGTATATCCCCTGCCAACTTGTTAGAAATGTCAAATCTCAAGGCCCACTCCACACCTACTGAATCAAAACTTGTATTTTAACACAATCCTCACCTCCCCCTCAAGTAATGCATTTAGCCATTAACATTTGAGAAGCGATCTTCTAGGGAGCCTGTTGCTACTCTTAATCCTGCTAATGTGAGTTTTATAATAAGTACATTTTGGTATTAATATTATGTAACACTCATTGACCTAGCCATTCAACAGATATTCTTGAGTACCTACTGTGTGCAGGGATGGGTGGTATGGAAATACAAAGATGAAGAAGACATGGTCACAGACTCTTAGAAGAATGTATAGTTAATAAAGGAGATAGTGTACATCAATAGCTATAATACCAAGAAGGATATGGTAAGAGTCTTTTGAGTAGTCTATTATATTGGCATTCACAGAGGTCAGAGAATATTCCCATGTAGTATAGAAAAGGATAAATAAGTCATTCAGTTTTAAATTTTGATTATAGTATAAAAATAAGAAGTTTATAGTTCTAGCAATCACTTTAGAAGGTCTCTGTCTAAAAACAGGTCAGATTATAGTAGAAAAAGCATCTTCTTTGAAAACAGAGATTCCTGACTTGAAATCCAGCCAGATAATCTTGGGAAAGTTACATAGACTCTCTGAAGCTAACTTTCTCATCTACAAAGGAATATAGGACCTATGTATCAGGATTGTTCAGAGGGTAAGTAGGAGTGCAAGTACAGATCCTACAACACTATCCAGCACATACTAGGTACTCAACAGCAGTATTATTGTTGCTGTTCCTATTCCCAAGATTCCTTGTGACTTGTAGTCTGTCCCCCTTGAGCTCAAGAACATGACAGGGGCTACTTGAATTTGGCCACACTTGGGATAGGCTGGATCTGGCTAACAAGGTTCCAGCCACTAGTTCTTTTTTTTTTTTATTTCTCTGAAATGAGAAGTGAGGGGCAGCAGACTGGCAGACCCCACATGCACTCAACCAGGATCCACCCAGCATGCCCACTAGGGGGCGATGCTCGGCCCATCTGGGGTGTTGTTCCACTGCAACCGGAACCATTCTAGTGCCTGAGATGGAGGCCATGGAGCCATCCTCAGCACCTGGGCCAACTTTGCTCCCATGGAGCTGTGGCTACGGGAAGGAAAGAGAGAGATAGAGAGGAAGGAGATGAGGAAGGGTGGAGAATCAGATGGGTGCTTCTCCTGTGTGCCCTGGCCAGGAATCAAATCTGGAACTTCCACAAACTGGGCTGACTCTCTACCACTGAGCCAACTGACCAGGGCCCAGCCACTAGTTCTTAATCATCACTTGGCAGTCCGTTCTTCATAGTTCAGTCTTGAGTGTTACACAAAACCTAGAAATTATGTGGATTATGAAACCTGTGAAAAATCACATTGATCTGCACAAAACTATGAAAAATCACTTATTGATCTGCACACAACAAAAAAGAAACATCAAGTTAATTTATGCTTATATAATAAATCTGGTTACTTTGAAGTAGTATGAGTCTGGAATGAGTAAGCGAGTCCTTTGTAGAATAACTGGTATCATGCACACATGGTCTTCATTCCTCTTGTTCCATGTAGGCCGATTTAAATCTAAGCTCATCTTGTGTCTGGTAATCCCAGAAGTCATCAAGCTACAGAACTCGGGATGAATCCTTTTCTCTCCTCTCTACTTCTTTCTTTTCCTCTTCTACTTTTTCATCCACTTCCTCTTCCTCCTCCTCCTTTTCCTCTTCTTCTTCCTTTTTCTTCTTCTTCCCCCCACTAAGCTACTGAATTTTTCATCCACTTCCCTTAAGAACTAGACCTTGCTCTAGCCCTGTGCTGCTAAATAAATGACAAAATCAGCTTGACATCTTATATAAATGATAAGGCAGTCAGAATAGTTGTTGTCTAGTGCCTATCTCAGTCCTTAAGAGGTCTTCATAATCAGTAAGAGAAACCTGACAATATTTTTAAACATTCAAGGCTCATAAAATAGTAGGTGTTGTACCCTGCTATATCTCTAAAGAAAAAAAAGAAAGTATTTCACAGCCCAAAAGATTCTAAGAAAGAAGAGAGCAAGGAAAAAAAATCTTACCAATTACTTTTAGAATGCCAAGGTCTTAAAGCTCAAGGGGTCTGGCTCTCCAATGGACAGATTCACACAGAGCATGCCCCACCCAAACAGCGTTACCATGAAGCTAAGGTGATCAGAAACCTGTTTGCTTCTAGCTTTTTTAACAATTACAGAGATGCTATTAATAATTACTATGTTAATGGTCCTGGGAAAACAGTATGTATAGTCATCCTATCTAAAGGCAAGCAAGGGTAAGAATAAGATTTAGAGCAAAGGTAGAGAGTGGTAGGTAAGGAGATATGGGCAAATATTTTTCTGCATTTAACAGATAATGTTTGGTGATATAAATGCATTTATAAAATCTGTTTCCTCTGCTACAGCTTCATAGGACTTTGGTAAACTGCTTAAAAGCATCTCTCACCTCCCTTATTCAGCAAGCTTAGCTATGGGGAACATAGCCTAGAATTGAGCCTTGCTTGACAAAGCACACTCATTAATATTAACCTGCTTAAGAAGACACAAAAGAGAAGCCCCTCAAACCTTCCCTCAAAGCTTACTGAATCCTTGAAACTCAGCTCAGTAACACATTCAGTTAACTAATGCTAGCCCTAGTCCATAGAAAATGTTGCGTATCAGAATATATAGTGGGTGTGGCACACTCATAAGCAGCAGGGGACCTGATAGCCTCATTAAGAGAGGATAGACAGACAGCGGAATCCCAAAGCATAGTCTATGTGGCCTATAAACCTGTAGCCTCTGAAGATGCCACTGGTCACATGCACAATCACTGTTCATCATCGTGATCTTGAGTCATCAAGAAGAAAGTTTTGATTTAAGTAGAGAAGCAGTATAGTGATGTAGAAAAAACAATGACAGTGGAATCAGAAAGACCTGGGTTAGAGACCTAACTCTGCCATTCACTAGCTTTGTGACCTAGGATAAATTAGTTAATCTTCAAATTTGGCAGCACTCGCATCATCTACAAAATAGGAAGAATACCTACCTAAGAATAATAATGATGAAGTGTGATCATATTTTTACAAGGTCCAGCACTGGGCCTTCCATATGGAAGCTGCTCAATCAATAGAAGTTATTATTCATAATAATAAAATGTTCAACCTGGAATGCTGAGATCGCCAGTTCAAAACCCTGGGCTTGCCTGGTCAAGGCACATATGGGAGTTGATGCTTCCTGCTCCTCCCCCTTATCTATCTATCTATCTATCTATCTATCTATCTATCTATCTCTATCTCTCTCATACACTCTCCTCTCTAAAAAAATAAATATAATCTTTTTTAAAAAAAATTTTAAGTTCAGTGTGTTCTATTTAAGAAGAATGTTATCCTGAATGTTAAGAGACATTATAAGATTATCACTATTGGGGTCTCCCCCTATGGGGTGCTAACTGAGCCAGTTTAAGGCAGCAAATTGCCATGGCTTTCTTAGGCATGAAAATCAACCAGGCATAGTCATGTTAGAAAGAAGGGGAATATGAGTAGTAGACGCTCATAGACTGGCAGGCCAGAAGGTGGTTAGGGACAGGCCAGAGCTGGTATCTCAGGGGCTGAGTTCAGGCAGTACTAGAACACCCTGGATAACAAGACCTTTTTCTAGAGTTGGCCTAGATCCAGTGGCAAACCATCTGACCAATGCATAAGATTTATCAAGAAAAATTAAAAGAAAAGGTTATTTTGGTAAAATATTAGGTTTAGAATATCTCAGAGTGAAAATGTTTATAACTGGATTATACAGCCTTGAGATATATGAGTTTTCCATCAACCAAAGAGTGTTCAAACACAACTAAAAAGCCTCTTGATATGAGAATTGTTAAGTGGATTGCAGCATTGGCTGAAAAACTGAATTAAATTACCTTATGATGGTCTTTTCCAAAACTAAAACAGTATTTCACTTATGTAGAGTAATTTTGAGATACATAAAGATGCTATTGTAAATAGTGCATTTTTTTAGAATATAAAGTTATGTAAGTAAATTGAAGAAATTCATAAGGTATCAGAAAACATATACAAGAGAAAATTAATTATGAGTCTACTGTTCCACAGAAAACCATCATAAACATTTCCTTTTACTCTTTTTTTCATAGATTTTTTTCCCCAAAGTTGAGAATATATTGCACATATAATTTCACTTTACATGTTTTGCTTTACTCTATCATAATCATTTTTGTATCATCAAAAAATGTTTAAGCAGTATTTTAAAGTTGCAAAATATTACAAACTCTTCAGCCATTTTTTTTGTTTGCTTCAGCTAATTGCTGTAGCTATAAAGCAACAGATGAATAAATGCTACTAATCTAGAACCACTGGTTTTGCCAACAGGTTTTTAAAGGGAGGACAATGTCTATTTCTGTTGTTTTCTTTCCTCTTTATTTATTGTGATTCAGTACACATAAAATTGACTTTTACTGACTTTTAGTACGTTCACAAATGCTGTACACTTTGCCAATATGTTTCCAGGCCATTTTCCCCAAAGGTAGTCAAATATAATATACAGAAAGAAAGATAGAAAAAGTAAATGTTATTAGGCTTAAAATACCTCTCATAAAAAAGGAAAAATAACTTCCTCATTCTCAAATTTCATTAGGAAATCATTGGGTCCAATCACCAAATTATAACTATCTTAAATCCTTTTGTAGTGTATACATACCTAGTACAACTTTAATTACCTATATGTGTGTAGCCAGGAGGAGGACAGTAGAAAGGGCACCAGCACTCCAAGAGTCCCATTACAGGTCAGGCACAGTAGAAAATGGTTACTGTAAATTACCCTATGTAGGCCCTGGCTGGTTGGCTCAGCGGTAGAGCGTCGGCCTGGCGTGCGGGGGACCCGGGTTCGATTCCCGGCCAGGGCACATAGGAGAAGCGCCCATTTGCTTCTCCACCCCCACCCCCTCCTTCCTCTCTGTCTCTCTCTTCCCCTCCAGCAGCCAAGGCTCCATTGGAGCAAAGATGGCCCGGGCACTGGGGATGGCTCCTTGGCCTCTGCCCCAGGCGCTAGAGTGGCTCTGGTTGCTGCAGAGCGACGCCCCGGAGGGGCAGAGCATCGCCCCCTGGTGGGCAGAGCTTCACCCCTGGTGGGTGTGCCAGGTGGATCCCGGTCGGGCGCATGCGGGAGTCTGACTGTCTCTCCCCGTTTCCAGCTTCAGAAAAATACACACAAAAAAAAATTACCCTATGTAGTCATTACAAAGACTACACATTATAACTATTAATCTCCATATTACAGATGAGGAAAATGAGGCTTAGAGATGTAAAGTAATTTGCTTAAATTTACATAACTAAAAAGTGGCAGAGATGGGACTCAAACTCAGATCATCCCAATCCCCAAATTCCATATTTTTTTCATTATATCACACTGCTTTGTTGTTATAAGTGTATAACATTATGCTACGAGAGATTCTCTGAAAGTTACAGCAGAAATGTCAATAACCATCTAGATAGAAAAGTGTAAGTCTCCAAACCAGGGAATCCAGTTTTTGTAGCTTTTCTTGGTTGATATAGTTCTAACATTTCATCCTCCTCTATTGCTGTCAGTTTATCACCTAGATAGCTCAGCATCCCTGAAAGGGTCATTCTGAGGGGATTAGGCATTGGCACTCTCAGTTCTAGGCCAAAACACACACAGGCTTATTGACCCAATAAGAAACTGCTTGTAGAGCAGCTTTTCATAAACTGAAATCACAGCTTTCTCTCTTCTTATATCACAGTTTTTGTTTCAAAACTGACAGTAAACATACACAGACTATCAAGAAGAAAGGGAAAAAAACTGTTCTTCATAGAAAGAGTCACTAGAATTTATTGATAGAAATTTGCAGTGAAAAGTAGAATCTTCCGTTCAATTTCATTCAGTCCAAAGCCTTGTGTTTTATTTGCTCGTGTTCCTGGGTTTTCTGTGATACTTAATTTCTCATTTGCAACTCAGAAATCATTTAAAACATGTGGCTCTGAAGCACATAAAATTATATTCATAGAGCACTTTGCTTTGAAAAGGGTTAGAAAGTCATAGATTCAAGTATGGAGCCCCTAACACTGCTAAGCACAATGAAGGAGAAATACTAATCCTGAATAGGAACCAACTGCCTTATGAACATGGTTTCCTCCTCCAAGCAGCCCTGAATGTATGTAGGGGCTGCTGAGTTCAACTTCCCTGACATTAATATCACTGGGCTGCAGGAATATCTACAAACCAGGGAATCCAGTTTTTGGAACCACTATTATTAGAAGCCACTAAACTTCTAATTATATTACATATTAAATAGTTGTATGTGATTAACAAACAAATAGACGCATAGATACAGAGGACAGATGGACAGCTGTTGGAGGGGAAGGTGTAGGGGAGGTGGAAGAAGGTGAAGGGGGATAAATGGGGAGGGAAGGAGACTTGACTTGGGTGGTGAACACACAGTACAGTGAACAGATATGTTGTAAACTGTACACCTGAAACCTATGTAATGCTATTAACCAATGCCACCCCAATAAAGTCAATTTAAAATAATAATAAATAATAATAATAAGTAGGTTATATATGTCTGCCATTCTACTTCTCTCTTCCTGACATTTTTATATAGAGGTCCCTTACTGCCTCCCCTGCTCTTACCTTACTCTCATTGCACCCCTCACCCCCATCCCACCCAGACCCTCTGGCACTGTATGACCATCCTGAGATATTACTAACCCTCTTAAGGGGGAAAAAAAAGAGCTAGCAAATACTATAAACCTTAAGGAGGAAATATCCTTCCTTGGTAACCATGATTGACAGTCCTACTACTTAGTCTAAACAGAAATGATCAAGTTTAAGTTAACCTTCAACTTTTAAGTGGGGTCAGAGGTCCGCACTCCTGTGTCAAGGTCATTGCTGCAGGAGGGGGAGCAGCATGTGTGCACAGAGCACAATATTCTTCTTTTCAGAGAGACATCTGTCTGCCCAGACAAAACCAACTCCATCAGCTGGAACAAGTTTACAAGACAATGACTGTGTGAATTCACAATGAAATAAATCTCCATTAAAATCTAAAATCTTCCAGGGCATTTTAAACAAACCAACAAAAAAATCCTGTAAAGAATTAAGTTTCTCTTTCCTGCCTTCCCTCCTCTCCTCTCCTACTCCCCAAGGTAAAATCCATATTCTGTGTAACTTTTTAATGTTCCATATGTTATGATAGTAAAAAGACCATGGGATACCACTTCAGAAAAAGGAAAGTATCAGAGGGGCATTTTATAGTTTATCAAGATATGAATATTAGTAACTAAATATTGCAACAAAAATAAGTAAATAAAGCATTGGGTATGATTATCATACAGAAAGCCTCTAGGGATCACCTTGAGTGGCATTATGACAGGCTGATGACTTCTGAGTATTTGGTGGTAGGAAACTCAGTGCTCCCTAAGTTACTACTCCGACATGGTGGTTTATTCCACCCATTACTATAAGTTCTACTTTCTAGGATGTGACTACAGAATATAGAAAACCAGCTCATAGAATAGTTTGAGTCAAGTGAATAGTTAAGAAAAAAATCACTGAAACCTATCCTTTAGGCAATTTGGAAAATATCTATCAAAATTATAAGTGCATATACCTTTAATGTAACAATTCTACATCTAGTAATTTATTCTAATGAAATACAGGCATATAGAATGACATATACACAAAGTTATTTATGGCATTGTGAGGAAAACAGCTGTGTTAGGCTTGCTGGCTGGTTCACTGGCTGCAAGCACTTTGCCTGACTGGTGTGTGGGGCGGCGCACGTGTGCGTGATCTCTGTAAGGCTGCGGGTTCCTGCCCTCACGGCAGTTCTCCCAGATCGCTCTCCCGCCACCTTCAGGTGCCTCGCTCCCTTGCCCTTCACTGCAGAAAGCAGATTCTCCTTTGTTTATTAGCTCTTTTCCTTTTGTTGTTTATTTGCTCACCTGTCTTTGCAAGCCCCAATAAACAGGTATGGTCTGAGTTTTCTGGCTCCGCAGTTCCTCTACGGTCTGCCCGAATCCAGTGAGAACCTGCCTGGCCTCAACCACCAGCATTACAGGCATCATTGTTTGTAATAGTAAAATATTGGAAATAAATGTTCATTAATAAGGAACTATTTAAATAAATTTTAGTAAATCCATGCAACAGAATATAAAGCCATAAATAAGAATGAAGAAACTCTATATGAATTGATATAAAAAGTTCCACATGAGCTAAATATAAATTAGCTGTTAAATTTTAAAAACATAGCCCTGGCCAGATAGCTCTGTTGGTTGGACCATCAGCCTGAAGCACAGAGGTTGCCAGTTTGATCCCAGGTCAGGGCACAGACAGATCGATGCTCCTGTTTCTCTCTCTCTCTCTCTCTCTCTCTCTCTCTCTCTCTCCCCCCCCTCTCTGGCTAAAATCAATAAAAAAATTTTAATTTAAAAACATAAATTACTTCTGGAAAACTACACACGAAAGGAATAATGTCACTTGCGAGGAAAGTGATATAATGTCACTTGGAGGTACAGCAGGGAAGAGATATTTTTCCATGTTTTGAATTTTGAACTATAGGAAATCGTTTTGTCAGATCAAAACAATTGATGTGCACAAGGTCTCAGAAAGTAAAACATTACAATTCATGTATCTTTCGAACTGCCATGCAACAGAGAAACTGCTGAAAATAGTCCTCTTGTAAATGTTCTCAGACTCCAAGATAAAAAGCTTAGTAAAAAAAATAAGATAAATAGACAAATTAACAATAAAAGGCTTTAATTATATAGTTTGTAATATATGCATATACACGAACACAATGAAAGGCAATTTAATTTTTTGCCTGTCACATACTTATAATCATACCATGTAGGCATCATTATTTATTTTATCAATTAGGAGAGCAACGATCATTCTTTATTCTCTTAAATATATTTTACACACCTACAAGGCACCAGTACCAGGTTGGATTCTGGAAATTATGTGCTGAATAAGACAGACATGGTCTCTGACCTCCTAGGCAGTTCTGGTACTTTAACTATTAAGGACAGGAAAATTTTCCTTTTTTAGAATGATACATACAGCACTCAATAGCTACTTTCCCAGCTCAGTAAAATAGTAAACATTCAAATATGAAATAAAAACAGCTGGAGCAGATGGCTACAATTTAACTTTACATGAAAAAAATCGTCAGATACAGATTCCTACTCTGCACACACTAGTGACTCCTGTTCAGGAGGCTCAGTGCGTAAGGACAGAGTGGAAGACAGTCCCCTCTTCCTCAGGTCTCTGTCTCCTTCCTGTCGGTGCACACCTTCTCAGCCCTGAAAGGGAAAACACAGGAGTACTTTTAAAAAGGTGCCATAATTTAGGATTGGATTAAATAAGTTTGGGGCATGTAAGCTATTAGTGTGACATGTGCTCTATTTTTAGAGAGTCTAGAGCCATGTTGCTTAAAACTTGTGAGAACATGATTGCATGATCTGTATTAGGATCATTAGTATACTTGATCTTTTTTTAGTTTAACACACCATTATAAACCTCTACAAACTAGCTAACCATACTTTGGTGAAAGATTTTCACAGGGAATAGTCTTCATGATCTTCAAAAAAGGCAGCAGCAGCCTGACCAGGTTTCACAGTGAATAGAGCATTGGCCTGGGATGCTGAGTACTCAGGTTCAAACCCTTAGGTTACCAGCTTGAGCCTGGGATCATAGGCATGACCCCAAGGTCACTGGCCAGGCCCAAGAAAGCTGACTTGAGCAAGAGGTGATTGACTCAGCTAGAGCCGCCCCCCACACCAGCCCCAATCAAGACACATATGAGAAAGCAATCAACGAACAACTAAGGAGCCGCAACAAGTTGATGCTTCTCACCTCTCTCCCTTCCAGCCGCCTCTCTCTCTCTCTCTCTCTCTCTCTCTCTCTCTCTCTCTCTCTCTCTCTCACACACACACACACACACACACAAGGGAGAAGAGCGAGAAGTGCCTCCTTTGCACATGAGAGAATATCCTGCAAAAATAAGATCTCTCCCACTGGAGACAACCAGAGTCACGGGAGGGGAGTGGGCCCCAGTGAGCGAATTACCACAAGCCGTGAATGACTAACTGATGTACGTTTCATTCAAACCTGAGTAAATCACAGGAAGGAGGTATAAGTGAGGTCCATGGCCTGGGAAATACCTGGACTGCAAAGGTGGAAAAACAGCATAACCGCAAACAGAACATCAGAAACATGTTGAATAGCTAAACTGGTGTCATCACTGATAATTTGATCGAGTGAATTCCCATCTTTGCTTCCATGATTCCTTTTAACAATTATTGGACATAGACACACTTCTCTGGGTATGTACAAGTTTTACAAAGAGGAAGACTTCCGGAAAACAGTATATACTTTGCAAACCCAAGTTCCTCTGCTGAATGAGAGAGGTCATCTTCTAAGTGTTTTTTGGGAACCTTTAATTATACATAGAAAGGAAACAACCTCTCCTATACCCTTGCATTTTTTCTGGCTACCAGAATAGCAGAAATGGTTTGAAGCAACTGTAGGTAACTAACTTTACGTTAGAAAGAGTTTCAAACTGCCTCATAGTTTGCAAGACCACACACTTTCAAATGTCAAGCACACAAAATAGAAGTAATTCGTGAGTGCTGTACCTCCTGCGTTGAGATGGGGTTGGGGGTGGACATAAATATGCTAACATTGAGATTAACTGGTAGGAACATTTTACTGTTGAAAAGTCTAATATCCCCCAGAAACATTCCTGTCTTGCCCAGTTATCACATATATATTAGGCACCAAAATGTGTTATTTATTAGGACCATGTGGACTTTTGTGTATTTGAGGATTAAAATGTTAAGATGCCAATGCAATTCTCTTATGGCAATAGGCCACCACGTGGCATGTATCTCTTTTGGTTATTGGGAAATTAAGTCCTGTAAAGAGAAATGAAGACTAGATCATATATTTAATTATTTTTCAAAAAGCTAATCTGACTAAACAGTAAATTTTCATGAGTCTCATTCTTATTCCTTATCAAATTTTGACTGTTTGACAAAATAAGTTCTAAGGAACAATAATAAGCACATTGTTTTGATAAGTAGAAGCGATCTAAAACTAGGCCTGATGCAATACAGTGCAGAATGTCAAGATCTTTAAAAATTAGTTTTTATAAACAGAAAAGATGATACAGATTGTCTTTGGAATCACTTTTTAACTCTATCACTTAATGATCTTAAGGAGTTGATAATGATTTTAGATTCTTAAATATGTGACTGCAAATGAAGTTCTTTACATAAAGAAAAAGTTCACTAGGTTTACAATTCCTAAGTGATCCATTTTAAACCACAAATTGTGTAATCTTCTAGTTATCAGGTAAATTCCAGTAGTAGCAGCTGATGACCAATACAAAATCTTTCTAAATGAATAATTTTGAGTATCACCATCAATATTGTGGCTGATAAAGCAATTAGAGTAAATAAGATTATATTGCCTGATTAAGAGGCTTTCAAAAATCTAAATTTACTAGCTGTTGCTAAAATTCTTCTTCTGGGTGTTCTGCACACTTCTCCACTGCTACTTTCCTAGCAGCTACCTTCTCTTTCTTCTTTAATGTTCTTCATTCACTAAATATTTATGGAGCACCTACTCAGCACTAGGGCCAAAGCAGCTGAGACAAGCAAAGATTTTGTAGTCCAGGTTTAAATACCTTTGGGCCTTTTTAATCACCAGCTACTCATTCATACCATTTCTAATTTATCAAGGATAAATTCCTAATTCATCTTTTTTTAAATCCTATATTTAACTGATGAAACATAAAATCTCATTTTTTTTTTTTTTTTGTATTTTTCTTAAGTAAGAAGCGGGAGACAGAGAGACAGACTCCCACATGCACCCAACCGGGATCCACCTGGCATGACCACTAGGGGGCGATGCTCTGCCCATCTGGGGTGTTGCTCTGTTGCAACTGGAGCCATTCTAGCGCCTGAGGCAGAGGCTATGGAGCCATCCTCAGTGCCCTGGCCAACTTTGCTCCCATGGAGCCTTGGCTGTGGGAGGGGAAGAGAGAGAGAGAAAGGAGAGGAAGAAGGGTGGAGAAGCAGATAGGCACTTCTCCTGTGTGTCCTGGCTGGGAATTGAACCCAGGATTTCCACATGCCGGCTATCACTCTACCACTGAGCCAACTGTCCAGGGCCAATCTCATTTCTTAAAGCCAAGCCTAATAAATAATATCAGAGGCATGGCAAGTGTGACTTTTCAGCTTGTTAGTTTCTTCCTTACCCTATCCACCCAGGCCACAGGCAATTCTCATTTTTTTAACTCCCTTTTGAATTCACCTCATGTTATATGTTGACCATTTAAATATCTACTCAGTTAATTTTATATATATATATCAGACTCCATTTAACTGTTAATTTAAAGCAAATGTCTCAATGCCCTGATAAAAAGTAAATATTTGGTATATTAAATGGGTTTTTTATTTTGCACTAATTTCTGAATTTTTTACTTTTTTTTTTTTTTTACAGAGACAGATTTAGAGAGAGAGACAGATAAGGACAGACAGACATTCAGGGAGAGAGATGAGAAGCATGAAGCATCAATTGCAGCACCTTAGTTGTTCATTGATTGCTTTCTCATATGTGCCTTGACAGGGTGATGGTGGCAGGGTGGGCTCCAGCAGAGTGAATAACCACTTGCTCAAGCCAGTGACATTGGGTTCAAGCCAATGACCTTGGGTTTCAAATCAATGACCTTTGGGCTCAAGCCAGAAATCATGGGGTCATGTCTATGATCCCATGCTCAATTCAGCAACCCTGCACTCAAGCTGGTGAGCGTGTGCTCCAGCCAGTGACCTCGGGGTTTCAAACCTGGGTCCTCCACGTTTCAGTCTGATGCTCTATTCACTGCATCACCTCCTGGTCAGGCTGAATTTTTTTTACTTTTTAGGTAGATGTTTTAATATTCTAAGAATATAGTTCCTATATTTCTGGATTTCAAAACTAATAAAACTTCTCCCAAAACTACAGAGATCTACAGAAAACCACCACCAAAAAGAGGTTTAAAGCAATCTTTCACCACCATTATGTAATAAAAGGATGAACTTCATATTTAAAAGTAAGAAATGACATAATCCCAGTGTAAAAGATAGTCCTAACTTAAAATGGATCCATTTAATAGTGAAAATTTTACTGTGTTGTTCTCATATTTCTTTTTCACCATAGATGGCTCAAAATGTAACTATGATTCTGTACTTAGGTTCCACTGGAATATAGATAAACCCCACATCTAGACGGACCAATTACTTAGGAATTGCATTTGAAAAGTATTTGTGAAAAATTTGCTACCCTTGTTCTGGATAAAATAAGCTATTATTAGGCTTAGCTGACCAAAATAAGTTCTTAAGACTTAACAAAAAAATCTACCTCTGTGTCTAGGTGAGGTTTTAATAAAGCCACTTTAGAAATTAGGGAATCTATGCGATTCTGAAAAAAGCAACTTCTAAGAGCTTCCAACACTTCTTAGGATAAGCCATTTTGGGGTTTTTCAACTGTATTGGAGAACTTTGAAGATCTGTTGCAGTTGTACCTAAGACCTGAAGATCGGTCTGTAGGGGAGTAAAATTTTTGTTACCTTTTCAATAATTTGATTCACATGTACTCTCAAAAATGACACCCAGATGTAGAAACCACAAGTTTTCGTAAACATTCTCAAGGGAAACAGACAATATAGCTTTTCTATTAAAAATGAAAAAAAAATTGACAGACTACTCCAAAGCTGGGTTTCGGCTCCTCCCCTGTGTGAATGGGACACAGTCCCTGCAGGGGAATTCTCATTCCAACCTTATGTGAAAAGAGAGCAGTGATGCCTCCCAGTCTGAAATTATGCCATTGCCAGAAATCTATACAACAGAGTAAAGATAAAAATGAATTCTTCCCTTATTTGAATCATTTCTGATTTTTCTTTCAAATATAAAGTTTTAACTCCTACTTCTCCAAAAATAAAATTTATTTGCAATAAAAATGAAGTAATTTGGCCCTGGCCGGTTGGCTCAGTGGTAGAGCGTCGGTCTGGCGTGCGGGAGTCCTGGGTTTGATTCCTGGCCAGGGCACACAGGAGAAGCGCCCATCTGCTTCTCCACCCCTCCCCCTCTCCTTCCTCTCTGTCTCTCTCTTCCCCTCCCAAAGCCGAGGTTCCACTGGAGCAAAGATGGCCCAGGCGCTGGGGATGGCTCCTCGGCCTCTGCCCCAGGCACTAAAGTGGCTCTGGTCGCAACAGAGCTACGCCCTGGAGGGGCAGAGCATCGCCCACTGATGGGCAGAGCGTCACCTCCTGGTGGGCGTGCCGGGTGGATCCCGCTCAGGCGCATGCGGGAGTCTGACTGTCACTCCCCATTTCCGGCTTCAGAAAAATACAGAAAAAAAAAAAAAAATGAAGTAATTTGATCTTATCATGTAGAATGAATTTAAGAGAATTCATTAGTTATCAGAGTTAGAGTCTATAGGCTAATAATTCTTACTTAGAAAAATAAGGAACAATTTAATGATGTAGTGCTATATCAAAAATGAATACCTACAATTATGTCATTTAAAAATACGTGTTTTTATCGACATTTCCTTTTTCATTATGAAAGCTTTCTTAAAAGTGGTAAGTGGATTATTTTGTATCAACATATGTATATGCCCATTAAGATATATGTTATGAAATGCTTCATCAAACAAACTAAATTCCATCTTTGCTGTGTTTTCCAATTATATGTCAGAAGTTTGACATCATGTAATGTATTCTGAACCTCTGTTGCTGATAGTAAAACAAAAATATAGAAAATATTTGGCAATTATGATAAAAGGAGTTTATACTAATAATTTGTATCATGTATGATAAAAGTGTATGATAAAAGGAGTTAATACTAATAATTTGTATCATGTATGATAACACTGGGGAATAAGTTTTTTTATTTTCTGTTGCATGAGGTGTTAGAACTGTTTCTATATATTTCTGCATCACTGATTCCAAATCTGAAATCTGTTTTTTGGTGCATGCTCTAGTTTTTATGCAATTTTAATATCTTTTTGTTACAGTTAATGGCATGCATTGGTTTTTAAATTGGAGTTAAAGGGCAATGACTCTTGGATTGAACATAACCACAAGGCAATTAATGTTTTACAAACATCACTTTTACATAACTGTAGTTGTTTTTAAATGTAAAAAATTATTATCTGATAAAAACACCCTCTTATTTTAAGATTGAATCATGGCTTCTTTGAGTAACATAAATGTAAGAATAGTCCTAACACCTTCTGTTATATATGTGGCTGTTACACACTTCAACGTCAAAGGTACAATATTTCATCATTTGTGACATGTGCATATATTGCTTATTTTCTCCTTGGCGATCAAGACAAGAATTGGGCTTCTCATATTGTGTGTCATAATTATGAGGAAATGCTTCGTGACTGGACAAAAGGAAAACGCAAAGGAATGCCTCTTGGTATTTCCATGGTTTGGCGTGAAACTAAGGACCACAGCAGTGACTGTTATTTCTGTCTGATCCATACAAAGGGCATTGGCAAGAAAAAATGGCATATGATCGCATATCCTAATATTCCTTCAGCAATATGACCTATCCTACACTCTGAGACACTCCCGGTTCCAGTTTTCAATGGTCTTATTTCTTGTAAGGATGAAGAAAGTGAACATGGTGATAAAGTGTATTTTGATAAGATGTATAAGGAAATGGTTGGAGAATCTGAAGGGTCTCCTTCTGATGCCAAGCAGTCATTAACCCCTCAACAGTTTAGCCAACCCCTATTGAATGACTTGGTAAGAGATTTGGGCCTATCAAAGAAAGCAGCTGAGTTATTAGCCTTTAGGCTTCAAGAAAAGAATGTACTTCACCGGTCAGCTAAAGTATCCCATTTCAGGAAGCGTGAACAAATTTTTGTGGACTTTTTTTCCGAAGACAAACACTTTGTTTACTGTCATGGTATCAGTGGTCTTCTCAGCCAGCTAGGTGTTACCACTTACAGTCCAACAGAATGGCGGCTATTTCTTGACAGCTCTAAATGGAGTCTGAAATGTGTTCTCCTATACAATGGTAATGTTTATGCAGCGATTCCAATTGGTTATTCAACTCATCTGTGAGAAGATTATAATGACATAAAAATTGTCCCCAACTTACTGAAGTATGAGGAGCATAACTGGATCGTTTGTGTAAATCTTAAAATGGTAAATTTCTTGCTAGGGCAACAGAGAGGTTTCACGAAGTATCCTTGCTTTCTGTGTTTGTGGGACAGCCAAGCTCAGGAGAAACACTAGACACAGAAGGAGTGGCTGAAACGTGAAGCTATGGAAGTAGGGATGCAAAATATTGTGAATGAACCTGTAGTTAATCGAGACAGGATCATTTTTCCCCCACTTCACATCAAAATTGGCTTAATGAAGCAAGTTTGTTCAGGCTTTGAATAGAGAAAGTGAATGCTTTCAACATATTATTTCTGCTTTTCCTGCTTTGTCTTTCGAGAAGATAAAAGCAGGTGTATTTGATGGACCTCAAATTTAAACCTTTATATGTGACAAAGAATTTGCCAGGAAGATGAATAAGGAGGAGAAAGCAGCATGGCAGACTTTTGTGGCAGTTACAAAGAACTTCCTTGTCAACAAAAAAGCAGAAAACTATGAACTTCTGGTTCAAAGGATGCTGTTGGCTTTCTGCGACATTGGATGTAACAGGAGCGTTAAGATTCATTTCCTGAACAATCACTTTGATAACTTTCCCAAAAATCTTGGAGCTGATAGTGATAAGCAGCCTACTGCTGGAGCATCAAACGAGATTGTCCTCAACAAGTACACAATCGCAAAGCTAAAAACGCAAATTTTTGCCTGAATAGAATTTAAATAAGTTTTGCACAAATTTTATGATTAAAATAAGTGTTTTAATATGTTCATTTTTAAATTGTAGGCAAATTCTGATGCAATCATATTTTTAGTGTATTGGTATATTTGCTGCATTATATAAATTATTATATTTTCACAAAGATGATGCCCAAGAAGACATTTTACTTTATTATGTTTAACTAAATGTTGAAAATTTTACAATAAGATGAAAACCTAAAATCTTTAATTGCAAAAAAAACTGTAGCTTACATAGAAAAAACTAATGTCAGATTTGAGATCAGCACACTCGAATTAGGTAAGAACAAGTGTTTTTTGTTTGTTTGTTTTTTGCTTTTTTTTAATTTAATGCAGTGACATTGATAAATCAGGGTACACATGTTGAGAGAAAACATCTCCAGATTATTTTGACATTTGATTGTACTGTATACCCCTCCCCCAAAGTCAAATTGTCTTCTTTCACCTTCTATCTGGTTTTCTTTGTGCCCCTCCCCTCCCCAAACCCCTCTCTCCTTCCTTGCCACATCCCCCCTCCCCCCACCCCCTCACCCCCATTGCCATCACATTCTTGTTCATGTCTCTGAGTCTCATTTTTATGTCCCATCTATGTATGGATTCATATAGTTCTTAGTTTTTTTCTGATTTACTTATTTCACTCAGTATAATGTTATCAAGGTCTATCCATGTTATTGTAAATGATCCGATGTCATCATTTCTTATGGCTGAGTAGTATTCCATAGTATATATGTACCAAAGCTTTTTTATCCACTCATCCTCTGACGGACACTTGGGCTGTTTCCAGATCTTCACTATTGTGAACAATGCTGCCAAAAACATGGGGGTGCATTTCTCCTTTTGGAGCCATTCTATGATGTTCTTGGGGTATATTCCTAAAAGTGGGATAGCTGGGTCAAAAGGCAGTTCGATTTTTAGTTTTTTGAGGAATCTCCATACTGTTTTCCACAGTGGCTGCACCAGTCTGCATTCTCACCAGCAGTGCAGGAGGGTTCCCTTTTCTCCACATTCTCGCCAGCACTTATTCTGTGTTGTTTTGTTGATGAGCGCCATTCTGGCTGGTGTGAGGTGATATCTCATTGTGGTTTTAATTTGCATTTCTCTAATGATTAGTGATGTTGAGCATTTTTTCATATGCCTATTGGCCATCTGTATGTCCTTTTTGGAGTAGTGTCTATTCATTTCTTTTGCCCATTTTTGGATTGGATTGTTTGTCTTCCTGGTGTTGAGATTTACAAGTTCTTTATAAATTTTGGTTATTAACCCCTTATCAGACATATTATCAAATATGTTCTCCCATTGTGTAGTTGTCTTTTTATTCTGTTCTTGTTGTCTTTAGCTGTGCCAAAGCTTTTTAGTTTGATATAGTCCCATTTGTTTATCCTGTCTTTTATTTCACTTCCCCGTGGAAATAAATCAGCAAATATATTGCTCCGAGAGATGTCGGAGAGCTTATTGCCTATGTTTCCTTCTAAGATGCTTATGGTTTCATGGCCTACATTTAAGTCTTTTATCCATTTTGAGTTTATTTTTGTGAGTGGTGTAAGCTGATGATCTAGTTTCATTTTTTTTGCAAGTAGCTGTCCAATTTTCCCAACACCATTTGTTAAAGAGGCTGTCTTTACTCCATTGTATTTCCTTGCCTCCTTTGTCAAATATCAGTTGTCCATAGAACTGTGAGTTTATTTCTGGGTTCTCTGTTCTGTTCCATTGATCTATATACCTGTTCTTATGCCAGTACCAGGCTGTTTTGAGTACAATGGCCTTGTAGTATAACTTGATATCAGGAAGTGTGATATCTCCCACTTTAAAGAACAAGTGTTTTTGTGGATGCAACAAAAATTTTGTTCCCCAGAGAGTTTGAGAAACAATGAGCCTTCTTCTGTTATTACTCACATATAATAAATATATATTTATTATATTATACTATTATTATATTTTAGTAAATATATATTTTGATTTACTGGATTCTAAGTTCTTATGAGATATTTTATTTATTTATTTATTTATTTATTTATTTTTATCAGGAGAGAGATAGAGGCAGGTACAGACAGATAAGAAGAGAGAGAGATGACAAGCATCAATTTCTTGTTGTGGCACTTCCGTTGTTCATTGACTGCTTTCCTATATGTGCCTTGACAGGGGGAGGGGGCGGGGGCAGGGGCCCTACAGCTGTGTCAGTGACTTTGGGCTCAAGCCAATGACCATGGGGTCATGTCTATGATCCCACGATCAAGCTGGTGAATCCGCAGTCAAGCCTGAGACCTTGGAGTTTGAACCTGGCTCCTCCGCATCTCAGTCTGATGCTCTATCCACTGCGCCACTGCCTGGTGAGGCCAAGTATTTTTTTATTTTTAAATGTTATGTTAATATTTTATGGTTTTATATTGTTATTTTTAAATTATTAGATATTTCCGTTTTAATTTTTAATATAGTAAATAACAAAAGCCTTTGAGATCCTCAACAATTTTAAGAGTATAGAGAGATCCCGTTAGCAAAATGTTTGAAAGCTAATGAACAGAATGAACAGTGGTTGTCTCTGAAATCACTGAAACTTCAGAGCATGTAAACACCCTGAATGTTTGCTGGACTCATAACTATAATTTTACCTCTGGCTGAAATACCATGAGTTTCTCTTAAGAAAGAATAGTACTAGAGGAGATAGCCCAGAATGTATAGTACAGGCCCTGGCCAGTTGGCTTAGTGGTAAAACGTCAGCCTGGCGTGCAGAGGTCCCAGGTTCTCCCGGCACACAGTAGAAGCGCCCATCTGCTTCTCCACCCTCCCCCTCTCCTTCCTCTCTGTCTCTCTCTTCCCCTCCCGCAGCCGAGGCTCCATTGGAGCAAAGATGTCCCGGGTGCTGGGGATGGCTTCTTGGCCACTGCCCCAGGCGCTAGAGTGGCTCTGGTCACAACAGAGCGATGCCTTGGAGGGGCAGAGCATCGCCCACTGGTGAGCAGAACGTCGCCCCCTGGTGGACGTGCCGGGTGGATCCTGGTCGAGTGCATGCGGGAGTCTGTCTGACTGTCTCTCCCCGTTTCCAGATTCAGAAAAATACAAAAAAAAAAAAAAAAGAAAAGAATGTATGGTACAAAAATTTTTTTCATTAAAAAATGATATATAATAAATACAGCAGTTGCAGCAGAAGATTGAAAACCACCTAAATTTTTGGTTTATTGTTATTGTTGTTAGTGTTTGGTCCTCAGATGCAAAGACTACAGGTTGATTTCACTGTGGTCTTAATTTATCAGCATGTTGTCATCTTAGGTCCATGCAATATCCCTTTACTTCATTCTATTTTGCTCTTTCTTCATATTTCACTATTGTTTTCCCCCTGTAAGTACCCACCCATTTTAAAGGTATTGGTATGTATCTTTAAACGTGTAGTATTATAAAGTACGTATAGTTTTTTTGTAAAGAATTATATGTGTTCTATTTAAATAGTATTTGTGCTATAACTCTCATCTTTTTTATGATTATGCTTTGTATATTTCTCCATGTTCAGTTAGTTCATTGCTTCTTACTGCTTCATAGCATTTCACAGTATGCATCTACCATATTTTACTTATTAATTACATTTACTTATTGAATAATATTGGACACTTCAGATGTATCTAACTCTGTACTTCCATTAGGGATAACAAAACATCCATGAATCTGTCCCCAATCAAATTTCTGCAAGTTCTCTGAAAAAATATAACCGTGAGTGGGATTGCTATGTATATGATGACTTTCCAGAGTGATTGTACAATTTATACCCCCACCAGCAGTGCAAAAATTTCCACTCTCCCTGTCCTCTCCTATACTTTGTATTAGCCACCTTTCTAATTGCTACCATTCAAACACTTGTAAAGTAATATTTCATTGTTGCTTTAATTTGTATTTCACCTCTTAATAATGAACTTTACCAAATCTTCATATATTTGTTCAAATCTAACCTTTTATGAAATTTATGAACGTTTCTCTTGGGTTTCCTAAGTTTTCTTGTTGCTTTAAAGAGTATTTGCATATTTTGGATATTATCTCTTGCTGGTTTTAAACATTGCAAAGATAGAGTGTGGGCAAAAATAAAGTAGGTTTACAGTTGTGAGTACATGGGTTTATTTCTGTATTATTTATTTATTATGTTATTTTCCATATAAACAACTGTAAACCTACTTTTGCTCACCCCTACATTTTTTCCTATCTAGCACAATGATTTCTTTTTTTTTTTTTTTTTTGTATTTTTCTGAAGCTGGAAACGGGGAGAGACAGTCAGACAGACTCCCGCATGCGCCCGACCGGGGATCCCGGCACGCCCACCAGGGGCGACGCTCTGCTGCACCACAGCCACTCTAGCGCCTGGGGCAGAGGCCAAGGAGCCATCCCCAGCGCCCGGGCCATCTTTGCTCCAATGGAGCCTCCGCTGCTGCGGGAGGGGAAGAGAGAGACAGAGAGGAGGGAGGGGGGGTGGAGAAGCAAATGGGCGCATCTCCTATGTGCCCTGGCCGGGAATCGAACCCGGGTCCCCCGCACGCCAGGCTGATGCTCTACCGCTGAGCCAACCGGCCAGGGCCTACAATGATTTCTTAATTTCATATACTACCCTGAACAAAAATTTTAGCCCTAGCCAGATAGCTCTGTTGCTTAAAGCATTGTTCTGAAGTGCAGAGGTTGCTAGTTTAGTCCTGGGTCAGGACACATACAGGAACAGATCTATGTTCCTCTCTCTCTCTCCCTTTCTCTCTCACTAAAATCAATAAATTAAAATTTTTTTAATTTTAATTTTGGTGTAACTAATTCCAACCACTCTTTTTTTATTTATAGTTAGTGCTTTTGAGATTCTGTTTTTAAAAACTTTCCCTACACCTTGGTCACAAAGATTCTATTTCATATTTTCTTCTCTATATAGAGGTATCACTTACATTTAGGTCTTTAATTTATTTGCTTAAGTTAGAGGTTTTTATTTTTCTCCACATAATGAGATAGTTATTTTAACATCAATTTGCTGTTTTTTTAAGTGCTTTTTTTTAATACAGACCTCTATCATAAAACAAGTCCTTACATATAAATTGAGAGCTATTTCTTAGCTCCCAATTGTTTCCTTCATCTATTTATCATCAGTGGCATCATCACAATTTATAGTATGTCTTAATATCTGATGAATGAGAGTGACTAGTATTTGGCTAATCTTTTTCTAGGTACTTTTTTTTTTTTACAAATTTTGGGACCTTTTGACACTCATTTAAATTTTAAATTTTGTTGTGTTTCTCAAAAATGCAATTAAAAATTTCATTAGAATTTCTTTTACTTTATATGTGAAATGAATTAATAACTTTACTAGGATAAATCATACCAACTGTGAACACAGTATATCTCTCCATTATTCAAATCTTATTTTATATACTTTTCTATTTTTCCACCAAAAAATGAGAATTTATATTTCTTAAAATAATGTATTATTTTTATTATAAGAATAATTTGTCTAAAAGGAGTGCTTTAATGCAGTGGTCCCCAACCTTTTTTGGGCCACGGACCGGTTTAATGTCAGAAAATATTTTCATGGACTGGACTTTAGGGTGGGACGGATAAATGTATCACGTGACCAAGACAAGCGTCAAGAGTGAGTCTTAGACGGATACAACAGAGGAAATCTGGTCATTTTTTAAAAATAAAACATCATTCAGACTTAAATATAAATAAAACAGAAATAATGTAAGTTATTTATTCTTTCTCTGCAGACTGGTACCAAATGGCCCACGGACCAGTACCGGTCCCCAGCCCCGGGGTTGGGGACCACTGTTTTAATGAGTTGATTTATATATTTCTATTAATCTTGCTAAACTTTTATTAGCACTCATAGTGTGTTCATTCAATTGGATTTTTTGTATAGACAATCATATCACTTGCTAATAATGATTTTTATCTCCTCCAGTCCGAATATGCCTTATGCCTTTTTCCTGGCTTAAAAGATATGACCTCTTTCTGAGTTCCAGAAATTGCTCCCTCTCATTCCGTTGGGCCTAAGGATATTAACAACCCCTGTTGTTGCTACTGGGATACTACACTAATCTTTGCAGTTTCCCAACACCTTGTCCACAGTTTGTAAATATTAATAGTCCCTTTATTAAACCTTTCTTGATTATCTTACTTTGAATGTGCCATCTGTTTCCTTTTGGGATTTTTCTGGGATGTGGCCTTATATACTTGTGTAGAGAAAATCTATCCTCCCCATCCCTCCAGATTAACAAATAGTGATACTGTAGTTTGATGTGTATCCCTCCAAACACAGAACATATTTATGAGATATGTGACACAAAAAATGTGGATAAAACAAAACTATATTTTTTAAAAAAGAACTTCTTTTTTAAAAAAAAATGATCATTTCTGGTTGCTATTAACTTCTCCTTATTTTTTTTTCTTTTTTCTTTTGACAGAGACAGAGGGAGAATCAGAGAGAGGGACAGACAGGGACAGATAGGAGAGAAGAGAGATGAGAAGCATCAATTCTTCCTTGCAGCATCTTAGTTCTTCATTGATTGCTTGTTCATTGATTGCTTTCTCATATGTGCCTTGATTGGGGGGCTACAGCAGAGCGAGTGACCCTTTGCTCAAGCCAGTGACCTTGGGCTCAAGCCAGAGACCCCGCACTCAAGCGGATGAGCCCGTGCTCAAGCTGGATAAGCCTGCTCTCAAGCTGGTAACCTCGCAGTTTCAAACCTAGGTCCTCTGCCTCCCAGTCCGAAGCTCTATCCTCTGTGCCATTGCCTGGTCAGGCAACCTCGCCTTATTTTTAAAATTCTTTATTTTTTTAATCTCTGTACCTCTTCATAATTCTGGTGCTCCTTTAATCTTTTCATTGACTGTATCTCTGTCCCCTCTCGTGGGTTTATCTTTCTAGGTTTGAGTGCCCAGGTTCTGTCCATAATTCTCTTCTCTCACCATCCTCTCTCTCTCTCTTTGAGACCTGTTCCTTCAGGAACTAAAATTATCATTGCAATGCAAATAATTCCAAAATTTGTCTTCAGCCCTGACCTCTCTCCCAAGTTCCTCCATTTTCATTACTTTCTGATGGCTATCCCCAACCTGAGTGTACTAACAGCAATTCAAGTCCAACAGGATCAAAAACAAATCTATATCTTTCCCACGACACCAGTTCTTCGATCTGAGTCTCCTCTCTCCTTTCCTAATAACCCCAGTCTTCTTGTCTTCCCAGGTCAAGATTTTGGTGTCATACTTGATTCCTATTCATTACTTCTATTTAGAACAAGCTTTAGCAGCTTGGATAGCTATAGCATCCATCCAGTATGAATGCTACCACAGCCAAAAATATCCAGTAGGATATTTTTATCCCAGACTCTCACGACCCTCTCAACTCAGCTCCCACTGCTAGTTTTTCTTCCTGTTGCACCTAGCCTCCAATAGACTGATAGCCTAAATTTCCTAAAAAAAAAAAAAAAAAAACTTCTATTTTCTGAATTAAAAGATAAAGGAATACCCAGTATTCACTCAATTTAAGTCTAAACTTCATGGTTGGTTTCCACATGTCTCTGTTATATGACCTTAACCTACACAAGGCTTTATCCTAATACTTCCACCATGCTGCAGTCATGGAGCCCTGGCATGTGCTGTTTTCTCTGCTTATGAAGTATTCCTCACATCTCTGCTGGATTAAATTTTTCAAAGTGCAACTCAAACCCTACTTCTTTAATGTGCCTCCCTTGGGACAGTAATCATATTCTGCTTTACTTTATATTACATGTGTACTGTCATCTTGTTCACCAAATTAAAAGTTCCCTTAAGGCAGGGACTCTGTTTTATCTATTATTTTTACATTTTACATTTTTATTGATTAAATGTATTGGGGTGACATTGGTTGATAAGATTATATAGGTTTCACATGTACAGTTCTATAATACATGATCTGTATACTGCATTGTGTGCCCACTATCCAAAGTCAAATCATGTTCCATCACCATATGTTTGACCTTCTTTACCTTTTACTACCCCCATCCCCTTTCCCTCTGGCAACCACCATGCTGTTGTTTGTGCTTATGAGTTTTTGTTTGTCTGTTTATTTGTTTAGGTGAGAGGAGGGAGATAACGAGGCAGACTCCGCATGCATCCCAACCGGGATCCACTCAGTAACTCCCATCTGGGACCAATGCTCGAATCAACCAAGCTATCCTCAGTGCCTGAGGCCAATGCTCAAACCAATTCACCTCTAGCTGAAAGAAGGGAAGAGAAAGAGAAGGGAGAGAGGGAGAGGAAGAGAAGCAGATAGTCGCTTCTCATGTGTGCCCTGACCAGGAATTTAACCTGGGACATCTGCACACTGGGTCGTTACTCTATCCACTAAGGCAACTGGCCAGGGCCTGTTTGTTATTCTTGTTTGTTTATTTATTGTTTTCAGTTGTATATCCCACATATGAGTGGAAGCATATGGTTCTTGACTTTTTCTATCTGATTTATTTTGCTCAGCATGATATTCTCAAGATTCATCCATGTTGTCATAAATGACAATATTTCATCTTTTCTTATGGCTGAGTAGTATTCCATTGTATATATGTACCACATCTTCTTTATCCAATCATCTATTGAAAGACACTTTGGTTGTTTCCATGTCTTGGCCACCATGAGTAATGCTGCAATGAACATTTGCAGATAAATGTTTTCGAATTTTTCAGGCAGACACCCAGAAGAGGGGTTGCTGGGTCAGATGGTCACTGTTTCCCATAGTGACTGTACCAATTTACATGTGAGTTCCTTTTCCTCTGCAACCTCTAGAACACTTATTATTTTCCCTGTTGATAACAGCCATTCTAACAGGTGTAAGGTGGTATTTCATTATAGTTTTGTTTGCATTTCCCTAATAGCTAGTGAAGATGAGCATCTTTTCATGTATCTGTTGGCCATTTGTATGTCTTCTTGGGAGAATTATCTGTTTAGGGCCTCTGACCATTTTTTATTTATTGATTGGAGAGAAGAGAGAGAGAGAGAGAGAAAGAACATTGGATCTGTTCCTAAATGTGCCCTGACTGGGAATCGAACTGGCAACCTCTGCACTTGGGGACAATACTCTAACCAACCAACCTATCCAGCCAGGGCTTGACCATTTTTCAGTTGGATTGTTTGTCATTTGATGTTGAGCTGTATGAGTTCTTTATATATTTTGGATATTAAACCCTTGTTGGAGCTGTTGTTTGCAAATGTCTTCTCCATTCAGTTGTTTGCCTTTTAATGAATTTTGTGGTGGTTTTTGTTGTTGTTGTTCTTATTGTTCTTTTTTTGTTTGCTTGCTTGTTTGTTTTGCTGTGCAGAAGCTTTTTTTTATACAGTCTCATTCATTTATTTTTGCCTTTACTTCCCTTGCTTTTGGGGTCCAATTTATAAAATCCTCTCCAAGACCAAGATCCATGAGTTTAGTACCTATGTTTTCTTCTATGTAATTTATTGTTTCAGGTCTTTTATTTAGGGCATTGGTCTATTTTGAGATAATTTTTATATATAGGGACAAACAAGAAGGTTTGATACCTACCCTTCTCAAACTCTTCCAAAAAATTGAAAAAGAGGCAATACTTTCATTTTTATTTTCCTCACAATTCCTACATAATCCTTTCTACAAAATTGGTAGTCAGTAAATGTGCACTGAATAAATAACCAGCGAAAATATTAGAAAGAAAGAATCAAGTTTTCTTTCTTTTTTTTTTTTTTTTTTTTTTTTTGTTTGTTTGTTTTTTTTTCATTTTTCTGAAGCTGGAAACAGGGAGAGACAGTCAGACAGACTCCCGCATGCGCCCGACCGGGATCCACCCGGCACGCCCACCAGGGGCGACGCTCTGCCCACCAGGGGGCGATGCTCTGCCCATCCTGGGCGTCGCCATGTTGCGACCAGAGCCACTCTAGCGCCTGGGGCAGAGGCCACAGAGCCATCCCCAGCGCCTGGGCCATCTTTGCTCCAATGGAGCCTTGGCTGCGGGAGGGGAAGAGAGAGACAGAGAGGAAGGCGCGGTGGAGGGGTGGAGAAGCATATGTGCGCTTCTCCTGTGTGCCCTGGCCGGGAATCGAACCCGGGTCCTCCGCACGCTAGGCCGACGCTCAACCGCTGAGCCAACCGGCCAGGGCCTTTTTTTTTTTTTTGACAGAGACAGAGAATCAGAGAGAGGGACAGGTAGGAACAGACAGACAAGAAGGGAGAGAGATGAAAGCATAAATTCTTCATAGCGGCTCCTTAGTTGTTCATTGATTGGGATCTCATATGTGCCTTGACCGTGGGGCTACAGCAGAGCAAGTGACCCCTTATTCAACCAGAAACCTTGGGCTCAAGCCAGTGACCTTGGGCTTCAAGCTAGCAACCTTTGGACTCAAGCCAGTGACCATGAGTCATGTCTATGATCCCATACTCAAGCCAGCAACCCCACACTCAAGCCAGTGACCTCAGAGTTTCAAACCTGGGTCCTCTACATCCCAGTCCAATGCTCTATCCACTGTTCTACCACCTGGTCAGGCAAGAGTCAAGTTTTTTTAATGAAAATTTATAAATCATTTGCTTTTTGTTTTTTAATAGTTTTTCTTTCTTTTTGAATGTATGCATACCTATATTTTATAACAGTTGTTTATTTTACACCTTTAAAAGATTGTAAATCCTACAGAAATCCAATATAAGGTATGATTGATTGCAACATAACTCATAATTGTTGTATGGTGTTTAATCACAAGTAAGTGTGACTTTGGCACAAGCCAATTTTTCTTTAGAAAAATGGTAGAATAAAAAACTTTCACTCTATTGGGCCTTTAATTAAAATATCCTTTGTGATTATTTTCTCTTTAACAACACTACTATCCAAATTTACCCAAATGGAATTGTCTTAATTGTATTTTTGTAGATAATCAGTGCAAACAAAAAAATAAATATGGTACCTCTGTCAGAAGTTGAATGTGTTAAGTGACCAGGTCATCTTAAAAGCTAAACTATATATGTAGTGTTATATAGTATATAAAATAAAAGAATAACCTGTTTCAAAGATGGAATGACACAGGTGACAATAGATCTGTTTACTATTTCAGTATAAAAAAAAGATTTAACACCTTTCTTCTTTCCTTTTCCCTTTTCTTCCTTCCTTCTCTCCTTCCTTTCTTCCTAAGCCTATCCCATGTGTCAATCAGGCATTGGGGATATCAAGCAGAATAAAGACTTAACCCCTTCTTTAAAGGAGAGTCAGCATTACAAGCAAATGATAGGAAAATAACTTAAGTGGAAAGTTTGTGCCAGCTATAACAGTAGCACCAGAAAAGAAAATAAGATTATACAAATACTATAGTTTTATCCTAGAGAACTTTTGCTAATCTGGTTTTCTGTAGCTTACTATAAAATATTACACACCAGACAGAACCAGAAAAAAAAGAGAACATGTTATATAAGACTTAAGTATTTGAGTAATTTTATAATGGCTACACTGCTTAGAAAACTAATTCATTTTGGCCACATGGTGAGATCACTGGTTCAACGCTGAAGAAAAAGCATGCAGTATTGCAGGGCCTGAAAAAATATATATGATTGCATTTAAAAGAAAGTGCTAGTCATTATTATTTTCTGTAGTCAAAAGGGAAAATGTTTGTTTACTTAAGATTTTAATAGCATAACTTAGAATTCTTATCTCTGAGCTAAATAGAACATTTTAACTGCAAGCAAAGCCACAAAGCATTATTTCTCAAAACACACATTTAATTAGTTGCTTATTTACTTAGCTCTATCTTCACTAGACTGTAAGCTTCTTCTAGGACAAAGACTATTTCCTGTTCATCTTTACATTTGATGCCTAAACACAATTCCTGGCAAATAGCAGCAATAGATACTTGTTTTTTAAAATATAAATATAGACCTTTAGATCATTACTAGCTCTCAATATTTGAATTATATAGCCTGACTGGTGGTGGCACAGTGGATAGAGCATAGACCTGGAATGCTGAGGTCCCAGGTTTGAAGCCTCAAGGCCACCTGCTTGAGCATGGGCTCACCAGCTTGAGCACGGTTCTTCAGTTTGAGCATGGGATAATCAAAATGATCCCATGGTCTCTGCCTTGAGCACAAGGTCGCTGGCTTGAGCAAAAGGTAACTGGCTCAGCATGAGCCCCACCCCACCCTCTCTGTCAAGGCACATATGAGAAGCAATCAATGAACAACTAATATGAGGCAACTATAAGTTGAAGCTTCTCATCTGTCTCCCTTCTTGTTTGTCTGTCTGTCTCTCTTACACACACACACACACACACACACACACACACACAAAGAATTATCTAATACTCCTCATACACCTTTTCTTATCCTCTTTCCACTAATAAAAACAATAACAGGAGAGATTTCTGGACAGCCTAATATATAGTGTATGGGTGTTTCAACAAACTAAAGCCTCATGACTTACCAGGGAACATTAATTCTAAGAGACGGGGTTGGAGAGAGAGAGAAGAAACCTTCTTATTTATATTTGAACTCAAAATTGCATACTTTCTAAAAATATTCCTGTTGTTGGATATCTATGAGATGCCTTGAGCAAATAGAAAGCTGCAAACATGGCCCTAAACTTCACTTAAAATGATTGCACTTATTATTTTTATTTTTCACCTCACTTTTACTGTAGTTGCTGTGAATGGCTTGAAACATGCAAAATATGCTAAGCAAGAAACTCAGCCTGTACCTGAAGAGTTAGCAGTTGAAAGGCACAAAGAGGTACAATGGATTTAAAAACCTCTTGAAGAACAGCCTTTTGCTGCATAGATGCCAGGCAAGACAGTGTGTGGCAGGAAAAGAGTTGGGGAAACTGCTTTAAAAACCCATTAACTAGGAATGTGAAAAAGCAAGGAACAATTGGGAAAGGAGGGAGGTGCTCGCTGCTTAAAAGGCTTTTAAACATGACCATATTTTTGTTGGCTTTTTGCCTGCGACATAAAATGCGGATGATGGGCTGAATAGCTAGCTGGGCTGCTGAAGGTGGAGTGAATGGAAGCAAGGCTAGAGAGTCAAGGCTGAATTTTGAGACGCACTCTGGACCGTGTGCAGCTGATGAAACGACTCTCAGCAATGATTTACCACCATAAAGACAAAATTCAGTCAGCCTGCTCCATCACCCTTCCACTCTAGTGTTTGTCTTGATACCATAAATATCTGTCTATATGATCTTTGCTGCAGATATTAGGAGTTAATGAATTAGCCCGCTAACAGGCAGGAACAGAAAAGCCACAGAACTTAGACTTGAACAGCTGGCAGCAGATTCTGCAGGTGTGAGATGGGAATCAGCTCTGCATCTCCTCTATAGCACAATGTTCTCTGGGCTGTGGCTGGATTTTCTAGCCCCTTCAAGTCAAGCTGAGTTATAAGGGAGAGAATTCCATAGGGTCTTGCTCTGTGATCCAAGAACTCTAACCTTTAAAAAGGAAGCGATCTCCCTCTATGTTTAGACTGATAATAATACATACTGGTGGTGGCCTTGTAGGATTTTAGTTTCATATTAGTGAAAGAAAAAATACTCTAGAGGCCATCCTACTTAAATAAGAAATGGTGGATTAAACTACATGGCACAATAAATCAGCCTTCTTCAATTGGTGTCAAGGGGTGAGCCCACGAGCTTGCATGTGTGTGCGTGTGTGAGTGTGTGTGTGTGTGTGTGTGTGTGTGTGTGTGTGTGTGTGTTTGAGGGAAGAGGGATCACTACTTGTACTGAATATATAAGTACAATAGCCTACTAAGGTCAAAACAGAGTAGGGGTAAGTAGAGAAATGGACTGCATAAAAGTGCATATTGCGTATTGACTAGCTTATCATATTCTTCTAATCCTTCCATTTGCTGGTAATGGACATTCAAGGCTAAACCCATTGTAGCAGTTCTTCCAAACCTTTTCAACTTACAATGGTAAAAATACTAATTATGTAACACTCAGAAGTGTTCAATATGATCACTTGATTAACAGAACGTTCTAGTGTTTCTTCTGCAAAGGGCCTTGGGTTGCCTGCAAAAGTGATAGTGACTCATGAGATTAATATAGAGAAAATTAATTTTATTTTTCTTTGTGACAGTGAATATGGCCTATACATTCAAATCTTTTTTGACCAAACCCTATTATGAAGTATGTATTTGGAATAAGGATAGAAAAACTCGGAGATCTGAGAATTGTTTCTAGAAAGATTCGAGGAAGGACAGATAAATGCCTTCTGTTATTGACAGTCGGAATGGAAGCGAGTACCTACTATTCATCTGAGTACCTACTATTCATCTCATCTTGGGTCTTCTCTTCCTGCAAGGCTACTACATGTCTCTACAATCCTATGCTTCCAACTTCTCCTTCTAAAATCAAAGATCCTATGATTCAGATAGTAAAAGATTAGCTATTTTCACACCTACAACCTATATAATTTTATTAACCAGTGTCACCCCAATAAATTTAATTTAAAAAGTAAAGATTAGCTACTTTTAGATATACTGGCCTTATAGAGCTCTGAAAAAGTTCTCCCAATCCAAAAATATCTTCTTGGACTTTTTTTTTTGAGGGTATAAAATTCTGCCATTTGACATTTGAGCATTTACAATAAGCCTTTGTCCTTTAGTGACAAATTCAATTTCAAAGCACAGCAAAAGTAAGTGAACATAAAAATCCAAAGAGATGTATACTACTTAATTTTTAAGTAAGTGCAGGCCAAAGATCAGAAAGGAAAATAGGAAAAAAAATTAAATTACTTATGATGTTATGATGGTAGTATTATATAGATTACATTTTCTTCTTTAAATTTCCCTTTAATGTAGCTGTATTAAACAACAGCAAAAAAAATTAATATCACTTTGAAAGACTCTAATTCTGCCTGATAACTGTATCTTGCTATTAGGACCTAAAATATAAATACATAAAATTTAATAATAAATGATTACTCTAAGTGGTATAGATAGACTGATTAATTGATTGATTGACTTTAGGAGAAAAGTATAAAACTCAACAAATATTCATTTACAAGTTAATGTTCATTATGGGGAAAGCACTTTGTTGGGTGATATAGAAGATACAAAAATTACCAAAACCTATGCCCTTCTCTCTTTAAAGAGCTTCTGGCATAAAGCTAGCAACTGTGAAGAAAGAACACATTATTATTATCTGTCATTAGTACATTATAGTGTATCCATTTATTAGCCATTTGTTTCCGATTTGGGAGAGTGGGAGGGGACAGCCTGGGACACTACCTAGGGAAGATCAGCCTGGATTAAGACCCTTAACGAAGGAAGATGAGGGCAGTGGGCACAAGCCAGGAGAGGCGATAGCACAAAGGAGGGAAGAGGATGAGAGCACGCTGATTGCAAACTGGGTCTGTTTCAGAAAGTCGATCAGAGCCAGCTCTGACTTTTGGAAGTGATTTTCATCATATAAAATGAACCCTAACAGAGTATTATTTCCATCAACCAAGGAATGCTGAGTAATCAAAGAGGAGTACTTATAGGCAAATATGCCTTCACATTCACAATATAAACTCTGAAATAGTATGCATTTTCTTATAAGCCACCACTGAAGTGAAGATTATTTTAGTGTAATAATTTTTGAAGCCACTCTAATATCTGATTTTGCAGATATCCTTGTTTGATTATTCTGTTCCAAACGTCTAAAAGCAGGTAGAAAAAGTAATGCCCTTAGGGAGTCTTCATCACTTTTTTTAAAAAGCATTTTTTAAAAAGGCATTTTCTAAGTTGTTTGGGAAATAAGTTACTTTCTAATTTTTCCCACCTTTTCTAGACATCAAAATATATTGATTTTTCCCTCACTGGTAAAGAAATATGGCATTGAGAAGTACCAAATGAACCCATTTTAGCAGGCTTTGAAACAATACTACACAGCTATTATTTTTTAATTTTTTCCCCCTACACTTATATTTTACAGCTGATCACTTTCTTTAGGAAACACTAACACTCACAGGCCCAAAATTTTCACTTGGTCTCTAACACTCCATTTAGTAATCAATATGCTCTTTTGCTTCCCCGCACACACACACACACACACACAGCTTTATTCCCTGTCAGTATCTCTCACACTTTTTTTTTCTTTTAGTCACTTTCTTTCACTTTTAATCCTTCCCTTTGGGCCAAGTTGTCTGCCCATCTATATTTCCATCCTCCTTCTCCTTCTCATTGAACCTTTCCTAGACCGTTAGATTATGAATGTTGACATTTGCAACTCATTTTTTTTTTTTGCCATGGTGATCTCCCATTAATACAATTTCCTTCCTCCTGAAGATTATTCTAAGAAAGCATAATTTTAAGCATCCACAACTATTGCCCAAATAGAGATTCACTTCATTTTATTCTTCATCTGTATTATATCAAATGTGTTCAAGAATATGATTTTTTATCATTCTTAACTCAGTATTTTCTGTGAGTCTCCTTTATTATACCTTTCTATTGCAATGCAGAAATTTTAGCTTTCTGTGGTCTACTCTGAACTGAACATGGGACAGTGATAATGACCTTCTGACCCTACAGTTCTTCCTGGCTGTAGGTAGAATTGATAGCACTTTTTCAATTTCTCCCTTGTCTTTGCTTGAACATACTGGAATTACAACCTCTGACAAAGGTAACATCCCTTTTGTAGTGGAAACAAAAGGAGTGTGTAATGAATTGGTTAAGATTACACTGCATGTTTAGATGATGAAATCCAATTGCAAGTCAACTCCTTTATTTTCTCAGCTGGGCTTGGTCTTTCAATAAGACATTATTGACTGGCATTTTCCCCAACTCAGTGCTCTGAAATATAGTCTTGCTGATTCAAGTTCTTTAGACTGAAAAACCACTATAGTAATGTCGAGGGAATCAGATACGAGACAGTAATGCCCAGTGTTTTAGGATGAGCACTGTACTATAGATGATCCATATCTAGGTGGCACTAAAAGAATGAAGGGTCTTTATATTTATATGATGTACTACCCCTTTTCAAATTAACTTTAGTACTAAGATGGCAGGATGTGAATTATAGTTTTCTATGTCATTTCTCTGCAAAACTCTAGGGCTAAGAGGAGCAAAGAAAAGGAAGAAAATTTTTTATAATTCATCACTAAGATTTTGGTATACTGACATTATAAAGTGAATTTTTAATCTTTATGGATGTGGAATCAGTTAATGCCATGATGTGTGGTATTCCAAACTCTATTTTTTAATCATAACACATACCATCTTTGGTTGCTCCAAACAGCAAATTATTGGCCTCTTTCTACCTTTCCCCTTATTTTATATGTACTTATATCTTTATGTAAAAAATATCACTTAGAATATTTCTTTTCAAAATGGTATAATACTGGTATTGGCTGCAAGAAATATTTAAAATGTGTGTTTTTCAAAGAATGATCAAATCATTTATTCATCTTTTAGAGAAAAATTATTCTATTCAACTCAATTATTTTTTCCAAGGACTATAACACTAATTTTACTCTTTCTAAAAATTAAAATAGCTAACAGTTTATGTAAGGTGTTGATAATTACCTATATTATTGTACTGCTATGACAGATGTTGGCAAAAAAAAAAAAGCCTAAAATGCCTACAGCTGTGCACTCCATGACATCTAGTTTATACTCAGACAGAAGGCTAACAGATGTTCTGAACTGTCACTTTGCCTAAATGTTTTTTAAAGTCTAAGGACCTGCTTTATAATTCACCAGGGCCTGGTTTGGTTTCACAGAGGTCCTCAGAATTCCCATCTGTGACAATTAATGTTAAAGACATTGATAAATAAAGCCGTGTTTTCCTTCTTCTTCAACAAATAGGCATCAGTTCATAGATGAATTGTGGATTGTAAAAGCTGTTTTTATATACATCTTAGTTGTGAAGTTCTCTCCTTAAACACAGATAGAATTGGGCCACCAGAATTCATGATCTGTTTTGAGCTGGGTGTATGGAAAGAGCCACGGAATCACCCATCCTTTTTATTTTTCCATGCCTTGGAAATAATGTTAACTATTTCCAGTGACATATATTTTTCCTAGTAAATAAAAAAGTGATGTGTTATTTTTATTCAGCATTTTAATAACTCTGTTCCTAACAATAATGACTAATTGTGCAGCCTGTTAGGATAATGGAAGAACAAAATAAACAGCATTCACAAAGCATACAGCACATCTCCTGCTTGACACCCTAATACTTCCTCTTCCCAAACATACCTTCAGATCCTTCATACAGAATTACTGCCCCATGCAAAGGCCATCAATGCTTTATTTGCTGTTGTTCTTAATTTTAACAAGACGGATTCCTGTAGTACACTTGCTTAATAGTTTAAACATTCTGTTAACAATCAGGTGTTTGGCCTATCCTGTTTCTTCTCCATTCTGTATAGAAATATAACTCCAAATAGTACATCTTTCTGGGTTTGTTTCTAAATTAGTCCCCACACTTAATTATGAGGATGAGAGGGATGCCTTATTCCTCTTTGTTATAGGCTAAGCTCTCAGTAATCCCAAACAAAAGAGCCAGTTCTGGAAGATATAGGATTTGCTAGCAGGATTATGGTCTCATAGATAATGATGTGCAGTCAGCAGAAGCGAAGCTTTATTTTAATTCAAATAAGCTAGTAAACAAACCACTGACAAGTCTGCTGGTGAGAGTAACTGGCTGCTGTTGCCACATTGGCAGCTAAATTATAGAAAATCTATTATACCCTGTTCACCATATGTTTAATTTAATACAAGATACAAATTAAACCATCCATAATGTCTATTAAAATAACAATACATTTTTTTATATTTGAATGTCTTAAAATAATTTCTACTGACCTTTTAAAAGGTGGGTTTGATATAGGTGATTATCTGTAGGGGGATAATTAAAAGAAGAAAAAAATTAATTGCCTTTTTGAGAAAATAAAAATATAAATTCTCACTGGTTTGCAGTTGTTAATAAGGTTAATTAGCAGCCATGTGTTTTATTATATTTCCCTACCACCCTTTCAGTTTCTGAGGCTGGGGTTTTAGGAATGATACTTAGTTTGACCTATGCATCAAAACTGTCCTCATGAAATCATTATCCTGATCAAGTCAGCCTATGGGTAACCTGAAACCTGATGCCAATTGAAACCTATATTAGGAAAATTCACTTAAACTCTAAGTCCAACTTTGGCACAGGAACAAGACATAGACTTTTATATTCTAGCCCCAAGTCAATCTCTTCACAACCAAAGATCCTAAGGAGAGCCAGAATTAAGAGGCTGCCTTTCAGGGGAAGGAAAGAAGAAAAAAACAAAGTCACACCTGTTCACAACCAATTTCCTCCTGTATCCACTATAGTCAGGAACCAATGATGCTTGCTTGAGTCTGTTTGGACTCAGTCCACCAGATTCTAAAGACCAGGCTAGGTTTTAAAACTATAGAGCTAGATTTGAAACCAAGATCTACTCTTTCTCAGTTGTGTAACCAGAGCTATTTAACCCAGCTGGATAGATAGTCCCTTTACTCTGTTAAATGAAAGCGGAGGGGGGGGGGGGGTCATAATCTCAATTTTATAGGATTATTTTGAAAATAAGATAAGAAAAGGTATCTAGTACATAATAGATGTTCATTAAAAGTCTGTTCTTTCTTCTTTTTAACCTCAAATAGAATGCTGCTGTTTCTTTAAGAAAGAATGTTAGGAGAAGGGATTGGAAGGGGTGGTACAAATAGAAATTCTCCCTGGGCTCAGTTTCCTTGGATCATTAACTTCCTTCCACAGAGAAAATTCAAAATGGCATTCTCCTTGTCTCCCAATAGTCACCATAATATTTCCTCTCTTTCAAGAATGTATTAGTAAGCCATCCAGAACAACTGCTCATCCTTGGACCTCTGAGAAGTAAACAGTAATCACTTTAGTTTCCTTTTCAAACTTTTATCTGCATACAGCTTTTGCACTGGGTCTACAAGTATATTCATGAGGTTGCACCATGTGAATTTTGGTTCAGATACATACCTATCAAATCCAACTCTGTACTGGTAATTTCAATATTGGATAAGGTGTACATTTGGAAAACGTACATGATTATTCTTGAAGTCTAGAAGATGATAATATCTTATCCAAAATGCAAGTTAATTTATCTTAAATTGACAAAGAGGAAAATTTGGAAGCATGGTACCGGAAAGCATATGCCAGAGCGACAATCACAAGACAAATATCCCATGGTCCTTCCTCTTACTCCATCCACTACTCTGCTATTCAGAGGCTGAGAAACGAGATGTTTCCATTTACTGAGACTCTGATATATTGAAAAAGTAAGAAATTGAACAAAAAGAGTCACAAACTTGTGGCATATTTAAACACTTAACAGTTTAAAATTAATACTGTTTACACGTAAAAACAAAACATGTGATTGCATGTAAAAGTTCATTTTATATATAACAAAGAAATGTAACAAGTCCGTTGATGAACGCTCCCCATCAGCCTTGCTACCCCCTCCAACTTTCCTCTTAGTTATAAAAGGACACCCTTCCTGCGTCCCAGGTGTCAGTCTTACCATAAAACAAAGACTGAGGGAACCTCAGAGAGTTACAGAAGTTTGAACACTGGTGGGAAAGAAGGCCATGCTGGGTATTCGGCCACTAAGAAAGCAGGCCGCCTTCGAGCCTTCGCTCCCACCTGCAATACCTCGACGGTAGTCGTGGCTCACTGAGTTACTTGCCATCGCCCTTCTATGCCCTCCGCCCTCGGGGCCCGACTTTCCATTCCGAGCTCCTGGAGGTGACTCGGGCGCAGCCTGGGAGGACGCACCTGCCCGCGCTCCCCAGGATTCCGGGGTCACGCGGGGCTCGCGTTTCCGCAGGCGCGGCGCCCTGGGAACAACCCAGCTGGCCTCGCGGGGAGCCGCCGACCAGCGGTTCCCGACGTCACTCTGACATCCGAGTCTCCTCGGGGAGCTCTGGCCAGCCCGCCTGCGCCTCCCTCGGAACAGCCCCGAGGCCGGCAAAAACGCACGGGCAAGGGCGGCCCGAGAGCCGGTCTCCGCTGTCGGAGCCAGCCGGTCGCGCAAGGCCTCACGGGGCTGGGCCGTAGCGGCGCCGGGACGTGCGGGCCGAGAGCGCGGGAAACGGGGCGGCGCGCGAGGGCCTGCGGGCCGCTGGGGGCGCAGCTGCTGCCTGGCCCGGGGGCGCCGCCGGCCGCCGAGCCTCCGCTCCGTGTGGCGTCGGGTGGGGCTGCTCTCCCGCAGGGCCGCGAACTTAGAGGCCGCTGGCGGCTCTGGGGACGCGCGCACCCTCAGCCCCTGTCCCCTCGGTCGCCCCTCCTGGGTGCCTAGAAGGCTCGCCCGCGCTTTGCGAAAGCAGGGCCCGGTCCCTTCCCACGCGCGCGCGCCCGCGGGTGAGGCTTCAGAATCCAAAGAGTTTGGATTGAAAGCAAGTCCTTCCTCGGCCTGGCTCCGCTCCCCCGTCACTTGGAATTGTGCATCAAGTGGCGGTGTCGTGTTGTGTCGTTTTGTCTAAGTGAATAACTGGATGGTGTTGAGTGGACACCACGTTCACGGCCTGCAGAATAGTCCCGAGCACTCGCGGCCATAAGCCCCACGGGCTGGGGGAGCAGCGCCCCTCCGACCCGGCGCGGGCCGCCCCTCTCCGAGCCCCACACCTGGCAGCCGGGCGGCGGCCGAGCCGGGGACGTGAAGGTCGGCCTACCGCCCGGCGCGCCAGCGCCCCCAGAGGCGTCCCCGGGACTCCGAGCACCCGCCCCGGAGGCGGCGGCCCGAGAGCCGGCAGCCAGGCCACAGCGTCGGGGGCGCCGGCCGAGTCCGTCTTAGTTCCACTTGGAGCGGATAGAGCGGCCAGTTGGTAAATGCTTGATTGCTAATAAATAGGAAGATACAGCTTTCGCCTTAGCTGATGGCTAAAGCATGACACTGTGCTATCTCCGTGGATCTCGTATTTGTGTGGTCTTCGGTTCGCTGGAACATCCGGACCCTGATTGTGCGTATACTGTTTCCTTATGAGAAGCACTCACCAGTTTAAAACCAGGTCCAGGGTGCCCCACTTGCTGAATCCCTTCAGCCTTTAGTCCGCTTGCATCCTCTTTTTTATCCTCTCTTCACCTTATCTTTTCCTCCCTCCCTCCATTTCTTCTCACTCACTCCTTCCCTCCTTCCCCTCCTCCCTCCTTTCTTTCCTTCACCATCTTGAGTGGTTCCTGCTGAATGCCACTCTCACAACCACATCCCCAGTCTAGGAGTGTCCAGATGAACTCCCCACATCTCCCAGTGTGGCTTGCACTTGCGAAATTGGAGAGTTCAGATTTGGCCCCAAAGCACTTTGGATTGGTGAAGTTTCCCATTCAGACAGAGTCCATAGATCGGTTCTCAAAGATTTCCCCAACTGGTCAGAAAGTGTTTCTATAGCCTAGAATATTTTTTTTTTTTTTTTAATGTATGTTTGCTCCAATGAGAAAGGAGCTGACTTGCCAGCTTAGTTTCTGGATAGAGAAAGATTATTTTAAAAGTAGTTTTCCAGTTGCAGACAAGTAATTCTTGACTCCCTCACCTACCAAGGCAGTTTGTCATTTTGGCCCTTCACATTAACACATTCCGCACTTTTTCAAGGCTTAAGTCTTCCCCTATGTCAGATAGAATGCATTACAGCTTTTGAGACAACTTTTGGACACTTGCCCACAAAATCTTCCTGATCCTTCACAAGAGAGTGGGGCCAACTGAGAGATTTTAAACTTCCTATGTCTGGGATTAAACGGATTCAACTGATAAGGTTTATAAAGTTTACTCACCTTTAGTCACATTTGACTACTCACTGATGCCCTCCCATCTTATAGACAGACTTAGATTCAGCCCAAACCCCTCCCTCAATGGAGAGCACAGCAGTTCAGATTCTTATTTCAGTTCATCAAAAAGAAAAATAGCTTTTAATCAGGTTGCAGCATCCTTTATAAATTTTTTTGTTCAAGGAAAAAAATATGACAAGGGAAGCAGGAAGAAATCGTTCCATTATTTCAGTGGATTTCATTTTGGTGCAAAGTTAAGAAACACAGGATTAAACATTTTAATTTTCCCTTTCCCACTCCACCTTTAATGGGAGAAGTATTTCTACTATGGACTTTCAATTTTGCATAATGTCTCCTACCTTTCCTACAATACCAGAAGTAACAAGAATATATTCCTCAGCCTGCTCTATTAAAGGTCACTCTTGATTTATACTTATGCCCCCCCTTCCCTCAACACACTCATACTTATACAAACACATTTGCTTGATCCAGACAGTGTTGGGATGTGTGTAACTCTTTTAGTATTGCCCTGACTTTCACTCTTTTGAACTGATAAAGTGTCCATCGTTTTGTTATTTGTATTTGTTTTTCAAGTTTCATAGGAAAGGTTTTAATTGGTGTCTAATAATAGTCACCGACAATCTGTTATTAGATGAGTTCCAGACCAGTTATAAACCAATAACATTATTGTTGCCAAAATGGAAAGTGGAAGCTAAAGTCATTTTTGTCAAGGGATTCATTTGAGTGGTTATCTTCCTCTTATTTTGGATGGTTTGTGGGAAGAAAGGGAGGACTAAGTAGGGCAGGGGACAAAGATAGAGACCCAATGAAAACATCTTTTTAAAATTAAAGCCATCTTCCCAGACTGTTATCTTGCCACAAATGAAAACACACAGAGATGTCAGAAAAGTGGATTATTGTCACTCTGGGCTATTGGAGGCCCTGAGAGCCCTGCCATCAATTCCTATAGAACAGGAGATCAACCTAGCCACCTTCCCCTTCCCTTGCAACACCCTGCCTGCCTAATGGGCAGGACTCTCAAAGTTGGTATCAACCGCAGCTAAGTCTAGGTGGTAGGGCTTCTCCAGTGAAGGGAAGCTGATGCTTTCCATGGAACTGAGGAAAAAGGGTGACTGGAAGAACAAGCCTGAGGGGGTAGGGTGCTATAACAGGAAGGCTGTGGCCACCAATCCCCTGACAGGATAGTGATCAGTGAGTCAAAACTAGCTAGCAGTGTGTGAAAGAGAGCCAAGAGTAGGACTCTTTGGGTGCTAGAGACTAACCTTTAGCTTGTTCCACTCCTTCTTCTGGGCCCTCATCCTAGAATGGTAAGGAAACATGCCTAGCCCTTGTCCAACACAGGCATGGGTGGGAGCTTGCAGAGATCAGGAGGCACACCTCAAGTCCTCAGCGATCTGTGTGTCTGGCTCATGTAGTTGTGCATGGTCAGCAAGATGGGAGAGGAAAACCTTACTAGTTTTCTTCCGTTGCTCTCTCTGGGGTGTGTGTCTCCTCTCCCCTAACCCTCCACCTCTCCTCATCAGGATCAAATAGAATTGAAACTACATTGCCTTTGCCTGCACTGAGCCTAAAAATTCAGGATTTGATAAGGTTGCTGCACCATTGATACAATTGCAGATTTTTTTTAAAGCCTTCTCAAAGAGACAGATGTTTGGGTTGATTAAGAATTGAGGAAAAAACCTGCAGCTGCACCAAGGAATAATTTAGTGGACAAATATTTTAATAAAAAGATATGAAGAGATCAGCCCGACCTTGCAAGGTCTTCTGCTTTAAAAAAAAATCTTTATCAAACTCCTATTCTATGGCTTCAATAAACAGAACCCATTACCTCACGGCATCTTTTGTTGGCCCCATACAAGAGAGAACAAAATGGTTATTCAGGGGAACGCTTTCGATTTTTATTGTGGGTAGCCTGCACAAAGAGCCGTGTTATTGTATTTAAAAGAACCATCTGTAGCAGAAACAATGGCATCAAATTATCTTTGAATACCCACTGAAAAAACATAAAGCTTTTTTTTTATTCTTCTTCTGTACGGTGGGGGGGATAGAGCAGTGTTAGGATAACTGACTTTTTTGTTGTTCTCTGGGTGCATTCTTCTCGCTCCCCCTCTCTCCCCCTCACCCTCTCACTCCTCTCTCTCCCTCTCCCTCTCTCTTTTAAAAAATCAGCCATTTGGGGTTTTAAGCCATAAACGATTTTTCTTGTTGCAGGGGATTGCAGTGGCAAAGCTAGGCTAGGTCTTGGAGGCTGGTGTAAGGCGAAGCGGGTGAAGGCAGGAGGCTGATGGAGAGACTGGGGGGAAGAAAAACCGAAATGGATTCCGGTGCCTTGCATGGAGGATGAGAGGGGAATTGCAAGCCCCTTCAGCTGTTCTGTCCGGTGAGAAGTGATCTAGCTTGGGCTGACAAGAGGCTCGGGAGCCTTCACGTTCTTTCGCTTTTTTACCTGCCAATCAAACTGCTACAAGACAACACCCTGATCTGGCATGGACATGTAAGTAGTTTGCAACCCAACTTTGACATTCACTGCTAGCTCACTCCTCTCCACCCACCCACCCCCAACTCACTTTCTTCCCTTCTCATTCTTTTTTTTTTAACCTTTAAGAGATCTGGAAATATACCCTTTGTGGCAGTCATTTAACACAGGCAGATTTAAGTCTGAAAGCATTAACTTTTGGAATTAAACGCTAATTTTGATTTTTTTTAACAAATGCAGAAATGAAGTAACATTTTTTTATTCTATTCTGAACAGTTTTAATGCTGAATATAAGCAATTTCCTTGCAAGGGTGTGTTTGTTTCTTTTTTGTGTGTGAAAATGAAGAAATCTGTGAGCCCCCAAAGAGAAATACAGAAATGAAAAATTCAGGCTTCCATTTTAACAATGTTAAATTCTAGCATTTGGTCCCTACAACGAACCTTCTCCAGACCGAGATTACATCGAATGCAAAGAGTGATGTGAGCCGAAAGGTACATGTCATTAAGGGATTGCTACTATTTCACCTAGCGTCTACCTATTTTGGTGGTGGCTGGGGGCGGGGGGGGGGGGCGGTGAAAAAGAGAAGGAAAAGGACAAGCAACACCTCGTTCTTAGGAGACATTGTTGTTGACATCTAGAGATGCAAGAGGGCAAGATAAGCAGGAAATGTTACCTGAGAAGGAATTACAGACCTTGGCGAGGCTGGAAGCTAGGGGGGCTTCTCGGGGAAGTTGTGCGAGGGCTATTAGGGGCTTGTTCTCTGGCGCCCTCTAATGGCAATTTGAACCTATGTTTTACTTTCTTAATTCAGAACTGGGAAAAGCAGCTGGGTTTTTGTTGCTGCTGTTGGTGATATTTTTCTCCTCAGACTTAAAAACTAGACACTATTAGTGGAGTAAATGATTGTTTTCACCCCCAGAAACTTATGTATAGGCCTTAAAATGATCAATATTTTCTCCTCAAGCATTCCCTCCTCTCCCAAAATTTTGTTATACTAATAGAGGAGGAGAAGCTAATGGAAAATTGATTTAGGAATGGTGGCCCGTAACCAATTAATAACTCGGGGAAAGGGATTCCTTTGCTACCTGGACATCATTCTAACTCTTATAATATACTCGAGAGATACAGGGGGTGGGGTAGGGGGTAGGGTGGGGAGGGATGATTTGGAAATTGCAGATTCTGACACAGGCTCATTATAATACAATTTAAAAGGGGCTCTTAGGAACCTCTGTTATTGCGACATGTGGTGGTCAGGGGGCTTTCCTTCACGCCTCCTTTTTCTTTTTTCTTTTTCTTCTTTCTTTCGTTCTTTTTTTTTTCTTTTAATTTGGTAGATAAAGGTTAATCTTGGGCTGAATGATAGAGCTATGATTGACAAGAGAAAAGGTGTTGAGGGCAGGTCGCGCTGTCTTATTTACAGCCCACTGCTTGCTGTAGAGTCTTTGTTAGGACTGGAAAGCTAATTTAGTGCTGATCAAAAGCACCACAGAGTTAAAGGACTGGTAATGACGGCTAATTTCATTTCAGCCTCATGCATCCCCAACTGCTGTAATTAAAGACACGCTATTTAAATACAGGTGAAGGGTGTTTTTTTTTTTTCTTGTTTTGTTTTGTTTTGTTTTAGTTGGGGAGGGGTTAGATGGATACAATTTTATTTAGATTTCATCTTATACATGGGTAGTATGTAGTCCAACATCAGATTTTTTGTAAGAGCCGCTTCATGTCAGTTATACCTGGCTTTGCAGAATCGGCAGTGTGAAACGTGTCAGTCACATAAAAGCTCCTGTTAAAGAAAGAAAAGGGGGGAAGGATGCAGAGAAGTAACTGTTTGGGGGGGGGAGAAGGATTTAAATATTTGGGTCTCTTTTTTTCCCTCCTTCAAATTAATAGAAGGGCCTTCGAAATAGCTAAAGTATTTGAAACTTGGGGCAGGGTTAACAGGCCAAAGGGATCAGTGTCAGCTTTTAAGACTTCTAAAAAGATCATGTGAACAGATGGAAAAATATATTTTTAATTAAATAATTCCCCCACACTATAGCTGCAGAGTTGGCTCAGAAACCGTGTAATTCCTCAACCGATAGGAGTTTCTTTATGAGAACATCAAAGCATAAAGAGCTCTACATTTTCGTAGTTGGTTAAAATTGATAACCACCCCCTACACACACACACACACACACACACACACACACACACACACACACACACACACCCAAAAAAGAATTTAGCCTTTAATCTCTTTTTATCCACAAAGACTAAAGCTCTGTACTCGACCCCGCGAGCGGCTTTCGGTTTCCGGGGCTGAAATCGGACTCAGATGTGAAGCGGCGCTGAGCCGCTGCGCAGGTTCGTGCCCAGCGCCCCCTGTTGGACACAGTAGGAGCTGCGCAGCGCCAGTCCTGGAAATCGCTAGAACCTTGCTCTGGGGTTAGATACAACTCTTTATTACCCTCCAAAAAGAGGATGGGGCGAAGGAACAAGTTTTTATATTCTTTAAAGATAATAACCTTAATCCAATAAATATTAAAAGGAGATAATACAATTTTAATTCAGTTTAAAAGTAAAGACTGGCCTATTCCTGCAACTTACATCCCAGCCATTCCCTACCCCCCTTTGGGTTTGGGACTCTTATTATAGATTCAGCGACAGTAAAACAGGTAGAGAAGTATGATTTAAAATATTTCTTCTGTAGCAGGGAAGAACCAAGCCATAGTTACATCTCACGTTCAAGTTGCATTCAAAAAATAAAACTGAGGGTAGTGCTTGCCATTTGGACGTTGTCAGCAGCTTTTTGAAGACCATTAGAGGTCCTTCAAGTATTACAACTGAATCTCTGAGTAAACAAAATATTTGCTCCTTTTTATTTTATTTTTTTCAAAATATACTTTAAAAGCCAGTCTGTTCTTTGAATGTTCCCATCCCCCAAACCAATCTTGATCAAACTTTTCCTTTCCAGCTAGCGGATAAATTCCAGATATTACTTAAGAAACAGGTGCCTGACACGTTTCTTCCTTTATCTCAGACTTAGGATTTCAGGGAAAGTGTACCCATGATAAAGAATATTTTCTTTTGAAATTCATCATTTTTATTGACAGGAATTCAAATTATCCTAGGGGAAAGAGGATTGTTTTTACAGTACCTGTCTACATAAGAAAGAGCTTTGACTTTTTCTTTGGTGGTCAAGTGAAAACAAAAGCACACGCTGCTTTCTTTCGGACAGATAAACTAAAAACGAGACATTCTTTTAACTTAAAACAATGGGAAAATAATGGGTTTATTTAGTGTTTAAAATACAGTAAAATTGAAACAACTCGTGTATTAAATGAGCAGATATGATCTCAGCAAGGTGTTTTATGATTGCGATCATCAGGGATGAACTTACAATTTTCATTTTTAGAATCTTTAGGTAAAAACCTTAAGAAGTTTAGAGCTTGCTTTTTTTTCTTTGAGTTTGCTAATTGAAAGAAAACAGCTAAATGTTCAAACAATTACTTTTTTAAACATTTTTACTGTGGCTACGAAAGTTGTTCATGTTGATCTTGGGTTTATTTCTTCCACCTTCCCAAATCAGCAGATGCGAGATTGAGTTTTAGGGGGAATTGCTGAAAACAGTTTAGTGCGATGAGAGATGACTTCTTCATCTGATTCCAGAGTTGAATCTCAGCTTAAGTCTCTCAGTAAGTTAGTTCGGATATTGTGGCAGGAAAAGAATCAAGGTTTTTGATTTCGGAATTCTATCGAAATGAGCAAGCGGGATCCCCTGCTACAGACACACCCCTACCCCTTGTTTCACCAAAGACCGGTACCACTGCAGTGATATTAAGTCTGGGCCAGCTTTGGAACCAGCGCCAACCCCGTAAGGTAACAAGCGATACTCTGACATCCGCGGTCCAAGGCTGCCCGCGGCGTGGGGAAGCCGAACCTAGCAGAACCTCTGAAGCGACCCACAAAATAGGGTATACGCCTGCAGTTCGGAAACGACGTAGAATTTGCAATAGCAGAGGCTGGGAGACTTCGACCCCGTTCCGCCCCCTCGGGGGTTCCAGCGAGAAGCCGGGGGGAGGAGCCGCACCTGGCTGCGGGCGGGCGGGCAGTGAGTCCCCGACGTCCAGGGACCCCAGGAGGAAGCGCGCTCCTACTTCAGAAAAGAGAACTGAAGAAGCGGTGGCCTAGGCCTGGGCAGACCCCCGGCTCTCCCAGAGCAGGGTCGTTTCTGTGGTGGGAAGCGGCCGCAGCCCCAGCCGGGTCCTGCACCCCACCTCCGCCAGCAGCACGGCGGCCTTGCCACCTCGGGGACCGGGGAGCAGGCAGAGAGGACTCCTGAGGAGCGGGCAGGCCGGGGCTGCCAACCGCAGCGCTTTCCCGCGCCGCCGAGAGCCCTTTGAGGGGCGGGGCGGGCGTGCTTTTGGTCTCTGGTCCCCGCGTCCAGGCCTGAGCCCACGCCCGTTGGCTGGGCGCCCTGTTTTGTAAGGAGTCAAACTCGCCCGATTCCGAGGGCGATCCAGGAGGATGGGCCAGTGTAGCCTGGGCCCAGCGAGTCGTGCCAAGTCCTCAACTCCTTCTCTCCACCACATCTTTCTTGGTGAACCCAGCCTCACTTTGAAAGGCCAGTATATTTGGCTTGGACTTTGTTAGCTACTGGGGCGTGGAGAAAATGATTATCAGGACCGAGATTCAGGGATAAACCCCCATTTATTAGGTTTGCTGTTTTACTTTGTTTTTAAACTTTGAAGATACTTTAGTTTCTTGACCCAACCCTGAGATAGATGAAGACACCAGGGAGAAAGCGCAGCCAGGCGTGAAGGAGCTGAGATATAGACAGAACCGTACCGCTCCACCACTCAACCGGCAGATAAACGCTGCCAGACTGTGGGTCCTCATCCATGGCCCAGCTGCTGTGTGGGTTGCTGAAAGGTGTTGAAACCACAAGTACAACTTGACACCATTGAGCCCATGGTGATTGTCAATAATCTGTGAATTAGGTGCAGAGATTGTCAACTGTAGATCATAACAGTTTCTTAAGGACTCATTACAGCCTATCATGTCAATGATCTTCAAATTAAGGGGGGAGGGGGAAGGAGTGGGGGCAGCCTACAAAAAGGGAAGAAGGGTTGGAGGGGAGATAAAAGTCAGAGCCCCAGCTCGCAAAGAGCCTTTAAAGATTATCAGGCTAGCGATCTGAGAATTCTATTGGGATGGGTTTGGAAGCCCAACTCTATTTGAGCCAGAGTTGGAAGGGGGGGGGCGGCGCTAGGGGGTGAGCAGAAGTGGGCCCCTGGGAAGGCAGACTTCTCAGACATTTCTTTTGAGGCCAGAAGAGCTTTTGGGAGAGGGCTCCAGATGTCAATGGGAGGCCCTGAGGATGCCAGCCCGCCCAGGATGGATGTACACTTTGATTTAGAGTACTTTCTAGGGTGAGCCACAGCTGCAAATCTTTGAAAAAAGAAAGTGGGTAATAGTTTTATATAGGGCTGATGGTGATTGTAGGGTGATTTTTTTTTTCAATGACTAGCTTTCAGCTTTTCATGTAAACAGGTAAAAGACTTTCTCCCTTTTGCTTTGATACTATTCCTATCCCTTAAGCAGATCCAATTTATTTCCCCAACTTACTTTTTGAGGTCCCAAACACCTCTGCCCTCTGAGATAGTTGAGTTTTACCACTTTATGTGAGTTTTTATTATGTCCAATTATACTGCTCACAAAAATTAGGGGATATTTTATAGCTTCATATTAATTTTGAAATATCCTCTAATTTTTGTGAGCAGTATATAAACTTCTACAAAAGAAAACTAAATTCCTATCGCTGCAGCCTGGAAGGGGCCGGGACAAGGGCAACACGGTCTTCCTGCTTGGTGGGTTGTCAGTGCAGTGATTGTGCAGCCTGACGCTCATTGGGGTGGCGTTCATGCGTCATTTAGGTTTCTTTTCCCCACAAAAGTTGTGGTCACAACTAAATGAAATAATCACAGTTGGAGAATTTAAAACAATCTTCTTTTTTCTAAAATGAGGGTGACAGTTTTAGTCACTGGGTAATTAGGATTCTGAGGAAGCCCCTTTCCTTTGGTATGATTAATTATACAAGATGGGATGGTCAGTCAGGGAGATATGAATTTAGACTTCCAAGCAATGATTTAGAGATGTGAACCAGCCCATGGTTTTTTTGGGGCCAGTTGTAGTTCCTGGTGATCTATTTGCCAGGTTTTTCATTCCCTTTTCCTAATTTTTAAAATAAAAATAATAGGGTTTTTTTCTTTTTCTTTTTCTTTTTAATGCAGCTGAAAAGCACTGGTGACAGTTCTTTAAATGTTTAGGTTGTCTTTTTATTTAAAAGGAATTTCTATTTTAAATAATTAGATCGTTTAATGGGCATGTTGTTTTTCCCCCTGGACAACTGTAGAGCACAAACAAAACTTTATGTTAAAATTACTTGGTAGTTCAGAAATGAAATGAAATTGTGAAGTATAAATCACTTTTTCCAGAAAATATTTCAGCTGGAATATCTGTAGGATGGACATATATATATGTAAAGTTATAAGCAATATGATGGTTATTATATATAGCCCTGTAGACATACATAAGTGATTATATTATTTTTATTGCTATAACTTAAAAATGAAAAGGTATTTAATTTTCTAACTACTGAATTCTTTTTAAAATGTGTTTATTTCATCAGTGGAGATTAGATGAGAGAGAATGGGTATAAAAAGGAGCTGAATGCAGAATAGCTCTGCATTCCTTAGGTTTCAAGGGTCCTTACAGCTCTTGAGTGAAATTATTTGGTGAAATTGGGTCTGGACTGACATAACATTTGTTATCCCCTTGTTCATTTGTTATGTGTAATACCACTTCTAGAAATTAAAAGCAAGGTGCTGAAGGGACAGACAACCAGAAAAAAATATGATTGAGCAATTTTAAATTGCCAGTCTACTATGCATCCATATGCCTATCTATGCCTTAGTAAATAAAGAGGGACAGAGGTATATACTTGTCTTTGTATCACCTAGAAATATTTATTACAGTTCCCATCAATAACCCTTCACACTTCCAAAATCTGACAAGTTTGGCAATGGGAAGAAAACAAAGGAAATGTAGATGAAAGAGTTTCTATCATTTTGAAAATTGCTCTATAAAAATTGAATTGTCCCCTCTAGGATTTCCTGGGAGGGATCCTTTACAGTTATCTAAAGCAAATGTAGTTTGATCACAGGACAATTCTATTCTAATTTTTGCTCTTACTTTTCAACTTTCTTTTTTCAGCATGTCTTTTTTTTTTTTTAATAAGTGATGCTTTCTTAAGGAAAAGAAATCCTCTAATACCTTTCTTTATCTCCATTTATCTGTGTTTGTTTCATAAATCTTGGAGAATCAAGTGTTGATCATTCTGGAAGTCTTGTGGCATGCTCCAATTTGGAGTGACTGAAGTGTTTTTGCGATTTAGTTTGGAAAAGGAAACATTTTAAAAATTGGCTTATACCAGTCTTCTTACTCTGTAATTTTCAGTTTTCTTGTGTTAGGGAATAAATATCAATAAAATCTCATCTTACAAAATTGCCCCAGCATTGTCCTAAACATTAGAATTTTCCTTTATTTTTGGCTTTCAAATCAGGAAATTTTCTTGACTTGCTGTACTTCTCTTTTTAGTTGTAATTGCCTCTGGCGTATCACATTGGTATGATCTCTCTCACTGTAGTATGGTCATTGCTGTGGTCGGTTTCAGGGGAGGTAGCTGGAAGGTTAGGATCTGGAGGAAACGTGAAAAAAAGGGAAGAAAAAAAACTCATTTGGCCAAATCTGACTTCTAATACATTTAACTACTTCCAGAATTAGAAAGCCTTTCTGTACATTTTCTTCTATTTTTTTTCTCTGTTTTTCCTTATGTAATGAAATTAAAACTTTTGGAGCCCACAGTTGACATTTTTCAGAAAATTGAGTTATCAAGGCAGTAATTATTTCACGGGGAGATAAAACTCTCATAGACCTAACTGTCAAATAGGGCCCTTTTCAGATTTTAATTACAAAATAAAATTAGTCTGCTCTTCCTCAGAATGGTTTGTGAGTGGTTAAACAGAGCTTTCCCCCAATACTGGTGGTCGTCGTCAAACTCTGCTAATTAGCAATGCTGAGAAATTCCAGTTAACAAGGACATTCTCCAAGACTCGGCAGGTTCCCTGCCGTTTGCCTTCATTTCCATAAGAAGATTAAGAGAGGAGGGGAACACACTCAAATGCAGATGCAGAAAAGAAGCGTTTTTTTAACAAGCATCATAATAGTAAGATGCTTGGCTAGTTCTCACCTAATTACTGCAAGTTAAACCTCTATTTGCCACTAAGGAGAAAAAATAAGTCTACAGTCCCCTATCCACAAAATTGTTAGTTGGCTTTAGATATAATACTTCAGAAGGGATGAAGGGAGTTTAGGAGAAAAATATCAGTGCAAAAGATTTTTAAATAAAATTGAGCTACACTTAATCAGTCAAGGACATTTGGCTGGGGCCTGTAGTAGAACAAACAAAATCAAATGAGAATATCCCAGGAATTAGGCATTTTTATTCTTAATTTCTAATCTGGCTCTTAAAGTGTGCGTTTTTTGCTGCCTATGGAAAGGAGATGTCACAGTCTCTTTATTAAGCACTTTCAGTTTTCATAAATTATGCCAATGGCAACACGTTAAATTTTTGGAGGATGAAGCACCCTCTTCCAAGTCTTATTTAGATTCCCTAGTAGTCAATGGTACATTGTTATTAGTACTGTGGCCATCTGTTATAAACCTAAAACAGTACTGCTTCTATCATCTATTGTGATTGTTATAGTTATTATTATATTTAGGGGCCAGTGATGATGCTGGATTGAAATAGAGTGGCTGGTGATGTGATTTTTTAAATGCATATGCTCTAAAAAAAAAATCTAATGAGAACATTTTTTCTGCTATCACCATCTTCTTAATCTTATTTTCATAGTACGTTATTATGCATAAACACTAGACAGTTAGTTTATTGCCTTGATAAGTACAACAGGCTTAATTAAAATAAAGCTGTAAATAAATGCAACCACTGATAACACAATTGTAATATATTTCTATAGCTTATTATATGATAAAAGCAATTAACAAAAGACCTAGCCAGCCCCTTTAACCTCTTAAATGAATTATTATACAGTTCAGGCACAAACACATGCATCTGAGAATGTATAAAAGCTTTTATTATATCATCCCAAGGAAAAATTTGTGCTTCTTACTACTACTCCTTGAGAAAGATTAAAAACATTTGCTTCTATAACCATCTGTTATTAATATTTATTTTAATACATATATTCCACCACTATTCATACCAAGACTTTGGTTTTATCTTCAAACTTACTTATCTATAGCTTACTCCCTCCCCTCGTCTTTGGAATAATGCTACTAAGCACAGACCAATGCATACACAGCCATAAAGTGAATGTTTGGCTTACCTTTCGTGGCGTGTGGACAATCATAATTCATTCATATGTTGAAACTCATTATTTGTACCTCTTTTACCCATGGTTTAACCTCTCACTTATCGCGAGGTTATATATGTACATTTCTAGTTAAGCAAATTAAATCTGATTCATATGATTTGGTTTTATAGCTTATATAATATGTTAACTTTTCTTTTGTTTAGATTACGTGTAATTAATTTGATTTCCTCCCATCCCCCTAATGTTCTTTGCTTTATTTCCAAACACCTTCTTTTAAAGGTAAAAACTATAGTCTTGGAAAAGCGAATCTACCAGTAGGGGGCGCACCAGCCACGTCCCTGAAACCAAGACGCACTGAAAAGCCAGTGGCCGCCTTCTCCAGATCCACGCAACCTTTTCTCCTTCCTAGTCTTCATGTCCGTGATTAGTTTAACATTACACCTCGAATAAACAGAAGACATTGCTTTATTTTTGAAGAGTGACATACGTGTGCGTTTCGAGAAGGCAGTCTCTTCCTTACCAGGGTTCCCAAGAACTAAAACCATAACTTAAGCGGAAAAGGAGAAGCTCCGGGATAGTAGTTGGAGGGGGGGGGGGGGGGTGCTGGGGTTTGACTGTAAATAATTTGTTAAGAAAGTTTGCTGCAGGATTATTTTTCTCGACTTTTCTGTCTTTCCAGTGAGCATACTTATCTTGAGTTTGCCTAGAACAGAAAAGCTTAGTAAGCAGGGATTGAAGAAGTTGGAGTGGGGGTGATGACGGTTATGGGAAGGTTAGTAAGGAACAAAACAGTGCAAAGTTTTGTAAAGATAATAAATGGAACGTGGCCGACAGATACTATTCAGTACATTTTCTTAGGGTGAGTAAGGGTGTATCAGGGGAGGAGGGGGCGGAGAGAGTGTTACAGAAGAAAGAAAATAAGTAACCCTGATGGTTTAAGCCCTTTATAAAAAAGAAATGGCATCAGGTTTTTTTTTCCTCTCGCCCCCCCTCCTTTGTAGTCAAGTGCATTTTAGCTACAAAGATCCCAACAAGAGAGTGGAAGGAAACTTAGACGGGGCTTTGTTTGACTCCGTGTAGCGACAACAAGAGAAACAAAACTACCTATTTGTAACGGACGTGCTGCCATTGCTCTCCGCATTGAGCGCCTACCTATTGAAATCTTTACGTCCAGACAATGGGAGAGCGGCTAAAATTACCCTCTTGGGTCCTGGGCAGGCAGGATTTCTGAGCCCCTACCCCCGCCCCCAGCCCATCCTCCTCCAGCCCGGGCCTTGCTGGGCTCCCCCGTTCCCCAGTCCTGGTCGCTTTCTTCCCTCTTGCATTGCCTGCACCTGTGCCTGGTGAACACCACCCAACCTTTCAGGCCTAGAGTCCCCTCCGAGCGCAGCCCCAAACCCGGGCAAACCGGGCAATGAAGTCCCTGGAGGGAATGCCAGGACTGGTGCTGCTTGAGTCCTGGGAACTCTGCGTGGGAGGGAGTTTGTGAGTGCGGCCCAAATGCCCACTACATACAGTGCCACGGCATGCCAGGAAGTTGAGCTAACACTCCCCCATAGCCTGCACTTTCTGAACTCCCCCATAGCCTGCACTTTCTGAACGTCCTTCGGCTGAGCGCTTTCATCCCCCAGCCTCCTTTTGAAACTGGCACAACTAAAATCCTTCTTTGGGAGAGGCTCAGCAGGAATATGGGGAGAGGACGAGCATCCCCTTTACACCGACTGAATGGAGAAAAGCCTTGTGGGAGATGTGGCTGGGTGTAAGCGGACAAACTGTGGTTTCCTACGCCTGAGCTGAGTAGGGCAGGGAAGAGTGTGGTTGCAGCAGCTTACCCGGGGCCTGTCTGGCCTCAGCTCTGGACTCGGCCTTACAGTCCAAACAGGGTTTGTTTTTAAAACTGAGCAAACTATGTGGAAGCTGGGCGGGTTTTGAGGACAGAGCACTCGGCTTCCTAACTTCTTGTCGGGACAGGGTGAGGAGAGGGTGAGGGGGAGTAGGCACCTGTGGAGAAAGAGGGGCAAGGGAAGAGCAAGGGTAGGGAGAGGAAGCACTAGAGAGGCTGCAGTTGGGGGGAAATGTGTGGAGGAGCCAAAGAACAATAACACACTAACGAAAGTATTGCCTGTTTCCTGAAATACTAGTAGGATAGTCGCCCTGAATCACTCACTCTGCCCTGACCCCCCCCCCCCACACACACACACCTTAGTGGCTTCCCGCGCCCCTTCCTCATTTCAGCAGCCCGCAACAAAAAGTAAATCAGCATTAAGTTTAAAGGAAAAAATCGCAGGCTTAGTGCTGTTTATCCACTTCCTTCGAAAAGGCGTGTGGTGTGACCTGTTGCTGCGAGAGGGGATACAAAGGTTTCTCAGTGGCTGGCAAGCCGGCTGTGAGAGCCGCCTCCCCCCTCCCTGCTTCCCCCTCGTCCCCCTGCTTCCCCCGTGCGGCCCGCGGCGCCGCAAGCCCCGCCCCCTTTCATGCAAAACCCGGCGGCGAGGCTGGGCTCGAGTGAGGAGCCGCCGCACGCTGATTGGTCGCTGGAAACCCATTTATTCCCTGACAGCCCCCGTCACATGGATGGTTGTCTATTAACTTGTTCAAAAAAGTATCAGGAGTTGTCAAGGCAGAGAAGAGTGTTTGCAAAAGGGGGAAAGTAGTTTGCTGCCTCTTTAAGACTAGGACTGAGAGAAAGAAGAGGAGAGAGAAAGAAAGGGAGAGAAGTTTGAGCCCCAGGCTTAAGCCTTTCCAAAAAATAATAACAATCATCGGCGGCGGCAGGATCGGCCAGAAGAGGAGGGAAGCGTTGTTTTTTTTTTTTTTTTTATCCTGATTCCAGTTTGCCTCTCTCTCTTTTCTTCCCCCAAATTATTCTTCGTCTGATTTTCCTCGAGGAGCCCTGCGCTCCCGACACCCCCGCCCGCCTCCCCTCCTCCTCTCCCCCCGCCCGCGGGCCCCCAAAGTCCCGGCCGGGCCGAGGGTCGGCGGCCGCCGGCGGGCCGGGCCCGCGCACAGCGCCCGCATGTACAACATGATGGAGACGGAGCTGAAGCCGCCGGGCCCACAGCAAACTTCGGGGGGCGGCGGCGGCGGCGGCAACTCCACCGCCGCGGCGGCAGCGGGCGGCAACCAGAAGAACAGCCCGGACCGCGTCAAGCGGCCCATGAACGCCTTCATGGTGTGGTCCCGCGGGCAGCGGCGCAAGATGGCCCAGGAGAACCCCAAGATGCATAACTCGGAGATCAGCAAGCGCCTGGGCGCCGAGTGGAAACTTTTGTCGGAGACGGAAAAGCGGCCCTTCATTGACGAGGCCAAGCGGCTGCGAGCGCTTCATATGAAGGAGCACCCGGATTATAAATACCGGCCCCGGCGGAAAACCAAGACGCTCATGAAGAAGGATAAGTACACGCTGCCCGGCGGGCTGCTGGCCCCGGGCGGCAACAGCATGGCAAGTGGGGTCGGGGTGGGCGCCGGCCTCGGAGCGGGCGTGAACCAGCGCATGGACACCTACGCGCACATGAACGGCTGGAGCAACGGCAGCTACAGCATGATGCAGGACCAGCTGGGCTACCCGCAGCACCCGGGCCTCAACGCGCACGGCGCCGCGCAGATGCAGCCCATGCACCGCTACGACGTGAGCGCCCTGCAGTACAACTCCATGACCAGCTCGCAGACCTACATGAACGGCTCGCCCACCTACAGTATGTCCTACTCGCAGCAGGGCACCCCTGGCATGGCGCTTGGCTCCATGGGCTCGGTGGTTAAGTCCGAGGCCAGCTCCAGCCCCCCTGTGGTTACCTCTTCCTCCCACTCCAGGGCGCCATGCCAGGCCGGGGACCTCCGGGACATGATCAGCATGTACCTCCCCGGCGCCGAGGTGCCGGAGCCCGCCGCCCCCAGCAGACTGCACATGTCCCAGCACTACCAGAGCGGCCCCGTGCCCGGCACGGCCATTAACGGCACACTGCCCCTCTCGCACATGTGAGGGCCGGACAGTGAACTGGAGGCGGCGGCGGCGGCGGGCGGGGGGAGGGGGAGATTTTCAAAGAAAAACGAGGCAATTGGAAAGTAAGAAACAGCATGGAGAAAAACCCGGTACGCTCAAAACAAACAAAAAAGTCATCACCCACAGCAAATGACATCTGTCTGCAAAAAAGAATACCAATTCCATCTACAATCAAAAAAAAAAAAAAAAAACCCGCGATGCTGACAAGAAAACTTTTATGAGAGATCCTGGACTTCTTTTTGGGGGACTATTTTTGTACAGAACAAAACGGGTGGGTGGGTGGGGAGGGCGAGGGAATGGACCTTGTATAGATCTGGAGGAAAGAAAACTACGCAAAACTTTTTAAAACTTCTAGTGATACGGTAGGAGCTTTGCAGTATGTTTGCAAAAGTCTTTACCAATAATATTTAGAGCTAGTCTCCAAGCGACGAAAAAAATGTTTTAATATTTGCGAGCAACTTTTGTACAGTATTTATCGAGATAAACATGGCAATCAAAATGTCCATTGTTTATAAGCTGAGAATTTGCCAATATTTTTCAAGGAAAGGCTTCTTGCTGAATTTTGATTCTGCAGCTGAAATTTAGGACAGTTGCAAACGTGGAAAGAAGAAAATTGTTCAGATTTGGACATTTTAATTGTTTAAACATTGTACAAAAGGAAAAAACTAGGATAAGTACTGGTAAAAGTATCTCCGTGGTCTTTAAAGGGACAAAAGTTTTAGATTGTACTAAAAATTTTTTAACTTACTGTTCAAAGCAAAAATGGCCATGCAGGTTGACATCACTGGTAATTTATAATAGCTTTTGTTTCCCAGCTTTCCATTTTGTTCAGATAAAAAAAATGAAACTACTGTGTTTGAAATATTTTCTTATGGTTTGTAATATTTCTGTAAATTTCTTGTGATATTTTAAGGTTTCCCCCCTTTATTTTCCGTAGTTGTATTTTAAAGATTCGGCTCTGTATTATTTGAATCAGTCTGCCGAGAATCCATGTATATATTTGAACTAATACCATCCTTATAACAGGTACATTTTCAACTTAAGTTTTTACTCCATTATGCACAGTTTGAGATAAATAAATTTTGGAAATATGGACACTGAAATTATTCTGAGTCTTTTCATTTATTTGGATAACACTGATTATACATAACTCCTCGGGGAATATGCTGTGCCCAGCCAGGAAAGAAAAACACCTAAAACCTTGGTGTTCTATTCCAGTAGCATGTGCGAATGTTAACAGCAACAAATAAATGGCTGGATGATCGAGTAAGTACTCGAAAAATTGAAATGCTTATATCATTTCTAAAATAGAAACTAGAGATATATATTGTAAATCCACCCCCTCCTTTCCTAAGCAGCATGAATAAGCATGATGGGGACTTAAACTGATTTACACCACTTGTTGCCAAAAAAAGGAGTCAATTCTGAAATTTTTCAGGTAGCTTAGCAGATGGGATATTGATCCAGATCAGAACCAGGATGGCTGGTTTAGTTTTCGTTTTCTTGACAGGACAATGGCCCTTTGGACACCCGGTTATAGGGGGAAATGATGCTTTTTGTATCGGAATAATTGCAAACTAGACATGCAAAGTGCTCGTCTTCTGGGTGGGTGTTTGGATTACTCCAGCCCTGCTATTTGTGTGAGAGGAAACAAGTGGTTTGCTTTCTTTGTTACTTCATAAACTTTCTTTACATTTTCCTGTTTAGGGGCGAGGGAAAGCGAAGAGAGTCTTGCAAAACTCCCTGACTTATCACGGCTATTATTATATTATTATCATTTATTTTCTTTTTTCCTCTCTCTCCCCCCACGAATTCCATTTCTTAAATTGGCAGCGCGGGTCCAAGCCTGTAGCCCCAAATCGGATAATCTCTGCAGCTGATAACAAGCAAAAGAGAAGCCAGGCAACAGCCATATTAAAGAAGAAAAAATCAACTCTGAGGTAGATATTTTACTTTGTCCGGTCTAATCACATTTGGAGATTATTATGCTTTTGATTTGTTAACCATGTTTTACTACAGTAGTAGAGGGGGAGCAGGAGGGGTGGAGAAACAAGATTGGATTTGTTGTTTTCTTTTGCCTTAAGAAAGGTAAGCAAAGGCTATAGTTGTCCTCAGTGGGAGCGGAAAAGTTGGGGAATCGAGTGTCTTTGTAGTAGCGATGTTTCTGCATCACAACTGATTCGCGCTTTGGCGCAGCCGGTGAATCCTGTAAAACCAACGCAGGGACTTTTCTTCCTTATTTACTGCTTACCTCGCTCATCTTCCCCCACCGAAGGGGACCAGGAACCAAGAGTCAGGCATTCTTAAGAGCATGGTTTGCTTCTCACAATTTCAAGGGCTTGTTGTGTCAACTTGCTACAACTTTGGAGAACTTGAAATCCGGCAGCGCCTTCCAACCTTGAGCAAAGTACCGGCTGCAGCCGCTAAATTAGCTCATCCAGATGATTTGCATCTTCTCGTTTTCCAAGAAAGTATTTTTTACTCGTGGTGTTGTTAATGTTAGTTCTGGGTTCGTTTGGGGATATCCTCATATGTTCTATATTTTTATCTCAGGTGGCTTGCTTTATTTTTAGTGTATATTGATTTTTATTCCTTTCCTATGACCATTTTTAGGATATATTGTACTAGGGGAAAAAAATTATGCCAGTTCCCAATTCTAAGCCAGGCATGCCCCCCCCCTAATTAATGCAGAGACTCTAAAAGAATTTCCCCCGGCCTGGCCAGCCATTGTAATGCATATACGGATTATTCACGTGGTAATGAGCACTTTCGACAGTTCTTGCTCACACATACGAATAAAAGAAACTTTGAATAAAGATCCAAATGATCTTGCTGGGGGGTGGGGAGGATATTCCCGGATTTTGAGACAATCAACTAACTATTTGAAGTGTATATTTTTTGAAAAATAGGTAAATATTAGAAATATGAATTCGGGTTTAGTGTAATTGAATTGCACTAACCTCCCTTTAAAAAAATAATAAAAATAGCCCACAGAATCAAACTAAAAAAAGCAACAACTTTTTGGCAAAATATTCAGGTTTAAATATTTTGCAAAAAGAAAGAGAGCAAAGTTTGGGAAGTTAAACTAGTTTTGAATGATTGTCACTGTAGAAAACAGAAAAATTTCCATTCCCCTTCCTATTCCTCCATATTTCCTAACCAAATGAAAGCCAAAATATTTTATTTGGAAATAAAAATTGTTTCTGATAAACTACATTTTAAAAAAATGATACGTTTTATTCATTTGATTGAGTTAAATTGTTCTCCAAGATGTATATAGTTTTATAACAAATAATATTAAATATACAATGTTTTAATTATAACATGATTTCCAAGAAGGGGATAAACGCCTAAATTTTACAGATGGTTATCCCCCAGTGCTGAAATTAGTTGTTGAATGTTCATTTCAGTTCCTTCCTTGGGATATTATTCTGCTCACTAAAATAATTTAATTTACAGTCTAAGGTGTTGAATTTAATGTTTTGTTAACCTATACACCGAATAGAAATGTGTAGAAGGATGAGATTACACTGTGTTCCCTCTTCGATTTTTTTCTCTCCCCCAACCCCCTCCATACTTTAAATAAAGAGTGTTAAAATATTTTGCTGAGCTGTAGTAGATTAGCAAGGTTTCTTGCCAATACTGGGAAGCTGGTATTACAGACGGTCCCAGGGGGAAATGGCTCACATTAACCACTAAATGAATATTTGACAAGGGCTCATTCGGAGGTATTATTACTATAAACGTGTCCCTACTGGACTTTTCAAGGGTCAAAGAGCAACACTTCAATTAATTATTTAGTCTGCTAGTAGATTTGGTTGTAATAGCTGTACTTATTTCTAGAACCAACACATTCTTACACTAGGAAATCTCAGGAGAATCTTCTCCAATCAGCAATGCCCTAGATACACGCAGAGCCCTGGTATTCTAAAGCTGACTTTTTTTTATAAAACCTTTTCTTGGGCTGGGAGAGGGGGATATCATCTCTTTCACTATTTTACTTACTAGTTTTGTTTTAAAAGAAAAAAAAAAATACCAAGAACATAAGTGATCTTAATTTCTGCATGTCTGGAAAGGTCTGGTGGGTCCTTGCAATTGAGAGAGGGGAGGGGATTTATTTATAACCTTTGCCTTCCTTAAGTGGAGATGTCACAGGATTTCAGAGACTCAGGCAGGGTCTGAATTTAGAAAGGATACACACTTCTGTTTACCAATAAAATTCAGGTTTTCAACTAGAAGGCTGAGTATTCTGAGTCCTAGTAGTCTTAAAGTAAATTGGGGTACAGGTAGTCCTTCCTCCCGTCTTCCCACCTATTGGTCTGAACACTTCCAGGTGTAGTGGGGAGGGGGTGACTTCCATTTTTGCCTGTCATAAGTTTCCCTGCGGCCCTAGGTTAAACAGTAACGCAATGATTTTGAGAGTAAGATTCCTTAACAATAATATAAAGTGAATGAATAAGAGATAAGCTGAAGTGGGTGAGGGAATGAGAAGCAGTAGTTACCAACCCAATTCATTCAGCTTTTCAGAACTTTTGTTGTGGGAACTCCATTGACAGGTTTTGAGCTGCCAGTTTTCTCACATTAAAAAGAACTGATCAGCGCCTCAGGGAGAGAAGAAATACTGCTTAACTGCATAGTGATGGGGTCTTCATTTAGAACCACTACAAAAAGAAAATTAAACAGTGCCTTGTGTGCACAAGGTTTACTTTTCACCTGCTAACACTTTATACCTAACTGCTCTGAGATTGAAGTTTGACTGTGACTTGTCACCTGCTAGTTGGCACTGTTTATTTATTTGTTTATTTATTTATATTTACCTGTTGTAATTAAAATAACTTTTTATATCCCCACTGCCCTTTATTTCTTGCTCTTGAGAAAATTTTTTGAAACAAACCCTCATATTTGGCTTTGTGAGAAGTTTTCCTTTACCATAAACTTGAGCAAAGACTTGAGTTAACATTCTCCAGTACTCTTCCCCAGCCCACCCCCCTGCCCATTATTGCATTAAAACAATTTGCATCTCACTGTTTTTCATGCTACCCCCCCCCCTTTTTTTTTGCTTTCAAAGCAAAGGCTGCTGCTTTTCAGTACAGCCAATAGTGAAGCTAGGGATGGGGTTTGATTTATTTCTTTGCTTTGGTTTCTTTTTTGACTAATGTTGGAAGGTGGCCGGGTGGATTTCCTTTGGGATCTGTCTATGCAGTGGATCTTAAAGACAGTGAGAGAAACTCTTAACCTTTACTGTGAAAAATATGGATAAAGTTCAAAGGGACACAGCCTCCGGAGTTCTAGAGTGAGCAACTGTGGAAGGAAGGAACTTTCCAAAGATTGAGAAATTGCCCAAGCCAGGGAATTGGTTTGGCGTCTTTCATAGTTATTTTCTATTAAAACATTTCCTGGAAACATGACCTCTGATATCACCCAAGGAGACTTATAACCTCTCTCCCTTTTCACGATGCTGTCCATTTACAATTCTTGTTTTCAGTTTTTGTTTTGCTTTCTGTGGCCTTTAGGAAATAATGGACTTGACTTTCTTATTTTAACGAAGAGACTTCTCTTTGGGAAGGGTGGATTACTGAAACAAGGCCAAGATTTCCCAGGGCACAGAGCCCTCTTTCTGTATGCAGGTCTAGATGGCTTTTATTTTATATTTTTAGTGTGATGTTTTTTAATTCCTGGACTCCATTTCTCTCAAAAGCAAATAGAATATCCTTTCTGGACGAAAAGATGTTTGCTGCCTTGGGGCTTTGGATTTGAGATGCTTGCTCTACTTTGCAAAGAAGTGTCAGGTGATTTAAAAGCTCCAAGGAGTCATTTGTTTCATTGCTCTTCTTTCTGCCTGCATGTAGAGAATGCAGTGTGCTCTATTAGTAAAAATGTTGGCCCTCTGAACTATCACTGGCCTCCCTCTCTGGGCTTCGGCGCTGGGTGCAGGGTGCAGGGTGTGACGCGGGGCAGTGAGCGCACGGGCTTCCGGCCAGCCCTAGGGAATGCACGGTGCCCAGCGTCCGGAGCGATGCTCGGGCAGCTGGAAGCTGAAACCGGCTAGCACCGGGCCAGGGCCCTGGTGTCACGCAGCCCTAACCAAGGCCCCCACACGGCTCCCTGGGAAAGGTGTTCCTGTGGGGTTTAAGTTCCCTCTGCTGGGGTCCTGCCAAAACGACCCGATTTCTTCTCTCAACTCTGGTGGGTCCCGCGTCCTGCGAGTCTGGAAAGTCACCCGAGGTGCTGTGGGCCCTTACCCCTCCAGAGGTCCCTACCTCCAGGACTCAGGCCCCAGTCTCCTGCACGTTGACCTCGTGAACCTGAAGGCGGTTCTAAGACCCAAACTTCCCAAAGCGCAGGGTTGCCTGATGATGTAAGTCCTGCCCTCCTCTTGCCTTTCACCCCAGGCTTTTACTTCTAAGAGCTTGTCCTTGTTTCGAGCCGAGGCTCAGCAGTCGCAGTCTAGCTACTAGTCCTCCCTGATGCCAGCGGCTGTGGATGGCGTGTCTGTGGCCAGGGAGCTGTCTGGGCTCCCTGGAATATCGGACCCTTCCAGGATCAGAGCAAGTAGGGACGGGAGAATGCAGACCCTTTGCTCTCCCGTTTGAAAAACGGGGATAATATGTATTTACGTTGCAGAAGATGAGTGTAAAGCCACTGCCCCCCCCCCAAAAAAAGGTGACAGCCATTACTTTTCTTACTATTGAATATAGTTAGGTGATAGGGAAGGCAAGAGGTTCTCATTTGAGACACCAGAGATCAATCCAAAAATTTGGGCCCTTCTCTACTTTCTAGTCTTGGGGAGTGTTCTCCCTGGTTTGGGGTTTGCGTAGGAAGTTATCCTGCAAACTTGCATCCCTGGGCATCTTCCTGAAGGGAGGGATGCCGCCATTCCAGGCAGAAGCAGCCCCCCACCCGCCGAAAGCAGAAAAATAATTACTGTATTAAAAGGAATGGTGAATTCTTCTTATCGCTGGTGGCCAGGCCAGAAGCAGAACTGCGCCCCCACCCCCACCGCCTGACGTCACGTGCAGGGCCTCGGGGATAAAGTGATTCGTTTGAGTGTTCCAGAAAGGGCAATCCAAACATTTGCAGGGCAAGGCCAGCGGAGCCGGTCTCTATCCCCACTACCCAACCCCAGCTTAGGAGGCTGCGGAGGCTCTTTCCCCAGAGCATAACCAAACACAAAGCTTCAGTGCACACACATTCACACACGCAGCCCCCACACCACGGTGCCTGAGCTCAGAGGCAGGCCCTTCTTCCCTGTATATATTTAAAGTTATTTGATTTGCTAGCTAGAGTTTGTTGTCAGGTCTGAAGGAGTTGTTTTTAGTTTGTTTTGTTTTGAGCCGCTGAACAAATCACACCAAAAGCCTTTACGAAGTACACCATAGCTTGATTTTATTTGGCCCTAGATAAGTTTCAGTGGTGAATTAAGAATTGGACTTCCAAGAGCTTTCTGGTTCTGATATGGAGTCACAGTTAAGACGAATGTGTCCAGCTCCGTCCATTTTTATTTTCCCTTTCCCCATCTAATAAGTTGTATAACTAGCTTTCTATATGTATTAGAATTGAGAAAATATTGCTGAGAGAACTCCTTGGAACCAGGATTTAAGCTTTAGATAAGGAAGACATTTGGTCCATGTTCTCTGTAAAATACAATTATTTGTGGGTTTAGAGCACCTCGCCATTTCTAGCAGATGCACTTCCCAAGTTTTCTTTACAAATCAATTTAATTCACTGAATACCCCTTTCCAGTGGGAGGGGTCCTGGGAACTAGGCCATATGTTCTAGGATCTAACAGACTAGTAATTTGCTGAGAAGAAGCCAGTAGTTCACATGCAGTCAATTTAGTATCAGCTCATAGCTGGGTTATTCCATAACTTTACAGTTTAGTAAGTCTGAGATTCTAAGTGGAAAACCTGTGTTCTCTTGCTGAAAGCCTTCTTCCCTTTCTTTATTTTCCCCTTCCTCCCACCTCTGAGGAAAATATCTTAAAACCAGGTTTTCCTTGTGAGAATTTGTTTACCTCAACTTCTATTAAACTAGACTAACACTCTCTCATCAGCTTTCTAAATACTCTCATCTGTTTTGTGAAACGGTGCAAAAACATCTTGGAATCTAAGATGACAAAATAAACCTGAGCATATGGAGGAAGACTTGGTTGTTAGGAAATTTATTTCAATGTTTAGTTCACACTTCAACCTCCTTTCCTCCCTTACCACCGTCTCTTGCTTTGCTCACTGCCCGCCCAGACACTCTTGGGTACCCCACCTCTATTAGCAAGCTGTTTCACCAGCATAAATTATGAATGCATTTTAAGCCGCCCCTTCTGATAAGATAAATCGGGGCTTTTCTCTCTTACATGTTTCTGCTTTCATCCCCATTGAAACTTTTCCCTGAGCCACACTGCAGTGGCTCTACAAACTTACTATCTCTGTGTAAACTATGGAAGTATGTTTTCAATAGGAAAAAAGTCAGGTAATTTTTTTCAAGAACTCTTACAAGTTAAAGATACAAAATATTTCATGGTTAGCTTCCAAATTAGCTGCATATAAAGTATTTTAAGATTTTTTTTTTTTGGGCTGTCATGGCTGGCAATACTCATTTTGTATGTGTGTGTTGGTTTGAAAAGCAGGAAGAAATGTAATGAATTGAGTGCTGTCAGAGATGTCTTCTGTTTGAACAATCTGCGATGGGCTGAATGGCAGGGACTCCCTCATCCAGTGCAGGTGCAGTAGAGCTGGGGAAGGGGGGAGGGGGCTCCCTCTGTTCAGTCAAAAAGCACCATTCTCCACAATAGACCACACACTGACAGCCAGCGTGACATCAACTCACACTTTCATACCCCCCCTCCATAGTTCTGAGTTCACAAAGTGGCCATACAGTAGCCTTGGTTAGGTTTCTTTAATGAACATTTTGTGGCTCCTATGACCACCATTAAAATCAGCTGAGGTCTGGGAGAAACAACTCGATTGTTGATCGTGAGTTCCAAATAAAAATGTATAGCTATAGATTAAAGTGAATCTGTCCTCTCCACTCTCTCCCAATAGCAGTGCCCACAACAGACTCCAGATGATCTGAAACTCTGAGTTAAAAGTTCTTCTAAGACTTACTTGGGGCCCAAAGCACTATTTTCTCATGTTCTGAGAGAGGCCAAACAGAGAAAGAGAGAAGGAACAAATTCGTGAATTTATTTAAACTTAAAAGGACCTCCAGTATTTTATTATGCTGTGTGAGAGGGTTAATCCCGTAAATGAACAGACATTAATCTTGTGGAGTGGGGTCTGCCCCGTTTTGAATTGGTTTTACTGGGGAGAGGGGTGGGAGATAGGGAAGGGGGTTAGGAAAGGGGTTTTAAAAGTCCACAAAGATGCGACTGCATTTTGGCTGCCCTATGGCTGCAAGAGCCGCACTTTCCGAAGATTTCATTTTACATTTGTTTAAACTCCAACTTTGGTGCCTCTTTTTTAAATGGAATTATTCAAAGGAGAAAACACTATCAGAGACTATTCCAGGCCATGCCTTGCCCTCCCCTACAATGCTGCTGCCCCCATCTGGCTCCTACTCCTCTTGGTCCCCACCCCCTTCGCCACTTCGTCTAGGATCTGAACCTTTGGGAGAAAGAGGGAGGAGCGAGGAGAGGGCAGTGCGGGCCAGGACGGTTCCCCCAGCGCTGGCCCGCGCGGGGCCATGGCCCTGCGGCCACTGCCTGGCTTCCCTCTGTGCCGACACTTGCCGGAGCATCGTGCCCATGAAAATTACTCCCTGTTTGCTTATTTAAAAAACAACAACATGTAACCATATACGTTTTTCATCACGGCAACAAAAATACCAACTTTATAGCCCTTGAAGAGAAACCTCTTTTTTTTTCTTTTTTTTTTTTTATCATTCGCCTAAATATTCAGCGGGTGGGGGGGTGGGATAGGGTGACTTCGCAGGGCAGCGGCGACAGCATTGATCCTGTACCCTCCTAGGAGGCATGGAGTCGGGGGCTGGCGGGGCACGGGGCAAGTGGATTTGATGTGTAGGCCGAATAAGGGCCAAGTTCTTTAAAACCTCAAATAACACTGCAAGAGATGGATCTCACCCCGCTCGCTCCGTGCAGCCCTCTGCTTGTGGTTGTGAATTGCCGGGTGGCCTGCCTTAAGTATTCCTGCGGCGCCTACTAAAGTCTGGGCCTCGGACGAGAGGCGTCTCCCTCCCCTCGACCCACTGCCAGCCGCTACTTGATAGCTGCCCCGTCTTCCGGCAGGTACACACCCACAATTAATCTTTCTTATTAAAGCCTCCATTCTGTACCCAAGGGGCGACTCAAACCTATTTAGATTTCCTTGGTTGGCTGCACAAATTTAAGTGGGCAAAGAGTTATAAACCTAATAACAGAGGGCGAGGGAGAGTGATTTGAGTAGAGAAAACGGAAGATTTCACGAGGGGTGTGAGCATGCTGCGGGCCTTTCCCACCCCGGTCACCGCGTCGGGACGCACGCCAGCCTCTGGGAAACGCAGTGTGCCCTCCGTGCACACTCCGCGCGCCACCTCCACGCACACACCTGCTCCCCTGCACTGTCGCTCCGGGACACTTGCAGCGAGTTGGCATGTTCTGGATTTCTTGTAAACCCCTCCCAGAAAGACGGAATTCTCTGAGCATCCAAACCAGGGAATTTCCGGGGAACTAGAGAAGGTTTGCCTTGTTTGCGATTAATTGAGAATAATTAACACTGGAGACCGTTAATCACCACTTTGCTGCTTTCTCCCTTCTTGCGGGTCTGTGGCTGCTGCCTCTCCTGCTCCGGCGGAGCGGGTGGCTTCGCTGGTGAAAGTGAAGACGTCGTGGTAGCTGTCACCCAGTTCAGCTGTACTTTTTTAAACGCTCACATACTGTTTGATTACTAATTTGAGTTAATATGATCTTTATGGCAACATAACAGTGGATAATTGGCCTTTTTTTCTGAACAACAATGTAAATCACAATCGCTTTATTATTTAATAACGTCAAACGCTTCGTTGGATTGGCCCCGACCGAGAAGACCTTTTCTTTCTAGACAGTGTTGTGGAGGAAGAACAATGAAGATCTAATTGTGGAGATTTCATAAGTTGGCTCCCGTAAATGAACAGCTTAGATATGGAAGTTCCAGCAGATGTGGACACTATTCGCTGTAGAAATTCTACCCCCACCCTCACACATGCAGCCCAAACACTCTATTGGAGGTTTTCTGTGGTAGTGGTGGTGGTGAGTCCTCAGATCCTAGCAACCACCTAAATCTTCCAGCAGCAATTAGAGCATTTATCGGGCTTGCTTTTCAGCCCTTTATACTGCGGTTTAGCAGGGAAGCATTGAGTCCGCGCACCAAATTAGCACACCTCTCAATCCACAGCCACTGATGCGCCCCTTCGGCCACTTTGGTTGTTAGACATTGAGAGCACTGACCTGTGCTTTTTAAAGTCTTATTTTGTTTTGATTTGATTTTTGAAACGGAGTCACCAACGCAGTGTCTTGGCGTATACACGTTTTAGGCATTTTTTTGGCGAAGGACAGGAGCCACTATTTGCAAATGCCTAGAAGAGCAGGTGAGACCTAGACACCCCTCAAATGCGGACCGCAACTCGCTCAGAGGGAGTGCGTCCCCGCTGCTCGGATTACATTAGTCCCCGAAGCCTTCTAACGGTTCTCTATCGCGGCTTTTGCTGGCTCTGGTGGACTGCTGGCTCTGGCGTCCTAAGACTTCGAGTTCTTTGCAAATGAATCCCCACCATTTGGAATTCGGGTCAAGGAGAGAGACTCCGAATCTACAGCAGGTTTTGTTTTTTGCGTGTGCCCGCCTCTCCATTTTATTCAACTTCTATTGCCTGTCAGGAGACAGAACAATTCGCTGCCCCCCTCTTCTAAGACAAACCCCTTGCTTCTAAGACAAACAGGAGGTGCGAAATGCTTCGCCTGCACACGCGCCCTTGGGGCCCTTCTCCCTCACTCCTCCTCCCCCCTGCGCCGCACCGACGCCGCAGCTGCCTTCCGCCGGGGTGGAGACCCCCCCCCCTTCCCACTGCATTTTCAAACCATCACGTCGACGGTTCTAGAGTCATATCCACATTTTCGGCCACCTTCCAATTTCTTTACGGTCCACACTTCCTTTCTGAGAACCTGAAACGTGTCAAGGGGAAGACTTGAGGAATTAAAAGAAGGCACTGGATTTTCAAACCCTCCCCGTCCCCCCTCTGCCTCATGAAAAGTGTGTTTTACCACAAGGAGTGCACTGGGAAACTTTCCCTAACAGGAGTTGAGCGCAGTGTTATTCTTCTCCAAGGGCCCGCTGGCCTCCCCGCCCCCGCGGGACAATGCGCGCTTTGAGGCTCGGTGGCCTGCAGGCAGCGGGAGGCTGGGGACTGGGAGGCGCTCCTCCAAGGGGCCCGCAGCTGGGGCAGCGCCGGGCAGGGATCCGGGCTGGGGAGGCGGACCACGCAGGAAGCAAAACCGTAAAAGTACAATTATCCGCCCCCCAGCTCTCCACAGAGGCACACTATGAGGACCCGGGGCCAGGGAGGCAGCAAAGTGGGATATAAGAGGTTTTCTGTTTTGTTTCTTTCCTACACCCCATCCCACCCCAAACCCAAACATTTTATTTCGACACAGAATTATGCATTCTAGATTTTCCAGTCTCCTTGTACTCACTCTTGGGCACCTGGTCCCTGGTTGATAATCTCAACCTAGGTCTTTAACGGTCAAATCGCCCCTGTCCGGTGACAGTTTCCTCAATGTCCCCCCTACCCCCACTCCCTCATTCGAGGTGCCATGAACAGGAAAAGCCTCCTAGCCAGGCACTCTGGGACATTTTATTTTAGTTTGAGTTGGGGGGGGAGGGACTCCGAAGAGAACACTACTATCGCCCGCCCCTCCAGGCGCCCTCTAGGATAGGACCTTTGAGATCAGCAGAAGCCCTCAGAGGGTTACCATCTTGGTGGAAGCATTTGTGTGATGTTTTAAAGCATATAACAAACGGAGTGTCAGGGCCACGTGCCGTGCCTTCGAAAAGCCACTGCGAGCCCTGGCTTTCCGAGCCGCGAAAGCTGGGGCCGGCGTGGAGGGGGCGCTGAAGCCACAGGCGGCGTCGGGGCCCGCGCTGCGCCGCAGGTCTGGCCGCGGCACCGAATGAAGCGAATTACGTATCTGGAGTGTGTTTGATCTGGGGGTGTATAGTCAGATTCGGCTTTGTTTGTTTGTTTGTAATCTCATATTTAGCAAGCTGCGCAAAAGAGAGAAAGAAAGGGACGTATGAGAGGACTGCGCGGTAACCACACCCCTTCCTAATGAGTGATTTCCATATGTGCGCCTCCCGCATCTAGCGCCCTCCCGTTCCTGACGCTGTGGTGCTGGTGCGTCTTGCGCAGCGCAGACGCCTCCGCTCTGGATTGAAATGAAAAAGCTCACGGTGGGACCAGAAAATTGGTCTATTGATACATTCACTCCGAGTGTTGATCTTGGAATACCCGGCAGTGGGTTACTTCTCCCCCGCCCCCAGATGGGGAGCACACGGGTTGCTGCGCTTGCGGACACCCAGGCAGGCGGCGGGCAGAAACCGACCTTCCTCCCCCTTCCCCGCCTCCAGTTGTCCAGTTTCTTTTTACGCAACTCCGGATTCTTTTTTCCTCTCCAGGTGAGGACAGTGAGGGCAGAGTCGTCATAGCAAGGGGGGAAGGGTATATAATCCCAAACGAATAAATCAAAAGTGAAAGTTTCAAACTAGACCCAGGTCCTGTTTGAGAAAAATGTAATCCTGCACTCGAGGGAGAGAGAGTGCTAGCCCGAGTGTTTGTGTCAAAGAGAGAAGATGAGGAGCTGGGGTTGCGAGATGGTGTCCGTGATCTGAGTCGGTTAAAAGTTGTGGCAAACACAGTGAAGTTTTGAAGGAGTACTCAGTAGAAAACTCGAGGCGGGTTTCAGCTGCTTCTAACCGGGTTTCGTGTGTGTGTGTGTGTGTGTGTGTGTGTGTGTGTTTTGATTCTGTTCGGGAAAACTGAAGAAACAGACTTTTACAATTACGTCTCTGTTACCCCCACTACAACACCCTCCTAACCTCGCCGTGCACACTAGGGTGTGGGCTCCGGTTTGAGCTCCAAAATAGCTTGCTTGTCAGTTGCGAGCTGTAGGTATATCAAAGTGAACTGTCCCAAGTAACTCTTATCTAGAAGCTGGGAAGCTTAAGCAGCTCGCTTTAATGATGATTTGTAGCTCGGCGAGGGGCACGGACAGCAAACACCCCGCAGGTGTGTGCTGTAACACCACCATCCGGACTTGAATGTAGATTACTCTGGCGATCGTTTGATCGGCCCTTTGAAACCCTTTACAACTGCCTGTGACGAACGGCCAGTCTCAGTTTTTTCTCCAAATAATGCCTTGAGGGTAAGTCCTCCGGGCTTTTAAAGAGCTCCAGTACTTTTTTTTTTTAAGGAAAAAAAAGGGAAGAAAAACGTTCGATTTTAGTTTAGACATTGTCACTTTTTTTGTTGCTAACGGGCATCATTCAAATCCTTCAGTACTTAATGACCGTTACCTTTGCTGTCTTCCCAGGACACACACACACACACACACACACAATGCATTAATAAAACGGAAAACAAAGTTATTGATTTCGTTTTCTTTAGTTCCAAACTGCTCTACCTGTTTATAGATGTTTATGTGGGTGTTTGTTATAAACATGCATTATTATTATTAATGCCATTGCTAATCTTGTTTGAATGCCTTCTCTGTACTCTCTGAATTACAACTATTCATTTCAGTGGGAGTTTAACTTAACATTAAGGATTTCCAAAGTAAAACTGGAGTTTGGCCCTCTCCCCAACACCTTCACACCAACCCATATCACCAAAATGAAAGAGGTGGTGCTGTTCAACCTTTAATATTTACTTAGTGTTTACATAAGCGAAGGAAAATGAACTTTTGTCTGAAACGTGAAACAAGCAGCACTCTGATTTCATAAAACTCATAAGCTCAACAATTGCAAGAACTTATCACACTAGGGTGGGGGTGGGGTGGGAGTGCAGTTGAATTAAAGGCCCATTCCTGCCACTTCAGACTACAAAGGGTTACACATAAATAAGTGCCACATTTGCCTATTGCAAAAGTTTTCTCAGTGCCTTCTAAGTCACAACAGGGAAGGGGGGGGAAACTGTCATTTATTATCCCGCTCTGGGCAGGAGCAGACCCCAGTACCAAGAGGCTCTTAGCTTTGGCCGGCAGAAGAGGGGTAGCCTTTCAACAGCAGCCCCCTTTGTTCTCCTGATCTCTTTCCCAATTTCAAGCTTCACTTGCACATCCCAAGTTTGTGTGTTAATGACGCTATTACCATCTGGCTCGCCCTACTTTCCAAAAGATATAAATCTCCTAGCTCCATTGCCCGCATTATCATTTAAGTGCCACCATAGCCAGAAGAAAAAGATGCTTTCAAGACTCCAGATTCTCTTGCACTGACTACCCCTGACATGACTCTTCCACTATATTTATAGACTACACATTGGGTGCGGGTGAGCTTCTTGATGGAACCAATTTCCCAAGAGCTGTCCCTCTAAGCAAAGGCAGACATGATTCTGAGAGAAAGGAAAGCTTCAAATGAATTTCTCCTTAGCATATGCTTGTTTTGTTTGCAGCAAGCACATAGTAAGCCCCCAAATACTTTTATGTGCTTGTGCCTTCCTTTCTTTCTCTTAGGTTTGTGAAAATTGCAGTACAACTCCCAGACCTTCAGGGTGTGCCACTTTTCAAACTCTATTTTGAGAGGGTGCATAGATTGGTCTCTGGCCGGAGGAGGCGACAGCAAGAGTGAGGGGGGGATAAAAAGAGCCATGTGAGGCAACTTTGGGGAGCTAGACCAACTGAATCCCTTCCCTGACACCCTCACAGAGCAGAGCTGTAGATGTGGGGGTTACACACTGTTAGTGGTAGAGCTAAAGCAACTTCTCTCTATTCTTTCCTGAGCAACTCGTGATTGGAGTGTTTTGGGTGCAACAGCTGAGAACTACAAAAAGAGTTGGGCTGGTTTGTGAATGGGCCCACAATGACTTCATTTATCTGGCCAGGTCTGAGTGAATCAAGCAGAGCAGAGTGTAAGCATGGGCTTTCGGTTTAGGCCCCTCGCTCATTTGAACAGCTCAACCCCCTTTGGGGGCTTCTCCTGTTTGTGGCCCTAGACTGCCATATCCAGGCGCCTCTTTCTGCTCCTGATGCTCTCCCTTCCCAGTGCTGTCTTCACAGAGGTGAGGTCCGCTAAAATAAGCCAGCCTAACAGGTTGGAAGAAGAATTGGAAAGATAAACTTCCCAGGTCCCTAAGAGAAGCTTTTAAAATCATCAGGATTTGAGCAGACTTGACTTCTCTCTTAAAAAAATAATCTTGCCGGACAGAAGAAGACACCTTTAATAAAATACATCTTTTTTGAGGGAGGAAAGAAAATCACTTGTATATACAGTATTGCTAATACTTTGAGCGAAGCACAGAAGGTGCCTGAAATGGTGATTATTTGTATCACAGCCGTGTGGCTGTTTGCACGCACAGGGTACTTTTTCTTTCTTTGCCATTCACTTTACTGCTTTTCCTTTCAAGTTCAAAAAAGATCTTGTTTAGAAATTTGAATCCCTACTTTTTCCTTTTGAGAATATTATCGAGTTGATATGAACAAACTGCAGAGGATACACCATTTAAGTAAGATGCACTTTTAATCACTGATCATTAAAATGGTTATGTTAAATATACTCAATTACATGCATGAGTTAACTCTAACAGTACTTTCTATTCTCCCAGCTGCTCACGTATTCCTTAACGATAGTCTGCAGTAGAAACTTGATTATGCTGAATTCATACATTTCGATGGATTTCATCAGCCTAATTAATGCCTCAGTGTGGTCCTGGGGTCTGAATGAACCCTTTACTATGTTTGAGGTGACAGACAGTGTTGGAATGTAGAAGGTTTTTCTTCCTTAGTTACTCAGGACGTACTTTGTGATTCCTCTAAGCAAGGTAGGTAGCAGTTATTAAACCAAAAGACTATGCAAAACAAAAAAACCAATCCCAATGGTAGAAAAATGAAACTAATTCTTCATTCTTATTACCTGTCAGTATGCTTGGATTTAATATACAATCTCCAAATCTTTAGTAAAGAGGAAAAGACTATCTCCGTTGCATCTTAAAACTCCACTGAGAAGGAAAGTTGAAATAGATTCATGACTGGTGGCTAAATAGATTTTCATGAACTCATCAAGGCTGTCTTACTCCCTTTCTCCTTCCTGTTACCATAACTTTTAGACTATTTTACCTTTTCATTTCAACTTTCATCTTCTGCAAGAAAGCACTGAGGGCCAGTATTCATGATAAATTTCAGCCGCCCCCCCCCACCCTTATGGGTGACTGCGTTCAGTGTTTTCAGGTGTAAATTAACATCTGAATGCGTCTCCTCTTTACTGACCCTTCCCACCACCACCATCCCGGACTCTGCACAGTTGCCACTAATCTGCACCTCCACAACTTGCACGGCAGACTGAGGTCAATTTCCCAAACCGAACCCCCAACAAAAGCACCCAAAAGTGCTTGTATTGCTTAAGATGGAAGTTCTAACATATGCTGAAGTCCAATAAAACACCTGTGGAAGAATACCATTTAAGACATATTTTCTTGGTAATCAAGGGTACAGAAAGAAGAAGAAAAAAAAAAGAGATGGAGGCATCTTGGTTCTTTAAGAAATGTCCCAACTTGGGCAGGTGAAACTTGAAACTTTTACCTCACTTTGAGTTCCCAAGAACAAAGTTACCCCTGCAGAACTTCCCTTAAGCAGGGACTTGTCTGACCCTGATTCTAGTCCTAGCGGGAGCAACCTCATACCTCGACATCGATCTAATAGAACAGGAAACATTTCAGATCTATAACCAAATTACCACCTTGGAACTTTGTGCTTGTTATGCTAATGTAATGACTTCTGCAGTAAGAGTATATTTTCAGGGTTGGAAATTAGCTTTTTAGAATGCTTTGTGTAATGACAGACATTAGACAGAGAGACAAATGTGCCAGCAATGGTGGCACAATACTTCTGGCAAACACCCTGGGCTATTTTAACAGATAAATGGAGACCTCCAGATATGTTTGTAAAATGAAGCAGAACTTGTGCCGGGGGAACTGGGTGAGAAAGCAGGTGCTGGCGGCCAGACCATTGCAGTGGTGAAGATACTCTTGCAACCCCTCCCTCTTTTTTCTCAGACCTAGTTGAGTAGAAGCTTAGTGCATTACTTATTCCCTTGGGGTGGATGCTTGGGGAGAAAAAAAAGAGAGAAATGTTTCATAAATAGCACTGCAAACAAGTAGTTACCTCTTGCTCATGGTTTGTGCAACTCTTCTTTTTTTTAAATTGATTTTACAGGGAACAGAGAGAGAAGTGGGGAAGAGGAGCGGGAAGAAAGCATTAACTTGTAGTAATTGCTTTTTGTATGTGCCTTGACCAGGCAAGCCTGAGGTTTTGAGCCAGTGCCCTCAGCATTATAGGTTGATGCTTTATCCACTGTGCCACCACAGGTCAGGTGGTTTGTGCACTCTTAAGCTTAGATTACAGAGAGTAAGGGGGAAAATATTTGCTGGGGAGAGTTGGGGAACAGGTGGTATATGCAAGTTGAGAGAGAAATGAACACTTATGAGGTTTAAAGCCCTACGGTGGAGTTGTCCAGTACCTCCTCCATATCTAGTGTATGATATCTTTGCATCGTGTGATTAAGAATGTAAGCAAATCTATCTGAAACTAATACAAAATAGTATCAAATGTAAACTGTAATTGAAAAAAATTATTTAAAAATAATTTAGGCAAATCCTCAAATTTATGATTTATGTCTGAGAATCAAAAGTGAGATGGTTTAATGCACCATATTTCTGACAAAAATAAGGCTCTTCAGTGTACAGGGCTGGGGTGGGGTTAGTCATTTTCCATAATTGTAAATAAGGTAAATTCACACTCTGATGAATCCAAGAAAAGGACTCTTTTTGCCAGTTACCTGCCCTCAATGGACATCAGGGCAAAGTCATTCACAGCCTGGTTATTGTGTGCCTAGTTCTTTCCCTCCCTCCTCTTCTCCTGCTCCTACTATCCCCACATACCCTGCGCAGTTTCTTTGGAAATAAGTGACTTGGTTCCTGATGGGTTTTCACCCCTTCTGCATGATGCAGTTTCTAAATGTCAACTTGCCACTACGGAGAAGCCTGTGAAGCCTTTTCTATGATAATGGGTAAATTCCACTGTGTTAACAGTCTTGTTTGGGGGCTAGAGCAAGGTTGCCAAGACATAGTCTGAATGAGTTGGGGGCTTCTTAGATGTAAAATGAGGCCAATTTGAAATGTTGGCACGAATGCTGAGCTTTCGATAATAGCCCATGTTGTCTCATTTTCTTCTAGAGTTGAATAGGAGCAAAATACCTGGCTTGATACAGTGATGCCCTGATGACAAATGAATTAATTAGAGTTTCGTAGTTCATCCCAAAGATTTTAGCAATAGTAGATGTGGGAAATGCAAGCTTCAACAACTTGAGTTTTAGGAAAGACAATTTTTATGCATCCATGCCTTAAAGTTATAAACTGAATTTGTCTCACTTAGCTTGCTACTGTCTGATCCCCTCTGTCACTTTTCTGAACTATAATGTTTAATACATCTATCTATTCACTGACAGAGCAAATTCATGAATCAGGTTCCCTTTCACCTTTGCTATGTAAAGGACACATAGCATGGCAAGGTCATGAGGCTTTTTAACATGGTTCTTCTGAGATAAATTAATGAGTTTATTACATAATCTAATTTACCAAGAGGAATAGATTTCCCAGTGGGTCTGCCCAGTACCACTTTTTTTAAAAAAAATTCCCTTGGTGAAAAAGTCATTAAGTTAAAAGTACGGAAGAATACATCATAGATAAAGGAGGAGAGAATACAGATAAGGACGGATTACATCTTCTTCGTGCTCTGGTCTGACGTGGCAGCGTTTGTCCGTGGCAGACTGCGGCGAGAAGGCTAAGCATGCAACAAGAGGCAGTGACACTGAGGCAGAGAAACAGCCTGCTGGAGATTTACCGGTTCATGTTACTTATGATCAGCTGCCATTCACTTACTTTCAAGCTAGAGGATTTATATACTGCAGAAATCCTGGTCACATTGATGGGAATAACCTAGGACTTCAAAGGATTGGTTTTGAAATTGTTGGACGTTTAGTTTCAAATTTTAATTCTAAAATCCAAATCTGAATTGCCTATTGGTCTGGGGAGAAAACCACCTTATTTGAAATTCTGTTATAAATGTTATGAGAGCAAGCAGACTCAGATAAGCTTAGACATGCTTTGAATCCCAGATCACTGCACTGTTATGCTACTTGTTTCTGGAAGAACAGGGGAGCAAGCACCTGGTCTCTAACCAGGAGAGGATCCTATTTGCAGTATCTCAGCAAATCTCAGCAGGTCGGTCCTCGTGGTTCATAGAGACCATGGACATTTAAGCCAGCTGGGTAGTTCTGGTCTCGTGTCATCCAAACAGCGTATTTCTCAAACTCAGAAATGCCAGGTCGTCTTATTTCTGTTGCTAAAGATCTGTGACAGCTGAGTTTTCCCTATCGATTATATGACAATGCAGCTCATTTATAGAGTTCAGGGAAATGAGCAAAAGTGGAAGAATCAATTAAATTGTGAACCCAAATATTTGTAGCTAAATCAACCTCCTAGGAGGGCAATGACTGATAATTTAATGTGAAGCCTTATGGCTGGGTAAGTGAATTTGTAAACCATACAAGAAATTATATCTTACACAGAAAATTTATATTTAGCTCAACGTATGTGTTTAAAGTTGCTCCTAAATTAAAAACAGAGAGTGAACCCAAAGTGTAAAATACAAATCAAAGGGCACCCCTGTGAATGTGTGAGTGTGTGTGTGTGTGTGTGTGTGGTGGGGGGAGAGGGAGTGTGAAACTGTTTATAGAGGCACTAACCTGCAAACATTTTGAAAGATCTTGGTCAGATTTAACAAGTTCTGAGATGATTAAATATGCATACATTCTTCCAATGCATCTACAGGTAAAAAAAAAAAAACATTGTTATTTATCTTGAGCGTCAATTCCTAATAGTTTTCTCTGTCACAGGATACAGACAGGCATGCAACTAGACATACAACACATGCCAAGGTCTTGCAGGCCCAAGATTTCAAACAAAGGAAAACTCGGGAAACATGACTGTAAATGAAGAGTGCTTGAGACAGGCACACCCAGAAGGGTAATTGGAGAACTGGGAAGAGAGAGGCTCCTCTGCGCGGTCTGACAGGAAGAAAGAGCCGAGCTGGAGTGGCTGGTAGGCTCCCTGCGGTCCCCCTGCAACCGAGCGCATTCCCCTGTTGGGGGGGGGGGGGGCTGTGGCTGGGCGGGGCTATGGGCACAACCAACCCCACTCAGGCCTGTTCCCTGGCCACCCCTGGGCAGATCTGCTTCTTTATTGCCTGAAAGCCATCCCAGCAGGTTGAAGGCTTGATTCTTGACAATTTGTCAGTCAGAGTTTGTCATTGGCAATATGTAACTTTTCCTAAAGTTTTACTCTTGGGTACCTGAGTTTAGGAAGATGGTATTATTTTGTGGCTTCTCATCTAGATACGGCCCAGAGGAAGGAAAAGGAACATTACCTCAACTGCAGTTACTCCACACAAGCCCTGGGGACCCAGGGGAGAACTGCTTTTTCTCCTACACACCTCGTGCCTTCTCGGCATGTCCTCCACAGACTCAGTGCCCAGACTCCGGCTGTGCTGTTCCCAGTGGGTGAGACGCCAGGAGGAGGCAGGGCTTCCCTATTTCCCCTCCCACCCCGTATCCTTCATTCTGCAAAAATTTGTGTTCTTGGGCCCACAATTCATTTGAAGAACCTGGGACTGAGACCCTGAAGTTTGAAGTGTTGCTTTGGGGTTTTTGTTTGTTTTTGTCTTTTCTTTTGTAATTGTGGGTGTCTATGATTCTCAGATGCCCAGGGCCAGGACTGCCACTCTAATGTCGAAACCTTCCCAACTTCGCTCCTCCTTTTCTCTTTCTCTTGTTGGACTGGTGGGTGTGGGGGCCCAAAGGCTGGCCTTTCTCTGGGCTGGAGCAGCTGCTGTGCCTCACTCCTCTTTTCTGACCATCATTAACATTCAGTTTCAAATCTTCCATCTTTAACAATTTTCTGGGGAGCCTATGAAAAGTGCCAAAGGAGAGCCTTTTTTCAAGTGGCCATGACTTGGCAGCAGGCAGGCGCTGGTCAAGTTGCCCCTGGCTGTGTCCTTCTAGGAGCCCTCCAGTGGGTAAGTGTTTAGCTGGGAGTGCTGGGTTTACTGGGACTGAGAGAACAGCTCTGAGAAAGTCTGAAGGCAAGCCGAGAAGCTGGGGTGGGCAACCAGCTCCTCTCTCCTCCACGCTGTCCTGGAGCACAGCCTCTCTGGTCCTGGCGGTGGAGCTCAGAACCGAGCAGGAAGTTCTCACGTTTAATTTCACCCTTCCTCACTTTTGTCTGCTGCTCAGCTCTCTGGTCTCTCCTTCTTGATTCCAAAAAAAGAATGTGTATCAGAGAGTTTCCTTCTGCCAAGAAGCTTCCTTTAACAACTCTCTTTTGGGGAAAGAAATCTGCTTCTGGGTCAAAGGGAGACCACTAACATGTTCTGAGAAAGGACAATGAATGCATACCCACTGTGTGGGGTGGGTAGCTAAGTGTCATCAGAGCTTTGACCGCGAGTTGCCATGCAAACATTCTTCAGAACCAGCCTCAGAGTAGTTTTCTATCCCCTGCTGCAAAATGTTAACATGTGATTACCACCAAAAATGCCACTCTTAACTAACATCCATTGGAATCTATGGAGAGGATAGAGCATTTCTTTGAAATTCTAGATGGGAGTTAAGGACTACCTGACTACAATTACCTTCACCTCTTAATCACGTGTCTTCCTAAACACCAGCCTCCTTTCCTATGAAACCATTGGTCCCTTAGCATAGAGGGACCCTCCCTTTAGAGGCGTGGTCCCTCCTCCCTTTAGATTCTTATTTCTAACTCATTTTTTCCTCTGAGTTCCTGAGCCAAATTCTCAGAATTAAATTATGATCTCCCAAATGCCATCACAATTTAGAAGGGGAATTTGGGGACCACACTGAAAATACATGATATAGAAAGTAAATGTTACAGCTGAATGCAGTTGACAAGTGGCAGTTTGGGGTATCGGCAATACATTCCACATTTTTTTCTACAGGACTTTTTTATTATTTCATTTTCAGGATCCACTGATCCTAATAGATACAAGTTCAAACTGAAATAAGTTAGAGAAATGCTAAAGAAAGACCAGATTCAGCCCTTCCTGGACTGGCAGCCATCGTAACCTGTACTTGTGATTATTTGGACAGATTCTTTCATCTGCTGGAAACCTAGATAGACTATCACCCAAAGACCTGCTTCTCGGTATTTAATTACAAACCCAGCAGAGTAGAGACTCTGCACAGGTTAAAAGACAATCAATCAGTGCTTATTAGCCATAACAAGTCAATAAAAATCATTTAGCTGCAGAAGCAATATTAACACACCCTTGTTACCCTCAGCCATAAGTGCCTGCGAATTTTGAAGCTTCTGCAACACATAGTATTTTACTGTTTCACTGCCTGACTTGAGGGAGTTTCTGCTTGGATGGTACCTCAAGTTGTTTCCTGGAATTGTAACTTGAATGAGTTTTACAGTCGTTGTATCCCGTGGTCCCAGGATAACTGTCTCCAAGGTCTTGTATATGTCTACCAGTGTGGTGGACATATAATTTCTTTGCCCCAGAGAGAAGGGCCTCATGTTGTAGTGGAGAACACTGGGCTAGAAATGCCAAGCAGGATCTAGGCTCCAGTTGAGGCATATAATTAATAGTGTGAATGTGAGGCAGTTTGTTTCTGGGCTTCAGATTTCCCACATGGAAGGACACAGAACAGGATAATCTCCTAGGGCCCCTTCAGTCCCTAAATCCTGTAGTTTTGTCACATATTTGTGAATTTTCAACATAAGAGATCTAGATCTATGAGTTACTGAATAAAATATCTCTTTCTTTTCCAGTCCCTTCAGTAAAAGTTTATGCAGAAGCCTGACAACAGTTTTCTGGTCTTTTCCTGGGAAAGAGCCTAAATTCAACTAGAGGAAACCAAACCAAGAGACTTGGCCTTGTGTTCTTGCGTATAAATGAACCATTGTCTTAAACTTTAACTCCAGATCCAATTTAGACATAATGTTTCACTCAAGATAAGGCTTGTGGTTTAGGAGATTCTGGTCTGGCTTGCCTCATTTTAAGACTTCTGTCATCTCTTTTCAAAACCTAAGGAGTACCTCATTTCCTGTTGGAGAGTTCCTCAGGCTTTGCCAGCCACCAGCCAGGTCTTTAAGGAAGCTTGCCAAGAGTTCCCGGCTGAGAAGGACAGTCTGAGTTCCTCCTAGAGAATAAGCTGGCATCACAGTGCAGTGACTCACCAACCTGCTGGCCCACTCTGTAAAGGCAGGGACCACACTGTTTAACTGAAAGACTCGCATGCTTTAGCAAAGTACAGTTGGATCACATGGCAAAATCATCTCATACTCTATCTCTGATCTTCCCTTCCACTGGCTGTTTTGAACACAAGACAAGAAAGGAAATTATATCCTGAATTATATGATATTTTGTTTTAAGGTTAATTAATAGATCCTGGGTATTATGTCCATTCTGTTCTGGGAATGTAGTGGTGGTTACAAAACAGTGAAAATAGGTCAAAGCAAAATGAACATTCAAGATTAAGTCAAAATATTCCTCTGAAATTTCAGTATTCATTTTTAGAATGTCAGTTACTACATTTCTGTAATTCATCTTTTTTTTTTCTTGGCTTAGAGTCAAGATGAGAAATGATATTTTAGGTCAAAGACATTGTTTTGTTATATAGCCACTGCTTTTTATAATGCAAATCCAGCCTCCCCTCACCAATGCTTGATCATTTGTAGTGCTCATGAACTTCTGGATTCTCTCCCTCCCTCCCTCTCTCACTCTCCCTCTCTCTCTATCTCTCAATCTCTCTCTCTCTCACACACCACACTCACCACCCAAATTCTAGAAGAGGTCTTTTCAAGACTTGCATGAGAAAATTGAAGAAGGGCCAGAGCAACAGTGACACTAAAAGTCAATGATTTTACTTTATAAAAAGTCATTGTGCAGTACACAGGTATTTTTTTAAAACAATTTTTACTATGATTAAAGAATACTAAACCTCTAAATTATTACAATTCTTGTCTAATTTCAAGTTACATATAGAAGCCATTTCAAAGTATTTTGTATCATAATCTGTCACCAAAAAGAAAAGAAAACAAAAAACTGATAAGGTTTATAATGTGCATAGGTTTATACCATAGAGAATTAAATTTTAAATCATAAGTATTTTCATTGTTGTGGAACTTTAGGACAAGATAGCATTTGGTATTAATATAAAAAAACACATTCAATAGCTAGGTATTTTAGCTTCAATGTGTATTGCACTAAAATAAAGTACACATTGTGTTTTTTTTCCTCCTGGTATTCTTTTGTTAAATATGGAGTATTTTTAGTATGTTATTTTTAATTTATGCATTATTTTTTCTTCAGTCATTTGGTAAAAGATAAAATGTGTAATGGTAATAACCTTTTGCTTTTCTTCTAATTTTATTATTTCAAGTCAAGCAAAAACAGATTCTTTTCTCTTCGGGAAAAAGATTATGAATATGTTTCTGATGCAAAAATGATTATTTAGTTACAGTTTATTTCCCTAATAGATTAGTATTTATAATGGATCTTAGTTAAAAGCTGATTATTCTCAAGGAAAAGCAGAGAGATATTAGAATTTCCAAGTAAATTAGATTGTTTAAAAAGTATTTTAATACATCATCCAGATTGTTGTCAGCTATTGGTTGAAAAACAAATAGCTGTGTCTGTTGCAAATGTGAAATCTTGCTGTTCGAAGCACCTTACCAATTCCAGCTTCTTTAGGATAGAAGTGGAAATTCATATCAAAGAAATAGACAATTTAAAGCTCCCTCAATTATTTATTTATTTATTTTTTAACTTTAACTGTGATGGGCATTTCTGCAAGATGGGTTTTAACATATTTTTTCCTAATTTTTTTTCCTCCTTTCAGTAAGAAGGATAAGCTTTTAGAGTACCCAGTCACCGTGGTAACTGCCAAAAAAATTCTCCTGAAGTTTGAAGAGGTCAGCTAGCAGGGTCAACAACTCTGGCCTCTCTCTGAGCGCGGTCTAGCATGCCCCAGCCTGTGGTTGGAGTGTCAGGCCAGCTCTGACCCTGGGAGGTGGACTATTTCGGCTCTGATATAAATTTTTTGAGTCAGTTCATGGCCTGGACTCTCCAGGTGGCCTCCAGAATCGATTTTGACCTCCTGACCCTGTCTCACGGAGGCATAGCATCCACCCTAAGTAAGGATTTAGCCAGGAATGACAGCTTTCCACTGAGTGTTATTGGGGACAGTATAAACAGTTTGGAAAGCAAGTAGGGAGGTGTGAGTCCTAGAAATCATTAAAAGCACATTAAAAAACAATTTAACAAAATTATCTTTTATAGAAAAAAGTTTAAAATGTGTATTTGTTACAGAAATCTTATTGATTTGTAAGACTTTTAAATCAAAGAATAGTTTTGAATATACTCAGTAAACCCATACATCTTTATCTTTTTATATACTTAGTTACAAATATGCAAATAAATAGCCCGGCTTGCAATAAAACAGGTACAACAGGGATATAACATGTACAGAAAAAGGAAGCTAGTTCTTAAAATACATTAAGGGATTTTCTAATATTTTAAATACTAAATTGTGTGTGTGTGTCTTAAAATGTTTATAATGGGAAAACAAAGCACCTTAAAAAAAGTCTGGAATGAAAATAAACTTGTGCTGCATTACAAGGACCTTGCTACTTTGTAGAACAAATAGCCAATGTATTCATTTGGATACAAATGAGATAAAAATTGTAAAGATAGAAAGTTAGATCTTGTATAGAGAAAACAGGAAGTTAATAGTGTCTCTGAATTAACTTGGAAAATAAAAAATAATGTAGATAAGTCATCAGTGACTTTTTTTCTTTCTTCTTTCTTTCTTTGTTTTTTTGTTTTTTGTTTTTTTTTTCAGGATGCCACCCTGAATGCTTTATTTTCTCCAGGAAAGAGTTCTCTTTGAGAGTTCTAGCCTGTGAGCTCAGTATGTAAATGTGGTCATCAAGCAAGACTGAACTGCCAAGAGGGAAGATTTTGAATGTTTCGCTTTCTTAAAACCCTTCACGGCATTCCTTCTTCCAGTGGTACTTTACTCAAAGTTTTCACCTTTTCCCGGCGCTGTTGAAAAATGGTTCAAAGCAACAGTGCAATAGCTAAACAAATTTTATTATGAAGTTGTTGAGATGGCATTTTTATCTGAATCCTTTGTAAAAATTAGATTTTAAGTAGGGGCGAGTGTCCTTTTGGGAGAGGGGGCAAGGAAGAGTAGAAGCAGAGAGAGAAGGGACAAAGCAGTTTATGTATATATATACTCTTTGTGTTTGAAGGCTTGTGTCTTGGCTTCTCACTATGTTAAATCCCTATTATAAAACTTATCTTCTCAAAGCCTATTATAGTATTCTGAGAACAAATTGGACCATGAATAACTTAGTTGGAAGTGTAGATTATTTTCTACTCAGGGAAAGTTAGAGATGACAACAGCTTAACTGAAAGAATAGTGATTAATCTTAAATAGATGGATTTCAAAGTTTCACTCTTGATAAAGAGTACCTTTGATGATATTTCCCCCACTTCAGACTCATGTTTCCACTTTCTTTGTATTAAGAGTTGCCCTCGCGATTACACTGTCCACCTACTACAGCATGGCTCTAACTGTAGATCGTTTTCTTTCACGTTCTTAATCTGTCACAGGGTTACCAGAGTGACACTCTGCTTCCTATTGGTTAAATACATGGTTCCAAAGTGGTACTTGTGCTTAGACATCAAACTCCTTCTTAGGGATGATATCTTACATAAATCATAATTTCTCAATTAGATAAAATTATTATTCAAAAAAAAATCTTAAATTTGTGTAATACTCTATAGTTTACAAAGCACTTCTCAGCTCATAATTTTGTTTGATCCTCAGAATTATGTTATGAAATAAACAAATATTATTAATCCCATTCTACCAATGAGGAAGCTGAGTGATTTGCATATTGTGATCTGGCCGATAAATAGAAGAACTGGAATTCCAACTCAGATGTTATAAAGTTTCTATTTCAAGTGATTAACCTGTAGCAATAAGCTCTTTAATTATTTTTTTGTGTTCTACATCCCTGAAAAGGGAGATTTTGTGTTAAAAAGCAAAAGTCTTTATGTTTTACAGATTAAAAAAAAAAGTTAAAAGGCATGACTGAAAAATTCTATTCACTTAAAAGTGAATATGCTAACTATTGTTTTCCTTTGTGTATATATATATTTTGATGGTATTTTCTAGATAAAGGTCTTAATTTCTAAAAGTTAAACATGGGCAGCCCTATATACATTAAATAACTACCTGAGACTTTTTTAATGTACATAAAAACTATAGACTATATATTTCAAAATAAAATATAACAATAAATAAGCCTGTAGAAACAGGTTCTGCATGTTAAGTAATTATTTGAGAACATGAAAGTGATTGTTACAGAGTGCTATAAATGAGTTTCCTTCTAGTGTTTTTTTTCCAGCTATATTGAGGTATAATTGGCCAATAAAATAAATATTTAAAATGTACATCATGATGATTTGATACATGTACACACTATGAAAGGACTTCTCCCATCTAGTTAATATCCATCACCTCACATATTTATCTTTTTTGTGAGTATGTGAGAACATTTAAGTTCAACTCTCAACAAATTTTAATTATTTAAAACAGTATTATCAACTATAGTCACCATGTTTTAACTTGGATCCTCAGACCTTACTCATCTAGTTGAAGGTTTGTACAATTTAGCAATATCTTCCTAGCCACCTCACTCCCCAGCCCTGGCCCTGCTAGTTTTCAGGTATCTTTTAACATCTTAGCAAGTCTGCATGAACAAAGTTGTATAAGACTGCTTTTGGGTTTTTATTCTTCATGTTAAAATAAAGTTTACAAAATACTCTAGAAACAATAAGTGAAAGGTTTAGTTAACCTGATATTGATGTAATCTATGTAAACATACAGAAATCAAGAAATATAAAAGGATATCACCATGTGATTCTTTGGTTTTTTATTATATTGTTTTAATTATATAATATTGGTAGTGCCGGTGTTAATGTGGAAATTCTAAGTTGGTTTTTTTTATTTTAAATAGTATACAATTAAATTAGTCATTTTATATATACTTAAATTAAGGCTTTTGCTCCTGAATTATGCTGGCAGCCAGACAAATGAGGTCAAGTTTTTTAAAAATGAAAGCATCCAGAAAAGGAAATCAGCTGCTCTGGTTGGACGTTGCATTTATGAGGTTGTATTGATAATGACATAGAACCATTTCAGTGCTAAGGTTTTTCAGTTACAATGTGGTATTAGACTGAGATTGTTGTTGATTGGTTTCAATATAAATAATCAAACCCTAAAATTCACATTTCTCATCTCTTCTCTACTAATTTGCAAATTAAGAAAATATAAAAATAAGGATTTACATTAACATTGTTATATTTGTTTAGATGCTTTTTGAAATCTTTAAGTTTCTTTTTTTATTACCAACCTCATTCATTTTGTTCCTGTGTGTTTTTAACAGCTGCCACAGTTTCCTCCCTGCCTCTCTTCCTTCCTTCCTTTCTGTTCTTTCTTCTTTTCTTCTCTCTCCTCCCTCCCTCTCTCCTTCTCTCCTTTTTCCTTCCCTCCTTCCTGAGTTTTTAGGTAGTTTTCTTTTAAAATGTAGAGCATCTTGTCTAATGCAATATATTATGCACAACTGATATGCTATACACAATAGAACACTCACTTCAGTTAAACTTACAACAAGTCAGAGAACCCTCAAGTATAATATCAAGACTTCTTGACAACCAAAATCCAATCCTGAGAGGTCAACTTTTTTTTTTCTTTTTTTTTTTTTTTTTTTTTTTTTTTTGTGACAGAGACAGAGAGAGGGGCAGATAGGGACAGAGAGACAGGAAAGGAGAGAGATGAGAAGCATCAATTCTTTGTTGCAGTACCTTAGTTGTTCATTAAATGATTTCTCATATGTGCCTTGACCAGGGGTTTACAGCAGAGCAAGTGACCCCTTGCTCAAGCCAGCAACCTTGGGCTCAAGCTGGTGAGCCTTGCTCAAAGGAGATGAGCCCACACTTAAGCTGGCAACCTCGGGGTTCTGAACCTGGGTCCTCCATGTCCCAGTCCAATGCTCTATATACACTGTGCCACCACCTAGTCATGCTGAGAGTTCAACTTTTAATGTAATAGATTCTGGCAATTTCTCTCTTATTGTCTTTATAAGTCATTTAAGCTATTATTTTTCATGTAAACTTCATAAGTTTCAAAAGAAGAAGAGGAAGAGGAGGAAGAAGAGAAATTATTTCAGAAATTCGAAAAGAAATACTGTCAAAGTGCTACATTTGATTTGTATGTAAGTATGTAGAAGCATCATGCTAACATTGAAAAGCATAAATAAAGATCAGCAATTCTTCATTTTTCTTTTAAGTCATCCTGTACAATATATTGTTGTATCAAAGATGTGTTTGTTCTCTCTCTTTCTCTTTCGCTCTCTCTCTCTTACTCTCTTTCCTGAATGTATTATTAGTATGAACAGATTAATATAATTTTTGCAAAATAAGATTATATCTTAAATGGTAGAATAATTTCTTAATGATGTTTTTAAACAAGTCAACCAGGCATATAAATATTCTGTATTCTTCTGAAAGGAAAAGTGTATTTCTGCGTCAATTTAGAAAATCACAATGCAGCCTGACCAAGCGGTGGCGCAGTAGATAGAGTACTGGACTGGGAGGCAGAGGACCCAGGTTCGAAAGCTCATCTGATTTGAGCGTGGGCTCACCAGATTGAGTGCAGGTTTGCTGGCTTGAGTGTGGGATCATAAGACATGACCCCATGGTCACTAGCTTGAAACCCAAGGTCACTGTTTTGAGTAAGGGGTCACTTGTTCTGCTGAAGCCCCTGCCTCATCAAGGCACATATGAGAAAGCAATTGATGAACAACCAAGGTGCTGCAATGAAGAATTAATGCTTCTCATCTCTCTCCCTTCCTGTCTGTCCCTATCTGTCCCTCTCTCTGTGTGTCTCTCTCTGTCTCTGTCACAAAAAAGAAAGAAAAGAGGAGGAAAGAAAAGAAAATCAGAATGCACAGTGAAAAATTTAGCCAACTATTTGGCTGCTAGTTTCTACAGTATTAGATTTTTTTCTTATCTCTTGATATTATAAATATATCTGGTATAATTTGTGTTGATAAGTATAATTCATGATTATTGAACTTAATTTACTAGAGAAACCGAAAGTCATCCTGTTTGTGTTGAGTATTGTTAACTGCCTGCTATTCATCAAATGAGCACACTTGACTACCTCTACAATAGATATGAGGCAGTCCTCCAACTTGTACAAAGACAGAAAGACTAAATCTCTGACATTGTGGAATTTTGTGCTGAGTCTTATGAGAACTGGAATTAAAACACACAAAAAGGCCCTGGCCGGTTGGCTCAGCGGTAGAGCGTCGGCCTAGCGTGCGGAGGACCCAGGTTCGATTTCCGGCCAGGGCACATAGGAGAAGCGCCCATTTGCTTCTCCACCCCTCCGCCGCGCCTTCCTCTCTGTCTCTCTCTTCCCCTCCCGCAGCCAAGGCTCCATTGGAGCAAAGATGGCCCGGGCGCTGGGGATGGCTCTGTGGCCTCTGCCCCAGGCGCTAGAGTGGCTCTGGTCGCAACATGGCGACACCCAGGAGGGTCGCAACATGGCGACGCCCAGGATGGGCAGAGCATCGCCCCCTGGTGGGCAGAGCGTCGCCCCCTGGTGGGCATGCCGGGTGGATCCCGGTCGGGCCCATGCGGGAGTCTGTCTGACTGTCTCTCCCTGTTTCCAGCTTCAGAAAAATGCAAAAAAAAAAAAAAAGACCACAAAAAGGCTCAAGATTTGGGCCCAGCTCCCGAGGAAAGAGAAATTAGCATGTACACAAGTATCTCCTCAGAGTAAGCCATGGTAAAGGTATGAACAATATGAACACAAATATACGGAACAGCCTGGAGAAGCTTATTGGAGGAGGTAGGATTTGAAGAATTAATAGGGCTGTAATAGATATGGAGTCGTATTCCAGGTGGAGAGGAAAGGTGGAAAAGTGAGACTGCACAGTGTACCACAGAAAATTATTCAATGGATTGAAAAGAAAGTTTCTAGAATAAAACAAAATGAGGCCTAATATCTGCTTAAACAGGCCATTCTACAGCTTTATTTATATAGGAAATACTGTCATCATAAGTGTCATAAAAACATTTCACTAGTAATAAAAATACTTCTTTTTAAGGTAATTAAAATTCAATGAAGAGAAGTATAAGCTAGTTAGTGTTTCTAACACTAAATTATTACTGTATCTAAGTACCTCTGTGTTTCTCAGTATTGTCATCTGGATATCTATCATATTCATGACACAGTATTTCAAATATTAAAATGAAGTCTTAAGAAAAATCAGTCATTCTTTTCAAAGATCATTCATGGATTATTTTGTGCATATCCCTTGCTCATATAGTTCCATTATAAAGTTACAACTAAAAACTGCATCTTAAAAATGTACTTTTAAGAAAATGATACTTCAGCCTGACCAGGCGGTTGCTCAGTGGATAGAGTGTTGGACTGGGATGCGGAGGACCCAGGTTCGAGACCCCGAGGTTACCAGCTTGAGCGCGGGCTCATCTGGTTTGGGCAAGGCTCACCAGCTTGAGCTCAAGGTCGCTGGCTCGAGCAAGGGGCCACTTTGTCTGCTGTAGCCCCCTGGTCAAGGCACATATGAGAAATCAATCAATGAACAACTAAGGAGCTGCAACGAAGAATTGATGTTTCTCATCTCTCTCCCTTCCTGTCTGTCTGTTTCTATCTGTCCCTCTCTCTGATTCTACCTCTGCCACAAAAAGAAAAAAAGAGAACGATACTTCAATTTAAGAGAAGAAAAACTTCACTTTTAATTATGCTTCTAAATTCATGCTTATGCAAGTGAATGAAAATGTAGAACTATATTTAAATATATTTAAAGCCCACAGAAATATCTTTAAATCAGGAAGTATCGGCCAATTATATGAACTACCTCAGAATTTTTGATAAAAAGACACTAAAAGGTAAAATAAGCAAGAAATAAAGGCACACTAAGTAAATTCTAGCAACACCGGCGTCATCCTATAATAATCAAAATAGTAAACAAATACAAATGTTTTTGTCAATGTAAAGCACAAGAGTCCAGGAATAGAATGTTTGTTATAAGCGTTAATCTTCCTAATATGAAACCTCAGGTCTAGTGGATAATAAATCCTAGATCTTAGATCTTAAATCCAGGCCCAAGAAATATATTAGGGGGGAAATGGGTTGAAATGTATTGAACACAAATTGGAATGAAATATGAGCAAATAATGGAAATGCATGCAAGTGTTTGCAAGGGTAAAAGAAACACTCATTCTAATCTATGGCTGGTTAAGCACATTGGATAAAACACTGGTTAATTGTCTAGAACCATATATTTAATTTCAATTTACCTTTGTTCAATCACATAGCCTCAAACTATAATCCTGCCCTAATAGAAGTCTTTTAATTATAGATTTCTTTCCATTAGTAAATAAAAGTTTTGAGTGCTCATGGGGATATTGTAGGTGCTACTGAAAGAAAAAAGTGTTCAAATTAAATGGAAAAGATGTAAAGATGTCATGCCCCCTGCCCTCAATCATATGAACAACATTCGTATTTAAGGCCCCACCCAAAGTAAATTATTGACATTGCTTTCAGTACCAACTTAAAGACGACTTGTTTATAAAGCTTTTCCTTTGTAACTCCTGCAGCTGGATATCAGATATCCCCAGTGCCAAAGTTCTAAACCTGACTGTGGCACTGCAAACAATACAAAAGTTTATAGAGGCTAACTTGAAAGTGATGTGTAGAATAAAAGCAGAAAGTGCTCTTTGTCACTTCCTCAGAAGTCTGAATCCTTCTAGATCTCAGATAAAAAGAGATGTATTGGTGGATGGGAAGATAGGTAGATAGATTAGGTAAGTAAGTAGATAGATTGATTGATAGATAGATGATAGCTAGCTAGCTAGATAGATAGATGATAGATAGATAATGATAGATAAATAGTTAAGAACATAGACTTTGAATCCAGACAAAGTCTGAGTCCCAGCCTCTACCTCTTACTACATCCTCATCTATGAACGTGGGGACAACATAGTACTATCTCATTAGGTTGAGTGAGGGGCTTAGAGCAGTTCTTGGCACATAGCACAGAGTAAACATTTTACAAGGGTTAACTATTCTTATTATGAATATATGTATATACTTTAAAAAAAACTAATGAGATTTTACTGTATCTAATTCTTCATTCTGTACTGTGTCTGGGAGAATGTACTTATAACACAGAAAGACCTATGTCCCTGTGTAACTGCTGCACCGTATCCCATAGTCAAGTTGGGTCAGAATTTCTTTAACCATTCCGGTTGGCCATCCAGGCTATTTCCAGGCATTTCTGCTTCAAAACAACTGCTAATAGCTTATCCTTGATTATAAAACAAGGCCTGCAGAAGGGACAGACATGTATATATCCCCTTTTGATAAATGATCAAATGAAACTCAGATGAGTTTAATGAATTGCACACGAGGTCATATAGCTAATAAGTAGGAGTTCGGAGAACTAGTGTAACACACTGTCCTACCTCAAATTCTCCCATTTGATGTAGAATTGCTTTACAAATACAGTGGTCTTTATGTCACATGTTACAAGAAGACTTTTCTGCTTTCTGAAATAAGCATCGGGAAACCACATGTCTATGTGCTTCTTTTTTTTTTTTTTCTTTTGTATTTTTCTGAAGCTGGAAACGGGGATAGACAGTCAGACAGACTCCCGCATGCGCCCGACCGGGATCCACCCGGCACGCCCACCAGGGGCGACGCTCTGCCCACCAGGGGGCGATGCTCTGCCCCTCCGGGGGGTCGCTCTGCCACGACCAGAGCCACTCTAGCGCCTGGGGCAGAGGCCAAGGAGCCATCCCCAGCGCCCGGGCCATCTTTGCTCCAATGGAACCTCGGCTGCGGGAGGGGAAGAGAGAGACAGAGAGGAAGGAGCGGGGGAGGGGTGGAGAAGCAGATGGGCGCTTCTCCTGTGTGCCCTGGCCGAATCGAACCCGGGACTTCTGCACGCCAGGCCGACGCTCTACCACTGAGCCAACTGGCCAGGGCGTCTATGTGTTTCTAAAGGGGACATCTGTCAAGAGATACAAAGGCCTATTCTCAAAGTGGAAGTAAAATAATAAGCCTGGCACTGGCCTAGGTATTAAAGAGGATATTTAAATTATGACACTAATCTTAAATGCTTAAGTGGTTTGAAATCAGGATAAATAAAACAGTGGTAGGAGGAAAAATAGAATGACTTGCTATTTGGCTATATGAGGGAATTTTATTTGAAAAACTACCACAATTGCCTGACCTGTGGTGGCGCAGTGGATAAAGCGTCGACCTGGAAATGCTGAGGTTGCCGGTTCGAAACCCTGGGCTTGCCTGGTCAAGGCACATATGGGAGTTGATACTTCCAGCTTCTTCCCCCCCCCTCTGTCTCTCCTCTCTCTCTCTCTGTCTCTCCCTCTCCTCTCTAAAATGAATTAAAAAAAAAAAAATTTAAAAAAAAAAAAAAGAAAAAAAAGAAAAACTACCACAATTGACATTTGGTCTTCCCAGATGGTACACCTTTGATTAACTATGATCAGGCCCTATTCAGATTGATATTTATACTCCCCTAACACACACTCTCTAACCCTGTTCCACTCTATTAAATAGTATTAAGATAATCAAAACTTCATGAGCTACAAATATATAAAAGCCAATTAAACAGACGTTAAGTTATTGTGAACTCAAAATATGTAATTCTTTTGTATACAGTGAAAGCTTCAGCCAAATATAGTTCTTTCTCTTTCAGCCAAGAGACTATTGTAAAATGACTTCAAAATGTACAGGGCTCATTGTGGAAATACCTTTTTAATAACCCGTGTTTCTAATTTCAGCATTATTTGGAATCAAAGAACAGAGGGGGAAGGTTTTAATATCATAATATATTTGTTGTTGCTAGTCTTGCTATACTCCCAGTGTTGGGAAGGCATTTTATTCTCAGCTAGATCATTCAATGACTTTAGGACTGGGGCAAATGACTTCTCCAAGTTGAAATTTCCTCTGAGGTAAAACAGAGTCTGTGTATTTGTTTTGCTGGGAAATAGGCATGTTCATTTGGTTGATGTTTATCTGAATGTTTGTCAAAGCATGGGAGATGCAAACTGTAAAACTGCACTGCAATGAGACAAATACATTCAGGACATTATGTAACTTTAAAGCAGAGGACAGAAAACAATGAATCACCATGGCATTTTCCAGACAAATTTCTTAGATAGTACTAAGTCAGTTTATTTATCAGGTTGTTTACCTTCTGCCTCTGTTTCTGAGTTATGGTAACACATAAGATGTTTATAAAAATACTTATCAAAATCAATGGGACACAATGCGACAATTTAACTCCTAATGACAGCCACCTTTAACTATGAATGACATATAATAAATTATGTTTGAACTGGATTTTCAGCTGCAGATCTTTATTCTGCCACCCAGACAGCCCTATAAAGTTGCACTTGTGGCCTTAATCCCACTTGGATGTGTGCCCTACTGCCTCTACTTTCCATCATTCTGGTGCTTTAGTCTTCTTGAATAAGTGAACAATCTTTGTTTCTGTACCTTATTAGGCCAAAGACTATAACAGCTAGTGATGGCATCGGCAAGCCCTGCGGGCAGGATTCTCTGCAGACCCAGCCAACCTCCAACAAACCCCTTTTTATACTCCTGTTTCTAGGAAGAATTATGATGGCAGTGCCCTGCTGTTGATCAGTCAAATCTGTGGTAGGCCTAGAGATAAGTCCTGTAAGTGTGGTGTACTGTAAAACAGCGGCTCCCATTCATTAGTAGCTTGTGTGTAATAAACCACCAAAAAGGGGGGGTGAGGAGGGGTGGCAGCTGCAGTGTGCAAGAGCAAACAAGGCATCTCATTCTTGGGAGCCAAAACTTTGTAATTTGCTACTGGGCAGCCTGCTCTTGCTGACATTCTTTCTGATAACATAGTAGTGGCCTATCTATATTTATAGTTTGACTACTAACCCAAAAAGATTCTATTTGGTAACTATGTATGTGTATGTATGTATGTATATATGTGTGTGTATGTATACACTCATATACACATACATATCTCTATATATATGCATACATATTTTATAAATATATTTTACATATATAATACATATAAAATAAGACATTGCTATTAAGAAAGAGATGAAAAAGTACCATATTTCCCCAAGTATAAGATGCACAATTTTCCAAAAAATTTGGGGTCTAAAAACTGGGTGCATTTTATACAGTGGTTGTAGAAGGGTGGCGTTTCAAACACCAAAGATGGAGCTGAGGATGAGGCAATAGATGAAGACAGTGATTCGTCATCAGACACAGATGACAAGCTAATGGATGGGAGTTTTGACAGTGATGAGGAGTTGTATGAATTTTATGATGAATAAAACTTGAGTTCAATAACTTTATGTAATACTTTTTTTTTCCAAAATTTCAGGCCCCAAAATTAAGGTACATCTTATACATGGGAAATACAGTACTATCAAATGACTGCCAAACAAAATTGCTGGGTTAAAGTGACATTTTTCTCGACTATTAACCTTAATTTATGCTAGCCATTGTTTCATAGTACTGGTTTTATAAGGATGGCACTTCAAAAGATTCCAGCTAAAATTCACAGTGGGAATATTCCCTAGGAATGAATGGTGTCTCTTTTGTAATATATTTTCTAGACATAAAGGTGTTCATCAAGAGAAAGGTATTTTGAGGGGATGCTTTTCTTTTTAAAATTAAAAGTATAAATTAGCCTGACCAGGCAGTGGTGCAGTGGATAGAGCATTAGCCTGGGATGTAGAGGACCCAGGTTCAAAACCCCGAGGTCGCCGGCTTGAGTGTGGGCTCATCTGGCTTGAGCACTGGGTCACCAGCTTGAGTGCCAGTTTATTGGCTTGAGGATGGGATCATAGACATGACCCCATGGTCACTGACTTGAGGCCCAAGGTCGCTGACTTGAGCCCAAGATTATTGGCTTGAGCTAGGGGTCACTTGCTCTACTGGATCGTCCCCCCCCCATCAAGGCACGTATGAGAAAGCAATCAATGAACAACTAAGGTGCCTCAACAGAGAATTGATGCTTCTCATCTCTCTTCTTGTCTGTCTGTCCCTGTCTGTCCACTCACTCTCTCCCTCTCACTAAAAAACAAACAAACAAAAAAGTATAAACTAAATCTTATTTTTTGACTATTAAGTATCTAAGAAACACTACTTTGCAACAATACTGCAAATCATTCATCTGTCCAAACCAAAATGTGGAAAACAATTATATTGTGAAAAGAAGACGATATACCTGTTGGAGAAAATAATTTAAAAACTCTCAATAGGCTCTTTTAATTCAGGATGGGTAAACTGAATGAAAGGGAAACACACTTGAATTTGCTCACAACTGCTTAAGAAGATGAAAAAATGCTTCAGTTTCTGTCACAAACTCTTCCTTTTTACATTCAAAGCAGGTGCGTGGCATTGTGATATCAACACTCTACCTGTTCCTCATCAGCCCCTACTGCTCTTCCATACCGGAATGGAGTACTGTACATTCTAGGCATTCTTCCTTTCCTGTTTGGAACTCGGGGTCAGGAGAGTGGCTACACAGAGTAGAAGGCATGCCAGTTGTTTTGGAATTCTTGCAGGTGTTTAAAAACCAAAGGATTCTTTTGAGAAGCACATCTGCATTTGTCATATGCCATTTGTGCTAGAGCCTGTGGCGTTTTGTTTGTTGGTTTGACAGATTGACATGTAATGGCCAGGACCATTGAGTGGCTGCTCCCAACAACGTCATTCTGATAGCTGGAGTTCTCTAGAATCAACTGGCCTGAATTACCCATGATTTTTCTCTGCCCTTCAAAATAAAATGCATTGTTCTAATGTTCTTTTCGGCTTTTTGTTTGCTTTCACAATTTTTTTTGTTTCATTGTCTTAAACTCAGTTAAAATAAAATAGGGACTTTGATTAATAATATCTACAAACCAACTAACTAGTCCTTCAGATGTACTTAGAAGTGGCTAAAGAGATTTATGGCATTAATATAAATATTGGGATATCATAAAATGTAAAACTTGAGAACACATCTGCATCAATAATGAGTGAGGGAACTTATATAGGCAAAAACTGCAATGTTAAAACTTTCACATTTAAAAAAATGTCTCTTGATTTTTAGAGAGAGAGAGGAAGAGAGGAAGAGAGACAGAAACATCAATGTATTTCTGTATGTGCCACGACTGGGGATAAAACCTACAACCTTTGCTTATTGGGAGTATGCTGTAACTACCTAGCTAACCAGCCAGGGCAAAATATTTTCACTTTTTTTTTTAGTGAGAGAGACAGAGAGAGGCACAGATAGAAACAGACAGACAGGAAGGGAGAGAGATGAGAAGCATCAATTCTTTGTTGCAGCATCTTGGTTGTTCATTGATTGCTTTCTTATATGTGCCTTGACGGGGGTGGGGTGGAGTGGGGGTGGGGGATGGGCTACAGCCAAGACAGTGGCCCCTTGCTCAAGCCAGCAACCTTGATGTCACATCTATGATCCCACACTTTGGGGTTTTGAACCTGGGTTCTTTGTGTCTCAGGCCAACACTCCATCCACTGTGCCTCTGCCTGATCAGGCCATTTTTTTTACATTTTTAATGTATCTCATCAACCATGTTGCCACAAAGCCAATTAAATATGCGTGAAAGCAAACTTTAGTATGGTGTCTTTTGTTGACAAAGTGGAATCAGAAATCCTTATTAACATTCTCTGTACATAGGGAGTGTCTCATGGAATTAAGAGTTCAAAGCTCATGCTCCTAGCATTCACTTTATTGTTGATGTAACTTTCTGAATTGTACTGTACTGTGATAGGCTTTTATCCTGGCATGAAATAACAAAGAATACCAAGTTCAATTAAGTAAATGCAAAATGTCATAGACATGTTCATAATAGCCTTCACTTTACATTAACCTAAATATAAATAATTCATTTACCTAAACATTTCCTGGACATACCCCTTCACTCACCTGCATTATTAGACCTCTGAACTGGAAAGGCCCATTCCTCTTGACAAGCCTCTCAGTTTGCGTGTCTTATTCGTCAGCCTGTTATCAGCTCCACAGGACTATCTGCACAACCACGTTTCCCTGGAGCCTGCTCTGGAGAAAGAGGAAAGGCAAAACGAAACAGAACTCTTCAGGCCTGGTTGTGGTGGTTCAGAACTGGCCAGGGGAGCCTAGAAGCGGCTCCCTGGCAGGGCTCGGGGGAGAGATCATTAAAAACCAAAAGCCAATTGCTAAACTGTCAAGTGGAAAAATGGTAGTTGATTGTTCTTCTTATACGAACAAGTTAAGCTCTGGATATTTAAAATTTTTAAATAATGATCACTTATTAATTGTTTAAAACTCTCTTAAATAAGGATTCCTTTCCTGTTCCTTCAGTAGGACTTAAATATACTGTTTATAGTTAATTTGCCAGATTTAGAAAGTGAAAAATAGGATGGATGACCAGCTAAAGTTGAATTTTGGATGAGCAACAATTTTTTAGTGTACTAGTACATGAGATGTACTTACACTAAAAAATATCTCTTGTTCATCTGGAATTCAACTTTAACTGGGTGTTTTATCAGGCAACTTTATTGATAGTAGAGGTTGATAGGTAACTGTTGGTCAAATAAGTTTGTAAATATGATATATATATGTTTGCTTGCTTATAGTTTGCATTGGGTGTGGGGGAAAGGCTATAAGCAATGCAGGGTCATTATAGCCCAAGGCTTAGTTTTCAGACTAAGCTTTTCCCCACACCCTTGACTTTGCATGATGTGGGTGGTACACTCATGAGGAATCCCATTATGCCTCAGATAAGTGTCTTTGTATCAGAGACTTCCTTGTTTGTATATTTGATTAAAGGTTTTGATTTCTACATTATAAAATGGGGTAGACCAGGAGCTTGCTCTCTCTTGGTTCCTGAGATTAGCATTAGAGAGGAGAGCAGAGAAAGGCCACGTGGAGGAGAGGAGAAGCAGCCAAGATGGCGGAGTGCTGAAGGAGAAGCCAGTTTGTGAAGAGTTTGTGCAGAGAGAAGGAGATGGGGAACAGAGGTGAATAAGGCTGGTGAGGTACAAACCTTTGATCCTAGGAAAACTCGGGTAAGTCAGTGGCTTTGGGAGCCCTGAATGGAAAGGGAAGTGTTTTCTCACTGTGTGTATTTCTTGCCCACCGGGTGCAAGCTAGGATTAAAGCTAATGGCCCACCAGTTCTTGGCTCTGTTGTTTCATTACCGTCTGTCTGAATCAAACCCGAACCTGCATGGGCCAGGTGGCTGTGATGGTGGCCATGGTTACTGGCTTTACAATAACAAATTCATGATCAGAAGCCTCAGGGTTTGAAGGGCTTGACTTTTTTTTATTAGGTTTTATTTTCCTGGAGTTTACAAAGGATTTTCTTAAGAATTTCTGTTATTGCCCTGGCCAGGTAGCTCAGCTGGTTAGAGCATCTTCCCCATATGCCGTGGTTGCGAGTTTGATCTCAGGTCAAGGCACATACAAGAATCAACCGATGAATGCATAAGTAAGTGGAACAACAAACTGATGTTTCTCTCTTTCCTTCCTCTCTCTCTAGATAAAATTTTAAAAATAATTTTATCTATTTAGAGTAATATGATTAATAATAATAACTATGATGATTGAGCACATGCCCAAATACACAGCAATCAGAGGAGACAGGTGATCTTATCCTCATTTTGCAGATGAGAAAACTGAGGCTCAGAAACAAAGAACAATTTTTCTTGAGTTAGACATATAAAGAAATGGAAGAACTAGATGGAAAACCAGGTCTATAGATTCCAGAGTTTAGTCTTTTCCTTTTAGCTGGACTAGCTTGTGAAATATAAAAGGTCATTAAAATAATAAGTTCTTGTAATCAGCTGATTATATCAATAACTTCCATTAAACAATGTCAACTGCTAGTCATCTTCAAGAGTATGTATGTATTCTTTCTTGCTAGCCTCAAGGGTTGTGTCAGTGTTTCATATCGCTTAGTGTCCTCTCTTAATCAAGCTGTCACATTATGTTATAATGTCACATTATTGAAGATTATCAGAAGTTTGTCTTTTGATTAAACCAACTGTGTTTTAATTATTATTCAAATGTTAAGCATATTGTCACAATAATCCTCACCTGGTACACAAACGCTGACTCTGTTTACTCTCTGCATATTTGTATGTTGCACATCCAAAGTTTCACTTGCTTTATAAACTATTCACAGCTCTGACCAGGTAGCTTGGTCGGTTAGAGAATCACCTCAATATACCAAAGTTGTGAATTTAATCTCTGGCAGGGCACATACAGGAATCAACCAATGAATGCATAAACAAATAGAAGAACAAATCAATATTTCTCTCTCTCTCTCCCTTCTTTAGAATCAATCAATAAATACAATTAAAAAAATAAACTTACAAACCTCCCATATCAGCATTTCCTTGCCAAAATACCAAAATAACAACTATTGCTTCAATGCCTTACCCTTCGTTGCTTTAGATCATGGCCATAAAGTTACTGAATTTTGAGCTCTTCTCCCCCAGGAAAGGCTTCAACCTCTGGTTTACCTTTGCCTGTGGTGCTCTGTCTGATGGAAATGCTATTACACAGTAACGCTCCTCCCCCTGGTCCTTTTATGGTTCTTTGATATTACTTAGAGGGTGATTACATAGCTTAATTTATTTCTTTGAATACACAGGTTTCATGGTCATTAAAATAATCACAGACTCATCAGCTCTCCCCAGGCTCAAATGAGATCAATACAAACCAGAACAAGAGGCTTCTTCACTCCTCTGGCCACCAGGATTTCTCTTTCCCTTCTCTTTCACTCGCTCTCTCCCTCTACTTCTCTAATCCCATCCCCTCCTTCCCACTCTCAAACACAGTATCGAGCAGAATACAATAATTTTTTATAGTTTTTTCTGTAATGATTCATAACATTGATTGAGCCGTTATCCCAGACTTAGAGAAGTGTTGCCTTTATACAAACTGTCAAGAGGCAGCTGTAGCTATTTTGGTGTTTGCTGGAGTAAAAAGCCTGCTGGCCCAGCCTTAAAAACCAGCTGAGCAATGAAATGGTTAACAAGATGAGTAAAGGCTATTTTTAAGTCTGACTCCCCTCTCTGATGCACTCTTGAAAATTCACCCTGTACTGCAGAAATCCTAAATTGCAGTGCCCTGCACCCCACTGGAACTCTTCAGTCTGCTGTAAGTAAGCCTCAGCATGGGCAAGATTGGGGGTGAACAGCTGGAGGAGGGGCTCAAGCCCTGGGCCTTTGTAATGGAGGGGCGAAACACTGAGACCCTGCAGAGAAGGAACACAGAAACCCTCAAGGCACAGAGAAATAGACCCAGACAAAAGCCCCGTTACATGGTTGCAAATCACCCCACTGCTGTTATTTTATTTACTGTGGTCGGCAGGAGGATTGTTTTCTCTTTGCAAAATTTTTAAGCTTCATGGGTTTTTCTCCTCCACCCCAGCGGTCACTTATACCACAGTGCCACATAGAGACAGTCATCACCTTCAGCTTTCTTAAGGAAAGGGGAGGGAAAAAGAAACACTTGCCTAGCCAGGATGCAATAGACAGAATGAAATCGATGAATTTCCAGTCATCCAGTTCTTCTCCAGGGACAAAAAGGTTGAAGTACTGTGTATCTTAAATATTGACTTAAATCGGTTCTACGGATGTGGTTTTATTCCACATTTTTCAGGATTTATTTGATTATTTTTCTTAAAGATGACACCTACATGCATGCTTTTGGTCCTAAATTTATCTGGATGTGTGAAGAAAAGAAAAGGCCTCAGAATTTTGTGTAGAATCAGAAATATAAAAATGAATAAACATTTTTCTCCTGTAAAATAATCTATTTATTTATTTATTTTCAGTTTCAAAACTATTGGAAATATCATCCTATCTCTACGGCAAGACATGCTGTGAATTTGAAGGTTTATAGTTGGAGAGTTAAGAGAGGAAGGAAGCTGATGAAACAGCTATTTTAACATCTAAAAAAATATAAATAAAAAGGAAAGAACTGTTTGCAAGTCCCGTTTGTGCAACTTTCTTCACGTATCTGTAAAAAGGGGCTCTTGCCTCCCTGCAGAGGGAGGGAGAGAGGTCCATGGAAGGAAAAGCAGCTCACTTCTCTGAATAGAAATATGTGGCTGACGTGGGTAAACATTTCTCCATGACTGAGCCGGAGCTGCAAGTGCGAGGTGGCCGAGGAGTGAGCGTCCTGTCACTCTAACCAGTGCAGCAGAAGGCTGGTCTGTCTACCACAGAGCCTTTCACTGTCATGACTGGGGAGTTGAAAGGGGAACTTGCAATAAGTGCTCAATTGAAGAAAAATAGAAAAGTGAAATTTTCCTCTGACAAATCCACGGAGGTATTTACAAGTTGTTTGAGTAGGCAATTAGCACCCAAACCAGGTTTCAGAAAATAGTCCTGCTTACCTCGAATGAAGAATATATAATGAGCTGAAAAGCTTGATTTTCAATGGATGATTTATCTGGGACAATAGCCCAAACAGAACCAGGTAAAGGGTTTACAAATGGTAACTTGAGAAGCAGTGGGCTTTCCTTCCTGGGAGTTTAGTTCTGTCCCCTTCTGCTACCCTTTCTCTCCTCTGCAGCCCCTTCCTCCCCTGCCATCACTTCCACAAAATACATACCTATCATAACTTTTCTTGAAAAATTGAAGTTTGTTCTTAAGAAAAAACTGAAGGTGCAAAAAATTGTAAAATTGTCTTGTTGGCATGTCGGTCTTACTATGTAGTTCTGAGTTATTTTAGGCTGAAACTTTTCTGTGTGTCTTAGACTTACCCTGCCGAGATTCATTGTGGAGTCTTCCTATTGGAGTTTTGCACTGGAAAACAAACAATGCTGAAAAGATTACCCATTCTTTTCAAAGTCTTCTCCAGAAGACTGACAACATGGAGAACCAAAGATGACCACAGATAAAATAGTCCAACATTTCTTAACTGACAATGTTACATGATTTTGTTGATTTAAGAAAGGCTCATTACCCATAGACATAACGGCTTGCTACGCTACAACCATTATCCTTTCTAGGAAACTAATCACCTCTGCCATAGCCACCCTGGTACCAAAATGAACAACAGCAGTTAACTTTCACCTCCTGAGCCTCTTGTCGTATATTGAAAGATGAATTTTACTGTATCGTGATCTAAAATGTCTGCATCATCTTATTTTGCTCATTTATGGTCAAGGTCTTCCTCTTCCACCGCACCCCACCCCCAATTGCTTTGGGTACACATTAAAGTTAAAAAAGAGTAACTTAGACATCATTTTACAGACTGAAAAAGTTTCAGAAAGTTCAAATAATTGCCCAAGGTCACCAGTGTCCGAGCTTGGACTGAAACCAAGGCTTTCTAATCCCTAATTTTGACTTTCCCCCCAGTGCATTAGACCATATTCTTATGCAGTTAATAATACAAGAACTGTTAAGAACACTGATTTCTACTGAGGCATGCTCTCTGCCATTAAGTGCTCTGGCAAACTGTTAATTAAGATTGTTTTGAGCTGTTTACCAATTTAGGTGATATCAGATACTTCTCTTGGATCCCGTTAGCCTCTTGGGATAGCAGAAAATTCTCTTGATACTGTTGCCTGTGGTTTGGCCATCTGTTCTAAATCATTATTGTGCTGCCATTTGGAAATCCATAATCTGGTGCTGTTATCATAATTGTACATTTAAAATGCATTAAGCTGGCCCTGGCAGGGTAGGTCAGTGGATAGCGCATCATCCTACACACCAAGGTTGCAGGTTCCATCCTTGGTCATGGCACATAGGAGAAGCAATCAATGAGTACACAATTAAATAGAACAAGTTGCTGCTTCTCTCTCTCTCTCCTTTTTCTCTTTCTCTCAAATCAATGGAAAAGCTAAAAAGTAATAAAATGCAATAAGCTCCTTGGGGGTCTCAAGCCCTTCATAAGCTCTCCTTAATTTTATAGGCTGTCCACAGAAAACACTTAATTTTGGAGTTGAAAGATTCAGGTTAAAATACTCTTGTTTCTTGTTTTCTTCCTCAGGCAATATAGAAGCTCTTTTGTTAAAAGCATATGAAATAGAAAATAAAACACTGGAAGGTGCAGTGAGCCCGCTAAGCATGAAACAGGCAAGAAGGGTTGGAAGTAGGAATGCAATCATAGGATTTCTAGTCACCCTTGCAAAGTTTCCCTGCAAGGCACACTGAGGACACGCAGGAAATGACAGACTCTATTCAATGCGCACAAGACTACGCAAGACTTTTAAGACATATTCTGTCTTAAGAAAAATGTTTGCTTTAAAAAAAATAAACTTGTATGTCATGGTTTGCACTTTTCAGAGTAGTTTTTAGTTTCTTACTATCTCTAATATCCTTTATCATTAAGGCTAACTGTTATGTCCCTAAGTATGAATTTTTTTTTTTTTTTAGTATTGACTTACTGCACAGAAAATACATAGCACAATGTCTGGTACACAGTAAGTACTCTATAAATGTTTGCCATCATTACTCGTTTGTTCATGAATCATTTCCTGAGTGCTGATTCTAGCTGCTGAAGACATGCTGAAGGTGAGGGTCATGGGTCCTGCCCTCAAGGAGTTTATAGTCACCTAAGGGAAATAGATAAGTAAATTGGTCATAACAGAGAGATACCTGCAGATGTATTAGGAGACAAACAGATTTCCCAGGCCCCACCCTAGATCTGCTAAATCCCAGCACTGAGTGATGAAGCCTAGCAATCTGTCTTTTTGAAAAGCTCCTCAGGCAATTCTAAAGTAGCTGTTGGGGTGTCTGTCTAAGCTAAAGTAGGCTGGAAAATAATTCTGGGAAAGCATTTCTAGAGGAGCTGATGTTAGTTAGGGTTGGAACCTGGAAGAATGAAAGGTATCCTAGGTTAAGGGAATTACTCAAAGAAAGGTGTGAGAGCCTATCCTGTTTGGAGAGGTGCTGGTAGCGAGTTCTGGCTGAAATGAAGGCCTGTGGAAAAGGTTATGATATAGGTAGAATGACTGTATCATTGCTCAAGCCAGAACACTTTTGAGAGTGAAAGGCAGTATTATAAATAATTATGCATAGGTACAATTATCCTCTATAATGATGCTGGGGGCAAGCAGAGCTCTGAAGAGATCCTGAGGTCCTTCAGAGGGAAGCTGTTATTTAACCTCTGTGAGTCTGTTTCCTCACCTGCAAAGTGGTAGCAATATTGCCAATCTCACAGGGCTTGTCTAAGGTTTAAATAAATGGCATTCGTGAAACTCTCTGTCAGTAGGTTGTTGTAAAGCCAGTAGCCAAGGCCAGGGCCACCATCACAGCAGCCCGGCCCATGCAGGTTCTCGTTGGGTTTGGACAGTCGGTTAAGAAACAAAGGAGCCAAAAACTGATGAGCCATTATCTTTAATCCTAGCTTGCACCCGGCGGGCAAGTAAAAACACACACTGGGCTCCAAAACTCACTCACATTCAGTGCTCACAAAGCTACTGACTTATCCGAGTTTCCTAGAACCAAAGGTTTCTAGCTCATCAGACTTTATTCACCTCTGTTCCCCATCTCCTTCCTTCTCCCTGCACAAACTCTGCACAAACTGGCTGCTCACTTAGCTCACTCCGCCATCTTGGCTGCTTCTCCTGGCCTCCTCCACGTGGCCTCTTTCTGCTCTCTGCTGTGCTCTCTCTGCTCTCTCATGCTAATATTAATCTCAGGAACCAAGAGAGCAAGCTCCCGTTCTGCCCCCATTTTATAGTGTAGAAATCAAAACCTTTAATCCAATATACAAAATAGGGAAGTCTCTGATACAAAGTCACTTCTCTGAGGCATGATGGGACTGTACCACCCCACAGCAAAAAGGGTGGGAAAGGCTTAGTCCTAAAACCAAGCCCCAGGCTACAATGATTCTGCCTGCCCACAGCCCACAGAGACACACATTAATATCACCTGGGCAACGGCCTCCACGTGGGCAGCACCATCTTTAACAAAGTGAGCATAATATATTTTATCCACCCAACAGTTGTAGATGTTCAATAAGTGTTAGACTTCCTTTCTTTCTCTTGAAAAAGTGCTGTGGGAGTAACAGAATTAGGAGGATAAGGTTAAGAGAAGTGAAGATGCTAAGATTCCCTCACCTTCCTCAAGGGTGCTCCACTTCTGGACCAAAGCTCCCTCCCAATTGTAGGACTCAGCTAGGCGGTAGGAGAGACAGGTAAAAGCCAGATCATGTGAAGCCTTGTAGGCAATGTTATAGAGTTAGGAGTGACCTGATTAGAAGGGGATTTGAAGTTCTTACTGTTCCTCCAGCTCACCAAACTTGTTCCTACCTCAGGGCCTTTGCACTTCCTGTTCCCATTGCTTAAAATATTTGAACCTCAGATGGCCATTTGGCTTACCCCTTACTGCATTCAATGCCTCTCCTTCAAAGAGGCAATCTATATCTGAATTAATTAAAATACCATCTCCCAAACGAATAGTCACTCTTCAACCTGGTAACCCCTTATCTTGATTGGATTTTTTTCAGTACTTAAAAATGCTTAATATTATATTGCATACATATTTAATTACTGTTACTCTCTGCTAGAATGTAAGCTCCATGAAGACAGGGGCATCATCTACCTTATATGCTGTGTTTCCCCAATATCTAGAGGAGTAAATGGCAAATACTGTAATTATACTTTATTATAATATGATTTCAATTCTTTCACTACAAAATGTCTTTAAATGCCTTGGCACCATAAGTCATATTAAATAGGTATGCCAATAGTACATTCTACCTAGAAGTCAGTTTCTGACAGCAGCTTCAAGGAACAGTTTGTAGCATACTACTTTTTTTATGAGAAAATATCAAAAACTAAGATATAAACCTTGTATATAGTATAGTAAAATATATATATATATATATATAAGAAATGCTCACAGTAAGTATAAAAGCCAGGATTCTAACTCTAATGCTGCAACTAATTAGCCCCATGATCTTGGTGTGCCCCTTTGAGTCAAGTCTCTTGATCTGCAAAATGGACATTGTAATGTTGCTTTAGCTCATGTACTTGTAAAAGTGTATTTGACCAGTAACAAAATGCAGTATGGAAGATGTGTTCAATTATTGAGGTTGAGAATATTAAACACGCATAACTATTAAAGTGATAAATACCTATAAACTTCTCCCTGTTAGCTAAAAAAGGTATTTTCACCCTTTGGTCTTTTTCATTCTTGAACTTTAAAGACTGTATATAGAGAGAATAAGGAACTGTGTAGGCTACGACCAAGTGAAATGAACTGTGAGATGCCTTCTTTTTAGGCACTCAAAAAAGAATAGTTATTTCAAGAAACTATAAAGAAGACAGAGAAGGAAAGGAAGAAAGAATGGAAGGCAGGTATAGGAAAGAAAAATTTCAATTTACATTTGGCCATGTGGCATTCTGTAAAGTGGCTTAGTTTTGAATCACCTGGTTTTGACCCATTATGGTCTAGCGATGCTATAGTGAAGTAGGCACGGTGTATAAGAACCCAACTCTTGGCCCTGGCCGGTTGGCTCAGTGGCAGAGCGTCGGCCTGGCATGCAAGGGGTCCCGGGTTCGATTCCTGGCCAGGGCACACAGGAGAAGCGCCCATCTGCTTCTCCACCCCTCCCCCTCTCCTTCCTCTCTGTCTCTCTCTTCCCCTCCCGCAGCCGAGGCTCCATTGGAGCAAGGATGGCCCGGGCGCTGGGCCGGGTGGATCCCGCTCGGGCGCATGCGGGAGTCTGTCTGACTGTCTCTCCCCATTTCCAGCTTCGGAAAAATACAAAAAAAAACAAAACAAAAAACCCAACTCTTTAACACCCTCAAAATCTTAAAAGGCTGTCTGTTTAGGACAGCCTAGCAAAGAAGACTTTAACAGGCCCTTGGAATCCTAGGCTGACCTTCTGTGTATTATCACCATTGTTCCTGCAGTTCAGGGAGGGAGGCCGGACTGAGAGCAGGAACCAGTTCACTTAGGATGAGTGAAGTCTCAGGAAGGCTAGGAAAGGTAGAACTGGTGTGGAAAAATCAGGTAAGCTAGAGGGTGGCTGTAGTCTTTCAAAACAGGGTCAGTAGGGTGTAACCTTTTAAACTTTTTGATTTACAGTTGAGTTTTAAACTTTCCCAGAAAAGCATCAGTGCTATTGCAAGAAAGGAAAAGAGAATCAGTTAGCTAAAATGTCCCTGTCAACAATAATCTTTTAGAACTGCAAAAGGAAGGTTCTACTTAGAAGAGCTTAAATGGAAAGGAAGGAATCATGCTCTAATTGTGCTCTACTATTTAGAAGCTTGAGCAAGAAGTTAATTACTGCAACATTTTTCTTCTCAGAAATTTCTCCTTCTACTTTAAGATGATTCCAGATATCTCCAGTGTGTTTAGATAAGGATCAAGATTTCTCCCATAGGACTTAGCAGGGCGGAGGGGGCAGCTGGTGAGCAAGAGCCCATGCTGAGCAAGAGTGTGGGCTCAGAAATCCCACCCCCCGGTTCAACTCCAGCCTCTCCACTTCCTACCTCAATGACCATGGGGAGGTCACTGACTCTCCATGAGAGGCAGTATCTCCACTTAGGATTTGAGACTATTAATGCCTGTATAGTAATTAGAATTTAATGAGATTTCAGTGGAAACAAAGATGAAAATCATTAAGATCATACTTTTAGTGAGTTAATGTGTTCATTCTGTTCCCCTTTCTTCCTTACTTGGCAAAGCACCCACGTGTTCTTAAAAGCCAATCAATAGGAAAGTATTTTAATCTGAGATCTGCACAGCTAAATTTGGGTAGCATCCCAAATTTTCACATCAAAAGATAAATAGATAGATAGATAGATAGGTAGAAATTTTAGAATAATAATGCATAGGCTGTAAACCCCCTTAGCATTTAGGAGTACTTCTTATATATTTCTCTATAAAGCTATGACTTCTGTATTTATTATGAGCCAAGAACTGGTTTAAAGTGATTTACATTTATTCTTTCACTTAATTCTCACACAGCCTAAAACAAAGGTCTCTTTTTCCATTTTAGTAGCTAGAAAACTAAGGCTTAAGCTCTTAAGCACTGTACAGCCTCCTCGGAACCTCATGCATAGTAGATATTCTATGACTAGTGGACGGTTGAATGAATAAATTCCAAAATGACCAATTGTCCTCCTTTAGGGAGGACAGCCCTTCTTTTGTAAGTTCCGTCCTCTCTCGAGAAGTGTCCTCCTACATGTTCTCCTTTCTGATATTGGAAGACTAATCTGTAAATGTCCGTATTCTATCGATGCAGATTCGATCCATTGCGTGTGATGTGACGTATTTGTATTTGACATGACGATTCCTCAAGGATCAGTACAGTGCGGCGAGACGCGATTATGAGATGCATGTGCTCCACACGGGAGACCTTGAGAGAGCACGCGATATACTGAACATGCAAATGGTTTTGTGTACTTCTTACTGAAACAAGACACGGCACATATGACATTGTAGACTCAAGGTTATTTCTTTCTCAGTGAATATTCAATCATAAACAGGTAAGCACAATTCACGTTTTATTAATTCATTATCTATTTAATACTTTCCAAATTGTATAATTTTATTTTCCCAAAATTTGAATTTTAAAGTGGAAATCTAACCTCAAACCATATCTATTAACAACACATTTTGATTAAATAGTTGCATAAAACAAACGTTTTTTAATTAGAAAATGATAAATACACCTTGAATATCACTCCAAATTAGTGGTTTTGTTTGATATTTAGTTTTACTAAATGAGTACTTTTTCTTACAATTATTATTAAAAATTAATAGGCTTGTAAGCATAATTACAATATAAAATATTACAAATGTTTTTGTTATGCCTTTATCATATTATAGTGTATTATTGTTGTAATTAATGTTTCTTTTATTTACAATATTGTTTTCTTCAATTTATTTTTGTTCTCCTTTTCATTGTAAAAAAGTTGGTCACCTTACTGTTACATTTGCAGAGCACTTTCAATTTGCACATCCATTTCACACATCAGATCTTGTTTTATCCTTTATTCAGGCAATCACATCATTCTTCCTTTCTTCTCTTCTGAATTGGGAGGGACATTATTGCTTTTAGAGATAACTAAGGGCCTTAAAATATTACTGATTTTGAACAGAGGCAGAAGTGTTTTCCAGTTCTGTCGTTCTGGCTAGTAAAGCCTTCCAAAGCAAGCAGGGAGAAACTGACAGGAGCACGCCCAATTCCAAACAGCCCAAACCTGCTGCTTACTGTGCTCCATTCCTTGCTAAGAGTGGAAAGCCAAATGACAAGACAAAAGATGAAAGTCAGTTTTGATGTTAACATGTGCTTTGGTGCCCTTTGGTGTTCTTGTAATCTTGTCATAGATCATTTATATTAATTTAATATAATTACTTTAATAGTGGTATGCATTATATATACACTAATCTTTCTGAATGCAAATTGTAGAAATTAAATTAAGTGTTTAGCTCAAAGGGTTTCTTTTTAAATTTCTTCTCTTCTTCTTCTCCTTCCTCCTCCTCCTCTCCTTCTGTGTCTCGTCCTGAACACAGGCAGCCAGAGATCCAGGCCCCCAGATTTCTCTCTGCAGAGTGTACTTTACCTTTTGGATGGGACTTTAAAGACTTTAAACAGCTTGAGACTTATAGTTTGCCACGGGAGCATGTAGCAAATTCCTGTTTCTACTTTTTGAACCCGGAGCTGGAGTATAAGAGCCCCGCGCAGGAAGTCGCAGGTGGTGGGAAAGGGGAAACAAGGTCATTTTCAACCATGTACATTGAGGTTGTACCTTTAAAGTCAATTCTAAATTTAATTGAAAGCCGAGGGCAGAGAAGCCAAGATCGGAGCAATGTGGTGATTTATTCTGAAGCCTGTAAGAAGTCATGCGGCTGAATGTGGGATGAGCTGGGGCTTTAATAAAAATGGCACTGGGGAAGCCAGCGGGAAGAGGCACAAGAATGGAACTGGGTTAGATGAAGGATCTCCAGGCCTGAAAGGGAGCGGGGGTCTGAGAGAGCAGTGTTTGCCCAAACTCCGCTGTTTCTACCACGATGGATGCACATAAGTTATCTGCATCAAAAGGAAAAACTGGGATCAGACAGAAGCCACCAAGACTCTTTAAACCGTGAATTTTTGCATGAAATCATTAAGGTGTCCAAATTGCAAAAAGGCTACAGAATGAATGGCAATGAGAACTCATCTAATATTATGTCTAGCTGAAATTTAGCTGAAGAAAAAATGACACATTTCTTTCTGAAAGCACTACAGGACTTGACAGCAAAGCTCCCACACGTTTCTCTGGGTGGTATTGTCTACGAAATTATTATATACTGGACCGCTGCAACAGAAAATCCACAACATGTTCTCAGAGCAGAATCTTCTCTGTTGACAAATGGTCAAGGAACAATCTTTCCAAGCTAAAAAAAAAATTTTTTTTTTTAAGGAAACAGAAGCTTGTTAGCAGCCGTTATATTAGAAAGAGATCAGAACTGGGCTAAAAATTGTACTTCCTGGGTTAAAGGGCCTTTGACCAGAGACAGGGGCTTGTTGTCCCTCCACTAGTAGGGACTATGTGATCTGTCCCTGTGACTGTAATTTTTATAGGCTCTTCTCTTTAGATAAACTTCTCATCATATTCAGCATCACTATTATTATTAATTTTAATCTTATACAAATATATTACAAATTCATTGCAGAAAACTCAGAGAATGCAAAGAAGAATCAAGATGAAAGTAGACATTACTTGTAATCTCACCAGAGATAATCACTGTTGATGTTTTGGTTAATATCATTCTGATTAAGATAATATTCGAAGGACTAGGAAGGCTCCACATCAAATAACTAGGCACTGCTTCCCGTTGAGGAATAATTGTCATATTCAGAATTTGGATGTGGTAGTGGTGGCTCTTTTAGAAATCTTTAGAGGAGTGATCACTAGTTTTGAGAAAGTCTTTCCCTCATTGAATCTCTTTCTAGTTGCCTGGTTTATGATGTCAAGATCTGTGCTTTCACAGAGGAGGAACTACATACAAGGCTCTGCTTGATTCTGTGACTCCTGTGCTTGTACCACAACTTTTAATCACCACCAAGTTTTTAATACTTTTCTACAGCAATTTGTGTGTGTGTGTGTGTGTGTGTGTGTGTGTGCGCGTGCACATGCGCACACACGCTTTTCTGGTAATATTTGGATAACAACTACTTAGCAGTGATAGAAACTTAAAAATAACTGATATGTTGGGGGTACTGGAATTGTAAGTGAACATTTTTCTAATTATGTCCTTTATTTTTGTTACACTATTTGTGCAACAAGTAAAAATAGTAAGAAGAAGGTAAGGGGCTGATGAGAAGAAGGGAGTGGGCTCGTGGCTCGTCGTTAGACACAAGCAGTTCTTGTATAGTAGACCTGCTGCCTGTGAGGCTCAAGAAACTCACAGTACAAGTGCTTTTGCACTTACATTTACTGAGTTAGAAAGTAAAGACCTGGTTCCAACCCATTGTTATTTGTGGCTCAGTTTCTCTGGGCTTTGATCATCTCATCCATAAATGGGATCATAGCAATTCTCTTTCCTAAATTATTTTGCAAGGATGTAAAAGGAAAGTTCAAGTGAGGCATTATGTGAAGAAAGCTTTATCTTAGAATTCTAAGATACTGTATTTTGTAATTATAATTGACAATTAGAATTACTCTGATTAGCCTTAGAATTTCCAAAGGTTCTAGGAAATTTCCTTCATGATACTGTTGGTTCTATGATAGCTGCTGGTGGTTAATTTCTTTCTTTCAGGAAATCAGGGTAAAGCATGCATTGAGGCATGGATTTTGGAGTCAGATAGCCAGATGTCATGCATATTTGGGGGGCATTGGGCAAGTCACTTAGGCTCACTGTTCTATAAACTGGGAAGAGTAAAACCCACCTTGCAAGGCTGCTAAAAGGTTAGGGATAATGTGTGTAAAGCACCAAGCACTGAGTTAGCTACACATAGGTACCCACCTAGAGTGGCTGTTATTGTTGTAACAGGGTTGATTTTTAAAATATTCTTCCTCAGCTCCCCACTCCCACAGTTCATATATAAAAATACAAGGACAAGTGGTTTAGAAGCTCCTGACATGCTGTCCTTCTAGTCCTCGAGAAAATTTTCTAACTCAATACTCTGAGAGCAAGGCCAGTACCTTAGTCTTCTAAGGGATGCTGCTTGATGATGCTTCTGTTCTTAAGAGTCATTTAACAAACACAGTCAAGACAAAGTTTTGTTTTACGAGCAAAGTGGGACTTTCTATAAACTATCAGTCTGGAGTTAGGACTAGAGAAAAACAAGACCAGGTACCAACCCATACCGGTAGAAATATACTTATAAACAAGAGATTTCTGTCAGCATATGATGCTTCTGGTTGTTTATTGAAAAACACATCTTGGACATTAATTATGCATTATCTAGAAGTAGGCCAGCTCTAGGGGTGCAACACTGAGAATCCATGTTCACTGTGGTAACTTCCAGTTTCAACTTCAGATTGGGCGTTAGAGGGATGTAGATGTGAATCCTCAATTTATCAGCATAAGTGACCACTGCTCCACTTACTGGCTGAGTGACATTGTGCAAGCTGATCAATGTCTCTGAAAATCAATTCTTACACTGGTCTATTAAATAATAACAAAGTGTCTGTTTCATGGACAAAAGAATGAACTGAGAAAATGAATTAAAGGGCCCAGGTCTAGCAGATACAAGGTACTCAGAAAATGATGGTTGCTATTGTTAACGATGGAAGTCTTCATCTTTGAGGCATAGTAGCAAGGAAAATGTATCCAGTCCTGAATGAAAGTTATATGCTCATAGTGCTTCCGTATGACTAAGGCAGAAGCACTGCCACCTGTGTAAAGAGGGTATGATCAGAGGAGGCTTCAAAGAGCAATGTTTGAGCCTCACCTTGACAGATGGGTAAAATTCCTCCGAGAGGAAAAGGAGAGGGGGAAGCACACCGCAGACATGCAGGCACAGAGTGTAAGGGCGTGGCAGGGATATGGTCCTTGTCCAGCATTCTGAGAGTAGCACCGTCACATGGTTAAGAATGATGGGAGCTGGGGTGGAAAGGGAGTCCTGCTCCAGACTGGAAATGGCTTTGGACATCCAGATACAGGTCTGGGTTTCTTGAGCAAGAGACAGAAAATGAAGTTGGCTGAACAGATTCCATTTGTCCTCCAGTCACCTGTTACTCACCTCATTCTGCTCTTGACCCTGGGACTGACCTGCTGTGGACCACATCAGTGAGCTCCCTCTGCCCCTGGCTTCTGGAAGGGTTTGGCCAATGGACACAGGGAAGAAATTAGAAAGAAGGAAACTGAAAGTGGGGTATTTATCTCCTTGACAGACGATCATAGCACTAGTCAGGTGGCCTTCACACATATGGATCACTCCTTGTCCTGTGGCCTCCCATTGATGCTGGCACCAAGGTATGGGACCATCTCTCTCTCTCTTTAAAATTGATTTTAGAGAGAGGAAAGGAGAGAGAGAGAAAGAAAAGAAACATTGATTTGTTGTTTCACTTATTTATGCATTCATTGATTTAGTCTTTATTTATATTCTTATTTTTTTTAAGTAAGAGGAGGGGAGATCGTGAGGCAGACTCCCACATGTGCCCTGACCAGGATCTACTGAGCAGCCTCTGTCTGGGACCGACACTCGGACCAACCAAGCTATCCTCAATGACTGGGCTGACACTTGAACCAATTGAGCCACTGGCTACTAGAGGGGAAGAGAAAGAGAAGGGGGAGAGGGAGGGAAGAGAAGCAGATGGTTGTTTCTCATGTGTGCCCTGACCAGGGATCGAACCCGGGACATTTGCACACTGGGCGACGCTCTATCCTCTGAGCCAACCAATCATAACCCATTGGTTGATTCTTGTATGTGCCCTGACAAGGATTAAATCCCCAATCTTGGCATATGGGGATGACGCTCTAACCAACTGGGCTACCTGGCCAGGGCTGAAACCATCTCTTACTGTTTACAAATAGTCCTTTTATTACTTCCCTGTAAATTACCCAATTTGAAGTACAACATGTTCCTTGCCAATCCCTGACCAATACATAACCTAAATAAGTAATAAAATCAAAGTGTTTATGGGGGAAAGCAAGGGCAGAGAGACCATGACACTCATGCCAAAAAAGAATGAAGTTCCAGGGTATATCATTTATATAAAGAGCAATGGTTGTTCATTTCTTGCAGCCGGTGGTCTGGAGCCACATGGAGACATGGCCTAGCTCTTGGAGAGTGTCTTCAGCTTGTGTTTAAGTGAGCCACTTGTGATGTGATTCAAGGAGAGCACCCTAAAATGCTGTTTCCCATTTCAATGGGTGGACTGACTTCCAGAGAAATGCCTTGAAATACGCCCTCATGTCAAGATTGTTCTTGTCAGGACAGTTATAGGGAATATAAAGAAGGTGGTCATGGTTGTGGGTAATGAACGCGACAGACTTAGGAAGAAAAGCTCCCTTTTCTAGGCCTGTTTTCTTTACAAGAAGTACGCAGAGTTTCTCTTCTGCACCTCCGCCCCTCCTCCTAACACAGGTGTGGAGGAGCCATATTCTCTGTATTTCCGCCCTGTCCTTCTTGTGCTCTGGGAAAGATGGGATGCAACCATTTACTTTTTATGACTTTCTCTAGGGGTTTGAATTTTGAGTTTGTGCATTAGTTATGGAATGAAAACATATGTTTCCTAATGCAAGAATTTTAGACCACAGTGAGGAGGAGGGAGAGATGGTGGGAGGATGAAGGGTAGAGAGGACAAAGTGACTTCCACTGAGCAGTAATTACAATAGAGAGAGGCTCAGCTGGAAGCATTTCACTCAATAATCATTTAGTATTGAGAGCTGTGGATGCAGGGCCCTTGCGGGGTTTTGGGGGAAGTGGAGGCGAGGGGGAATAGTGTGGAAGGAAGGATGCTACCTGGACACAGATATGTGAGTAGATGAAGGAGCTGGGTGGGGATTTAGAAACCAAAGAGATGAAGATTGGGTTGTGGGAGCTGGACCATAGTGACAGTGTTTGACTTGGGTTTTGAAAAACGGTAGTCATGGAAATAGCAGGGGTTTCTGGAAGTAGCAGGGGTTTTCTTTCCCATCCTTGCCGCCTCCCTTGCCGCCTCCCTTGCCTTCCCCTCGGAAGCAACGAGGTTGCTTCGTTGTGTGTAGAGAACAGTTTTGAATTTTGGTGAGTAAGTATTTCCTAGATAAAACTTACCCGGGACAGGCTTCAGGGTGTTATGTGCTCTAGGACAAATTGTATTTTGCATAAGCTATCTTCACCATCTGAACCACACCAGCAGTAAACAAATATTTGCTTCTAATTACAGAATTAATAAAAATACATTACAGAATTTTTCTTGATTGGTTTTAGCTGGACAAAGACTTTTTTATCACAAAATAATTCATGCATTATTGGCACAACTAAAGTTCCCTTTGAAATCACCACCCCTAAGTCCATATTTACTTCTAGAAATACATTGTTCTGTGTGCGAGCCTGTGGTTCCACAACGGGATCTGACCGTGTGGCCGGTCATTCTGCAGCCTGCACTTCCCCCTCAGTGGGTCTTGGAGCTCACTCTGAGCTGCTTCACGGAGATCCACTCTCATTCTTTCTAATCCTGCCTTGCATTTGTTTGTTTTTAGAGATGGTTTTGGAAACATGTTTCTTAACTCTTTCAGAAACTTTCCTGAGGATAAAGTCACTTAGAAATGTTTAGGGCTCTCACCAAGAGAGTCTGTTGCCATAGGACTCGGAAGGGGTTGAAGAAATTATTTTCAGCCAATAACTCAGATGATTTTATTATTCAGCATGCTTGGAAACACTCTCAGGATTTATTTAACCATTTCCTATCAAAGGACATTTAAGTAGTATGAATTCTTGATATTACAAGCAATCCTGCAGTATACACCTTTCTATTTTCTTCCTAGCGCACATGTATTTCTCCGAGGTTGATACTGAGAAAATGGAATTGATGGGTCAGGTGGTACATTTTATTACGTTAGATACTTATAAATTGCCTTTAATGTGGCTGTGACACTGTACATTCAATCACTGTCTCAATATTATTTTTCTTGCCTTAAAAAGATCTGATCTTTCATCACATCCTAACATCAAGTTTTACCAGAACTCATCATTTTATCCTGTGTCTTCCAATATATTCTTTACTACGCTTGTAAAGGGAACTAAAGCTCTCCCAGACATTCAAAACAGAAAGTTGTGAGGTTTCTTAGATTCTTTTTTTTTTATCTTATTTTTATTAAGAGATTCTTGTCACTTCTCATTCCTCAGCACTAATTGGTCACAAAGCTCTAGCAGTTTTACCACTTTAATATCCGTAGGCTCTGGCATGTTTACCATCACTGCCTAATTGAATTCTCTCTTGTTTTTGTTTTTTTTTTCCTTCTTAGACATTGTAACAAGCTCCTCATGGACTGTCATGTTCTTCCTTCCAACCTGCCCCTTAAAATTCATAGATATTAATTATGTCAGCTTACTGCTTACAACTCTTCAATGCCTACCATTTGCCACATAAATCAACTTTAGACTAGGGAATTGGCAAAGAATGTGAAATCAACCACTTTTTGCTCGTCTTATCAAAGTCCTGCTTAAAAGAAATATTATCTATGAAGAAGTGTTAGGAGGACAAGCCTATCCATTTTTCTAGCTATTCTGAATTGTAGTCATTGAAAAACCATAATCAATACTTGGTCAATACTATTTCAGAATTGCATTTAATGAGTTATTATTTACTTTGCATACATTCCTTTTAAAAAGCACTACAAGATCCTAGCCCGGAGGTCCCCAAACTATGGCCCCAAGGAATGCATGCGGCCCCCTGAGGCCATTTATCCAGCCCCTGCCGCACTTCCAGAAAGGGCATCTCTTTCATTGGTGGTCAGAGAGAGGAGCATAGTTCCCATTTAAATACTGGTCAGTTTGTTGATTTAAATTTATTTGTTCTTTATTTTAAATATTGTATTTGTTCCCATTTTGTTGTTTTACTTTAAAATAAGATATGTGCAGTATGCATAGGGATTTGTTCATAGTTTTTTTTGTAGTCCGGCCCTCCAACGGTCTGAGGGACAGTGAACTGGCCCCCTGTGTAAAAAGTTTGGGGACCCCTGCCCTAGCCCATTGATTCAGTGGTAGAGCATTGGCCCAGTGTGTGGATGTCCTGGGTTTGATTCCAGGTCAGGGCACATAGGAGAAGTAACCATCAGCTTCTCCACCTTTCCCCTTCCTCTCTCTCTCTCTTTCTCTTTCTCTCTCTTCTTCTCCTGCAGCCATTGCTTGATTGTTTCGAGCTCATTGGCCCTGGGCACTGAGGATGGCTCAGTGGACCTCCACCTCAGGCACTAAAAATAGCTCTGTTGCAAGCATGGCCCCAAATGGGCAAAGCATTGGTCCCAGATGGAGGGTTGCCAAGTGGATCCTGGCTACAGCACATGTGGGAGTCTGTCTCACTAGCTCTCCTCCTCTCACTTGGAAAAAAGAAGAAAAAAAGTTAAGAAAAGAAAAAGCACTACAAAACACTCTCTCTATATCCCCCAAATCTACTACAATGATTTATTTACATAAATATTGTTATATACATATATCTATTTATCTATCTATCTACTCACACATACACACACATCAAATTGAATCCAATAAGAAAAATCCAAATTTAATCACCCAAATTTAATCTAGATGTCTTTTCTGGTTATTTTTACCTACTATACATTATGTAACCCCAGACCTACTTACTCTTCCCTGCATGAGCCAAACTTTGTCATGCCTCTGTGCTGTGTCCTCTGCCTGGACTCTTTCCTCTACCCTCCCAGCTCTTGCTAAGCTGGGGAACTCTAACCCAGTCACATGATTAACTCAAAGTTACTTCAGGTAAGCTGAGTTGCTCCTTTCTCTGTGATCCCACAGTCCATTATAGACTAAACTCAGCACTGCTTTGCAAATAATTTTGTTTTTATGAATCTATCCCCTTTTTTAAAATGTGTGTTTTTCTAAGGCAGGATGGATGTCTTCTTCCTCTTTCAATCCCTCACACTCCTAATAGAAACGTGGAACCTCACATTATTGTTGTTTAGTGTTTACTGAACTAATGAAAACATAGCCTTAGGTCTTTTTGGTATAAGCAAAGGTGACCACTTTTAACCTTCCTTCCATTCATTGCAGCAACTGGAGCCCTAAAATGGCCATGATTGCTCAAACTGTCATAACTCCTATACACAGCTGTGATTACAAATGTTTTACTCCCTGGCCTTTGGCACAGAACATACGCATCGGGTGTGTGTCACCAGAGGACACAGCCTGTCATGTCTGAGAGTACTCTGCCTAACAGCCTGGGTTGTGGAGTAAGTACGAAGTTAGATTGGGGAAGTTCAAATATACTCTACCTCTTTTTCTTTAACCAGCACCACCTCTTCTTAGGAAAGGCTCGGAAATCTTGGATATCAAGTCATTCCACGAAAGGACATTTTTCTGAGTTTATTTTTAGTATATTAGAAACATATGTATTAAATTTTATTAAAATACAAGGGATTTTTAGCATTAAAAAATCAGCAAAGCCTGACCTGTGGTGGCGCAGTGGATAAAGTGTCGACCTGGAAATGCTGAGGTGGCCGGTTCGAAACCCTGGGCTTGCCTGGTCAAGGCACATATGGGAGTTGATGCTTCCAGCTTCTCCCCCCTCCTCTCTCTCTCCCTCTCTGTCTCTCTCTCCCCCTCTCTCTCTCCTCTCTAAAAATGAATAAATAAAATAAATTTTTTAAAAATCAGCAAATATTTTTCTTTACAAGGTGAAGTTATGTCTTTTAATGAATCAGATAACATGTCTTTAGTTTTCGCGCTGTGTGTGTGAGAGAGATAAATGCTATAATATATATTTTGAAAAAGAAAGCCAACTTAAAAGAAAAAAGAAAAACCAAGGATCCATCACAACCAGTACAATAGAATGGGGAACAATAGGGTGTAGAAAAGAAGGAAATCTTCCTTAGAGCTTCACAGATGCCCAATGGGGGTGGTGAACATACGGAAAGCAGCGGTTCTGACTGGCCCCCGGGGAGGGGAGGGAGGGGTAGAGGTGGGGGGAGGGAAGACGATGCCTGCTGACTGGAAAGGCTTCACTCTTGTCTTTGGGTTTGGGGTTCCCAGGCAGCCTTAATCAACCACCATGGAGTTTCACTCAGTTTTCCATGATTTTTAATTTAGGGTTTGTCTATTTTTGAGCCTAAGTATCTGTTCATGATTGAATTGTGCTAAATTCTATCAGTTGACTTTCCCAGCTAACAAGAAAAGATCATGCCCTGGCTGGATAGATTGGTTGGTTAGAGCATCTTTCGGAAGTGCAGAGGTTGTCAGTTCGATTCCCCATCACGGCATGTACAGAACACCTCGATGTACCTGTCTCTCTCTCTCCCATCCTCTCTCACTGAAATTAATCAATCAATATAAACAAGCAAGCAAACAAACAAACACAAAAAAAACAAGCAAAGATCATGAGTATAGCTGACACACAGGCGGTGTGCTGGCACCATGCAGAGGCTGCGGGTCCCACACCCAGAAGTGAGGGAGATCCACAGAAAAGCAGTGAGAGAACCAGTCTCAGCTAGCACTCAGTGTCCTGGGCATGGACCCATGAGAACCTGCTATAACATACGCTCTTGAAGAGTTGTGATTCAGTTTCAGCAAAATGGCACAAGATTTCATATTAAATTAGAATTCATTTGAATTCTAGTATTTTTTATTGGTTTTTATTTATTTATTTTTATTTTATTGTTGCTTAAGTTCTATGTATATAAGGAGTCAATGCATATATAAATAATAATATAATATTTAAAAACATGATAATAAAAATAGTATTAGTCAACACTGGATCACTAAGAGTTTGTTTTATTTTGTTTCTCTTTTGAGAGGGGTCTGTACCTTGTTGAAGACTGAGGAACACTAATCTAAAGTCTCCCTCGGCAGACAGATGGCATTGGCATAGTTAGAAGTCTGTGCCTTGGCCGGATGCTTGGTTGGTTAGAGTGTCTTCAGTAAGCGCAGAACTCTGCTCTGAGGGCAGAAACTGGCTGTGAGTCCCCTACAATGGCCAGGCGAGAGGGTGGGAGCCTTGGTCAACTGACATGGTAACTGATGTTAACTATCTGTAAAGACAGTGGCCGTGGCCATGCCCGTTCTCACTGGACTTGAGCAGATGGTAAAGGAACTGTGAAGCCAGAAAATGGTGGGACATTCCATTTATTAGAGTCTCAACAGGCAGGGAAAACCACCCCTCTCTCTTTCTCAGGGCTCACTAGCAAACAGCCAGGCGGGGGTGGGGAACCCCTTTTCCCTCAAACAATAGCAAAAGACGGCCCCTCCCAATGGTGGCAGGCAATTCGTATTCTACAATCTGCTGCCCTGAGGACAAGCACCTGCAGCCTCATATAGACTATGCACATGTGGGGCTGCTCGTGCTCATGCACCAATCAGGCAAAGGACAAGCGATTAAGCCTAACATACCTGTTTGCCCAACACTGTGCAATAAGGGCAAAGGGCCTTACACATGACACCTCTTTTAATCCTCACAACCACTATTGTCCTGATTTTACTGTTGGAAACAAATGCCCTCAGAGAGGATAAAGAAGTACATTTCAGCCTGGTCAGTCCTCAGTAAGTGTGAAAGTGGGGTTCTAGCCCCCATATGCACAGCTCTAAAAGCCAGTTTTGCCCTTCCTTTCCAGATGTTTAGTGTTTATTGCTATTCTTGTATCACAGTTACATATGCCCATAGTTGCAGAAATACAATGTTTTCAACAGGGTTATAGTCCTACCTCCCTGACCTCTCTCCCCAGAGACAAACACATCCACATATTATTAGCTGCTGCTTTTTAGATTAACCTCCATGTTTCTACACACCATGCCTATGTTGAGAACATCTGGGTTTTCCTGCTGTAGGTGAAGGGGAGGGTTTGCTCCTCCTCACTGCCCCACTGCACTGAACACACCACGCCCCTCATTCCCTCAGCACTCACATTAACATGACAATGACTCTTCACAGCTGAGTCATTTGTAAACCATGACATTGTATTTCTGAGGGGCCAGAATTTGAATTTGTTAAATTCTTGTATATACACGCAGTAAGCATTTAGTAAACATTCGTTTGCTGAGTCAGAATCCAGTTTGGGATTGACATGCACTCCTGAAAGAAAAGGACAGATGGAGGCCCCAGCCCTCCCCTGAGGGGGCAGGCAGCTATAAGGGGAGACGGACGCAGTCTCAGGCAGGGGAGATAAGCTCTGGAGAAGTGCCTGCGTGCCCCGAGTCGGAGCACCAGGCGGGGGTGGAAGGGTGGCCCAGGCGGGGGTGGAAGGGTGGCCCAGAAGTGAGCTCGGAAAGCCGAGGAGGAGTGAGCCACGGCTTCACTTCAAGGTGACATGAAGAGCCTTCTAGGCCAGAGAGTACAGTCTGGCAGCTGGCTTTTGGTGGACAGATGTGTTTTGATTACAGGCAGTCCTCGGGTTACAAATGAGATAGGTTCTGTAGGTTTGAAAATGTTTAAGAATTTATAGGCACAGAGGGGTAAAAAATAAATACTACCTTCAGACAAACATCTAAATTTCATTTAGTAGATAACTGTACCTGTTCTAACTTACATACACACTCAACTTAAGAACAAACCTACTGAACCTATCTCATTCGTAACCCGGGGACAGCCTGTGTTCACAATGGAATTACTTGCCAACATTTAGAAATTGTGAGATTTCACCTAAATCTGAAAATTTCTGAGTTGTCTTGAAAAACGGGGAGATCTAGCGACCCTGGGCCCACCTCCCTCCTGCCTGTCCACAGCTGCTGGACCTGCGTGAGGGCTGTGCCTCTGGGTGGGATGCTCACTAGTAGTGTAGCTGGCCCGAGTTTCCTACCCTCTCCTGTTGAGGGGCTTGAGGGGCAAAGAAACAACATGGTGTTTATGCTGACAGCTATTTGCAGTTGCTTGGAAGTGAAGTTTCTGACACAGAGCTTCTGAAGAGGGGCCAGGTAAACTGATGAAAAATCTTAGTTGGTGTCCCAGTACAGCCCAAGCTCTAGTCGATCAGGCGTCTGTGATTCGACTTCCCCGTGCAGTGGGACACTCCTGCTTATCAGCAGGGCTGGCAGCCTCTTCCAGACCACTCTTGAGGCGGCTATGAGGATGCTACTCATCAGTGCTGACACCAACTGACACCGGAGGAAAAGCATGAGATCAACACACAGTTAGTTGCAAGAATCACACAGGCAGTTTATTACTCACAAATCCTCTTGGCGTGCCTGGGTACAGCTTAAGGGGGCCCTGTCGGTGTGCTCCTCTCGGCTGTCCTTGGTCAGAGCGGCGTGGAGACAGTCATCAATGTTGGAGTCTGGGCGACTGCTGCAGCAGGGGGCCCTTCAGCTTTAGTACCTTTTCTGGCCAAGCCTTCTAACAGGTGTCAATCTGCAGGATTATCACCTCAAACCACCTTTGTGGGAGTTCCTTGCAGGGAGCCCTTTTTATGTTAATCTACTGGAATGTCACATCAAGCCACTTTTAAGATGTTCCTAGGGAAGCTTCTTGTTTATGTTAATTTACAGAGTTATGACGCCAAGCCACTTCTTATCTATGTATAACTTCACACACACACTAATGGGGCCCTGCTCGAAAGTCAGAGTCTGTTTAATAATATTTGAACACACTATATTAATTCCTATCCAGATGGCACAACTTTATTTAATTTCCTTAATTAATTTTAATATATCTTAATTACCTTTATATATCTTCCATGTTTTTTAATATTTCTATATATTTAATTACTATAACATTATATTACTACAACAGTTGGTTTGTAGATGGGCCATTTGATTATATTAAATGACAACAGAATAATTATGGGGACTGGAGGTATGAAGAACTATTTTCTCTTTCTTTTTAATTCTTCACCTCACTTGAAGGGGAGTTCCTTTTACTTAATTTAGACATGCTAAATGTGAAGTTTGTATACTTTTAAACAATGATCTTTAAGCTTTGCTGTTTTTGAAAATACTGAGGCCCAGGCCACATCCCAGGCCAATTATATTGAACCCAGGCAACTGAGAGGTTTTAAAATCCCCAGATGAGGCCCTGGCCGGTTGGCTCAGCGGTAGAGTGTCGGCCTAGCGTGCGGAGGACCCGGGTTTGATTCCCGGCCAGGGCACACAGGAGAAGCACCCATTTGCTTCTCCACCCCTCCGCCGCGCTTTCCTCTCTGTCTCTCTCTTCCCCTCCCGCAGCCAAGGCTCCATTGGAGCAAAGATGGCCCGGGCGCTGGGGATGGCTCTGTGGCCTCTGCCTCAGGCGCTAGAGTGGCTCTGGTCGCAACATGGCGACGCCCAGGATGGGCAGAGCATCGCCCCCTGGTGGGCAGAGCGTCGCCCCTGGTGGGCATGCCGGGTGGATCCCGGTCGGGCGCATGCGGGAGTCTGTCAGACTGTCTCTCCCTGTTTCCAGCTTCAGAAAAAAATGAAAAAAAAAAAAAAAATCCCCAGATGACTCTACTGAGCAGCTAATTTTGAGAACTAGAGGTCCAGTATCTGCCTTTAACTCTTACTTCATCGGAAGCACTGGCTCATCTCCAGTGACTTGCAAGTCGATGGCAATGTGGTCCTTCAAGTGTCAACTTCCAGAGTCCAGGAAAGAACCTCCAGCTTGAAGTTCACACGTGTTTGTCCCTCTGATTCAGAGGAAAGCCCAGCTCTAAAGCCCAGGGAGAAACAACATCTCTGCTTGTTGAGGAGACACTGCTTTTTGGCACCTGAAGCATTTTTACCTGAGGGTTCTGACAATTTACATAATTGGTATGCTATAACCATTCTGGCTGACAGAAGTGTGATTTAATGCCCAAGAGTTTTAAAACCATGTAACAAACAGGCTTTAAACTAAAGATAATCTGGATTAGAAAGAAAGGAAAGAAAGAAAGAAAGAGAAAGAAAGAGAGAGAGAGAAAAAGGAAAGGAAAGAAGAAAGAAAGAAAGAAAGAAAGAAAGAAGAAAGGAAGGAAGGAAGGAAGGAAGGAAGGAAGGAAGGAAGGAAGGAAGGAAGGAAGAGGGAAGAAACAAAGAGAGGAAAGAAAAAAGAAAAGAAAGAGAAAAAGAATAGAGAAATAAAGAAGGAAAGGAAGGAAGACGAAGGGAGGAAGGGAGAGAGGGAAGGAGGGAGGGAGGGAAGAAAGAAATGAGGGAAGAAAAAGCAAGCAAATAAACCAGCTCCCTCTATTTCACTGGCTTATTTAATATTTTAATTAGGTTTCTCCCTTCAGGAGAGCAGCTTAGTGACTATGGCCATGGTTCCAGATATCTGGGTTCTTTCGGATTACTGACTTTTACAAAACGCAGTATGCAGAATATCTTGTTTCAGCATAAACTAGAACAATATTTTATAAAATTATTTTTTTCTTAAGGTTTTATTTATTGATTTTAAAGAGAGGAGAGAGAAAAAAAAGGGGCAAGGTAGCAGGAAGTATCAATTCTTAGGAGTTGTTTCTCATATGTGCCTTGACCAGGCAAGCCAGGGTTTCGAACAGGCAACCTCAGTATTTCAAGTTGATGCCTTATCCACTGTGCCACTATAGGTCAGGCTATAAAGTTATTTCTGTGAAAAAGAATTGCTGAAAAATATCTCCAACGATCTAAATTCAATGTATATTTTGACCAAAGCAATTAATTCTCTAGTCCCCAAGATGAAATATCAGTTAAAATGATAGTCTGTTTGCATGTAGTAATTCATTGTAATAGTACTTTTTGGCCAACATACAAATGGATCTAAAAATGATGAAGAAGGAATATTTCCTGAACTTTTCTTTCCTCTCAATCATTTCATGTCTTGGAGTCAAAGTATCTTTCTGTGAGATTTAAAACTGAAAATGTAGAGTTACAAATTTAGCAGCTCTAACCTCTATGGTAAGACAATGTTTGGATGTAACTCTTTTCTGGGGCAGATCACACACTTGTTTGATACTTGAAGAAAATGAGGCTGGATAACATCTTACATCAGGGAAGGCTGGCAGCCGTTAGTTGAAGAACTTTTGGAGGTAATTGGGATATTGAGTTGTCTGCAGCTTTAAAAGTGATTTGTTTTAACTTATGTTAGCTGAAGCAAAAAATAATACAGTAGGAGTTATGCGTCTATCAGAGTGATTGACAGATTGAAATTTTCTAGAAAAATAGATTATTTTCCCTCAAAGAGAGTAAAGTTTTTGTTTTCAAAGTCAATCAGAAAACTAACAATTTGGACAGGAGTGGAATCAGCTTCTCTTTTTGAGACAGTATATTTCTAATGATTTTTATGGAGACTATAATAAGGATAAGAAACAAAAGTTTGATATGGACATGTTTTTAGCTAGCAGATTGAAAAGAAATAATGACATGAAATAAAATGGTTTTTTAAAATACTAACAAAGTTCTCTTTTTTAAAAATTGTCTGAAATAAAATGGATAATGAAAAAAAATCTGTAAGAGTTCAGTGCTCTAAGAGTATGCTTTTTGTGGTTAAAACTTTATCATAGATATGTTCATACATATTTGTTATATTTTGGGGAAGATTCAAGTTTATACATTCAAGTTTATATATAGTATTAAAAATAAAATTTAATGATAAAATTTCCTGATACTCATATGTTAACACAAAATTTAAAATGTGATAGTTTGTTTTAGCAATGCTGCTTTTAAGATTCTTAAGATACTTTAAATACTTGTATTTGTAACAATATTATAATGTGTGGGGGTTTTTTTGTAAGGAAAGAGTAAAATCCTTCACATATCTGCCTGCCTCATAGTCTTTAATTCCCTTTCCATAAAAGGCATTTATGAGCTCTAGACAAAGATAGGTCAGCATTGGAAGAAAGCTTCAGGTGCAAACACCACTCTTTCTCCTCCTCTGGGTGCAGACTCTCACCCGCGTGTGCTCTGACACACCAGCAGACTTGTGTAAACACCACTCTTTCTCCTCCTCTGGGTGCAGACTCTCACCCGCGTGTGCTCTGACACACCAGCAGACTTGTGTAAACACTCTTTCTCCTCCTCTGGGTGCAGACTCTCACCCGCGTGTGCTCTGACACACCAGCAGACTTGTGTAAACACCACTCTTTCTCCTCCTCTGGGTGCAGACTCTCACCCGCGTGTGCTCTGACACACCAGCAGACTTGTGTGTAGCTTCCGCAGCACCTTTCCTCAGAGCCTTTGGGGATACCACCTTCTCTCTCATCCCTGAGAGAAACGTGCATTTTCTAAGCGATGATACTTTTATACTCACTTTGCAAAAAGTTCTTGTCATGCCAAGCCTTAACCCCAGCTGCTCTTCTCCAGCTGGTTAACTCCAGGCTCAACTCAGGGGTCATGGACTCCTTTTCCGGAGAGCCCTCCCTGACTGACCCGCCCCGACAAAGTCTGGATTAGCTTCCCTCGCTAGGTCCCCACGGCACCTGCGTCTGGCCAGCGTCACCGTCTGTATTTACCTGTTATATTCACAGTGCCCAAAGCAGTGCCTGCCAAACAGTAGCATTTAATTAATATTAGTGGAATAAATAAATAAGTGCAAGGTCTAAAGAAGGATTCTTAGATGATAGAGGTCTAACAGAGCCATTAATAAGGAAAACCTTAGTGAAACCTGGTTAGTAGTTTGATTAGTAATGCCAAGCCAATTGACCACATAGCGCCCTGCCATGGGAAGTGGGAAGGAAGATGTCAGCGGTCTGCACATTTATCTTTGGAAGCCACTTCCTTTAAATGTCTCTCCCTTTCATCTCCATTAGAGAGCTTCCATGGATCTATAGTAGACAAGAATATAAAAGCATCATTCTCTTTCTCATCCCATCCTGTTTACTCAGTCACCGCCTTCGCCTCAGTCCACATGTTCTCTATTAATAAGAATTAGGAAAGGCCAACCTCATCCAGCAGTCCCCCCACCCCCCTTTCTTGTCTCCCTGAGAAGGCCTCCGCCAACTGCGAGAGCTCATGAGTGAAGGGCCTCGCCTGCTCCTCGCAGCTTCTGGGGGAGGGTGAAGACAGAGGTGACGTCTGGGCCTCCAGTGTCTCAGACCCAAGTAACCTCAAGTGTTCTCAAACCACCAAGCTGCTCATTTAGAATTTGGTGATAAGCCACGGTCCTTATTTAGAGAAATTTAGAGGCACATTTTAAGGAGTAAACATATTTACTATAACTGGAAATAAAGCCAAATTCTGTGCCTTTGGAAAAGTCAGTAAAGCAGACACACCCTGTTGCCTTCTAAGTGAATTAATGTACTGTATTCCGTCTGAGAGTCATGTCTCCCTTCATCTTTAATTCCTGCCCCGAGGAACCATCTGTACTTGGAGGATATGTACACAGGGTAACGCACTGTGGACTGAGGAGGACCTTCGTGCTCAGCCCTCATGAATGACCCTTTCATACTCTGGGGCTCCCTCTGCTTTTTTGACTAGCCAGGATTTAACAGGGTATAGCAATTTTAACAGCAGAACGGTTCACACAAATGTAAAAATCAAAGGCAATGGATGAATTTTCTACTTTTTGTTGTTGTTGAAATGGTATTTGTTTTTTAATCCATGAATGCCATATATTAATCCACAATATTATATTATTTTCCTGAGGATCTCATGCTAATCTTTGAAAAAAACAGAGTAAAAGTTCAAGTCTCTTTAGGGCTTTGAGGGTAGGGTGTTGCATGAATTCTTCCAACAGTAGAGGCAAAGTTTTTGAGTCCAGAAAGAGTTAATGCTTTCATAGGTGAATGGTATATTTCTTACCAAAAGCTGAGGCCCAATGCTTGATTTAAAAAAAAAAGTTACTGAAGTCATGCTGTCCATCAATATGATTGGCAGTCAACTGTACCAATCAATGGATTTATTTGTATTTCAATCTCTTATTTGTATAGTCTTTTGGAGATTCATTTTCTTTTAAGATTTTTACTTTATTATGTCCTGTTAATGTTATATATGCCTATTGTAGAAAAAAATCAGAAAGTATTAAAGAAAAAAAATGCCTAATGAAGGGGGAAAACCCCCACCATGTTACCACCCAGAGACATACACAGACCATTAACATAAAGGCCTGTTTCCTTGGAGAATTATTTCAAGCCCATTTTTTATTTCTGCCTGCCCTGCCTCGGAAATGCTTTTTCTTTTCCCAGTATTTTTGACAACAAAAGAGAGTCTTTGTCATGGTCACATCTGAATGTGAATAAAAATGTCCAGCTGCTGGTTCTCATGTGACACATAGTAGGGATGCAGGAAAAGCTTGTTTACTGTGACTTATCATTTCCAGAGTCGTGGTGAACTAATTCTTGACTATGAGCTACTCATCAGCTAGACCACAGAGATATGAAATTGAATGCAGTTAGAAAGAACAACATGCTATGAAAATGTTAATAAGTATGGTTATTAATGGTTGCTGAGCAGTTGGGATGAAGAAGCTAAATTAAAGAAGATGCAAATTATTAAACTCTTCTATTCTTGCCAGAACATTGTAAAGGGTACAAAATCTGGGAAGCCAAGGGACCCCAAATTATTCTGAAACTAGCTTATACATTTGATTTCCACATTATACATCACCTAAACTTACTCAAAGTCTCCCTTAAGTACCAAGAAAATAGTCCTTATTTTATAAAGAATAAAATTTGAGGTTCTGAATTCCTAATTTCTAATTTATGCCTCTTATTTAAGTTCTCACACAAAACCTAGCATTCAGTTTTTGCAAGCACCTCCACTGTGTTTCAGCATATCCTTTTCAGATCACTCACCAGACAGCATCCTACAGCTCTCATTCATAAAGTCCAATTATAAGACAAGAAATGTCAGGAATATACACTTTGAGAGTGGGAGGCAAACAGAACAGTACATTGTGACTTTGTAAGAACAGCCATGCATTTCCTCTGGGCTTGTTTTCAGTTCCTTTGTCAGCTGATTACATGGTCTTTTATAATTTCTCATCTATAGAATGGAGCTATTTGCTTGTGGATTATTTGAAAGACACAGACTTATGCAAAAGAAAAACGAAATCATCATGAGGTAGAATGATATTTCTGGCTAGCTGTTTTTACTTTTCTTTTTATTTTTTAAGCATAATTGTGAGAGTATGATTTATAATAGTGACTCTTAGAGGTATGAAACAAGTAAATGTTCTATTAATTCAGTCTTAATGCATATGTAATGTATGCTTTTGTTATTTGTATAATTACATTTATCAATAATTTTTATATAAAGGAGAAAAATGCTGTCTTATATGCATTTTGTTTTCAAAGCATACATATACATTATGCACCTAGTCTTTTTGTTTGTTTGTTTGGATAGTACTTTATAGTTTACAAAGTGCTTTCATTATAGTACATTATGGTACTTAATTTTTGTAACATTCCCTAAATGTAGAACTGGTCAAAGTATTTTGGGCTTTAAATCCTCATTTTAAATTTACCCTTCATCCAACCACACAGATAAATGTCCTTTTTTCTCTGCCTTATATCTCTTTATCTGTTTACCTTTTCAGACCCAGCGCAGGGTTACCTCCCTCATGAAATCTTTCCCCTAGAAAATTAAGTTGAAGTGATCTCATTTCCTCACGATGTCCCTTCATTACTCTATGAATTCACTTTTCCTGGGAAGTTTTTAAAAATCTAGTTATTTTTAAAAATTTACAAAGCACATTACTATAATCTTGTAAGATTATTATAAAACTCTTTTTTTTACTTTTTTTAACTATTTTTTTTTTACTTATTCATTTTAGAGAGGAGAGGGAGAGACAGAGGAGAGATAGAGAGAGAGAAAGGGGGAGGAGCTGGAAGCATCAACTCCCATTTGTGCCTTGACCAGGCAAGCCCAGGGTTTTGAACCGGCGACCTTGGCATTTCCAGGTGGACGCTTTATCCACTGCGCCACCACAGGTCAGGCCATTATAAAACTCTTTTAGCCTTATGAGTCCATAGCTACTTAATAAAAAGTTAAGACAAACCCACAAAAAACTTGTACCTTTCCATGCCAGAGTAGATAGATCTTTTCGATCCCTTTAAAATACTGTATAGTATTTCATAGCATGAGTATTCTATAACAGCACGGTTCAACAGAAGTTTCTGTGATGATGGAAGTGTACTGTATCTGGCCTGACCTATGCTGGTGCAGTGGATAAAGCGTTGGCCTGGAATGCGAAGGTCGCCGGTTTGAAACCCCGGGCTTGCCCCATCAGGGCACATACAGGAAGCAACTACTATGAGTTGGTACTTCCCACTTCTCTCTCCTTTATCTAAAAAAATTAAAAAAAAAGAAATGTACTATATCTGCACTGTTCACTATGGTCATCACTAGTCCCTAGTAACAATTAAGCACTTGAAATGTGACTAATGAAACAGAGGAATTTTTAGTTTTGTTAATTTTAAATTTAAATAGTCATATGTATGTGGAGGTTACCACAGTGGACAGTGCAGATTTATAGCTTATATGAAAATCTATTGTTAGTCATTTAGATTGTTTCCAATTCCCCACAATATAAATAAACTGTTATCAACTAAGTAAAGCATAGGAACAAATAAGAATTTTGCCCTCTTATGTGCATTGATTCTTGAGAAGCTTTGTATGCTTTCTAATGCAGGATTCTTTGAAGTTCTACAAGAAATTATTGCATCAAGTGAGAAAAAGAGCATTTACACTAAAAGTGTTTTCTATATGAAAAATGCTTTAAAATATACAGCAAATAAAAATGTTCATATTTTATAACTATGAATTATAAAATATATACATTTATAATTTTAAGAAATATTATAAATTTTATGTTTATTAGTATAGTGATATATTGGAACCAATCTTATGTCTAACAGTGGGGAATTGACTACAGTATATGTTTCTCCATATAATGAAGGGCAGTCATTAGAAATGATTATGGCCTGACCAGGTGGGGCGCAGTAGATAGAGCGTCGGACTGGGATGTGGAAGACCCAGGTTCGAGACACCGAGGTCGCCAGCTTGAGCGTGGGCTCATCTGGTTTGAGTAAGGCTCACCAGCTTGAGCCCAAGGTAGCTGGCTCGAGCAAGGGATCACTCGGTCTGCTATAGCCCCCTAGTCAAGGCACATATAAGAAAGCAATCAATGAACAACTAAGGAGCCTCAACAAAGAATTGATGTTTCTTATCTCTCTCCCTTCCTGTCTGTCTGTCCCTATCTGTCCCTCTCTCTGACTCTGTCTCTGTCACACACACACACACACACACACACACACACACACACACACACACAAGAAATGATTATGATAACTACTGTCATCCCAATAAAATTCAATTAAGAAAAAGAAATGATAATGAAATTATAATTTATTGAGATGTAAACAAGTCTATGGTATATTTTTATAGTAAAAAAAATTGGCTATCCTGGCTGGGTAGTTCAGTTAGTTAGAGGATTGTTTTGATAGGCCAAGATTGTGGATTTGATCCCTGGTCAGGGCACATACAAGAATCAACCAATAAGCCCTGCTGGTTAGCTCTGTGGTGGAGTGTTGGCCCAGCATATAGATGTCCCAGGTTCGATTCCTGGTCAGGGAACACAAGAGAAGTGACCATCTGCTTTTCCACCCCTCCTCTCCCCCACTTTTATCTCTCTCTCTCTCTCTTCTTCTCCCACAGCCATAGCTTAAATGATTTGATCAAAGTTGGCCCCAGGCACTAAGGATGGCTCCATGGCCTCACCTGAAGTGCTAAATATCTTGGTTGCTGAGCAATGAAGCAGCAGTCCAGACGGGCAGAGCATCACCTCGCAGGGGGCTTGCCATGTGGATCCTGGTTGGGGGACATGCGGGAGTTGTCTCTGCTTCCCAGCCTCTCACTTAAAAAAAAAAAAAAAGAATCAACCAATGAATGCATAAATAACTGGAACAACAAATCAAGGTTTCTCTCTCTCTCCCCCTTTCTCTCTCTCTAAAATCAATTAAAAATAAAAAAAGGGTCTATCTCAAATCTAAAAGAAAAAATTGGTTATTCTCATATCCATAATAAGTCCTGTTTTCATAAATATATATGCACATTTTATAAAAGTTTTGGTTTAGTAGTAAATCAGATACCTGGTTAAGAACATGGTCATTGGAGTCAGACTGATCTGAGTTTGAATCTAGGCTCTGCCACATATCATCTGTGTGACTTTAGATGAGTCTTTTGCCTCCTTGAATTTTCGTTTGCCCATTGCTAAAATGGCATGATAGTGTTTATATCTTGGGGTTGATGTGTTAAGTAACATATGTAAAGCACTTAGTATATGTTTATTTAACAAATTGTAGTTGTTATCTTTCTAAGACTAATAAGTATACGCATGAAAAAAATCAGAAATGATATCACAAGATGATGTTCCAAAAAATGTTATTTTAATATATTGAAAGTGGTCATCTCTCAGTTGAAAAGTTACCGTTGATGATGTTAATTTAATTAATTAGGTAAAATATTGATATCTTGAATATAAAAAATCCATTAAAATTATGTATATATGAAACTACAAAAGTAAGTAAGTGCTATATATAATGTAGAAAGATGCTAAGATAATAAATTACAGAGTAGTATAGATACTGTGATCCCATTTGTGTTAAAAAAAAAACTGTTTTTTTTAAAAACAAAATGTCAATTTGTTTTTGGTAAATGACTTAGGATGACCTAGCAAAGAGGAGCAGAGAAATTTTTTAACTTCTACTTTTGATTCTGTTTAAATTTTTACATGGTTTATTTATAATTTTTTATTAATTATTAATATAATAAGTGCTCTAAGATTTTTCTAAAAAAGGAAAGCTAGAAAGAGAATTTTTTTTGTTTCTTTTCATTCAGGTCTATCTTTGCCTCATCTAAAGAAACATGCTTTCATAGCTAGGACTTTAAATTTCTTCATTATTAGCCACTTTCCAATTCAGATGAAAATTGGTAATTCTGCCACTGCATTATATTTCTGTAATGTGTTCTTTTCTCTACTAAAATACTACTAATATTTATTGAGAATTTATTATGATAAAAACGAGCCTGACCTGTGGTGGTGCAGTGGATAAAGTTTCAACCTGGAATGCTGAGGTCGCTGATTCAAAACTCCAGGCTTGGCTGGTTATGGCATATGTGGAAGTTGATGCTTCCTGCTCCTCCCCCTTCTCTCTCTCTCTCCTTTCTTTTGCTACTCTCTCTAAAATGAATAAATAAAACCTTAAAAAAATACATTGTTTTTAAAAAAAAGTTAAAAAAAAGATAGGTAAGAAAAAGGTAACTTTGTTGATAAATAGATCTAATCTTTCACCATTTTCTTTATTACAAAAAAAATTACATGAGGCCCTAGCTGGTAGTGCAGTGGATAGAGCATTGTCCTGGAGTGCTGAGGTCACCAACTTGATCCCTGGGTTACTGGCTGTACTCCCAAGGTGGCCAGTTCAAACCCTAGTCAGGGCACACAGGAGAAGCAATCAATAGCACAACTAAGTGGAAAAATGAGTTGATGCTCTCTCTCTTTCTCTCCCTCTCTTAAAACAAAATTACAAGAAAACAAATACGGCACTTTATTCATGTCTTTTTGGCCTCTTCCCATAAATTTCCACCTTTCCCCTTTAATATAACATTCTACGGACCAAGCTCAATAGACTTTAAAAATTTATTTTTTATTAACATATGAGTAATAAGTGTTCAGTATAGGAAAGAAAAAATAAGACACTTATAAGACCTCCCCAAAGACAATCATTGTTGATATACTAATGTGAAATTACATCAGTATTTTCCTCTCTTTTTTTCTTTTTATTTATTGATTTTAGAGAGGAAGAGAGGGAGAGAGAGAGACAGGAACATTGATCTGTTCCTGTATGTGCCCTGACCTGGGATCAAACCCACAACTTCTGTGCTTTGGGATGATGCTCTAGCCAACAGAGCTGTCCAGCCAGGGCATCAGTGTTTTTATATGTAAACTATATTCTCTTATATATTTTCTTTAATGTGTGTATAGTATTATCTTTCTTGAAACTCCGTAGCTAATCCCCTATTGCTGGATTTCTAGATTGTATCCAGGTTTTTGACTTTGTGATAAATATTTTTATAGTTGGATAGTTTTTCACAACTATGACTGTTTCCTTGAAATAAATTCCTAGTGATGGGACTGCGAAGCCAAAGTTCAAACAAGAATTTAAAACTTTGATATGTCTCCATAAATAAGTGCTGGAAAGAATCAGTAAATGGTTGTGAGCTTATGGCAAAGAGGAGGCAACTGTTAAAGAGGTATCCATAGTCAGCCTCAGAAGTTGAGTTGGTGAATGGGCTAACTAGGAAAATTTCTTAAGACATTTTTTTGGGTGAGGAGAGTAAAAAGGGTGGAAAAAATCTCCACATTTTTAGGAATACGGTATACTAACTGCTCAAAAAAGAAGATTTAACCTTTCAATTACAGTCAGCTCTTGGCGCTGCTTTACAGAGTATCTTGTAAAAGAATATTTAAAACACAGAAAAAGAACAAGTCTTTATTCAGCCTCTCTTCTGCAATTGTGACTATTCAGAATCTACTCATCTTTCGAGGGGTAACCTAAATCTTACCTTCTTCATGAAGCGTCCCTGACTCTGAAGGATTTCTTCCTTTATTAACGCATACAGGTCTTGTCTTCATTCCCGTATTCAAGAATCATTTCGAAACCACTTTGTAAAGGCCCTGTGCTTGTTTAGCACATTAATCTTCACAAATATCATGTGAGGTGGTTATTATCATTCTCAATTTGAAGATAAGGGCACCGAAGCTGGGGGTAGATTAGCAACTTGTCACTGTGGTGCAAGAAGAGGCTAACATGGAGCAAAAACAAGATATTTCACTCTCTCCAACTTTGTCTAAATCTGTTTTTCCTAAGAGGGAGGTGAAGGCAGAAAGGAAGGCATGTACAAAAGTAAAGGGAGAGTGCCCTGGCTGGGTATTTCAGTTGCTTAGAGCATTGTCACGACATGCCAAGGTTGCGAGTTCAATCCCAGGTCAGGGCACATACAAAAATCGACCAATGAATGTAATATAAATAAGTGGAACAGCAGACTAATCTCTCTCTCTTTCTCCCTTCTCTCTCTGCAAAATCAGTAAATTAAAAAAAATTATTTAAAAAAGTTGAGGGAGAGTGAAAATGAAAAGAGAACAACAATGATGGTTTAGGAGATGGATGGGAAGGGGTTCATGTGTCCACTAGCATAGAAGGCCCTGGATGAAGAGGTAGGAGATGACGCTGGGAACACAGTGAAATTCAATAAAGGCAGTTGAATCTTACAGGATGTTAAAGATTTAAACTGTCCTTGTTCAATGGTTTATCTGTCTAGCTAGACTGTGAGCCCTATGCGGACCGTGGTTGTTTTCACTGAGTTCATCTTTGCATCTGTACGTCCAGCACAACGACTGGCAGATGGTAAAGGTAGACAAGTCTCTGTTAGATAAATAATTGATTCATAAACATTCTCTTGGGAGGCAGCATAGACAAAAAGGAGCCAAAACAAAGCAAAATACTGCTTTTAGAATTAGAAGACCTAATTTTAAATACCTTCTCTCTAGCTTACAGGTTATGTGACTCTGGGTAATTTCTTTTTTTAAAAAAAATTATTTTTAATTTTTATTATTTATTCATTTTAGAGAGAAGAGACAGAGTCAGAGAAAGAGAGAGAGAAAAGGTGGGGAGGAGCAGGAAGTATCAACTCCCATATGTGCCTTGACCAGGGAAGCACAGGGTTTCAAACTGGTAACCTCAGTGTTCCAGGTTGACGCTTTATCCACTGCGCCACCACAGGTCAGGCAACTCTGGGTAATTTCTATAACCTCTTTGAATAGTCTATTCACCTGATGACATTATTCACCTCAAAGTGTTATTATGAGGATTAAATGAGATTATACTTTTGAATTGCTTAGCATAGTACAGTACTTGACAAATTTTGTGTGTGTGTGTGTGTGTGACAGAGGCAGAGAGATAGACAGAAACTGGTACAGATAGGGACAGACAGACAGGAAGGGAGAGAGATGAGAAGCATCAATTCTTCATTACAGCTCTTTAGTCTCCTTAGTTGTTCATTGATTGTTTTCTCATATGTGCCTTGACCGAGGGGCTACAGCACAGCAACCCCTTGCTCAAGCCAGCGACATTGGTCTCAAGCCAGTGACCATGAGGTCATGTCTAAGATTCCACACTCAAGCTAGCGACCCTACGCTCAAGCTGTTGAGCCCATGCTCAAGCTGGATGAGCCCGGCTCAAGCCGGCAATCTCAGGGTTTTGAACCTTGGTCCTCCAGGTCCCAGTCCAATGCTCTATCCACTGTGCCACTGCCTGGTCAGGCCAGTGCTCAACAAATTATAGATATTCAACAAATGCCAATTTCCTACTTCTACCTTTCTACTGTCCAGAATTGAATTTTGTACTATGAGAGTTTATATCAGATTTGAAGGGTAGCCCATTTCTAATATTTGGTCCTATGATTAGGTCATGGGTCTCAATTTAATATTTTATAAAGATTACCACTGTTTCAAACATGTATTACAAAGTATCACATATAAGTTCTCAATAAATGAAGAGGGCAGGTTAAAAGGATACATGGTGATGGAAGGAGACTTGACTTGGGTGGTGAACACACAGTACAATTTACAAATGGTGTGTATAGAATTCTACACTTGAAACCTATATTTTATTAATCAATGTCACCTCAGTAAATTTGATTAAAAATATAAATGAATGAATGAATTGAAATGGATTAAATACAGTAGTCCCCTTGTCATTGTCTTGCTTTCTGTGATTTTAGTTACCTGTGGTTAATTGTCCAAAAATATTAGATGAAAAATTCCAGAAATAAACAATTCATAGGTTTTAAATTGCGTGCCATTTTGAGTAGTGTGATAAATCTCATGCTGTTCTATTCCATCGTGCCTGGGATGTGCATCATCTCTTTGCTCAGCAGATCCACACCATATATGCTCTCCATACATTAGGCACTTAGTAGCCATCTTGGTTATCAGACCAACTGTCCCAGTATTGCAGTGCTTGAGTTCAAGTAACTTTTATTTTACTTAATAATGGCACCAAAGTGCAAGAGGAGTGATGCTGGCAATTTGGATATGCCAAAGAGAATCTGTAAAGTACTTAATTTAAGTGATCCTGTCCAGGAGATAGCGCAATGAATGGAGCCTTGCCTGGCATGCTGAGGACTCAGGTTCAAAGCCCCGAGGTTGCTGGCTTGACCACAGGCTCACCAGCTTGAATGTAGGGTCCCTGGCTTGAGCATGGGATCATAGACGTGACTCCATGGTCGCTGGCTTGAGCCCAAGGTTGCTAGCTTGAGCAAGGCACCACTGGCTCAGTTGGAGTAACCTGGTCAAGGCACACATGAGAAAGCAATCAATGAATAACAAGGTGCCACAACTATGAGTTGATGCTTCTCATCTCTCTCCCTTCCTATCTGTCTGGCCCTGTCTGACTCCTCCTCCTCTTTCTCTCTCTCTCTCTCAAAAACAGCAACAACAACAACAACAAAACAAAACAAAAACATATATATGTCTAGGGAAAGAACATAGTATATATAAGGTTCTGTACTATTTGTGGTTTCAGGCATTTACTGGGGTTTTGGAACGTATCACCTATGAATAAGGCAAAACTAATGTACTTGGAATTTTGTCAGCGTCTACTGCACTCTCAGAATCTGAGATATATAAATATCTCAGGTCCCAGTTGATTGGGTTGGTCTTTAGTTGATTTAAAAGACCCCTCAAAACCATTAAATTTTTTTTTCATTCTGTCTGCATCCAAACAAACTTGTGATGACAAAATCAGTTTCCTAGCTATCCTGATACCAGATGAGAGCAAGCTGGAATCAATGAAAAGAAATAGCATTTATTAAAAATAGCCTGTCTTGGCCCAGTAGCTCAGTTAGTTAGAGCATCATCCTGATATGCCAAGGTTGTGGGTTCATTCCCCGGTCAGGGCACATACAAGAATCAACCAATGAATGCATGGATACGTGGAAAAATAAATCAATTTTTTGGAAAACATTTTTGGAAAAATGTTTCTCTCTCTCCCACTTCCTCTCTCTCTTTAAGAAAATTTAACTAAAACTTTTTTTAAAGTAAAAAAATAGCCTGTTGTCACCTAGCTTAAATGTCAGTTTCTTTTTTTACAGAGTTAGATAGACAGGGAAAGACAGACAGGAATGGAGAGAGATGAGAAGCATCAATCATCAGTTTTTTGTTGCACGTTGCGACTTCTTAGTTGTTCATTGATTGCTTTCTCATATGTGCCTTGACCGCGGGCCTTCAGCAGACGGAGTAACCCACTGCTGGAGCCAGCAACCCTGGGTCCAAGCTGGTGAGCTTTTTGCTCAAGCCAGATGAGCCCGTGCTCAAGCTGGCAACCTTGGGGTCTCAAACCTGGGTCCTTCCTCATCCCAGTCCGACGCTCTATCCACTGCGCCATCACCTGGTCAGGCTGTCAGTTTCTTTTTTTAAAAACAGCTTTATTGAGATAAAATTCACATACCATACAATTCACCCAATTAAAGTGTACATTTCAATGATTTGTAAGATATTTACAGAGTTGTACAACTATCACCACAATCTAGTTTTAGATCTTTTTCACCATCCCTCTAAAGAAACACTGTGCCTAGTAGCAGTCACTGTCTATGCCCCTCTCACCTTCCCAGACTCAGGCAAACATTAAATTAATTACTTTCTGTCTTTAGATTTGCCTGTTCTGTACATGTCATGTGAATAGAATCATATTACATAAGTTTTTTGATAACTGGTTTCTTTCATTGAGCATAGTGTTTTCAAAATTCATCCATGTTGCAACATTTATCAATTCTTTATTGCTTTTTATTGATAAAAATATTCCATTATATAGATAAGCCACACTTTATTTACCCACTCATCACTGACAGACACTTTGGATGGTTTCCACTGTTGGCTATTATAAAATGACTGGGTCCTGGTCTGATAACTGAACTGGTTAGAGCAGCTTGCTGATACACAAAGGTTGCAGGTTCAATCCCTGGTGAGGGCACATACAGGAACAGAACAATTTTTCTGTCTCTCTAAATTAAAATAATAATAATAATAATAATTAATAATAATAAAAGAAATTGTTATGGCCATAGCCAGTTAGCTCAGTTGTGAGCATCATCCCCATATGCCAAGGTTGCAGGTTCGATTCCCAGTCAGAGCACAAGAATCAACCAAGGAGTACGTAAGTAAGTAGAACAACAAGTTGATGTTTCTCTCTCTCCCTTTTTCTCTCTCTAAAATCAATCAAAAGGCCCTGGCCGGTTGGCTCAGCGGTAGAGCGTCGGCCTGGCGTGCGGGGGGACCCGGGTTCGATTCCCGGCCAGGGCACATAGGAGAAGCGCCCATTTGCTTCTCCATCCCGCCCCCCTCCTTCCTCCCTGTCTCTCTCTTCCCCTTCCGCAGCCAAGGCTCCATTGGAGCAAAGATGGCCCAGGCGCTGGGGATGGCTCCTTGGCCTCTGCCCCAGGCGCTGGAGTGGCTCTGGTCGCGGCAGAGTGACGCCCCGGAGGGGCAGAGCATCGCCCCCTGGTGGGCAGAGCCTCGCCCCTGGTGGGCGTGCCGGGTGGATCCCGGTCCGGCGCATGTGGGAGTCTGTCTGACTGTCTCTCCCCGTTTCCAGCTTCAGAAAAATATAAATAAATAAATAAATAAATAAATAAATAAATAAATAAAATAAATCAAAAAAATTTAAAAGAATACTGTTATGAACATATATATATTTAAAGATTTTATTCCTTGATTTTTACAGAGAGGGTGAGAGGTGAGAAGTATCAGCTCACAGTTGCTTCACTTTAGTTGTTCATTGCTTGCTTGTCATATGTACCTTCACTGGGCAAGCTCAGGTTTTGAACCACAGACCTCAGTGTCTCAGGTTGATCTCTAGCCACTGTGCCAACACAGGTCAGGCCATGTACATATTTTTATGAACATAGGTCTTTTCTCTATAGTTCCCATCTAAATTCACCTTGCAGCTGCATTGACTTCATTAGTCATTCCTTCCCACTGAAAACATGCTCTTAGTTTGGCTTTTATGATATGTTTTATTCCCTCCTACTCAAGAAATCCTTCTCAGTCTTTTTTGAAGATTTGTTCTCCTGGCCATTAAAGGTTGGCATTTTGTAATAGACCCCTTTCTCACTCTGTAATCTTCCCACATGCAACCTTATCCCTTCTTATATGAAGCCACAGTTACCACTTCTATGTCAATGACTCCCAAATCTCAGGTCCAATCTTCTGAATCCAAACCCATATATGCAAATGCTTACTTGATAACTCTGCTTGAGTACCTCAGTCACCTTACTGACTTGTAATCTTCTTAGTCCTCTTCCCATATTATTTTTTATAGGAAACATGGGGTGCCCACATTAGAATTTCTGAAAATCTTGGAGTCATTCCAGCCCTTCTTTATTAACCTACCCCATATACTACCTAGTTTAAACTTTTGCTCCTAAAATATTTGTTAAATCTATCTGCTTTTCTCCATCTCCATTTCCACTGGCTCAAGGTAAACTACTGCAATTTTTTGTCTAGACTTCTGCAGCACCCCCCACCCCCGGCCTCCCCACATTCTCACCTATTCCCTTCAACAGCTTTTCACATACCACCCAGAGTGATATTTGTACAACACACAGTATGTCAACCTTCACCCCAGCCCATGTTTAAAATCTTTATCCCTTGTTCTTTGTGCTCTATCCACACCATCATTTTGTCACTTCTTCAAAAGAGCTACTCCAAGCTATTTGCATGTGTTTTACCCTCTTCTTAGAAACCCTTACCTTTTTTCAAACCTGTCTGTCTCCTCCCCCACTTAGTTAATTCCAGTGAATCCTTCTTATATGAATTCAAATATATTCTCAGAGAAGCACTTTCTGAAATTAATCTCCTGTCCCTTCCCCACCCCACATTCCACCTGGGTTACGTTCTCTGTTTATGCCCTCTTAGCCCCATATTCCTTTCCCCAACAACATGTATCTCACCTTATAGTGATGCCTGTTTTTGTGTGATAATTTTGTCAATGTTAATTTCTTCATGTAAATATGTGTTAAAAATGGTTCACCCCTATTGCCTGTCTAACAATAAACACAGTATCTAGCCTTAGTAGATAATAAATAATTCTTTGCTGACAATATAAATAGAGACCAGTAGATTTCTGGTGTGGATAATTTAACTAAATTAAGGAATGCAAGATGAAGCACATACCTGACTGGGACCAGGAATAAGGAGATCTTAAACACTAGGACAGTTGCGGTTGAGGAAGTCCCAGGAGGCAGTTGGACTGTGGATGTAAAGCTGTGAAAGAAATCTGGGATGGAAGTACAGATCCAGAGCATACTGTTTTCAGTTACGATCTTGGGAATGGCTGAGTTTGCCCAGCTTGAAAAGAATGGAAGACCACCCCAGCCTGTGGTGCAGGGGGGGGGGCAGAGCATCATCCCAGAGCACTGAGGTTGTAGGTGCAAGTCTGAGGTCCCCAGCTCATCCTGAGGCACCTGCTCAAGCCCCAAGGTTGCTGGTTCCAGCTCCAGTCAGGGCACATACGAAAAGCAATCAATGGCACAACGAAGTAGACCAATGAATTGATACTTCTCTCCTTTTTCTCCTTTCTTCTCTCTCTCTTCCTCTCTCTCCCTCTCTCAAAAAAAAAAAAAGGAAAAAAAAAAGGAATGGAGGTCAGAATATACCCATATTAAAAAAAAACAGGCAAAAGAAGATTTAGAATCAGGTTTGAAATAAAAATCAAAGATATGGAAGAAGAACCCTATCAAATGCTTCAGAGGGAATCATTGAGTTTGATCATTTGGGGAAGGTGGTGAACATCACATCTTTCCATTTTAAGGGATTTTTGAGTATCCTGTCCCTCAACAACAGTTTTTTGCCTAATAGTTTTAGCATCCATTAGCAATCCTTAATTGAATTAATAGTTTCAGGAGGAATAGTTGAATAGTGATTTTGAAATTTTATCATTCCTTCAAAAAAAATTTCTATCCTTTCCTTTTCTCTCTGCTCTAAAAGATTCCTATGTTTCTCTCAGGGAAAAGGTTCCCTGGGTACGTCACTTTTTTACTGACCCACTGTTAGGTAATTTTACCCATGGGCCCTGAACAAGAAAGAGGCTCTTTTGTGAGAAGGTTTCAAGGGAATGGAGAATGTGCTGAAGTGAGATTTGATAAGCTTTTGGAGAGTATAGCCAAAAAATGAAGACTACTCTTTTGGTAAATGAGATGAACCCTTCCAGCTTTACACCTCACCAACAAAAAATGCAGACAGAGATGTGATTTGCAGACAGAGATGTGATTTGCAGACAGAGATGTGATTTGTACCCATTTAGAGTTATTCTAAATACTATCTACTATTTTTTAAATTACTGATTGATTGATTTGAGAGAGAGAAAGAGGAAAGGTGAAACAGAGAGGAAGACAGAAACATCTATTTGTTGTTCCACTTTTTTATGCATTCAGTGGTTGAATCTTGCATGTGCCCTGACTGGGGATTGAACATACAACCATGGAGTATTGGAACAATACTCTAATCAACTGAGCTAGGGCTAATCAAATTTCTTAAGATAGCTTTCCAAGACCTTCTAAATCTTGGTAAAATGTCTTTTCATATTCACTCCTAAAGTACCTGGCCGTTCCCTCTTGTTATTACTCAGCACCCAAAATCGTAATGGCCACTTTGCTCACCTAAACTTTCACTAGACTTCAAAGTCTTTAATAGAGGAGTCTTGTCTGCATGGTCCCATTGCATTCCCAATATTTAATCCAGGGCTTTACTCAACCAGGGACTCAAAACAATGTTTTTGCTGGGTGAATGATAAGCTGCAGGATGCACAAGTGAGGACAACTCTCTCTTTGAAGGACAAGGGGCATTTTGTGGCTGCAGCCTGCAGACTGAAGCCTGTGGGAGGGGTGCTGGGTTGGCGTTCCAGGGGGACTGGATTTTACCAGAAAGACACAGAAGAGCCCTGGGGGGGCTGAGAAGTAGTAAAAGTCAGCTTTCTATTGCATTTGTGCTTCAGAAAGATCTCATTTAATCCTCTTAACAACTTGATGAGATAACTATTCATATCTCTATTTTACTGATAAGGAAATGGGTCTCAGAGAAATGAAGCTACTGTTCAAGGACACCCAGCTGGGAAGTGAGTGGAGACAAGAATCCTGAACTTCATCCTCTTTCTACTTTAACCTGCTACTAGGACATAAACTCAGTTGGTTAGGACTTTTCAAGCCTGTCATCATCACCCAGCTCCCCAGTACTGTACTCAGTTTCTTCAGTGAGACAGACACATGCATTTTGTTTTGCCCCCGGAGAAGCAGCCAAGATGGCGGAATGCTAAGAGAGAAGCCAGTTTGTGCAAAGCGAAGGAGATGGGGAATAGAGGTGAATAAGTCTAGTGAGCTAGAAACCTTTGATCCTAGAAAAACTTGGTTAAGTCAGTAGCTTTGTGAGCACTGAATGAGTGGGTTTTGGAGCCCAGTGTGTGTTTTTACTTGCCCGCCAGGTGCAAGCTAGGATTAAAGTTGTTTCATTACCGACTATTTGGATCTAATGCAAACCTGCATATGAATGGCCACGATGGTGGCTCCTGGCCATACGCTTGGTGTAGTCTGTGGCAGGATTCGATATAGTTCAGTATGGAGCCACCACCACCTTTGAGCAGTGGAGTAGAGGATTGGCTGCTGTTATGGTTCCCCATGGCTGTCTTTATGGGGGTGTAAAGCCAGTATTCACGGCCAGGGCCACCATCACAGCCGCCTGGCCAGTGCAGGTTCGCATTGGATTCGGACAGTCGGTAAAGAAACAACGGAGCCACAAACTGGTGGGCCATAGTCTTTAATTCTAGCTTGCACCCAGTGGGCAAGTAAAAATACACACTGGGCTCCAAAACCCAGTCACATTCAGTGCTCACAAAGCCACTGACTTATCCGAGTTTCCTAGAATCAAAGGTTTCTAGCTCACCAGACTTATTCACCTCTGTTCCCCATCTCCTTCCTTATCCCAAATACAAACTCTACACAAACTGGCATCTCACTCAACACTCCACCATCTTGGCTGCTTCTCCAGGCCTCCTCCACATGGCCGTTCTCTGCTCTCCTCTGTGCTCTCTTCTAATGATAATCTCAGGAACCAAGAGCCCAAGTTCCCGCTTCGTCCCCATTTTATAGTGTAGAAATCCAAACTCTTAATCCAATATACAAAATAGGGAAGTCTCTAATACAAAGTCACTTCTCTGAGGCATGATTGGATTGTACTACCCCACATCAAAAAAGGGTAGGAAAGGCTTAATCCCAAAATCAAGCCCCAGGCTACAAGGATTCTGCCTGCCTTTAGCCCACCCCAACACACATTAATATCACCTGGGCGACGGCCTCCTCGTGGGCAGCGTAATCTTTAACAAAGTGAGCATAATACATTTTATCTGCCCAACAGTGGGCCGTAGGCTGGCTGACTTTTACAGCCATGTGTGAGGAAACTAAGAGCTCTGTGGAAGAGGCTTCCCGGGACCTGCAAACCGAGCTGTGGAAGGAGTTGAAGCAAACATGGGAGAAAGAGATGTTGACCCTGGAGCTGGAGGAAGTGCTGGAGAAGGAGGCCAACCAGGTTTGCGAGATTTGCCTGGAAATGGAGCAGCCGCTGGAGAAGGAATCACAGGTGTGTGAGTTGCCGATTGCCCTGGACGTTTGGAGAGCAAGCAGTGGCGGGAGGCTGAGGCCGGAACTGGGCTACAAGGCCCACAGAGAAGAAGGCGGCAGTTGCCTGGGGTTCAAGCCCAGCAGCGGGAGCTGGTGTTTTCAGTTCCTCTTTGGAGGATGAGGAGAATTGGGCTGGAGTTGCGATCCGCAGTCTTTAGAAGGTGAGAGCCCAGGAGCAAGGAGTACTTACTATGCTCCTGGTAGGTCTGCGATTTTGGAACATAGGGGTGAATGCCATCATGCTCTCTGGAGCAGAGATGGAAATGCTACCTGCCATTGCCACGTGCTCCTCTTTGGGACAGTGTAAAACCTGCCAGGACGGCAGGGATGAGGGGGGTGACTGAGGCCCCATGTGCTTGGACTGATTCCTAGACAATGACCAGAGTGGGCACTGGCTCCGTTGTTGGATGGACTTACTGAATTTGGACAATGTGAAATACCCTGATGGAGGGGGGGGATGGCTTTGCTGGAAGCACTCCCCTGCTCCAGGAAGCTTTTCCCATGGCTAGAAAGAAGACAGAGAACATTTTGCACTCTTGGCAAAGTGCTCAGAGACTGGTGAAATGTACCTTTGTAATTGTTGAAATTGTATGATTTGTCATGTGTTGGGCAGATAAAATATATTATGCTCACTTTGTTAAAGATGGTGCTGCCCTCATGGAAACCCGTCGCTCAGGTGATATTAATGTGTGTTGGGGACGGGCTGTGGGCAGGCAGGATCCTTGTAACCTGGGGCTTGGTTTTAGGACTAAGCCTTTCCCACACTTTTTGATGTGGGGTGGACTTTGTATTAGAGACTTCCCTATTTTGTATATTAGATTAAGAGTTTTGATTTCTGCACTATAAAGTGGGCAGACTGGGAGCTTGCTCTCTCAGTTCCTGATATTAGCATTAGAGAGCAGAGAGCAGAGAAGGGCCATGTGGAGGAGACCAGGAGAAGCAGCCAAGATGGTAGAGTGCTGAGTGAGAAGCCAGTTTTGTGCAGAGATGGGGAACAGAGGTGAATAAGTCTGGTGAGCTAGAAACCTTTGATTCTAGAAAACTCGGATTATTCAGTAGCTTTGTGAGCACTGAATGAGTAGGTTTTGGAGCGTAGTGAGTGTTTTTACTTGCCTGCCGGGTGCAAGCTAGGATTAAAGCTAATGGCCCACCAGTTCTTGGCTTCGTTGTTTCATTACCATCTGTCTGAATCTCATGCGAACCTGCATGGGCTGGGCTGCTGTGATGGTGGCCGTGGCCACTGGCTTCACAAAAGCTAATGGCACACCAGTTCTTGGCTCCATTGTTTCATTACGGAGTGTCCGAGTCTAATGCAAACCTGCATGTGAATGTCCACGATGGTGGCTCCTGGACATACAACATGCTTAGAAGACTGCTGCCCATTTTAAAGTTTTCTCAATATCTGCACCTTGCTGTATGTTCTCTATCTGAGATCACAAGGTATACCTCCGGACAAGGTCAGAGGCAGAGTCTGTGTACAGTCACTGCAGGTCGCCGCGGGAGGTGGGACCTCTGAGTTCTGCACCAAAGAGAGAGTAAGGACTGTCTCCTCTTCCTGAAACCCTCCACTAAGGCTGCTTAGGAAAAGCAGCTACATGTAAAAAAACAACAATTGCTTGACAAGCTTTCCATTGTTACTTCACTAGTCTTGGCTCTACGGATTGCTAACTGTGTGGTATCACTAAGTCTCAATTTATTCAACTGTAAAATAGAACCCACCCTGCCTTTCTTTGGTGTGAGGATTAACCCAGAAAATTAAACATAAGCAGTTTAACACATTAGAATGATTCAATGCATATTTGCTATTATTATTATTATTTTAGTGCTTAACCCATAAAACAACTACTTCATGAGGCAAATGGTATTATTACTCCCTTTTACATAGAAGGAAGCAGACTCTGAAAGCTTTGACCAGCTAATAAAGCAAAATTGCTAGGATTTAAATTTAAATTTGATTTCAAAACTGGTATATTTATTTATTTTTAATGACTATATCTCATTTCCCTTAAGGAGAACAATAATAATGGGAAGTGCTCAGAGATTCCTGATTTGAGAAAATGTAATAAAATAGCTTTAAATTTCTAGTTCACAGTCTCTTGCTTACATATGAGACTTTTGACAGACTACCTGGGCTGTGGATCCTTCCTTCAGCTCCTGCTCCTTCCCCAGCCATGTGACCCTTCCCCACTGCAGAAAGAAAAGAGCAGACTCTGTGTGACCAGGCAGTGGCACAGTGGATAGAGCATCAGCCTAAGACAAGGAGGACCCAGGCTGGAAACCCCGAGGTAGCCGGTTTGAGCCCAGAGGTTGCTAACTTGAGCAAGTTCACTGACTTATCTGGAGCCCCCCAGGTCAAGGCACATATGAGAAAGCAATCAATGAACTACTGAGGTGCCGCAAATAAGAATTCATGCTTTTTATCTTTCTCCCTTCTTGCTTGTCTCTCTCTCTCTCTCTCTCACTAAAATAAATAAATAAATAAATAAATAAATAAATAAATAAATAAATAAATAAGGCAGGCAGATTCCATAGCCTCCTGGATTTGGCCAGAGCTTTTTCTCCAAGAATCAGAAGTAAATTATTATTTCAGCTAAAATGTTTTTTTTTTTAATTTAGCATTAACTTTAAATATGCCCCTTCTTTTATTATAGGGATGAAGAGGTAAAAGATAGTCTTGTTCTTTGTTTAATGTAGCCTAAGTATGTAACCAAGAAAATGTGTGTTTTTGTCAAATAGAGATTCTAGATATTATTAGGTTTGCCCTTGTTCTTTATTTTCATTTGTCTCTCTTATAAACAATTCATTCTGGCCCTGGCTGATTGGCTCAATGGTAGAGCGTCAGCCTGGTGTGTGGATGTCCCAGGTTCGATTTCCAGTCAGGGCACACAGGAGAAGTGCCCATCTGCTTCTCCACCCTTCCTCCTCTCACTTCTCTCTCTCTGTTCCCATTCTGCAGCTGTGACTTGAGCTGAGCAAGTTGGCCTTGGGCACTGAGGATGGCTCCATGGCCTCTGCCTCAGGCACTAAGAGGAGCTCAGTTGCTAAGCAACAGAGTAACACCCCAGCTGGTCAGAGCATCATCCCTTAGTGCAGTGGTCCCTAACCCCCGGGCCGCGGACTGGTACTGGTCGGTCCGTGGGCCATTTGGTACCGGTCCACAGAGAAAGAATAAATAACTTACATTATTTCCGTTTTATATATATTTCAGTCTGAACAATGTTTTATTTTTTAAAAACCGACCAGATTCCCTCTGTTACATCCGTCTAAGGCTCACTCTTGACGCTTATCTTGTAAGTTCGGCAATTATATTTAAAAATACCACAGTGTTTATGCTGGTCGCATAATTTTGTTTTGTGCATTTATCCATCCCACCCTAAAGGCCGGTCCGTAAAAATATTTTCTGACATTAAACAGGTCTGGGCCCAAAAAAGGTTGGGGACCACTGCCTTAGTGGACCCGGCTGGACCCAGGTCAGGGAGCATGTGGGAATCTGTCTCTGCTCCTCTCTTCTCACTAAATCAAAAACAAAAACAAAAACAAAAAACAATTCATTCTTTCTTTTCCTCAGCTTTGGATGTTAATGAAAACAATAGAAGCAACCATTGTATAGTCTATTCCTGTTGATAATGGAAGTGCTTTACACGCAGTTTAATTTTACTCTTACAAAAACTTGTGAGGTGCTGCTCACAAAAATTAGGGGATATTGTATTGCTTCATATTCATTTTGAAATATCCCCTAATTTTTGTGAGCAGTATATTTATTACCATTTATTTCAATGGCTATATAATATTTATTTCAGCTTTTTATAACAAGCACTTAAGTAATTTATAATTTTATGTTATTATGATAAAATCTTCGAAGCATACAGCATGTTCTCAATAAATGTTGAGGAGTGTATGAATGAGCATGCCTTACAAACTTAATTTTAAGCCAGGATCACTTACTAAACCTAAATAAAAGTCTCCTTTTCTAACTTAGCTGAAGGCGTTTGACATATAAGAAAAATATGACTTTCCTTCTGACCAGGCTTAGTGGCTAGAGCGATGGACTGGGATGCGGACGACCCAGGTTCGAGACCCCAAGATCACCAGCTTGAGCGCGGGCTCATCTGGCTTGAGCAAAAAGCTCACCAGCTTGGACCCAAGGTTGCTGACTTGAGCAAGGGGTTACTTGGTCTGGTGAAGGCCCCCGGTCAAGGCACATATGAGAAAGCAATCAGTGAACAACTAAGGTGTCGCAATGAAAAACTGATGATTGATGCTTCTCATCTCTCTCCGTTCTTGTCTGTCTGTCCCTGTCTATCCCTCTCTCTGACTCTCTCTTTGTCCCTGTTTAAAAAAAAAAAAAAAAGACTTTCCTTGGTCAGGTAGCTTGCTTGCCATTGTCCGGATACAATAAAGTTGTGGGTTTGATCCTCAGTCAGGGCACATACAAGAATCAACCAATAAATGCACGAATAAGTGTAATAACAAATTGATGTCTCTTTCCCCCTTCCCCTCTCTCTTTTAAATCAATAAATAAAAATTTAAAAATTTAAGAAAAGAAAGTGAGCCATACAAAAATTAAAGTGATCATATTTTTAATCTTCTCTTAGGAATATAGCCTGCAATGTAGTAGACAACTTGGTTTCTGTTAGACTGATAAAATGAGATTTTGTTCTTAATTTGTCTTTAAATAAATTAATAAAGAGATGGTATTTCCTGTGAGCTCACACATAACATGCACAAGGCAAGATATATATGTATTTAATTTAATATAACTAAACTTCAGAGATACCTATAAATACAGGCTCAATATACAAAAAATTTTCTACTTGCAGAAAAGGACCAGTTCAGCTCTGAAGAAAAATTGGAAATTTTTATATAACAGTGGGATGTGTTTGGAAAACCATGGCAAGTGAATCAGAACTATAAAATGGCAAAGTTTATTTCTAATAATATTTATATTTGGAAATGCATAATTTCAGAAGTAAAATAAAATAATATATTTTGTATAAATCATTATAAACATTGTCTTATTGATTTCTTTTCTTACATACTATTTGAAGACAATATTGGTATTAAAGATTTATTTAATTTTAACTTAATGTCTTTTTTAAAAAATTTATTTATTGACTTTAGAGAAAGAGGAAGGGAGAGAGAGAAACAGGAACATTGATCTGTTCCTGTATTTACCCTGACCAGGAATCAAATCAGCAACCTCTGTGTTTCAGGACGATGCTCTAACCAACAGAGCTATTCAGCCAGGGCACAGTAAGTCTTTTTTAAAGCCCTGAATCAACCTTTTCTATCCTCTGTTACTTCCATTGATATATCAATTAATTCATGTATGAAGTACTGTTTCAAGGCTTAGATAATGTGCTTCTACATAAGAAAATAGAAAAAATCAGGGTTTGGAGTCATAATAATAATAGCTTGTCCTTATGTCACAACCAGGACATTTTATAATTCATAGACAAGAGATGGTACTACTTACTTTAAACATGTCAACTCATTTAATCATTAGAATAAGCCATTGATGTAGATACTGTTGTCATCCTTATTTCACAGATAAGGAAACTGAGGCAGACAAGGTCATCTAGCTCAAGTCAAGGGTGACGCTGAGGTTTGAATCCAGGCAGTGTCGCACTAAGCCCATGCTCCTATCCAGAGTCTGAAAACACCAAGCTTAGGTCCTGGCTCTGGATGTCACCTGAGTAATCTTGAACAGGTCTCTTAACCTCTCTGAGCCTTGTTTCCTCATTTGTGAAATAAACATCTGTGTACAAATTTTTGTTTTCAAATCCTTTGGATGTATATTTTGTAGAGGAATTTCTGAGTCATATGGTAAATCTGTATTTAATTTATTAAGGAACCACCCAAAGGTTTTACATGGATGCTGCACCATTTTACATTCCCACCAGCAATCAGCAGTGTATGAAGGTTTCAAATTCTCCACATCATTGACATCTGTGTTTTTTTTCCTTTTTCTTCTCATCACCCCCCCCACCTCTCTTTCAATCACAACTATCCTAGTGTGTGTAAAGTGCTATTTCATTGTGAGTTTTTTTCATGGTGGTTTTTTTTTTATTATTTTATTTATTTATTCATTTTAGAGAGGAGAGAGAGAGAGACAGAGAGAGACAGAGAGGAGAGAGAGACAGGGGGAAGGAGCTGGAAGCATCAACTCCCATATGTGCCTTGACCAGGCAAGCCCAGGGTTTCGAACCGGTGACCTCAGCATTTCCAGGTCGATGCTTCATCCACTGCGCCACCACAGGTCAGGCCGTTCATGGTGGTTTTGATTTGCATTTCCTTAATGACTAATGAGGGCAAGCATCTTTTAACATGCTTGCTTGCCATTTGCATCTTGGCCTTTGGAGAAACGTCTACTCAGGTTTTTTACCCTTTAAAAAAAAATTATTTTGTCTTTTTGTTATTGAATCATAAATGTTCTTTATATATTCCGGAAACCTGACCGTTATCAGGTAAATACATAATTTGCAAATAATTTCTCCAATTCTGTAGGTTGACTTTTCACTTTGTTGGTAGTATTCTTTGAGGCACAAAACATTTTTAATTTTGATTTCTATATTTTTTTAATGTGCCATTGAAAATAATTTTAGTGTTGTGCAACTAAACCCTATTTTTCCATAGCCTTGTGGTTTTCATTGTACAATTTGGCATATCATGGTGGATTTTAGGACACATACATCTCCTTAGAGCAGAACTGGGAAAAGATTCAGTGGAGGGAAAGCTTGGCTCACGTGGGTAATGGGAAGTGGTTCATCATTGCTGGGCCCGACCCCTGACAGAGGCTCGGTGAGCGCTGACCCTCTGTGAGCTCCCACTGTGTGTCAGGCGGTGTTGGAAGCGCCCGCCACGCACATTAACTCAATAAATCTTCAGGAAAATACTTGGAGGAAGGTCCTATTTAAAATTTTTATATAGATTGGAAGTTGAGGTTTAAAGACTTGAAGGAAACGTTTCAACGTCACACAGGGATGATCGTTAGAGACAGTATCTGAACCCAAGCTGCCCCAGAGTGCATGTTCTTAGCCAGACCCCAGGACAGAGATTATTTTGTTTCACTTTATTTTTCTTTCTCTTGAGATGGTGCTGCTGGGAAAAAAAATTCAAAGAACAAAAATTATTCTTCTTTTTCAGAACTAGATAAACTGATGGGTGAAGAAGCATATAAGAAATACATAAAATCAATTGAGTGAAAATGGACCCCCCCTAAATAAAGTAGTATGAAACAACAACAACAAAAAATTCTTCTTCTTTTGCTGTCTTTTCCCAAATTGTTTGTACTTATTTTCCAATTATGCCTGAAAAAAATAATTTCTAAACCACATGTACAGGAGAAGAGGCTGTTTAGCTCAGTGCTTATGAGTCAGCTGGGCTTGGGTGCTTTTAAGACTTGGAAGCTTTATCCCTGTTCTTCAGCCTCAGTTTCCGTTCTCTCAGTTGTTTACTGGTCCTTGGCAGCTTTTCTTGGATGTCTAACATACACTTCCAATCAAAACGGAGCTCTTGATTTCTAGTCTCTCCCTTAATTTGCCACACAAAACCCAGTCCCAACTGCTTCTTCACCAAGCCTTCATCAATTCAATCAATACCTCCAATTTCTACCCTGATGCTTAATCCAAAACATCGGGGCCATCCTTGATTACTACATTCCCATTACCTCCCCCTAGCTCACATGCTTCAATCCGTCACCAAAGCCTTTTTACTTGACTTCCAGATGACATCTCTGACATGTCTACCTCTCTCCATCCCTCTCCTTTGCTCTCCTGTCCCCAGTCTAAGTTATCATCTCTGGCCTAGTATCCTGATCTTTCTCTTCTTGAATCTATTCTCTATGGGGTCTAGACTAAATGTCTTAAAATTTTATTCTGATCAAGCCAAATCCCCTGCTTAAAACACTTCAGCCTTCTAGCTCAGAGTAAAATGTTAATTCTTGCTGTACCCTAGTGAGATTCTATATACTAGGGCCCATTTTTCTAACTTTATCTCATACCACTCAACCCTGCTCATTATGGGAAAATTAGTTTTATTTTTGTTACTTAAACAGGCTAGTTTCTTTCTTCCTTCTGCTTTTCTCATTTTTCAGATCTCAGCTATCTTCTCGGATAGGATCCTCCCAGTCTTCCTAGGGAGGGAGGATGGCCTCCCCTGGGGAGGCTCTGTCTCATTAGTCTGTTAGGTCCTTCACAGTAATGACCTCAACATACAATTATCTCGTTTATTTACTTGTTTTTATCACCCCACTTGTTTGTTGTGTGTCTCCCACACTGTAATGTAAGCTCCTTGAGGACTGGGACCTTGTCACTAGATTCCGAGAGCTTGAAATAAGATGATCCCCTGTATTCTGAGAAACGCAAATAAAAAACAATGTGTTCCTGCTTAAAAATAAAAGATCCCAATAAATAGATGAATAAATAAAGGAATGAATGAGAGTCTCAACTCAAAATATTGACATAAACAATGGAATGTTTCCTATATGTGGGGTACTACACTAGTTGCTGAGATAATGATTCACAAAATATTTTGGTAAACTAATAACCGTATGAAATATGTATATAAATATGAATATAAACTGAGAGAAGGACATAGATAAAGGAGTAATTATATCTAGTAGAAGAGAAATGCTAGAGAAAATATAGAGAGATAGTGACATGAGCGGAGCTTTGAAGGATGAACATGCCAGGTAGACACGGAGGAAGAGGCGTCCTAGGCAAAGGTGACAGCATGAGCCAAGACCTGGAGGTGTGACAAAGGTTCATGGTGTGTCTGAGGAGCACAGGGGGCCCAGAGTGTGGGGTTTAGTGTGATTTGGAGAGGAGATAAAGGCAGGAGTATAGGTCAGACCCAGTTATAAAAGGCTTTGAAGTTTCAGCGAAGTACTTGGAATTTGTTGTATGTGGCAATGAGGCAATCTCCTGGAAACCCAGGAATGGCATCTTTAGTTTAGAAAGGTCTCCCCAATGGCAATATGGTGAGAGCCAAGCCTGAAGACAGGAGGCTCAGTTAGGAGGGGGCTTGAAATACAGCAAAAGGTAGGGCAAGGAGATGTGAGGTGTATTTCAGGGATAGACTCCTCAGGACTTCGTCCAATTAAATATACTTAATGGAATAAAAAAAATTAAACAACAAAACAAATTAAAGAACAGCCTGTAGGTTCTGGCCAAGGTAAAAGGTAATGCTGTTAAGCATGGAAGTATAATTATAGTCTAAGACCAATGTCCACCCCCCCACCTCCACATTAGAGATGTGAACTTGTACTCCCTGAGAGGAAGTAAGTTGTCCATATAGATAGTTTTTTTTGTTGTTGTTTTTTTACAGAGACAGAGAGTCAGAGAGAGGGATAGATAGGGACAGACAGAAACGGGGAGAGATGAGAAGCATCAATCATCAGTTTTTCGTTGGGACACCTTAGTTGTTCATTGATTGCTTTCTCATATGTGCCTTGAACACGGGGCTACAGCAGACCGAGTAACCCCTTGCTCAAGCCAGGGGCCTTGGGTCTGAGCTGGTGAACCTTGCTCAAACCAGATGAGTCCGCTCTCAAGCTGGTGACCTCAGGGTCTAGAACCTGGGTCCTCCATATCCCAGTCTGATGCTCTATCCACTGCGCCACTGCCTGGTCAGGCTATATAGTTGATGAAAGAACAAAAACTAGAGCCCAAGGCCCCTAAATTTTGTCTAGTGCTCCTTTATCTACTAGTGCTTCTCAATCTGTGGGGAATCCAGACCTTTAAAACTTATTTCTAATTCTCAGTTGATTTATACTTTTATAAAATAAAAAGAAATGTTATTAGAATGATATGACTAAAAATTAAGCTTAACTTGTTAATAATTAGATATAATATTACTTTGTGGATTACTATGAATGCTTCTAAAGGCTCACTCTACATTTTTATACTTATGTATAAAGTAACTATCAGATTGCAAACCAGCACTGGTCCCCAGATCAATACTGAGGTCTCTGGTCCACACAGGTCTAAAGGAGAGGTGAGATCTGAGTTTACAAGGATGATGGGACTAAACAAAGTTAAGATTAGTTGGGCTGGGCTACCACAGAAAATGATACAGTTTGTCCAGTTTACCAATTACTATTTTAATCTCTAGTGAAGTGTTCTTTGCATTGCTCCCTCTAGTGCATGGGAGGTCATATGTCATAATCAAATTGAGAGGAGCCCTTTGAAAGATTTTCTTCATAAAGACAAAAATTTCGCCTGACCTGTAGTGGCGCAGTGGATAAAGCATCTACCTGGAAATGCTGAGGTCACCGGTTCGAAACCCTGGGCTTGCCTGGTCAAGGCATATATGGGAGTTGATGCTTCCAGCTCCTTCCCCCCTTCTCTCTCTCTGTCTCTCCCCCCTCTATTTCTCTCTCTCTCTGTCTCTCCCTCTCCTCTCTAAAATGAATAAATAAATAAAAAATTAAAAAGAAAAAAATTTCCAGTAAACCCTGCCAGAACAGTTAGTGCCATCCTGAGTTTTAGTCCGTAGGTTATTGGACATGTTCTATATATGGACTGGCAACTTGGCAGTCTTTTCCGTTCAGTATTCTTGCCTGCCAAGAGAGAAACAAGTATGACTCTTTGCTTGCTCATTCTATCCCTCTGTACGGAAGAAGAAGAAGAAGAAGAAAACAACCTCAAACACTGCTTACTGTATTAACACTGGAGGGAAAGAGCTAATATGCACTTACATAATCCACGTTATACTTGCATAACCTACTGAAGGAAACGGCTGAGTGACATTTGCACCTAATCCTTCCACGGGGCTATGACTAAGACTGCAAACAGCAGAGGGGAAGCACAGAGTTGCCTGGTACATGGGGACAAATGACAGTTCTGTGATAGGCAAGGGGCACTTACAATAATAACACTTTTTAAAAAAAACTCTGTAATCTTCAAATAAAAACACAATAATAACCCAATTGGTGTCAGAGCTGGGATACGAGGAGCAGGGTGCAGGGCTTTAGAGGATATGTAAGATGATGGGAGGAGGGAGAAGTTAGGGAGCAGAATGTCACAAGGGCGACAAAATCATGTGCACCTGGCAGCATAGGGTTGTGCTTATTTTACACAAGTGACGCTGAGGCTTCTCTGCTGACATCCTGTTAGATCTTATATGTGGTATTTCCTTGTTCCGTATTCAGATGAGAAAGGAGGAGGGCAGTGGCCCATGTGTAACTGCACGCAGCTCTGTGAAAAGCAGGTGTGAGCAGGGATCCTTGTTCTGCCATTGGCCATTTCCATTCTGAACTGCCACTGTCTTTCTGCTGCTCTTTTGAGTGCCCATCTGTTTTGATGATTCTGGGGGCAAGCATTCAGATTTTGGCTTTTTTGGTATTTACCATCAGTACCCATTGGGATTCTAATATTTGTGTATTTCTTGTGTAAACCCAAGCTAACTGTCACTCTCTATTTTTTCTTTTTTAATTTTTATTTTTATTGATTTCCAAGAGAGTAGAAGGAGGAGAGAGACATCTGTCTGCTGTCCCACTTATCCATGCATTCATTGATTGATTCTTGCATGTGCCCTGAACAGGAATCAAACCTGCAACCTTGGTATATGGGATGATCCTATGACCAACTGAACTAGCAGGCCAGGGCCTACTCACCAACTATTATGACTGGAATAAACTTCCAAGGGACTCTATCTGCCATTCCACGCGCACGTAAATGAATCAGTCATCCCCATTTTCTTGATCCTTCGCAACCTACTCCTCCAAATGCAAGTGCTCTCACACCAAACACGCCTCCGCACACCCCTACCTTACCTACCTGATTATCCAAGACAGAGACCATGTATGGGACAGAATGACTACTTCCTTTTCTTCATTTCTGTCTCCATACCCAGATTCAATCAATCACAGTTTTATCAATTTATCCTTTATATATTTTTGATAGCTACTGCAGGATTTCTTTTCATTGTTATCTCTTGCCTGAACTATTACACTTTCTTCACCCTCCCACTTCCACCCACCTGTCTCACTACCTCCATTCTTTTCTGCCTCAGATCTATTACCTTCAGAGTCACCACAAAACCCATCTAAAGCAACAGCTCTGATCATGTTGCTCTCTAGGTTAAAAATGATCCAACAACTCCTCAAGGTTAAGGGAGTAAAGCCTCAGCTTTCAGCATGATAGCAGAGCTTTTATTTATTTGTTTGTTTGTTTCTTTATTTAATTTTAGTGAGAGGAGAGGAGGCAGAGAGACAGACTCTCACATGTGCCTTGACCAGCACATCTACCTGCTCTGCTCATCTGGGGCTGTAGCTCTGTTGCAACCTGAGCCCATTTTTAGCACCTAAGATGGAGGCCATGGAGCCATCCTCAGTGCTCTGGATCAACTCACTCGAGCCAATCAAGTCATGGCTGCAGGAGGGAAAGAGAGAGACAGAGAGGAAGGAGAGGGGGAAGGGTGGAGAAGCAGATGGGCACCACTCCTTTGTGCCCTGACCGGGAATCGAACCTGGGACATTCACATGCCTGGCCAACGCTCTACTACTGGGCCAACTGGCTAGGGCCAAGCAGAGCTTTCTTTTACCTATTTTCTGCTCACCTCTGTGGAGTCTTCTCTCTAGACTCTTTGCTGATGCTCTATGACACGGGACTTGGGGCTGCTAGGTGTACCTCCTCCTTCACTTATCTTATCCCCTTCCTGCCTGGCTGCCTTGGCTCACAGGCTCCCTCTCACATCCCTGGACTGGGCATGGGAGCCTTGTGTTCTGCTATCATATTTTATAGAAATGATTTGCACACAATTCATTTCGTCTGCTAGGCTGTGAAGTCCTTGAGAGCAGAGTTTGTGCTTTCTCCAACTCTGTACTTGACTACTAGGTACTTGATTAGTATTCACTGAAGTAAGTGGAATCCACATTCCTCTGTTTTTCCTCATTTCCTTATTTTATGTTTATTCCCCTGCATGAGCCAAGTAAACCAAGATGTTTTTCTTTTCATATAATAAGAGCATTTGCTTATAAGAAATGATAGGAAAGGGGAGAAGCAGCTACAGTGAAAATAATATGTGGGGTGGGGGTTGGGGATGGGGGATGAGGATGCTGAGAGAGTGAGCCTCCAGGGGATCTGTGTGCCCATAACAGAGACATCAGGAAGACTTCAATTATTCTCTTTTGTTATTTAATTAAACTTTTTTTTTTTTTTTTTTTTAGAAAGAGATAGAAATAGGAGACAGGAACAGACAGACAGGGTGGGCGATGAGAAGCATCAATTCTTCATTGCAGCACCTTAGTTGTTTATTGATTACTTTCTCATATGTGCCTTGATGGGGGTGGGGGGGCTCCAGCTGAGCAGTGCCCCCTTGCTCAAGCCAGCGACCTTGGCCTCAAGCCAGATACCTTTGGGCTCAAACCAGAGACCATGGGGTCATGTCTATGATCCCACATTCAAGCTGGTGAGACCACACTCAAGCTGGCAACCTCAGGGTTTCCAACTTGGGTCCTCAGCATCCCTGGTCGACTCTACATCCACTGTGTCACCCCCTGCTCAAGCTTTTTGTTATTTTTTATCTATTAATAACAGTTAACAATTATATAATATTTTAAAAGTATTTTTTCATTTCTTATTTGAGTTTCACACTAGCCATGTAACGTCACTCTCCTCATTTTAGAAATGAGGAAACAAAAAGATAAAATGTCTGCCCACTGTCACTTAACTAGTGGGCTAAGTATTCTGATATAAGATTTATTGCTTTTACTGCTCCATGATGCCGAAACCTCTTCACAGTTAGGGGCTAGAATGATGAGCCCTCTGCTACTTGGCAGGTAGAAAAATCACAGGGAATTAAAACAAGTGAATATTTTTTGGCTTGTTCTTCTTCTTTTTTTGCTGGTAAAGCAAAGGGAGACCTTACCAGCATGAATTTATAGACTACCTAGCATGATGTTTGGCACGTGATCTTTGCCTAGTGAATTACCTCTCCATATAAATTTTAGCGTATAGTGGATCACTGAACAACTCAGGTTTGAACTGCATGGGTTCACTTATACAAGATTTTTTTCAGTAAATATCAGAAATGTGTTTTCCTTATGCTTTTCTTTTTATTTCTTTATTATTTATTTATTTTTGTGACAGAGACAGAGAGAAGGACAGATAAGGACAGACAGACAGACAGGAAGGGAGAGATGAGAAGCATCAATTCTTCATTGTGGCTCTTTAGTTGTTCATTGACTGCTTTCTCATATGGGCCTTGACCAAGGGGCTACAGCAGAGAGAGTGGCCTCTTTCTCAAGCCAGTGACATTGGGTTCAAGCCAGCGACCTTGAGGTTCAAGCCAGTGACCTTTGGGCTCAAGCCAACGACCCTGTGCTCAAGCCAGTGAGCCTGCTCTCAAGCTGGTGAGCCCATGCTCAAACCAGATGAGGCGCGCTCAAACCTGATGAACCCTTGCTCAATTTGGCAACCTTGGGGTTTCGAACCTGGGTCCTCTGTGTCCCAATCTGATGCTCTATCTACTGCACCACCACCTGGTCAACCCTTATGCATTTCTTAGTATCATTTTTTTTCTTCTCTAACTTTCTGTATTGTCAGAATATACCATACAATACAGATAACCTATAAAATATGTGTTAATCAAATTTATGATATTGGTAAGACTTCTGGTCAACAGTAGGCTATTAGTTAAGTTTTTAAAGAATCAAAAATTATCCATGGATTTTCAACTACATGGGGGTCAGCAGCCTTAGGCCCTGAGTTGTAATCTTGTTTATATCTACCAAAAATCTCACTGGGACTTTGATAAGAATTGTGTTAGCCCCTATGTCAATTTGAGGAGAAGCAACGTCTTTACTATATTGATTCTTTTTAACTCATCAGTATGGTATGTTTATAACATCTTTGATTTGTTTTATCAGTGTTTTTTAATTTTTATATACAAATTTTATTTATATTTTGTTAGATGGACACCTAGGTATTCCTTTTCTTTTGGAATGCTTGTAAATTATATTATATTTTTAATTTTGGTGTTTTTCTATTGCTAGTTTAAAGAAATATGATTTTTGTAGTTGATCTTATATCCTGTGATCTTGCTGAGCTCTTATTAGCAGTAGGTGAGCTTTTGGGGGGACAGACTTAGGATTTTCTATGTAGGAAACCATGTTATTTTCAAATAATAGAGGCTTTACCTTTTTTCCCCCCAGTCTCTAAGCATTTTATTTACTTTTTTTAACTTTCTGTACTGGCTAAAGTTTCTAGTGTATCTGGTGAGAGTGTATATCTTTCATTTGTTTAATGTCTTAGAAAAAGAACATTGAAGTTTACTGTATTAAGGTATGATGTTTCCTGTAGGTTCTTCGTAGATTTTTTTTTTATCAGGTTGAGGAAGCTTCCCTTTAATTCTATTTTTCTAAAAGTTTTACTCAAGAATGGTTGTTAATTTTGTCAAATTATGTTTCTACATCTAATGATATGATCTTATGATATTTTTTTTCTTAGGCTGTTAATACGGTAAATTACATTAATTGATTTTTTAAAATATTGAACCAGTCTTGCAGGGCTAAAATAATTGGTCATGTGTAGAATACTTTTTATATATTTATTTTTATTTGCTAATAGTTGAAGTTTTTTATGTCTATATTTACGAGGTATATGGTCTGTAGGGTTTTTTGTTTGTTTGATTTTGTCTAGTTTTGGTATCAGGGTAATTTTGAATATATTTTTATTTTTATTCAGTTCAATGTATATTTTAAATTTCCCCTGAGACTTTCACTTTGATTCATGGATTAGTTAGAAGTATCTTGTATATTTTCTGAGTGTTTGGAGATTTTCTTGTCATAGTTCTGTTATTGATACGTAGTTTGATTTTATTTTGGTTGAAAAACATACTTCGTATGGTTTCAAGTCTTTAAAATATGTGGATGGATTTTTTTAAAGCTTGGGATATATTCTATCTTATTATATGTTCCATGACGATATAAAAAATATTTATTCTGTTGTTGGGTTCAGTGTTCTACAAATGATGATTAGATACAGTCGGCTAATGGTGTTGTTGAGGTCTTCGGTATCATCTCTGACTTTCAGTTGTTGAGAGGGGGTGTTGAAGTCTGCAACTGTAATTGCATATTTGTCTATTTCACTTTTCGGTTCTATCAGTTGTGCTTCACATGTTTTGCAGCACTGTTGTTTGGTGTAGGATTGCTGTCTCTTCTTGGTGGTTGTGTTGGGGGGACCTCTCTATAATCTCACAAAGATGAAATTCTAGGCTCCCTACTTGACTTCTGTTGACCTGCGTGGAGATGAGGCTATAGTTTTTTTTCCATGGTATGTGGCTGGAGTGGAATAATTACTGTCTAAAAGATTTTGTTTTGCTAAGCTGTCCTTTTCCTGGTTCTTTGGCTAAGGTTTTGCTGGTGATGTTTTGTCTGTACCCATTGACATTTCTGGGTTGCCAGCTTCTATATCGCCAAGTCTGAAATATATAAAGAAAAAAAAACCCCAGGGAATTCACCCTTGTATTTTCCTTTGGGTCTCCAAGTTCCTGGAATTCTCTCTTCACTTTTCAGAGTCTTTTTAGGTTTCTTTTATACACAACATCCAGAGTTTTTATTGTACTTAGTAGAAATAAAAGAAGAAAGTATGTCTATTTTATCTTTCCAGGACTGGAAAATATTTTTTAAAAGATTTGAGATAGATATTCATGTTTTCCAAAGATAATAATTTAATATAAATGGTGAAAATAATAATATAGAAAGGTGATACAAAAAGCTTCTTGAGTTGGTGAGAAAAAATGAGATTCAGAGGACAAGAAGAGTTGCTTCTCTTCTAGCATCAGGACACTTCTTCCATTGACACAAAGGGAAGATAGATAGGTATGTATATATATATTTATATATATTTCCCCCTCAGTTCAAGTTTAATAGCAACTACAAAAGATAAAAGGTGTGCCCCACTACTGTTCATCTCAGTTGGCCTGCCCCATAAGTTCAAACCATTTCCTCCAAAGAAAGAAAGGCTGGCCTCCTCAGACTTGCAAGAAAGTCCTGTCTATCGCATACCACATCTGGGTTAAGTCTAAGATCTTGTGTTTTAAGCATGACAATATTAAAAGAGAGGTTTTGTTCTCATAGCTGCACACTGCTGCCAGACCTTTTAATGGCCCAGTGCTCACTTCTGCTAGAGAAATATTCTTTTCTTACTTCTGCCTAGAGAAATATTCTTTGCTCTTTTGGACATCAGGGTTGATGGTATCACTGCCAGGTTCCCAACCAGCTAGACGCACTTCCTCATGTTTGTCATTGAACTAGAAAGCCTGAACTAGTCTCGGAGTCTCATCCACAGAGTAGCCAACAAGAAGGTCATTTATGGTGATCTAGCAAAAGATACCTTTATTATCGATGATAAAGAAGCCCCTGAATGATATGCCTTCATCACACTTTAAGACTCCATAGTCTTGAGCAAAGGTGCACTTGGGGCTTGACACCAAGGGAATGCTCATGGGTCCCAGTCCTCCTGGTTTCTTAGGTTTGTTGATCCATGCCAGGTGACAGAAATGAGAATCCACAGAAACACCAATCACTTGGCAGTTGAGTTTCTTAAATTCTTCTGCCCTATCACTGAAAGCAATGATCTCCATGCGACACCAAAGGTAAAGCTGTGAGGGTAAAAAAAGAACATCACATTTTTCCTCTGTGATCAGACAGGCTGACATCTTTAAACTGACCATCTGGCATAACAGCTGTAACTTTGAAGCTGGGGGCAGGATACCTGATTTTAGCATTTCCTATCAGCAGGTCTGAGACAGAAATACTAAGACCAGTCAGGAAGATTCAGGAAGCATGCCAAGATAAATAGGTATATTGCAGACAGATCTAAAAGTCAGGGTTGAGTAAATGAGGGAATTCTACACTAGACAAGAGGTATTTAATAGAGATTTCTGAGATGATGGAATCATCATCTATAACTACATTGTCTGGTATGGTAGCCACTGGACACATGCAGTTACTTAGCACTTATAATGTAGCTTGTACAATGGAGGAACTGAAATTTTAATTAATTTAAACCTAAATAGTCACATTTAGCTAGTGGCTACCATATTAGACAGCACAGCTCTAAATGAGTGGTGAGGCTAATTCTTCGGCTAAGAGTAAAACTGGAAGCAGAGAGTTCAGGGAAAAGTTAGATATTTGAAAATAGATGACATATAAAAGAGTTCTCTTGATTTGTAGTCATGACTGGTCAGCACATTTATGTGATTTTCTCCAGCAGAATTTGGTTGCAGGAAAATCCTATCATAAAAACATTATGACACCAAAGCTGGAAATCCCTTAAAAAGACAAACTTCACAACCCTCTAGCCTTTGGTTGATGAAACAGATGGCTATGAAAAATAATAACTAAAGTTCCTGGCCCGAGGGATCATGACAACTACCTAGTATAACCATGTCCTTTGGCATTTTGTTCCCTCAAGATTATACTATTTTCCTAATTCATCTGCCCATTCTTGACACCTTCTATCTGAACAACTAAAGACCACAAGCAAATGCTTTAGTATTCTCTGAAATCAGACCTGCTCTGAGACCCAGACTGATCTCAACAAAGAATGTGATTCCCAATATTACTCATGTATAAAATGTAAACAGATACTTGCTTTCCTTCATGTTAAACCATTTTCCTGCCTGAACTGTGGCAGCGCAGTAGATGGAGTGTTGACCTGGGATGCTGAGGTCGCCAGTTCAAAATCCTGGGCTGGCCCTGTCAAGGCACATGCAAGAAGTAAGCAATGAACAACTAAAGTGAAGCATCTATGAGTTAATACTTCTTGCCCCTCCCCCCATAAATCAATAAATAAAATCTTTTAAAAATTTTTGTTCCTTTGGCTTTTTATGTGCCTATGCAGACAGAGTTTTGCTACTTTAACAGGGTGAATGGAAAAACTGTAAGTAGTTGAATATACAGGAAAGCAATGCCTAGGGAGTGGCAAGCACAATTCTTCAACTGCTTCTTCATAGTTTCTAAAACGTACGCAAGATAATTGATTGTGCTCTTTTAATTCCCTGAACATTTGGACATTGAGTCTTATATTATGACCTGGTCTTGTGGTGAGCATGTTGCAGAGGCAATGGTGCCCATACCTGCCGTACCACCGTGGGTCATCTGGAGAGAACCTTTTGTGCATGAGAAAGGAGCACAAGGGTGTACCTCCTCTGTTCTTGTCTCCATGTCTAAAGTTAATTATTTGAGCAATTTTCTGTGTTCTATTATAGACAGATTATTAGTTCTTAATAAAAAGGGAGAAAAGAGAAATAAATGAACATTTATTGAGTTTCCACCATATGACCAGTACTATCATATGAATCATTTATTTATTCAACAGGTAGTGTATACTATACTATACATACTTTGATTAAATGAATGGAGGACACACAGATGATGACAATGACAATGAGCTTAAAAGAAGCTATTCGTGTGCCAAGAGAGACAGATAACATCCAAGGAGAAATAGCAGAAAAGGTAATACCATAATAAAGCTTAACAACCCTGGGAGGTAAGTATTTTTATTTCCATTTTACAGAATCAGAGACTGTGGACATGGGAGGGTAAGTAATTAATTTTTGGTCACAGAGTTCGAACAAGGATTTCAACTCATACCGAATCATACCCAAAACACCTCCCATTAGAAAAAAAAAGACAACCCTATCAGAAAATACATTTTAAAATTTATTTCAAATAGGCTTAGTATGTAAGATATAATCAACATATATCATTGCATTTATTTTTTTCTTATGCCTTAACCACTAGCAAGAAAACTGATCAGCTTTGACTCAATTAAATTTTAAAAGGCCCAAGAGTTGGAGTCATGTAAAATGACCAGCAGTATGGGGTCAGACAGGAAGTCACTGAAATTTACTCCTGGCTTCTGGACATTCTAGCCACGTGAACATGGACTTGCCATGTAATGTGTTCTGAACCTGAGACCCCATATCTCTAAGGTAAAGGTAAATAACATCTCCCCTGGATGAGGATTGCACAGGGTATGTATGGGAATGTAGCGAACACATGAAACGTTGGATGACTTTGAATCAAGGAATTTTATTATTCTGGCTATTCCCCACATTTTGACTTGATTTTATTTGGTTTATTTACTTGCTAAAAAAAAAAATAGTCAAGAGGATGGGCAGAGGCATGATGCAGTGGGGTGGGGAAAGGAATGAGGAGCATTCACGTTGGAAAGGGGAATATGCATTTGTAATCCCTAGCACTAAAGTGGTTTTTTGTTGTTGTTTGTTTGTTTTACAGAGATGGAGAGAGAATCAGAGAGAGAGAGACACTTAGGGACAGACAGACAGGAACAGAGAGAGACGAGAAGTATCAATCATTAGTTTCTTGTTGCAACACCTTAGTTGTTCATTGATTGCTTTCTCATATGTACCTTGACTGTGGGGCTACAGTAGACCAAGTAACCCCTTGCTCGAGCCAGCAACCTTGGGTCCAAGCTGGTGAGCTTTGCTCAAACCACAAGAACCCGCGCTCAAGCTGGTGACCTTTGGGTATCGAATCTGGGTCTTCCGCATCTCAGTCCGATGCTCTATCTACTGTGCCACCACCTGGTCAGGTCATAACGCTAAAATTTTAACTTGAGGATTGCTAGGTGGACTCTAATGGTGGAGCTCCATGGTGCTTCACAGCATGGCACCTGGGAATGACTTCCCAAGCATTTACAGACTTAACAAATTAAAATCACTGTTATCTCCAATGTCATTTCTAAGCAGCATATCCTACGTAGTCATATGAGGCCTTTATGCTTGGAACCACTAGATGAGTTACAAGTTGACTTAAATTGACACAAGGCAATTTTGGTTGAACCAATTGACCTGGTAAAATGTAAATTTATTCTAACAGTGGCGCTGTTTGTTCATTTCACTTTGGGGGGCCCAGATGCAGTGGGGGCTCCTGCACTGTCTAATGACATCTCTGGGTGCTGCTCCCAAATCAGTGTGTTCCCAAATGATAAAGCAGCACTAGACAGTGCTGAATGGCTGACCCTAGGAAGCCATTGTGAATAACTGCCTTCAGAAAGTGATTGCTTCTCAAGGATGCTAAGCCACAGCTGAGACACTTTTGGGGGGCTGCTCACAGATATTTAGTAACTCGAGAACACAAAGGTCTTCACAAAGCCTTAGAGAAGGCCACCAATCTGCTCAAATCCAGTCATTTGGGCCCAGATTAGCATTGCCTTGAGTAGAAAAGCACTGACTTCACACTTTCTCCATCCTGGCACAGGATGATTTGTGTGGCAGAAAATCTGCAACCATAGCAATGCCCTGTGTGGGACCTGACCTCTCCATCCCAGCTGACTATGGAGGAAAGCCAAAGAGGGCAGAAGGGGTGTTGGTGCATTTATTTGCATTTGCCATTTTTATTTGCCTCAAGGACATTAGACTACAGGCCTCCTTAAGCATGAACTGTTTGTTAAAGTCTGGTGTTGGCTTTTGTGGACTGGTCTAGCCAAGAGTTGTTTTAGCCCAAATGGGGAGATGGGGGTGGGGCTAGGGTGGGGTGAGACATCTGCAGAGCCCAACAACCGTTACCAAGGCCTACCCAGGCTCTGCCTCTACCTGCCAAACAGTAAACAAAGCCCCTGGGAGAACTCGGGGGAGCTGAACACCTTGGTCAAACACTAAGCAAACCACCACCAGGTGTGCTTGCAGAACAGACTCTCCATCAGCGTCCTGTCATGCAGAAAATGTTTATCCAATTTGTCAAGATAATCTTTCCTCAAATAAGCCTTGGGCCTACTCCTTGGAACAGCCTGAATTTAGTCGGTATAATGTAACTCTATTTTTTTCACCCATTTTTGTTTAATCGCTGTGTCAACTTTTGACTGGCTTTAAGCAAACTGAAAGTAATTATATCATCCTTAAGTGAGTAATCTTTTGACTGGGTTAGCTGATTTGTGAGTTACTCTGAAATTCTTCTAAACTGTGCAGTCCTTTTCCAAACACATTTTCTTAGATGTTTCACAAAGTTCGGCTCATTGATGACCCACGGATGTGTTTATTCTGTCACGTTTTGTGGCTACGTTATGACTATATTACGACATTTGAAAAGAAGCTGGGTGTAGAAATTTGAGAGAGGGGGAAAGGTAACTTCATCCACTGATTTAGGTATTTCTTGGAAATCTTACAGTCATTGTAAATAACTCGCAGTGTCAAGCATGAAGAACGGTTGATTAGTGCTTTGAATCATGGTGTAATAGGAAAGGCTGGGCTTGAGGTACTTAAAAACATTTACTTCTTTCATTTCATTATATCATGTTTTTGCTATTTGAAACCCTGTATGATATTGTTTTATTAAAAAAAAACACAGAAACACTCAAGGTTACCACATATTTCTTAGTTCTACTCATTGACACATTCCCACAGAACTCATACATTTAAAAATAGAAAGCTTAGCCATCTGGCTATCTGATGATTTTTATTTTTGTTCTCTTTGTATCCACAAACTCTGTTACTTTAGAAATTCCCTGTGTTCTGCCCTATATATAATTGTGTATATATACACACATACTTTCTCATTTAAATTTAGCCATTATCAAGCTGAGTTTTTTTACCGACCACAGTAGCACTTAGGCAGGAACACTAACCTGTTTAAGCTATGCATTAGAAAAATCTGCATTAGGTCTTGACTCTGACAATTGTTACCCAAAGTCTAGAGGATGCCAAATCAAAGGCATTTTTATTAATATGTACCCACCCATGTTTACTCAGAGGTTTCATTAATAGGAATATGCTCCTTACCTTGGCTTTGATGGAAAAGATGGAACCACAGGACCAGAGAGAACTTTAAAGCTCATTTAATCATCCTCTTCTTTTTATACCAGAGAAAACTGTGGTCTAGAAATGGGCAGAGATCTGTTTAAGATCACTTAGCTAAACAGTAGCAGAAGTCCCTTTAGAACCCAGATCTCCTGAGGCTTTTTTAATGCTCTATGTATTCTCATAAAATTAGACAAGAACTATTAAAGATATTTTTATGATGTTCACAAATGTATATTTTCATTACATTCATTATATAGTTATCATTTTTGTTATTTATAGAATTGTGTTTATAAGCAAAATTTAAGTGCATCACTGTGCTTTGATAGTCAAAGAAAAGATTTCTTCACCCCTCATGTGCCATGACCCTTCAACCTATTGCATGTGTGAGTGAGATGGTTAAAAAGGCAGATTCCTCAAGAGAATGAGAAGACATGCTACAGACTGAGAGACAATATTTGCAAAAGGACTGTAATCCAAAATATACAAGAACTCTTATTTTTTGAGAGAGATAGAAAGAGAGGATGGGAGAGGAAAGAGAGAGTAAGACAGAGAGAAGCATCAACTCATTGTTCCATGTAGTTGTGCACCCACTGACTGCTTCTCATATGTGCCCTAATGGGGGCTCAAGCAGGTGACCTTGGGGTCCAGCCGGCACTCTCGGGATCAAAGCAGTGAATCTGGGGTGGAACCAGTGCCCTTACCTTAGTGCTCCTGGATGATGCATTATTCATAGTGTTACTAGCCAAAGCTATACAAGAACTATTAAAACTTAGCAATAAAAAATGAACAACCCAATTAAAAAATGGCAAAAATCCTAGATAGCCTGACCTGTGGTGGCGCAGTGGATAAAGTGTCAGCCTGGAAATGCTGAGGTCACCGGTTCGAAACCCTGGGCTTGCTTGGTCAAGGCACATATGAGAGTTGATGCTTCCAGCACCTCCCCCTTGTCTCTCTCTCTCCTCTCTCTCTCTCTCTCTCTCCCTCTCCCTCTCTCTTCTCTAAAATGAATAAATAAAATAAAAATTAAAAAAAAATTCTAGATAGACATCTCACAAAAGAAAATAAACAAATGGTGAGTAAGCATATAAAAAAATGTTTATCACCATATGTCATTAGGGCAGTGATTCTCAAAGTGTGTGCCAGGGCACACTGGTGTGCCCTAGAAGATTTCCAGGTGTGCCCTATGGTATTCCAGAGAAATATGTGTCTGTTGGGGACAAAAAACCAACAGGATTTTTGGAGTTTAGATTTTTGGGGGACAGAGGTGTGGGGAATTGGCTGTAAGCTGACAGTCTGCCCAAACCCCCACCTCATTTGCCTGATTAGGTTGCAATAGGCTGTTAAGTTGTGGTGCTGGATTGTTTGCACTACCCCCCAAGTTCCCCAGAAAAACTGGAGGCAAGTTTCTTCTATCCTTTGTTTGGTATAAAGTTAAGATGCTATGTATGATGGGGGTTTTCTGCACTCAACACAATTAAGAGTAAAAAGAGAGGAATTCTTCAATGTATTGATGAGGAAATGAGAGTTTACCTTTCAAATATATGCCCAAGCATTGAAGAAATTGCTAAGACACATCAGGCTCATGTTTCTCATAAACACAAGAATGAAAAAACTTAACACATTTGCACCAGGACCTGCTGAATTTACTAAATCTTACTAAGAATGTATCTATCTCTGTATAAAAAAATAACTTTTTGTGGGTTTTTAAATTTTTAATCCCTCTTTTTTATGAATTCTATAAAGCATAACTCAAAAAATATAACCTAAAAATGTTTTTTAATGTCAGAATAAATTTAATTTTGTCAGATTTATTTCATTTAATTACCAGAAAAGTACGCTTGGACTTTATATATTTTTTCTTTAATATTTGACTTAATTATAATAACATATTTCTCAGAAATTTATATCGTATGCCCACAATTATTTGTAGGATTTTAAAAGTGCCCAGACTTCCAAAAGTTTGAGGACCACTGTATTAGGAAGTTGCAAATTAAAACAAGATATCTCTGTATACATATGAGAATGGCCAAAATTTACAAGAGTAACAACACTAAATTCTGGCAAGGATGTGGAGCAACAGGAACACTTACTCACTGCTAATAGGGATGCAAAATGGTACGACTACTTTGGAAGACAGTTTGGCGATTTTTTACAAACTAGACATGCTCTTACCATATGATTTAGCAAGTATGCTCCTTTGTATTCACCCAAGTGAATTGAAAACTTATGTCCACACAAAACCTACACATGGATGTTTAGAGTAGCTTTATTTACCAATGCCAAAACCTGGAAGCAACCAAGATGTTCTTAAGCAGGTAAATGGGTAAAGAAATTGTTTGACATCCACATGATGGATTATTGGATTATTAGTACTAAAAAGAAACAAGCTATCAAAAGCCACAAAAAGAAATGGAGGAATCTTGACTGCATGTTTCCATTAAAGTAAAAACAAATAAATAAATAAAAAGCCAGCATACTGCATGATTCCAAGTATAGTATATGGCATTCTGGAAAAGGCACAATTATGGAAACAGTAAAAAGATCAGTGATTACCAAGATGGGGGGAGGGAGGAGGAACTGGCAGAGCACAGAGGATTTCTAAGGCAGTGGAACCATTCTCACCACTCCACCCCTTCACCTTTCCACCCCCATTTCCAACCCACCCTTTTATCCCTTTCAATCCCCCCTATGCTGATTAAGCTACTCTGATGTGAGGCCCTGGAATCTGCATATTCAGCAATTCAGCAGAGGGACAGGAAACTGCATTTTCGGAATTCCTGGTCTCTATCTTCAAGCCTGCTGAGGACCCGGCTCATCTAAAAGGAGACAGACTATTCAGCCTGGAGACAATGCTTGCTTTCAATATGCATTTGCTAACTCACAACCTCCTGAAGCAACCTACTGCTTGAGAGTTCTTATTCTGCAGTCAAGGTAGTTAAACCAGAGGTCAAACTGTTCTAAAAGGGGCACGTTAGGCAGGACCACAGTGTGGTCACCCTACCGGCTGGAGGTGAGGACTTGTGGGAGAAGGAGGGGGGTGATTGGAGCTTTTCCACCAACCGGACTATTCAGCTGGCCCTGGTTGGATGCACCAGCTTCTGGCCTTTGCTTTCCTGTCCTGTGATAAGAGAACAAAGCCTCCAGTTGAGGAATTGCCTGCTGGGATTGAGTGAGAGAGCAAAGGATTCCTCAGAGTTTGGTCCTAATCAGAGGCTGAGAGAACCTCTCAGCTGCAGGCAAGGTCAAGCCAAACAGGAAATTGTACATCAGCTGTAAAATTTGTGATTTCTTAGCATTTCTTGGCATTTCTGAGTAATTTTTTGGAATATCATTGCTTGCTCTGTGCAGAACACTCTTCCAGGTGGTGGGGATACAATATATTGGAGAGCAAAGTCTTTGCCCTGATTGAGTTTATATTCTGTCTGTAAGTGCTAACATGTATGCAGTGCCTACTCTGTGTTCTAAGCACTTTACATGTATTAATTCATTTAACCCTTACAGCGCTACAAGTCGGGTGGTGTGGTAGTCCTGTTTACAGATGGAGAACCTGATGCACAGAGAGGTTGAGAAATTTGTGCAAGGTCCCAGGAATCCTGATCCGTGGTTGAGTTCCCCCACAGGCATTACTTTCTTTTGGGTCCATAGGCCCAGAGTCCTTATTAAATGATTTATAAGGAGGAAAAGGGGACTAACAGTGGTCAAATGCAGGCCATATGCCGGGGACTTTCTACTAGTGACCTTATTTAATTCTCATAGCAACCTAGGAGAAAAGTTGCAGAGCTGGCGAGAGGTGGAGTTCTGATTCCACGTCTGTAAAATGCTGGGAAAATGAGTGTGCTTGACCTAACGAAAACTTTCCACCCCTCCTAGAGGGAAAGGGCGAACACATAACTAGTGTCCCTAATTCAGACTTCACTGATGGCATTTAGAGATATGTGAATGACTTTAAATTGTACTAAAGTAAGTATGATGGGGAGCGGGATCTCTATGTGGTATTCAAGTGTCTCCTTATGGACTGGTATGGTTGCCAGGGAGAATAAAATTCATCAGCCTACAGTTGAGATATTGGACAAGCACCCCTACCAGGTGACCAAAACAGACTTCACCTATGAGGAAGGACGTACCCCGTGAAGGACACAGCATCCCTTACATCAGGGGTCCCCAAACTACAGCCCGCAGGCCACATGTGGCTCCCTGAGGCCATTTATCCGGCCCCCACCGCACTTCTGGAAGGGGCACCTATTTCATTGGTGGTCAGTGAGAGGAGCATAGTTCCCATTGAAATACTGGTCAGTTTCTTGATTTAAATTTACTTGTTCTTTATTTTAAATATTGTATTCCCGTTTTGTTTTTTTACTTAAAAATAAGATATGTGCAGTGTGCATAGGGATTTGTTCATAGTTTTTTTTATACTCCGGCCCTCCAACGGTCTGAGGGACAGAGAACTGGCCCCCTGTGTAAAAAGTTTGAGGTCCCCTGCCCTACATAGTCTGCCAGCACAAAATGCAAATCCTTAATCTAATCACAAAGAAACCTGAGACAAACACGAAATGAGCATTCTATTTAATAATAATAATAATAATAAGATGAGGTAACCTTTATCTTTTAAAAATGTCAATATCAAAATAAGACAAAGGAAGTTTGTAGACATATTCCAGACTAAAGAGGTTAAGAGACATGACACTAAATATAACACCTGACTCTAGACTGGATAGGGTACTGGAGAGAAAAAATGCTGTACAAGATAAGATTAGAACAATTGTCAAAATTGGAATTGAAATGGTGGATTAGATAAAAATACACAAATTTATGATGTTGATAATTATACTGTGATTACATAAGGAAGTATCCTTATTTTTAGGAGCAGACACTGAAGTATTTAGAGGTAAACGGTTTTGATTATGTAACTAACCCTCAAATTGTTCAGGAAGGCCCTGGCTGGTTGGCTCAGCGGTATAGTGTCCGCCTAGCATGTGGAAGTCCCGGGTTCAATTCCCGGCCAAGGTACACAGGAGAAGCGCCCAACTGCTTCTCCACCCTTCCCCCCTCTCCTTTTTCTCTGTCTCTCTCTTCCCCTCTCACAGTCAAGGCTCCATTGGAGCAAAGTTGGCCAGGCAACTGAGGATGGCTCCATGGCCTCTGCCTCAGGTGCTAGAATGGCTCCAATTGCAACAGAGCAACAGCCCAGATGGACAGAGCATCACCCTCTGGTGGAGGTGGGTGGATCCCAATCAGGTGTGTGCAGGAGTCTGTCTCTCTGTCTCCCTGCCTCTTACTTCAGAAAAATACCAAAAAACTGTTACAGAAAATAATTATATACATAATTAAGAAACACACACTAGGACAGAATGAGAATGATTAAGCTAAAGGGATCAAATGATAAAACAGATGGTGGCCCTGGCTGGTTAGCTCAGTTGGTTGGAGCATCATCCCAGTACACCAAGGTTCCAGGTCCCATCCCTGGGGGCACAAACCAAACCAGTGAGTGCAAGGCAGGTGGAACAGAGAATCAATGTTCTCTCTCGTTCTCCTTTCCTCTCTCTCTAAAACTCAATAAATAAATTAAAATAAAAAGGCAAATGATGTTAATAGGTGAGTTTGGGTAAAGGATATGTGGATGTTTCTTATGCTATTTATGTTTTCAACTTTTGGAAGTTTGAAATTATTACCAAAGAAGAAGTTTAAAAATATACATAAATATTTGTCTGGATATATACATGAACATTTTTACAGGGAGATGGTTCATAGTTTTCTTAGTTTCTCATAAGAATCTGTGACACTAAAAAATGGCCCCGGCCCAGATATAGCATCTTAATTTATGCAGAGTAGTTTATCTTTCACTGGAAAGAAATTTGTCCCTTAAGAGGAAGAAATATGTTATTGTCAGCATGTGGATTCCAGTTTCCAATACTCAGATTTGCTTTTCACCTTAGCAACCCAGAGGTATAGAATAATTAGTCTGCAGTATCTGGTTGACCTCTACTGTTGGTTCATAGAACATTTATTGAGAACTTGCTATGTAGCATATATTATACCACAGATATACAAAAATAAAACTGATATAATTGTTAGTGATTCTTTGTTTTTTAAATGCATCCTCTAATTTTAGTTAGAAAGTGCTGATGTCCCCAAACAGGTGTGAACACTGTGATTACATAAGAAAATATCCTTGTTCTTAAGCTGAGAGATGCTAGGCTATACAAGAGGAGAGTGATCTGAGCTAGAATTTGCAGGATGAGGAGTTCTGCAAAAGTGGTATGTGTGTGTGTGTGTGTGTGTGTGTGTGTGTGTGTGTGTGTGTGTGTGTGTGTGTGTAGTGGGCAAAATGTGCAGATAGGTGATTCTGAGTCTGTGCTGTGCTGCTTTGGGAGGATTCTCTCTTTGAGTTGGGTACTTAGCATATGTTAGAACTTGGAGATGAGGTTGGTAACAAATAGCACTGAAGTTCTGGCTAAGGAATTTGGATTTAATTTCTTAAGAAATAAGATGACAATGGATTTTTAAGCTGGTAAGGGACGTGGAATGATGCTTTGGGAAGACTGACCTGTTATTGATGTGGAGGTGAGACTAGATGCGGGGAGAAATCAGAAAGAGGAATGAGGGCTTGACTCCACTGCTTCCCTCTGAGTGCCGAGGTCGCTGAAGTGCTGTCAGGATGCAGGAAGGCAGGCAGCCAAGGCTCCCAAGGAACACAGATTGAAGAACGCAGATTCCCACTAAGGTAGGATATGTAGAGGTGATGGCTCAGTAGACATCAAAACCCTTCTTCAGCCTGGACATCAAAGCAGGTGGGCTCCTGGGCAGAGAGGGGGGAGAAATCTGCTCCCAGAAAGCTCCCTCCTTCCCGACCACAGATCTGTGCCACCCCTGTGAGCATACCTGGCTGAGGACAGGGACATCTGTGTAGGAGTGCATGAAGGCAGTGCTAAGGCTTATAGCCTGCCCCAGGCACTGGGTGACAGTACAGCAGCCCTAGAGTAAGTCTCTGTTTGAAGGATTCTCAAGGCTGCGAAAATCTGAGGGCCCACAGAACCAATCTTTTCGGTGTTCAGCTGTCACTGCCCCCTATTATTCACGAACACTTCTGCATGACACACCTATAAGCTTGTTTCTTTGCCATGGAAATAAAAACACAGCACCGACCATCCAGGAGAAAGACAAATGCCCACTCACCTGATGCATCCGGGCCTTTTATTTCAAGCAGCGTTCAGTGAGTGTTGAACCTATACTCTCACTTAGTCTTCTGAGAGTAGAGCCGGGTGGGAATCGCTAGCATTTCCTGACGCTCAGACCCTGAGTAAGTTCCCATTTCTCTTACTGTGAAGGAAGGGCCCATCAGCTCACTCTGGGCCCTCCTGCCTCTGACCATAAAGAATTTCTTGAGTAAGAATTTTAGAAGTGAAACAGACATTGGAGGTCATCTACTTCAATTCTGTCCTTGTACAAATGATGAAATAAAGGTTCCTAAAAGTTGGGTGACTCTTCCAAGGTCATCTGGACAGGGCAGTGTGCAACCAGAATCCAGTTATGGCTCCATGTACAGGGTTAGCCAGGTGCAGACCCACAACAGTTTCTTAGGAATTCTTAGAGCCCCCCCCCCCCCGGAAGAGTCTATAAAGGGCTGCAGATTCTTGGGGATGATTTGTCAAGAAGTTGCCCCAGTGGGATTGGGGAGCTAATCAAAGCAGGATGCTCAGGTGTGAAGACATGGCTGGAATCTCCAAAAACCTTAAAGGAAATAGAAAGATCTGATATTTTACGAGACCCGAAACAGGTGTCTGGTTTGTCCTCGGGATCTTTCCAGATCAAGCCATAATGTATCCTGAAAGAGAAAAGTCATAAAGTTGTAAGCAGATCAGATAGTTGAGATTAGCTTTTTGTGATCTTGCAATATTTTCATTTATTCCCAAATCATATAACATGGAGCATTTTGAGCAGTCAGGAGAAAATCACATGCAAACAGTCTAAGTACTGATAAGAATCCTAAAAGTAAACAATAAATTCCGACTAATGGCTAAGTCACTAAGGTAAGATCCAGTCTAAATACACACCCTTAGTTAAATAGGGTTTCATTAGCTCAGGTTACAGTGGCTCAGGGAAAATTTTCCTTTATGCTTGTCAAGTAAAATTAATTATATATCATCCATCAATCATTCCTGCCACAGAAGTTCTATGGGAATATTGAGGATTTCACAGTGGCTTCCTCACTGGGCCCCTGCCCTCTCTCCTTACCCCCACCCCCAGCACTCTAGGGCATATTTTGGTGCCCATAGCTAAAAATTCCTGGGATTATCTGGGAAATCACAACTATGGTTTTTACTGATAACCTATAAAAGTTTCCTTTTACAAATTTTGACATTTGGTGTGTGCTTCAAGTTACTGGCAAATATTTGATTTTATAGAGCGTATCTCAGACTGCACAACAAATTAGATTCTTGTAAGTTTCTGAAAATAATTTTGTTTTAATTGGATAAATAATACAGATAATTAAAAAACATTTGAAGATAGAGGAAATAATTTAAAAAATAACTCATATCCATACCACCACATTAAACCATTGTTAAAATTTAATGTATTTTCTTTCATTTATTTTTTCTTCTTATTTCAAAAACAATGCATTGTAGTATAGAAAATATGGATTAAAAACCCCCATAAAATTGGCCATTAACTCATTTATTCTGACATAATCAAGCTTCCTAGTCTTTTTAACATTTGTGTTTTATTTTACTTAGATGTAATTATATTGCAATGTTGCTTTTCCACTTATCTAGTGAGAAAGTATGCATATAATTTAAACATGTATTTCTTATCAAAGAAATATCTGTAATGCTAAAGAAACAAATAGCACATAGTCATTTCATTGATAGTTTAGTAGTCTATAGCTAGTGGATGTTTAACAATTATTCTATTATAGAGAGATAATTTGATTTTATTGTCTTTAATGTTTAAGGTTCTTCCCCCCTCCATTCTTTTCCTTTTAGTATTTAATTCATCACACACTTAGTAAGCATATTTCTGGTCCAGGCACTAGGTTAGTATAAAAATGTATTTGTTCACTTTTAAAAATTACTGAGTATCAGTCTTGGTGGGATAGCTTGGTTGATTAGCGCATTGTCTCTATATGCAAAGGTTGTGAGTTCAATCCTTGGTCAGGACACATACAGGAACAAATCAATGTTTCTGTTTCTCTCCCCCTTGCTCTTCCTCTCTCTCTAAAATCAATAAATAAACTTTAAAAGATTATTAAGTATCTAATGTGTGCCAGACTGTGTTTTAGGTATTTAGAATACATCAATCACCAAACCAAACAAAAATCTCTGCCTTCTTGAAGTTTAAGTTCTGGTGGAGATGAGTAAGAGATAGTCCTTACTTAGGTCAAAATATAACATCTTTAGTAAATGAGGAGCAAAAATTAGAAATCCATTTTTAATCCTTATGAGAATCTACTCTATTAATGAATATCCACTCAAGGCAATTAGGACACAACAGTGAACAAGACATCCTCTCTCCTCAGTGGGTTTATAGTTCAGTGTTTCTAAGAGGGCAGTTGGGTTTCCTGGGAATTAGCACCCTAAAATGTACATAGTGATACTTGTCCTAATGTTCCATTGGATAAGTATAAAATCAAATAAAATGAATCTGCAGGTAATTTGAAAGCTTTAAAGTGAGATAACTGGTAAATACATAATCCCCCCACCCCAAATAAAAAATAACTAAAGTGAGATGCGTGGTGGAAGAGTTGGTGTTGGTGGTCTTAGCAGTGGAGATACTGGAACACATCTGAGAATAGGAGATAATAGTACTGTTAAGGGCCAGGTGGTCAAAATGCCAACTGGGGTGGGTTTTCTCAGTGCAGGAGATATTTTTGACCAGTGGGCAAAGACATGACCATATTAAGAATTTATCCTTTCCAGAAGTAAAGTTGTTGGATAAATAAAACCTTATGATTAAAAAAAAAAAGTGATGTTTTAAGAACACTTAACCTTTTACTGTACCATCCTACTAATTCTCACAAAAGCTATATGTTTTAAAAAATCTCTGCTCTCTCATTTTCCCTAATTCAATGGTTCTCAAACTTTTGTGAGTATCAGAAATCCCCAAAGAACTTGATAAACATGCCAGGGCCAGGTCTTATTCTCTGTGCTCTCTGTTAGCTCTCCAGATTAATCCAATACACACCAACATTGAAAATTAGTATCTTTCAAGTTTACTCAGAGTCGGACAGTTTTCAGAGCTGAAAAATACCTTGGAAAGCATGCTGTGGATTCCTTCACTTGACAAGACGGAGGACAGAGTTCAGCTATGTGAAGTGGTTTATTCAGGGTTCCTCAACCACCAGTGTCTGAGCCATCACCTGAACACAGGCCTGTTGACTAGATTGACCAATGTACTGCACCTGCCTTTCTGCTGTTTGGGGCCTCAAAGTGCAAGAGTGTCCATGTGACTGTGGAATGTTGGTGGCACACTGCCACCAGTTCTTGTGTTAGAAGCAAGTTTGATTTCCCAGAGAAAAACCACCCTTCAGAGAGTTTCTAGCACTGCCTTACCTAACCACAAAGTACTTACTGTGCCAGATAACAATGTATTCTATGTAGTGGCTCCCACGATAAGCTCTTAGAGAACTATAAAATTCCCAGCGGAACACTGGAGCCTTTCCAAATTAATCTTTGCAAACTAGGATGATCATTTCCTATCAAAAAGTGTTTCTTCATCCATAAAGGTCTTTTGCTTCTTTAGTCTCCTGCCTCTACCTCATTGTATGGCCAGGAGCTGCATCGTGGCCATTCACATGCAGGTTCGCATTGGATTTGGACAGACGGTAATGAAACAATGGAGCCAAGAACTGGTGGGCCATCATCTTTAATCCTAGCTTGCACCCAGTGGGCAAGAAATACACACACTGGGCTCCAAAACCCACTCATTCAGTGCTCACAAAGCTACTGACTTACCTGAGTTTCCTAGAATCAAAGGTTTCTAGCTCACTAACCTTATTCACCTCTGTTACCCATCTCCTTCCATCTCCCTGCACAAACTCTGCACAAACTCGCTTCTCACTCAGCACTCCACCATCTTGGCTGCTTCTCCTGGCCTCCTCACGTGGCCTTTCTCTTCTCTCTTTTCTCTGCTCTCCCCTCTAATGCTAATCTCAGGAACTGAGAGAGAGCAAGCTCCTGGTCTGCACCACTTTATAGTGTAGATTCAAAACCTTTAATCCAATATACAAACAGGAAGTCTGTGATACAAAGTCACTTATCTGAGGCATAATGGGATTCCTCATGAGAGTGTACCACCCCACATCAAAAAGTGTGGGAAAGGCTTAGATAAGGATCCTGCCTGCTTACAGCCTGTCCCCCAACACACATTAATATAATCACACCCATCCCAAGCAAGAAAGGCAATTAATATTATCACCTGGGCGACGGACTTCCACGTGGGCAGCGCCATCTTTAACAAAGTGAGCATAATATATTTTATCTGCCCAACACTCATCTTCTTTGGTTCATTCTGAGTCTGATGCCTGGGTTCTGACTAACAGCACCACCATTGGAATCTACGTACTGTATGTGATACAGCTGCAAGATGGCACCTATTAAAATGCTGTTTCTGTTTTTATTTTGCCTGGGGGACAAAAGGGGTAAGTTATAATGTATTTTTCTGTTTTGTGGGAATACGCAGTTGCTCTTATAAAAGTTTTGGCCTCCTGGAACCCCAGCAATAAGAATATTCCTGAAATGCCCACTGTGTGCCTGTTGGGCAGATAAAATGTATTATGCTCACTTTGTTAAAGACGGCGCTGCCCACATGGAGGCCGTTGCCCAGGTGATATTAATGTGTGTCTCTGTGGGCTGTGGGCAGGCAGAATCCTTGTAGCCTGGGGCTTGGTTTTGGGGTTAAGCCTTTCCCACCCTTTTTGATGTGGGGTGGTACAATCCCATCATGTCTCTGATAAGTGACTTTGTATTAGAGACTTCCCTATTTTGTATATTGGATTAAAGGTTTGGATTTCTACACTATAAAATAGGGGCAGAACAGGAGCTTGCTCTCGGTTCCTGAGATTATCATTAGAGAGGAGAGAGCAGAGAGCAGAGAAAGGCCACATGGAGGAGGCCTAGAGAAGCAGCCAAGATGGTGGAGTGTTGAGTGAGAGGCCAGTTAGTGCAGAGTTTGTGCAGGGAGAAGGAAGGAGATGAGGAACAGAGGTGAGTGAGTCTGGTGAGCTAGAAACCTTTGATTCTAGGAAACTCGGATAAGTCAGTAGCTTTGTGAGCACTGAATGTGAGTGGGTTTTGAAGCCCAGTGTGTGTTTTTACTTGCCCGCCGGGTGCAAGCTAGAATTAAAGATAATGGTCTGTCAGTTTTTGGTTCCGTTGTTTCTTTACCTACTGTCCGAATCCAATGCGAACCTGCATGGGCCCGATGGCTGTGATGGTGGTCGTGGTTTCTGGCTCTACAGTGCCCTTTCTCCTCTAAAATGAGTTGATTGGTCTCAGTTAAAAGTGATTGCTTAGTGAACAGGGTGTTAATACAGTATCTGGTGTTAGGAGGTAGAGGAGAAGGAGGCATTTTTCATCCACTTAGAGTGGTTTCAATATCAGTTCAAATAATGATGGATTCTTGAAGAGTTCTTTAAAGAAATTATCCCACAACTTTATTAGCACAGCTGTACAAACATGTGCGTGCAAGGATGTTAAACACAGTATTTTTGTAACAGCAATAAATAAATAAGTCAATGCATAAATAAATAATTGAGGGAAACCAATTATTTATGGATGTGAGATTTGATATGAAAAATAGGGTTTGCATATACCAGAATACTATACGGCATTAAACATGAGTAAAAGCTACATTGCTTGGTCATAAAAGAAGTGCAAAACAGCATGTATTGCTTATTTGTTTCTGTATGTGTGAGTTAATGTCACATATCTACCTCCTTCTCTATCTCTAGTCTAGCAGTCTAAAAGTTAGTCAGAAGTGATACATACCACATTGCTAACAAAGTGGTTATCTCTGCTGGCTGGGGTTATGGAAGATTTATTCTCCACAGTACTCTGTTTATATTTGTTTATTGCCTTGTAACTTGTAATCAGGTAGAAAAAAATACTACTTAAGCATATATTTTTCTTAAAGAGTAATTTCTTACATTAAAAAAACAAAACAAAACCATTTTTGCTGTTCAGGTTTTACACTCAGGCAATGCAACAAAAGTTTTATCTTTCTTCATCCTTCTCAGATGACAATTATATTAGAGCAGCCAGAATCTTGGGGAAGCCACAAACAGAGGAAGTCAGCCTGAGGGAGTAAGGGTTAATTGAATGCAAATAGATAGATTGATTAAGAGGAATATTTCCAAACAGAGATATCTGGTTCCAGGAAGAAGTTAATATGAATGGGAATGCAGATTTCTGGTGAGAGGTGATAAAGGTTTTGCACTTACTGCCTTGAGGGCAAAGAGCCTAGGGGTTGAGAACTGAATCACCTGCTCCTCAGCTTCCTGCCTCCAAGCTCTTCACCTTCCCATCTGCTAGTGTGAACTTGATCTGTTGGATTGGCTTGGCTTTTGTCAGATTCTCCTCACTGTGTCTCGTGTGTGTGCTCTACCCCCTCACCAAATAATAAACACACTGAAGGCAGGTCTAATCAATCACATTTAGACTTATACAATTATTTTTAAAGATTTTATTGAGTTGAGAGAGGAAAGGGAGGGAGAGAGAGAAACATCAGTACGCTGCTTCACCTATCTCAGCACCCTTGGTTGTTTCATGTATGTGCCCTGATGGGGATCAACCTTGACGTGTTGGGAGAACTACTTGTTAGGGTGACATATACAATTATTCAGTTCAGTTGGTTAGAGTGTGGTTCCCATATGCCAAGGTGGCAGGTTTGATCCCCAGTCAAAGCACATATAAGAATCAACCAATGAATGCATATATGAGTAAAATAACATTGGTATTTCTCTCTCCCTTCCTCACTATCAAAATCAATTTTAAAAAGTTATATTGCCAAGTACCTGGGACATTGTTTTTCCAGAATAGGTGTTTAGTAACTACTTAACCAGTTATGTCATTTCCTTGCTCAACTTTCCGTTTCTCCATTTCTTACCAAGAAAATGACAATTTCCTGGTATCAGGTTCCAACTAACTTCTAGTTTCATCTTGCTTTTTTTCCCTAAATGCAGCCTGCGCTTTGGAGAAATGTGACTATGAGCCAATCCTCAAATATAGTCAGGATCCTACCTCCAAACTAGAGACTGACTCATCATTGCCTTCAGAATAAAACCCAAATTTCCAACTCAATGCCTTTCCTTGAAGCTCAGCAGTGCTAACAAGAAAAATGTAGAAGAGTTCATCACTTGGCCTCCAGCTCCCCTACTGGGAACTTGACTTTGGGTAAATTACTCATCCTGGAAAATGGGAATAAGAATAATACCTACCTGTAGGTTGTTTAGGTGTAATTAGTTTAGCATAGTTTGGGGGCATGAGCCAAATGCTGGATATTGTTATTATTATTTGTTTAATGGTTTATGTTAATTATCTCTCTCCCTTCCACCACTCAAGGCATTTGAGTTTGCGGCCTTGACCCGGGAAGAATGAAACTGTGGCTATATGGGAGTAGGGATTAGGACAGAGTGACCTATAATGAAGCTTGTACTTCTTTAAAAATTAGGTTGGAATTAAAGAATGGAGGACTTTGAATATCTTGCTAAAGATTTTAAGTTTCTGGTATGGTTAATTAACTTTGAAGGGCAAAGATATATTTTATTTTTTAAATGTTATTCAGTTTTTTTAGAGAGAGAAGAGAGACAGAGAAAGAGAGAAGAGGAGGGGCAGAAAGCATCAACTCTCATATGTGCCTTGACCAGGCAAGCTCAGGGTTTCAAACTGGTGACCTCAGCATTCCCAGATCAACGCTCTATCCACTGAGCCACCACAGGTCAGGCCAGAGCAAAGCTATATTTTAAACTTTAGATAATTAGCTAACATCCCCAACCTATCAGGTATTTTTCTTCCATTTCTTCCCAATAAATGATAAATATGATAATAACTATTATGAATAATAGCCACCATTTATTAAAGTCGTAGTTTGTGCCATTCTCACATGAAATGCTTTACATTTCATTTATTCATTCACCTATTCACTTACTCATTCAACAAATACTTTGAGGCTTTTTGGGATCATGGTAAATGAGACTAATGAGGTCCCTCCATGGAGCTTTCTTTCTCATGGGGACTTGGACAATAGATAAGGAAGCATGTACATGTTATGAAAGACAGAATTTGTCACATGTGTCATTCTTGTTACTGTTATAGTCAGTATTGTTGCAGTAATATAAGGTTATAGTAATTAAATATATAGAAATATAGAAAAATATGGAAGATATATAGAAATAATTAGGATATAATATTAAAACAATTAAGGAAATTAAATAAAGTTATGCTATCTGGAGAGGAATTAATATAGTGTGTACAGATATGATAAACAGACTCTGCCTTTTACGCAGGACCCAGTGAGTGTGTGTGTGAAGTTATACATAGTTAAGAAGTGGCTTGATGTCATAACTCTGTGGGTTAACATAAACAAGAAGCTTCCCTAAGAACACCTTAAAAGTGGCTTGATGTGACATTTCAGTAGATTAACATAAAAAGGCCTCCCTTTGAGGAACTCCCAAAAAGATAGTTTGAGGTGATAATCCTGTAGATTGACACCTGTTAGAAGGCTTGGCCAGAAAAGGTACTAAAGCTGCAGGGCCCCCTGCTGCAGCAGTCGCCCAGACTCCAAGGTTGAACATGGACTATCACCACACTGCTCTGACCAAGAACAGCCAAGAGGAGCACACCAACAGGACCCCCTTAAGCTGTACTGTATCCAGGCACGCCAAAAGGATTTGTGAGTAATAAACTGCCTGTGGGATTCCTGCAACAAACTTGTGTGTTGGTCGTGTCTTTCCTCCGGTGGCAGTTGGTCTCGCTCGGCACTGATAAGTATTGTAGAATCCTCATAGCTGCCTCCAGTAGTCTCGAAAAGGCTACCAGCCCTGCTGATAAGCAGGAGTGTCCCACTGTGCAGGGAAATTGAATTGTAGACGCCTGATCAATGTAGAGCTCAGGCTCTGGAACAAGTATGGATTCTAACTCATTTTTCCACCTGGTTTCCCATGACATACTCACACGCACCACATCCTCCAGTTTTACTGAACTTCCCCCTGGACTTTTCTGTCTTTTTGCCTCTGCCCACATGTTTCCGCTAACAAAATATGCTACTGTACTGTGTGTTGTTGCTTTTTGAATGCCTTATGCATCCTTCACCTTACTGTAAACCAAAATTAATTTTAGACTGTAATAAAGAATAAGAATTATTTATTTAACCAAGAAGGAGTAGTAGCTAGGGAGACACAGATGCAGGTAATGATGTAAATTGTGTTCACTGAGACAAAAGGGGAGGTCACTTTTATGTAAATGAGGTATCCAAATGGTGCATTTCTGATTGGATGGGGCAAGTCTCAGTCCACTGGTGGACAGACAAAATCAGGGTTTCCCTGTAGTGGCGACTCCTATGATAGGAACAGCAAGGCATAGCATGGGTGGCTGAGAATTCAGTCTGAGGACTCTTGGTACACAGAGTATGTGAGAAGCCACTGTTGGCAATTGTCTGCTAGGCTTTTATTATTCATAAAATTTGAACCTTCTGCTGACCATGTTAGCAGATAAATTTCTTCTTGGGCTTATCAAATGAATCTTCTCAGGTTCTACAGTACATTTCTTTTTCTTTTCTTTTCTTCTTTCTTTTTTTTTTTAAAGTGTGTGTGTGTGTGTGTGTGTGTGTGTGTGTGTGTGTAGGGGAGATAGAGAGAGACTCCCACATGTGCCCTATCAGGGATCCATCTGGCAACCCCCATTTGGTGCCGATGCATGATCATTCTAGCTATCCTCAGTGAATGTGGGCTGATGATTTATCCACTGAGCAAACTGGCCAGGGCCTACAGTACATTTCAAATAGCACCTTCTCCAGAGCCTTTTCGGTCCTCCCAGTTGGGACCAGCTACTCCTTCCTCCATGCTTCAGGTTTAAGCTTTGGACTTCACCCCTCCCCGCCCCGAATATTTAACATAATTAGTTATACGTAGTGATTATCTGTTTTCCTTCTCTGCCAGACTGTCATCTGCCTCTTTCCCACCTCTGTTACTTGCATCGCTTGCCTGTATTAAAACAACTGGTCTGATGTAGCCAGACTAGGTTTCTTTTCCAAACCAGGGATCCTGAATCTTCCTTTCTGCCCTTTTCTCTCCAGCTGACCCCATCCCTGTGATTGAGTACACAACTGAGAATAGCAGCGAACAGTGATCTTTCTGAAAGGCAATTCTAAAACATTCACTGCCTTACTCAAAACTTGTCAGCAGTTCTTACAGTGAAGATAAAATCCAAATTCTATGGCATGGCACACACATACCCTTTTATAACTTAGATCAGTCTCATCTCTCACTCTCTGCCCCTCCCACTAGGCCCCAAGTATCCCCAGCGGCACACCAACCATCTCTCAGGCTCCATCCAGCAATGTCCTCCTCTGGAAACTCTCTTCTAACTCCTGCCAATCTTTCAGGTCTCAATTTAAATGGTACCCCCTCCAGAAAGCCATCCTTGACTTCCCTTAGGCTTCCTATGTGCTCCATCAAGACCTAATGCTTATTTTTAGCCAGCATGCTGTCATTCCTTATTATAATCCCATGTTTAATGGTCTGTCTTCACTGCTAGACTGTAAACTCTATGAGGGAAGCACCCTTGATATTGTTGTTTGCTAGTGCCTACTGTACTTAGTGTCTTGATACACAGTAGAACCTGAATAAATATTTGTTGAATGAACTCTTTGTATCTTCCAAAGTTTTCCTTCAACTTTTAGATATATAAATATATACATATATACACATGTAATGTGAAGGCATGTTTATTATAAAAAAATTCAAACGAAACAATTTTTGAGTGCAAATATAGGTTTTCTTTTATCTTACCCTTAACCTTTTCTCTCTCCAATTCTACTGGGATGTTAAACATTTAAAGTGTATCTTTTAAATTTTTTAAAATATTGCACACATACATAATACAACCCCTGCTCCAAATCCATGTAGAGTATTTTAGTAAACAGAAATAGAGCCAGACCAGGCAGTGGTGCAGTGGAGAGAGAATTGGACTGGGAAGCAGAGAACCCAGGTTCGAGACCCTGGGGCCACCAGCTTGAGCACGCGCTCACCAACTTAAGTGCAGGGTTGCTGGCTTGAGCGTGGAATCATAGACATGACCCCAAGATCGCTGGCTCGAGCAAGGGGTCACTTGCTCTGCTGTAGCCCCCTGGTCAAGGTACATATGAGAAAGCAATCAATTTACAACTAGGGAGCTGCAACAAAGAATTGATGCTTCTCATCTCTCTCCCTTCCTGTCTGTCCCTATGTGTTCCTCTTTCTGTCTCTATCTCTGTGATAAAAAATAAAATAAAAAAAGAAATAGAATATTTTAAGTGGCATTCTACTCATCTGCTTTTTTAATTTAATATATTTCAGACATTTCCCCACTCCCCATGAAGATTTACACCTTCTACCTCATTATTTCAGTAACTGTATGCATTCCATAGTAAAGTTAATCATAGTTGATTTATTAATTCCCCGTCAGTAGACTTTGTGTGTTCATCTTGTGCTCACCAATGCCAGTATAGTTGTAGGACAGGTTCCTGGAAGTGGAACTGCTAGCTCATGGAATGTGTACATTTTCAAGTTTCTTTGGTTCTTAGCTATCTGTTCACATAGTTCTTAGTGGGCGGATTACAAGTTCTCAAAATGTTTAATTTGTCAACGTGGCCCTTGGCAAAACTGTGAGAAGGCACAAATTTATCTTTACATCCCTTTGACCCCCTAGAATTGTACTCTTCTGCCCCACCTTCTTTCTATCCCTCCCTTCCCACCGAGCCACACCCTACCTGCCCCATGTGGGTGATCAATCTAGCAATGTTTAGTGGCAGAACATTACTTGCCTATGTGTTCACTACCCTCTGCATGATATTTTCTGTTTCAGTGAGTGAATCCACCATCCAGCCAAAGAAATAGCACCCATGACCTAGAGAGCTAGATTTTCCTAGACTCTTCCCTCTTCTAAGCTATCCTCATGCAAACACCAAATCCTTTTCTTCTCCTCCAGGTTCACCTGGAATGTAGCCTCCTAGCTCCTATCACCCTCATCCTCAGCCAGAGTCCCATCCATGGCCTTGGTCTTGGAGAAGCCAGTTATAGCCAGAATAATTTTTCTAAAATTCAAGTCTGATTTATCCTTCTGTTTATAATCTTTCAGAGCTTTCTTCAGGACAAACCCAAGCTCCTTAACATTCTGAGGACCTACTCTCTTTGGCTCTGACCTACTCTCTTTGGCTCTAACCTACTGTTGAGCCTCATTCCCCACAGCATTTCTCATTATACCCCTGTCTCCAGCCCACTGGCGCCTCTGCTGTGATTGTGTATCTGTGCTGTTGTTTCCTGAAAGGCACCAGAGCCCTTCTCTCCTTATATTCTCTGCTTCCACCGACTGGAATGTTCTTCCCTCTGACCCACCTTTGCTTCCCTAATTCTCTCTCATCCTCTAGGTCTCAGCTGAGATGGCACCTCCTCTATGGCCCGTCAGGCTGGCTTAGGCGCCTGTCCCAGTGTCCCTACTCTGTGCTGAATAACTTCTGGCAGGCTGTTCACATTCCTGGTCATACTTTTGGTGCCATTACCCATTTACTGTCAACTGCCCCTCAAATGTAAGCCTTTTGAGGGAGGGAATCATCGTGTTTATTTATGTATTTTTTTATCGTGTTCATTATTGAACACCCTGTGTCTGGCACAGTTCTTGTCATAATACAAATTTGTGGATTTGAGTGAAGACATAAATGAATGAAGTGTTTTTTGACAGCTTATACATTTAAGCTCAGACTTATTAATAATTATAACATTTTTTATCTTAAAAATATATTATATGGCCCTGGCCGGTTGGCTCAGCGGTAGAGCGTCGGCCTAGCGTGCGGAGGACCTGGGTTCGATTCCCGGCCAGGGCACATAGGAGAAGCGCCCATTTGCTTCTCCACCCCTCCGCCGCGCCTTCCTCTCTGTCTTTCTCTTCCCCTCCCGCAGCCGGGGCTCCATTGGAGCAAAGATGGCCCGGGCGCTGGGGATGGCTCCTTGGCCTCTGCCCCAGGCGCTAGAGTGGCTCTGGTCGCAACATGGCGACGCCCAGGATGGGCAGAGCATCGCCCCCTGGTGGGCAGAGCGTCGCCCCATGGTGGGCGTGCTGGGTGGATCCCGGTCGGGCGCATGCGGGAGTCTGTCTGACTGTCTCTCCCTGTTTCCAGCTTCAGAAAAATGCAAAAAAAAAAAAAAAAAAAAAAAATGCAAAAAAAAAAATATATATATATTATATGCCAGGCTTAGAGGTTTGTATGTATTATGTAATTTAATCCTTACCATTGCTCTGTGAAGTAGGTCTTGTTAGCGCCATTTAATGGGAATGCCAATATGCAGAGAAGTTAAAACTAGTTGCCCTCAGTCACAAAGCCAGAGGGGCCAAATCCGGGCCTGTAAGTTTGTCTGGTTCCGGGGTTTGTGCCCTAAGCTCTCTCAGCTGCCTCTGGATTCTGCCTCTGCTGGTTCCAGTTGTCCCTGACTGGAAAGAAGGGCTCGCTGACTATAACATCAGCATTCTGTCTGGTGGAGATTTCTATATTTTTGTTTTAATTTGACCTGGGATCAAACCCATAACCTTGGTGAATCAGGATGATGTTCTAACCAACTGAACTACCCAACCAAGAAGATTTCTGTATTCTGCAACCTGTACATGTAAGTACTTGTCACCATCTCCTTTACAGCAGGCCCAGTCAGGAAGGGATGATGGAAGTATTTGTGACCCATGGGCCTGCATAAATATCCAGAATATCTAGTTTTAAAAATATTTAATCATGTTTTTTTTCTGAAAGGATTTTAGTTTATAAAAGAGTTGCAAGAATCATACAAACAGTCTCTATATACCCTGCACCTAGGTTCACCAATTGTTAATGTTTCACCAAATCTGTTTCATTTCTTTCTCTTAAAAAAAAATGTTTCTTTTAAACCATTCAAGAACAACTTCCTGCCATTATGCCTCTTTACTCCTAAATACTTTGGTGTGTATTTCCTAAGAACAAAAACATTTTCTTACATAACCACAGTTTTCAAATTCAGAAAATTTAGCGTTTATTAAACACTATTCCTGATACTAAAATTTCAAAAATTATCCCAGCAATGACCTTTATAGAGTTTGTTCCCAATTCACAATCTCATTTAGTGCAGTGGTGGGATTCAAATAATTTAACAACCAGTTCTCTGCCCTAATGACCGTTTTAAGTATAAAAAAACTATATACCAAAAGGTAGTTTATTATTTCATGCATTTAAAACTTAAGAACAATAAAAGAGGTATACAAAATTGGATTATAAGAGTTTTAAAATATTAATGAAAAAATATTCAATAATACCTTATAAAAAAGATATTTCCATATTGCTTCTTTTTTTTTTTTTTTTTTTTTTTTTTTTTTTTTGTATTTTTCTGAATTTGGAAACCGGGAGGCAGTCGGACAGACTCCTGCATGCGCCTGATCAGGATCCGCCCGGCATGTCCATCTGGGGCGTCGCTCTATTGCAACCAGAGCCACTCTAGCGCCTGGGGCAGAGGCCATGGAGCCATCCTCAGCGCCCAGGCCAACTTTACTCCAATGGAGCCCTGGCTGCAGGAGGGGAAGAGAGAGACAGAGAGGAAGGAGAGGGGGAAGGGTGGAGAAGCAGATGGGCACTTCTCCTGTGTGCCCTGGCCGGGAATCGAACCCGAAACTCCTGCACGCCAGGCTGATGCTCTACCACTGAGCCAACTGGCCAGGGCCTCCATATTGCTTCTTGATTGGCATCCTCACTTGCTACTGAAGTAACAAATGGGAAGGAATTAAAATGTAGTATTTCATCAAAGGCATAATGAATTTTATGAAATAAATAAAATAAATATTACAAGCATAGTTCTGTCAAATTTTTTCACCTATAGACAGAATAAACACTACTACGGATGCTTAGAATATGTTGTTGCGAGTGACGTCACGGAAATGGCGCCGTGAGCAGCGTGTCCGACAGCTCTCCCCTAAATCACAACAAATTTATCAACTAGAAACAGAAAAATTTATCCTCGGAGCATTCCGGAGTTCCACACAAACTGATAGCGAAAGGACTGTTATCACTTGAATCTGAGAGATGAGGGTGTGGAGGAATCTACCACAGGGACCTTCTTTCAAACCGCAAGGAAGTGCGCCTGTGGTGAGTCTTGGGAGATTCTCTCCGTGGGCGGGGCACCTCACCCAGCCATTCAAGCTAACAATCAAGCGTTGGGGGAGGGGCGCGCGCAGGCAGCCTAAAATACCTTCGGAAGCACAGCTGCGACCCAATCACTGAAATTAGCTTAACCCATGAAATCTGCGCACCCTCGGTTCTAATTGATAAGATCTCTCTCAGTTCAGCGATCCAAGACAAGAGGCGTGATATTTTTTTGTGCCTCTCGCTAAAGGGGCGGGGGCAACTTCTGATTGATAGAGCCTCCATATTCAGGGATAAACGCTAACAAGAAGGACTTGGCAGATAATAAGGTCTATACTACACTAGTCGTAAGCAGAGACTAGTGCCTCTTCTTCCCTGCAAAAACAGGCTACAAAGTGTGGGAAGCCTGGGTTGAGAGGTCCACCTAAATGATAGGCGCTGAACAGTCACCTTGACAACAATTGACTCCCACCCCCGCCTGATTACACTGGAGGCCCTGACTCTCAGAGCCTTTCCCAAAGCCTTGCACTGAGTGGGGATAGAGTGGGGATTTCCCAGCTCTTTGAGCCTCTTACTCCCCAGGCAGAAGCAGTTGCAGCCTTATAGCTGGATCACCAGGCTGCTAATTCAGAAAGGGGGGACTAGGAGAGAGAACCCAGGAAAGCAAACTCTCTCATCGTTGGACCCTGCAAACGCCAACAAGCCTTTACTTCCAGCAAGACTAAAGCCAATTATATGACATTGCCATAGAATCCCATCAACTGCAAATCCCTACCTAAGAGTGACACAGGGGCAGAGCCTGGGGTACAGAGTCACTGACCAGGAAGAGGGAGAGAAAAGAAAAAGGAAGAAGTTAACCTCTCAAAATCGAGAAAAACCCACAGACTTTACAACTTGATCCACTAATTTTTTTTTGTTGTTGTTGTTGTTTGTTTATTCTATCTTTTTGCCTTTATTTCCTCCACCTCGGTCCTTCTATTCTCTGCCCATCTTATGCTTCCCCTTTCTTGAACTACACTACCCATGAGTGTTGCATTTTATTTTTCTTCTTCATCCTCACCCTCCTTTAAGGTTATACTCCAAAACACTTAACTCTCACTCTCTCCTCTTTTGTTTTTGGTTTTTTTTTGTCTTGCTTTATTTTGTTTTTTTCTCTTCCTATTTTATTTCTTCCTTCGTTTTTCTTTTTTTCTTATTTTTTCATTTCTATTCGTTTTTTCTTTTCTCATTTTACTTTCCTCCCATATAATCCTCAATCACGAACAAATTAGTTAATTTGGGACTCAAGGCTTTTTTTTGGCTTTATTTCTCTTTTTTGCTTTTGTTTTTATTTTTTTTTCTTGTTTGTTTATTTTTGTGGCATTTTGGGTCCTCCCAACCCAAGGTCTCCATTGTATTTAGTCTTCACTCCACTTAATACAACAGATTTTTACTTATTATTTTTATTTTTTCTTCTTTATTATTCTTTTTTGGTCCTTTTTTCTGGTTCCCTCTTATCCCTCTCATTATATCTCTTAGTTGACCATCACTTACAAGCAAATCATCTTATGCTTGTCTAAGATTTTCTTCCTTTTTTTTTTTTTTTGCATTTAGTAGGTCCCTACTCCCTTTTTTTTGCCCCTTGAACTCTTCACCCCAAATCAGGCCCTCCATTATAGGCACGATATTTCCCTGAGAAGGGGAGAGGAGGGAAAGAGAAGAGAGAAAAAAAGGGGGAAATAATAAATTATTACTGTTTTTTTTTGTGGGGTGTTTTACCCTTTTTTTTTTTTTTTTTTACTTTTTACTCTTTATTAATTCTAATTAGTGCTATCAATAAGACCACCCTCAGATGCCGATAAGAAAGAGGAAATCGAATATTATGGATACAAAAGAAAGAGAGGTAACACAAATAGATGTGGAAAAATCTATGGAGAAAAGACTTAGCATATTGGAAGCCTTGGAGCTAAATGACAGAGAATTTAAAATAGAAATCTTAAAAATACTCAGAGATATACAAGAAAACACAGAAAGGCAATATAGGGAGATCAGAAAACAACTCAATGAACACAAAGAATATATTACCAAGGAAATTGAAACTATAAAAACAAATCAAACAGAAATGAAAAACTCAATTCACGAGCTGAAAAACGAGGTAACAAGCTTAGCTAACAGAACAGCCCAGATTGAAGATAGGATTAGTGAAATAGAAGACAAACAACTTGAGGCACAACAGAGAGAAGAAGAAAGAGACTCAAAAATAATAAAAAACGAGAAAGCCCTACAGGAATTGTCTGACTCCATCAGAAAGAATAACATAAGAATAATAGGTATATCAGAGGGAGAAGAGAAAGAAAATGGAATGGAGAATATACTCAAACAAATAATAGACGAGAACTTCCCAAGCCTGTGGAAGGAACTAAAGCCTCAAATTCAAGAAGCAAACAGAACACCAAATTTTCTTAACCCCAACAAACCCACTCCAAGGCACATCATAATAAAGATGACACAAACCAATGACAAAGAAAAAATTCTCAAGGCAGCCAGGGAAAAGAAGAGTACAACATATAAAGGAAGGCCTATTAGATTATCATCAGATTTCTCAGCAGAAACTCTACAAGCTAGAAGAGAGTGGACCCCAATATTTAAAGCCCTGAAAGAGAGGAACTTTCATCCAAGAATACTATACCCATCAAAGCTATCCTTCAAGTATGAAGGAGATATAAAAACATTCACAAATACAGAAAAGATGAGAGAATTTATCAACAGAAAGCCCCCACTCCAGGAAATACTAAAGGGGGTTTTCCAACCAGATTCAAAGAACAAAAGAAAACAACACCACAAGTAACAGCTCCACCAAGAACACAATAAAACCAAACTTAAACTGTGACAACAAAGGAAAAAAAGGGGGGAGAGGATGGAGATTAACAGTAGCAAAGGATGATGAAGTGCAGAAATACTTATAAGATAGGGTACTACAATGAATATGGTAGGTACCCTTTTCATTACTTAATGGTAACCACCCTTAAAAAAACCACCACAAAAACACTTGACTTAAAAAAGGTAGCAACAGAGGAAAGAAGTATGGAACACAAACAAACAAAAACAAATGATAGAAAAACAAAAGAGAAGAATCAAACTAGATACAAAACTAACAGAAAGCAATTTATAAAATGGCAGTAGGGAACCCACAAGTGTCAATAATTACACTAAATGTAAATGGATTAAACTTACCAATAAAAAGACACAGAGTAGCAGAATGGATTAAAAAAGAAAATCCAACTATATGCTGCCTACAAGAAACACATCTAAGCAACAAGGATAAAAACAAATTCAAAGTGAAAGGCTGGAAAACAATACTCCAAGCAAACAACACCCAAAAAAAAGCAGGCGTAGCAATACTCATATCTAATAATGCTGACTACAAGACAGAAAAAGTACTCAGAGACAAAAATGGTCATTTCATAATGATTAAGGGGAAGTTGAATCAAGAAGACATAACAATCCTTAATATATATGCACCAAACCAAGGAGCACCAAAATATATAAGACAGCTACTTATTGACCTTAAAACAAAAACTAACAAAAATACAATCATACTTGGAGACCTCAATACACCGCTGACAGCTCTAGATCGGTCATCCAAACAGAGAATCAATAAAGATATAGTGGCCTTAAACGAAATACTAGAACACCTGGATATGATAGACATCTACAGCACACTTCATCCCAAAGCGACAGAGTATACATTTTTCTCTAGTGTACATGGAACATTCTCAAGAATTGACCAGATGTTGGGCCACAAAGACAATATCAGCAAATTTAGAAAAATTGAAATTGTACCAAGCATATTTTCTGATCATAAAGCCTTGAAACTAGAATTCAACTGCAAAAAAGAGGGGGAAAAACCCACAAAAATGTGGAAACTAAACAACATACTTCTAAAAAATGAATGGGTCAAAGAAGAAATAAGCGCAGAAATCAAAAGATATATACAGACAAATGAAAATGAAAATACGACATATCAGAATCTCTGGGATGCAGCAAAAGCAGTAATAAGAGGAAAGTTCATATCACTTCAGGCCTATATGAACAAACAAGAGAGAGCCGAAGTAAACCACTTAACTTCACACCTTAAGGAACTAGAAAAAGAAGAACAAAGACAACCCAAAACCAGCCGAAGAAAGGAGATAATAAAAATCAGAGCAGAAATAAATGAAATAGAGAACAGAAAAACTATAGAAAAAATCAATAAAACAAGGAGCTGGTTCTTTGAAAAGATCAACAAAATTGACAAACCCTTGGCAAGACTCACCAAGGAAAAAAGACACAGGACTCAAATAAATAAAATCCAAAATGAAAGAGGAGAGATCACCACAGACATCATAGATATACAAAGAATTATTGTAGAATACTATGAAAAATTATATGCCACCAAATACAACAATCTAGAAGAAATGGATAAATTCCTAGAACAATACAACCTTCCTAGACTGAGTCATGAAGAAGCAGAAAGCCTAAACAGACCAATCAGCAGGGAGGAAATAGAAAAAACTATTAAAAATCTCCCCAAAAATAAAAGTCCAGGCCCAGACGGTTATACTAGTGAATTCTATCAAACATTCAAAGAAGACTTGGTTCCTATTCTACTCAAAGTCTTCCAAAAAATTGAAGAAGAAGCAATACTTCCAAACACATTTTATGAGGCCAACATAACCCTCATACCAAAACCTGGCAAGGATGGCACAAAGAAAGAAAACTACAGACCAATATCTCTAATGAATACAGATGCTAAAATACTAAACAAAATACTGGCAAATCGAATACAACAACATATTAAAAAAATAATACATCATGATCAAGTGGGATTCATCCCAGAATCTCAAGGATGGTTCAACATACGCAAAACGGTTAACGTAATACACCATATCAACAAAACAAAGAACAAAAACCACATGATCTTATCAATAGATGCAGAAAAGGCTTTTGATAAAATACAACACAATTTTATGTTTAAGACTCTCAACAAAATGGGTATAGAAGGAAAATACCTCAACATGATAAAGGCCATATATGATAAACCATCAGCCAACATCCTATTAAACGGCATAAAACTGAGGACTTTCTACCTTAAATCAGGAACAAGACAGGGTTGTCCACTCTCTCCACTCTTATTCAACGTGGTGCTAGAAGTTCTGGCCAGAGCAATCAGACAAGACAAAGAAATAAAAGGCATCCATATCGGAAAAGAAGAAGTAAAGCTATCCCTTTTTGCTGATGATATGATCCTATACATCAAAAACCCGAAGGACTCCACAAAAAGATTATTAGAAAAAATAAACCAATACAGTAAGGTCGCAGGATACAAAATTAACATACAAAAGTCCATAGCCTTTCTATATGCCAACAATGAAATATTAGAAAACGAACTCAAAAAAATAATCCCCTTCACGATTGCAACAAAAAAAATAAAATACCTAGGAATAAACATAACAAAGAACGTAAAGGACCTATATAATGAAAATTACAAAGCATTGTTAAGGGAAATCGAAAAAGATACAATGAGATGGAAAAATATTCCTTGTTCTTGGATAGGAAGAATAAATATAATCAAAATGGCCATATTACCCAAAGCAATATATAAATTTAATGCAATTCCCATCAAAATCCCTATGAGATTTTTTAAAGAAATGGAACAAAAAATCATCAGATTTATATGGAACTATAAAAAACCCCGAATAGCCAAAACAATCCTAAGGAAAAAGAATGAAGCTGGGGGCATTACAATACCTGACTTTAAACTATATTATAGGGCCACGATAATCAAAACTGCATGGTATTGGCAAAAAAATAGACACTCAGACCAATGGAACAGAATAGAAAGCCCAGAAATAAAACCACATATATATGGTCAAATAATCTTTGATAAAGGGGCCAACAACACACAATGGAGAAAAGAAAGCCTCTTCAACAAATGGTGTTGGGAAAACTGGAAAGCCACTTGCAAAAGAATGAAACTCGACTACAGCCTGTCCCCGTGTACTAAAATTAATTCAAAATGGTTCAAAGACCTAAATATAAGACCTGAAACAATAAAGTACATAGAAGAAGACATAGGTACTAAAATCATGGACCTGGGTTTTAAAGAACATTTTATGAACTTGACTCCAATGGCAAGAGAAATGAAGGCAAAGATAAATGAATGGGACTACATCAGAATTAAAAGTTTTTGCTCAGCAAGAGAAACTGATATCAAAATAAACAGACAGCCAACTATATGGGAACTGATATTTTCAAACGACAGCTCAGATAAGGGCCTAATATCCAAAATTTACAAAGAACTCATAAAACTCAACAACAAACAAACAAACAATCCAATAAAAAAATGGGAAGAGGACATGAACAGACACTTCTCCCAGGAAGAGATACAAATGGCCAACAGATATATGAAAAGATGCTCATCTTCATTAGTTATTAGAGAAATGCAAATCAAAACTACAATGAGATACCACCTCACTCCTGTTAGATTAGCTATTATCAACAAGACGGGTAATAGCAAATGTTGGAGAGGCTGTGGAGAAAAAGGATCCCTCATTCACTGTTGGTGGGAATGTAAAGTAGTACAACCATTATGGAGGAAAGTATGGTGGTTACTCAAAAAACTGCAAATAGAACTACCTTATGACCCAGCAATCCCTCTACTGGGTATATACCCCAAAACCTCAGAAACATTGATACGTGAAGACACATGTAGCCCCATGTTCATTGCAGCACTGTTCACAGTGGCCAAGACATGGAAACAACCAAAAAGCCCTTCAATAGAAGACTGGATAAAGAAGATGTGGCACATATACACTATGGAATACTACTCAGCCATAAGAAATGATGACATCAGATCATTTACAGCAAAATGGTGGGATCTTGATAACATTATAAGGAGTGAAATAAGTAAATCAGAAAAAAACAAGAAGTACATGATTCCATACATTGGTGGAACATAAAAATGAGACTAAGAGACATGGACAAGAGTGTGGTGGTTACCAAGGGTGGGGGGGGGAGGGAGGACATGGGAGGGAGGGAGGGAGAGAGTTAGGGGGAGGGGGAGGGGCACAGAGAACTAGATAGAGGGTGACGGAGGACAATCTGACTTTGGGCGAGGGGTTTGCAACATAATTTGATGACAAAATAACCTAGACATGTTTTCTTTGAATATATGTACCCTGATTTATTAATGTCATCCCATTACCATTAATAAAAATTTATTTAAAAAAAAAATAAATTAAAAAAAAGAAAAAAAGAATATGTTGTTGCGTAGATTACTGTTAAAAAAGAGTAAGGAATGTAAATTTGTGATTTTCACATTAGGCAGCTGCCCAGGCGCCCACCTTAGAAAGAACCCTGATTATAAGTGTCATTTTAACAATCGGTTTGTCGAACTCAGCAAAAAATTAGGTATTGGTTCTGCCGAACCAGCTGAATTTCACCACAGGTTTACTACATTTACTTGTCATGTCTTGTTTTTTAAAAATCCTGGAATTTTTCCTGAACCTTTTGAGCACAACCCTTTGAATCAAATTCAGGGGTGACCATGTGCTTGTTGTGATCTGGCGTACTAAACCAGGAGTTCGAGACTGAGCCCCTTGGTCTTGACTTTGAAAAGTTTCTTCTCTGATCAGTGAGGGAAGGGAAGAGGTGGGCTTAAGCCTATCCAAAATCCTCTCTAGTCCTTAAAGCAGCAAAATAAATAAATAAACAACAAAAATTCGTTTTAAATGCTTTTTTTTTCCCTTTAAAAAATTTTGGGTGGGAAGAAACCTGCCTCCTTCAGAGCCTGTCAGTTCTGAAAGCCTGCTAAATCATTTTATTTTCTGGATGTCTTACTTCTATGATGTTCTCTTTTCTTTGCCATTATCTTCTGCAAATGCTTGGCTGACAGTCGTTTTCATCTTAGAAGTATTCTGAACTTAATATGACTGTTTATTTAATGTCTTGTGCACTTCAGAAGATAATGACCAGAAGTAGGGACTGTTTACCTATTTTTTTCAAGCACTATAGCTTCCTCAGCTCTGTACTTTCCAGAAAGCCTACATTAGTTTGCCTTTACTTTGTCAGCTGAAGTTAGATTTAGCACTTGTGGGCTTTTATTCTCTCTCTTCCGAAATCTGATGTGAATTTGTTGCTCAGGTTTCTTAGCATTTACATTTTACTTCCATAGGTTTCACTGCCCAGATACAAATACATTGCCAGGAAACCCGTAAGGTGGTGGCAAAGTTGTAAACTAGTGAAGATGACATTTTAAAGTAATTTTTATTTTTTCCTCCCTGCTATACTTAACTACTTATTTCAAAGAGTTCGTGGCACATTTTAAGGTGGCAGGTATTTGTTATTTCAAAAGTCTTTGTCCCTGGTAGATCTAAGGGTCTGCTCACAAGGAGTGTTTGTGGCACGCCCACTCTGCACAGGAACTGGCCGTGGTGTGCAGAGAGGAGTTGGGGCACTGAGTTAGATGGTGCCAAAATAAATGCAAAGGTAAGAAAAGTGCTCTGCTAGAGACATGCACATGGTGCACTGGCACACTCCAGTGCAAACGAGGGAGTGATCACCTTTGCCAAGGGGGGCGAGATGAGGCTATTCTTATATGTTCATTAGCTTTAAAACCTTACACTTTGCTCTGTAGACAACTTGTGAATTACTCCCCAAGTGATGTTTCTACACCATCTGCTCATTTAATACAAACCCACTGAATTCTGAGCTCTTCGAAAAAAGCAGCTTATTTTTATTTGGGGGGGGGGTTTCAACAAATCAGGATGTCCAAGCTTGAAGCTGGGCATCGTGTAGGCTCATAATAAATATTTGCTAAAACCAGCATTTGCATTGATATTAATAGTTGTCTAATAGGGGCCATTGTCTTCAGTATTGCCAGAAATAGAGCTCATTCATCTGGCAGCTGGATATGAAATATACCTTGAGAATGGACCTAGGGCGGTGACATGTAAGGCAATCCCAAAAAGGCTGTGAACCTTTTGAATTGGAATAAAGCCATGAATTTCTAGGGTAGGCATGCTGATCTAGCCCAGACTTCTCAAGTAAGTTTTTAAGTGTGTCTGTGTGAGACAGGAGACCACGTGGATAGAAGCTTCTTCTATAAGGTAAGGAGTCCCAGGGGGTTCCAGGCAAGTTGAAAAACTGTATGGTCTTACTTCTGCAAAAACAAATTGTTTTGTTTGTGGGTTAGCAAGTATTTTTTGTTTGTCTCTTTGTGTCTTCCCACATTTTCTACACAGCACTTGTCCTGCTTTGGAAAAACTTCCAAAAAAAATGTTGATATGTTTGAAATGATGGACTAAAAACAAAATGTTCTGGGCTCTGGGTAGAGATGTGGTTAAACAACAAAAAGTGTGAAAATGAGGGTGTTGGGCAGATAAAATGTATTATGCTCACTTTGTAAAAGATAATGCTGCCCACGTGGAGGCCATTGCCCAGGTAATATTAATGTGTGTTGGGGGCAGGCAGGATCATTGTAGCCTGGGGCTTGGTTTTGGGATTAAGCCTTTCCCACCCTTTTTGATGTGGGGTGGTACAATCCAGTCATGCCTCAGAGAAGTGACTTTGTATTAGAGACTTCCCTGTTTTGTATATTGGATTAAAGGTTTGGATTACTACACTATAAAATGGGGGCAGAATGAGAGCTTGCTCTTGGTTCCTGGGATGATTAGCATGAGAGAGCAGAGGGAACAGAGCAGAGAGCAGAAAGAGGCCATGTGGCCAGGAGAAGCAGCCAAGATGGCAGAGTATTGAGTGAGAGGCCAGTTTGTGCAGTTTGACGCTGGAGAAGGAAGGAGATGGGGAACTGAGGAGAATAAGGCTGGTGAGCTAGAAACCTTTGATTCTAGGAAACTCGGATAAGTCAGTGGCTTTGTGAGTACTGAATGTGAGTGGGTTTTGGAGCCCAGTGTGTGTTTTTACTTGCCCGCCGGGTGCAAGCTAGAATTAAAGACTATGGCCCACCAGTTTGTGGCTCCGTTGTTTCTTTACCTACTGTCCGAATCCAATGCGAACCTGCATGGGCCGGGCAGCTGTGATAGTGGCCCTGACTTCTGGCTTTGCAGAGGGCTATTTTGGTTGACTGAGAGCTCAGTGTGAGTAAGTAGTATGTTCAGGCTGCTGCCCAAATGCTGATATGCTCCAGGGTTTGACACCAAGGCGTTCAAGAGTCATGGCCTAGTATTTTGAGGAAATAATCAGAAACAAACACCCAAATTTATCAACAAAGATGTTCATTGGCATCTTATTTATGACTGAAAAACAGAAATAAATTAAATGTTTGACAATGGAGGTTCATAAGTAAATGATGATGCAGTATGAAGCTGTGAAATTTTGTTTGAAGAACAATTAGTAATATGGTATTCTTTATATTAATACATTATATTTAAAAGTATAAAAGTAGAAGGCACACGCTTATGTTGGGCAAATGAAAAATTTGTATTTTTTGAGTTTGCTCACTTTTAGATTTAAAAAATGATGCTGGGCAGCACCAGGTATGTGATCTGAGAAATTGCAAATTACCTTCCTGCTTGGGAAGGGCCATTGTCTTGCTAATGTGTGCTGGAGGATAGATTTTCATGCCAGAAAGTATTGAAAAGAGAAGGGAGGAAGCCAAGGTTTGGCAGAATTTGTGAAGAGAGAGGAGATGGGAACCAGAGCGAAGGGACATTTGTGAGCTTCACTGAGACTGTTCGGGCCTCTGATTTCAGGAGAAAATGGGGAAGATTCTCCCAGTTGTGGAACTGGAGAATGTGTCAGTGGCTTTGGGAGCCCTGAGTGAAAGGGAAGTGTTTTTTCCCTGTGTGTTTGCTCGTCGTCCAGCATAAGACTTTATTATTTATTTATTTATTTATTTATTTATTTATTTTGTATTTTTCTGAAGCTGGAAACGGGGAGAGGCAGTCAGACAGACTCCTGCATGCGCCCGACCGGGATCCACCCGGCACACCCACCAGGGGCAAAGCTCTGCCCACCAGGGGGCGATGCTCTGCCCCTCTGGGGTGTTGCTCTGCTGCTACCAGAGCCACTCCAGCGCCTGGGGCAGAGGCCAAGGAGCCATCCCCAGCGCCCGGGCCATCTTTGCTCCAATGGAGCCTCAGCTGCGGGAGGGGAAGAGAGAGACAGAGAGGAAGGAGGGGGGGTGGAGAAGCAAATGGGCGCTTCTCCTATGTGCCCTGGCCGGGAATCGAACCCGGGTCCCCCACATGCCAGGCCTTCGCTCTACCGCTGAGCCAACCGGCCAGGGCCCAGCGTAAGACTTTAATAAAGGAATGGCCCACCATTTTTTGGCCCCACTGTTTCTTTACTGTCTGTCCGAATCTAATGAGAACCTGCGTGTGCATGGCCACGTCAGAGGTGACTACTAGCCATACAGCTTAGGAAACTTTCCTCTAAATGGCAGAAACAATGAAGAAGGAACAGATGTAAAGTGTTCTGTGCAAAGCAGAGTGCTTTAGTCTGTTCAGGCTGCTATTACAAAATACCACAGACTGGTGGCTGATAAAACAGAAATTTCTTTCTCATAGTTCTGGAGGCTGGCACATCACTGGTGCCAGCACGGTCCAGTGAGGGACTTCTTCTGGGTCACAGGCTTCTCATTGTGTCCTCACAAGGTGGGAGGGATAGGATATCCCTACAACCTCTTTATAGGGCACTAATCCTGCTCATGAGAGATTTACCCTCATGATTTAAATACCTCCCACAGGCCCCACCTATTAATATCAGCATCTTTGGGGTTTAAGATTTCAATATGTGAATTTGGGGGGAACTTAAATATTCAGACCACAACAGAGAGGATATTAGGTTTATTTTTATATGGCAAGAGGACCTCAAGGGATATTATAGATGGAAGTTATAATCCAATATAAGGGTGGACTTTTTTTGGCTTTATTTTAATCTTTATTTACAACATTGTAATAACAGTAACAAAATTTATTTATGGGGAAAAAATTAGCCACAATTAGATTACGTGTAATGCCTTAGCTATTAAATTATCTTGTTTTCTTCTGGCATTTATCAATTTGCACAGATCCTTTTATAGTTGCAGTTGTTGTATAGTGCACAAATGTTTGTAGCCATGTGCACCTGTGTACTTAAAAAGTTGTGGGAAAATTATAAGCATTTATGCAAGTGATAAAAAGCAGGCTGTAAAATGCCATGCAGTTTGATACTAATTATGTGACGTATATATTCATATCAAAAAGACTTGGGGCATAAACATTAAAATGTTTTCTCTGGTGGTAAGATTCTTTTATTTATTTATTTATTCATATTTCTAGCTTTAAGGTATATTCAATGAATTAAAGTTGTATTTATGGTGTACAACATGATATTTTGATGAATGGTAGGATTCTATTGTGAACTTGAATTTCTTTATCATCATCATCATCATCATCATCATTATTTTGTATTTTCCTGAATTAACTATTATGCTCATTACCATTCTAACCAAAAAAATAAAACAATACAAAGATAAAAGCATCAGTATATATCATTTAAGGGAAAAGCAGGGCCCTTAGTTGTCAGACAGACTGACCCCTGGTGAGGCTGAGAAGCCTAAACCTTCTGACCAGAACTGCCCACTTGGGATGTTTTTCTATACATATCACTGTAATGAGGGCACCTCCACAAACATCTGCCAAGTCCTGGGCTTGTACAAAAATAATTTCACTTCCTTCTTTTTTAATCAAGAAAGTAGTGACTACCCTGGAAATATGTGTCATTTCAGTGCCCTGGTTGGCTCTGGACCCTGAATTGTTGCAGCCTGTTTGCCTGGTAATCTCCTTGTCTGTGTGAGTTGTTAGGGTAACCGAAGGCAGCTGATTACTTAATTGTTGAAGGCCGGAAACCAGCCTCTTTCATTAGTAGTTCCCATCAGGATCTTGAGAACTGCGAGGATTTGTCCTAGTAAGGTTTCCCATCCTTTCTAATTAAAAAGATATATAATATTTTTTTTCTGGTATATTCACTTAGATTTTTAGCTTGGTGAGTTGTATACAGAACCAGCTGCACATTAAAAACAAACAGAAATTTTTCTATTGCTGAAAATAGATAATGATTTAAAGCAGGTAAGTGAAACTATTTGGTGTTATTGTGATCCAATTCAGGTTTTTCTTTGCTTCAAAATAGCACAAAAGTGTTCCATGTTTCTCATTTTAACACTGATTGAAGATACTTAAGTGAAGTTGTGAGTACCCAGTATCCATATCAAGCAGAGATGACCTCTTAACGGGTCTGTTTTCTTAGAGCTGTCTTTTTCAACTGCCATAGGTCCACCAGAAATTGCGTGTGGCTCCAATGATGATAGATTCTATAATTTTCTTAAAACATTCATGGACTGGCAGCATCTGCAGACTGGTGGTTAAAAAACACTGGTCTAGAGTATTGGTTGTTACTGTCAAGTACAGTTAAATCTAATGGCCAGATTCAGTTTTATATATGGGTAATAGGGTTTTGAGGAGATGAATTTGCCTTTAGAAAATAAGATTTTCCTTCTTTTCCCATCCAACCATCCCCATGTTTGGTTTTCTTAAACACAGAGGCTATGTGAACCTAATGCCAAAGCAACCAGTTGAAAAGGGAAACATCCACATAATTACTGGTTGTTTTGTCTCTATAGCATGAAACCAGAAGTTGGCATGATTTTTATTTTTTACCTAGTTGACAGTTTTGTTTTGTTTCATTAGCTTCTTTGGACTGAAATGATTTGTTGATTCAGTATTGTATAAATCAACCCCAATTCCACAATACCTCTGTGACTGTTAGGAAGAAAAAAAAGAAGAGTGAAAAGAATCGTTAAACTGAAAGAAGACTTTGTGATTGTGTTCTAAGCTATGTCATCAATGAGATACAGGGACCTTGGGTGTGTCATTAGCCTCCTGGGGCCTCCATTTCCTTAAATGGCTCATAATGAAGTTGGGCAAAGCAAGTCCTCAGGTGCCTAAAAATTTCACCTCTTAATCCAGAAGTCCCCAAACTTTTTACACAGGGGGCCAGTTCACTGTCCCTCAGATCGTTGGAGGGCCAGCCTATAAAAAAAACTATGAACAAATCCCTATGCACACTGCACATCTTATTTTAAAGTAAAAAATCAAAATGGGAACAAATACAATATTTAAAGTAAAGAACAAGTAAATTTAAATCAACAAACTGACCAGTATTTCAATGGGGACTATGGGCCTGCTTTTGGCTAATGAGATGGTCAATGTCCGGTTCCATATTTGTCACTGCTAGCCATAACAAGTGATATGAGACGCACTTCTGGAGCTGTGACACGTACGTCCAGTGTCACCGGTAGTAGTACTATATGTGAGCAACACGGCGCTTTACGACACCGCCACATACAGTATTCCAGGAGTATCCACATCCTGTGCTCCTCTCACTGACCACCAATGAAAGAGGTGCCCCTTCTGGAAGTGCAGCGGGGCCGGATAAATGGCCTCAGGGGGCCGCATGTGGCCTGCAGGCTGTAGTTTGGGGACCCCTGTCTTAATCCTTTGATTTGGGCAATGCAGAATAGGGCTCCAGTGTGATCCTGGAGATCAGAGATCACTGATGACCACCAGTTTTGTTGGTTCAGGAAAAGAATCAGTTTCCTAGTTGATATTTGGAACCAGATCACAGTTTCTGGCTGGATTTTAAAATTGAAAAACATTTTTCCTCCCAATTTCTTGTTATAAACTGATAGCTTGAAGGAAATTTAGCAAATACAAATTAGCAGAAAGAAAATGTAAATGACTTATAATCCTATATCAAGACAAAACTAATGTCAAAATGATTAACATGTTTTCAGATTCATAAAGATTATCTAAACACTGTGAGCTCTGTATATATTATTTTTGAAAAACATAAATCTGTCTCAACACATTAACATTATGGTACAATCTGAGTCGGTTTGTGCATGCATGCTTTTTTTCTGGGAGAAACACTAGGTGAATGCAAAAAACTGTACGCAGCTGAATCGAGCCTCACAGAACACATGTAATACGTGCTTACACGCACACATACCCTCAGGAGGACAGTGGGCCACAGTCACTGACATCTGGTGTTAAACTTTTTGCTTTGTTTCTGACAGCCCTCCTTCCACCCCTTTGCCATCACCGGTGACCTGCAACCCTCCCACCCGGCACCCTAGCCCAGCCAGTGCCCTCCCTAGCTTTAACTTTTCCCTCTTTCCTCTCAGCCTATTCTTTTTCTCCGCATTGCTTCTGACTCTCCCATAGAGGGAGTGAGCGTGGGACTCCGCAGGACGGCCGGGCCACTGGCAGACACCCATCTCTGCAACCGTGCGTCCCCTTCAAGGAAAAGAGTCATATTTGTAAAATGCATATTTAACATGTATAAAACTGTGCTGTTGCTTTTTGTTAAGTTCCCTTCTTTTTTTATTTTACTGTGTCACTGACAAAAAGTTTTTGAGTGCTGAGTCTCAAACCCATTTCCCCATATGTCTTGTAGATTTTATTGCCTCATTTTGCATACTGCTATTAGGAAATACTACTTAGCAATTAAATAATGACTAATAAATAAATAATAATTGGAGAATAAAAATGAGTGAACCAATAATTGATTTAAATATTTATCTAATTGTTTAATTAAATAATAAATTACACTGGGGAACAAAATTTTTGTTGCACCCACAAAAACACTTGTTCTTACCTAATTCGAGTGTGCTGATCTCAAATATGTATATGACAGTTTTTCTCTGTAAGCTACAGGGTTTTTGCAATTCAAGATTTTAGGTTTTCATCTTATTGTAAAATTTTCAACATTTAGTTTAACATAATGAAATAGAATGTCTTCTTGGGCATCATCTTTGTGAAAATATTATAATTTATATAATGCAGTAAATACACTAATACACTAAAAGATATGATTGCATCAGAATTTGTCTACAATTTCAAAATAAAACATATTAAAACACTTATTTTAATCATAAAAATTGCACAAAACTTAATTTAAATTCTATTCAGGCAAACATTTGCGTTTGTAGCTCTTGCGTTTGTGTACTTGTTGAGAACAGTCTCATTTGATGCTCCAGCAGTAGTCTGCTCATCACTAACAGCTCCAAGATTTTCAGGAAACTTATCAAGGGGACTGTTCAGGAAGTGAATCTTAACACTCATGATACATCCAATGTCGTGGAAAGCCAACAGCATCTTTTGAACCAGAAGTTCATAGTTTTCTGCTTTTTTGTTGCCAAGGAAGTTCTTTGTAACTGCCACAGAAGTCTGCCATGCTGCTTTCTCCTCCTTATTTATCTTCCTAGCAAATTCTTCATCATGTATGAGGGTTCGAATTTGAGGTCCATCAAATATACTTGCTTTTATCTTCACAAAAGACAAGACAAGAAAAGCAGAAATAATATGTTGGAAGCATTAACTTTCTCTATTCAAAGCCTGAACAAACTGCTTCATTAAGCCAAGTTTGATGTGAAGTGGGGGAAAAATGATCCTGTCTCGATTAACTATAGGTTCATTCACAATATTTTGCATCCCTACTTCCAGAGCTTCGTGTTTCAGCCACTCCTTCTGTCTCCCGAGCTCAGCTGTCCCACAAACACAGAAAGCAAGGATACTTTGTGAAACCTCTCTGTTGTCCTAGCGGGAAATTTACCATTTTAAGATCCACACAAATGATCCAGTTATGCTCCTCATACTTCAGAAAGTCGAGGACAATTTTTATGTCATAATCTTCTTGCAGATGAATTGAATAACCAATTGGAACTACTGCATAAACATTACCATTGTATAGGAGAACACACTTCAGACTCCATTTAGAGCTGTCAAGAAATAGCCACCATTCTGTTGGACTGTAAGTGGTAACACCTAGCTGGCTGAGAAGACTACTGATACTATGACAGTAAACAAAGTGTTTGTCTTCGGAAAAAAAGTCCACAAAAATTTGTTCACGCTTTCTGAAATGGGATACTTTAGCTGACTGGTGAAGTATATTCTTTTCTTGAAGCCTGGAGGCTAATAACTCAGCTGCTTTCTTTGATAGGCCCAAATCTCTTATTAAGTCATTCAATTTGGGTTGGCTAAACTGCTGAGGGGTTAATGACTTCTTGGCATCAGAAGAAGACCCTTCAGATTCTATACAATCATTTCCTCATGCATCTTATCAAAATACACTTGATCACCATGTTCACTTTCTTCGTCCTTAGAAGGAATAAAACCATTGAAAACTGGAACTGGGAGTGTCTCAGAGTGTGGGATAGGTCATATTGCTGGAGGAATATTAGGATATGGGATCATATGCCGTTTTTTCTTGCCGATGCCCTTTGTATGGATCAGACAGAAATAACAGTCACTGCTGTGGTCCTTAGGTTCATGCCAAACCATGGGAATACCAAAAGACATTCCTTTGTGTTTTCCTTTTGTCCATCATGAAGCATTTCCTCACAATTATGACACACAATATGAGGAGCCCAATTCTTGTCTTGATTGCCAAGGGGAACTTGAAAATAGGCAATATATGCACATATCACAAAAGATGAAATATTGTGCCTTTGACATTGAAGTGTGTAACAGCCACATATATAACAGAAGGTGTCCAGACCATTCTTACATTTATGCCTACTTGAAGAAGCCGTGATTCAATCTTAAAACAAAATAAGAGGGTATTTTTATCAGATAATAATTTTTTACATTTAAAAACAACTACAACTATGTAAAAGTGATGTTTGTAAAACACTAATTGCCTTGTGGTTATGTTCAATCCAAGAGTCGTTTCCCTTTAACTCCAATTTAAAAACCAATGCATGCCATTAACTATAACAAAAAGAAATAAAAATTGCATAAAAACTAGAGCATGCACTTAAAAACGGATTTTAGATTTGGAATCAGTAATGTAGATATATATAGAAAAAGTTCTAAAACCTCATGCAACAGAAAATGAAAAAAAATTGTTCCCCAGTGTTATTAATTTAATTCTATTTCAACCCTGAGTACACCCTATTAATATGATGAAATGAAAAGTACTCAGAAAGCACTTCTAATTAATCCTGAAGTAACGATGAACATCTGCAGGAAAAACCCTTGAGCAATTGTTTGAGTTTCTAGTTCAGTTCCTCAGTTCAAATTTCTAATATAGCAAATATTAATAGATACAACCTATGTAAACAAAAGCTCTGTGGAGCACTTGATAATTTTTAACAGTGTAAAGAGGTCCTGAGAGCACTTCCAAATCTACTTTTCTATAACTGCAATCCTGTAGTAAAAGTACAGAATTTCTTTAGTGTGGATTCTTAGAAATGTAACTTCTGAATCTAAGAATATGAATATTTTTAAGGGTTTATCTATATAGTGCCAGATTGCCCTTCAGAAGTATACTATCAGTTTAGAGTCTTATCATTAGCATATTTTATTTAATTTTAGCTAAATATTGCTAATATTTTGGGTCATTAAATACCACCTAGAGTGCAAAAATGGGAATCGTGTGTGAGCTATCTCAAGTCTTTAGAAATACTTGGCGTGTCTTTATTTTGAAGTTTAAGATGACTTTATACTTATTGCTATATTAGTTCATTTCTAGCCGAACATGAAACTTCTTTTCTGGCCCTCTCCAGGAGGACAACACTGCACAGGGAATAACACAAATAGTTTTGGATCTAATATATATATAGTCCAGGACTTGGTAAAAAAAACAAAAGAACATACTTCTAGATCAGGGGTCCCCAAACTACGGCCCGCGGGCCACATGCAGCCCCTTGAGGCCATTTATCTGGCCCCCGCTGCACTTCCGGAAGGGGCACCTCTTTCATTGGTGGTCAATGAAAGGAGCACATTGACCATCTCATTAGCCAATAGCAGGCCCATAGTTCCCATTGAAATACTGGTCAGTTTCTTGATTTAAATTTACTTGTTTTTTATTTTAAATATTGTATTTGTTCCCGTTTTGTTTTTTACTTTAAAATAAGATATGTGCAGTGTGCATAGGGATTTATTTATAGTTTTTTTTATAGTCCGGCCCTCCAACGGTCTGAGGGACAGTGAACTGGCCCCCTGTGTAAAAAGTTTGGGGACCCCTGCTCTAGATATTGTTGTGACCCAAAGTTTTCTTTTCATAAAATCACAACCTGGAAAAAATACTACCATGAAAATTCTGCTTATGAAACATACAAAAATGCTCTCCTGGAGTTATTGTCCCACTGGCTTCCCTTTCCCTAACTCTTCTCTGGCCCTCCTAAGGAGACCACTTGAGTCCACATTCCCCCAGGGGCTTACTTATCAAATGAGCCCTGGTCTCCCCAAGTACTGTGAGGAGTTTGACAAAGTTGAACAGGAGCTACAGAAACAAAGCCGGTCTTCTTTCCCTCTTGTTTTTCCTTTCTTTACTTTAATTAACCCAGATTTGCGTTCCAATTTTCTTCTGATTTCTCTCAGATGCTTTCTGGTTGCTCTTATTGTATGCTGTGACATATGAAATAATCTTTTGTAATTTTATGGAACAGAACATATTTCCTAAATCACATGCATTTGAGGACCTCTAGAAATCCTACAGGTCCAACTTCACTGACCCTCTTGGTGTTCCTGGGCCTCATTACCATTCAGGTATCTGACATCAAGCCATCTTTTTCACTGTTTGGGAAAAAGACCGAAAACAAACAGTTTCACTACAAATTGATGCATCCTGTAATGGAATACTATGCAGTTATAAATAAGAATAAAGAGGCCTTCTTGGTACCAATATGGAAAGCATTCTAAGATACATTTGTTGAGTGAAAAAAAGTCAAGGTTCAAAGTAGTAAACCTCAGATATAATCTTTTGTGTAAAATGTGAGAAAGTATGAATGGATATTTGCATTTGCTTGTTTTTGCATAAATTCTAAATGCAGTGTCAATGTTTGTGCAGAAGGCAGGGAACTGGGCAGATGGAAAACAAGGGTAGAAGCTAGACTTGTCCCCTTGTGTCTTGTTTATTTTGAAGATGTGAATGTATTACCTTTTTAAAATTTATAATAATGATAACAAGAAAGAATTACACTTGTGTTCAGGAAACAGAACTATGACATATAAATAGCGTGTGAGAGAGCCCAGTCCCGGAGAGGAAAGAGGCACTTTCCCACAGGTTTATATTTTTTTCATAATTCTGGGATTCTTTCCACCATTAATGTGTGTGACAGGCTTGACCTTGGGTCTTGGCAGCTCTTCCTAGTTGGAGGGCATCCCTGGGGAGGAGGAAGTGAGTCTTTTCCTTACTCCAGGCAGAGACAGGACCCTCTTCTGCCCTCCTGGCATTCTGCAGCTGTCTGGGTCATGCTGGAACTGGCACAGGCTACTTTGGCAGGCAAGGGGAGGAGGCAGCCACTTATGCTGGCACTGACCCCAAGGTGAGCTGTTTCTGACTGCAGGAATCATGGAGACAGCTTTGAAGAGCTGGCAAAACCAACTCCTTTCTTTCTTTGCAAGGTGATGAAGATGCTAATACTGGGGCAGTTGAAAGCAAACTCCAGAGGTTTTTATTCAGAGACTATGTATGCTCAGACGACATGCTATTAATGATCCCAAGCCCGAGTTTGTTCATATTCCAAATACCTTAGAAGAGTTCAGCAGCACATGTAAAATTCAAACTAATTTATTCTGTTAATATTTTGGTTTTCTGCCACTAGAGACTCGGGGCATATGGCATTCTCCTAAGAGATGAAGAAAGAAACTGTTATGGGTGATAATAAGAAACGAACATTCATTGATATGTTTAACATCTTGGCTTGAAGATGAAATTCTAAGCTGTGAATCCCAGTGGCTTTCCAGCTGTGTACAGGTTAAAGTACATTTCCCCATGACTGCTGTATTTATTCCAATGATGTGATGACTCTGGGGGCTACTCTGAGCCTTGGCTTTGTGATGGTGATAAGAATCACCTGGATGCTTGCTAAAAAATACAGATTCCTGGTCTCCACCTCAGTCCTGGAAATCAGCTTTATAACAATTGCCTCAGATAATTGTTATCTGTCAAGTTTGGGAAACACTGCATTTTAGAATCTCAAGAGGAAAAGGATGTCTTACTGAATCACATTGTCCTTCGGCTGACTCTTACGCCTAGAGTGACAAATGTCTGTCTCCAGAGTGAGAGGAGCAAATGTGCTCCATACTTGGGATATCCTCGTGCATCAAAGCTGTGAGAGGACCTTCCTGGTCATCATTGGGTATTACTAGTGACTCACCACATTTGAGTTTTCTTTTTTCTTAGGACAAGTTAAATACCTGCTGTTCCTTCACAGAGGTCCCTATTTTAAAGGCAGAGCTTGGAAATTGGTGAAGCCATATGTGTTTGTAATGGGTAGAAGCATCTTCTAATGGCTATGTGATTCAATTACCCTTCACATTTCACAAATCACCACACCTTATTTCCTTTACCAGACACATACAGGCCTCTAAGGGGGACAGGCTAGTCACAAGTAGAGTGAGTTTATGTGGTTTACAACAAAATGTTCCTTCTGTAAAAAATATTTTCACCCACTTTAAGGTACAAATTCCCAATTGAAAGGTTCTATTTAATGAAGTTTGGAAGTTCAAATTGCCCTCTTCTGTTCTAAGGTAGAAGAGGTTGTAAGTTAAATGAATCCTCCTATGGACTTCTCCTAGCAGTAACTTTAAAAATCGTACCCACAGTGAGTGAACTTTTGGCAGTTAACAAATACGTTTATTTTGACTCGACTTAACTGATGAGGAGAACAGACAAGTTAATTAAAAAACAATTTCTTTAAAAAGGTCTCATTTCTTTTCAATAAAAATAAAAATAATTAGCCAAACAGGTTGTTCGACAAATTTTTGTTTTTGATCTGTCAGCATTGCATCAAATCAATCAAAATGGCTGAAACCTTTACAAGACAAAAAGTAGTTCATTTTAGCCTGACCAGGCAGTGGTGCAGCATTGGCTTGGGACACAGAGGACCCAAGTTCAAAACCCTGAGCTCGCTGGCTTAAGAATGGGCTCATCAGCTTGAGCATGGGGTTGCTGGCTTGAGTGTGGGCTTATACACATGACCCCAAGGTCACTGGCTTAGCAAGGGGTCACTGGCTGGGCCAGAATCCCCACCCCCACCCCATCAAGCCACATATAAGGAAAGCATTCAGTGAATAAATAAGGTGCTACAATGGAGAATTGATGTTTCACATGTCTCTCCCTTTCTGTCTGTCTCTCTCTCTTGCTAAAAAAAGAAAAAAAATGAAGTCGTTTGTTTTAAACTCAATACATTTTCAGCAAATTTTACTGCATTGACAGAACTCTCTTGACCTGTTTCAGTCAAGGGCACTGTGATTGTTCCACTCAGAGTTTGTTCTTTATACTTTCTCATTTTTCACTCAATTACCCTTAAAATTTCACACCGTATTTTCTCATTTCTTTTCAATAAAAACAAAACTTCCTTCTTTCAGCCTTAAAAAGAAGAAAGGAGGAGATAAGGGAAGGGAAGGAAGGAGAAAAAAAGAATTCATCTCAAAATACAAGAATGATGCTGGTTTTATTGGATTCGAGGCTTATTGCTCTCTTTAAGAGAAAGAATGCACAAATATCTCACTTCTTTAAATTTTATACAATCATATGACCACATGAAGCCATTGTAGGGCCCTCCCAGCATCTTGGAAGGAGACCCTGCCTATGAAGGACTCTTTATTTATTTATTTATTTATTTATTTATTTATTTATTTATTACAGAGACAGTGAGTCAGAGAGAGGGATAGACAGGGACAGACAGACAGGAATGGAGAGAGATGAGAAGCATCAATCATTAGTTTTTCATTGCGCATTGCAACACCTCAGTTGTTCATTGATTGCTTTCTCGTATGTGCCTTGACCACGAGCCTTCAGCAGACCGAATAACCCCTTGCTGGAGCCAGTGACCTTGGGTTCAAGCTGGTGGGCTTTTGCTCAAACCAGATGAGCCCGTGCTCAAGCTGGGGACCTCAGGGTCTCGAACCTGGGTCTTCTGCATCCCAGTCCGATGTTCTATCCACTGTGCCACCGCCAGGGCAGGCTGAAGGCCTCTTAAACTGAAACTTTATCAGCTTTATTTAAAATAGCTTCTACCTGCGTTCAACTTCTTGTCTTCTGAAGTAAAACACTATCAATTAATTTTCTTTTCTACCGTCAAAAATTACACATTGCTGAATGAGTGAATCAGTAAAGGTATTCCATGCCCAAGTAAAAGGTATTTTGAGAGATGCACAAACAAACTCTGTGATGAGTCTTCTAAGATACTAATGGGCTCCAGGACCAGCCAGCTTCTACTTTTCCTCCTATCTTCTCAGGACCTTGTATTTGTGTGCATTTCTGTGACATTCTTATTTCTTTTTGATGGGACAGAAAGAGCCCAGGGCAGGAGACCTGGGTTCCAGTTCAAACTTTACAACTACAGAGAGGGTTAGAGCTGAGCTGCATAATTCTTTCAGGCCGAAGCTGGGAGAGATCGTGCTGCTGATGCTGGTCGTCACATTAGTTCCCTGGACGGCAATGAGTGCCAGCCCAGTGCTCTTTCCACGTTGTTATTCCTCTTGGATCTCCCTCTAATCCTGCATTTTTGGAAAAAGGACTTCTGATCCTTCTGATGCTTGGTTTTCTCCTCAGTACAAGAAAGGGCTGGAACCAGATAATCTATCAATTCCTCTGAGTTTAATATTTTCTGATTGTTTGGTTGTGTGGTTTTTTGTTGTTGTTGTTGTTTTTGGTCATACTTAGGGACTGTCTAGCTCTAGTGCCTGGCACAGGTTTTGTTGAATGCTTTGACTGGAAAGGAGATTTTTTATTTTTTTGACAGAGACAGAGAGAGAGTCAGAGAGAGGGACAGATAGAGACAGACAGGAATGGAGAGAGATGAGAAGCATCAATCCTTTGTTGTGACTCCTTAGTTGTTCATTGATTGCTTTCTCATATGTGCCTTGACTGGGGGGCTACAGCAGAGCAAGTGACCCCATGTTCAAGCCAGTGACCTTGGGCTCAAGCCAACAACCTTGAGCTTCAAACTAGAGTCCCTGGGCTCAAGCCAGCGACCTTTGGCTTCAAGCCAGCAACCATGGAGTCACTTCTATGATCTCATGCTCAAGGCGGCGACCCTGCACTCAAGCTGGTGACCCTGCGCTCAAGCTGGCAACCTTGGGGTTTTGAAACTGGGTCCTTCGCATTCCAGTCCAATGCTTTATCCACTGCACCACCGGTCAGGCTGGAATGGAGATTTTACAATGTAGGACTTCAAGGCTGGACAGTGAACAATGGCTTTCACCTTGGCCCACTGCTGACCCCATGGATGTTGCTAATTAGATTGTTGTTAAGGAAGTACAGGGCTAGAAGGTCCCTCAATGGGCACCCATGGCTCTATTTCCTTACAGAAATGAAGAAGTAGTCCCAGAGACCCCGCCTGAGGCTGCTTCACAAACATTAATGACAAGAAATTAAAACTTGGGACCCCTGATCCTCAGGCTGATGTTTTTCCTACTACATTATTCTTAGCCTTTGGATTGTTTTAAGCCGGTACTACTGATCCATAAGTGCCTAAATTTAGCTATAATACAACTGCTTCTGAGAGACCCAGCTGCATTACCCATGGAATAGACCATTCAGTAAGGCTTCTGAATGGGATCCACATAGAGGTTACTGTTGTTTATCTAAAATGAAGTCACTATGGTTTATATATTTAAATTACAATATGACTTAGTTTAGTAACACAATTTATTATACTTTCCTCAGATCTGTAATTCTTTCTGTCTGCTGTCATAAACATAAATGACATCAATTATTTAATTTTGCTTCTAGAATGTTCTCCTACCACTGGGAGATTATGAGTACTTTAGGTAACCTCTCTGTGAGTCCTTCTATAAAATTATCTTCTTACCCATCTTTCTTAACAACCAGATCTTTCCTTTGAAACCATCCTTGATAAAGTACATGTCCTCAGGCTTTTCTGCCAGGTCCAGCCTTGGGCAGTGCTTTTGGTCAGCCCACTACTATCACAGATGACCTCAGCTAAACTTCTAGGCACCCTTTGAAGTGGCTAGGTAATTTCTCCATTTGTTGAGATGAGGAATTATGATGTTCCCACAGTTTTACAGCTTATTGGCAGCAAGAATCAGATTCCAACCCGGATTTTCTGAATCAATTTCTAACATTCTTTCTGAACCTTCCAGCCACCTGTAGGACAAAATGTGAGGAATGCCATTAAGGCCTTGCGTCAACACATGTGAGAAGTTAAAGAAAGAAGGCACGCCATCTGTTAGTGGAGGGTGGGACAAGTTTAATGTAGAGACACTGTCTGAGGCTGGGCTGAGAAGGCAGCGTAGGATGTTATGGGCAAAGGTTAGCAGTGTATGAGGAGGGGCTGTGAGCTAGTGGGACCTTCCTTGCCATCAGCCACACAGCACTGTCTCAGTTTGGTAACTGCTGAGTTGTGCGTGATGATCCACTCATTCATCACTGTGAAGATGAATGGCCTTTGCCTTTGGCTCCTCTTACTCTTTCTTTATCTGTGAATAATTTATGCCTCTGTTCCCCTATGTATGCATTTCTCCTTTTTACTCTTTTGTAGAAATAGTCTTTGTAAAGCACATATCATAAAAGATAACATGAATTAGTTATGTAACTTGAAAGGTAAAATTCTACCATTTAGCAGCTAGTCTCAGTCTACATCAGGGGTAGTCAACCTTTTTATACCTACTGCCCACTTAATAGTAAAATTTTCTAACTGCCCACCGGTTCCACAGTAATGGTATTTTATAAAGTAGGGAAGTAACTTTACTTTATAAAATTTATAAAGCAGAGTTATAGCAAGTTAAAGCATATAATAATAATTACTTACCAAGTACTTTATGTCGGATTTTCGCTAAGTTTGGCAAAATAAATCTTTATAAAACAACTTACTATAGTTAAATCAATCTTTTTATTTATACTTTGGTTGCTCTGCTACCACCCACCACCCACCATGAAAGCTGGAACGCCCACTAGTGGGCGGTAGGGACCAGGTTGACTACCACTGGTCTACATGTTAAGAACTCACTTAATGGGCAAGAACATTTTCTCCTCATTATCACCTCCTTAAGTTGAATAGAACTAGGAGGCTTTGAGTTGGCCTTGGGGGGTTTTCCAAGGTGATAATGAGATAGTATTTTGTCTGACTTGTACCTATATTTTTAGTTCTTGGGAGATTACCTTTATTATCTCTACTAAATTTTAAGTTGTTTGAGCAGGGACTTTGTCATTTCAGTGTTGAATTCTTCCCTGTGTCAAGCTTATGCCTGGCTTATAGTAGGTACTCAGAAAGTCAGAGATTCCAAGTGGGGTTTCCAAAATTTTTCTTATGAGAGAATCAGAGGTAGGTTAAGAAAATAAGGATAATTTTACCTTGTGGATATCTGTAGCTCCTAGTTCAATAAAAGTAATTTTTATATATTTAAAATGGAAACCAGTCTTTCTAGAGCCAGAAATATTTCTGTGCTTTTTGCCTAGACACTCTTTTGGGGATCTCAGTGTTAATCAGAAGGTGAATATAGGATCTGAGCAATAAATGGTTGAGAATCATGACGAGTATTTCATCCAGGTTTTGGTAAAGCCTTAACAAGCACACTGCTTTAGGGATGACTTACCACCACTCAGCACATCTACCTACCTCCCCCTGCCCTGAAGTCAGCCTTTTTCTCTAAACCCACCAGACCTCCCTGGCAGGTTGGTGTTAACAAAGTCAGATATAACTCATTTGTTTACTAAATCTGAGATACAACTATTGATTTCTTAAATTGTTTACTCTGAGGTTAGTCTTATTTTTATTTGGACTGCTGGACAGTGTCTAATTATGTGAGTATGGATAAATTTAAGAAGAGAAGATAGCTGTCATTTACATCATATCTCATTTAATCCCCCTGACTGTCCTTTGAGGTAGACTCAGCTGGGATTTGAACTCTGCTGATTCCAAAGCCCTTGTTCTTTACCTTATATTAATCTGCCTCCCCATGAACACTCAAGGCCCTCCCATAATTTTACTCCCAGGCACCGAAACAGTTTCACCTCTCTCCGCTCATGCCTTGCTCTCTAGGATTGCCAAACTGCTCTAAATCCTTCGTGTGTGCTGTGTTATATCTGCTCCACATGCAGAATGATCTGGTTGTACTATACTTGTGTATGGCCAGTAGTCATGACCACCATCACAGCCACCTGGCCCGTGCAGGTTCACATTTGATTTGGACAGACAGTAATGAAACAATGGAGCCAAGAACTAGTGGGTCATTAGCTTTAATCCTAGCTCACACCCCGTGGGCAAGAAATACACACAGTGGGAAAACACTCCCCTTTCCATTTAGGGCTCCCAAAGCCACTGTCTCATCCAAGTATTCCTAGAATCAAAAGCTCCACCAGCCTTATTCACCTCTGTTCCCATCTCCTTCTCTCTGCACAAACTCTGCATAAACTGGCTTCTCCTTCAGCACTCCGCCATTTTGGCTGCCTCTCCTCTGCAGTGCTGATGGCAGGATCTGAGAGAGAGCGAGAGCCCCTGGTCTGCTTCATTTTATAGTGTAGAAAATTAAAGCTTTTAAGCCAATATATAAATAAGGAAGTCTCTAATACAAAGCCACTTATCTAAGGCATAAATGGGATTCCTCATAAGAGTTCACCAACCCACATCATGCAATAGTCAAGGGTGTGGGAAAAAGCTTAGTTTTAAGAAGATCTTAGTATTAGAAGAATGTTGAAAAGATCTTAGTATTAGAAGGGTGGGAATGGCTTAGTCTTAAAACCAAGCCTTAGGCTATAAGAACCTTGCCAGCCTACAGCCTGTCTCCCACACCCAATACGAACTATAAGTGAGCAAACATATATATTCTATTTACAAACTTATTTGAGTAACAACCTGTTTGGCTAAGATTTGAATACTCAGACCAGGAAAATAACAATATTAAAATGGTAGTAGGTAGAAGGAAGTATACATTTATTTATGCAATGCATACTATATCATAGATCATTAAGATAGGTTGCTTTATTTAATCTTCATAATTATCTCACGCAGTATCAGTGAAAAGACATATTTGTAAGTGTCAAGAATTTAGACTCTGGAGATAGTTTTCCCGATGTGAATCCCAGCTTACCCTATCTCTGCCTTAGTTTGCGTCTCTGTAAAATAGAAATAATAATAATTGATCTTGTCTCAGTAGTTATAATGAAGATCAAATCAACAGTGTCTGGCACATGGGAAACTAGTTCTATGAAAGCGTTAACTATTATTAGTGCCCCAATTTAGAGGTGAGGAATTTGGGTTTGAAGAGGTCATATTCACTTGTTCAAGGTCACACAATTAACAAATGGCTGCACTGATTTTTAAATCTACATCTGCCTACTTCCCAGTAGAGCATGTTATTCCCAGTATACATTAGGATACTGACAGCTCATTAGAATAAAGACAGTGAGTTTTCAGAATGAGGGACTATACCTTAGGTACAGACTTATAGAAACAAGGAGAAATATTAGGGAATTAAAGAGAAAGGGTTTTAAGGTAATTCACAAAAAATTGTCCTCAGTTTACCTACTTTTCATAGTCTAGCATCATCTCTTAGAGTCATGGAAATACAGCTTGGTCACCTGGGAGCAATTACTGGTTGTAAACAAGCTAATTCTACATAAGAAGTTAATGTTATCAATGTAGTGTGCCAATTTTACCATGATTAAAAAAGTTCACTTGGCTTGAAAGAAGTTTAGTGCAAGCCCCTGATGGAATGAAATGCTCTACAGTGAGAAATGCATGTGCAGTACACACAAAGAGAAAGGAGTTTTGGTGGGAGGTACATTGAATGAATCAATCTAGAGCCAAGAGAGTTTAGCTTGGGACTGGGCTTGGCTGCTTAGAATGCTTGCATTGCAAGAGGACCAAGACATTAAGAGAATGGGGAGGCTGTAAGAGGGAAGATAGCAGTTATGGTAAAGGTAAGAGCTTTCATGGCTGGAGGTTGTGTCAATGACAATGTCCTTTCTGATCAGGAATATGGCAACATGTAGCAAATCCCTTAAAAATGTGCATATCTTTCTTTACTTTTAACACTCTCTCCTAAGACATAATGAATTATGGTATTCATTATGAAAAATTTGTATTCATCAGTGTTATCATAAATATAAAAATTTGGGGCATGATCTGTTCCAAAATAGAATGGCATATGGTAATTAATGATAATTTTAGAAATGGTTTTTAAACTTGATGGGTACAAGAATTCTTTACAGCTTGTTTAAATCTGTGTATTTCTTGCTTAAAGTAATATCTGGCACATAATAAAAATTTAACTAATAAGAAATAAATATAATATTAAGTGGGTGGAAATCACCAAAGGAAAATAAATTGAATCTCTTGCTTTAAAAAGCATTTTGACCACAGAAAAGGGAGTGTGAAAAATACCTCCATAGTAAATGTGGTACCTGAATTGGATCCTGTAACAAAAAAAAGGACATACATTAATCAAGCCATGTGGACCTGGGAGACTCTTCAAAGTACATTGCTAAGTGAAAGACACCAATCTGAGAAAACTACTTGCTGTATGATTCTAACTATATGAGATTTTGAAAAGGACAAAACTAAAGAGATAGTTTAAAGATCAGTAGTTGTTGGGTTCTGGGGGAGAGTAGGAGACTAGTATGTGCCCCACAGGGCATCTTCAGGGCAGTGGAAATACTCTGCACGGTACTGCAGTAATGGGTAAATATCATTAGGCATCTACAGAGCATACAACACAAAGGGTGAACTTTTGTGCAAACTATGAACCTTAGTTAAGAGTAATATATCTACCCTGGCTAGACAGCTCAGTTGGTAAAAGTGTGGTCCTGAAGCACAGAAGTTGCTGGTTCAATCCCTGTTTAGGACATATAGGAACAGATAGATATTCCTGTCTCTCTTTCTTTCCCTTCCTCTCTCACTAAAATCAACAAATAAAAATTTTAAAAAAGAAAAAACACTTTTGAGAAAAGAGAATAATATAATAATATATCAATATTTTAACAACTGTACCACGCTGATGCGAGATGTTAATAACGGGGGAAACTACATATGTGCTAGGGGTGGAGGCTCAGGGATGGGAAGAGTACGTAGGACATACCTATACTGTCTGCTCAGTTTTTCTCTACATCTAAAGTTATACTGAAAATATCTACTAATTAGTTTTGAAAAAAAGTACACAAATGGAAAAGCCAGTAGAACCTGAATCAAATCCAAATTTTAGTTAACAGTAATGTACCAATGTAAATTTTTTAGTTTTGATGAATGTACCATGATTACACAAGATGTTAATATTATAGAAAAATAGGTGAAGAGTATAAGACAACTCTCTGCATTATCTTTGTCACCTTTTGATAACTCTAAAATTAACCTGAAATAAAAAGTTTATTTAAAACAGAAAGATTCACAGCAAATGAGAGTCAGGCCTCCTGGCTGACAGCCCCCAGGCACTGGCGCTGTCACCTAGCAGGGCACAGCCGGGGACACGGGCTGATGGGGTGGGCTGAAGGAGATGATCAAGGAGGATCAAATGCTCGCACTTCAATTCTGGGCTTTAGTGACAACCGTGGCTCCCAAGTTCTTAAGAGATAAAGGTAAATGTGGTTTAAAACACTAAAGTATAACTCAACAAAGAATTTATACAAATGTCGTCATCTATTTTTGGAAATAAATAAAGACGGCAAAGGAACAAAACTTGCAGTGGTCCCTTCTAAACTTAAGACTCATCTTTGTCCTCAGAATGCCTTCCTTTGCTCTGGCCTTCCACATCTGAGTGACTAACTTAAACTCTGCAGAGTCTTCCAGGAACAACGCAGAGTGAGCTCTGCCCGCAAGGACACCAGAGCTTTCCTTCCGTAGTCAGAGGCGGTGTTTACCCTGAGCTTGGTACACAGTCTCATCTTGAGTGACCCCAGTGTTTGTTTTAATCATATTCATTGTTGTTTAATACACTCTCCAAAGACACAAGAAGAGTTGCCAATACCACTTTATGCCATTCTACAAGATTTCAGACTTTCTTGTCTCTGCTTCATGATATTTTATCAATGGCTGCCACCTCTACAACTGGTGTCTTAAGGACTTCTTTTAAAAAAACACATCAACATGTCATTATCTTTCCTTTGAAAAGAATAAGAGCCGTGATGAGAAGGTCATAGAGGTAGGGAGGAGCAATTGATTGGCTTACGGCCATATAAAGTGTTGGGTTTCACACTGGGACTCATTAGATTTGGTCCACACCAAACAGCCTTGATATTGGCTTATGGAAGTTCAAAGAGGAGAATTTTTTTTTTTTTTTTGAAGTTACAGAAGTAGAAGAAGTGAGCTATAGAAGAAATGGGCTCAGGAAACAAGTTACAACAAAAGACGGGCCCTTGGAACTTGGGGTGGGGAGGGTGGGGGAGTGAGAGAGACAGAAAGATAGAGAGTGTGAGTGCACCCCGGGGAAAGAAGTGGCTGGGAAAGGGTGCAGGCATGTTCCAAGAACAGCCCAAGGAGACTTCTTCATGGGTCATCACTCTTAGCATCTGGCTCTTCCTTTTCTGCCTACATATACTGCTCACAAAAATTAGAGGCTATTTCAAAATTAATATGAAGCGATAAAAAGAAGAAGCATTTGTTTTTTTTTATTAAACAAGAACTTCAGAAAAGCAAATGACAAGTCAAAGAAAGTTGTTCAATTATGCAAATGTGATGCTGTTGGTCAAATACATTTTTAAATATGACGTATATGTTTGCTTGCTTTGGGTGTAGGAGATAGGCTATAAGCTGGCAAAGTTATTATAGCCTAAGGCTTAGTTTTAAAACTAAGCTTTTGCCCATACCCTTGACTGTTGCATGATAGGGGTGATGCACTCTCATGAGGAATCCCATTTATGCCTCAGATAAGTGACTTTGTATCAGAGACTTCCTTATTTGTATATTGGATTAAAGGTTTGGATTTCTACACTATAAAATGGGGCAGATTGTGGGTTTGCTCTCTCGGTTCCTGCTATCACCATTGCAGGGGCCTCCCTGATCCCTTGCCCTCCATGGGAAAAGCTGGTTTTCTGCTTTTCCCTTGGCTTCTCTTGTGGCTTGCCTGTCTTAGTGAGACACAAATAAACAGAATGGCCCACCATCCTCCGACTCAGCCATTCCTTTACCGTCTGCCCGAATCCAGTGGGAACCTGCATGTGAATGGCCACGATGGCGGCTCCTGGCCATACAGATGCAAAACCAACTTTTACTTCATTGGTGAAAATGCACTGTACAAAAGGCTGAAAGGACTGGATGGGGTATCTGCATTTTTCTTGATCCCCTAATCTGTTTCGCTGGAGTAGCAAGGGCAGGATATTTATTCACGGAGTTTGTTTTATTTGATTGGTCAGTGAGAGTATTGGAGAGCAAAGCACACTATTTCCCAGTCCTTGCCTGCTACCACATCTGGTAAAAAAGGCAAGAGATCCCTCTAGGGACTCTTTTATAAGGGCACTAATCCCATTCATGACCAAGATTTCTACCTCCTAATACTATCACTTTGGGCATTAAGATTTCAACACATGAATTTTGAGAGGACACATTCAGATCATAACTAGTCCTGTTCATATGCAATACTTGAGGAGGATCAGACAGAAAGAGGTTCAACTTTGGGCTCGGCTCCTTGCTAGCAGAAAAGTCATGAGTGAATCCTGACTTAAATCTGGAAGCCTTGGTGTCCTCATCAGTTAAATGGGGATACTTTTCCATTACAAAAATATTTAAATGAGAAAAGATAGTTGAAAGAACTAGCTTAGTGTTAGGCATGTAGTAGATATTTTGCTATCCATGCATCCATCCATATATCTATTTATTTATCCATCCACTTATCTATTCATCCATCCATTTGTCTAACCAGTGAGCTACCCAGCCATCTATTGAGATAGCCAAAAACCATTTACTGTTTGCCTATTTATGCAAGGCAGTAAGCTAGGACCTGTTTGGGATACAGATTTGAAGAAAATGTGTTCTCAAATAGCTTATAATATAATAAAAGAGAGCACCCCTCCCTCCACAAGGGTCCTGAACAACAGAATTTATTAAATAGAGTATCACATTGGGAACTGGTTATTATTTGCTGGGAATAAGGAGGAAGAAAGAGGGAAGTCAACTGTAAAACCTAAGAATGAGAAGGTGAAGTTTGTAACTTGGGCTAGTCTGAGTTACAGAGAAAAGTTAACAGAGAGCTTTGACAAATGTAATCTCATTTAAACGAGCATCCAGGAGGGAAAGTGTAATAACATCAGTGAGGAGAGACAGATGAGGAAGTTTTAGGGAGGGAAGTGGCAGAGTTACAGTTCTAAGAGCAAGAAAAGAATGACACTGGGTCCAATAATTGTCTAGAATACAAAATTGATCCCATTGTCAAACCAAGTAGCAGGTTTGAAATAATTACAGATTTCTGGCTTTAACCACAACAGCTTTTATCAGGTTAAGCATGAAATCAGACTGGCAATGCACATACATGGGGAGACTTACCATCTTGGTTTAATAACTGAGTTTATGTGCTGTGTTGAAACAGTGCAACTTCCTTAATCCAATATCTGATGAAGGAGCAAGAATAGAAGAATTAATTTACCACGCACTAATTAAAGAGGGGTATGTGCTGTATATACGGTGAAAGTATCTGAAATGAATATTTGATAAACAATATCTGGTAAATTAAAAATCTGAAATGTTAAATTAAATGCAAATTAAAAATCTGGAATGTTAAATTAATTAAATACAGAAAACTCATCAAATAACATTACAGGTCTCAGTTAGTTAAATCAGGAAGGAAAAAAAGCCAAGTTCTTCAGCGTTACATCTTGCCAGCATGCACTCCTGACTCACCTGTTAGGGGCAAATGAGAGCGACAGGAGCTTTGGCTTTATTCATGCATTTTCATGTCACAGGCACAGATAATAATGGGTACTTTTTACTTGTGAAGCTAAAAGAGGAATAATATGAATTTTTTATTTCTTTATCATGGAAACAAGTGCTAGGAGATTTATTCAAATCATTGGAACTTCTAGCTTAGATAAGGACAGCCAAATTGTTCAGTAAAAGGACCCTGCTCAGACGGAGTGGCTCATACTGTGCGGGGCTGAGTTTAGGTTTGATGTGCCCCAGAAGAGTAAGCTTGGAGAATCGAGCTCAGGATGTTTCTGGAGACCTGCCTCTTTCTGTGGCTTTGCTGTAGACAAAAAACTGAGTTGTCCTGCTTGTTCTGTAGGCAAGAACCTCATTGCTCTGTAAAGAAATCTAATGTATGGGATCAACCATATTTTCTTGTGCTTCTTGGGAATAGCAGATGCCTCTAAACCATCACCGACAAACCACTGATTCTTCATGTGAATCAAGGTCAATCCTAGGAGGTCCTCTGAATATAAAGTTCTGACTATTGAGCTCTTCTGGCAAAGGCACTCATTTTTCTTTCCCCCATGAGGCTCACAATGATGACACCACAGAGAGCTGGCAGCAGAAATAACTAATCAAATTGAATGCTTCATAGTTTTGGTCTTAACTTCTGCAAATTAACCAAGAGTCTAAAGTTATCCTAAACAGCCATAGTTTTTTCTTGTCTAAGTTTCTGGGTATCTATGTTATGAACACTTGAGATATATACTTTATTTCTGAAAAAAAAAAGAATAAATGTATATTTATTTAGCACTTACTCTATATTACAATTATTTTTAAATCTATTAACTGTAAACACTTATTTAAAATAGCACCCATAGCCTGACCAGGCAATGGCGCAGTGGATAGAGCATCGGACTGGGATGTGGAAGACCCAGGTTTGAGATCCCAAGGTCGCCAGCTTGAGCTCAGGCTCATCTGGTTTGAGCAAAAGCTCACCAGCTTGAGCCGAAGGTCGCTGGCTCCAGCAAGGGGTTACTCGGTCTGCTGAAGGCCCGCGGTCAAGGCACATATGAGAAAGCAATCAATGAACAACTAAGGTGTTGCAACGCGCAACGAAAAACTAATGATTGATACTTTTCATCTCTCCGTTCCTGTCTGTCTGTCCCTGTCTATCCCTCTCTCTGACTCTCTCTCTGTCTCTGGAAAAAAAAAAAATAGCACCATAATATATGACAGAATTCATTGTAAAATATTCAAATAGTACAGGTAAAGATAAAACCCTCTGAACCAAAACTTTAAACCCAGGTGCGCCCTCTGTCATTACTATGGTATATGTCCTTTTAGGCTTCTTCTTTCCATGTACTTACAAATATATAAACATATAATTTTTAGTAAAAATTACTTATGTATATAGTTGTGTACAAGATCTATCAATTGGCAACCTGCCTTTTAAAAATCTGTATAATGTCTTGGAGAGACTTGTACCCAAGAATTATAAGTGTATTATTTTTAATTGTTGCATAGCATACTGTGTCTGTGTCAAAACTTATTTAATTATTTCCGTATTTTTGCTAACATAAAAAAAGCTGCACTCCTTGGCAGTCCTTTTGTCCAAAGTTTCTCAAATATTTCGTTCTATTTATTTCTTGTTTCTAGTGCTCAGTACTGTGCCTGGCATGTATAAGTGTCTAACAAATGTTTATGAACAAATGAGAGAATTGAATAAGTGAATAAATTAACTCAGAGAGAATTTCAGATTTATGAACATGTTTACCATAAGGCTTTTGATTGATAGTAGTGAAATAGAGCAAAATAATGATGTTGTTAAGTACATTAAAAGACACTGAAATGAAAGATTATTGTAGCAAAGTTTCTACCTCTGACCTTATTCTGTTTAGGAGTTTACAAAAAAGAAATTTGTATGAAATCATCACAGGTATGATCTGGGAATTTGCAGAATATAAAATATAAACAGCTAATATCAGCATGGTTAATTCAGTGCAAAGTAATTTTATTAGTTAAAATACTGGACAGGAGAAAAAAATTCCCCCAGGACCAAAATTTTTTGGAGCAACTACAATATCAGGTACTCACTATGTCCCTTCAGTATACACTAAAAGAGGTAATAGATACATCCCTGCTGTCAAGATGCTCATAGGGAAATTTCTTTTTCTTTTAATTTTTATTAACTTTAATTTATTGTGTTTCCATGGATTCAAGTGCCCCACTGAATATAACTCCCTCACCCCTCACCCCTGTGTCCCTTTTTATGCCCCCTTGGCCTCCCTCCCCTTAACCCCCTCCCCTCTTCCCTCTAGGATTTGCTGTCTTGTTATCTATATCTCTATCTTATGTATATATAATTTCACTAATCCCTTTACCTTCTCTGATCCCATCCCTCACCCCCCTTCCACAGGGAAATTTCTAAATTTAGATATGTTTTAGGCAGAAATGCATGTCAGGAAATTCTTAGATGGGAAAGAACTCACAGAAGATTTTGGGGTTTCAGTTGACTGCTGCCTCAGTTTGTGCCAAATATGAAAGCAAATAAAGCTCCTCTGGCCTAAAATAACATTTGTAGAACTAATATGCACATAATCCAGAGTATGAATTCCACTGACTTTGGAGTGTGTCAAATGTGGTCCATCCCCAGACAACCCCTGCAACCGGCGGCAGACACAGTCGTAACTGGTGCATATGAGTGATCCTCCAGGTGAAGGGCAAGGGGGATGTTCTTTGGAAGGGGCACTCATTTGAACTGAGTCTTTGAGCAGTGGAAGAAGCTTAAACAAATGGCCTTAGGCTGGAAAAGGAAAGGGAGCCTAGTGAGCTCTGTTTAGCTTTCCCTCAGCAGCACAAAACTGGATAAGAAGGAGTAAGAAAAAGATTGGACTATTCTTACCCAGACTGTGGCCTGTTCCCAATCTCTTCCCCAACACCCTGTGAGCAGCAAAAGTCAATATGGTTCCAGCTGGGAGTCAATGAATCCAGAGATGGGTGTGATGGTGGTAGGACAGAGGAATCAGCTGCTGAAGGCTCACATATCTGGTGGTTGATGCTGGCTTTCAGCTGAGAACTCACTGTGTCTATTGGACAGAACATCTCCGTGGAACCTCTGGCTGCTTGGGCTTCCTTACAGCATGGTAGCTAGCTTCCAGGGGTGAATATTCCAAAACACGGGGAGAAGCTGTATCACCTTTTAAGATTAGTCACATAGTATCATCTCTGCAATAAACAACAACCCAAATTTAAGGGAGAGGAACATAAACCCCATCTTCTGATGGGAGAAACATCAATATTTTATAACAAGAGCATGTGGGATGGGAGATGGTTTTATAGCCATTTTTAGAAAATGTAGTCTGCCAGAATATTTTTTCCATAAAGGGATACTGAAATCTTTATGAGTAAAGAGTGATACCCTAAATAACCTAAATAACTTTTAATAGGAAGCTTGATGTATAAGATATTTCATCATGGAGATAATCTGGATAAGAATATATGCTAATGTTTAAATTGATAATTTAAATTAGCTCAGGTAGTTTCAAATCATATCAGATTCATTCTTAAACTAACTCAGTATGCTATGAAATGAGATTCTAAGGATCATTTCCATAGAATAAAATTGGACCATTTGTGAGAAAAGAGGGGCAGTTGAGTTAATATTAACTGCGTTTATAGTTTATTATTTTTAGTACTCAATTTATCCCAGGCAATAAGCAGCATAAGCCTATGTTCTCTAATTAACACATTATATGAGACTAATGTTTAATTGGGAAGAACTAGCTAATTAAAATTCAAGGAAAGATAAAGAACATAGACATGACTTTGGCTAAATTTTATTAATTATTTTTATTTATTTATTCATTTTAGAGAAGAGAGACAGAGACAGAGAGAGAGAGAGAGAGAGAAGGGAGGAGGAGCAGGAAGGATCAACTCCCATATGTGCCTTGACCAGGCAAGCTCAGGGTTTTGAACCAGTGACCTCAGTGTTCCAGGTTGACACTTGATCCACTGCACCACCATAGGTCAGGCTAAAAATATTTTATATGTGTATATACCATGTATTTGGGCATGTACATATTCACAAATTGGTTTATGTATACAGTACATACATGTGTGTGATGCACACATATTAATCATGTTTTCATTACATAAAATAAAAAAAATGAACAGGATACAAAGAAGCAAAACCTCAAATGGATGATGGTACCCATTAAAGGGTCAAATTAAAGAACAACGTCAAGGGTATGATTTGTTTGGTAAGCAATCTTGTGTAAGGAAATAAAACAATGAAGACTTGTGGAATTAATGATACAACCCTCTCAGAGTGTGTATACAAGCAGACACACATACATATTCCCAATGAAAGAATTATCAGAATTAATATTAATCCATTGGTTTCCTCTTCTCTTTAGTACTAACCCAATTCTACCTTGAGGTTTTTATTCAGGAAGAAAAAAATAGGTCCACTTATAGTGACCACACTCTTCCCACTGAAGCCCAATATGAAATTGATCCAGAAATAAAGTTGCAAATCTGTATTTTGTAATAATTAACAAAGAAACTTCCTATATATCAGTAGCATTTCCCTGTAGGTCTAGTTAATTTCCCACAGCAATAGAAGATATAATTATACTGATGTAAATCACAGGGAGGTGCCTGGAGGGAACTGGCCTTTAACCTTCTTTAATTCATTGAAAGATCTTATCTTTTGACAGGTATCTGACAGTCAGGCAGAGCAAGGGGCTGGGAGGAAGGATATTCTGCCCTCTCCCACCCCCTAACTAATTTGCTTGGAGGAAAAAAAAAGTATTTATTGCAAACACTCAAAACCAGTGTGATAATCCAGGTTTAGCAGAGAACTCTAAATCTCCCCACCCCCCCAAACTTAATAATTGTCCTTGTGTGCCCTGCTCTCTCCATTTCTCCATCCCTAGGTCTCTCTCATGCTTCTCCCATCCCATAAAACATTGGCTATTCCTTCAGGCCTCCTGTTTTCAAAATATTTGTAAAGAAATTGTATATATTTATGCACATACACACATGCAATTTCCACCTTTATAATAAATCCTTGCTGCCAGCTTTTGTACTTTACATTGTTTGTACAGAAAAATCAATGCTGTGCCCAGCCAGCATTCTGGGAACAACTTTCTACCCCCACAAGGTCTGACTTACTTTCACAGTTGCTTCCTGGTTTGCTGCTTTTGTTCAAGAGACATTTCCTTTTAGACAAAAGCACCTAGGACAGAACACTGGCTGTCAAGTATTGCGTGATAGGCAAACAACTCCACTGACTGATGCGGTTGGTGCGGGAGCCCCAGAAGCTGAGGGAGATGTATCCTCAGCCACCCAACTGGAAATAAAAAGATGCCTCAAGTTTGGTCGTGTCTGTTACCCTTCCCCACATTCATTTTCTTCTTGTGGCAAAACTTGAAACAAAGCTAGAGAAAAAGTGCTTTACATTCAGTGGGTGGTGGAGGTTCTGACTCAGGCTTTGCAAACATGACACTGCTTGAACCCCACGATGAATGCTCCCATAGGATTCCAGAGAGACAAAGCTGCCTGCGCCGTGGTGTGGCATCACCCACCTTGGGAATTCCGGCCGAGCCGGGGAGGTGGCAGCACAGGTGCAGGTCTTCTGAGGCACATGAATGGTATCGCCAGTTCAAAGAGATTTTGAACTTTAGTTCTAGGCTTTCTTGGTTGCATTGAGCTTATTTGGATAATAGGTTCAAGTCTGGAACTACTAAAGCAGAAATTTCCCAAACTCTCACTAATACTTATTATTTTAAGAAATCAGGTTATGCTAGGAACAATTAGAAGTATCCTAGTACTCAATACAGAAGATTGTTAAATAAATTATAATATGTTTATATAATGGAATAATATGTAGTTATTAAAAATGTTAAAATACTAGCATTGGTTATCGATAGAGAGCAGAGAATTTAATTTTCTTCTCTATTTTAATCTGAATTTTAAGATACAGAGAATGTGTGTTACTTTGGTAATGCCAACACTATAATTTAAGAAAGGAAACAGATTATAGTTTTCTTGGCACTCCCCACTTTTGTGCTTGGCAGTTGGCACCAACTTAACAACAAGAACAAAACTTGTGGCATGGTTGTGGAAGGATCAAGTGATAGGAGGCAGTCAGAAATTCCCTTAGAAAGCCATGACCTTTAGGACTGAATATGTTGGAAGCTGGCATCCATGTTCATTCTAGTCCCCAGCCCACATTACGGTAAATAAATACGTTGGCAGGGTACCCACATGTGGGGGCATGAGGTTTCATCAGCCAAAGTGAAACAGACTTTATTCCAGAAAGAAAATCGTTTTGCCAAGCACTTGTTGCTGATGACTGTTCTGAGGATGCCAGAATTTTAGCCCAAATGTTTGAGGTCATGTAGCGCACTTATTCCCAGCCAACACGCTAGTCATTGTAGTCTGTAGAGACATTCTGGATTTGCTCATAAATTTGGCCAACTCTTTACCTTACAGACTTGCAGTAGATGAATAGACAGTTGGGTGGCAGATCTCATGGATGACTGGCAATGTTTCAGATAAGTCATGGAACCATGAATGCAGGACTCCCTACTCTTCATAGGCCAAGCAATCTCTCACCTGATATCATTGATCTTTTGATTATTACCTTGAGTCAGCCAGGCCTGTGGCCGCACTAGACTGAGAGTCAGGCTCCCGTTTACTCACGGCCCACTGTGGGCCAGGCGTGGAATGCACCTTGTCTCATCTCTATAAGAACTCTGCAGGGTAAGTGTGATTATCCTTTCTTTTATGGATAAGGAAACAAAAACTCAGAGAACTTAAGTAGGTCTGAAACTTAAGTGCTTAAGAAGCCGAAACTGTCTGCGTGAAAATCTGTTGCTCATTCAATCATCAATACCATAATTTCGTTATAACAGAATTTCACAGCCTTACTTAGTAATTTTCAAGTGTTCTATTCAAATCTAGACGCTAGTGTATATTGTTCCCTCATCACACCCACCCTGACAGTCCCTTCCTTCTTTCCCCCTCAGCTATTCCACCCATATATTCCTCCTATATCTTTTTTTTTTTTTTTTTACAGGGACAGACAGACAGGAATGGAGAGAGATGAGAAGCATCAATCATTAGTTTTTCGTTGGGACACCTTAGTTGTTCATTGATTGCTTTCTCATATGTGCCTTGACTGTGGGCCTTCAGCAGACTGAGTAACCCCTTGCTCGAGTCAGCGACCTTGGGTCCAAGCTGGTGAGCTTTGCTCAAGCCAGATGAGCCCGCGCTCAAGCTGGCTACCTTGGGGTCTTGAACCTGGGTCCTCCACATCCTGGTCCGACGCTCTATTCACTGTGCCACTGCCTGGTCAGGCAACACAGCCATTTTCTAAGAGAGCCTCTAGAGAAGACTGGAATCTCTCTGAGCTTTGTTTTCTCCATTTATCAAATGGAGAAAAAGGCAATGGATATGCTCTTGCCACCTCTCCAAGATTGTTGTTAATATCAGATAAAATAATGCCAGTATTTTGATAGCTTAAAGTCCTATTCAAATGAAAAATATTTACATCACTATTTATTTTATTTTATTTTTTGAGAGAGGTGGAGAGAGAGAGAAATAGGAGCATCAGGCAGTCCTGTATGTGCCCTGACAGAGAATTGAACCGGCAACCTCCACTCTCTGGAACAAAGTTCTTACCAGCTGAGCTATCCAGGTCAGGGCTTAATTTTTATTGACATTTAGAAAGACAGAGAGAGGAAAGGAGAGAGAGAGGTAAGGGTGAAGGGAAGCATTTGTTGTTCCATTCAGCAGTGCAGTTTTTTTGTTTTTTTTTTTTTTGGTTGCTTCCCGTGTCTGCCCTGATGGGGGATCAAACCTGCAACCCTTTTGTTTTGGGATGACGCTCTTAACTGATGGAACTAACCGGCCAGGGCTCATTACTATTTCTTTAATTGTGTAAAGTAGCATAGCTAAGAAAAAATATATCTTGCCTTCTTAACACTTTATTTTTATTTTTGTGTATTATTTCTGGTCATTATAAACATACCAGATTTTTACAGACTTAAAGTATGCTGGGGTACCATTTTATATTTTGCACTTTTAGTTTAACATTTTATTATTACCATGGGTCTAGTTGCTGCATTATCTTCATAATAATTTATTACCATGGTTGAACATTTATGTGATTTCACTTTTACATACAAAACTGCCATGAACATTTTTGTGCATGAATTATTTCCGTAGAATAAATTCCCAGGGGTGTGATGACTGGGTGAAAATATATGGGCATTTTTATGGCTCTTAATAGATTTTGCCATATTGCTTTCCAAAGGTTAGTAACAATGAAACTGACACCAGCAATGAATATGTGTCATTTCAAGTGATTATTTTAAATCAATTATTCGCCAGCCATATGTGAAGGCATGTCCCTGGATCCTTGTCTGCCAGGACCTTCCATTGCTGACTCATTCATTCACAAGAAATAACTAAATGAAACAAGGAGACTGTGTATGATGAATGAATGAGGAATTCTATTAGTTAAAATTCTAGAAAAGCTAGGGGGCTATTGTTGCAGCTTGCTTGCCAATTTGACTTTACAGATTTAGTGATATTTTTTGCCAATTATCTGGAACATATACTGTAACAGTACATACTGCATTATCTTAATCTTTTATAAAAGCATATATAGAAGTAGTTTTTTTTTTCCTCATGCTAGTTTTCAGAAACTGAACTTTTTTATACCAGTCAAGGCCTTTTTTTTAAATTTTGTTTGGGGTCTATGGATTAGTCAAAAGCGTGACTGAACTTGAGTAGAAATTTATATGTATAATTTCATAACATCCATCATTTGTGCATATAGATCTTTTTATTTTAAAAGCTCTTCCATGTGATTTTCTCATTTGATCCTGACCACATGGCACGGGCTGGGCTGGGAGGGCATTGCCATCTGTTTCCAAGGCCAGAGGAGGTCAGGTGTGGTCAGGGCGCTTTGGATGTAGACTATCATCTCAGTTTGACTGACAGGGAGACTGAGGTGCAAGGAGACTCGTCTGAGATTGGACCATTTCTCAGAGTGGCTAGTCTCCTGTCTCTAAGGCTTCTGGCTCTTTTCACCCAATTGTATGGTTTTTTTTTTTTATTATTTTATTTATTTATTATTTATTTTTTACAGAGACAGAGAGTGAGTCAGAGAGAGGGATAGACAGGGACAGACAGACAGGAATGGAGAGAGATGAGAAGCATCAATCATTAGTTCTTCATTGCGCGTTGCAACACCTTAGTTGTTCATTGATTGCTTTCTCACATGTGCCTTGACCGCGGGCCTTTAGCAGACCGAGTAACCCCTTGCTGGAGCCAGTGACCTTGGGTCCGAGCTGGTGAGCCTTGCTCAAACCAGATGAGCCCGCACTCAAGCTGGCGACCTCGAGGTCTCGAACCTGGGTCCTTCCGCATCCCAGTCCGATGCTCTATCCACTGCGCCACCGCCTGGTCAGGCCCAATTGTATGGTTTTTAAAAACATCTTTCGGGCCCTGGCCAGTTGGCTCAGTGGTAGAGCATTGGCCTGGCATGCAGGAGTCCTGGGTTCGATTCCTGGCCAGGGCACACAGAAGAAGCGCCCATCTGCTTCTCCATCCCTCCCCCTCTCCTTCCTCTCTGTCTCTGTTTTCCCCTCCCGCAGCCAAGGCTCCATTGGAGCAAAGTTGGCCCCAGGCGCTGAGGATGGCTCTGTGGCCTCTGCCTCAGGTGCTAGAATGGCTCTGGTTGCAACAGAGTGACGCACCAGATGGGCAGAGCATCACCCCCTAGTGGGCATGCCAGGTGGATCCTGGTTGGGTGCATGCAGGAGTCTGTCTGACTGCCTCCCCGTTTCCAACTTCAGAAAAATACAAAAAGAAAAAAAAAAATCTTTCGTACTGTGCTTCTCACTTGACATTTAAAAAAGAATGGTTGTATAGAATTAGCTTGTCTTTTAAAAATGCTCTCTTGCATAATGGTGTTGACTTATTTATTTACTATTTTTTTGCAAGAGTTGTGGGATGAAAGGGGTTTATTAGTCAATGCCTCGCAATAGCTGCCACCTGCTGAGTGGCTGGTATGTATGGGGCACTTCTTGCTGTTTTGATCCCTATCACAACTCTATGACAAAGAAGATGTTATCACTCACATGTGACGGGAGGACATTGCAGTTCAGAGAAGTAAAGAACTTTCCCAGTTTCACAGAGCCCAAAGGGACGAAGCTAGAACTTGAACCCCAGCCCATCTTAATTAGAATCAAACGACCTTCTTCTGTACTGCACAGCTTTCCTCAGCGGTCACTTTTCAAATAGTTGATATAACAAAAAGGATTTTTTTCTTATTATATATAAAAAAATAGGTCTTCCAGCAAGCACATGAAAATATAAAAGTTATATTTAAGCAATGTCAGGCTATGCTTTTTCATGCAGAGTACCTAATGTAAGATATTGTAAAGACTCATGTTTCATCCCAGAGATGAAAGCATAGAGCTTAAGCCTCCAGTCAGCAAATTTTTTTGCCTCTCCCCTCTCTCAACCTCCCTCTACCCCCAGTCTAGCTTTCTGCAAAGCTTAAAGGTTTAACTCAATTAAATCCCACCTACCTGGTTTATGTACTCTCTAGTTTCCGGTCTTATACTTATTTTGTTTGTTCACTTGGGAAGAAAGCAAACACCACAAAAAGAAATCAAGCCCTGACTTGGAACAGTAGCTAATAGAGCATCTTAAATCAACACAGCAATATAACTTGTACTGATTCAAGTAATTATTTTTGTCTCTAGCATTTCACATTGTCTGTACTACTAAGACTTCCTGATACTCAGCCATGGAACAATAGGAGGCCCACATGTTTATTGGTATAGTGCTCATCTTTGGTTTATGAAAAGATGCAATTGACAGTCTTGTCTCCCGGACCTCCAGATCACACCCTGTCTTTTGACTACATTAAAGTGGTAGCAGAAAACATTCCTTGAGACACAGTAGAGCAACTTAGCAGCCACCCCAGAATTGGAGTTGGTATTAGGTTACCATTCTGTATTTTTTTTCATACCATACCTGTTTACAGGAAAGTTGGGACAAGGTCAGGGAAAGTGCGTAGTTGTTATCAGCTTTGCTGAGGCCACACCTGAATGAAAAGTTAGGTACTGAAACAAGATCAAACTTGAGTGCTATTTGGAACTTAAAACAGCAAATGTCACTGTGGAAATGAGACTGCTTCACAGAGATGTTTTAAAGGAGACTGAAGCCCAGCCTCAGCGATTAATTTCAATTTGGCTGACATTTCTTCTGGGTCTATTACTACGTGCAGCTTTGTGCTACAAGGTTCAGGGTGTGCCTGTAGAGCCAAGACTGGCCACAGCTGGGTGTCTCATCAGCTAGCACAGATCCTAGCTGCACAGACTCTCGTAGAATTCTATTTACCACATTGATAATTCAGATCTAAAACAGATTTGTGTCCTATACTCAGAAACAAATTCCAAATAGGCCAAAGCTTGATAGAGCATAATTAACCTATATCCTGTTCTGTCCCCTGACCTTGGTGATATACAGATCTTCTTTAATGTTTGTTCATATTCTAGCTGCTGGCATGCTGACTCTTTTAATGAAATTTATATCTGGTCGGAGAAGCTTTCATTAGATGAAAATTATTACTGAGCCTGCAAGCAACTCTCAGATAATTTTGAGAACCTCCAGAATTAATTATGTTTAGAGACACTGCAGTCTACATTAGGTCAATCTGTTTCTTCTCATTTCAATATAATCGAATTTACCAAACATTCATTGTATTCCTACTATGTGCCAAGCACTGTGGTTACAAAAATGGATGGGACATGTTTTATGCCCTAAGAAGTTCTTGATCGGGCAAGTTTTTCTCCCTTGCTTATCATACAGCCATACTCTACCCCTCCACCCCTTTTTCTTAGGGGGAGAAGTGCTGTTTTTATTCTTTTCTTTTTTTTTGACAGAGACAGAGAGTGAGAAGGATAGGGACAGACAGACAGGAACAAAAAGAGATGAGAAGCATCAATTCTTCGTTGTGGCACTTAGTTGTTCATTGATTTTCTCGTATGTGCCTTGACCGTGGGGCTACAGCAGACTGAGTAACCCCTTGCTCGAGCCAGCGACCTTGGGTCCAAGCTGATGAGCTTTTTGCTCAAACTAGATGAGCCCGAACTCAAGCTGGTGACCTTTTGGTCTCGAACCTGGGTCTTCCGCATCCCAGTCTGACACTCTATCCACTATGCCACTGCCCGGTCAGGCTGTTTCTTTTCTTTATATCATATATGTGGGTGGTTTTTTTTTTCCTTCTACAGTGTATGAGCTCTCCCCACCCCTGTTCCTATTGCTGCTGTAGTCTTTCTAGTTCTCGGGCCATAGCAGCTTTGGGAAGATGTCCTGTGCATCTGGATTTGAAGAAGAGGCCGGTTGCCATAGTCAGAGAAGTGGAGCCAAAAGTTTGATAAACCACGAATTTGTCAGGGGAAACAATAGTGAGACTGTGTTTTTCTGAATTATGGGAAGAAAAGTGGTTGTGCTTTTAATTCCCCTAAAGTATTTGTAGGCAAGAAGAAAATATGCAGAAGACTCCAGTTTTTTCATTCTGGGCTCCATTTAGAAGATTCCCCATGTCCTCACAGACCATTTGCTGTCCTGGCTAAGGATGGCTGTTTAGAAGTTTTAATTGAAACTTTGGCTTGGATCTTTCAGTTTAGACCTACCGATGAGAATTGACATTTGGAGGCACATTGCAAAATGAGCAATTTGCCTTGAAAACAGGCATATTTTCCAGCTTCCTATGACTAATGGCACATGAAGGGAGCCTAGTAATCACATAATTAGTTTGCCATTACTAAGAAATCATTCTCAGAGTCTCTGAGATGTGGTTTGCAATAGCTTCAGTGGTTCTGCACCAACAACCTAGACTTTGGGGGCCTGCATTTGAGGACAAAGGCCCAATTTTCATTGATAGAGCTATGGGGAATTCTTCTAACTGGGGGATAAAGCCCAGTTTAACAATTTTCTTTGTATTTTGTTTAGAATCCAGCCCTAGGACCAGGTTCAAGGAAAAGCTTCCCAGAGGATTTGTAAACTTTTCACAGATCTCAGGCCCTACTCAAGTTCACATACTTGCCGTGATTCCACGAGGAGTTTGAGAAACTGATGGATCATAAATCTTTTGTAAAATTTTTGCAGCGTGTAATATTATAAACCACGGATCCAAAGGACTGGGCTCTTTTTTTAAAAAATAAACTAAAGGAAAGTAAACTGTGAGCAGCACTGATACATTTGAAACCAATTCCTGGAGTACTTGAGATTTTAATAAGAGAAACACAAGTGATCTTATATCTAACAAGTAAACCGAAGAGGATTTTTTCTATCTAGTGTCAGCTTTTAGAAGATTAGCTACAAGGTAATAATTGTTGAAGCTGGGTGATTTCAGTTTACACATGAACAGATGGCAGATTATCCACAACCAGAGCCCAGGCCCCAGAGTGCAGCTATTATTACCTCCTAAAGTGTGAAGATGCTCGGGTGAAAAAGAACTCTCTTTAGAGTTGTGAAGGTTTTTCTGTAAAACTATCTACCTACGTGCAGTGAAAACACTTTGGGGTTAGACTTTCTTCCTCACCTGAATCCTGCCTGTGTAGCTATGGCTATATGACCTCAGGCAGCGCTGAGCAGCTCTGGGTCCTAGATTCCTCTATAAAACACAGAGCACATAGTAGGCATAAGAGCTCAGAGTAGGTGTTGAATAGCGTACAATGATCACTTTTTGTCTGGCTCTGTTCCAGTAAGCATACATGCCGTTCAAGTTTTCATGATAGAAGACATGTTAGATGGACTTCAGAATAATTTTTTAGCAATGAGAAGAAGAGGCTTAAAAACTAACCTTACCTAGCCCTGGCTGGATAATTTGGATGGTTACAGCATTGTCTTAAAGTGCAGAGGTTGCTGGTTCGATCCCCAGTCAGGGCACATACAGGAACAGATGCCCTGTCTCTCTCCTGCTCTCACCCTTCCTCTCTCTAAAATCAATAAGATAAATATACCCCCTACCCCCTAAAAAACCTGACTTTGCCTTTATACAAATAGAATATAAAGTCTAGGACTACTTAAAATTTATTTCATCAGCCTGACCTCTAAACTATTTTTTTTCAACCCCCCACACAAAGGTATTTTTATAATTGTGAGACAATGGTGAATCATTGTATCACTATTGAATCATCTCTCCAGCACTGGGAGAAAGATGAGCAAGGGCTCCTTGGGCTGAGCTCAGCATTCCGTAGAAGTCTGGCCGTTCTTTGGGTTGGTTTGATTATGCTCCTATTCTTCCTGTGAGCCAGAGATAGTACTGGGAACACAATGAGGGTTACCTGCTCAGAGCCTAAGTCTGTTTAGACTTACTATTCCAACGGATTAAAAAAAAAACCCAAATCCAAATTAGTTAACTCAGTGAAAAATTAGATTAGCCCAAAATGTTGTTTAAAAGATATTACTAATTTAATCAAGGTGATAACTCTAACCCCTAGAAACCAGACCAAGTAAAGTAAATTAATTTAATATTCTTAAATGTGTCATGCCACATGCTGAACTGATAAGAATATGCAGAAGAGTGTATGAAACAGATGAAAGTTTCTAAGTGCACCCTGCACGTGTCTAACAACATCATGCACCTCTCCTGACATTTCTTCCTCTACCACTATCCGCCCGCTCCTCCACACACCATAATTAGGATTGTGTTACTTAATTATGAGCTCTTGAATATCTGACTTCAAACCTCCTTGAAGGCATAGAAAACTTAAGGCTATGAAACATTTTTATAGACTTTATTAGACAAGCTTTCTTCCTATATAATGAAAGCAATATACCCCTATGTTCATTGCAGTGTTATTTACAATAGCCAAGATTTGGAAGCAGCCCAAGTGTCCATTAGTAGATGAGTGGAGAAAAAAGCTGTGGCACATTTACACAATGGAATACTAGTTGGCTGTAAAAAATAAGAAATTTTTTCTTTTGTGACAACATGGGTGAACCTGGAGAACCTTATGCTAAGTGCCATAAACCAGTCAGAGAAAGGCAAGCTCCTTTTGGTTTCACTCATATGTGGCATCTAATAAACAATATAAACTAACAAACAAAACAAACAGAAAGCAATACTTATTTCCAAGTGCTACAGTTAATTTTAACACCAAAATTTGACTTGCCAGAACAAGGACACTGTGTTCTAGGGTAATAGGTCAAGTCCTTAATTAAGTTTGTGATATCCCAGGTAAAGAAGCTGGGGAAATAATATTTTTCAGCTTTTTTTCCCCCTATAGGAAGGCTTTTATATTCTAAGTCATTTATATTGTAAAACAGCCTTTTTTTTATCTTTTTTTTATTATTAAATTTAATGCAGTGACATTGATAAATCAGGGTACATATGTTGAGAGAAAATATCTCTAGATTATTTTGACATTTGATTGTGCTGTATACCCCTCCCCCAAAGTTAAATTGTCTTCTGTCATCTTCTATCTGGTTTTCTTTGTGCCCCTCCCCTCCCCTAACCCCTCTCTCCTTCTTCACCCCCTCCCCCCTCCCCCAACCTCCGCACCTGTTGCCATCACATTCTTGTTCATGTCTCTGAGTCTCATTTTTATGTCCCTTCTATGTATGGATTCATCTTAGTTTTTTTTTTTTTTTTCTGATTTACTTATTTCACTCCGTATAATGTTGTCAAGGTCCATCCATGTTATTGTAAATGATCCGATGTCATCATTTCTTATGGCTGAGTAGTATTCCATAGTATATATGTACCAAAGCTTTTTAATCCACTCGTCCTCTGACGGACACTTGGGCTGTTTCCAGATCTTCGCTATTGTGAACAATGCTGCCACAAACATGCGGGTGCATTTCTCCTTTTCGAGCTGTTCTATGGTGTCCTTGACAAATACAATATCAGAAATGAAGACCACAATGGAAGGAATTAAAAACAGGATGGATACAGCAGTGCTAAAACAGCCTTTTAATTACAGCTTCACTATTAGACGTTGACAGAGTCAGAAAGGAGACAAAATAAAACATTATCAAGTAAAAGCACATGGTGCTTTTAAAATATTATTCAGAGGTTTTAAAAGTTTAATTTTTCTGCCTGACCAGGCAGTGGTACAGTGGATAGAGTGTCAAACTGGGATGCAGAAGACCCAGGTTTGAAACCGCGAGGTTGCCAGCTTGAGTGCAGACTCATCCGGCTTGAGCGGGGGCTCACCAGCTTGAGCGTGGGATTATAGGCATGACCCCATGGTCCCTGACTTGAGCCCAAAAGTTGTAGGCTTGAGCCCAAGGTCGCTGGCTTGAGTAAGGGGTCACTCACTCTGCTGTAGCACCCCCCCCACCCTGTCAAGGCACACATGAGAAAGCAATCAATGAACAACTAAGGTGCCACAATGAAGAATTGATGCTTCTCTTTTCTCTCCATTCCTGTCTGCCTGTCCCTATCTTTCCCTTTCTCTGTCACACACACACACAAATTTTAATTATTCTGAAAAGGGAGCTTTTTAGTTACTTCGCAGAAACCACTCTAGTTTGCAAATTAACAACTAATGCATTTCGTCTTTGCAGCATGATTCAGTAGCTCCTTGCTAACTTGATCAAGTTCCCTTTAGCATCACGGGGGTTATGTCTGAATAAACTTGGGCCCAACGCAGATTTTTGAATGGACAAATTCTAGATAATGGGTGGAAAATGTTAGTGTCTGTGTCAGGTGTGGGGGAGGGAAGTGAAACCTCATGGGATCAGATGCTAGTGTATATTTTATTTCCTTCTTCCATTTGGTGAGATTTCCACAGAATACAGGGAACTGCCCTGTGGAGGCCGCCCATTGTTCTATGGATAAGTGAGACTCTGACATGTGCAAAATCCTGAGAATTAGCTTGAAAATCTGTTTTCAGAAAAAACAACCCTTTAGTCAGCTGCCCTTCCGATCCAGGTGGTCTCCCGGGCAGCCTTTTCTATGTGAACAAATGAACAAGTGGAGGAATCCGACCGTTCCATTAGTGAATAAGCTGCTTTTGCAGAAAAATGCAAACTGGATTAAGGCTGGATTTTCTTCGAAAAAGGATAGGATCTAAGACCTGAAGACTGGTATTTGGTTTTGACGTGCACAGGACCTTTTAGCGATTGGTCCAACGGTTGGCAGTAGATCTGGGAAGGAATTCTAGCCAACTCTCACTCACTTGAGGGGAGGACCCGAATCTAGTGTCCTGAGAGCCTGGATGGGCTTGAGAGCTAGGTGATGGGCTGGACTAGTGCAGGGCAGAGTTAGGAAGAAGGGAAACTTGATTTTCATATGTACTCCCACCCCCAACCTAGGCATTCAGAAACCTTCAATGGGGTACCCCAGCTGTTTTCCTAGATTGATTGCTTGGGATTCATATTTTAAAAGAAACAAGAAAATAATAAAGCAAACAACAAAAGCCCGCAATTTATGTATTTATTTATGATGAAAAGTTAGTAGATACTAATTGCAGAAAACTTGGAATATTTAGTAAAGAATAAATACAACGAATTACTCTCCACACACCATTCAAAAATAACAACTTATTAATTTTTTTGATTATTCTATTTTTATCATACATCACACACATTTTGATTAGGAGTGGGGATATTACAGTTGACCCGTAAGATTAATTTTTTACCTCTCTCCCCATCAAGACTTATTTGTTCTATATCTCACTCCTTTAGGGTCTTGTTGAATATAGAGGTACAGGCAGTTCTGTTATAACATTATATATGTACTCCTGAGAATATTTATGCCCTGCATGATTGCACAGCAAAAACCACAGTGCCTGTGGGGAAATGCGATTAAAGGGATAACACTCAAAAACTTTCTCAGTGACACATACCTAATAAAAACAAACACAAACCTAATAAAAATGGTAGCACAGTTGTATCAATGTCAAACGGTTGTGAGATATATAAATGCTACAATGAATATGGCACTTTATTTTGGAAAAGAGCTGATGCTTACTTGTAGAAGTGGGCTCTGGTGGGGTTACCTCTTAGGGGTTACTGTGAAGTGCCGGAAGGAGGGTTAGATGAAATCAACAAAAATTGCAATAATTGATATGGATGGGTGTAGTTCATTGTCCTCAGTTTGGTAGGCACCAAAGATCACAGTTGAGTGATCATTCGCAGCCTTAAACCCTGGAGAATGTTTTTTGGCCTTCAACATGTAGATCTTTCTAAGCATTTGTTTATGATAAATGTTTCATCAAAATTAAAAATTTGACTTCATGTATAAGCCTTCTTTAATTAAAGTTTGTATCATGGCTAAAAATTCTTTTATAACTTTCTCATTTACTTGCAGCTTCACTGAATAGTTGAAAGCTTTAAAAATTGTAATCCTGTTTGAAGCAACTAGAAAAGGAACCACTTTTACAGGGTTTGGTGGTTTCTGCTTGACGTTTTTGCAGGTAGATGGTGCTTTTCTTTCTGCATGCACTGCTCGGTGTTTTGAAGCAGGGTTCTGAGATAGGTTTGGGGAGCTGAATAAGTTTACAGAAAAGTTCACAAATGTGAAAGAATAGCAAAACACAACCTTGTAGGGTAGCATGTGGTGCATTGAGGCAGCTGGTAGTGTAAGATGTGTGTGTGTGAGGATTGTGCATCCCTATCCTTGTTGGTTCAGCTGGATAGAGTTTTCTGTGTTCACCTAGTATTTTCTGCAGACAAAATTGTACATAAGCACATGTGAGCTGTGAATTATACTCAAATTGTTGTCTAATTATATCAATATAGTGTTGGAAATAAATTAGTGTTTGTATAACAAGTGCTATAGCAAAATTAACTGTAGTCTGACAAACACGTTTATAGCAAGGCATGGCCAGGTGGTAGAGACCCATGCTCCTTGATTACAATTTTGGAATTCATAAAGTTCTGAAATTTTTTGTTTTGTTTGTTTTGCAACTCAGCTTAGATAAAGCTTGATCCATGTTACATTCATTTTGTTACCACCTGGCTTAAACTGATGTGAGGCTCTTTATTTATTTCACTTAGTGTCAATATTTAAGAAATCTGCTGCAGAATTATTTTTTCTTATTTAGTCATTTTAGAGAGGATGGAAAGAGAGAAAAAGGGTGAGAAGCAGGAAGCATTAACTCTCATATGTGCCTTTACCAGGCAAGCCCAGGGTTTTGAACCGGCAACCTCAGCATTCCAGGTAGACACTTCATCCACTGCACCACAGGTCAGGTGCTGCAAAAATAGTTTTGCATTTGATAATTAGATACTATCTCAGGCCTCAGTAGAGATTTAAATAACATATAGTATAAGCAGTCTTGTCATATCCCCCAAATTCTGAATTCCTAAACATGTGGTTCCAAAAGTTTTTGATAAAAGACTGGATCTGTAAGGGCTAAAAATGTGTGAATCATTTTAAGTAACACATTCCACTTTAACAGGCACCCTCAGTGCCGTAGCATTTAGGGGTGGCCAAGGGCAGGCAGGCTGGTGGAGAGGATGGAGAATGGTGTGACTGACCACTCACTCCTTCCCTTGTTGAAGTTGCCTTCTTTGGCTCTGGGATTCCATATTCTATTCTTTCTCCTTCCACTCTAGCTGTTCTTTCTTAGATTTTATTAAGTGTTTCTCTTCCCTCTAAAATCAGTATATCTAAGTAGTGGTCCATAGTTTGTCTGCTTCAGAATCATCCAGCAAAAGCCAGCCAACTCCCAGGCCTCTGGTCAGACTTTCTAAATTAGGAACTCATAAGAGGAGGCCCTGTGTTTTTAAGAATTTTCCCCATGATTCAGATGCATTTTAGAATTTGGAGTCCACTGCCTTGAATAATAGTATTCCTCAATATCCTTCTGCATATTCACTGCTTTGTCTCACTTTGGACTCAATCAATGGCTATTTTATTATATATCACATATCAGCACATAGAATATTTCTCCTCCTAAGAAATAAAGGTCCTCAGATGCTCACATAACCACTAACTGGGATGTCCAATGAGCATTACAAAGTTAGTGTATTTAAATCTAGACTCATCTTCTTAACATTTCAATGAGTGGGACCGTAGCCATCCCTGTTTCCCCAGACAAAACTCTCAGCTTATCTTTGTTCTCTCACTTGCAACTTCCACACCCTTTACCCACTCTCAAAATATCTCTCCAATCTTCGCAGTTCTCTCCTTCTCCAAACACGGGCCACCGTCACCCCTTGCCTATCATCCTGCGGAAGCACGACCTTCCCTTTCCAGACCCACTCTGTCCCATCTAATCTCTGTGCAGGAGCCTGACTGACCTTTGTAAAACGCAAGTCAGAATGTGTTCCGTCCCAGATTCAAAATATTTAAGAGTAGACAAGGCCCTGTGTGTCATAACTCAGTAGAGCCCAAAGCCCTTAGCAAGGCCTGAAGGCTCAGCTTAGCCTTCCAGCCTCATCTCCACAGGCTGTGCACCCTGTGATGCTCTGCTCTCCCCTCCCCCCAGATTTTATTTAGGTCTCTTTACCAAGTGCTCCTGTGTCCCCTCACACTAACCTCTTAGAGCACTGCTGTACTATATGTGATTACTTGTTTAATTATCCATTTCCTCCATTATCAGACTTTATGCTCCATGATAGCGGGACCTTGCCAGTCTTGCTTATTATCAAGTATGCCTATGAAAAGTGCTCAATCCCTATCTGATGAACAAATGAATAAGTTATTTTGGCACGTGTGGATGTAAAGGCAGGGGTGAAGACCTTTATGCTTCTCAAGCAATACCAGTGAGGATGGCTGGCCAATTCGATTTAGTTCAAGACAACTTAATGTAACAAACAGTTATTATTGAGTATTTATTATGCTCCATTGGGCATGTCACAAAGTGGGTGAAAACAAGGCCTCTGTCCTCAAAGACCACTGCCCTAACCTAACCTGTCACTTGCTGGCAGCCTGCTGTTTGCGGACAGATGGCTCAGAATCACAAGGCCACTGATGCCCTGACTTCAGGAACTGCCTCTACTCTGCCCCTTCGTGCCCTACCTGCCCCCACTTCAGATGCTTAAACAAATTATGACTGAATTTGCCACATTCATTAGCATAAAAAATAACTGTGTAATGACTGGATTCTCTAAAGGACAGTCCAGTCCCCCACTGCTATGTGCTTATGGCCATTGGGAGACAAGCAATTTCTGTATAAGATTTTATATATATATAGCAGAAGTTACAGCAGAAATGAGAGTTAGGCAAAAATCTCAATATTATCATTTAATAGCCAGTTAACCTTAGCAGGTCTTGGCTTGATCATGTATAAATAAAGATAATAATTGCCAACCCATATGTTTTTGTGAGTATTAATGCCATTAACACAAAAAAATAATAATGGCTAAGACCTATAGACTACTTACTCCATGCTGGGCTTTGTCCTAAGGGCTTACCTCATTTAATCTCTGCAACAGTCCTAAGCAGAAGATACTAATACTGTATAATGTTCATGTTACAGAAAAGGCTAGCGAGGCTTAAATAACTCTCCTGTGCTGCTAGCGAGTAAGTGGAAAGGCTAGAATTTCATTCAGGCAGCCCTGCTCCAGAATCCATTCCCTCTGTAACTATGTTACCTCCTTGGGGTTGAGGTTAATTGAAGATGTGGATAAAATTTCTATTCTGTTATTTTGGAAAAGATAGCAAAATATTTTTTAAAGGAACTTATTTTATTTTACTTTAATTCCAATTCTTGAGCCTAGTGGCTGTCTTCAATTCATATTTTTGCTCTATTTAATATATTATTCTTTTATTGCATGGTATAACAAAAGTAATTTTACATCATGAGAAGAGCTTTTGTCTAAGTGCTTGCAGATAAGCGGTGACTATAAAGGAACATTATAGTTTACATTGTGGTCAAAAGAAATTATTCTAGTTCATTTTTTAAAAATTACTTTATTCATTTACAAATATATACAGTATCTACTATGTGCCAATGATTTCTACATTCTAAAAATCTGGTGACAGAGGGTACAGTTAGTGACTGAATATGGCTATCATCCATTATTCTAAGATATTCCTGCAGACTTATTCTTACTTCTTTGGGGTTTAAGCTTTTAAGGTGTTTTTTTAAAACAAAATAGGGTTCTACTATGATGAGACACATTTAAGGGAGATAAACTTTTGGGTCAAAGGTCCAGTCTATGGCGTATAATTGACCTCACTCTCACTGCAGGTCAAATAACCAAATTTCTTTAGTTATACCTAGCTTAAGATAACTGACGCTATCTATGTACATACTCATATTGTTCTTTCAAAGAAAGATTGAATATAGTGGCAGTAATATAAGTAAATATAATGTAACTTCATAAATTTGTATATATTCATGCTTATTGAAACCTAGATTAAAATATGACTTAATGCAGTAAATAGGTCCATTAGCAAAAAGTACCTTTTGTGAAGTAGCTGCTGTGTTTAAAGAGGTTAAATACTTTAAGATTCATATTTGGGCTTCAATTCCCTTGAAGATTAATTCTAAAGTATAGCTATAAGGCTTTAAATATGTATGTGAAAAAATATGTGCATTAAATAAATAAGATTGCAAAGTTAGTGAGATTAAGCCTGAGCATTTAGAGAAACTGACAATAAAGGAGTATAGGCAATCTGACACTCAGAACGTGGAGAGACTGTCTAAGTGTTGTTCTGGGATAAATTGTGTTTCCCTATAATCCATATGTAGAATCCCTAACCCTAGTACCTCAGAATGTGACTGCACTTGGACATAGAGCCTTAAAAAGGTATATAAGTTAAAATGACATTAGGTGAAGCCCTAATCCAATATGACTAGTGTTCTCATAAGAAGAGGAGATCATGATACAGACATGCACAGAGGAAAGACCATATGAAGACAAAGGGATAAGGCCGTTTACAAGCCAAGGAGAAATGCCTGAGAAAACCAAACCAACCAACACCTTGATCACAGACTACTAGCCTCCAGAATTGTGAGAAAAGAAATTTCCATTTTTTAAAGCTACCCAGTCTGTGGAACTTTGTTATGGCAGCCTGAGCAAACTAATGCAAATGGTTCTACCACTTTCCAGCCACTGACCCTCCTGCCTTTGTTTGAAGACACTACATCTACTTGATTTAGCTCTGAATATGAGGTGACTCTCAGAATAACTGACAAGTCACAAGAGTTTCATTTCTGCATCATAGTGTTAGCTGAGTCAAGTTTGATGCTGAGAGACCCTATATAAATCTTCAAGTTTATCTTTGAATGGGAACAAAGAAAGGATGCTTATTATATTTGTAGATGACAAGAAAGCCGGCAGTACAGTCAACCCAAATCATCTTGATTGGTTGAACAAGGAGCTGAGACTGATGTAGAGGAAATTTTGAAAGAGATAAATAGAAGCTCTTGAACTTGGATTTAAAAATGTCAATTACATAAGTGCAAGGTGGGCTAGAAATTGTTAAATAGTAGTATGTATTGAAAGCTTATTATGAGTCAACTGAAGGAGGAAAATGCCCCAAATCTAGTGTGTTTATAAGCTATCATTTGTGGAGTCCTTGTTTTTAGGGGTGCCGGTAGAAAGATATGCCTTAGTAAGCAGCAAGCTTCCCATTGCTGGAGGTGTCCAAGCAAAGACCGGGCGACCGCTTCTCAGGGATGTGGCAAAGGGGATATATTTCAGTTGAAAACATACCAGTGGTTGAGATTAATCCCACACTACTTATTGCCTGAGCAATTGAAGACCACCTGTCCCCACATCATTCTGAGGTTCTGTGATTGTTATCTTTTAAATATTAGTATAGGGGGTCCTTGGGTTATGACACAGTTTCATTCCTATGATAGTGATGTAACCTGAATTTTGGTATAACTCGAAACACGCCCTAGCCTAAGTTACTTACCTATCCTAATACAGTTGTAAAATCATAAAAATACAATGAAACCACAGAAAAAGGAAAAGGACATAAACAGACTGCACTGTAGTAACAGAAAAAAATGACAAAAAATGAGTGTAAAAAATCCCTTACCTTTATTCCTGTGCTTGGCTTGTACACTGGAAGGGGCATTGCAAGGTGGGAGAGAGTGACCTATTGGGAGGAGGAAGCTGGAGAGGCAGGAGAACACGCAGAAGGTGCTGGAGACACTGGGTCAGGGTAATCAGGATTGCCTAAGGAACATGCAGGAGACACTGGAAATGATTCTACCTGTACTACAGGTGTTTCATCTAGAGAAGCCGCTGATGTAGAGGATACAGGATCTGCTGCAGGCCTCTCTACCTCCTTAAAGAATTGTTCCAGGCTAGTCTGTAAGGGTGATGACTTCTTCTTTTCCAAAATCTGCCCTAACACTTGTGTCTCAATTTTTTAAAGTTTTTATGGGAGTGAATGTCATAAACTCAAAGACTCTCCTAACCTGAGGAACCACTGTACTTAAGAAAACAAAGGGGAGAAAATAGAGATAGTCCTGAAAGCCAGTGACACCAATGTTAATTTGTTTTTTGTTTGTCTGTTTGTTTGGGTTTTTTTTGTATTTTTCTGAAGTTGGAAACAGGGAGGCAGTCAGACAGACTCCCGCATGCACCCGACCGGGATCCACCTGGCATGCCCACCAGGGGGCGATACTCTGCCCATCTGGGGCATAGCTCTGCTGCAACCAGAGCCACTCTAGTGCCTGAGGCAGAGGCCATGGAGCCATCCTCAGCACCCGGGCCATCTTTGCTCCAATGGAGCCTCGGCTGCGGGAGGGGAAGAGAGAGACAGAGAGGAAGGAGAGGGGGAGGGGTGGAGAAGCAGATGGGCGCTTCTCCTGTGTGCCCTGGCTGGGAATCAAACCCGGGACTCCTGCACTCCAGGCCGACGCTCTACCACTGAGCCAACCGGCCAGGGCTGTTAATTTGTTTTTAACCTTCATTTATTTACATCTTCTCCTGAAAGAAATAATTTCTTTAAATGGGGATTTGGAAAGAGTGGACTTTGGGTGTACTGAGAGTCTGTCTAGCTTGATAACTCCAGATATTGATTGAATTTGATTTATTTTGAGATTAATGTCTGAACTAATGATGATGTGTTGATCTTGCTTTCACTCGAACTTCTGTTGCTTTAAAGATAACAAGAAACAAATTGACCTACATGTGTTGACTATGTGTAGACTAGTGAAATCTTACGCTGGGAAAAGTCCCTATTTTAATAAGCTTTAAACAAAAAAATTCCACCTTAGGTGCTAATTAGAATCTAAATTCAGGTGTTAACCTCTTTGACTGAAAGTGCATGTTGAGTAATTGCAGGAAAGGGGCCAATTTCAGGCACAGCAGTAATTACTGAATTAGTAGAAAAGTTCAAGTAGGGCTTCAGATTTCAGATCATTACTGAGCTTTCTGAGGAACAGCTAATCCTGGGGTGATTGGGCTTCTCACACCTGTGTGTGTGCCCGTGCTGGTGTGTGTATGATCAGGAATGAGTGTGAAGGGAGCCCACTTACATTTCAAAGAAATAACCATTCCATTGACCACAGAATCAGATACCAGTATTTCTTGTTATTTCAAAATACAGTTGTAAGGATCTCTGAATCGATCGTTAATGCTTTTCCCTTTTAACTTCAAAAATAGGAAGAAAGGGGAATCTGTTTTATCTGATGAAATGGCTTCATTCTTAAAATTTAGTCTCTTGCATTATTTACTTCCTAATGTCCTGGGAATTAGCTTTTAATGAGCCAGGGAATATTCATCTCTGATATATATGCTACATTTGGGGCCTCAGTTGTTGTGAAGATTGACCAAGCCCTTAAACCTACTGCAGTGACATTCTCCAATGATGTAGAAGAGGAAAACATAAGAGAAACTATAGTTGCTTTGTTTGTTGTTACATGGTATACTGTTCAATGCTGATGTTATCTCCCATCTTCAAACAAAATCTAATAGCCCTAGGGAAAAACAAGGCCCGATAAGACAAAATCAACTCACATTTTCAGGGCACAAAGTAGCCTATGTCCTCCTTCACTAGGGTGACTATTTCTTCATTTCTGAGTGTAATTTCAAGTGTTAGCTCTGATTCATGAAGTGTTAAATGGTCTGTAGTCTTGTAAAGAGCTCTTTGCTTACCCTAAGAACAATGATGAATTATTACCGTCTATTCATTGATTTACCTCAAAAGTAAAACTATGGACATTTGCAGCACCAGAACTGGTTATGGATATTTTCAAGGAGCTTTTCAAATTGAGGGCAAAGCAGACACCATCACTGAGGGATACATTATTTTCTAGGGCTTACTTACAGTGTGTGACATAAAGAAACATGAATGAGTTCATGTCCTAATGAAGCGTTCACAATCAAATAAGTTATAAACATGTGTAAAGTTAAATAGTAATACCCAATAGACAAAAGAGCATGAAACAGGGTTAGCTATGTATCAGTGTGAAACTAGGTTGATAATACTGTGTATCTATTAAAAAGAATTAGGTAGCTCTCTATGTATTGGTTCGTAAAGAGCCTCAATATATATATTTAAGATTATAAAAGCAGAATAATAGATGTAGCATTAACTTACTTGTGCAATTTCAAAAGTGGATATCTATGAATATATATGTACACTTAGATAAGCATACATTTTTTAATGTTCTACAAGAAGTATGAGAACACTTACTTTTTGGAAGACAGACTTGCTGATAATTATGAAAGTTGGGAAACTGAGTAAAGAAAGAATTACTTTTATAAATACCTTTTGGAATGTTTTAATTTCTCTTAACATAGGTATATATTGATTCTATTTTTAAAGTTAAAGTCAGTTTTAAAAAGGCACACAAGAGACAGACGATGTTGAAAACAAAACAAGGTAGTATATTATTGATGATCAAGTGAATGGTACAGGCTGTGGGACGTTCAGGGGAGAAAGAGAGACGCGCTTTTCAATAACTGCTATGCTGATTCCATTTTTGGAACTGTTCCAGGGCTATATTTGCTATTTCTATTCATTGCCGTTGTTACCCCTTATTGAGGCTCAAATTATCCCTTCCTCAGCTAGTAGAAGTCACTTCAAGTTGACGCTGAGTTCTTTTATTTTATTTTATTTATTTATTATTATTATTTTATTTAGTGAGAGGAGGGGAGGCAGAAACAGACTCCTGTATACATCCAGTCGAGGATCCACCGGGCAAGCCCACGAGGGCGTGCTGCTCTGCCCATCTCGGGCCCTTGCTTGGTTGCAATCAGAGCCATTTTTTAGCGCCTGAGGCAGAACTCATGAAGCCAACGTTAGCACCTGGGACCAATTTGCTCCGATAGACCCATGGCTGCAGGAGGAGAGGAGAAGAGAGAGAGAGAGAATTGTGAGGAGTAGGAGTGAAGAAGCAGATGGGCGCTTCTCCTGTGTGCTCTGACTGGGAATCGAACTTGGGATATCCACATACTTGGCTGAGGCTGTACCGCTGAGCCAATTGACCAGGGCCCCTTTTTATTTTAAAAAAAATTCTTTTCTTATTTTATTTTTCAGTATTTTCATGACTATTTCTTTCTGAGTACTTTTTATACAGCCTTAGTAATCTTTGATATCTTCTTTGTTTTTTGGTATGACAAGCTGTTTAAGGACCATTCTGTACATGTCCTATCTCAGACCTGGAATCAGACATTTCTTCAAAGAGCACTGGTCCATTTTCATGGGAAATGGTATTTAAAGAGCATGGTCTAAACACTAGCAACCTTTTCAGTGAGTAGACCTAGGAGCTCTGTGTATGTGTTTGTGTATGTGTATTTAGATGATTAAATATACATGAGTTCATATTGATATTTTTAATTCAGATTCAGAGGTTTTTTGTTAACATCATTGATTTTACACATTTATATCTTCTTAGTCACTCTGAGAAAATTCCAGTTCTCAAATATATTGGATGATTATACAACGGTCTCAGAATAACAATACCTACACTACTGCTATTGATACAATTACTGAAAACTGTTGTAATTAGTGAAAACAGTTGTCCTTAGAGTATATCCTGCTAAGAACATACATACAAATAACTGTATTGTAAAAGTCACATGGAATAGTTCCTTTATGGGAGATTCTGCCATCAACTGGCCATATACTGAGGTTCATTTGTTTTATGTTACTTTTGACTTTTTAGAAAATTTTATTTTAAAATTCAGTTATGTAAACTATTATCTTGGTTTCAAATCAAAACTATCAAACAATATATATTAAAAAATGGCTAGCTATTATGTCCCTGGCTCTATAGAAAATCTTTCAACAATTTTATTTTATGATTTGCCTTTCTCTCCTATTTTTCCTTTTTAACATAATTAAATGAGCGTTCTCAGAGAAATGGAAGCATTTAACTTAACAACATAACATGGAGATCACATCCTAGTAGCAGGTAAAGACTCCTCCACTTTTTTTCATAGAATCTTTCAAACTGTTTTATCTGAAGTTAACAGTTCTTGCTTTCAATTTACTGATTTTTTCTAGTTATTTTAAAAATATATATTTATTACCAATTTATCTTCACACACTCTCCAGTAGTCTAAACTCTTTCTCAGTAAATTATTTAAGCACATTAGGTATTCAATTGAGTTCATGTTCTTGTATTCATATTCCCAGAGCCTGCTGCCTACTATAATCTAGATGGATAACTCCCCTGGCCCACTGCACAACTATCATTCCACCCCTTATAATCTCTCTACACCACCAGTCTGGGAATTTCCTCCCTTTTATTGGATAAAATCGCCTGTGTCCTGGTTCCCCTGTCACCTTGCTTTACTCCCTCACTTTGATAAAGCCTAGTGAACTATTTAGTTTGATACCATAATGAGGGTCATCACTCTTATTCACTTGCCTTCTCCTTCCATCACCCAAAGATGGGAAAATCACTGGGGCATCTTCCAATGACTTGATATTACACAATGTGTCCCATGGTGTGCTTTCATATGGCTCCTAAATCATGTAATGTACAAATGCTTCACAACTTGACTTAGATTCCACCATTACTCAAGAAGGCTGTATCTTAAGGCTATCTCATTGACAAACTAGAGAATCATTTGCTCCAAGGTCGTATAGTTCCTTTGCTTATGGCAAAGCAGTTTCTGACATAATAGAAGCAAAAGTCTTGCAGCAAACTGAAAAGACTAGAAAGCTATTTTGTGTACAGGATAGAAGAATAAAACACAGCCTCAACAAAGCCTTGAATCTCAGAGTGTGATTGTTTGCATCAGATTATCAGTGTATTTGTGAGGATGATGAGTTTATGACAGGTATGATATCTCAATGCCAATAGAACATGATTCTCTAATGCAGGTAAAATGAAATTCCCAGGATGAGTTTAAAATAATGAGGGGTGTAAGCTAAGCTACTTGTGTCTAAAGTAAGCAAGCAAGGAAATGAACAACTAACAGAATCATTGTTAAATGAAAGATGCATGCATGCATGCGTGAATGGATGTAGCAGGAAAAAGAGACGAGAAACTCATGGGGAGGCTTATGTGTTTCAGTAATGTACAAGGTTTATGGTTTATAACATCATCAGAGTTGTACAATAGCATTATATCCCTGAGAGTTGTGCAGTTATCTCTCCCTCTCCCTTTCTTTTCTCTGCACACAATGGAGGATCTAAGCCTGGATCCATGCCCTACCCAGGACATTTCCTCTTTGTGGCACATGAGCCATTCCCAATGCTAAGATTTACTGCTTTGGGGATCGGTTCAGAACAAATGTTCCAAACAGCCGTCTGCCTCGGGCAAGGTAATTTTGGACAAATTCAACAAGACTTCAAAGGAAACCACATACTACAATGCCTAAGGAGGATAAAGACCTGATTTAAATGAATGTATTGCAATTAGTGGGTATTTACTTTATATGTTGCCAAGTTCTGATAGCTTTCTCTAACCCTCAGGGAAATAATATATATGTCTCCTTCTGGTGAGCTGAAGAAATAGGATACGGGCTTCCCGGAGAGACAGGTGTTGTGAACATACTCAGATCTAAAAAAGAGAAAAGACAAAAAGCCCATGAGAGCTAGAGACAAAGAATAAATGCAATATTTGTCTTAAAACCAAAAAAATAAAAATAAAAGGGGAGTGTAAGTTCTGTTTTCTCAGCACACCCCTCCCTCTTCTTCAAAATTCTGTCTTCTTTGAAAATAGCTTGTGTTAATTAAAGAAAGTAAGGAGGCAACATCTAATATTGATAAATGCAGAAAATCCATTTATCAATTAAAGGAATCTTGGACCACCAAGCTGACTTAGGTACCTCCTGAAGTGCTGCAAGTTTAATCCAATCATTCAGCATGAAGCATTCCAGAAGTAGAGGAAATGAAGGATTAGACTGTGGTGGGAGGACCAGAGAGTAAGACCTGGGAAGTATGCTGTGAGTGGACTTTAATCAAATCAAGCCAGAAACAAGATGGGAACCTAATAGCCCGGGGTTCTCATATTTATCTCCACGTTTCATTTTTAGATATTACACTTAAAAGTGAGGTTTAGTGTAAAAATGGTTGCCGGAAAAGAAGACCAGTATGTTCTCAGCATTTCTCATAGAAAAAGTGAATGTTGAGAGAAACAGCCCCAAATTTAGCCAAGAAGTCCTGTATGGAGACTTCCATTTGTGGCGAGGAACTGAATGCCACAAAGTGTTCTTATCTGACTTCTTTTGGCCTCTAAAGATCCTAAGGCAAAATGTGCTCACTGTAATCTGTGCCCTGGTTTTTCTTCAGACAGTACACAATTGAGCAAATAATCTCTCTGTGAAAAATCTAATTTGGCCCTGGCCGATTGGCTCAGTGGTAGAGCATTGGCCTGGCATGCAGAAGTCTCGGGTTCGATTCCCGGCCAGGGCACACAGGAGAAGCGCCCATCTGCTTCTCCACCCCTCCCCCTCTCCTTCCTCTCTGTCTCTCTCTTCCCCTCCCGCAGCGAGGCTCCATTGGAGCAAAGATGGCCTGGGCGCTGGGGATGGTTCCTTGGCCTCTGCCCCAGGCGCTAGAGTGGCTCTGGTCGCAACAGAAGCGACACCCCGGAGGGGCAGAGCATCGCCCCCTGGTGGGCGTGCCGGGTGGATCCCGGTCGGGCGCATTCGGGAGTCTGTCTGACTGTCTCTCCCCGTTTCCAGCTTCAGAAAAATACAATAAAATAAAATAAAATAAAATAATCTAATTCAAGACACAGATTTAAAATCAGCTCGATTTAGTAGAAGTCCATTAATCAATTTTAAAACATGATTTATCTAGATAACTGCCAAACAATTTTTTCATTGGAGACACAGCCATATCCATACTTCTATCGTGGACATCCCTAACCTCTTCCTGAATGCTGGACTCAAATAAAATCATATTTGATGTTTAGAATTTAGCTGACAGATGAAAATTCTAAAACTAACCTCTATAAAAAAGCTGCTAAAATATCTTTTTGATCATGTCACCATCTTTTTCTGTCTGAAACAATTTTTCTAATCTTTATCACTAGAGAGTCTGTGAGCCAGCGAAACGTTTTATGGTTGTTGGCATATTTTCTCCCTGGTGCCTAGCTACTTGGCCACTGCCCCCTGTATTTCTGAAGTTTCTGAGACTGTTGCTATTTGATTACTGGCGTTTTTAAGGAAATGAAAAAAGAGAGACCCGTTTAGGGGTGGGGAGTGGTGCTCATGATAGTATTGAGACTATTTATTTTAATCAATTTTAAACCATTCTGACATGTGCTAATGGTTGAAATGTAGGTGTCTGTTAGGTGTGTGGCCTGGCGTGCCTCTCCCCTGCTGTTTACTTTAGCAGCTTGTCTGTCTGAAAGTTATGATACCACAAAGCCTCTTTAGGCAGGGTCTCGGAGCAGGATGCAGCATGCAGACTAGGAGAAGCAGCCCCCAGGGCTGGCCCTCTAAACTGCTGCAGGTAGAACTACAGAGGTGCGGGCAGGTAAGCGTTTAAGGGAACAATGAGGAGAGAAGCAGGTGAGAGCAGCCTGGCTTCACCTGGATGTCCTGAAACAATTAGGCAACTTCTATCCTAAAGGGCGCTCTCTCCTCTGGAAACATAAAGGGAGCTCTGTTAAGTGACTACTGTCACGTTCTGAAACACCAGGTGACAGGGATTTTTCATTTCCTGGGCCCTCCATTCTACCCAAATCAGATTTTGCTCAGCGCACTTGTTAACAAAGTTGATCTCGTTGATTGGTGACTTTTAAGTAAGAAAACTTTCTAATTTTTAAAAACACATTAGGAAAGGAATTTATCTCAGATAAGGCAGAGTGAAGTGGCAGTGTAAACATAGTGACCTAAAGGGAAGCAGCCTTGAAACCACACACACACACACACACACACACACACACACACACACACGGAAATCAGAGTTCTGAAGTAATCAATTTCATCAATCTAGTGGTTAGACTTTGGCAAATGCTTTTGCCTATAAGATTTCTAAAACAATTATTTCTAACAAAATTTTGTTTATTCTCTCTTTGACAGTCTATTTTTTATCTTTTATTATGTTTTACATAATAAAATACACATATATTATAGATACACATATACAATATTAAAATGATTCAAAGAATACTTTCGTCCCCATCCCTCCCAGCCCACCCACAGCCACGTCTGTCTTTCCCCCTTTCAGAGGTGAGTGGCTACTCTCAGAAGTTTGCTCTGTATTCTTTTAAATTTTCTTTCACCATATTTACATACAAATATATATTATAGGTCACTTTACTTTGGGCTTTGTTAAGTGCTCAATAGGAAGCATTTTATTTAACTTCTAACAGATTCTGATGAGGTAGTACTATTTCCTTTTCATAAATAAGAAAATGAAACTTGACATTAAGTAGACCAGCCAGCCATGAAGCCAGTAAAGGTGCACGGCCCAGGAGGTGGTCTGCTCGAAGGGCAAGGCGCAGGTGTACGGGAGGGCATCTGAGCCGGGAGGGGTAGAAGGCTGGGTCAGGTAGTGGAGGGCCTTGAGTGACCGTGCTGGGAGGCACTGGGGAAAGGCCTGGAAAATGTTTGAGCATTGGAGTGACGTGATGAAAGTATATATATGATAAAATCCTTTTTATTTTTATTCATAAGCTCTCCCCCACCTCTGATAAGAGGCGAAGGCCCCATATCATTCTAGGCAGTGGTGGGATCCAGCTGGTTTGCACCGGTTTGGCAGAACTGATACCTAATTTATTTTTTTTGTTGAGTATGGCTAACCAGTTGTTAAAATGGCACTTGTAATCAGGGTTCTCTCTAAGGTGGGTGCCTGGGCAGCTGCCCAATGTGGAAATCACAAATTTATATTCCTTACTCTTTTCTAATGTTCATCTGAGCAACAGCGTAATCTAAGCGCCCGTAGTAGTGTTCATTCCATTCATAGGTGAAAAGAATTGCAAGTGAGGATGCCAGTCAAGAAGAAATGTGGAAATAGCTTAGATAACAGGTTTACTGTTTTGTTGTCAGGTATTATTTAATATTTTTTCATTAATATTTTAGAACTCTTTCTTATAATCTAGTTTTATGTACATCTTTTATTGTTCTTATTTAAACATTAAATGCATGAAATAATAAACTACCTTTTGGCATATCTTGTTTTATACTAACACAGTCATTAGGGCGAGAACCTGTTGTTGAATTATGTGACCCCTACCACTGAGTAGGTTCGCACGTGGGTGCGATAACGGTGTGTAGTGACTGGAAAGGACGAGCTGAACATGTAGCTCCCTCCTGTCAGGCCGCCTTGGGAGCCCCTTGCCGAGACCCCAAATGGTCCAATATATCTTGAACACATGGTTAGGAACAGCAGTGCTGTTCTGAGTCCTGAAACCAGAAAGCCCTGGATTCCCATCCTGGCTTCGCCACTCTCCAGTGTGGAGCAAGTTCCTAAATGTGAATTTAGCCGCCCACAGGCTCCCTGGGGTGAGACTGGGGCCTGTTCATACTGTGCATCAGCTCGTGGGCTCTGTAGGAATTTCTGAAATAACAAGTGAATGGAGCTTTCTGAGATTTCATTCTTTCTTCATCTGTAAAATGCAGATGAGCAAACCTGTGTCATAGAGCCCTGCCTCCCATAAACCAAGGCACTGCACACACTTGAGGCCACACTTGCAGAGAGATCTGTGTTTCTGCTGCCTCAGTATCCGGCTCTGTGGTGAGCTTTGCCGCTGGGGGTTGGGGGTGGGGAAATTATATTCCTTGTTTGTTGTTTCAAAAGGTATTTTTTTCTTGTTAAAGCGATACATGTTCATTTTGTAGAGAATTTGGAAAAACTCAGAAAAGTTAAAAAAATAGAAGATAAAATATGTTGCTATAACATAATAAATATCAATGTTCCTGTTTTGGCCAATTTTTTTCCAGTCTTTTTTTTTTTTCTTTCTACATGTATTTTATGAAATAAAATTGTGATCATACTGAATATAAAGCTGTTAAACTCTTTTTTCAAGTTCTGTTTTGTTATGAGAATATCCCAATCTTAAATGGTTTTAAAAAATAGGATCTTGAATGTCTGTATAAAATTTCATTATATATACTACCCTTACTTTATTAATTTTTTATTGTTATTAAACAGTTACTTGTTTGCAATTCTTCAGCATTGTAAAAAATGTGGACAAGGCCCGCCAGGGGTGAGGACAAGGGAGACGGGTTCAGTGACGCAGATCCGCTTTATTTAGGAAGTAAGCTAGCTTATATACACAGGTTCAGCCTATAGGGTGTTACAGCGTGTCCTTCACAGCCAATGACTGAAAAGGTCAGGGAGCTGCCTGGTTGGCGCTGAGTTACTTCCTTACAGCAGGCGAGCTCTCTCCTGGGTGCACCTACAAGGGTTTCAGGTGCTGGAGTATTCTCACAGCATTGCATCAGCCACAGCTGCTAGGAATGAGCTCTGCGCTCTACCTACAAAAAAACACGGCAGTGACCCACCTAACGAGTAGTGCCCTGAGGTTGGTTCCAGGCTGACAACATCAGTATCACCTGGGGAAACTTTTATGGAAGACTTCTCCCTTCCACCCAGTGGTCCTGCATGGTAGGGAAGAGAGGCACTTTTAAGGGGAAGAAAAGTTGGGCCATCAAGGTGATCTTGATGAAGGCAAGGAGCCACTGACCTTGAGCTCCCTGAGGCCTGAACTTGCGCACAGCTGGAGTCCCTGTGTCCTATGCAGTGCACTCTCACTGCATACATGTTGACTGACTCGGTAAATCTTATATTCTATACTATAACCCTGGTTCCTAGCTTCTCAGCATAGAGTCTTGGAAGGGAAATGACTGGGTTAAATTTTTAATTTTTAAAAGGAACATGATGGATAGATTTATAGTGCCTTCTTAAGCAATCAACACACTATTTCTTTTTTTCTTTTAAAAGACAATGTCCCATAATTCTACCTTTTGGGAAGTATATGTATATATAATCTACATCCAGTTCTTTTCCTCTATATATCTGTGTATAAAAATACATGAAAATATATATATTAGATACATATCTAATCATACTGTCTTATAATCTGTTTTTTTTCTGTTTGTGGGTACTAGAATCAGAATTATAATTCCTGCTTTAGTAGTTTTTATAATTATGTTTTTAGCCTATTAATAACTGATTCCTAGTCAGTTAAATCTGTGTTCATCAAGGATCTACTTCCTGGCTAAATTTAAATATTATTAAAAGGATTAGTAAGCACAATTCAAAGTGAAGCAGCAAAATGTTTTGTTTGGTGAGGACTGGAATTTTCCAGACTTTTTGTACTTTAAGAACCGGTAGTAAATTATCTTTTGGGAACTACATAGTACAAAACTGACAGACGAGTAAAGGCATTTAGATAACCTAACTACACCTAATACCATATCACACACAAAAAAATGAGATTTCACTGTAAATCATTTAAATACATTATTATTTAAATACATTTATTTTAATGAAAAATTAAAAATTATTTTTATTAAATTTTAAAATTTATGTTAACATGGATTCAAGTGTCCCACTCAATATAACCCCCTCATTCCCCCTCAAAGTGCCCCCCCATTACACCCTCTTTGCCTTCCTTCCCCTAACTCCCTCCTCCCTTCCCTCTGGGGTTTGCTGTCCTGTTACCTGTATCTGTGTGTTGTGTATATATAATATCACTAATCTCTTCACCTTCTCTGATCCCTTCCCCTCATCCACCTTCCCTCTGACAGCTGTCCCTCTGCTCCCTGTGACCCCACCTCTGCTTCTATTCCATTCCTGAGTTTACCGTGTTTGTTAGATTCCACATATAAGTGAGATCATATGATATTTGTCTTTCTCTGCCTGGCTTATTTTACTTAGCATAATAATCTCCAGGTCCATCCATGCTGTCGCAAAAGGTAAGATTTCCCTCTTTCTCATGGCCCCATAGTATTCCATTGTGTATATGTACCACTGCTTTTTAATCCACTCGTCCACTGACAGACACATGGGCTATTTCCAGATCTTGGCTATTGTAAACAATGCTGCAATAAGCATGGAGGTGCACATCTTCTTTTGAATCAGTGATTTGGTATTTTTAGGATATATTTCTAAAAGTGGGATAGCTGAGTCAAAAGGCAGTTTCATTTTTAATTTTTTGAGGAAACGCCATACTGTTTTCCACAGTGACTGCACAAGTCTGCATTCCCACCAGCAGTGCAAGAGGGTTCCCTTTTCTCCACAACCTCGCCAGCACTTACTGTGTGTTGTTTTGTTGATGAGCACCATTCTAACAGATGTGAGGTGGTATCTCATTGTGGTTTTAATTTGCATTTCTTTGATGATTAGTGACATTGAACATTTTATTCATATGCCTATTGGCCATCTGTATGTCTTCTTTGGAGAAGTGTCTATTCAGATCCTTTGCCCATTTTTGAATTACATTGTTTACTTTCCTGGTGTTGAGTTTTAGAAGTTCTTTATAAATTTTGGTTATTAACTCCTTATCAAAAGTATTGGCAAATATGTTCTTCCATTGTGTGGGTTGTCTTTTTATTTTGTTAATGGTGTATTTTGCTGTGCAAAAGCTTTTTAGTTTGATATAGTCCTATTTGTTTATTTTGTCCTTTTTTTACTTGCCCGTGGAGATATATAAGCAGAAATATTGCTATGAGGGATATCAGAGAGTTTATTGCCTATGTTTTCTACCACGATTTTTATGGTTTCACGACTTACATTTAAATATTTTATCCATTTTGAGTTTATTTTTGTGAATGGTGTAAGTTGCTGGTCTAGTTCCTTTTTTTGCAGGTAGCTGTCCAATTTTCCCAACACCATTTGTTTGGGTGACAGAGAGAGAGAGAGACAGAGAGGGACAGACAGACAGGAAGGGAGAAAGATGAGAAGCATCAATTCTTCATTGTGGCACCTTAGTTGTTCAGTGATTGCTTTCTCATATGTGCCTTGACCAGTGGGCTACAGCAGAGCAAGTGACCCCTTGCTCAAGCCAGTGACCTTAGGCTCAAGCTAGTGAGTTTGGATTTCAAATTAATGACCTTTGGGCTCAAACCAATGACCATGGAGTCATGTCTATGATCCAATGCTCAAGCCAGCGACCCACGCTCAAGCTGGTGAACCTTTGCTCAAGCCAGAGACCTTGGAGTTTTGAACCTGGGTCCTCTGTGTCCCAGTCCAATGCTCCAGTCACTGCACTACTGCCTGGTCAGGCCAAACACCATTTATTAAAGAGACTGTCTTTATTCCATTGTGTACTCTTGCCTCCTTTGTCAAATATCAATTGACAATAAAGGCATGGGTTTATTTCTGAGTTCTCCGTTCTGTTCCATTGATCTGTTTACCTGTTCTTATGCCACTACCAAGCTGTTTTGATTATAATAGGCTTGTAGTATAACTTGACATCAGGAAGTGTGATACCTCCCACTTAGTTCTTCATTTTCAAGATTGCTGAGGCTATTCAGCTTCTTTTTTGGTTCCATATAAATTTTTGGAATGTTCTAGATATGTGAAGTATGTCATTGGTATTTTAATAGAAATTGCATTGACTCTATAGACTGCTTTGGGTAGTATAGACATTTTAATGATGTTTATTCTTTCTATCCTTGAACATAGTATATGCTTCCACTTGTTTGTATCATCCTTGATTTCTTTTTTCAATGTCTTATAATTTTCCAATTTTACCTCCGTGGTTAAATTTACTTTTAGGTACTTTAATTTTTGTTGCAGTAGTGAAAGGGGTTGTTTTCTTAATTTCTCTTCCTGACAGTTTATTGTTGGTGTATAAAAATGCCACTGATTTTTGAATATTAATTTTATATCTTGCCACCTTGCTGAATTCATTTATCAGGTCTAGTAGTGTTTTGACTAAGACTTTAGGGTTTTCTATGCATAGTATCATGTCATCAGCAAATAATGACAGTTTAATTACTTCTTTTCCAATTTGGATGCTTTTTATTATTTCTTCTTCTCTGATTACTGTGGCTAGGACTTTCAGAACTTTGTTGAATAAGAGTGGTGAAAGGGGGAACCCCTGTCTTGTTTCTGATCTTAAGGGGATTGCTTTTAATTTTTGCTCATTGAGTATGATGTTGGCTGTCAGTTTGTCATATATGGCTTTTATTATGTTATGTTCCCTGTATTCCCACTTTGCTGAGAGTTTTGATCATGAATGGGTGCTAGATTTTATCAAATGCTGTTTCTGCATCTATTGATGTAATCATGTGATTTTATCCTTCATTTTGTTTATGTGATAAATCACATTTATTGATTTGTGAATATTGTACCAGCCTTGCTTCCCTGGAATAAATCTCATTTGATCATGATGTATGATCTTTCTAATGTATTGCTGGATCTGGTTTAGTAATATTTTGGAGAATTTTAGCATCTATATTAATCAGGGATATTGGCTTATTGTTTTTTTTTTTTTTTTTCTTTTAGTGTCTTTACCTGGTTTTAAAATGAGGATAATGCTTGCCTCATAAAATGAGTTTGGAAGTTTTCTGTCCTCTTGATATTTTTAGAATAGCTTGAGAAGGGTAGGTGTTAGTTCTTCTTTGAATGTTTGGTAAAATTGTCTGTGAAGCCATCTGGTTCAGGATATTTGTTTGCTGAAAGTTTTTTTATAACTTTTTCAATTTCATTTGTAGCAAGCTATCTGTTTAAGTTTTCTGATTCTTCTAGATTGAATTTTGAAAGATTGTATGTTTCTAGGAATTTATCCATTTCACATAGGTTGTCCAATTTTTTGGCATATAGATCTTCATAGTGTTTTCTTACAATCCTTTGTATTTCTGTGGTGTTGGTTGTTACTTCTCCACTTTTACTTCTAATTTTATTTATTTGGGTCTTCTCTCTCTTTTTTCTTTTTTTGTATTTTTTTGTATTTTTCTGAAGTGAGAAGTAGGGGGCAGCAGACAGACTCCCACATGAGTCTGACCAGGGTCCACCTGGCATGCCCCCCAGGGGGCGATGCTCTGCCCATCTGGGGTGTTGCTCTGCTGCAACCTGAGCCATTCTAGCACCTGAGGCAGAGGCCATAGAGCCATCCTCAGTGCCTGGGCTAACTTTGCTTCATTGGAGCCTTGGCTGTGGGAGGAGAAGAGAGAGACAGAGAGAAAGGAGAGAGGGAAGGGTGGAGAAGCAGATGGGTGCTTCTCCCGTGTGACCTGGCCGGGAATCAAACCAGGGACTTCCACGTGCCGGCCCGATGCTCTACCGCTGAGTCAACCAGCCAGGGCCTCTCTTTTTTTTTCTTGATGAGTCTGGTAAAGGTTCATCAATCTTGTTTACCTTTTCAAAGAATTAGCTCTTGGTTTCAGTGATCTTTTGTAATTTTTTTTTAGCGTTTATGTCATTTATTTCTACTCTGATCTTTATTATTCCCTTCCTTCTACTACCTCTGAGCTTTATTTGCTGTTCTTTTTCTAGTTCTTTTAGGTGCAGGGTTAGGTAGTTCATTTGAGCTTTTTCTTATTTCCTGAGGTGCTTGCAATGCTATAAACTTTCCTCTGAGGACTGCCTTTGCTGTGTTCCATAAGTTTTGAGTTGTTATATGTTTATTTTCATTTGTTTCAAGGAAATTTTTTATTTCTTCCTTGATCTCATTGTTAACCCATTCGTTATTTAATAACATAATATTTAACCTCCAAGTGTTTGAATGTTTTTCAGTTTTTCTATTGTAGTTGATTTCTTTTTTCATGCCATTGTGATCAAAGAAGATGTTTGATATGAATGTATATTCTGCTACTTTGAGGCGAAAGGTACTGAAGATATCAATTAAATCCAGTTGATCTAGTGTGTCATTTAAGGCTGCTGTTTCTTTGTTAATTTTCTGTCTGGAGGATCTATCCATTGATGTTAGTAGGGTATTAAAATCCCCTCCTATTTTAGTATTGCTGTTGATCTTGCCTTTTATGTCCATCAAAATCTGCTTTATATATTGAGGTGTTCCTATATAGGTGCATAAATATCAATATTTACAATGGTTTTATCCTCCTGTTGGTTTGCTCTCTTTTCATTATCCCTTACTATATAGCCTTTGTTTATAGCTATTTTGTCAGATATGAGTATTGCTACCACAGCTTGTTTTTTTTCATTTCCACTTGCATGAAATACTTTTTTCCATCCCTTCACTCTCAGTCTATGTGTATCTTTTGTACTGAGGTAGGTCTCTTGTAGACAACATATGTACGAGTCCTGTTTTCTTATCCATGCAGCTACCCTATGTCTTTTGATTGGAGCATTTAATTCATTTACAATTAAGGCTATTATTGATAGGTACTTATTTATTGCCATTTTATTCTTTAAAACTAAAATCCTCTTTCTCTCTCTCTCTTTTTATTTTTGCTCTTTTTATAACAGGCCCTTTGCTATTTCTTGCAGTACTGGTCTGGTTGTTAATAAATTCCTTGAATCTTTTTTTGCTGGGAAGCTTTTAATTTCTCCTTTAATTTTAAATGATAGCCATGCTGGATAAAGTAGTCTTGTTTGCAGGTTCTTGTTTTGCATCACTTTGAGTATATCTTGCCAATCCCTTCTGGCCTGAAGAGTTTCTGTTGAGAAGTCAGGTGTCATCCTTTTGGGGGCTCCTCTGTAAGAAGTTAACTGCTTTTCTCTTTCAGCTTTTAGTATTCTTACTTTTTCTCTTAACTTTGGCATTTTAATTACTGTAGGCCTTCTTGGGTTCTTCTTTAATGGACTCTGTGCTTCTTGTATTTGTGTGACTTTTTTCTTCATCAATTTAGGAAAATTTTTAGCTATGATTTCTTCAAACGAGTTCTCTATCCCTGTTTATTCTTTTCTCCTTCAGGAACCCCTATGATGCAGATGTTGTTTCTGTTTGTGCTGTCACAGAGGTCTCATAGAGTTGCCTCAATCTTTTTGAGCCTCTTTTCTTTTTGCTGCTCTGTTTCTGTGCTTTTATTTATCTTGTCCTTTATATTGCTGATTCAATCCTCTGCTTTATCCAGCCTGCTGTTGATTCCTTTTAGTGCTGCCTTCATTTCTGATATTGTATTTGTCATTTCTGACTGGTTCTTATTTATGATTTCAATGTCTTTTTTGATGCTGCTCTTTTTTTAGGTACTCATTATGACCACTCATTGTTGCTCTAAGATCCTTGAGCATCCTAAAAATTATTATTTTAAACTTTGTGTCTGGTAGTTTGGTTACTTCCATTTCATTTAGTTCTTTTTCTGGGGATTTCTCTTGTTGATTTATTTGGGCCATATTTCTTTGTATGCCCATTTTGTCTGTGTATGAGGTAGCACCATCTGACTTAGAAAAGTTTTGTTGTGTCTTTATGAGGAAGATGGGCTTGGTGGTACTGAACTCCAGGCCACCTGAGTTCCTTGCTCTAGGAATGCTTCTTCTTTTTATTTTTTATTTTTTTGGTGACAGAGACACACAGAGAGAGACAGAGAGAGAGTCAAATAAAGACAGACAGTAGGGAGAGAGATCAGAAACATCAATTCTTCATTTTGGCTCCTTAGTTGTTCGTTGATTGATTTCTCACATGTGCGAGTGACCCCTTGCTCAAGCCAGCTTTGTTGGGCTCACACCAACAACCTTGGGCTTTAAGCCCATGACCATGGGGTCATGTCTATGATCCCACGCTCAAGCTGGTGAGACCACACTCAAGCTGGCAAACTCTGGGTTTCAAACCTGGGTTCTCTGCATCCTAGTTTGATGCTCTATCCCAGGGCTCCCCAAACTACGGCTCACGGGCCGCATGCGGCCCCCTAAGGCCATTTATCCAGCCCCCGCCACACTTCTGGAAGGGGCACCTCTTTCATTGGTGGTCAGTGAGAGGAGCACATTGACCATCTCATTAGCCAAAAGCAGGCCCATAGTTCCCATTGAAATACTGGTCAGTTTGTTTATTTAAATTTACTTGTTCTTTATTTTAAATATTGTATTTGTTCCCATTTTGTTTTTTTACTTTAAAATAAGATATGTGCCGTGTGCATAGGGATTTGTTCATAGTTTTCTTTATAGTCCGGTCCTCCAACAGTCTGAGGGACAGTGAACTGGCCCCCTGTGTAAAAAGTTTGGGGACCCCTGCTCTATTCACTGTACCACTACCTGGTCAGGCTAGGAATGCTTCCTGAGGGTATATTTATCCTCCTGTTGTATGCGAGCATTGAAAGCAGCTGATCCTTTTTTGGGTGTGGTTATCTCTTTGTGCTGGCTGGTCAAAGGGTCAACCTTGATCCTGTATATTATACACTGTGCAGTGTCTGTCCTGTTGGGCGTATTTATTCTCCACAGTATCTGGTGCTTGCTAGACTGATTCCTCCTTTGGGCATGCTACTTGTGTAGCTAGCTGAGTCTAGCATTGGTGCTATTTGCCATCCACTACTAGTTGTGTTGGTTCTGGGTGTTCTTGGGTTGGCATCAGCTGTTGCTTGTAACCTGCCATGGGCCACCTGTCTGGAGCTACTGCTCTGTTCACTGTTTGTGTCTGTGTTTTCTGTGCCTGGGTAGTGTGGAAGGAGCCCGCTTATGTATTGTATAACGATCAGCTTCCTCCTGCGTAAAGATGACCAAAGCTCTGTAAAAGCCCCAAGCTCCATAAAATTTACCTTCACTTTTGAGCTACTTCACCTCATCTTGCAGCTGTGTGGTCTTCCTACAGTCTTCTGCAGAAAGATTTAGCTGGGCCTGGTGTTCAATGAGCTTTCTTTTAGGATGCACAGCCAGCAAGGGTTGTTAGGTCAGGAACTGATGCTTTCTGCAGCTGGCCACTGGATGTGCCAACTCTGGGCCTCCCAGTCTCGATGTGGCTTCTTCTGTGATCCTTGTTCATAGGCTCACTTTATTTAGTCCAAAGTTGGTTTTACAAGATAATTGTTCTTAAATTAAATTGTGATCCAATTTGGTCCTGGGAGGTGGCAATTGGAATGTCTGCCTACTCTGTTGCCATCTTTGAATCCTGTTTTTATGAAATTTAAAACACATTCTTTAATGAGATGTAGAGTCCTTATGTCACCCTAGAATTGTAGACTTGTGTGTTGAAATGTCATATAGCAATTACCAAAGATGAGTTGAGGATGTGAAGAATAAAGCTGAAGAGAAGTTTTCTTTTTTGCCCTAGAATTAACATTGTTATTAACTAGGTCTAACCCTTTGGTATCAACAAAAAAAACCCATGTCTTGCTTTTTAGCTTTTTTATTTTTGTTTGCTTATTTGTGGGCTCCTAGAAGGTAGAAACCATATCCAATTCATTTTTGTGCTCTTAGTGCTTAAAACTGTACTGGTGAAGTGAATGAAATAATGGCTGAGGGGATCTGCTACATAGTGGATTTCTGTGAGGAAATGTGCCATATTTCTGAATTCTTTCTTTTCAGTTTATCACTCAAGTTTCTGTATGTTGATCTTTAAATTGGTGTCTACTCTTTGAGGCAAAGACTTTGGTCACAGACTTAGAGAACAGGCACTTTTTTTGCAGGACAAATTCCATTTTCAAGCTCTGAAAAAGGTATTTAACATACATTATCTTTATAAAATACATTATTTTATAGCAACTTAAACCATGAAGAAAGGGACATTTCTGAGAAAACACAAACATGTTGCTGTTGTATAGGTTCGGTTGAAACTACTTTGTAAATGTTGTCCCTGTTGCTTGTACACCTTAATGTCTCATTATTATTTTGTTTGTGTTTCCTCTGCCAGACGGTCCATCCTCTACTTGCTGAACAAAGCCCAGCTCACAAACCTCTTCCTCTACACAGCCCTTTCCTCCCTCCCTTTCAGTGTTCCCAAACTGGCCAGAATTAGTCATTCTCATCTTTGTGCTCCTGTAATGCTTTGTTCACACTTCTGTTTTAACACATCATTTTGCTTTTTTTCTTACGCATATAGTTGGTTTGGTCAGGCTGTTATAACACAATACTATAGGCTGGGTAGCTTATAGACAACAAACATTTATTTCTGACCATTCTGGGGGCTGGAAGTCTGAGATCAGGTTGCAGCATGGTCAGGTGATGACCTTCTTCCATGCAGCAAGCTTCTCATTGCATTCTTACATTGCAGAAAGAAGGAAGGGAGCTCTCTGAGGTCTCTTTTATAAAGGCACTAATGCCATTCATGAAGGTTCTGCCTTTATGACCTAAGGTCCTCCCTAATGCCCCATTTCCTACCATCAGCGTGAGGGTTAGGATTCAACATATGAATTTGGGGAGAATACACAAATATTTAATCTAAAGCAGTATATATGGGTCTACCTCTGCTTCAAGGTGGAGTTTCCCAAGGTCTGGGGAGGGTTATTATTTCCTTTGTATGCTCAGTATCTGGTATAACACATGATCTAGGGTAGGGACTCCTGAACTTTGACAATTCAGGGCCCTTCTATTCAGCCTCACCAGCTGTAAATACACTCAGGTCCTTTTTTTTTGTTCTCACTGCCTGCCAAGCTGAATCGGTGATGATACACAGACTCAGGATATCTTTTGTGAATAGGCTGTATTGGCTGGGTGGCTTCCCAGGCATCTTCAGCCCATTGTTAAACCCCACGAGAAGGCGCTGTGGGTGGGGTAGGATGGGACTCTTGAGGCAGATGCAGTACTCAAAGTCTCTCTCCCCATACTTGGCAGAGTGGCTTGCTTTCCCCCACTGGTCTTCCAAACCCAAATGTGTTTAATCACCTACAAGTACCACTCATTAAATGCCCCTAAAAACAATAATTAGGTACCACATTTTAATGTGAAGTGATCTATATTACTATTGTTTCCTCCACATAGCAACTCTCCCACTGCTGGTATTGTGACAGCTAAATAAAAAGGCCAGTAATACGTGGGTTTCTGTTTTTTGTTTCTTTACCTTAAGAAAACAAAGACTTCTCTGACATAATGAGATACTAGGCATCTCAAAAGAGCCAAACAGAACAATACAGATTCTTTAAAACATTTACTATTATAAAGCTACCAGGGAGGAATTATTCAGTAATATTATATGGGAGACTGGTTATTGTTAGAGCTTACAACCAATCATGGGGAGAGAAACTAAGTTGTTCAAGGCAACCTGTGAGGGGTAGGTGACCACAAAGGCATAGAAATTGTTAGAGTTGACACTGTCTTCCAAAGAAAGACATTAAAAAGCAACAAAATGCAAATAAGAATTGGTTAATACACCTTTTCAACAAACCTCTTTGGTATTAAACCAAATATTTTAAAGAAGACATACACAGATGGCCAATATATATATGGAAGACGTTCAACATTACTAATCATCAGAGAAAGGCAAATTAAAATCACAGTGAGATATCAACTGACACCTCATTTTCAGAATGCTTATCATCAATCGATTAACAAACAAATGCTGGTGAGAATGTAGAGAAAAGGGAATCCTCTTGCACTGTTAGTGGGAATGCAGACTGGTGAAGCCACTATGGAAAGCAGTATTGAGTTCCCTCAAAAAATTAAAAATGGAACTGCTTTATGACCCAGCAACTCCACCTCTGGGAATATATCCAAAGAAACCCCAAAGAATATATGCACCCCTATGCTTATTGCAGAGCTATTTACAATAGCTAAGATTTGGAAGCAGCCCAAATATCCATCTGTAGATGAATGGATAAAAATGCAGTGGTACATTTACCCAATTGAATATACTACTCAACCATAAAAAAGAAGGAAACCTCACCTTTTGTGACAGCAGAAATAGTATGCAGAGTATTATGCTAAGTGAAAGACATGTACTATATGATTTCACTCATTTGTGGAATCTAATGAACAAAACAAACTAATAAACAAAATAGAAACAGAAACCTAGATACAGAGAAGAAGAGACTGACAGCTGTCAAAGGGAAGGGGACTGAGGTCTGGGTGATAAAGGTAAAAGGATTAATATAGCAAAGAAAAAAACACAGGGACAACAGTATGGTGATTACAAGAGGGAAGGGAGTTGGGGGAGGTTGAAGAGGGTGAAGGGGTAATAAATGGTGACAGAAGGAGGCCTGACTTAGGGTGGTGGATGCATAATACAATATGCAGATGGTGTATTACAAAACTGTACACCTGAAACCTATATAATTTTATTAACTAATATCTCCTCGATAAATTCAATTTTTTAAAAAGCAGCAAACCTCTTTATTTAAAGTGTTCTGTCAAGAGTTACCTTATACAACATAACTCTTATAATCCCCACTGAAACTCTATCTACCCTAAATTTGCAGGAATTTCTCCATTCCTTGGTTGAAAGGTTTTAGAATATATCAGCACTAAGATTCTAATTCATTGGCCCAAGGAGTATACCCTCCTCTGTCAAGGGTCCTCCCTGTGTGGAAAAACCCTCCTAACTGCCACAGAATGCTCAGGGTGACAAAATGACATCTCACTGTTGGCTTGGCTTGGTGCCCAGGGGCACCATGGGAAAGAATTTGAATGCTCTTGGCAGTTGGTATTCAGACTTTGACAGTTGTAACTGATGGACTGGACTGGGGCACTCTTGATGAAGTCACATTCCTGAAAGAAAAATTACCCAAAGTAAGGAATTTTGCATGGTAGAGACTAGATTCAGAAACAGGTATTGTTACTGGGTAGATACAGTGTTTCTAAGAACAGGCATTTGAACCCATCTGGAGCACATGTCTGGAGAGGGCTCTGTGCCTTTTAAATGATAGAATTATGAAATAAAACTGAAAAACAAAATAAGTATCATTTGGGGTCCCTGCTACTTGAGTTGGGCATTAGAAGGGGAAATGTTTCTTTGTTGGATGGAAAGAAATATTAGGATTGGAGATTGGAAGGTAGGTGATGAGGAAATACAGGTGGAGGTGAGAACAGATATACAGAGTTGTTGGCTTGGTGCTCCCCACGGGGCTCTGAGTTGGTTCTGAGCGTCACATTATCAGGCACTGCTCTGTGGGCTGTGGAGATTTTTCAGAATCAAGAGAAGGTTCTTAATTATTCATGTGTGCTTTCACCGGGGATTGAACTGGGGATATCTGCCTGCTAGGCCGATGCTCTAGCCACTGAGCCAACAGGTCAGGGCCTAAGTTCTTAATTTTAAAGAAAGAATACTTTATGTGGAAGTCTGTAGCATAATGTCAATACAGGGCAGTGATATTTTGAAATAGTAACAATAATAAGAACGCTAGTGATTCAGAGGAAGGAAGAATTTCTGGGAAGGTGACTTGAGGAGACTTAGAGGAACTTTAATAAAAAAGGCTTAGCCCTGGTCAGGTTGTTCAGATAGTTAGAGTGTCATCCTGATATACCAAGGTTGCAGGTTCGATCCCCAGTCAGGGCTCATATGGGAAGCAACCAATACATGTATGGATGGGTAGAAAAACAAATTGATGTTTCTCTTTCTCTTCTTTTCTCTCTCTCTAAAATCAATAAATAAAATAAAAAGTTTTAAAAGAGAGACAACATTTGGGTAGGTGTTGGGAGAAACACTGGCAGCAACAAACCTTCGTGGGAGTTAAGATGTTCCTTGATTTTGTCATCATGTCCTGGCACCTGTTTTTGATGTCTCACCTATTACAACCATTATATATTCTTGAGGTTTTTCAGTATCTTCTCCAGCTTTCTAAAAGTCATTATAAGGGGCCCCGACTTGTTGCAGAGACTCATACAGAAAACCCTGTTCTCACAGCTAGCTACTTCATCGCCATGTTCCTCCAAGATGGCCACCCCCGAGGAAGATCGTCACTGGGCCTCAGGGAGAAAACCAAAAAGCCATTAAAAACAAATTAAGGCCCTGGCCAGTTGGCTCAGAGGTAGAGCGTCGGCCTGGCGTGCGGGGGACCCGGGTTCGATTCCCGGCCAGGGCACATAGGAGAAGCGCCCATTTGCTTCTCCACCCCCAACCCCTCCTTCCTCTCTGTCTCTCTCTCTTCCCCTCCTGCAGCCAAGGCTCCATTGGAGCAAAGATGGCCCAGGCGCTGGGGATGGCTCCTTGGCCTCTGCCCCAGGCGCTAGAGTGGCTCTGGTCACGGCAGAGCGACGCCCCGGAGGGGCAGAGCATCGCCCCCTGGTGGGCAGAGCGTCGCCCCTGGTGGGCGTGCCGGGTGGATCCCGGTCTGGCGCATGTGGGAGTCTGTCTGTCTCTCCCGTTTCCAGCTTCAGAAAAGAAAAAAAAAAACAAATTAAAAATTTAAGTTGAAAGGTAGGTCTAAAGACTTGAAGCATTGTATCTAGTGTCAAGTTATATAAATAAAATTATTTATTAATATAATAATTATAGTTATTTATTAATATATAAATAAACTTATATATATAAATATACATATATATATTTAGAGAGAGAGACAGATAGACAGGAAGGGAGAGAGATGACAAGCATTAACTCATAGTCACAGCACTGTAGTTGTTCATTGATTACTTTTCTTATGTGCCTTGACCAGGAGGGCTCCAGCTAGGCCAGTGACTGCTTGCTCAAGCCAGCTACTTTAAGCTCAGGCCAGTGACCTTGGGCTCAAGCCAGCGACCATGGGTCATCTCTATGATCCCATGTTCAAGTTGGTGGCCCCATGCTCAAGCCAGATGAGTCTGCACTCAAGTCGGTGACCTCAGGGTTTCTAACGTGGGTCCTCAGCATCCCAGTGGGTGCTCTAGCCACTGACCCACCACCTGCTTAGGTTCAAGTTATATTCTTAAAAGGAATGAATGATATCCTTCTTAACCTTCCTTCCTCCCACCCTTTCCCTACGTTTCTCTCTCTCTCTCTCTCTCTCTCTCTCTCTCTCTCTCTCACACACACACACACACACACACACACACACATACACACACACACACACATACACACACACACACACAGTCCACAGGAAATTTGTGACTGCATCCCCCTGTGACTACCTAGCCTGAGGAAGCTTGACCCTATGAAGGCTCTGTGAGGGTACATCTCTATGAGGTATTCAGAGGAATGTATTACTGTCACCTGGACCTCCTGGCTCCCTCCCATTTCAGGTAGGCTACCACATGAACTGTAGGTATTGGGAGAATCTTTGCTTTTCTACTCTAACTGTTTCATGAACATAACTTTCCAACCCCCACTTTCCACCCTTCAAACTTCTCCATCCATCACTTGGTAGTCAGATACAGAATGTCAGGGGTCAGAGACAAATTACGCCCTTCTTTCCTCTCCATTTCTTTCCCCAGGGACATCATTGAAAGCCACTGGAGAATTGCGTCCTAGGAATTACCGTGGACTTGAAAGACATAGGATTTAAGGAGTTTAAGGTGTGGGTGACCTACTGATTTCTCTAGAACTCTTTTCCCCTCAGGGCTTCCAGGGAAGGGCTGAGTGAATGTGTACTTGGACTTTAAGCTCTGCAGACAGCTATTGGCCCAGAGGATTGATGGTGGTTAAAATGTTAAGAGAAATGGGCAGTTTAACATGCAGTGATGTGCTAACTCACAAAAAGAGTAATATGTACTGACTGATAACACTGGGGAACAAGTTTTTTTTTTCATTTTCTGTTGCATGAGGTTTTAGAACTTGTTTCTATATATCTCTGCATTCCAAATCTGAAATCCGTTTTCCAGTTTTTCCATGCTCTAGTTTTTATGCAATTTTAATTTCTTTTTGTTACAGTTAATGGCATGCATTGGTTTTTAAATTGGAGTTAAAGGGCAACGACTCTTGGATTGAACATAACCACAAGGCAATTACTGTTTTACAAACATTACTTTTACATAATTGTAGTTGTTTTTAAATGTAAAAAATTATTATCTGATAAAAAACACCCTCTTATTTTGTTTTAAGATTGAAACATGGCTTCTTTGAGTAGGCGTAAATGTAAGAATAGTCCTGACACCTTCTGTTATATATGTGGCTGTTACACCCTTCAACGTCAAAGGCGCAATACTTCATCAGTTGTGACATGTGCATATATTGCCTATTTTCAAGTTCCCCTTGGTGGTCAAGACAAGAATTGGGCTCCTCATATTGTGTGTCATAATTGTGAGGAAATGCTTCATGATGGACAAAAGGAAAACGCAAAGGAATGCCTTTTGGTATTCCCATGGTTTGGCATGAACCTAAGGACCACAGCAGTGACTGTTATTTCTCTCTGATCCCTACAAAGGGCATCGGCAAGAAAAAATGGCATATGATCGCATATCCTAATATTCCTTCAGCAATATGACCTATCTTACACTCTGAGACACTCCCAGTTCCAGTTTTCAATGGTTTTATTTCTTCTAAGGACAAAGAAAGTGAACATGGTGATCAAGTGTATTTTGATAAGATGCATGAGGAAATGGTTGTAGAATCTGAAGGGTCTTCTTCTGATGCCAAGCAGTCATTAACCCCTCAGCAGTTTAGCCAACCCAAATTGAATGACTTAGTAAGAGATTTGGGCCTATCAAAGAAAGCAGCTGAGTTATTAGCCTCCAGGCTTCAAGAAAAGAATGTACTTCACCGATCAGCTAAAGTATCCCATTTAAGGAAGCGTGAACAAATTTTTGTGGACTTTTTTTCCGAAGACAAACACTTTGTTTACTGTCATGATGTCAGTAGTCTTCTCAGCCAGCTAGGTGTTACTTACCACTTATAGTCCAACAGAATGGCGGTTATTTCTTAACAGCTCTAAACAAAGTCTAAAATGTGTTCTCTTATACAATGGTAATGTTTATGCAGCGATTCCATTTGGTTATTCAACTCATCTGCGAGAAGATTATAATGACATAAAAATTGTCCTCAACTTTCTGAAGTATGAGGAGCATAACTGGATCATTTGTGTGGATCTTAAAATGGTAAATTTCCTGCTAGGACAACAGAGAGGTTTCACGAAGTATCCTTGCTTTCTGTGTTTGTGGGACAGCTGAGCTCGGGAGAAATACTGGACACAGAAGGAGTGGCCGAAACATGAAGCTCTGGAAGTAGGGAAGCAAAATATTGTGAATGAACCTGTAGTTAATCGAAGCAAAATATTGTGAATGAACCTGTAGTTAATCGAGACAGGATCATTTTTCCTCCAATTCATATCAAACTTGCTTAATGAAGCAGTTTGTTCAGGCTTTGAATAGAGAAAGTTAATGCTTCCAACATATTATTTCTGCTTTTTCTGTCTTGTCGTTTGAGAAGATGAAAGCAGGTATATTCGATGGACCTCAAATTCGAACCCTCATACATGACGAAGAATTTGCCAGGAAGATGAATAAGGAGGAGAAAGCAGCATGGCAGTCTTTTGTGACAGTTACAAAGAACTTCCTTGGCAACAAAAAAGAAGAAAACTATGAACTTCTGGCTCAAAGGATGCTGTTGGCTTTCTGCGACATTGGATGTGACATGAGTGTTAAGATTCACTTCCTGAACAGTCAGTCACCTTGATAAGTTTCCCAAAAATCTTGGAGCTGTTAGTGATGAGCAGACTACTGCTGGAGCATCAAATGAGATTTTCCTCAACAAGTACACAAATGCAAGAGCTACAAATGTAAATTTTTGCCTGAATAGAATTTAAATAAGTTTTATGCAAATTTTATGATTAAAATAAGTGTTTTAATATGTTCTTTTTTGAAATTATAGAAAAATTCTGATGCAGTCATATCTTTTAGTGTATTAGTGTATTTACTGCATTATATAAATTATGATATTTTCACAAAGATAATGCCCAAGAAGACATTCTACTTCATTACGTTAAACTAAATGTTGAAAATTTTACAATAAGATGAAATCCTAAAATCTTGAATTGCAAAAAAAACTGTAGCTTACAGAGAAAAACTAATGTTAGATTTGAGTTCAGCACATTCGAATTAGGTAAGACCATGTATTTTTGTGGATGCAACAAAAATTTTGTTCTCCAGTGTAAGAGACCTGAGTAAACCGAAGTATTCATAGATGCATGTGAGATCGTCGTTGACAGTTTTGTTTGTTTCTTTGCACTTTCAACTCACAAATAGCATGTGCTATTTTTTTTTTTATCAATAGAGGGTAAAAAAAAAAAGCCTGCAATAGGAAATAGTGTAGGAGTCGAAACTTGTGGTTAATGACTTCTCCAGAGGACACCTGGCCTCACACCTGGGTGATTACTTACTAACTCGGCAATCAGGAGTGTCCTCTAGTGTTCCTTGGATGGCAGAAACAGTGGGTTTGGGAGACCTGGAAATGGGCTGTGGAATAAGTCCCTGAAATGAATTCCTAACCTATAAAATCTCGTGGGCTTGTCATAGTAATCGTTACATTGCCAGTTTGCTAATTTGAGTAACAGAATCATAAAGTTTTAGACTTTATGAAGGATCATGAGGAATCATCTATTTTGTTTTCTCATTTTTGTGGCAGAACCAGGATGAGAGTTTAATAGTAATAATATATACTTTTTAATAAGCATTTAATATGTGCCAGGAATGGTAGTAGGAACTTTGTGTGGATTAAATTTTAATCACACAATCAAGGTAAGTATGATCCCTACATTGATTTTATGAATGAGAAAGTTGAGGCATAGAGATTAAGTAGTTTATCCCAAGTCATCCAACTAGAGTCCAAGGTAGGTTTTGAATTCCTTTCTGTCTGGTTCTAAAATGGGCTCTCACTATGCATAATCCTGCCTCTCAATTTCCAACATGGGCTACCTGATTCCAGTCTGAAGAATATTATCTCACGTCTTAACATTTAAAACTCAGGTCTGTTTTAACCTATGTTAGTTGAGCACATCAACCCCAAATTCCATTGTTGGAGCTGGGGTCATCTGTGTTGTCATGAATTCCACTCCCAAGGTTAAAAGCCCACAATTTGCTCTTGCTCAAAGTAATGTGCTTGTAGGCATTCAGCCTGGGCCCAGTCTTGCTTTTATTTATTCACCCCTTGCTTTCATTGCAAGTGTTCCCATTCACAGGCTATGGGAATGTCCAGCCAGAACGAGGGTGTGGTGACGGGAGATTGTCACCAGCCTCCCAGCTGTAGGAGGGAGATGGGAGGGGCACCTCCAGACTGCAGCACCCAGAGGCCTCTGCTGGTGGCCTCTTAGGCCAGCTCCTCCGGATCCTTTTGTCCTTCGGCTGTGGTGACTGCTCTTAGGGGAATGAGGGTTTTCTGGGGACTTTCCCAGGTGACAGTGGAGGAGAGGCAGTGCGCATGCACCTTCTCTTTCACAGGAACATAAAGACTCTAAAAACACAAAAGAAGTCACTTTAGAGTGATTTCTCCATGTTTCAGCCCGACCAAAAGTGTTCTGGTTAAGTAGGTATTCTTATAAGGGTGACAGTGTGTGCTATACATGGCTGAACACTTTTCCAGGGATTATAACTCAACGAAGTATGGGTAAGACCCAAACTGCACTAAATATAATTAAATCCGTGTTTGAGCACTCATGAGGCCTTTAGGGTGCTGTAGTGCCACAGGGTCACCATTATGTTTATTGTCATCTTTGGTGAGGCAGGTAGCTGAGGAGAGACACCAAATTACAAGTTATAGGCCTCCCCCCCACATCTACCTGGGTGGCCTTGTGCAGGTGACTTGACCTCTTGAGCTTCAGCGTCCCCTTCAAAACAAGGTTGGCAAACTATATGCATAAAAAATATTATTATTCCCATTAAATTTAATTTCTAAATAAAAACAATTACGTGTTCTTAGGACCAATGCCACCCCATTAAATGTAATTTCTAAATTAAAGAAATATTGTTTCTATTAAGCTACCAGAACAGCAAACAGCTGGCTGATGGAGAATTTCTATGTTTTTTTTTTCAAAGTAATTAGTCTCCTTTTATGAGAAACCTGGCTTCCTAGCTGAAGGGATTGCTGAGAAGTGATATTTAGCCAAGGGCCCGTAAGAGTGTTTAAACAGTATTTTTAAACTGCAAAAGCGGTACATGCTTTTTGTGAAAATATTCAAATATAGAACACACAAAAAAGTAGAAGTGCCCTTCTACCCTTATTGTAGTCTAGTGCGTGTGTGTGCGTGTGTGTGTGTTGGACTGGAACCATACTATTCATTATTGTTCCGTGACTTCACTTTTTTTTCACTTAGTGTATTTTAGGGATCTTTTCATTATTTACAGCTGCATCTGCATAGTTTTCATAATATGGATAAGTTTTACCTTATATAATCATTGCCTTATTGATGAGCATTAGACTATTTCTGGTTTTTCTACAGCAAACAATGCTACAAGGCAGTGTAGGGTGACATTTGTGTGCTAACTCAGGAGCGATCACTCTAATTTGTTATTAGCTCAAGTTGCTTCAACCCATATGTCCAAAAACATATTCTTTTTTGATTTTATGCTTCCCAAAAGAGACAGCATCAAATATGAAAAAAAACAAGGGACCCATTACAGTTTGATGATTCCTAATAAATTTATACATTTGTTCACCTATTACCACAACCCTATTTCAGAGCATTTCCATTACTCCCCAAAGTTCTCTTTTGTACCTCTTTGAAGTTAAATCCTATTCTCACCCTATAACTGGGCAGCCACTGTTAATGATTTCTATCTGTAAAACTTTGTCTTAGCTAGAATTTCATAAAAACGGAATCACATTATCTGGTCTCTGTGTCTTAGCAAAATATTTCTGAGGTTTAACCATGATGTTGGATGTATCAGTTATTGCTGAATGGTGTTCTGTTACATAGATGTACCATATTTTGTTTAGTCGTCTGCATTGTTTCCAGTTTGGGTCTATTTTCAGTTTTTAACTATTATAAATAATGAGACTGAGCATTTGTGTACAAGGTTTTATATGGACATGCATTTTTATTTCTCTTGGATAGTTACGTATAAGTGGAATTAATGAGTCTTATAATAAGTATATGTTTAATTTTTTGAAGAAAAATCTGCCAAATTATTTTCTAGAGTGGCTATTTTATTTTACATTTGTACCAGCCATGTATGAGGGTTCCAATTTCTCCACATTCTAATCAACACTTGGTGTTTTTAGTTTTTTTAATTATACCAATTCTAATGGTTGTATAGTGGTGTCATTTTAATTTTCATTGTCCTAATCACTAATGATGTTGGGCACTTTTTCATGTGGTCATTAGCCATTCATATATGTTCTATGGTAAACTCCTTAATCAAATCTTTTGGTCACTTTTTACTGGGCCATTGCCTTGTAATAGGTCTTTATATATTGCGAATAAAAACCTTTTATGTATAATATGTATAATATATAGTTAGACATATAATTTTTATATAGATACATGATTTACAAACATTTCCTACCATCTGTAGCTTGTGTTTTTATTTTCTCAGTGGTGAATTTTGAAAAACAAAAATATTTAATTTTGATAAAATCTAAATTTGTAATTTTATTTATTATGGATCAAGCATAGGATGTCATATATAAGAAATCTTCACTTCAGTCAAAGGCATAAAGATTTTCTCTTATGTTTTATTCTAGAATTTTCATAAAATAATGTGACTTTATAAATTATTTCAAAGACTAGATGAAACTCATGTGCTCCATAGGCCCTTCCTATGTGGAAATCAGGGGGTCCATGTAGTTAAAGCTACAAGTCAGATCTTCCCTCCATTCCAGTAGTTTTCACATGTCAGCTAGATTCTGCACCTATAGAACTAACAGAAGTGCTCTTTATTCCTAACTCCTCAACATTATTTCCTAAGGAAAAATGTGAGATCATGTTCATTCAGAAGGATCAGAGAAGGTTTCCTTTGAGGAGGTCACATTTATTTCCCATCCCATGAACAGAATATTCTCAATATATTATACCAGTTAGCAAATGGAGGATGATAGCTCTCAAAACCAAAGCAGTAAAGAGTCATTTCTCATTACGAATGGTTTTGACTTGGGCCTGCTTCCACTTGCTGCTCTTCATTCCCAGTAACACGCTTTCCCTAGGAGGCTGTTACTTAGTAGCCCGTATGTGTGCATTGTGCATGCATGCATGCGTGTGCTCGGGAGCTACATTATTCTTAACTATTGGGAGAACCCCAATCTCATTTCTTTCAAACCTTCATTGATCATAATAAATACAGGTCCCGATTGCTTATTTGAAACTCTTAGAGCCAGATATGTTTTAACTGGATACTTTTTAAAAAAGAAATATAATACAGGGAATATTCTGGATGAATATAAATTCTCCAGAGAGTCAAGATGACTAGTATTTCATAATATGGATCTTATTAAAGTTAACATTAGTACTGTTAAACATACTGCATAATTTATACATATACACATGAAATAAAGACTATAAGTAGCTTCAGTCAGTTCAGATCAGGTTTTCTACAAAAGGAATTCAGGTCTGGTTTTTTATATAGATTTTTATATAGATACATGATTATATGATTTTTATCATATAAAAATCAATGGGTCCATGTAGATAAATCTACAAATGAGGGGTAGATTGAGATTTTAAAAATCTCAATTAGGGGGTAAAATGAAATTTAAAAAATCTCCAGGTATAGCATTTTGCGATTTCTGAATTGCAAGTAAAGCCAGTGAATTTGCATGTCTCTGTGGGCACAGACCATACCAGTGCGGACTGTGGGGCGTGGTTTCCTCAGTTTAGTTGACCACTGCTGGCTCTGCATGTGGGGTCACCCGGAGCGCCTGTCACATTCCAGGAGAACCCTGGACACAGGCTTGGGCAAGCCTTGGTGAGGCTTTCAGCCTGAGAGAGTTTCCTGAATGAACATTTTAGATTTTTAAAAAAATTTATTCATTGTTATAGAGAGAGGAGAGAGAAAGAGAAAGAGAGTGGAGGGGGGAGGAGCAGGAAGCATCAACTCCCGTATGTGCCTTGACGGGGCAAGCCCAGGTTTTTTGAACTGTTGACCTCAGCGTTCCAGGTCAAAGCTTTAGCCACTGCGCCACCACAGGTCAGGCGCCGAATGAACATTTTAAAGAAAGATAATTTCCATGGCACACAGTGCTATGGTTTAGATTGTTTTCTAGGGGAAGGCAATTTGCCATTCAAAATCAGTATATGCTTTAAAACCCCTTCCTCAGCTCCCACTAGTTCCAGGGCACTAATTCTGCCCACCTTGTGGCACAGCTCGCAGACGCAGATGCCCAATAAAGATCCGGCATCTAGGGGGCCGGACTCCTGGCTTGGGGTGAAATTATATCCTATAAAATGGAATTGAAGCAAGCTGTGATATATTTGAATCCTATTGAGAGCTAGATTATACAGTCAATGGCAGCTCAGAAGCACGTTTTAATCACCCAGCACCGTGGTGCTGACCTGACGGCACTCACGGAAATCTCTGGCCTACGGGTCTGGGAAAAACGAGAGCTGCCTGGTGACCCACGATTTCTTTCCTCAAGAAGGGGAAGCGTCTTGGCAATTCGCCTACTGGCACTTTATGACCAAAATTACTGAAGCAGTATTTCCTCATCATAAAATATTGGCACAAGTAAATTATATGCAGTTTATCTAAGTATATAGAGTAATAATGTAAAAGCCCCTCAGTGCCACTCTCCCACTCCGTTCCTGCCACCCTCTTTAAGAAGTCACCGCTTATTTGGTGTGTGTCACATTGTGCCTTTTTCTTGATAGCCACGTATGTGCACACACAAATACACTTGCACAGTCATATGCCTAAACAAATGTGTCATGCTTTCAAATTGCCCTGTCACTTGTTTTTATCTTGTCAGAGATTCGCGTTCTTGGACAGCACTGTTTCCCTGATAGTCGCAGAGCTCTACTGAGAAGGGGCTCAATCAAGCCTCTGAAAGAAAAACCTGAAGGTGATTTTGGGGGGTTATTATAAACTGTGCTTCAATGGGCTTCAATGACCTTCTTTATTTAGGTATTTTTGTGTATCTATGTATTTTTATAGATTAGATAGTAAAATGTTAGTGGTTTTTTATTTATCACCAGGGTCTTACCTCGGACAGTTGCTTTTAGTTAGTCTGAATTTTAGCATTTCCCTCAATCTTTCATTTTTAATCTAGAAAGCCAATGGGACACTGATCATCTTTGGGAGGCACATGGTGTCTCTTGGGGTGAGGATGGGGGATATACAAAGAGCAAGGTTGTTTGTGTTTACAACTTGACTCAGTTTTGATTTTGCTTGCCACCTATTAACTTAATGTTATCTAGAGCAGTGGTCCCCAACGTTTTTTGGGCCACAAACGGGTTTGATGTCAGAAAATATTTTCACGGACCGGCCTTTAGGGTGAGACAGATAAATGTATCATGTGACCAAGACAAGCGTCAAGAGTGAGTCTTAGATGGATGTAACAGAGGGAATCTGGTCATTTTTAAAAAATAAAACATCGTTCAGACTTAAATATAAATAAAACGGAAATAATGTAAGTTATTTATTCTTTCTCTGCGGACCAGTACCAAATGGCCCACGGACTGGTACCGGTCCGCGGCCTGGGGTTTGGGACCACTGATCTATAGGACAGATCTGATAAAAATAAGAGCTTGCTTTGTACTGGGTAAATTTTTACAACCTTTGGGGGAGCTCACCTACTAAAATTTAAAATGTTTGTACCTTTTATCCTGCAGTTCTACTGCTACATGGTACTACAGAAATAACTTTATGTGAGACCTGAAAGATTTTGTTTAGATATGTATCAGTAACTCTTAGGCATCTTTTTATTGAAATAGTTCTTGCAATGGAGTGAATGTTTGTGTCTTCCTACAGACTTGATGTGTTGAAATTCTAGCCCTCAATGTGGTAGTATTAGGAAGCGGGGCCTTTGGGGTGATTAGATCATGAGTGCTGAACCCTCATGAATGGATTAGTGGCGTAGAACAGGATCCCAGAGAACTCTCTCCTCTTTCCGCCATGGAGGCGACAACGAGGAGACAGCAGTTTGCAACCTGGAAGAGGGTCCACACTGGAACCCGATTTTGCAGGCACCCTGATCTTGAACTTCATCTTCTGAACTGTGGGAAATAATTTTCTATTGTTTATAAGGCAACAGTTTATGATATTCTATTATAGCTACCCAAACTGATGAAGGCAGTTCCTTTCATGCAAATGCTGCAAAACCTTTCTAGAAAGCAATCTTTTAATTTATAATATCAAACCTGAGAGCTCTAGTGTTTAAAGCTCTACAGAACTTTGGGCACTGTAAAATGAGAGGATTAGATAAAGATGATCTCAAATTTTCTCTTTATCTTAAAATTTCATTTATTTATTTATTTGTTTGTTTATTTATTTATTTATTTGACAGAGACAGAGTCAGACAGACAGGAAGTAAGAGAGATGAGAAGCATTAATTCTTTGTTGCGGCTTCTTAGTTGTTCATTGATTGCTTTCTCATTTGTGCCTTGACTGGGACTCTATAGCAGAATGAGTAACCCTTTGCTCAAGCCAGTGAACTTGGGTGCAAGCCAGCGACCTCGGGGTTTCAAACCTGGGTCTTCTGCGTCCCAGTTCAATGCTCTATCCACTGCACCACCACCTTTTTCAGGCTAAATTTTATTTATTGATTTTAGTGAGAGAGGATAGGAGAGAGAGAGAGAGAGAGAGAGAGAGAGAGAGAGAAACATTGACCTATTTCTGTATATGCCCTGACAGGGGATCGAATCTGCAACTTCTGTGCTTCAGGACAATGCTTCAACCGAGTCATCCGGCCAAGGTTCGCATTTTCCCTTTAACTATAATACTCTGTGATCCTCAGGTTCCAGAAAAAGATGAAGGTACAGGCAGAATAATGGCAGTGAATGGGGGGGGGGGGGCTTTACATTTAGGACAGAGATCTTTAATTGCTTTCATTCTTAAAGTAGAAATTTTCTCCTTCTGTTTTCTACTATTATATGGCCTTTTGTGTATGTAAATATTTTCATCAGCTTTAAAAATCCTTTGACCTGGCCTTATTTTCATAGTTTTGCTAACAAAGGTCAATTAGTAGAGATGTAATCAAACTACAAAACAGGTTCTCTTTTTGACTAGAAAGGGTGGCTGTGTGTTAGCTTTTAGATGTGACTGTGCTGCATCTTTCTATGGACGGGATACTACCTGTTATTTAAGACAGTTCAACATTTGTTGATCATCAGAGTTAGGATGGGAATAATGGATCCAGAGAAAAATAATATAGAATTCTTGCCTAAAAGGAGATTATAATTTAGTACAGGGGTCAGGAATCTTTTTGGCTGAGAGAGCCATGAACGCCACATATTTAAAATGTAATTCTGTGAGAGCCATACAATGACCCATGTACGTTATGCATTATCCAATAAAAATTTGGCGTTGTCCTGGAGGACAGCTGTGATTGGCTCCAGCCACCTGCAACCATCAACATGAGTGGTAGGAAATGAATGGATTGTAATACATGAGAATATTTTATATTTTTAACGTTATTTATTTTTTTTTATTAAAGATTTGTCTGTGAGCCAGATGCAGCTATCAAAAGAGCCACATCTGGCTCGCGAGCCATAGGTTCCTGACCCCTGCCTTACATGATTATAAAATGCCAGCTCCCCTCAACATCTCTTCCAGGTTCCAGAGAGGGAACAAGTTTATGCATGTTTTTCCAGACTGGTGACCTGTCATGTCACCTTGCCCTCAGCCCTGCCATGGGTCTCTGTGACAACACTGCTTCTCAACACAGGTTTCCTGAGATTTTGAGGTCCCAAAGACATATAGAGTCTGTGGCTGAGTAGGGGGAGTGATGGTGCTCTCTCCAGCTCTATGAGCACCTTGTCCCTTGGGCTGTATAGCTGCCCCGCTTGTGCCTGAAGTGTCCCAATGAGGGGCTCTAGTGAGAACATGTTCAGCGCCTCACTCCACAGTTTCCCTCATCATGATGAATCTAAACCAGTGCCTTACGCTGTGTGAGGGGCGGATAGACTGATTGACGGACTTTTCATTGTTCCTACCTGTTTCTCCCCATTTATCCTCTCCTCACAGACACTAGCACTCTTTAGAGAAAAATACGTTCTCCAGCACGTCTCCTCAGATAGATGCCCAGGAACATAACCAGCCAACCAGTTCCCCCAAAACCTGACCCTGACATATCTTGTTTGATTTTTTAGTCCTAGTGTCAGCTCAGTGCCTGCCACAAAAACAGACCTTGACTTGTTGAATTAATGAATTTAATTTATTTCATTGTTGAATTAAGGAATCAATGGTGAATTAATGAATCAATGTTGTGAGAGGGGAATTTAAATATAATCTAGGGAGATGAAACAGAAGACACCCAACTTCATGGTCATGCCCATGAGAGAGGCCAATAAATGTTTGTTAAGTGAATGAACAATTGGTATCTTTCATGTTTCAGACTTAATAATCTCATGATTTGTGCAGTCCTGTCTTTATATTCTTATATTGTCAGCTTTGTCTCCAGAAGAATATATTTGCAAGACATTTTCCTACAATGAAAGCTACATCTTTGTCTATATCTGTAAAACAGTTAAAAAAGATTAATAAGCATCAATTAAGAAATATATATGCAATCTAAATGCGAAACAACTATAGGGCCTAAGACGTTATCAGTGTTTTGGAGAACAGCAGACACATGGGTTGAAAGGAGATAGGGAAATTGTGGTGGGGTGTGTGTGTACGTGTGTGCAAAGAATAGGAGGAGGAAACAGAGAGGAAAAGTGGGAGGTGGGGCAAACAGAGATAGGACCATCTAGGTTCCAAGTTCTGACACTGCACTGAAGTGAGCAAGTTAACTTTGAGGTGTTTTTTTTTTAATTTAAAAATTTTTATTTTTAGATTAGTTGGCAAAGAAAGGCTATTTATTATTCAATTGCTTAAAATGCATGATAGTATTATTGTGACTATTTAAAAATATTTTATTTAAATATGTAGTTGGTATACAATATTAGTTATACTAGTCTCAGGTGTACAATCTAGTGATTTGACATTTTTATACCTTACAAATTCTGGTAATCACTTTGCAAACTTATCACAATATTATTGACTACATTCCCCTTCACTTTTTCACCCATTTCCTCTTCTCCTCCCCTCCTGTAACCCTCCTTTGATCTCTGTTGGGCAGATAAAATGTATTATGCTCACTTTGTTAAAGATGACGCTGCCCACATGGAGGCTGTTGCCCAGGTGATATTCTTTTTTTTTTTGTATTTTTCTGAAGCTGCAAACGGGGAAGCAGTCAGACAGACTCCCGCATGCGCCCGACCGGGATCCACCTGGCACGCCCACCAGGCGGCGATGCTCTGCCCATCCGGGGCGTCGCTCTGTCGCAACCAGAGCCACTCTAGCACCTGGGGCAGAGGCCAAGGAGCCATCCCTAGCGCCTGGGCCATCTTTTGCTCCAATGGAGCCTCGTCTGTGGGAGGGGAAGAGAGAGACAGAGAGGAAGGAGAGGGGGAGGGGTGGAGAAGCAGATGGTTGCTTCTCCTGTGTGTCCTGGCTGGGAATCGAACCCAGGACTCCTGCACACCAGGCCGATGCTCTACTACTGAGCCAACCGGCCAGGGCGCCCAGGTGATATTAATGTGTGTTGGGGGTGGGTTGTGGGCAGGCAGAATCCTTGTAGCCTGGGGCTTGGTTTTGGGACTAAGCCTTTCCCACCCTTTTTGATGTGGGGTGGTACAATCCCATCATGCCCCAGATAAGTGACTTTGTATTAGAGACTTCCCTATTTTGTATATTGGATTAAAGGTTTGGATTTCTACACTATAAAATAGGGGCAGACTGGGAGCTTGGTCTCTTGGTTCCTGAGATTATCATTAGAGGAAAGAGGAGAGGGGAGAAAGGCCACATGCAGGAGGCCAGGAGAAGCAGCCAAGATGGTGGAGTGTTGAGTGAGAAGTCAGTTTGTGCAGAGTTTGTTCAGGGAGAAGGGAGGAGATGGGGAACAGAGGGGAATAAAGTCTGGTGAGCTAGAAACCTTTGATTCTAGGAAACTCGGATAAGTCAGTAGCTTTGTGAGCACTGAATGTGAGTGGGTTTTGGAGCCCAGTGTGTGTTTTTACTTGCCCGCCAGGTGCAAGCTAGGATTAAAGAAGATGGCTCATCAGTTTTTGGCTACGTTGTTTCTTTACCGACTGTCCGAATCCAATGCGAACCTGCATGGGCCGGGCTGCTGTGATAGTGGCCCTGGCCCTGGATAATGGCTTTACAATCTCTGTTTCTGTGTGTCTATATTTTTTATTTTTAAAATGATTTTTTAAAATAATAGGTAATGGATTCACATGGTTTAACAACTAAAAGTTCCCAAAGTAAGAAAATATTCCTTCCCCTCATTTCCTCTAGTCGCCTGGATTCTGGAACATTTTATGTCTCCCAGTGCAACTTTCCCTCAGATTGGAGTCCAAGAGACGATACGGAGAAACTTAAAGTTTTGTCCCTTAGGCAAGGTCAAAGCTGACAGACTCATTTAAGGAAAAATGCCTGCGCCCTGGGACTTATCAGCCCTATGTTCTTACACCACGCTTATTGGCCTGGACGGGAGCCCCTAGCTGTTCACAAACCAGCAAAACTTCAGAGGTCTTGCCTCTGCTTTCAAATATTGTAGTGATATTTGATTCTGGTGGTTGGGTGCTGAGGAGGCTGTGACCATGCTGGGGACTTCCCCATGGTGGTCCAGAAGCGAGTCAGAACCAAAGGCCTGGAGGGAGAGGGGGAGCCGGACACTGGGAGACCAAGGACTAACAGCCGGAGCAGAGGGCCCAGGCACCGGTGGACAAGCGTGTGTGCTCAGATCAGCTTAAAGGGTCAGAGATCTGTGGGGAAAATATATCTCTGATGTTTAACTCAACCAACTTTTTTTGTGGTACCCTCTCCCCGAAAATTCAGGCTTCCATAACTAGCTGATTTTATGCAGTAGTGCAGTAAAATGATCGATTAGAATTAACACTTGGCAAAAAGTGAGTGCTATTCATGAATTTTTCCTAGTGAATACTTGGTTTTTTATATTTTTTTTTTTCCTGTATTTTTCTGAAGCCGGAAATGGGGAGAGACAGACAAACTCCCGCATGCGCCCGACCGGGATCCACCCAGCACGCCCACCAGGGGCGATGCTCTGCCCACCAGGGGGCGATGCTCTGCCCCTCCGGGGCGTCGCTCTGCTGTGACCAGAGCCACTCTAGCGCCTGGGGCAGAGGCCAAGGAGCCATCCCCAGCGCTTGGGCCATCTTTGCTCCAATGGAGCCTCGGCTGCAGGAGGGGAAGAGAGAAACAGAGAGGAAGGAGAGGGAGAGGGGTGGAGAAGCAGATAGGCGCCTCTCCTGTGTGCCCTGGCCGGGAATCGAACCCGGGACTTCTGCACGCCAGGCCGACGCTCTACCACTGAGGGTTTTTTATTTTTCTATGAAAGATTTCATGAATTGTCATTGGCCCTGAGTTGTTTTCTGAAATACAAATTTATTTAGATATATAGTGACCTTATTATATTTTAATTTCTCATTTAAATGTTTAAAAATTTTAAGTTCAGTTTATAAGAATTGTTATATTCTTGCCCTCACATGACTTATAGAATTATCCTCTATCTTGTCCTCCAGGCACTTACCACATCTGTGAGTAGCTAATTTTGGTTTTATGTGTGATTTTCTCACTATACTGTCAGCATCATCAAGACAAAACTATATTGTCTGACCAGGTGGTGGCGCAGTGGATATAGCATCGGACTGGGATGTGGAGGACCCAGGTTTGAGACCCCGAGTTTGCCAGCTTGAGCGCGGGCTCATCTGGTTTGAGCAAGGCTCACCAGCTTGAGCCCAAGGTCGCTGGCTCGAGCAAGGGGTCACTCAGTCTGTTGTAGCTGCCCCACCCCCATCAAGGCACATATGAGAAATCAATCAATGAACAACTAAGGAATCACAACGAAGAATTGATGTTTCTTAGCTCTCTCACTTCCTGTCTGTCTGTCCCTGTCTGTCCCTCTCTCTAACTCTTCCTGTCTCTGCTACAAAAAAAAGATAAAACTATATTAATCTTGCTCATTAAAAAAAAAATAGCAATTTTACAGGGTTTGGCACACAGTAAACATTTAATATTTGTCAAATGACAGAATAAAGAAAATCAGATGAGGTAAAGTAGTTAAACCAATAAACAACACTTCATTTACTACAGGCTTTCTGTTTCAGCCCTATCAACTTAAGGTTTTTATGGGACATCCAGTTGGCAATAATATATAAGACTTGATGGGTTATGTACTCATTATTTGTGTATATATATTATCTATCTATCATCTATTTAATCAGTTGGAACATGGAATAGTCTAGAGAAATAAGTTTAGAGAGTTATTATCACACAGAATGGCTGAAGTAAGGAGGTAGCAAGATGACCTAAAGATTGCATATAGTGAGAAGCAGGATAAAGAGAGAATCTGGGATGACTGTCATTTAGCATGTGACAAAGGGAAAAGAGAGGTAAAGGGAGGACAAAAGATAAGAGTATCATCCTGGAATCCCAAGGATGAAAGGGTTTTAAGCTGGTGGTGTGTACAGGTGTTACAATGTCCAGCAAGATGAGGACAGGGAAGTAACCATTGGTTTTAACAACTCTGAAGTCTTCAGTGACCACAGTAATGTGAATGTTAGTGTAGTGGTGGATGAAGAGATGACTCTGAGGGTGCCAAGGGAGATGCCAAGGTTAGATGATAGTTTAAAGAGGCTTGCTTATAAAGAGAAAAAGCACATAGCCACAGGGGTATGTCAGGGGTGTATAGAGTCAATGCAGGGTTTTATTTTTAAACTGTTCCTCAAATTATGGGTAGAGTACATGTTCACTATAGAAAATTGAGATAGTAATTAAAATATATTTAAACTATAAAAAACCCAAAAAGATCATCCCTAATCTTACCACTCTAGAATCCAAACATGCTGCCATTTTTTTTGTTATTCTAGTCTTTTCCATGCATTTTAACCTAATTGATAAGAGACCAAATGAGAAGAGAACGAGTTATAAGCTCGGTTGATTGAATAAATGACAAGTTTTACCTCTGTCTAATTAAATAACTCCACATAGAGAAACACTCAGAGAGCAGTGAGGGAGGAAAGGGGTCTTCTAGCCAATTAGATCAGCCAAATCCACCCTGGTGGTTTATGCAGCGATAAGTGCTTAAGCCAGTCCTCTGTACGTGCAGAAGTAGCGCTCCTAGTCATTCATTCACTCAACAAATAGTTATTAGTTGTCCACTATGTGTACTGTGTTAGTTGCTGAGGGATAGGGCAGTGATGTAGACAGACACTTACCATCTTAGGATATTTGAAAAGTGTCATTTGTAGAGAGGGACATTACTTCATCACCTGCTAGATCTTACAGACAAACTCAATTTTATTTGTATAATTGTCTCATTTGATTATTTCCCCCAACATTATCACTCATCAGAAAAATTCCTGATGTTAAATGTTTAGTTTAACACTTAATAACACTGTCAGAAATAGCTTGATCTATATTTTGTGCTATTTTCCAAAAACTGATTGATAGAAGAGGTATTTATCTGGCCAAAGATCTGAACTTTTCTAAGGCATTTAGGTATCTATTATCAGATTGCTTTCCAGAAAGGTCTTACTGATTTAAACTCTTAACAATCATATACAAAGATGCTTTTTTCACATGAGAGAGGGTTCATTTGCTTAAATGTAGAGTTGACTGAAATAGTACAAAGGGAAAGGCTGAAGATAAAGAAAATGGAACAAGGTCCCTGAGAAGTAGTATTGAGGAGATCTGGAGAGGGTGCTAGAAGGTAGTTTTGTAAAAGGAAAACAGAAAACTCTCCTGTTGGGACAGGAGCTAAGGAGGGTGCAGCTACAAAGAGTATTTGTTGTGCTAAGAGGGGGAGCTGAAGATTTCCTACCTCATAGCCTCCATTTTCTTCATATGCCACGCAGCAAGACCATCTTGACAGGCAGGGGGTAAGATAAGGGAAGGTAGGCCAATAACTTGAGTAGACTGAAGATGTTTCGGAAAAGCTGTGAAGAACATGGGACACCATGTAAAAGTTGCAGATGCCTAGATAATGTAATGTTGCATTTTGTTTATAGTTGTAAGTGAAAACTTGATCATTGATACTGGACTCTGTTTACATAGTATAGTAAATTTGAGACTTGATGATTATCTAATTAATTTGATGAATGTTCCAAATTAGGAACACCAGGTCAGGATATGTTTCCGACCTAAATTATACAGTGCAGTTGTCTACAGTGATCAGATTAACCAGCTGATTGCCAAATCTCTACTTCTCTCTGTCCCCCATGGACATAGCTTAAAGAACTAATAAGTGAGCTGGACTCTGCCCCAATCTATTTTGAGATAATTGATGTCTTTGTACTCATATCCCAGCAGCTTGGTGTTAAACACTGAAGCTTTGTGGAGAATATGTCAGTAGGCGACTTACTACCTCAAAAAACAGTCTTTCTCTTGTAAAGCTTATCAATAAGGACTTTGCAAATTTTTCCAAACTGCCTAAAAAAAAATTCTATTTCATTGTTATGGAAAAATATTTGATTTCATGCTTTTTGCTTCATAAAATGAATTTATTTTTGATTCTGAATACTTACAATTTTTGTTTCAGTCTTTGTGAATTATTTTAAAGCAACTTCAGTTTTACATTAAAATGGTTTTGATCTTAAAAACATATATGCTTACTGAAAATTGGCTTTTTAGCCCCAAAATGAAAAGTGTCAGTGATTTTTAACCTCTTCAAGAATAAGAAAAATCAATTATGGTGAAGAAACATTTGATTCCTTACTATTTAAATATTTCCTCTCTAAATTGCTTGTTGATGAAATGTAGGCTGTGAAATGAATAGAGGCAGTTACAGAGGTAACTTGGGATCTGAAACCTATTTTGCAAACCTGCAGTGTAATCAGATTATTTTTAGGTAGTGACCTCAGTGCTTTGAGCTTCCTTTGTATGTTCTTAAACGATGCCATGACATGTCATTTACTTATATATGAAAGTGAAGGTAACAAGTGGTTTTACTCCAACTTTGACACTTCCTTGCACAGACTCAGCCCTCCTCCCTTATTCAAGTGTTCATCAACCCGCAGGGCTGTGATAGTGTGAGATGATGATGGGAGAGGCCTGGCGTAAGATTTCAGTCTTCTCAAAGAACTGACAACCTGTCAGAGTTTACCGGCAGACAAAACGATAACAACAACCCTGCTTCAATTTGAATATTGTTCAAATACAAGCGTGGCCATGAGTGCTAAGAACAACTTTTGACATTAGAGATTTGTCACATGCTCTTACCAACTGTAAAATGGATAAACAAACAAAAATTCAAAACAGCAGAATTATATATCATTTTGCATGTAGATTTCAGTCTGTTCTTGGTCCAAGTCTTAGGATTGGCAAGAATAGTCATTCTTGGCCAAGTGACTTCCACAGCAGGTTGGAGGAAATGTGTACTTTTTCCCCCTTGTTTCAGTATCTCCCCCTCTCCCCCCGGGAGAGGAAAACCTCTAGGTCAGAGGAGCCCATAACCCAGTTGTTTGGGGAAACTAGAAATCTAAACTTTTCACAGGAAATTTATGATTTCTAAAATATACATGTTTGGCTGTGGCACTGGGCCAGAGTCAGCTTGAGGCTGTGAATGCTGACTGAAGTATTCTGAAGTTCTGAAGTTTTAGTAAAAAAGCCAGACTTCACCATTTTTCTTACACGTCTATGCTTATGTCACATGAGGATGAACACATTTTATTTCATCACTTAATCTGCTCAGCCTTCTTTTTAAGTTTCAAAGAAATAAGAAACTCGTATTTGAATTGAAGGAAGGGAGGACTAAAATTAGACTTACTACATTGTTTAATTTCCTCAAACCCTCCATTTCAGCTTTTCTGGCTAGATTATGCTTTAAGAAAGAATTTACTGAGTATTTCATGACGTTTCCATTCTAGTGAAACTACTGTGGTTTTTATTTGCTAACTTCGAAAGTCATATATTGCCTGTTGTTTTAGTTAAGAGAAAGGAAAGATCTTATTTTGGGTAGTGTCTATCTAAGGGGTAGTTAACTAAATGTTGGTGAAATGTCACGAGGTGAGGTCTTCATTCATCCTGGGAGGTGTGGGTAGAAAACGCTCTTTGATTTAGGTGTGAGTAAAGTGGTTTTAACAGTAGGTTCAAATCATGCTGGAATGGAGTCCAGGGTGACTGTCCTGTCTGAACCAATTCAGTTCCATCGCTGCTTCTGTCAGGGGCATGTCAAGAGATGTATTTGTTTCAGGTGATGAATACCTTATGATATTTGTTTCTGTCTTCATGAAGTAATGTGAAGCAATTGTGGTACATGCAATAAATGACATAAGATTAGTTGTGTTGATGAGTGAAATCTGCTTTATTGATTTTTATTCATTTATTTAAAAAGCACTCATTGGGAACCTGTTATTATTATATTGAGATGCAAAGATAAATTAACAAAGTAGTTAATAATCATTCAATTTATGGCACATATGTAACAGTAAAATAGCATTTTCTCCCTTTTCCCATCTTTGAGTTGAATAATTTGAAAGTGAGATAAGAAATGTTCTTTTCTTTCTAAACCTGCTGAGGTCTGTAAATAGTGTCTTTCCCTGTCAGTGGTGACCTTATAATAGGCTTGCATGGGTGTGCCAGGAGGTCTTAGGGAGAAGTTTGAGAAGAATTACTATGAGGTGTCAAATGAGCTCAATCTGGGTGTAGAAATTTATATAACATTGATAGCTGTGAAAAGAAAACCAGTGAATAAATTCTTATTAGGTAAGGTTAATAAAATCTTAATGTTCTATTAATTGAATTTTGAGTATTTGCTTAAAGTGCTATGAGCATTTTGATTCCCCAGTCAGCATTTCAGTGTGGATGTGGATACAGAAGGCAAGACTAGCGTAGATCAAGTCAGATGGAAGGGAGAAAGAAGGTGGTGCTGGATGATGCAGAGGCAGACAGCAGGAGGAGAAAACCCAGACCTGGCAGAAGCTATGTCTTCCAAAGAGCATTAGAACTTTTACTCATGATCCTCTTTGTTGTCATATTGAATCCTTATATAGAACTTAGTATGCGGCAGGCAGTTCTAAACCTTTACATATCATAAGTCATATAATAGATAGATGTATAAGAAACAGATGTACAGATAGACAAGGGAATTTAAGTTTGTTTTACAGGGATTATTTTCATTTTTTTCAATAAACTCAATTTTCACATCAGTTAAGATTGCATTCATGTGTGATTGAAAAAATAAACCTCAGTCCTCAAGAACTAATGGACATTTGGTCACAAAGCCAGTGCCTAGATGGAATTAGCCAGGTTAACGTCCTTTAGGCAGGAAGTGCTAACTTTCACCTGATTCAAATCCATTGACCACTGAAACTATTCAGAAATGATTAATCTTTGCTATATCATGAAGAGCATTAATGCCTTGTAATGTCAGGGGTTGATAATATGAATAATAATGATTACAATGCTATACCATGAAAAAAAATTGGTCATTCGAGATTTTAAACGTTTGATACTAGAGAAATGGCTTTTCAGCTCATGCACATATCCATGTATATACATCTACATGTAGTGGACTACTTTGCCAAAGAGACAAAGATGAGAAAACTACTGTATGGTCTTAAAATCAGTCAAAACTTGCTGTAGGCTTGTAGAGCTCCTAGGATTTCTCACACTGAGCGTCCCTGGAACAGGAGGACGGAGCCAGGCCTACATGTGGGGATAAAAGGCTCTAAGTAAGGTGGAAGAAGAAATACAGAGACCCAAAAACAAGCAAGGTGTGACACGTGGGTGTAGTAGTTAATGACAGGGGAGAGTAGCAGAAGTTGTTAAAGGGTCTGACAAGTTGGAGGATAATGTTGGGCAGGGAAGGAAATAGAGGTGGTTGGTGGGCATGACTTTCTCATGAGTCAGATTTGTTTTGTGTTACTGGCACTATTCTCATTCTATTCCTGGTCTTGTCAGAACTTGACTAGGTAGATATTGGCCCAAGTGATTTTGAGAATTCTAATGTGTGAATTTTGAAACTAAACATTAGCAGGCAGATAACTTTATTAAGTAGACATTCATTACCACATTGAATTGGATTTTTGATGTGCAAATCCTTTTCCCCCTTTTTCCTCTTGTGGATTGCCTTTTAAAAAAGAGCTTTAAATAAATTAATAAATTCTTCCAGCTGCTGGTGCCTGAATGCTTCAAATAAAAAATACACATATATCAGGAAAATTTGTACATTGATTTATTGGTTCATAAATTTTTTCTCAGACTTTGTGCTAAGCACAAGGGACATGTCTGTGAACAAGTCAAGGGAGCTCAGGGGATCTACAGTCTAGTGGGGGAGAGTTAACTTTCTAGTTCTATTCTTTCACACATTCCATCAAGGAAACTATTTCAATCAACCTTACATGTTGTTTAGATTCTCATATGAAAAGTTCAAAAATTCAGCTAGGAGAAGAAATACTAGAATTTGAATTTGTCTCTGGATATAGTCACTCACAGAATTCCCAAATGTAGTGTCTCTTTTTGACAACAAGATAAGCTTTCAGGACCAGATGTCAGTGTTGATAAGCCAAGAGACCGTGGCTCAAGACAATGTCTTTCATATTTGTGGGAGAACATAAATGTTAATTTATTTCCACATTTTAATAAATTCCATAAAATTCCAGAATACTTTAATAAATAAAACAAAAAATTATTTTCTGCTTACCTCAGATTTTATTTTAAAAAGTTTAGGGGTGACCAGGATGACGTCAGAATAATGGACATAATTGAACGACAAGATAACCTGGACATGTTATCTTTGAATATATGTATCCTGATTTATTGATGTCACCCCATTAAAAAAATAAAAATTATAAAAAAAAAAGTTTAGGTTGTTTTTATCAACTATATTTTTCAATGATTTGCATGCTTCTTTCTATTTTCTAATTTCTTTCCTTCTTTTGGATTGATTACATTTTAAAAATTCTTAACTGGGTTAAAAGTTTTAGACTCTATTTCTAAAATTTTAGTAAGTGCTTTAAAAATATTAACAAAAATTTGTATGCTTTTAGTTTACATTTTGCATCCTGCTTCTTTCTTTATTTTTTTTTGTAGCTCTTTCAGATTCCTTTAGCATTTTCTTCAGTGATGATTTATATATATTATGATTCCTCTCATTTTCATTTGTTACTCATTTTGAATGACAGTTCAGTTGGTTATAGAATACTAAGTTGACAACTATTTTCTTTTGACTCTGATGGTATCATTCAATGATTTTCTAGTTTCTTTGGCTACTGATGAGAAGTCCATATAGTACTTTGTAGATAAGACTTTTTTTCCTCTGGTTGTTTTTGATAGTTGAGCTTTTAAAAAAATATCCTTCAGTTTTACTCTGAACTGTTCTGGGTATAGATTTGGTTATGTATTTATGTTTTCAAAAAAATACTCTGCTATGTTAACTATTTTGACATCTCCCACCAATCAATAAATATTGATATGTCAATAAATATTCACCTATCATGTCAATTTAGATAATTGCATTTCTATACAGTTTAAGATTGAAGTATATTTAATCTCATTTTTATTTGAATAAAATCCTGTGCATACATATGCAAAAGAAAAGGAGTGTAAGTACTAGATACTGCTGTTGTTCTGACTTACTCACTAATGCACTGGCGCTACTCATTCTCTCTTAAGTATTGTTGACTGTTCACATCTCTTCCAAACTGCGCACTGTTGGGTAATATGGAAATTTTAATGATGTTAATTCTTCCAATTTATGAACATGGTATATGCTTCTACTTATTTGTATCTTCCTCAATTTCTTTCTTTAATGCCATATAATTTTCTGAGTAGAGGTCTTTTATTTCCTTGGATAAATTTTTTTTTTTTTTGCATTTTTCTGAAGCTGGAAACAGAGAGAGACAGTCAGACAGACTCCCGCATGCGCCCGACTGGGATCCACCCGGCACGCCCACCATGGGGCGATGCTCTGCCCATCCTGGGCGTCGCTATGTTGCGACCAGAGCCACTCTAGCGCCTGAGGCAGAGGCCACAGAGCCATCCCCAGCGCCCGGGCCATCTTTGCTCCAATGGAGCCTTGGCTGCGGGAGGGGAAGAGAGAGACAGAGAGGAAGGCATGGCGGAGGGGTGGAGAAGCAAATGGGCGCTTCTCCTGTGTGCCCTGGCCGGGAATCGAACCTGGGTCCTCTGCACGCTAGGCCAACGCTCTACCGCTGAGCCAACCGGCCAGGGCTTCCTTGGATAAATTTATTCATAGGTACAATATTTATGTTGTTGTTGTTGCAATAGTAAATGGGATTGTTTTCTTAATTTCTCTTTCTGATAGTTCATTATTGGTGTATAAGAATGCCACCAATTTTTAAACACTAATTTTATATCCTGCTACTTTGCCAAATTCATTTATTAGATCTAGTAGTTTTTGGTGGAGTCTTTAGGGTTCTCTATGTACAATATTATGTTATCTGTGAATAATGATAGTTTTACTTTCTCTGTTCCAATTTGGATACCTTTGTTTTTTCAGCATGTCTGATTGCTATCACTAGAACTTCTAGAACTATGTTGAATAAGAGTGGTGAAAGCAGACATCCCTGTCTTGTCCTTGCATAGGAAAACTCAGCTATATTTCTGAAGCCCTGTGTGCCTCAGCCTAGTTTTTCTGCATTATGATATCCATGTCAACTAAATAGGGAGAAAATGTGGCTGGACACATGGCATGGGTTGGTGGCTTTTGTTTATAGACATGCACTTCTCTTAGCAAATATAGCTTTAGCCTTCTAAAGTAGACAGTAGCAGAACCATTGTTTATTTATAAGCTTTAAATCTCACTAAGTATCTCTAAATAAGAAATTTTAATTGTTTTCATCTATAGAATTATGCATTTTGAAATAAATCTTAAAGGTTTGGAAATTGATCCCTACTTACTAAAATTTCAAGAAAGTGACTTAAAATTTTAATTTTGGGGACAAAAGAAGGACTTTCAATCTTATATTTTGAAGAGTTCAGGATAAATTAATAAAAACAGATGAATGAAATTATTCTTAGAGTTCATAGATTTAAAAATTAATGCCAGATTTTGACAAAATATGTTTCGGCTTTTGCCAAGCCATCAAATTTTTAAAGCATTTGAAACATTTTCTTTGAGCTGAAAATGTGACTGATACTACTAATGTACTATTTAACTAATATAGTGTCTGTTAAAAACAATATAAAAATTTTAATTTTAATTGAATTGATTATTCTATTTTTATGTAAATATTATAATTAGTATCTTAGATTTACTAAACTAAAAATGACAAAGAATTATAGATTTTATAGTTTAATTCTAGATATCTTTTCAGTAAAGCAATGTGTAAGTAACATGAAAACATTTAAAAATAAGATCCAAATTTAGTTATTGATGAGATCTTCTTATAAGTGCTTCAAAATATTTAGCTTTTATGTAAATTATTGCATAAATTAGAAACATGTAAATTCCAAGATACATGTTACAATAGTTCCCAAACATTCATAAAACTATAAAACAAATATATCTTTTGTATTCAAAGTGGTTTGAGACAAAAACACAGGATTACACACCAGAATCTTTAAAAAGTCATTCAAAATATTAGGAGAGGTGTGCAAAGAGAGAAAAGTGATCAGCCAGGGAGTTCCTTAATGAGCTCGAACATTAAGGAGCCATGGAAGAATAGCCATATAAAGGAAGGTAAGTGCAAAACAATGGTACAGTCTTGTTTAGCAGATGTAAGAAAGGTTAATTTTAAAATGCAATAGACCTCATGAAATACCAAAATTCGCAAAAGGAACATTCAAAGTAAAAAGAAAAAGATTTACTATTTAGGAAAGACAGTGTAATATTAATAGAGAGTGGAAAAAAGACAGATATAGTCAACCCCTTTCTTCTCTGGTGAAGATCATGGTACCCAGACTCTAATATGTAAGGTAAACATTCTAGTCAGATATATTTGACTAAAATAGAATGAAAACTTTAAAAGCTAAGTAAATCCATGCCTTCAAATAAATTCAAGCCTCCAATTTTGAATGACATATGTAAGATGTTGACAGAGTTAATGGATGTGACCACCCAATCTACTGTCAATAAAATTTAGTGAGATGTTGCTGACAATGTGAGTGGGGCCAGTAGACAGGAAATGAACATGTGCTATTGCTGTTCACAGAACTACTAAATTTTAATCCTAATCCTAGGCAATACTCAAAAACAAATTCTCAGTCCAATGATTTCTAAGTACCAGAAGAAAAGCACAGTTATTAGTGGTTATTGGTTTGGTTGTAGGACCAAATACATTGACAAGCTGTACCTTATTCTCAGCAATGTGGCAACTTCTAATAAAAACCTGGATGGCAGAGCATTGGATGGATTAACAGCATACTTCTGTGATCAAAGAGAGATTCTTTAGAAGAGGGAAGGGTCGTAACCTTGATTCTATTCTGTTCAGTCTCTTTATTAATGACTTATATTAGGGCATATATAATCATCAAATTTGCAGAGAAGTCCAGATTGTGAGAAAAAGTTAATGGAACTGATGACAAATGTAAAAAGATAACCAATCCTTAGAATAATATGTGTAAACTAACATAAAAATTAACAGAGGTTACTATCAAATTCCAGATTTAGGTAAAAAATTGAAATAAAATCAAAGACTATAGGAGGGGTTTGGAATCTGCATGGAAACAGTTTGTGTGAAATGTTGATGGACCATCTTGGCTGCTCTATTTCCTATCTCATGAGAAGTAAAAACTCATCACACATTATGATGGTCAGAAAGCACATTTTGATTATAGAATGTTCACTTTTGGGAATAAAGCAGTGAGGATGGTGACAATTCTTACAGTTTCCTAAAACTGGTGACTGGTTAAATGTTTAGACCTAAATCTAACAGGCCAGCTTATCTGTGAAGTGTGGGACAGGCAAAGGTTTTTCAACTAGTAACATCCATGAATGAATTCTTGTCACACTGTTGAGTGTATGTGTATATGTGTTCAGAGAAATCCCATAATTTTTGTAAGCCTCCGTTTCCTTGACTGAAAAGTAAGGATAAAATTTCCTCCTTTGGAGAGTTGTCATGAGGATTATAGATGTATAAGAGACTTAGCCAGGGCCTACCATGTTGCTTGGTACATGGTGGCTCTCAGTATGATAATAATCATCTTATCAGATCTTGGAGATAGAAGCATGTACAGACCTTACAGATTAGGACTTCTTCATGGTTCACTGGTCCCCAAGAGTAGGGTAAAGAGAGTGTGAGGATATCATCTTTATGAAAACTGCACTCAGATTTTTAAATTTGATGAAGTGGACTGTATTAGAAGCAAATGTTATTTGATTCACATATCTTGAAGGAAGATGACACCCAGGCTCTGGGGTTTAAGGCACCTTTTTCTTTCTAGTTATACATATATTATAGCAGAAATACTATAGATGAAACACAGGAATGTAAACTAAATCTTATATTTACTTGATACTTTACTCTTAAAATAATTTCACAAACAATGTGTAGTGAAGCATAAACACTGACAGAATAAGACAGTGGAAGACAGCCTTGCATGAGGCTTTTGGGTTGCTGGGTTTTAGACTGTGTTCCTCACTTACATACTGTGTACTGTGGGCTGAATTGTAGCTTCTAAAAAAGGTAATATTAACACTCAATACCTCAGAATGTGACTGTATTTAGAGATAGAACCTTTAAAAGCATAAATAATGTTGAATGAGGTCGTTAGTGTAGACTCTAATCCAATATCACTGGTAACTTTAACAGAAGAGATTAGCACATTGACAGGTACAGAGGAAAAACCATATACAGACACGGGGTCATTTTCTTATCTATTAAATGTTAAATGGAGATTATGGTATAAATGTAAGAGATATTTTATTTATTTATAATTAATAATTATATATAATTTTAGTTATTTATAATTTTTTTTTTAGCAAAAGAGAGAGACAGGAAGAAAAGGAGATGAGAGGCACCAGCTGTAGTTGTGTCACTTTAGTTAGTTATTGATTGCTTCTCATATGTGCCTTGACCAGGGGCTTCAGGTGAGCTAGAGACCCCTTGCTTAAGCCAGAGACCGTGGGCTCGAACCAGTGACCATGGGTCATGTCAAGCTGGTGAAGCTGCACTCAAGATGGTGACCTCAGGATTTCAAACCTGGGACCTCAGTGTCCCAGGTTGATGCGGTATCCACTGTACTACCACCAGTCAGGCTATAAGAGGTATTTAAAAATAAATAAGTTAAATATATTTCATATTGGGGGGAAAGTTGACAAAAAATACTATTGAATCATAGCAGGTTTTTAACTTTATTTCTTTTTTTCTAAAAACCTGAGAGAGAAGACATAGGTATATCCTGACTTAAAAAGGCCCAAAATGCTACATTAAAACTAAATAAATGAATGGATAATTATTTACAGGAAATATTTGCAATAGCATGCCATCAATTAAAATCCTAAGAATAACAAATCACTGATTCAAAAGAAGAGATGCACCCCCATGGTTATTGCAGTATTGTTTATAATAGCCAAGATCTGGAAACTGCCCAAGTGTCCATCAGTGGATGAGTGGTTAAAAAGCTGTGGTACATATACACAATGGAATACTACATGGCCATGAAAATGAAGGAAATCTTACCCTTTGTGACAGTGTGGATGGACCTGGAGTCTATTATGCTAAATGAAATAAGCCAGGCAGAGAAAGAAAAATATCATATGACCACTCATATGAGGAATTCAATGAACAATGTGAACTGAGGAATGGAAGAGAGGCAGAGAAAGGGTCAAAGAGTCCAGAAAGAAAGCAGGCAGAGGGAAAGGGGGAGAGAGGAAGGGATCAAAGAAAGGAAAGACATTAGTGAAAGTATATACACATAACACAGAGAGAGGCAGGATAGTAGTAGATCATGGGGAGAAAAGGGGAAGGCGGTGGCAGGAGGGGGAATGGGGGTATCAAGGAGAACAAGGGGGGGGAGGGAGATATATTCAGGGCTACACTTGTAACTGTGTAAACACAACGAATTAAAATCAATAAGAACAATAGAGTGCTCTGAGAAAATTTGAAATATAGTTTGACTCCCTCCTGCCCAGAATTTCAATTTGTATCAAATATCCAGAAACACTGCATAAATTAGGACACACCCATACATCTTAAATGCTTAGCGTTTGATTTAATAAGAGATTTCAGGATGCTGAGAGCAGCGGAGGCCTGCCATTATTGTAATGCATGCATAGCTGGCTGATAATCAGAGCTGTATTGGGCATTCCACTTTGCACCTCCTAGGGCACCAATTTTCAGAAACTGTTAGAGCCCAATAGAAAAATCTCACCTAAGCTTCATCTGTGAGCTAAATGACAGGGGAAGCCATTATCATTCATTTTACATGCACTCTTTGTCCGGGTTGGCTGCCAAGCACCTCTGGGTCACAGGGAAGGATTTTGTTAGTTTTGAGAATCCTGAGAATTGAAATAGTCAACCGAGGTATTTAATTTTGCTTCTGATCAAGAAATAATTTTTAACTGAACCAAAAGGATATATTGAGTTCCCACTAGATGCCTATCTCTGGGTGCCGAAGTTCTGGAATGGGAATGGAGGAGTAAACATGTAAAATCTAGTGGGAAAGGATCAAATACTAAACAACTAGAAATTATTGAAATGTTAAACAATATGGAGTTAAGCGAGAGAGATTTCAGTGAAGGGTAAAGACTGTGAGTTTGAAGACATGGGTGAGACTGAGAGAAAGCAGGGAAGGGTTTGGAAAAGGAAAGCTTAAAGTAGGGGATGCACTGAAGGCTATTTTGGGGTAGATACCATTTGAGGGGAAGGGTGTGTGTGTATGTGGTATGCATATGTACTTACGCACCACTTTTTTAGGGGAGTGTTGAGAGGAGAGAAAGAGCAAGCAAAGACATGTGAGTGGAAGAAACTAGACACTATGCACAAGGCACACAGAGAGATCTGGTTGTAAGAAAAAGATGTGCAGTTCCACCCATTTGCTGTCAGGATTAGGAATGTGTTCTTTCTAAATCTTGAGAATAACCTTCAGCATTAAGTATTACTAACTTCATTTTTAGATAAAAGAATTGAGCTTTAAAGAAATTAAGTGACAACTTCAGTCACACATATTAAACACTCAGGCCTTCAAAGTCTTAATGAGATTGCCTAGGCACAGTGGGACATCCACAGGTTTACATAGGTATCACAAATTGATAGATGTTGTGGTGCCCATATCATTATCCACTTTATCAACTGGTGGACCCAACCTTCAGTTGCATTAATTCCCAGGGAGGATATAACCCTCCAGATCTTGGCCAGTGACAATTATGAATGGTGTGCAAAAGGCTAGCCCATACACTCAAGCTGGGGCTTACTTTGTTATGTGCTTTGTGTTTCAGAGCTCGCCCAGACTGTAGCTCACCTGAAGCTGAGATTACATTCTTGCTTAGTTCTCCCTGTTCCTCCCCATGTGCACTACCCTGCATCCTTTACTCCTTCTCTCCTTAGAAAACTCCCTCAATAAATCAGATCTGGAGATCCCAGGATGGCAGAAGAGTAGGTGGACTAACTGCCACCTCCCATGACCAAATTAGATTACAAATTAATTTAAGAACAATCATCTTGTAAAGCCAATTTTGGACTAAAAGAAGAGGAGTCTATAATCAAGGATCACAGAAGAAGCCACATCGAGACTGGTAGTAAGGGCAGAGATGCGAAAAGGGCTGCCTCGCTCCCAGGAGCAAGCGGCAATGGTGAAAGGTCCAGAGGGACTTTCACTGTGAGGAGAGTTTCCCTGAGAGGGGAGGGTCCTCAGCCCCATGCCAGGAGCCCAGACTAGAGTTCGACAGCCTAGAAGAAGCACCCACACAGCATTTGGTGGTGAAAAGAGCTGAGGTTTCTCTCTGTGAGAAAGAAACAGAGCTCTCAGAGACTAAGGCTCCCTCTTAAAGGGCCAGCACAGAAAATCTTGTTCACAGCCACTTAACCGGGATTCCAACAGAGGGAGGGCTGAAAGGACTATAGTTGTATGAGGAGAGTGTTAAGTCAGAGGCCCAGAGAAAGACACTGGGGGGGACAGCCACCAGAACCTCTGTGCTGAATCATTCTCCAATACTGCAGTTGCCATCTTTCTTGGGTAGAACAGTCCCCTCTGAGAGGCATCAGCCTGGGATAGAGCAACTGACCCACCCTCTAGAGTCTCTTCTGCCCCACCCATGGAGACCTGGTCATTTTGAGAAGCCAGGAAGCAGGTGGCCCATCAGTGACTCAGTTTTCTGGTTTTGAGGCCAGAGCTTTCCCCCACATGCTCCTGAGTCTTTGACTGGTGCTTCTGCTTCATGGGAGACTCAGTATAAACTGTCCAGCAGGCAGAACACACCTCTGGGATTCGGAGGACACACCCACCAGACTCCTGGGCCACACTCTACTGAGGTCTGTAAAAAAAGTCTGGACAAACTGACACATGAGGCTGAAGGGTGGGAACCACACCCACCACTCTTTCTAACCCCTGAAATGCCCCAAGCTCTAGACTCTACCACAGATTTTTTTTCAGTGACGGAATCCAACAAGCAGCCAGCAGACAGAGGCTGCAGGAGGCAGGGCTCAGGGAACCTAGGCCTCTTAAACAGACCACTGGACCCAGGTCCAGTGTGGGTAAAAGCCAGCCTAGGCATGCAGCTTGGTATTTCCACATGCACCTGGGCCAGCAGATACAGCCACTAACTCTGGATTGCTTGTAGCTCCAAGAAGGTTGCTGAGGGCCAGACATGGGCAGTGTCTCCCACTGGTCTGTGCTGGGTTTCCTCCAGGGATGCCCAAGGCTGACACATCTAGTGGCCAGCTACAGAGAGCATGGGTTCAGGACCTAATGACCCTTGCTAATGGTGTGTCCTAAGGAAGAGTTCCTCATACCAGGCTCAGCTGAGGCAAGTTCTGTTCTTGTGATCAGCACTGGCATAGTGGCTCATGTGCATTGTACAGGGTGGAAATTCACAGCCAGCCAGCCCAGGTTCTGGATCTCCTGCCCCACTGGGCTAGATTCCACAGGGGGAAAGAAGAGAGGCTTGAAGCATGGAGATTTAAAGTGTGGGGCCCTGCAAGCCCATTGTTGGGTCTGGTTAAGGGGCGTAACCATTTTCTGGGGAGGCACAGTCAGCCCCAGGAAAGGACTCTCTCAGTCTTCCTCCCTGATACCAGGGTCTCACCTGCTGTAAGAACGTCTACAGAGGGGATTGTCAGCCCTACTTGACCTGAACCTGCTGCTCACCTTTCTAGGGAGAAATAAAATATGCGTATCCAGCCATGGCTAAGAGATTAAGCTCTGGAGTAAGGGACACTTTCCCCATACTGTGCTCCTAACCAAGAGACCCCTGAAATAGTAGACTTGACTAATGTTATATTCCCAACTTCCCACCAAGCTTTCAACCAGTAGAGGGGTAAACTGTGTGAAACCAGTCAGAGCCCAGACTACAGTCTTTCTATAGAAGACTCTGTGGGAAGACCAGGCAGCTGCAAGAGGAGGTAGAGTAGCTAAAGTATTGAGGCAAATATCATGGAGCCAGGGGCTTTTATGGAGCTGCTGACATCTCTAAGCAGGAGGAAGCTGATTCTTATACACAGGTTGGCCACTCCCATACTGCACAGGTACGGGAAATGCAGACACAGTGAACAGAGCAATAAATCCAGGCAGGTAACCCATGACAAGTTAGAAACAATGTCTGACGTCAACACAAGAAGACCTAGAACAATACAACCAGTAGCAGATGGCAGACAGCACCTGCTCTAGACTCAGCTAAATACACAGGCAGCACACACAAAGGAGGAATCCAGCAGGCACCAGACACTGTGGAGAATAAATACACCCAACAGTACAGACACTGCACAGTGTCTAATACACATGATCAAGATTAACCCTTAGAACTAGCCAGCCTAAAGGGATAACAGCACCCATGAAATGACCAATAGCATCTAATACTCAAATACAACAGGAGGGAAAATGCTACTCTCAAAAAGTAGTCCTAGAGCAAGGAACTCAGGTGAACCCATCTTTCTCATAAAGATGCCACAACAAATTTCAAAGTCAGACAGTTCTACCAAATACACAGACAAAATGAACATACAAAGAAATATGACCCAAATGAATCAACAAGAGAAATCTCCAGAAAAAGAACTAAATGACATGGAAGTAACCAAACTACCAGACACAGAGTTTAAAATAATGATTTTTAGGATGCTCAAGGATATTAGAGTAACAATGGATGGTCATAATGAGCACGTAAATAAAAAGATAGCAAACATCAAAAAGGACATTGAAATCATAAAAAAGAACCAGTCAGAAATGACAAAAGCAATATCAGAAATGAAGATGGCACTAGAAGGAGTCAACAGCAGGCTGGATGCAGCAGAGAATCAAATCAGCAATATAGAGGATAAGATAAATGAAAGCACAGAAGCAGAACAGCAAAAAGAAATGAGGCTCAAAAAGACTGAGGAAACTCTAAGAGACCTCTACAACAACATAAAGAAAAAGAATATTCACATCATATGGGTTTCTGAAGTAAAAGAGAACAAACAAGGGGTAGAAAACCTGTTTGAAGAAATTGTAGCTGAAAAATTTCCTAAATTGATGAAGAAAAAGTCACACAAGTACAAAAAGCACAGAGAGTCCCATAAAGAGGAAACCAAGGAGTCCTAGACCAAGATACATCATAATTAAAATGCCAAAGTTAAGAGACAAAGAAAGAATATTAAAGGCTTCAAGAGAAAAACAGATAATTACCTACAGAGGAGCCCCCATAAGGATGACATCTGACTTCTCAACAGAAACACTTAAGGCCAGAAGGGATTGGCAAGAAATATTCAAAGTGATGCAAAACAAGAACCTATAACTAAGACTACTTTATCCTGCAAGGCTATCATTTAAAATTGAAGGAGAAATAAAAAGCTTCCCAGACCAAAAAAAAAAAAAAAAAAAAGACTCAAGGAATTTATTACAACCAAACCAGTACTGCAAAAAATGTTAAGGGACCTGCTGTAAAAAGAGCAAAGGAAAAAAATTGAGAGAAAAAGGATTGTAGATTTAAAGAATAAAATGGCAATAAATAAGTACATATCAATAATAACTTTAAATGTATATGAAGTAAATGCTCCAGTCAAAAGACATAGGGTAGCTGCACAGATAAAAAAACATGACCCATATATATGCTTTCTACAAGAGACCCACCTCAGAACAAAAGATACACATAGACTGAAAGTGAAAGAATGGAAAAAAGTATTTCATGCAAATGGAAATAAAAAAACAAACAAACCAAGCTGTGGTAGCAATACTTATATCTGACAAAATAGCCTTTAAAACAAAGGCTATAGGAAAGAATAAAGAAGGTCACTACCTAATGATAAAGGGAGCAATCCAACAGGAGAATATAACCATTGTAAATATTTATGCAACTAATATAGGAGCACCTAAATAAATAAAGCAGATTTTGATGAACATAAAGGGTGAGAAAAACAGCAATGCTATAATAGTAGGGGATTTTAATATCCCATTAACATCAATGGATATATCCTCCAGACAGAAAATTAACCAAGAAATAGTGACCTGAAATGACACACTAGATCAACTATATTTAATTGATATGTTCAGAACCATTCACCCCAAAGCAGCAGAATATACATTCTTTTCAAGTGCTCATGGTGCATTCTCTAGGATAGACCACATATTAGGACACAAAACAAGTCTCAATAAATTTAAGAAGATTTAAATTATTTTATTTATTCATTTTCAGAGAGGAGAGAAAGAGGGAGAGAGAGACAGAGAGAGAAGGGGGAGGAGCTGGAAGCATCAACTCCCATATGTGCCTTGACCAGGCAAGCCCAGGGTTTTGAACTGGCGACCTCAGCATTTCCAGGTCGACGCTTTATCCACTGTGCCACCACAGGTCAGGCAGAAGATGTAAATCATATCAAGCATCTTCTCTGATCACAATGGCATGAAAGTAGAAATCAACTACAATAGAAAAACTGAAAAATATTCAGACTTGGAGACTAAATAGAATGTTATTAAATAATGAATGGGTTAACAATGAGATCAAGGAAGAAATTAAAAAATTTCCTTGAAAAAAATGAAAATGAATATACAACTCAAAATCTATGGAACACAGCAAAAACAGTCTTCAGAGGGAAGTTTATGACATTACAGGCATAATTATGAAGCAAAAAAAAAAAAGCTCAAATAAACAACTTAACCCTGCACCTAAAAGAAATGGACAAATAACAAATGAAGCCCAGAGGAAATAGAAGAAAGAAAATAATAAAGACAGAGTGGAAATAAATGACATAGAGACCAAAAAACAAACAAACAAACAAAAAACAAAAACAAAAGATCAATGAAATCAAGAGCTGGTTCTTTGAAAAGGTAAACAAAATTGATGAACCTTTAACCAGACTCATCAAGAAAAAAAGAGAGAAGACTCAAAATTAGAAATGAAAGTGGAGAATTAATAACTGTGACACCACTGAAATATGAAGGATTGTAAGAAAATACTATGAAGATCTATATGGCAAAAAATTAGACAATCTAGGTAAAATGGATAAATTCTTAGAAACATACAATCTTCCAAAACTCAATTGGGAAGAATCAGAAAGCCTAAACAGACCAATTACAACAAAAAAATGGAAATAGTTATAAAAAAAAATTCCTAGCAAACTAAAGTCCGGGACTGAATAGCTTCACAGGCAAATTATACCAATCATTTAAAGAAGAACTAACACCTAGCCTTCTCAAGCTATTCCAAAAAATTCAAGAGGAGGGAAGACTTCCAAGCTCATTTTTTTTGTGGCAAGAATTATTCTTATTCCAAAACCAGATAAAGACACTACAAAAAACAGAACAACAAGAAGAAAAAAAAAACAACAAAAAAACTATAAGCCAAGATCCCTGATGAACATAGATGATAAAATTTTCAACAAAATATTAGCAAACTGGATCCAGCAATACATCTAAAATATCATATATCATGATCAAGTGGGACTTCTTCTGGGGAGGCAAGGCTGGTTCAGTATTCACAAATCAATCAATGTGATCATCACATAAACAAAATGAAGGATAAACATCACAAGATTATATCAATAGATGCAGAAAAGCATTTAACAAAATCTAGCACCCATTTATGACCAAAATTCTGAGCAAAGTAGGAATACAGGGATCATACCTCAACATAATAAAGTTCATCTATGTCCAACCAACAGCCAACATCATACTCAGTGTCAAAAATTAAAAGCAATCCCCTTAAGATCAGAAACAAGGCAGGGGTGACCCCTTTCACCACTCTTATTCAACATAGTTCTGGAAGTCCTAGCCACAGCAACCAGACAATAAGAAGAAATAGAAGGCATCCAAATTGGAAAAGAAGTAAAACTATCATTATTCGCTGATGACATGATACTGTACATAGAAAACGCTACAGTCTCAAAAAACTACTAGAACTGATAAATTAATTTGGCAAGATGTCAGGATAGAGAATTAATATTCAGAAATCAGTGGCATTTTTATACACCAATAAGAAACTGTCAAAGAGAAATTATAAAAACAATCCCCTCACCGTTGAAACAACAATAGCAGCAAAATTAAGTACCTAGGAATAAATTTAACCAAGGAGGTGAAAGACTTGTACTCAGAAAATCATAAGACATTGGAAAAAGAAATTAAAGAAGATACAAACAAGTGGGAGCATTTACTGTGTTCATGGATAGAAAGAATAAACATCATTAAAATGTCTATATTACCCAAAGCAATCTATAAATTCAATGCTATTCCTATTAAAATACCAATGCCATACTTCAAAGACATAGAACAAATATTTCAAATATTTATAGGTATCCAAAAAAGGACCCGAAATACCTCAACAATCTTGAAAATAAAGCATAAAGTGGGAGGTATCACAATTCCTGATATCAAGTTATTCTATAATGCCCTTGTACTCAAAACAGCTTGATATTGGCATAAGAAAAGGCATATAGATCAATAGAATAGAACAGAGAACCCAGAAATAAACCCATGCCTTTATGGTCAATTGATATTTAACAAAGGAGATAAGAAGATACAATAAAGTCAAGACAGACTCTTTAAAAAATGATGTTGGGAGAGATGACGTCAGAGTAATGGCGGAGTAGGAAGCGATACCGATAAATCTCCCCCAAAACTCAACAAGATCTTCAACCAGAAACAGAAAAACCTATACTTGGAGCCTCCAGATGCTTCACAATACACCCGAAGGTATGGTCGAGTGAAAAATTGGCTAAATATATAACCAAATCCTGAAGGAAATAGGGAGTAAGAAATGCTCCGCCTTCCTCACTAACCTAAACACGGCGACTTTCTCTGGTAACTGTGAATATAGAAACTGAGGCGGGCAAAGGGGGTGAATACATCCAGGCCGCGCACAAAAGGCCGAACCAGGCTGTGGCACGGCGATCCTAGCCGAGGAAAAACTGTTCCTGTGGCAAGCCGGGCAATACAAGCTAACACTCGCGCCAAACCCAAACAAAGAAAGACAAGCGGGGCAGCCATTTTACCCGTTCTCCTGGTTGGTGCGCAGTTAGTGGGCGAGAGATCTCTTCCTAAGCCCCAGAAGTGGGTGTCCATGTTGCCCCACAGAGAGGCAGGGTCAGAGGCCTTTCTGTGGGCCGAAAGCAGAATCTCTGGGCAGCCCCAGCGCCCTGGGAAAGCCGCGCACGGGAGGGAGCGAGAACTAATTCCAACGGTGGAAATTTTCCGTGCTGGTGAGGGTTTCACTCAGGGAAACACGGCCGGCCTCATATCCTGGTGTGCGCGCGCAGATAGGTAGTGAGCGATTCCTCCGAGTGCCTCGGCAGGGCGCGCCCGTGTTATCGCACAGAGGGGCAGAGTCAGGGGCCTTTGTGTGGGCAAAAGGGGAATCTCGGGCTGCCCCAGCGCCTTGCAAAAGCCGCGCACGGGGACGGAGTGAGAGCGAATTCCAGCGCTGCAAATTTCCATGCGGTTGGGGGTTTCACTCAGAGCGTGAGACTACTGGCCGGATATCCTGGTCTGCACGTGCAGATAGTGAATGAGAGTTTCCTCCAAGCACCCCGGAAGTGGGTGCTCGCCTGTGTTACCGGACAGAGTGGCAGAGCCAGAGGTCTTTGAGTGGGCGGAAAGCCCGCCTGATTATGCTAGCAGCTCTGACTGACTGAGCCTTACCCAGAGCCCTGTGCTGAGTGGAAATAGAGTGGGGAGTTGCCAGCTCTTTGAACCTCTTACTATCCAGGCAGAGGCAGCAACAACCCCATAGCTGGATTATCAGGCTACTAATTGAGGAAGGAAAGACTAGGAGAAAGGCTCCAGGAACACGGACTCTCTCACTGTCGGAGCCTATGAAAGCTAATGAGCCTTGACTCCCAACGAGACTAAAGCACAATACATGACATTGCCATAGAGACTTATCAACTGCAAACCTCTACCTGAGCGTGCCAAAGGGGCAGAACCTGGGGTACAGAGTCACCGACCAGGAAGAGGGAGAGAAAAGAAAAAACAAGAAGATAACCTCTCAAAATCAAGAATAATCTGCTGACTTTATAACCTATCCCATTTTATTATATTTGTTCGTTTGTTTCTCTTATCTTCATTCTTGATACTTTTTTTCCTCCTCCAATTTGGCCGATTAACTCTCTGCCGGTCTTACTCTCTCCTCTCCTTGAACTACACTACCCATAAGTGTTACATCTCCCATTATCTTTTTTCTCCTCTTCCTTTCTCTCTATGAGGGTTGCACTCCAAAACCCTTAACTCTCTCTCTCTCTCCTTTCTTTTTTCTTCTTTTAGTGGTTCCCTCTTTTTTTCTCTCTCTCTCTTTCTTTTCTCCCTCTATATTAGTTTCTTCCTTTCTCCTTTACATCTCATCTCATTCAAACCTCAATAACAAACAAATTATCTTATCTGGGACTCAAACTTATGTTTGTGGCATTTTGGGGTTTTTTTACTTCACCTTTTTAACTCACTAGCAGTGCTCCCATCCCTGGCTCTCCATTTTATCTAGTTCTTGTTCCACTAAATACAATAGTATTTTTTTAATTTGTCCCCCCATTTTTCTGTTCTCTTATTCCTCTCATCATAACTCTTAGACAACACCAACACCTAAAAGCAAATCATTTTATTCTTGACCCAAATTTTTTCCTTATTTGCTTTTTGTGGGTCCATACCGCCCCCCCCCTTTTTTTTCCTTTTTTTTCTTTTTTTTTTTTTTTTTGCCCCTTTATTACTTTTCCCCAATTCAGGACCTCCATCACAGGCATTGTTTGTTATAATTCACAGTTCACCACAAGATTTTCTCAAGAAAAAGGGGAGAGGAGAGGAAAAAAGGAGGGGGGGAATAATTTCCTTTTTTTAAAAATTTTTATTTTATTTTATTTTTCTTTATTTCATTATTAATTTTTTTTTAAAAAAAACAACTCTTTTTGATTTTTTATTTTTTTTAACTTTTTATTCTTTATTAAATCTCATTAATACTATCAACAAAACCACCCTCAGATGCCATTAAGGAAGAGAAAATCGAATATCATGGATACAAAAGAAAGAGAGGTAACACAGCTAGATGAGGAAAAATCTATGGAGAAAAAATTTAATATATTGGAAACCTTGGAGCTAAATGACAGAGAATTCAAGATAGAAATCCTAAAAATCCTCCGAGATATACAAGAAAACACAGAAAGGCAATTTAGGGAGCTCAGAAAACAACTCAATGAACACAAAGAATATATGTCCAAAGAAATTGAAACTATAAAAACAAATCAAACAGAGATGAAAAACTCAATTCACGAGCTGAAAAACGAAGTAACAAGCTTAGCTAATAGAACAGGTCAGATAGAAGAGAGGATTAGTGAAATAGAAGACAAGCAACTTGAGGCACAACAGAGAGAAGAAGAAAGAGACTCAAAAATTAAAAAAAATGACATAGCCCTACAAGAATTATCTGACTCCATCAAAAAGAATAACATAAGAATAATAGGTATATCAGAGGGAGAAGAGAGAGAAAATGGAATGGAGAACATACTCAAACAAATAATAGATGAGAACTTCCCAAGCCTGGGGAAAGAACTAAAGCCTCAAATTCAAGAAGCAAACAGAACACGGAGTTTTCTTAACCCCAACAAACCTACTCCAAGGCATATCATAATGAAATTGACACAAACCAACAGCAAAGAAAAAATTCTCAAGGCAGCCAGGGAAAAGAAGAATACAACATATAAAGGAAGGCCCATTAGATAATCATCAGATTTCTCAGCAGAAACTCTACAAGCTAGAAGAGAGTGGACCCCAATATTTAAAGTCCTGAAAGAGAGAAACTTTCAGCCACGAATACTATACCCATCAAAGCTATCCTTCAAATATGAAGAAGAAATAAAAACATTCACAGATACAGAAAAGATGAGGGAATTTATCATCAGAAAACCCCCACTCCAGGAATTACTAAAGGGGGTTCTCCAATCAGATACAAAGAACAAAAAAAAAAACAGAGCCACAAGTAAAAGCTCCAAGAAGAACACAATAAAACCAAATTTAAACTGTGACAACAACAAAAAGAAAGAGGGGGAGAAGATGGAGATTAACAGTAGCAAAGGACGATGGAGTGCAAAAGTACTCACAAAATAGTTCGCTACAATGAACAGGGTAGAGACCCTTTTCATTACTCAAAGGTAACCACCATTGAAAAAACCACCACAGAAGCACATGAGATAAAAAAGATAGCAACAGAGGAAAGATGTATGGAATACAACCAAATAAAAACAAAAGATAGAAAAACGAAAGAGAAGGATCAAACAAGACACAAAACTAACAGAAAGCAAGATATAAAATGGCAATAGGGAACTCACAAGTATCAATAATTACACTAAATGTAAACGGATTAAACTCACCAATAAAAAGGCACAGAGTAGCAGAATGGATTAAAAAAGAAAATCCAACTATATGCTGCCTACAGGAAACTCATCTAAGTAACAAGGATAAAAACAAATTCAAAGTGAAAGGCTGGAAAACAATACTCCAAGCAAATAACATCCAAAAAAAAAGCAGGTGTAGCAATACTCATATCGGATAATGCTGACTACAAGACAGGAAAAGTACTCAGAGATAAAAATGGCCATTTCATAATGGCTAAGGGGACACTGAATCAAGAAGACATAACAATTCTTAATATATATGCACCAAACCAAGGAGCACCAAAATATATAAGACAGCTACTTATTGACCTTAAAACAAAAACTGACAAAAATACAATCATACTTGGAGACCTCAATACACCGCTGACGGCTCTAGATCGGTCATCCAAACAGAGAATCAACAAAGACATAGTGGCCTTAAACAAAACACTAGAGCACCTGGATATGATAGACATCTACAGGACATTTCATCCCAAAGTGACTGAGTATACATTTTTCTCCAGTGTACATGGATCATTCTCAAGAATTGACCATATGTTGGGCCACAAAAACAACATCAGCAAATTCAGAAAAATTGAAGTTGTACCAAGCATATTTTCTGATCATAAAGCCTTGAAACTAGAATTCAACTGCAAAAAAAAGGAAAAAAATCCCACAAAAATGTGGAAACTAAACAACATACTTTTAAAAAATGAATGGGTCAAAGAAGAAATAAGTGCAGAGATCAAAAGATTTATACAGACTAATGAAAATGACAATACGACATATCAGAATCTATGGGATGCAGCAAAAGCAGTGATAAGAGGGAAGTTCATATCACTTCAGGCATATATGAACAAACAAGAGAGAGCCCAAGTGAACCACTTAACTTCACACCTTAAGGAACTAGAAAAAGAAGAACAAAGACAACCCAAAACCAGCCGAAGAAAGGAGATAATAAAAATCAGAGCAGAAATAAATGAATTAGAGAACAGAAAAACTATAGAAAAAATTAATAGAACAAGGAGCTGGTTCTTTGAAAAGATCAATAAAATTGACAAACCCTTGGCAAGACTTACCAAGGAAAAAAGAGAAAGAACTCATATAAACAAAATCCAAAATGAAAGAGGAGAAATCACCACGGACACCGTAGATATACAAAGAATTATTGTAGAATACTATGAAAAACTTTATGCCACTAAATTCAACAACCTAGAAGAAATGGATAAATTCCTAGAACAATACAACCTTCCTAGACTGAGTCAAGAAGAAGCAGAAAGCCTAAACAGACCTATCAGTAGAGAAGAAATAGAAAAAAACATTAAAAACCTCCCCAAAAATAAAAGTCCAGGCCCTGACGGCTATACCAGCGAATTTTATCAAACATTCAAAGAAGACTTGGTTCCTATTCTACTGAAAGTCTTCCAAAAAATTGAAGAAGAAGCAATACTTCCAAACACATTTTATGAGGCCAACATAACCCTCATACCAAAACCAGGCAAGGATGGCACAAAAAAAGAAAACTACAGACCAATATCTCTAATGAATACAGATGCTAAAATACTAAACAAAATACTGGCAAACCGAATACAACAACATATTAAAAAAATAATACATCATGATCAAGTGGGATTCATCCCAGAATCTCAAGGATGGTTCAACATACATAAAACGGTTAACGTAATACACCATATCAACAAAACAAAGAACAAAAACCACATGATCTTATCAATAGATGCAGAAAAGGCTTTCGATAAAATACAACACAATTTTATGTTTAAGACTCTCAACAAAATGGGTATAGAAGGAAAATATCTCAACATGATAAAGGCCATATATGATAAACCATCAGCTAACATCATATTAAATGGCACTAAACTGAAGGCTTTCCCCCTTAAATCAGGAACAAGGCAGGGTTGTCCACTCTCTCCACTCTTATTTAATGTGGTACTAGAGGTTCTCGCCACAGCAATCAGACAAGACAAAGAAATAAAAGGCATCCATATCAGAAAAGAAGAAGTAAAGGTATCACTTTTTGCACATGATATGATCTTATACATTGAAAACCCCAAAGAATCCACAAAAAGACTACTAGAAACAATAAGCCAATACAGTAAGGTCGCAGGATACAAAATTAACATTCAGAAGTCAATAGCCTTTCTATATGCCAACAATGAAACAACTGAGAAGGAACTCAAAAGAATAATCCCCTTCACGATTGCAAAAAAAAAAATAAAATACTTAGGAATAAACATAACAAAGAATGTAAAGGACTTATATAATGAAAACTATAAACCATTGTTAAGGGAAATTGAAAAAGATATAATGAGATGGAAGAATATACCTTGTTCTTGGCTAGGAAGAATAAATATAATCAAGATGGCTATATTACCCAAAGCAATATACAAATTCAATGCAATTCCCATCAAACTTCCAATGACATTTTTTAAAGAAATAGAGCAAAAAATCATCAGATTTATATGGAACTATAAAAAACCCCGAATAGCCAAAGCAATCCTAAAGAAAAAGAATGAAGCTGGGGGCATTACAATACCTGACTTCAAACTATATTATAGGGCCACGACAATCAAAACAGCATGGTATTGGCAGAAAAATAGACACTCAGACCAATGGAACAGAATAGAAAGTCCAGAAATAAAACCACATATATATAGTCAAATAATTTTTGATAAAGGGGCCAACAACACACAATGGAGAAAAGAAAGCCTCTTCAATAAATGGTGCTGGGAATACTGGAAAGCCACATGCAAAAGAATGAAACTGGACTACAGTTTGTCCCCCTGTACTAAAATTAACTCAAAATGGATCAAAGATCTAAACATAAGACCTGAAACAATTAAGTACATAGAAGAAGACATAGGTACTCAACTCATGGACCTGGGTTTCAAAGAGCATTTGATGAATTTGACTCCAATGGCAAGAGAAGTGAAGGCAAAAATTAATGAATGGGACTATATCAGACTAAGAAGTTTTTGCTCAGCAAGAGAAACTGATAACAAAATAAACAGACAGCCAACTAAATGGGAAATGATATTTTCAAACAACAGCTCAGATAAGGGCCTAATATCCAAAATATACAAAGAACTCATAAAACTCAACACAAACAAACAAACAATCCCATAAAAAAATGGGAAGAGGATATGAACAGACACTTCTCCCAGGAAGAAATACAAATGGCCAACAGATATATGAAAAGATGCTCATCTTCTTTAGCTATTAGAGAAATGCAAATCAAAACAGCAATGAGATACCACCTCACACCTGTTCGATTAGCTATTATTAGCAAGACAGGTAATAGCAAATGTTGGAGAGGCTGTGGAGAAAAAGGAACCCTCATACACTGTTGGTGGGAATGTAAAGTAGTACAACCATTATGGAAGAAAGTATGGTGGTTCCTCAAAAAACTGAAAATAGAACTACCTTATGACCCAGCAATCCCTCTACTGGGTATATACCCCCAAAACTCAGAAACATTGATACGTAAAGACACATGCAGCCCCATGTTTATTGCAGCATTGTTCACAGTGGCCAGGACATGGAAACAACCAAAAAGCCCATCAATAGATGACTGGATAAAGAAGATGTGGCACATATACACTATGGAATACTACTCAGCCATAAGAAATGATGACATCGGAACATTTACAGCAAAATGGTGGGATCTAGATAACATGATCCGAAGCGAAATAAGTAAATCAGAAAAAACCAGGAACTGCATTATTCCATACGTAGGTGGGACATAAAAATGAAACTAAGAGACATTGATAAGAGTGTGGTGGTTACGGGGGGGAGGGGGGAATGGGAGAGGGAAAGAGGGAGGGAGAGGGGCACAAAGAAAACAAGATAGAAGGTGACAGAGGACAATCTGACTTTGGGTGACGGGTATGCATCATAATTGAACGACAAGATACCCTGGTCTTGTTATTTTTGAATATATGTATCCTGATTTATTGATGTCACCCCATTAAAAAAATAAAATTATTTAAAAAAAAAATGATGTTGGGCAAATTAGCTACCTGCAAAAAAATAAAACTAGACCACCAACTTACACCATTCACAAAAATAAACTCAATATGGATAAAAGACTTAAATGTAAATCATGAAACCATAAACATCTTGGAAGAAAACATAAGCAGTAAACTCTCCTATATATTTGGTAGCAATATTTTTGCTGACATATCTCCAAGGGCAAGTGAAATAAAAGAGAAAATGAACAAACTTAAAAGCTTTTGCACAGCAAAAGACACCATTAACAAAATAAAAAGACAACCCACGCCATGGGAGAACATACCATATTTCCCCATGTATCTATCTCCCATGTATAATATAAGATGCACCTTGGCCCTGGCCAGTTGGTTCAGTGGTAGAGCGTCAGCCTGGCGTGCCGGAATCCCGGGTTTGATTCCCGGCCAGGGCACACAGGAGAAGCGCCCATCTGCTTCTCCACCCCTCACCCTCTCCTTCCTCTCTGTCTCTCTCTTCCCCTTCCGCAGCCAAGGCTCCATTGGAGCAAAGTTGGCTGGGGCACTGAGAATGGCTCTGGTTGCAACAGAGCAATGTCCCAGATGGGCAGAGCATCGCTCCCTGGTGGGCATGCTGGGTGAATCCCGGTCGGGCACATGCGGGAGTCTGACTGCCTCCCCGTTTACAACTTCAGAAGAAAAAAATACAAAAAAAAGAAAAAAGAAAAAAGATGCATCTTAATTTTGGGGCCTAAAATTTGAAAAAAAAAGTATTACATAAAGTTATTGAACTCATATTTTATTCATCATAAAATTCATACAACTCCTCATCACTGTCAAAACTCCCATTCATTAGTTTGTCCTCATCTGTGTATGATGACGAATCACTGTCTTCAATAATGAGTTGCAAAAACAAGTGTGAAAAATGCAAGTAAAAAACTTGCAACCATTGTATAAGACACACCCAGTTTTTAGATCCCAAATTTTTCAAAAAAAAAAGTGCATCTTATACATGGGGAAATACGGTATATTTGCCAATATGTCTGATAAGGGGTTAATAACCAAAATTTATAAACAACTTCTAAAACTCAACACCAGCAAGGTAAACAATCCAATTACAAAATGGGCAAAGGACTTGAATAGACACTTCTCCAAAGAAGACATACAGATAGCCAATAGGCATATGAAAATATGTTCAATGTCACTAATCATCAAAGAAATGCAAATTAAAATCACAATGAGATACCACAGCACACCTGTCAGAATGGTGCTCATTAACAAATCAACACACAATAAGTGCTGACGAGGGTGTGGAGAAAAGGGAATTCCTGCACTGCTGATGGGAATGCAGACTTGTGCAGCCACTGTGGAAAATAATAAGGCATTTCTAAAAATGGAACTGCCTTTGGATGCAGCTATCCCACTTTTAGAAATATATTGTAAGAATTTCAAAACACTGATTCAAAAGAAGATATGCATTCTAATGTTTATTGCAGCATTGTTTACAATAGGCAAAATCTGGAAACAGCCCAAGTGTTTGTCAGTGGATGAGTGGATTAAAAAGCAGTGGTACATATACACAATGGAATACTATGCAGCTGTGAAAAAGAAGGAAATCTTACCTTTTGCAATGGCATGGATGGACCTGGAAATTATTATGCTAAGTGAAATAAGCCAGAGAAAGACAAATTTCATATGATCTCACTTATATGAGGAATCTAATGAACAAAGTGAACTGAGGAACAGAATAAAGGCAGAGGCAGGGTCACAGGGAGAAGAGGGACAGCTGTCAGAGGGAGGAGGATTGAGGAGATGGGATCAAGAAGGTGAAGGGATTAGTGAAATTATATATACATAACACAGATATAGATCACAGGACAGCAAATCCCAGAGGGAAGGCAGGAGAGGGAATTAGGGTGTAGGGGTTACGTGCTTGGGGGATAAGGGTGTTATATTGCATGGGACACTTAAATCCATGTTAACAGAATAAATTAAAATAAATGAAGAAAAAAATCAGATCCTACTTATAACAGAAACATTTCCTAGATATGCCTCTAAATTGCAATCAATGTGTAGATGTATCATTGCTGCAAGTGAGGACACTGTGTTGTGAAACTCTCAGCATTGTGCTGAGCAGGTGGTGGGCACAGGTGATGATATATATAATAAACATTTATATGTTAAGCACTTCATCTGTGTCTTCTTACCTAAAGCTTATGACTAATTCTATCAGTTAGGTTCCATGATTATCCCTACACTTAACGATGAGGAAACTCAGGTTGACAGAGGATATACTATTTGCTCATGACCATGTAGTGTGTAAGGCACAGAGTCAGGATTCCAACAAACCTGTGTTGAATTTCAGTCACCTTCAAAAATATCAGAACATGTAACTTAATCAATGTGCAATTTACTGGAATGTTTAAGAATGATGGTTCATCACAGTCAGGGCAGTAAATAGCTCTATGCAGTGTTGAAGTGAGAACCAAGTAATAACAGTGGATCCATTTAATCCTCTCAGTGGGTCACCATGAACAAAAAATGATTTGAGAACTACTGAACATAAAAGAGAATGTCAAACTGGCTAGAGGAATTTGAAGTTGGTAGAAGATACAGTAACCAAAAAGTTATCTAAATTGGAACACTATTGAGGATGATAGGAGATGCCATTAGTAATTATACAAGGATAGCAATTGTAAGCCAGGACTATTAGCAAACCAGGACATATGATCACCTCAGTAATAGGAGGCAATTGGGAGCTATGATAGGTTCTTAAGCAGTGGTATGAAACAGTTCTTCTGTCAATGATATGCAACATGATTTAAGAGAAACCATGGAGGCTGAGATAATAGTGGACAGGAAATTGTTCTAGAGGCACTAGTGTGTGATCTGTGGGAGTTCCTGTCCTCACCTTTCTTTTTCCCACTAGTTCATTGCTGGAACTGGCTGTCCTTTCTGGACTTCAGCATGCTTGTCAGAGGCTGTCAGCCAAACGTTTTGTCCCAGGGGATCAGAACTTAGTCCAGTTTCCCCCAACCACTGGTTAGTTTAATACAAATGGATGTTGCCTTGGGACCAAACTACCCTCTGTCTGTTGGCTCTGCTCCCCACAGAGTATCTACATCCCCATGGGGTATCCCATTCCCCATGGAGCCTTGTGACTTCCCCATGGACACTTCTGAATGATAGAGGTTAAGGATGTGTGTCTGCCAGTAAGACACTCAGTCATTCTGTTTCGAAAGAATTGTTTTTAAGGTTGTCTCCCTCCAGCTAATGCAAGAAAGTGAATGAAAAATGCTTGCTTAGGAAGTCCATTTTTCTCCCTTATGCTCCTCAGAGTTTGTGGCAGTTCTGGGTTAAATGATGAAGCCTTCCGTCCTCATTTAGGGCCTATGGCCACCTGTCTCTGCGTTTTAAACACATTGCATTACTTTTACAGGGATAAGATTAAGGTCAATAGTTCTAATCATGTGGGTTTTAGAGGGAGGAAAGAACAGAGGACCTACTATTATCAATGAAAAACTGCTTTGTAAAGTGGTAAAGTATGGACTTGCAGCATGAGAGGGAGAGAGAGAGAGACAGAGAGAGACACACAGAGAGAGACAGAGAGAAAGAATGGTGTCTCCAGCAAAACTCCAAGAGCCAGAGATCCAAAGAAAAAAAATTAAACCTGTAGCTTGTGTCTTTATTTCTTGAACTTATTGGGGTGCAAAATTCTACAGTAATTATCTGTAGATTGCATTGTGTGTTCACCACTCCATTTCATCTCCCTCCATCACCATCTACCCCCTCTTTACCCTCCTTTAACTCTCCCAATCCCCTTTCCCTTCTGCAACCACTACACTGTTGTCTGTGTCTATAAGTATTTCTCTTTGCTAATCCCTTCACCTTTTTCACCCAGCCCTCCAATCCCCATCTCTGATAGCTGTCAGTCTGTTCTCTGTATCTATGAGTCTGTTTCTGTTTTGTGTGTTACTTTATTTTGTTCATTAGATTCCACATATAAGTGAAATCATATGGTACTTGTGTTTCTCTGACTGGCTTATTTTACTTAATAGCTTGTGTCTTGGATTTAAAATACAAGTTCTTTCACATGTAGCAGAATGTCTTCCAGAATCTCTTGGAAAAAAACTGTTGCATGGTCTGCTTATGTGGGGGAATGAAGAAAACATAGAAAATGGGGAAAAAGTGAAGCAAATTTAGAGAAAAACCCTTTGCTATGTGAATGTGAGAATTTGTTTCTAAATGCAGATTAATTGTCCAGTGGTAAAGAACTCACACTTGTGAAATGAATGGAGAATATATTTTTGAGATACAAATGGAATGAAAAGCACCCACACTTTGGAATCACACAAACCTGGGTTCAAATCCTAAAGCTATAGTTTAAATAGTTATGGGACTTTGGATAAGCTCTCTAACTTCTGTGCCTAGAAAGGTGTGTGTGTGTGTGTGTGTGTGTGTGTGTGTGTGAGAGAGAGAGAGAGAGAGAGAGAGAGAGAGAGAGAAATAGTATCCTCTGGGACTGTGATGCAGTACAGAGGAAGTACTAACTATCGAGGCTCAGGCATGGAGCCTGGCGCTCAGTGAAGGGCAGTTGACGCTGTGATGGTTCTTGCTCACGGCTGACTTCTGCTCTCTCTGTGCTGCTGTAGCACTTTGAACTGCCCACTCTCACCACGTCACACTCTCACCACATGTCACATCATCTTATCCTTGGTTGTCCATGTGCTTCCCCCATCAGATCACCTGCTTCTCTTTGCATTCTTCACAGGTGCTCATAATATGGTCTTTGGATAGAATTTTCTTTTTTATATTTTTGGTAGTAACAATAATAGCTTCAAGGCAATATTCTCTTTAAAATCTTGAATCTTGACAAAATTTTTAAGTCCTTTTTATTAAAAGCTATTTGCAACTGTAATTGCATTTATAAGTTTCTTAAAGATATATACTTCCAAGTCTGTTTTTCATCAGGAAGTGGAGGAACTCACAGAAGTCCTTTATCGTGGGGCCACTGTGAGGGGAAAACGACCCGGGCCGGGGAGGGCTCGGCCTAGGCCTAGAACTGCATAGGTGCTTAACAAGTGCTCACAATGATCATGTCCATTTTGCTGTGTATTTGCTGTTATAAATCACCTCGAACTGATTTATTTTTAGTTTGTAATTTCTATTTTCTAAAGAAATATATTTATATTACAAAACTGATAACCTCATTACCGAAAATTTGGAAAATACCAATTCCTCAGGGTGATGATCCTTTCCAGAGGCTTCTGTGAGGCAGTTTTGGTGGGTGCCGCTCTCTTTGGAAGACATGAGGGAGCTAGACACCAGAACTGGGCTGCCCAGACAGACCTCCAGACGTGGAAGTCCTCTGGCCTAGGGTCGCGGTCTGGGCCTGGAGCACATTTCCTCATTCTGAATCTGTGGAGAACATGATCAATCCTGGCCCCAGGCACGCAGCATATTTCATTTCAGTCTGTGTTTGTGAAGCTGTTTTAATGAGACCGGAGTGTCAGTCTGGAATCTCTGGGCTGGGCCTGACTGTTCTATGATGTCTGTAGTCCACAAGGTACTTACTGTCTACCTGGTCCCAGCCCACTTCCCGTCCCATTTCCTGGAAGAAGATATGGCCACTATCCAGCTGCTCCAGAAATTTGCTGCCCAGGAATCTAGCACAATCAACCAAAGTCCAGGTCATTCCAATGTTGTTCTCTTTGCCTTGAATATTCTCTTGTTTGGGAAAAGTCCTGATCATTGTTTTTTGCTTATTCAGAATGTCATTGCAGTGACATTCTTTGTTGACTCTGGAAAATGGAAATTTATCCACTCCCTTCCAATGCTCTCAGAGCTGTTTTGTCTTTGTTACAGCCCTTATGGCATGCTGTAATTATCCATTTACACATCTGTCTCATCCCCCTAGGCTGTGAGATAGGACAGCAGAGAGAGCACATATTTCAGCAGATCGTCCCTAGAGCCTAACACAGCAAATTTCAACCTTCTTCATCTGATGGCACACATAAACTATTAAAATTCTGTGGCACACCAAAAAATTCAGTTTTTGCCTAACTGACAAAAAAAATAGGTATAATTTTGATTTATTCACACTGCCTGGATATTGTGTTGGCTGCTGTAATTTTTTTATTTGATAATCTAATGGAAAAGAGGTCAGTGGCCCTGACTAAATAGTCAGGTATCACATGTTTTAAAATTTCTTGTGGCACACTGGTTGAAAATCCATAGTAGGCATGCAGTGTTGCTTGGACAAATAGTGACTGGATGAAAAATTCTTTGCGCTTGTAAAATGGCCTCTAGGCTGCCGTGCTTCTGTGACTTAATGTAAAATGATCAAGTTTAAAGGGGAAAAACTTTCCTAACCTGTTGCAGCATACAGCAAGTGATTGTATTGCTTATTTCTGTTTCCATCTGCCATATGGCTTTCCATTCACATTCTGCTCTAGTGAGAATTACTTTTGCAGGTAATTTTCTAATGATTATCTTGGGATAAACAAATGTATCAGATTTGTTTGGCTAATGTATTCATGGAGGTTCACAGGGGAAAAGATTAATCATCTAAGAAGCAAGCCGGTGTCTGTCATTAGGCGAAAAGGTCCAGAGACGATCAGAGCTGAGCTCGTGGTTGCTATGACTGCAGATACCTGTCTCTTCCTTTGTGAGGTCAACGGCAGCTCCCAAGTTGATTGGCTAAAATTAGATTATCCTACTGACCATCCATGGGGAGTTAATTTCATCAGAAAGAGAAAAATTGTGGGAAATCCTGCAGTGATGCTACAAAGGAATATTCTTTAGAAACCCACAGAGTCCAAGTTTGCTTTCATTATAATTAATATGTTTCTTGCAATAAAATAATTTTAAGGGAAGCAGACAATAGCATTAGCGTACTATTTTATAGATCCATGTAAGTTTGAATCTGGTTTGTCCTAAAATCAACTCTCAAAGTAACATTTATTTTCCTGTAATACCTCCATAACCAAAGACTGTCATCATTATGTAGGTGTTTATATAAGTAGAGATAAGCTAATTGTGAAAAACATTAAAAAAGCTGGCACAGTTAAAGGTATTGGCTTTCAGGGCTCCTGCTCAGTGGAAACAGTGGGCATAAAAACTTCAAGAAGCACCATTGACCTTTGTGTTGGGAGCGTCATCAGTATTGAATTTGAAGGGAATCCTGCCTTCTAAAGGTTTTTTAGAAGTCGTATATGGCTTATGCTCTGGCTTTCCATTTGATATATACTTTGTCCTAGGAATTAATCATCACAGACCTCATTTATTTTATTTATTTCTGTCAGAAAAGAAACAGAACTTATTTAAAAACAAATATGTGTTTATCTGTAGGCTCTGCTGAGTGGCAAATCTAAGTGGATGTGTAATATACATCCAGGAAAACCAATCCAGGATGTTTTAGTTTCTTTAGTTCCTATGTGACTATGGAAATAAACTGTGATTAAGGAACAAATGGAAAAAGAGCTAACATCGATTCAATTCTGGACATCCTACATGCTTCTATATATAAGATCGCCAAATCATGGTATTTAAATATCAAATTTGTTGTGGTGCATTCATTTGTGTGCTGACGGGCCCACGAAGAGTGACGCCAATGCCCCTTTCCTCAGAGCCACGTGGGGAGAGTCAGGGGTCAGTACTTATGCCAAGCACCATAAAAACATGCCACGCAATCATTTCAAGCAGAAAGCCCAACAGGAATTTCTAACAAGAAGAGAACAAGAACCCCACTAACTGAAGCAATCCAGGTCCAGATATTTCTCCCAGGGGTGGGGGAGGAAGATGGAGAGGCCACCATCATGATGCATGTAAAGTCACTGAGGAGCTAGGACACAAAGACAAAGCGCCACCGGTCCATGACTCTCATAACAGTCATGATATGAAGCATAGCTATTGAGTGCTTCTCGTCTCACACCCACAGCATTCACTTACCTCCCGCAACACTCCTGAAAACTCAGTTATGTACGATTATCATCATCATCACATTATAATTAGTGTGAGAAAATTAGGCCACAGAGATGAACCCACCAAAATTTACACAATTTATAAACTGGGAAGCCAGAATTCAAATCTAGTTCTATTTGTTAGCAATTTCTGCATAGTCTTTGAATATTTTACATAGGTATTATTATCATGATGTGCATTTTTTTTAACTTTTTTTTTTACCTGTTATAGTATTATATAGATTTAATCATTATTTTTGATAACTACATACTATTGCCTATACCACCATTTACTTCACATTTCATTATTGCTGAATTTTAAACATTTGGAAACATTTTCTATATAAGATTTTTATTTCTGTCCATATTTAGGCTAATTTATTAGGGTTGATTTCTAGAAATGAAAGGATATGAAGGCTCTTTGAAAAATTATGTTGTAAAATTTCCTCTTGTCAAGAACATGAGAGTGCTCATATGTGGAATCTAATGAACAAAATAAACTAACAAGCAAAATAGAGAAAGACTCAGAGATAGAGGGCAAATTGAAAAGCTATCAGGTAGGGTGGAATTGGGGGATTAGGTAGGGGTGTGAAAGGCTTTAGCAAAAAAGAAAAGAAAAGAAAGAAAACTCATGGACACACACAACAATGGGGTGGTTGCAGGTGGGAGGAGAGGGGGGTGGAGGAACGTATGGGGGGAGAAGTGGTGATGGAAGGAGACTTGACTTGGAGTCAACACACACACTGGACAGCTGATGTGCTGTAGACCTGTGCACCTGAAACATGGATAATTTTGTTAACCAGTGTCACCCCAATAAATTCAATAACACACACAGTGGACAGCTGATGTGCTGTAGACCTGGGCACCTGAAACCTGGGTGATTTTGTTAACCAGTGTCACCCCAATAAATTCAATAACATATACAGTGGACAGCTGATGTGCTGTAGACATGGGCACCTGAAACCTGGGTAATTTTGTTAACCAGTGTCACCCCAATAAATTCAATAAAAAAAGGAACATGAAAGTGCTAATTTACCACATTCCTGTCATCACTGGGGAAAGGGTCATTTAAAAAAACCAAACCATGTACCCTGATTTATTGATGTCACCCCATTAAAATAAAAATTTATTTATAAAAAACAAAACAAAACAACCAAACCAAACATACCAAGAACAGAAAGCAAAAAATTTGGATTGATAGGCAACAAAAACTTTCTATTTCAGTATGTTTTTCTTGATTATGAATTCATTTATTTGTTAATAACATGTATTGAATACCTATTCATTTTGGAATATATCAGTGAGCAAAATAAGTAAATGATGACAGATATGTTTACTAATTGAATTTAAATATTTTTTATTAAAAATATCACTATGGAAGCATGTGGAAAAAAGATTGGTTAGAGGAGAGAAATATTTGAGGAAGGGAGACCCAGCTTACATGCTATATTAGTAGAATGACTAAGGCAACTAGTCAGCAAGTCAGTCATTTAAAAAAGTGACAGAGAATCTTTATTTCTAGTGGAATTTCCCTATAATGATGTTAGCAAAAATCCCCATCGCAGACAGTTAAATTTGTTAAGAACTTTTCATGTAGGAGTAAGGCTTTCAGAGCTTACCTTCACATGTCTTTTTCTATCGAACTTGAATACTGTGACTGTTGTGTTGTCATGTTGAACAGCTTCAAATGTAGGTAGCATTTTCAAGAAGGAGTGACATAATCGTAATGAGAGATGTTGAAATTCGAGTTTGGTAGCATAAAAATAAAACAGACAGCTTTGTCTCTCGTGGCTTCCTAGGGTGGGAGGGGAGATGGTCATCCATCCTCTCATTTCTGGCTATAGAGCAAGAAGCATTATTTAGCCAGACAGTTTGCTCTAGAGTAGGGCACTATTCAAATGTCACCTATTTAATCTTACACTATTATAAATAATACTTAAAAGTGGTCCTGTGGTTGCACAATCAGTTATTGTCATCATAGAGAGTTCCTTGAGATGAAACCATTCATGATCTCTGTTTCTACACACCATTATTTGAGACAAAAATTGTTGCAAAAAAGAAAAACTCATTTATTCTGAGGTAATGAGTGCTAGGTATGTAACTCAGTGCCTGGCACAAAGTAAGTGACCAATAAACAGTGGTCACTTCTGTTATTTACTTTATTACTATTTTATTATTAAATTTGCTGAAGCGAGTGTTTTTCCCCTCTTCTATTCCAAAGGCAGCAGAAGTGAAAGGGAGAATGGAATAACAGCCCAGATGAAAGAGCAAGAGGGACCCAGGGGAAGCTAGTCTGAGGACAGGGCTGCATCTCTCAAGTGCAGAGGAAAGAGCAGAAAGAATAGAGGCAGATGGAGAGGGCAGAGGGGAGAGCAGTGGTTAACTAAGTGGAGTTGTGGGAGCAAATGAAAGATCCTGGACAGGAAGAGCAGTTCAGTGGGAAAACTAAAGAAATGTTAGCAAGTCAGGGCTCTGAAATTCCTAAGGAATTTAGCTGCCGCAGGCTAAGCCCTGCTCGGTTTCTAAAGTCACCCGGTACTGAAGGCTAGGTTCACGGCTGCTGCCAAGGGGTGTGTGGATTTGCAAATGAGAACAAATCACTTTATTGCTGAGGAGAAATTAAAGGCTGAAGCAAGCTTGGGGAGGTTGGGTTGATTGACCGTTACTTTGTTTCCTTTAAAGAGGGAGTAATAACTAAATGTAGAGCTTTCAGTTTGTTAACAGTGCAAAGGGGCCACAGTCACTGTTGCACACTGGAATCAAACTGAAATGTCTTAAGATCTGGACCCTGGTCTGAGGAGGTGAGGCCTGGAGCATGTGAACTCAGTTTCTGCAAGCTCTTCCACAGGAGGGAGAAGGTGATGTTCATCTTCCTGTGGCAAGTTTGGCTGCATTTTGCCTCAGCTGAGGAAGGAGGAGGCAGCATCTGACTGGTTTGTGAGTGTACAGGTTGTTGTGGACCCCCAAAGAAGATTGAAAAGTGAAGTCTCCATAGACTAAACAGTGTATCCAGATCTGAGCACGCCAGAGTTACGGTGTTTGTGGTGGAGCCAGTGTCTGCCAGTGAAAGGGACACTGGTCTGTTCAGACTTAGACTCAGGACACTGCCAACCTGCCATGTGACCTGAGGCAGGTCTCTTCACAGCGCTGCACTTCAGTGTCTACATCTGTAAAGGGAGGCAACTGAGTAAAGAACCCCTGGGCACTAAGTCACAATCTGAATACACCTGCAGTACGTGGCCCAGAGAGCCATTGGTTCCACAGACATGTTGAATGAAATGGGAGGAATATGATCCTTTTCAATTGTATTTTCTCTGGCAGAGGACAGAGTATTTGTTTAACTCTTTTCTCACCTCCGTGCTATGGTCAGTTAGATATTTTAAATGATCTCTTCCCCCTTGTCCCCTTGTTCACCTGTTCTGACTGTGAGCTATTCAAGGACAGGAACAATTTTGAATAGTAGTAGACTTACGTGATTCAAACAGTACAAAGGGAATGCAGTGAAGGTGGCTTCCTCCAGCCACCACTTCCCTTTCTCCTTGGCAACCAAGTGTTCCCGTGTCCTTCTCTTTCCTTTGAGTTATTTTATGCACACACAAATATATACATACATTTCTTCCTTCCCCCTAACAATATCGTATTTGAGAAAATAGTGTAGTGTATGCACTGCTCTGCATTTTCCACTTAATGCTGTACCTTCACACTCTTTTTACATAGTGTATGCAAAGTGAGTTTCCTCAGCCTTTTTAATAGCTGCATGGTATTCCATTTTATACATATGTCATAATTTTTTAAACAGTTCCATATTAATAAATATTTAACCTGAAACAATAAAGTACATAGAAGAAGACATAGGTACTAAACTCATGGACCTGGGTTTTAAAGAACATTTTATGAACTTGACTCCACAGGCAAGAGAAGTGAAGGCAAAGATAAATGAATGGGACTACATCAGAATAAAAAGTTTTTGCTCAGCAAGAGAAACTGACATCGAAATAAACAGACAGCCAACTAAATGGGAAATGATATTTTCAAACAACAGTTCAGATAAGGGCCTAATATCCAAAATATACAAAAAACTCATAAAACTCAACAACAAACAAACAAACAATCCAATAAATATTTAGATTGTTTTCAAATTGTGTTATTATAAATAATACTGTAATGAAGAATCTTAGCTATAAATGATTTTGCAGGTGTGTGTGTGTGTGTGTGTGTGTGTGTGTGTATAAAATATTCAGTAGTAGAATTTGGGGGCCAAGGTATACATGTATATGCAATTTTGATAAATATGAGGGAGTACTTTTTATGCAAATATAAATTCTAACATTTCTTATTTAATGAAAAAGAGCAAAGTACAAAAAACCATGTCTACTGGACTACTCTTAATGTTTAAAAATGGGGAAGAAAAACTATATTCATACTTACTACTACATGTATACATACAAATGCATAAAACAGATATGTTGAAAGAGAAATTGGAAATTTTCTACTTTGTACCATTTTGGTATATTTGAATTTTGAATCATATTAATTTATTGCCATTTAATTTTTTAAAAACATACACACTGCATCCTGTTCTCTAATGTAGCCATTGAATAGAATGTAAAAAGGTGTGTAATGAAATACTGATCAATGCAATTGCTTAGTTCTATGCCTCCCTACTCCTTTTCTTTTTGACGCCCGCCAATCTTTGAATAAATTTGATCCCCAGGAAGACACCACAGGTTTGCCCTTTGGCTCCCTACATTCTTGGTGTCTTCAATCACATATTGCTGGACAGACACTTGGCATGAGCCAGGCTTTGGAGGACACAGAGCTGAGTTTGCATCCTGCCCATATTACTCATGGGCTATGTAACGTGGTTGAGTTGGCTTACCTTTCTAAACCTCAGTTTCTTGATCTGTAAATGGAAATAATAATTGTTTGTTGTTGCATCATGAAGTTGACCTTGGCTGATGTACCATAGGGTTTCAATTATTTAAGGATCAAACTCTTTAATAGCAACACCTTATGGTGGCACACCGCATCTATGTCCCAGCTGGCCTCTTCAGTCATGGTTGAGCTGGCCAAGAGCACTTCCGTGCCTTGTTTCACTAACTCACTCAGAAACGATTCAGGCCCACTGTTTTCTGGTCCCTGCTGTCTCCCTGGAGCTGCTCTGTCTCTCTAGCTCAGCCAGTTCTCCCGCTAAGGTACCCTTGACTTAGCCTTAAGAATGCACCTCTTATCTTCTTTCATATCCCAAGTCTCTGGTGGTTTTCTGGATAGTCTTAGTTATTTTGTCATGGTTGAGAGAAAGGGCCTTCCTTTAATATTGGGATTGTGGAGTCATTCTCTGGTGTCAGGAGAACCAGGGACCTGGTGACAGTTCCACTTACCTTGTGGTGATTTGTTCCAACTGTACCAGAAAAGGCTAGTCTGTTCTCTCTCTCCTCCCTCCAGCCCCCACTTACCTGAGGTGAATTTCAGACCCCTATGCTAGCTCTTCATCAGCATGAGTTTGGCTTGGTGTGATTTACAGTCAAATGTACATAAAATGTATCTGTCTTGTCAGCTGTTTACTTAGGCAACTACCAGGACCTGTTACCAAGTGATATCAAAGGCTCCGAGGTGGCTGTTTTATAGTCAGTCTAAGAAATGGTAGAAGGTTCAGGTTTATATGTGTTCATGTACTTTAATGGGAAAAAAATTCCTATATGGTGAATAGATTAGTTGCAAGGTAGAAAGCTTTTTGAAAATGTTTCTCTTTAAAGTCAAAGATTAATCACCATCAAGGCAGAGGGAAAACAAGGAGGAAAAAACCCCAGACTGTGGTAGGCTAGATTTCCCCCTGATATTACTGTGGCTTCTGTCTCTACAGCCGAACATAACAGCTGGTGAGTGGGGAAACTGGAGAAAGATCTTTTTTCGCCTTTAATCCAGTATGCTGTTTTCCTGTGCCCGTTTTACTGTAATTCTCAGCGTCTGTGGGACAAAAGCTGTTGACTGATACATGCAATTACCTTCTCTAATATTGCTCTCAACTGTCGGCCCTGACTGACAAAAGTGGATGAGGTTTAGTTAAGGTCTGGGAAAACACTCTTTAATAAAAGCCATTCCCATCTCTCTGATCACTTCCCTCTCTCAGACCTTTTTATCTGTTTTCTGGAAAGATAAGGCCTGGTGATGGAAAGTTAAAAAGTGGTGCTGAACTTGGACATTCACGCCGCCTCCATTTAACTCACAAAATTTTTCCTCTGTGTGTATGTGTGTGTGTGTGTGTGTGTGTGTGCGCGCGCGTGCACGCACACACCAGCAGCTTATGTCTGAAATGAACAAAATTGGTTTGTGTCTTTGGGAGGGGGTTCTCAGAAAGAATAAGAGGCTATTTTAGAAAGTTAAACCAGACTCTTACTGGTTTCAGCCCTCACTGGGTGTTTGTAGGCAAGAGAAAGCCTTGAGGCGGTGTTGCCCTCAGGGACCTTCCTCGGGCTGCTGGGCTCGACTGCTCCAATCCTAGAGGAGAGTGTAAGCAAGCAAACCTGGTTGAACGAACCATAGATGGAAACCTCCTTCCACAGAAGATGTACTACATATTGTACACTTACAGAGCACGGCAGCCAGAAGAGGGGAGGTCAGTCCCTGTGGGGAGCCTCTGAGGGAAAGGAGAGGTGTGTCTAGAAAGAAGCCCATTGTCACCACCCCTCTGCCCATCCTTTGTCAAGAGAAGTTCACAGTGCACACAGAATGAAGATAAGATCACTGAAGTGAGGGTGGTGCCCTATTCGCAAGCGTAGTTTGGAAGACTGAAGTGGAAACTATGAGAAGATGTCCTTATAAAAACCGAGAACTGTGTGGATTGACCCTGTCTCTGAATGCAAACTGCTGGCTGTGATGCTGATTGAAGTGGTTCTTTAGGAAGACCACACAACACTTGGCAGAAGTCCTCACCAATTTCTTTGATCCGTGTGAGTGTGTTGGGGCTGAAGAGGTGGCAGTATGTTCACAGGCCCAGAACAGAGCTGGCTTAGGTCAAAAGAGGCCCGCTCCCTTATCAGTGGAGTGAGGGAGCTTTGTCCTGTCAGTTTTTCCTGCTTTGGCACTCAATTTTCATAATACAGTATGTAATGTGATAAGGCCTACACATTATTAATAGTAGCAATAACATGGCAAGGCTATTCCTATGCAATTTTAATAAAGAACAAAGATTCACACTGTGATGAAGTGAGGGTAGAACCAGGACAGGACACAATGTATTTCTCTCTTTCAAGTATCTGCAGACTCCTTACTAAAAACTATCTTAGAAATAAACTTGTCTTCTTCCACATTCCCTCACCCCTACTCCCACCGTTTATTTTTTTATTTTTTTAATTTTATTTATTTTTTATGTATTCATTTTAGAGAAGAGAGGGAGAGAGAGAGAGAGAGAGAGAGAGAGAGAGAGAGAGAGAAGGGGGGAGGAGCTGGAAGCATCAACTCCCATATGTGCCGTGACCAGGCAAGCCCAGGGTTTCGAACCGGCGACCTCAGCATTTCCAGGTCGACACTTTATCCACTGCGCCACCACAGGTCAGGCCTACTCCCACCGTTTATACGGAGTCTATGCACCAAGTTCTCAACCCCTTTGCTTTGCTTTCTATAGTGCTTTCAGGGAATGTCAACTACAGTTAGATGGGAAGGACATTTTTTGTGCTCCTGCTGTGTGCCAAGAACTGCATGGAAGTCTAGGAGTGTGTGGCCCAGGGAAAGAAGAGATCTGTTGCCAAGGAGCCCTCGCCCAGGAGGAGAGCCACATTTCAGCACTAAGTGATGAAATGCTACGATGCTGCAAGGGAGGCAAATGCTGTGGGTCCAGGGTGAAGAGAAGGAGACAGGAAGCACAGCTGCTCCAGGGGCGGGTTTCTGGAAGAGAAAGATGCCCCAATGAACAGTGTGAACTGAAAAGTCTGTATTTTCTACTCAGAAAATGCAACAAATGGCAACTAATTAATTCTGGAAGGGGAGAAGATTAGAAGTGTGTGTGTGTGTGTGTGTGTGTGTGTGTGTGTGTGTGTGTCCCTACTCAGGGTTTCAAAAGAGATAGCAAAGGGCTAAAGTTCAGTCCTTTATGCAGTCTCCAAGGCACGTGTGAGATCTAGCTGGCCCCAGAAGAAAGGCTGGGTGAAGGCCACATGGGGGAAATCACAGTGGCTGCCACAAGGTGACCAGCTCTTCAGCCCAGGAATTTGCATCACTACTATTCTGTGTAGTTACCCTTTTGTGGTTCAGCACTACCTGCAAGGGAGGCTGGGCATTTTAACTGAGTGATTCCTTCCTTGGGATACTGTACAGGTATTCAGGTTGCTCTATGTGCAAAGGACAACAAGAAACTAAATCTTTGCAGTGAAGCTTGAGCATCTAGATTTTTTTATTTTTAAAATGGAAAATTTAAAAAAAAATGAGATTGTACTTCTAATGCCCCAGGAATGCAGACAGACATGTAAACAAATAGTGGAATTATGGTGAGATTCCATATGGACAGAATGTGTGTACCAATGTGGTACCAAAAAAGAGAATTACCCTTTGCTTTTCCCATACCAGACCTGGCTTGAAGTACTACAGACATAGCAACACATGTCATTTTTACACACCGTACATGAGAAAACAGCATTCTGGCCTTTCCTGTGGGGAAGTGGCTTTCTGAATCCACAGTCTCATCTGGCTTTTGAGGGGGAGAAGGTAGGGGGATTTATGACAACAGGGTATACTGTGAGCTGGACTTTTTTTAAGCTGTAGATTCTTGCTTTTACCCGCTACTCTGCCACACACAATTACATGCGCACTCACACCTACACAACACACACACATACACACACACACTTTTCCCCCTAGTTCCATGGGTCCTAACTCTGCCTTTGCATCAAAATCACCCAGATCTTTATTAAATACAGAAGCTGGAACCCTTTTCCAGATACACTAATAATCATGTCTGGCAGCAGATCATGAGCATCTGAGCTTTTCTTTCTTTTCTTTTCTTTCTTTCTTTTTAAATTTTTCTTTATTCATTTTTATTTTATTTTTAATTGATTTTAATTTATTGTGTTTACATAAATTCAAGTGTCTCACCAAATACATCCCCCACCCCCCTGTTCCCCTCAATACCCCCCTTGCCGCCCTCCCCCAACGCCCTCCCCCCTTTTCTCCAGGATTTGCTTTTCTGCTCTTTATAATGCTGTGTTATGTATACATAATTTCACAAAACTCTTTCCCTTCTCTGATCCCATCCTCTCATCCCCTTCCCCTCTGTCTGCTTTCCCTCTGGTCCCTTTGATCCCACCTCTACTTCTATTCTGTTCCTCAGTTCACATTGTTCATTGGATTCCTCAAATGAATGAGGTCATACGATATTTTTTTTTCTCTGCCTGGCTTATTTCACTTAACATAATAGTTTCCCTGTCCATCCATGTTGTTGCAAAAGGTAAGCTTTCCTTCTTTTTCATGGCTGCATAGTATTCCATCGTGTATATGTACCTCTTTCTTTCTCTCTCTTTTTCTTTCCCCTTCCTTCCTTCCTTCCTTCCTTCCTTCCTTCCTTCCTTCCTTCCTTCCTTCCTTCCTTCCTTCCTTCCTTCCTCTCTATCTTCCTTCTTTCTTTTTTTCTCTCTTTTAAAACTAAATGACATATAGCCCACAGTAAAATATTACAGTACAGAAAAGAGAGTCTTCATAGCCCTTTCACTGAACTCTTAGTCCTCTCTCAAAACAAACACTTCTCACAGTTCCTTGTGATCTGCTTCCTTCCAGAAGGCAATGTCCACACATACCCATCTGTTACTTTTAAAAACCTTTGTAGGTGATTGTGATGAGAATCTCTGACCTGGGCCCTGCCCTGTCCACCTTGAGGTACACCTTCTATAGGAAAAGAAGGCCTGAGGGGGAGGTATAGGGAGCAGGAACTTTCTGGGCAGACAAGCAGATGGAGGAGTCCAGGGATAGGCTGCTGGGGCAGCAGACTGTGTTAAAAGTGAAAAGAGGTGACGATTTCTTTAATACACATTTGTACAGACAGGCTAAGAAAGGCACAGTGGCTGACATGATTAGAATAGAGTGAGGATCAAAGGGAATGCCTTCCAGGGTAGACTTGAGAAGTCTTAAAATGAACAAAAAGGGTATTCTGGGTAGAAAGAATGTCATGAGGGGTGAATGCTCATTCGCCCATTTATTGCCAGCATTTTTTTTTTTTTTTTTTGTCATTTGAGGGGCAATAAATGTAATCGAAAGAGCATGCACTTTGGTGTCTGGCTCCTGGGGTTGAAGTGGTTTAAATATGAAGTAGGAATGTCATACAGGAAGAACTGGGGAGACAAAAGTGGAGGCGACATGTCTTTATGTCCAGTCTCAGGTAGAAACCCAAGTGCAATGCGACGTTTTCCTAATGGCAGGTAAGTGTGAGGTGTGTTGGAAAGGTGCAATAGGACCAGAAACTTCTTCCTTTTAAGAACCAACTTTCTTTTCAGAACCAAATCAGGACCTCTTTAACCAGAGTCTTGAAATAGGTTGTTAAGTTTTTGGTCACCAGATTCTAAAAAAGGTTCAAGCTGATCTGTCACAGACAAAACTTGGGGAATTTGAGGTTTACTTGACTTTGGCAAACACTTGGTTAGCGTTCTGTACTCTGTTTGCTTTCCAGAGTCTCCGTGAGCCACACGAGGAAGCAAGTATTGTGCTGCATATCTGAGCGATCGCCCTTCCTCTTCGAAAAGCCGGTGACGTCTGAGTTAGAAATCAAAGGCTTACTTCAGTTTTATAGCTCTTGGGACATTTACAATTGCTTTCCTAGCTTCCTCATAATACATTTACATTTTCTGAAGACTTGTACCTGGAAAAGAGCCTTATGTACTCAAAATCAATTATTTTGAAAAGTGGACCAGAAAGAAGTTTTCATATTGTTTATCAGGTTGGGTTCCAGAATTTTTTTTGCTGAATGGTCATTTCTGCACTAAAAAAGATTGTGAATCTTTTTTTTTTTTTTTTTTTTTTTTAAGAAGGAGGAGCTTTGACAGCCACCATTTTTCTCTTGCTCTTCCTCTCTAAGTCCTACTGTGTGCCAAGCATGGCTGTCAGCACGGTCTCTGTAGAAGCATGCTCCTATCATCATTTTACAGATAAGGGAAACGAACAGAGCAAAATTTTCAGTATGTTGCCTAAAGTCTTTTGTTCTGATAAATGGCCAGGCTGATATTTGAATTTGGGCGACTCCACACAGAAGCCCCTCATTTTGCAGATTGAAGTCCCAAGGTCACTTGCCTCATTGGTTGCAGATCTGGAGCTCACTCCTGAGGAGCAGTCTCTGCCTTAGGTCTCTTCCCTCTTCTATCACTTCCTGATACAGTCATCCTAGAACTTGCTTTCCCTACCCCATACGCTCAAATCCATGCTTGTGGTTTTCCCAAAACTAGATGATGATCCCAGACTCTGTCCATCCTGATCTCTAACATACCTGGCATGGATCTCACAATCCTGTCAAATGGAGAACCTATGGTCCCCTGCATCAGCAAAATGCATGCTTTTCTGTCTCTACCTTTATTCATCATTTCCTATATGTCGGTACACCCTCTTCTTGCCATATTTGTGGGTCCAAATACTATCTGTCTTTCAGATCTATCACAAATGGCATCTTCTTGAAGCTTGTGAGGTCCCAGAGCTGTGAAAGCTCTTGCTCATGCTGAGCATTAAGGGACAAGGTGGGGAAGAAAGGAGAAGGGAGGAAATGGTTGGAACTCAGGAGAGTAGACATGAGGGTTAGAGATGGATGCAGCAATGGATGACCCCAAGGCCAATCTATAGCCACAAGCATTACTGAGTGCTTGCTGTGTCCCAGAGCGGTGCACTGTTATCATCTGCAATTCTCACAGCAAGTCATCAGGTTTCTACAGCTGTAATTCAAGTGTCATTTTGCTTGATGTCAAAGCTGTGCTCGCCTCACTATTGTGTTGTCCCCTAAGATAATTGGGGGCAGGAAAAGAATGGAACAATCCTTAAAATGGAGAATTAAAGACATAAAACAAAATTGGGGTCACAGATTGAGACAATGCAGTGAAAGACACTAGAATTAGAAGAAATGAGTGAGGACCAGGGCCAGAGTGAAGTTATTTTAAGTCTGTGGCCTTTGGTCCCTGAACCCTTTGTCATAGAGAGGAGGCTCAGCTTGTAGTGATCATCTGGGCACTGGGGATCGCATCATGCCTTGCACATCTTGCTTTGTGTTTCAGGCTTTGGATTTCCAAGCTCCCTAAAGGCAGAGATTGTGTCAATGCCTTTTGTAGTAGAGACACAGTCTATCCTATCAAGTGGTCACATGGGAGGCTCAGTAAGGCAAGCACCTTGATCTTCCCAGGGATGCGGGGAGGCTTCGTAGAGAGATGAAGAGTCCAGGCAGAGAGGGGAAACTGGGTGAGGTAAATTCGAGGCAGAGGGCAGGGCACATGTTCAGAGAAGAAGCCTAAAAAGGCATGGGAACTGAGTTTAGGGACTTAGAGGGTAAGTCCAGAACAAGGAGTGAGAGGAAATAAGGCTGGAGAGGCAGCTTGAAGCTGGATGAAGATATAAAAAGCCTATCCCCTAACTCATGTGCCTCCAACCCACCAACAAAGACTACTCCCAGCTCCCTGTCATTTGACCTGTTGCCTTATTTCTGAGCCTTGTCCGCCCAGGGTACCCGTCTTTACTCAACTAAGGAATTCTACTCATCTTTCAAGGCATGTGTCCTGCCAGGCCTGTGTCCACTCAGAATTTGTTGTCTCCACAGAAGCGTCTTTTTTGCCTCTCTGTTTTAGCACAGGTCATGCTGTTCTGTTTGTCCTCTTTGCTCTTGTGAGAACTTCTTTGGGGGGAGAAATTTTGCCTCTCTTCGCATTCCCAGTGCTGGCACATAGTAGGTACTGAGCACACTTTGATAACTGAATAACTCTGGTCTAGCATTCATGTGTTTTTCAAGCAGACAGAGTGAGCGGTCAGTGGGGATCCATGACTCTGGGCTGAGTAGAGGGGAGTATCTCTATTTGCTCCATGAAGGCTGATGGGGGCTGCACAGTGTCATGGCGGCCAGCCTCCTGCTCACTCTGACTCCCATCAGCCTCTGGTACTTGCCTACAAGCCATGTAATTTCCCTGCATTTTTCCCATTTGTCACTTTTTTATTTTTAAATTTTGTTTCCTGCAAGGAGTGTAACAACCCACCAGAATTTTGATTATATTATAAGATGAATAAGATATTTGAGTTGTGCTATTTAAGTGAGCCATCTCAACCCTATTTAACTGTTCAGCCCATAACACTAAATGTGATCTACATTTCCAAAGAGTGTTTTTGGCCTGAATAAGGCAACTGATGCGATTGTTGGGTGCCAGTACTTAGCAGCTTATTATTTGCATCAAAGGGTGTGTCTTTTGTTTCACATCTGGGCAGATGTGAACTTTAAAAAGTATATATTTATTAGGCAAATGTATATTTTTATTAAATTTATTGAGGTGACACTGGTTAATAAAGTTATACAGGTTTCAGGTGTACAGCTGTGTGATATGTCATCTGTATATTCGTTGCGTGCTCACCATCTCAAGTCAGGTTTCCTCTGTCGCCACTTATTCCACCTCTACTTTTACTCTCTACTTCCCCCATCCTCTTTCCCTCTGGGGACAGTTTTTATATAAGGTCTGTATTTTCTTTACTTTTTTTTGTTCCTCTGCTAAAACATTATTTTATTGTTGGAGATTTACAAGGTCCCTTTTTATATTGATTTTAATTTATTGTGTTTACATAGATTCTAGTGTCACCCCGAATGCATCCCCCCTACCCCGTATTCCCCTCAACATCTCCCTGGCTCACCTCCACGTAGCACCCTCCCCCCTTCCCTTCAGGTTTATCCCATCCTATCATCCCCTTTCCCTCTGGTCCCTTTGATCTCTCCTCTGTCTCAATTCCGTTCCTCAGTTCACATTGTTCATTGGATTCCTCAAATGAGTGAGGTCATATGATATTTTTCTTTCTCTGCCTGGCTTATTTCACTTAACATAATAGTTTCCAAGTCCATCCATGTTGCAAAAGGTAATATTTCCTTCTTTTTCATGGCCCCATAGTATTCCATTGTATATATATACCACTGCTTTTTAATCCACTTATCGACTGATGGACACTTGAGCTGTTTCCAGATCTTTGCTATTGTGAACAATGCTGCCATAAAATGGGGGTGCATTTCTTCTTTTGAATCACTAATATGGTGTCCTTGGGATATATTCCTAAAAGTGGGATGGCTGGGTCAAAAGGCAGTTTGATTTTTAACTTTTTGCAGAATTTCCATACTGTTTTCCACAGTGGCTGCACCAGTCTGCATTCCCACCAGCAGTGCAGGAGGGTTTTCTTTTCTCCACATCTCACCAGCACTTATTCTGTGTTGTTTTGTTAGTGTGTGCCATTCTGACTGGTGTGGGGTGGTATCTCACTTTGGTTTTAATTTGCATGTCTCTAATGATTAGTGATGTTGAACATTTTTTCATCTGTCTATTGGCCATCTGTATGTCCTTTTTTTTTTTTTTTTTAATCTTTTTTTTTTTTTTTTTGTATTTTTCTGAAGCTGGAAACGGGGAGAGACAGTCAGACAGACTCCCGCATGCGCCCGACCGGGATCCACCCGGCACGCCCACCAGGGGGCGATGCTCTGCCCACCAGGGGGCGATGCTCTGCCCCTCCGGGGCATCGCTCTGCCGCGACCAGAGCCACTCTAGCGCCTGGGGCAGAGGCCAAGGAGCCATCCCCAGTGCCCGGGCCATCTTTGCTCCAATGGAGCCTTGGCTGCGGGAGGGGAAGAGAGAGACAGAGAGGAAGGAGGGGGTGGGGGAGGGAGAAGCAAATGGGCGCTTCTCCTATGTGCCCTGGCCGGAAATCGAACCCGGGTCCCCCGCACGCCAGGCCGACGCTCTACCGCTGAGCCAACCGGCCAGGGCCTGTATGTCCTTTTTGAAGAAGTGTCTATTCACTTCTTTTGCCCATTTTTTGATTGGATTGTTTATCTTCCTGGTGTTGAGTTTTACAATTTCTTTATAAATTTTGTTTATTAACCTCTTATCAGACATATTGTCGAATATATTCTCCCATTATGTAGTCTTTTTACTCTGTTCATATTGTCTTTAGCTGTATAAAACCTTTTCAGTTTGATATAGTCCCATTTGTTTATCCTATCTTTTATTTCCCTTGCCCGTGGAGATAAACCAGCAAATATATTGCTGCAAGAGATGTCAGAGAGCTTACTGCCTATGTTTTCTTCTAGCTTCTTATGGTTTTATGACTTACATTTAAGTCTTTTATCCATTTTGAGTTTATTTTTGTGAATGGTGTAAGTTGATCTAGTTTTATCTTTTTGCAGGTAGAGGTCCAATTTCCCCAACACCATTTGTTAAAGAGGCTGTCTTTACTCCACTGTATGCTCTTACCTCCTTTGTCAAATATCAGTTGTCCATAAAGGTATAGGTTTATTTCTGGGCTTTCTGTTATATTCCATTGATCTATATGCCTATTCTTATTCTAGTACCAAGCTGTTTTGAGTACAATGGCCTTGTAATATAACTTGATAGCAGGAAGTGTGATATTTCCCACTTTATTCTTCTTTTTCAAGATTGCTGAGGCTATTCGTGTTCTTTTTTGGTTCCATATAAATATTTGGAAAATGTGTTCTTTATCTTTGAAGTATGTCACTGGTATTTTAATTAGTATTGCATTAAATTTATAGATTGCTTTGGGTAATATAGACATTTTAATGATGTTTATTCTTCTTATCCATGAACACAGTATATGCTTCCACTTGTTTGTATCTTCCTTGATTTTTTTTATCAATGTTTTATAATTTTCCGAGTACAAGTCTTTAATCTCCTTAGTTAAATTTACTCCTAGGTACTTTATTTATTCTGTTGCAATAGTGAAGGGAATTGTTTCCTTAATTTCTCTTTCTGACAGTTCATTGTTGGTATATAAAAATGCCTCTGATTTCTGAGTATTAATTTTACATTCTGCCAGATTGCTGAATTCATTTATCAGGTCCAGTAGTTATTTGACTGAGACTTTAGGGTTTTCTATATACGGTATCATATCATCTGCAAATAATGATAGTTTTACTTCTTCTTTTCCAATTTGGATGCCTTTTATTTCTTCTTCTTGTCTAATTGCTGTGGTTAGGATTTCCAGAATGATGTTGAATAAGAGTGGTAAAAGGGGGCACCCCTGCCTTGTTCCTGATCTTAAGGGATTGCTTTTAATTTATGCCCATTGTGTATGATGTTGGCTGTGGGTTTGTCATAGATGGCCTTTATCATGTTGAGGTATGTACCCTGTATTCCCACTTTGCTGAGAGTTTTGATCATGAATGGGTGCTGGATTTTATAAAATGCTTTTTCTGCATCTATTGAAATTATCATGTGTTTTTTTTTCTTCCTTTTGTTTTTGTTTTGTTGATTTGCGAATATTGTACCAGGTTGCCTCCCCAGAATAAATCCCACTTGATCATGATGTATGATTTTTTTCATGTATTGCTGGATCCGGTTTGCTAATATTTTATTGAGGATTTTAGCATCTAAATTTATCAGGAATATTGGCCTATAATTTTCTTTCTTTGTGTTGTCTTTGCCTGGTTGTGGAATCAGAATTATGCTCGCCTCATAAAAGGAGCTTGGAAGTCTTTCCTCCTCTTGAATTTTTTGAAATAGCTTGAGAAGGATAGGAGTTAGTTCTTCTTTGAATATTTGGTAGAATTCACCTATGAAGCCATCTGGCCCAGGGCCTTTGTTTCTTGAGAGGTTTTTTTTGTTTTGTTTTGTTTTGTTTTCAGAGGCAGAGATAGACAGGGACAGACAGACAGGAACGGAGAGAGACGAGAAGCATCAGTCATCAGTTTCTCGTTGCGCGTTGCGACTTCTTAGTTGTTCACTGATTGCTTTCTCACACGTGCCTTGACCGCGGGCCTTCAGCAGACCGAGTAACCCCCTGCTGGAGCCAGCGACCTTGGGTCCAAGCTGGTGAGCTCTTTGCTCAAGCCAGATGAGCCCACGCTCAAGCTGGCAACCTCGGGGTCTCAAACCTGGGTCCTTCCGCATCCCAGTCCGACACTCTATCCACTGCGCCACCACCTGGTCAGGCTCTTGAGAGTTTTTTGATAATTGTTTCAATCTCATTTGTTGTAATCAGTTTGTTTAGGTTTTCTGATTTTTCCAGATTGATTTTTGAAAGATTATGTTTCAAGAAACTTGTCCATTTCACCTAGGTTGTCTAATTTTTTGGCATACAGTTCTTCATAGTATTTTCTTACAATCCTTTGTATTTCTATTGTATCAGTTGTTATTTCTCCACTCTCATTTCTAATTTTATTTATTTGAGTCCTCTCTTTTTTTCTTGGTGAGTCTGGTTAAAGGTTCATTGATCTTGTTTACATTTTCAAAGAACCAGCTCTTGGTTTCATTGATCCTCTGTATTTTTTTTTTTTTTAGCCTCTATGTCATTTATTTCTGCTCTGATCTTTATCATTTCCTTCCTTCTACTACCTCTGGGCTTTCTTTGTTGTTCTTTTTCTAGTTCTTTTAGATGCAGGGTTAAGTTGTTTATTTGAGCTTTTTCTAGCTTCTTAAGGTATGCCTGTAATGCTATGAACTTTCCTCTCAGGACTTCTTTTGCTGTGTCCCATAAATTTTGAGTTGTTGTATGCTTATTATCATTCATTTCTAGGAATTTTTAAATTTCTTCTTTGATCTCATTGTTAACCCATTCATTATTTAATAACATGCTATTTAGCTTCCAGATGTTTGAGTATTTTTCAGTTTTTTTGTTATGGTTGATTTCTAGTTTCATGCCATTTTGATCAGAGAAGATGCTTGAAATGATTTCAATCTCTTAAATTTGTTGAGACCCGTTTTGTGCCCTAACATGTGGTCTATCCTAGAGAATGTACCATGAGCATTTGAAAAGAATGTATATTTTGCTGCTTTATGATGAAAGGTTCGAAGATATCTATTAATCTAGTGTGTCCTTTAAGTCTTCTGTTTCTTTGTTAATTTTCTTTCTTGAGGATCTATCTAGTGATGTCAGTAGGGTATTGAAATCCCCTACTATTATAGTATTGCTGTTGATCTTGCCCTTTATATCCATCAAAGTCTGCTTTATATATTTAGGTGCTCCTACATTACGTGCACAGATATTTATAATGGTTATATCTTTCTGTTGGATTTCTCTCTTTATCATTATGTAGTGACCTTCTTTATCTCTTACTATAGCCTTTGTTTTAAAGTCTATTTTGTCAGATATGTTTGCTACCTCAGCTTTTTTTTCATTTTCATTTGCATGAAATATTTTTTTTCAACCTTTTACTTTCAGTCTATGAGTATCTTTTGTTTTGAGGTGTGTCTCTTGAAGACAGCATATGTATGGGTTCTGTTTTCTTATCCATGCAGCTACCCTATGTCTTTTGATTGGATCATTTAATCATTTACATTTAAGGTTATTATTGATATTTATATGTAGTTGTTTATTGCCATTTTATTTTTTAATGCTACATTCTTCTTTTAGTATATTCTTTTCCTCCTTTGTTCTATTTACAATAGGCCCCTTAACATTTCTCGCATCATTGGTTTTGTTGTAATAAATTCCTTGGTATTTTTTTTGTCTGGGAAGCTTTCTATTTCTCCTTCAATTTTAAATGATAGCCTTGGTGGTGAAAGAAGTTTTGGTTGTAGGCTCTTGTTCTGCATTACTTTGAATATTTCTTGCCATTCTCTTCTGGCCTCAAGTGTTTCTGTTGAAGGAGAGAGGCTAAATGAAAATACCTTTGCTAAAAGTGTTGGGGCTAGCTTATTAGGAAACCTAATAAGCTAGTCCTTGCTTGTTTAGTTTACAGGTTTTTGTTTTTTTTTTAATTTATTTTTCTGAAGCTGGAAACGGGGAGAGACAGTCAGACAGACTCCCGCATGCGCCCGACCGGGATCCACCCGGCACGCCCACCAGGGGGCGATGCTCTGCCCACCAGGGGGCGATGCTCTGCCCCTCTGAGGGTCACTCTGTTGCGACCAGAGCCACTCTAGCGCCTGGGGCAGAGGCCAAGGAGCCATCCCCAGCGCCCGGGCCATCTTTGCTCCAATGGAGCCTCGCTGAGGGAGGGGAAGAGAGAGACAGAGAGGAAGGAAAGGGGGAGGGGTGGAGAAGCAGATGGGTGCTTCTCCTGTGTGCCCTGGCCGGGAATCAAACCTGGGACTTCTGCACACCAGGTCGACACTCTACCACTGAGCCAACCAGCCAGGGCCTAGTTTACAGGTTTTTATACATATATAAAATGTTACAGAATGCAGGTTTTTCAAGCAAGGGGAGTGGTCTTGTGATCCCTTTGTTTAGAGTTATATGTCACTCTCAGGATTCTAGGAGGGGAGGAAGACTTAGAATCAGTGTAGGAATTTTTAATTAAGATATGTATACATTGTCTTTTAAAGGATCTTAAGGAAGAGGAAGAGAAAGTTTTCAGATAAGTTTTATACTTCCAGAGAACTATAGTTACTACGACTAGATGACCCAGTTCTTGTAAGCAAGGAAGCTCCCGCATTCTTCTCCCTCCATTTTCCACAGAAAGAAGGGGTCAAAAGCCTAACTTTTCCTCTTTAAAATGGCTTTGCCAATACTAAGTTTTACAGTTCTTTGGCACCTTATCACAGTTATAATTTGCCTGACTGTCTCTCCAAGTTCTTTTCTTGTTCAGATAGGAAGAAGCAATTATTATGGAATTGTTTTCAGCCTTGTGGACATATAGTTGGAGCCCAAGTACATCCATTTTCTTGTAAGTTCCCTAGGTTCTCTGTTGATCCAAATATGCTGAACAATATCCAAATAATAAAGGCAAGGCCTCCATATATCACTCATGACGCGACTAGATTATTCTTTGTTGCACTACCTCCTCCATTGGGCACCTGCTCCACGGGCTCCTGCTCCATGGGCTCCTGCTCCACAGGTTTCTGCTTGACCGTCTCCATCCCATCCAAATGCTCAGCCTCTATTTCCTCCATCACCCATTCGCTAATGGAGGAGTGACTGAAGGGGCGCATTGGTGGTCACAGTTGCCGAGATAATACTCTGACAGTTTCAAGAGGCTGGCAGGTTTTTATTTTCCTTCTTGAGAATCTTCAGCTCAGAAATTTGCTGACCAGTGACTTGGTATATATGATTCTTTACAACAAGGATGGTCCTCCTGAAAAAAATGACTAATAAAATAATTCCCAAGGAGGCAGTGACACATATAGGCTTCTGTGGTAGTCCATAGTAATCTGGCTCAGGATGAACATCACCAGGCAATGTAGAAAGGCAATGTATTAATAAATAGAGCATGAATGCATAAATTAAGAGAATTGCATTTTCCAAAGGTGGGACACTAGCTGGCTTTTTAGCATGTATTTCTAGTTTGTTTGTTTTTTATCAACAGCATTGCCAGAAGTGTTTTTTGTTATAAATATCCTTGGGTGTACATCTTTCTCAGTATTTGGGACACATCTTCTGTGACACTTCTAAGGCACTCATGCTGGCAGTGATGTGTTGACATGGGTGGCTGGGCTCTTCAGGAATCTGTTTTCTCTGTTCTATGTTCCAAGGGTGGATGTATCTCTCCTTTTCTGAACTACAATTTAAATCTGGAATCAAAATAATGGGAAGGTAGCAGTACCCAGATGTAGCCTTTTAAATGGCCATTCACTAGAGCAACCAGAACTAGCTGCATCAATTTACAGAAAAATAGTTGAGCTGATTTTCGGTGTGTACGTACCTGTGTGCTGTGTGGCGAGGGGCAGAGATAATCAGCAGAGTGCAGGGTGCTACAGAGGGGATGTCTGATCTTGGCTAAGCAGTTTCTCAGCAGATAAGAGAACTTAACCTGGACAGATTTAGATTTTGGATTTGTAGTCTGATATCTCTTTGTTTTACATTTCTGTTTCGAGCATTTTGGTGGCTCTGAAAACTAAACCCAGGTAGCCTTGTTTTGCCTTAACAGATCTTCATCTTGGAGCTGAGTGGTAGCTCAGAATTTGTAACACTGTCCAGCTGAAGTAGGACACATAATTTCCCTTTATTGTTTATTTCTCTTGATGAAGAGGACATATTTGACTGTCAGACTGTCAAACATAACTCACTCCAAAGCCACCTCACTAAGTTTGTGAAGGTCTCAGGAACTGGTCATTATGTTGTCTCTGACACTTCAGTTATTCAGAATCTGTGAATTTGAGTCATAGCCAGCTGGGAGAGGTCCACACTGAGATAGAAAGGAATTAAGCCTTCCAAATTAAGGGTGAGCAGTATTCCTAAAGTGATAGGTAAAGTCAGATGTTACATTTATCCAGTAGATATTGATTGTGTAGCCATGAATCAAGCATATCCTGGAGGGCTGGTAATTCAAGAGAAATGGGCCCTTGAGTTCCCTGCCCTCAAGAAATTTATAGTTGAGTGCGATTGACACACATGCATATGGTTGCAACATAATGGAGGCGTGCAAAATATGCTGTGGGAAATTGGGATAGCAGAGCCGGCCCAAGAAGATTGGGCAGAGTTTAAAAAACTTGAAGGATGAGTATAGTGTTGTTTACCAGGGTACACAATTTTGGGGAGGGTATTTTGGCAAAGGCTAGTGTGACTAGAGCTTGGTGTATGATGATGGAGAAGAGGCAGTTAGAACATGAAGAGCTTTGTGCGCCAAAAAAGTATGTTAGTTTTACACTGTAAATGTGTTAGTAGTACATGTTCAGCGACAAGGAACTGAAACTCCCAACACTACTGGCTTAAACACTAAGAACATCTATTAGCATGTTTAATATACTCAAAAGCTGGGAAGATCCAAGATGGCTGAATCAGTGGCTCTACTCTGTCACTACTTAAACTCCTTCCATTTTTCCATCTGCTCTTTAGTGTGGTGTTCTTCTGATTACAAGATGACTGAAGAAGAAGAGAGATAATCTTTTCTGTCTTGATATGTGTCTTTTTTTTTCTTTTCTCTTAAGTGAGAAGCTTAGAGGTAGAGAGACAGACTCCTGCATGTGCCGTTACTGGAATCCACCCAACAAGCCCCCTACTGGGTAATGCTCTGCCCATCTGGGGCCATTGCTCAGCAACCGAGCTATTTCAGCACCTGAGGCAAGGCCATGGAACCATCCTCAGGGCCTGGGGCCAAGTTGCTTCAATGTAGCCCTGGCTGCAGGAGGGAAAGAGGGAGGAGGGATGGGGAAGCAGTTGGTCACTTCTGGTGTGTGCCCTGAGCAGGGATCAAACCAGGACATCCACACATGAAACCAATGCTCTACCAACTGAGCAAACTGGCCAAGGCTTGATATCTGTCTTTTTAATGAGTGAGGAAAACCTTTAAGAAACCCCCATCAGGTTCATCCTTGTCCCAGTGGCCAAAACGGCATCACATGTCCAGTCCTAAATCATTCACTGGCAAGGGGAATGCAACCACCATGACCAACCTCCACTCACTCTCTTAAGGGGATGGACACACGTTTTCTGAAGTACATGGCCAGGTAGAAGATACTGGATCAAAACTGGGCTTCAGCTAGAAGGTGGGGGAAAGGCAACAAATGTTTGCTGAGTTGGAAACCAACAGTGTTTGCTTCAATATGTGATGAAAACTATTGTAAGTGATTCAGCAGAAGTCAGCATGATCAGCTTTTCATGTTTGTTTTTTGTAAATCACCCTGTCAGTAAGGTAGAGTTTAGTTTTGTACATAGGAAAACAGAACAAATGGAATAGTCTTTGACCGGAAAACAGAAAAATTTGGAATAGCAGTTGATCAAAATATATATGGAACTGAATGTAAAATTTTCCTTGAGCCATATTGTCTACCTTAAGAGTGGGAGGGGTGTTGAGGAATAGGGAGGTGATTAGGGCAGAGTAGAGGCTTTTCATTCTGGATTTACCAAGAAGTCCTTTATGGTACTGTGGTAAGCATGCAACTTCTTTTAAGTCCAGATGACAAGGCAGTCCACTTGGAAGGACTGTTGTAATCCTAGCATGTTGGAGCTGGAAGTGACCTTAAAGTCCTGTTGTTCAAGACTTTCATTTTATAAATGAAGAAACTGGGACCCAGACAAGAAAAGTGACTTGTTAAATTCCGATGTCTGATACATGGCTGAGCTGGAACCACACCCACAGGTTTTCTTAACTCCCAGCCCTATGCTCTTTGTAATGGGTTTTCAGGGTGATCTTTTATGGAAGCTTCCGTTTACATTCAAGAGAGTCTACAGGCTCTCTTAAGACCTATATGTCTATTATCCTTAACGACAATCTTATTGTTGATATATTTTTTTAAAGTAATGCTATGGCTTCTATAAAAATGCAAACAATACTGGTAAGTATAATATTTAATCTGTCTTCTTGTTCATTTATAATACAATCTTAGTGTGCATGTGACTCTCTTGTTTTTTCTTTGAAGTAATTTTAATGGGAATTGAGGATGAAAACTTTGGGGCATGGGAAATGTGAGAGAGAAGAGGAAGGAGCCCTAAGATGATGCCTTAAAGCAGGGGTCCCCAAACTACGGCCCGCGGGCCGCATGCGACCCCCTGAGGCCATTTATCCGGCCTCCACCGCACTTCTGATAGGGGCACCTCTTTCATTGGTGGTCGGTGAGAGGAGCATAGTTCCCATTGAAATACTGGTCAGTTTGTTGATTTAAATTTACTTGTTCTTTATTTTAAATATTGTATTTGTTCTCATTTTGTTTTTTTAATTTAAAATAAGATATGTGCAGTGTGCATAGGGATTTGTTCATAGTTTTTTTTATAGTCTGGCCCTCCAACGGTCTGAGGGACAGTGAACTGGCCCCCTGTGTAAAAAGTTTGGGGACCCCTGCCTTAAAGTGTGGAATGGGAGACTCGAGGGCTCATTACTTTGTTAAAGGCTTTTCCTGTGATTCCAAGCCAAATATGAGACTAAGTAAGAGTCTTAGTGACTGAGTGGCATTTGGAGTCAGGTGTGAGGTTCATTTTTTCTTCACAAGTAAAACATCTATCCACAATGACCCATCACACTCTGTCTCCATTCTTTCTTTTGGCCTTCAATGTATATATGCCCATCCTTTCACACACCCCAAACATACACTTATCCTGGCTATACTTTTACCCAGAAACTTCTGAAAATCCATTCTTGTACACAGAGCAGTACTTCAAACAACAGGCACACACACACAAAAGTTTAGTAAAAACTAGAAATAGTTTTGAAATCAAGATTTTACAACAAAGTTCTATGTGCAAAATTCCAAGCTTAACGAAAAGACTGATCTATAAAATCTGTTTATTTCAACTTTGCTTTTGAAAGTATTTCTAAAGTATATTAGCTTATTTTGTTGGTAGTAGGCCAAACATTATAAAACTTTTAGTTTTAGATGTAGATGGTGGGTAAAGATTGGGCTGCAGGTGTATACACAAGGGCATCCTTGACTATTGTATAAAAGATGACCTTTTTCTGTAGAACAAATAATCAAAAGGGGGGAAACCCTGTATATATGTCTGTGTCTGTATAAGATTATTTATGCCTGGAAAAGAAAATATGGAAGGCTATCTATGGAGATGTTGCCCTGGGTACTTTGCTGGGTAGTTATAATGTGGGTAGATGAGGAGGAGCAGGACAGGACAAGCCATACAAAATGTAAGGGAAAAAAGAGAACTGAAAAATTATGTATATAATGATATTTATATAAATTAATCTTTATGAGTGAATATATATACAAAAAATTGAATAAAATATTTTGGAAAAAGTGATCTGGGAAATGAGAAAACAGAAGTGACTCTAATTCTCAAGTATATTAAAAATTAAAATATGCCTCAAATATTTAGCTAGATAGCATGATTATTAAGGAGACTTCAAACTTGAAATTTCATAATTGCCCAAATTAAAGGTGCTAAAATGTGGTTGGGAATACTGTTCTACTTTAATTTACATTTTGCACTATTCTCATCTACTGGTTATGTAGTTTTTCATCTCATTTCATTTCATTTTTGCCATCTTTGAATCAGTAAAGGCTAAATTAAAATTTAAAAAATATATATGATATGTTATATCTGAATTTACTTCAAAATTGTGTACAGTTTGTTCTACAATGAATTCGGTCATTCTTTAAAAATCCTCTAGTATTTAAGTGATGTTCTAATTTAACTAAATTTGATTCCTCCACGTTTGATTGATAAGCTTTGAGAACATCTAGCGAGGTGTTCTGAGTGTGACCCAATGGGTAACAGCTGGAGAGTGTATAGCAAAAGAAGTCACACACAAGGGCCCACATCAAAATTTTCATTTGTGATTGAACAATTTTAAGGTAAACTGATGCTTAAAACATTACAATCTGATGTTTGACACAGTGCTACTCTGTGTATAGTCACAAAATTATGTTTTTTTCTGTATGTGATTGCTCATATAATCTATAAAAAATTTGAAATAAATACCATTAAAATGTATCTCTTTTGAATTTTTAGCAGAAAAGTGATGTTGACACAAGTTAATACAAATTAAATATAGGATTAGACTATGTGTAGTTGTTTTGGATATATAATCCTAAGGGTTCTGCACCGAATTCCAAAGTGTGGTTTTTTTCCGCATGCCAATCAAAGCGCTGACACCAGCCGGCTCTCCAATGATAGAACTCAATAAATTTCTGATGCTGTCTACCCGGAGACAGCATTAGATCCCACCGGTTAAGGGCTCAGTCCCAGAGAGAGTCTTCTACTTCAATCAGCAGTTAGCAAATTCAGGTTGTTATCTTTGCTTTTGACCAACTGGGTATGCATCAGAGATTCCTATGAGTACCTCCTTGGATTCAATTTAATTTCATAGAATTCAGAGAAACATTTTACATATTAGGTTACCACTTTATTGTAAATGAATATAACACAGGAACGACCAGACAGAACAGACATAGGGCAAAATATTGGGAAGGGACTTAGGGCTTCCAAGCCCTCTCAGAGCTGTCACTTTCCCCAAATCTGCCTGTGTTCTCCAACCCAGAAGCTCTCCAAACCCCATCCTTCTGAGTTGTTATGAAAGCTCTATTACATAGACATGATTGATTAAATCATTGGCCTAGAGGGAACATTTGAGATCTTGCTCCTGGCATATCTCATCATTGGCTCATATAAATTCTTATAAAAATTCAAAAAAATAAAAATAAAGTAAATTATTGGCTATTGGTGATTGAACTTAAATCTCCAGCTTCTCTTTTCTCCCTTGGGGTCAAGAGGGTGAGACTGAAAGTTCCAGTCCTCTAATCACTCTGTTGGTTCACCTGGCAGGAAGCTCCCATCCTAAGGTGTGGTCCCAAAATCTCATCATTAACATAACAAAAGACTAATTACTCTCTGCACGTAGGAAATTCCAAGTGTTTTAGGAGTTCTGTGTCAGAAATGAAGATGAAAACCAAATGTGTATTTCTTATTATAAATCATAGTATCACAGATATGCACTATCTGCCCATTTCATACTGAAATAATAAATTATATCTCAGACATTTTAAAGGACAAGAGAATGATAAACTCAGATATTTCAAAGGGCAATGTCAGAAAAAACAATCAAAAACTTCAATTGCTTTCTTTTGCCTTTTGTTTGGTTAGACATCTCTACTGTCTTTACCCAAGGAAGCTTCAACCTTCATGTGACTAATATCAAGGTATTGTGATCTGTTGCTCTCTAGTTATGAATATGCTCTTAACAGCTTCTCAGACACTGTTTAGCATTAAACAAACCCAGGAAAATTGAAAACAGTAATCTTTCTACTCTTAAACTTCAAGGAAACCAATTAATAGCTAATTTAAGGTAGGGAAAAATAGTAGAGATATTCACATTTTCTTAATGATGAGAAATTAAGGGCAACTGGTACCAACGTTTATTCAACCAATCTCCTAATTTCTAAATTTGGCACTCAATTATATGCCAAAAATGGAGCATTTGAATAAATTTTTTATCTAACCTTGCCTCAGAATTTGTTCAATTGGTATTGCTTCTAAATTATGAGCCACAGAAAATAATGCACTTCTTATTTTTTTATTTAGATGTAATTTATATACCATAAAATTTACCCTTTTAAAATATACAATTGTTGGTCAAATAAGTTTGTAAATATGATATATAGATTTGCTAGCTTATAGTTTGCATGGTGTGGGGGACAGGCTGTAAGAAGGCAGGGTTGTTATACCCTAAGGCTTAATTTTAAGACTAAGCCTTTCCCACCCTAAGTGACTTTGTATCAGAGACTTCCTTGTTTGTATATTGGATTAAAGGTTTTGATTTCTACACTATAAAATGGGGCAGAGGAGCCCATGTAGGAGGGGAGCAGAGAAAGGCCACGTGGAGGCTCTCTCTGGGGAGAGGCAGCCAAGATGGTAGAGTGCTGAAGGAGAAGCCAGTTTGTGCAGAGTTTGTGCAGAGAGAAGGAGATGGGGAACAGAGGTGAATAATGCTGGTGAGGTAGAAAACTTTGATTCTAGGAAACTCGGATAAGTCAGTGGCTTTGGGAGCCCTGAATAGAAAGGGAAGTGTTTTTTCCCACTGGGTGTATTTCTTGCCCGCCAGGTGCAAGCTAGGATAAAGATGATGGCCCACCAATTCTTGGCTCCATTGTTTCATTATCATCTGTCCAAATCAAATGTGAACCTGCATGGGCCAGGCGGCTGTGATGGTGGCCGTGGCTACTGGCTCTACAACAATTCAATGGTGTTAGAATATTCTTATCACCTTCTCCCCAAAAGAAACCCCATACTCTATTAGCCATTACTCCTAATTCCTTCCCTCCTTATGCTCTGGCAATTGCTTAGCTACGTCTGGTCTCTATGGATTTGTCTGTTCCAGAAACTCTTGTATTTTGGGGTGAACTAAATCATAGTTATTATTCTGATTCTACCATTTCTGCCAATAGTTCCTAGTATGCACAATTTCCATACTGAAAGCCTCTCATCTGCAAGTATCTGTATAAAGAACTTATTATGATTTTATCACTGTCTTTTTGTTCCATCCAGTATCTTAAGATTTACCATTTATTGGACACTTCCTGTATTGTTGGGACTTGACTGAGGTCACACGTTTATTGGGTAACTACTTCATGCTAAACAACTGTGCTGTGCTAGGGATACAATCTCTACCTTCTAAGTATTCAATCCTTACTGCAACCTTAGATGTTTCATATTGTAATTACAATCTTGTAGACAGTGAAGTTAAGGTCTAGTTAGCTGGTAAGTGAAAGAAGAAAATATGAAGTCAAGGTTGGACAGTCTTTCCAACTTACACTCTCCCTAGTATAAGCCCCTCAGAATCATCACATAAATACTTGCACATAGACCTAATTCAGTACCTATCACTCACTGGGTGTTTGATCCATGTTTAGTGTTGCTGTTGATGCTCTTTACACACACCTACTGTAGAAAATTTAAGAGATAGTAAGCATGTTTTAAAAAATAGGAAAAGCCCTGGTTGGTTGGCTTGGTGGTAAAGCATCTGCCAGGTGTGTGGAAGTCCCAGGTTCAATTCCCGGCCAGGGCACACAGGAGCAGTGCCCATCTGCATCTACACCCTCCCCCTTCTCCTTCCTCTCTCTCTCTTCCCCTCCCACAGCCAAGGATTCATTGAAACAAAAGTTGGCATGGGAGCTGAGGATGGCTCTAAGGCCTCTGCCTCAAGCACTAGAATGGCTCTGGCCGCAACGGAGTAACGCCCCAGATGGGCAGAGCATCGCCCCCTGGTTGGCATGCCAGGTGGATCCTGGTCAGCGCATGCAGGAGTCTGTCTAACTTCAGAAAAATATGAAAAAAGAAAAAAAAAGGAGAAAAATGTTTACCCTCACCAATTATTAGCGAAATGCAAAACTAAAGAAAAAGAAAGCACACTTAAAGTTGCTATATTCTTACATCTCAGATGGAAGTGTCAATCTTAAAGTCCTTTGAAATACAATTGCTGTCCATAAAAGAGTTTAGTGCCCTGCCTTATTGAAGGAATATAATGTAAAGAACTAATCCAAAGACAGAGAAGAATTTATGTACAGAGATGTGTATCACAGCATTATTTCCAATGTCAATACATTATTTAAATTCCCAAGAATAGTTTAATGAATGTACAGTATGATAAATATCCTTAAATAGAACATTATGCAGGCACCAAAAAAAATGGTAATTATAAAGACCAAAAAAATGTTTGAATAAAAGGAAAAAAATTAGAGGTAGACATGTTTAAGCCTTGAATAAAAATGTGTAGCAATTATATTTGCAAACAAGTTTTAAAACTTAGGGCAGTATCTGGAACACAGTAAATGATAAGTATTGGTTGAATGAATGGGTGACGGAACAAGAGTAGAGAAACATCCTGCCTGGTATAGAATCTCATCCCCAGAAGTTACAAGATTTATACAATCTATTATGATTAAAGCAAGATATTTTTAACAAGACTAAAGGTTATATAGCCACTTAGGAAATGCCAATTGTTATAAAAGATCATTGTAAGTTTAGACAGTTTTTAATATTTTTGATAATACATGCATGTAAATGATTTATAATGAATAAAACCTTAGAACATTTTTAGAGAACAGTAGTGATTATGCCAACAATCATGGTAGCCTTATTAAGATTGTATAATAGCATTGTTTATGTATTTTTAAATTTATTTTCTAATTTAAAAATAATATAGATTAAATAATGATGATGATAATTACAATTTTAAAACCACTATTTTTAGATAAAGGAACCATGTGGGAAAGAGGAACAGAGACAAAGGTGCAAGCTCTGGAGTTGAGCTGGTTACTACAATTGGCAGTGACGACCATGGGGGAGAGAGAGAGACCCATGGCAGTTTTGTAACCACTTCTACCATTTATTGGATGATGACTGTGCTTACCCTGTGTAAGAAATGTTCCATATATTGTCTCATATCATTGCAGAAGAGGCTAGCAGCCAGGGTTTCTAGCCACCTCACAGTGTTGTTTTAAAGCCCAATGGTAAGCATGCAATAAAGGACTCAATGTTATTTATTCTCAGAAAAATTTTATAACTCCTTTCTTATAGAGCATAAAACTGAAGCTTTTTAGGTATTAGACAAGATTCAAACCCAAACACACCTGCCTTCAGAGCCCAAATGCTTCCCACCACACCTGCAGTGCATACGACCAACGGAAGAAAGTGTCCATTTTAATAAGACTTCAGAGAAAAATTCTCATAATTTTATGCATTTGATGATTGGGAAGCATTTCCACACACCACCTTTTAGTTTTGTACATTTTAAATTGTATTCTTTCAATATTACACATATACTTCCAGTGCTAAGTTCTACAGAACACATTTATATCATGGTATACCATTTGTCTTGTACTGGGTGAATCAGCACAGTGTTGATAGGCACAAACCAGGAACACGCTCTTTATATTGAGATGGCTAGCAAGCATATAGATATAAATACCATTGAACCTAAACTAAATGAGTCCCCTGATTAATTTCCCCATAATTGGATTTCAAAACTACATGTAGCCTAGGCGAGCTGACACAGTAGAAGCATGACAGAAGGAGGGGTCTAAGTGGAAGGAGATCAGCATGTTAAATGGTTGAGATAAGATTTCTTTTTTTTTTTTTAATTTCCTGAAGCATATGACCATTTGGGCATATTGCCAGGGCCACTTCCAAAGCCTTGGAAAGGGTCTATACAAGTGAAGGAACCTGAAACCTAAGCTTCATTAACTTCATGGTGGAAGCACCTTGGATTGTCACACTCCCTATGTAAAAGTTAACAACCACTTTTCACTTTGCATCTTCTCATCATTTAGCCAATACTTAAATGTGATGACTATAGTGCAGTGTAAAAGAGCTTACATATATATTCATGTACGAACTATACCTAAGATATAGGTATACATACGAAAATGAAACCTGTATCTAATGAAAGAAACATTTTGAAAACATTTGTAATTTTGCATGGTATCATCTAACAATTGTGTTTGTAGATATAAAAAACATATACCTATAATGCACATTCCAAGGACAGTGCCTTATTTTCAGGGTACTAGGAAGATTATAGCATAATAACTAGCCCTGGCAAGGGGAAAAGCTTACTGGTCATCACAACCTCTGATTTTTTAATCCTATATCTTAGTGGTTTACTCCTGAGCCTCTCCTCACTATTGCCACTGAGGACCATGTCTTCACATATTTTCAGAACTTCAGCTGCCCTTGCTAGGATGCTCAGCATCCAGCGACGCCTCCGTCACTGGAAGCAGCCATGAAGAGATTCTGCCTGGCTTTGCCATGGCACTTCTCTCTACCTTCCCAGGTCTATCTCAATCCATAGCTTTGCCTTAGCACCTTTGCTTCTGACTTTTTTCCAGAGCAGAAATTAACTCAACTTGTTAGAGGGGAAGAACTGTAAATTGTAGCACAAAAATAGGCTGTCACACTAAAGGAAAAAGAAGGTGTTCTAATTTTGGGCACTGCAAATACATTAAACTACTTATTGAAGTTTTCTTGGTGCCTTAATATTACATGGCCTCATGGCCTTCACTCCAGGCACCTGAGATTAATCAGCTTTGTAAGGAAGACAGAAAGTCTCAACTAAACAAGAAATAGGACATCCCATATCTGGGAACAGTCACTGTGAGACTAGGACATAACAGCACATCTGAATTTTATAAGGTCACAGAAAAGGCATTTCTATTCAGGAATCCTTTAGTAACAAAAGAAGGCTGTGTGTCGCAAGTGGAGAAGGAGGATAAAGTAGATAAGACTCCTCGCTTATATTAATTGGCAAGATTTATGGACTCTGAGAGTAAGACATATCTACAGTAGCTTTTGAGGAGGATAGTTACCTCTCCCAAGCTATGGCTTGGGATCAGTAGGAAGTTTTGGCTTAGTTATTGGTGAACAAGTAGCAGTTAATTTTGGCATTTCTTTTATCTTGAGAATTATCTTAAAGAGAGAATTTTATTTGTACTTAGTTATTCTTAAATGCAAAGTAGCTTTGCCTTTTACTGGAGGGCCTTAACTAATCAATTATAGGTATTTTACTTTTTCTCTGCTGCCTGATAACATGAACACTATTAAAACATAAACTCTTTGGCTTCAGCTCCAATCTGGGTTAGCAAGGGAGACATTTTCAGTAACATCTGGCATCTGCTTAGCTAAGCACATACACCTTCGCTCCCTGCCTCCCTCCCATCACCCCAGAGGAAACATTAAATTAAATTTGCCTCTAGGGTTTGATATATGAACATGTAGCTATAACAGGTCTGGGGGACCCACAGTCTGCTTGGTTTCTAGAGGAGCACACCATTAATTCAGTTTGGTGTACACCAGCAGGCTTCAGAAGGTTGATGAGGATGTCGCCTTCATTCGAAGGCAAGCATTTTGCTCTTCAGAGCTTCATCTCACAGCATGTATATAGCACCCTTATTTATCATGCCCTGCTTTTATACCCATCAAACACTAGAAGCCTCTCCCACTTTATGTGTCAAACCAAGATTTGCATGAAGCAATTTCAGCATCAATGATGGTTGAACTAAAAATGATACTGGCACCTGACCAGGCAGTGGCACATAGATAGAGCATTGGCCTAGGATGCTGAGTTCTCAGGTTTGAAACCCTGAGAGGTCACCATCTGAAGTCAAGGACTGCCAGCTTGAGCATGAGATTATCAACATGATCCCATGGTCACTGGCTTGAGCCCAAGGTCATGGCTTAAGCAAGGGGTCCCTGGCTGGGTTGGAGCCCCTCAGTCAAGGCATGTATGAGAAGCAATCAATGAACAACTATGGTACCAGAACTATGAATTGCTTCTCATCACTCTCCCTCCCCCCCCTCTCTCTTTCTCTCTAACAAAAACAAGAGACACTGGTACTCTCTACTCTCTCTACCAACTGTATCCATGGGGGAGCATGGTGGCACTCACTGTGCCTGACAGGAGGATATGTTCTCCATGTCAGTTCATTCATGCTGACCCCATGTCCAGAAGGAGTGTCTAATAGTGGTGGATGGTCTGGAGCACACTGTGTATTAAGCATACAGACTTTTTATCATATGTTCTTACTATCAGTTCAAACTCTTGCAGCAGACAGCTCCAGTAGAATTTGCCTTTTCTAAATTGGCCGATTTGACCATTAAGGCAGCAGAAGGAAGTCAGCAAGAGGAAAGGTGAAGAAACTGGTGTTTCCTGTGTGAAGGGACCTTGGTACGTGTACCACAGACTGGACCTAGGATTATTATCCTTGAAGACTTAGGACAACATTTGATGGATTCAGGGGAAGGTCAGATCCGTGAGTTCAGGGAAAGGTAAATGGTAAGTTGGAAAGACAATGATTCATGGGAATGGTGATAGAAACTTTGAACTAAAAGGTAATATGGGTTTGTTGTACTCTTTGTATTTCACCCTGAAACTTTATACAATATTTTAGTGGTCTCTGTTCAAGGAATCTTATTCTTCTTTCATAAGCTTCATTGCTAAGCTGTTTGCCAGCATCCTTTGAGTATTGACATTAGGATCTAGTAAGGGGAGACAGCTGCAATTGTTATGCATGAAGAGAGAGAATTCAGCTTCTACTGTATGTCTAACCAACAAAGAGCAGTGCAGTCCAGCAAATGTGGTGTGCATTAGTGGAGGCATAATTTCTAATGAAAGAGAAGAGACAAAATGATGATTCAAAGATCAAGATCTCCCTCACCCCACCCATGACATTGTCATCTTAGAAGGAATAGCCCAAAGTTGGATCTGAAGGCTAGTTCTGTTTACAAATGCTAATATTAATACTAATAATCTCTTTATTCTTGAAAAAAATGCTGATCTGAGTTCTCTGACTTCAGAATGAAAATAACAGGTATGGATTAAGTCTACCTGTCCACAGTGCCTAGAGATATTCTTGATTTTGGTGTCTCCACCTTCATACCTGTCACCTGTCCTAGAACGAGCAAAGTTGAGAGGTAGACCTAGACTGATTTGTATGTTTGTAATCTTATGTCCTAAATTTGGGATGAGGGAGAAAAAATTATATACCAATTAGAGTACCTCTATATTTAATTTAAATCACACACTTAAAAATTCTGGGTGAAAATTTCACCAATCAAAATAATTTGTTTCCCTGATCACAGTTTTATGCTAAGTCTCACCACTCCCAGGATTTTTATTGCTGTACGAAAGCCCTGGGGGTGTGAAAAGGAAGCAGAAGGTTCTCACTGCAGAGCTACAGCCAGGGTTGCTGCTTTGACAGGGTAGAAACCATGTCTGGGAGTATGGAGAGAGGAGACAGTTATCCCAGTAATGAGTGGTCAGAACTATGAGGGAAATGCACAATTCCTGTCTGGGACTAAATTTATAGCATGTCTCGTGGAAAGAACATAGGCTTTTAAACCATACTGAATCTTGGTTTCATTACTTAAAAACTGTAACTTCAGGCAAGTTAATTTTATACAGTTGTTCTCAAACTTTAGCATGTATTAGAATCCCCTGGAGGGCTAAATGTACACAGACTGCAGGGGCCTGCCCTGAAGTTTTTCTTCCTTCCTTCCTTCCTTCCTTCCTTCCTTCCTTCCTTCCTTCCTTCCTTCCTTCCTTTCTCTCTCTCTTTCTTTTTTGATTGGAGAGAGAGAGGAAGGAAGAGAGAGACAGAAACATCTTTTTTCTCTCTTCTTTCTTTCTTTCTTTCTTTCTTTCTTTCTTTCTTTCTTTCTTTCTTTCTTTCTTTCTTTCTTTCTTTTTCCTTCCTTCCTTCCTTCCTTCCTTCCTTCCTTCCTTCCTTCCTTCCTTCCTTCCTTCCTTCTTTCCTTTCCTTTTCTTTCTTTTTTGATTGGAGAGAGAGAGGAAGGAGAGAGAGAGAGAGACAGAAACAGACAGAAACATTGATCTGTCCCTATATGTGCCCTGGCCGGAGATCAAACCAGCAACCTTCACATTTTGGGAGAATGCTCTAACCAAGTGAGCTGTTTGGCCAGGGCCTGAAGTTTCTGATTCAGTAAGTGTTAGGATTTTGCATTTCTACAGTTTGCATTTCTAGCAAGTTTCCAGGAACCAGACTTGGAGAACCATCAGATTAACCCAGTCTGTCTCAGTCTTTTTATCTATGAAATGGTGCTAATATTACCTACTTCATGGGGTTGTTATGACAGTAATATCCATATTGAGCACTTACAGAGTGCCAGCCAGACACTATACCAGCATGTCACAAGCATTATATCTTTAATTTTTCACAGAAATCTCATAGGGGAGGATTTGCTATCACAAAAGTAGTAATTGAGACATGGAGAGTTTTCTTAAGGTCAAACAGCTAAGAAGCAGAAGACGTAGGACTTGAACCCAGGCAGCCTTGGAACCAGTACCCATTGCTCTAACCATGTCCTTATGCCATCTTTTGAAATTAAAAGAGGTCATGTGCAAGGTATTTATTTTGGTGTCTGGAATTTGGCTGCTTAATACATATAGTGACTGGTGGAAATTTTGAGTTATTCTTTCTCAAAATAACCCAGGGGGGAAAAAGAAGGAAGAGGATCTGCCTGAGTTTCCAGCGGCTCCTTCTGTCCCACGGCACCAGGTTGGGGGCCTGCTCCCTGAGCCTCTCTGCTTCCTCTGCAGGAACAGGAACAGGATGTCAGAGGAAGGGGATAGTCGTGGAGACCCAGTTCGCAGAGGTTTCACCCAGTCATTCTGCTGGTTTGACTAAAGCCCTAGATTTTATTCTCTCAGGTTGAGACAAACACCTCTACCCCAAAGCAGTTTTTACACATCATCAGCATTGGCTCAGGGATTGGCCAGAAGGGAGTGTGATTCTAGAGCCAAGCTTTAGCATTCTTACTGGAACTTGAAATCCCTCACGTTCAAATATATCCCGTTGAGTCAACTTTGACTATCTGGCTAATGTAATGATGACACTTAACAAATAGCACAAAATAAGGTATATAACTGCTCTGAAGAGAAAAGCAGAAAAGACACAAGAAGATCCTGGTTTTTTCTTGCACATTCTGCCTTTAATGAAAGTCTCTGGATTGATTTTTTTGGGGGGAGTGGAAGTAACTTTTAGGACAGCGGCCTCAGATTGTCACTGTCTTAAGAAGAAGCCAGAGCCTTTATGTATATACGCTTATAAGTCTCAACAAGTCCCAAACCAAACCTTGAATTAAGAATAAATTATCTGCCCTGGCCGGTTGGCTCAGCGGTAGAGCGTCGGCCTAGCGTGCGGAGGACCCGGGTTCGATTCCCGGCCAGGGCACATAGGAGAAGCGCCCATTTGCTTCTCCACCCCTCCGCCGCGCTTTCCTCTCTGTCTCTCTCTTCCCCTCCTGCAGCCAAGGCTCCATTGGAGCAAAGATGGCCCGGGCGCTGGGCACGGCTCTGTGGCCTCTGCCTCAGGCGCTGGAGTGGCTCTGGTCGCAATATGGCGACGCCCAGGATGGGCAGAGCATCGCCCCCTGGGGGGCAGAGCACCGCCTCTGGTGGGCATGCCGGGTGGATCCCGGTCAGGCGCATGCGGGAGTCTGTCTGACTGTCTCTCCCTGTTTCCAGCTTCAGAAAAATGAAAAAAAAAAAAAAAAAAAAAAGAATAAATTACCTGCTTCAATGCTTTAATGAGTATCACCATCAGCAGGAACAATGGTGACTTATTGTGGAAGATATTGTAATAGATAGCTCTTGTATTTGGCTCTATTTATAAAACGATACTTTTAAACTCAAGGCCTTCAACTTTGTCTTTCTGAAATTTCTTTATTTACACTCTGAAAAACATTAGTCATTCAGATTGAACAAATTCAGTGAAACTGATATTGCAAAAATCTGACACTTAGAAAAGTTGGAGGGCTTTTTTATTTCCCAAAGAAGAAAATAATGCAATATCCAATTATTTATGGTTATAACTGGAACTACTCCCATTTCTCAGGATTAAACTATGTACTGTTCCTTTCGAAAGGCAATATGGGTTACCGTGGACAAGGGGATGCGTGGGGACATGGCTCGTACTTGTGTGACTATGATCATTAACAAACCAAACATACATGCACACATATATTCATACATACATATACTTATGTATATGTGCATTATGCATTGTCTATTAGTTATTATATATTGAAAACTAAGAGAGGAGAGATTCAGAATTTAACACATAATTGAAAAATTGGGCTTTTTTTCATCAAGAAGAACATATGATATGCATTTTTCTGGCCCTCCTACAATGCTCTGAGCAAGTCTGCCAAGCCCTGCATGGACTTGCATTATTCCGTTCACATCCCTTAACCCCAGAAGGAGATGTTATGAGGATTATCAGGTCAATGTTAGCAAATGGATCTGGAGCTCGTTGGAGGGAGGCAGCGCTGGAAATCAAAGCACGATTATGTTTGGCACTTTGATAATCGAAGGTGTATCTAACTTCTCAAACTAAAGCTTCCTATACATAAAAACATGAATATCAGATCTTAGTGCCTGTAAAAATTCCATCACCGGTTACTGCTCTGTACTCATTAGCTGGGGACCTTTGATGTTTTCATCTACAAAGCTTCTAATCTTTCTGAGAAGTAGATGAAGCATTCATTCCTTTACCATTTACATTTGTTTCTTTAATTTTGTAATTCCACCTTCCCCTTCCCCCTTCTTTCCCACTTTGCAGATCTCACAGGTGTCTGGTCAGACCTGTCAGGTGGGTCTCTGTTTGCCTGTCATTTGGGAAGCTGAAGGTCTTACCTGGGCATGGCTGATTACACAGAGCGGAACAGGGGTTAGTTTGAATTGCAGGTGTGAGCAATCAGTGTAGATCAGCTCTAATCCATCAGATATTAGAACTGCCAAGCTGCTGCAGACAGGGCAAAAAAGAGCCAAATGCTGTGTGAGTAGGTGTCTGTGCGTGTAGCCAATGGTTTCCAGCGCTGAGGGATTTTGTGTGTTTCAGAACACCGTCTTCCCGACTCCTACAATGCCACTACCTTATTGAGGCCCCATTGTGTTCAAAGCAGTACAAGAAATCTTGGTGATGGAACACGAGAAACTGATCACACCTTCAGACAGTTTATAACCCAGAAGAGAGACAAGGGTATACAAATTAAGGGGTACGAGTTCAGGCTATAGAATTCTGGGTCCAAATATCCATTCTGTTGTTTGTTGTCTGTTTGATCTTGGGTAAATTTGTTGTTCTCACTGAGCTTTATTTTCTCATGTACAAAATAGGGATAATACCTCCTCAGAAGAGTTATATCTCTGGGACATAATAGGTGCTAAGTACATGTTAATTGTATTATTGTTATTCTTACTTTTCTCATTAAAAAGTGGCAAATAACCTGAGTGGCATACAGTGAGAACAGGCAGACAGCACTCCCAGTCTGAAAGGCTAAGGAGGATTCCAGGAGGGGTGGGATGTGGGGAACCTGAGCCTTGAAGATTCAGACAAGATCACAAGGAAATGGCATTAAGGAAAAAAAAAGAAAAGAAAAAGGTTGGTGTGTGGGTTCTCGGACCAGCAACAAATTTATTTGGGTTGGTGTGACAGAAATGAACCTCCAAAGGGTGTCTAGAACTGTGCTCTTAAGGGATTTGTTCCTTCCAAATGAATTCTGGGATATGAGAATCTTAGTGGAAATTTATCAAAAGGTTCTGCTGTAAATACTTTCAGTGTGACCCACTTGAATAAAAAGTCAGAAAACATTTTTCCTTCCTGCCAGTGAGTTTGGATGACGATGCATGCATTCCTCAGTCAAAGAATGTATCAGAAGTAACTGCTATATCAGGGATCATTGCCTTTGACCAGTTTTAACATTGCAAACATGAGGAGGAGCCTTCAAGCTATGGGGAGATTGCCCATAGGATCCTTTAGTGTGTTTATGATGAGTATCAAAATGTAGGGCCATAAGCCTGTGAGGTCCAGAGAGCCAAAGGCTGCTTACTTACGACTGGGATACATTATATGAGATGATGAATGCTAACTAAACTTAATGTGATAACCATTTCAAAATATATGTAAGTCAAATAATTATGCTGTACCCCTCATACAGTGCTGTAGGTCAATTTTATATATCAATAAAACTGGAAAAAAATAATATTAAAAAAGACATACACAAAAGATGTCTCATGAGTATAAGGACCAAGAGAAGATCAGAAAACAAGCAGGGCACTAATGGAACAGGGAACTTAAGGGTTACAGGCAGGTCCTGCTCCTGTTCTGTTAGGAATAACATGCCCAAGGTCGTTCAAGAAGCAGAGACAGATAGGGACTCTGGGAGGCTGAAAGAAAGAGAGAGAAAAAAAGGAAAAAGAGACAAATGTTTGCATTCTATTGGTTAAGAGACCCTTATCAGAAGTTTATGTTTGAAATTCTCCACTGAGTAATACCCCCCCCGTAACTGCGCACGACCTCCCTAGCCAATGACTAACAGCCACATCAGCTTCTGTATGATGCTTGCTCATCCTAGATAGCCACCCTATAAAAAGGAGCCATTTTAGAAGCTCGTGGCTGCAGTGCTCCAGTCTCTTCGGAGGCGTGGGTTGCCTGCAGTCCCTGCGCTGGTTTAGGGGGCTGCAGTGTTCCCCTGTGTGGGTTACCTGCAGTCCCTGCACAGGTTTAGAGGGCTGCAGTGTTCCCCTGTGTGGGTTACCTGCAGCCCCTGCACAGGTTTAGGGGGCTGCAGTGTTCCCTTGCATGGGTTGCCTGCAGTCCCTGTGCAGGTCTGCAATAAAACTTATAAAATTTACTTTGCGTCTGCTGTGGCCTATCTCGCTAGGATGTAACAGATGGAGGCCCCCAGTGAGATTGGCCATGTAAGACCCCTCCTCACAGAGTGGGCTGCAGCAGACGTTGGTAGCTGGCCAGCCTCCGGCAGTTGCCGTTTGGAAACTGAATTTGGCTGATTCGAAACATTTAGAGTCTTGAGACTGTTTGTCAAGCCCCTCAGTGAGATCTTCTGAGCATGGCTTTTAAGGTCTATAGTGACCAAGGAAGTAACAGAAAAGGCAAATAAGGCCCAAAAGAAGTCAGGAAATACCAACTTTTGGCTCCAGCGCCCTAAGGGGCTTCATAGCTGTCATCAAGGCCCTGCTCCAGAGTGGAAAGAAAGGTCATTGAACTGAAGCCTGCCAGGCTTCCCAGCCCCATCAAGGGACACGTCTGTGCTGTGGAAAGAGGGACATGAGAAGGTAAGCTGCTCCCTTGCTCCATGGAGGGAGGGTTCAGTCTCTTCTAGTCCTGCTCCAGCTACCTGTGACCTGACCTTGCCCAGCGTACTGGGAATTGCCACTGAAGGCCCAAGGACATCGTTCAGGAGCCTAAGGTATTTCTTCCAAGTAGCAGATAAGCTAATAACACAAGGGCCATCTACTATGCCTTGCTTGAATATTTAAGTTTTATTTATCCCTCAAAGATCTCTACTGTGGGTATTGACAGTCTGGTTTTATTGCTTTATGTTTAGTATCTCCTTTGATCCTCCTATCTCAATGCCCCATGCCTATTATAGGCTGGGACCTGCTGCTAATTCCAGCTAGAAGCAGTAGTCACTAGGACTTAAACTCTAACTGCAATGTGTAGAAATGTAACACCCTTTCCCTAAGTACTTACAGGTTTTATAGGTTACTCAGCACACTGTTCAAAGACTGTCCAAGAGGCACTTCTAGCAGTACATCACCCAAGGACTGACTCCCACGTAGACAGGTCCACACACCATGATCCTGACAACTCCCACTACTGCCAAGGTAGAAGGCATACTCGCCTGGGTCCACCGCAGCCGGCTGAAGCTTGCAGTCCCAGCAGAGACACCTTTGTGGACAGCGAAGACTGACCCCATCAACTAAGCTGACCCTGAGAAGGACAGCATGCCCTGCTTCAGCCACAAACCAGAAGTTAACTGGTCCACACATAGAGACTTTGGGAAGGGAGGGAAACTAAAGTAAAGGAAAGCCAAGTAAGTCATCTTAAGAGGTTTGATGCATGCACTGCTATGAGTCATACAGAAAGGGGGTGCAAGTCCCATGGCTGACAAAGAAGCTACAAGGTAAATGAAAGTTATGTATGTGCTCATAGCTACCACTATAGAATAATCTGTGAATATTGGTCATGTGTCCAATAGGCTACTTAGGAAAAGGACACCTCCAAAAAGCAATCTTTAAAAGAGGATTACTTAGTACTAACTTAGTCTTTGCTGAAGGTTAAGGTTTTTAGGAATTAAGAATTCTGATAAATTAAAAAGGAATTGTATGGTTTTAATAATAGAAGGTATGAAGTGTAGAGGTACTTTTGAAAAGAAAAGGAAAAGCAAGTTGTTATGAAAGCCAGTTATTTCTGGATAAGAAAGTGCATAAAAGTTGCAGAAGGTTTGTGTAAGTTGCAGAAGGTTTGTGTAAGTTGCAGAAGGTTTGTGCAAGTTGTAAGAAGTTAGTACAGAGAAGAAAAATACAAGGCAGAAAGAAATTAGTCTGTAAAGCTTGTAGTACTAAGGGCACACTATCAGCGTGCCAGCACATACTAGGGAGGACCCCTGACCTAATTAGCTTATAGCTACAGCTAAAGTAGAAAATTCTCATAAGCCCCAGACTTATACCATTCTCCCCACTGATGAAGAATCAAGGATTTGATTTATGCCCTAAAAGGAGTAGGGAATGTAAGGACCAAGAGAAGATCAGAAAATAAGCAGGGCACTAATGGAACAGGGAACTTAAGGGTTACAGGCAGGTCCTGCTCCTGTTCTGTTAGGAATAACATGCCCAAGGTCGTTCAAGAAGCAGAGACAGATAGGGACTCTGGGAGGCTGAAAGAAAGAGAGAGAAAAAAAGGAAAAAGAGACAAATGTTTGCATTCTATTGGTTAAGAGACCCTTATCAGAAGTTTATGTTTGAAATTCTCCACTGAGTAATACCCCCCCCGTAACTGCGCACGACCTCCCTAGCCAATGACTAACAGCCACATCAGCTTCTGTATGATGCTTGCTCATCCTAGATAGCCACCCTATAAAAAGGAGCCATTTTAGAAGCTCGTGGCTGCAGTGCTCCAGTCTTTTCGGAGGCGTGGGTTGCCTGCAGTCCCTGCGCTGGTTTAGGGGGCTGCAGTGTTCCCCTGTGTGGGTTACCTGCAGTCCCTGCACAGGTTTAGAGGGCTGCAGTGTTCCCCTGTGTGGGTTACCTGCAGCCCCTGCACAGGTTTAGGGGGCTGCAGTGTTCCCTTGCATGGGTTGCCTGCAGTCCCTGTGCAGGTCTGCAATAAAACTTATAAAATTCACTTTGTGTCTGCTGTGGCCTGTCTCCTAGGATGTAACAATGAGTAGAGTGATGGGTCATATTGCCTGGTGGAAAGTAACACACAAAGTTGGGAAACCTCTGTCGTTATTAGTGGGGAGGCCCTTGGGTCATTCACCTCATCTTCTGGGGCCTCAGTTGCCCTACTTATAAAATTAGGATGTCACCCTATCATGAGTGGAAATAAAATTTTAATTCTAAATCTTTGTTATGAGGCAGCAAAAGCCTGTTTAGCTCAACAGATCCAACGCAGAACCCCAGCATATAAAAGCAGAGTAGCTCTGCTGGGTGAAGGACTCTGCCAAGGACTAGGGTCCTCTCCCTCCTGCCTCACCTTGAGGTCAGGCAGAGGAGGACACCTCCCCTTCTGTGGGCGTGGTTTCCAAGCTGATAGACTGCGAGGTCACTGAGATCCTCCGCTTCCAGCCTGCTACAGTCCTACCTAACACAGCTAAAATTAATGAAAAAACAAAGTTTGTAGCTTTTGTTAACTTGACTGAAAAGTTTTAGAAAACAAACTCATCTCTCCTTAAACCCCACTTTTAGCAGATTGCATAATGTTTATTTATATGATAGCTTTTATTCACAGACATATTTTATTTTATCAATAAATGACAGAGTGAGCGCCAACACCAAGTGTCCTGATAGGAAGGGCATTAAAATTATATCTTCCTGTCAGCTGGAGATATTATTCATATGGGAAGCAATCTTTGTTAGGAATGATTACCAAGTGTTTTCAGTAAAAATCTTGCTTGGCACTAAAACAGAGGTAAGAAAACTCGAAGGAAGAGGTTTTTTTCTCAGCAGCAGAAGAGGCTTCCCCTGGAGTTGGCTGATGTTTATCTATTGATGACTGGCCAAGTGAGAGCAGCGTGCCATACAGAAGGGCAAATGCTCTGTCCCTGAGAAGTCTGAGCAAAAAAAGGAGGCAGCTGAAAGATGCTGACATCCTAGCCCTTCAAAAGTTCCCAGTCCACTCAGCCCCTGTCAGAGCAGTCAGTACTAAGCTGGATAGGATGGTGCTTTAAACCATGCCTTTATGTACCTCCTAGCATGCTATTCCCCAGCAGCAGACTGCCAGTGGAGAAGAAAGTCAAAGCCTTGCCCATCTCTAATGCTACAAAAACTTGGACTGCCCTATAAGCAGAATGATTATGTGCACACCCCAGAATTCATGCATCACAGACTCAGAAGTCACATCCTGTCCCAGTCACCAGTTCCGTCATAGAATACCTGTTGCTATTTGACGTGCTCCATGTCAGAAGAGCAGTGGTGATTCCCGTGGCCTCTGGAGCCACTCAGACTTCACCCCTGCGGCTGGAAACCTGGCAAAGGGGCATGGCATTCCCCCTCGGTGCCTCATTTCTGTCACGTAGTCAATGAGTGGGTTTTATTCTGAAAGCTTTATCGTCAAGTCCCAGGTTCATCAATAATTCCCTGAAAGTTAGGCTTGAAATTCTATGCTAATTTCAAAGTCTACACTAATATTGAATTATTATGCTAATTTTTCATGCATCTATTATACATATTATAAAAAAAACAGAACAAAGAAACAAAACCTGGCAAACAACAACAACAAAAAAACCCAGTAGCAAGCTCAATTCTGTGTGTTGGTTCTACCAGAAAGGACAGCTGTGTGGCTATAGTATTCTTGCTGTGTAAAGATGCTCCAACTCAAACCTTAATACTTTAGAGAGGTCCTAACCTCTCTAATCTTCAATTTCTTTTTTTTTAAATCAATTTAATAAAACTTACCTTGCAGAGCAGTTATGATAAATGGAAAGTATATTTTTACCTTCCTATATGGGGCGTGGCCCATAGAAAGCGATAAATGGAAACTTCATTATTGTCATTTTTAGCCCCCATTTGTTAATAGATTGATACTGTTGATCACTGTGTCTGTATTTAGAATTCATTAAACACAAATTAATTATATGATATTCTCTAAGAGATTTATCCTGTCTAGGACTGGGAACCAGACAGCTGTGCCCACACCAAGAACACACATGAGAGATGAGCCACAATCAGCTCATAATGCAATGACATTCTATTAAAGGGACTTCATGATAAATAAATTTATTATGCATTCTAAATACATACTAAATAAATTCTTATCACAAATAGTTTAAGATGTTCCTGAGGCATAATTTAACCTTTCTTGAGGCAATTATAATATAGTTTGTTCAGACCAATTTCTAAAACACAGGAGATTAATATTGGATAAACACATGGACAAAGTGATAGGAGTTAAGTCATTCTCCAGCCTTGCTAGCTCACTGCTAATAGAGATGGAGCTTAAATGGCTAATTCCCCCTAAAAAGGCAGGTTTGAAGAGTTATCTTTTGACCCCTTTGCTGACTAGGGTGTTTTCCTCAGCCTGTGTGGAAAAAAAATACCTGGAAAAAGACTGCTAGGTATTTCTTTCCTTGGTTTACTTTTTCAGCCAGAGTATAAGTCCTCACTTAGATGACTAGCAATTAAGGAATTTTTGTGGTTTATTTCCTGATCTATCTGCTTACTTCTGAAGAAAGCAATCCTGACAAAGCATACGTTAACCTGAATCTTACCAAAACTGTAGAGCCAAAAATATTTTTGAAAAGTTTGGATAGAAAAGTCAGGCTGAAAATTTAACAATAAAATGCTTCTTAAGGTTGCTTTTCCTAGATTCCACTGGCTTTATTTTCCCCCTTAGATACTGATTTTTCCAATTAACCTCATATTTTAATAATGTTGGAGACCTGCAGTGGAACTAGGTGAGTAATCAAATCAATGATGGTAATTCTACTTACAATAATCCTTTGAATTAATAAAACCCTTTACTTATAAAGATTTCACCACTTTTTGTATAAATCTGACTTTATTGCTCTATAAGCATTGGTTAAACATGGATTTGAATTTTACTTTTTTTCACAGCATTATTACAAGGAAAGAACTTTTTCTTTTTTAAAAAAAGAACTTTAAAAAAAAATCCATTTTCTGGGAGGAGAAAGTCAAAGATGGCCTTTCAGTGAGAAGGTACAGAAATGGATCTTTCAAATGATTGGTACTGCTGGGTAGTGCCAATGGCAGGAGAGGCACGAATCAGCCGCTGAGAATGCCCCCAAGGACCAGATATTTTCCTGTCTCTGTATGCCATCCCTAGGAGGCTTTACTTGTTGCAGGATGAGTGCCAGTAACACCCAGGGCTGTTTGCTGCCTGGCTGGCCCAGCAAATGAATGTGGCCACCTTTGCTCTATACACCCTGGAGAGGTTCTGAGCTTTCCTCTGATTGGACTGCTTTAGTCATGGCTTAGGGATGCCCACGGACCACATCCATTGGTTACGAGAACTCAGGGTGCTCATTGACCTAGTTAGAGCCACAGCCTTCATATTTGGGGTCCTGGGGTAGAATGAGCTTCACCCAGAGCACATGGCCCAAGACTGGGAGAAAAGAGGTTTCTTTGTGGCAAAATCAGAGTGGCTACTAAGCTGAAAAACTCCAGCTGGAACATAGAAATGATAATGAGCTTGATCACCAATTCACAAAGTCATGCTTTGGGAAACACTGCGGAAAGTGGAAGGGTGGGAATGAGGGTGAGGAAGTGCGAGAATGGAGAGTGGGGGCTTTTGAGCAAAAATGTGGCAGTCAATTTAGGCATTAACTAATAATGATTATGATAATAATATTTTGCATGAGTAGTGCTTTCATTTACCTGAGCCCTTTGGATCTATCCTCTTGTGAGGTAGGAGGGGTAGGTATTATATGTATATTGCAGATTAAATTGGGATACAGAGAAATTATATAAAATTAGAGAGCTAGAATGGTGACTCAAGCCTCTTAACTATTGATATACTTTTCTTTCCACTGTGTTATCATTTATAATTCAAATTATTATTTGATCAACTTCATGAAGAAGATTACTCAGTTTTGGAAGGTTTTCCTAATTCATTCACAGAATATTAGTTGAGTGCCTGTTATGTGCTGGGCATAATGTCAGGTGTAGGGCACAAAGAATTTATTAAGAGTTAATAACAAACCACCATTTTGATTCATTAGCTAAATGAAAGCACAGAGTGGCACAACATGAATCTAATCTTGAGACGTGGAAGGGCTTTCAGGGAAGACTTATGGAGAAGATAATGTTTCAACCAAAACCTTAAAGATAAGTAGAGGTGAACCAGATTAAAGGATGAAAGGCCAAGAATGGGAAGGATGTAAAGTTTTCCAATGCAAAACAGCATGTGCGAAGGTCCTGGGGTGAGAAAATAGCATGTAGAAAAGCCGCACAAGCTTTGGCTGCAGCACCAAGTACCAGAGGTTGAGTTGTGGAGATAAAAGAGGATTGGCTGTGGGTACACCATGAAGTGTCTTGAATGCTTCAGACTTTATGCTGAGAGAATAGAAAGGTCACTCAGCTGATAAATGGAAAATAGGTGGAAGCAGGAGCGAATAAGTAGGGGAAAGTAGTGAGACAGGAATTCCAATAGGACCATTTCAATCACTGAGGAGTAAGGTGATGATGGTCTGAATTAAGGAAATGTCAGAGGAAAGAAAATAAGTATTTGGATTTGCATGATATTAAAATTGCAAACCTATAAACCATTATTTTACCCAGAGAAATAATAAATGTTGTCTAGTCAGAACTCTTAATTTTATCTCTTCATCAAGGTGCACTTCTTTAAAAAGTTACATTGCACTTGCTTTATACAGCAAGCAGTTATTGAGCACCTACGGCAAGTCAAGTATTGTAACACTTCCATATATTGACAGTTTTGTCAGTTTAAGTTGTATAAAATACAACTTTAAATACATCTTTTAGATATATCATAAAGTCAGCCAGTTTCTGCAAACTTACTTTATTTTGGGATTGTTCTGAATTTATATCGTTTGAGTGTAAAAGAAAAGATTTTCAAAGAGAGTTGTGGGATAATTTGTTTTGTTAGTACCTTTTCTTAAGCTAAAAGAAAAGGTCTTGTTTATTTATCTGATAATATCTGGGGGAAAAGGCAAATAGATCACATTACCAATTTATATAACTGTAAAATGGCTACAAAAATCAATGCATCTTGTGGGGCTTAGTCAAATTTCAAAATTAGTACAATTCTATATTCCCACAAATGCAAATGAGAAATGGTATTTAGCTCCTGTTTGGAATAAAAGGATTTAGGCAAACATGCAGTATGTTTACTAATTAATTAAACAAAATTTTGATGAAGTCTGATGCTTAAAAACATTCTGCTTATGGAATTAAAAGTCCATACACGCTTCATTATCAGCAGGCTGGGCACAGCCTTCATGCAGGTATCAGCCCCTCTCGTAATCTCGAGGCTGTTGCAGAGCTTTACAATTCTGGCCGATATAGGTAATTCTAATTTAGTGCTCATGTTAATTATCATTAATATTAGATGAATATATTGGAGCTATTTACATGTGTCACTCATAGTTGCTGTATTCTAAAGAAAATGATTATAATTGTTCTAATTTATTAGTTATCATATTTCATGCTCCTGCAGTGACATTTGGGGGGGAGGGGTTGTTTTGGGAATACCTTAATGAGGAAAAAGGCTTACAGTATTTTAAAATGTTCTCAAGGCACAAAATAGCACTTTCTAATTCATTAGTCATACGTTACTGGAAAATTCCTTTGTGTTACTTTATTTGTTTCTGAGCACATGGAAACCAGATTAAAAACAAAAAAAATGGGGCAGTCAGTCAGTCTTCTCTGATAACTGACAAAGAGATTATAATACAGAATGAAAAACAGTATTTGTCTGAGATTTCAAAGAGTTTACTCTGTTTTGCTCTTAGTTATGCTAGGGACTGAAATTTTGTTGCTTAAGTGTTACCAGGTTAGAATCCTGACTCCTGGGAAGCCCTTAGGATAACTCGTTTTCCTAGTACCTTTTCCTTAAAGGGAAAGCATTTCACTCTGCCTTATATTGAATAAAAATTGTATTTCTAATATGTAGATTGCCTACCTGAAATAGACACCTGATTAAGTTCTAAAGTTGATTTAGTATTCAAAACTTTGCTCCGACAATAAAAGCGGCCAGATGTTCACTCACAAAGTTTTGACTTATATATAATAGCATAACGTGCTGTCTGGTGCAATTGGAGGAATGAGGTGTTTCAAAAAATGGATTGTTTACAAATAGCTGCAGTTCAAATTTTTAAATCATTTTCCTATTTATCGTCTAAGGATCAACTCAACACGGCCTCTGGAGACCTTTCCTAATCTCTCTGCCAGCCCTGGTCAGAGTCTGTGCTCCCTTTTTTGTATTGTAAGCATCTGTCCTTACCAGCCTCTTCCTCCTTCCCCTCCTCGGACTGTAAACTCACTGAGAGTTGAGACTCTGTCGTCCTCAGCTGTATTCTTTCAAGGCTTTAATGCCATGTCTTATACACAGTAGGTAGATTTTCACCATGTAATAAAAATAAACCATACATTTTCTTACCTTCTTAAATAAAGCTTACCCAAAATAATAAAACAGTTTGATCACTTAGACTTAGCACGGTGAGCCACAGAGCTTTGTAAACCCTCCAAATATGAATATGTGTGTGTCAGTCTCACTCTGCATGGCCTAGTTGCCTACAGTTTGTGTGCCCTTTAACGAGCTCCTCAGAATAAGTGGACTCAAGGTGGCAGGTTCTAGAGCTGTAGCAGAAACTTTTGGAGTCCTTTGGGCCCACTCCTCACTTCAGGGTGTCTGCTCCTCAGTGGTTTCACTGACCTTCATCTCTGTGTAATCTGGGTCTCAGCCAGCTGATGGGGATGCTATCAGTTCCACACGCCTGGAGCAATCCCCTTGCCCTTTAACTTGCAGCCAGCCGCACCCCAGACATTTCCCCACCTGAACCAATGCTGGCTTTCCGCAAAGAAACAGGGAACTTGGAGGAACAAGGTTGTGGTGAGTACACGCCCAGGGAAGAGAGAGAGAGATGTTACAGACAAGGCTCTCTGCCTTTATGGTCTGAGGGTGGGGTGCCTAGGGTTTCAAAGGTTCACTCTTTTTATTTTAAATTTTATTTAGACAATTAATTTTAATGGGGTGACATTGATCAATTAGAGTACATAGATTCAGAGAAAATAGCTCCAGATCATTTTGATATTTGATTATGTTGTATACCCATCACCGAAAGTCAAAGTGTTCTCCGTCACCTTTTATTTGATTTTCTTTTTTTTTTAATTTTATTTTTTTAATGGGGCGACATCAATAAATCAGGATACATATATTCAAAGATAACAAGTCCAGGGTATCTTGTCTTTCAATTATGTTGCATACCCATCACCCAAAGTCAGATTGTCCTCTGTCACCTTCTATCTAGTTTTCTTTGTGCCCCTCCCCCTCCCCCTTTCCCTCTCCCTTTCCCCCCTCTCCCCCTGTAACCAACACACTCTTATCAATGTCTCTTAGTTTCACTTTTATGTCCCACCTATGTATGGAATAATACAGTTCCTGGTTTTTTCTGATTTACTTATTTCGCTTCGTATCATGTTATCAAGATCCCACCATTTTGCTGTAAATGATTCGATGTCATCATTTCTTATGGCTGTGTAGTATTCCATAGCGTATATGTGCCACATCTTCTTTATCCAGTCATCTATTGATGGGCTTTTTGGTTGTTTCCATGTCCTGGCCACTGTGAACAATGCTGCAATAAACATGGGGCTGCATGTGTCTTTACGTATCAATGTTTCTGAGTTTTGGGGGTATATACCCAGTAGAGGGATTGCTGGGTCATAAGGTAGTTCTATTTTCAGTTTTTTGAGTAACCACCATACTTTCTTCCATAATGGTTGTACTACTTTACATTCCCACCAACAGTGTGAGTGTTCCTTTTTCTCCACAGCCTCTCCAACATTTGCTATTACCTGTCTTGTTAATAACAGCTAATCGAACAGGTGTGAGGTGGTATCTCATTGCAGTTTTGATTTGCATTTCTCTAATAGCTAAAGAAGATGAGCATCTTTTCATATATCTGTTGGCCATTTGTATTTCTTCCTGGGAGGAGTGTCTGATCATATCCTCTTCCCATTTTTTTATTGGATTGTTTGTTTGTTTGTTGTTGAGTTTTATGAGTTCTTTGTATATTTTGGATATTAGGCCCTTATCTGAGCTGTTGTTTGAAAAAATCATTTCCTGTTTAGTTGGCTTTCTGTTTATTTTGTTATCAGTTTCTCTTGCTGAGCAAAAACTTCTTAGTCTGATGTAGTCCCATTCATTAATTTTTGCTTTCACTTCTCTTGCCTGTGGAGTCAAATTCATAAAATGCTCTTTAAAACCCAGGTCCATGAGTTGAGTACCTATGTCTTCTTCTATGTACTTAATTGTTTCAGGTCTTATGTTTAGATCTTTGATCCATTTTGAGTTAATTTTAGTACAGGGGGACAAACTGTAGTCCAGTTTCATTCTTTTGCATGTGGCTTTCCAGTATTCCCAGCACCATTTATTGAAGAAGCTTTCTTTTCTCCATTGTGTGTTGTTGGCCCCTTTATCAAAAATTATTTGACTATATATATGTGGTTTTATTTCTGGACTTTCTATTCTGTTCCATTGGTCTGAGTGTCTATTTTTCTGCCAATACCATGCTGTTTTGATTGTCGTGGCCCTATAATAGAGTTTGAAGTCAGGTATTGTAATGCCCCCAGCTTCGTTCTTTTTCTTTAGGATTGCTTTGGCTATTTGGGATTTTTTATAGTTCCATATAAATCTGATGATTTTTTGCTCTATTTCTTTAAAAAATGTCATTGGAATTTTGATGGGAATTGCATTAAATTTGTATATTGCTTTGGGTAATATAGCCATCTTGATTATATTTATACTTCCTAATCCAGAACAAGCTATATTCTTCCATCTCATTATATCTTTTTTGATTTCCCTTAACAATGGTTTATAGTTTTCATTATATAAGTCCTTTACATTCTTTGTTATGTTTATTCCTAAGTATTTTATTTTTTTTGTTGCAATTGTGAAGGGGATTATTCTTTTGAGTTCGTTCTCAATTGTTTCATTGTTGGCATATAGAAAGGCTATTGACTTCTGTATGTTAATTTTGTATCCTGCGACCTTACTGTATTGGCTTATGGTTTCTAGTAGTCTTTTTGTGGATTCTTTGGGGTTTTCGATGTATAGGATCATATCATCTGCAAAAAGTGATACCTTTACTTCTTCTTTTCCGATATGGATGCCTTTTATTTCTTTGTCTTGTCTGATTGCTCTGGCTAGAACCTCTAGTACCACATTAAATAAGAGTGGAGAGAGTGGACAACCCTGTCTTGTTCCTGATTTAAGGGGGAAAGCCTTCAGTTTAGTGCCATTTAATATGATGTTAGCTGATGGTTTATCATATATGGCCTTTATCATGTTGAGATATTTTCCTTCTATACCCATTTTGTTGAGAGTCTTAAACATAAAATTGTGTTGTATTTTATCAAAAGCCTTTTCTGCGTCTATTGATAAGATCATGTGGTTTTTGTTCTTTGTTATGTTGATATGGTGTATTACGTTAACTGTTTTACGTATGTTGAACCATCCTTGAGATTCTGGGATGAATCCCACTTGATCATGATGTAGTATTTTTTTAATATGTTGTTGCATTCAATTTGCTAGTATTTTGTTTAGTATTTTAGCATCTGTATTCATTAGAGATATTGGTCTGTAGTTTTCTTTTTTTGTGCCATCCTTGCCTGGTTTTGGGATGAGGGTTATGTTGGCCTCATAAAATGTGTCTGGAAGTATTGCTTCTTGTTCAATTTTTTGGAAGACTTTCAGTAGAATAGGAACCAAGTCTTCTTTGAATGTTTGATAAAATTCACTGGTATAGCCGTCAGGGCCTGGACTTTTATTTTTGGGGAGGTTTTTAATGTTTTTTTCTATTTCTTCTCTACTAATAGGTCTGTTTAGGCTTTCTGCTTCTTCTTGACTCAGTCTAGGAAGGTTGTATTGTTTTAGGAATTTATCCATTTCTTCTAGGTTGTTGAATTTAGTGGCATAAAGTTTTTCATAGTATTCTACAATAATTCTTTGTATATCTATGGTGTCCGTGGTGATTTCTCCTCTTTCATTTTGGATTTTGTTTATATGAGTTCTTTCTCTTTTTTCCTTGGTAAGTCTTGCCAAGGGTTGTCAATTTTGTTGATCTTTTCAAAGAACCAGCTCCTTGTTCTATTAATTTTTTCTATAGTTTTTCTGTTCTCTAATTCATTTATTTCTGTTCTGATTTTTATTATCTCCTTTCTTCGGCTGGTTTTGGGTTGTCTTTGTTCTTCTTTTTCTAGTTCCTTAAGGTGTGAAGTTAAGTGGTTCATTTGGGCTCTCTCTTGTTTGCTCATATATGCCTAAAGTGATATGAACTTCCCTCTTATCACTGCTTTTGCTGTATCCCATAGATTCTGATATGTCGTATTGTCATTTTCATTAGTCTGTATATATCTTTTGATCTCTGCACTTATTTCTTCTTTGACCCATTCATTTTTTAAAAGTATGTTGTTTAGTTTCCACATTTTTGTGGGATTTTTTTCCTCTTTTTTGCAGTTGAATTCTAGTTTCAAGGCTTTATGATCAGAAAATATGCTTGGTACAACTTCAAATTTTCTGAATTTGCTGATGTTGTTTTTGTGGCCCAACATATGGTTAATTCTTGAGAATGATCCATGTACACTGGAGAAAAAAGTATAGTCAGTCACTTTGGGATGAAATGTCCTGTAGATGTCTATCATATCCAGGTGCTCTAGTGTTTTGTTTAAGGCCACTATGTCTTTGTTGATTCTCTGTTTGGATGACTGATCTAGAGCCGTCAGCGGTGTATTGAGGTCTCCAAGTATGATTGTATTTTTGTCAGTTTTTGTTTTAAGGTCAATAAGTAGCTGTCTTATATATTTTGGTGCTCCTTGGTTTGGTGCATATATATTAAGAATTGTTATGTCCTCTTGATTCAGTGTCCCCTTAGCCATTATAAAATGGCCATTTTTGTCTCTGAGTACTTTTGCTGTCTTGTAGTCAGCATTATCAGATATGAGTATTGCTACGCCTGCTTTTTTTGATGTTATTTGCTTGGAGTATTGTTTTCCAGCCTTTCACTTTGAATTTGTGTTTATCCTTGTTACTTAGATGAGTTTCCTGTAGGCAGCATACAGTTGGATTTTCTTTTTTAATCCATTCTGCTACTCTGTTCCTTTTTATTGGTGAGTTTAATCCGTTTACATTTAGTGTAATTATTGACACTTGTGAGTTCCCTATTGCCATTTTATATCTTGCTTTCTGTTAGTTTTGTGTCTTGTTTGATCCTTCTCTTTCGTTTTTCTATCTTTTGTTTTAATTTGGTTGTATTCCATACATCTTTCCTCTGTTGCTATCTTTTTTATCTCATGTGCATCTGTGGTGGTTTTTTCAATGGTGGTTACCTTTAAGTAATGAAAAGGGTTTCTACCCTGTTCATTGTAGCAAACTATTTTGTGAGTACTTTTGCACTCCATCGTCCTTTGCTACTGTTAATCTCCATCTCCCCCCCCCCCTTTTTTTGTTGTCACAGTTTAAATTTGGTTTTATTGTGTTCTTCTTGGAGCTTTTACTTGTGGCTTCGTTTTTTTTTGTTCTTTGTATCTGATTGGAGAACCCCCTTTAGTAATTTCTGGAGTGGGGGTTTTCTGATGATAAATTCCCTCATCTTTTCTGTATCTGTGAATGTTTTTATTTCTCCTTCATATTTGAAGGATAGCTTTGATGGGTATAATATTCGTGGCTGAAAGTTCCTCTCTTTCAGGACTTTAAATATTGGGGTTCACTCTTTTCTAGCTTGTAGAGTTTCTGCTGAGAAATCTGATGATAATCTAATGGGCCTTCTTTTATATGTTGTATTCTTCTTTTCCCTGGCTGCCTTGAGAATATTTTCTTTGCTGTTGGTTTGTGCCAATTTAATTATGATGTGCTTTGGAGTAGGTTTGTTGGGGTTAAGAAAACTTGGTGTTCTGTTTGCTTCTTGAACTTGAGGCTTTAGTTCCTTCCACAGGCTTGGGAAGTTCTCATCTATTATTTGTTTGAGTATGTTCTCCATTCCATTTTCTCTCTCTTCTCTCTCTGATATACCTATTATTCTTATGTTATTCTTTTTGATGGAGTCAGATAATTCTTGTAGGGCTATCTCATTTTTTTTTATTTTTTGAGTCTCTTTCTTCTTCTCTCTGTTGTGCCTCAAGTTGCTTGTCTTCTATTTCACTAATCCTCTCTTCTATCTGACCTGTTCTATTAGCTAAGCTTGTTACTTCGTTTTTCAACTCGTGAATTGAGTTTTTCATCTCTGTTTGATTTGTTTTTATAGTTTCAATTTCCTTGGACATATATTCTTTGTGTTCATTGAGTTGTTTTCTGAGCTCCCTATATTGCCTTTCTGTGTTTTCTTGTATATCTCGGAGGATTTTTAGGATTTCTATCTTGAATTCTCTGTCATTTAGCTCCAAGGTTTCCAATATATTAAATTTTTCTCCATAGATTTTTCCTCATCCAGCTGTGTTACCTCTCTTTCTTTTGTATCCATGATATTCGATTTTCTCTTCCTTAATGGCATCTGAGAGTGGTTTTGTTGATAGTACTTATGAGATTTAATAAAGAATAAAAAGTTAAATAAATAAAAAATTGAAAAGAGTTGGTTTTTTTAAAAAAAAATTAATAATGAAATAGGGAAAAATAAAATAAAATAAAAATTTTTTTAAAAGGAAATTATTCCCCCCCCTCCTTTTTTCCTCTCCTCTCCTCTCCCCTCTTTCTTGAGAAAATCTTGTGGTGAACTGTGAATTATATTGTATTAAATAGAACAAACAATGCCTATAATGCAGGGTTAGCATTGGGGAAAAGTAATAAAGGGGCAAAAAAAAGAAAAAAGAAGGGGTATGGACCCACAAAAAGCAAATAAGGAAAAAATTTCGGTCAAGAATAAAATGATTTGCTTTTAGGTGTTGGTTGACTAAGAGTTATGATGAGAGGAATAAGAGGGAAACAGGAAAATGGGGGGACAAATTAAAAAATTACTATTGTATTTAGTGGAACAAGAACTAGATAAAATGGAGAGCCAGGGATGGGAGCACTGCTAGTGAGTTTAAAAAGTGAAGTAAAAAACCCCCAAAATGCCACAAACATAAGTTTGAGTCCCAGATAAGATAATTTGTTCGTTATTGAGGTTTGAATGAGAGGAGATGTAAAGGAGAAAGGAAGAAACTAATATAGAGGGAGAAAAGAGAGAGATAGAAAAAAAAGAGGGAACCACTAAAAGAAGAAAAAAGAAAAAAGAGGAGAGAGAGAGAGAGTTAAGGGTTTTGGAGTGCAACCCTCATAGAGAGAAAGGAAGAGGAAAGAAAAGATAATGGGAGATGTAACACTTATGGGTAGTGTAGTTCAAGGAGAGGAGAGAGTGAGACCGGCAGAGAGTTAATCGACCAAATTGGAGGAGGAAAAAAACAATATCAAGAATGAAGATAAGAGAAACAAACAAACAAAAATAGTAAAATGGGATAGGTTATAAAGTTTGCGGATTATTCTTGATTTTGAGAGGTTATCTTCTTGCTTTTTCTTTTCTCTCTCTCTTCCTGGTCGGTGACTCTGTACCCCAGGTTCTGCCCCTTTGGCACGCTCAGGTAGAGGTTTGCAGTTGATAAGTCTCTATGGCGATGTCATGTATTGTGCTTTAGTCTCGTTGGCAGTCGAGGCTCATTAGCATTTATAGGCTCCGCCAGTGAGAGAGTCCATGTTCCTGGAGCCTTTCTCCTAGTCTTTCCTTCCTCAATTAGTAGCCTGATAATCCAGCTATGGGGTTGCTGCTGCCTCTGCCTGGATAGAAAGAGGCTCAAAGAGCTGGCAACTCCCCACTCTATTTCCACTCAGCACAGGGCTCTTGGTAAGGCTCAGTCAGTCAGAGCTGCTAGCATAATCAGGCGGGGCTTCCGCCCACTCAAAGACCTCTGGCTCTGCCACTTTGTCCGGTAACACAGGCGGGCGCCCACTCCCGGGGCGCTTGGAGGAAACTCCTGCTCACTATCTGCGCACGCAGACCAGGATATCAGACCAGCAGTCTCATGCTCTGAGTGAAACCCCCAACCACATGGAAAAGTTCTAGCATTGGAATTGGCTCTCGCTCCGTCCCCGTGCGCAGCTTTTGCAAGGTGCTGGGGTGGCCTGAGATTCCGCTTTTGGCCCACACAAAGGCCCCTGACTCTGCCCCTCTGTGCGATAACACAGGCGCGCACTGCCGAGGCACTCGGAGGAATCTCTCGCTCACTATTTGTGGGTGCAGACCAGGATATCAGGCTGGCCGCGTTTCCCTCTGAGTGAAACCCCCACCAGCACGGAAAAGTTCCACCATTGGAATTAGTTCTCGCTCACTCCCGTGCACGGCTTTCCTAGGGCCCTGGGGCTGCCCAGAGATTCCGCTTTCGGCCCACACAAAGGCCTCTGACTCTGCCTCTCTGTGGGACAACACGGGCGCCCACTCCCGGGGCTTTGGAAGGAATTTCTCGCCCACTATCTGTGCGCGCTGACCAGGAGATCGGGGAAAATGGCTGCCCTCCTTGTCTTTCTTTGTCTGGGTTTGGCATGAGTATTAGCTTGTATTGCCCGGGTTGCCACAGGAACAGTTTTTCCTCGGCTTGGATCTCCGTGCCACAGCCTGGTTCAGCCGTTTGTGCCGCGGCCTGGATCTATTTACCCCCTTTGCCCGCCTCAGTTTCTATATTCACAGATCCCAGAGAAAGCCGCCCTGTTTAGGTTATTGAGGAAGGCGGAGCATTTCTTATTCCCTATTTCCTTCGGGGTTTGGTTATATATTTAGCCAATTTTTCGCTCGAACATACCTTCGGGTGTATTGTGAAACATCTGGAGGCTCCAAGTATAGGTTTTTCTGTTTCTGGTTGAAGATCTTGTTGAGTTTTGGGGGAGATTTATCGGTATCACTTCCTACCCCACCATTACTCTCGGGTACAAATTCTTGATCTATTTGATTTTCTTTATGCCCCTCCCCTCTCTCCACCCCCGGCCTTTCCTCCCTTCTCCTCCTCCTGGTACTATTGCTCCCTTATCCATGTCCATGAGCCTCAATTTTGATACCCAGCTATGTTTGGAATAATACAGTTCTTAGATTTTTCTGATTTACTTACTTCACTCAGTATAATTAAGGTCCATCCATGTTGTTTAAATGATCTGATGTCATCATTTCTTATGGCTGAGTAGTATTCCATAGTGTATATGTGCCACATCTGTAAAGCCAGTAGCCATGCAGTGGTGCAGCAAACATAACTGGTGCCCAGGGCACAACACTTTATTGGCCCTCCCCTTCTACTATGCTTTTCTTGTTTGTCTTGGAGACCATTTGGCGCCCCTCTGCGAGTGGCACCCGGGGCATGATAGAACCCCCCCCCCCCTTGCTACACAACTGTAGCCATGGCTACCATCACTGCCTCCTGGCCCATGCAGGTTTGCATTAGATTTGGACAGTCGGTAATGAAACAACGGAACCAAGAACTGGTGGGCTATTAGCTTTAATCCTAGTTTGTACCCGGTGGGCAAGAAATACACACAGTGGGAAAACACTTCCCTTTCCATTCAGGGCTTCCAAAACTACTGACTTATCTGAGTTTCCTAGAATCAAAGGTTTCTAGCTCACCAGCCTTATTCATTTCTGTTTCCCATCTCCTTCTCCCTGCACAAACTCTGCACATACTGGCTTCTCCTTCAGCACTCCACCATCTTGGCTGCTTCTCCTGGCCTCCACATGGCCTTTCTCTGCTCTCCTACAGCATGGCTCCTCCTAGAACATAATCACTCTTCTCTCAGAACAACGTGATCTCTTTTAAAACCTTTTGTCGTGAAAGCCCTCCCCCAACACACATTAATACAATCATGCCCATCCCAAGCCAAAAGGGCAACTAATATCACCTGGGTGACAGGCTTCCATGTGGGCAGTGCCATCTTTAACAAAGTGAGCATAATATATTTTATCTGCCCAACAACATCTTCTTTATCCGGTCATCTGTTGAAGGGCTTTTTGGTCAGACTACATCAGACTAAGAAGCTTTTGCACAGCAAAAGAAACTGACAACAAAACAAACATACAGCCAACCAAATGGGAGATGATATTTTCAAACAACAGCTGAGATAAGGGCCTAATACCCAAAATATACAAAGAACTCACAAAACTCAACAACAAACAAGCAAACAATCCAATAAAAAAATGGGAAGATGACGTGAACAGACACTTTTCCCAGGAAGAAATACAAATGGCCAACAGATATATGAAAAGATGCTCATCTTCACTAGGTATTAGAGAAATGCAAAGCAAAACTATATACAATGAGATACCACCTCACACCTGTTAGATTGGCTATCATCAACAAGACAGGTAATAGCAAATGTTGGAGAGGCTGTGGAGAAAAAGGAACCCTCATCCACTGTTGGTGGGAATGTAAAGTAGTACAACCATTATGGAAGAAAGTATGGTGATTCCTCAAAAAACTGAAAATAGAACTACCATATGACCCAGCAATCCTCTACTGGGTATATACCCCCATAACTCAAAAACGCTGGTACATAAAGACACATGCAGCCCCATGTTCATTGCAGCATTTTCACGGTGGCCAGGACAAGGTTCACTCTTTATTGGCCAATTTAAAGCATCAGAAAGGGACTTAGGGCATCAAAGGGGAGAAGTGTGCCCACTCCGGGCTTTCAGAAAAAGGGAGCTTTGTGGGTGGGGCAGCCTAATTCCTTATCTGCTTGTATTGCTAGTAGCCATGTCATACAGGTGGCAATATGTTTATTCAAGATGAATGTCTTTTGAAACTGATGCCTTAGCAATAAAAAGCTTAATGCCAGGCACTTACACCACACTCTGCCACAGCAGTGGGCCCTATCTCTCTTCTCTTCTCCCTTTAGTGTGAGCAGCTGTTGTCTCTTAAACCAAATGCCCTGGTTTTCACAGTAATCACCAACCTTTCCTCCCAATATGTAAGCCAACTGTCCCATCACATCTTACAGCATCTTATGGCTAGTTTCATTACTGTTTGTTTTTCAAATATTCAATTACTTCTGTCCCCTCTACCCCCTGCTGCCTTTTCCTCTACTGGCAGAAAATCTCTAATTTAAAAACAAAACCAAATACTCTAGACTCAATTTCATTCTGAATGCTTAAGCCAAATATTTAATGTTTATAGAAAACTGCGTTCTAGAAGATGTGTCACTAGAATTGATTCATATGTTAAATGGTCCCTTAAAATTTAATTTTGTATCTTAAGGGAAGACAAACATAATTTAGCTTTGCAAAGTTAAAATAGAATATTGCAAAGGTACCCAATTCATTTAAGTAGTCTGTAAAATTTACTTTAGATCACCTTAGGATGAGCAATTTGTCCATTTCCTTTAAATTCTTCTAAGACTCCCATTAGCCCATTTTAGTATCTCATGACTTTTCCATTAGAACATGCTTCTAATAGTTAACCTAAATATTTCCTACAGAATATATATTTTTTCTTTACTGCACAATTTGCAATGAAAACACATTCTTCACTTACTACCAATCACAGTTTATTCTTTCAAACACTTAGTGATCCCTCTTGTCTATTATTCTTTGACCAAAAACTCACTTTTTTAAAAACTTTTACTTTTAGGATTTATATACAAACCTGCTATTCTTCCCCTTCCCCCTTAATTGTTGCATCTTCCCAAGAAGCACATTAGAGCAGCATTTTATTTTTAATTTAGTGAGAGGAGGAGAGGCAGAGACAGACTCCTGTATGCACCTGGACAGAGATCCACCTGGCAAGAGCACTAGGAGGTGATGCTCTGCCCATCCAGGGTGTTGCTCCATTGCTCAGCAACCAAGCTTTTCTTAGTGCCTGAGGCAGAGGCCATGGAGCCACATTCAGTGCCTGTGGCTAACTCACTCCAATTGAGCCATGACTGCAGGAGAGGAAAATATAGAGAGGGGGGAGGGTTGGAGAAGCAGATGGGTATTTCTCCTGTGTGCCTTGACCAGGAATCAAACCCAGGACATCCACACGCCAGGCCAACCCTCTACCACTGAGATAAATGGCCAGGGCCAAGCAGCATTTCTTAAAATAAAATCCTTGAACTACTGGCAGCAGAATCAGAATTATTCAGTATTTATTGTAAAGGAAATGTACTTCAAAATTACACTCCATATATTTATTCAGTTTCCAGTATCTCACTTTGTATAAAAATAAAAGTAATAACAATAATAAGGTGAGTGTTCTATTGATAACTAAATTTAGATTGTGGTCCACTATGAGCCTCAAATTTTTTTCCCCTCTCTCTGTCAATGATAGTCTGTATCAATATGAGTTGTGATATTGAAGAGACCCTATTGAGGTCAATATTTTCTCCAGATGGATGCATTCAGTCTTATAATTTTAAATGACATCTATAAGCTGATAGTTTCAAAACTTATAAGTATCCTGGCCTCACCCCTGCATTCAGACCTGTTTATTCAATTATCTACTTGTCATCTCCATCTGAACATTTAATGGGCATCTCATATTTAACATGACTGAAATTTAAATTTTATTTCCTTCCCAACTTCTAATACTACTCATACTTCTTTAAGTCTTTCTTATTTAAGTGAGTGGCATTACATTTATTCTTTTACTCAGCCAGAAACCTAGGTGCCATTTCCAATTCTTCTTTTTCTTTCATCCCTTATATCCAGTTCCTTAGCATGTCCTGTTGGCACAACCTCCAACATTATTCTGAATCTGAGCCCCTCCCACCCCTTCACCACTACTGTGCAGCTTCAAGCCATCATTCTCCCTTGGCTGGTTCTATAATAGCTCATCACTATTTTCATGATTTTTATTCCTATCTTCCAACCAGCAACAGAATCACCTTTGTATAGCTCTAGCAGATTGTATTACTCCACTGCTCAAAACCCTCCAGGGGCTGCTAGCCATAGGGGGAACAAAACTCAAGTTCCTACCGTAGCCTGCAAGGGCTATAAGACATAGCCTGCCTACTTCTCCCACCTTATCTTCTAGCACTCTGCCCTAGCATGTTTCTATACCAGAGTCTTTGCACTTGATGTTTCTTCTGTCTGGAATGTTCTTCCCCCACAAATCCATCTCACCCTCTTCATGACTTCTTTAAGGTCTCTGACCACAATCACTTTATTTTTCATTTCATTTCATTTTATTTTATTTTAATTTTTTTAGCAAGAAAGACAGGGACAGACTGCATGATTCCATACATTGGTGGGACATAAAAATGAGACTAAGAGACATGGACAAGAGTGTGGGGGTTATGGGGGGGAGGGAGGAGGGGGGAGGGGGAGGGGCACAAAGAAAACTAGATAGAAGGTGACAGAGGACAATCTGACTTTGGGTGATGGGTATGCAACATAATTGAATGACAAGATAACCTGGACATTTTTTCTTTGAATATATGTACCCTGATTTATTGATGTTACCCCATTAAAATTAATAAAAATTTATGTATAAAAAAAGAAAAAAAGAAAGACAGGGACAGAGAGAGGGACAGATAGGGAGAGACAGACAGGAAGGGAGAGAGAGATGAGAAGCATCAATTCTTTGTTGCAGCACCTTGGTTGTTCACTGATTGCTTTCTCATATGTGCCTTGACCTGGGGGCTCCAGCTGAGCCAGTGACCACTTGCTCAAGCCAGCAACCCTAGGTTCAAGCCAGCAGCCTTGGGCTTCAAGCCAGTGACCTTTGAGTTCAAGCCAGCGACCATGGGGTCATGTCTATGATCTCACACTCAAGCCAGCAACCCTGTGTTCAAGCTGGTGAGTCTGCGCTCAAGCTGAATGAGCCCACACTCAAACCAGCAACTACGGAGTTTGGAACCTGGGTCCTCTGTGTCCCAGTCTAATGTTCTATCCACTGTGCCACTGCCTGGTCCGGTGATTTGATTCCTTATCTAAACTGCAGCCCTTTTATCGGTCTTTATTTCCCTACCCTGCTTCACTTTCCTTTCCATGTATACTATCTCGTGTTATATTACGTACTTATATTTCATGTGTATACTGTCTGTTTTATTCCTGTCTGTGTTAGTCTACTGGAGCACCACTTCCCCACGCTATTCCTCCAGGGCCTAGAGCAGTGGCAGCACATAACATGTTGAACGTATAAATTTAATCCAGGTCCCTCTTCATGCAATACTTTAAATTATGGCTGACGGTTTGAAGGAAACCATTCTGAAATTGTTTTCATGACCTAAAATGACAATGAGATGATTCAGCTTTGGACAATTCCCCAAAACATGTTAACCTTTCCTTTCCTGTTTGAAAATGCTTCCTTAAGTCTGATCAGCTTTATTCTCATATTGAAACTCCCTTCTTCAAACTGGCTGAGGGCTCCTACAGTCTCTTAGTTGGGCCCTCCACTAATCTAGCCCCAAATCTATATTGTAACACAGTCATAATTGTTTTCATTATTTGATATCACTGTGAAGCTGTGAATACAAGTTATCTACAGAATTTCCTCACAGGCATTTCTTGATCTTGTTCTCTGATTTATACTTTAGATGTATTTTTGGGTATACTTAGTCATATTTTTACTCCCTGGAATAAAATATGGTAGCAAGGAACTATGTTAAATTGGATATCAGAGATATTAAAAGATTCTATTTCAGTGTCATCAGCCATGCTTATGTTGGTAGTTGAATATATTATGCCCAGAATTTAGTATATGTATTAAATATGATCAAGTTCACTAGGAAATGTAAAAATAGAACAAAATACAACACTTTGCTTGCAGATTGGAGGTGAGGTGATTGGTATGTTAATTAAAGGTGACCTCAACACTCTCAATATTAACCTCCTGATTTTCTCCAGTGTTTCAGGTAGGAAAAAAAATTATTCTTCAATATTCCTAAGAATGAGATTGGATAAAGGACACAAATTAAGTCTAGACCAAGTACAAAAACATGAGCTCCTTCTCCTGGCTGCTCCGCCATTGCAGACTCAGTCTGGGGATGAGATAACTATCTCAACAGCCATTCCATCACTCAGACTTCAAATTATAGTAATTATGACAATTTGTGCCAATAGCCACGAGGTGGGATTTTTGATGTGGTTAAAAATAGCATCTGTAAAACCCAATAAAAATTACATTTTGCTAATTTTCTGATAAGATACTGTTTTAACTATCCTGTGTCTTCTGCTGCCGCCAGTTTTCAATTAAGAGGATTCCTTAAAAAAAAATTTCTTTAACCCATTTTGTCTCCTGGATCTAGTTTCATCCTCAGCAATGCATTTGTTTTAATGCTCTTAATTAATTGTTTTGTGTGAATTTCACCTTTCAAATTGATACTAATCTTTGAGACTTTATTAACTCATTGATTGTTAAATCTTGATACAAAAAGCCCAATAACAGGACTCAGTTCATTCTTTCTGACTTAGAAAACAGTGTTCCCACAGAGGCTTGCTCAGCCATGCCAGGCCAGAAAAGGACAATGATGAAGTGCATAATCAGGTTACTGAAGAAGGCTGGGTCTGCAGTTCTGTCCTGCTTGGAAATTGTTACCTCTTCATGGGGACACAGTCACTGGGGACAGCTCCCAAACGGCTGCCTTCAAGTTCATTTTAACTGTGCCTGTGTATCTTCCTATGCTGTGTCCTTAAACACCTTCTTCTTGGTTACTTTTCAATGAAAGAAATTACATAATTTCCCATATTTTGATTGCATCCATGATAAAATTGATGTTTGAAGAGTTTGCTCAGTTGGTGAATGAGTACCAAATGCACAGCTAGCACAAAGGCCTTATGATTCTCCTTCTACTGGTCTTTCAATCAAATTATGTAATCTCTAAGTTAATATAATTGTGTGTGGGGAGGATCCATCTCTGGCTCCTCAAAAATCATTTTCTTCTCATCTTTGCACTCTGTCTGTTCCTTCTTCCTTCTAAACAAACAAACTCTCCCTTAATCCAGCAGCCTCCTCCAGCCACCACCTTTTTCTCTCCTTTCTTTGTCTTCACATCTATATATATATATTTTTTTCCTTGAGAGAGAGAGCATGACAGAAGGAGACAGGACAGGGAGAGAGAGAAGAGAGATGAGAAGAATCAACTCATAGTTGCGGCACCTTAATTGTTCACTGATTGCTTCTCATATGTACCGGGGGACTCCAGCTGAGCCAGTGACGCCTTGCTCAAGCCAGCGACCTTTGGGCTCAAGCCAGTGACCTTGGCATCATGTCAATGATCTTGTGGTTAAGCTGGTGGCCCTGTACTCAAGCTGGCAAGACTGGACTCAAGCTGATGAGCCTGCATGTTAGGCAGTGACCTCGGAGTTTCAAACCGGGGCCCTTGGTGTTCCAGGTCGATGTTCAGTTCATTGTGCCACCACTGGTCAGGCTTCACATCTATAATTGTTAAAGGAATATGCAACTTTATTGATTCTACATTCTCACATTGAGCAACAACATACTACCACTCAACTGAGATTAATTGGTGACAATATTTCTTTTTTTTTAAATTTTTATTTATTTTTAATTTTTTGTGTTTACATGGATTCAAGTGTCCCACTGAATATAACTCCCTCACCCCCCCCCACCCCTGTGTCCCTTTTTATATCCCCTTTACCCCACTCCCCTCTAACTCACTACCCCCTTCCCTCTAGGACTTGCTGTCCTGTGTTATGTATATATAGTTTTACTAATCCCTTTATCTTCTCTGATCCCATCTCCTTATCCCCCTTCCCTCTGATATCTGTCCCTCTAGTCCCTGTGACCCTGCCTCTACCTCTACTCTGTTCCTCAGTTCACTTTGTTTCTTAGATTCCACATATATGTGAGATCATATGGTATTTTTCTTTCTCTGCTTGGCTTATTTCACTTAGCATAATAATCTCTAGGTTCATCCATGCCATTACAAAAGGTAAGATTTTTCTTTTTCACAGCCACATAGTATTCCATTGTGTATATGTACCACTGCTTTTTAATTCACTCGTCCACTGAGGGACACTTGGGCTGTTTCCAGATCTTGGATATTGTAAACAATGCTGCAATAAACATGGGGGTGAATATCTTCTTTTAAATCAGTGATTTGGTATTCTTAAGATATATTCCTAAAAGTGGGGTAGCTGGGTTAAAAGGCAGTTCCATTTTTAATTTTTTGAGGAAACCCCATACTGTTTTCCACAGTGGCTGCACAAGTCTGCATTCCCACCAGCAGTGCAGGAGGACTCCCTTTTCTCCACACCCTAGCCAGCACTTATTGTGTGTTGTTCTGTTAATAAGCACCATACTAACAGGTGTGCGGTGGTATCTCATTGTGGTTTTACTTTGCATTTTTCTGATGATTAATGATGTTGAACGTTTTTTCATATGCCTGTTGGCCATCTGTATGTCCTCTTCGGAGAAGTGTCTATTTAGTTCTTTTGCCCATTTTTTAATTGGATTGTTTATCTTCCTGGTGTTGAGTTTTATAAGTTCTTTATAAATTTTGGTTATTAACCCCTTATCAGACATATTGGTGAATATGTTCTCCCATTGTGTGGGTTGTCTTTTTATTTTGTTCATGGTGTCTTTTGCTATGAAAAAGCTTTTTAGTTTGATATAGTCCCATTTGTTCATCCTGTCCTTTATTTCATTCGCCTGTGGAGATATATCAGCAAAAATATTGCTATGAGAGATATCGGAGGACAATATCTCTTAATTCTAATCTTTCCATTCCTGTCTTCACTTTTCCATTTCTTGTCCTCATCATCTCTCCTCTGATCAAGTCAGTATTGGGTGATATGGGAAACAGTGTTTTATTTACCCATTTATCAATTACTGTAGGTATTAAAGTTAGCAGGACAAACACCATTCCTGTCCTCACAGAGCTTATAGTATTTTGGGCCTTTTCAGTCTGAGGCGAATGACTAAATCTCTTTCTCACTTCCTCTGATTTCCTCTGCCTCTCTACCTCAAGTATGTGTATGTACATAATCTTCTCACTTAAAAAATAAAATTTTGTTTTATTTTAAAGACCATAACTCAACACATATGTCCTTTTACACATATTAACTTCTAAAAAATGATGGCTGAAATAGCCTAATTACTGAATATTAAAATGCAAGTTCTATTCTCTAGCAGTATATTTTGACCTCCTAGTTGGTGTTTTCTTAACAAGTGTGCATGTGTGTGTGCGTGCACATGCATGCATGGTCAGAATTTAGATATAATATTTCATGTGATATTTATACACAAAGACAATTTCTTACCATGTCATTCAAATATTCAAGAACTTGTTTTTAAAAAAATCAAGATTCAGCATTCAACTTTTCATCCATTTTCTCCTACTTGCAACAAATAATCTCTTGCTGACTGGAAAACACATTGATTTCAATATGTTGCATTATCATCTAATTCCTTACCTCTCAATTGGTGAAATGGGAACTGTTATAGTGTGATTGATTTATCTCACCCTCTGTTAACTAATCCATTCCCTTCATTATTTTAAAGTTTCTCATTGAAAACAGAATAGACATTTCCAGTGTTTTTTGTTGTTGTTGTTTTGTTTTTTAGTTTAAGTAAAAAATACTAACATTCCCTTTAGAGTTACTCAATATTTTTACTGTTTTGCTTCATTTCTGTTTTTGTTCACTCTTCTTTTTAGAACTTGAAGATTCAGACATGCTAAGAAATCATGCCTTTCCTGAACTCTTGAATGGCTTGTTGGGAAACCCAACTCTGTCATGCCTGGGACATGAATAAATAGGCCTGAACAGTTCTGGTCATTGTAGGAACCACCACAGAGTCCCAAAGAATCATTCCATTATCAGTTGTAAAAAAGGCTAGAAAGAAACAGTCATCTTCAGTTATTATCTCACTGCCCTGTCACACAGATATTTGATTTGAGAAGGAACAGTGAATAAAGTCCATGTTCTTCAACTTAATTCAAGCCATGGCTCACCTGAACCTTGCAGGAGCAGAGTGAAATGGATGGAAGGAGACAATGAAGGGTAGTGGGAAGATAGTGCTTAGCCATTCAATCCAGTCCCCCCAGGAGAGATTCTGACTTGAGAGCAGCTAGGCCACACAGCTGAGAGGGCAGAGGCCAGAGCTTTATTACTTACTGTCATGGTTCTTTTATTTGGTGAATGTTCATTAGTGAGAATTGTTTCAGGTGAATGTTTTTGCTCCAATTGCTCTGAATTGCAAAGTGAGTAGGTAGTGAAAAGATGAAATGTGGCCTATTCTTTCAAGAAATTTGGCTGAGTAGGGATGTACTGATTGATTTATACAAGTGTAGATTCACGTTGTTCCAGTGGAGCAAAAATTGGAAAGAGCCAGGACAGTCAAATATGGATAAGATTTTTAGTAACTTAAAACAACACCCTACATTTATTTTTTACCTTGTCAATAAATTTTCATATAGACTTTGTTTCACAGATATTCAAGAACAGCTTGGGATATATTAAGATTTTTTTTATTATTATTAGAAGGGGAAAGTTAAAAGTAACAAATTCATTTTATGAGTCAGTGTATACTGAGAAAAAGTTACACCTTAAGTCAGTGTTTTCAACCACTGGTCCATTGGACTGGTTCACCGGAATTTTCATGCTAGTCCGCAAAAGAGTTAACCACCCTGATGCTGTGTGAAGATTATAGACCCAGTGATCTTAGTCTAATTCACTTTGCTCAAGGTGGTTTCTGCCTTAGTGGTTTCCAAAAGAATTCTCCTATTTTCACTGGTTCCCAAGTATAAAAAGGTTGAAAACGACTGTCTTAAGTCTCCCATTTACTAGTTCCATGCTATGCCATTGACATATTGAATTAGGTATATATTACTTATTGCAAATTATGCAGTGTGCTTTGATCTAAACTCTAAGCAATATTAGTACATCTAAGGATTTAGCTAAGTCAATCTAAATTCCATTCAATTCCAGGTATTTGGTAGTGTGGGCAAATGATTCTTTGGTTTGACATTAATTTCCATTTGATTTCTGACCAGATGTTTATCACCATATCAATTTGACAATTGACAGTGATAAATAGATGTGAAGTGATTTGATAGGATCCAGTAAACAGAAGGTAAAACTGTTATCTGAAGACTGGAATGTGGTGATAATAATATCTTTAACTTCTTTTATTACCAGTTATGGTCATACCATAGAGAATCAAGCTGATACCCTTAAGATAGGCAGCAAAACAATTCCATTTTCTACTAGACCATCTGGAGAAAGCTGTTGGTTGAATGGTGTTATATATGATGTACAAGAGACTAATGGAAAAGCAAATATTTTATTAAAGTTTGAGTTCTCAGAGCTCCTCAGGCCACCATCGTCTTCAAATATTGTTTCCTCAATGGCTTTGGGCCAATTACATAGCCTCTTTACCTCAGCTTCTCAATTGGTGAAATGGGAACTGTTATAGTGTGATTAATTTATCTCCTAAGGGGGTTGTTTATATTAATTAACTGCTGTTAAGAGCTTTGAAGATGAAAAGTGCTAACTGCTTATGCCATGATTAGCCATGGAATAGTGGAATATGATAACTGCTTCACTAGACAAATGACTAAACCTGATACACACAAACTGTGAAATCTGTGGGAGGAGTTACGACCCAGGGCAACAAGGCAGCTGAGGAATCAATCTCATCAAGGAATATTAGTTACACTTGAGCCTTGGCTAAACAGTTCCAACTTTCTAAAATAAATGTTTAAAATGTCATAACACTGGCACCGCATTTTGATTTGTTAGTGCCCATGACAACATTTCTTTCCTGGGCATATTTTCCCCATAAACCTAACTAAGTTTACCTTGTCTTATATTTTAAAAAGTATCGATTATTCTCAATTACTCCTTGCATATGCACTCACATATATCCACAGACAAGCAAATTGCTATGGCTGACAGGGTAGAATATTCTGCTTTTCATTTGTATTGTTCAAAGCAAATCAAACACATTAGTGGAACATAAACGACCATTTCTTTAAGCCAATGACTATTTAAGGATATTAATTTACTTCCTCTAAGAAATTTTAAAAATAAACATATTGAACAAAGAAACAAAATGTCAGACTGTAAGCTTGAGTTCTCCTGAGGACTGTGTTTTGCAGTTGACTATATTATTTCCTACCTAGTTATGAGGTCATATTTCTGTACAGTTTACTAGAATTTGTCTTTACTATTACAGCAAACCATAGCTGCAAAGCCAACATGTCTTGGCCAATATTTATTGCACTGGAGCATTTAGTTCAAGAGTATATATTAAAGAAAACTAAAGAGACAGTCTTTCCAAAGTTCTTTGGATTAAGATTTTCAGAAATACTTTAAATGATGTTTCATTGAGGACTTTTTCGGTACCTTTTCTAGCATTCTAAAGATTCCATTTTGTTTTGAGAGAATTTATAAACTTCTTGTTATTTTTTCAATTTTTATTTTATTTTTTTTTGTATATATGTCTCTTCCTTTTAAAAAAGACTTAAAACATCCTCCTTTATTAGGGAAAACATCTTCTCTCTATATTACAATTTAACCCTTAAAGCTTTTTATGGTGTGGGATATGAAAAAGCTCAAATTTAAATTCTTTTCAAAGTAATTACTGGAATATTTAATATTCGTGCCTGAGAAGTGTCTCAATGTAGTGAAAAAAAAAGCCAGATGTCCTTACCCTGACACTTTTTTGGCAGTACAATTTTGACAAATCATTTGACCTCAGTATTCCTAAACTATAAACTAGGAATAGTAACACCTTCATCATAGATTTACTCTAAGGATTAAATGATCAATGCTTATGAGAGAGTGCCTGGTATCTAGCAGACATTATATAACATTTTATTTATCCTTTTTGGCCAGTAGATTCTGGCCAATTTTTGGCCAATTCTACTGGATTGGCCAGTAGAATCCAGAAGAGATCCTGCCAAAGGTCCATAATAGAGTTTCACCTAAAAGTTCATGTTGCATGATTTTTATGTTTCGGAAAACAGTTTATTCCTGAAAAACTTTCACAACTATAATGTAGCTTTCTCATGCCATGAGTCATAAATTTCATATTAAAAGTTAATTTGCTACTAAAGCATTTAATCTTAAGGAAAAAAAGGTTTATTGTAAATGATTCTTCAAGAAAGAATCCAATGATATAAAATCTCACAGGGTATTTTATTATTATTATTAAAAAAAGATAAGTTTTCAGAATGATGAGCTGAGGATATGACTATGTGACTTAAGTTTGTTCAACAATTTAAACTTTTACAACCTTGAATTCATGTGTTCCTGAACCCACCGTTTTGATTCTAGCTACTGTTTCAATGAACAAAAACACCAGTCCCTATTAAAAGAAATGACAAGGAAATCCTCATATAACCTTAAAGAAAGTGAGGAATGGGGAAGTGCCTAAACCTAACAGGAATGAGTTTTCATAGAATGCAAGCCCAAATAAATATTTGAACAGGAATGGTATCCGTATCTGTGTGGTGAAAAATAGATTCATTTAGGCTGCATATTCTGGCATGCTGGCATGTTGACTTTATCACCTCGGGATCACTGGGGTTTCAGACATGCCCTCCCTTCAGTGTCAGCAGTGCATGCACACACCTCTACCTGTTCCTGAGGCTGCCTGCCAGCCTAGTCCGGTGAGCTCCTCCCGGGAACACCCTCTAGCCCAGGTCTCTGGGTGCCCAGGTGCTGCTCTTAGACACTCCGCCCCCACCCCCGCCTTCAACTCCTTCACCTTGTTTTTGAGTCATTTCCTATCACATGACATTTTAATAACATCTACTTAACATTCATGGAATTCAAATTCTATGCACAACAGAACTGACAATATTTCTAAACCAAGATGAATTCTGTGTTCTTTATCAGTTTTATGGAAAGACTCCACCTATTTGGTTTGAGAGGAGAGGCAAAAGGCCAATTAAAGTTTTAAAAGTTTGGATTGCAGGCTATACTAAAATTGGCATAGACCTTAGCTGCCTGATAAGTATAGGTCTTCAACAAGTTCAGTTTGTTCATATAACTCAGGGGGAAGGTTAAAATGCTGTATTGGAGTACCTCAACCATCATAAATGTGGATGCTGCCCCAGTTGCCTTCTTATTGGTTGACAAGTACAAGGAGAAAGGAAATGGGCTCAAGAGATTATTTCTGGGGGCAAAAGGCCCTGCTTGGTGCCCAGGTCTGAGACGTCCATGGCCAGTGGCCCCAATTCCATAATCAGATATGACAGATGCCCAATAGTTCCGAAAAATGTCTGAAAATTGTCATTACACTTATATGAAGTAAAATGCCAAAATAAATTACTGTCCAAATAGGCACCATCTGTTGTTTATAAGTATTTTAGGTATTTGCAATATTTATAGAAAATAAATAGCTTTGTTAGTTTTTTTGAAAGTCACTCTGCAATGAAAGTGGTTATGTCATGTTTCTTTTTTACCCACCTGTACCTTTCATTTCCAGAGGTTAATAAGTCTAGTTATTATGATTACTACTTTAAAATAAGATGACAGTCATTGTGTGTTTTTAGCACCTTGTTTGGCTTGCCTACTTGAACTGTATCCTTACACTCACCATATAGTTTATTCTTCCAGGCCGATTTGGGGAGAGTTGACAAAGCCTAGGTTTTCAACAAACAGTCGTTAAGGAAGTAAATATTACTTTTCACACCAGTACCCAGCTTATTACTCAGAATGGAAACTGGAATAAATAACCAATTTTGAAACCAGAGTGGTTTAATTCTTAAAAAGCACTCATCCAAATATTCAAAGCTAGGGTCTAAGAAATCTATCCTTGACTTCATGGACAAATTATGATATTTTTTTCAAGGTTGATAGAATTAGATAATGCTTATGTTTATAAAGTGCTGGGCACAGAGTTTGGCATACAGGAAGCACTAAATAAGCAGTTATAATATTATAAATCAAGCCTCCAGATTTTATTCAAATCAAAGAGGGGGAGAACTAGAAGACGGTGTCAATCATTACTCATGTAGCTCTTCCACTGTGCTCCAATATGTGATTCATATTGTACTTTGAAACTTCTTGGATCACTACTGAAAGATTACCCTCTTTAGCCCTCAAATTTACTCTGGAGAGACAGTCTAGCATAGCACTCCTTGGAGGGCATTGACTTGCCTTGTTATGGCACCAACTATATGCCAGTAAGAACAGTATGAGTTTAATTGACAGAATGGTAAAGGTCTAAGAGCATGTCATCATTTGGGTCCCCCAAAGGCAACATCGGTCTTAGCTGGCAACTTACCTCCAGGTTCAAGAATACATTCTGGGTTTCCCAGGATATTGTCATTAGTTCACTAATCACTTTATTGCCCTGACTCTATTCTTGACCAGCCTGCTATGTAAGAACCATGACTTCCAGTGGTTGTCCAAAACTTGACAGATGAGCTGAATGCTGAAATAGTGTTTTGTAAGAGGGCAGCTTTATTCTGGCTGGATTTGTATGCAGAAGTTTCACTGGGGAGGCAAATTGTTCAAATTCGAGTCTGTGCAGGGGAGAGGAGGCAGAAATATGACTGGCCAGCCTAAAACTGGCTCATATCCCAGAATGCCATTAACTTTTCTAAAACTTCAATTTAATGACCAACAACCTCAAGATGACCTTTAGGACTTAGCAGCAATAACAAAGCACTAGGTTCCACCAGGACCTGAAACATCTCCAGAGGCATTTGGCTTGAAAACTCAGTGAACAGCCATCCATCCTATGTTTGTGGCCTTTCTGATTTCAGGAAACAGCAAACCCTGAAATTCCAGTATGCCAAGGTCTTAGGAAGCCAGATGCCCCCAACAGCCTCTTATCAAAGAACAGCAACAAGAGAGTCCTCCTCTGTCACTTCTGTGTTCTGGTTTTCTGTCCTCATGGATTGATATGGGAAAGTAGTATGTGTGTATGGAATGGAAGTGGAATTGGAGGTGGAGACCAGAGATTAGATAGGGAGAAAATGGGTTTAAACAGAGAGTATGGATTTCATGAGCTGAAACCAGGACAAGTAGGGCAACAAGGCTGACGTGGGGCAACTGAAATTGCAAACTTCCAATGGAGACTTTAGCATCCTGGTTATGGCAGAGGCTAGCTGACGGCAAGTGGTAGGGGTGGCTCTCCCACCCTCTTTCCCGAACCTTAATCTTTTTCTTCCTGCTTCAGTTCCTCCGCTTACACCATTCTCTTTATATTTCTTTTGTGGCTCTAAAAAAGATCCAAAATAATGTATATGCACCAGCCTGCTAACACTGTCTAGTCTCATTGGGAGATATTATTCTCTTTAAAAACCCTGTGTATTTTCAGATTATATTACTTGTTGTCTCAAGGATTTATTACTTTTGAAATAAAAAAAAGATAATTACATTTTCTTTTCCTTAATGCTACCTTCCCCCACATCTTCTGCCTCAGAAGTGATTCTTCCTTCTATTCCAGCCCAATAAAAATTCTTATTTCCCAAATACTACATTCTTAGCAAGATAGTGATCAAACTATTAGGTTAAAGTAATTCCACTAATGTGTGTGTGTGAGAAGTGTTGCTGGGTGATGTTGACATTAACGATTACCCAAAGAGTGGCTGGAGGGCATTTGAAGAGCAGCTGGACTGGCTGGTAATCCTGCTACCACTGTTAGCGTCATTCAGGACTTTGAGCATATCACTTTGGATGCTTGTGTATTTGCATTAATTTTTTATCTTACATAAAAAATGAAAAAAGATAATACTACTACTCCTGCTAACTTCACAGGACTCTGAAAGTTTTGAAAAGACATTTTTTTTTTGTCTGTGATTATTCACTGTGTTTTCTCCTGAGTCCGGTGGTGATGGCGATGTGATAGTGAGGTACAGGGAGATGGAGAAAGGGAATATAATTTTTCTTTACAAAGGGAAAAACACGAGTCCCTATTGATCTGGGTGTCAGGAGTATTTTTTTCTCAACAGGATATTCAGGTTCAAGAAGTACCTTGTAGTTGGTAACCACTGAAACCTAAAAGACAAAGTACTCTTTATAGACCGGTATGACCTAACAACAGTTCTCTTACTGTCACTCTACTTTCCAGAGAGCATCATGATGGAAAATTGGCTTCATCAAGGACATGCTTTCCTTTGTCACACTAAGTACCTACCTTGTCCTTAGATTGTGTTCTTGGATTGAACTCTACTTACAAAACACAACTTCTTAAAATGAGAACATTTAAATGCTCATTTAATAAAAAGAAGTAAAATGAGAATGAAATTTCAGTCACAAAGTCTATTATTTCAAAGAGCAATGAATAAAACAAAGGAAATTAAATCATAACCTTTATCTGAACCAGTTCCTCCTCTTTTTTTTAACTTTATTCCTCTCGAAGGAAACTAATTCGTCCGGCCTGACTGTGTTCGTTACCACATAGCTGGCATGGTTGTCTCACGCAAGCACCGAGAAGATATGAGGCTAAATCAACAGACCCCGATTCGTTGGCTCAATCAAGTATAAACTAGCCAAGTTGAAAACATAGGACAAATATACGAAAGAGACAAGCCACAGCTTGCAGGAAAGAAAATGTTTGCAGAAAACTCCAGCATTACAGGTTTATCTAAGGTGTGGTCTCAAGTAAGCCACAGTAATTACCCAGGATACCACAGCTAGTGGCTGAAAAATAGGAGTTCACAGACTTAACCCTTTCACCCCCTCCCCCCCTACTAAAGTTTCTTAGAGAAAATCACACTAGAACCAGGTTATATCAAACTAGAATAATTGTTTTTATTGTAACTGAAATTGTTTCTCTTTTCTCCTAACTATCTACCAGTGATATTTCTTAACTGTGGCCTCTAGATTGTTCTTTCTAGAACTGAAGTTCATGAATGGACAGCCTTTTATCTTATGATGCCATAGGTGACCATCTTACACCACTGGGGGCCTTGTGGTTTGGGGATGGTGTGGTTTAGGAAGTGCTAAGAGGTAAAAATTATAGGGCTCTTCACAACTTGTTCCCAGTTTTCTCATCCTTTACATGGGGTGACATTATATGGTCATAGAAGTCCATTTTAACTCTAAGTCTCCATTGTTCTATTTTGTATAAGTGTGACATTCAAGTGTGACATTTCTGATTATATTCACAAAAATATGTCTAAATTATTGATTAATTATAGCATCTGAATTTAGAAAAGGCATAAGGTTTTGAGGTTGTTTTATTTTTATTACATAATGAGAAAATATAACAAACACTTGTTTTACTTTAACTGGTACCCTAGTTTTAAAAAAATCAACCTGGTTTACTTTCCTGGAAAATGAACTGATTATACTTATTTTTTTGTATATTTTGGAATTTCACATATTAGCATTTTTATTTTTCGTGAATTTGTTTTCATGCGTTCTTTTCAAATGGATTTAGCTCTGCATCAGATTTAGAGTTTGAGAGAGAAGACATCTATCTTAACATTTATATTCCTTATAGAATCTATCATGTCATTCTTCATTTTGCCTTTACACTCTTAAACAGAAACTATGCAAACCTAAACATGTAGTCCATCAAATCCTTTAGTTGAAAAAAAAAATTAGGTATATAATACTATCTGGCCTCTCACTTTTTTTTTTTTTTTTTTTTGTATTTTTCTGAAGCTGGAAACTGGGAGAGACAGTCAGACAGACTCCCGCATGCGCCCGACCAGGATCCACCTGGCACGCCCACCAGGGGCAATGCTCTGCCCACCAGGGGGCGATGCTCTGCCCCTCTGGGGGGGGGTCACTCTGTTGCAACCAGAGCCACTCTAGAGCCTGAGGCAGAGGTCAAGGAGCCATCCCCAGTGCCCGGGCCATTTTTGCTCCAATGGAGCCTCGGCTGCGGGAGGAGAAGAGAGAGACAGAGAGGAAGGAGAGGGGAAGGAGTGGAGAAGCAGATGGGCGTTTCTCCTGTGTGCCCTGACCGGGAATCAAACTCAGGACTTCTGCACGCCAGGCCGATGCTCTACCACTGAGCCAATCGGCCAGGGCGCCTCTCACTTTTTTAATGATAATAATAGTATTATTGTATTTCCCCATGTATAACAATTCCAATGTATAAGACGCACCTTAATTTGGAAGCCCAAAACTTGAAAAAAGTATTACATAAAGTTATTGAACTCAAGTTTTATTCATCATAAAATTTATACAACTCCTCATCACTGTCAAAATTCTCATTCATTAGCTTGTCCTCATCTGTGTCTGATGACGAATCACTTACTGTCTTCATATATTGCCTCGTCCTCAGTTCCATCTATGGTATTTGAAATTTCACACTTCTTAAATGACTTGACAGTGATCTCAATCTTGATATTATCCTAGGATCTTTTCACCCAGGTACAAACTTCTCCTACAGTTGGTTTCTTCACTCTTCCTGCTGGTGTCAAATTGTCTACAACAATGAGCACAAAAACAAGCGCAAAAAAAGTGGGAAATGCAAGTAAAAAAATCTACAACCACTGTAAAAGACGCACCCCATTTTTAGACCCCAAATTTTTTGAAATGGGTGAGTCTTATATATGGGGAAATACGGTCTAATATTTAATAGCTTTCACTGTTTGAATGCTTACTAAAAAGCCAGATGTTATGCTGGGCATAGTAAGTGTGTTACTCATTCAGTTCTTAAAACAGCCTTGTAAGGTAGAAGTTATTATCTCTATTTTGCATATTAGAAACCCAAAGCAAAGCAAGTTTAAGTGACTTGCTTCCAAGTCCATACACTTAATAACTATTACTACTCAAACTCAAACTCAAGTCTGTCAGATACTAAAATTCTTTAATTTTCACCTCTAAAATACAATGATAAAATCAAAACCAGAGACATGAAGTATAGCCCAGGGTAAGAGAACTTTGCACATTCTGTTCCCTTTGCTTAGATTGCTCTTCATCTCCTTTTCTCCATCCCCTTCTTTAAGCTCCAACATCTCTTTGAGATAGCATCGCCCTTTTCAGGGCTGCTTCCCCTTCTCACAGAAGATTTTACTTCTTCCCATGATTTTACTCTTTCATGGCTCTTACCATCTTCTGTAAGAAAACATTTTTTTGTGTGTGGAACTATTTGACTAGTGTCAATTCCATAAGGAGAAGGACAATCTTTGACAATCATTTTTTTTAGTTAAATTTAAATACACTTTTTATTTTACAATATTTTTAGATTTACAGAAACATTGCAAAGATAGTACAGACAGTTCTTGTATAGTCTGCATTCAGTATTTACTGTTGTGAACATTAATTATCATGATACATTTGCCACAACAAAGGAACCAAAGTTAGTGCATTATTGTTAACTAAACTCTGTGCTTTCTTCAAATTTCATTAGTTTTTACTTAGTGTCTTTTTCTGTTTCAGGGTTCCATCTAGGATACACATTAACTTATACACACACTATACATATATCATGTATTCATAAACTCCTCTAGTTTATGATAGTTTCTCAGACTTCCATAACTTTGATAGTTCCTTAGACTTCCATGACTTTTGATAACCTTGATAGTTTTGAAAAGTATTGACTTGGTATTTTATAGAAAGTGTTTCAGTTTTAATTTATCTGATATTTTCTCATGGTTATACTGGAGTTAATGTGTTTTGGGGAGGAAGACCTTTAAGGTGAAGTGCCTTTCTCATTATATATCAAGGGTATATGTTATTAACATGACTATCACTGACCATGTGAAATTGGATAAAATAGTGTTTGACAGAGTTCTCCACTGTAAGGTTATCCCCATCCCCTTACATAGTCCAATCTTTGAAGGTAAATTACTAAGTAAAGTACACATTCAAGCTGTGTGTGGCCAGTGAGGGGGAAATAAGCTCAACCTCTTTGAAAGGAATTCTTCTGTATGGGATTTGTCTCTTCTCCCTCAATTATTTATTTATATCAGTGTGGATGGACTTCTTAATATTTGTTTTTATTTTATCCAATATGATATTATTTATTTTATTGCTTAAATTGTTACAACTTTGGTCACTGGGAGTCTTCCAGGTCATTTCTTGTGTATCATTGATATAATCCCATCTTTTGTCTTTTAATTATTTCCTTACTTATTGTCCAGGTTCATCTTATAGATTTCTTGCTTCAGCCCTAGAATCAATCATTTCTCCAAAAAGTCCTGGTTGCCTTTATGGAAAGTGTTATTAGAAATCAAGATCTAGCCTGACCAGGCAGTGATGCAGTGGATAAAACATTGGACTGGGACGGAGAGGACCCAGGTTCAAAACCCCAAGATTACCAGCTTGAGCACAGGCTCATCTAGCTTGGACGTGGGCTCACCGGCTTGAGCGCAGGCTTTCTAGCTTGAGCATGGGATCATAGACATGACCCCATGGTCACTGGCTTAAGCCCAAGGTCACTGGCATGAGCAAGGGGTCACTCACTCTGCTGTAGCCCCGCAGTAAAGGCACATATGAGAAAGCAATCAACAAACAACTAAGATGCCGCAATGAATATTGATGCTTCTCATCTCTCTCCCTTCCTGTCTGTCCCTGTCTATCCTTCTCTCTGTCCCTCTTCTCTCTCTGTCACGAAAGAAAGAAAGAAAGAAAGAAAGAAAGAAAGAAAGAAAGAAAGAAAGAAAGAAAGAAAGAAAGAAAGAAAGAAAGAAAGAAAGAGAAAATCAAGATCTAAGTTGTAATGCATTCTTTGTTCCTGGAGTATCATCACTTCTAGGTCCTCTCAGTGGACAGAGCTAGAAAATATATGTGTCTATACTAACCCATATGTACACATCTACAATTACTTCTCTATGTATTTATCTATATTAGCTAAAGATAAGTTTATACTGACGTCTCTGAATCTAATCCAGTACCACAAGGTTTATTCTAGCTTTCCCTCCTTACTTATGTTTAACCTTCTATCTAATCCAACTGTGAAGACTCTGGTTCCCATCATGCATTAACTATTTGCTCATTTATTCAATCTTGGCATACATATATGGCAATTTCAGAATTGTTAATCAATACCCCTATGAGAAAATTGACCAACGGGAGTACAGTAAATACAGTATAGTTTCACTTTTCCTTAGTCTTATAGTTTCAATTTAAGCCAAAAAACTATTTTTTAAAAAAGATTTTAGCCTGACCTGTGGTGGTGCAGTGAATAAAGCATCAATCTGGAATGCTGAGGTCACTGGTTTGAAACCCTGGGCTTTCCTGGTCAAGGCACATATGGGAGTTGATGCTTCCTGCTTCTCCCCCTTCTGTTTCTCTCTTTCTCACCTCTATAAAATGAATAAATAAAATTATTAAAACATTTAAAAATGCAAAAGATTTTATTTTAAATTTTACAATGAGAAGAAAGTGAGGGTATGAGAAGCATCAACCCAGAGTTGTTTCACCCTTGTTGTTCGTTTATTGTTTTTCATATGTGCCTTCACTGGGCAAGCCCAGGGTTTTGAACAAGTGACCTCAACGTTTCAGGTTGACACTTTATCTACTATGCCACCACAGAACAGGCCGGGTTTTTTTTGTTGTTGTTGTTTGTTTGTTTAGAAAGAGAGAGAGAGACAGGAAGGGAGAGAGGGAGGAACACGAGGAACAAGAAACATCAACTTGTAGTTGCTTCACTTTACTTATTTATTGATAACTTCTCATATGTGCCTTAATGGGGGTGGCTCAAGCCGAACCAGTGACCCCTTGCTCAAGCCAATGACCTTTAGGCTCAAGTTGGTGACCCAGCACTCAAGCCAAGCTGATAATCACATGATCAGGCTGGTAATCTCAGGGTTTTGAACTGGGGACATCAACATTCTGGGTCAACAATCTATCCACTGTATCACTATCTGTTAAGCTAATTATTGTATTATTTTTCATACAAACAATTGTAAACCTACTTTTGCTTACTCTGTATTTCATATTTGTACCTCTCATTAAAAAAATTCTGTTACCTACAAAATCTTATTCAATCTCCACAAGACCCTGTCAGGTGGACAAGGTAAAATGCCTGTTGGTGATAAATTGAGGTTTAGAGAAATTAAATAATGTGTTTCAGATCACACAATTTACCAGTGTTGAAGTTGTGATTACTTCTTAGCTATTATATCTCCCATGAGCTTGGGCAAAAGGTGTCTGGAGTTCCTGGGGGTATGAGTGAGAATGCACTGATTGAATGAATTTAGACATGGTAACCAGGGCCTTGAGACACCTCCTCTCTCTCTCTCTCTCTCTCTCTCTTTCTCTCTCTCCTTTTCTCTCTCTCTCTCCCCCCTAGGCTCCATGGGAGAATCCCTGTTACTAGGATAGAATGAGCATGGCTTTGTAAAAAATAAATTCATGCTTTTGATATAATCTGCCTCTCATCAGTGGCAACTATGGCTGTGATAAAGAGAGAAATGTGTGCAAAAGATTCCATACTTCTTAGCTATTGCTATTAGGAACTCCTCTAGAGCAATTTATTTTTCATAAGCCCACACAGTTTGGCCATATTCTCTTTTAGGCAGGTAAGAAGTACAAGTTGGGACCAGATGACCATTTTAGGGGACTGTCATGAGAGAAAAATTTATCCAGCGAAGGCATAGACAGAAGGAAAGGGGGAAGACCAAGTGATCTTAAGGAGACTTCACTTTTAAGGTGAGCTGTGTTGGTGTGGAGAGCAGAGTTGGGGAGTAAGTGATGGAATGATTTGACCAACAGTATATGTTCAAATATGTGCAATGATTATTTTGCCTGTTATAAGGCAAATTTAGATTCAATGTTGCAAAGCACATTAATTAATAAATATAACTTTGTTCAGACTCTTATTATGTAATTATTCAAATGGTATTTTAATTGGCTCCAGTGAGAAGATATTGTCCTTAAAAGCCCAGTTTGCAAATTAAAATTATATCTCTCCAACTTCCATAACACTCCTCACCTTCCCATGCCAATGCCTTTAAGAAAGATTATAACTATTTTATATTAAAACATTTTGAAGAATTTCCTGGGAAATCTAGGCGTGATCCAGAGTTCTTGTCATCCTGACAAAGATTGGGCAGTGGACTTTGACAGACATAAACTGCTTAGTTTCTTGAGTAGCTTCCTTTATTTTTCTCGTCAAGATGATGTGCATGGTAATTATTTACTTGCTAGAAGAGGCAGTAGTGAGAAAACTGGGATACTATGGAACACACACTATATTCTGGTCTATATTTACTATGCATATTACCTCACATTTCTTTGGCCAAAGACCGGAAGGCTGGTTGATGGTAAAGGAGGGGAAATATGAGAAAGAAGATTCAAATTGTCATTTCTCTCTTAGTCTTGGAATATTAGTAAACTGTTGTTACATAACAAAGTGCCCTAAAATTTAGCGGCTTAAAACAATAAATATTTATTATCTCAGTGTCTATAATTCAAGAATTCAAGAACAGCTCATCTGGGTAGTTCTGGCTCTTAGGAGTTTGTAAACAAGATGGTGACTAGGATTGCAGCCATCTGAAGCCTTGATTGGGGCTGGAGAATCCGCTTTGAGATTGTTGACTTACATGGCTTCTGTGTTACTCTGGGCTGGTAACAGGCGGCCTCAGTGGTTCCCATGTGCTTCACAGGGTTGTTTGGGTGTCCTCTCGATATAGCAGTTGGTTTCCGCTAGTGTGAGTAATCCAAGAAGGCAAGGCAGAAGCTGCCATGTCTTTCGTGATCCATTCTTGGAAGCTACACTCATTATTGTGGCATTATCCTGTTGGTTATACTTGCAGTACTATTGGATGTGAAAGGAGACTACATCAAGGTGGGAATAACAACAGCCTGATTACCCCTCATAGTTTATATATTCATAAACTTAAAACAATAGCCTGTTTACTAGTGCTATTGTGAGAATCATATGACATAATGGATATTAAAAACTGAACACGAAAGAATATAGATGTATAATGCATTATTATAAATGTTGTTTTGAATGTACTGTGGAGGAAATAATTCCCGAGTACCTGTCATATCCCAGGCCCTGGTAAACAGTCTTGAAAAGATAGGCATGGCTCTGTCTTTAGACTTTACAGTCTGATAGAAAAAATAGATCATAAGAAATAAAAGGACAAGCAGTAATTATGAACTTATGCTTAGTTTCTATGTAAGAAAGCAACAGCATCCTTTGATGGTACAAAATTGGACTCTGAAGCTCACAGGTAGACTATGAAAAGGCTCTCTCAGAATCTGGCATTTCAGGGGAGAACTGCAGGATAAAATGGTCACAACCACATGATGAGAGCTCAAACCTCATTGGAACAAGGGTCACTACTGCACAGACTTGTGTAGCTCCTAGGGTGAATCCCACAAAACACCAAAATGTGAATTGTAAGAGCCCCAAGGGCACGCCATGCCTCTGATGCAGGACGCCAGTCGCTAGTTGTTGACTCAAACACTAGAACTACAAAGTGTGCCCATTGTGCTTCCCATTCAGGAAAACCTTCTGTTGACCTGTCAGTTGGAGGGATGGCATCTAAAGGAAACAACCCCAAAGGTAGTATTTACAGGGTTTAAGAAACATCTGATGATTCACAACTCCTCACCCCTGTCCTTGCTTCCACCACAGTGTTGCTAGCCTTAGAGTTTGCCAAAAATAGACCAAGCCCTGGAGGGCCTCATGGAGAAAATAATGTCTTTTTTGCTCCTCTCACTTCTGTTTCAGATCTTTAGGGAGCCGGCTGAGGACTGGGGAAGGAAGATTAGAACACAGACAATGGAAATTCAACTCCATGACAGACTTCCTTGCCCATTTATTCAAGGCCAGACTCCGACCCAGATTTTTATATCTCTTAGTATGTTAAAAAAAAAAAAAAACCTTTCAGAGCTGATGGAACCACCAGACACAGGGCAGGCTTACCCCAGCAGTGTTGGTTTCTGGGTTCTTTTGTAGTTAATTTTAAAAACCATACCCTTGCTTTAATTATTTTGTTATTTTTGGATCTGAGCAATTGGGGTAATTCTTCCAATTCGCGTCTTTGCTAAGTAAGCACTGACCTGAATGGAGATAACTAGGCCACCCTTAGTTTGGGGGATATTAAAAGATAAAATGAAGTACCTTTATCAAGTCCTGGCTCAGAATCCTTTTGTCTGAAGTCTAGCAGAAATGTCCTTTGTATGAGGAGGTTTAAAAAATAAATCACTGGGCCCTGGCCGGTTGGCTCAGCGGTAGAGCATCGGCCTGGCGTGCGGGGAACCCGGGTTCAATTCCCGGCCAGGGCACATAGGAGAAGCACCCATTTGCTTCTCCACCCCCCCTCCTTCCTCCCTGTCTCTCTCTTCCCCTCTGGCAGCCAAGGCTCCATTGGAGCAAAGATGGCCCGGGCGCTGGGGATGGCTCCTTGGCCTCTGCCCCAGGCGCTAGAGTGGCTCTGGTCGTGGCAGAGCGATGCCCGGGAGGGGCAGAGCATCGCCCCCTGATGGGCAGAGCGTCGCCCCTGGTGGGCGTGCTGGGTGGATCCCGGTCGGGCGCATTCGGGAGTCTGTCTAACTGTCTCTCCCCGTTTCCAGCTTCAGAAAAAAAAAATGAATCACTGAAAGCAGAAAACATTTTGGGGTTCCTTGTGACTGTGTATTCCTTCCTGGTCACCCCACCTGTATCACAACAAGCTGCACGAGAATATAATACAGCACCCGAGAAGCTGGCAAAAGGCAGGCTTTGGGTCCACAGAGGCTTTAAAAAGAAATGCAAAAGCCCACAAACTCCCCCAAACCATTTTGTTTTAAATATGTTTTTTATGTTAATCTCAGTCACAATAGATGATCTAAATCAAAGGAATACATAATGGAAAATCACTGTAAAGCACAACGGGAAGGGTGCTCCTTGGCCAAGAAACACACCTGACAAATTGCTTCAGGATCATGCTGGATGAAGCCTCATTGTGGTTATTAAATGTACAATTTAGGGCGGTCATATGCCACTTTTAATCCAGCCCACTGCTGTCAGTGTTTGCAAACAGAAGCCCAGGCATTTCCACGTGGATCCCAGAGCTCACACTCTCTAGAAGCCCGGAAGTCTGGCATTGTGGTTATGACTGTGGGCATTGACGTCAAATAGGCCCAAATCTCAGCTTTGCTGCTTCCTGTCTTAGGGCAACTCAAATCTCTCTGACACTTTCCACGGAGAATAAATTAGTGTGTACTTCCCAGGCATGTTGAAGATTCAATAAGATAATGTTTATAAAACATTTTTCATAGTAAGTGCTCAATAAATAGATGCTATTTAATATTTATTTACATAATATTAATAAAATTACATATTTATTATATCTTTCTGCTCACTTCCTACATTTCAAAGGGCCAGTTATGGCCTATGGGCAGGTGGATGCTACATCTACTATCACTTGCCTTTCTAACACTTCTTTTCCATATGGATTTTATTATTTTCTTTTTGGATTTCACAGTAACAAATCATCCAGTAAGACACTAGTACTGACTCAAGCCTGTACTCAAGAGATCATAGTTCTGAGATTATACTGCTATTGTCTATTTGTACAACCTCAGCAATATTGTTCATTGTTGAACATGAACCAGTGCTGAAGTCAAGTTTTAGGAGTCCCATCTAAGCAGAATGTTTTTCAGGCAACTAATGTACAATTTTGTGAAGTCATATCAGTCATGAAACAATCTTCCGATGAGCCATTGTATTACTCTAGGCATCCTTTTTTAGAGACACTAATTAAAGATTTTTGTAATATTTAAAATTCACCTTAGAAGATCTGGGAATAGTTGAGCTGATTGGAAAAGGCAATGGGCACTTAAAGTTCAATGTAAATTATCAATGCAGTTTAGACAAATTAAAGACCTCTTTAATTCCTGGTGCTTAATATGAGATGCATCCAGGCTAACACAATAGGTCACACTTAAATGATTCTCTCCTTAAGAATGAAACTGTCTTTTCACCATGCATTCGTGGCAGAAGATAATAAAATGCAGCTTCTCTAACTGACTCTTTCTTAAAGGAACTGACCAGGTAAAAGAATAGAGTTACCGTGCATGAAAAAAGAAAATACAAAAATAATTTGGCCTGCTAAAAGAATCAATTTTTCTGTGTAGTGGAGCAAGACGCTAACCAGCATGACAGTGAGCCCTCTGGCTATTGAAACACTCTATAAAGGCTTTACTTCTGCATGGAAGGCATTGGAGGACCCTATTTCAGTGTGGAGATGATTCTAGCAGCCTAGGTTCGAATTCATAAAGAGTTTTAGGTAGGATATGTCTGTAACCACCGGGCCTTGGGATTAGTTACAAATTTATATTTGTGGGAAAAGAGGGATTATTAGGATATTAACGATTTAACCCTCTCAATAAACCAAATATTACTTCTGAGACTGCCAACCACCACCGAACACTTCCCTGTTGCTCAACTTTCATAGTTTGAAAAAGAGAGCACTTTTCTTAGCCTTAGCACAGAAAGGGCAGAGGACTAAATGGAGTTAAAACAATTCATTTTATCAAAATTAGGTGGTATTTTGCCTGAATAATGTGGTAGCTCGTGGTGATGGAGTTGGGAAAAGCCTTCATTTTAGCAGTGAGTTTACATAAAACTGCCTGTAAAGCTCTATCATATTCTTTGATGAGTAAGCCATTTAAGGTCTTCATAAACTTAAATTGTTTAATTCTAGCAAATAAATTTTAGCTAAAGTTCTAATTGAATATATGAAAGACACTGTTCTTGACATCCATTTTCTTACTCAATGTCTGTAATAACCCTCTAAAGTAGGAATTATTAACAGATGGACAAAGTAAGGCTCAGAGAGTAAGTAACAAGGCCAAGTTCACACAATAGTAAGTGTAAAAGTGTGGTTTTAAACCTAGTTTGTCCAATCTAGATGATTTCATGATGCATCTCAGCTCCAGCTTGTCTTGCTTGTCCCCTGGTAAGCTGCAGGACCTCTACAGCAGGACCGGAGAGTGGCCTTCACCTGCTTCTCAAGGGAGAGTACTGCCTTCACCTTAGGGTATGATTCAATTTAAAGAGCTAAAGTGTGCCTTGTGTGTGTGTGTGTGTGTGTGTGTGTTTGAATGTTAATTATAAATGTACTTATGCAAACATAGCATAAAATATTTCAAATTAGAATTATCAGTCAACACTGAATATCAAAAGGTTATTAGTTTTCCTAGATCCTTGATAAGTATCAAGATCAGCTTTAATGGCAAGGTATGAGGGAGACTAGATAGTGTCTAGCTAACAAACTAAATGTGAACAAAACAGAAAAATGCTAACAAGTGACTGAAAAAGTGCTAGCATGCTGCCTCCTGTGTCTAGTTGCTCATCACTACCTATGGGCCTTCTCTCTGGGCAGAGGTCTCGCATTTCCCAGTCCGGCATGAAATGTAGTAGCAAGGGGGTTCCGCTCCATTTTCTTCCATCTAGTTTGCTAAACTCTATGTGTAAAATAAATTCATGTATTCCTACCAAGTATATTTGAAATCCAAAAGGTTCAAATGTAACTCAAAGTCACCTTGCAAAAAAAAATCTATATCTATATCTATCTATATCTATATATCTATATATATATGTATGTGTGTATATATATATATATATATATATATATATATATATATATATATATATATATCATGTTTATTTAAAATCTTTTGCCTTGGCCAGTTGGCTCGGTGGTAGAACATAGGCCTGGCATGTGGCTATCATGGTTTCAATTCCTGGTCAGGACACACAGGAGAAACACCTATCTGCTTCTCCACCCCTACCCCTCTTGCTTCTCTCCCTCTCTCTCTTCCCCTCCTGCAGCCATGGCTCATTGGAGTGAGTTGGCCCTTGAAGCTGAGGATGGCTCCAAGGCCTCCACCTCAGGCACTAAGAAGAGCTCAGTTTCTGAGCAAGGGAGCAATACCCTAGATGGGCAGAGCATTGCCCCCTAGTGGCCCTGCTGGGTGGATCCTGGTCAGGGTGCCTGTAGGAGTCTGTCTTTGCCTCCCCTCCTCTCATTCAATAAAATATATATATTTCATATAAGGGCCAAGTGCCAGAAATAGAGAAATCAAAGACCAAAAGTAAGATTGAGCCCAATATTTTAATGTAACATTTGTTTTGAAAAGTGTAGATTATTATGACAAAAGTCTAGACAGTGATAATGACTAAGTGTTGCAAAAAGAAAAAATATATATAAAGCACTCTGGAAAGCAAACTAGAATCTTGAGGGTAACCAAGAAAATCAAACTTCTCATACTTTTGATTTCAATGGTAGTTAGGAGACTTTCTGTATTTAATAAGAGTTATGATTCAATTAATCTGTAAGCCCAAGTATGAAAATCCATTAAAGACTGCAGAAGAGCAAGCTGGTCGACCAGTAAGAAGACAAAGGGCAGATATGAGAAAAACACTCTGGTCCAGGTTGTAGTTATGGACTATCCAGCAGCAGAGATGCTGCCAGCAGGTAGCCATAAGTTCAGAAAGGTGGGCATACACAGAGGAGCCAGAAGAGCTCCAGAGGCCAGCTAAGCCATCCTCCTGCTTTTAAATTAGACAAATCTCTCTCTAACCTGTTACTTGCCATAGCATTCATAATCAGGGAGCTGTATATCTCTTTCTCTCTCTTTTTAAACATTACTAAAAGCAGTATCTGTAAGGTGAATCTTTAAGAAGCATCAGAGACTTGACAAGCACAGAGCAAGCACTCTCTATGGATCTTAGAAGGAATCTGGGGGTGACAAGAAGCAGTGTGGCATCTGAGAGGCAGCTGAGACTAAGGGGAGAGCACCCTTATGCTATAGGACTAACAAAATGGGGAAGAAAAAAAGGCTTCTTTACTGAAATCTTCACAGTCCAGATGCCAGAGTGATAAACCAAAATGATCCTAATTAATGTGTATTAGTGGGGAATCAGCATAATTTTCTTCCATCTGGCTGAACCCACCTCTAAAGTGGTGGGGAAGGTGGGGGGGAGCTGTGTCTTTTTATGCCTGAGGCTCAAGTGTCACCATGAAGGACATACTTGCTTGATACAGGTCATCTTAGTAAATACAGATTTATCTTAGTAAATGTAGCAAATCATTTTCTAGATCCTGAAGTTTGTAATAAAATAACTTTACCTATCCTGAGCACAAAGAAAAGAAAGAAAGAAAGAAAGAAAGAAAGAAAGAAAGAAAGAAAGAAAGAAAGAAAGAAAGAAAGAAGAGATAAAAGGAAAGAAGGAAAGGAAAGAGGGAAGAAGAAAAGAAAAAGAATGATGTCAACACAATGGGTGCCACGAACCATGTACTGTACTTTCAGCCAGTTTGTACCAAATATGCCCTGGGTTAAATCTACGTTGGCAGCTCAAGTTGGTGCACTACAATACATTCAAATGCCTTCAGAATTAGTAAGCTTCATGGCAGAATCTTGGAGGGAGAAGGAAATTAACCAAAGTTGTTATTGTCATTTATACTAAGTCAAATGTTAGAGACCAACACAAATCTCTGAAAATAGACTGGATTTGTTTAAAAGCAAATGGTTTTTGTTGGAGGTTTATTTTTCCTGTGTCAAAAATATGGAATTACACTGTAAAAGGAAGTGGTAAAACCTACATCACTCAAAGCCCTGGGGATGTATCCACATGTTCCCACATGCTCAATAGTTATTGAAAGTGTGATTCTCATTTTACCTGTTAATCCAATACTTGGAAGTATTCAACAAGGAGCTTAGCCTTCTCCTCAGTTCTGATTTCTGAGCCACTGCGGAGAACACATTTCCATTGTGGGGGGTGGGAGAAAGAAAAACCCATTTCAAATGTTTACAATTCTGGAATTTGTTTTATAACCAATAGTGTTTTATGTGTCTCATCCATTGTTAGAAAGAAGCACCAACTTCTGATTAATATACATTGTCTGACATAAGGTTTTTCTGGAGGGAATTTAGGAAATAATTAATGAATTTATACATTTCTGAGAGTCTGTGTGATACATGATAATAATGAAAGAAGTTTTCTCTAGAAGAAATATATGAATAATGGGAAGAGTTCTGACAATGGTGAGAGAAGCAACTTTGGTCTGAACCTTTCCAGTTAACATCCAATTCTGTCATTCTCCCTCTGCTGTAATCTCACCATTTTAAATTTAGGCTCTTAAATAGAAAATAAGAAAAAATATGTACATTTTTATTGCAGCATAAATGATTGCAAAATGAAGTTGATGTTTGATTTTTTTTTTTTTTAGGTGTGCTCTTGTGAGCACAAGAGAGAAAGAGAGAGAGACAGACAGACAGGGACAGACAGGAAGGGAGAGAGCTGAGAAGCATCAACTCATAGTTGTGGCACCTTAGTTGTTCATTGATTGTTTTCTCATATGTGCCTTGACCGCGGGGTGGGGGTAAGGGTGGGAGGGCTTCAGCTGAGCCAGTGACCCATTGCTCAAACAAGTGACCTTGGTCTAAAGCCAGTGACCATCTGGGCATGTCTATGATCCCACGCTCAAGCCAACTATCCTGAGCTCAAGCTGGTGAGCCTGCTCTCAAGCCAGCGACATCAGGGTTTCAAACCTGGGTCCTCAGCATCCTAGGCCGACACTCTATCCACTGTGCCACTGCCTGGTCAGGCAATGTTTAATTTTTTTAATAGTACTCTTTTAAAAGTTTAAATTTATTAGAATTTAAAAAATATTTAAATATAAAATATGGCATTAATTACTTTTAAGTATAAGAAAAGCAAGAACATTAAATGACTATATCAAGCTACTTTTAACATTTTATATCTATACACACATTTATGTATACACATGTGCATATGTGTATATATATTATTCTTAAGGCAGTATGAGGGAGCAATTGATGTCCTCTGAAATTTGAATATAGTCAAAGCTTGTTGACTTCAGAGGTCACAGTTTTCCCTTACTTGCTGATTTCTTGGGTCCAAGATTTTAGGGCTAAGTAGAGCAAAGGCTCATTTTAGCTGGAGATGAAGGTGCCAGCAAGACAGGGTTGACTTGGCCCTTATCTAAATCTTCTTCTGACTTGAAAGGGAACTTTACGTCTGTTGAGAGATAGCAATGGTATTAGTAATAGCAAAAGTCATTAATTATGCTTTACATGATGTATTCCTCAGAATTTCTGTGGGCTTGCATTTGCATTTGTTATCTAATTTCTGAATCCAAGTGGCAGCAGTGTGCCTTAAACTATCAACATCATTGCAAGACAAAACCAAACAGAAAAAAATAATCACCAATTGTCTTGAATGATCCTAACTGAATTTCAGTTTTCTTCTGGTGCTATGAAGCACTGGTGAATGGGTGATGCTTTTGCATATCATTTCCTTAAGAGATAAAATAAAGATGGTCATTTCTGCTTATGTAGGGGCTTTGTCATGGAAACATGCTATAAAAATAGGCCCTAACCACTTGGGACCAATCTTCCCAAATGGATGTGCTGAGCACACTGTTGATTCAGGTTGAAGCATTCACTCAGCTTAGTGATTATCTAACATTAGCTCAGTGGATAATGTTTTTAATACTTCATAACACTCATTATGGCATTAGCGGTTTCATATTAATAAGAAATTAGTTTTGTTACTTAGGGAATCTAATATATGAAAGTAAAAAAATCAATTTTAAAGTCTATGTTACCCAACAGGGTTTTTGTTTGTTTATTTGTAATTTTTCCATTGATTTGAAAGAAGGGTAGGGGGAGAGAGAGAGAGAGAGAGAGAGAGAGAGAGAGAGAGAGAAGCATCAACTTGTTCCATTTGTACACTCATTGGTTGCTTCTCCTATGTGCCTTGACTAGGGAAGGAACCCATGACCTCCATGTAGAAACAACACTCTATCCACTGAGCAACCAGACCAAGGCCTGTTTGGTAGTGTCAAACTGTCTTTCCTTAATTAAATGATTATTTGAGCTTTCCATGACCTTTTCCTCACTCTTCTTAGTGTTAATATGTCTTATTCTTTGGCAATTTGACCCTCTGACTACCATACTTTGCATTTGGCTATTGTTGATCCAGGAAAAAATGTTATATTATCTTATTTTAATTTTTTACTTAGTTTTAAAATAAAAAAATGACCTGATCTTAATGCTTATCTTTCATGCTGTGCAAATTCATTATAAAATGTGCTGTAGTTCAAAAAGCAGAATTTCAGTGATAATATCATTATATTTGGGTCCCAGTGGCTTTCAAAGGTTATGAATTAACAGAAAGTCCTTTAATATAATATCAATCATCTTGTTCTCATGATGAAGTATGGAAATTGACACAGGAGAGTGTTATGTCAGAGTTTAGGAAAGGTCTGGTGATGTGGATGAGGACTTTTACTGTTAAGATGGGAAAATTGCCTGAGGATAAGTCTTCCTTCAAAATCATGTTTTCCAAGGATTTTTAGCCTATTGAATTTAATCCTAAAACAAGAAAATAAGAATATGTTTAAAATTTTGGAGGAAAAAATACTATATGTAGTTTAAATAAAGAGATAACTCTAATAATTAGGTTAAGGTGTCTAATACATAATTATAAGTAAAAACAGAACTGATTCATTCATTCAACGAATATCTGTTGAGAGCTTGCTATATGTCTGGTACTAAGCTAAAAGTTAGATTTAGGAATACAGTTAAGAATGAAACATAGTTCCTACCCCAAGGAAATGCTTATTCATATAGATACTTAACATATCTCACAAATGTAGACCTAATTTTTCTATATAAATGATAATTGCAGATTTTAGGATATGCTATTATTTTACAATAAACACAAAATAAAGTATTTGAATGGCAGAAAGTCTGACACAGAAAACTATACTATTAATAATACCTTTGAATTATGACAGCATGTGGAGGATATATTATATCCTTTCTCATAATATTGGACAGTAAAGAACTGATGCTTCTGGAAAATGTTCTTGAAATTCATTTAATGCATTTATAGTTTCATAAAACTAATTTTGTTATTTTGATTTCCCTCTCCAATTTCTTATTTTATCTATTTCTCCCAATAACAATAAAAAATACACTCTCAGGGAAATTTGATTCTGTTATGAGTGACTCATGATGGAGCCTAAGGGGCCTTATAAAAAGGATTTATTTTTTCAATGCATTTCTTTTTTTTGGCAACGGAACCAAAAGCTTTGAAAATGCAGACTGAGCAACAAATTCAAACTATGAGAGCTGAAGGGAATGCCACCAATTCAGAAGTGAAGGTTTTTAATTTCTTACATTTGGGGAAAACTAATTTTTAGGAGACTTTAATGTGTGTAAATGACAAAAACCATTGTTGATAGTGGTATTTTACTGAAGAATGTAAAGTAGATTTTTCAAATCTTGACCTTTGTGGAAAGCAATGTTTTGGGGGTTTTTTGTTTGTTTGTTTTTAATTGTGGGACTTGTGGAAACAAGGGATGGGCTAAAAAAATTTGGTAAGAATTATTTATGTCATGGAAACTTTAAAAAAGGGGTGAGGATTCTACATTTATCAACAAATAGTCCTTGATATATTAAATGCACTTCAGAGATCATACTATAGCACACTAAATAAAGAAAGCTGGATACTACATATTTTCTGTAGCATTTTTGCTGGTTTCTCAGACTACATTGAAGATATTATAAAGATCATACCGATTCAAGAGCATACGAGAGCATTTATATACCCCAAGATGAGTCCTAGAATGAATACAATTAACTTCTTTTGCAAGTTTAAAGTTACAGATATCAGACGGTGACTTCTGGACCTTTTACCACTAGACACAAGTGATCTTTGAGATGAACTGATGCCACGCAGTACTTCAAAGATACTGGACAGTTTTCAGAGTTCTCACACAAAGCCAGCCTAGTACCACCAACAAAAGTGCATCATGTTCTCCAGTGTCTAGTGGGCCCAACAACAAGATTTGACAATTCTGTGTAATTCACGGAGATTGCAACGTGGCTTCATTTCTTTTTGTAATGCAGGCTCTAATTTTAACGTTTCCACTGCCTCCTAGATTTTAGTGTGAACTTGCTGACAGAGAAAAGGTACATTTTTATTCTAGTGATATTAACTCTTTTGGTGATCTCAAAACTTACACACACACACACACACACACACACACACACACATAAATGCTCAGTAACTCTTGCCACCTGAAAGTCTCCCAAAGTGTCTTTCTTAACACCAAAGTAAATGGCCAGTCTGAAGAATACTGCCCTTTTACTACAAATGTGACAAAGCCCATTTCTGCAAATACAACAGGCTCTCATTTATGGCATGCAATACAAAAGTTTTCTGTACATGAAATACAGCAGGATGACAGTATGCAAACTGTAAAACTCTACATTAGTGCCAAATCATCCCTTTGCCTACAATTATTATAACCAAGCCTCAGAATTAAATATGTGGAGATTCAATTTCCCATTTGTGGGGAAGAAGCAAAGACATCCGAGGGGCAATTTGTACAACACATGCACGAACAAATACTTCCTTACTTCCTTGTAGTTATTTTTCAAATGTCTTCCACATTAGGTATAATAAACATATGTAAGAGTGAGCCCTGAAATCTAAAAATTAGGTTGCCCTTTGCTATTGGAAATCAGTGACAATAATGTAGGAATTATGCCATAAGAATATATCGTTCCACTAAGCAACCCTGGCTGCCAAATTCTGATCTACTTGCAACCCAAGCTCAATAGCTTGGAAAATAGCAACCAGTAATTGTGTGAGTCCAATCAGGGAACAAAATCACAGAATATTTCAGTAAGTAAGAAAATGGAGTTGTAAATATCAGCCTTGTTTATTTCCCATTACCACAGCTGGAGGCAAGAAAAGAACATGGTTTAGTATAATACAGTCAGGTAGGAATTAGCACATACAATGAGGTTGAAAATTCAAGAGAAATATTGGAAAAAGAAAGAACAGCAGCTTCACAAAACATACTTGGGTGTGACGTGACTATCCTCTCCCACAGCTCCATTTACAATCACCTCTTCTAGTTTAAGACAAAATTATTTTGAAGTTTGCAGTAGTAGCAACCTACCTATTTTTTTTTTTTTTTGCCAAGAGTAAATTATCAGAATATTTCTGTGAGCCAGTATTACTTTTTAAAGGGGGATATATTTTCCACACTATATGTCTTGATGATACTTTTTTCTGAACACTCTAATGGCCAGGCTGTTATTAATAAACAACAATAGCGATGCTCTGGGGACTACTTTTGTATTACTTCGCAAGTATCTTCGGAAAAATGTGTAACAACTCATTATACTGTGCACCATTCATGAATGCTGACACGAGGTAGCCTGCATCAGCCAGTTTGACAGCTAAACTGTCTGTAAAGAGACCTACCTGTCAGTGAGTGTCCCCTCTGTGACTGCAGAGCTTAGGTCTCTCAACATATACACAGGGTCTGAGAACTTCACTTCTCCTGCAAGCCTCCCTAAAATGTTTCTAATTCTTAAACCCTTCCTCTTATTTCTCCCACTGAAATGACTCTCTCATTACCTTTGTGACTCTCAAAACACTGACTTCCTATACTTCTGAGGAAAAAAGCCTGACATCCATCTTCCTAGAAATAATAGCAATTAAAAGCTGTTCCTAAGATGATGCTTTAGTTTAGCTCTGAGTGTTCACCTTTTACTAACAATAAAGCAGTAAGAATAACAATAAGTGGAATAACATGGTCATGTAAAGATGACATTAGGACATCTGATATAGAGCATCCAAATTCATCTTATATGAGGCTTAGCAAGAAGTTCCACACACTTACTTCATATGCACCAGAGTTCCTGGCATATCTAATCATTGTAGTAAAGACCAGATACCTGAGAAAAGAGTCATAAAGTCTAAGAGGCAGTTTATTCATGTTTGATTATGGCTTTCTTACTCCGGAGAATATAAATTGGCTCACACAATTATATAGAATGCACTAAGTTAAATTAAACATAGATGAGAAAATGAAATAAAACAAAGATATCAACATGTCAAAACCACAAAACAGGAATCAGGCTAGGATACTTGTTAAGGGTGGAGCTTATAAGTCAAGGTTCTTCCAAAAAAAGAAATAGAGTATATATATATATATACACACACACACGCACACGTCTTTTAAGGAACTGGCTCACATGACAATGAAGGTGGGCAAGTCCAAAATCTGCAGGGTGGGCTGGCAGGCTGGAGACCTAGAGAAAAGCTGACATTCAAGTCCAACGTCTTCCTTCATTTTATTCCATCTCTGTCCCCCTTAGTACAAGCTGGCGGTGTCTCTGCTGGTATATCTCATCTTTGTTCTTGGCTTCTGCTGAGACGGGTGTTTGGATCCCTGAGTCGTACCCTTGGTTTCCTCATGGAGTGACTGTCCAGTAACACTGTTGGTGTTCTCTGCAAAGCATACTTTCTCAGTTTCGGTTTGTATGTTTATTTTTCAATATAGATAAGTTAATCTTCTAATGTCTAAGTTTTGGTTCCTTTTTTTTTTTTTTTTTTTTTTTTTTGTATTTTTCTGAAGCTGAAAATAGGGAGAGACAGTCAGACAGACTCTCGCATACGCCCGACCGGGATCCACCCGGCACGCCCACCAGGGGCGACGCTCTGCCCACCAGGGGGCGATGCTCTGCCCCTCCGGGGGGTCGCTCTGCCGTGACCAGAGCCACTCTAGCGCCTGGGGCTGAGGCCAAGGAGCCATCCCCAGCACCCGGGCTATCCTTGCTCCAATGGAGCCTTGGCTGCGGGAGGGGAAGAGAGAGACAGAGAGGAAGGAGGGGGTGGGGGTGGAGAAGCAAATGGGCGCTTCTCCTATGTGCCCTGGCCGGGAATCAAACCCGGGTCCCCCGCACGCCAGGCCGACGCTCTACTGCTGAGCCAACCAGCCAGGGCCGGTTCCTTTTTACTTAACAATTCCTTCAATCCATTTCTCTCTTTTTGCATCTTACTATAAGCAGTCAAGAGGCCTCAAGCCACCTTCAATACTTTGCTTAGATATCTCTTCAGCTAAATATCCAAGTTCATCACTCACAAACTCTACCTTCTACAACACAATAGATCACAATTCAGCCAAGTTCTTTACCATTCTATATCAAACATTGTTTTTCCTCCAGTGTCCGTGTTCCTCATTTCCATGTGAGACCTTACCACAATCACCTTTAACACCATTGTGTACCAACAACCTTTTGAAGGCAAGCTTGGTCTTTACTAATATGCACCTCAAAACTCTTCTAGCTTCTACCCATTATCCAGTTCCAAAGCCACTTCCACATTTTTATTTTTAGTTTTTTATTATTAAGTCTTTAAAATAGTTTTATTTTTAATTAGAGTTGACATAAAATATTATATTAGTTTTAGGTATACCATATACTTCAACATTTATATACCTTTCAAAGTGCTCACCACAATAAATCTAGTAAATCATCTGTCACCATATATATATATATGATATGATACTATTGACTATTATCTATGCTATACATTATACCCTGTGACCTATAAATGGAAGTTTGTACTTCTTAATTTTTTTCCTCTTTTCTGCCCATCCCCAATCCCTCCCCTCTGGCAACCATCAGCTTGTTCTCTGTATATGTGCAATCTAAAAGACAAAACAAAGAGACAAACAAAATGAAACAGAAACAAACTCACTTCCACGTCTTTAGGTTTTGTTACAGCAATGCCCCATTTTTTGGAACCAAAATTTTTATTTATTTGCTAGAGCTGCCATAAAAATACTACAGACTGAGTCACTTAAACAACAGGCATTTATTTTCCTAACAGTTCTCAAAGCTGGAAGCCCAAGGTCAAGGTGCCAGTCAGGTTGGTTTCCTCTGAGACCTCTTTCCTTGGCTTGCAAATGACACCCTCTCGCTGCCTCTTCACACGGCTTTTGTCTGCGCTTGCGTATCTCTGGAATCTCTCTGTACGTCTCAATTTCCTTTTCTTGTAAGGACGCCAGTCAAATTAGATTAGACCTTACCCTAATGGCCTTATTTTAACCTAATTCATTCTCTGGCAGCCCAATCTCCAAATATAGACACATTCTGAGGCACTCAGTGTTAGGCTTCAACATGTGAACCTTGGAGGAATACAACTCAGTCCAGAACATGGGGGTTGGGAGAAAAATTGGTCTTAGCTTTCTTGCCTCTAAAATGAATAGCAAAAGCTGATCAATTGCACAATTCCATGTGTCTGTGAGACAAAAACAGAACAATTCTTGAGGAGAGCACAACTCTTTCTGCTTTTAGGAGTTGGCCAAAGTATAGTACTGTGAACAAGCAGTCTGTAGCGACGCATCAGTGGACCAAAGAAGGGAGCAAACTAGGTTACTGGTTTGCAGCAAACATGCCAAGAAACACTATAGTTTCTGGGTGTGTTGAGAAAACTCAGGGCAGACAAAGTGTAGAATTTTAATTATATGCAGATGTATTAATATTCTAGCTAGTGTCCTCTGAGAATAAATAATGGGTTAGAGACCCAGACAAAAAAATGGGACTCTGTGAGAGAAGGGGCAGAGGAGACCTCCCAGGGGAGCAGACCCTCTCCCTTAAGGAGAGGGGCCAGATCTCACAGACAGGGACTTGTCAAGATTCAGTGCGGAATCTTGATTGAAACCAGAGGTTCAGCTCAGAGGGCTGAGTGAGGTGACCAAACAGGACATTTCTTCAGATGGAGTCTAGGGCCAGCAGTCGAGAGGGTAGTTCAGGATACTGGGAGGCAAGTAAATGTGGCCTGAAGCTGAAGGTAAAATCCTTTAGATCAGAAAAAATTACTTCTTTCTCCCCCCTCCCCCCACCCAGGGAAATGTGTGTGTGAGAGATAGAGAGAGGTAGAGAGAGAGAGAGAGAAAGGGAGAGGAAGAGGAAGATTGGAGGAGCTGACTGATTATGTTTAGGATCATCCTTCAAAAAGCAGAGTCCAGAATATTGGATGGAAGTTGACTGGAAATTGATTAATACTTTGATTTGGAATTCCTAAACAAAAGCACAGAAAGCACAAAAACTAAACATTGGGCTTAACTATTTTGAGCATGCAGGCCTGACCTGTGGTGGCACAGTGAATAAAGCATCAACCTGGAAATGCTGAGGTCGCTGGTTCGAAACCCTGGGCTTGCCTGGTCAAGGCACATATGGGAGTTGATGCTTCCAGCTCCTCCCTCCCTTCTCTCTCTCTCTGTCTCTTCTCTCTCTCTCTCTCCCTCTCCTCTCTAAAATGAATAAAAAACAAACAAACAAACAAAAAAACCAATTTTGAGCATGCAGAATACACATTGGCTCATTTGCATCTCACTCTAGTTTTTGAGATCTGCTGAGCAGAGAGTATTTTCTTCAATTCACATTTGAGAAGATTGAAACTCAGAGGAGTTAATGACTTGGTCAAGATCATAAAATTGATGGTAGAATGGGCCTCCGAGCAGACTAAGTCTTCTAAGGCCTTATACGATGGTCCCTCTGCTGTGCTCAGCCGTGGCATTTTTGAATGGACTGTTGGCCATATTGTGACTTATATCTTAGCAGCATGTCTCAAAGAGAATAGGTGTGGCTCTTGAGAAGAACAAATTATTTTACCCTGTATCTTTTTTGATAGTTAGTGACAGCAGAAAATAACCCTAAATGAATGGCATTTGGAAATGGCTTAAGGGTGACTGTCCAAGGAGGCCTTGCTTCATTACAATGACCACACTGGAAAATAAATAAAACTAATAAAGTGAATTTCTCTCTCTCTTTCTTTTTCTTTTGGCCTGAAGAAAGAGAGAAGCAAGGAAAACTTGATTCAACTAACAGTGATTTATAAGAGCTGTATGTAAGGGGAAATTCCCCTTTTGCCTTAACAATAACAATAAAGTAGAAATGAATAGCTTTAGGGATATTTTAAATTCAGTGCTCTATTTTTAAATGGAATTATTTTTTCAGGGCCTTGGGCTCAGCCCATTGTGACCAAAGTCCAACATCAAGCCATAAGGAGACAGTATTAAAACTACAGATTTAAAAAAGTTATTAGAATTTATTTAAACCCACAATCATAATTATCTTGTATCTTTAGAGAAGAGAAAAAAGGAAGACTTTTAAACTATTAATTAATTTACTCCACACTTGGGTAAAGTTATTCACATTTAAAAGATATGTAACTATAAGGAGTAGTAAAATCAACCTAATCAACATAGAGTATAGATTAGGTTAATTGCATGGACTTAACCCTAACTTCTGCTATTTCACTTAAAGGGGTGATCTTTATACAGTCAATGGAGATTTAATGAACTTGGAATAAAACTAAATATCTGGCTGAGATATACACCATTCTTATTTACATGAAAGAAAATTACTGCACTAAAATAAAATCCTGATGGCACAAAAATAATTAGAAATGTGTGTAGGTTTCATGTTTACTACAGTCATATTTTCCCTCACATTCTGCTATAAAATCATGGCAGATTAAGTAGCCGGGGGGTTGGTGTTAAGACCATGTGCAAGGTTAAGACCATGGTTTTAGGATCACTTCATCTCTCCAGGGTTCTCTTGCCTGGTTTATCAGTGAGTGTTCCAAAAGGAAGCAGATGGCTGACTCAGACAGAGGAATTGAGGAATATGTAATAAAGGGAATACTCACCAAGGTGTGGGCAAGATGTAGGGAGACCCATAAAAGATGGTGAAGGATCTTGGAGTTAACAATCATAGGGGAGCTCTTATAACCTCTCCACACGAAGGGGCAAGCAGAGAGAACAACTCCAGGAGCCCAAGAAAACTCTGGCTTTAACAGTAGCCTATACATAAAATTCCGGCAGCCTTGGCAGGAGGAAACACAACACTTGTATGCTTAATGCGATCTTTAAAGTAGGCATTCAAGTTAAATGCATAAAATCCAAGCAGACTTAAATGTTATAGAAGGGTTTCTATTTTCTAAGAACTAAAATATAAATGTGGACATAAATTTTAGTGTTGTAATAAAAGCATTTTACATATAGTATTAATTTTGTTCATTTCCTTCATAGTTGAGAGCTTTAATTCCTTTACATATCCAACTGAAGTCAGTAATTCCTTCTCTTTGACATGTCTCATGATCTTCATCTTTTTCGAACTGCATTTATGAAATCTACACATCTTATCACTAGCATCAGTACTTCCACTTTTTCTACAGATTTCTAAATAAAATTGTAAGTGCAAAATATAATAAAATATTCAAATAATTGAATAAACCCTACCCTAGAACAATATCAATGCTGCAGAAACTCAACCCAGTTCTCTCTGAGTAGGCAATATTACCACATAGAAACAGTCATTTGCTACCTGAAGGACAAAAGTTCAGAGAGAGGACCACCAGTATCTGTCACCCAAGTTCACAGATTAGAAATAAGAATAACTGGCAGCTTGGTATTAGGGGCTGAACAAGACACTGCAAAATCAAACACACAAAAAAGCAAAAATTATATCAATCTAGGGTCATTTTGTAGAGAAAAATTCTTGTTCAGATCAGAAATATCTCTAAGGGCAACTCTAATAATCACTGTTTATAAGTGTAATTCTGTTATATTAAAGCAGTGTTAATTATTTTGTTTGTTTAGCCTATCATAGAACTGTATGTTGAGAAAACTTCTCTTTAATACCCTCTGTTTTAAAATGCTGTTTAGAAAGATCTCTGTCAAAAAAAAGTAAATTAATGAGATTGGTCACCTAAAAAACAAATTCATGTAGGCAGGAGGAGAAAGAGAAGAATATGAAGTAATTTCTAGAATTGCTATTCATTCCTTCTGCATACAGATAGATGCTTCTTTCTAACAAATTGACTTCTTATGTCTCAAATGTCCCAAAGATATAAGAAATCATTAGTTTGGGACCACTCATGTAGAGTTATGAAATTCAACTTTGTCCATAATGATTTTCCCCATCACAGAAATCAGCAAACACTATAAATCAGGTCCCTCTCTTCTCACTTGTGAGTCAGTTAAAAATTTACTAGCATATTGCTGATTGGGACTTCTTTATGTTTTTTCCTGATCTCAGCACAGGGATGAGCTAAGAGGTAAATAAAACTGTTTTCTCTATTTCTTTTTCAGCTATTTTATCATTAATGCATAAAAATGCAACTGTTTTTGTATGTTGATTTTGTATCCTGGAAATTTACTGAATTCATTGATTAGGTCTAACTTTTTTTGTTTCATGAAATTTATAGGATATACCAAACGTAAGACCATATATGTTCAGCCTTGGCCGGTTGGCTCGTTGGTAGAGTGTCGGCGTGTCCTGTTGAAGTTCTGGGTTTGATTCCTGCCCAGGTCACACAAGAGAAGCACCCATCTGCTTCTCCACCCTTCCTCCTCTCCTTTCTCTCTATCTCTCTCTTCTCCTCCCTCAGCCAAGGCTCCATTGGAGCTAAGTTGGCCCAGGCACTGAGGATGGCTCATGGCCTCCACCTCAGATGCTAGAATGGCTCTGGTTGCAACGGAGCAACAGCCCTGATGGGCAGAGTATCGCCCCCTGGTGGGCATGCTGGGTGGATCCCAGTCAGGCATATGTGTGAGTCTGTCTCTCTGCCTTTCTGATTCTCACTCAAAACAACAACAACAACAAAAACCCCTAAAATTTAAAAAAAGACCATAAATGTTTGTATATGTTCTGTATATATCATATCCTCTACAAAGGCAGTTTCACTTTTTTTTTTTCTGATTTGTATATCTTTTATTTAATTTTTTTGCCTGATTGCTCTGGCTAAGACTTTCAGTACAATAATAAATAGGAGTAGTGAGAGTGAGTACTCTGTCTTGTTCCTGATCTTAAAGGAAAGCTTTCACCTTTTACTATTGAGTATGATGTTAGCTCTGGGCTTCTCATATATAGTTTTTAATATGTTGAAATATGTTCCTTCTGTACCCAATTTGTTGAGAGTTTTTATCATGAAAGGATGTGGCAGTTTGTCAAATACTTTTTCTGTACCTATTTAGATGATCATATGAATTTAAGCTTTCATGTATTAATGTAGTGTATCATCCTTATCTGTAGCATTCTTGCCTTGCAGGGTTAAATCCAACTTGATTATGGTGTAGAATTCTTTTAATGTATGTTGACTTCAGTTTGCCAATATTTTACTGAGAATTTTACATCTATATGTATCAGGGATATTGACCTGTGGTTTTTGTTTTTTTCTTTTTTTAAAATTAATTTTAATGGGGTGACATTGATAAATCAGGGTACATATGTTCACAGAAAACATCTCTATGTTATTTTGACATTTGATTATGCTTCATTCCCATCACCCAAAGTCCAATTGTCTTCCGTCACCTTCTAACTGGTGTTTTTTTCTTGTTTTGACCTTGGTATCAGGGTAATGCTGGCTTTATAAAGTAAGTTTGGGAGTTTCCTTCCTCTTCAAATTTTCTGAGGACTTTGAGAAGGATTGGAGTTAATTCTTAAAATGATTGGTAGAATTCACCAACAAAACAGTCTGGTCCTGGGATTTTCTTTGTTGGAGATTTCTGGGACTATTTATTCATCTCTTAACTTGTTATTGGTCTTTTCAGATTTTCTACTCCTTTATGATTTAGTCTTGGTTGGTTGTATGTTTTCAGGAATTTATCCATTTCTTCTAGATTATCCAAATTTGTTGGTGTCTATTCATAGTGGTCTCTTATGATCCTTTGTATTTCTGTGGTATCAATTTATAGGCCCCTCTTTCATTTCTGATTTATTTGTTCGCACTTTCTTTCATTTTTTCTTGTTTAGTGTGTGTAAATGTTTATGGATTTTGTTTATCTTTTTAAAAAACTAGCTTTTGGTTTTATTGATATTTTCTATTGTTTTTCTGGTCTCTTATTTTATTTGTTTTTTCTGCTCTGATATTTGTTATTTTCTTCCTTTTATTAATTTTAGGCTTAGTTTGTTCTTCTTCTAGTTTCTTGAGGTATAAAGTTGAGTTGTTTAATTGAGATCTTTCTTTTTTTAAATGTAGTATTTATCACTACAAAGTTTCCTTTTAGAACTGTGTTTGCTGCATCCCATAAGTTTGATGTTTAATTTTTGTTTGTTTTAAGATATTTATTTATTTTCTTTTCATTTCTTTTTAACTCATTAGTTGTTCTGGAGTATATTGTTTAATTAGCACATATTTGTGAATTTTTCAATTTTCATTCTATTATTGCTTTCTAGTTTCATACCATTGTAGTCAGAAAAGATTTCAATCTTCTTAAGTTTGCTAAGACTTGTTTTATGACTTATCATATGATCTATCCTTGTGTACTTAGGAAGAATATGTATTATGCTGCTACTGAATGGAATGCTCTGTATGTTTGTCAGGTCCATTTGATTTAAGGTACAGTTCAAATCCAATGTTTTCTTATTGATTTTCTGTCTGGATACTCTATCCATTGTTGAAAGTGGAGTATTGAAGTCACCTACTATTATTGTATTATCTATTTCTTCCTTCAGATCTGTTAGTATTTGCTTAATATATTTTGATGCTCTGATGTTGGTTGCACATGTATAATTGTTATAATCCTTTTGATTAACTGACTGCTTTTTCACTATATTGTGATCTTTCTTGTTACTGTTTTTGGCTTGAAGTCATTTTGTCTGATATAGATATAGCTACTCCTTCTCCCTTTTGGTTTCCAATTGCATAGGATATGTTTTTTCATCCCTTTACTTTGAACCATTGTGTGTCCCTAAAGCTGAAGTGAATCTTTTGTCAGCAGCATATAGTTGGATTTTATTATCTTTATATAGCCAGTCACTCTATACTTTTGATTAGAGAGTTTATTCACATTAAGAGTAATTATTGATAACTAAGGACTTATTTATGCCATCTTATTTCACCCTGACTGTTTTATATTTTCCTTTTTTCTTTATTTCTCTCTTGTTGCCTTCCTCTGTAATCATTTTCCATAGCAGCATGCTTTGATTCCCTTCTTTTTATTTTTTGTGTATCTATTATAGCTTTTTGCTCTGTCATTACTCTGAGGCATACACAGTCATAACTACAGTATTTTACACTAACAATTTAAATTCAATTATATTAAAGAAACTATCCTTTTACTTCTTCCTTTTATGCTTTTTTTTTTTTGTATTTTTCTGAAGCTGGAAACGGGGAGAGACAGTCAGACAGACTCCCGCATGCGCCCGACTGGGATCCAACCCGCACGCCCACCAGGGGCGACGCTTTGCCCACCAGGGGGCGATGCTCTGCCCCTCCGGGGCTTTTCTCTGTGCTACTAGAGCCATTCTAGTGCCTGGGGCAGAGGCCAAGGAGCCATCCCCAGCGCCTGGGCCATCTTTGCTCCAATGGAGCCTTGGCTGCGGGAGGGGAAGAGAGAGACAGAGAGGAGGGACGGGGGTGGAGAAGCTTCTCCTATGTGCCCTGGCCGGGAATCAAACCAGGGTCCCCCGCACGCCAGGTCGACACTCTACCGCTGAGCCAACCGGCCAGGGCCCCTTTTATGCTTTTGATGTCACAGTTTATCTCCTTTACATTTTATATTCATTAACAAATTATTGCAGCTATAGTTATTTTTAATATTTTTGTCATTTAACATTTATAATATAGTGTTTAAAATATTACCATATTATAGTATTAGCATATTCTAAATTTGACTTTATACTTACCTTTACCAGTGTCTTGTATGTTTTCACACATTATGTTACTTATTTTCATTCTTTCATTTCAGCTTGAAGAATTCCTTTTACATTTCTTATAAGGCAGACTTAGGGGTAATGAACTATCTCAGCTTTTGTTTGTCAAGGAAAGTCTTTATCTTTCCCTCATTGCTGAAGGACAACTTTGCCAGATTAGAGTATTCTAATTTTTATTCTAGCTTTTATTTTCTTGGCACTTTGAATATAGATAGCATCCTCTCTTTTCTGGCCTGCAAAGGTTATTGCTGAGAAATCCACTAGCAGACTTGTGGATTACAAGCATGTTTTCTCATGGTGATTTAAAAATTTCTTTGTCTTTGATTTTTGACAGTTCTATTATGATATGTCTTGGAGAAGGTATCTTTGAGTTTATTTGGTGACTCAGGAGCTTTATGAACTAGGATATTCAAATCTTTCCCCAGATTTGGGAAGTTCTCAGTCAATTCTTTATGTAAGCTTTCTGCCTTCATCTTCCCTTTTTTCTTTGTGGAACTTAATTCAAAAATTGTTTTTTGGTATTCCAAAACTCACATAGGTTTTCTTTTTTTTTTTTAATTTTATTTGTTTGTTTTCTTCTGACTGGATAATTTCAAGATTCCTGTCTTCTAACTCATAGATTCTTTCTTCTACATGACCCATTTTGATGTTGATCATTTTTATTGCACTTTTAATTTTATTCATTTTATTCTTCAGCTCTAGAATTTCTATTTTTTAATTAATTTGCTATCTCTTTGTTATACTTCTTATTTTTTCTTGTATTATTTTCTTAATATTGGTTTACTTTTTTGATGTTTTCTTGTAGTTCTTTGAACTTCTTTTTAAAAATTATTTTGATTTCTTTATTAGGTAAATTGCAGATATCCATGTATTTGGGATCAGTTACTGGAATATTTTTGTGATCCTTTGGTTATGTTTCCTTACTTTCTTATGTTCCTTGAAGTTTTGTGTTGCTGTCTTCATATCTGAAGTAGCACTCACCTTCCCCAATCTTTACTAACTGCCCACTCCAACGCATCCAAAATTAAACACTTTTGTTCCATTGGTGTGCTAACATTTCTGTGCTGGATACCTGGACTTCCACAGTGGATCTCTCATCTATAGGTAATGGTCTAATGTGCTGTTTTCCAGGGGCTCCCAGATCATGACGAAGAGGATATAATGCCAGTTAGTACACTACAGCTTTCAGAGCTGGGGCTGAGATCTGTATGTCCATTACCTTACACATGAATGAGTAAAACTCCTCCCACAGCTCACACCAAGGCACTTTTGTCTATGGATAAATGTTAAACCATGGTTGTTGAGGGAGGTGACACAATGAGGAATGTCTTAATCACCCATATTGCTCAAATAAGGACTTTTTAAAAACCTTAAGCATATGCCATTATCATTCTAAAAAATAATATTAATTTTTAATATCCTTTCCATGTTAAAATCTCAAATGCCTCATGAATTTTCAAGTTAAAAAAACAGTTTTATATTTAATCAGAAATTAAAAATAATGTTCACACATTGTAATTTTTTGAGTAAATTTTAATCTATAGATTCCCTCTTTGTCTCTGCCTTTATTTATTTTTAACCTCCCTTGCCTCTCTTTATTGAAGAAACTAAATTGTTTGTCTTACAGTTTTCTACAGTCAGAATTTTACTGATCATACCCCTGGAGTTCTTTGTCCTCTATATTTTCCCTAAATTGGTAGTTGAATCTAGAAGCTTGATAAAATTTTGCTTATATTTTTTGTAGTGAGTATACTTCAAAGAATGTATTTTTTATCAGAAGTCATATAATATCTAAATAGTTGCCTGTCTTCTGATGTTAACATAAATTCATATGCATTATTTTTTAATTTTTTATTTATTGAGTTTAGAGAAAAATAGGGAGAGAAACATTATTTTTTCCCACTTATTTATATATTCATTGGCTGATTCTTGTATGTGTGCTGATCTGGAATCAAACCTGCAACCTCAGTGTGCTAGAACAATGCTCTGCTGAGCTACCAGACCAGGGATCATGTGCATTATTTAAACTTGAAAAATAGATGTTATAATTATCTTATTCATTCTTCACTTATTAGCTGAAATATCTCTATTCAGGGTTATTTGTCCTCATTTGGTGATTCAGTGGTATAATTTATTTAGAAAAGACAAGATTCTACTCAATACCTTTTTTTAAAATTTTTATTTAGAAAAGTAAGTTTAACAGGGTGACATTGATCAATAAAAATACATAGGTTTTGGCCTAACCTTTGGTGGCACAGTGGATAAAGCATTGACCTGGAATGCTGAGGTCGCCAGTTCGAAACCCTGCACTTGTCTGGTCAAGGCACATATGGGAGTTGATGCTTCCTGCTCCTCCCCCCTTTCTCTCTCTCTTTGACTCTTACTCTCACTCCTCTCTAAAATGAATGAATGAATGAATAAATAAATAAATAAATAAATAAATAAACTGCCAACAAATTGGAAAATATTTAACAAAAAAAGAGTACATAGGTTTTAGGTAAACATTTCTATAGCATTAGAACTGTTAATCATGTTGTATACCCATCACTCAAAGCCAAATAATTTTCCATCATCTTATATTTGTCCCTCTTTATATCCTTCCCTCTCCCCCTCACAACATCCCTCTCCCCGTGGAAACCACAACTTTTATCTATGTCTATGAGTCTCAGTTTTATAACCCACCTACAAGTAAAATCATATAATTCTTAGCTTTTTATGATTTACTTATTTCACTCAGTACAATGTTCTTAAAGTCCATCCATGTTGTCATAAATGTCACTATGTCATCATTTCTTATGGCTAAGTAGTATTCTATTGTGTGTGTGTGTGTATTATATATATATATATATATATATATATATATATATATATATCACATTTTCTTTATCTAATCCTCTATTGAGGGACACCTTGATATTTCCATGTCTTGTCCACTGTGAATAATGCTGCAATGAACATGGGGGGTGTATGTGTTTTTATGTACCAATGTTTTTAAGTTTTTGGAGTAGATACCCAGTAAAGGGATTGCTGGGTCATATGGTAATTCTAGTCTTAATTTTTTGAGGAACCACAATACTTTCTCCCATAATAGTTGTACTAATCTACATTCCCACCAGCAGTGAATGAGGGTTTCTTTTTCTCCATAGCCTCTCCAACACTTGTTATTACCAGTCTTGTTGGATAATAGCTAATCAAACAAGTATAAGGTGGTATATCATTGTAGTTTTGATTTGCATTCTCAAATATCTAGTGAAGGTGAGCATCTTTTTATATATTTGTTAGCCATTTGTACGTCCTCTTGGGAGAAGTGTCAGTTCAGACCCTCTCCTCATTTTTTAATTGTATTGTTTGTTTGTTTGTTGCTGAGCTTTGTGAGCTCTTTATATATTTTGGATATTAACTCCTTACCAAAGCTGTTGTTTGCAAACATCATCTCTCATTTAGTTGGCTGCCTATTAGTTTTGTTGTCAGTTTCTTTTGCTGTACAGAAGAAGCTTTTTAGTTTGATATAGTCTCATTCATTTATTTTTGCCTTTACTTCCCTTGTCTTTGGGGTCAAATTCATAAATTGTTCTCTACGGCCAAGGTCTATGAGCTTAGTACCTATATTTTCTTCTATGTAATTTATTATTTCAGATTTTATATTTAGGTCTTTGATCCATTTTGAATTAATTTTTGTTCAGGGGGACAAACAGTAGTCAAGTTTCATTCTTTTGCATGTGGCTTTCCAATTTTCCTAGCACCATTTACTGAAGAGGCTCCTTTGTCTCTATTGTGTGTTTTTGGCTCCTTTGTCAAAGATGATTTGTCCATATATGTGTGGTTTTATTTCTGGGCTCTCAATTCAGTCCCATTGGTCTGTATGTCTGTTTTTCTGCTAATACCATGCTGTTTTGATTATCATGGCTCTATAGTATAATCTGAAGTCAGGTAGCATGATACCTCCAGTTTCATTTTTTTCCCCTCAAGATTGCTTTGGCTATTTAGGGTTTCTTATGGTTCCAAACAAACCTGGTAATTTTTCATTCTAATTTTTAAAAAAATGACTTTGGGATGTTGATGTCTACCCAATAGTTTATTCTTCCCAGTGCTGAGTAAGCTACCACCATTTCTATTCACTTGTTCAGATCAAAGGTGTGCCATACTTGTTTTGTTCTACACATGCTTTTTTTCTAATTTAGTCATATAACCTTTTCTTTTGATTGATAGTCTTTAAAACTTACCAAACCTCTTTATTAGAAAATCATGCCCAATTTTGAGGAATATATATATATTTACATATATATATATATATTATTGTGACTGCAATAATTACCTCAAAGTGAAATTGTTTATCTATAACTTGCAAAAATCATTTGATTAGAGAAGAAGACCAGCAACCACATTGGGCAGAAAGAAGTAATTCTGAATTGATTTGACCTATTTTATGGTTACCAATATATTGGACAGAAAAACTTAAATATAAGGAAGTAATACTTCAACTTAATGCTCTTAAATTTTTGATTTTAGTAGGAATATGTATATGAAATTCATTATTAGTAGTAAATTTGAGGCAAATTTTTTGAATTGGCATTCTAATTTCTAACCATGCTATAGAGACTAATATCTTGAGAAGAAACCATTGTTCTTGCTCCATTCCTTCTAACATCACATTTTCAAGCTTTGTACAAGGAACTGACCAACTTGACCACTTGAGAACCTTCCCTGTTCTGAATGTTGATTCTTTGTATGTCTGTGATTCAGAAACAGTATAATTGAATTCAGAAATTATGGTCAGATTACTCTAAACATTAACTTCAATTTCAAATTTTATACTATTATCTCAAGGTTTTCTTTTTTAAAGTAAAAAGTACAGTATATGGTAGAAGTAGATATAAATACCCACCAAATAATAAAGAAGCTATTATTACTGTTTATCAAATTACGATTTATCTTTATGATGTTTCTGTGTATATTTGTATGTTAGGTGTGTGGCTTTTCTTTTTTAAAAAAGTTTTTTTATTTAATCTCACCAACCTGCATATTTTAAGATTGTAAGTGGTATCAGACCAAACAACATTTATATAAACCCTTTAAAGATGAAGTTTACCGTGCTTAAAAATTTTTTTTGAGCTTTGTAAAATCAGTTTTGACACAGAGTAAGTGCTCAAGAAATATTTATTGATTGAATACAATTTAGAAGCTTATTGGTTCCCTGTATAACATTTGGAGCAACTATAGTTGCAGAAGTGTTATAATAGACATGCAGTTTTGAAGCGCATAATTCTCTCTGTTTCTTTTCCACTCTACCAACACCCACCCATCCTCCTCAGCCCCCCATCTCAATTCATTTCTCTCTTAAAAATAGTACACACTTAGGAAGAAGAAAAACAAGCAATAACCAAATGCTGTTTGAGTTCTTTCCCAGCCTACGGTAGCTTCATATTTCGTTAAATGTTATTACTTTTTACTTCCAAAGAGGTTTAGTCAACAGTATTCAATCTACTTTCTAGCAGATAAACTTTGCTCACCCCCTAACCTTTAGGTCATTCCAATCATGTTATTTCTTCTATAATGCCAGACATAATGGAGTAGACAGAAAGTGAAAGTAGGAGTTACATAGCTTGGCTTGCCTGTCTTTTGTTTGTTTGTCTCTAACTACCTTAACCTACTTCCTTCACCTTTTTATAACAGTAAGACGAGCGGTTCCATCTAAATAGTCCCAAAGCCAGCCCAGACTTCTGTTATCTATTATTATATGACTGTTTTCTCATCAATAATCATTCAGCAATTTGTATCTAAAGAAGCCTTTTGGCCTATAATGCCAAATAAGATGTGATGAGAGTAGCTGTGGAGATAGCTACTGCAATTATCACACATCAGGATGTTCAGGTCACTCAAACTCAAGAAGCTTAGAATACTTTAAAATATTTGAATAGTGAAGTGTTGAGCATATTTTTAAAGTTCATTTTAATAAGTATCTATTTATGTATTCTTGATCTCAGCTTTGTATTATTATGAAGGTGTCTTTTTGGTTAAAAACAAAACAAAAAACTCAGTTAAGATGTTTTATGCATATTTGGCAGACCTTGAGAAATAGCAATTCAAAAAATAAGTAGAAGAATAAAAAGAAAAAAATGAGAAAGGAGAAGAGGTGAAAGAGGAAACACCAACATGAAAACACATGTTTGTGTTGATCAGTTTATTGTAAATCACATAGTGTCATTAGTCATTGTGTAGGGACAATGCAGAGCAGGCACCAGCGAGTAGCAGACATAGCATTTACAAAAGAAGAGTTTTCTTCTTTATCCTTGTGGTCTTTGAGTGCCTCTCCGTATTATTCCTTTTCCACCTATCTCTTACTACTATTACATTCTCTCATAGTTAGGATGTTAAGACTTTTTATGTCTAGAGTAGTGTTATGAACTAAGCGGGCATTTAATAAATATGAATTAATGATTGTGATGTACTGTGTGTTGTGGACTGTTGTGCTTCTTTTGGTTTACAAACCATTATTAACCTGCTCTGAGTCATAGAGAACTTACAGAGAAGCACAACATTACTAATAATAGCAGGCCTTTAATTAATTAGTTAATTAATTAATGTTCAGACAAGATTATTAACTGAATGGATTAAGGCAAAGCTGAAAATATCTCCAAGTTAGAAAACGCTGTGGGTTGGGACATTGTAAGTAAAAATAAAAACAACAGGAAACGGTGGTGGCAGTGGCAGTCAAAAAGATCATGAGCTGGGTTTTAGACACCTTAAAATTAAGATGCTCAATACAACATTCAGATGCCTGTCAGGCAAATGAATTTGCACATTTGGACAGATCTTGAAAGAGATACAGATAGAGGTGACATGTGACACCAAAGCAGAAGATAAGAAGACAGAGAGAGGCCAAAGAAATGCCAGTTTGAAGAAATAAAATAATTAGGAAAAGAGAACAACAAGTGGGAAATTCCAAAAACTTCTGGGGGCTTTTTTTTGGGGGGGGGACTTTTTCAATGAACTATGTCTCTCTTCCTGGTGGAAAATCACTGCTGTATCAAGTCACTGCCACTGATGGAGGTGTGCTGTACCTTTCGGGTGTGCTGGGCCAGAATGACAATTGGGAAGCACGCTGCAAAGTTATGTTCCAGGAAGACCGGTCAGATGGGATCACTGGCTGGGACGAGGTGACTTGATCACGGGTAAACCTAGGTCAAGAGTTAATTTAGTGCACTGAACTAGAAGTCGCGTTAGGTAAAAAGCCTAATCTTAGCCAGGCCCCAGTGGGCCCAAGAACCCTGACCCTCAAGACAGGGCTGCTAGAGTCAGAGCGTACAGGGCCAAGAGCTCGATGGAGTCAAGGTTTGACAGGAACCTACAGCTGCAAGGAGCTTGCTTGTTGGGCTTGAAGCTGTGTAAATTGCGGCTTAGGTCCGCGGCTCAGGTCCATGGCGCACGACACACTGGTCACTTCAAGGGTGTGGAAGCCTCAATACTGGGGCATGGGAGGAAGCAGTGAGCAAAGGGGGCCCAAACGTCTCGCCTCCGCTCGCCCCAGCAGACTGCATACCTTGCTAGCAGTTCGTTATATTTACCCCCAGGTGGTGAAAGAAACAAAAGCAGCCAGAAAATTGTTTTTGAAGCAGCAAAGCTTTTTGTATCAGTGACTGGGAAAGCAGGCTGTGCACCCCAAGGGTATGCAAAATGATACAGTAGTAGTAGACCTTCTACTCTAAGGTTATTTTAACTCTCTTTACTCTTTATACCTCTCTTCTGTGTATGTTTTCTTTTACATGTACTACTTTAGTAGTGTAGTATATGTATTTGATCTATCATCAAGCAATCAATCAATAAACAGAAAGGTTTTGAGACTTCAGGGCAAGACAATACAATAATGATAGAAAGTGAGTAGGTAAGAACAGTGATGAGATTCAAGAGAGAATGAGATAAGATTGTTAGATCCAAAATAAACGATCCTTGTTCTCTTGAAACCTGCAGGTAACTTACATTGTATTTATACTCATAAGAAAGGAAAGAGAAGGCAGCTGACAGGGTCCATTTTCCTTGCTTTTATTCTGCCTAATTTTGTACTGGCTTTTTTGTTGTTAAAACATTTTAGTTTCTTTTAAAAAAATTTTTAAATTATAGTTTACATTCAATATTATTTTGTATCAGGTGTATAACATAGTGGTTAAACAATCATGTACTTTGCAAAGTGTTTCCTCTGATAGTTCCAGTTCCCACCTGACACCATACGGTTATCACAATATTATTGACTGGATTCCCTATGCTGTACTTTACATCCTCGTGACTATTTTGTCACTACCAATTTGTATTTCCTAATCCCTCTACCTCTTTTACCCAGCCTCCTCCCCCCTCCAAACCCTCTCCCCGTTGGCAACTGTCAGTCTTTTCTCTGTATCTATTAGTCTGTTTTTGTTTTTGTTTGTTCTTTTCTTTTCTGCTTTCTTCACAGGGATTGAATGGTAAGGCATACTTACTCTTAACAAGATAAAAAATAATCTTCTGCAATTAGGTCTAGCTAAGGTGAATGCATTATAGCTATAAATGTAATTTTTCATAGACTCTCAGAACTCTGACAATATAGAAAGTACTTAAGGATTTTTAATCCAAAAATACTCACAAATAAGTACTAAGCCATGTTTTCTATGTGGAGATTTCAACTTTGACGGCATTCAAGACTGGAAAAGCAGGACACTTTTTCTTAGTCTATTATTCACAATGTTTGTGCATAGCTTTGAGATGTTTTACCAGAATTACTTGGTCTATCATATTCAACTCAATAAATGTAAGAGCAAAGCAATGGAATTGCAGAAAGTACTCATGAGTTAACTGAAAGTTTTGAAAGTAAAGTAGAGCTAGTCAAACAATTAAAAGTGGGCAAAAAGTGGTGATTGTTGCATGTCAACATGGGCTGAATCTTTGTCCGAATGAATCATTTTAAAGGACAGTGAATCACTTAAACCATAGTAATTATATGAGCTAAAATAATTAGGAAAAGAATTGTGTTGAAAAAACTTTTTTAAAAAATAAATTTTTATTAATGTTAATGGGGTGACATCAATAAATCAGGGTACATATATTCAAAGAAAACATGTCCAGATTATCTTGTCATTCAATTATGTTGCATACCCATCACCCGAAGTCAGATTGTCCTCCCTCACCTTTTATCTAGTTTTCTTTATGCCCTTCCCCCTCCCCCTTTCCTCCTTCCCTCCCACGCGCCCCCCCCCCCCCCCCCCCCCCCCCCCCCCCGTCCAAACAAACCCCGGTAACCACCACACTCTTGTGTGGTCTCTTAGTCTCGTTTTTATGTCCCACCAATGTATGGAATCATGTAGTTCTTGTTTTTTCTGATTTACTAATTTCACTCCATATAATGTTATCAAGATCCCACCATTTTGTTGTAAATGATCCAATGTCATCATTTCTTATGGCTGAGTAGTATTCCATAGTGTATATGAGCCACATCTTCTTTATCCAGTCTTCTATTGAAGGGCTTTTCGGTTGTTTCCATGTCTTGGCCACTGTGAACAATGCTGCAATGAACATGGGGCTACATGTGTCTTTACGTATCAATGTTTCTGAGTTTTTGGAGTATATACCCAGTAGAGGGATTGCGGACTGCTAGGTAATAAGGTAGTTCTATTTTCAGTTTTTTGAGGAACCACCATACTTTCTTCCATAATGGTTGCACTAATTTACATTCCCACCAACAGTGAATGAGGGTTCCTTTTTCTGCACAGCCTCTCTAGCATTTGCTATTACCTGTCTTGTTGATAATAGCTAATCTAACAGGTGTGAGGTGGTATCGCATTGTAGTTTTGATTTATATTTCTCTAATAACTAATGAAGATGAGCATCTCTTCATATATCTGTTGGCCATTTGTATTTCTTCCTGGGAGAAGTGTCTGTTCATGTACTCTACCCATTTTTTTTATTGGATTTTTTGTTTGTTTGTTGTTGAGTTTTATAAGTTCTTTGTAAATTTTGGATATTAGGCCCTTATCTGAGTGTTGTTTGAAAATATCATTTCACATTTAGTTGGCTGTCTATTTTGTTGTCAGTTTCTCTGGCTGAGCAAAAACTTTTTAGTCTGATGTAGTCCCATTCATTTATCTTTGCCTTCACTTCTCTTGCCTTTGGAGTCAAATTCATAAAATGCTCTTTAAAACCCAGGTCCATGAGTTTAGTACCTATGTCTTCTATGTATTGAATACTTTATTGTTTTCATTATATAGGTCCTTTACATTCCTTGTTATGTTTATTCCTAGGTATTTTTTTTTGTTGTTCTAATCATGAAGGAGATTATTTTTTTGAGTTCGTTTTCTAATATTTCATTGTTGGCATAGAGAAAGGCTATGGACTTTTGTATGTTAATTTTGTATCTTGCGACCTTACTGTATTGGTTTATTATTTCTAATAATCTTTTTGTGGAGTCTTTGGGGTTTTCGATGTATAGGATCATATCATCTGCAAAAAGTGATACTTTTACTTCTTCTTTTCCGATATGGATGCCTTTTATTTCTTTGTCTTGTCTGATTGCTCTGGCTAGAACCTCTAGCACCACGTTAAATAAGAGTGGAGAGGGTGGACAACCTTATCTTGTTCCTGATTTAAGGTGGAAAGTTCTCAGTTTTATGCCATTTAATATGATGTTGGCTGATGGTTTATCATATATAGCCTTTATCATGTTGAGATATTTTCCTTCTATGTCCATTTTGTTGAGAGTCTTAAACATAAAGTTGTGTTCTATTTTATCAAATGCCTTTTCTGCATCTATTGATAAGATCATGAGGTTTTTGTTCTTTGTTTTGTTGATATGGTGTATTACATTAACTGTTTTACGTATGTTAAACCATCCTTGAGATTCTGGGATGAATCCCACTTGATCATGATGTATTATTTTTTTAATATGTTGTTGTATTCAATTTGCCAGTATTTTGTTTAGTATTTTAGCATCTTATTCATTAGAGATATTGGTCTGTAGTTTTATTTTTTTATGCCGTCCTTGCCAGGTTTCGGTATGAGGGTTATGTTGGCCTCATAAAATGTGTTTGGAAGTATTGCTTCTTCTTTAATTTTTTGGAAGACTTTCAGTAGAATAGGAATCAAGTCATCTTTGAATGTTTGATAGAATTCAATAGTATAGCCATCTGGGCCCGGACTTTAATTTTTGGGTAGGTTTTTTAAAATTATTTATTTATTTATTTACTTTTTTAGAGTTTATTTATTCATTTTTATTAGAGAGAGAGGGGAGAGAGAGAGAGAGAAGGGGGAGGAGCAGGAAGCATCAACTCCCATATATGCCTTGACCAGGCAAGCCCAGGGTTTTGAACCGGCGACCTCAGCATTTCCAGGTCGACGCTTTATCCACTGCGCCACCACAGGTCAGGCCTTTTGGGGAGGTTTTTTTTTTTTTGTTTTGTTTTTTTATTAAATTTAATGCAGTGACATTGATAAATCAGGGTACATATGTTGAGAGAAAATATCTCTAGATTATTTTGACATTTGATTGTGCTGTATACCCCTCCCGCAAAGTTAAATTGTCTTCTGTCACCTTCTAACTGGTTTTCTTTGTGCCCCTCCCCTCCCCTAACCCCTCTCTCCTTCTTCACCCCCTCCCCCCTCCCCCAACCCCCCTGCCCCTGTTGCCATCACATTCTTGTTCATGTCTCTGAGTCTCATTTTTATGTCCCTTCTATGTATGGATTCATCTCAGTTTTTTTTCTGAGTTACTTATTTCACTCCGTATAATGTTATCAAGGTCCATCCATGCTATTGTAAATGATCCGATGTCATCATTTCTTATGGCTGAGTAGTATTCCATAGTATATATGTACCAAAGTTTTTTAATCCACTCGTCCTCTGACGGACACTTGGGCTGTTTCCAGATCTTCGCTATTGTGAACAATGCTGCCACAAACATGCGGGTGCATTTCTCCTTTTCGAGCCGTTCTATGGTGTCCTTGGGGTATATTCCTAAAAGTGGGATAGCTGGGTCAAAAGGCGGTTCGATTTTCAGTTTTTTGAGGAATCTCCATACTGTTTTCCACAGTGGCTGCACCAGTCTGCATTCCCACCAGCAGTGCAGGAGGGTCCCCTTTTCTTCACATCCTCGCCAGCACTTATTCTGTGTTGTTTTGTTGATAAGCGCCATTCTGACTGGTGTAAGGTGATATCTCATTGTCGTTTTAATTTGCATTTCTCTAATGATTAGTGATGTTGAGCATTTTTTCATATGCCTATTGGCCATCTGTATGTCCTCTTTGGAGAAGTGTCTATTCATCTCTTTTGCCCATTTTTGGATTGGGTTGTTTGTCTTCCTGCTGTTGAGTTTTACAAGTTCTTTATAAATTTTGGTTATTAACCCCTTATCAGACGTATTGTCAAATATGTTCTCCCATTGTGTAGTTTGTCTTTTTATTCTGTTCTTGTTGTCTTTAGCTGTGCAAAAGCTTTTTAGTTTGATATAGTCCCATTTGTTTATCCTGTCTTTTATTTCACTTCCCCGTGGAGATAAATCAGCAAATATATTGCTCCGAGAGATGTCGGAGAGCTTACTGCCTATGTTTTCTTCTAAGATGCTTATGGTTTCACGGCCTACATTCAAGTCTTTTATCCATTTTGAGTTTATTTTTGTGAGTGGTGTAAGCTGGTGATCTAGTTTCATTTTTTTGCAGGTAGCTGTCCAATTTTCCCAACACCATTTGTTAAAGAGGCTGTCTTTACTCCATTGTATTTCCTTACCTCCTTTGTCAAATATCAGTTGTCCATAGAACTGTGGGTTTATTTCTGGGTTCTCTGTTCTATTCCATTGATCTATATGCCTGTTCTTATGCCAGTACCAGGCTGTTTTGAGTACAACGGCCTTGTAGTATAACTTGATATCAGGAAGTGTGATACCTCCCACTTTATTCTTCTTTTTTAAGATTGCTGAGGCTATTCGTGTCCTTTTTTGGTTCCATATAAATTTTTGGAATATGTGTTCTATATCTTTGAAGTATGTCATTGGTATTTTAATTGGTATTGCATTGAATTTATAAATTGCTTTGGGTAATATAGACATTTTAATGATGTTTATTCTTCCTAACCATGAGCACGGTATATGCTTCCACTTGTTAGTATCTTCCTTGATTTCTTTTATCAATGTTTTGTAATTTTCCGAGTACAAGTCTTTAGTCTCCTTGGTTAAGTTTACTCCTAGGTACTTTATTTTTTTGGTTGTAATTGTGAAGGGGATTGTTTCCTTAATTTCTCTTTCTGACTGTTCATTGTTGGTGTATAAAAATGCTTCTGATTTCTGAGTATTGATTTTATATCCTGCCACTTTGCTGAATTTATTTATCAGGTCCAGTAGTTTTTTGACTGAGACTTTAGGGTTTTCTATATACAATATCATATCATCTGCAAATAATGATAGTTTTACTTCTTCTTTTCCAACTTGAATGCCTTTTATTTCTTCTTCTTGTCTGATTGCTGTGGCTAGGACTTCCAGGACTATGTTAAATAAGAGTGGTGAAAGGGGACACCCCTGCCTTGTTCCTGATCTTAAGGGTATTGCTTTTAATTTTTGCCCATTAAGTATGATGTTGGCTGTGGGTTTCTCATAGATGGCTTTTATCATGTTGAGGTATGTTCCCTGTATTCCCACTTTGCTGAGAGTTTTGATCATGAATGGGTGTTGGATTTTATCAAATGCTTTTTCTGCATCTATTGAAATTATCATATGGTTTTTCTCCTTCTTTTTGTTTATGTGATGAATCACATTGATTGATTTACGAATATTGTACCAGCCTTGCCTCCCCAGAATAAATCCCACTTGATCATGGTGTATGATTTTTTCCATATATTGTTGGATCCGGTTTGCTAATATTTTGTTGAGGATTTTAGCATCTATATTCATCAGAGATATTGGCCTATAATTTTCTTTCTTTGTGTGGTCTTTGCCTGGTTTTGGAATCAGAATTATGCTCGCCTCATAAAAGGAGTTTGGAAGTCTTCCTTCCTCTTGAATTTTTTGAAATAGTTTGAGAAGGATAGGAGTTAGTTCTTCTTTGAATATTTGGTAGAATTCCGTTGTGAAGCCATCGGGCCCCGGACTTTTCTTTGTTGGGAGTTTTTTGATAACTGTTTCGATCTCCTTTGGTGTAATTGTTGCCTGGTGTAATTGGTCTGTTTAAGTTTTCTGATTCTTCCAGATTGATTTTTGGAAGATTGTACGTTTCAAGGAATTTGTCCATTTCATCTAGGTTGTCTAGTTTTTTGGCATACAGTTCTTCATAGTATTTTCTTACAATATTTTGTATTTCTGTTGTGTCAGTTGTTATTTCTCCTCTCTCGTTTCTAATTTTATTTATTTGAGTCCTCTCTCTCTTTTTCTTGGTGAGTCTACTTAAAGGTGCATCAATCTTGTTTACCTTTTCAAAGAACCAGCTCCTAGTTTCATTGATCTTCTGTATTGTTTCTTTAGCCTCTATGTCATTTATTTCTGCTCTGATCTTTATTATTTCCTTCCTTCTACTACATTTGGGCTTTACTTGCTGTTCTTTTTCTAATTCTTTTAGATGCAGGGTTAAGTTGTTTATTTGAGCTTTTTCTAGCTTCTGAAAGTGTGCCTGTAGTGCTATGAACTTCCCTCTCAGCACTGCTTTCGCTGTGTCCCATAAATTTTGAGTTGTTGTATGCTCATTGTCATTCGTTTCTAGGAATTTCTTTATTTCTTCTTTGATCTCATTCTTAATCCATTCATTATTTAACACCCTGCTATTTAGTTTCCATGTGTTTGAGAATTTTTGAGCTTTTCTGCTGTGATTCATTTCTAGTTTCATGCCGTTGTGATCGGAGAAAGTGCTTGATATGATTTCAGTCTTCTTAAATTTGTTAAGAGCACTTTTGTGCCCTAACATGTGGTCTATCCTAGAGAATGTACCATGAGCACTTGAAAAGAATGTATATTCTGCTGCTTTAGGGTGAAAGGTTCTGAAGATATCTATTAAATCGAGTTGATCTAGTGTTTCCAATAAGTCTGCTGTTTCTTTGTTAATTTTCTTTCTTGAGGATCTATCTAGTGATGTTAGTGGGGTATTGAAATCCCCTACTATTATAGTATTGCTGTTGATCTCGCCCTTTAAATCCATCAAAGTCTGTTTTATATATTTGGGTGCTCCTATATTAGGTGCATAGATATTTATAATAGTTATATCTTCCTGTTGGATTACTCCCTTTATCATTATGTAGTGGCCTTCTTTCTCTCTTACTATATCCTTTGTTTTAAAGTCCAATTTGTCTGATATAAGTATTGCTACCCCAGCGTTTTTTTCATTTCCGTTTGCATGAAACATTTTTTTCCATCCTTTTACCTTCAATCTGTGTGTGTCTTTTGTTCTAAGGTGTGTCTCTTGTAGACAACATATGTATGGGTCCTGTTTTCTTATCCATGCAGCTACCCTATGTCTTTTGATTGGATCATTTAATCCATTTACATTTAAGGTTATTATTGATATGTAGTAGTTTATTGCCATTTTCTTCTTTAAAGGTGTATTCCTTTTTCTTTTTTTTTTTTTCTGTATTCTTTTCCCACTTTATCTGTTTACACCAGGCCCCTTAATATTTCCTGCAGCATTGGTTTGGTTGTAATGAATTCCTTGAGTTGTTTTTTGTCTGGGAAGCTTTTTATTTCTCCTTCAATTTTAAACGATAGCCTTGCTGGATAAAGTAGTCTTGGTTGTAGGTTCTTGTTCTGCATTACTTTGAATATTTCTTGCCATTCCCTTCTGGCCTCAAGTGTTTCTGTTGAGAAGTCAGATGTCATCCGTATGGGGGCTCCTTTGTAGGTGATAACTTTTTTTTCTCTTGCAGCTTTTAGTATTTTCTCTTTATCGCTTAGCTTTGGTATTTTAATTATGATGTGTCTTGGTGTAGGTTTCTTTGGGTTTCTCTTTAATGGAGTCCTCTGTGCTTCTTGGATTTGTGAGAGTTTCTCTTGCATTAATTTAGGGAAGTTTTCAGCTATGATATGATTGAACAAAGTCTCTATCCCTTGTTCTTTTTCTTCTTCTTCAGGAACCCCTATGATGCGGATGTTATTTCTCTTCATGTTGTCACAGAACTCTCTAAGAGTTTCCTCTGACTTTTTGAGTCTTTTTTCTCTTTTCTTCTCTGCTTTCATGCCTTCATTCCAGTTGTCTTCTAACTCGCTGATTCGATCCTCTGCTCTATCTATCCTGTTTTTAATTCCTTCCATTGTGGTCTTTATTTCTGATATTGTATTTGTCGTCTCCAACTGATTCTTTTTTATACTTGCTATTTCTTTATTTAGGTTTTCAAACTCCCCCTCCATTGTTGTTCTAAGATCCCTAAGCATCCTTACAATCATTATTTTGAACTCCGCATCTGGAAGTTTGATTATTTCCATATCACTCAGTTCATCTCTCGAAAGTGTCTCTTGTGGTTTCATTTGGATTGCACTCCTTTGTTTTCTCATCTTCTTCTTTTTTTTTTTTATTTGTAGAGTTGATTGAGTCTAGGCTTGGTGTTGTCTGCCTCCAGTTTTCAGTTGTGTTATTTTTAGGTCTTCGTGGGTTGGTATCAGCTATTATTTGTAATCCACTTTCGGATTTGGGCAGCTTTGAAGTCTTGATTTGTTTGTTTTCTTAACAGGTGATAGTCTTGTTAACTGATCTCAGCAGGGGGCTTCCTTGAAACTGTATCCAGGAATGCTGTGGGTGTAACCTGAGACGCTGAAGGTCTCTTCCTCCAACTAATCTCACTGGGGGCAGGGTTTTTTCTCTCAGCTTCAGTAGGGGGAGGTGTATCTCAGATCTCCATGGAGACCTGAGTTACTGCCCCTCCTCCCCACTTCTTGTTTTCAGCTGTGTCTTGTTGTGCTGATTGGAGCTGGATAGATGTCCGGAGATCTCTGATCCGGAAGCACTTCAGCTCTGTTTTGTGAAAAGTTCAGTCCCTCCCCCAGCTATGGCCGCCTCCAGCACGAATTAGTCAGCTTTTTTATTTTGTTTCTTGCATACCTTAGCCCCTCACAGTCTGTCCCTCTCCCTGTCTTTTCCACTTGGGAGATAAGCTGGTCTTTTCAACCCACCTTGCCCCCTGGTCGCCAGGTAAGTGGCTGTGAGCAGTAGTTTCTGCTCTTTTTCCTCTGTGAAATCCTCTCTGGGCTCTCAGCCTCACCCCCCTCCTTCCCTTCCTGTAAGCAGAGGAGATTCAGGCACTCCTTACCAGGATTATTGTGGCTTCCTCTTTGCTCCTTGGTTTTTGAGAGCTGTTCTTGCAGCTCAATGTTGGTTTTTCATGCTGATTTTTTCTAAATTGATTTGTATTCCAGTTTGGTATTGAGAGCTGGGTGTCTGTGCATCCGCCTACTCCGCTGCCATCTTCTCTCTCCCTTGGGGAGGTTTTTAATGGTTTTTTTCTATTTCTTTTCTACTAATAGTTCTGTTTAGGCTTTCTGCTTCTTCTTGACTCAGTCTAGAAAAGTTGTATTGTTCCAGGAATTTATCCATTTCTTCTAGGTTGTTGAATTTAATGGCATAAAGTTTTTCATAGTATTCTACAATAATTCTTTGTATATCTAAGATGTCCGTGGTGATTTCTCCTCTTTCATTTTGGATTTTGTTTATATGAGTTCTTTCTCTTTTTTCATTGGTAAGTCTTGCCAGAGGTTTGTCAATTTTGTTGATCTTTTCAAAGAATCAGCTCCTTGCTCTATTAATTTTTTCTATAGTTTTTCTGTTCTCTATTTCATCTATTTCTGCTCTGATTTTTATTATCTCCTTTCTTCGGCTGGTTTTGGGTTGTCTTTGTTCTTCTTTTTTTAGTTCCTTAAGGTGTGAAGTTAAGTGGTTCACTTGGTTCTCTCTCTTGCTTGTTCATATAGGCCTGAAGTGATATGAACTTCCCTCTTATCACTGCTTTTGCTGCATCCCATAGATTCTGATATGTCGTATTGTCATTTTCATTAGTCTGTATATATCTTTTGATCTCTGCACTTATTTCTTCTTTGACCCATTCATTTTTTAAAAGTATGTTGTTTAGTTTCCACATTTTTGTGGGATTTTTTTCCTCTTTTTTGCAGTAGAATTCTAGTTTCAAGGCTTTATGATCAGAAAATATGCTTGGTACAATTTCAATTTTTCTGAATTTGCTGATGTTATTTTTATGGCCCAACATATAGTCAATTCTTGAGAATGTTTCATGTACACTAGAGAAAAATGTATATTTTGTCGCTTTGGGATGAAGTGTCCTGTAGATGTTTATCATATCCAGGTGCTCTAGTTTCGTTTAAGGCTACTATATCTTTATTGATTTTCTGTTTGGATGACCAATCTAAAGTAGTCAGCAGTGTATTGAGGTCTCTAAGTATGATTGTATTTTTGTCAGTTTTTGTTTTAAGGTCAATAAGTAGCTGTCTTATATATTTTGGTGCTCCATATATATTAAAGTTTGGTGCATATATATTAAGGATTGTTATGTCTTCTTGATTCAGCATCCCCTTATGTCTTCTTGATTCAGCATCCCCTTAAGCATTATAAAATAACCATTTTTGTCTCAGTACTTTTGCTGTCTTGTAGTCAGCATTATTAGATATGAGTATTGCTACACCTGTTTTTTTTTTTTTGGATGTTATTTGCTTGGAGTATTGTTTTCCAGCCTTTCACTTTGAATTTGTTTTTATCCTTATTGCTTAGATGTGTTTCTTGTAGGCAGTATACAGTTGGATTTTCTTTTTTAATCCATTCTGCTACTCTGTGTCTTTTTATTGGTGAGTTTAATCCATTTATGTTTAGTGTAATTATTGACACTTGTGGATTCCCTGTTGCCATTTTATAAATTGCTTTCTGTTAGTTTTGTATCTTGTTTGATTTTTCTCTTTTGTTTTTCTATCATTTGTTTTTGTTTGTTTGTATTCCATACTTCTTTCTTCTGTTGCTACCTTTCTTAAGTCATGTGCTTTTGTGGTGGTTTTTCAAGGGTGGTTACCATTAAGTAATGAAAAGGGTACCTACCATATTCATTGTAGTACCCTATCTTGTGAGTGTTTCTGCACTTCATCGTCTTTTGCTACTGTTAATCTCTGTCCTCTCCCCGTTTTTTTTTTGCTTTTGTTGTCACAGTTTAAATTTGGTTTTATTGTGTTCTTGGTGGAGCTTCTACTTGTGGTTTTGTTTTGTTTTGTTCTTTGGATCTGGTTGGAAAACCCCCTTTAGCATTTCCTGGAGTGGGGGTTTTCTGATGATAAATTTCTTTATCTTTTCTGTATTTGTGAATGTTTTTATTTCTTCTTTGTACTTAAAGAATAACTTTGATGGGTATAGTATTCTTGGCTGAAAGTTCCTCTCTTTCAGGACTTTAAATATTGTGGTCCACTCTCTTCTAGCTTATAGAGTTTCTGCTGAAAAATCTGATGATAATCTAATAGGCCTTCCTTTATATGTTGTATTCTTTTTTCCCTGGCTGCCTTGAGAATTTTTTCTTTGTCGTTGGTTTGTGCCATTTTCATTATGATGTGCCTTGGAGTAGGTTTGTTGTGGTTAAGAAAACTCAGTGTTCTGTTTGCTTCTTGAATTTGAGGCTTTAGTTCTTTCCACAGGCTTGGGAAGTTCTCATCTATTATTTGTTTGAATAAATTCTGCATTCCATTTTCTCTCTCTTCTCCCTCTGATATACCTATTATTCTTATGTTATTCTTTTTGATGGAGTCAGACAGTTCCTGTAGGGCTTTCTCACTTTTTTAAATTTTGTGTCTCTCTCTTCTTCTCTCTGTTGTTCCTGAAGTTCCTTGTCTTCTATGTCACTAATCCTACCTTCTATCTGGCCTGTTCTATTAGCTAATCTTGTTACCTCATTTTTCAGTTCATGAATTGAGTTTTTCATCTCTCTTTGATTTGTTTTTATAGTTTCAATTTCCTTGGTGATATATTCTTTGTGTCCGTTGAGTTGTTTTCTCTGCTCCCTAAATTGCCTTTCTGTGTTTTCTTGTATATCTCTGAATATTTTTAGGATTTCTATTTTAAATTCTCTGTCATTTAGCTCCAAGGTTTCCAATATATTAAATTTTTTCTCCATAGATTTTTCCACATTTATCTTTGTTATTTCTCTTTCTTTTGTATCCATGATATTTGATTTTCTTTTTCTTAATGGCATCTGGCGGTGGTCTTGTTGATAACACTTCACCTTCAGACTGTGGAACTCGCGGATTCTCCAAGGATAGATTTTTCTGTGTCTGGTTAATGAACTTGTTGAAATTTTGGGGAGATTTTTCGGTCCGTGTCCTCATGGCGCAATTTCTATCGAAAAAACTTTTCAGGAGATAACTAGGCAGCAAGTTTCAAACCAGTGTAATGTAAACTGTGTGCCCCAATACATTCGTATTTATTTTTACACACTTATATATATATACACACACGGTATCATAAGCTAATATCTCAGAGAAATTGTGCTTAGGAAAAATTATCTATTAATAACAATGGATGTAAATTCAGATTTTAATAGGCTTTCTGAATACTATGTTTTTTTTCCTGGAGAAGAAAAATGTCAGATCTGATAAAAAATATTAATTTTTTTCTTTGTATTGTGGTCATTAACGAGTTTATTCTAAGAATGAGAGATGTATCTTCTTTGCTATCTTTTTGTTGTTTACATGTGGTTGCATAATATTTTTTTTTTATTTTTTTATTTTTTTTTATTTTTTTAATGGGGTGACATCAATAAATCAGGATACATATATTCAAAGATAACAAGTCCAGGTTATCTTGTCATTCAATTATGTTGCATACCCACCACCCAAAGTCAGATTGTCCTCTGTCACCTTCTATCTTGTTTACTTTGTGCCCCTCCCCACCCCCTATCCCTCACCCATTCTCCCCTCCCCCCCTGTAACCACCACACTCTTATCAATGTCTCTTAGTTTCAGTATTATGTCCCACCTACGTATGGAATAATACAGTTCCTGTTTTTTTCTGATTTACTTATTTCGCTTCGTATCATGTTATCAAGATCCCACCATTTGGCTGTAAATGTTCCGATGTCATCATTTCTTATGGCTGAGTAGTATTCCATAGTGTATATGTGCCACATCTTCTTTATCCAGTCATCTATTGATGGGCTTTTTGGTTGTTTCCATGTCCTGGCCACTGTGAACAATGCTGCAATGAACATGGGGCTGCAAGTGTCTTTATGTATCAATGTTTCTGAGTTTTGGGGATATATACCCAGTAGAGGAATTGCTGGGTCATAAGGTAGTTCTATTTTCAGTTTTTGAGGAACCACCATACTTTCTTCCATAATGGTTGTACTACTTTAAATTCCCACCACCAGTGGATGAGTGTTCCTTTTTCTCCACAGCCTCTCCAACATTTGCTATTACCTGACTTGCTAATAACAGCTAATCGAACAGGTGTGAGGTGGTATCTCATTGCCGTTTTGATTTGCATTTCTCTAATAGCTAAAGAAGATGAGCATCTTTTCATATATCTGTTGGCCATTTGTATTTCTTCCTGGGAGAAGTGTCTATTCATATCCTCTTCCCATTTTTTTATTGGATTGTTTGTTTGTTTGTTGTTGAGTTTTATGAGTTCTTTGTATATTTTGGATATTAAGCCCTTATCTGAGCTGTTGTTTGAAAATATCATTTCTCATTTAGTTGGCTTTCTGTTTATTTTGTTATCAGTTTCTCTTGCTGAGCAAAAACTTCTTAGTCTGATGTAGTCCCATTCATTAATTTTTGCCTTCACTTCTCTTGCCATTGGAGTCAAATTCATAAAATGCTCTTTAAAACCCAGGTCCATGAGTTGAGTACCTATGTCTTCTTCTATGTACTTAATTGTTTCAGGTCTTATGTTTAGATCTTTGATCCATTTTGAGTTAATTTTTGTACAGGGGGAGAGACTGTAGTCCAGTTTCATTCTTTTGCATGTGGCTTTCCAGTTTTCCCAGCACCATTTATTGAACAGGCTTTCTTTTCTCCATTGTGTGTTGTTGGCCCCTTTATCAAAAATTATTTGACTATATATATGTGGTTTTATTTCTGGACTTTCTATTCTGTTCCATTGGTCTGAGTGTCTATTTTTCTGCCAATACCATGCTGTTTTGATTGTCGTGGCCCTATAATAGAGTTTGAAGTCAGGTATTGTTATGCCCCCAGCTTCATTCTTTTTCTTTAGGATTGCTTTGGCTATTCGGGGTTTTTTATAGTTCCATATAAATCTGATGATTTTTTGCTCTATTTCTTTAAAAAATGTCATTGGAAGTTTGATGGGAATTGCATTAAATTTGTATATTGCTTTGGGTAATATAGCCATCTTGATTATATTTATTCTTCCTAGCCAAGAACAAGGTATATTCTTCCATCTCATTATATCTTTTTCAATTTCCCTTAACAATGGTTTATAGTTTTCATTATATAAGTCCTTTACATTCTTTGTTATGTTTATTCCTAAGTATTTTATTTTTTTTGTTGCAATCGTGAAGGGGATTATTCTTTTGAGTTCCTTCTCAGTTGTTTCATTGTTGGCATATAGAAAGGCTATTGACTTCTGTATGTTAATTTTGTATCCTGCGACCTTACTGTATTGGCTTATTGTTTCTAGTAGTCTTTTTGTGGATTCTTTGGGGTTTTCGATGTATAGGATCATATCATCTGCAAAAAGTGATACCTTTACTTCTTCTTTTCCGATATGGATGCCTTTTATTTCTTTGTCTTGTCTGATTGCTCTGGCTAGAACCTCTAGTACCACATTAAATAAGAGTGGAGACAGTGAACAACCCTGTCTTGTTCCTGATTTAAGGGGGAAAGCCTTCAGTTTAGTGCCATTTAGTATGATGTTAGCTGATGGTTTATCATATATGGCCTTTATCATGTTGAGATATTTTCCTTCTATACCCATTTTGTTGAGAGTCTTAAACATAAAATTGTGTTGTATTTTATCGAAAGCCTTTTCTGCATCTATTGATAAGATCATGTGGTTTTTGTTCTTTGTTTTGTTGATATGGTGTATTACATTAACCGTTTTACGTATGTTGAACCATCCTTGAGATTCTGGGATGAATCCCACTTGATCATGATGTATTATTTTTTTAATATGTTGTTGTATTCGATTTGCTAGTATTTTGTTTAGTATTTTAGCATCTGTATTCATTAGAGATATTGGTCTGTAGTTTTCTTTTTTTGTGCCATCCTTGCCTGGTTTTGGGATGAGGGTTATGTTGGCCTCATAAAATGTGTTTGGAAGTATTGCTTCTTCTTCAATTTTTTGGAAGACTTTGAGTAGAATAGGAACCAAGTCTTCTTTGAATGTTTGATAAAATTCGCTGGTATAGCCGTCAGGGCCTGGACTTTTATTTTTGGGGAGGTTTTTAATGGTTTTTTCTATTTCTTCTCTACTGATAGGTCTGTTTAGGCTTTCTGCTTCTTCTTGACTCAGTCTAGGAAGGTTGTATTTTTCTAGGAATTTATCCATTTCTTCTAGGTTGTTGAATTTAGTGGCATAAAGTTTTTCATAGTATTCTACAATAATTCTTTGTATATCTACGGTGTCCGTGGTGATTTCTCCTCTTTCATTTTGGATTTTGTTTATATGAGTTCTTTCTCTTTTTTCCTTGGTAAGTCTTGCCAAGGGTTTGTCAATTTTGTTGATCTTTTCAAAGAACCAGCTCCTTGTTCTATTAATTTTTTCTATAGTTTTTCTGTTCTCTAATTCATTTATTTCTGCTCTGATTTTTATTATCTCCTTTCTTCGGCTGCTTTTGGGTTGTCTTTGTTCTTCTTTTTCTAGTTCCTTAAGGTGAGAAGTTAAGTGGTTCACTTGGGCTCTCTCTTATTTGTTCATATATGCCTGAAGCGATATGAACTTCCCTCTTATCACTGCTTTTGCTGCATCCCATAGATTCTGATATGTCGTATTGTCATTTTCATTAGTCTGTATATATCTTTTGATCTCTGCACTTATTTCTTCTTTGACCCATTCATTCTTTAAAAGTATGTTGTTTAGTTTCCACATTTTTGTGGGATTTTTTTCCTCTTTTTTGCAGTTGAATTCTAGTTTCAAGGCTTTATGATCAGAAAATATGCTTGGTACAACTTCAATTTTTCTGAATTTGCTGATGTTGTTTTTGTGGCCCAACATATGGTCAATTCTTGAGAATGATCCATGTACACTGGAGAAAAATGTATACTCAGTCACTTTGGGATGAAATGTCCTGTAGATGTCTATCATATCCAGGTGCTCTAGTGTTCTGTTTAAGGCCACTATGTCTTTGTTGATTCTCTGTTTGGATGACCGATCTAGAGCCGTCAGCGGTGTATTGAGGTCTCCAAGTATGATTGTATTTTTGTCAGTTTTTGTTTTAAGGTCAATAAGTAGCTGTCTTATATATTTTGGTGCTCCTTGGTTTGGTGCATATATATTAAGAATTGTTATGTCTTCTTGATTCAGTGTCCCCTTAGCCATTATGAAATGGCCATTTTTGTCTGAGTACTTTTCCTGTCTTGTAGTCAGCATTATCCGATATGAGTATTGCTACACCTGCTTTTTTTTGAATGTTATTTGCTTGGAGTATTGTTTTCCAGCTTTTCACTTTGAATTTGTTTTTATCCTTGTTACTTAGATGAGTTTCCTGTAGGCAGCATACAGTTGTATTTTCTTTATTAATCCATTCTGCTACTCTGTTCCGTTTTATTGGTGAGTTTAATTTGTTTACATTTAGTGTAATTATTGATACTTGTGAGTTTCCTATTGCCATTTTATATCTTGCTTTCTGTTAGTTTTGTGTCTTGTTTGATCCTTCTCTTTCTTTTTTCTATCTTTTGTTTTTATTTGGTTGTATTCCATACATCTTTCCTCTGTTGCTATCTTTTTTTATCTCATGTGCTTCTGTGGTGGTTTTTTCAATGGTGGTTACCTTTGAGTAATGAAAAGGGTCCCTACCCTGTTCATTGTAGTGAACTATTTTGTGAGTAGTTTTACACTCCATCGTCTTTTGCTACTGTTATTCTCCATCTTCTCCCCCTCTTTCTTTTTGTTGTTGTCACAGTTTAAATTTGGTTTTATTGTGTTCTTCTTGGAGCTTTTACTTGTGGCTCTGGTTTTTTTTGTTCTTTGTATCTGATTGGAGAACCCCCTTTAGTAATTCCTGGAGTGGGGGTTTTCTGATGATAAATTCCCTCATCTTTTCTGTATCTGTGAATGTTTTTATTTCTCCTTTGTATTTGAAGGATAGCTTTGATGGGTATAGTATTCATGGCTGAAAGTTCCTCTCTTTCAGGACTTTAAATATTGGGGTCCACTCTCTTCTAGCTTGTAGAGTTTCTGCTGAGAAATCTGATGATAATCTAATGGGTCTTCCTTTATATGTTGTATTCTTCTTTTCCCTGGCTGCCTTGAGTATTTTTTCTTTGCTGTTGGTTTGTGTCAATTTCATTATGATATGCCTTGGAGTAGGTTTGTTGGGGTTAAGAAAACTCGGAGTTCTGTTTGCTTCCTGAACTTGAGGCTTTAGTTCTTTCCACAGGCTTGGGAAGTTCTCATCTATTATTTGTTTGAGTATGTTCTCCCTCTGATATACCTATTATTCTTATGTTATTCTTTTTGATGGAGTCAGATAATTCCTGTAGGGCTATCTCATTTTTTTAAATTTTTGAGTCTCTTTCTTCTTCTCTCTGTTGTGCCTCAAGTTGCTTGTCTTCTATTTCACTAATCCTCTCTTCTATCTGACCTGTTCTATTAGCTAAGCTTGTTACTTCGTTTTTCAGCTTGTGAATTGAGTTTTTCATCTCTGTTTGATTTGTTTTTATAGTTTCAATTTCCCTGGACATATATTCTTTGTGTTCGTTGCGTTGTTTTCTGAGCTCCCTAAATTGCCTTTCTGTGTTTTCTTGTATATCTGAGAGGATTTTTAGTATTTCTATCTTGAATTCTCTGTTTCCAATATATTAAATTTTTTCTCCATAGATGTTTCCTCATCTAGCTGTGTTACCTCTCTTTCTTTTGTATCCATGATATTCGATTTTCTCTTCCTTAATGGCATCTGAGGGTGGTTTTGTTGATAGTATTAATGAGATTTAATAAAGAATAAAAAGTTTAAAAAAAATAAAATATATAAAAAATCAAAAAGAGTTGTTTTTTTTAAAAAAATAATAATGAAATAAAGAAAAATAAAATAAAATAAAAATTTTTTAAAAAAAGGAAATTATTCCCCCCCCTCCTTTTTTCCTCTCCTCTCCTCTCCCCTCTTTCTTGAGAAAATCTTGTTGTGGACTGTGAATTATAACAAACAATGCCTGTAATGGAGGGCCTGAATTGGGGAAAAGTAATAAAGGGGCAAAAAAAAAAAAAAAAAGGAAAAAAAGAATAAAGAAAAAAAAAGAGCGTATGGACCCACAAAAAGCAAATAAGGAAAAAATTTGGGTCAAGAATAAAATGATTTGCTTTTAGGTGTTGGTTGTCTAAGAGTTATGATGAGAGGAATAAGAGGAAAATGGAAAAATGGGGGGACAAATTAAAAACTTACTATTGTATTTAGTGGAACAAGAACTAGATAATATGGAGAGCCAGGGATGGGAGCACTGCTAGTGAGTTAAAAAGGTGAAGTAAAAACCCCCCAAAATGCCACAAACATAGGTTTGAGTCCCAGATAAGATAATTTGTTTGTTATTGAGGTTTGAATGAGAGGAGATATAAAGGAGAAAGGAAGAAACTAATATAGAGGGAGAAAAGAAAGAGAGAGAGAGAAAAAAAGAGGGAACCACTAAAAGAAGAAAAAAGAAAGGAGAGAGAAAGAGAGAGAGTTAAGGGTTTTGGAGTGCAACCCTCATAGAGAGAAAGGAAGAGAAGAGAAAAGATAATGGGAGATGTAACACTTATGGGTAGTGTAGTTCAAGGAGAGGAGAGAGTAAGACCGGCAGAGAGTTAATCGGCCAAATTGGAGGAGGAAAAAAAGTATCAAGAATGAAGATAAGAGAAACAAACGAACAAATATAATAAAATGGGATAGGTTATAAAGTCTGCAGATTATTCTTGATTTTGAGAGGTTATCTTCTTGCTTTTTCTTTTCTCTCCCTCTTCCTGGTCCATGACTCTGTACCCTGGGTTCTGCCCCTTTGGCACGCTCAGGTAGAGGTTTGCAGTTGATAAGTCTCTATGGCAATGTCATGTATTGTGCTTTAGTCTTATTGGCAGTCGAAGCTCATTAGCATTTATAGGCTCTGCCAGTGAGAGAGTTCGTGTTCCTGGAGCCTTTCTCCTAGTCTTTCCTTCCTCAATTAGTCGCCTGAGAATCCAGCTATGGGGTTGCTGCTGCCTCTGCCTGGATAGTAAGAGGCTCAACGAGCTGGCAACTCCCCACTCTATTTCCACTCAGCACAGGGCTCTGGGTAAGGCTCAGTCAGTCAGAGCTGCTAGCATAATCAGGCGGGCTTTCTGCCCACTCAAAGACCACTGGCTCTGCCACTCTGTCTGGTAACACAGGCGGGCGCCTACTTCCGGGGCGCATGGAGGAAACTCTCACTCACTGTCTGCGACCAGGATATCCGGCCAGCAGTCTCACGCTCTGAGTGAAACACCCAACCGCAGGGAAAAGTTGCAGCGTTGGAATTGAGTCTCGCTCCGTCCCCGTGTGCGGCTTTTGCAAGGCGCTGGGGCGGCCCGAGATTCCGCTTTGGCCCACACAAATGCCCCTGACTCTGCCCCTCTGTGCGATAACACGGGCGCGCACTGCCGAGGTACTCGGAGGAATCGCTCACTCCTTATCTGCGCGCGCAAACCAGGATATGAGGCCGGCCGCAGTTCCCTCTGAGTGAAACAGCCTCCAGCACGGAATATCTCCACCGTTGGGATTAGTTCTCACTCCCTCCCGTGCGTGGCTTTCCCAGGGCGCTGGAGCTGCCCAGAGACTCTGCCCTCGGCCCACAGAAAGGCCTCTGACCCTGCCTCTCCATGGGGCAACACGGGCACCACACTCTAGGAAGAAATTCTCGCCCACTAACTGCGTACCGACCAGGAGACCGGGTAAAATGGCCGCTCCGCTTGTCTTTCTTTGTTTGGGTTTGGTGCGAGTGTTAGCTTGTATTGCCTGGGTTGCCACAGGATCAGATTTTCCTCGGCTTGGATCTCCATGCCACAGCCTGGTTCGGCCGTTTGTGCCGTGGCGGCCTGGATCTATTCACCCCCTTTGCCCGCCTCAGTTTCTATATTCACAGTTACCAGAGAAAGCCGCCCTGTTTAGGTTAGTGAGGAAGGCGGAGCATTTCTTACTCCCTATTTCCTTCGGGGTTTGGTTATATATTTAGCCAATTTTTCACTCAATCATACCTTTGGGTGTATTGCGAAGCATCTGGAAGCTCCAAGTATAGGTTTTTCTGTTTCTGGTTGAAGATCTTGTTGAGTTTTGGGGGAGATTTATCGGTATCACTTCCTACCCCACCATTACTCTGATGTCATCTCAATATTTTTTTTTTGATCACAGTTTCTTCGCAGAAAAACTTTAAAAACCACATGTCTATTTGATTAGTTTAAACAAACAAAAAATTCGTATGCACTAAACTGAGTGTACAGACTCTAGTAAGTGGCAGTGTGTTGGAGGAGGTAAGAAGAGAGAGGGTACCCGGGTAACCTCTCCACACTGCATGTCTTCCCTTAAGACATGCAAGCCAAGAAAAGAGGCAAGTGTCAATCTTTATATTAAATATTAACTAATAATATCAATTCCTTTTTCTTTTTATGATAAAAATATTTGGTAATAAAAGTTCTAATAATTTATTTCTGCATCTCAGTGGATCATGTTTTACACTCTAAGAGATGCACATATTATTTTGGAAATTCTTGGTTTAAAAGAGCAACATGAATGTCAGAAATCTATTGGCTTGATATTAATTCTGAAGAGGGCTAAGTTCATTCAAGAAATTAAAGGTTAAAATGGTGATAAACCTTTGATAAGCCTTTATTCCAGAGATTCAAAGCTTGTGTGAACCTGTGTAACATCAGTGTTTGGATACTGAATAATAAAAGTACTATGGGATTTTCTATAACTAAATATGGAAAAGATGACACCTTCCTTAATATATTTTGCTATATTTATATTTTTAAAAATTTCAGATGGTGAGATTCAAGGAAAAGAAGTATAAGAGTTGTTTTAAAGTGTTGAAGGACAGATTTAATCTCCTACCTGGTGGAAATTCATCATAACTTTTATATATAGCAGCATAGCCAGCTAGAGATCCTGACTGGCTCTCTTGTTAAACTGCATAAGTGCTGTATAAAATGTATATTATAATATTTTCAAAGGTGCTGATGAGCTGGTAAGAAGGTAAGGATTCCTGAAAGGTCAAATACAAGTGAAAGTAGGAACCCAGAAGGGCAAGTCAAATACACTGAAACTGGTTGATCTTCAGTGACTTAGAGGTTCAATTTTCACATCATGGACAGGAGGCAAAACACAAGACTTTCTCAAAGAGAGAATTTAATTAGGAGACCCCTGACATAAATCTAAAACCTCAAAAGAGTAAAGGTAAAAATATAAAATCCTGCATTCCCTGGAGAAAGTAAGAAAAATGATCTCTTTCAAGTCTTGGTGATGCAAAGAGGACAGAAAAAAATCTCTTGCATATTCTCAGCTACTAATAAGTTCTCGCCTAGATTTGTAGAGCAAACACATGCTACCTGGGTAGGCTAAAAAGTCTAAATGCAATAATAAGGTTTAAAGATACTAGGTGAGTTGTGCCCATGTGTCTAGGACAAACAACACAAATGTATGGGAAAACTGCCTAATACCCACACCCAAGTAATTCCCACAGATTGAGCTTCCAATAAGCATCACCTCATAGCCCAAAATCAAATAATACCCATGCAACAAGATACCATGAACAAGAGCCGATAGACTCAGACTTGCAAAAGCTTCAGATTTAATTGGAAATGTCTGACACAAATGTAAAACAAATGTGTTTATATGTTTAAGAAATAAAGGAAGAGAATATGATTAAGGGTAAAGAGCAAAAAACAAACTTTTCCAAACAGATTTAAGAAGAAACAGATATAGTAATTGAAGTGACAAACTCAATGGATGGAATTAAAAGAAGATTAGACATAGCTAAAAACTGAATAATGAACTGGAAGAAAAATCCGATGAAATTAAGTAGAAGGGAGCACAAAGAGCTATAATAATAATGAGTAAGTAGTAAAGAAACGTGTCAGTAGATTTTCAGAAGAGAAGGGAGAGAGAATGTGTGGGAGAAGCAATACATAACAAATGGCTGCAATTATGAGAAACACATTCTTAGATGTGAGAAGCTCAGAGAATCCTAAGAACAATTATTTAAATGTAATTAATATCTAGATGAGTTTTAGTAAAATTGCAGAATGATGAAGACTAAAAGAGGACCTTAAAGGTAGCTAGAGAGCATAGAAGTGTTACCTGTACAAGCACGACAATTAGACTGTCAGCCAAATTCTCAGCACAGAAATGGAAGCCAGAAAACAATGGAATAACTCCTGTCAAGGTGTTGAGAAAACATCGAATTATATATCCTTCAAAGATATTTTCCAGAAACAGAACTTTAAAAAGTCATTTTCAGACATTTACATATTGAGTGAGTTTGCTATCTAAAGAATATACCTCGGGCAGGAGGAAAGTGATCTCAGGTAGGAAGTTTGAGGTGCAATAAAAAAGGGTTTTTTAAAAAGTGGTAAGTAACAAGTAAATTAATGCAAACATTGACTGAATAAAAACAACAATAATCAATTTATGAGGTTAAAAAGTAGAAGTAAAATATTGGACAGTAAGAACTTATAATTTGGAAAATTGTTATTAGAATTAGTGTTCTATGATTTACATAGTTATAACTTAAGAGAATTATATGTGGGTGCAGCACAGAGCACATTCCTAGGAGCTGTGGCTGATGCAATGCTGTGAGAATACTCCAGCTCTCAGAACTCTCCTGGGCATACCCAAGAAGGGAGCTTGCCCGCTATAAGGAAGTGACTCAGTGCCAACCACGCAGCTCCCTGATCTTTTCAGCCATTGGCTATGAAGGACACGCTGTAACATCCTATTGGCTGAACCCATGTATATAAGCTAGCTTACTTCCTGAATAAAGTGGATCTGTATCACTGAACCTGGTCCCCAGAGTCAGGTCTTTGCGTCTCCGTCATCCTCACCCCCCGCAGGACTTGTCTACAACTGGTGCCCAACGTGGAGCAGGGACCTAACCAGCATCCAAGGGACAGGTGAGTGACCTTCTGCAATGGGAAACCTTCTCCCCCACTCTCAAGCCCCACAGGCTTGAGCCCTGCAAGCCCTATTGCAGAGTAAGTGAGTTGAAGTTTGTGAAAAGGATCTCTGTACTTACTGGGAGATTCTCTCTAGTCTCAATCCGTGGATTTAGGATGTGTCCCTCTGGGACCCAGATACTTGGGCCCAAGCTCTCCAATGCATCCATTCAGCTGAAGTACATGGAGGACAAACCTTCCCTCTCAGCCTCATTCCTGCCCTGCTAGCGATACACGCCTGCCTGACCAGTGCTCCTGCTGAGGACCCTCCACCAGTCCCTAAGGTCCTACAGGCTGCTCCTCTTTCAGAGGAATCCCTACCTCTGTATTCACCTCCTCCTGTGGAGGAAGAAAAGGGTTGGGCCACCGAGTTTGATGGACTTGCAGCCGAGCGTGCAGAAACAAAACTAGATACACTAGAAACCATGCTATCAGCTCTGCCACCCGAAGAAGCGGAAGTCGCTACTTCTGCATTCCCTGCTGGGGCTCAGTGCCCACCCCAGGCTCTCAGATGCCATTTTCTACCCTAGCTTTAACTCCAACATGTGTTCCCCCCTCATTTGTCTGTCTGTCTGTCTTTTCTATTTTTCTGTATCTCTCGCTCTCTCTTTCCCCCTCCCCTCTCTCTGAAATGATGCTGGAAGGAACCAGCCATGGCACAGTGGTGGGAAGCACACCCTCTTCTAACATAAGGGAGAGGTTATACTTGTGTTTTTCAGCCAATTTGGATCCCAGGAACCCCCCAACCTGCTTGACAGCGTTTCTTGGGCACCCACTGAATGGTTCAGTCTTCACCCATCCAAAGCCACAGCCCTGGCCTTCTCCACACCAACTACACCTGAGGGGAAGAGATCCTCAGTGCTCCAGAAGAAGACCTTGCAGCCTGCGTGTGCACCCCATCAGCTGGGGGGATGTGGAGGCTTTGGTGGGGCAGGCACAGAGAGTGGCCTCTGGTGAGCCCCCAGGCCCTGGTACTCTGTTCCTGCTTATGTGTGCTATAGTAACCGCTAACTCCCAGATGTGGGCAGACCCCCATGTCTGGGCTGCTTTTCCCCACCCTGGCATAATTATGCCTATTGAAGTTAATAGCCCACAGTTTCCAGCAGTATGTTCCAGCAACAGCTCCCTTAATCTCCCTTGTGACAGTAGTGGCCAGGAATCCCAACAGTGTAACAGCACTATATGGGGTAACCTCAGTGACCCAATGCTACTTAAGTTTACTCTGAATAATAACAGTGTCCCCTCAGAGGGGTGGGTCCTCCTTCAAAATCACACTATGGGGACTTGGCTGAAAATGGTACTACCAACCACAGCTCAGTACTTGGCCTACAAGCCCTCCTCCTAGCTACCAACATCTGGGCTCACCCCGCTAACCTTGCCTTCTCAGGGTCACCTCTTTGCCCATTCCTGTATGATGAACATCTAAGAACACTCCTGAGAGAAGGAATTCCCTGGAGACTGCTGCATTGCCTCTGGTCCAGATGCACAGACCATCAACCTCGGAGTTTGGCATCAAAGGCTGAGAGATAGAATGCAACCATATGCAGTACACAGCCCACAGCAAGCTACCTGTTCCGTGTTTGGATGCTGGGACCTTTGTGGGAAAGGGGTATGCATGGACCTTCACCCATTTTTTACATTCAAAATGGAACTGTGTTTAATGGCACCTAGAAGGTCTCTGTAACACAATGGGAGGGAAATGACATCCCAACCCCTAGGAGGAATTCCCTGTTTAAGACCCCTGTTCTATTTCCTGACTAGTCAAACATTACAGAAGCTTCCTCATTGTTTAATCCAGTTAATATATTAGCATATAGTATAATAGGTATTATAGTTGTTTTAGTTCTACTAGGGTTCTGTTTCATAATGCATAGCATTCAGAAGCTACAAGAACAGCAAGCTGTCATTCATCAAGTCCAATTGGCCTTAATTAAAAGAGAAGGGGGATATGTAGGTGGAGCACAGAGCGCTTTCCTATGCAATGCTGTGAGATACTCCAGCTCCCAGAACCCTCCTGGGCATATTCAGGAAGGGGGCTTGCCCACTATAAGAAAGTGACTCAGTGCCAACCATGCAGCTCCCTGATCTTTTCAGCCATTGGCTATGAAGGACATGCTGTAACATCCTATTGGCTGAACCCATGTATATAAGCTAGTTTACTTCCTAAATAAAGTGGATCTGCATCATTGAACCTGGTCCCCAGAGTCGGGTCTTTGCATCTCCATCGTCCTCACCCCCAGCAGGATTTGTCCACAATTATATAACTATGTAATTATATAGTCTAAGAAAAAGATAAATTTATTAACTGTAGGTTTTGATAAAGAAAAAAATGCATATTTAAATTACTAACTTAATTTACTAAAAAAAAGAAATAAAATATACAGCATCTTAATTAGAAAAATGAAAAATGGCTAGAGGAAAATAACCTAAAAAAAGTCAAGAAAGGAGAAACAAAAAGGAATATAAAAACCAATGAATAAAATGTACAAATATTATGGTGGAAATAAATCTAAATATATTAGCAATATAAATATGTTAGATTTGATTTTTAAAATATTTCAAATGTATGATGTTTGCAAGACCCTTAATAAACAGAGGGACATGGAAAAGTTGAAAGTGAAGAGAGTCAAATGAAACTCTCTGTAAATGTTAACAAAAAAGTAAATAGGCAAAATATAGCTATCCAGAAAAATGAACTTTAAAGTAAAGGTAAAGAGGGCAACTTGTAAGTATAAAGACAACTTTATTATGCTAAGATATTCAATTAACAAGGAAGAAATAATATTCTAAATTTGTATATATAATACTATGGTCTGAAAATGCATAAAATAAAAACTGATAAAACAGAAAGAAATATGAATAAATCTGCCATCATAGCTGGAGAAAAATGTATTATTTTCTATAATTATGATCAAACAGACAAAAAATAAGTAAGACTATATACAATTAGAAGTGTCAATAAGCTATTCCCAATGGATGTGTATAAAACATATTCAACAAATGCGATATAGATAATCTTTTCAATCACATACATTCATAATACCTAAGTAAACTGAATACATTGTAATTTATAAAACTAGTTCATCAAATTCTAAGATTAGTATCTGACAGACCATATACTCTGGATATAATGAAAGTAAGTAAGCAATTCAAAGAAACTAAAAATCCTCATTAGTTTTGGGAGTAAGGAATATGCTTTGTATACTAGCTAGGTGAAAGAAGAAATTATAAAAAATTAGAGGAGCCCTGGCCGGTTGGCTCAGTGGTAGAGCGTCGGCCTAGCGTGCGGAGGACCCGGGTTCGATTCCCGGCCAGGGCACATAGGAGAAGGGCCCATTTGCTTCTCCACCCCCCCTCCTTCCTCTCTGTCTCTCTCTTCCCCTCCCATAGCCAAGGCTCTATTGGAGCAAAGATGGCCCGGGCGCTGGGGATGGCTCTGTGGCCTCTGCCCCAGGCGCTAGAGTGGCTCTGGTCGCAACATGGCGACGCCCAGGATGGGCAGAGCATCGCCCCCTGGTGGGCAGAGCGTTGCCCCATGGTGGGCGTGCTGGGTGGATCCCAGTTGGGCGCATGCAGGAGTCTGTCTGACTGTCTCTCCCTGTTTCCAGCTTCAGAAAAAAAAATGCAAAAAAAAAAAAATTAGAGGAATGAAGAACCGAAAAGCAATGGATATGATATAAGAATAACTGCTTGTATTAGGAATAAAAAGAAAGGCTAAACATTAATAGGTAATCAGCCAACTTAGGAAGTTAGAAAAAAGTGAACAGAATAATAGAGTGAAATTAGAGAAATTAGAAGAAAATAAATAACAGAAATAGAAGCAGAAATTTAATACATTAAAAATAAAGATGCAATAGAGAAGACATAAGAGTTACCTCAAGAAGAACCAATTAGGAAAAAAAGGGGATGACACAATGTCAAAAATAAAAAACAATATAAAAATTAATAGGAGAGCAAAATTACAGTTTCTTAAGAGATTTAAACAATAACAAGCCATTATGAAATTTTTATACTAATTAATTTTAATATATATATATGAAATGGAAAAAAATGTAAGAACATATCATTCTCATGATTTAAAAGAAAAAGAAATGACTTGAGTAGTCCAAGAACAAAGAAATAAAACCAGTAATTAAAACCTTTCCACAAAGAAAATGCAGGACCTGATAGTTTTTCTGGAGAATTCTATTAAGATTATAAGAAACATATAAATTCAATCTTATGTAAATTATTCCAGAGTAAAAATAAAAAGAAGAAATAGTTATAAACTTTTAATAAAATTAACATAAATTCATACTAAAAAATCAAAATCATAGGCCAACCTTATTTAGAAACATGGAGGCAAAAGTCTTAAAGAAAACATTAATAAATCCAGCAATGTAAAAATAATAATCAAGTTGATTTTATTCTGAAAATTTAAAATTGGTTTGACATTAAATTAATTAATGTAACTTACCACATTAACAAAAAAGAGAAACAAATAAAAAATTAAAAAGAGAAAAACATACTATCTCAAAAGATGCAGAAAAATAATTTAGAAAATTTGTAATAAAAATTCTTAGCAAATTAAGAATAGAAGGGAACTTCTTTAACCTAAACAAGAATATCTACAAAAGACCTCAGATATCATTACACTTAGTGATGAACTAAAAGCATTCTCTTTAAGATCAGGAATATGATGACAGGACCTAAATATCAATGAGACTATTAAAATTATCCAGAAAGTTCTAACCTGGATAATAAAGTAAAGAGATAAATAAGAGATGGATAAAAAGATGGAAGGGATGAAACAAAATTCTTTATTTGAAAATGATATGATTATCTGGTAGAAAATCATCTGTCATAAATCAATAAAATGAGATTAGCCATAGATTTTGATAGATACAAAATTAATATACAAAAATGATATACTTACAACAGTTAAAATGTAACTAAATATTATTAACAATAGCAAATATGAGTAACAAAGAATAATAAAGAAAATATAAATAAACAAAGAATAACATCTATTGCTTCAAAATTTTCAAAGAGGAGAAGACAACTTGACTAAAAGACATGGAGAAATATACTAAGCTTATATGAAGGAAGACTTCAAGTTTTACGGATATTACTCCATGAATTGATATGTAGATTCTGATTTGAAGAAATTCTGATAGAAAATCCCAACTTTAATTTCCCATGGAACTTATCAAACTAATTTTTAAATTATGTGAAAGAGCAAAAGTTATATATAACCAAGATGCTCCTAAAAAAAAAAAAAGATGAAGAAATTTACCATACCAGAATTCTAATTTTTAAAATATTTTTTAATTAAATTTTAAACTTATTGTGTTAACATGGATTCAAGTGTCCCACTCAATATAACACCCTCAAACTCCCAACAATGTGTCCCCCATTAAACCCCTTTTGCCCTCTTCCCCTGATTCCCTCCCCTGCTTCTCCCTGGGATTTGCTGTCCTGTTAGCTGTATCTATGTGTTACGTATATATACTTTTACTAGTTCCTTTACCTTCTCTGATCTTGACCCTTCATCCCCCCTTCCCTCTGAGAGCTGCCCCTCTGCTCCTTGTGTCCCTGCCTCTGCCTCTATCCTGTTCCTCAGTTCACCATGTTCATTAGATTCCACATATAAGTGAGATCATATAATATTTGTCTTTCTCTACCTGGCTTATTTCACTTAGTATAATAGTCTCCAGGTCCATCCATGAAAGTAAAATTTCCTTCTTTTTTATGGCCATGTAGTATTCCATTGTGTATTTGTACCACAGCTTTTTTTTTTTTTTTATCTACTCATCCACTGATGTACACTTGGGCTGTTTCCAGATCTTGGCTATGATAAACAATGCTGCAATAAGCATGGGGGTACATATCTGCTTTTGAGTCAGTGTTTTGGGATTCTTAGGATATACAGGTATTCCTAAAAAAATAAAAAAAAGTGGGATAGCTGGGTCAAAAGGCAGTTTCATTTTTAGTTTTTTGAGGAAACCCCATACTGTTTTCCACAGTGGCTGCACCAGTCTGCATTTCCACCAGCAGTGCAGGAGGGTTCCCTTTTCTCCACACACCTCACCAGCACTTCTTGTTGTTGATTTGTTAATGAGAGCCATTCTGACAGGTGTGAGATAATCTCTCATTGTGGTTTTAATTTGCATTTCTCTGATGATTAGTGATTTTGAACATTTTTTACATGTGCCTACTGATCATCTGTATGTCCTCTTTGGAGAAGTGTAGATTCAGTTCTTTTGCCCATTTTGTGTGTGTGTGATAGAGAGAGGGATAGATGGGGACAGACAGAAACGGAGGGAGATAAAAAACATCAATTCTTTGTTGTGGCTCCTTAGTCTCCTTGGTTGTTCATTGATTGCTTTTTCATATGTATCTAGTTGGGGGGGGGCACTACAGCACAGCAAGTGACCTCTTGCTCAAGCCAGTGACCTTGGGGTCATGTCTATGATACCACATTCAAGCCAGTAACCCTGCAATAAAGCTGGTAAACCCACACTCAAGTAGTGATCTTGGGGTTTTGAACCTGGGACCTCTGCGTCCCAGTCCAATGCTCTATCTGCTGCGCCACCGCATGGTCAGCCTCTTTGACCATTTTTTTTTATTAGAGGAAGAGAGAGACAGAGAGGAAGGAGAGGGGGAGGGGTGGAGAAGCAGATGGGCGCTTCTCCTGTGTGCCCTGGCCGGGAATCGAACCCGGGACTCCTGCACGCCAGGCCGATGCTCTACCACTGAGCCAACTGGCCAGGGCAAATCTTTGCCCATTTTTAATTGGATTGTTTACCTTCCTGGTGTTGAGTTTTAGAAATTCTTTATAAATTTTGGTTATTAACCCCTTATCAGAAATATCAGTGAATATGTTCTCCCACTGTGTGGCTTGTCTTTTTATTTTGTTAATAGTGTCTTTTGCTGTGTAAAAGCTTTTTAGTTTTATATAGTCCCATTTGTTTATTTTGTCCTTTATTTCCCTTGCTTGTGGAGATAACTCAGCAAAAATATTGCTATGAGAGATATCAGAGAGTTTACAGCCTATGTTTTCTTCCAAGATTTTTATGGTTTTGTGACTTGGATTTAAGTATTTTTATCTATTTTGAGCTTGTTTTTATGAATGGTGTAAGTTGTTGGTTTAGTTTTTTTTTTTTTGTATGTACTTGACCAATTTTCCCAGCAACATTTATTAAAGAGACTGTCTTTACTTTATTGTATACTCTTTTAAAAATTGATTTTAATTTATTGTGTTTACATAGATTCAAGTGTCCCACCAAATATATCTCCCCCACCCCCTTGTTCCTCTCCAAACCCCCTTGCCTCCTCCACCCAATGCCTTTCCCCCTTCCCTCTAAGATTTGCTGTCTTGTTTTCTATAATGCTGTGTTATGTATATATAATTTCACCTATCTCTTTCCCTTCTCTGATCCTATCCTCTCATTCCCCTTCCCTCTGACTGCTTTCCCTCTGGTCCCTTTGACCCTGCCTCTGCCTCTATTTTGTTCCTCAGTTCATATTGTTCATTGGATTCCTCAAATGAGTGAGGTCATATATCTTCCTTTCTCTGCCTCGCTTATTTCACTTAACATAATAGTTTCCAGGTCTATACATGTTGTTGCAAAAGGTAAGATTTCCTTCTTTTTCATGGCTGAGTAGTATTCCATTGTGTGTATGTACCACTGCTTTTTAATCCACTAGTTCACTGACAGACACTTGGGCTGTTTTCAGATCTTGGCTATTGTAAACAATGCTGCCACAAACATGGGAGGGAGCATAGGGGGGTTCATATCTTCTTTTGAACCAGTGATTTGGAATTCTTAGGATATATTCCTAAAAGTGGGATAGCTGGGTCAAAAGGCAGTTCCATTTTTAGTTTTTTGAGGAATCTCTATACTGTTTTCCACAGTGGCTGCAACAGTCTGCATTCCCACCAGCAGTGCAGGAGGGTTACCTTTTCTCCACATCTTTGCCAGCACTTATTCTGTGTTGTTTTGTTGATGAGCGCCATTCTGACTGGTGTGAGGTGGTATCTCATGTGGTTTTAATTTGCATTTCTCTCATGATTAGTGACTTTGAACATTTTTTCATATGCCTATTGGCCATCTGTATGTCCTCTTTGGAGAAGTGTCTATTTATTTCTTTTGCCCATTTTTGATTAGATTATTTACCTTCCTGGTGTTGAGTTTTACAATTCTTTATAAATTTTGGTTATTAACCCCTTTTCAGATGACTGTCAAGTATGTTTTCCCATTTTGCAGGTTGTCTTTTTATTTTGTTAGTGTTGTATTTTGCTGTGCAAAAGTTTTTTAGTTCAATATAGTCCCATTTGTTCATCCTGTCTTTTATTTCATTTGCCCATGGAGATAAATCAGTAAATATATTGTTGTGAGAGATGTCAAAGAGTTAACTGCCTATGTTTTCTTCCAAGATGATTATGATTTCACAACTTACATTTAAGTCTTTTATCCATTTTGAATTGATTTTTGTGAATGGTGTAAGTTGGTGGTCTAGTTTCATTTTTTTGCAGGTAGCTGTCCAATTTTCCCAACACTATTTGTTAAAGAGACTGTCTTTAATTCATTGTATGCTCTTACCTCATTTGTCAAATATCAATTGTCCATACAGGCGTGGGTTTATTTCTGGGTTCTCTGTTCTGTTCTATTGACCGGTATGCCTGTTCTTATGCCAGTACCAAGTTGTTTTGAGTGTGATGGCCTTGTAGCATAACTTGATATCAGGAAGTGTGATACCCCCAATTTATTTTTATTTTTCAAGATAGCTGAAGCTATTTATGTTCTTTTTGGTTCCATATAAATTTTTAGAATATGAGGAGTGACATCAGAGAAATGGCGCCATGAGGAGTGCTCCTGATACCTCTCCCTGAAACTTCAACAAATTCAACAACTAGAAACAGAAAAACAATCTCAGGTCATCTAAAATACACATACATCAAACAAAGGTACGATTAAGCAAAAAGGTGGCTAAATATATAATCCACTCTGAAGGAAATAAGATGGGGAACAGAGTATTCCTCTTTCCTCACTGACCTGGGCTGCTTTCACTTAGAACTGAGAGAAAGTGAGGGCTGGGGGTGTGGAAAAAGCTGAGCAAGAGCAGAGACATTCAAGCTGAGGAGAGAGTGTGCCCTCAGCTCAGCCCATGCAGAGCTAATGCCAGCAGCAGACGCCAGCAGAGGTTGGCAAGCAGTTGCCTTGTTTACTCTTAGTATCCTGGTGGGAGAGCATGGGCAGTGTGCAAGTAGATCCACCTGGTGCATCGGGTGTGGGTGCCCACATTCCCAGACAGAGGGGCTAGGTTGGAGACTGTTAGTAGTGACCCTCTGTGTGGGCTGTGACCAGAGTTTCTGAATAGTCTCGGCTTCCCAAACAACAGCGCAGGGGAAGTACATGAAAGCTGGCTTCCCTACACCCAGACCTGTCTGGGCGCGGCATCTCCTCCAGCCATACAGGCTAACAAAGCACATTCCTGGGGAAGAGCACTGCAGAAGTGGCGGTGTGAAGGTCGCGCAGGCAGCTTGCAGACAGCCCCTGGAAAGCAGACCTGCAGAGTGCTGAGGCATATTAGATGTGCATGGAGGCTCATAAAAATATACCTTAAAGGCAACTGGCTCCCAGCCCTGCCTGATTATGCTAGCAGCTCTGGCTGGCAAAGCCTTACCCTGCATTGAGTGGGGATAGAGGGGAAATTTGGCAGCTCTTAGAGCATCTTGCTCTCCAGGCAGTGGCTGGGGTAACTTCACAGTTGGGCCCCAGGCTGCTGGTTCAGGAAGGAGAGATTTGGGGAGAGGCTCCGGGAAAACAGACTCTCCCATTGTCGGAGCCTGCAAACGCTAACAAGTCTCACCTACCAATGGAACTGAGACATAGTTTATGTCATCACCATAGCAACACAACAGCAAATCTCTGCCTAAGAGTGCTACAGGGGGAAGAACCACAGACCAAAAAGAGAGAGAAGAAAGAAAAAGGAAAAACAGAAGTTCTCAAAACCAGAAAAAATCCACAGTATTTATAACTTTTTTCATTTTTTTGTATTTTTATCCTTTTTTTTCTTCCACCTTGCTCATTTTATCCTCTTTCCATTTTATTCTTTTCTATTCACTTTGAATGTTATTACCCATAGGTGTTACATTTTCCATTCTTTTTTTTCTATTAGTGTTACATTCCAAAAAACAACTCAATTTTTCTCTCTCTTTTTGTTTCTTCTTTTCTCTTTCACTTTTTCTCTCATTCAAATCTCACCCACAAATAAATTATTTTATTCTGGATTCAAATTTTTCTCTGTGGCATTTTGTGTGCTTTTTACTTCACTCTTTATCTCTTTAGCATTTCCCCTAACTCTGGCTCTCCATTATACAGTTTTTGTGCCACTTAATACAATAGAATTTTTATTTTTCACTGTATTTTTTCTTTTTTCTCTTTTTCTTTTTTTTTCTTTTCTCTTACACTATTCTTCTCATTTGACCATCATTTAAAAACAAATTATTTTATTCTTGATCCAAATTTTTTCTTTGTGGCATTTTATGGGTTCTTGACTCATTTTTTGCCTCTTTGTCACTTCTCACCACTTAGACCCTCCATTCTACATATTTTAGTTCCACTTAGCACAATAGAATTTTCAGTTTTTCACTGTATTTTCTAAAAAAAATATTTTTATCAACTCTTATTAGTGTTATTAACAATACCACTCTCAAATGCCATTAAAGAAAAAGAAATTAAATATCATGGATACAAAAGACAGATATGTAGCTCAGATATATGATAAAAAATCTATAGAAAAAAATTTCAATAGCTTAGAAACCTTGGAGTTAAATGACAGAGAATTTAAAATTGAAGTCCTAAAAATACTCAGGATATACAAGGAAGCACAGAAAGGCAATTTAGGGAGATCAAAAACCAATTTAATGAACAGAAAGAATACTTCTCCAAAGAAATTGAACCTATGAAATGAATCAAACAGAGATGAAAAACTCAATTCATTACCTGAAAAATGAGATAACAAGCTTAACCAATAGAACAGGCCAAATAGAGGAGAAAATTAGTGACATAGAAGACAGGCAACAAGAGGTACTACAGAGAGTAGAGGATTGAGACTCAGGAATTAAAAAGAATGAGATAGCCCTACAGAAATTGTCTAATTCCATCAGAAAGAGCAACATAAGAACACTGGGTATATCAGAAGGAGAAGAGAGAGAAAATGGAATGGAGAACATATTCAAACAAACAATAGATGAGAACTTCCCAGCCTGTGGAAAGAACTAAAGGCTTGAATTCAAGAAGCAAACAGAACACCGAGTTATCTTAACCCTAACAAACTTATTCCAAGGCACATCATGATGACATTGGCACAAACCAATGACAAATAAAAAATCCTCAAGGCAGCTAGGGAAAGAAAGAATACAACATATAAAGGAAGGCCCATTAGATTATCGACAAATTTCTCAGCAGAAACTCTACAAGCTAGAAGAGAATGGACTCCAATATTTAAAGTTCTGAAAGAGAGGAACTTCAAGCCAAGAATACTATATCCATCAAAGCTATCCTTCAAATATGAAAAAGAAATAAAAACATTCACAAATACAGAAAAGTTGGGGAAATTTATGACCAGAAAACCCCCACTTCAGAAAATACTAAAGGAGGTTTTCTGAGTAGACACAAAGAACAAAATAAAACTACAAGTAAAAGCTCCATCAAGATCACAATAAAAATAAGATTAATCTGTGACAAAGAAACAAAAAAGGGGAGAGGATAAAGATTAACAGTAGCAAAGGAGGATGGAGTGCAGAGGCACTCACGAGATAATGTACCACAATGAACATAATATGTATCCTCCCATTACTTAATTTTAACTACCCCTGAAAAAACCACCACAGAAGCACATGGCTTGAAAAAAGAAGTAACAGAGAAAAGAAGTATGGATTACAACCAAACAAAAGCAAATGATAGAAAAATAAAAAAGAAGAATCAAATAAGATACAAAACCATCAAAAGCAATATATAAAATGGCAATAGGAAACCCTCAAATGTCAATAGTTACACTAAACATAAATTGAACTCACCAATAAAAAGACACAGAGTAGCAGAATGGATTAAAAAAAATCCAACTGTATGTTCCCTACAAGAAACACATCTAAGCTACAAAGATAAAAACAAATTCAAAGTGAAAGGTTGGAAAACAATGCTTTAAGCAAATATCCCAAAAAAGCAGGTGTAGCAATACTCATATATAACAATGCTGACTACAAGACAGCAAAGTTAATCAGAGACAAAAATGGTCATTTTATAACGGTAAAGGGGACATTGAATCAAGACATAACAGTTCTTAATATATATGCACCAAACCAAGGAGCACCAAAATATATAAGACAGCTACTGACTGACCTCAAAACAAAAACTGACAAAAATACAATCATACTTAGAGACCTCAATACACTGCTGACTGCTCTAGATCGGTCATCCAAACAGAAAATCAATAAAGATATAGTAGCCTTAAATGAAACACTAGAGCACCTGGATATGATAGACATCTACAGGACATTTCATCCCAAAGTGCTAGAGTATACATTTTTCTCTAGTGTACATGGAACATTCTCAAGAATTGACCATATGTTGGGCCACAAAAATAACACCAACAAATTCAGAAAAATTGAAATTGTACCAAGCATATTTTCTGATCATAAAGCCTTGAAACTAGAATTCAACTGCAAAAAAGAGGTAAACAAATCCACAAAAATGTGGAAACTAAACAACATACTATTAAAAAATGAGTGGGTCAAAGATGAAATAAACGCAGAGATCAAAAGATACATACAGGCAAACAAAAATAACAATACAACATTTCAGAATCTCTGGGACGCTGTAAAAGCAGTAAAAAGAGGAAAGTTCATATCACTACAGACCTATATGAACAAACAAGGGAGAGCCAGGTAAACCATTTAACTTCACATCTTAAGGAACTAGAAAAAGAAGAACAAAGACAACCCAAAACCAGCAGAAGAAAGGAAATAATAAAAATCAGAGCAGAAATAAATGAAATAGAGAACAGAAAAACTATAGAAAAAATTAACAAAACAAGGAGCTGGTTCTTTGAAAATATCAGCAAAATTGACAAACCCTTGGCAAGACTCACCTAGGTAAAAAGGGAAAGGACTCATATGAACAAAATCCAAAATGAGAGAGGAGAAATCACCACAGACATCATAGATATACAAAGAATTATTGTAGAATACTATGAAAAACTATGCCACCAAATTTAACAATATAGAAGAAATGGATAAATTTCTAAAACAATACAATCTTCCTATACTGAGTCATGAAGAAGCAGAAAGCCTAAACAGACCCATAAGCAGTGAGAAAATACAAACAACTATTAAAGTCCTCCCCAAAAATAAAAGTCCAGGGCCAGACGGCTATACTAGTGAATTCTATAAAACATCCAAAGAAGACTTGGTTCCTATTCTACTCAAAGTCTTCCAAAAAATTGAAGAAGAAGCAATACTGCCAAACACATTTTATGAGGCCAAAATAACCCTCATACCAAAACCAGGCAAGGACAACACAAAAAAAGAAAACTACAGACCAATATCTCTAATGAATACAGGTGCTAAATTACTAAACAAAATACTAGCAAATCGAATACAACAACACATTAAAAAAATAATTCATCATGATCAAGTGGAATTCATCCCAGAATCAGAAGGATGGTTCAACGTATGTAAAACGGTTAACGTAATACACCACATCAACAAAACAAAGAACAAAAACCATATAATCCTATCAATAATTGCAGAAAAGGCATTCAATAAAATAAATAACATCATTTTATGTTTAAAACACTTAACAAAATGGGTATAGAAGGAAAATATCTCAACATAATAAAAGCCATCTATGATAAACCATCAGCTAACATTATATTAAATGGCATAAAACTGAGGACTTTTCCCCTAAAATCAGGAACAAGACAAGGTTGTCCACTCTCTTCACTCTTATTCAATGTAATGCTGGAAGTTCTAGCCAGAGTAATCAGACAAGAGAAAAACATAAAAGGCATTCATATTGGGAAACAAGAAGTAAAAGTTTCACTTTTTGCAGATGATATGATCCTGTACATTGAAAACCCCAAAGACTCCACAAAAAGACTACTAGAAACAATAAACCAATACAGTAAGGTCGCGGGATACAAAATTAATATTCAAAAGTCCATTGCCTTCCTATATGCCAACAATGAAACATCAGAAAACGAGATTAAATAACAATCCCCTTCATGGCTGCAACAACAGCAACAAAAAATACCTAGGAATAAACATAGCAAAGAATGTAAAGGATCTATATAATGAAAACTACAAAGCATTGTTAAGGGAAATCAAAAAAGATATAAGAAAATGGAAAAATATTTCTTGTTCTTGGATAGGAACAATAAATATAGTCAAAATGACTATATTTCCCAAAGTGATATACAAATTTAATGCAATTCCCATCAAAATTCCAATGTCATTTTTTAAAGAAATGGAACAATTGATGAACTAAGGTGCAACAATGAAGAATTGACGCTTCTCATCTTTCTCTCTTCTTGTCTGTCCCCTTCCCTCTCTCTGTCTCTGACACACACACAAAAAGATACTACTCTGTAGGTTTTTTTGTCATAGATAAAATATATATATGTGTGTGTGTATATATATATACATATACATATGTGTGTGTGTGTGTGTAAAGGAGACTCTCTCTAGCTCTGTAAAAAAAAGAACCTTAACTAAAGAACAACTAAAAAAATTGAAAAAATTTTAAAAAAACTATAAAAGGTATAAAAATCCAAAAACCAAAATGACAAAAAAGAAAACACACAGAAAAAAAAGATAAAAAGTAAAGCAAAGAAATAAGTAAATCAGAAAAAGTTGAGAACTGATTTCACACATAGGTGGGATATAAAACTGAGACTATGGACAAAGATAAAAGTGAAGTGGTTACCAGGAGGAGGATACATGGCAGAATGGGAAGGGAATGTGGGGGAGATCCAAGGGGACTTAAAAGAATGGGGTTGGGGGATGGGAGGAAGGGTGTAAAGAGGGACCAATATAAGGTGACAGAAAATGATTTGACTTTGGGTGATGGGCATACAACATAATCAACAGTTCAAATGCTATAAAAATGTTTACCTGAAACCTATGTAATCTTATTGATCAATGTCACCCTGTTAAAATGAATTTTCTAAATAAAAAAAGAAAGAAATTCAACTACATGAAAATTAAGATACTCTGTTCATCAAAACCACAGTAAATAAGGTGAAAGGGTAAGTCACAAAGTGAGACAAGACATAAGCAACACATATGATTGACAAAGAATTAACAGTACAAAATTCATAAGAACTCCTAGGAATTAATTAAAAGGCAAAAAACACTATAGAAAAATATGTAGAAGAGTGAGAAAGCTGCCTCACAGAAGTAGAAATGGAAATGCCCTATAAACATTTGAAAAGATGCTCAAATTCCTTAGTGTTAGAAAACGTATTAAAATCAGATGTCTCCATGTATCCCTTAGCATATTTGCAGAATGTGAAACATGTGATAGTAACAGGGTTCATGAGAATCTGAAGACTCAGAAACTTGTATACCTCGTGGGTGGGAGCATATACTGGTAGAACCCTCTTGGCAAACAAATTTGCCTTGTCAAATAAAATGAGAGATGTGTACAATCTAGGAAACTCTCCCCCTGATATCTACATGACTACTGCCTCATCTCCTTTAAAGTTTTATTCTTGTCAGCTAATTGACACTTTGTACTTCCTGACCATCCCAAGCTCTTCCTATCTCCTTTTCTTGCCTCATTTTCTGCATAATACTATCACTTTCCAGCTGGTATTATTCACATTTTTTTTAAACTATTTGTTTTCCTCCGCTGAAATGTAAGCACAAGAAGGCAGAGACTTTTGCCTATTGTTTTTTTATGGATGTATGCTTGCAGTCTGAAATAGTGCCTGATATGGAGAAAAAGTTGTTGATTGGATATCCTATGATCCAGCAATCCCACTCAAGGCATGCATCTTAGAGACACTCTTGAAACAGGAGACATATACAAGAATGCTTATAGCAACAGAATTTGTAGTAGAAAAAACACAGCCCAACAAGACAACAGTAAAAAATTTTAAAAAGCTCTTAACTGTACATCAGTAGAAAATATTGGTCATTTTGTGAAATATTCATATATGAGAATACTACATAACAATTAAAACTGAAAACTTTTGGTAGGCCAAAAGTACATACAGTATGAATTTATTTATTTAAAGTAAAAACTTGCAAAACTAGATAACATTATTGAGGGCTAAAAAATACAGTATGAAAGTTTAAAGACAAACAAGCAGGTATAAATCCACACTTCAGTGGTATTTACCCTGAGTGGGGAGGGAGGGAAGGCGTGCTCAGACTGTGTTGTTGGTCCACAGATGCTCATTCTCCTGGAACTCTTTACTTTACACTCTGCATGCGTGTAGTTAAGGCAACAAGTACATCCGAGCCGGTAAGCGTCTCAGGCTTGGTTTTTTAAAAAAATGGATTTCACCCACAGGTCTTGTAACCTGTTTGGAAGTAGAATTGCTTCTGTACTATGTAAAATATTCCTTGTTGAATGGAGTAGTCTTTAAGATATCGAGTGACCATAAGGTTACTTCTTTGGAATGCCTATAATCTCTAGATCTCTAGTCTTGCACTTTGAGATCAAAAAGCCTGAATAATTCAAGTCCCAGCTCTAACACTAACCAGTTAGTGCTAGGTTGGTAGGACGCACTTTACATAAAATCTTACATGATCCTACTATAAGGTAGTATAATCATGCCCCTTTTACAGATACGGAAACACAGATATTGAGACTTGCCCATTACCCATAGCTGCTAAGTTGTCAAACTGAAACTCTTGCCCAGGTCTGTCTGCCTGAAGACATACTTTTTTTCTCTGTCACTCTGCCCTTTTGGCTCCCTGAACCTTTGCTCCTTCAGTTTATAAATTCCCTCTGTACCTCAGTAATATTCCACATATAACATGTTTTACGAATTAGATCCAGAGCAAGAAATTGGGTAGAGAGGAAATCCGCTGTTCCTGCAGGAACTGGGCGGCAACACACCCCCATCTGTTGTTTACTGAGGAGAAGGGTGCTGAGCGGTTCCCAGCAAGCAGCGTCTGCCTCCTGCATTTGCCTTTTTGGAAGATGTTTCTTGTCCTGCCCCTCACCACCCACTCGCTTTGGTCTGGTTTCTCTTGTGCTGGCCCCTTTCCCATAGCAGTTCATGTTTGCCCTACAAGTGCCAGCGCATTCATCCTTTCTTCCTTGAATGGTGTGCCTATTTGCATATCATGCAAACAGCCCAGCTGCTGGAGACCCAGTTGGAGTAAATAACGGTCAGGGTGTTTATGCTGATTCCTCCTGGGCCTTCTGGAACCTGCTGCACAACTCCAGGAACAAAACAGTTTAATTGGAATCTCTGCTCAGCTCTCCTGACATCACAAATGAACATTTGGGCTAAAAATGCACACGTAATCCTTTCCAGTAACCATGTGCTTTAGAGCCTGAAGGCCGAGGGAGGTTTGTAAATGGAGAGAAAAGCTCACTATTGTTTTTGTCTTGTCTAATTACACTTACTAGTCTTTAAACTTTGAATATGTTCTCTGAGTAATATATACTTATTAAAACAACCTCAATGAGATAGTGAAGAATTTAACATATTTCTGCAAATGTATTATTTTCAAATGTAATCAGTTGTACTCTTCATACATCTGTACCAGTTGTCTAACATCTTAGGAGAGAAATGGCAATGAATAAAGTACACTGAGACAGACTGTCAGGATTTTAACACCATGGATTTATTTTTTCTTCATTTTAAAATTTTTTATTCTTTCAATTATTAAAGAAATGTTTTCCTTTTTTTTTTTTTTTTTTAGGAGTACAATTCACACTTCAAACCCAGAGTCAGTTACTTTTCTGGATGAGCTGAGGCTGCAGATTACACAGGGGGCACTTTCCCTTTCATAGTTACACTGTGTCTGTTACAATAGAAACCCTGGCTCTGAGTCATTCAAACAGATTTTGATTTTTGTGACCCCCTCATCACTTGTTCTGAGACCCTTATTTTTGTAATATTTTGCAATTTTATGTGCCAATTAAGGTCTAGAGTTTCATAACATGAACATACATATGAATGCATTGAATATTTCTATACTTTTTTGTATCACACATGCTTTTTAAAAAATAATTCATTTAACAAGCTTCTAAAAATCTGATCATTAGTGATTTAGGGTCAGCCTAGGTGAAGCTGGCCTGAATTTCAAAAAAAAAAGTAATCAACGGTCAGATCACAGAAGCTGTTAAATCCCTGGAAAGCCTAATGAAGATATCTAATTATTTTACACTTTAACGTTCTGGTTTACATAAAAGTCATTGCACAAGAATGATTTTACCAACAGCTGTTTTGAATTCCAAGACTTGAAATATAAGAATTTCAGGTGGAAAAGTTAAATCATAACCTATATGACATTTATTACGGCCAATTCAATTCATTATTTAATGCTTACAGTGTCTAGTGTCTCTATGCTAGGCCGTGTGGGAGAGTAGGTTAGTCAGATTGGCTACCTACTCACATACAGCCTATTGAACACTTCTGAGAAAAATACTAAGAAGGTACACATGCCAGCCGACAAACCACATGCACAGAAAAATACTTTTTTTACAACTTAGTTTCTGACTTCACTCTAATGTTGGTATGGTTGTTTCTCCTATGTTTCTCCTATTGGTCATCTTCCCCATTGAAGTTCAGTCTTGTGATATTCTCATCAAACATCAAGTCTAATGGATTTATGTACCATCAATATGCTTATAGCTCCCAAGCACAGCTCTTTAGTCTGGACCACTCCCCTGAACTCCAGACCTGTATGTTCAAATGATTGAAATTTCCATTTGAATGACTAACAGGCATCTCATACCAAGTTAGTATATGATGGAGCTCCAGCTCATCACTTCCAAACCATCTCCTGTTATAGTCATCTCAGCTAATGGCAACCCCATTCCAATAGTTCAAGGTAAAGCCTCAGTATCATCCTGGGCTCCTCTTTTTCTGATCTGTGTTCAAATTTTCTTGGCCCCATCTTCAGAGCAGATCCAACATTCATCTACTTCTCACCACTCCACTGCAGCTATTTAAAAGTGGATCTTCCTTTTAATTGCTTGCATGAAGCACTGTGTCTCATTTACTCTCATTTTATTTCACTAATCTTTCTGCAGAAGTGACAATTTCTAAAGTGCAACTTCTGCAGAACATTTTACGGCTAAGTATTTAGAAATCTTCTCAGCCCTGGCCATTTGGCTCACTGGTAGAGCCTTGGCCCAGAGTGTGGATGTTCCAGGTTTGATTCCCAGTCAGCACACATAGGAGAAACAACCATCTGCTTCTTTACCCCTTTCTCTCCTCCTTTTCTCGCTCACTTCCTCTCTCTCTCCCCTCTCCTGCAGCCATGGTTCGAGCGAGTTGGTACCTGGTACTGAGGATAGCTCTGTGGCCTCCGCCCCAGGTCCTAAAAATAGCTTGGTTGCCCAGCAACGAGCAATGGCCCAGATGGGAAGAGCATCACCCTTAGGGGGCTTGCTGGGTGAATCCCAGTGGGAGACATGAAGGAGTCTGTCTCTCTGCTTCCCCGTCTCTCAATAATTAAAAATAAATAAATAAATAAATAAATAAATAAGACAGTTTCTCAAATTTTGGTTTATCTTACTGGAAGCAATAAAGAAAGAACACGTGGCCCTGGCCAGTTGGCTCAGCGGTAGAGCGTCGGCCTGGCGTGCGGGGGACCCGGGTTCAATTCCCGGCCAGGGCACATAGGAGAAGCGCCCATTTGCTTCTCCACCCCCCCTTCCTCTCTGTCTCTCTCTTCCTCTCCCGCAGCCAAGGCTCCATTGGAGCAAAGATGGCCCGGGCACTGGGGATGACTCCTTGGCCTCTGCCCTAGGCGCTAGAGTGGCTCTGGTCATGGCAGAGCGACACCCTGGAGGGGCAGAGCATCGCCCCCTGGTGGGCAGAGCGTTGCCCCTGGTGGCGTGCCGGGTGGATCCCGGTCGGGCGCATGCGAGAATCTGTCTGACTGTCTCTCCCCGTTTCCAGCTTCAGAAAAATACAAAAAAGAAAGAAAGAAAGAAAGAAAGAAAGAAAGAAAGAAAGAAAGAAAGAACACGTATTAACTGGTTCATGAATTGCAGGTGCTTTGAGAAAAAAGTCAAAATAATAGCCTTTAATTGACCAGAAGACATCACCATGAGAATGGTTTGGTTCCCAGTTTTATTAAACATTGTCCTTCTTTCTATACAAGAAAGCAGTTCACTTATTAATAAGCTCTCCACTCAGAAGGAAAAGGTCTTAGTCATGATGGAGCCATTAAGAAGTAAGTCCCCTTTCTGACATTTGGATCAGAGAGGAGGGCAGAGGTAACCCTACAAGTTAGTGTCCAAATATTTTTGTCTAAACTGGGGCAACTCTGTGAGTGAAAAAAGGTATTATTATTAACAACATAGTTCAGAATGACAGGTATAGATTGTCATTCAAACTCGCACCTATACTCACCTCCAGACCTAAGGAGACAGATTTTGCACAGACAATCTCTGAGAAGTTTCTAGAGTCTGGTTTCAAAAGATATAACTGATATCATCTCTAGCCCACCCAACCTCAAGGAGAATGTCTGGATCACTAGAGAATCCTCCCTGGGTCAGGGCTAGGGTATAAAGAGAGTTGGGTCACTGGAACCACCTCCATGCTGTTTAGTACATTCAATTTTCCAGTTTCATAACATGGCTGCATTTGATCCACAAAGCTGAGAGGGTTAGGAGAATTAGGTTAAACTGTTTTTCTCTGTTCAGAGGTCACCTGAATACCTTAGGATGTACTTACTAAATCTACTTCTCAAACCTATCTGAGCATAAAAATCAGGTTGTAGGGCATAATTGTTAAAAACATCAATTCTTGGGACCTCAATCTTACTGAATTGGTTCTCTTGTGGAAAATTCTGAAAGATCTATGTTTTAAACAAGCTCTTTTTCTATTCAAAAGGCAAGGTTGAGAAATGCTATTTTATATAATTTTTAAGTAGTGTGGAGACTACAATAATAAGGTTAATGTTGAGAGAGTGATCTCTGAGATAAGGAATTATGTTCTATTCACTTCTGTATTTTCTATAATGTTTACAGTGAGTTAAATTCAAACATAAACAAAATAATTATGTTAAAGTTATCAAACTATTACTTAAACATCATTGCAAACCTGGTTTATTCTTTTTCCTTTACATATGAGTGAAATACTTGGTATTATGTGGACTAATGTTTCTCTTAGTTTTTTTGACTCATAGAACTTCATGCAGCTATGCCAGTTTGTACTCTACAATGCCAGGAGTGTCATTTACATTGTGTTTCATTCAATGGTGCTTCCTAAACTTATGCAAAGTGTAACTCTGTTCCATTACCTAGAAAGTCATTTACACTGGATTGATACTTGACATTGAGGCTATGTGTAGAAAAACAAGGTCAGGCCCCACTGGCTCAGTGGTAGAGCATCGGCCTGCCATATAGAAGTCCTGGGTTTGATTCCTGATCAGGGCACACAGGAGAAGTGACCATCTGCTTCTCCACCCCTACTCCTCCTCTTTCTCTCTCTGTCTCTCTCTTCCCCTCCCACAGCCATGGCTCAAATGGTTGGAACAAGTTTACCCCAGGTGCTGAGGATGGCCCCATAGTCTTGCCTCAGGCACTAAAATAGCTCAGTTGCCAAGTAATGGAGCAGTGGTCCCAGATGAGCAGGGCATCATGGAGAGGGGGCTTGCCAGGTGGATCCTGATTGGGGCATATGTGGGAGTCTGTCTCTCTGCCTCCCTGTCTTTCACTTAATAAAAAAAGAAAAAGAAAAGCAAGGTGATTCATCAAGACTTATGCATACATATTTAGCTACTTTTGTAGGAGTAATTAGCAAAGACATCACTAATGTGAATGAGTCTAAATGATCATACAGAAAAACTTAAAAAAAATAAATGGGACTACATCAAACTAAAGTTTTTGCATAGTAAAAGAAATCATAAGAAAAATGGAGAGACATCTGACTGGTGGTGGTACAATGGAAAGAGAATTGACCTGGGATGCTGAGGTCCCAGGTTCAAATGCCAGAGGTTGCCAGCTAGAGAGCAGTCTCATCTGCCTTGAGAACAAGCTCACTAGCTTGAGCACAGGATCATCAACATGAGCTCAAGTTTGCTGGCTTGAGCCCAAGGTCACTGGCTTGAGCAAGGGGTCACTGGCTTGACTAGAGTGAACTTGCTCAGTAAAATGAGAAGCAATCAATGAACAGCTAAAGTGATTAAAGTGATGCAACTGAGTTGATGCTTCTCATCTCTCTTCTTTCCTGTCTCAATCTCTCTCAATAGCAAAAAAGAAAAGAAAGAAAAGGACATGGACACTCTCCTCTTTTCCAGCTCTATCCATAGCGGAGCCTGATGGCACTCTGCCTGTCTGACCGGCTGTCTCTCACATGCACACACACACACACACAAGAAGTCTACTAAATGGAAGAATATATTCACTGATGATACATCTGATAAGGGGTTAAAAGAAAACATTTATAGAACACTCATACTACTTAATACCAAATGAAAGCAAACACTCTAAATAAAAAATGGGCAGAGGACACTTCTCTGAAGTTTCTATAAACATCAGAGAAATGCAAATTAAAACCATGATGAGATATCATCTCACACTAGTCAGAATGGCTATCATCAATAAATTCATCAATGAGAAGTCTGGTGAGGATATGGAGAAAAATGAACCCTCGTACCCTGTTGATAGAAATGCAGATTGGTATAGCCACATGGAAAGCAGTACGGAGTTTCCTCAAAATGTTAAAAACACATCTGCATTGTGACCCAGTGGTTCCACTTCTGGGAGCTTATCTGAAGAAACCCAAAACATTAATTCTAAAGAATATATGTACCCCTATGTTCATTGCAGGGTCATTTACAACAGCCAAGCGATAGAAGCAGCCCGAGTGTCCACTGATAGACGAGTGCACAGAGAGTTCTGGCACACATACACAATGGAATACCACTCAGCCATAGGAAGAGAATGAAACGTTACTATTTGCAACAACACTGTGGACATAGAGGATATTATGCTCAGTGAAATGTCAGTCAAAAGACAAATACTACATAATTTCACTCATATGTGGAATCTAAAGAACAAATAACCTAAGGTTCCTATTCTACTCAAAGTCTTCCAAAAAATTGAAGAAGAAGCAATACTTCCAAACACATTTTATGAGGCCAACATAACCCTCATCCCAAAACCAGGCAAGGATGGCACAAAAAAAGAAAACTACAGACCAATATCTCTAATGAATACAGATGCTAAAATACTAAACAAAATACTAGCAAATCGAATACAACAACATATTAAAAAAATAATACATCATGATCAAGTGGGATTCATCCCAGAATCTCAAGGATGGTTCAACATACGTAAAACGGTTAATGTAATACACCATATCAACAAAACAAAGAACAAAAACCACATGATCTTATCAATAGATGCAGAAAAGGCTTTCGATAAAATACAACACAATTTTATGTTTAAGACTCTCAACAAAATGGGTATAGAAGGAAAATATCTCAACATGATAAAGGCCATATATGATAAACCATCAGCTAACATCATATTAAATGGCACTAAACTGAAGGCTTTCCCCCTTAAATCAGGAACAAGACAGGGTTGTCCACTCTCTCCACTCTTATTTAATGTGGTACTAGAGGTTCTAGCCAGAGCAATCAGACAAGACAAAGAAATAAAAGGCATCTATATTGGAAAAGAAGAAGTAAAGGTATCACTTTTTGCAGATGATATGATCCTATACATTGAAAACCCCAAAGAATCCACAAAAAGACTACTAGAAACAATAAGCCAATACAGTAAGGTCGCAGGATACAAAATTAACATACAGAAGTCAATAGCCTTTCTATATGCCAACAATGAAACAACTGAGAAGGAACTCAAAAGAATAATCCCCTTCACAATTGCAACAAAAAAATAAAATACTTAGGAATAAACATAACAAAGAATGTAAAGGACTTATATAATGAAAACTATAAACCATTGTTAAGGGAAATTGAAAAAGATATAATGAGATGGAAGAATATACTTTGTTCTTGGCTAGGAAGAATAAATATAATCAAGATGGCTATATTACCCAAAGCAATATACAAATTTAATGCAATTCCCATCAAACTTCCAATGACATTTTTTAAAGAAATAGAGCAAAAAATCATCAGATTTATATGGAACTATAAAAAACCCCGAATAGCCAAAGCAATCCTAAAGAAAAAGAATGAAGCTGGGGGCATAACAATACCTGACTTCAAACTCTATTATAGGGCCACGACTATCAAAACAGCATGGTATTGGCAGAAAAATAGACACTCAGACCAATGGAACAGAATAGAAAGTCCAGAAATAAAACCACATATATATAGTCAAATAATTTTTGATAAAGGGGCCAACAACACACAATGGAGAAAAGAAAGCCTGTTCAATAAATGGTGCTGGGAAAACTGGAAAGCCACATGCAAAAGAATGAAACTGGACTACAGTCTCTCCCCCTGTACAAAAATTAACTCAAAATGGATCAAAGATCTAAACATAAGACCTGAAACAATTAAGTACATAGAAGAAGACATAGGTACTCAACTCATGGACCTGGGTTTTAAAGAGCATTTGATGAATTTGACTCCACAGGCAAGAGAAGTGAAGGCAAAAATTAATGAATGGGACTACATCAGACTAAGAAGTTTTTGCTCAGCAAGAGAAACTGATAACAAAATAAACAGAAAGCCAACTAAATGGGAAATGATATTTTCAAACAACAGCTCAGATAAGGGCTTAATATCCAAAATATACAAAGATCTCATAAAACTCAACAACAAACAAACAAACAATCCAATAAAAGAATGGGAAGAGGATATGAATAGACACTTCTCCCAGGAAGAAATACAAATGGCCAACAGATATATGAAAAGATGCTCATCTTCTTTAGCTATTAGAGAAATGCAAATCAAAACGGCAATGAGATACCACCTCACACCTGTTCGATTAGCTGTTATTAGCAAGTCAGGTAATAGCAAATGTTGGAGAGGCTGTGGAGAAAAAGGAACCCTCATCCACTGTTGGTGGGAATGTAAAGTAGTACAACCATTATGGAAGAAAGTATGGTGATTCCTCAAAAAACTGAAAATAGAACTACCTTATGACCCAGCAATTCCTCTACTGGGTATATATCCCCAAAACTCAGAAACATTGATACGTAAAGACACATGCAGCCCCATGTTCGTTGCAGCATTGTTCACAGTGGCCAGGACATGGAAACAACCAAAAAGCCCATCAATAGATGACTGGATAAAGAAGATGTGGCACATATACACTATGGAATACTACTCAGCCATAAGAAATGATGACATCGGAACATTTACAGCCAAATGGTGGGATCTTGATAACATGATACGAAGCGAAATAAATAAATCAGAAAAAACCAGGAACTGTATTATTCCATACGTAGGTGGGACATAATAGTGAAACTAAGAGACATTGATAAGAGTGTGGTGGTTACGGGGGGGAGGGGGGAATGGTGGAGGGAAAGGGGGAGGGGGAGGGGCACAGAGAGAACAAGATAGAGGGTGACGGAGGACAATCTGACTTTGGGTGGTGGGTATGCAACATAATTGAACGACAAGATAACCTGGACTTGTTATCTTTGAATATATGTATCCTGATTTATTGATGTCACCCCATTAAAAAAATAAAATTATAAAAAAAAACAAAAAAAAAAAACATAACCTAAGAAACGAAATTAAAACAAGCTCATAGACACACAGAGAAAAATGGTTGTCAGAGGGGAGGACGGCCGGGGGCTGTGTGAAAGATGGGAAGGGAGTTGGGAGGATGGGTGGAAAAGGTGAAGGCATTGAGAATTACAAATTTACAATTATAAAATAGTAATGAGGATGTAAATTACAGCATAGGGGGTACAGTATGTCAATAACGCTGTAATAACTCTGTATGGTGTCAGATGGGTACTGGATTTATTGGGGTGATCACTTAGTAAGTTATATAATGTCCAAATCATTGGGTTATACACCTGAAGTTAATATAATGTTGTGTGTCGACTGTAATTGAAAAAAAAAATTTTTTTAGAAAAGGAAAACTCTTTCTACGATGGATTTCAAATTAAAACACTCTGATCATTTTAATTAAGGAATTGGTTAAAGCAAGCACATTGCTGCAAAGCATATTCTCAAGCTGCCCAGGACCTACAGAAAAAAATGACATGGGTGTTAAAAAAGTCCCTCAAGCAGAGGCGGATTTAACAAGGCACTGGGCACGCGCCTTGTGCCCCGACTTCTGAAGGGCCTAGCAAAACCCCAACTTCACACTTTTTTCTAATATAAGAGGCCGAATATCTTCTTCTGCACCCGGGGCCTCAACTGACCTAAATTCGCCTCTGCCCTCAAGCCCCGTTGCTTCAGTTGCCACCATGTCTGCCCCAAGCCCTTTCCTGTCTTGGATGTATCGTGTGGTTTTGGTTTCACCCATTTTTAGTGTATTGTAGTTTAAATTTCTGAAGTGAGAAGAAATGAGAGGAATTTATTCACTAATTCATTCATTCCAGTAACCAACAAATATATGGAGAGAGTATCTACCGCATGCTAAGCTCTGCAAGAAAACAAAATGCGACGGCCTGAATCTTGCTACCAAGGAGCTAACAATGTGGAGGTGAGGAGGAAACGAGGTTTGTACGTGACTGATGAAAACGCACGGAAGAAAAGAATAAATCCCTTATTAGGAAGAATTCAAAAGAAGGAGAAATTTACCCACAGCTTGGAATAGGTGTAACGGGAATTAGGAAAATTTTTCCAAGGGGGAGCCAGTGCCAGAAGGTCCTTGAAGGATAGATAGATGGAGTTTGATGACTCTGCTCATTTCAGGACACGAAAGAAGCACTAGGTAGAGCTCAGGCCAGGGAGGGAGGCCCAGAGGTGGAGAAATGTAGAGGACAGCATCAATGGCTCTTCTGGTGGACGTGAAGGGCAGGTGCCTCGCGGCAGAAGCTGACTTCAGGTGATCTGGGCACAGTAGCAAAGAAGCCAAGGCCTGAGGCATTCATCCCTGCCCGGAAAGGTCACAGATGGTCTGCTCACGCTCTCAAAAAGGGGCCCAGATAATTCCAGGAAAAAGTTTATGGTCACAGTTGAGCAGCTTGTCTAACCTCTTAGAGGGTAAAGCCCCATTACATTCTTAGTCATTGTAAATGAAGGCTAAACATTTTATATTACAGAATGAATGTGACATTAAATAATCAGACAAAGCTGTGTTGCATAGGGTTATTTTATTATTAATATATCATTGGTAACACTAAGATTTAAAAAGAATATTGTTGATATAGGCTACTAGATGGAGACATAACATGCTTTTTAAATAGACTTTTCCCTTGTTTGATGTATTTATCATAAAAGTATCTTACCTGCCTATCAGAGGAAGATTTTTCACTGTTTACTAGATGTCCTCAAAGAGCAATATGATGTAAGTCCAATGTGCATTGAACTTGTGATGTTGGTGGAGGTGGGGGGTGCGGCGGGTGTTGCTGCTTCAGTTTATTCATCTGTAGTGGTCAAGGGCCACGGAAGGCTGATGAAGTATGAGTAGGAAGTGATTAAGTCTGATTCTAAATGTGAACGATAGCAGCCAGCAGGATTTGAGGACATCAAAATTTGGGGTCTAAATGAAAAGAAAGAAATAAAGAGACTTTCAGATTTTTGGTCATCTGGCAAAGGAAATAGCTGAATATTACCCTGATCCCAGAACCGGAAGCTGGCAACTGAACATAACCTCCATAACTCTTCACCCACTGACCCTTTGCTTTACCACTTGAGCGCCACTTTTTCCTCTCTAAAATGGTCATCACATTTTCCTTCACAGAATTAACAAGAGGATAAGATAATTAGTCTAAAAATACAAGTGCTCTGTAATGCAAACTGGCAATAATTATTATCTATGGAGTACCTAATATATGTTAGGAATTGTGTTGATACTCTAAATATCTTAAATCTTTAAAATATGTTTGTTTGTTTGTTTGTTTTGAGAGAGAAGAAGGGAGAGAGAGAGAGAGCGAGAGAGGCACCAACTTGTTGTTCCAGTTAGCTCTGCCATTGGTTGCTTCTCATATGTGCCCTGACTGGGACTCAAACTGGTGAGCTCAGGGTAGAGCCAGCGACCCAGGATGGAATCAGTGACCTCGGTGCTTTGGGAATACGCTCTATTCACTGCACCACTGGTCAGAGCTTTAAATTATGTTTGTAAAATAGGTATTATTCATCTTTTATGGACAGGGAATAGGTTCAGAGAGGTTGTGTGATTTTCCCAAGGTCACAAAACCTAATAAATGTCTGAACAACGATTTATACCCAGGCCTGTTTGACTCTTAAGCTTTGCTTCTTGTCATTTGAACTCTTTTTGATTTATTTTCTTGCTGTCATTAATCACTAAAGGTTCTCCTTGGAAATAAAATAACAACAGCAGCAACAACAATAATAATACAACAAAATATTTACTGACTACTTACTATGTGATGTACCAGGCACTTGACATGTAATAACACCTGCTTAACCCTTATAACCCTACAAGGTAGATTATATTATCTTCATTTTATAAATGAGAAAATTGAGGCACTGCATTTAATTAACTTGTCTAAGCTAGTACATAGCTGAGCTAAAATTCAAAGGCAGGCAGTCAGGTGATTATATTATTTAGAAAATAAATATGTTATTGGAAAGCAACAGGGACATCCTGACTTTTCCCTGACATAATGCATGATGTGATGCTTTCCTAGAGTGTGCAATTTATACAGAGATTAATGTACAACATGTATTTATGTTCCAAAGCCTTGTCAAAGATGTTTCTATTTGGGGGCCTATTTTATCTATCATGAAATGAAGTTGAAGAATAAGCCATATCTATGAACATTTGTGTACACTTAACTGTAAAAATGTGCTTTCCTGACGATTACTGTAAATCTGTAGTTACAGAAATGATAAATTCAGAAAATGTCTCTTTCTATTTTGGTTTCAACTTAGAAAGCTATACAAATAAGTTTTCCTTCTTAATTTTCCAAAAGTGTTTACGATTTGGTGGCTTGCTAAAACAAATCTTTTTAGCAAGATTAATTTAAGAGTTCACATCACGAGTATCAAATTGAGCTGTCAGTCTGTGAAGTGGTACTGGGAAAGATGGTTACAACCACCCTACCCCAACCTTGGGAGAGACTGGTAAGGATGAATGGGAACACGAGAGGCCAGGAATTACATTTTAGTCATTCTTTTCTAGTTATGTCAGATTTCTAGTATGCTGTTGGAGACACATGTGTCATCCTCACCATCAACCAACATATCACTGCTGTTTCAAACTGTTACTAGAGCTGTTGACATAGAATATTGTGTCTGTCGACAGCTCCAATTAGCTGGCGTGTCTGACTGGTGACAGCATGGTCTACCTTTGTTTATGGGGACGGTGGGAGCTGTATCTCCGTGTCCCAACCTCCCGTGGCAGACAGATGGAGAGAGCTATATAATCATCAACGGAACCATGTGATATTCTGTCTTCACAAACCATCATGCAGAGCAGAACCAACGGTCTTTTGTCTGCTTTTAGAAATGACTGCAAGATCCTTCCCATCTGTCAAGTTATGAGGGTAAATATGTATAAAATGCATCATATGTATGTTCACGAAGAACACAACAGACTAGAGTATGAGGAGGAAATGAAGTTTTTTAAAAAGCCAATGTGATATTTAATTTGCATCGTGTCAGCATCCAAGATATTTTTGTGTCAGCACTAAGTTTATAACAATGTCTATTGAAAAAAAATTAAAAATAAACAGATCATTGTTTTACTATTATTTACCTCATCCCTGTAAGAATTGTTAAGTTGTATTTTGTAACATTTGACATTCTCTACTGTGAATGGTTTTTCTTTTGACATGTGGTATAATCATTGGCTTGGAATTCCCTGTGATGTGTCCTCTTCTCCACTAGTTCCCACCTCTCATCCTAGAGACACATGTAACAGATGATGTTCACAGGCACAAGGACCCACCTTCGTAACCTTATTCCATGTGTACAATCAGGGAATACATGGAGGCTCATAACACTAGTCTTTCTTTTTTATTTTTAAATATTTTTATTGATTTTTAGAGATAGGAGAAAGAGAGAAATGGGGTGGGGAGGAGCAGGAAATATCAACTTGTACTAGTTACTTTCCATATAGGCCTTGACCAGGAAACCCCAGGGTTTGGATCTGACAACTTCAGCGTTCCAGGTTGAATGCTCTGCCCACTGAGCCCCCAGAGGTCAGGCAACTCTATTCTTTCCCACAGAATGAGGAGGAATGCATAGCAGGTAATTGGGAATAATAAAATTATAAGACTAGTTTGGAATTTAATCTATCTAGAAATGTAAACCATTCTTAAACTTTACTGGCTTTATTTTTAAATATGAGTCGTAACGAACCATTATGTGATTAGAACCACTGACCTAGTTGATCAGTTCATCTCTTATCCTCAGTTATCTACAACTCATCCCTCAAGTTTCAGTTCAAATGCCACTTGCCTAAGAAACCTTTCCAAGAGCTCTGGTATACCACTCACAACACTCTATGCTTTTCCTTTCTAGAACTTACTGCAGTTTGGATATCCATTGTGTAATTAGCTGACTAACACCTGTCCTCCCCTGTGGGCACAGAACAGGTTGCTTTTGCTCACCATTTAGTTTCTGGTGTACAGCACAGAGCTTCGTACCCAGCTGGGCCCAAAATGGATATGCTGGATGAATGTGTTCATGTGAACTGATATTAGAGTTTTTAAGATTAAAGAAATACTAACCTTCTTATTTTCTAAGACTGTAACTTATTATTTTAAAAAAAAGTGCTTCTCCATATTTAATTTATACCTGCCAACTAAGTCCAGAACTAGAATTAGGTTGTTGGAAGGGTGAAATGGGGGACGGGGGTGTTCTAGGCAGAAGGAATAATATGCATGAGGCTTCTAAGAGCCCAGTTCTACACATGGCAGGATCAAGGGAAAGGTCTGAGAAGACTGAGAGGGGGATCCTTCAAGAAATGAACCCCTTATAGCTACAATAAGCCAAACTGAAACTCTGACTTGGAAGCCCTGTGAGATATTTCTTCTCACCTATATTCATGGATAGTAAGTATATTAATATTGGTCCTATATGTGCTGTGTCCCAGAAAATATGGAGATGAGACTTACCCTCCTAAAACCTGGTTTGATAGTGATATCCCACATGAAGTAGATAGGTGGCATGTAAGAGAAATGAGCATTTATTGTGTCATGAGACAGAAATTGTGTGGTTGTTATGGCAGCATAATCTAGCCCATCCTGACTGATTAAAAATCTTTACATTACTCCAAAGTAGTTCCATAATTTTATATATCAGATTATATGGTGAACAAAAACTATGCTTTTATTTTTATTGCTCCACATTTAACAAGTTGGTTGACCTTTGGTAAAAACTTAAAATCTTTTTTCTGAATAAATGTTTTGAATTTAAAGATCACTATTCAATCAATAGCTCATTGAGAGCAGAGGCCATGTCTTACACATTCTTATACCTCACATCACATTCTTATACCCACATATTATTAAATAGTAAACATTAACTGCTTGTTGAATGAATGCATCACCTCTTAAACATTTCTTTTCATGGCTGAAGGCTGTCAGTTTCATTTTTCTGTATAAGTTTTGCTTTCTAAAACTTGCATCTTTTTCCTCAAGTTCTCTATTCTTTCTGAAATGTAGGCCTCACAACAGATCCCGGTATGAATACCTATAAGCAATATCCCTGAAGTTCTGAATTAAGTCAGGCATTATAGGACCCCCAGGATTCAGTTTTGTTGCCCTTGTTCAGCCAGGTGGTTCTGTTCTGTTATTTCTGCAGTTCTTTTTTCATGTATGCTGGGCCTCGGGAGAGATATTTAAGAACTTCTGTTTGTTTAGCTTTCAGTCTCCAAGACATTTTCACATTTCTCTCATTTGATCCTCCCTAGAAACTCTAAGAAAAGTAGTTAGGGCAGGTATTTCCCCCATCTGATAGATGGGCAAAGTAAGTAAGGATCAGTGATGTCACCCAACTAACCAATGAAGCATGTACCATTGTATTACTGGCAGGGAGGTTTATTGTACTGAAATCAGGAAATCAGATCAATACCTACCTTGCTGTTCTTCATCACCAATTTGACCTTCCAGAAGGCAGAGGATACTGCTGCTCTGAACTTAATTTTTATTAGTAAGGTGATGCCTATGAAGGTATTGGGGATAATGGGTGAAAGTGACTACATGTGTTAGAGTTAAAAATAGTTAAAGGAGGGAAGGCTGAGCACAGTCAAATGTGTTCTTTAGGCATTCAAACTGCATTTTTTTCACTAAATCAAAGAAATTATTCTCAAGAAATGGCATCATTCTATGGGCAGACTTTAAAAGGGAATGTAGCTCAAAGGAGATAGGGGAGTCTGAAAAATGTAATTCTGATCATATATTCATGAATAATCGCCATGTGAATAAAGGTAGACACATCTAAAGAAGCTTTTGTGACTGCCAAGGGGACTCTCTGATGAGCTTATATTTAAAAGCACTCAAGAGAGAGATGGAGGAAGGAAGGCACAGAATGATGGAAGAGACTAGCTGGTCAGCGCCACGCACAAGCCCGAGAGCCAGAGGACCAGACCCACGGGCTCCTCAGCCACGTTACTTTCAATGGGCTAATCTCTGTTTTGAGGGACTTGGTGTAGACAGTCTCTCGGGTTTAAGATTTAAGATTCACAAATACTAAACGTGCAAAACAGATTCTAAACAGAGTGTATTCAAATGAGACCAAGTTAGAATGAGCTGCAGGTAGTAGCAAATGCTAAAGAAGTATAGAGTTGCTTTCATGCAAGAACAATAAGAAGGAGAGCTGTAAAAATTAAAATGGATAGCTTGGGTAACATGCCTTGTATACTGTAGGGAGATATATAATGTGAAGAGGACTGGTTATAATTAATGTTTAGCTCCTTGCTTGGGGAATCTTTTGCCTTATTACCAGGAATCACTTTTATTGCTGGTGGACTGATCTAACAAGAATAATCTTCAAACTGAGAAGGAACAGCAAACAATGCAAAGAGGAAACAGAGCCAAGAGAGATGAAGGGTGAGTGTATCAAGGGCCCTTAATAAGAAAATGTCTATGTTTGGAAGAACTGCATCCCAGGACACTGAAACACCTTATAGATGTGATCAAAGATCCAGTTTTGCTGCTCTTAAGAAACTACAGAGAACAACAGAAGAGTCACCAGACTGAAGGACAAATGCTATCCCATTTTTCTAAAGAAATAGATAAAGCATTAGGTTGATGAAATAGTGTTTTTGTTTTATTTTGTTTTGTTTTAGCAAAAATAGAGTAGATATTTAAACTGGAGGGTTTGTGAGCACATTGTGATGAAAACAGCAGATGGTGAGAGTCAACATGATTCTTTGAGAACAAATTCTAGTTATTTATAACACACACACACACACATTATTCTATTGGTATATTGGTGGATACAAGCAGAATAATAGCCCTCAAAGATGGCCTCATTCTCTTTCTGAATCTGTGAATAAGTCAGGTTACATGGCAAAGAAGAACTAAGATTATAAATAAGATTAAAGTTGCTAATCAACTAGATCTGAATGGGGAGATTACCCTGTATTATCTGGGCGGGCCCAAAGTAATCACAAGACTCCTTAAGGATGGAAGAGGGAGGCAGAAGTGTCAATGTCAGAATAATGCTCTATGTGAAAAACTCCACCAGCATTGCTGCTTTTGAAGACAGAAAGGGGCAATAGCAGCCTCTAAGAGCTGGAAAAGCAAGAAAATGATTCTCCTTTGGTTCCTCCAGAAGGAACAAAGCCCTTCAGAAACCTTGATTTTATCTCAATGAAACTCATTTTGGACTGCTGACCACCAAAACTGTAAAATAATAATTCTGTGTTGTTTTAAGCTCCTAAATTTGTGGTCATGTGTTATAGCAGCAGTAGAAAACAAACACCATAGGCAAGGGGAGTATCTTGACTCCACAAGTCCTTTGAAAAGTTTTCTTATAAACCTGGTGGGAAAATTGATTAGCATTATTGTTTAGATGGATTTCTAGTTGCTTGTGCAATCGTTTTACGTCACTCTGAGAAGATGCCCTGTGACCTGCCACAAGTTCTTCCCTGGGCTCACTCACTCATTCACCTACTCAACAAATATTTATTGAACATCTTTTATATTGCAGGCACTGTTGTAAGCACTGGGATGTCAACAGGGAGCAAGAAAGCAAGGTCCTCACACTCAGAAGTTACATTCCAATGAAACAGACAAAACCCATCATTTCCAGTTGTGATGTGGGTTTTGGAGAAAAATCAAGCAGATTAAGGGAATAATGGAATTCAGGGGTAATTTTTTTTTGATAGAATGGTCAGAAAATGTGTCTTTGGGGTGATATTTGAGCAGATAACTGAAAGCCTCAAGAAGGCTTCATGAAAGAACTTTTCTAGGAGAGAAAGACAGACAATACAAAGACTCTGAAAGGGATCATATTCTGAAGACAGCAAAGATTGGACTAAAATTAAATGAGCAAAGGGAAAGTGATAGGAGACAAGATAGGAAAGGAATTAGATCATATAATGTTTGAATAGGCATGATTAGTCTGTATCTTTGGTTCCCTACCTCAGATGCTTAGATAAGAAAGAAAAATAAATATATTTTGCTTTGAATCTGGTCTCTTCCTGATCTGTGTGGCCTCTGCTGCTCTGGCTTAATAACTCATACTCCAATATCGCTCACTTTTCTCACCGTGACTGGAGGGATGGATGATATAGAATACAGTAATTACTCCTCTGAAATATAATTTTAGTTAGTCATTTGGCTATATGACCTCTTAAACCTCTTTAATTTTTATGACTGTATGTTTACAAATTAGTTCTTTTACAGGACCACATCGTTATTGGGCCTTAGTTTCTCACATATGAGAATAATATCCAATCTCCCTTTCTGAAAAGGTTACTGTGAGGATAGACTGTGATAGAATATCTTGGACTATATTGCAAAGATTAGAGTTGCACAAATGTAAGTTGCTATCATTAATAAATTAGCTATATTAATAAATTATATTTTTTGTTTCTTATTCACTTTTTCTTAACCATGATTATTTTGAATTTTTATCTAATCCTCTCAGTGGACACCTTTTTACTTAATAGCACTTATAAACTCAAATAGTATTTGAATAATCAAAGTGAGAAAATTGGACAATAACAAGTTATTCCTGAAAAATTCCCAATGAATATCATGTACTGTTTTATGCTTCAGTGGGTGGCCATTGATATTCCGATCACAATCTTCTAAAGGGTTGGTATTGGTGTCATAACTAGGCAAAGTGAAAAGCACTATAGCATAGTGATTAAGTGTGTAGACTTTAGGTTTGGATCCAAACTTTTTCACTTACAGGGTGGTTATCCTTGAACAAGTTAATTAACTGCTTTGTGCCTCAGATTTCTCATCTGTAAAATGATAAAAGTAACAATAATAGTAATAATGATAATAATAATAATAATAATAAATAAGTTGATTTTTAAAAATAATTTAAAATAGTACCTGTCAAATGGAAAACACTTAATTAATGTAAACTATACTTATTATTTACACTGTTTCTCATCACATAATAGTATTACAACAGACTTAGTGCTTCAAACCACACATTCATTGTCTCACGGTTTCTGTGTGTTGGGAGTCCAGGCATGGCTTAGCTGAGGTCCTTTGCTTCCAGGTATCACAGGTTGCAGTCACGGTGCCTGCTGGTGCTGCAGTCTCACCTAGGCTTGACTGCCTCTGAGATTGCATGGTCATGTTCAGCATCCAGTTCCTGGCAAGTTGCTGAACTGAGGATCTCAGTTTCTTTCCGGCTGTTGGCCCAAAGCCTTTCTTAGCTACCTGCTGTATGGATCTCTCCGTATAGAAGCCCACACCACGGCAGCTTGCTTCCTCACACCCAGCAAGGGAAGAAGAGTCACATACATTCAATTGCATACATCCTGTCACCTGTGCCATATTCTATCAGCCAGAAGCAAGTCAGGGGCTCTGCCTCCACTCAAATGGTGGCGGGGTGGGGGACATGGAACCACACAAATGTCTGAATTCTAGGATCACAGGAGGTCACAATAGAGTCTGTCTGCCATATTACCCTATTTTCTCAATCTACTAATGAATGTCTTTTTTTTTTCTTTTTAAGTTCACTAAATTTATTTTAAAAATCATAAAGCATTTCTTCAAAAAGAGCATTGCATTCTGCACACTGCTCTGAGTAGATGCCAGGGACATATGGACGATTGTTAGTTTTTCTCCCTGTGCCACCCCCTTGCCCCAAATGTTCTAGTGACCACAAAACAAAGTGTTCACAATAATTACATAGGGGGGGGGGTTCTGTTTAAACCACCAACAATGAACAAAAATGAAAATTCACTCACTCTGCTGTTGTTTCAAAATTTCAATGTTAATTTTTGCACACCACTGCCCCTACCCTGTTTGTAAGGAGCTAAAACATTACATCTGGTGAACAGCAAAGATTTCACTACACCTTAAATGCAGAACACCTTTGAAGCAGAGGAATGTTGGCTTTTTAAGCAGAAGCAGATAAAAAACTGTGCAGGACTCCTTCAGTTCCTCACTAGTCTTAGAAAAACTGCTTCACACTATGAAAAAGAAAAAATACCTTGCATTAGAATCCTTCAACATCTGTGAAGCATACTGCTTCACACTGTTTTGCAGCAAATACTGTGCATTCTGTATCTAGCCCTGTGTTCCTGTGATGGTAATGATCTGATCTTCAGACCCTTCTAAAGGCTCATCAATTTTGATAGACGCTCCTGACTCATGATGAATTTGTTTAATCCTTCTTAAGAGGGAGATGTACACTCACAGCCACACCTCTGGGAGGTGCCGAGAACTTGATCCAGCTATTTTATTGGAATTGTGTTTATCAAAGATGGTGAAACACACCGCTAAACTTGAGCCCCATCCAATCACAAACTTCTTTCTCAAGGGACAACGAACCTTTGGTTGATACCAACATTGTGGAAATATGTCACAAATTTTCTGTTACTGAACATTATGTACAGTGTAAACTTATGATGAGAAAATCCTACATACCCTCTTCCACCTAAGAGTACATAGTTCTGTTGCTACTTTTCAACTGAATCAAATTAAAACAAATTGACCCAGTTATATAAATTTACTATTTATTGTATATACAAGCAGGTAGGTAAATGGAAAAACAAAGGCTCTTATTTAGAAAGAACCCTCATCTCTCTTTTAAGTAAAGAAGATTCCACTGGTGTAGAGTCCTTGCAATTTGTTCTCTGTTGCTGTGTGCAGACTGCTTTTGCTTCTTGTATACACTTCCACTTTTACAAACCATCTGCTTTAAGACCTGCGCTGCCTGCCTCTTCACATGTTCTCATGTCACTCCCCCCTTTTCTCATGGTACCCCAGCCACATTGGCTTTCTTTCTGTGTCTTACACTCACCAAGGTCTTTGTTGTGCTGTTTTCTTTGCAGGGAAAATGCTCCCCCAAAATGGCTAGCCCCCTCTTCATATTCAGACTCCAGGTTAAATATCCTCAGAAAGGCCTTTCTTAAGTTCTCATTCCAAAGCTCCCTCTTTTCCTACCACCAACCCACACAAGTTTTCTGAAGCTTTGCTATGCATCAAATCACCTGGAGAACTTCCTAAAACACAAGATTGCTGAGTTTGAGTTTCTGATTCTATGGGACCCAAGAATTTGTGTTTCTAACAAGTTTTCAGGAGATATTTCAAGGGCCATACTTTGAGAACCACTGGTCTATCACATTATTCTATTTTATTTTTCTCAATGTACTCATCACTTATTTTCTATGCATTATTTTACTGGTTAGATTTTTAGGTCCTTTGAATATCAAGGATAATATATCAATGCATTAGAGCAGTGCTCGAGTACCTGACATGTAGCTCTTATTGGATGAGTAAATAAATAATAAAGAAGTTGAAATATGGGAGGAAGTTTTACTAGAAAGCATATCAGGTTTTTGAGCTAATTTACAGAATTCATTTGTACTTGTAGTTTCACAAATAGATATTAAAGATTATAGAAAATGTACACTCTAAGCTTTAAGTTACAGTAATTAAAAATTAAGCTATATGGCTCTATTCACATATAATGTTAGGTTTCTATAATGTCCATGAGGGCAAATACAATATTATTATATATATTATATTATATTATATTATATTATATTATATTATATTATATTATATTATATTATAGTTATTATATTACAAATATAATATAAACAGGTTAATTTGATAAATGGCATATAACAGTAACACATTTCAATGAAAATGTTAAGCTCAATATATTTTAAACAAAACAGGATAGGTTTTAATTTTATTTGGAAAATATATTTTTATCTCATTTTGTACTTTTTTCTTTTTCCTTGTCTCACAAGAATACCAAAAATTATGTGTGTTTTTTTTTCCAAAATGTAGATTAACTACATATTTATCATCCTATCCCTGGAGTGTTTCTGTCATTTTCTTTCATTATATTAGAACTGTGACATTTTTGTTAACATACATTCATCACCAATTACCTGTGACACCTGTGGATACCACATGCAGAATGGAACTCTTTTAAAATGAGCAGTCTGATTAAATAGAATGGGTATATGCTAATGATGAGGAATATGCCTTCTAAAAAAGGAGAAGCCAGATAAATTCACAATAAAAAAATTATATAGACAGAGACCCAAAGCTTTGCCCGAAGAGTGCTGTGTGGATTGTGTACACATATCATGAAATGAAGTAGAAATTGGATACTCATCCCTGTGATTTTAACGGTGACTGCCCAGATAACATGCGTGACACCTGATACCTCTCAGTCCTCACCTCCATCTTATATTGAAGAGACATTGCCATTGGAAAAAATGCAAATATTTATGCTCAGGTCTAATGATTTCAGCATATAGCTAAGACTTATAGCCTTCTTTATCTCTGAATGAATAGCTTTTAATAGACTAAACTGTAAAACAAAATCATAGGTGTCATAGTTAGAAATGGCAGGGCAGACTATTATTTTTTTTAAATCTCTCCTTTAAGGGATAATTATATACCTATAGATAAGTAAAGTGCTTTTGCCAAGGTCAAGCAGAGGTTAACGGCAGAACTACGACCATAGTCATATATCCTCAGCGCTCTTTGCTTGTGTCACGCTTTCCTCCTTTCGTTCCAGATTTATTGCAAAGTGACTTAGAGGAAATCCACTTACATAAACTAGCACAAAATTTAAACAATGTGAGAAATGAACTAATAATTATATACATATATGTAATATTTCCATAATTTCGTATTTTCATGTAAATAGTACTAAGACTTATTATAGGCTAAATTGTGTCCCCCACCACCCAAATTTCTATGTTGATGCCTTAATCCCCAAAGTGACTATATCTGCACATAAGGCCTTTAAGGAAGTTATTAAGGTTAGATGAGGTCATCAGCGTAGGGCCCTCAGCAGCAGGACTGGTGTATTATCAGGTGAGAAAGAGGTTGGAAGTTCACATGCACAGAAGAAAGGGGTGAGCAGACACAGCGAGAGGACAGCATGTGCAAACCAAAGGTCTCAGGACAAATGGAAACTGCTAATACCTTGGTCTTGGACTTCCAGCTTCCAGAACCATGAGAAGAAAGGTTTCTGTTCCGTGAGCCACCTTGACCATATGTTTTGTTATGTCAACACTAACGCAGACTAATGCAAGGCAGGTTTAAGATCAAGTATAATACTAGAGAAAGCTTTAAAAATGAGCCCAATTTTTTCCTTGTTTCTGCCACTAAATGCAAGCAATAAAGATATGACATTTTGATTCTAGTAGGAATTTTGTTTTGATAAATAACTAGAATTCTAAAATATTCTTTTTAAAAAGAAATACTATTCTGTTTGGCTAGACTCACACATCACAAATGAACTGCTGCTACCATGGTAGCAATGCCACGCCCAACAGTGCATATCTTCAGAGCAATCCATTCTCCCACTATCTTTCTCTAGTCTCCCCACACTGCAGTCATTTTTACCATATTTTTCTTTAAGAGAAAAAGGAGGTGAGGACAGATATCTGTGTTTGTCAAAGAGATATTGTAGTCCTGGGTAGAAAGGAGTGACAGAATTCCACTCCATGCCTGGTTTGGAAAATGACCACCAGTTTCCACTGGTGTGTGGGATATTGGATTTGTAACATCATCTTGTTCACACCCTCATCATGCACACTACTAAGACCTTAATTTCACGAGTGATTCACCAGAATCAATGTGGTGGGAGAAAGTTTTGAGTGAGCTGGCTGCAGCCTTCCTTCTTGGCTGTGAGTGAAAAGAAACATCACAATCACTGAGGTGCTTTGAGTAAAAGGTTACATGTGATTTTGGCTCCCTTTTTCCTACCCATGATATCTAACTCTTTTGTCTGTCTTTTTTTTTTTTTTTTTTTATGTTCCTCGGCTTGTCTGTCCTACCTGAGTCACCCAGACTGATGACCCAGCCTTCTCAGCACCAATTTTTCCCATTGGGATCACTGCTACTGATCCCCTTCCCAGAAATATCTCCCTTATCTAAATTCCACCAATTTTCAAAGCTCACCTTAAGCACCCCTTCTCTAAAAAACCCATGAAGATACTTAGTCATCTCAATCTCCGCTTTTCCCAAACGGCTTTTGCAACTTGTCATTACCATATTATTAGTATCTCGTTATACTCTTTGATCCATACATTGTATGTTTTTAACTCTGTGCAATGCTGGTAGTTATATAGAGACAGTCTTGCAGAGGAGAAAAATTATGGATTTCAGAAATAGACAGAACTGGGTTGAAATCCCAGATCTGCTATTCAGTGACTTGAGTAAGTTACTTAACCTCTCTAAGCCTTAATAGCTTTGTGTTTAAATAAGGATAATAGTAACTACTTTCTAGTGATCTTATAAAAATTAGGCTAAATGAGATCATGGAAATGGTGTAGTTCCTTCATATATATTAGTCTTTTCCCCCCTCCAACTGTTAATACCAGTAATAGTTATATAGACTTTTTTTTTTATCTCCAAAGCACTTTTCTTATACATTTTATTATTTATGAGCTCTTTCCTCTGTAAGATGACTCTAAAGACTCTCTGTGGATGGGAAGTAAGTTAACTATGTTTTTCATACTGAACAGCTAGTGGCACACAGGAAACACCGTCATGATCAGGGCAGTTTTGAGCATAAGACAGGCTGAGACACAAATTACTTTGCATAGAAGAAAGAACAGGGAAATTAGCAGCTCTGGGGGGAAGCTGGGGAAGCTCATGAGCTTTGAGAATGGCTCCTGAGGCCCTAAGTTTGCCCAATACATAGTGTGTACCGAATCACCATTTGATGAAGGGACAGTACTCTAGCAAGGTATAATGTAGTGGGTGAAAATCAGAAATTAGAGTCTTAAGGACAGTTGTAACTTAAAGTCATTTAGATGGCAGCATGCTTTCAAGACATCAACCCACTTAAAACAGTTGGCATAAGAAGATCTTAGTAACAGGGTCACCTGGAAGATTTAGAAAGAAAATCAATTGGGCTCCAATCAAGGGCTCTGAGACCCAGGATAGAGTCCCAATTAGAAGAGAATAGAAGCAAAAGGCATGGCCAAGGTGATGATCACCAGAAAAGGCTAGAACTCAGAGGCCAGATAGGTGCAGAGGTTCTCGGTAGAAAAATCAGAAAGTAGATCCATGGTAACAAGACTAACATGAGGTCCCACCAGCTGGTCACTTGGACTCTGCTCTTTCCCTTTTACCTGTGTTCCTTTGAAAGCAGCTGACCACCTGGTAACCTTCGCTTGAAGTTCAAGTGAAAGTAATAGGCAATAGCATTTGATTCACTAATGTACCAGACTCCTCTCTCACTTACCACTTTGTTCTCCTTGTCTGTCCATGCCTGAGAGCTCCACCTCTGCATATCTCTACTTCTCCTTCACCTTTAGATAACTCATTTGAACTGCCTGTTCAGGTGTAGCCCTTTCACACATATGTACATTCGAATATGAACTTTGACCTTGCACATATACACTTAATTTAAAGCCTTGTCTGCCATTCTTGGAAAAGGTTTTTGCAGCTTTTGCTTCCAGCCCTGGCCATGAGGCCCTCACCTTCTAATTAGAGCCAGCCTTCTGGACAGGGCAAGGCTTGCTCTATTCTGATTTGGCCCAGGGACTGCCCAAAGGGCAGGGATGAGGCTTGGCTGAGCCCACTGTAGAAAACATTAGTGACTCCAGATGAGAGAGCCAGGGCAAGGTCGCAATTGACAGGCAGAGAGAAAGCCATCTTGATTCATTTGTTGGGAGATAACCATGTATTTAGGAATAATTCTGCCCTTGAGAATGGGGGAAAGGGGTGGGAAGATGGTTAATTTTCAATTTCAGGCTCTTGTCTTGGCTAGCTTCCTTAGCAACTAAAATAGGCCATCTGCTTAACTGTCTATGCCCACTTGCTGTTGGAGCAATTGTATTGATATGTCTACCCCCCCCCCCCCACACCTGAATAAAACTTACAGTGGAAAGAACTAAAGATACCCAGTGTTTTTTCCCAATCTATCCTAAAAGAATCAAAAGATTTCACTATCTGGAAATGCATTTCCTGTCTTAGGAATCCTTAGTCACTTTTGGAAAACTTTCCAACATTTTCATTGGCTTTATTTTTCACTTAGTAAAATGGAGATGTCCTCCTCAGTTTCACAGTATAGTCAAGAAACCCTTCCAGTTACCTTGAGCTCAAATTTAAAGTCTAACTGAGGGATATATATCCTTACAGATAAGACTTTCAAAGGAATAGCGCCATACTGGAACACTTAAAGAATTGCTCCCCTACTGATCTGTACTGAAAATAGCTACTCCTGCACTTCCTGGAATGCTAACCACTTCGCCGTTTTATAGAGAGTACTTCTAGCACATTTGAACTGTGTCCCAAATCTTTAATTCTACAAATTCTAAACGAAAGCCATGACTTTACCACAGTACAGCTGGAATAGGACAAGGAAAATGACTCTTCAGCACAAAAACCTTCAATGGCTTCCCATTCCGCATTGCATAAAATCAGAATTTTCTCACCAATATTCTTCCTAGTTTTCTCCCAAGGTAATCTAACTTTGTTTCTTCCACTATCCTCTGATGACTGTATCAACATACCACACTGACACCCCAGGGAAAAAAAGAGAAAGTGCCCCCTGCCCCTAAACCACACATTTAAGTGTAGTGGTTCATTTCTTGTTGATGATATTTTAACGTATCTATACAACTAGATAAACTTCACTCTGAAACCAAGAGTTGTTTCTAAGTGAGGCTTTCTGGCATGAAAACATTCTAAGATGCTGTGCATTGAGGAAAGGTCTTGTCCTGGAGCAGAAGGAGCTACTCAAAAATTCCTGCAAAAATGCTTCCAGTTTTCACAGGGAAAACTCTATAATTATCTCCTCCTAGAATTCTCATGAAATTCTATGAGAACAGAGCATAAAGCTAGCTGCTCATAGGGACTGCTCCTTCTGACATCAACCTCTTCCACCCACCCAAGTTTCAAACTCAGAACTAAAACATAGTGAAGTATTTAATGAGTTTTTAAGACCCTTATAATATATATTTGGTTTTGAAAGTTTGAGTCCCCCTTTGTTACGATACAGTCACCAGTATGTGTATATCTGTGTGTATGTGTGTGCATGTGTATGCATGTGTGTTTGAGAAGCTGTGTGTGTGTGTGTTCATTTGGAAGGTTGGTGGTTATGTTTTCATGCATTTGGCCAGAATTTCATAAACTGTATCTGCCATATTGTCTGCTGGTCCTAATCCTGGGACCTATCCTAATTCTTAGAGTTCTTTTGCCCCATTTTTCATTGTGGGATAACAAGTATCTTGACTGTAATCTATTAATTGAATAATTGAATAAACTTGTTTCCCTCTGGCGTGAGCATATTGTTTGCACACAGTGTCATCCTGGGCCCCCCAGCCATGGAAGGCCTGCCAGATATGTTTATTAAACCCCCTGTGCTTGGAAAGAACACAGAAAACTGTCATCTAGAGCAATACAAAAGTGCCTATCTCAGCTGGAGATCTTGCTGTTATGAATAAAGGAAGAGTTTGTGGTACAGTTTTGAGATGTAAAGAGAAAAAGCTTCCCCGTGGTGCAAATGTGTTGTAACCCTCAGGCGAGAAAAAAAATATTGAATTGTTGCTGGCAGTACAATGTAATTATTGAGTTAGTGGCAGCTATGTTTCTAAGCTCCTTAAGGTAAAAAATCACATTAATTTGGCCTTCTCCAAAGGACATTCGGGGTTGTTAAATGGAACCGTTGAAACATTTTTCACTAATGAACCTAGCCAATGAGCAGCCATTTCCACTTAAGTCAAACACTGGACAAATTGGCAGTGAATAAGGAGATGTGCTGCTGCAGAGGCTGCTTTGTCAGCCCGAGGCCACGCTGCCTTGAGATGTGTGTTTTCCAAACTCCTGAGGTGGAAACTGAGTGGGAGACATCTTGGAAATCATAGTGCTGTACTCAGAAAATCCAAAGAGTCAGAACTTGGCCTCCGCTTTCAGAAGGACAGAACTCATGGCGCACCCTCTGGATGACAGGCATGAATGAGGCCATGAGCTCTCCAAGATGCTATCTTTAGCTCCCTTGAAAAATAGTGGTTTGTGTGTACCTTTACTCTGATTCCTCAAGGTTTAAGTTGTTTCTGAGATACTGTCAACTTTGCCCTTGAATGGTACCATTTCTGCCCAGCAGGGACAAGCACCAGTGGTACTCTGTAATCCAAACTTGGATTTGAGGTCATCCTGGAGGTCAGGTATCACTGTGCATTATGCAGGAACCTATGTTCTTGCAGTGGGTCCTTCCCTGAAATATCAGGAGGGAAAAAACAACAACAACTATGCTTCTTGTTTATAACTCAAAGCCAGGCTACATGAGCCTGGTAGGTTCAATCAGTGTGCTTCCTCTTAGGATAATGACAGGATAATTTTCTTCATAAGCAGGTCACATTCCTTTGTTGCTTTCTCCTCTTTATTCTACTGGGTGCAATCAAGACAATGTACTCAACAAAGAATAAGGAACAAAGTGGGTAAGGAAGTAAGGTTGAGAATTCCTTGACTTACCACGCTTCAGTATCAGTGTACTAATTGATTCAAGCATTGTGGTGTGGTGTAGTGGAAAGAGCCAACTTTAAAATGACACTGAGCTAAATACATACTCCTTAGTCCGGTAGACGCGGGCAAGCCACGTATCTTACCCGACCCTCAGTTTCAACATCTATAAACTCAGTTTCAAAGCACCTAATTTGTAAAGATTAGCTATAATATATGTAATGAGACTAAAATTATATCTGGCAAAAGCAGAACCAGTAAATTTAGTTGGTTAGTGCTGGGTTTTTTTCCTTAATTGATAAAAATGAATATCTAAAAGACTCAAATGAGTGAATCCAATTTGAAAGGGTACTTACCTTACAAGGAGTCTCACAGACATGTGGTTTGGAGGAGGCCAACATGTTCTGCCTCAGTTTGAAATAACTGGAACCTTGTTTTTAAAGTCCCTCCTGCAGCTGGACCTACTGGGGATACAACCTGAGTGGGAGTCAGCGGGATGACCACTCAACAGACCTTGAACCTCAAAACCAGGCATGAATCCCATGTTGTATACAAGATGATTAAAGTGCTTTCAAAATACAAAGTCTTTAATACCAAATGTGGACTGGATAATTAATGTTGAATTTTTTTCTCTGTTACTATGGTTAATTTTATTTGTTATTTTAAAAAATTTTCATAGTTGGTATACAATATTATATCATATTTTAGTTATATAATATAGTGATTCAACATTTCTTACATTACAATGTAATCACTCCACTAATTCTAGTAATTATCTGTCACTGTGTAAACTTATCACAATATTGCTGACTATATTCCCCTTCACCTTTTCATTTATTTCCCTCCCTTTCTCATCTGGCAGCTATCCCTTTGGTCTCTGTTTTGATGAGTCTGTTTTTGTTTTATTGATGTGTTTTGTGTTTTTAAATTCTACATATAATCAAATTGGTGCAGCCACTATGTAAAATACTATGGCGACCCCTCCCCAAAAAAACCAATAGGTCTATCATGTGACCCAGCAATTTTACTTCTGTGTTAGAGGTTTTACTGGGGAGGGGCCCCATGTATTCAGGATGTTCCTCTGGACAGGAGGAAGTAGCTGTTCAGAGTTCTAAGACAATAAGAGAAAGAAAGAATGGCAAAGAAATGGATATTTCATTTGTGAAAACAACTTCTTCAGAACTGCAGAAGATTGAATCTCAATACCCAGTCAATTTTGTTAAAGGGAGAGAAGCACTTTGGTCTTCTGGTACTATATGCTACATTCTTTGAAGGTAGCATCCTGAATAACATTAACTCTATCCCTATTTTAACAATGGACAAACTGGGTTTCAGAGAGGTGAGATAATCTGGTCACTTTCACAGAGTTCCTTATGATTGACTCTAAATTATGACCTTTCCCCAATATTGTACTGCTCTATTAGAGCACAGAAGCAAGTGTTTTCTCTTCTTACATCTTGGTCAGGGATTCCCAGCATGCTTTGCAGCATGAATGTAACAAAAGTCCACCCTCAAGAGAACAAAAGCTGGGATAACTGTGTTATGTACCTTGGTATTATTTGCATGGCCAAATAAAGTTAGGATGCTACAGATGTAACCTTCGATAATTTATTGATGTAAAGTGGCCTCAGGTACCAGGTTTTTGGCAGCTGTTACACTGTGAGAGTACACTGTACAACATGGCATCCATGAATATTTTATGTGGAGAAGAAATGGAAAAATGTACCTTTCAATATATCAGTTCCCAACCCTGATCTTCATTACTGAAGTATAAATTGAATCCCATCTCTGAATTTGATCAGCCAAAACTGTGCAAACTGAGCTCTCCTTAAATTGGGTTTCGGCAATAAACTAATTTGAACCCTAATTTTTGTTGAGCACATCAGCTGTTTATGGCAACCAGTCCTGCAGTAGTGGGTTAGTGACGTCAGTGACATGTTGAAAGTTCCAGACTTAACTGTCAATAGGATTGGCTTGGCCCTTTGTCCTTCAGCGGCAGATAAATAGAGCCCCATTCAGTAGCTTCATTGTGTAGGGATTTATTGGAGTTTTATTTATGCAGACTTGGAAACAGTTGGAGATCATCAACATCTAATACACCCTCTGTCAAATATTTCTCTTCCATTGTTGGGTTATTAAAATATGGGTTGGGAGGTTGGGGGATTCTGTCCTTTTTAGAAGCAAATACTTTTAAAAATAATCAAAAGGGCATTTTTAAATTTGTATTATTTATGTATGTATGTATGTATGTATGCATTTATTTATTTATTTTTGGTATCCAGGCTACCTCCGAGTAGTAGATTTTTTTATCTCTAGCCCATCCTCAAAACTGAAAACCAATCCTCCCTTTCTCCAGGGCTTACCTTTTCATCACTTGAAGACCAATGGTTGTATGATTTGGACCCACTGAGGAAGGTAGAATGATATCAGCTTAAAAGTATCAGACACCTTTGGTGTACTTTGCAAGATATTGCAGGATTCTGGGAGCTTTGTATAGAACTACACAGAAATACTTTGCAATATGAATTCCTACAATTTACCACACTTTTCAGGTGATCATACTAGGTAAGTGTTTCATTTTTATCTCAATTGGTTTGATTTTGCGCTTTCATTATATTACTGCATTTAGGTTTTGCATACTTGGGGGTTTTATATTTCTTAACTGATCTTTAATCCCATCTCCTCTGATGAGCAGCTGACTCAGCCTAGTTATATCTTTAATTGATGCTCTCTTCAACTCTACATGCTAAATTGCAATTCCATGTTCTATCTAAAAAGATAGAGAGTTTAATCAATGTACAAGTTACTTTACATACTTTAAATAAATGCCTTTCAGACTTAGTAAACACCATTAAGGGAAATATGGATGGTTTAGAATAAGGTAAGTGATTTATGTTTCCTTGAGTGAAGCCCTTAAACTCATTTACCTAACAAAATACTTATATGATGACCCTTAGAAAATTTATTTTTGTGTAAAGTATGTTTTTGTTTTCAGAATTTCATAATTGAACAAGATTACTTTCAGACCCTTGATGGCAGCTGTTAAATCTGGAAATATATAATACTAGGGTTCTAAATTTAGAATCTTAAGACAGTACCCCCCATAATATTTGCTAAAACCTAAAATATGTTTTCAAAAGAGAACAGTTTAATAAGCATTACACTTAGTATTTGAGAACTAAAACTCTGTAGCCCTTTTCTAGACATAAAGGGAGTATCAAATAATTACTGTTTTATGGATAAGCCTAAAAGCTTTAATTACATTTTCCGAGCTACCTAATCTTGTAGCCACAAATGAATGTAGATGTTGGGAGAATAAGGTTTATTACACTTCATTCCCCTCCCCCCTGCCCCTACACCCTTGCTCCATTCCAGTGAGAAGGTGATAACTTTCTGTTTCACTTTGTTGTGAAACAGTACTCATAACTAGTTGGTACAGTGTCAGAATTACAACCAAAGTCTTCTGATTCTTAACCTAGAGGTCTTTCCACAATTGTGCTTCTGGAATGCTCTGCTTGAGCACTGATATGAACGGAACAAATCAAACAGGGATATCTATTCAATTTTGGAAGGAGAGTAAGAACACTCCCTCTTTCCTACCAATTGGTGAGCATGGGTTTTCACACTAGAGTACTAGAGTACTAGGAGCAATAAAGCCTTAAGGTATTATGAAAAATCATTAATTACTAGAGTTTCTTTTCCCAAAAGAATAATGAACTGGATTTTTCCTGGGAGTCCCAACTTCAATATTTCTTTTTCTTGTTCCCATATATGTACTGGTACTGCTCAGGTAATGAGTGCAAACTTTTTATCTTAGAAATATAGTGTTTAGCTATAGGATTTCTTTAAATGGCAAAAATCCTTAGTGAATTTAAACTCTGTTTGATTCAGGAAAAAATCACAAAAAAGTCTATCTCTAGCAGCCACAAACTCACACCATTAGTCAAAATTTGAGTTAAGTCACTGAAAAGCTCTCCTTTAAATATCAACACAGTCATAATAATAATTACCATTTGTTGAATGCTACTGAGGAGCAGACTAGGTGCTTTACATACATTATATCTTTAATCCCATGGCTGTCATTCATAGTCTGCCTTATTATCATTATTCTAAAGACAAGGATAAACAACTGCCCAAGGCCACACAGCTAGTAAGTCCTAGGGCCAAGGCTTGAAGCCAGGTCTCTGTTTCTGAAGCCTTTTCATTTTGCCCTGTAAGACAGAGTAATGAATGCATGAAGCTATACTAATCAATGACACGGCATCCCCATTACTTTAAAACTAATGGAGGTCCTGAAATAACGGCCCCAAGGAAGATGCTACAAAATAGACACTACAGTAAAACTATAAAAACTTGACTTCGTTTCCTTCATGGTTTTATCTCAAATCCAATGGATTTGCCTTCCCCACTCTGGATTTTTTATCGTTTGGTTTGCCAGGGTAGAATTGGCTCTCTTGGGTTATTCAGTCTATTTCCTTTTATTCAAATATATGCTTTGATGTAGAACCAAAGTCTGAGAATTCCAGCAGCATCTGGTGACAAAGAAGGAGTAGCCAATCACCACCTGTCAGGCAGACTCAGCTAGAAGAATGACCACAGCTGAGCCCCCACTGGCCATATGTGAGCATGCCCCCCTTCCAGGCTGCACTGCCTTGGGGTGACCAGGACTCCAGACTTCTGGGAAGTGATTCTGTGTAAGGCATAGTGTTTTCCACCAAACTTGTATCAGATTTAACAAGCGTGATCAGAGTTCTCATGTACCCTCACCCTGTATCCCAGTAGGGTGGAGGTCATTTGGGAGCATTTTGCAGTTTATGCCACATGGTAGGTGGATGGTTACTAATGATCATATCTTTAGTACTTGCAGTCACCCAGACCTGCCTCTGGATCTTTGCACATACTGTTTCCTCTTCCCAGACTGTCCTTCTTTCCACTGTTTGCTAGGTTATGCCTGCACATCCTTCAGGACACAGCTTAAACATTCCCTTCATGCTGAATTTAGTGATTTCTTATATGTCCCCATAGTAACCCAGTGTCTGCTTTTCTTGCTGCAGTTACCACTATTCTGAAAATGGCATCTTACATTATCTTTCTCTCCTAGGAGACTAAGATCACTGAAAGCAGGCACTTAGAGACAATATTGTAACTAGTTAAGATGGACTCTGGAATCAGACAAAACTAGTTTTAAATCCCAACTTCAACATTTATTTACTTACCTAACTTTGGGTAAGGTTAAGCTTGAATTAAAGAATCACCCAGAGTGTGCAGCTAAAGCTTCCAGCTCTAAGGCTGAAACCTGCTATTCTTCCAAAAACAAACCCTACCATAGGACCTGCACCTCCTTCTCAGGGCCCAACAGACAAGTCTTGCATAATATGAAAACCACTGAGCAAGGTTATACAGGGAAGTGATATATATAAAAAAATGGATTAGTGACAAAAATCAACAATCTATAACTTTCCTTAGCTTTGTGCTTATAACTAAAGATCTTCTGGCTTTTCTATGTTCTCGAATGTAATGTCTGAGACTAGTTAAATCAACATGAGCATCTGTATTTTTAAATTTCATTTATTTATTTTTAGTAACTAGATATATGTCATTTTAGAGATAATAGAAACACTTAGACTTAAATAAGAGAAGAATCACCCATAGATTCAGTTTTCTCCTCATCAAGACTATGATAATAATAAAAACTATTTGTTGAATTGTTTTGAAGATTGACTGAAATAATGAACATAAAGTACATAAGATAGTGTTTGGTATATAATAACGTGCAATACAAGGGTACAGATATTTTATTATTGTACCACATTTCCTACCATAATACCCACTTAATAAATGTATTTGGAATTCAGATTGTATTAGAGAGCTTGAAAAAGACAGAGCATTTGACTTAATTCAATGTGAAGTCTCACCTCTGGATGTTAGAGGGGTCTCAAGTCATTTGTTGTTTGTTTCAGTGCTACTATGAAAAGTTGATCATTGTTTGTTTAGTGCTAAAGCCCTCCATTCAACATCAACAGCTTCCTGCTTTTTTGTTCCAAATTCACAGGAGAGGAAAGGTTAAGACTTACAGAAGCTGCTATTGAAGACTGAACCCAAGGTCCAGTCAGGGCCCAAAGGACATATCAATGAGCCTATCTTCCTCATTGTAAGCTCCAAGGGACTGAAAAGTGTGATTTTTGTTCACTATAGCATTACTAGCATACTTATAGATATGACACATAGTACACACTCAATAAATATTTTCATAATAAACACATCTGAAAGTTTTGAATCAGCCAGATTTCTGTTATGAACCACTTAGCCCTATAGTTCACCAGTTTGGTCAATTTTGAAACATTTTGCTTACGTTTGCATTAGTTAATACCTAAAGTGATACACAGATGACTTCCTATGGAACCTATATTCACCTTACTCATCTTCTAAAATGTTCCCTCTTGTTCTATTACTTTTCAGGATTTTTTGAACATGTTCACATTAACCATGTTAGTTGTGATTTCTAGATTTTGTTTATGTGCCTTTCTGTTTGGCCTTTCTGAGTTGAAATGTCTAAAATATTTAGCCTTGCCCATGCGTGGCATACCTGTACTCATTTCAATTAAATATATTAATTCAACTCTACACTTATGTGGCACACTTAACAATACCTCTAATGCTAGGCACTGTGCAAAGTGCTAGGAATACTAAAACCATGCTCTGGTCCAATGAACTCTTCCTTGCAATTGGGTAGTGATTCAAGCTTCCCTTCAAGTGCAGCACAGTTTGGGATAAAGTCATTGTTTGCTTGGGGGTTTTGTTCCTAATCAGTTTCTTTGAGATGGTGAGATTGTATTGGCTTCTCGAAAGTTTCTGTATTGCTTTCTTGCTCTGACACTTCTCCCATTGCTCAAGACTATTCCTCTTATCCCCAAAAGTCCTATAAGGGGAGGCAACTTTATCTCAAGAGTCTCATTGTATTTTTGATTAGTGTGGTTGTGCAGCCCCTGGTTTTCTAAGAGCCAAGGGACTCAGGTCTTGCTCTATTTCTTCATGATGCTATGGAGAACACCAGGTTTGGAGTCAAAATACTCAGGTTCCAGACTTAATTCTGCTGCATCCTTTTTGCATAACCTTTGTTATTTAAATGCATGTTTCTTTACCTGAAAATGAAATTAAAACCTATCTTATAAGTTTTCTGTGAGGATTGAAAAAATACTACATATGAAAACACTTTATGAATGGTAAAGTACTCATACATATAAATTATTCATTATTGTCTGCAATGACATTTAGACAATTATGTGGGTATCCTGGGCTATACAATTTTCTAGAACCTCAAAGAGTTGAGCAACTATAGCTCACACTTTCTAATCTCTCAGTGAGAAGTTAGCTTATGAATGTATATATGTATAAAGGTTAATGGAACTGCTTATGCAAAAGCAATGTCAATTTCTTAAAGGCAAGGAGCTCTTTCTCATGAGTTTATAGTTGGCAGTGAAGAAATATTAAAGGAATATTATAAACAGAAGAGATCTAAATCAACAGTTTTATTTGATCTTCCCCAGATTGCTGTAGCTAAGCTAGGAAAGAATAAAGAATGGTGTCTGTTAACAATCCTTTAAATGTGTGATTCAGTCAACATTCTAATCAACAAACATTTATTGGATGTTTGCTTTGCAGGTACTATGTTATTTATCTGGGTATAGCTTTCTAATTGTTAAATTGAATTAAGATATATATATATATATATATATATATATATATATATATATATATATATCTGTCTTGAAGGAACTTATAACTTAGTTAGGGAGAGAGATAAGTAAGTAACTCATGATAATACAAGCCAGAATAAAACTTAAAAATAAAACTAAAAGCAACACTATGATATCATGGAGTAAGTTATTGTAATCAGAGCACATGGGAGGTGGGAAAGAAAGATAAGGAGAACACTGAAGAACAGCATGTCTTGTAGGAGAATTAGACAAAGCATGAAATTAATACAATGTTATATGTAAATTATAGCTTAATAAAAAAAGAAAACATACTTTTATAATAAAAATTCTTGTGTTTTATAAAGGAAAAATATTAGACAAAGTAATTCCCATTTTAATAATCTCTCCTTGGTTAGTGATTTTTTATTTTATTTTCAAGAAAGTACAGGGAGGAGAGTAAGGAAAAATATCTACTTAAAACAAGGTGAGGAAGAACATTCCCTGCTGAGAGTGAAGCTCACCCTTTGCAGGATGAGTTTGGCAGAAGGGTTGGGGCACGTTAGGGGAGTGGTGAGAAGTGCTGTATGTAAGACACTTCAAGGCTCATTTACAGAGTGTTCCCTTTAAGCAAAAAGAGAGATAAATTTTATTCCTTGAATGATGGGGACATAAAGAGGTTTGGAGGAAGAATTAAAATATAATTCTGGAGAAAGAAACTCTGGTAGCAGATTAAACGTTAGATCTAAGAGGCAAGGTGAAATGTCAATTGTATGAAATTATGAGACATGAGGAAGATGATTAGAGATCATCAAGGCAAGCAGAGTGAAGAGGTAGTTTGTGGTTCTCAGATTAATGGACCTAATTGGTGGACCATCATATGTTGATAGGGTCGTCATCATATCAGTATTTGCTTCTTATGTCTCAATTTCAAACCAGATCAGACTGTCTGGTGTTTTATAAAGAGGCATAGAAAATATAAATCACTTTAATAGTATTATTTAACTGAGCTGATTTTAAATGAGAAATGTTAAAATGTAAACAATACAAAAATGAAGGAAACTATTTTGAGAAAGTAGAAAAGCAACTGATATATGCATGCATTTGTGTGTGTGTGTGTGTGTGAGAGAGAGAGAGAGAATGTGTAGCCAATGTTCTTCATTAGAAATAGGGCTTGTAAAGATGCCAATGATGAAAGAATAGGACTTAGTAGATAGGACTCTAGAGAACATTTTTGGCTAAATCACCCACAGTTGATACTTAATGTGCAATAAAAATCTAGTTAGTTTTATTTTTCTACAATATTATGTACAATAAAGATAGCCCTATAGTAGGTACATAACTAAACTATATGTTTTTACAACATACATTTATTTATTTATTATAAATAAATTTTTATTAATGTTAATGGGGTGACATCAATAAATCAGGGTACATATATTCAAAGAAAACATGTCCAGGATATCCTGTCATTCAATTATGTTGCATACTCATCACCCAAAGCCAGATTGTCCTCCATCACCTTCTATCTAGTTTTCTTTGTGCCCCTCCCCCTCCCCCTTCCTCTCTCTCTCCTTCCCTCCGTGCCCCCCTCCCCCCCCACCCCCAGTAACCACCACACTCTTGTCCATGTCTCTTAGTCTCGTTTTTTGTCCCACCAATGTATGGAATCATATAGTTCTTGGTTTTTTCTGATTTACTTATTTCACTCCATATTAATGTTATCGAGATCCCACCATTTTGTTGTAAATGATCCGAAGTCATCATTTCTTATAGCTGAGTAGTATTCCATAGTGTATATGTGCCACATCTTCTTTATCCACTCTTAGGCCCTTATCTGAGCTGTTGTTTGAAAATATCATTTCCCATTTAGTTTGCTGTCTGTTTATTTTGTTGTCAGTTTCTCAAGCTCAGCAAAAACTTTTTAGTCTGATGTAGTCTCCATTGTATTGAAGGGCTTTTTGGTTGTTTCCATGTCTTGGCCACTGTGAACAATGCTGCAACGAACATGGGGCTACATGTGTCTTTACGTATCAATGTTTCTGAGTTTAGAGGGATTGCTGGGTCATAACATAGTTCTATTTTCAGTTTTTTGAGGAACCACCATCTTTTCTTCCATAGTGGTTATACTACTTTACATTCCCACCAACAGTAAATGAGGGTTCTTTTTTCTCTACAACCTCTCCAACATTTGCTATTACCTGTCTTGTTGATAATAGCTAATCTAACAGGTGTGAGGTGGTATCTCATTGCAGTTTTGATTTGCATTTCTCTAATAACTAATGAAGATGAGCATCTTTTCATATATCTGTTGTCCATTTGTATTTCTTCCTGGGAGAAGTGTCTGTTCATGTCCTCTACCCATTTTTTTATTGGATTGTTTGTTTATTTGTTGTTGAGTTTAATGAGATCTTTGTATATTTTGTATATTAGGCCCTTATTTGAGCTGTTGTTTGAAAATATCATTTCCCATTTAGTTTACTGTCTGTTTATTTTGTTGTCAGTTTCTCAAGCTGAGCAAAAACTTTTTAGTCTGATGTAGTCCCATTCATTTATCTTTGCCTTCACTTCTCTTGCCTTTGGAGTCAAATTCATAAAATGTTCTTTAAAACCCAGGTCCATGAGTTTAGTACCTATGTCTTCTTCTATGTACTTTATTATTTCAGGTCTTATATTTAGGTCTTTGATCCATTTTGAATTAATTTTCGTACAAGGGGACAAGCTGTCATCGAGTTTCATTCTTTTGCATGTGGCTTTCCAGTTTTCCCAGCACCATTTGTTGAAGAGGCTTTCTTTTCTCCATTGTGTGTTGTTGGTCCCTTTATCAAAAATTATTTGACCATATATATGTGTTTTTATTTCTGGATTTTCTATTCTGTTCCATTGGTCTGAGTGTCTATTTTTCTGCCAATACCATGCTGTTTTGATAGTCGTGGCCCTATAATATAGTTTGAAGTCAGGTATTGTAATGCCCCCAGCTTTATTCTTTTTCCTTAGGATTGGTTTTGCTATTTGGGGGTTTTTATAGTTCCATATAAATCTGACGATTTTTTGTTCCATTTCTTTAAAAAATGTCATAGGAATTTTGATGGGAATTGTATTAAATTTATAAATTGCTTTGGGTAATATGGCCATTTTGATTATATTTATTCTTCCTATCCAAGAACAAGGAATATTTTTTCATCTCATTGTATCTTTTTCGATTTCCTTTAACAATGCTTTGTAGTTTTTGTTACATAGGTCCTTTATATTCTTTGTTATGTTTATTTCTAGATATATTTTTTTGTTGTTGCAATCATGAAGGGGACTATTTTTTTGAGTTCGTTTTCTAATATTTCATTGTTGGCATATAGAAAGGCTATGGACTTTTGTATGTTAATTTTGTATCCTGCGACCTTACTGTATTGGTTTATTGTTTCTAGTAATCTTTTTGTGGAGTCTTTGGGGTTTTCAATGTATAGGATCATATCATCTGCAAAAAGTGATACCTTTACTTCTTCTTTTCTGATATGGATGCCTTTTATTTCTTTCTCTTGTTTGATTGCTATGGCCAGAACTTCTAGCACCACGTTAAATAAGAGTAGAGAGAGAGGACAACACTACCTTGTTCCTGATTTAAGGTAGAAAGTCCTCAGTCTTATGCCATTTAATATAATGTTGGCTGATGGTTTATCATATATGGCCTTTATCATTTTGAGATATTTTCCTTCTAAACCCATTTTGTTGAGTACCTTAAACATAAAGTTGTGTTGTATTTTATCGAATGCCTTTTTGCATCTATTGATAAGATCATGTGGTTTTTGTTCTTTGGTTTGTTGATATGGTGTATTACATTGACCGCTTTACGTATGTTGAACCATCCTTGAGATTCTGGGATGAATCCCACTTGATAATGATGTATTATTTTTTTAATATGTTGTTGTATTCGATTTGCCAGTATTTTGTTTAGTATTTTATCATCTATATTCATTAGAGATATTGGTCTGTAATATTCTTTTTTTGTGTTGTCCTTGCCAGGTTTCGGTATGAAGGTTATGTTGGCCTCATAAAATGTGTTTGGAAGTATTGCTTCTTCTTCAATTTTTTGGAAGACCTTCAGTAGAATAGGAACCAAGTCTTCTTTGAATGTTTGATAAAATTCACTAGTATAACCATCTGGGCCTGGACTTTTATTTTGGGGGAGGTTTTTAATAGTTTATTCTATTTCCTCCCTGCCTATTGGTCTGTTTAGGCTTTCTGCTTCTTCATGACTCAGTCTAGGAAGGTTGTATTGTTCTAGGGATTTAACCATGTCTTCTAGATTGTTGAATTTGGTGGCATATATTTTTTTGTAGTATTCTACAATAATTCTTGTATATCTATGATGTCTGTGGTGATTTTTTCTCTTTCATTTTGGATTTTGTTTATATGAGTCCTTTCTCTTTTTTCCTTGGTGAGTCTTACCAACGGTTTGTCAATTTTGTTGATTTTTTCAAAGAAACCGCTCCTTGTTTTATTAATTTTTTCTATAGTTTTTTTGTTCTCTATTTCATTTATTTCTGCTCTGATTTTTATTATTTCCTTTCTTCGGCTGGTTTTGGATTGTAATTGTTCTTCTTCTTCTAGTTCCTTAAGGTGTGAAGTTAAGTGGTTCACTTGGGCTCTCTCTTGTTTGTTCAAATAGGCCTGAAGTGATATGAACTTCCCTCTTATCACTGCTTTTGCTGCATCCCAGAGATTCTGATATGTTGTATTGTCATTTTCATTTGTCTGTATATATCTTTTGATCTCTGCAACTTATTTCTTCTTTGACCCATTCATTTTTTAAAAGTATGTTGTTTAGTTTCCACATTTTTGTGGGGGGTTTTCCTCTTTTTTGCAGTTGAATTCTAGTTTCAGGGCTTTATGATCAGAAAATATGCTTGGTACAATTTCAATTTTTCTGAATTTGCTGATGTTAGTTTTGTGGCCCAACATTCGGTCAATTCTTGAGAATGTTCCATGTACACTAGAGAAAAATGTATATTCTGTCGCTTTGGGTTGAAGTGTCCTGTAGGTGTCTATCATATCCAGGGGCTCTAGTGTTTCGTTTAAGGCCAATATATCTTTATTGATTTTCTGTTTGGATGACCAATCTAGAGCCATCATCAGTGTATTGAGGTCTCTAAGTATGATTGTATTTTTGTCAGTTTTTTTTTTTTAGGTCAATAAGTAGCTCTCATATATTTTGGTGCGCCTTGGTTTGGTGCATATATATTAAGGGTTGTTATGTCTTCTTGATTCAGTATCCCCTTAAGCATTATGAAATGACCATTTTTGTCTCTGAGTACTTTTTCTGTCTTGTAGTCAGCATTATTAGATATAAGTACTGCTACACCTGCTTTGTTTTGGATGCTATTTGCTTGGAGTATTGTTTTCCAGCCTTTCACTTTGAATTTGTTTTTATCCTTGTTGCTTAGATGTGTTTCTTGTAGGCAGCATACAGTTGGATTTTCTTTTTTAATCCATTCTGCTACTCTGTGTCTTTTTATTGGTGAGTTTAATCCACTTACATTTAGTGCAATTATTGACACTTGTAGTTTCCCTATTGCCATTTTATAAATTGCTTTCTGTTAGTTTTGTATCTTGTTTGATTCTTCTCTTTTGTTTTTCTATCATTTGTTTTTGTTTGTTTGTATTCCATACTTCTTTTCTCTGTTGCTACCTTTTTTCAGTAATGTGATTCTGTGGTGATTTTTTCAAGGGTGGTTACTATTAAGTAATGAAAAGGGTACCTACCATATTCATTGTAGTACCCTATTTTATGAGTGTTTCTGCATTTCATCGTCCTTTGCTACTGTTAATCTCCATCCTCTCCCCTTTTCTTTGCTTTTGTTGTCACAGTTTAAGTTTGGTTTTATTGTGTTCTTGGTGGAGCTTTTATTTTTGGTTTCGTTTTTTTTTTTTGTTCTTTGGATCTGGTTGGAAAACCCCCTTTAGTATTTCCTGGCATGCGGGTTTTCTGATGATAAATTCCCTCATCTTTTCTGTATCTGGAAATGTTTTTATTTCTCCTTTGAATTTGAAGGATAGCTTTGATGGGTATAGTATTCTTGGCTAAAAGTTCCTCTCTTTCAGGACTGTAATTATTGGGGTCCACTCTCTTCTAGCTTGTAGAGTTTCTGCTGAGAAATCTGATGATAATCTAATAGGCTTTCCTTTATATGTTGTTTTCTTCTTTTCCCTGGCTGCCTTGAGAATTTTTTCTTTGTCGTTGGTTTGTGCCATTTTCATTTTGATGTGCCTTGGAGTAGGTTAAGAAAACTCGGTGTTCTGTTTGCTTCTTGAATTTGAGGCTTTAGTTCTTTCCACAGGCTTGGGAAGTTCTCATCTATTATTTGTTTGAATATATTCTCCATTCCATTTTATCTCTCTTCTCCCTCTGATATACCTATTATTTTTATGTTTTTCTTTTTGATGGAGTCAGACAGTTCCTGTAGGGCTTTCTCATTTTTTTTTTTAATTTTTGAGTCTCTCTCTTCTTCTCTCGTTGTGCCTGAAGTTGCTCGTCTTCTATGTCACTAATCCTACCTTCTATCTGGTATTCTATTAGCTAATTTTACCTTGTTTTTCAGTTCATGAATTGAGTTTTTCATCTCTGTTTTATTTGTTTTTATGTTTCAATTTCCTTAGTAATATATTCTTTGTGTTCATTGAGTTGTTTTCTGAGCTCTCTAAATTGCCTTTCTGTGTTTTCTTGTATATCTCTGAGTATTTTTAGGATTTCTATTTTAAATTCTTTGTCATTTAGCTCCAAGGTTTCCAATATATTAATTTTTTTCTCCATAGATTTTCCCACCTCTATCTGTGCTACTTCTTTATCTTTTGTATCCATGATATTCGATTTCCTTTTTCTTAATGGCATCTGAGGGTCGTCTTGTTAATAGCACTAATGAAAATTAATAAAGAATAAAAAGTAAAAAAATGGAAGAAAAAAACCCCCAATAATAATTTATTATTCCCCCCCTTTTTTTCTTCTCTTCCCCTCCTCTCCCCTCCTCCTTAGGAAAATATCATAATGAATTGTGAATTATATTATGCTAAATGGAACAAAAACTGCCTATAATGGAGGGCCTGAGTTGGGGGGAAGTGTTCAAGGGACAAAAGAGGAAGTAGGGACCCACAAAATGAAAAAAGGAAAAAATTTGGGTCAAGTATAAAATGATTTGCTTGTAAGTGATGGTCAACTAAGAGATATAATGAGAGGGATAAGAGGGAAACAGAAAATAGGGAAAAAACTATTGTATTAAGTGGAGCAAAAACTAAATAGAATGGAGATCCTGGGTTGGGAGGAATGCTAATGAGTTAAAAAGCAAGGTAAAAAGCACCCAAAATGCCACAAAAAATACCCCAGGAGTCCCAAATTAAATAATTTGTTTGTGATTGAGGATTGAATGAGAGGAAAATTAAAAGGAGAAAAGAAGAAACTAATAGAGAGGGAGAAATAAGAAAAAGGGGAAAAGGAAAAGAAGAAAAAAGAAAAAAAACAAAAAGAAGGAGAGAGAGAGAGTTAAGGGTTTTGGAGTGTAACCCTCATGGAGAGTAAGGAAGAAGAAAAGAAATAAAATGTAACACTTATGGGTAGTGTATTTCAAGAAGAGGACAGAATAAGATGGGCAGAGAATAAAGGGACCATGGTGGAGGAAATAGAAATTGTAATAAAGGCAAGAAGATGAAAGAAACAAAAAAATAGTGGAACAAGTTATAAAGTCTGTGGATTTTTCTTGATTTTGAGAGATAACTTCTTCTTCCTTTTTCTTTCCTCTTTCTCTTCCTGGTCAGTGACTCTGTACCCCAGGCTCTGCCCCTGTGACATGCTTAGATAGAGATTTTCAGTTGATGAGACTGTACGGCGATGTCATATATCGTCTTTAGTCAAGGCTTATTAGCGTTTGCAGGCTCCGACAATGAGAGAGTCCATTTTTCCGGAGCCTCTCTTCTAGTCTCCCCTTCCTGAATTAGCAGCCTAATGATCCAGCTGTGAGGCTGCCACTGCCTCTGTCTGGGGAGTAAGAAGCTCAAAGAGCTGGCAAATCCCCACTCTATCCCCACTCAACGCAGGGCTCTGGGTAAGGGCTCTATCCCCACTCAACGCAGGGCTCTCTGTCAGTCAGAGCCACCAGCGTAATCAGGCAGGGCTGGTAGCCAATTGCTCTCAAGGTGTCTTTCTATGAGCCTCCAGGCCTGTTCAGCATGCCTAGCACACTGTGGGACCACTCTCCCCAGGCTTTTTGCACTTTGTAACCTGTTTTGGCTGGGAAGAAGATGCCCTAGTGGCTGCCTGCAGTACAGGACGTCTTAACATCTGCCAAGTCCCTCTTTTTAGCATATATCCCTGAGTATAAGAGCTCTGCCAATCAGAAGTTGCCCCCACCCTTTTAGCAAGAGGCACTAAAAAATATCACGCCTCTTGTCTTAGATCGCTGAACTGAGAGAGATCTTGTCAATTGGAGCGGTGTAGGTCAGTTGGGAGGTGAGCAGACTCTGGGTTAAGCTAATTTCAGCAATTGGATCCACTGATCTGCTCCAGAAAGGACTGCAAGCTGCCCACGTGCCCCTCCCCCGATGCTTGATTGTTAGCTTGAATGGCTGGGTGAGGCACCTCGCCTGCCCAGAGAAGCTCGGGTGTAGGGAAGTTCGCTTTGGCTCACTCCCTGGGCGCCACTGGCAGCTGCTGCTCACTGCACCCGCGTTTGCTTGTGTGGGCTGATTCACCATAGGCACACTCTTTCCTCAGCTTGAACGAATGTCCATTCTGCAGCCTAGCCTCCTCCACACCCTTAGCCACCCCTGACTCTCAGTTTCAAGTGAAAGCAGCCGTTGCTCAGATTAGTGAGGAAGGCAGAGTGTTTTTTTGTCCGATTTATTTCCTTAAGGGTTGATTATATATTTAGTCAATTTTTTGCTCGACCCTACCTTCGCCTTCAGTGTGTAGAACTCCCGGACACTCCAAGGATAGATTTTTCTGTCTCTGGTTGATGAACTTGTTGAAATTTTAGGAGATTTGTCAGTTGCACTCCTCACGGCGCCATTTCTCTTTACAACATACATTTAAAGTGCCAGTTTAGAGAAGCAATTGTTTGTAATATCAATTAACCACATAAATACAGCCCCCAAAATGCTTTCAATTGTTTTTGCTTTACCTTTTGGTAAGCTTTTTTGTCTTATGGATTAAAATATTTAAAAGAGCTGACTTGATATAATTGAAATATTTAAATCAAATATCTGATAGTTGATTTGTTTAACTATAAGTCTGCAACTCTAAAGGTCAGGAGTGTGTTTTCTTACATACGACTGTCTATTTTCTATGCTTCAACCCCTCAGTTTAAGTCTCTGGACTTTAACCTTCCTTGGGCCACATCTAATCTTAGGAAGAGAGAAGACACATCAGTCTACAGTTAGTTTACTATTCCAACAATACCATCGATGAATGAACCATTCTTGATAATATATGCAAATGCTCCAATCTGCTTATTACTGATTTTGTGATCTTGAGAAGGTCACCTGAACTCCAGTTTTCCTATTAAAGAAATGAAAACGATGACGTCTTATTCATGAAGTTGTAAGGGATCCAATGGAATGACCCATGTAAACCACTAAGGATGTACCCAACATGTAGCAAAGTCCAAAATATTTAGCAAATATAAGTTATGGAAAAGTGCTTTCAAAGTAGTACAAAGCTGTATGTATCAAACCATGACCATTATTAAATGTGGTAACTAATCAGTGAATAGCAACCTATATTTGGATAAATAGACTTGAGTAAAATGGTTGCAATCTGTATATGACTGTAATACTGTTTTTACTGGATGTATTTCTTTACAATATTGATAACCAGGCCTTTAAATCTCTAGTTTCTCTTTCTCTATGAGGGATGTCAGATATGTATTAACTATTCTTAAAAATTATAAAATTCATAAATAATTGTTTTTAAAGGTAGCCTCTAGATAGGAATTTTCTCCCTAAAATGTAGAATAGGTTCTTTTTAAACTGCAAATGACCAGATGTTCTCCTTAGTGTTCTTTCACATGCCGCTCAGTTGCAGGAGACAGTGTCTGTGCTGGCACACCGGGGACCAGCAGCTCCCAGCTGTGAACCTGCTCGGCCTCATTTAGCTGTCAGCACCCATTCTCTCGGGGCTGAGTGTTTCCTTTGGTCCTGTCAGGTGGGCCTTGCTCTCCTGGTTATGGCAACCTGGTTGCCTCCAAGCCAAGTGAGCTTGGCTCACTGTCAGGTTTTGTCTATTGCTTAACTGACAAATGTAAATGGAACAGAGGGTGGGTACAGTGGGAATTTGGGGGAGGGGTGAGAAGGGAAGATAAAAGACATCAGCAAAGTAATTGCCCTAAATTACACACTGTCTGCTAAATGGCCATGAGGAAGAACGTAAGTGAAAACTGAGCTCTGGGTGCTGGGGCGCTTCCTGGCTCCCTGGGCTGGGGCGAAAGGGACGGGGCTCTGCTACTGCTGGACAGAAATCCTCCCCTGAGATCGTAATGGGGTCGTTCTCTGAAGATACATTGTTTGAGGGGCTGTAGATTGAGATCTTTGGGATGTAAAGGAGAGGAATTAGTTTGACAAACCTGTTCCCTCTACCCTTCAATAATTAAGGGAAACTGACACCTTTTATATATCTAGGTCATTCATGCTACCACAGAAAGAGGCATTTCTAAATAATTTGAATTTGTACTAAATTCTTTAAGCTTCTTGACAAAATATGCCCTTCTCCTTTTTGTTTCAAGATCATGTTATCTGTCAAAACCATGAATTTCCGATATGAGAAAGGAAAAATCTGGTTGGTTCCCACCTAAATTAAGTTAATTCTAAGATACAAGCTTCAGTTATATATATCTGCCTAATGCCAGTAAACCCCCAATCTGAGAGAGAGTAAGAAATATTGGGGAAAGCAGGGGACTCTCAGACCTGGGTTTGAATCTTGACTAAGCCACTCACTGTCTGTGTAACCTTTGGTTACACAGGCCTCACTTATTTTGCCTTTAAAATGGGCATAATTGTAGTGTTAACTTTAAGAATTAGCTAATAATGTAAAGCCCTAAACCCTAGGTTTTACCTGGCTAATGGGAAGCATTTACTAAGTAATATCTGTTGTTTTATGAGTGACACTGGCATGAATTTAGTTGGAATAAATATATCACAATCATAAAACTCTCAAACATGATGCATCTATATTTTTAAAAGACGGAAATCACATGCTGCCATCTACATGGAGAGAGCTTTGAGCTCACAGGCTGCAGAGGAGGTCTTTACAACCTGTTTAGTTTTCATATTTGCTTTAATTGGGGTTTATTTGAGCTTGAATGACAAGAGGGATATATTGGAGCACATCTGACACGATGAGCAGCAGAGCCCTTTGTTTCAGCTCCCCACTTTGGATTCCTGAAGAGATCATCCCAGTCAGAACCTTCTGACTGCAGCACAAAGCAGGTTCTGATTCTGAAGAAACTGTGCAGCCCTTTAACCTGCACAAAAATATTTCAAGGGTGACTAGAAAGTCCGTGAGAGGATTCAGTCGTTCCATGACATACATTTAAAATTCTCCCACTTCTAAATGAGAGCACCATAATATGCAGAAGCAAAGTGCATCAAACAGCTGAAGGTCCTTTGAGGCAGGCGTTTGGAGAGCTGTGTAAGTATTATTTGAAAAATAATCCTCAAAGAAGGATCAGGAGAAGAAAGCATGTAAGTGAGGGGCACAGAGGCTGAGGCTCTGTATTTGCAAATGAGACTACAATAGGAACTTGACCGTCTCAGGTAATTTTACCAAATTCTAACCCCCACGTGGAGTTTCCAGTTACCCAAGCCTTTCGCTAAATGCCCGTGAAAGCACACTCACCTCCATGCAGTGCAAACGCCAAAGAGCCGAGAACCTGCTTTCTGTTTGCTTGGGTCGTGACTGGAGAGTTAGGAGCTTAGTGAAGGCATTGCTCTAATGGGGTATTCGGCGGAAAGACCTTCCTACAGACACAGACTCACTCAGGTCACTCAGAAAGTGAAATGCCAGCAAGATTGCAGCTGAATCAACAGTAGCAACACTGTCAAGCTACAAGTCAAAGGACAATAATAATTGAACAATAGCTCTTATACAGGACACAGGCCGCTATGAACTGAGCACCACTAGAACTTATGTATCATTTTGACTTTTGCAACCACTCTGTAAGAGTACATCTGGTGTTATTGCTCTTTCATAGGTAGGGAAATTGAGGCTCAGAGGTTTAGTGACTTGCCTAATGTCATAGCAAGTCAGTGGTGAGGCTCCAATTTGAACTCAATTTTTCAGGCTGCAAAGTCTCTGCTTACTGTATAAGCATAAGAATGCCATAGCAAGAGGAAAAATAAAATGTATGATCAGAGGTTCTTGACTCTGACAGAAAGAGTTTTCTTTGCATTTTAAGGCTCAACTGGTCTAAGAGCCACCCCTGACTTTAAAAAGATCCTTGAATGGGCCTCGTCATTTTTTTCTGAATTTTTCGACACTCGTCTCTCTTTGGAATATACTTGAAAAGCAGTATAATCTAGCATCCCTTTATTTTTCTCCCTAAATGCTATTAAAAATATATATATATTTATATATATAAAATATATAAAAAAAATTTATATAAAAAAATTATATATATAAAAATATAAAAAATATATATATTTATATATATATTGTATTTTTCTGAAGCTGGAAACGGGGAGAGACAGTCAGACAGACTCCCGCATGCGCCTGACCGGGATCCACCCGGCATGCCCATCAGGGGCGATGCTCTGCCCACCAGGGGGCGATGCTCTGCCCCTCTGGGGCGTCGCTCTGCTGCGACCAGAGCCACTCTAGCGCCTGGGGCAGAGGCCAAGGAGCCATCCCCAGCACCCGGGCCATCCTTGCTCCAATGGAGCCTCGCTGCGGGAGGGGAAGAGAGAGACAGAGAGGAAGGAGGGGAGGGGTGGAGAAGCAAATGGGCGCTTCTCCTATGTTCCCTGGCTGGGAATCGAACCCGGGTGCCCCGCACGCCAGGCCGACGCTCTACCGCTGAGCCAACCGGCCAGGGCCCTATTTTAAAAATATTTAATCTCCTAGTAGAGCTATTTTCTTTTGTTCAGTCCAGAACTAAGAGTATGTGAGTTATGGTATAAGCTACGACATTGGAATAAAGTATCTATGATAAACAATGGCATAAATAAGGTAGAAGTTTCTTTATTTCTCTCTCCCAACAGTCCAGAGGACAGTAGTCCCTGCCTAGCAGGCAGCTCTGGCATCCTTACCACCTGTTTACAAGGTTGCTCACCACTTTCCAGCCAGCAGAACAGATAAAAGAGGAAATGCGTGGCAAAGAGGGTGTTCATCCGCGAAGAGATGACCCAGAGTGGCACACCCAGCTCTCATCCCAGTGACTTAAATGCAGCCTCAGGAGCATACTAGGTTGCAAGGGAGTCTGGAAAGTGCAGACTTCGAGTTGGGCAGTCAAGTGCTTATCTCGAACTCAGGTCTTCTGTTAATAAAGGGAAAACAGAGACTGGACACTAGGGACAAGTTGCTGCTCTGCCACAATCTGTTTCTAGCCTGGTTTCCAGTCTAGTTTTGACTACTACTGAGTGATGGAAGTATATTAAGTAGCAAGTCTTAAATGCTCTGCTTCTAAATAGTGAGCTCAACGCCAGAATTGTAAAACAATGAGCAAATCAAACTAAAATAATCTGAGGATAAATTTTGTGGACCTTTTACTGACAAAATTTCATGGTCAGTTCTGAACCAGTTGCCAGTTAATAAAATAATAGCTAATAGGGAGAGATTTTTATGAAGAGCTGCCAAATATATTTCTTTCCCAGCTTAGATGAATAATATATTGATATAAATGGCTATGTCATGAACTAAGGTTTTATTTTAGAAATTATAGGAAAAAAATCACCAAAAGAGCTCCTCTCCAGTTTTATATTTTAACAGATGAGGAAACTAAAGCTCAGAGTCATTAAATGACTTCTAATTTGAACAGCTGGCTAAAGGAAAAGTACTGTATGAGAGTGCTGATGTGCAGTCGTGCCTATTTCAGCACTAATGGAGTGAGCAAATGAATGAATGAATGTTTGACTGAATATTAAATCTGAAAGGTAGAGCAAGGAGTCATGGAGAAGGCTGTACATGAACAAAGAAATTGTCATTGATGGGTAAACAGATAGCAGATATGAGAGGCCATGTGGCATTCGTCCTTAAATTTTGTGAGATGTAAGTTTTAAATGGGCCACCCTGAACTAGATATTTATATAAATATTTCCCCAGGAACTGTTTTGGTTTTGCTTATAAACACATCACGATGACAGCGAGCAGGTTCCCTCTTCTGAAGCCCTGCTTGTTCCAGAATTCAATCAGGTTAGGGCAGGTACCTAGAAAATCATGAGCAGAATCTTCAAAAGAACCCTAGCGCAACTCTTTGAAAATGTGTTTTTCCTATTATTAAGACAGGGCACTGTCTTGCTGAGCTGTTTTTTTCCTGCACCTCGACAAGTGTTGCATGAGTCACCTTTGCTCAGCCTGACAGCAGAACAGTTCAGAAGGTCACAGCCTCTTCCTGGCTCCAAACAGGGCTTACTGGAACGAGGGGCATTGTTTCACTGGGAGAAGAAAATGCCAATTAGGTTAAGAGATGCATTAATGAGCCTGCAGTAGTCTATACATAGTAAATAAAGAAGACGAGAAAGGCAGGAAAGGAAGAGAAAGCTAAAACACATAATGAAAGCCTTAGAAAGTTGCATTTTTACACATGAAGCCATCTGAAGAAAACCAGCGAGAAAAATTAATTTGCTTCTTCAGTGCTTAGAACACTGATTCCCAACCTTGGTTTTGTGACACTCCAGGATGTCCCCAATTATCTCAACAAGTGTCATGAAATGTTCCAAAGAAGTCTCAAAATGAAATTAGTTTTATTTCATTTAAAAAGAGAAAGCCAGGAGCTCTCTCAAGAGTAAGGGGAACAAATGAGCCGTGGCTGCCACCAGCCCAGGGTTCTGCCTCCGGGTCAGGGCTGATGAGAGCTATGTGGCCATTCTGGAAGGGAAAAATTTAGTACTTATCTAGACATTCTTATCCCTCAAATTCCTTGATATTAATAATGTCATTGTTGAGATTTACCTCATAAGTTGACCACAGGCAGTGGGGGTGGTGGGGTTTGACGAGGGGTGGGGAGCGGAATACACTGGCTCTGCCTTGGAATCTGGCTTGGTCACTTCATTGTGGAAGGATCTTAGGCCCTCATACACAATGGGGACAATAGTAAGGACAACTTCTTAGGGGTATTGGGGAAGAAATGTATCGTATAATATATGTAAAGTATGCAGCAATGTGGAGAGCCACAAGCCTGGCTGAGTTGTTTGCTGCCCGTTTCCCATTAGTGTGTGTGGGACAGCAACCTCCTCACACCTCAGAGATATTTCTATTGTGCTTTATAAAAGGTGGAGAAGCCAGTGATCTCCAAATATATGCAGAGATTGAGGCAGCAACGGAGGAAGAGAGAGAAATGCTTTCTCTTGGGCAGGAGATTCTTAGAATATGAGAGCTTTGGAAGGTCAGTGTCACTCAGCTCCATCCTTTAAAGAATAAGGAACAATCTTACTCATCTTTCTCCCTTAAGGAAGAAGGAAACTGAGGCCAGGAGAGATGATGTGGCTTATCTGAAACCATGAAGCAGGTTAGGGACTGTGGTTTCCCATTCAGCTGCACTGCTGTCCTTTGCCGTGTGGGATGTGCAAAACTCAGACTTGGGGAGAGAATTGAATTTAACCAGTCTGAATAAGTGTCCTTGCTTTGATTTTTACTAAGAAAGACAGGTTTCAAATATCATCCCAATTTTCAAATACAATATTTGTGTTCTAGATGGCTGAAATCTGCCTAACACACAGAAGTTTAAAAAATCGATTTGTTTTCAGGTGAGCCTTGAAGTCATGGCGAATAGAGAGCTATAATAAGACAAAAACAAATTGAAAAATTACACATAGAAATCAAGAACTAAGGCATGAATGAGCAATTAAATATAGATGGAATTTTATTTACTTGAAATCTGACTACACTGAGAATATATATTATTCTATATATATATTTATTAATAGTATATAGAAACTCAAGTCATGACAGAAACTGAGTATATCTAAGGTGCTAATTAACATTGCTAGTAAATTATTAGCTTAGAAATATTAGTATTGTTCTACTTTGTGCTATTTTATAAACCTTTGCCAAAGGTTTTAGAATTATTTAAGTGCCTCTCTACCCCTCCCCAAAGTCATAGAATTTCTGGATTTTAAAAGGTCATTTAGTTCAACCTGTGACCCAAAGCAAAAATCCCTCTCTGAGCATTCCAGCCAGCCAGCCTCTGCTTGGCCACACTCACTAACAAGGGGATGCCTGAACATGGAACCAACTCTATTGGAAAAGAATGCACAGAAGTAGGGCTCTGAAAATGAAGGCATACATATGCACTTGCCACATCAGGGTCCACTGAATGATAAGAATAACACTCCCACTGCAACTCTGCACACCAGGCAGCAGTCTTGAGGGTTTCCCTTCCCAGATGCTGTTTACAAGTCAGAGAAGAGGCCAGGCCTATGGTAGAGTTTGAGCTGTGTTCAGCGCAAATACAGCGGTGTGGGCAAAACAAACGACAGAATAACAAAGGAGAGTGTAAATAAATGGGGTTGGCTGCACATTTCTGAGTGAAATGCCTTGGGTATGGAAGTGCCTGAGAGGTTAGAAGGTCACAGCAGCCTTGTTAGTCCACTCCCATTAAAAGGGAAGTTGTGACAGGTGTTGGGGTAAATTTACATTTCAAGGAAGAATATAACCTTACTTAACATACACATTATATGAATAAAGATGTAGCTGAGAAATCCAAATGGCTCACATTAAATATTTGATTAAATTCAACATCTTACTATGCCATGGTCATAAATATGACCCAAAAATGTTTCTCTCGGGCACCATTGAGGGGCTTCCTGAAGACTCAGCAGTTTGAACACCTTGCAGTGTGTGGGTAAAGAAGATACTGAGGGTTGATAACCAAAGGAAGTGCTCAGGTTTACACTGTGAACCTCTTGAACACTGGGGAATTATATTTTTCTCATTTCATTTATTCGTCAACACTCTAAATCAGTGGTCCCCAACCTTTTTTGGGCCACGGACCAGCTTAATGTCAGAAAATATTTTCACGGACTGGCCTTTAGGGTGGGATGGATAAATGTATCACGTGTCCGAGACAAGCGTCAAGAGTGAGTCTTAGATGTAACAGAGGGAATCTGGTCATTTAAAAAAAATAAAACATCATTCAGACTTAAATATAAATAAAACAGAAATAATGTAAGTTATTTATTCTTTCTCTACGGACCGGTACCAAATGGCCCACGGACCAGTACCCGTCTGTGGCCCGGGGGTTGGGGACCACTGCTCTAAATTATGTTTGAATCTTAGCATTCCTCAAGGAGTAGTGCAGCAATGTTTTTGGATTCATAACTTACAATTTGTGACATGGTCCAGTTATGAGACTCCTTATTATCTACCAGGTGCTAGCATATAAATACAAGTTAAAGTGATCTCTGCTCTCAAAGACTGTGGAAAAGGTAGAAATGAAGAGATGAAAATAAAATTATTTTTCTTCCTCTTTTCCTGTAAAAAATCAGATACTCTTAAGCAGATTATAAGTGTATTTGCTGTAATACCCCATGCTTCTTTGGACACATAAACACTATGTATTATATTAACTGCTTTTATTTGTATTTAAATAAGCAAACAGACCTGGGTTCAAAATGTGGCTTTACTGTTTACAAATTGTGACTCTAAACAAGCTCTTTGACATTTTGAATCTGTAAAATGGAGTTTGTAACTTGAAAGCTTGTGAAGCCCTGAAGTGCATGGAGCACCTGGCGTCATATTAGACACAAAGTAGCTGTTCAGTAAGCAGTAGCTATTATTCACAGCTTCTGGGTAGTTCTGAGACTTGTCCAATTGCAAGTGCAAAACATTTAGACAATATTTCAAATAACTTTTGGTCACAAAAATCTGTCCACAGACAGTTTTCTAATGGCTTCTATGTTACCACTTGATATTTCTTAAATGTGGAAACATAACAGAGGGACATAGATAACATACACATAGAAACCTATGCAACATGTGAACCAACCATCCAAGTTAGAGGATTAAAACACCCTCGATAGGATTAGATCTTTTCCAATAGCTCTCAATACTAAGTATCAATAGTTAGTATAAACTTTTTCTTTTATTACTAAATCCATATTTCTCAGAATTCCAGATAACGGTTTTGGGAGAACAGTAAAGGAAGTGGCAGAAAAGGCGAGCTACTTAGGCCTGAGGTAGAGGAACTGGAAGGAGAGGGGCTATTTCTTCATTTAATATTAATATTTAAATATGCCCTGGATACCATTTATTGGGTGTTTAGGCTGAATCTGACTCTATAGGAGCCCTTTTTGCTGTATAGTTTCATAAAATATAATAAAAATTGCATTTTTATTAGCACTTTGTAAATTTAAGTACACCAGGGAAAATGCCTTATGTAGCATTCTTGGTTACCTAAAAGATCCAATGTTAGAAATTAATATTTTACAGAAAACTGACATTAATGATTGGTTATACTCTCCTTAAGAGCTTAATAATCCTTGAAGAATAAAATATTCTCTTCTGAAAAAGAAATAAAATATTTTGGAAAGTAAACAATAGTTAAGGACTCTTTCTCTGTCTAGTAACCCAAAATGACCATCATAATCATCAATTAATGTCTACAGAAGTATCTGTCCAGAAGACAAGTACAGGTAATAATATAGACTTACTACATCCAACGACATAACATTTCCTGCCAATGGTATATAAAATAAGCTTTTTTGAATATAGTCAACAAATGCTGTTGTAAAAAGAAAATTAAGTAACAAATGTAAAACATGAACATAGGAAAAGAGCCTTATATTCTATTTAATTTTAATGTTAAAAATGCAGAGAAACATTAGTTTTGAGTGAAACATATATATGTGTTTGCTTTTTGGCTACCAATTATGGATGCTAATTAAAATTTTTGCATTTAATATGTTCTGACTTTCTTAAAAATTTTTCTAAAGTTATTTTGGTTTTGGTTTGCTTTGCTTGGTTTTTTACAATTCCAACACACTTACAGATACAGATAATGTGCTCTTTCTTAAACCATAAGCTCAGGGACAACAAAAGCGTTCTGTTCTGTGTAGTCATGTAAATGCCAAGTAGTGCCATGCCTGAGCAGCAGTAATACTCAGATGTTCAAATCATGCGTTTGGGAATATTGTAATCAAAAGTGATCCCCTATGGAAATCAGTGCTCTCTAAAGGGGTAAGTAGCTGTGCACTATTTGCGTTTTTTATCCTAAGTACTAGTCATTGTTTGATTAGGGAATATAGATATAGATGGAGATGTTGTTGAAGAAAGCCCTTAAAAGCAGATAGAAAAATTTTTTTGCATTTAGTTTTTCTTTGAAATTGTTCATGTACTGCTTTTCCACGCCATCCCCATACACCCCACCCCCATCTCTCTCTCCTCTCTCTCTCTCTCTCTCTCTCTCTCTCTCTCTCTCACACACACACACACACACACACACACACACACACACACGCACAGGTCTCTAGTCTGGCTTACTCTGCGGGGGGGGGGGGGGAGGGCTTCTAGGGCAGCCGTGATGTCCTGAAGGGTGTGTGAAATTGAAGACAAACATTTTTACTAGGAGTTTATGGCCTTAACAAAGTAAACTGTAACCCTCCAGGTGTCCTTGATGGTAGAAACAAAGGCCTGCGATGTAGCAAAAAAAAAGAGACCTGGAGTTTAAATTAGAAGGAGCTGTGTTTGAATTCCTGCTCCAAGTTCATGAACGGGGTGAACTCGGGCAATCACTTTCTCTCTCTGATGCTGGGTTTCATCATGGGTCAAATGCGGGAGTCAGACCAGATTACCTCTAAAAGTCTTTATCTAGTGCTGGGAGTCTATGATTCTAATGTTTGCTTTACCTTTTATATTTAATTAGTTACTTTCCCATAATTACAAAAAGATATCTTAAGTGCCTAGAAACCAAAAAATGGACTTAACATTTTAAACAGAATTATAAGTGCTTTGGGTGATTTTTTCTCCTCCGATTTTATTAATTAAAAGTTACTTTTAAAAATAAATAAAAAAGTAAGACAGGAGTTGTCTTTAGATTTTGCTTTTCAAGAAGCCAAACAGTGATGGTGATGTTTTGGTACCTCTTCAGAACAAAGGAATTTTTATTTTTTTATTACTCTAAGATAATGCATTTTTCAAATATTTAATTAAAAAATCCTCCTAAGCCATAGAGGTTTTGTGCAATAATCATTATTAATTACAACATTTTGTATCATGCATTTTAGTATACAAACCATGTTTCCACGCAGGATCACACTGCCTTACCCAGCACTGATCCCACTCTATCAAAGAGGTAAGGGAGCCCTGGCCGGTTGGCTCAGCGGTAGAGCGTAGGTCTGGCGTGCAGGAGTCCCGGGTTCGATTCCGGCCAGGGCACACAGGAGAAGCGCCCATCTGCTTCTCCACCCCTCCCCTTCTCCTTCCTCTCTGTCTCTCTTCCCCTCCCGCAGCCGAGGCTCCATTGGAGCAAAGATGGCCCCGGCACTGAGGATGGCTCTGTGGCCTCTGCCTCAGGTGCTAGAATGACTCTGGATGCAACAGAGCAACGCCCCAGATCGGCAGAGCGTCGCCCCCTGGTGGGCATGCCGGGTGGATCCCGGTCGGGCGCATGCGGGAGTCTGTCTGACTGCCTCCCTGTTTCCAGCTTCAAAAAAAAAAAAAAGAGGTAAGGGAGGTACTAACCGTCCCTCTGACCACAGGGGAAACGAGGCTCAGAGAGGCTGTGACTTTGCCAAGGCTGCACAGAAATCCACAGAGCCAGGACCTGAATGAAGATATTTCTTGGTGTTGGGTCTCATGTACATGTTAATGTGATGGAACTAAAAATATTTATTTTATTTATTTATAAATATATATAAATTTATATAAAATAAAATATATATAAATTTATTTCCAGGCTACTATAAATTTCAATTGCCATTTCACTTGCATTAGACCAAGAAATTTCTTTCATTTCTAGTTTGAAGCTTAGATTCCTTGACTCTTTAAAATGGTTCAAACATCGATCATCGTTCAAGTTGAAAGGGCAGTATATCAATTCAAAGTTTGGAGTGGCTTTTGATGAATAGTGTAGAACCCAAAAACTAATTCATAGGGAAAAAAGGAAAGAAATAGAGCCGAATTTTGGAGCCATTATCTCCTTATTGAAGAACCCAGATGCTGGATGTGATGGGGAATGAACTTGGACTTTAGGGTCAAAACCCTGGCTCTGCCTCCTCCTGCCTCTTACACATTTGGCAATACACTCATTAGTTATATACAAAAATGGAGTTAATATGAATATTTAACTTGCAAGGTTGTTTGTAAGCATTAGAAATAATTCTATGTAACACCTGTTATGTACTGCTTGAAAAAAATAAGCAGTTCACAAATGGTAGCTATTATTAATAGAATTCATTTCTTTTCAAATTGTTGTTGGATCAGTTTTGTGATGCATTGCACTATTCAATTCAAGAAATTTCATGCAAGTATAGTGGGAGTTCTATTAATGGGAGTGCAGTTGAACTAGGTAAACTGTAAGATCCCTTGCAATTCTGAGGAGCATTTATTGTTATGATTCATATTTTCTAATGTATGATACTATTGTCTTAATACATGTGATCTGTTATCTGAACATATAGATAGATGTATATATATGTAGCAACTTTCAAAATACAACCTACCCACATACACAAAGGAAAATGCTGGATTTTCATAAAACAGTGCCAGAAGGTGACCTGCATTGATAATAATAGTAATAATAGCAACAATCATTTCTAAAGTATCTACTGTACTTGAGACATTATAAGCCATGATATGGAAACTTGACTGTATTCTCAGGATACTGGAAACCATGGCCCCTGATGGTGCCAGGAATGGCTGACACATGCCATGCACTGTATTTGTGCAGCCAAAGGTGCCCATAGAAGGTTGTTGTCCTGTTGGATAGCTTGGTTGGTTGTGGGTTTGACCCCCAGTCAGGGCACATACAGAAACAGATAGATGTGTCTCTATCTCTTCCTTCTTCTCTCTCTAAAATCAATACATAAATTAAAAAAAAAAGAAAAAAGAAAAGACTGCAGAACTTTTCTAAGCAGCAGGTATGTCAAAGAAAATATGTTGTGATTGACATCATAAGACCAGAATCATTTTTCATTAGTTCTGGGTGACTTGCACAAGTCCCAATCTTTCTAGGCTTCAGTTTCCTCAACTATTAAAAAATGAACAATTTAATTTTCTTTCAAATCTAGCATTCTATGCCTTGCTGTGGTGGTATTTGGTTATTGATATTATTTTACAAGTAGTCTCAACCCTTTCTGTTCCTATAAGTGTATGTAACATATAGGTGTCTACAATTCATTAATTCTTTTTCTTTTTATGTCCTTAAAACAACATTAATATCTATTGTTCTGCCTGAATTAGCTGGAACATCACACAGTTGTATGAATATTTGAATTGACTCACAAATAAGTTTCCTAATTAAGTTTTAATTATTAAAGTTTTCTTGCCAAATGAAGTCCATCAATCTTCTGATGTTTAAATAGTATTTAAAAAACCAAAGCTTGGTACTAAGAATGACAATGGAGCAAATTTCCTTTTTGTCCGTTGTTCGTTAATTTCTTATGAACCAACATTGTAGCTTTCACAAATGTCAGAGTGATCAGACCCATAGGAATGAAGGTGTAGTGGCTATCAGAGATCCAGTTACTATATAGTTAAAATGTCATTTTGAACTTTTGACTCAGTCCTTTACCTTCTTCCTAAGTGGCTCCTAAGGAAAGTGGCCTATTAAGGAAATATTCAAATATTAGATTGATAAAAGAATGGTGGGAAAATAACAGTACCAGGCAACTTGGGTTAAAAAAAAAAAGGTCTCTATAAATGTGACAGACAAAAAATAAAAAAAAAAAGGAAGGAAAGTTAAAAATTACCATAGGGCAGGCAGGACACCTGTTAAAGAACCTACTAGTGCCAGTCACAGCTGGAAAGAAAAATGAAAGAGATGCAAACAACTGTCCTGGAAGCCTAAAATCATTCTGTTGTCTTTTTTTCTTGTGAACAATTACAGTATGCAAAAACTAAGGGGATGAAATTTTCAGCAGACTGTGCCTATAAACACCAGAGGCGTGGAAGTGTGCCTCTTTGAAAACAAGCTGTGTTTGGGAGTGCCCAGTGCATTGAAGAAAGTGGTAATTAATGCATAGTGGGTGACTTTGAATGAAAGATGAATAGGGGGCATAACAATGGGTAGGTATTTTTTTCTTTCTTTTTTTCTTTTTTTCCCTTTTTCTGTCTTTTTCTCTTTCTTTCTTTCTTTTTTTTTTTTTTTAGGATAAAGCATCAATGAAGAAAAGCTATTAAAAGATGGCTACTGTGAGGCTACACTTCAATGTCTGCTTGTACAGCTTCCCTTTTGAGGCTGTGGTAGGAGGTTGTTTTGTATTGCTCTCCAATCACAATGGACTTAATTTGCACCAATTTCATTTTTGTGTGTGCTCCTCAATGTTTGCCTTTCTGCTAGATTTTTTTTTCAAAAAAAAAAATTTATTTTGGCAGGGCTTGGTCCTTTGATGATCCTTTTGAGCGAATGGTTTGCCCAAAGTTCAGATGGTGCTGGCTTCGTCTTCTTTTTCATTTACAACATCAAGAGGATTACAGAGAATAACTTTGTTGCCCAACATCAATGATATATCTTCACGCTACTAGAAAGGTAGTTCTCAGAAAGTGTGTCTTCTAATAGTTTAGAACCTCCACAGGCTTCAGATAAAACAAGTATTAAATACAGAAAGCTCACAAGGATACCAAGGAAGGTTAAACTCACGCAACCTCCTTCATCTCAAACACCTGAAATATATCTTTTTTTTTTTTTTTTGACTGTCGAAGTGTGATCATGGTGAAGACAGCAGTAAGATCTTATATAACCGAAGACAGAAAAGGGCACAGAAGGAGTCACGTGGAGATGCACACATGTATTAGTGAGAGAACACAAAAACAATCTTGTTAAAAGGCAAGTCACTTATTCTGAGCCCAAAACTAAATCTATGTGTCAATTCAAAAAAAAAAAAAAGATAGTGCAAATAAGGTGTTCACAGTGTGATTTTTCTCTTATTGAAACCATCTGACATAAGCCACAATTTGGTTTTAAGGAAATTTTAGGAATTCTCACAATTTTAACCATTATGAATGTGCAGAGGAATTCCCAAACAAGCAGGCAACTTGAGTCTCTCCCCTGGGTTCCGGTCATTATTTCAGCAGTGGCTGGACATTCAAATGTGGATGACTCATAAGCTCCTTCAAAACCTGTCATTTTCTCTGCCCCTTCCCCTTGAACTAGCATCTCTCATCTTCTGTTCACAAATTCTGTGGACAACGATCAGGTTTCATAGGAGGCACCTGGAACCATCGTGGTAATTAGCCATCCCAGATATGGCCACACTCTCAATGTCAGGTAATTGTGTTCTTTTTAACAATCAGTTTTATTGACTGCATAACTAAATGTGATTTCGACTTTATACTTTTATGTGTTTTCTCATAAAAATAAATTCAAACTCAGAACAATTTCTTGGTGAGATTATGAACATGAAAGGATTGTCAACTGGCTTTAAAAAATTACTACATGTCTCAAATGCCACTAAAAGCTTGTGCTTAAAGGTGTCCTTTCTGATTTGTCACAGTGCCTGAAATTCCACAATGGAAAAGAAATTTCTTTTTGTTTTGGGGCCTCAAAGCCCCATATTAAAGCAGCAACCCCTGAGTTGGGAATCACTGTCAGCTCAAGATGCAGAAGTGTCTGAAAGAAGGTTATTGGGAAACAGAAGGTGCAAAGAAGCCAATGAAATTCTAGAACATCACTTACCACCTATTTTAAGTTCCATTTTTGTCCTCTTAATCAATTGCCATTCTATGCTCAACTGTTTTTAATATCTCTAAACAAGTTCCCAGAATTCTTTATCACACTACCCCAATTTATCCTTATAACGTCGCCAAAATAATCTTACAAGAGCATGGCTTTGTTCGTTAGCCTACTCCAAACCTTTGGACTTCCCTTTGGTCTTGCCCAAAATATTGAAACCTCTAGCTGAGCATTCAAGTACCTTCATAATCTGTCTCTCAACTGCCTCTGCAGCCTCCATTCCTGCTGCTTCCCCTCGGTGCTCCCTGGACGTCAGCCTCACTGGAATATTTGTCTAAACATGATTTTGCTTACACACCTTCATGCTATTTTCATCACCAGATGTCTTCTCCCCTCTGTTAACCTCCTAACCACCCACTAAACCCATGCCAAATATTCTTTTAATTGAAACATTGTTTAAATAAATGTCACCCATCTTTGACAGGTACAGGGAAATGGACAGTTTCCTGTCCTCTGGGCGAGTAGAGATCATTACAGATGTTCTGGAGCTGAGGTAGTTCATCACTATCAAACCTGCAAATTTTATACACTGTGTGATATCACAATTATACTTCTAAGATTTTTTTTCCCTAAGAACATATATATGGAAATAAATATTTGACAAGAGGGGTAGTATTGTGTACAATAGTAGAAAATTTGCAACAATCTTAATGCCCCCAATGGAAATTTAGTTAAAGAAAGATGATACATTCAGAAATGGATTAATCTTCAACCATTACAGGTAATTTTACAAACTGACATTTAATAATACAATATTCTTAATAAATTATTGAGTAACAGAAAGGATTTTTAAATAGTATAGATAGTACAATCATTTGACACATGTCTGTCTATGAAAAAACTGTAAAGAAATGAATAAAATTGTTCATAGTGTTCATCTTTGGGATTATAATGGGGCTTTTTTTTTGTATTTGTAAAAAAATGAACATGGCTATTTCATCCATGAAAATACATAGATGAATCTTAAATGCATATTTCTAAGTAAATGAAACCAATTTGAAGACATTACATACTGTGATTCCAACCCAATGACATTCTGGAAAAGTCAAAACTATTGAGACACTAAAAAGACCAGTGGTTGCTGGGGGCTTTGAAGAAAAGGAGGGGGGTATGTGTAGGTGAAGCACTGAAGACTTTTAGGGGTTGAAACTATTTTGCATTATATTTTAATGATGAACAGATCACACTATGTATTTATCAAAACCCAAAGAACTGTACAACACAAAGAGAACCCTAATGTAAACTATGGGCTTCAGTTAATAATAATAATGTATGAATATTGGTTCATCAATTATAATAAATGTCCCATATTAACACAAGATGTCAACAGCAGGGGAAGCCATGGGGGAGGGGGGACAAAGGCATGTGGAAACTCTGTACCACCTTCTCAATTTTCTGTAAACCTAAAACTGCCCTATAAATAAAATCAATTAATTTTAAAAATATGGTCTATTTTATAATAAAAAGAAAAGCATTCTAGAAATACTTTTAATTGAAACATTTCTAATATTCATTCAAAGCTCAATTTAAGTGCTCACTCCTCCATTGAGTTTTCTTTTATCTTTCAAGCATGTGCTATCACCATAGCTGATGGCTCATAATGTTCCTACAGTACATGCCCGGGCCCAGGGGTGTTAGGAATAATGCTAAGATAGTTCCCATGGGCAGGAACTACTTCATGTCCTTTATCCTTATGCCCTGCACAATGCCTATCATAGAGAAGAAAGCCTACCCAAAATCTCATACACACAGACACATGAGTACAGAGAAAGGCAAAAAGTAAAAAAAACACAGATAACAAAAAATATACGCAATGTATATTCTACATGTCGAACATATCTACATGTGTGGGATTAATGATGACTTAGGTCATTTGAGGGAAAAATAAAGTACTCACATAATAGATCTTTCTCAGTATTTTTAGTAGACGCTATTAGTTGAAAATGTTAGTGCTTTAAAGATTGAATAACCATCAATATCTTACCAAATATGCTTTATTTATTATGAGCTTGATCTTGCTATAGCCACCATGTAGTTTTTGCCTACCAATTTTCCGTTAAATATATAGTCCAGTGCTTTCAACATGCATAAAGTGATAACAAATCATTAAACCTTTTAAAATGATTTGAAACATTGCAATTTAAAAGATTAAAAAGTCACATATTTATTTTTATTTCATTTTTGGATTCCAATGGAATTTTATAAATACAGTTTGACCCACACACATCAATTCTAGAAGTTATGCATGTAATAAATCTGAATTTTATAAGAGGGAGTAGCAATGGGTAATTGGACAAAGAGGATAACTTTCTGTTGTGATTTTTTAAAAAATATATATATATAATATATATATATAATATATGCCATGGTCCTTATATAAACCTACTTTCTTTCAAGAAGAAGACATTATTAAATGCATTACTTCTTTGGATCTGTCCATCAAATTAACGTAGATACTGTTAAAGTATATGGTGTCGGCTGCAAAGACAGTTCAGCATTTTGGACTCTTTTCATTATTTTGCTTCTAGTAGCACTTTAAGTCTCTGGTGTCTTACCTCTACTGAGACCTGGCATTTCTTTGTGTTGGAGAGGCAATTTAATCCATTTTTACTGTCTGCAAACAGACTTTCAAACAAAACTTCAAACTCTTTGAATGTGCCCCAAGGATTCCACCAAACCTATAATCCTTCACTCTCTTCTGGGGCTGTGGAGGGTAGTGACTGGAATAGAACTGGCACCAACCAGGGAGCCTCATTAGTGTTTGTGATTTTGATTTTTGTTACCATTCTGCTCTGTGGCCATTTCAAAGTTGGAGCAATAACTATCCTCACATCTCACTGCACCCCTCCCCCTGCTCCCCCAAATTCAAGCTACCTGGAATGATCTGGAGGAGTGAAGGCCAGCAGACCAGCTTTCTTGCATGGAGTCAGGGGTCCTGATTATAAATAGATGAGTGTTCAGCATCTGGATGTTGACAATTTGAGTGAGCAGCTAAAGCCCCCCCCCCCCCCCAGTTATCACCTGATGTTCTACATGCTTTGACCACCTCTGGGCATAGAGGACAAGACAAGTGTACAGGTAAAACTTAGACAGAGATGAATTAGAAGGAGAGATAAAAGAAAAATGACCCTGGTTGTCTCTTTGTCTGTGAGAAATCACACTTACTGTTTGGGGAAGTAGTAATTCTGAAGGTAGTCTTTTGAAACAATTGAGACCAGTGAATGGAAAGAACCAGAGGCAAACAATATTTAACAAATGACTGCCATGTGCCAGGCAAGCAATCTCATTTAACTCCTTCAACCATCTGGGTATTATCATATCATTTCATTGATGAGAGCACTTACGTTCAGAAAGATTAAGTAGCTTCTATAACTGTCTGATCCCGAATGCCTGCTCTCAGCTGCTATACAGACGAACTACTGGTGGGAGCTGGCATGTACTTCCTGTGATAAGCTTGAAGATGTCTTTCCTACCTCTTCAAAGATCTTGTACACCCTCCCCTTCCTTGTTGGATTTGTGATTAACTGTTAATTTTAAATGTAAGTAAAGTTGTAAAAGTACCTCAAATGTAAACACTTAATATATATTTATAGGTGCAATTGAATTCTTTGAGTTTATGGGAACAGTCTTTGTAATGTATGTTTGAATTTATGTATTAAGAGGTTTAACTGGAGACAAACATGTCTCTATGGGGAAAAAAAAAGCATAACGAAAGCATTGCTCAAATAAATCCTTTCACTCTAGCTGAATCTTCTACTTGAAGAGTCAAACTCCTATTTGTTAATGCAGAGACTTGGTTGCTTGATATTGACTGCTTTATTCTAGCTACCTCTATCACATGCATATTCCCGAGCAAAGCAGGGGTGGGCAACTCACCCAAAAGGAAAGGCCCGCAATGTCATGGAAAGAGCAGAGACTTAGCACTAGCAAGCTGTTGCTTTGAATCCTGGTTGCCTTGATGCTGAGTATATAACCAGTTACTTATCTCTCTGAGCTTCACTCAGGCATACGCATGTGAGAATACAATGACACCTTTTACCTGCACTTTAATGTTTTATTTATCAGTGGAGGGGTCATTGGGTGAGTTTATACACTGGCACAAAAATATGGTTTATACAGTCAAGACGTGGACAAGTGTGACTTCTAGCAAATGTGTTAATGTTGTCAACTTATCAGTAAAAAAAGAAATACATACATTGTAGGGTGCAGGGTTAGGAGACATATGTAAAATTGCTTCACTATCATTCATGATTCAAATTGGAGGAACTCATCTGTGCACCCACAAAGATTCAGGTGAGTGGAAGTAACTAATGCTAGATTCTAATCCTTTGAAAGGAATGAGACTGGATCTATGTAAATAGTACCACAACCACGAAATAGGCTGTCTAGTCAGTCATAAGCTCAAACAGTTTATGTAACTATTTATAAAACATTCGTATTAGCTAATCCTTTTCTTCATATTTTAATTCTTTTCGCATTTCACATCAATCCTTTCAGGGGCTGAATTTTTTACATATATTATAGGTACACATATGAGGTTCTTTAGGACAGAAATATGTTATTGTATTTTTTTTTTTTTTGCATTTTTCTGAAGCTGGAAACAGGGAGAGACAGTCAGACAGACTCCCGCATGCGCCCGACCAGGATCCACCCCGCACGCCCACCATGGGGCGATGCTCTGCCCACCAGGGGGCAATGCTCTGCCCATCCTGGGCATCGCCATGTTGTGACCAGAGCCACTCTAGCACCTGAGGCAGAGGCCACAGAGCCATCCCTAGCGCCCGGGCTATCTTTGCTCCAATGGAGCATTGGCTGCGGGAGGGGAGGAGAGAGACAGAGAGGAAGGCCCGGCGGAGGGGTGGAGAAGCAAATGGGCGCTTCTCCTGTGTGCCCTGGCCAGAAATCGAACCCGGGTTGTTATTGTAATTTTTAGAATTTCACTTCACACATTAGAGTAATAATCATAATGGTTAGTGAGTGCTTACTATGTCCTAAACATCGCCCTAACCATTTGATATGAACTGTCCCAATTACTCTATAATCCCATTTTACAGATGGGGCAGCTGGGGCACAAGGCGGCTAAGGATGCTAAGTACTGTGTTTTAGGCTTGCTACCTAAGGTCAAAGGGCAACAAAGTGGTAGAGCTAAAGTTTGAAAACAAGATGTTTGAACCCAAGTGGACACTTTTAGTCACTTCACTGTATAATCTCCTTGGAAAGTACTCAGTAAATATTTACAATGAATTACAATAGATACAGTAGTATCTAGGATAAGACACCAAACTCATGAAACTCGTCTTCCTTTCCTTTTTTCCCAATTAAAATATATGTTTTTAAATTTTTATTTTCTCTTTTGAGGAGGCATTTTTTTTTTTTCCAGGAAACAGGACTGTGACAAGACAGCCAGATGTAAAGTTTAGGAGTCTGGCAGACACACTCTTTGTGTACCAATCTCTAAGAGCAGGATTCTGTTCCCAGTTGAAAAGTTCCAGTTCCACTCCTCGGCTCTGCTCCTGCAGCATTACTGATTATCAGGAGGATGAACCTGGGGCTGGGGCAGGGGCCAGGTGATAGGAGATGGGCTTCCATCTCGTCTTCTGTGTTATTCGTTAGTCTATTTGAAAGTTTAAGCGGTGTAATTATTTTACATTAACCAACCTTTTATTGACAGCTTTCTATCTAGACACAGAACATTATACCACTTTTTAATAAGAATTTCTAGAAAAAGCTTTAGTTCCCAAAGATTCCCACAAGAAGCTCAACATTGGGGGTCCTCGTTACTCCCTGTCTGTACTTTTCTGTCAACCATTGTTTTCCTTAGTGCCTGGGCCTTGTATTCTGTCTTAATTTACACTTAAGACTCAGGGACACAGAATGAAATTATGCTTGTCTCAATATTGGAACAGGAAAAAAAAGTAAAAGGCTGGTGGTCTATGCTTTATACATTCTAAAAAAATATATTGTATAAGTGACAACATGAACTGGTGTTTTTTTATTTTTCTCTCCTAAATTATTTCTGGAATATTTAGCCCATTCAACAAGAAAAGTTAGGCAGTTTCAGACCAGGTTACAAGTGGAAAGACATTTGTCAGGGCTGCTTTCACTGGCAATATACTTTAATGAGATGGCATTGAGAGAAGATGGTTAAAGAACAAAGTCAGGTTTGTTGTGAGGCCATCAGTAACCCAAGAAGCCGCACTGCTCGGGGGCAGAGACTGTGGAAAGGGTAATTGCAGGGAGTGCCAATCACACATACATGCTACCCAGAAACAACTGGCCATTGATGGTCCACACCGGAGGGGCACGGAGGCCGGAGGATGGAAAACAGCAGATACTTCAGAATTCACTTCTGTTTGCCTTTCGATTGAGCTATGTACGTTCCATTTCTAGGAGAAAAACAAAAAGGAAAATGATGACAAGAGCAAGAAAACACAGCAAGAGAGATTACACAGCCAGAATTGTGAAATAAAAAGAGTTGAGTTCCACTTCAGTTCGGTCGAGTCAAGTTTTGATTTGGTCCACATGCTCTTATTGGGAATAATGAAAGGTTTGTGAGTTTAGGGAAGGTCTGTTATCCACAAAAGTCTGAAGAAAGGACATCCAGGGACATGGATGCAGTTCCTTGAAGTCAGGGCTGGATTACAAAACTGCTCAAACGTTTATAGTGCAATTCTACAACTGAAGCCTGTGCCTATGAGGCCATGGAATTACAGACCTCGCTGCCATTGTCAATGGTAGACTTTTTACTTCTTCCCAGAGACCAGGGAAGGATGGCAGTAAAATTCAAAAGTCATATTGCATTACAAGAGAGATATTCAGATGAAACACTGGGAGTCCAGGAGCTAAAAGACATTCAAGCGGGTGAAGTGACCATCTTTCAGATAGATGCCATTAGAATGCTTGATTCAAAGGAAGAGAGAATAGAGGGAGAAACTGAAGACATGCTTTCAACAATGCTGGAGCCGGAGTCTATTAAGTGGCAACTGCTATTGAAGGAAAGCTTCTTCTATATCAGGCCACTGGGCAGGAAGGGTTGGAAGTTGTTCTAATGGCAAGAGTACTTCAGAAATAGGATAAAGTTGCAATACTTATTAGGGATTAGACAGAGAGAATGAAGAATAATTTTGATGAGCACAATCATACATGATTGATTTTTTTAAAACAAAAATCCTCTGATCTTGATTACACACTTTGGTATATAAATCATCTTCCCTTTTTAGAGAGCTTAACCCTTCTAAATAAATTGAGCTCATATTTCTAATTGTTATAATGCCAAAATGAATTCAAATTAAGCATCATATTACAAATTAATTTTGTTTATGATTTTTATTGTTGTTTCTCCATTTGTTTGATATTTCTATCTTTTGTTTTTATTTGGTTGTATTCCATACATCTTTCCTCTGTTGCTATCTTTTTTATCTCATGTGCTTCTGTGGTGGTTTTTTCAATGGTGGTTACCTTTGAGTAATGAAAAGGGTCCCTACCCTGTTCATTGTAGTGAACTATTTTGTGAGTACTTTTGCACTCCATCGTCCTTTGCTACTGTTAATCTCCATCTTCTCCCCCTCTTTCTTTTTGTTGTTGTCACAGTTTAAATTTGGTTTTATTGTGTTCTTCTTGGAGCTTTTACTTGTGGCTCTGTTTCTTTGTATCTGATTGGATAACCCCCTTTAGTAATTCCTGGAGTGGGAGTTTTCTGATGATAAATTCCCTCATCTTTTCTGTATCTGTGAATGTTTTTATTTCTCCTTCATATTTGAAGGATAGCTTTGATGGGTATAGTATTCGTGGCTGAAAGTTCCTCTCTTTCAGGACTTTAAATATTGGGGTCCACTCTCTTCTAGCTTGTAGAGTTTCTGCTGAGAAATCTGATGATAATCTAATGGGCCTTCCTTTATATGTTGTATTCTTCTTTTCCCTGGCTGCCTTGAGAATTTTTTCTTTGCTGTTGGTTTGTGTCAATTTCATTATGATATGCCTTGGAGTAGGTTTGTTGGGGTTAAGAAAACTCGGTGTTCTGTTTGCTTCTTGAATTTGAGGCTTTAGTTCTTTCCACAGGCTTGGGAAGTTCTCATCTATTATTTGTTTATGTTCTCCATTCCATTTTCTCTCTCTTCTCCCTCTGATATACCTATTATTCTTATGTTATTCTTTATGATGGAGTCAGATAATTCTTGTAGGGCTATCTCATTTTTTTAAAATTTTGAGTCTCTTTCTTCTTCTCTCTGTTGTGCCTCAAGTTGCTTGTCTTCTATTTCACTAATCCTCTCTTCTATCTGACCTGTTCTATGAGCTAAGCTTGTTACTTCGTTTTTCAGCTCGTGAATTGAGTTTTTCATCTCTGTTTGATTTGTTTTTATAGTTTCAATTTCCTTGGACATATATTCTTTGTGTTCATTGAGTTGTTTTCTGAGCTCCCTAAATTGCCTTTCTGTGTTTTCTTGTATATCTTGGAGGATTTTTAGGATTTCTATCTTGAATTCTCTGTCATTTAGCTCCAAGGTTTTCAATATATTAAATTTTTTCTCCATAGATTTTTCCTCATCTAGCTGTGTTACCTCTCTTTCTTTCGTATCCATGATATTCGATTTTCTCTTCCTTAATGGCATCTGAGGGTGGTTTTGTTGATAGTATTAATGAGATTTAATAAAGAATAAAAAGTTAAAAAAAATAAAAAATCGAAAAAAGTTGTTTTTTTTAAAAAAAATTAATAATGAAATAAAGAAAAATAAAATAAAATAAAAATTTTTTAAAAAAGGAAATTATTCCCCCCCTCCTTTTTTCCTCTCCTCTCCCCTTTTTCTTGAGAAAATCTTGTGGTGAACTGTGAATTATAACAAACAATGCCTGTGATGGAGGGCCTGAATTGGGGAAAAGTAATAAAGGGGTAAAAAAAAAAAAAAGAAAAAAAAAGGGGGGGTATGGACCCACAAAAAGCAAATAAGGAAAAAATTTGGGTCAAGAATAAAATGATTTGCTTTTAGGTGTTGGTTGTCTAAGAGTTATGATGAGAGGAATAAGAGGAAAACAGAAAAATGGGGGGACAAATTAAAAAAATACTATTGTATTTAGTGGAACAAGAACTAGATAATATGGAGAGCCAGGGATGGGAGCACTGCTAGTGAGTTAAAAAGGTGAAGTAAAAACCCCCCAAAATGCCACAAACATAAGTTTGAGTTTCAGATAAGAGAATTTGTTTGTTATTGAGGTTTGAATGAGAGGAGATGTAAAGGAGAAAGGAAGAAACTAATATAGAGGGAGAAAAGAAAGAGAGAGAGAGAAAAAAAGAGGGAACCACTAAAAGAAGAAAAAAGAAAGGAGAGAGAGAGAGAGAGTTAAGGGTTTTGGAGTGCAACCCTCATAGAGAGAAAGGAAGAGGAGAAAAAAGATAATGGGAGATGTAACACTTATGGGTAGTGTAGTTCAAGGAGAGGAGAGAGTAAGACTGGCAGAGAGTTAATCGGCCAAATTGGAGGAGGAAAAAAAGTATCAAGAATGAAAATAAGAGAAACAAACGAACAAATATAATAAAATGGGATAGGTTATAAAGTCTGCAGATTATTCTTGATTTTGAGAGGTTATCTTCTTGTTTTTCTTTTCTCTCCCTCTTCCTGGTCAGTGACTCTGTACCCCAGGTTCTGCCCCTTTGGCACGCTCAGGTAGAGGTTTGCAGTTGATAAGTTTCTATGGCAATGTCACGTATTGTGCTTTAGTCTCGTTGGCAGTCGAGGCTCATTAGTATTTATAGGCTCTGCCAGTGAGAGAGTCCATGTTCCTGGAGCCTTTCTCCTAGTCTTTCCTTCCTCAATTAGTAGCCTGATAATCCAGCTATGGGGTTGCTGCTGCCTCTGCCTGGATAGTAAGAGGCTCAAAGAGCTGGCAACTCCCCACTCTATTCCCACTCAGCACAGGGCTCTGGGTAAGGCTCAGTCAGTCAGAGCTGCTAGCATAATCAGGCGGGCTTTCCGCCCACTCAAAGACCTCTGGCTCTGCCACTCTGTCTGGTAACACAGGCGGGCGCTCACTTCCGGGGTGCTTGGCGGAAACTCTCATTCACTATCTGCGTGCGCAGACCAGGATATCCGGCCAGCAGTCTCACGCTCTGAGTGAAACCCCCAACCGCATGGAAAAGTTGCAGCGTTGGAATTCACTCTCGCTCCGTCCCCGTGCATGGCTTTTGCAAGGTGCTGGGGCGGCCCGAGATTCCACTTTTGCCCACACAAAGGCCCCTGACTCTGCCCCTCTGTGCGATAACACGGGCGCGCACTGCCGAGGCACTCGGAGGAATCGCTCACTTCCTATCTGCACGCGCACACCAGGATATAAGGCCGGCCGCATTTCCCTCTGAGTGAAACCGTCACCAGCACGGAAAATTTCCACCATTGGAATTAGTTCTCGCTCCCTCCCATGTGCGGCTTTCCCAGGGCGCTGGGGCTGCCCAGAGATTCTGCTTTCGGCCCACAGAAAGGCCTCTGACCCTGCCTCTCCGTGGGGCAACACGGGCACCCACTCCCGGGGCCTAGGAAGAAATCTCTCGCCCACTAACTGAGCACCAACCAAGAGAATGGGTAAAATGGCTGCCCCGCTTGTCTTTCTTTGTTTGGGTTTGGCGCGAGTGTTAGCTTGTATTGCCCGGGTTGCCACAGGATCAGTTTTTCCTCGGCTAGGATCTCCGTGCCACAGCCTGGTTCAGCCGTTTGTGCCGCGGCCTGGATCTATTCACCCCCTTTGCCCGCCTCAGTTTCTATATTCACAGTTACCAGAGAAAGCCGCCCTGTTTAGGTTAGTGAGGAAGGTGGAGCATTTCTTACTCCCTATTTCCTTCAGGGTTTGGTTATATATTTAGCCAATTTTTCACTCGACCATACCTTCGGGTGTATTGTGAAGTATCTGGAGGCTCCAAGTATAGGTTTTTCTGTTTCTGGTTGAAGATCTTGTTGAGTTTTGGGGGAGATTTATCAGTATCGCTTCCTACTCCGCCATTACTCTGACGTCATCTGGGCTTGTTTGATATTTGTCTTTCATCTAGCAGGTGACCAATAAATATGTTGATTTGCTTGATTTAATTGGTGTTTGTGATATTTTTCAACATCCTGTTGTTGATGGTATAGATTGGCCTGATTTTATAGTATTTTTCTAGTTTGCTATGTCCTATGGATATTTTCATCTCTTATTTTAATCAATTTCACCTAGAATTTTACACTTTTCCTTCCCTTCCTTTCTTGTTTTTTTTCTTTTTTCAAAATTTTTACTTATTTATTTATTTATTTATTTATGAAAACTGTCTCTTGGTTCATCTTTTACTTCTGATGATCCCCATTCTATCTTTCCAGCTCAGAGTGGGTTTCTGAGCTCAAGATAAATATATCTAACAGCTTACTAAAAATCTGCACCTGAATTTCTCAGAGATAATTAAAAATCAAGTTTATCTCTTTCCCCGCTAAACCTCTTGTATTCTTGTCTTGACAACAGATCCACCTTTTATCCAGTTACCCATGACAGGAACTTAAAAATTGTTTTAGCCTGACCTGTGGTGGCGCAGTGGATAAAGCATTGACCTGGAAATGCTGAGGTCACCAGTTCAAAACCCTGGGCTTGCCTGGTCAAGGCACATATGGGAGTTGATGCTTCCAGCTCCTCCCCTCCTTCTCTCTCTCTCTCTCTCTCTCTCTCTCTCTCTCTCTGTCTCTGTCTCTCCCTCTCCTCTCTAAAATAAATAAATTAAAAAAAATTGTTTTTGAGTTTTTCCTCCCCATAGCTCTGATGCTCACTCAGTGGACTTCCTAGATGTCCTCACCATACCTACAACCTCCACGAGAGCCCAGCCTCTCACCATTTCTGTCCGGAACCACAGCAGCAGTTGCCCTTTTGGATAGCTAATCTCCTAACTTTCTATCTCCAATATAGCCTCAAGCCTGCCTCTGAGACAATTTCTCTAAAACAAAATTGATGGGCAGAAAGGGCACAGCTGCGCCTCGAAGAGAGGGTATCGTCGGGCACCACACAGCCCCACACCAAGTTGTGGTGCGGACTTATCAATCATGAGTCAATGGCGCCTACCATCTTCATTATTTTTCCCACTTAAACCAGTTTTAATTGTTTTTTTCTGTCACTTGCAACCAAAGCAGCCTTGACAGACATATCATTGTGTATAAAGAATAAAAATCAAACTTTCTTTCCTTAAAGGTTCAATCTTGTCCCCTCTTGTCACTCCCTACTTCAGTTCCCCAGCCTAACACATCCTCATTCCTTTACAACTCACATTTATGCTCTCATTCAAAAGTCCACTCTTCTTCAAACCTCTTCTATAAATCCTTCTTTGACTCTTTCTGGCTGAAATAGGCATTATTAAGATGTCCAGTGCTCAGTAGGATCACTTACAAAGAAATCTCAATCAATGGATGATACCATCCATAGAGTGAACTGCTAAATATCATACTTTCAACAGCATTTGAGTGAATCAATTCAGAAGAAACTTCCCTACTTGTCAGGAGACTCTCTGAACTCTTAGAACCTTGGTGCTGCCTTTCAAGAAAGAGATGAATGGAATAGTATTTCGAAGTGAGAAGATCCTTGACAAATATCTCATCAGGTCACATAAAAAAAATCTCGGTGTCTCTATGACAAGGGAACAATGAAAGGGTGGGTAGGAGTAAAACGTTCCATCTCTTCGGCAGTAAAGTCAGTGAACCAGTGGCTTTAGAATATTACACCAGAATAAATAAATATGTAAAACATCCTACTAAATTTCCCTAATCAATGAATGATTTTTCTTTATTTTTCTGCCTTCTTTAAATTATTGGTTATATTTATTTATTTGATTTCTACACTAGCATATTTAATAAAAATTCATTTCAGAATGCAATATTAATATTTTATGTATATAGAACATGTTCCCTCAATTGCTCTTGGATTCACATATTTGCAATCTTCATAAGGAGAGTCAGAGTAGAAGGCAGAAGCTTGTATTAAAACACCTACTCGGTATGCCAGTCCTTTCAGGCGTCCCCAAACTACGGCCCGCGGGCCACATGCGGCCCCCTGAGGCCATTTATCCGGCCCCCTGCTGCACTTCTGGAAGGGGCACCTCTTTCATTGGTGGTCAGTGAGAGGAAGCACTGTATGTGGTGGCCCTCCAACGGTCTGTGGGACAGTGAACTGGCCCCCTGTGTAAAAAGTTTGGGGACCCCTTGTAATTTGATCTTCACAGCCTTATTTTTCTGATATGGTAGTATTGGTTGAGAATAACTTTTTGTATTTTCAAGAATGCTCTTAAGACAGATCAGGCTTCATAGGGTTTTTACAACTTAGAGAGGGAGAAGTGTGGTAGTTGTTAAGAACTTCTTCAAGGGTGGAATGATGGGTTTAAATCCCATCTCTAACCTTGACCAGCTGTGTGACTGTGGGTAAGTTGCTTAAACAGCCTGAGGCTTGGTTTCATCATCTGTAGGATGAGGGTATTTATAGTACCCACATAATAAGATGATTGTGATAATTAAATGAATTGATATTTGAAATGTGCTTAGAAGAGAGCATGGTACTTGGTAACTAACACAATATTTGTTAACAAAATTAATAAAAGCTTCCCAAACATTAACTCACATCTTTTCAATAAAATAGCAGGGCAATTCCTTCAGTCCAACCAACATTTAAATATAAGATTTCCAGGTCAGTTTTCTGAAAATATCATCAAACCCATTAAACCTTCTGAGAATTTGACTTTCTTTGCAAATCCCACCAGGACACCTGGCACACATCTAGGCCATTGTCTAAGAGGATCACTTATTGGTGCACCTTTTATTCCCCTTTTGTAATCTGAAATATTAGCCCAAATATCCTCTAAGAGTCTCATTTAGAGAGATTTTTGAGATAGAGACGTTAGCCCCAAAAGTTATTTTAATGATGCATCATCTACATGTATATGTCGAGGATGGTGTGCTAAGGATTTTGTAGCCATTTCCAGGCTCATCAGGAAAGAGCATGGTGTTCAGCTAGTGATGTGTCCTGGGCACAGGAGGGGAGTGGCAGGAAGCATACCTCTGACAGACCTGCATTCTCATCTTATGGAAAAGGAAACACATACCTAGAGAAGGGAGTGACTTATTCAACATTATATATGGACTAGGTAAAGGGTACAAACTTAGGACCAATGGTGGAGTATGTGTGTGTTGGGGGTGGTAGATAGAGGTAGAGTTAAAGACCACATGTAAATTTTGTCAACCTTTTCCCCAAAGTCAGGACTTTCCTTTAGACCAGGCTGATGAAAAGGAAAGCACAGCTTACATCTTGACTTAGGGCTGACATACCTAGGTATCTGCAAACAAATAAAAAAAACCCAACAACATAATTAAAGGTAGACTCACCCAATAGGATTGTCTAGGATGACAGAAAAAGAGATCCAGAGTTTCACCCCAGGAAGCCTCAATGACAAGTATGGAATGACTCATCCAAAACGCAAAGACAAGAATGAAGAATGACGAGCAAGAAATGTTGACCAAAATCTTAGCAAGGAGAAAAGCCATGCACAAGTAAATGCAAACTCCTTGTGGAGCCACAGAAAACAAACAGGTCATGCAGGATCTGGTACCTGGGTGATCCTTCTGTTCCCGTAAATGTCCTCCAAATACCAAGAGGCCACATCAAGACACACATACTATATCATCTCCCCCTGGTGGATCTCAAACAGTTTTGGAAATGAACAGATCGGTGTAGGCAAATATTTAAACATTAACAATGCTGTCATCTGATAATGATGTGTCACTTTGTCTGGAAGAATTAGGGAAGACTTTATGCTTGAGTTGCTGAAGTGTCACCACTTTTCAAAGGATATCAAGTATAAATAAATTCTATTACTTACAACAAGATGCAGGCTTTGTTTAGCTACAAAGGAAGTACAGTGAAATTCTAATTTAATACAAATAGCTTACTGAAGAGGACACGGCAGATGTTATTGTCTCCAAGTTGTCAGTAACCAGCTTTATATTGGCTATCGTGTCATAGGAAAAAGCTTTCAGTAATAATTGAATGATTTGGGGTTTTGGTATTCTGTGGGGTTGCTGCAGGTGAATGCAAATACCGGCATTTGGTAAGGATGGGTACAATGGTAGCAGACAAAGGGTATTTGCCACAGCCCACAGGAAAAGCATGATAATTATTTCAGGAGCCAATTATTTCAGGAGCCCTTCTGGTTCTCCTGTGTGTCCCTGGGAAGTCATAAGTCAATCATAACATCTTCATCAGCAGTGTAAGGCCAAGAATAGAGCACGAGTTTGTAAGTCAAAGGCGCAAGGTTCCTGTCTTGGTTTTGACACCACCAGCTGAATGACCTTGGCAAGTCACTCTCAGTCTCTCTACCAAACCCCAATTTTCTCATCTGTAAATGAGGCTAGCATAGCTTATTCCACCAGATTGTTTGACACCCCCATACAAAAAATATACGTACAAATGTACAGTACAACAGGGTATGTATAGTATATGTATTATATAAATTTGTTGAACATGAATCTAAGATGTCTTATTTTCATTTGGAACTTGCTGCCTTCTAATAACTACTTTAAATTGACCAACATGTACACTTTTTGGTTTGTGGATAATCTGTAATCATACTCAAGTGCTGTTTCTACTTGGCAGGAAGACTGTTCTGTAAGGCTAATGGGCACCTCCAGATTTAATTGAAGTAGAAGTTTGGATTGTGCCATATCCAATAGTCTACAAGAAGATATCTTCACTTGCACATAATTAGCCAAATGGCAAGATTATTTTATCATTAGAAATGAGAGACTATATCATTCTGTTATGTGTTTTAAAACATTTCAAACATCTAATTCCAGGTCCTTTAAAACTGAATATACTTTTTTTCTTTATTGTATTTTTAAATAAATTTGTTCTTGTATAAATAATTTTTATAAAATATTAAAATATTATACCAGCTTGCTTAAGTGAAAAATAAAACTTCTGTATTTATTTTCTAACCCCTAATCCTCTCATTAAAAGCAAACACGATTTGCTGTGTTCATCAATACAAAGTTTTTCAATGCATGCATGCATTAATTAGATCAATATTTTACAGCACAAAATGGGATTATATTGAGCATATTGTTTTGCAATTTTCTCTCCTTTATGTAATAATGTACTGGGGCCATTTGCATGTATCACCATCCCTTAACAGTGGCTGTGGGTATGTTACTAGAAGTGACTTAAAGAGGTTCACACTTGAATGCAGTTTCCATTATGACATATGCCATGAACTCTTATAGATTTAAAAATAAAAGCATCCGCCCTGGCCGGTTGGCTAAGTGGTAGAGTGTTGGCCTGGAGTGCAGGAGTCCCGGGTTCAATTCCCGGCCAGGGCACACAGGAGAAGCACCCATCTGCTTCTCCACCCCTCTCCCTCTCCCTCCTCTCTCTCTCTCTCTCTTCCCCTCCCGCAGCCGAGGCTCCATTGGAGTAAAGTTGGCCTGGGCACTGAGGATGGCTCCTTGGCCTCTGCCTCAGGTGCTAGAGTGGCTCTGGTTGCAGCAGAGCAATGCCCCAGATGGGCAGAGCATCACCCCCTGGTGGGCATGCTGGGTGGATCCCGGTTGGGCACATGCGGGAGTCTGTCTGACCACCTCCCTGTTTCCAGCTTCGGAAAAATACAAAAAATATATATAAATAAATAAAAGCATCCATCTAAGGAGGGGGAGGAGTGAGCCCAAAGCTGGCAAGTTGGAGAATAGATTGGCTGAGCAGGCCAGGCTTCCTGGAAGCTAAGGGCCTTGAACTGGGCCAGGTGAAGGCAGGAAAAGGAAACCAAAGTGAAATCACAGGGCAGACCTCTGGACCCACGTGCAAATAAGAAGTTTGAGAAAGAAGGAAGAAAAAATAAGGACTAATGTTTTCTACATAACCATCACGTAAGCATGGAGCTAGGCCCTCCCTCATACAACCCTGTGTGCAATTCTCATCTATTGTCTCCAGTTCTAAGAGGGTGCTGTGAGGAGGTGCTATTGTCCCCAGTTTACAAATAGTCACCTACAACACACCTAATAAACCTCAGGGCTGGGATCTAAGCCCATGTCTCTAAACCCAAAACCCCACTCCTTCCGTGGTAATTGGGAGAAGGAGTATGTTTAAGTTAAATGACAAATGCAAAACTGATTTCAAGGCTTAACTCCTATATGTTGCTCTAGAAAATGTAGTCCTTTTGCCTCAATATATAGATCTCTTTTGAAAGGTTTGTGTATCTGAAATTAGGCACATATGGCAGCAGGAGAGAAGTTTTCCTTCATATTTATTACCAAATATGTTATTGCATAATAGTACTCCAATTTATCTTTGCAAAGTTGGAGGACCAAATTGGTACTGGCTATAATGTGTTTGTTTAAATTTTTTTAAAAAAGAAAAAAGAATTTATTGTGATTCTATTTACTTATTGGTAGAATGTAAGGGTCTTTACTCTTTCAAGTCATAATAACTATGACAGAAGAATCTTGGATATCCAGTCTTCTTGTCATAACAGCCCAAAAGGTATTTGAACTCCCAGTGAGTCAGAAATGTGAGTTGAAATTCCCCTGAAATCTACAGTGAGAAAGTACTTATGTCAGCTTTTGCTATGCTCCCACTAAGCACTCTGCTGATTGCAATTATTCAGGGAAGTTTGCTTACCAACATGTCCTGCAGGTCAGTCAGGTTCTTGTGCAATGATCTGGGGAAGAGCTTCTAACTCACAGCTATGACAAAGTGATCAACAATGCCACTCACACGGGAGCTTGATCTGCTTTATTCATGACTATATCCTAAACCTTCAGAGAAAGCCTGGGACCCAGGAGACCCTCCATGACTATTTGATGAATGAATGAATGTATGAATGAATGAACTCAAAATCAATATGGCAATCTAAGTGCCAGTCTCATTTGTGCTACTAATAACCATATGTCAATGAGCAAGTATTCGACTTCTCTGGCCTTATTTTTGTCGTTAATGTAATGAGAATGTTGAACGTGGTGACTTGGCAATGATCCTTTCAGCTCTTAGCTTCCTTGCTTTTCTTATTTTTAAATCCTACTTGAAAGGATGTACTTCCTAAGGATCTTTGTATCATTCTTTACACACTCTTCTGGCAACATTTCCTGGGGAAGTTCCTTAAATCTGAGTTTCGTTTTAACTCTCTCTTGTTAGAAAAATGTACACTGAATATACTCACTGTTATCATGGCTCCACAAACCTGAGCAAAACACCGTTGAAGAAGATTAATTAACCAAGCACTGTTAGCTCTAACAGAAGAATAAGCTTTTGGAGGGGATTCTAGCTCTAGAATAATTCTGTCTAACATTCTATTAATAGGAGTAACAAACTTCACTCCATAATGACTATTAATAGCTTCAATACAATATATTGGAGAAGAAAGATGTTAAAATTTATACTGAGATGTGAATGACTGATAGAGATTTCTTTATTTGGATAGGTTTTTATTACATCCTAGAAAGCAGAAAGGAGGTAGGAGAGGTGGTAGAAAACTCAAGGTACCTGGATGATGAAAAGGGAAAAAAGGTGACTTAGAGACAAGATAAAAATAAATATGACCCACTGGGGATCCTGTCCAAGCTTTATAAAAGGAGAATCTATTGATGAGGGGCAGAATTTTTTAGGAAATTGGGAACTTTAATTTTTTGATAACTCTTTCCACTTCAGTTTTTCCTTTTCTTTCCTGATGTTCTTTTTTTCATTGAAATCCTCAGTAAATAAACTCATACCACTGAGAGTTACTATTATGCTTAAAAAAATACATCTTGGAAGATATAACCTAAAACTTTTTCTCATAGCATCTATTAATGGGTAAGGTGCTATTGAATAATTCTTAATAGAGCGACGCTATGTTTCAATTGAGCACATATGAATCGTAACTGCAATTAGCAAGCTCCTGAGTTCCAATTCTATACAGTCAGTATTTGTAAAATAATTTTTTCTATCATATTTAAATCCAGTTTTTTTTCCATTTCTAAAACTCTGTGATTCTAAATTTTAATGGTAAAAAAAAATGATTTGTAAAAGTCCTGAATACATGCAAGAAGTCAAAGGTCAATTTAGAATAACTACCTAGAATGAACAAGCATACAAAATCATGACCCCAACTAGTTTAAGGCTTCTGCAAATGTCAGCCAGCTTCATCTGGGTTTCTCAGCACATATAGAAACATCTGGCCTGACCAGGCAGTGGCGCAGTGGATAGAGCGTCGGACTGGGATGTGGAGGACCCAGGTTTGAGACCCTGAGGTCGCCAGCTTGAGCGTGGGCTCACCTGGTTTGAGCAAGGCTCACCAGCTTGAGCCCAAGGTCGGGCAAGGGGTCACTCGAACTGCTGTTGCCACCCCCCCCCCTGTAAAGGCACATATGAGAAATCAATCAATGAACAACTAAGGAACCACAACAAAGAATTGATGTTTCTCATCTCTCTCCCTTCCTGTCTGTCTGTCCCTATCTGTCCCACACTCTGACTCTCTCTGTCTCTGCCACACACACACAAAAAAAAAAAAAAAAAAAAAGAAAGAAAGAAAAGAAAAAGAAAGAAAGAAACATATCTGGCTTCATTTGCACTGATGGTGAGATGTATAATCTGAATTACTTGATAAATGCAAATTTGCAAAGTTTCTGTGTCACAGATTCAAAAGATATATTGTTAGGGTATATTACTGGGAAGAAATAATTTAATTTCATTTATCAGGAATAAGTGTGAATCTATCTGAATTTTTAAAAAAAACTGTATCAATATAACATGATAGAGGGCATCCAAAAAATTGGAGATTTTCGTTGACTTTACATTTAATAAGTTAACAGTATGTCATGGTTTCCATTGATAGGTAGATAGATAGATAACAGATTAAAAATAAGCCTAATTTGCATTATTAGCAACATGATGTTCAAAATAAAACTTGCTAACTATGCATCTAAATATACCTTTTATATCATTTACTCAAATAAAGGAAAAAAAAATCCCTTGGCTCTATTTCCCAGTTCTCCTGTCCCATTTCTTTGGTCACCCTTTCTGCACAAACCCTTAAGAGTTGCCTGTAACTGCTTCCACGTCCCACCCTCCCCTCTATACAGTGGTAGGCTTTCTCTCCACTACTCCCCTGAGCAGCTTTTGTCAAGGCCACCGATGTCTTTCATTGGCAAATCCTTGCTCAGTTCTCTGTTCTTTTTTTTTATGTGCCACAAAATTTTATTTATTAATTTTTTTATAAATTTTTATTAATATTAATGGGGTGACATCAATAAATCAGGGTACATATGTTCAAAGAAAACATGTCCAGGTTATCTTGTCAATCAATTATGTTGCATACCCATCACCCAAAGTCAGATTATCCTCTGTCATCTTCTATCTGGTTTTCTTTTTTTCTTTTTTTTTTTGTATTTTTCTGAAGCTGGAAACGGGGAGAGACAGTCAGACAGACTCCCGCATGTGCCCAACCGGGATCCACCCGGCACGCCCACCAGGGGCGATGCTCTGCCCACCAGGGGGCGATGCTCTGCCCCTCCCGGGCGTCGCTCTGCCGCGACCAGAGCCACTCTAGTGCCTGGGGCAGAGGCCAAGGAGCCATCCCCAGCACCCGGGCCATCTTTGCTCCAATGGAGCCTTGGCTGCAGGAGGGAAAGAGAGAGACAGAGAGGAAGGGGGGGGGTGGAGAAGCAAATGGGCGCTTCTCCTATGTGCCCTGGCCGGGAATCGAACCCAGGTCCCCCGCACGCCAGGCCGACGCTATACCTCTGAGCCAACCGGCCAGGGCAAGTATCTGGTTTTCTTTGTGCCCCTCCCCCTCCCCCTTCCCCTCTCCTTCTCCTCCCCCACCCGGTAACCACCACACTCTTGTCCATGTCTCTTAGTCTTGTTTTTATGTCCCACCAATGTATGGAATCATGCAGTTCTTGTTTTTTTATGATTTACTTATTTCACTCTGTATAATGTTATCAAGATCCAACCATTTTGCTGTAAATGATCTGATGTCATCATTTCTTATGGCTGAGTAGTATTCCATGGTGTATATGTGCCACATCTTCTTTATCCAGTCATCTGTTGAAGGGCTTTTTGGTTGTTTCCATGTCTTGGCCACCGTGAACAATGCTGCAATGAACATGGGGCTGCATGTGTCTTTACGTATCAATGTTTCTGAGTTTTGGGGGTATATACCCAGTAGAGCAGCGGTTCTCAACCTGTGGGTCGTGACCCCGGCGGGGGTCGAACGACCAAAACACAGGGGTCGCCTAAAGCCATCGGAAAATATATATTTATTATACAATACATTTTTAAATAAAATATGTATTTCCGACCCACAGGTTGAAAACCACTGCAGTAGAGGGATTGCTGGGTCATAAGGTGTTCTATTTTCAGTTTTTTGAGGAACTCTGTTCTTATTCTATTTGACTTTCCATATCCTTTGACACTAGTGATTATTCTTTCTTTTTTTAAGATTCTTTTTGTAAATTTTTTTAATTGAATTTATTGGGGTGACACTGGTTAACGTGATTATACAGGTTTCAGGTGCTCAATTCTACCACACATCTCTGAACACCACACTGTGTGTTCGTTCCCCAAGGCAAGTCTTTTTTTATCACCATTGTCCCCGATACCCTCCTCCACCTCTCCCCTACCCCAGCAATCACCACACTGTTGACCATGTCTATGAGGTTCTCTCTCTATCTCTCTCTCTCTTGTCCTTTTTATTTATTTATTTATTTATTTATTTATTTATTTATTTTATTTTTTTATTTTTTTTTTTTACAGAGACAGAGAGAGAGTCAGAGTGAGGGATAGACAGGGACAAACAGACAGGAACAGAGAGATGAGAAGCATCAATCATTAGTTTTTCGTTGCGCATTGCGACACCTTAGTTGTTCATTGATTGCTTTCTCATATGTGCCTTGACCATGGGCCTTCAGTGGACCGAGTAACCCCTTGCTTGAGCCAAGGACCTTGGGTCCAAGCTGGTGAATTTTTGCTCAAACCAGATGAGCCCTCACTCAAGCTGGCGACCTCGGGGTCTCGAACCTGGGTCTTCCGCATCCCAGTCTGACGCTCTATCCACTGCGCCACCGCCTGGTCAGGCTCTTGTCCTTTTTATTTAATCCCCCCACCCCCCACCCAGCCCCCACCCTGACAGCTGTCAGCCTGCTTTACCCTTTCTTTCTTGACATATGATCTTCTGAGGCATATTCTCTTGCTTTTCCTCAGCCTCATTGGTCACTCCTACATCTCCTCTGCTGTCCAATCTCTTAAATCTAATCTCTAAGTATTAGAGCACCTCATGCCTCTCTTCTCCTCTTCCTTTCACCTTCTTTCCTCTCCCCTATTCTCACTTCCTCTTCCCATGCTTTCTTCTTTTCCTCCTTTCCTCCATCTACTTGATCTTATCCAGTTCTATACTTTTCAACACCCTATTTCTCCAATCTTGATCTCTCCTCTGAGTTCTAGAGTTCTCTTTCCAATAGTCTACACACAATCCCTGCCTGAATGTCTGATAGAGTCAGTAACTTAATTATGCCCAAAACTCATGCTTCCTGCCCCCCATTTCCATCTGCTGCTCCTTCGGTCTTGACCAGAAGTACAAATGATGGCACTACCCTTTTCCCATTGTTAAGGCCTAAACTGTGGCATCATCACAATCCATCAGCAAGATCTATCACTGCTACTTCCAAAATATAACACACAGCCCTATCTCCTACTCCCAATCTTCTTTGCTGCTACTGTAGTTTAAGCTTCATTCTTTCTCCTTCTCAGTCCTGTGCTCCTAGTTGGTCTGTTTCCATTCTTGCCTCATGACCATCCTGCAGTTGATTCTATGCACAGTAGACAGAGTGATCTTAAGTCAGACTCTATCACTGCTCATCTTAAATTCTCTGATGATATCCAGCTCCTTACCATGAAGCACAGTGGAGCTGATCATTGGTTAACTGACTACTGTACTTACTATCCTCCCCCTCCCCCAATCTACTTTAGCAAGTTTGGCCTCCTTGAAGTCCCTTGAATACAACAAACTTTCTCGGGGCCTTTGCTCTTGCTGGTCCTTCCATTGAAAAATTCATTTTTCTGTAAGTTGTAGGGCTGACTCTTGCTCAACCTTAAGGTTTTAGCTCAAATGTCTTCTCTGCAAGAAGGCACCCACCTGCCCTAGCTAACTAAATACAGGCACTCACATACCTGTATACATACAACACTATTTATTCTCTATCCAACTTCCCTATTATATTTTTTTCATTTCACTTAAAAGCTTTCTTAAACAATAAATATTTTCTGTCTTCCTCCTCTAGAATGTAAACTCCATGAGTAAGTACTTTTGTCTGTCCTGTAGATGTAGACATAATAGTAATAATAGTGCCTGATACATAGTAAGCCCAAAGGGAGTTGAATGAGTTTGACTATTCTAGGGAAAAAAATGTATGGTTTAGAATTTACATATTTATTGACTGGGATCACATAGAATTTATAGATTACTACAGGGAGACATGACACTCTTAACTTATTAAATCCTGACTAAGAACATTAAATGTCTTTCTAATTCTCCAAATGTTGATTTTTAAATCAAGTTCTGGTAGCCCTATTTTAGAAGAAACTTTTATCATGGAGGGATATTTATCTCGAAGAAGCAAATATTTGAGGTTGTCAAATTTGTCACCAAATGTGATGTCTAGTGGAAGAGGGAGTTGATTGATTCACCATATTTCAAAGATTAGAACTGTATGGGAGTTAAAAGGCAAGAATTATTCAATATGGTCTGAGCTGCCTCACTGAGGTTGTGAGCTCTCCATCACCAATACTGAAGCATAGACTGCACTATTATAAAGGAGATTCATATATTATAGAGATTAGACTACAGCCACCTAAGGACTCTCTGAGCCTTCGGTGACTCTGATTCATATTCCTACTACAAGTTTCTACAATTTTGATGCGTTCCGAGAAATTGGATCAATCCGAGTTTTCCTCAGCCAAAGATATTTAGGGGGTTCTGAAACTGAGTGATTTTATGTAACTCCAAACTTAATTCATGTATTTCTAGCTCTGCCCTATGACTTCTATCTCTTTTCACTACATAAATCTTCAGGATTGCATTCTTCTAGGCTTTAACTTTTCTAAACTGTTTTACTTTACTAAAGCAGCCTGTTAAAATGCCAAACTACTTGGTGCTTTCCTTAAGAAATCAGATGACAAAGCTGAACAGCTGACAAGTTTTGCAAGATGTTACTTGTGTCTCTCTGCAAGTTATTGCTTTCAAATAGGCTAAGTGAAATAGTGTTATTGAGGAAGTTTTGTCCAAAGTTGTTACTACTGACCTGCAAACCTGGATTTTTTTTTCTGCTTCCAAAACCTTGAACCATTCATGGAGAGAGAGGGAGAGAGAGAGAGAGAGAGAGAGAGAGAGAGAGAGAAAGTAATAATGATAGTAGCCTTGCTTGCTATTATCTTCATTTGAAAGAAATGATATTGTTTGCAAAAGGTTCAAGGCTATGGAGCTAAACCACAATCCTAGATAGCTCAGCAAAGCTTACCAGAAAGTGGAGAGTGAGCCTCTTTGTCCAGGGCTCCACTGAAAGGACTCATTTCACAGCCGATATGGATTCTGCAAAGACCTCAAGCTCAGAAATGTAAGGTGACCTGCAGGAAATATGCAGGGGTCACCTGAATTATATGAGATGTCTCTTCAGGCTGTAGGATTACACTTAGGTGCTCTTAAAATGTGACTGCCACTCTGACCTTCTTGCCGCTCAAGTCCAGGTATCTTAAGAGATAAGAAAAAAATCCCAAACCAATCCACACTAATATGGCACAATGTCACTCATTTGTCAATCCAGGGTTCAAACAGGAAAAACTACCCATTCTCAAAAGAGTTTCTAGGCATTTGAGTCCATCAAAGCCATAATTTCTACTACTGAATCTTCTCTTAGGAAGTATGTTGTGATTTTAGTCACTGTCAGTGGCCTAGAAAATCCCCCAAGGTGGGTTCTTGAAATTTCTAGCTCATTCAGAACTTTGGATGCCATTTCTGTATGTGTATACCACAGGCTATAGTTGTTAGTCACAGTCAGGATGATAGGAAATCCCCTTCAAGATCCATGGACCATGGATGCCTGACACCGTGCAGGAGACACAAGTCAAATGAGACCCAAGGAGCTTGCCTTTATCATTTGTTTGATGACTTTTTATTTCAGGAAAAGCAAGGCTAATGTAATGCTAACATATGTTCAAAAGGAAAACCCAACTTGATGGCATTCTGGCTTCAACACAAGATTCCAGGGGCGTGTCTCCTTCTTCTTTTCAGGTTTACTATCCAACTTTTGTTTTTTCACTTATAAAATTGGAATAATATTACTTTCTTCTGTACTGCACAAGGATAATGGAAAAAACTAACGAAGTAATTTATGTAAAAGTCCTCTAAAGAATTTTAAAGCACCATTCAAATATAGATTGATATCATTACTTAAGACCTAGATTTAATTGTAGAAGGCTCTTTTTGTTGTTGTGTTTGTTTGTTTACTTTCTCTGTAAATCAAAAAAGGGCAGGGCCCTGGCCGGTTGGCTCAGCGGTAGAGCGTCGGCCTAGCGTGCGGAGGACCCGGGTTCGATTCCCGGCCAGGGCACATAGGAGAAGCGCCCATTTGCTTCTCCACCCCTCCGCCGCGCTTTCCTCTCTGTCTCTCTCTTCCCCTCCTGCAGCCAAGGCTCCATTGGAGCAAAGATGGCCCGGGCGCTGGGCATGGCTCTGTGGCCTCTGCCTCAGGCGCTAGAGTGGCTCTGGTCGCAATATGGCGACGCCCAGGATGGGCAGAGCATCGCCCCCTGGGGGGCAGAGCACCGCCCCTGGTGGGCGTGCCGGGTGGATCCCGGTCGGGCGCATGCGGGAGTCTGTCTGACTGTCTCTCCCTGTTTCCAGCTTCAGAAAAATGAAGAAAAAAAAAAAAAAAAAAAAAAAAAGGGCAGGAGCATAAGACATAAATGACCTGCTATATTCTCTTCATTCTTAACATATGACTTTTTTTGTGGACAGGAGGCCATGATGTATAACATACTACATGGCTTCTTTGAGTGTGGCTTTTAGAAACTAGTCTCACTACTTTTAGATATATGTAGATATAATAAATAGGTACATAAAGCTAGTAAATGTCTCAGAATTTAATTGTAAAAACTGTAAAATGCATAGGTTGCTCCAAAATTTCCCCTACAAGGTACTTACAACTTATAAAAAAAAGCTATTATGTTTACTTAAAAATGACCACTTTAATTTCTGCCACCTCCCTGTTATTAACAGCTGTTTCAAACGGGCAGGCAAAATTAGGTATTACCTTGTGGAGGAACCTCAATAGAGCATCATCAGATTAACTGCTTTACTGATTTTAACCACCTTTACTTAGTATTTACAGTACATTTTTCTATCATGATTTAGAGTACAAATTATAATCACAGACTAAAAAAAAAAAATTAGCCCAAGGAAGAATTTCAGAAATTATCCAATCTATTATCTGAGTTGCATGGAAGAAAACACCAAGCCTCAGAGATGGTAAATGATTTGACTGAAGACACACAGCTAGTGCTTGTGGAAAAAAGATTAAGATACACTTCTGGTTTGCAGCCCATGGCTTATTTCATCCTGTGCTACCTTAGCCTAGGGTAAGAAATATTTAATCAAGGGCTAATGATGAAAGACAATGAAGACATATTGTATTTCTTCTTGGATTTCTTCACATATCAGTGCAGCACCTAGGAACTCAGATAATTATACTGTGAAGAGACAAGTGACAGGAGAGCAAAACACCTCCTCTAATTCCTAGCCCTCTGTCAGATGCAGAGGATGTGGTAAATTGCTACCTACGGGCTTCGGGAGAGGTGCATTACTTGTGCAGAGAAGCAGTCTTGGCACCTTCCTTTGTAAGGTGTAAACCTAAGATTTTGGTAGATTTTGGGGATGGGGAGTTGGAGAGGGAAAGCCCATAGCCTCAGGTCATGGACTCAGAATCTTCTTTTCCCAGCTCCTATCAAATTAACTTGAGCCCCACACAGCCACCTCACCTGGGAGCAGAGCCGGATGAGAACACGAGGCTGATCCTCTGCTGCTTAACTTCTCCAGGACCTCTATTATCTGATTCCGCTTCCCTCTCCGTAGGAAGATCAAGTTATATCCAGGATTCTGGTTTGCTGAAAAGAGAGGGAGGTCATAGGGATGTATCATTTTACAGAGGACAATATGAGCAATTTCTGAATGAATATGGCAGCTAAGCCCAGCAATTATTTGGACGAGCAATCACCAGTTCTCTGGGGAAGGACTACACTGCCCAGCTTTAGAGGGAGCAAAGCTGTGAAGGCATTCAGACTCTAGGTAGCAAAGATCATCGCTTTGCACTGGTCAGTACATCCCATTAAGTCACAATACTTTCCAGAAATTTCAACATGCTACTGTGAAAAGAATAAAGCATCAAATCACTACATTTAGAAAAATGCTAATTTTCTGGACCTTTAATGGAAACCTGCCTTACCCAGAACAAGAAATCATTTTCTACATGAGGATGCTTGAAAAGTTTTGTTTACAAGGTGAAAATGTGGGGTGTTTTTTTAATTATGAAGAAATTTTGTTCCAGTTAGAAAAAAAAAAAAGATTTGTGAAATTGCTAATTCAAACCAGATGTCTGGAGAAATTGAGTTCACTGTTCTTTCCTCAACAATATTTCAGTGGTGTAAGTCTGCAGAACCCAGTGCAAACACAAGTGCTGCCAATGGACAGAAAATAAAGGTGAGTTCTGGTCCCGTGTCAGGAAGACTTTCCTAACAGTTCAAGCCATCCAAAGATGTAACGGGCTGTTCTGGACTGACGTGTGGCTGCGTATTCTTATGAAGGGGAGGGAATAAGGCTGAGATGGCACAACCCGCTATGTGACCTCTCCCCGTCATCGCAGAATTCTCTAAACCCTTTCCTTTATCCCTAAACAACACGAACTTCTCCATGTCCATGCCTTTGTAATTTAAAAATCATAGATTCTTAGAAATAAATAGTCAGCATCTCTCCAAATACAATAAGGAAAAAATGGGTCCTGAAACTATAGCTTTAGTGAAAGAGTTTATTATTCAAAAAAGAAAAGTCTCATCCATGTATCTATTTTTTTCAAGAGAATTTTCTAAAATGATTTCACAGTTTGAATAACTACTGGCCATTCAGTCCCACTGTCCTTGGTTGGTTATGGCCTTGAGGTGAGGGTGCCACCCCTTGCCTGAAAGTCAGCATAATCACATGTTTCCATACTGGAAATAGTTGATGTGGTCAACCAACCATTTTGCCATGTTTCCGCAGAGCAGTGTAAATGTTAGTAGGTCACAATGGAATAGACAAAGAGAATTTGACAAGCAATCTGTTTATTCTTCAGATTATAAAACTGCTGTCAGGGTCACATTAAAATAACATGCACTTGGCCAAGAGAAAGAAGCCATGACTTGGTACAGACAGAATAGAAGCTTTTCCAACAATCAGGAGAGCACTGGTGAATTGTCCCCTTTCCAGGTGGCGAGAGAAAGCAGAACTTCTGTTTCAAAGGCCAGTACTGCAAATACAAAGAACAAAATTAGGATGGAGAGGGGAGGACACAGGACAGAGGTATAGAAAGTGTGCTTCAACATTTATACTAGTGTGTATATATATATAGATATATATATGGAAGCAAAATCAAACAAAAAGAAAAAACCTTCTGACTATTGCAGTACCACAGGCCATTGTAAGGAGGCCATCTCTTAAACTGCATACCCCCAAAGAAACTTCTGAAAGATGCAAAATGAACCTTTGTCTTTGAATTTAGCTATCTGGTTGGCATTTGGTTTAAGCTTTTGGGAAATACCACCAACAACTGCCATTTCAGATGTCCTTTACATCTGTCTGTCTTTCTCTGTCTCTCTGCTCCTTCTGTTTTTTAGACCTCTTCACACATGCTTTTCCCTCTGCCTGGAAAACTCATCCTCTTTCAATTTACCTGCACTAACGCCATCTAATGCTTCACATCTCAGCTCACTTGTTATTTTCTCCTTCAGAGAGACTTTCCTTGATGCTCCTCTTTTTGTTTCCCTGTGTAACGGTCTCTTTGCTTTATAGAATTTACCAGATGTTGCAATTATATTTTCATTTATGTGTTTGCTTGGTGTCTGACTTCAGTAAGTTCCTGGGACTGAGGATTTTATCCTTCATGTTTCCTAGTCGATTGCCAGTGTCCTGCATGGTGCCAGAAAGGAATGGTTTTGATAAATAATGTCAGAACAAGATTAGAATGATAATGAGCAAGGAGGGCCCTCAGCACCAAGTGTGAATGCTGAGGGGTGCCCACTTTTCCCTTTGGTGACCCAGCTTGTGGGTGCCATGGGGCATGATGTGCTAGATCAAGAGTGCAGGGTTAAGATCACAAACTTTTCTGATTTCCAAGTATCCAAACTGTACAATATTTCTTCATTCTCTGGGCCCAGGTAGACCCACTCCCAGGTAGCACACTCCCCTGGCAAAGCTGAAAGGGAAGAAGATTCTAGGTTACTGATAGCTACTCAATGAAATGAGATGTTTTGCTTTCAGAGAAATACTTTTATAGGAAAGTATCACATAAATAGGCAAATAAATAAAAGTTTGTAAACATAGTGTAAGCAGCTTGATTGAAGGATTTCCTGACCATTCATGACCTGGCCCTAAGTACCTCTTCTTCCTAGCACTTACTGCAGTTGGAAGTTTAAATTTATTATTGTGATTAGTTGTTTAATATCTGTCTCTTCCAAATTGACTATAAACTGCCTGCGGGTAGGTACATAGTCTGCCTTTGTTATCACTGTCTTCCCAGCACTAAGCTCAGTAGCAATTCAATGAGTGAATAAATGAGCGAAAGGACATATTGTTCCTATACTTGATGTATCACAAGCTGGCTGGGGATCCTTGTATAAGTCACTGTATCTTGCTAGTGTTCATTCTTTCATTTCAGAAAACAGTGAGATTATTTTGATTCCTTCTCAGTTGCTTTCAAGTAGCAAATGGCATAAAAATGGCATGAATGTTCTGAAAATCATAAAATTTTATTAAAATGTAAGCTACTATACAAGGAAGTACTCTTGCTCCTGGAGCTGAATACAGGTGATGGAGCAGAAGCAGATGAGACCAAGTATGACCCAAAAGTAAGTATGGAGCTTGGAAAGGGAAGGGCCTGAACCTAAATCCTAACTTCAGGAATGATCAGAGTCACCCAGTGGAAGCTCTGTTTGCAGAGGGACTCCCTCTCACTCAGAGGAAGAAGGGAAGGAAACATGGAAGTCTCAGATAGGTTGATACACCAGAGTAACTGGGAAGAGAAGGACCAACCAGGCCTTCATGGAGAGGATGTCAGGGAGACACGGTGAGTCTGGACAGCTCAGCCCTGGTCAAGGTTGGCATGAGATTGTACTTGACAATGCCCTGCGTACTTTTCAGCTTGGTAATTAGAAAAACTAACTTGGCAGAGTGCCTTTAAAGCTAGAATTACTTAATAATAATTATTATTTTAAAAATAGCATTATTTAGCCCTGGCTGGGTAGGTCGGTTGGTTAGAACATCCTGAAGCACAGAGGTTGCCGGTTCAACCCCCAGTCAGGGCACATACAGGAACAGATTGATGTTCCTGCCTCTCTCTTACCTCTCCTCTCTCTAAAATCAATAAAAAAATAGTAATTATTTCTAATCTGTATTATAAGCTTTATACATGTTCATTTTTAACATTAGCTCTGTAAAGTAGGTGTCTCTACATGTACCTAGTTTATGGACGAGAAACTAAAACTTGCTCACACAGCAAGGTGGCAGAGCTGAGACTCAAGCATGGGACCGCCTGACTTCAAATATCATGCTCTTTCCACTCTGCCTGTCTGAGCAAGGCGCCAGCTGGAGACTGAACCATCAGGACCAGCTAAATAATTTGCAGGGCCCAATGCAAAAAGAAAATGTAAGGTTTCTTTTTCAAAATTTCTTAAGAATTTTAAGACAGCAAGAGCAGAGCAGTAAACCAAGCACGAGGACCTCCTGCACCTGGTTCCTGTGCCACGTACCTCAGAGGTCCATAAAGCTGGTCTTGAAAACCAGTCAAAAATGGCTTCAAAGGATCAAATAAACTAGAAAACCCCACCCCTTGCCACTTCTGAGGACCCCTCCGAACTCTCTGAGCATGAGTGAGTCCCGATGGCAAGGCAGAGGAGAAGACAGTGAATGAGAGAGGCAGAAGGAAGGGCTACACAAGTGAAACAAGTTATCACTACTATGCCTTCTGGGGACCCAACCCTTCCGGGACTGGCACCAAGGGGAAGGGCCTAGGAGTTCAACGTCCCAAAAGCAGCCTCGGGGAGAGGCTGTACGCGGGCACCGTGGCCATCACCGTCCACACCCGTGTTATTCTCAAGACAGGTCCTCTGAGAAAACAAGATAAACAACTATGGCACAAACTTACAGATATTTAAACCGAATGAAGAGAAAACAAATAAAAAACATTCACTGGTAAAAACTCAAGTTACACGGAGACAGAACCAACAAAATGGCTCTTCTGGTCTGGTTTCAGTCCCTGCCGTGGCCTGGAGAGCAGGACAAACTGAGGGGAAGACACTGTCTTGAGAACACGTGAAATCAATCTAGTGGAATGCCATACTGAGTGACCCAAGTGTGTGGGCTCTGACAATACAACTTAGGGAAGGGTAGCTATAGTAATTCTTATTAGAATGTATGTGTTTTTAATACCAACACTAAAATCATACATGCTAGTTCAGAAAACCTGAAAATAGAAAATCACAGTGAACAAAAATTACTTAATTCTCCCACTCAGTGATGACCATAGCTAATTTGCCCTTTCAGTATATGTGCTTTCAAACGTCTATTATATACTAATAACACACACACTCACAGACAGTTGTTTTCAAGTATGAAAACCTAAAAACCTTAGTAATATATCATGATATTTTCCCCTTGTTAAATATTAATTTATGTGATCTTTTAAAAAACAGCTGTATAGAAGCTCATCAAATAAATCCCCTGTGCCAAGTTTCTCATTTTTGGTATTTCTAAATAATGATAATTTAAATATTTTTTGCCTCCCCCTCCACACACACTTTCACCAATACATTATTTATCCTTAGAGTTGCTCAGAAAACATTTTCACCCAGTGGGCCGTTTTTCTGTTTCTCGTCTTAGGAAAAGCCCCAGAGAGGAAGTGTTAATGATAGCATGACAGAACCCGAACAGACAGCCTTCTCCGGGCGCACCCACTGCCCCGGCCCTTCACCTGCTCATCTGTTACGGCACTTCACACCCTCTGCCTTCTTGTTATTTGTGCTGTAACTGGATACTCCTTGAGGGAAAGGGCACGCGAGGCTCATCTCTGTATCCCCCAGGGCCTTGTCCACATTAGGTACTCCATAAATGTTTATGCAAGAGCTGAACAAGATTCTCAAGTCCTGCAGCCCTAATTCCAGTCCCCTGCCAAACTTGCCTCCATAATTGATGTGACATTTCCTTTTCCGCTGAGGGATTGAAGTTTGGGGATATGTCCTAAGGGGGTCAGTTAGTTTCTTTGATGCATCTACCACCAGATGACCAGAGGTTGATCTTTTGAGAGATTCAGCAGGAAAAGTGGTTTCCAATTTCCTAGGTAGCTATGGAAGAATTAAGAAGCTGAGATTTATATTAGAGTCTATGCTCTCTTAAAATGACTTGGTGTTTTACACTCAAAATTAATTATAGTCTTTATATCCAGGAAGGCACTGCTTAACTTTTTTCTGTAGACCATTCAATCTTGTATGAGGAAAAAGAGCATCTTAAGCACACGTGGATGGCACGCCGCCTCCTCTGAAATGTGAGGAACTTCCTGGTCTCAGCTTCACTGGGCTTGCTCTGCTTTTCTCAAAAAGCTGCCCTGTGCTTTCCTCTGTGTTTACCTTGAAATAGTCTTAGTTGTTCCCATCTGTTAAAAGTGCTAAGTCTGGCCCTGGCCAATTGGCTCAGCAGTACAGCGTCAGCCTGGGTGTGGAAGTCCCGGGTTCGATGCCCAGTCAGGGCACACAGGAGTTCAGTGCACACAAGAGAAGTGACCATCTGCTTCTCCACCCCTCTCCTCTCTCTTTCTCTCTCTCCTCCCCTCCTGCAGTCATGGCTTGAATGGCTCAAGCAATTTGGCCCTTGATCTGAGGATGACTCCATGGCTTTCCCTCAGGGGCTGAAATAACTCAGTTGCCAACCAATGGAGCAGCGCTCCCAGATGGGCAGAACACCCTGTAGGGGGCTTGCCAGGTGGATCCCCATCAGGGCACACACGGGAGTCTATCTCTGCCTCTCTGCTTCCTGCTTCTCACTTAATAAAAAGCAAACAGAAGAGACGGTGCTAAATCTCATTCTATCACATAGGAGTAATAATTTCTTTTAATAACCTCTCATGGTTGTTCTGTACTAATTAATTTCAATAAGATCTTCTTCCCTTAGATTGCCCTTCTAATAGTGTTACTCTTGTGCTTCCCACTATATACTGAGTTTATGTTAGGCTTGGGGGTATAAACATGAATAAAGCAAGGTCTCTGCTTCTTATAAAATAATGGGAGAGACAGAGTTAAAACAATGACCAGAGCCTTTGAGGGCACCCCACAGGGTTGAAAGTCAAGTGACTCAAACCCACAATCCTAGGTCCCTAGTCACATTTCCGCCCTTATTAACCCTGAACATCTCTTTCTCCTGAGCTTCTACACTGAACAAGCATCATAGTGCAAGAAAAATAGTTGGGGGGAACTCTAGCTTTGAATTTTGGCACAATTTGTTATTAGGCTTGGGTCTTGTGTAAGTCACTTTGCCTCTGAGCATCCAGAAACTGGGACAGAGTAGTACTAATAAATGTGATTGCAATAGCAATCACAGGACTCTGCACCCAGATTACTTGGGGTCAAATCTCTTTCAGCATTGTAAATTGTGGAACCTTGGGCTGGTCATTTCGGTACTCTGGGTTTCAATTCCATCAGCCATAAAATGGGAATAAAAATAGTGCCTATTTCATAGGATTATAAAGTTTAAATACATTAATCTATATTAAGTGCTTAACTCTTATTATAATAATTTGATAATTGCTTCTAGTTGAAGTCATAATAGTGATGGTAGGGGTTTGATAGTTTTAATAATCTATGTGCAATCACAGCCCTAGACTCTGTCTGGTTATATTCCTTTTCTTCTGGTTAATTCTATTAGGATTTGAAGAACCAAAATACTTTCATTTTTCTTAATTGTATGAATATTAATGATATCAATATTTGTTGAGTACTTTTCATGTTAGACAAATTCTAAAAGCATTGAAAGCATTGAGTTACTTAATTCTCACAACAGTGCCAGATATTATTATTATCTCCATTTCACAGATGGGGCGACTGAGTTACAGGCTTGTACAGGAGTAAATAGCTAATCAGAGGGCTGGCTCCAGGCTCGCAGACTAACTGTCAGGTGGTAAGACAAATCTCACCGTGCTCACCGCTGAATCCTACTGAAGCTTTAGCCAATAGCTGTCTAGTACTATTCACGCTTCCGAGTGTCAGCTGTTTTGTTATATTACATGAGCTGTTCTAAAAAGCACTCACAGAAATGGCCAGTTTTTGCCAGTGACGATCATGGTATTTTGAGAATTTGGCTGAGCATTTCTCTCTGGTCCTTGTGTTGGGGTAAAAAGGAGTGCTCCTGTTTGCATTGGCCGTAGAAGGATTGTGAACTATTATCTTACCTTGTTATCTGAGCTGCTGCTGCACAAGGAAGTTTCCTTTGCTAATGGTTGAACTGCTCTTCAGATAAAGGCCTGCCCTGGATCCCTGCAGCACTAATTAATCAGCTGTTAAAACAGTAGTTGATAAAGACGGGCTTACTTAAAGTTCGAATTGCCTGCAATCAGAGATAACCAGCGAGTCCCTTTTGGCAGTGAGATATGAAAGCAGGAGAACGATCTTTTATCAAAGTGAACATGGCACTCACATGAAAAATGAAGCTCAAAAAATAGTTAAAGCAATGTTCAAATTGGGAAAAAAAAAAAGTAACATATAGTTATTTCTTTTAATCTGTGTGGGCAAAGTGAAAATGGATGACACACACAGACACACATACAAATGCTAAACCCTGATACCATGATCTGCATTAACGCTTCAGGGTAAACTCAATGAGCAGGTTTCATTAATGTGGTTACACAAAAAGTGTGTAACATGGGGCCCTCTTTCCCTTTGATGGTTTCTTATTTGCTAACATTGATCATTTAAAAAATTAAATCAAAAAGTTGATACCCTCAGAGGTAAAGGACATGATTTAAAAATATATTTATTTATAGAAAGGGAAAATGAAGTTACGGAATGACAGTTTTCAACCATGGAGCTTTACTGTAGAGATAAAGCTCTTCCTGGAGGACTCTTGTAATACCATATGGTCAGAGTCCCTCCCATAAGCAATAGCTCCTCCCACAGACCCATGTTCTATGAGCACCTTGCCACCTTGGTTCACTGGAGTGTGTGCATGTCTCACCATGCCTGCGTGCATTGGGTTACAAACTTCTTTTTCCCAAATAAGTCCTTTTTGGTAATGAAAAAAAAAATCTTATTAAAGAAATCACCTAAAAAATAAACATATGGTGGATAAATGGAAATAGACTTCCCTGATAAAATGCCTAGATGAAATGAAAAAATAAAACATGGAAAAATAAATTTTGATTTTAAAAATGCAATGGTAATTTATAATAATTAAGAAATGTTTTGACAAAACCTCTCCTCCTTACATATTTACATAATGCTGGCACAATGGGAATTAGATATCATTGAATTTCCATGTCAGTAACCCTATTTTGCATGCTTGACATTGCTTTCTGCCTCTGGAAGCTTTTTACCCATCCACTTGATATGTATGTAACATTATCACCACAGTACCCAAGTGCTCTGTATAATAGGATAGAAATCAGACATTTTTATTATTGTTTTAGATAGTGACAGTTCAGAAAATGACAAATGTGGACAACTAATAAGATTGGTAGGTACCCAGTGGTGAGCTGGGTTCTGAGATCAGAACCCTTCGATGTCCTGTGCAACCTTGGGCATTGCATTCCACATGCCCTCTGTGAGTCATATTCCTCTCACTTGAAATGTTCATAATAATAACCTAGCCACTGTCACCATGAGCTGCTGGTGATGGTTCAGATGTGGTTCACCTGCTCTAAAAAGCCCCAGGGACTCAGAGAGAATGCATGGATAAATTCAAGGAACTGTTATTATTCTACAGGGTGATTTCTTTGTAATCTAAGAAAGAACCAACTGTACCTAACTAAGCAGTGGTGCAGTGAATAGAGTGTTGACCCAGGACGCAGAGGACCCAGGTCCAAATCCTCAAGGTCACCGGCTTGAGCGTGGGTTCACTGGCTTGAACGTGGGATCATAGACATGACCCTGTGGTCGCTGATTTGAAGCCTAAGGTCACTGGCTTGAGCCCAAGGTCGCTGGCTTGAGCAAGGGGTCACTGGCTTGGCTATAGCCCCCTGGTCAAGGCACATATGAGAAAGCAATCAAGGAACAACTAAGGTGCTGCAACAAAGAATTGATGCTTCTCATCTCTCTCTCTTCTTGTCTGTCTGTCCCTCTCTCTCTCTGCCTCTCTTTCTCTCACACACAAAAAAGAGCCAATTGTGGCAAGAAACAAACAAGATAGGATATAAATATCTCTTAACTAGTCAGCAAGAAGTAGCTTTTGAGAAAAAATAAGTGCTCAAAATTATTTTTCCAAGATTGACAATAGAAAACCCATAAAGTAGGGTTACTATGCCTAGAAATAGTTAATAAAAAACAAACATACAAAAACAAAAAACAAAACTATAAGCACTTCTGTGTGCCAGATAGTATACTGTCAGTTTACACCCAGCATCTCCGTTCATCCTCACAAACACTTGAAGGGAGATATTATCATCCCTATTTCAGAGATGAGAAAATGAGGCAAAACAGTTGAGTATGTTTCCCAAAGTCACAGAGCTAATAAATTTCAGAATCTAGCTTTAAAGCCAGAGTGGCTGGCTCTAGAACCCGAGCTATTAAACACTACGCTGAAGTACAGAGAACAAGTATAATACAGTAATTTGCTTAAGATTCTATGACTGTAAGTGTCAGGCCTAACAACCAATAGCAGGTCTTCTTCAAGCACAGCCCTCAGGTTACCAGCGTTTGTGCCTCTACACCCACTCCCCCGTGGCTTGGGTTCCTCCTCCCACCCTCAGTGGACACGTGAGGTGAAGCAGATAGTACCATCACACCCTCCTCATCTCCCACTCAGGGTAAGTCAAAGCAGAGCCTCAGAGACATGTGACAAGGTGACTCCAGATGATGAAAAGAAAGAAAGAAAAAAAATGTAAGGGGACAGGAGCAGCTGCAGGACAAAAAACTAGGAACAAGGACTCAGTTCTGTCAAAAGCCTCTGTCATGACTACTTCATTCCTGTCCTTCACCCTTTCTTAGCCAGTGGCCTGCCAGTACCACTCCTTCCTCTTTCCCTCCCTCCCTGCCCTCTGTGGGAACAAGGTGAACTCATCTTGGTTTTTAATATGACCACTAGTGGTGGTGTACGGTCACCTTCTGCCAGGAAATAAAAAACGTTAAGCTATATAACACCTCCCCTTCTTTTTCTTCCTGCCATGTAACTATTAAAATGGACGATCTCCACCAAGGAGTATCTGTCTGTTCCCAGTCTGTTCTAAATTCTCACTCATATCTGCAAGTAGAAGACTCTCACCAGAGTGCCGTGCTCTATTTTGGTGTATTGTGATGTGTGCTATTTAAGAAATGCCATCAACCCTCTTGAGATCACTGTGAGCAATTCAACATCTTTCCTGGACTACTCACGCGTTCTCAGGGACTCAAAAGTGAAATGCTTTCTTCCCAAATTCAATGTGCAAATTCCACCCTTTCACTAATTAAATACCAAAGCCATCTGCCCTTATAAAACTACAGAGACACAAGTCATACTTGCCTGGATTAGTTTCTGGGCCCAGATCTCTTAGAAGGATTTTCTTTGCATTATTTGCTACATTTTTGCTCCCATTGTTCAACAATAGATGATGAGTGAAGCCAGATCTTCACATGATGCCCTGAATTTGGCTGATGTCTCCTTGTTTGCAAGCACCTGCCTAAACAAAAGGCATGAGTTTCCCTGACTTTCGATATTATTCACGGTGGCATGCTTTTCTAATTGGTTTGGAGCTGGATGCATGTGACGTGTGTATCTGCGCATGCTCAACACAGTATTTGCTTGTTTCTTTCTTTTTCTTTTTTTTAACTTCCATCTAAATGCTTAACTCAGAAGGAAACGATAACCAGGGCACACATTTTATGCCAGGGTAGAGGGGAAAAAGGACTTAGAAAGGTCCTATTGAGGACAAAAGCCTTTTGTCAGGAAGATGTCTTAAAATTAGTGCAATGACTTCTGAAGATGAGATAAGGGAAGGAAAGGTAAGATGGGTGAGATAAGATAAGAATAGGTGGCAACATCAATAAGTAATGCAGGCTTAAGAGTATAAAAGGTGAACGCACTAAAAATGTTTGAATCTGAAGAAACTGTACATTTACAGGCTCTAAATAAGCTCAATGTTGTTCTAATCTATGTTATAGAAATCCAGTAACTGACTCTATAAGCTCCAGAAAGACTTGTTCTTCAGAATGCTGCTAAAGGAAGCACCTGTTTAGAATCACCAGTCTTGCAGACACTCTTATAATGGGACTTCTACTACCAAGAAATGTACCAATCCCACTTTGAGGTGGTACATTAATTCTTCCAAATTCTGTGTCCTCTTAGTAAATGCCTTCTCATCGTTGGGTTTAAAAGGTCAGTGACACATTGGAAAAGTAAAATCAGACCATATTAGCTTTTTTTTTCCTTCCCTAGTGAAAGAGTATAAATGATAAAAAAAATTTTAAATTAAGATATAATTCACATATCATAGATTTCACCCTTTTAGAGTGTTCAGTTCAGTCAGTGAGATTAAAATTTTTTTTTAAATTTCTTGATTTCAGCAAGAAAGGAAGGAAGGGAGAGAGAGAGAGACAGAAAGAGAGAGAGAGAGAGGGAGAGAGAGGGAGAGAGAGAGAGACAGGAACATTGAGCTATTCCTGGCTGTGCCCTGATAGGGAATCAAACTGACACATCTGTGCTTAGGACAATGTTCTAAACTGAGCTATCCAGCCAGAGCCAGGGTAAGATGTCTTTTTGAAGCATATTTATATAATCACTTCAATTTTATTTATTATAATGCATCTTAGACACAATAGTTGAGAACTGGGTTATATAGTCTAACTCCTCTTGCTGTAGCTAAGGACACTGAAATGCAGAGGAAGGCATGACTTCCTGAAGTCCATGTATATTATCAGAAGCGGCACCCAGCTTCCAGGCCAGCAGAGACTCCTTGAACATACTGTACTGTACATGTCTTTGGGTTAATATTGTTGATGGAGATTTTGTCTTTTGAACATGTTATATTCCAAATGCTGCCCAGGAACCTTGGGATGCAGTTCTCTTATTCTATATAAAACATATTTTCAATGTGAAAGGACTTGGATTTGACTGAGATTAGTAGAGAGGGGTCAGTTGTTGCAATTATCAGCCAAATTCTTATGTGGTTAGAGCAATAATCTGGGAGTCCTGTGAGCTTTATTCCAAATTCAGATTTGCATTGCTTTCTAACAATCAATGGGTAAGAGTTTAGCTATACCGTTTTGTTTTTGTTTTTAGAGACAGGAAGACAGGAGAGGAAGGGAGAGAGAGGGGGAGGAGAGAGAGTGAGAAGCATCAACTCAGTTGCTTCATTCTAGTTGTTTATTGATTGCTTCTCATATGTGCCTTAACTGAGGGCTTGAACCACACCAAGTGACCCCTTGCTCAAGCTAGTGACCTTGAACTTCAAACCAGTGACTTTTGGACTCAAGTCAAAGACCATGTGATCATGTTGATGATTCAATGCTCAAGACAGCAACACCGCGCTCAAGCCGGCATGCCTGTGCTCAAGCCCACGAGCCCATGCTCAAGCCAGTAACCTCAAGGTTTCGAACCTGAGAACTTACTGTCCCAGGTGGACACTCTATCCATTATGCCCTAGTTATACTTTTTAAAAACTCACTAAGTCTTCAGGGGTTGGGGAACGGTAGGGTAGAAGATGAGCAGAAAGCAAAGAAAGCCTTCTCAAATTATTAATTTTTCTCTTCCAGCTCTTCCTTCCTTCCCTCCTTCCTCTCTCCCTCCCTCCCTCCCTCCCTCCCTCCCTCCCTCCCTCCCTCCCTCCCTCCCTCCCTTCCTTCCTTCCTTCCTTCCTTCCTTCCTTCCTTCCTTCCTTCCTTCCTTCCTTCCTTCCTTCCTTCCTTCCTTCCTTTTACTTGAACAAGTTTACCTTAATACAAATTTGCTTCTACTTCATGTCCTTCCTTTTCTGGTTCTGTTTTTATCCCCCAGACTGGAGGAAAGAGGGGTCCAGGGTAAGCGAAACAGACTTTTAAGGAGGAATTTTTGTTCCTTCTTTTGCAATAAAGAATGCCTTAGATTGAAAGTTAGTTACAGTTACAGTTGAAGTCTTGCTTCTGCAGGTCCTCTTTAGTTGTTCAGATTGTTTGGCTTCATAAAATACAATTGTGGTTTTATAAATCCCTTTAAAAAAATAAAAGCAAAGCCAAGCCAACTTCCAAGTCTGAATTTAACTATGGAAAACATAAAGGCAAGTATTTATTCACCGATACCTTATTAACTTAGTAACAGTTTAGGAGCAGATTTACATGGAAAAAAACTTTTATACAGTTACACACGGTCAAAGGAAAGCTAAAGATCATAGGGAACATGTCATTTTAATTTGGAGAGTTAGCAGCAAGCATAGATCTTATTCTCAGCTACATTTAAGACAATCTGCTAAATGGGAAATGGGCAAACCACAACTATCAATAAAAGGGCATAAAGTCCATCAATTAGGTATGAATCCTATTCCTGGCTCTTTTCCTTAAAAGCTGCTAATCTTAAAAAGATTTCTTTAGCTCTCTGTTTTTTCATCTTGAAAATTGGAGATGAGGGTGTTAGTGATAACATTTTGCAAATAGGTTTGTTGCAAAGATTAAATTTTCAACCATATAGGTAAAACTTTTTGTAAACTGTAATTCACCATAAAATTATTTACTATTATTAGCATCATCTTCATTGTAACTAACTAATACATGGTCCTTTTAGAATTCTGACATTGTACATGTGGGTGTGCTCCTACTCATGCTGACAGCTAGACAAGAATGACAGCCAAATTGGTTTGTCATCCAAAAGTCATTCAACTGTGGCTGTGTCAAGGAACAAGGATTGGAGCTTCTGGGAGAATTAAGAGAGTGACATCCCAAGATCGTAAGAGTTCAAAGGCAATGATTTTCAAAATGATCAATTTTCAGGAAAAGGTGAATTAATACCTTTGGAGAATACACAGTGGGCCAGAGGCAACAAAAAGTTTACACAGATCAAAGAATTAGAGATTGAATCTAACACTTCAACTTATACTGCAGCTGGCCTTGGGTACATTCCTTAGGCTTTCAGACCAGTATATTCATAGTTAAATGTGAGTAGTATTAACAGCCTGTGAAACCTTATAGGATTATTAAGAAGGTAGTATCAGTGTTTACCACATTACTTGTCTCACACAGTGGCCCCTCAATAAACACTTGTTGAATGAATTAGAGTGAAAGAAAAGGAGGGGGAAGGGAGAGAGAAAAAGAAGTATGAACACATTGTGGCACTTAGTTGTTCCATTTAGTTGTGTGTTCACTGGTGTGTTCTCATATGCTCTCACAAAGGATTGAACACGTAACCTTGGCCCACTGGGATGACACTCTATGCACTGAGCAACCTGGCCAGCGCCTGAATAGTTTTAATTTATCCTTTTTCCATATTTTTAAGTTAACCTATTTGTGTCTTTATATTTAAAATATTTCCTACCCCTTGTGTGTTTCTGTTTTGTTTGTTCTTTAGATTCCACATATAAGTGAAATCATATGGCATTTGTCTTTCTCTGTCTGACTTATTTCACTCAGCACAATGCCCTCTAGTCCCATCTATGTTGTCATTAATAGTAAGATTTCACTCCTTATTTTATAGCTGAGTGATATTCCATTGTATGCATGTATCTCAACATCTTTATTCACTCATTTATTAATGGACTCTTGGGTTTGCAAACAGCATAAAGTTGTCCTGCTTTAAAAAAAAAATCAATCTGATAATCTCTGCCTGATAATGGGAATGTATAGACCATTTACATGTAACATGATTATTAATAAGTTAGGTTTAAATCTGTCATCTTGATAATTTTGTTTGTTTGTTGTTTCCTTTTTTCCCCTCCTCTTCTGCTTCCCTTTGGATTAAGTGAATATTTTTAAAGTTTTTATTTCTTCTGTTGACTTTTTTGCTCTAACTCTTCATTTTGTAATTTCAGTGACTGCTTTCATATTTAAATAATCATAGTCAACTTTCAAGTACCACTTTATGTATAGTATACTAAGCTTACAGTAGTATGTTTCCATTTCTCTCCTTCCAAGTATTATGCTATTGTCATACATTTTACTTTTACATGTATTATAAACACCACATTATAATTATTTTGTTTTAAAAATTAGCTTTTAAATTAGTTCTTTCAATAAGAAAAAGTTACATATTTGCCCATGCAGTTACCATTTCCAGTACTCCACACTCATTTGTGTAGGTGCACATTTCTAACTGGCATGGTTGTGCTCTGTCTGAGGACTTCCTCCCACATTTCTTGGAGTGTGGCTTCTGCTAATGATGATATTTTTTTCAGCTTTCAAATGTCTGAAAGAAGTTTTCATTTTGCCTTTGTCTTTAAAGGTATTTTAACAAGACATGTAGAATCCTAGCTTGATAGTTTTTTTCTTCCAATACTTTAAAGAGGTTGTTGCTACCTGTCTTCTCACATTGCCCGAAGAGAAATCACCTGTTAGTTCTCTCTGTTGCTCTGTGCATAACATGCCTTTCTCCTCTACTTACTTTTAAGATTTTTTCTTTATCACTAGCTCTGAACAGTTCGATTATGAACTGCCTTGAGTAGTTTACTTCATGTTTCTCTTGTTTGGGCTCTTTGAGCTTCTTAGAGCTGTGTGTTTATTTATTTTTTTTATCATACCGGTATATAAAAATTTTTCAACCATTATTTTTAAAATATTTTTTCTGTCCATATTCTTTTCTCTCCTTCAGGGAAAGAAACTATATGAATATTAGGTCTCTTAAAGTTGTCTCATAGTTCAAAACAAATGTTCTGTTTTCTGTTTAAAATTCCCTTTGTGTTACTTTTTGGATAATTGTGATTGCTGTCTTCCAATCATTCATCTTTTCTCCAACAATATATACTCTCTCATCAATTTTATCCAGTGTATTTTTATATCATATATTGTAGTTTTCACCTATAGAAGTTTGATTTGAATTTTTAAATGTTTTCCATTTATCTTTTTAACTTTTTGAACATTTGGAATATAGTTATATTTGGGAAAACTTTATTTTTCTCTTCTACTTTCAATACTACTTAAAAACCAGATGCTCCCACACCAAGCAATTCCTCAACTGGCAGTGGACATTGACTGAGTGTCCTACAAATTTAACTGATATCTGATACTATCTACCTGGAGACATCATTAGATCTTACAGGTTCAGGGCGCAATCCCACACTACTGGTATCACTCAGATACCAATTAAATGTCCAGTTTGTCACTTCTACTTCTGAATGACTGGCTGTAAGTCTAAATTCCCACAACCTTTTCCTTGGGCTTGATAATTTGCTAGAAGGGCTTACAAAATTAGGGAAACATTTACTAGTCTATCATAAAATGATACAACTCAGTAACAGCCAGATAGAAGAGATACATAAGGTAAGGTACAGGAGGAGTATGGTGCTTCCATGCCCGATTCAGGTATACTCCCACATGTTTACCTATCAGAAGCTCATTAAGCTTCCTTATTCAAGAGTTGCTATAGAACTTAATCTCCAGCACATCTTCCTTCCCATTCCCAGTGGTCAGGATGGGGAGGGGTCTGAAAGTTCAAACTCTAATCACTTGGTCTTTCTGGTGACTAGTTCCATCCTGAGACTACTTAGGGACCACTTCCAAGTCACTTCATTTAATATCAACTTAGATCAGTGGTTCTCAAACTTTTTGAAGTCAGGGCACATTTAAAAATCCTACAAATAATTGTAGGCACACTATATACAAATTTCTGAGAAATATATTATTATAATTAAGTCAAATATTAAAGAAAAATATATAAAGTCCAAGCATGGTTTTATGGTAATTAAATGAAATAAATAAGACAAAATTAAATTTATTCTGACATTAAAAATATTTTTATGTTACATTTTTTGAGTTATACTTTTTAGAATTCATAAAAAAGAACAGTTAAAAATACATTCTTAGTAAGATTTAGTAAATTTGGCAGATCCTGGCGTGAATGTGTTTTTTCATTCTTGTGTTTCTGAGAAACATGAGCCTGATGTGTCCTAGCGATTTCTTCAATGTTTGGGCATATATTTGAAAGGCAAACTCTCATTTCCTCATCAATACATTGAAGAATTCCTCTCTTTTTACTCTTAATTGTGTTGAGTGCAGGAAATCCCCACCATACATATCATCTTAACTTTACACCAAACAAAGGATAGAAGAAACTTGCTTCCAGTCTTTCTGGGGAACATGGGGGGTAGTGTAAACAATCAGCACCACAGCTTAACAGCCTTTTGCAACCTAATCAGGCAAGTGAGGTGGGGGGTTGGGCAGACTGTCAGCTTACAGCCAATTCCCCACACCTCTGTCCCAGAAATCTAAACTCCAAAAACCCTGTTGGCTTTTTGGTCCGCAACAGGCACATATTTCTCTGGGACACCATAGGGCGCACCTGGAAATCTTCTAGGGTGCACTAGTGCGCCCTGGCGCACACTTTGAGAAACACCGACTTAGATGCAGCTAAAAAGAGGTTTCTATGAATAATAGAAGACATTATTATCACTTAGGAAATTCCAAGTGTTTTAGGAGTTCTGTACCAGGAACCAGAGACAAAGACCAAATATATTTCTTATTATAACACAAGTTTAAATAGCTGTTTTAATGTCTTTGTTGACTAATTTTTTTATCAGTCTGTTCTGGATTAGATTTAATAGGTTGATGTATTTTCCCCTTTATTCTTTTCTACTTCTTTTCATGCCTGGTAATTTTTTATTGGGCACTAGATATTGTGATTTTAATTCTTTGGGTGCTGGATATTTTTGTATTCTTAAATATAGTTTTGAGTTTTATTTTTCTATGTAGTTACAGTACCTGGAAACAGTCTCTCTCTTTGGGATCTTACAGTTAAGATCTGTGAAACAGGAGCAGAGCAGTATTTAGTCTTAGGCTAATTATTATCCATGACTGAGTTAAGACACTTTAGTATATTCTGCCCAGTGACTGTAAATCATGAGGTTTTTCAGTCTGGTTGATGGGGACAGAAAACCATTATAACTGTGTGGTTTCTCTCCCAAGCCACACCTACCTTCCTCACATGTATGCACTGATCAGGGTTGTGCTAATTTTTGAGGAAAATCCTCTGCAGATATGTGATTTTCTCTCTAAGCAGCTCGCTTTTCTCTGGTACCCCATCCTGTGAATTCTAGACACCTTGGTCTTCCCAGATTCTCAGAGCTATTTTCTCAACTCAGGAAGTCTGCTCAACTTCACCTGGGTTCTTCCTCCGTCTTTCATAGCCTGGTAACTCCCTTGAGGCAGTAAGAAGGGAGGCAATAGTAGAGCTTACACCATTGTTTTGGAATAGACTCTGGTACAGGATAATCAAAGGCCAAGAAAATCAACCTTATGATTTGTTCCAGTCAATAAAAGTTATAATTAGTTTAATATTTAATCACTCTGAGGAAGATTTTTGCATTTTCCAATGTTATCCAATCATATATTTAAAGCAAAAAGGAACCTCACTATATTTATGTGTCGAAATGATCCTGCATGTTTGAGGTTTGGCTAGAACCAGCATTAGATTAGTTATAATAGCATAAGCTCCCTGTCTTTTAAAAATTGAAATACAGTCTGCTCCTTCGATTCTTTCCCATCCACCTTGTCTCTTACTTTCTCGTCTATTTTTTTTTAACCTCAGGGCATTAGACACTATAAATATATCAACTTCTCCATTTCTCTGTGATTCAAGACTTACACAGTTGAGTCTTTCAACTTTCTGCACATCCAAGTATGTCTATTTCTAAGTTAGTGATACCTACAAATAATGACTAGGTTCAGAACTGCTTCCAACTTCTTTGTTTTGCCTTCTATTCCTATTGTGGCACTAATTACTAGCAATATGATTAATGCACTACTTACTGGTGGCTTTGTTCCCTTTGTTTTTCTGATAATGCTAATTAATCCAATTTTGAAAAAAAACTTTTAGTTCTGCTCACATGTGTCAGATTATAGGTGCTTTTGAAATCACTTTTTTCCTTCTTTGGTTTTAAATTAAAGCAAAAAGTAAGAGTAGACCAATTTGTGACGTAGCTGAAAACACTCTTATCAAAGTTGTTCATTGGAGAATGTCTAAAACCAGCTGTATTAGAATGGCTCTTAAGTAAAAAAGTTACCATTTACTAAAAGTTATTTTGCCCTTTACTCATTTCTTAGTTTATGTGTGTATGAGCGTGAGTGTGAGTGTGTGTATGTGTGTGTGTGTGTGTGTGTGTGTGTTACTGTGGCAGGGGGAGGCACTGGTTATTACTTAAGTTTGGGTACAACAGACTTGATATTTTCAAGTGGAAGCATAGTTGAGGATGGATACCTAATAGATGGGCAACAATCACATTTAAACCAGAACCCATCTACCCCCTCCTATCTAAATGCATGTCTTCCCACAGTTCTTTCTCAGCACGTGTTTTTTCAGTTCAACATGGGACAGCTCAGTTTTAAAGCTGTAGTTGGCACTCACTGTACAGTTTGATTTGACAGATCAGTAATACTCAATGCGACTCCTCCATTAAACTTCTCTTAGAACTTTTTAAAGGCTTTGTTAAATTACATTAATATATACAGTGATTTTTTTTTTTTGTCTTTTTCTGAAGCTGGAAACGGAGAGAGACAGTCAGACAGACTCCCGCATGCGCCCGACCGGGATCCACCCCGCACGCCCGCCAGGGGCAACGCTCTGCCCACCCGGGGGCGATGCTCTGCCCCTCCGGGGCGTCGCTCTGTCAGGACCAGAGCCACTCTAGCACCTGGGGCAGAGGCCAAGGAGTCATCCCCAGCGCCCGGGCCATCTTTGCTCCAATGGAGCCTTGGCTGCGGGAGGGGAAGAGAGAGACAGAGAGGAAGGAAGAGGGGGTGGAGAATCAAATGGGTGCTTCTCCTATGTGCCCTGGCTGGGAATCGAACCCGGGTCCCCCGCACGCCAGGCCGAGGCTCTACTGCTGAGCCAACCGGCCAGGGCTATACAGTGATTTTTTGTTCTAAGAAGTATTATTTAAAAATTGATTCCATTTCTCCAAAATAAATAAATACCTAGTTTTGTATTGTTTTATAGATTAGTAAAAAAACAAAAACAAACAAAATAAAAACATTCCACAACTTTTGAATCACTACAGAAATAATTATATTATTAATGTTTTCAGATTTGACTTACTGAATTGTAAATTTCAAAATATTTTTTTTTAATAAATTTTTATTAATGGTAATGGGATGACATTAATAAATCAGGGTACATATATTCAAAGAAAACATGTCTAGGTTATTTTGTCATCAAATAATGTTGCAAACCCCTCGCCCAAAGTCAGATTGTCCTCCGTCACCCTCTATCTAGTTCTCTGTGCCCCTCCCCCTCCCCCTAACTCTCTCCCTCCCTCCCTCCCATGTCCTCCCTCCCCCCCCACCCTTGGTAACCACCACACTCTTGTCCATGTCTCTTAGTCTCATTTTTATGTTCCACCAATGTATGGAATCATGTAGTTCTTGTTTTTTTCTGATTTGCTTATTTAACTCCTTATAATGTTATCAAGATCCCACCATTTTGCTGTAAATGATCTGATGTCATCATTTCTTATGGCTGAGTAGTATTCCATAGTGTATATGTGCCACATCTTCTTTATCCAGTCTTCTATTGAAGGGCTTTTTGGTTGTTTCCATGTCTTGGCCACTGTGAACAGTGCTGCAATGAACATGGGGCTACATGTGTCTTCACGTATCAATGTTTCTGAGGTATATACCCAGTAGAGGGATTGCTGGGTCATAAGGTAGTTCTATTTGCAGTTTTTTGAGGAACCACCATACTTTCCTCCATAATGGTTGTACTACTTTACAGTCCCACCAACAGTGAATGAGGGTTCCTTTTTCTCCACAGCCTCTCCAACATTTGCTATTACCTGTCTTGTTGATAATAGCTAATCTAACAGGAGTGAGGTGGTATCTCATTGTAGTTTTGATTTGCATTTCTCTAATAACTAATGAAGATGAGCATCTTTTCATATATCTGTTGGCCATTTGTATCTCTTCCTGGGAGAAGTGTCTGTTCATGTCCTCTTCCCATTTTTTTATTGGATTGTTTGTTTGTTTGTTGTTGAGTTTTATGAGTTCTTTGTAAATTTTGGATATTAGGCCCTTATCTGAGCTGTCGTTTGAAAATATCAGTTCCCATATAGTTGGCTGTCTGTTTATTTTGATATCAGTTTCTCTTGCTGAGCAAAAACTTTTAATTCTGATGTAGTCCCATTCATTTATCTTTGCCTTCACTTCTCTTGCCATTGGAGTCAAGTTCATAAAATGTTCTTTAAAACCCAGGTCCATGATTTGAGTACCTATGTCTTCTTCTATGTACTTTATTGTTTCAGGTCTTATATTTAGGTCTTTGATCCATTTTGAATTAATTTTAGTACACGGGGACAGGCTGTAGTCGAGTTTCATTCTTTTGCATGTGGCTTTCCAGTTTTCCCAGCACCATTTGTTGAAGAGGCTTTCTTTTCTCCATTGTGTGTTGTTGGCCCCTTTATCAAAGATTATTTGACCATATATATGTGGTTTTATTTCTGGGCTTTCTATTCTGTTCCATTGGTCTGAGTGTCTATTTTTTTGCCAATACCATGCTGTTTTGATTATCGTGGCCCTATAATATAGTTTAAAGTCAGGTATTGTAATGCCCCCAGCTTCATTCTTTTTCCTTAGGATTGTTTTGGCTATTCGGGGTTTTTTATAGTTCCATATAAATCTGATGATTTTTTGTTCCATTTCTTTAAAAAATCTCATAGGGATTTTGATGGGAATTGCATTAAATTTGTATATTGCTTTGGGTAATATGGCCATTTTGATTATATTTATTCTTCCTATCCAAGAACAAGGAATATTTTTCCATCTCATTGTATCTTTTTCGATTTCCCTTAACAATGCTTTGTAATTTTCATTATATAGGTCCTTTACGTTCTTTGTTATGTTTATTCCTAGGTATTTTATTTTTTTTGTTGCAATCGTGAAGGGGATTATTTTTTTGAGTTCGTTTTCTAATATTTCATTGTTGGCATATAGAAAGGCTATGGACTTTTGTATGTTAATTTTGTATCCTGCGACCTTACTGTATTGGTTTATTGTTTCTAATAATCTTTTTGTGGAGTCCTTCGGGTTTTCGATGTATAGGATCATATCATCAGCAAAAAGTGATAGCTTTACTTCTTCTTTTCCGATATGGATGCCTTTTATTTCTTTGTCTTGTCTGATTGCTCTGGCCAGAACTTCTAGCACCACGTTGAATAAGAGTGGAGAGAGTGGACAACCCTGTCTTGTTCCTGATTTAAGGTAGAAAGTCCTCAGTTTTATGCCATTTAATAGGATGTTGGCTGATGGTTTATCATATATGGCCTTTATCATGTTGAGATATTTTCCTTCTATACCCATTTTGTTGAGAGTCTTAAACATAAAATTGTGTTGTATTTTATCAAAAGCCTTTTCTGCATCTATTGATAAGATCATGTGGTTTTTGTTCTTTGTTTTGTTGATATGGTATATTACGTTAACCGTTTTGCGTATGTTGAACCATCCTTGAGATTCTGGGATGAATCCCACTTGATCATGATGTATTATTTTTTTAATATGTTGTTGTATTCGGTTTGCCAGTATTTTGTTTAGTATTTTAGCGTCTGTATTCATTAGAGATATTGGTCTGTAGTTTTCTTTCTTTGTGCCATCCTTGCCAGGTTTTGGTATGAGGGTTATGTTGGCCTCATAAAATGTGTTTGGAAGTATTGCTTCTTCTTCAATTTTTTGGAAGACTTTGAGTAGAATAGGAACCAAGTCTTCTTTGAATGTTTGATAGAATTCACTAGTATAACCGTCTGGGCCTGGACTTTTATTTTTGGGGAGATTTTTAATAGTTTTTTCTATTTCCTCCCTGCTGATTGGTCTGTTTAGGCTTTCTGCTTCTTCATGACTCAGTCTAGGAAGGTTGTATTGTTCTAGGAATTTATCCATTTCTTCTAGATTTTTGTATTTGGTGGCATATAATTTTTCATAGTATTCTACAATAATTCTTTGTATATCTATGATGTCTGTGGTGATCTCTCCTCTTTCATTTTGGATTTTATTTATTTGAGTCCTGTGTCTTTTTTCCTTGGTGAGTCTTGCCAAGGGTTTGTCAATTTTGTTGATCTTTTCAAAGAACCAGCTCCTTGTTTTATTGATTTTTTCTATAGTTTTTCTGTTCTCTATTTCATTTATTTCTGCTCTGATTTTTATTATCTCCTTTCTTCGGCTGGTTTTGGGTTGTCTTTGTTCTTCTTTTTCTAGTTCCTTAAGGTGTGAAGTTAAGTGGTTTACTTCGGCTCTCTCTTGTTTGTTCATATAGGCCTGAAGTGATATGAACTTTCCTCTTATTACTGCTTTTGCTGCATCCCAGAGATTCTGATATGTCGTATTTTCATTTTCATTTGTCTGTATATATCTTTTGATTTCTGCGCTTATTTCTTCTTTGACCCATTCATTTTTTAGAAGTATGCTGTTTAGTTTCCACATTTTTGTGGGTTTTTCCCCCTCTTTTTTGCAGTTGAATTCTAGTTTCAAGGCTTTATGATCAGAAAATATGCTTGGTACAATTTCAATTTTTCTAAATTTGCTGATATTGTCTTTGTGGCCCAACATATGGTCAATTCTTGAGAATGTTCCATGTACACTAGAGAAAAATGTATACTCGCTTTGGGATGAAGTGTTCTGTAGATGTCTATCATATCCAGGTGTTGTAGTATTTCGTTTAAGGCCACTATATCTTTATTGATTCTCTGTTTGGATGACCGATCTAGAGCCGTCAGCGGTGTATTGAGGTCTCCAAGTATGATTGTATTTTTGTTAGTTTTTGTTTTAAGGTCAATAAGTAGCTGTCTTATATATTTTGGTGCTCCTTGGTTTGGTGCATATATATTAAGGATTGTTATGTCTTCTTGATTCAACTTCCCCTTAATCATTATGAAATGACCATTTTTGTCTCTGAGTACTTTTTCTGTCTTGTAGTCAGCATTATTAGATATGAGTATTGCTACGCCTGCTTTTTTTTGGGTGTTGTTTGCTTGGAGTATTGTTTTCCAGCCTTTCACTTTGAATTTGTTTTTATCCTTGTTGCTTAGATGTGTTTCTTGTAGGCAGCATATAGTTGGATTTTCTTTTTTAATCCATTCTGCTACTCTGTGTCTTTTTATTGGTAAGTTTAATCCATTTACATTTAGTGTAATTATTGACACTTGTGGGTTCCCTACTGCCATTTTATAAATTGCTTTCTGTTAGTTTTGTATCTAGTTTGATTCTTCTCTTTTGTTTTTCTATCATTTGTTTTTGTTTGTTTGTGTTCCATACTTCTTTCCTCTGTTGCTACCTTTTTTAAGTCAAGTGTTTTTGTGGTGGTTTTTTAAGGGTGGTTACCATTAAGTAATGAAAAGGGTACCTACCATATTCATTGTAGTACCCGATCTTATAAGTATTTCTGCACTTCATCATCCTTTGCTACTGTTAATCTCCATCTTCTTCCCCCTTTTTTTCCTTTGTTGTCACAGTTTAAGTTTGGTTTTATTGTGTTCTTGGTGGAGCTGTTACTTGTGTTGTTGTTTTCTTTTTTTCTCTGAATCTGGTTGGAAAACCCCCTTTAGTATTTCCTGGAGTGGGGGCTTTCTGTTGATAAATTCTCTCATCTTTTCTGTATTTGTGAATGTTTTTATATCTCCTTCATACTTGAAGGATAGCTTTGATGGGTATAGTATTCTTGGCTGAAAGTTCCTCTCTTTCAGGGCTTTAAATATTGGGGTCCACTCTCTTCTAGCTTGTAGAGTTTCTGCTGAGAAATCTGATGATAATCTAATAGGCCTTCCTTTATATGTTGTACTCTTCTTTTCCCTGGCTGCCTTGAGAATTTTTTCTTTGTCATTGGTTTGTGTCATCTTTATTATGATGTGCCTTGGAGTGGGTTTGTTGGGGTTAAGAAAACTTGGTGTTCTGTTTGCTTCTTGAATTTGAGGCTTTAGTTCCTTCCACAGGCTTGGGAAGTTCTCGTCTATTATTTGTTTGAGTATATTCTCCATTCCATTTTCTTTCTCTTCTCCCTCTGATATACCTATTATTCTTATGTTATTCTTTCTGATGGAGTCAGACAATTCCTGTAGGGCTTTCTCGTTTTTTATTATTTTTGAGTCTCTTTCTTCTTCTCTCTGTTGTGCCTCAAGTTGTTTGTCTTCTATTTCACTAATCCTATCTTCAATCTGGGCTGTTCTGTTAGCTAAGCTTGTTACCTCGTTTTTCAGCTCGTGAATTGAGTTTTTCATTTCTGTTTGATTTGTTTTTATAGTTTCAATTTCCTTGGTAATATATTCTTTGTGTTCATTGAGTTGTTTTCTGAGCTCCCTATATTGCCTTTCTGTGTTTTCTTGTATATCTCTGAGTATTTTTAAGATTTCTATTTTAAATTCTCTGTCATTTAGCTCCAAGGCTTCCAATATGTTAAGTCTTTTCTCCATAGATTTTTCCACATCTATTTGTGTTACCTCTCTTTCTTTTGTATCCATAATATTCGATTTCCTCTTTCTTATCGGCATCTGAGGGTGGTCTTATTGATAGCACTAATTGGAATTAATAAAGAGTAAAAAGTAAAAAAAAAAAAAAAAAAAAAAAAAAAGGTAAAACACCCCACAAAAAAAAACAGTAATAATTTATTATTTCCCCCTTTTTTTTCTCTCTTCTCTTTTCCTCCTCTCCCCTCCTCAGGGAAATATCGTGCCTATAATGAAGGGCCTGATTTGGGGTGAAGAGTTCAAGGGGCAAAAAAAAAGGGAGTAGGGACCTACTAAATGCAAAAAAAAAAAAAAAAAAAAGGAAGAAAATCTTAGACAAGCATAAGATGATTTGCTTGTAAGTGATGGTCAACTAAGATATATAATGAGAGGGATAAGAGGGAACCAGAAAAAAGGACCAAAAAAGAATAATAAAGAAGAAAAAATAAAAATAATAAGTAAAAATCTGTTGTATTAAGTGGAGCGAAGACTAAATACAATGGAGACCTTGGGTTGGGAGGACCCAAAATGCCACAAAAATAAACAAACAAGAAAAAAAAAAAAGCAAAAAAGAGAAATAAAGCCAAAAAAAAGCCTTGAGTCCCAAATTAACTAATGTATTCGTGATTGAGGATTATATGGGAGGAAAGTAAAATGAGAAAAGAAAAAACGTATAGAAAGGAAAAAATAAGAAAAAGAGAAAAACGAAGGAAGAAATAAAATAGGAAGAGAAAAAATCAAAATAAAGCAAGACAAAAAAAAAACAAAAACAAAAGAGGAAAGAGTGAGAGTTAAGTGTTTTGGAGTATAACCTTAAAGGAGGGTGAGGATGAAGAAGAAAAATAAAATACAACACTCATGGGTAGTGTAGTTCAAGAAAGGGGAAGCATAAGATGGGCAGAGAATAGAAGGACCGAGGTGGAGGAAATAAAGGCAAAAAGATAGAAGAAACAAACAACAACAACAAAAAAAAAATTAGTGGATCAAGTTGTAAAGTCTGTGGGTTTTTCTCGATTTTGAGAGGTTAACTTCTTCCTTTTTCTTTTCTCTCCCTCTTCCTAGTCGGTGACTCTGTACCCCAGGCTCTGCCCCTGTGTCACTCTTAGGTAGGGATTTGCAGTTGATGTGATTCTATGGCAATGTCATATAATTGGCTTTAGTCTTGCTGGAAGTAAAGGCTTGTTGGCGTTTGCAGGGTCCAACGATGAGAGAGTTTGCTTTCCTGGATTCTCTCTCCTAGTCCCCCCTTTCTGAATTAGCTGCCTGGTGATCCAGCTATAAGGCTGCTACTGCTTCTGCCTGGGGAGTAAGAGGCTCAAAGAGCTGGAAAATCCCCACTCTATCCCCACTCAGTACAAGGCTTTGGGAAAGGCTCTGAGAGTCAGGGCCTCCAGTGTAATCAGGCGGGGGTGGGAGTCAATTGTTGTCAAGGTGACTGTTCAGCGCCTATCATTTAGTTGGACCTCTCAACCCAGGCTTTCCACACTTTGTAGCCTGTTTTTGCAGGGAAGAAGAGGCACTATTCTCTGCTTACGACTAGTGTAGTATAGACCTTATTATCTGCCAAGTCCTTCTTGTTAGCGTTTATCCCTGAATATGGAGGCTCTATCAATCAGAAGTTGCCCCTGCCCCTTTAGCGAGAGGCACTAAAAAATATCACGCCTCTTGTCTTGGATCGCTGAACTGAGAGAGATCTTATCAATTAGAACCGAGGGTGCGCAGATTTCATGGGTTAAGCTAATTTCAGTGATTGGGTCGCAGCTGTGCTTCTGAAGGTATTTTAGGCTGCCTGCACGCGCCCCTCCCCCAACGCTTGATTGTTAGCTTGAATGGCTGGGTGAGGTGCCCCGCCCACGGAGAGAATCTCCCAAGCCTCTCCCGCTCGCCCCGCCGCTGGCGTCTGGACCGCATCTGGACCGCACCAGGCGTAGGATAATGGAGCCCCCTGGGTGTGCGGGCCAGCAGGGCGCCCTGGGCGCGTGGAATGCCCAAGGCACATGCGTGAATGGGGCGCTCCGGGCACCGGTGGTCGGCGACCCCCACTCGCAGTGTGTGGGCCGCTGGGAACGTCAGCGGTGCTCAACCGGACCGGGCGCGCGCGGCTGCTCACGGGGGATCACGGCGGCTCGCTGCGGTGGCTCGCAGCGGCAGCGGCGGCTCGCGGCGGCTCGCGGTTCCCAAGTATATGGGCTGACTCACCACAGGCGCACTTCCTTGCGGTTTGAAAGAACGTCCCTGTGGTAGATTCCTCCACACCCTCGTCTCTCAGATTCAAGTGATAACAGTCCTTTCGCTATCAGTTTGTGTGGAACTCCGGAATGCTCCGAGGATAAATTTTTCTGTTTCTAGTTGATAAATTTGTTGTGATTTAGGGGAGAGCTGTCGGACGCGCTGCTTACGGCGCCATTTCCGTGACGTCACCGGGTCAAAATATTTTAACATAAAATTAGAATGTTTATGCACAATATAAAATAAGAAAAGTGTACTGATTTCCTCTTAGATGAAGTGTTTACCACATATTACATCTTATTTTGATCATATGTACTCTAATCTGTAACTTATGTTTCTTATAAAATGCCAGAGAGGGTTTTCAGAGTACCCTTGAGAACCTCCTCACTCCTCACCTTTTTTTTTTTTTTTTTTTTTTTTGTCTCTTTCTTTTCCTAAGCAGAGAAAATCTGTTTAAATTCTCTCATTCACTCATCAGGAATAGGTTAAAAACGAGCACACTGCAGATAGTTAAATACTTCTGTTGAAGTTCAAGGTTGTGTTTTTAATTGTTAAAATTAACTTTAAAATTGGATTCAGTTCAACAAAAGGAAGGTAACCTGGTAAAGTTCCCCCCCCTACAAAATTGGTTTGAAGTGCTAATGCTTTTTTTGAAATATCACTTTTGACTAGTTAATTCATTTTTCCTTTGGCTGAATTGATTGGAAACACCCAAAGATCTTTTGGGAGAGAGCTGTATACCTTGACCATCCCTCACTCCCAATCAAATCTTTATTTACTATATTAAAACATGATGCTCTGTCTTTAAACAAAAGGTGAGAAAATTATGTGGGTTGAGTGAATAGTTTCCCCTTATGAAAAACAGGCTAATAATAGATTTCTCTTTTAATAAGATGAAATTTACTTTTTTGAATGGCTAAGAAGAAAAAAAAATCACTCTAATCTAGACTTTCAATTCATTTTTTCATCTTGGTTGGCTCATATTTTAGTAAATTCTGTTGACAGAATCCATATCATTCAGTAGTCACCAAATAAATTTGAATGCTTATAGTTCAATAATTTAGAGTTGTACAACAGAAATATTGTTGTTTTTGTTTGTGTTGTGTTGTTTTGTATTGTTGTAAGTCAGGTAGAAAGATAAATGGGCCCAGGTAAAAATGCTCTTGTTTTTTTCTCTTTTTAACCTGTTTGTTGTATTTCCAACCTATTAGGCTGTAGCAGTGGTTCTTACTATAAGTTTAAATTATAATATAAGATTGTTCTAATATCTCCTCTTTTTACACAAGACCTTTTTAACTGTTTTTCAAAGATAGTTAAATGCAGCAGGTATTACACCTTTTTTCTATAAGGGTAGAAGTGAGATTCTGTTAGGTCAATACAGTGCCCTCAAAGCATCTTTTAAAATATCAGATGCCTTTGTGTCAGAGCTCATAATACTTGGTTAAATGTTTTGTGACTGTTTGTGTGGGCTTCTTTTTCACAGTTCATTTTAATTTTTATAATATTTTATCAGGTCTTTGATTTTTTATTTCTTGATCACATTTAAAACATAAAATGTGTTTTATAAAATAAGACTGTTGTAAGCTTTAGTATTTCTAGGCATGACTGCTTGTCATCTTACTTCTATACAATTTTCTGTAATAATATCAACAAACATGTCATATGAGAATTAAATGTATTTACTCTGAGTTCTATAACAGCCCTTTGGTTACCCAGTGCAACATAAATGAGCATTTGACAATCTCCCAGTTCAGTACTGTTTGTACCATACATACAAGGCGTACAAGAAAATGATATATTAGATAACTGACAACTACCGTTTATTGAGCACTTGCTATATGCCAGGTACTCTGCCAAGAGCTCTGCAGCCTCACTTTATCTGTCTATCAACTCTCTGAAGAAGGCATTATTAGCATTCTTATTTTTCAGAGGAGGAAATCGAGGGTCAGTGAGGTTAACCCAAGCACCTGTGAAATGATTTTTATCTCTAATTCTGGAGCAAGGACACTATGCTTTCTGGGATTCAAAAGTTATTTTGATTAGAAAGCAGTTGTTTTATTACCAGTTCAGTGAGAAATGTTCAAAGGGCTTGTCTGGGAATCTCTATTAAGTATGCTTACAGAAATTTCCACAAGAGAAAAGTATAAACAATTCAGATTGTCTATAGTTTGACTACAGGGCCCTGGGACATTCAGAAAATTCCGTGAGCTTTGTTAAAAATAAAGAGAAGGAAGAAAGGGAGGGAAGATGGGAAGGGGGAGAGAGAAAGGAAAAAAGGAAGAAAAGAGACAAGGAAGGGAAAGAAAGAAACCTATCAAATTAATACCTAGTTGATCAAATTTCTTTCACTCTTTCAACTGCTAGAAGTGGCACGGTACAGCGCGTAGAACAGAGTAAGCACTTTAGCAGCCACAATCTTAGCTCTTAATATATTCTGTTATTGAAAGACAAAGGCCTGGTTTTATTCAAAATCCAGAACCATTTAATAACTTTTTTTCAGAAAAGTTAAAACGAATGCAGTGGAATTATCCAAACGTTTTTGTCTCAACCAAACTATATTCCAGTTGACTCAATTTTTAAAAAGCTTTTGCTATTTTTATTTTAATATGTAGGTAATTAGACACAATTCATATGATTAAATATAGAAAATAGATATATACATATATATGTGTATACATTTGCACAAACATATATACACATAGAAAAACACCTCTTAATTTTTGTCCCTTTTTTGATTTAAAATAATTATAACCTTAGTACAAAGTAAATGCTTTATGGAGAATGTTACATATAAGAAAACAGGAATGATATTAGCAATACTCTTTTTATAGCCAGTTATCATCCCATTTTCTTTCATGATCATTCTCTGTATAACAGCTTGTGCACAAGAAGAATTCCATGAGGCCCTAACTGATTAGCTTAATGGGTTAGAGCATCATCCTGAAACACCAAAGTTGGGGGTTCAATCCCTGGTCAGGGCACATATGGGAAGCAACCAATGAATTCACAACTAAGTAGACCAACAAATGAATACGCCCTCCTTTCTTCTCTCTATCTCTCTAAATTTTTTTCTGTTTTTCTTATTCTTTATTATTTTAGAAATTGTCTTTTATTTTAGAAATTTAGAATGGAAATTGTCATGTAAAAGCCTTCTTTTTCAAAAATGATCTTCACTAATACAGAAATATATTTATAAAATAATAACCAACTTCACATGCTAGTAATCAACATTAACATTAGAAGCAATAAGAAACTGCAACTTAAAAATGATTTATTAAAATTTGTACCCACAATTAACATTTATTAATATTTTATATAAAGTACAGATAATATTTATGTATTATATCTGTTTTTAATCTGCTTTCCTCTGCCAGTTACTGTAGTCTTGGGTTATATTTCTTTTTTTTATATGAAGTGAGTATTTGGGAAATACAAAATATCTTTCATCCAGATTTAGCAAAATTCAGAGGATAAATTAGTCACTGAAGAAAAAGAAAATACAATTGGCTTTTAATTATTTAGACTATCATATTTCCCACTATAGTCAAGAGTTGACTATACTTCCTTACTTAATCTTATATTTATCTCCCTTATCTCAAGGATTTTGGATTTTGGTACATGTGACAGTATAGCACCATCAACCAGATTATTATGCCTCCACAGAAACTGATGCTTAGGAAATATTTATAATAAGAATTTATAGCCTGAACAGGCAGTGGCACAGTGGATAGAGCATTGGACTGGGACCCAGGTTTGAGACCCCGAGATTGCTGGCTTGAGCGCAGGCTTATCTGGTTTGAGCAAGGCTCACCAGCTTGAGCCCAAGGTCACTGCCTCAAGCAAGGGGTTACTCGGTCTACTGTAGCCCCTGGTTGAGGCACCTATAAGAAAGCAATCAATGAACAACTAAGGTGCCACAATGAAGCATTGATGCTTCTCCTCTCTCTCCCTTCCTGTCTGTCTGTCCCTGTCTGTCCCTCTCTCTGTCTCTGTCACACACACACACACACACACACACACAAACATGGACAATGTTCATGGTATTTATGTTTAGGTAAAAATAAAAATCTGGGTACAAAATTACTCATGCAATATGATTACAACCATGTTAGAAGAAAAGTCAGAAAAATAATGGAGGGTAATCTACTAAAATGTTAATAATGATGATCTTGGGCAACAAAGTTATGAGTAATTTTTCTTTTTCTTTTTGTTTATTTTCAAAATGTTACATATATTATTTTTATAATAGAAAAAGCTTCATGTAAAATGAATAGTTTGAGTTATATTTTCAAGTAGTGTTTAAAATCATTCTTCCATTTCACTAGAGTTAATTTGTATGTAGACGTGAGCGTCCTGTGTCTATGTCAATAAAGAAGGCTGACCGCTAGTTAGTAAGTGTGCTGGTGGGAAGAATGATCTGGATGCAAAACAACTAATGGATAGGGAGGAAAAAAGGAGGCAAATGGTTAGGATACCCAGACAATAGAAATAATGGAGCATTGATTATTTTCGTATTAGGGTGCTATCAACTGATTCTAGCTTGGTCCTCACTGAGTTTTACTGATTGTTAGTAATTGGTTTACAAGCTTTTTTTTCTGTACCCTACCAAGTAAAAATATGTTTCTCTCTAAAACAAGTCTTAAAGAACATGATTTAAAAAATAAAACAAAACAGTAGTAACTAAACTACTTGATTGTTTTGTTTTGTGTTGTTGTTTTTTTTGCTACTAGTTATGGGACAAATATTGGCTATGGGAAAAAAGATTCTGACTGAGACCTTCAACAATTAAGTTCAATTTTCTTCACTTAAAGATAATAATATGTATTTTGCAAAATAAACTACCTTGAGAAGTGGCCTCCAAAATTAGGTATGCTCATCCTAGAGGGTGAAAGAAGAAAAATTTGATGTACTTTTATTATATATGTGTGCATATATATTATGCAGTGTAATTTAATATGCAATTTTTTAAATTTATATACAACTTTGCTGACTTTAACGCTTGATGCCTGGATTGGTCCTGAGTCCATCACTTGACCCATGTGCCAGGTAACCATAGATCGCACGTAGTTCAGGAGGGATCCTGAGGGAGGGAACACATCCCAGGAGGCTGACAGGGCACCCTCACCTGGCAGGCTGCTTTGGACATATTAGAACACATTACAGTAAGGGAATTGAAGATCAGATTATAAAGATTTTACTACAGTATCCCTCAGAAAATAGACTAGTGGCTTAAAGAGATCCCTACAATGAAACCAAATATTGAAATTAATATTAATTTATGAGTACAATGAACAAAAATGGCATGGCAGCACTGACACTTTTCCTCCCTCTTGTATGAGCTCCTTGATAATAACTTCATTGAGCTGAGAATGATGACAATCTGTGTAAGCTTTGACATTATTAAGACCAAGCATAAAAATAAGGGGAACTCAGAGATAGACCTTTGAATCACAAACTGCTAAGTCAGAATTTTCACAGAACATGAAACATGTTCAATTATATTGTTTCCTTTAAAATAATATTAGTTGTATTTTTTTGAGAGCAAAATATTGTGCTTTTAAGAACTAAAGTAATTATTTATTTAAAATAATGTTTGCTTCATATTTTTTGATTATTTTAAATTTTCTATTTTTGTACACATTTGGTAATGTATGGAATATAGTAATGGTGCAGTAAATGTATATGCTAAATAAATGAATATACGTGTTTTAGGGATATACCAGTGGTTGTCAATTGAACACACTAAGGGGATTCTGCTGAGATTACTGTCAGTGAAAACTAAGATATATAATATAAATTGTTTAATTCATTTCCATTTATACCAGGTGTTTATGAACCACCTCATTCTTATTGGTATATTTATATCACAGTTGAGGGCACCTGAGGGTTACCCAGTGACCCATGAGTTAATGTTGCTTTTGTCCTTATAGAGAGAGAATGTAAGAAGCCTCAGGAATTTAATGGGTTTAAGGCTGGTGACCATCCATTTCTGACTTCTGCTCAGCTTAATTTACCCAAAGAAGTGATAGCAATCTTATTTTCAGGGTCTAGAGAGATGGATAGTATAAAATAAAAATATAACAACCATACTTAGATAAGTCAAAAGGGTTTGAAAAATTTAGATTTGGGCAATGGAATAGTTTAAGTGTTTATAGTAATCTCAGAAAAATGTTTTTTCTCACAATGAATTAAAAATACTATTTACTGATTCTACATCCTCTTAGTCTGAGTAATAAAACTTAGAAGGGGAATGCAAAAAAAAAAACAACTCACAAAAAACCTTATTCATCTTTGGGTGGTTGGTATAAATACAGGATTAGAGAATTTAGCATAAAATTTACATTTTACAAAAAGTTTTCCCTAGCTTTCTCACAGGGTCCTTTCATTCAGGTACTGTTACTGTTACTTTGAGGTAGACTGTGTGCGTGCTTGTGTGAATGTGTAAGAGAGAGAGACAGAGAGAAAATATTAGACGAGTTTTTGAATGTTCAAGAGACAAATTCAACTCAATTCTTGAAATATCTCATTTGAAGATTTTATGTTTGTTAAGCATTCAAATTTCTAACCTGTAGAAATACTATATCTTTCTTCCTTATCCCCTCCCTATTTTTAACTCAACATATGTATGTTTAAAATATAATTATTATTATTACTATATATTTTTTATTTTAGTGAGAGGAAGGGAGGCAGAGAGACAGACTCCCACATGAGTCCCTTCCAGGATCCATCTGGCAAGCCCACTAGGGGGTGATGCCCATCTAGAACTGTTGCAACTGGAGCTATTTTTTAGCACCTGAAGCAGAGGCCATGGAGCTATCCTCAGTGCCCAGGGCCAACTTTTTTGAGCCAATGGAGCTATAGCTGTGGGAGAAGAAAAGAGAGAGAGAAAAAGAGAAGGGGGAGGGGTGGAGAAGGAGATGGTCTCTTCTCCTGTGTGTCCTGACTGGGAATCAAACTTGTGACATCCACATGCTGGGCTGACACTTTAACACTGAGCCAACCAGCCAGAGTCAAAATAAAATTAATAAACAAAAATAATTAGGAAAATGCCTGCCAGAATATTATTTTGACCTGGTAAAAGTTCCCTTTATCTTTTCTTGCTTCCTGTCTTTCTTAGACTCTCCTCTTCATCTATTGCAGGGGTCAGGAAACTTTTTGGCTGAGAGAGCCATGAACGCCACATATTTTAAAATGTAACTCCATGAGAGCCATACAATGACCCGTATACATTACACATTATCCAATAAAAATTTGGTGTTGTCCCAGAGGACAGCTGTGATTGGCTCCAGCCATCTGCAGCCATGAACATGAGCTGTAGGAAATGAATGGATTGTAATACATGAGAATGTTTTCTATTTTTAACGTTATTATTATTTTTATTAAAAATTTGTCTGCGAGCCAGATGCAACCATCAAAAGAGCCACATCTGACTCATGAGCCATAGGTTCCCGACCCCTGATCTACTGGAATGTTAAAGAAAGAAAGTTCTTTGGCTCATATATAGTTGACTCATTTAAATTCTGAATGCATTCAGCTGTGCAACTAGAAAAGAACTCTGTTTTGTCAGTGCTTTGGGGAAGCCAACATTTGATAAGTAAAATTATTAGAGGTGATATTTAAAACAAACAAAGAACTGAAGGGTTGGGACCTAGAACAAAGTAGTGGTTGAGAGATTTGAAAACATTTCTTCTCACAGTTTTGTGAGAAGTGTGGATTCAAAATCACAATTCATTTGTCTTTTCTAAACACAGGACAGTGAACCAGCAGCCCCGTTCATGGTCCATGCTTGTGGAGCGTGTGACTGAATTCAGCCTCGCTACTTTTCCAGTTCTGATTTCCTAGCCCTGTGAGAACATCCAGCCATTTAAGGGAGTGTCACTCAAGCTTATCCTTTTAATCGGAGCCCTTAGAAGAAATGCCAGTTTGTTTTTGGAGACAGTTAATCTGACGGAAGTAAATTCAAGTTTTGGCAAAGATCTGTGGTAAGATAGAGTGAAAAGCTGCCAAACAGTATTATTAGAAGAAGAAAAAAAGGCACGACCTCCCCAAGTCAAATGCCAAGCACACCTACATCAGTTTCAATCAAGCTGTAGAAAAATAAGATATTTTTAGATATATCAAAGTGCTTCTTTGCCCCAAGGGCTGTTTTATCACTGCAAAAAGAGCTTGTAATCACTTTTCTGTGAGGTTCTTGTAATATGAAATGAGCTTTTAAAAAAACTACAAAACAAATCTAAACAGTTATTCCTCTGCATCACCCCACTGGACCCTGGATGCTTCTCTCAGCTCTCACTTTGCTCATTGCAAGGCCCCACTGCAAGGTTCTCCAGATGTCTGTCCAGGTCTGCAGATGCACCTTCAAACTTGGGTCCCCTAAGCCCCATTATGCTGGGTGATTTATTGTGACTCTGCTAGGGTAATGGCTAAACTAATACCTGCAACTACCTTGTGGCATCCTAGTCCAGAGTTGAAGAGCAAAACAAAACCTTCATTATCAATGTTACCGATAGATGGGATCTTGGAAGTATTCTTGTCTTATGTCCCCTTCTGACAGATGAGGAGATTGAGGTTCAAGGTGGCTGCAATGGGCCCAAGTCATACAAGCGATTATTAAGTATAGAGCATGCGTCAGAGCCCTGGTCAAGCCTACAGGTTTTTCCAGTTCCCCACTATGGGCTTTTTTTTTTTTTTTTTTTCTCATACAAGAAAATAGGAGTGTTAGTACAAGGAACGGAAGTCATTTCTCCTCCTCTGACTGCCTCTTCATGCACCGACAGGCCATAGGAGTCCACACTGTGCCATGAGGTAATCTGTGATTTATCACTCCCTGCAGCACCAAAGAGAATGCTGCCATAACCTTCCTTTATAGATTTTCCTCTGGATCATGTGGTAAGGGTGGGGAAGAAAGTGCTCAAGAATGGCCCCTCCCTCAAAAGAGATGGGAATGTCAGTGATTGGCTTTCTTTAATCCCATCCACAGCTGACTCCATCAAATGGAGCTGGGTATGCTCACAACAGCTTCTCCTGTTTGTCAGGAACCATAGCTGGGACCATATGAAACTACCCATAGTCAGCCATTTACAGCCTCATTTTACTGGTCAGCAGCCATGTGTCAGGAACTCTGCCACATACCAAGCAGTGGGTCAGCCCTTCAAACGGCCTGTGAGTTCAGTATTTCAGTTCCTCCCATGCAGATAAGACAACAGGGCCTCTGAGAGGGCATGTGATTTACCTAAAGTCATAGATCTGGAAGTGAGGATGAAAGGAAGTAGCCAACTTGATTCTACTTCATATTCCCATTCTTGCATATTTCCTCCAGAGGAAGAGAAAGAAAAACATTCTGCTACTCTCTTCTCCCCTGCCCTCCACCCCACCTCCCTGAAGCCCTCTTCCCCGGGTCCCAGTTCCCCCTGGTATGCAGGATTCTCACATGGGGCTCGTGACCTTCCCTCCCTCCCTCACTCCTAGAGTGTGATCTGCCAAGCGCCAAGTATCACTCCTTCCCAGGGGTGTTGGGAAGCCCATACCCCATCAGTCAAGGTAGTGCTGGGGTTATGGGAAAGTGAGCTGCAAGGACCCAGAACCTGGCCACAGCAGGACAGTGTAGCTGGCTCAGGAGTCACTAACCCAGAGCTACTGAAGAGAATTCAAGTGCCTTACAAACTTGAATGAAGACATTTTAATTTTCACTAACTTTTAACTAAATAGAGCATTTTATTCCATGTTGAGTGAAACAGAACAGTCGTATTAGTGGTACCTATGATTTTATCTTCAGCAGAAGTCAGACACGTGTTTTGATATTCTATTATAGCTGTTGTTGATATCTCAAAATATTGTTTACATTTATTTTGACTTCCAAATTATAATCTGCTACCAACTCATATTATTTAATTTATTAACAAAAAAGCACATAAGTTATATGTAAATTTATTGCTTTTTAATATTCTGGTAATTAAATTTTAATATAATTGGTTTTCTTTGTCAACTTACACATCTTATTTTATACATTTAAAAGCATTTTTCTTGGAAGTGGTCCATGCGTTTCACCAGATGGCCAAATGGGTGAATGGCACACAAATAGTTAAGAACAGCTGGCCCATGGTTAAGAGGGAAGTCAGAGACAGTGAGATCTGAATCCTGACTCTACCCCTTACCAGTGGAGAACCTGAGAAACATTTCCTCACTTTTCTAAGACTCAATTTCCCTGCCCTCTAAAGATGAACACAAACCTACTTAGGTTTTCTGTGAAGATAAAATGAGATGGTCTACGTCAGTGGTCCCCAAACCCCGGGCCGCGGACCATTTGGTACCGGTCCGCAGAGAAAGAATAAATAATTTACATTATTTCTGTTTTATTTATATTTAAGTCTAAACAATGTTTTATTTTTTAAAAATGACCAGATTCCCTCTGTTACATCCATCCAAGACTCACTCTTGACTCTTGTCTCGGTCACGTGATACATTTATCCATCCCACCCTAAAGGCCGGTCTGCGAAAATATTTTCTGACATTAAAACGATCCGTGGCCCAAAAAAGGTTGGGGACCACTGGTCTACATAATACACAGAGCATAGTGCCTACCAGCTTATAGCAAGGGTTCATCAATGCCAGTCCTCATTGTTATTAGAAGACCTTCCCTCCCTTGTGGAGCCACATGCCTCCAGGGTCCTCCTTTGTTCAGAGTCCACCTGGCCCAGAGGACACTTTGTGAAACACATCCACCCCTATCCCCCAGTGGTGTCAGAGTCCTGCCAGGCATCCACAGAACTTCTTGAATTGTTGCCCTCCCAGAAGCAAGGGATACATCGTTTGCTCAACCCAAGCCACTGGTCAGCAATCAGCAAGGACTGACTGATTTCACAGGGGCCATCCAAAGAGCATGTTTTACTTGTGGACCTGGAGTCAGGTCTCAGATCTGTTGACAGTCATGGCAATTCTTTAACCTCTCTGCACCCAGGGAAGTCAACAGATAATCTCTGCCTTGCCCTCCTCACCCAAAACAAGTGAGGGACGAGTGTGAGGGTCCTTTGAAAATCATAAAGTGCGGTATATGCGCCACACTCACCTCCCACACTGCCTCCTCCTTGCCTTTGCACGTACTTTCTCCTGCCATTTCAAGGACTGATTCCAATGGCACCTCCGCCAACAATCCACCCTGCCTGTGTCATCCGGAAGATGTAACGGAACCTTCTTTTCTCCTATCATCCCTTCATCTAATCAGTTTTTCAGCACTCTTCACTTTCCACTTCATTCTATAGCAGTTTGGATCACATCTTCCCTGCCAAGTAAGAATTCTGAGGGTAGGACCATTGTCTAATTTTACTAATTTTACCTTGTAAAAATAAAACTTGTTTTATCATAGGCCTCTATCCAAATACTAAACACTCATTAAAAAATTTTAAAACAATGTTGCAGATAATTTCTGCTCTGGAAGGAGTTGATAAGGAGGTAATAAATAAAAACATGGGCAGCACAAAAGTTAATGCATTATCCAAGCATTATGTCTGCTCTGAAGAAAGATTAAACTGTGGACTCTGTGGGCTGGGAATGGGGGCAGGTAGATTGGAGAAGGCTTGCTGGAGGAGTGAATATTGCCCGAGATAAGTCAATGATGAGACTGGTGATCTGAGTAAATCAGGGGGATGGGTAGAGTACTAAGCATGAAGAATGACACAGAGAACAGCAGTGAAGGCTTATCCATTGATTCCTGTAGTTCCTCCTTTCATCAGCAAAGCTTAGTGAAGACCTGTGTCAGGCAAAGTGCTGGGCACTAGATAAACACAGGTATCTAGTGGAGCATGACTGTGTACCATGAGAATTATTGACGTAGAAAGATGCAGATATGTCCCTAATCCATATTAAGAACATCAGCAATGCAGGAATTCTGGCTTATCAAAGCCTGTCAGGTGCCATCTTCAGGAGGGAGCTTCCCAGGCAGACCAGCAGTACTGATAAAAGGTCACATGTGGCACTGTCACACCTTTTATCTCTCAGCGACCTAGAGCACACAGGGAGATTAGAGAGGTCAAGGGTCACTGATGTTTTAGTGTTGGACAGCACCTATGGCAGACAGTTTTGGATTTCTTCAAAGAAAGAAATACTCTTTTTTATAAAGTTTATTTTAATCTTTAGTCATCCATTTATATAGCCAAAAGTTCTTATTTCCCATTGTTCCAACAATTATGCATATTTTCTGCTTATCATCTCATTTAAAGTGCTCACAGACCCTTTGGGAGGTATAGTTTCCCACATTTTACTATTGAGGGAATAAGAAAGATTAAAGTTGCAAAGTCAGTGGTGTTTTTTGTCTTTTTTTTTTTTTTTTACACCGGGTAGTTTTATACCCATATTTTTTCATGTTTTACATTTCAGTGAACTTTCTGAAAATATAGTGGTGGGTCATCCTTGTCACACTCAGAGAAAAGGCTCCAAAACTGAAGGAAAATTCTGATCCACTCTGGGCTGGAAAATGTAACGTTGAACCTAATGTTTCAGAACAGACTCTTTGGAATTTAAAATAACTAATAATAAATGTGATGTGGCCATTATTTTTGTGAGCAATTGGAATAGCATTATCTCGACAGAATTGAATTCTTATTAATGGAGCAGGAAGAGTACTCCGGAGTTTGGCACGTCTCTGCTTTCATGTTTGAAGTGGGCACTGGAAACAATGTCCTAAAACCTTCAAAAGCCCACTTACTGTTGGAAATTTGTTCGTGGATCTATGTAGCTATTCTTCAGCACTTTTTTGTTGTTGTTGGATGCTTTAATATTCAATTTCAGAGCATCCATTTACTCACACATTTAAAAATGTATTTAAGATAGTGCAAAGAAGCATTTGAAATCCATAGGACTGTGGCTCAGCTCACTAAGTCTCGAATATGCTGGTATTGCTTACAAGTATGTTCTCTGAGCTGCACGTGTGTGCTGAAGGCTGCTGTGAAAGCAGGTCTATGTGCGCATATGTGTGCATGATGCATGCCCTTCTGCACTCATGTGTACAGAGGCTGTGGAATTGCCTTCAGAAGGCTCATTGATTCAATTATGGAACAAATATTACCTAGTATACTGCATATGCATCTTTTCTAGATAACTGCATGAAATTCAAGAATCTCCAGAGTCAGTCTATTAAGAGAACAGAAGTGAAAGCAAAATGAAATGCTAACTACCTAAGCTAAAGTGCTAGTAGTTACTGTATGGCCAATGAGTAGTCAGTGTTACAGAAAGAAAAAGGATGTACTCGTGGCCTCACACTGGCAGAGCTGCCAGTAATAGCTGCCATCTGCTGAACTCTCATCATGTGTCAGACAGATCATTGGTGTTACCTCTGGTTCATACCCCTGTTTCTGAGATGAGAAAACATGCCAGAAGGGACTGATTCAAAGGTCCATAACAGCCAGAGAAAATCCAAACCTATTCTACAGGCTGTACAGTCCTCACACTTCTCCCTTCGTTCACTGCTTCTCTTCTTTACTCACTTGTGCTCCAAGGTTTTCTAGGAATGGAACAAACTGGGACTCAGTGCCACTTATATATCTTCCTTGCTGTCATCTCCATGGGGCACACATCGTCCACAGGGAGACAGGGCCCAAGCACCCAGTGCCAAAGGTGGGGCAGAGTGGGCAGTTCCGGAGGGTGTGAAAGCTAAGACAGAAATTGCAGCCTGGGAATAAGCTGACAGGAGGGCCTAGCAGGCTATGTCAGGGACTTTGCTCTGTACAGGTAAGGTTGGTGGGTACCAGGCTCTCCTTCTGCATTAGACCTTCCAAATATACACTCCACAGGTCCCAAGAGAGACCTGGGCTCAATGCAGAGTAAAATAAAACATAGAGTCCCTTCACAAGACGATAGACCAGAGCCTGTCCAGCAAAGGGTGGCTGTCCTGTTCCCCAAATGCACACCCCTCAAAGGTAGCGTTACAGTGTACACACACACACACACACACACACACACACACACACACACCCCTACATTCGCACATACACATGTCCTATATATATTTTAGAGATATGAATGGTTGGCATCACCTGAGAAACATTTATTTATAAAACAAGACTTTTCTGATAAGTTCTCAGTGTTCAAAACTGCCTTTAGGAGTAGAATTTATTATTTCTATCATTAAAATCAGATATAATGTTAATTTTTTATTGTTACAATACTTGCTTAAGTGCCCTTATTTTATTTTAGGTAAGCATCACTTTTTCTTTTCCTTTTGCATTTTTTAAAAGATGGAGGTGTTGAATTTTTTTCAGAGAATTATTGATGTCTTTCAGATTAAATGATTATTGTTTGATGTCCTGTCATCTCAGAAAATTTAAAGCTCAGCAATCTCAGATAACACTTCACATGCTAAGCTGAGAACACTGACGCGATTTGCGTAAGGAGTGCAGTCAAAGCAGGACTGAACCCCCGGCTGCTCCCGGACCGGCTGGGCTCCACACAACAGCCTGAACGGAAACATAAAGAGGTGTAGGTTTCCTCATCTTCCTTCTCCTCCACCACCTCATTCTTATTCTCCAAGTAGAGAAAAACATTAGGCTTTTATTTTTTAAATAAAATTTTTATTTAGAAAGTTTTAGATTTACAGAAAAATAATGAAGATAATACAGAGTTCTCGTATAGCCTACATCCAGTTTCCACTATTATTAACACCTTATTTTGTATAGTACAGTTGTCACCATTAGTGGACCAAATATCAACACATTATTATGAACCAAAGTCCACACTTTACTCAAATTTCCATTGTTTTTTTACCTGATGTCCTTTTTCTCTTCCAAGACCCTATCTAAGACACTGTGTGATATCCACTGGCCGGGTGCCCAAGGCTTCTGTTGGCTGTGACAATTTCTCAGACTTTCTTGTATTTGAAGATCTTGATAGTTTTGAGGATTACTGCTTAAATATTTTGTTGAATGTCCCTCAATAGAGATTAGTGTGATGTTAGACTGTAAGTAGATTTGGGGAGAAAGTTCAAAGATTTAAAGTGACACTATCTTCACAAAATGAAACTTAAAAAAAAAAAAATAGGTAAAACACCTGGCACATAGCAGGCACTCAATAAAGAACAAATTATTTCTCTCTTCCTGCCAACCAGGCCAGTTTAGTCACCAGAAAACAATCTGTATGTGAAATATCTCTAGTACATTTCAACTCTTCTCTTCTAAGAAAGGTATGATCCAGATGGAAAGCAGGCTTGAGACGAAAGTGAAAAATGCCAATTTTGCTAATCATATTCAGGGGTGGTCCCCTGAAGAGAGATGGTACCATGCTGGACATTGCCCTCTGGGACTTCTCACCCCGCCCTGTGCTCCAGAAAGGCGACCTTCACGGCCTGTCTAGGAGACAGTCTCTTTGCTGTCTGGACTCTTGTGGACTTTGGTCAGTGGAACACCAACGGGAGTTCTGGGTGCAGAAGGAGAAACTTTGTAAATTGTCCCTTTATTTGTCCATTTTGAGTCTCTTTCTTTCTAGGGTCTTGATTATAAAAACTTGGAACATATTTAATCTACTACAGAAATTTCGATACAGAAAAGAGTCCAAAGGGCTTCTGACAGTTCAGGTGGTCAAGTAGCATCATCCACTGAATCATGACCTAATAGTGTGGTTTCAGATGTTTCGAAAATGAATCGCTGTTATCAGGCACATCTACATACATAACTGCTTGCTGTTGATCTAATGCTTATCAGAATGACCTTTATAAGTTTATACATTTATTTTGAGGATGCTGACATTACACAAAATATTTTTGGAATTTTAGAACCCCTGTTTGAAAATAATCTTTAGAGACAGTTTAATTTACAGCCTTCTTACCAAATTCAATTCCTCCTTTCTTCACCAGCCTGGATTTTAATGAGTTTTGACTGTTTCCAAAAAGTAAACCTGACCTCAAAGAGTAAAACTTTAACTGGTGATATTTAGAATAAGCCACAACCTCTGAGAGAAATTAAAAAAAGAAAGAAAATGTAAAAGAAGAGTTCTGAATTTGATGAACCATGGCAACACTTGGAATAGGTATGGAGTACACATGGATGATTACTTTGGAGTAGGCAGTATTCATTTGGATATATAGATTCTGCTGTGTTGGTTTAAAAATCTGTCATTAGACCATAATAACATAATGTTTTACAATGCAGGCTCTGGGGTCTGACAGGCTAGGTTTAAATTTTGGCTTCATCATTCATTATCTGTGTGTGACCTGAGGCAGTTTATTTAATTCTCTCTGCCTAGTGTTTCCTATCTGTAAAACAAGACAGTAGTAGTACCAATGGTATAGGGTTATTCTGATAATTAAAAGAATTGGGGCCCTGGCAGGTTGGCTCAGTGGCAGAGCGTCGGCCTGGCGTGCAGAAGTCCCAGGTTCAATTCCCGGCCAGGGCACACAGGAGAAGCGCCCATCTGCTTCTCCACCCCTCCCCCTCTCCTTCCTCTCTGTTCTCTCTTCCCCTCCTGCAGCGAGGCTCCATTGGAGCAAAGATGGCCCAGGCGCTGGGGATGGCTCCTTGGCCTCTGCTCCAGGCGCTAGAGTGGCTCTGGTCACAACAAAGCGACGCCCCGGAGGGACAGAGCATCGCCCCCTAGTGGGCAGAGCGTCGCCCCCTGGTGGGCGTGCCGGGTGGATCCCGGTCGGGCGCATGCGGGAGTCTGTCTCTCCACGTTTCGAGCTTCAGAAAAATACAAAAAAAAAAAAAAAATGGCGCAGGAACATAGAAGGGACACACAATAGCTATTACGACTATATACTGTGTTGTGTCATGGATCCTGATTCCTGACCATTACTACTCAGCAAATAGTAATGCAATTTATACATTGCAGCTGTATTGCTGAATGCTTCAATCCTGTTTCTTTGTTTAATTGATAGCTTTGTTAGGCACTGCCACCTTTTGAAAAAGTGAGATCTGTTCAACAATTAACAAAAAAAAGAAATATATTTGTCTTTATATTTATATTTACTTGGTTCCATGGTGGGGGGTGGCAGGGAGATCATAGTCTTGCAAAGTCTCTGATGTGCTAAAGTTTCTGAATATACTCAAATAAATAAACACCGGGGATGAGAAAGGAATTAGAATCTGCTCAGTCAGCAGCTGCTGATGGGCTCTAGTCTCCCACTTGGCCCAATGAGGGAGAGAAAAAAGGGAGGACTATCTTTACCAAAGAGTGTTTTGTAACAAAAATGACATATGTAGGAATTATTTCTCTTTCCATCAATTCTTTTTTCTTTTTCTTTTTTTATTCAGTGAGAGGAGGGGAGGCAGAGAGACAGACTGGCACACGCACCCCCACCGGGATCCACTGGGCAAGTCCACTAGGGGTCAATGCTCTGCCTATCTGGGGTGTTGCTCTATTGCTCAGCAACCGAGCTCCTCTTAGCATCTGAGGCGGAGGCCATGGAGCCATCCTCAGTGCCCGGGGCCAACTCACTCCAATCATTTGCGCTGATTGAGCCATGGCTGCAGGAGAGGAAGAGAGAAAGAGAGAGAATGAGAGAAAGAGAAGCGAGAAGGGGAGGGGTGAAGAAGCAGTGGGCACTTTTCCTGTGTGCCCTGACAGGGAGCTGAACCCAGGACATCCACACACCAGGCCAATGCTCTACCAGTGAGCCAACCGGCCAGGGCTGAAGATTTCATATTAATACATTTTATAATTACTCAATGACAGGTTTAACTTTTCAATTTATATATATATGTATTTATATATATAATGTATATATGTATATAATTTATATATATGTATATATATTCACACACACATGCACACATAAATATGTATACATACATGTACATATATATGCATACATGTATTTTAAGCTATTATACAATCAGATTAATTTGGATGGATCTACTTACTGAGTAACCCCATGAACTAATGAAGTAAATATTTGCCCCTGCTGGGATGTGGAAGGCTTCCAGGATGCTGAGCATACACCTGCAGAAATCGGTGATTCATCCCTGAGTCACTCGGCAAGCGCGTTAAGGAGAAGCCAGCCAGCATGCAGAGGGTACACTTAGCTGCCAGTTCCCTCCTGCCCTCCCAGAATAATGACATTAATGACACTTCCAAACAGCTCACCCAGTCACAAAGTGGGATATTTCAAAATCCATGCGGCAGCTGATTTCCTAATAGGATGCATTAAACAGGACATTGCATGTTTTATGGGCTGGGGTTGATTAGACCATAAGACTTAAAAGATGTAGCTAAAGTGGTTGAAAAATAGGCCTTGGAGGTTCAGATCAAAGCATTACAGGGGGGTGATTAGATAAATAAAAAGTTTAAGCCTAACTGAGCAAATAATTGCACATCCCCTGAAAAGCTCAGTTCACAGGGATTGATCAAATGTGAGTCACTCAGGCACAGATGTCTTTCTAAGAATATTCCTTTTAATTTTTTTAATATACATCAAAAGGAAAAAAAAATCTGGTACTGACCAGCAAATACTCCTGTTTGTATAAGAAAAGTCTCTTTAAGAAACCGACAAAAAAATATATCCCTCATTGTTTGAAGAGGCCAGTTTCCCTGTTCTCTCCTTCTCAGTTGTAAAAGGTTTTTGCTTAACACAGACTAACAGAGCACACCTAAAAAAATCCTAAAAGATTTTCTAGTGCCTTATCTGGTCCATTATTCTATAGAAGTCAGTTTCAGGTTTATGTTAAAAGCATGTACTGTTATCTTTTTAAAGAAATATATGTCAGGGTGAAGATTCATCTTTGTCTAGTTAAGAAAACAAAAAAAGCTTTTGCAAAACTTATTTGTGCATTGGTATGTGTTAGACACAAGTTATCTCATCTAATCCTCATGACAAAGCTCAATGATAGATTTCATATTCTTCGTTTATATGTGAGGACATTGAGGCACACGTGTGGATTAGAGAACTTGCCCCAAGTCACAAGGCTTGAAAGTGGCGGACTAGAGAGTGAGGCCAGGTCTAACGCTGCCCTCTTCCTACCTGAGAGCACTTCCAGCTGACAGCCATTCCTTAGTGACCCTGGGCTCTGCAAATGCACCTAGATTTCAGTATTTCTATGAGCTAATCCGGGCTGTTCTCTTGAGGCAAGATCTGGCATTATCTCTTACTTCGAATGAAGCCATCAGAGGTTGAGTTCATGGCATTCCTACAACCACATAACACAAGGTAAGTGGGTGGGTAGAAATGCACTCAGAGCTGCTACGTTTGAGTCTGTGATTTGGTCACTAGTTCTCTGTGGCCAGACGGTGACCAGGCAAGATATCTTGGTAGTCAGAGTTCTTGGCGAGCGCTCGTTCATGTCTCAGAATCAGCAGTTTCTTGGAAGCAGCATTTATCCCTTAACCACCCCAGGAGCTGGTGATCAAAACTAGGGAGAAGGATGGAAAACTGGTAGTATCAATGCCTATCTGTGAATCAATACAAGTTTTAGTCTGCAGGTCTACCTGTGAGCTGCATTTCACAGTATAATTGACAATATTTTTACACCTTAATTTACACCCCACTTAAAACTAATAGTCTTTTTGAACTTTGCTTACTCAAATATTTCTGCAACAGGGTATTGCTTTACATTTCATTTCCCCTTCAGGCAACAAGGGGCAGGGAAATAAGTTAGCAAAGAACAGGTTACCAAACCCCATTCCCTCAAAGAGTCAGACCACCCTGCTCCAAATGCAGGCTGTGTAGCTTTGAGAAAGTTGGTAAGCTCTCTGTGCCTCAATGTCCTCATTGATAAATAGTATCAGATATTATAGGGACTGTCTAGATCAGCTCAAGCTGCCAAAACCAAATACCATAGAGTGGGTGGTTTATATAACAGAGATTGATTCTCACAGTTTTGGGGCCTGGAAAGTACAAGATCAGAGTTCCGGCCACTTAGGTTCCTGGTGAGAGTACTCTTCCTGGCTCTTCTCACAAGTCCTCAAGTGATGAAGAGAGCAAGAGTACACTAAGGGCACTAATCCCACTATGAGGGCCCCACCTTCATGACTTTATCTGAACTTAATTACCTTTTAAGGGCCCCACCTTCAAATACCTATACAGTGGGGGTTAGGATTCAACATATGAAGGGCGGAAGGAGGTGGTGGGATACAAACGTTCAGTCTATAACAGGTACTGTCTATAAATCAATTGGCAAGCACTTCATAAATGTTTCCCATTACTATGGTTGCTCTAAAATCAAAGAAACAGACGATATTATGTTAAATTGTATCTGTATAGCCATTTTGATGAATATAGAGGAACAAGCATTTATTGTGGTAGATGCTGGGCTACATGGGCACAGAGGATGCAGTTGAGAAGATTGCTTCCCTCCAGCTCTTGGTCTCCTTAACAAAACTTCTCCAGAAGACTTCCTGTTTTCCTTGAGCCCCAGCCTGTTTTGCAGAGGAGGTGACCTGCCATGGCCATGGGAGACATCCCTAACAGGCCTGGAGCACAGTCTGTTGCACAACTGTGCAAGCCTTGGGATGGAAAGTTACTAGACAGATGTTCAAATGCCAGCTGTTGTTGTTAATCTGCGCAACTTTGGAAAAGTCATTTAGCCTACAGCTTTCTCCTTTGTGGAATAGGAAAAACACTCATTTATTTATTAGTTTTCACTTTAAGGTATTAATGTGTCTATTACTGTTATTTCATCAAAGAAATTGTGCTTACCTTGCACCCTTGAGTGCTGCTCAAGGAGGAGACAAGGAGAAAGCTGTGCAGAGCATCAGGGCTGCAGTCCTTGGAGCAAATGGAAAACCATTATGGTTCTCTTCATAATCATAGGCCATAAAATGTAGCAACAGCCCTCATTTGCAGTTCTTGTAAAAACTACATAAAATATATTTAAAATCAACTGGCTGTAGTTATCACATACAAGTAGCCAATCAATGTTGTTAGAACAGACAAAACAAGACCAAGCACAGTCCCCCTTGTTGGGAGTGTATGTGAGAAGAAAGGCTGTGTATTATTAAACACATTCTCTTCAACAACAGGCCAGAACTATAATACTCTTATAATGCAGTTGCACAAAGTGAAAACAAGCAAACAAATTTACAGACAGTGTGGCCGAGTGCCACAACCTTTGCCATCATCCTCAGGAATCTACTGGTTGTGTGTCTTCCAAGTTTCAGTGTGAAAATTTAATGTGCACTAGCATCAAAGTTGAAGCAGATAATAAAACCAAAGGTTTTTCCAGAGTGTCAGTTAGGTTTCCACTGACTAGTTTAGAACTTACTCACCTGTTCAAAATCAAACCAAATGGAACCCCACAAGTTTCAAAAAGAGCCAGTTGCTTCTCCTCTATAGCAGTTTTCCACATTGGCTTTGTCTATGGAAATGCAGGTTTTAAGGATGATACATACTCATTTTCTCCTTAGATTTACATTTAAATCTCACTCAGTATTAATGGAGAGAATGAGCCAATATAAAACAGTGTTTTTTATAGTCAAAGTATCCTTCTCAGAATTAATTGAGGTTCTTGCTAAAAATTCAGACTCCAGCCAGATATCTTGACCTTCTGTGGGTGGGGTTCTGGAATCCATGTGTTGAACAGGCTTCCCAGAGGGCTCTAGCACACGGGCTTTTGAGAATATCTGATAACTGGGGATAAAATTCTCTGGATTTATTTTGCATTCAGGCAACATCTACCACTTTTAGAAATACACAAAAATATAACAGGCTGATTTTAAATTGACAAATGAGAAGATGGAGCATCTAACTGAAGGAGTAGCAAACCCCAATATTAAAACATAGCAAATAACTTCTTTAGAAAGTTTAATGCTAGGGCTGTTCTAAGCTTGCCAAGTATTAGAAAGCGTGCGCGCGTGCGTGTCTGTGTGTGTGTCTGTGTGTGTGTGTGTCTATATTAGAGACCAAATGTTAATAACTAGGACTGAGTAGAGTTACTAATTACCTCTCTTTGACACATAAAATGTGTCACAAATTATAATCATCAGTACTAAGAAAGACCCACTGCATATCTACTAGATTGTGTACCAACTCTGCAGGACCCTGTCCTAGCCCCAGACGCACAGAGAGGAAGCAAACACAGTCATCCCTCCAGGCCTTCCCTCAGGGTTCCTTCAACAGTTCAGGCTCTCAGAACCCTTTGGCTTTCAGCCCTGAAAATGACACTATGCACAAACACTTGATTTTGAGTAAGGTTTCAGGGGACTGGTGGAAACCTCACGTAAGAACCCCTCGTGCCCTGGCCGGTTGGCTCAGTGGTAGAGCGTCGGCCTGGCGTGCAGGGGTCCCGGGTTTGATTCCGGCCAGGGCACATAGGAGAAGCGCCCATCTACTTCTCCACCCCTCCCCCTCTCCTTCCTCTCTGTCTCTCTCTTCCCCTCCTGCAGCCGAGGCTCCATTGGAGCAAAGATGGCCCGGGCGCTGGGGATGGCTCCTTGGCCTCTGCCCCAGGCGCTAGAGTGGCTCTGGTCGCGACAGAGCGACGCCCCGGAGGGGCAGAGCATCGCCCCCTGGTGGGCAGAGCGTCGCCCCCTGGTGGGCGTGCCGGGTGGATCCCGTTCGGGCGCATGCGGGAGTCTGTCTGACTGTCTATCCCCATTTCCAGCTTCAGAAAAATACAAAAAAAAAAAAACCCTCGTAAGTGCAGACACAGAGTGCAGTAACTTGAGCAGGCACTAAATCCTGGTAGGTGTGGTGTTCCCTTCATACATGTAATTCAAACTCCAAGTTAAATGTTTTAAAGACATAAAAGTGAAGTGTTCTAAATTAAAATTGCTTCTTTCCAGAACTTCTAATTGCTGTTTCTGTTTTGTAGTTGTTTGTTTGTTATTGGTGTTGGTGTTTCAGTAGTTTGTTTTGTTTAATGCCTCTGCTTTGCCAAAGCCCTAAGTGTCTACTTAATTTGCCTGTGGATAATCCAGCATTACTCTGGAGGAAGGCACAGCTCCCCAAACACATTCATCACAATACAGGATGCCTTGAGCTCTGTGATGACATACGCATACAGGGCAGACTGTGCAAGGAAGAACCTCTCATCTCAACACAGTCATCCAAGTCCAAGTTTTGAGCTCAACTAGAATGTGCTATTTGTGATGGTATAGAGAGAAAGTGACTCTCAGTTAAAAGGCAGGGTCCTCAACAATCCCTCCAACTACCCGATTAGGAAGGGCTCATGTGGAGAGGAGAAGGGGAAGGCATTTGGGTAGCATCGCATGCTCTGACGTTCTGCAACAAAAGATGCCATTGAACATGTACTAACAGTGAGGATTAGGGGCAAGGTAATGTGACAGCCAATATGAATTTGAGGGCAAGTAGAAAGGGGAGAGCCAAGGTTGTATCAAAAAGACTAACCAAGTGAGAGAAGAACCCAATGCACAATAAAGGAATGGAAAGGGAAACGGATCAGGGGAGGACAGAGAAAGTAGTCAAGCCGGGACTGTGCTCTACCATTTCCTTTCCTGTGGATAACAGAACAGAGAAACTCCCAGAGCAGCTCCCCAAATGACCTGGGTTCCTGTTCAAGAAAGAGCTCCACACTTACTGCTCAAGTTGTTTACCTCCTGAGACACTTGTTTTTCACTCTCACCCACATTGACCCATGTCTCCTCAGTTGTCACCTGCTCTCAACCAAACATCTAGGGAAGAGTTGACTGTTTATTTATTTATATCTTGCCTATTTTCAAAATAGATGTAAGGCAATAGAAGAGGTAAGTCAAATTTCGAGGTTAAAAACTCATCACTATAAGAATTTTCCATATCTTTAAGCCAGACAATATGGAAACTATGTTGGCATTGTTTATATTCAAGCATTTCTTTCTGCTTACATAATAGAGAAAGAAGCCTTTTGCCCTCAGCTTTGTACTTGTTCCTTTTGACTATTTCAGGGCAAGGTGTCAGGGACCATATTTCCAGATGGAGAGTCAGTTCATGGGTGTAAAGGTTATTACTAGAGCCACTACCATTTCAAAGGTGCCTGGCATTTTACATACAACTTCATTGAATACTCCCAACAACCTTTAAGGAATTTATTACTACTACTAATGCTACAGAGAGGAAACCGAGGGCCAAAAAGGATTTTTACTCACTTACCTGAGGTCACATGACCAATAAACGATTGTGACTGATGTCCAAGCCCCCCTGCTTTCCTATAGCCTGCTCTGCCTTCCGGAAATGGGGAGGAAGTGGGAAAAGGGATGAGCATTGGGGCGGTCACTCAGCTGTCTGTGGGCGAAGGCCGGGGGCCAGTGGCTCCAATGCAGACATGGGTACTTGCCACACAGCATTCATCTTTGCGTCTGAAACACACCTTTGCTACTAATTTGTTCTCAGGGCTTGATTCATATTTTTCACCTAAATCAACAGGGTTTGCTTTAGTATCACGTAATGTAAATGTCATCTTTCCCTACAGGAATCTTTTTCCTGTTTGAGGCTGTGGGTTTGGGCCTGAATCTGTACATGTTTTGCCTGGCTGGTCATCACATGAGCAACTTAAGTGACTATGTAAGAGGAAAGCTAAACTTACTGTTTTCAAACATCACTGCAGAAGTCAGATGTAGTTAAGACCCTCAGCTACAATTTTTGTCTTTTATACAGTATTTTAAAACTTTTAGGGGGTTGAGGAAAAGGCTGGATGTAAGTCAGAAGAAAGGTGGATTTAACAATCCAATCAGGAGTTAATTAGGCATATCTGTGCCTGACAGTCTTAAAATATCTTTGCACTACCCCCTGCTTCTTGGACTCACTTCAAGAGGGATACTGAGGCCAGGGTAGAAGGCGAAGATGCCACCACGATTGTGAGACAAGTACTCAAACCTGCATTTGTAAGTGAGCTTTTCCTGTGTTCAGATTAATTGACCTGGCCTTGAATTTTATCAGCCCAGAACTGAGTTCTTTTAAGAGTCAGTAGCTGAGCAATGGCTTTCAAACTGTTTCTGATCACTGAAAGGTGCCTAATGAGTCTTTTGCACATTATCTGTTTAAAGTTCTCTTTGTGTCAATAAAAATAGAGGTGTCTCCAACAAAAAACTTATTTGTATTGCTAACCATCACCAACATCAACTCAAAGTCCACTCCCCATGGCTGTGGGCCTGGATCTAAGATGTTTTTTCAAAAACAGATCACCAAAGTCCGCAACACACATAGGTCAACACAGTTGTAAACTTGAAGACAGGTAGGGCAGCATGTACAGACAGGCGCTCCATAAACAGTTTTGATAATAAACAACTAAGACTGATAGATATATATGAATGTCATTTTCTTAGATCATTTTTCATTTATTTATGGTAGAACTTTAATACAAAAAGCAATATGTGTATCCTATAGAAAATGTAGAAAATATAGATAAAGAAAAACATGAAAATCACATGTAATCCTACTATACAAAAATAACCACAGTTAAAATTTGGTGTGGAAACTCCAAGTCTTTTAAAAAATGTGTAGTACACTGTATATGTTTTATATAAAAATAGATCATGACATAGGTGATTTTTTAAATCTAGTTTTATTACTTAAAAAAATATGAGGCTCTTTCTATGCTCTTTCTATGCTATAATATTCCATTGTAATTATTTATTTTCAAGAAAATAACTTTTAAAAACCTAATGTTAAAGGTAACACATGTTCATTGTTTAAAAAATACATCGGATACAAACAAAGAAGAAAAAAATTTTTTAAATCTGTAGTCAATTCTATAACACAAGGTGGAACTCCTGCTTCAGAGATTTGTATATTTACAAAGTTTTATTTATGTGTTGATAATCTAGATCAGGGGTAGTCAACTTTTTTATACTTACCGCCCACTTTTGTATCTCTGTTAGTAGTAAAATTTTCTAACTGCCCACCGGTTCCACAGTAATGGTGATTTATAAAGTAGGGAAGTAACTTTACTTTATAAAATTTATAAGGCAGAGTTACAGCAAGTTAAAATATATAATAATGATTACTTACCAAGTAGTTTATGTCAGATTTTCGCTAAATTTGGCAGAATAAATCTTTATAAAACAACTTACTATAGTTAATTCTATCTTTTTATTTATACTTTGGTTGCTCCGCTAATGCCCACCATGAAAGCTGGAACGCCCACTAGTGGGCGGTAGGGACCAGGTTGACCACCACTGATGTAGATTATGTGATGATCTAATCTAGAATCCCACATTGCATTTATTTTTTTTAAATTTTTTTTAATAATTTTATTTTTAATGGGGCGACATCAATAAATCAGGATACATATATTCAAAGATAACAAGTTCAGGTTATCTTGTCGTTCATTTATGTTGCATACCCATCACCCAAAGTCAGATTGTCCTCTGTCACCTTCTATCTAGTTTTCTTTGTGCCCCTCCCCCTCCCCCTTTCCCTCTCCCTCTCTCCCCTCTCCCCCCCCCCCCGTAAGTAACCACCACACTCTTATCAATGTCTCTTAGTTTCACTTTTATGTCCCACCTACGTATGGAATAATGCAGTTCCTGGTTTTTTCTGATTTACTTATTTCACTTTGTATAATGTTATCAAGATCCCACCATTTTGCTGTAAATGATCCGATGTCATCATTTCTTATGGCTGAGTAGTATTTCATAGTGTATATGTGCCACATCTTCTTTATCCAGTCATCTATTGACGGACTTTTTGGTTGTTTCCATGTCCTGGCCACTGTGAACAATGCTGCAATGAACATGGGGCTGCATGTGTCTTTACGTATCAACCACATTGCATTTACTTGTCATGTCTTCTTAGTCTCCTCCAATCTGTGACAGTCTCAGTCTTTCCATGGTTTTTATGACTTTGACATTTTTGAAGAGTACTGATTAGGTATTTTATAGAATGTTGGTCAGTTTGGGTCTCTCTATTCGAATGTTACCATTTTTCTCTTTCCATATTCAATTTTTAAAAAGGAGTCACTAAACCTATCCCATACTCCAAGGGAAGGTGGGCTAATCTCTACCTCTTAGAGGGCAAAATATCAAAGGCTATATGGACATATGTTAAAACTGTCAACTTAACCCTGGCTGTGTAGCTTAGTTGGTTAGAGCATCGTCCCAATGTGCCAAGGTTGTGGGTTTGATCTCTAATCATGGCACATGCAAGAAGGAACCAATGAATGCATGGGTGGATGGAATAATGAATGGATGTTTCTTTCCCTCTTTCCCTTCCTCTCTCTCTGAAGTCAATGAAAAAAAACATTTAAAAACTATCAAATTAATAAATATTTTGCAGTAGAGATATTTTAAAGCTATGCAAATACCTTCCTTCATGTTAAAGTTTCACCAATAAATTTTTAGCATTCATCAGTGGATCTTGTTTGGAGCAGTTCTTACTATGATGTGTTAAGGTGATTTTCTATTTCTCTTATTGTTTCTACATCTATTATTTGTAATCCTCTGTGAAGAACTTTTGTTCCTGCTTCCCAGAGATATGGTAGGCTTTCATGGCTAAACAGTGTGACCAAGGGCCTGATTTCTTTGTCTCTGCTCTGCTTTCTGTGTTGCTGGTTTTACTATAATGTTGAGAAGACTGTTGATTGCTCCCAGACTGTTGATTGTGTATCAGTTTCCTCTTGCTGCTGTAACAAATTATTATAAACCTGGTGGCTTAACAATATATAAATTTGTCTTTCTGGAGGTAAGAAACCTAAACTAAGTTTCAGTGCACTGACACCAAGCTGTTGGCAAGGCTATATTGTCTTCTTGAGGCTCCAAGAAAGAATCTTTTTTGTTGCCGCTTCTAGAGACCACCACATTCCTTAGTTCATGGCCTCCTTTTTCATCTTCAAAATCAGCAAAAGATCTTCTCATCTTGCAATATATCTGATTCTCTCTTTTTTTACCTTCTTCTTCTACTTACAAGGGCCCTTGTAATTACATGGGGCCTGTCTGGATAATCCAAGATAATCTCTCTGTCTCAAGGTTAGCTAAATAGCAACTTTAATTCACCCTTGCCATATATATAGTTTTGTGGAGTCGATGTAGACATTTTTCTTTCTTTCTTTTTTTTTTTCTGAAGCTAGAAATGGGGAGAGACAGTCAGACAGACTCCCGCATGCGCCCGACCAGGATCCACCTGGCACGCCCACCAGGGGGCGACGCTCTGCCCACCAGGGGGCGATGCTCTGCCCCTCCAGGGCATTGCTCTGTTGCGACCAGAGCCACTCCAGCACCTGGGGCAGAGGCCAAGGAGCCATCCCCAGCGCCCGGGCCATCTTTGCTCCAATGGAGCCTCGCTGCAGGAGGGGAAGAGAGAGACAGAGAGGAAGGAGGGGGGAGGGGTGGAGAAGCAGATGGGCGCTTCTCCTGTGTGCCCTGGCCGGGAATCGAACCCAGGACCCCTGCACGCCAGGCCGATGCTCTACCACTGAGCCAACCGGCCAGGGCCGATGTAGACATTTTTGAGGACCATTATCTGCCTACTACACAGGGCCATAGGCTTATTCATCTATAGGCAGAGAGTGAACACATAAGAGAAGGGAAGAGAGAGAGAGAACCATTCCACGAGCCTCAACAGGCACAATACAACATAATTGGTTTTTACATGGCTCCTAGATGTATAGCATTGGGCCCTCTTTGTTTTGGGACCAAATGAGTATAGTCTTCAAATGACTAATGTTCGAATTAGTCATTCTCAATAACTTAGGAACTTCAGGTTCTATAATGGGCACTTCAAGTATAAGTAACCCTGAGCCAAAATTTAAGCTGCTACAATATCATCCATCTTTCTATTTAAGGCCTAAAAACTTCAATTAAGTTAGGGAACAAAGAAATAAAGTGGCATTCCAAATTGACCATTAAAGAATATTTTTGAGAGGAGACCTTATGAATTCACCTAACCACTCTTGATTACATATCACTTGTTCCAATGATCTCTTGAACCAAAAGTTTCTCTCATATTAGTTGTTTTGACTTTGTTAGGAGTTATAAAGTTTTACTCTCCTTTGGACAAGGGATTTCTCCTCCACTGCTAGATTTAGTGAACAATGAAGTAATAGTGGCTTGTTCTTGTTTGTTTTTAATTGTGAGTCTATATTCTCTGTAAAGGCCCTCTTCTCGTAGGTCCATCTTCTTACTTCTTTCTATAAATACCATTCCTGTTAGGAGCTCCTTCTCCACTCTGCTCCACACAGAACTAAAGGAAATGTTTTATTATTAAAACATACACACACAGCCTGACCTGTGGTGGCGCAGTGGATAAAGCGTCGACCTGGAAATGCTGAGGTCGCCGGTTCGAAACCCTGGGCTTGCCTGGTCAAGGCACATATGGGAGTTGATGCTTCCAGCTCCACACCCCTTTCTCTCTCTCTGTCTCTCTCTCTCCTCTCTAAAATGAATACATAAATAAAAATTTAAAAAAATAAATAAAACATACACACACACACACACACACACAAACAAAAAAAACAACAAAAAAACAAACAAACTGGCCTCACCTTCTCTATTGCCAAAAACTAACCTCAGTGGAACAACTCTCAGTATTTGGAAAGAACAGGTCTTTAGAGCCATCTAGTCCTGATTTCAAGGGGTGAACAACAGTGTGCTTTTTGAAAAATGAAATCCTTTGGAACTCTGAGTCCTCACATATTCATGGTTAGAATGGCCATTGTCTTTGCTCTGAGGGCTAGTTATCACCAACAGCTTGTCATCACTTTTATCTCTTATTCACTCACTGAGCACCCAATATGTATTAGGCAGGTACTCAATATGAAGAACACAGAGGTGAACTTAATCAACATGGTACATATTCCCTCCAGTCTAAAGGGAAAAACGCCTTAAGATCAAAGAACAGGATGGGGAGCATGGTGCAAGGGTGAGTAAAGGGTTCAAGAAGGGAATCAAAGACCTTTGTAACTCTGTTAGAATTTTGTTGCAGTTATAAGATGCCTCTGCCGGACGATAAGCTCTGTGAGAGCAAGGACTGAGCCCTCTCCAGCTGTGCAGACTTCTCAACTACACAAAGCAGGTGCTTAAAACTCTGTTAAGCTCAAGTCTTCATGGCAAACATGAAATAGTCTCAGTTGATCATCACAAAAGGACTAGACTGTGGGGTCCTCAGAGCAGCACTGCCTCCCTATCAATCCTGACTCCCTTAGCATCTTGTCTAGAGTTGGGTGCAGAGTAGATATGCAAAACATTATTGTTAAATAAATGACCAAACCTAGAATCTAAAAGTACTTCTCTACATCACTAAAATTTTCATTTAAAGGAAAGAAAAGAAACATACTTTTTGAATGTAAACATAACCCTATCCTAGTATGTCCTAAAAATGCCCTGAATGAATAAGGTGTGAGTTTTATAATCTTATTTGCTCTAAGAAAAAGCTTTCTATTTGGTTTCAAAGTCTTTAACTTCATAGCAAAATTTCATTATGTCCCAGCTGAGTTCTGTTTAATGGAATTAAATTTCATCCTTTCTAATTATCTTTTGGAACAGACAATCTTTACAGAATAATTAGTAATAGAAGAACATAATGGATCATTGTCTTTATTACTGCAAAGAAATCCTAGATGCTGCTCTAAATCTTAAAAAAAGATCTCATGAAATATAAAATATATTGAATCATTCCTCTTAAATTATGTAACATTTAAACTTTGTCAACATAGCTTAAAGATGATGGAAGGTAATTATTCTCCTGCTTCACCTTAAATTATATTATGAAACTACCTTAATGATCACACTCAAATTATGCTTACATTTAATTTCCAAGATTTTTATTGGTAGAACATTCTATTATCAAACACAATTTAATTCATATTTTTTTTTCTCCTCTCAATATCTATTTTGCTTCCTTGGTCATTTTTTTCTACACCCTACCTAAGTTTATTAAATTATATGTGCAGAATAATATAAGAGAATATTTGCTTAAAATATAGCTAATCTAATATAAAAAATGAATAAAGTCTAATTAAAAATTATTTCACTTACTCATCTAAAAAACATGGTGTCACTGGAAAAATTTTATAAAACACAGCTCAATGAAAAAAAAAATGGCCAAACATGAGAAGTTTTTTTTTAAGTGCCAATAGATAAAAATATTGTTTTTTTATATAAAAATTTAAGCAATTAAAACATCCCTTTAAAAATGGTAGATAGAAAATGTAGTGGGAAAATGAATAGGGTCCTTCTTGGACTTCTAGTGTTTATCATTCAATTTGTTGAGAATTTGAAATTACAGTAATTGCCCTTAAATAACTGACATTATTTGACACTACAACAACAGAGAAGTGGAAATGACTGACAAACACACAAAAGACTTTTGTTATCTTTGTTTGTCTGCCTGAATAAATCTCAACAAGTATTTCAAAGATTTAAATTTATAGCATACTTAATCACCATTAGATGGTCAATCCTATTGGCTTTCATCTGAGTTTCATTGACACTCAACATTTTTGATATCAACTTTTTGTTACCACATCTAGTTTGTCTCAGCAGCTATCTTTAAACTAAATTATTACCTCCAAATGAAACATTTTGATAAAATATGGGGAAATAAACAGAATTGACTTCAGTTAAGTAGAACCTCTTCTTTTTTTTTTTTTCCTTTCCCTCACTGAAGACTGAATTGTGAGGGGGAAGAAAGGGGTTGAAACTGTAATTCTGAAAAAATGTAACAGACTGCCTACCCTTCGTATATGATGGTAAGTTAGTTAATATTTGGTTTAATGATTTATTTCTTAACAAATTAAGTACATTTAAGAAATTGATACCCTAAACCTTTTATTGTGACTTAGCTGTCAAACAAAGGTCAGGCAAAGAAAATCACAATTGCCATATAATTTAGAATTCCTGCAAAAAAATTAGAATCTAAATGACATGGATAAAAAAATAGGGGTTCATTATTTTATTTAAATATTCAGTTCTTATATTTTTCTATTTCTAAAATAAAGCATAATCTATGAGTAGTATAAAATAAGAGTATCTTCTTGAAAGCTCTATTTTATTTTCTAGTAAAAATAAACATTTACGTAAAACAATTAAACTGTAATAATGACTTAATCGGTATCACACGTTACATTTTGCAAACTTTTTCACTACATTCACTTGACATTTACTCGGCTTGTAAAAATTCAGCTCACTTTTCTGTTATGATTTTGATATCAAGTTCCACCCATACCAAAACAAGAGACATTCTGGGTGCATTATAATGCATTATAATGCAGTGCCTTTCTGATTGGTAATAAAGTAAGGGAATACTATGTACCATATAGGAAAACAGTCTTCCAGGGTGTGAGCATGAGTGAAATAGGAAATGTATTAGGTTTCGAAGAGGTCAGAGAGGTCAGGTCAAGAGGATGAATGGGGCACAGGGACCTTTAAGCTCAGTAGTGCCTGGTTCACTTCAGAAGATTGTTTTTCTTTATAGATGTGTTCCACTTTGTCCTTTATTACATTATCTTAATGGATTAAAAGATATTAGCTTATTTAGTTATCAGAAAATGAATTTATAGTTTATAGTACTTGAGACTAAGTTTTCAACATTATAAAGACTCAATTTTTTTCAGTCTTCTAATAACTTCATGAAGTCAAGCATATCCTGCTTACCTCACTCTAAGGACTTCCCTACCGGGAGCTGTTTGGTTCATACCAGCTATTTGTACTAATTGTCTAATTCACTAGAAGACATTTAGGTTCATTCTTCTTGAAAAATAAGGAAATTTTCTTCTCTCCTCGTCACCCTGTGCTGGTGGAAAGCTCCCATAGCTTCAGATCTGATATCACCATTGCAATGGGCCTCTTTCCCTTCCTCTCTTGTTAAATGATAAAGGCTGAGAACATCTTTTCTCTTGATGGCTAATGAAGATACTACCCAATTTCACAGGAAACCAGTTTCCTTTCAAATCTGCAAGTATTTCAACAACTTCTAAATGTGAAATCACTGAGATTCTTTATGTCAAATGGAGCCATTGCAGTCCCATTCTTTGACCTGAGGTTGGTCAAAATTAAATGCTGAATTCAAAATTAGGGATTGGTCTCCTCTCAGAGACCAGTAAACTTTACCTTAATCCAGAATTACTCTAATATATGAGCCAGTATTTAAAGAGAGGCAATGGGTACAAGGTAGAAATGATATTTTAGCAACTCGAGGCTGAAATACTAATGGACCTATCAGCTCCCAATGTCCAGTCATTTCGTCTCAGTGATACAGCAATGACAAGCAAAGTGTCCGAGGTCTCCACCCCTATCTCAGAAAGGAGACAATGATCCTGGGGGCTAGGCCTTCCTGTGGATGCACCGGCTTCTCAACTGATAGGATCAGCAAATATTGCAAAGCCTACAGGGGGATTGATGTTTTTCAAAGAGTTGTTTAGGAAAACAAGGGAAGTAGACGTTCCTACTCTTTGGGGTAGAAGGGAAGAGTAAGGAGAATGTTTTTAAAAACCTGCAACAAGGGATTGTTCTCTTGTTGATTCTATTCTGACAGGAAATAGAATGGGTTGTTCATTGTTTTTCTGTTTAAAGATTTATTTGAGGCAAGTCTTCATTCAAAATGGAGCTGAACAAATGGGGACACATTGGTCATGTGAGTGGTAAACACAGAAATATCACTTGAGGGATAATAAATTGATTTAATTTTGGACTCTCTGTGGGCAATTATTTGGCTATAATTATAACAGATAATTCTTAATTTTAATATTAGTGTTTGAATATGTGTGATAGTGATAAAATAGTTTTACCACTTTGACTTATGCAGACTCTAGTAGCAACATTAATCTGGAAAGTGACATGCAAATGGACTGCTTTGTTGTACTATGGCTTATAAAATCTCTATTCATTTGCATTTTGTTTAATACTGTTTTGATGGTTTGGATCTCTTTGCTAGTGACATCTTGACTCTCCATTGAGATTATTTGAAAGATCACTTTACAACAAAGCTTACTTTGTTCTTATAACACTTATGAGAAATAAAACCAGCTTCCTTCTATAGTCACAGGTCAGAAAGATTGGTCCTCATCATTATCTCCCTTTTTTTAATTTATTTTTTTATTAAGTGAGAGGTAGGGAGGCAGAGAGACAGACTCCCACATGCATCCCGGGATCCACCTGGCAAGCCTCCTAGGGGGCGATGCTCTGTCCATCTGGGGCTGCTGCTCCGTTGCTCTGCAACTGAGCTATTTCAGCACTGGAGGCAAGGCCATGGAGCCAGCCTCAGTGCTCGGGGCCAAATTGCTCAAACCATTTGAACTCTGGCTGTGGGAGGGAAGGAGAGAGAGAGAAAGAGAAAGAGAGCAGGGGCAGCAGGGAGGACTAGGAAAGAAGAAGCAGATGGTCACTTCTTCTGTGTACCCTGACCAGAAATCAAATCTGGGACTTGCACATGTCGGCCAATGCTGTACCACTAAGCCAAGCAGCCAGGGTAGTCATTATCTTCTTTACATTATTACAGAGTCTCATTGTGAAGAAAGAAAGGTTTATTCACAGTTTGCTTAATATCAGAGTTTAAGTAATTTGATTATTTCTTTCTGGTTTAAACAATTTTTTAATCACCAAATAGTAGAAAAAACAATTAGTATTCATATGATTTTTTGCATTATACTATACTAGATGAGTGACATGTCAAGACCTTTGCGCATATATATATATATGTATATATATATGTACATATATATGTGTGTATATATTTTTATATATATATAAACGCATATACATGCGTTTGGAAGCACATTTATTTGTAATAATTTTAGTTTAAAGAATGTTTAATGTCAAAATGTTCTGTTTGGAAACATTAATTTTTTTTCCAAATCTTATGTCCACAGTTGTCCCCCACTGCTACCAAAGAAATTGTATGGTGGGAGTAATAAGAAACAAAACATATCTTCTTGCTACTGAAAACATGTAACAGTCAAGGTGAACTTTATATAATATTTCTATGATAAAAGTTAGGGAAGAAAAGCACAAGCCCTGGCCGATTGGCTCAGTGGTAGAGCATCAGCCTGGCATGCAGAAGTCCCGGGTTCGATTCCCGGCCAGGACACACAGGAGAAGCGCCCATCTGCTTCTCCATCTCTCCCCCTCTCCTTCCTCTCTGTCTCTCTTTTCCCCTCCCACAGCCGAGGCTCCATTGGAGCAAAGATGGCCCGGGCGCTGGGGATGGCTCCTTGGACTCTGCCCCAGGCGCTACAGTGGCTCTGGTCGCGACAGAGCGACCCCCCGGAGGGGCAGAGCATCGCCCCCTGGTGGGCGCGCCGGGTGGATCCCGGTGGGGCGCATGCGGGAGTCTGTCTGTCTCTCCCCGTTTCCAGCTTCAGAGAAATACAAAAAAAAGAAAAAAGAAAAGCACAAATAAAATTTAAATCGAATGAATATTCTGTTTTTGCATGCCTGGAGGTATAAACATTTTCATACTATTTTTATATTTTTATTTTTTTTTATTTATTCATTTTTAGAGAGGAGAGAGACAGAGAGGGAGAGAGAGGAGAGAGAGACAGAGAGAGAGAAGGGGGGAGGAGCTGGAAGCATCAACTCCCATATGTGCCCTGACCAGGCAAGCCCAGGGTTTCGAACCGGCAACCTCAGCATTTCCAGGTCGACGCTTTATCCACTGCACCACCACAGGTCAGGCTTTCATACTATTTTAAGTATACTCAATAACTGTCAAACTTTTCCCTCCTCACTCCTATTTGGTTCTTTTATCAATTAATTAATAGTCTTACCTAAGTAGAGGACCACACAAACATACTAGTATTTTACTAAGTTGCAAACAGCAACATTAGAGAGAAATAGTAATTGATCTGCCGGTTCCTGGATATCTAGCTGTTGATCTCAGTCATACACAAAGATCGTCAGTCATACCCAGGAAACAAAAGGTCCAAAACAGTAGGGTTTTCTTTTGAAAGTAGCTGTATAATGGCTATTAAATGTTAAGGCTGGTTCTATGCAAAGCAATAGTTTTATTTGCTCCTCCAAGAAAACCCCTTGTATTTGTAGCACTCATACACTGAGAAAAGCATTCTGGGGCTTTTTAAGATAATCACATGCTTCTCAGGGTTTTGTTATGATTTCCTATTAAGCCAAACTACACATAATGTTGGTGAGGATGGCTCAGATGGAATCAACCTTGTGGTAATGCACAATAACATCTAAACTCTTTTTAATGCCCTGCTGCAGTAACAAGGTTACAAAACACCTTTTACTAAAGACTTGCATATATGGCAGGCACTGTGAACAAAGCAGAAACTGTAACTATTGAATACATTACACGGATTATCCCACCACAACAGCCTCATGTGATACATGCTATTTCCATTTTACAGATAAGGAAGCTGAGACTCAGAGGTGGTAACTTGCCAAAATTTTTGGAATTAAAACATTACAGAAATCTGATCAACTTTTCAACCGATATCTCAAAATGAAAGCCTACGGGTGGGCCGAAAAGCTTGGCAGGGCATTTTCACTTAGGACACAGCTCAACAAGCTACTGTAACTGGAGAATAATCCAGTTAGTTTGACTTAGTCACTTGTTTAAAAAACGAGTTGTTCCTTGACCTTGCTTAAAGCATTTAATAGAGTGGTTGCCCTGTGACTTCAGTTGCTACATCAGGTAAATGGAAGGCTACTCATCACTTACCAGGCACATCAGTGTGTTTCTCCCACTGTGGAGTTTTATTTTGATGCTTCTCTAAAACTGCATCTCAAAGTGTAAGCAGAATAGAAATATAAAGATACAATGGTGTTTTAAGAAGCATCATATTTTTTTTGAAATGTCAAGAGGTTTTTTTATGGATCGTAAATGTGGCATGTTTTGCTAAGTCTTCAAGAAACATTCAAGTACTGGATTACTTATACATTAAGACTGGTTCTCGACAAGCATATATTTTTTATTTGATTCATCAATCAGTGAAGAAAAACTTTTGTCTCCCCCATACAGAAGTCTTTCGGCATGTAATTCAGATAATTATTACTCCTCTTCTCACATTTTTTGTTTTTTCCTCCCATTAAACCAAAGTGCACAAAATGTTAAAGGGGCTTGCCTGACCAGGCGGTGGCGCAGTGGATAGAGCGTCGGATTGGGATGTGGAGGACCCAGGTTTGAGGCCCCTGAGGTCGCCAGCTTGAGCGTGGGCTTGTGTGGCTTGAGCAGAGCTCACCAGCTTGAGCCCAAGGTCGCTGGTTCGAGCAAGGGGTTTCTTGGTCTGCTGAAGGCCAGCAATCAAGGCACATATGAGAAATCAATAAACAACTAAGGAGCAGCAAAAAAGAATTGATGTTTCTCGTCTCTCTTCCTTCTTGTCTGTCTGTCCTCATCTGTCCCTCTCTCTGACTCTGTCTCTGCCACACAAAAAAAAATGTTGAAGGGGCTTGCTATAGTCCAAACAACACATAATATAAGTTAGCAATACAAATTATTAAAAATCACGCAATAAAAAAATCAAGATTCCTGGAGACAGATAAAACTCAGACTGGGTTTAGTCAAGCAAATTATTTGTATTATTTTTGCTACAACTTTTTTAAAAATGGTTTTATTTTCTTTTTGTCTGCCTAAAAGACTTCCCTGCACTTTAAGTAGTCTTTATTATTATTATCGTCATGATCATGTGATCTAAGAAGTGACACTGGTTAACTTTTGAAAAAACATTAAGGATGTAGGTAAGTTGATCTCTGACTTTTGGAAAAAGTTACTAACAAGTCATTTGAAATTAATAAACTAAAAATAACTTGTGGCCTATGTAAGTGACAAGATGTTGTCTCAAATTTGAAGACGTTGTTATTCACAACTTTTTGGGAGCTGAGAACTCACATGCTTTGGTTACCAATGATATTGAATACAAATGCAATGACAACAAATAACATACAATTCTGATAACGATACTAGCTCACACTTATTGAGGGCTTAGTATTCAGGAGGTACTCTACCGAAGAGCTTACACACATTACCTGATTCAATCTTCACAACAATCCTGTGAAGAAGATACTATCATTCACCCCATTTTACAGATGGTGAAACTGAGGGTTCTAGAGATCAGGTCACTTGTTAAGTGCTGAGGTTTAAACCCAGATCAGTTTGACCCCAAAACTTGTAGGTTTAACCTAAAATGCAACCCTGCCTCCCAAATTCAGCATCTGAAAACATTCAATCTGAACACAATGTCTGAGATTGCAGACCAGTCCCTTTCTTTTACAGATGAGGAAACTGAAGTTTTAAAAAGTAACTGTCTTGCCTCTCATCTTAACAACAAATTAGTGACTGAGGAGGACTAGCACTCAGGTCTCCTGCTTTCAATTCCAGACAGGACACTCTTCTATCATTTAACAATATTTACATGACCCAGGGGATTAGAAGACTAACTTTGCAGTTTAACACACCAGATAAAATACCAAAGAGCTAAATTCAGGTAGCTTCTGTGTTTTCTAACTTGCAGCTGCTTCATTGCGGGATCATACAACACATGATGCGACAGGGATTTACAGCCACACATAAAACATATTAAATGTAGTCAGCAGTGATGAGATTTGGTACCAAATAAGAAGCTTTAATTAATTTTAAATGGTGCTTTTCATAGTGTCAAAAGCTCAGTCCACTGAAGTGGAAAAGGGGGTTGGAATGGCAAGATCCTAGCAACCCGGCTAATCTGGGCCCTTCTGAGCAAGCTCATTTGAAATTCTTACATCAGTGCATCGGCACGCTGAGGTGGGGCTCATGGAGACAAACAAAATAGCAACCCCAACTCCAGCACCACTCGGAGTCCCGCATCCCCGGGGAGGCCTGAGAGCTCAGCTGTATTAAGGGGCCGTTGGAGTTTCCCTGTTATTTGTCTACTTTTTGAGGATTAGAACTTCCGCTGGGCTGTGTTCATCTGTGCTGAGAATTTAAACTCGGTACATGCAACAACAGGAACTGTGAGATCTGCGAGAAATGTTCAAAAAGAAGTCTGTTTTGGCTTTTAAAAGCTTTTTAGGTGCACAATGAGAAGTAAATTGGGGGGTTTCCGATTTCTTTTGGGAGTCTACATTGAGTGGTGGTTTCTTTTTTTCCTATTTCTTTTCCCCACTTCATCAGTCTTTGTTTTTAAAACGGTGATCATGCAAACATTCACCATGTAGACCCATTTGAGTGGTATTATGTTGGATCAGCTGGGATATTCATGTGTCTTACACATATTCACACATACAGACCTTTTTCACCTCGTGACATATGAATGGAAGCTATCTTTAAAGCTCTTCTTTATAGAGACTGCAGAACCATATAGAACCATATAGTAAGAATCAAATTGTAAGGACTACTTAAAGTTTTCTATGTAGCACAGTTCCTTGGCTTTACAGCTAAGGAAACTCATCCTCAGGGTGCCATGACAAGATTAAGGTCACATATCCAGATTTCTCTATTTCCTTGTTCCTTTCTTTATTAAACAGCTCATCATTTATAGTTATTGTTTATAAGAGTAGTATACAAATAAGAGCTAGGTGCCACTTGCAAGTGTGACATTTACTATTTTGAATGCACCTATGCTATGCATACATAACAATGATAATATATAATATAAATCATGATTAGCTCTTAACAAATGAAGCACTCATTTGGGTCAGCAATCATGAATTAGAAATATTTTATTTTTTCCCTGTTCTCTTATCTTATGTAAATGCAGACCTATTACCATGAAAATGACTAACAGCAAAATAATTCTGTTTCTGAGAGCCATCCTTTTATTAATGAAATCAATAAACCTTTACTTTTCCAAACTCAGACTTGATTCTGTTTTGTCCTCTATGGAGAAAGAGGATGAAACAGCACCTATTCCCTACTCATGTTCTCTGTTCCTTTCATATGTATCAGGGGTCTCTAGAATCAGAGGACGGTTCTGCAGCCTAGGTGAGTTGCTATTAGTGATAGCAACTGGAGATAAAACAATTTAGGCAAGCATCCAAAAGTACATGTCTATCCAGTGGTCCACACTCTGAAAAGGAACTAGAAATAATTAGGTTTGCATCACAGGATTTTTAGAAACTTGATATTTGCAAGATAAAAAATATTTTGAGGAAATCCCTTCTTAGGGTGTCCCTGGCTTTTTTGTTGTTGTTGTTGTTTTATTTTTTGTTTGTTTGTTTTTAATTTCTAGTGCAGATCCAATTGGAGTGAGGAAGTAGATGAAGAGCAAATAGAATAACAATTGTACTTTGTATTAAGTTAAGGAAAGATCACGACACTGATTTTCTAGTATTAATTTTAAATATTTTATTAATGAAAAATCATAGGAACTTGAGTGAACTTGTTATAGGGGTTTCAAACTTTTTAAAAATGAGAATATTTGAGATATTCTTCACAGTTATTTAAGTCATTCCATTTACTCTGCCTTTGGTATTCAAATGCCTCTTTCCCTGCCCCCTGAAAACAATTAGATTTTCTTTTCTACTTGACATTATGCAGCACAAATATGTGGTTATAGTGAATTATTAGATTAAATATATTTTATATTCAATTTTATGTTCTTTATATGACCTATCAAATCATTCAATTCAGAAGGAAAAATAAAATTTAAGTGAGCCAGTTTATCTTGTTTTATTGGTAGCTCTGGCCATAGAAATTTTTTTAATATTGTATGTATTCAGTATCTTCTCGGATATATATATATATATATATATATATATATATATATATATATAAATTTTTAAAAACCAGAATGTACTTGGCATACATGAACTGTAAAACTAACAAACATTAAAATAACTGAATCAATAGAATTTATAAATAGGTGTCTGCTTTGCCCATCTGTATAGCTAAAATACAAATAATGTATTAATTAGAACAGAATAAAAATGAAGTTCTAACACTGATCTAAAAACATTCTGTTTTCACATGTAGAAATGTAGAGTATGAGACTGCCTCCCTCAACTACCTAGTAACAAAACCAGTAATAATATAGCAGGTAGTAGATCTCATAAATATAGAAAATGAAAGGCTGTATGGGAGTGAGTCTACAGAGAGGAATCCAAAAAGCGTTAGCAGAAAAACAGTAACTTTGTACAGATTTTTAATTATTGCTGAAAAAAGGATAAAGAACTTCTGTTAGCCTTATATAAGTTCAAGGACAAGAGAGTAAAGGTTAAGAATCCTACTTTCAGCCCTAGTGTGGAATTAGCAGTCCATTCTCCCATCAATACACAGGGGATTTGCACACGAGAATGGGAGTTACATGAGCAAATCCTCTAGGGATCTGTGAGAAAATAAACTCTAACAAGAATATTTGAACTACATTTTACAATAGACTGATCACCAAAAAAGACATGCATACAGAAACTTCAATATTTCAAAAGCAATCTACAAATACATGTCTAAGTGTATAGATGTGTACATATATATGCACATGCATATATATATATACACACACACACACACACACACACACACACACCATATACATATGTATTTGAAATCCATGTCAGTGCGATTGTGCACTAACTCTTAGGCAGTGAAACTAACTAGCTCATTAGGTGCTCCAACTGTTTTATGCTATTGTGCTCTTTTGAGCACAGCATATAAAATTTCATTTAAACAAATGAAATACTATTATGGGAAAACTCAAAAGCATTTCATATAAATTTTTCTTTTCCTTTCTTTTCCTTTTTTATAGTCACTTCAACCATAAAATACACATATGTGTGCTCACTGCAGTTTTTCTCAGTTGAGCCTTTTCAGACAATAGATATAAGCATCTCTGTTGTTCTTTAAAAAGATGCAAATTTTCCATTTTCTTTTTGCAGTAACGTTTGGGGTTTTAGCATCCAGATTTCAGCATAAAATATTGCTTTATTGTGGGAAAAGCAGTGCGCTACCATAAAATTGTGATAGACAATTTCTATATTAAAATCCATAAGGACCTGGGTGACAGGTTAGTGTGTTTAATTAGATTATTTCAGTTCTTCACAATCTGTTTGCTCACTCCTGTAGCAACTTGTTGATAATGGGAAGTCTTTTGTGAGAAATGGCCTGAAAAACAATGAAAAGCATCAGATTTAATAAAGTATCTAAGGAGAGTCTTAAAATGACACCCACACTATGAAGGCAAAGCCAAATTTGCTGTTTCTGAGGGGAATCTGTGTTTGTCAGGAAGGGTTCCTGGAGGCTTTGTTTGGAGGCCTTGATGTGTGACCAGTGCGCTCTAGGCCGCCCTTCACCCCTGCCCTCCCGCTCCCGCCGCTCTGCCCACCCATACTGACACCGCGGGGGGACGGGTTTCAGAGGAGAAAGAATCAAAAGCGGAGGGACAGGGAAAAAAAGTGCTTTTCAGGGTCTGATGTGTGGGAATCAAATGAGAGGCCTAGCTCAAATCCTGTCGCCAGGCAACCAAAGTGATATGCTGAGGGAATATCATTAAAGTTGGAAAGTAAGCAGTCTCTCTGAATTAGTAAACCAACCACAGGATCGCCGATGTACCAGAACTCTGTCAGTGCCTGAGTGCGACTTCTCCAAGGAGGACAAGCGGGGGCTTTGCTACGTTAAAGGGGGGATGGAGTGGGAGAGGGAGAACGCAGCTGATTTGTAAAGTTGTTGTGTTTTTTTTCATTAAAAAAAAAAAAGACAATGGCTGTCCAGACATGGAGTTGGTGGTGAAATATGGTAACTGCCACGGCTGCAGCTGGCTCTCTGACACAGATTAATAAGTTGCCGTTTCCTAGCCGACCAGAACCTAGTGGGAACTATCCAGCATTTTATCTTGAATTGTGGGTAACAGCCTTACTGCAAGCTGGCCTAGTTTACTGCTCTGTTTTTTCCAGATCTCCCAAAGTGCAGCAAACATCTGTGACTCTAATGAGGTCATCAGTGAGGGTGTCCAGAGCTGGGCCCTGAGAACTGACCTCACCTCTGCCTGGACATAAAGTACAGTACCGTGGGGAAGCAGGACAAGCTAAATGGGAGAGCTGGCACTTGGCTGTAAGTTAAGCTCTTTAGAAACTTTTTGCTCTGATTAAAAAAAAAAAAAAAAAAGAGGGAAAGGGAGAGAGGGAGAGAGAGAGGAGATTGAGGTTCAGAAATGACAGTACAACAAAGCAGTAGCACGCCTACAGAATTAGATTTAGGCCTCACTGATGAATATTATCACTGACATGAACAAGCAAAGCTTATCTGGGCCTTCCTTCTTGAAAGGTTGAATGAAAATTGAATTACCAACTTCTGCATTTTACCACATTTTGGTGGAAATGGCTCAGAGACCTACATGATTTCAAATGAAGCCTTGGTAACTTCAACCAAGAGCATAGATATGTATTTCTGACAGCAAAATTTTAAACATTATGCTACATGGCACATCATTCATAAGTAATTTCATTACAGACACAGAAAACAAATCAAAATTCTCCAAGTATGTATCTCCCTCCATCTCCAGTTATTTCAACAGAACCATAGTTTTTATAAATCACACCACCAAACAAACATGCCAACAACCCCAAACTGCATTCAAATCAGTAAAAATATAATAATTCTGTTTGGTTATTTAAGGAAAGAATATCTAAGAGTTTACTCTAATTACTGCTTTCTTTCAAAACTCCATTCTTATGGGGTGATAAATGTAAACTTAGCAAGGAAAGGACATGTTTTAAGTGTGGATGGGAAAAACATATCTCTGAAAATTGTCCCTATCATTTAATTTGTAAATACGTTAGCCACATGTTGATCGTGGCTTTTCTGTTCCAGCCCACAGTGAATAACCAAGTCAGTGCTGTCTTCTTTGCTGATGAAGGAAACAGCTATATTGATAACCTCTAAAAGGAGAAGAAAAAAGATGGCAGTCATCTTGAGCACTCTTCTAGAAACTTTAAGTATTAACTCACTCTGTATATAGATACATTTATCCATGAGATAAAAGTGCTGAGATATATAATGGGGATTTTATAATGGGATTAAATTCGCATTTAGATTTTATTATTCTCATGTCATTATTATTTTTAGATTAGATACAATGTAAGAATAACAGAAGACTTAGTTATAGAGAGCAAACACTTTCTCAAAAGTCAGTAAATGTTGCACAAAACTCTCATTTGACCGTGTAGTGGAGGTGGCCGGGGAATGAGAGGGCAGTGGCAGACAGCTAGCCATGAGAGAGTGCTAGCCCTTTCTGCTCAGCACTGAGCCTTTCCGCTGTGATAGCAACAGGGAAGTCAAGGTGCTGTCCTAAACTTAATTTATGAGTGATTAACACTATGGATTGGGGGGGATTATGAATGCGCACTTAAAATGTGGGACATTCAAGATGAAGTGTCTAAAACAGTAAGTCTAACGAAAAGTTCTAATGCTACCTGCAGGTCCCTTGATAAAGACAGTTTCACCTTAGAAAAGAAAAGGCTGCAGCTCACTGTTCAAGTTCTTGAGCTAGAATTTAATGGAAAGAGAGGCCTACAAAACAAAGCAACCTCTGCCTGCATGTGAATTGGGGAGAGGAGCATTTGGGGAGCAGAGACCTATCCCATTACACTCTTGCTCAGTTTTTAGGAAGGGCTTGGCTAATGCCCATTTCAAGGCTGAGTTTATTTTTTAAATGCAAATGAAGAAAGTGTTGCATTCAGCTTTGCAAACAGTTTTCAGAAATCCTGTTGGCCTACATTTAGCTGGGAAACAGCACCGGGTACCAAGTGTAGGGGCTCAAACAATCAAGCAGTTGTTTGCCTCACTCACATTCCTGAGGCAATCTGGTTCCAGCTGAACTCCTTGGGAACAGTCTGGGCTATGTACCCCTGGGGCATCTGTCCCAATTAGCACTGACCCTTGGGGGCCTCCTTGCTGGCCCTAGGTCACTCTCAACTTCTTGGACTCTGTGTAAACTAGATTGATTTAGGAACCTCTAAGCTTTTCACAGCTACAAGATGAGCTGGACAGCCAGGCTTACCAACAGAAATACAGTTATCCTGGAAAGCCCAAATCAACATGGCCTCCTTCAAGTTCTCCAAACCGAGGAAGAGACACATCGGGTGGGGTTTTTGCAGTGGCTGTGGAACAACAACAACGGGGAAAGCAGGCTCAGAGAATGCTCTGCCAGGTGAAACTCGGTAGTGCGTGGAAAGAGTGCAGGGCTTTAGAGTCTCACACTATTGGGTTTGGGTCCTGGATCTTCTCTAACTGGGTGACCAAACTTCAGTTTTTTCTTCTGTAAAATGGGGATGATAATATCAGTTCCATAGTGTTTTCTTGAAAATCCAACGGCTTAATGTGTGTACCCTGTCAAATGAAGGGCCCAACTCAAAGACAGTCTTCAGTCAATGGGAATTAATTGCGAAAACTGAAACTTGTCATGTTTGACCAAGACAATATCACCCTTGAGAAAATCAGGGGCCACATAATTCTTTAAACTTTTTTGTTTGGCTGTGGTTCATAATCAGTTTCTGACTAGTCTTTTATTTCTAAGAAAGCAAACAACCCACAACTCCTTTTTTGTGTCACTGTCTACCCAGCACTTCCAGGCACTGGGAGGGTGAAAGAAGGAATATCTGGCATAATCTCCAGCCTTGAGGATCTGACTGCCAGAATGGCACTGACACAGCAGAAACCAAATCAAGAACAGTTTAGATATCAAATGGTACAGTCCTGAGCAGAGTGTTCAGTGGGAGTTGAAAGAAAGTAGGAATTAGCACGGGCTGCCATGGCCAGAAAAAAATACACAGAATTGTTGGGCTTGGTCAATATTGACTGAGTGTCTACTATGCGCCAGGTACTGAGCAGAGCCCAAAAGATCAAGTCTTTGCTCTAAGGCGTTTAGAACCAAGAGTGGAGAGAGACACATTAACATACCATTCAAATTGGGATAGTGAGTGGTAAGAATGAGTTTTGGAGAAGAAAGTGCTGTAAGATCATGGAAGAAGAATGGTTTAAGTTAGTTTTGGAGGAGGAATTGGGTTTAGGTAAATCATAGGCAGGTGGGTTAAAATGAATAAAAGGTAAAAGGTGAAAGATTTATACGATATGAAGAGAAACAAGAGTATAAAATGAATAAAGATAGAACAGGGGAACAACCAGGGTACTGATGTGTGTGTGTGTGTGTGTGTGTGTGTGTGTGTGCACGCACACACATGCATCTGTGTGTTTGTTGGAAGGAGAATGAGTGTAGGAGAGGAATAGGATATATAAATGGAAGAGAAATAGAACTTCTAAAGTCAGATACAATATTTAAAAGAGAACCTATTTAAATTATCTCTAGGGTTTTTTTATAGATGTGGTAGATAGATATCACTCTAAGATGCTAGTGTAGTTCTTCACTAGCAGGTGATAAAAGCCAGGATTCTTGGATATGGCTTTAGTGAGTGAGCTCACTCACTAACTATGAACTATGAGCTGTGAGTTTATTCACATTTGAACCCACTCTTATTTCCATAGAAAACTTCACAGGTTGGTGGGAACAACTAGAGTAGGACTGGAACCAATGGTGGTATTGTGAGTTGGTTTTCTAATCAAGGCCTTCTCTTGGAACTTAGCCAGGAAAGCAGAGATCTGGGCCTGGGGTCCTTCAGGAGAATCAACTGATCAAACTCCAGCTGCGGTAAGAGTGAAGAGACTATGAGAATTGGGACACAGACAGTATTTATGGAGCTGACGGAGAGGAAAAAACTAGAACTAGACACAACTGAGATTCTCTGAAGATCCTTGTGTCCCAATCCAATTCCCAGTAAGTTCTTCCTGTTTTTTTATCTTGGTTGTCTCCCCTGTACACTGGGGCCAAGAAAGAAAAAGTATTGAGGGTCTGAGTCATTCTTAGCTGGGTCATTTATGACTATTTCATGGAATTATCTATATTGATGAAAATCTCTGAGCCATGGTAGCCCAGAAGGTCCAGTGCTAGAACAAATGCTCCTTTGAGGACAAGTTTGAGTAATTATGGGCTTCTTCCCTTAGCAGCAAGAGGCCTAGAAACATTTAGTTGCTCCCATCATGGAGACTGGATATAACCAAACAGAAGTTCTACTGTGCTATTATTGAAGAAACAGCAGGAAGATCAAATTATTAAAATACAACCACATTATACAGTCTAGAAGTCATTTAGGTTTTTTCCTCCTTCTTTCATTAAACATTTATTAAGCACCTATTATGAGCTAGGCACAATTTCCATCCTGAAAAACCCACAGCCAAGTGGAAGGGACTAATAGACTGCAGGTGCTCATAAACATAAGTACAGGACACTGAGGGCCCAAAGAGCGGGCTTGGGGATCGGAAGAGGAGATAGAAGACAATATGGCATAGTTGACCTAGTTGTATGTATAATAAGAGACATGCTGTTAAGGACAGAGAGAGCTAAAGCAGAGTAGGCAGGCAGGTCTCAGGTCATGAAGGGTGCTGCACAGCAGGCTAACAAGTCAGGGTTTTACAATGAAGGTTAGAGCATCATTGGAGCTCTTAAGTGAAGAAGTGGCACAATCAGCACTGTGCTTTACAGCAGTCTTCCGCCTTCAGAAGTGGGGGGCGGCTCAGGAAGATGCCTCTAATCTGTGTGGCAGACAATGAAAATATTATTAGTTACCCTTCTACAGATGATGAAATTGAGACTACAGTTACTTTACTTTATGAAATTTTCATGGCTTCCCAATGGAGTTTCTGGAAGACAAGGACCCATGTCTCATAGTTTGGTGTGCTGTCCTTTGTCTGGACAATTGCCTGGTCCATAGCAGGCCCTCTCAAAATGTCTGCTGAATCCATGACAAAATTATTTCAAGGAACTGGGTTTTCAGAGCTCTGAATCTGAACTCATTCTACTACCACACACTAGTTTCTGAGAGAGTCTAATTTTAGAAATGATTAAAGGCTGGGGTAGTGTGTATGTGGTACAATAGTTTCTGCTTATCCAAAGGGGATAGATTCCAAGACCCACTTGATGCCTAAAGTCATGAATAGTACCAAACCCTATATATATATATATGATGTTTTTTTCTATAAATGTATACTTGTATGTATGAAGTTTAATTTATAAATTAGGAACAGTAAAAGATTAACAATAATAACTACTAATAAAATAGGACAATTATAACAATATACTGTGAAAAAGTTATGTGAATGTGGTTTCTCTTTCTTTCTCTCTCAAAATATTGGGCTGTACTGATCCTTCTTCTTATGATAATGTGTTAATGGTGGGTAATTGAGACCACAGAAAACAAAGGCGGATGAGGATGAGGATGGGGGACTACCATGTGCCAGGGCACTCTTAGGCACTTTGTGAACACTGAGCTGAGCAGAGGAGTTCTAAAGAAGTGAAGACCAAGCATCCCCTCCTGTCTCCAGGCAGTTGTAAGATTGTGCAGCACTCTGACAGGAGCTGCAGCCATTAGGTTACTGAAGAGGGTGACTCTGGGCCAATCCAGAGTCAGAAAGAGGTCACTAAGCTCCTTGAGTGGGGGGCGGGCAAGGAGGTAGAGAAGTTTCTAAGAGGCAAGAGAGACTCAGGAAGAAGAAGGAAACTTCATTTTGACACTAGTTGCTTTCCTGGCTCTTCTCCACTCTTCCACCTGAAGACTGAATGAGAAGATTTTGACCTCTTGTCCTTTATTGGGTCAGTTCATTTTGCCACTAGGCAACTAATAGGTCCTGCCTGCTCAGAAAGGAAAAGTGAGGTGGGAATGTGAGGGCAGGCTGCACAGTACAGTGGCTTCAGGGACTCTGTGGCCTGAACTCAAAGATCTTTGGGCCTCAGTTCCCTCATCTGTAAAATGGAAACTTCATTAGGTTGCTTTGAGAAAGAGTTTAGAACAATGTCCAACACAAGGTAAGTTCAGAAAAAAGGATTAGTTTTGTTTATTTACAGGAGCTGGGGAAGTGAAGTCATGGAACCAATAATTGGTTGTCCCAAAGATGGACTTAACTCTCATCAGCTATATTAAACTAATTGCCCAGCCCTAGCAAGGTAGAAATGTTGGTTAGAACATTGGTTAGAATGTTGTCCTCATATGTCAAGATTTTGGGATTGATCCCAGGTCAGGTACATCAACCAATTGGCCACTGGATGGCTCTTGAGAAACTTCCTTTCTAGCCGTCACTGCTCCTCAAGGGCCTGTAGGATCTGGTCACATGTGACCTGTGCAGACCCCTGAAACAGTGTTGAGGGAATACCCTGGTAAACAGGGAGTGTGTGAGATTAATGTGGGCTCCCCGGGAGCCCATGAAAGCTAAGAATCAGCTGCTTAAAGGCGTACTTAGAATTTATCTGCATAAATATTTTTGAATAATACTAGAAGAGGTAAAATTGGGAAGAAAAAAAAATATGGTCATTTCTTTAAGTACAGCCTGTCAAGAGTACTGACCCTAATTCCGACCCAGGAATACTAAGGAGTTGAAATAGTAATACTAAGTATTACTTTTAATCATTCTATTTATTTTCCATGGTCATAATGTAAAGGAGTAAATAAAGCATTAGAAAAGCATTAGGAAAAACAAACAAATTTTAAATAATTCTTAATAACCCAAAGAATCTTTAAAAAAAATAACATTTGATTCTATCAGAAACATTTCTGACTGAAATCTTTACTATAAGCATTTTCACTGATACATTTCCCCAATTATTATAATTAGCTTGGTATTTATTATGGACACTAAATCAGCAGAAATACCAGTAGAGAACATATATAAAATGTGAAATGGTATATAAGTAATACATAAAAAAAATGAAAACAGAGCTAAAATTTCATGTTCTTTAAAAATAAAGTATTTCCACTGAGGACTCTAGCATAAGCCAATGGACAAAAATTTAGCCAATGAGTTATGTACAGACATTTATTACAGAATTATTATAAAAGCAATAATTGAAAATAAATTGTATGTCCAATAATAGGAACCTGTTAAATCCAAACAATGGAATAATATGTCATTATTATAAATGATAAGTGTTAACATTTTAAAGATATGAGGAAAATGCTCAAGATATAATAGTAAATAAAAAAAGAATATAAAACTATAAATATAGGGTGATAGCAAATATATATATATAGTAATAAAACTGAAAGAAAGTGTGCTAGAATGTTAACTATGACTATCTTTGGGTGTAAAATTATGGTTTATTTTTACTTCCTCTCTATTATAACATTTTCTAATTTTATAAACTATGTGTATGTAATACTTTTATAATTGGTTCAAATAACACAATAAAATTATCCTGCACAGTTAAAGTTGTTTTAGACCTTTTAAATGGAACAAATTATTTTTGTTCATAACAAATACCACTTAATTTTATCATAGAATGACTTAAAATTAATTCTGAATCATGAGTTTTAAACACTTTCCATTCCCACCTCCAGATCCCCCAGTCCCAAGTCTTTCTAAAGTCAGCGTTTCTGACCTTTGTGATAATTCTCAAAATTTCACCCCCTCCCCATCTGTTTTCTTCTCTTTATCCATTGGTGAGTTCTACCTTAGAGCTATCTTAGTCTTTCTTATATTAGCAATAAGAAACAAATGAAGATAATAAACACTGAGAAAGAAGGTACATATATGCCTAGTTTTGAGTAAAAAAAAAAAGTATATATTAAAAAGCAAAGTGATAACCCTGGCCAGTCAGCTTGATGGGCTGGAGTATAGTCCACATGCTCAGAGGTGGCTGGTTTGATCCCCATTCAGGGAACATGCAGGAACAGATTGATATTTCTGTCTGTCTCTCTCTTAAATCAATAAATAATTTTAAAAACAAACAAACAATGTGATATAATAAATTCACCTTTAGAATCTTCTCTAAGGTTGCTGGTTCAAAACCCTGGCTTGCCTGGTCAAGGCACATATGGAAGTTGATGCTTCCTGCTCCTCCCCCTTCTCTCTCTCTCTCTCTCTCTCTCTCTCTCTCTCTCTCTCTCCCCCCTTCTCTCCTCTCTAAAATGAATAAATAAAAATTAAAAAAAAAAAGAATCTCCTCTAATGTATTTGAAACACAGGATGACTGGATGACTGGGACAGGTGTGAGTTTTCCCAACCTCTCAGGACCCATCTCCCTCCCTTCCGTCTCAGGTGCTCCTGAGGCCCGTTCATCTGAGCCTGTGGCACACAGCGGCCCAGGCAAGGCTGGAGGAAAGCGGAGTGTTAGAGTTTCATTTTTAGGCTAGGGTTAGACTAGGGCCAGCAAGGCACTAGCTTAAGCAACAACATTTAAGAGGGGAGACAAAATAAAAAACTCAAAATGAAATATATACTATTTTAATGTAATATTTTTAAAAATCAAAATTGATGCAAAAAACCCATGATTAAAAATAATGTTAAAATTTTGAAAAGACCAGTACCATGCAAAGCCATGGGGGAGCCGGCAGTAGAAAGAAAAAATGTGTGCCCTTAGAAATATGTTCTTCTGTGTTTTTCAATAATTCATTTTATCTAGAACATTAATGTTGTATAAAAATATTGAAACATTGAAAAGTTGATATATGATCATTCCTGAAGGAATGAAATTCCATAAGACCCACTCCTCAAAATCTGTCCTTACCTCAAAACCAGACATAATGAAAAGGCCCGGAGTTCTGGGTCAAACATTGAACAAATATGGATGACTCAGGTTCACTTAATTGTGGGTTAAAGTTCCTAGTCTAGCTTAAGGTCTGAGGGCTTAGGTTCTGGGAGTGGATGTCCTATACCTACATATGCAGTCGCAGATTTCTGTAGAACTGCCTCTGTAGGCAACTCATTTTCTAGACTCAGCTGCTATACTGGGGCGTCACACAGACCAGAGCCTGATACCATGGAACTCCCATTTTACCAAGCCCTTCATTAACTGGTTTTGCTTTCTTATTTGTTTGTTTTTAATGGATGTTTATTTCTTATTAGGCTTTTCTTCTCAAGCAGCTCTAAACTGACTCTCTGCTCACTGTTTTACTCATTGGGTTACCAAAACGGGCTGCCTGCGCTAACTTGCATTTGGCCCTGGACCTCGACTCATCTGGTGAGGTTTGTTTCCCATATGTGGAAGGCTTCTCTTCCATACTGCCTTTGCTTTTCTTGTTTTCTCCTTTGCTAATCCCAGTGCTTTGCATGTAGTAGATGTTCACCAAATATTTGAGGTTCACTTGGTTGTTGAGTGAATGAACTGATAGAAGAAGAATGAACAAGGAAGGAGCAAAAGAATGAATGTACCTGGTCTCTAGAGAGGTTGGGAGGAAGGCAGGCAGAATCACCATGAACCACTGCTTTTTTTTTTTTTTTAAAGATTTTATCTATTTATTTTTAGAGAAAGGAGCGAGAGAGAAAAAGGAATGGGAAGCATCAACTTGTAATAGTTGCTTTTCGTATGTGCCTTGACCAGGTAAGCCAGGGGTTTCAAACCAGCAACCTCAGCATTCCAGGTTGATGCTTTATCCACTGCACCACCACAGGTCAGACCACCTTGCTGCTTTTGTATGTTTGACATATGAATATGTTATTGTGTACGTGTTGTTTGTGTGTTGTGAGGAGCATTCACAGGTGAGATAGGAAGATCAGATTAAGTCCTTTTCAGCTGTGGTGTTTCAGAAAGAGCCCTGGCTGAGAAGATGTGTTATGTTGAAGAGTGTTACTCCTCACTGAACTGGAGTATGGGTCTTTGTCATCTATATAATAAGGAAGCTGAATTGTGAAGTTGAAAGTAACTTTCAGCTCTAACATGGGTTGAATTCATTCTTCTAATGCTATAGGTACCAGTTAGTGTGGGTCCCAGTAAACACTGCCTGGGACTCCTCTGGGCTTTTGGTGTCCATAGAAATAAAATGCCCTGTAATTCTACAATATAAATGAAATGCCCTTTAATTCTACAATATAATCATCAGCCAGGAGAAGGGAGCAATTGTTTCTTCTCGATGAGGATTTCAGAAAATAACTGTGTGATTCTATCTGGTAATCAGTTATTTTAATGCTAACCTGAGGAAAATTCAAAGAAACAGTGTCCTTTTCAGGAAAAGTGTTTCTGATTTAGTATGCCCTACTCTGCAACTTTTTTTGTACTCATGTGTTGTTGGGGTAAGGAGGACATTGTTTTGATTTAGTTTAACCCTTGAGAACATTAGTAAAGCCAATGTCAGCTCCTGAACACTGTCGGCAGCAACGGACATTTGTAGAGTGTTCTACAGTTTATACAGGCATTTTCACATTTGTGTTCCCATTTAATCTTCATGACAGTCCTGTGGTATGGGAATTTATTATTATAATCCTTTTTCTATGTGAGGAAAATGAGCCTGTGATGCCTATCTTTGAACCCCAAACCTCTAGCTCTTTTCAGACACAGATATTTCAAAATCTCTTTCATGAGAGAAGGGCCCCAAACGGAACAGGCATCCAGCAGAGTCGGTGCCATTGTCTCTCCCAGATGAGGGGAAAGCTTCCTGCTTGGGGGGTAGGATGGAATAAATCAGTGGTGCCCCAAACCTGGTCTCAGCCTGGTGCTGCGGAATCAGACTTTCCAGGCAGTGATTTACATTTCAGTTAGGAAAAAAATTCAGTTTCATAATTTTGTGTATTAAAAATCTTCTATGTGAAGTTATAATAAATATTTATTCAGCAACTATTAAATGTTTATTTGTGCTTTCATTTCTCTAGTTGACAAAAGGAAAAGTTGTAACACTATATTTGGTTCCCCTCGCTTTTATTTATTTGTGTGTGTGTGTATCTGGAGGTCTATGGATTTCTCAGAAGTTCTTTAGATGGTGACATTCAAAAGTCTAGAAAACAGTGATGTACACCCATTACATTTATCATATTATTTTCCCATACAGAAATCTCTAATGGTCCTTCCTTACTATCAGATTAAGTATAATTCCTAAGTCTAACTTGATTACAAACTGTTGGATCTCAACTGCTCTAGGTTTTCATTTTTAAGCTGTAAATGAGGTTGTTTAATTAGTCTCTGAAATGATTCTCAGCCTTTATGTTCTATGGACATACAAGTATCACAAACATGAGTCCTGTGGCATTCACAGTGTCCTCAGGGAAGGCTCATCCTGAGGACAGAGCGGGGCTGGTTCAGGAAGCCCCAGGTCCCCTGAGTCGTTGGGGTGTAACTCTCAGAAGCAGGAGCTCCACCCTTCTCCACCAGGATAGTTAACTAAAGCATTCTCCCACTGAATTCAACCCTAATGCGTGTTTATCAAAATATCATAATTAAAGAGAACATAACAAGTAAAAGGTAAAAATTCATCATTTACAATAAACTGTCTAGATGACAATTCAATGTTAACTTCCCTAGTATATCACATTTAGGTCTTTTGAGATTTTTGTTTTATGTATGTTAAGAACCTATTTCACTATAGAGTCAACTAATTAATTTCTCTTTTCTCTCTTCTTTCTACCTTCTTTCCTTCCTTCCATCTGTACTTCCTTTTTTCCTTTCTTATTCCATTGTCACCATTAACAAAGAAATGAGCATCTCCATGACTTATTTTAATCCAGATCCCATCATATGCATGGAAGGAAGTAAACCAGAACAATGAATGTGTGTTGTGAAAATGGATAATAAAGTGGTAATAGATGACTATTATTGTGGTTGTTACGATATTGTCAAATTAAATTCATGTACCATATGTCCATTCAGAAATCCAGCAAAACACAATAACTTTTTTTTTTGCCTTTTTAAAAGCTTTGTTTTAAAAAGACACCTTCCTGTCACTGGTGCTTGTAAGTGAATAAAATGAAATTGATGCCTAGCAGGGGACAAAAAAGGAAAATACTTCTTTACTTTGTATTAAGAATACGTGACATCTTTGCTGTCAATGATAGTGAAGTGAAATACATACCAAATATGTCTTGACATAACTTGACAGGTACGTATGTCTTCTTTTCTCTCATTTATTTCTGTGATAAGAATATGTGATTTTGCTGCCAAGGAAGCTTGTAATGTGGAAGAGAAATGGAAATGAAATTGTGTTGGGTATGTCCAGTCCCCCTGACAGAGTGGCATGAGCACCAGCACGCAGGCAGTCTGGGGAGTTAACAACAGGCCTCCGCCAGCAAGACCCAGGCGCTGACATTTGTCAAAACAACTTTCCTCAACACATCAAAATGTTCCTTTCTCCTTTGTGTTATTCAGATGTGTTCACGTAACTACATTTTAGAAAATAGTGACTGTCAGAGGATCACTGCCATCCACATGGGAATGATATCAAGAGAAAATACCTTATCTTTCCTACTCAACTATGAGCCTATTCCATTTTAACTCTCCTTAATCCATGGGTGTCCTTTAAAACCAATCAAAATCTAATATAACTAAAAGTGTTGTCTTTTTGTTTTGTGTTTTAGTTTTTCTCCATAACCTTACAAAAATAAATGACACAAGTCGGTTCTTTTTTTTTTTTTTTTGTCTTTTCAAAGAATTACACAAATGGATGTTTGTGTTGGTGTGGGTTTGGTCTATTGTTCTTGAGTTTGTTATTTTTTATAATTGATAGATTTCTTAGCGAAGAACTCAAATCATTTGGGTACCACTGGCCTTTTAGAAAGTGTTCCATTCTTAATTTCTTACTCTATTATTATGGAGCAATCACTATTAAGTGAGATGGGTATTAAGAACAACAAAGTAGTATTTTAAGTGAACCTCCAATTGGGATACATACACACCATTTCTAGAACCCTAGCAACAATTTCTACAATAAATGGTGTTTGAAGCTAGAATCCCTTACCTAGGGCAGACAGAAAGAGATTCGGCCCAGCAGTGTAATCATTGCTCTGCTGTTTGAAGGAATATTGAGCTCAGATGCCTCCAGAAAGCCCACCAGGCCCAGAGGCACTGGACAATAAAAGGGGAAAAATAATAGACGCCAATGCTTTATTAAGTATATTTTTTCTCACTTAGGTGTCCATTCCCTGGTCAGACAATTAGTTGAGGTTCTTTCCAGAGAAAGTGTTACCCACCAAGAAAAACTCTTTTAACCTTTCAAAATAACAAATATCTTTAATGACTTTTATCCTCTTTCTATTGACATCACAGATACAATGTGGCCTGTCTTGAAGTCAAGCCCAAATTGAAATCACTGCTGGCAGGGACAGGAAAAAATAGAACATTTGACAATAAGAGTGGCAGATGAAGCTTTGGGGACCTTAAAAGGGAGAATAACTCAAGCTATGACCTGGGACAGAAATACTTCACTTAAGTAAAATCCCTGCCCAATCTGTAAGTTAATAGGCAGGTACATTTGCACATGATAACAGGCCATATCCAATAATGCCTGAGAGAAGTTGGCATTATTTTCCAGGTGCATGTTTAAAAAGAAAGCTGAACATGCTTTCTAGCAAGAACCTTTTGATTAGAGACTAGCTGTTCATCACCACACTCCCTGGGGAAACATTTTTATTTGGTTGTATGAAAGGATAACGTTTACTAGAAATGTTTCTGAAGACAGGACTTTCTAAATTTGCTTAATCCAGCTACAAATGACTACTAAGCACTTAATAAGGTAAAAAATATGCATAGGTATATTATGCCCACCCCCCTCAAGTAAAGGCAACCTCTTGTAACATCCCTTGATTTATTTGCAGGAGGGAGAAACTTTATATTTCATGACTTATAACATCTCTTAGTTGTATCCCAACATTCATTTTGTTTTATTTTTATTGTGCTACATTTCTGAATGATCACTTGAACTAGGGGGAAAAAATTTAAGAGGATCTGTCAATTTCTAGTGATTTCTTTCACTGATTCCTAATTACCTGTGCTTTCCTTGGCTGCTCACCTTAGATTCCTTCAAAAAACATTTTTTAAGGCTAATTTATGCCTGGTTTGGTAATTGGTATGTTTTACCTCATTGCAATAAAAATTTTGCCCCATGATGGTCATTGTAGGTCTTTTATATCAAGTATATTTTACTTCAAGAGCTGCGAGAGAAGAATTAATTTCAGTAATTAATTATTTGAGATAAATTTCCCAAGGAATCTTCAGTTTCTACTAATGAAGCACTGCCTTCTATTCAAACAATATGGAACCTTTTAGGTCATATGAATAATTAAGTTTGTGTCATTGCGAAATAAACACATAAGCCTACATTTTTATTGAAGTTTATGGTTCCATGGTTGAGAAGCAAATATAGCAAAGCTGTGTTTCCCTTTGTGGCTAATAATGGCAGAAAGTCATAATGTTAATTTGCCTTTGATATAAATTTAAATACAATAAGTATGGTTAAAGTGGACACAAGGAGAGTCTGATTATGTCCCTGGGTCCATCAGCATCTTAACTTGTTTTTCACATGTTTGGGGGCTTTGAAAAGCCTGAAACGTGCTTTATGCTGCCCTTTTTCCCTTATTTTATAAAACAATGTGATTTTAAAGAAAAACTTAATACATATGTTTCTGATTAATCTTTATTAAACTCATCAAAATGGTGTTTTGTAAGAGTGATTTGGTGTCCAAGAAGTCTTTTGAATCTCTCTGTAACAGTCCTTCATAATGCCATTTCTCTTTGAAGCAGGAAGTTGTGTTTTGCCAACAGTAAAGAAATTTAAACCCCCAAAGGGCTGAGATCAGTTTAAAACTTCAAGCCTGAGGGCTCTGTGGGGTTCTGCACTTGGCAAATAGGCTACTTTCTTACTGACTTTGAAATACCTATTTCCTTCCCACAAGAAGTGCCCTGTTTACTATTTTCCTAAAATATGTGTTTAAACTATCTTCAGATTCTTCAATTAATAAAAGTGGATAAACTAGAAAGCAGGGCCTACTGTCTAATTTACTCTTAAGAAATTTTATCTGATTGTCCATTTGGATTCTTCTTCGAGTCCCTTCTTCCTTGCTCCACGCACCTTTGTAATTTGGGTTTACCTGAAGATTTATCTAAAAAGTTGGCTCTGAAGATCTAACAAGCTGAAAATAAGAGCTGGGAAACCTGTGGCTTTTCCTCCTGTGTTGCCCAATAAAGACGTATTTCTTGCTGTACTAAGCTAACATCTCATGCTATATTTTGTGCTTTTATTTATATTGACAACCAAAAATTCAATGCAGAAAATTTCCAATAATGTGTTCTATGTCACAAGGTGACCCATAATTCACAGGTGTAGATGTTTGCTAGTTTTTCAATGTAGTTTATTTCTATTCATATGTTTAAAGAAAGACCTGTATAATTTCACTTTGTTTTTTATACGGTGGGTGAGAAAAGGGAGGAGAGAGTGAAAAAGAAAACAAATAGGTACGACTTAAGCATCCAGACCACTATGGTCCTTTGTCCTGGCTGCCTCCTGGTCATGAAGTGGGAGTGCCCTCTAGTGAAACTTTAAAATCATTGGAAGGTATGGGGTATAACGTGGTTAAGATTTCCTCCTAAATTTTTGTTTCAAAAATCTGTGAACATTACAATTTGCATAAGTTTTGAATGAGAATTAAAGAAAAACACAAAATACTATGAGTAAAACTACTTCTTTAGGAAACAAATAGAAATGAATATACTACTGTAAATACCCAAAAGTCTATATCTATATCTTTTTTGGATTCTATCAATCTATCTATAATCTATCTATCCAACCATCCATCCCAAGGACATAAGTAGCATATAACTAGAAGCTTCAGTTACTAAATAAAAACTTATATACAAACATCATTATCTGCCTCTCAAGAAAATGGATAGTAAATAAATCACTTTGAAATGTGAAAGTATTAGTAGCAGTACACACAAGTAAACAAGAAGTGAAAAGCACATTGTGCCATCTGTTACTATTCCAAAGCAGCATATGCTTACTGTGATGAAATCTGATGTGTTCTGGGAAAAGTACAAGACTGGAAGCCCATGTTCTTACTCTGGACTTCACTTATTAGCTGTGCCAGCTTGGGTAAAAACTTCACCTCTCTGAGCCTCAGGGTCATCATCTGGGTAAAGACCTTAGAACACCTGCCCCTCTCACCTCATAGGCTAGCACTGGAGGAGCTAAAGTGAGGGAAAGGGCTTTGAAGGTAAAGCACTATGATTGTGAGGGTATTATTTTTCTGACTTTTCTGTCTCCCTATGGGGGAAATTTCAAACAATCTCACCCTTCAGGATGAAAAGGGAGAGAAAGAAGATGGTCCTGAAATCCCATGGAGTCAGCAATAACTGACAAGACAGTTTCTTTTCCAATCAAGAATAATCACGGAGAAAGAAGCAGGCAGTGTGGCATTGAGGAAGGATGCAGAGTTGGAGACCACTGTGGACCCGCTGGCTCTCCTGGGCCCGGCTGAGCCCCAGTTGGCCGCCTCTGTTGGCGCAGCAGCAGGTGGGGCATCAGGAATCGTCTTCGTGGGTCTGCAGCAAGAAGTCAGTCTAATCTCCACCTTACACAGAGAGGAGCCCAACAGAACGGATGCTCCTGGCTTCTGTGTTTTCCGTCTCCATGTTGATTACCATACACACAACACAGTTCCCAGTTTTTGTTGTCTTTTTAAAATTGAAAATATTTTGGATTTGTTTATGCCAACAGTAATAAACTCTTCATTTGAGAAAACAATCTGGTTCTTCCTTTCAGTTACAGTTTAATTTTAGTTTGCTCTTTAAAATGTTTTATTCTTAATTTTTTTAATGTCTATTTTATTGATTTTGGAGAAAAAGGAAGGGAGAGAGAGAGAGCAAGAAAGACAGGAACATCAATCTGTTCCTATATGTGCCCTGGCTGGGGATTGAACCAGCAACCTCATACTCTTCTTTATATAAAGCTTGTTTTTAATGAGACATGTTTTAAAATTTTTTTGAAATCTACTTATATAGGTACTCAAAGCCCATATATTCAAATTCCAGATATCTCTCAATATTTCTTCTTTTCAATAACACAAGTATCTTCTATGTTTCTACTGCCTGAATTTTCACCATTTATCTTCTGTATGTGTGTCTTCTTTCTTTTGTCCAGAGTGAGAAACTGTTTCTAGTTTCTTTAATCAGAGGTACTTCACATTGTCAGATATGCACAATCAATCTTGTACGCAGACCTTTGTAAGGAAACACAACAGATGGATAATGGGACATGGTTGCCATTTGGGCTCTGGTGGATTCGCAAGCTGCCCCCACAGCCATGACTCCAGTAGTAAAGGAGAAAAACCATAAAGTTCATCTCTAGGGTTATCTGACGGATTCCATGCCTGCTATTCACATCCTTCCCTCCCATCTGACCTAAACAGTTGGCATGGGAGTGGAGGGGTGTTACTTCTTCCTTAGAATAAAATTAAATAAGACACTCAGCAGGTCTTCAACAGCTCAGGAATTGATCCAAATTAAGTGACCAGTTTCAGCTGAATGACGAGTTTCCATGTCACAACACAGCTCTTCACTAAGCCTGGAATTTACTTTGTCAAGGCTACATGCTCATGCATTAGTGAACACCACGACTCCTCACTGAAACTTGGGGTTCCTTCTGTATTAGAACCTTCCTTGACCTTTGCTGAACATCACAAAAAAACCAACTGCTAACCTCTGTTTGTCTCAAATTTTCCCCTATTAATGCTTGGTCCAAGTCTACATTTCCAACCAGTCTTTCATTTAAAAACACAATCTCATTCAAAACCGGCATGGTAACTTTATCACCGGGGTAACTGTTACCTATGATGCAGGGCTGACCTGGGTCCTTGTAGCACTTGACATCATCTTTTGGACGGGTTACAGAGCCTTTTGAGGGAGTTGTTAGAAGCAGGCTCACCCTGCAATGCAGAACTGGTCACAGAAGAAAATTAGTGCATTTATCTGTCAGCATTAGACTAGATTTTCAATCCAGTTCACTAGTCACAGGGTCTGGTTTTCTCTTCCTCTGGGAGATGAAACCGATATGATGGTAGGTAGTAAAAAGGTGTCAGTTATAAATTGGACTGTTGGAGCACACACACACACGAAAAATAGACGAGAAGACATTAAGGCCATAAATTTAGTTCAAGGCAAAGAATTTCCCTAAAAATAGCTTGTTAAAACACTGTAGGAAGAATGTATGTCAGGGAACTGTAGGCGTGATCAGAACCAGTTCACATATTCTTTTATGGGAACCAGTGTTTGCACTTCTCTCTCCAACATTCTATTTGCTTTAACTGCTTGAGGGGAAAAAAGATCTTGCTGACTCTGGTAATACATACATCCATCCATACATACATACATACATTCATACATCCATACATACATAACTCGGTTGGTTCCCTCGTCACCGTGGCGGCAAATCCGAGTTGCAAAGGGAAGGAGCAAGTTTGGCCGATACCATCAAGCTTTGCTTGTGTTCCACTTACTGTTTACCTACCACCTGACTAAATGGGGTTCCAATCCTGACCCACAAGAAGCATGTTGTTTTTTTCTCAACTCAATGAGTGATCCCATCCTAAATTGGTTGTGTCCTAACCTCAATCCTATAATGAAATAATCCAGGTGGAAACCCGGAGGACCAGCCTCATGTTAATGACCAATTACTGAAACATAACACAAACTACATGTTAAAGTAAAAGTCTTTAGAGGGTCCTGTGACTCCCATACTTTCTACTGATAGGGCCCACCCATGTGTCCACTTGGCTCAATTAATATTGAGTGTATGTTGACCCTGAAACATTGCGCTGAGTTGTGTGGGTTTGCAGATCCAATGTCTTAATGCAGAGAGCTTATAATTTCTATTGGGAAATGATATCCAGCAACCCACTGCAGAATAAACCAGAGTCAAATAAGAATTAGATGGAGCACACATCAGTACCACATCATAGGAAGCACAAGAAACAGAATCCATAACATATTATGTAGGTAGCAGTTTAATTCATTTATTATTTAAACCTTCACATATGTCACCTACTATGTGTCAGCATCAGTGCTAGACACTGGAGATTTTTAAAACCCTGTCATCATGGAGCTATCTCTCTAGGGTAACAGAAATAACCATGATGCATCTTTATATTCAACTTATTCCCCTGTCATTATATTATAGTTTTCTGAGAGGATGGTCTCATTTTATTTATCTTTGTACCTTTGGATCCCTAGAAAAATACCTGAAACAGAGCAGGTGCTCAGTACATGCATTTTAAAAGGAAGAATGAGCCCTGGCCGGTTGGCTCAGTGGTAGAGCGTCGGCCTGGCGTGCAGAAGTCCCGGGTTCAATTCCCGGCCAGGGCACACAGGAGAAGCACCCATTTGCTTCTCCACCCCTCCCCCTCTCCTTCCTCTCTATCTCTCTTCCCCTCCCACAGGGAGGCTCCATTGGAGCAAAGATGGCCCCGGGCGCTGGGGATGGCTCCTTGGCCTCTGCCCCAGGCGCTAGAGTGGCTCTGGTTGCAACAGAGCAATGCCCCGATGGGCAGAGCATCGCCCCCTGGTGGGCGTGCTGGGTGGATCCTGGTCGGGCGCATGTGGGAGTCTGTCTGACTGTTTCTCCCCGTTTCCAGCTTCAGAAAAAGGGGAAAAAAATAAATAAAAAGTAAAAGGAAGAATGAATATTAAAAAGTGTGATAGATTTTTCTAAAATGCTTTCTTTTTCCTGGATGATGGGGAAAGAGTGTTAAAAAAAATACACGTGAAAAATGACTTAAGTTTTGAACTGGGCACATGGTCGATGGGGATGACATACACAGAGACAAAGGACATGGAAGAGGACTGGCCTGGGAAAGGGAAAGGTGAGATGCTGAACAAACATGGGACAAAGTGCTTTAGAGACACCAGTTGCAGGCTGTTCAGTTGGTTGGGAGCTCAAAAGAGAACTTGGAGCTAATTTATCAGTATGTTGAGAACATGTAGGTTATGAAGAAAATTAAGGACTGAATTCAATTTAATAAGAATTTATCAAGCACCTACTATATTTGCATTTCTGTGGGGATTTCATATTTGATTAAGGAAATAAATCTTAGACTCAAAATGCTTAAAATCTAGTAGAAGGCACAGATCTAATAATACCTAAGGCCCTGGCCGGTTGGCTCAGCGGTAGAGCGTCGGCCTGGCGTGCAGGGGACCCGGGTTCGATTACCGGCCAGGGCACATAGGAGAAGCACCCATTTGCTTCTCCACTCCCCCCCCCCCTTCCTCTCTGTCTCTCTCTTCTCCTCCCGCAGCCGAGGCTCCATTGGAGCAGAGATGGCCCCGGGCGCTGTGGATGGCTCCTTGGCCTCTGCCCCAGGCGCTAGAGTGGCTCTGGTTGCGACAGAGTGACGCCCTGGAGGGGCAGAGCATAGCCCCCTGGTGGGCAGAGCATCGCCCCTGGTGGGCGTGCCGGGTGGATCCCGGTCGGGCGCATGCGGGAGTCTGACTGTCTCTCCCCGTTTCCAGCTTCAGAAAAATACAAAAAAAAAAAAAAAAAATTAATAATACCTAAGTGTGTTGGAGACTAGTATGAAGGGCTGCATGGAGAATGAAGAACTGACATAAAGCAGTGGCATAGGAAAGCAGGAGGGCTCTGAACTCAGACTGCCTGGGTTTGAATCTTAGCTCTGTCACTTATGATCTGTGTGGCCTTGGGTAAATTATTTAATTTCTCTTGATTTTTTATTAAATGCAAATAAATTGTATCACCTTTTGGAATTTTTATGAGGATTAAATAAAATAACATGTAAAAAATAGTTTCTTAGTAGAGATTAGGTGCTCAACTATTAGCGATTGTGGGAAGCAACATTATTAGTTGATGAATAAATTTTTAGTCTTTTATTTTCACATCTCCTTGTCTAAGATTAAGACGTTTTTTCCATGTTATTCAGAGAGATAAAGGGATAGTGATATCATAACTGAAGAAATAAGAAATACTAAACATCAGAAAAATTTATATCAGCCTTATTTCTCTCAATTGGTTCTAATTTCTGATTTAAAATTTAGGCCCTGGCCGGTTGGCTCAGCGGTAGAGCGTCGGCCTAGCGTGCGGAGGACCCGGGTTCGATTCCCGGCCAGGGCACACAGGAGAAGCGCCCATTTGCTTCTCCACCCCTCCGCTGCGCTTTCCTCTCTGTCTCTCTCTTCCCCTCCCGCAGCCAAGGCTCCATTGGAGCAAAGATGGCCCGGGCGCTGGGGATGGCTCTGTGGCCTCTGCCTCAGGCGCTAGAGTGGCTCTGGTCGCAAGATGGCGACGCCCCGGAGGGGCAGAGCATCGCCCCCTGGGGGGCAGAGCGTCGCCCCATGGTGGGCGTGCCGGGTGGATCCCGGTCGGGCGCATGCGGGAGTCTGTCTGACTGTCTCTCCCTGTTTCCAGCTTCAGAAAAATGAAAAAAAAAAAAAAAAAAGAGATAAAATTTAGTAAACAGGAAAACATCCAGTGCAATTCCAAAGGCGGTTTGGAAGCCCTGGATCCCAACCCTTAGCAATGGGATAAAAGAAGAAAAATAACACAAAGCATTTTCATAACTGTGATATTACTGCCACAAAACTAACAGCTTTAACCATCACCATTAAGTACTATGAACTGTAAAACCCATAGTTTTAACTGGGTGATAGCTGTGCATGCTACCCCATAACCTTTGTTTTTGTGACTGTCTGCTTTGCACTTCGGCTTTTTATCTATGCTGAACCTCATCCCACTATCATGTGTAAATTCAATATTTATTAAACAAACCAAATAAAAACAGTGGAGTCAATAGCAAAATTTCCTTGGAGACTCTCTTTCCCACTTAGGGGTCAGATGGAGTGCGCTAAAAGGCTTTGGCATAGAACACAAAGACTGGAATGTTTGTTATGCAGGTGTATGTGCAAAACGATGAACTTGGCCAAAGTCCCCTCATTTCAATGGACGCACTATAAACAGGAAAGGTACAGTGTTAGCAAGTGTATTCTCTCTTATTATGGAGACCTTTTAAAACAAGGTCAAGATCTAACGCATGACCATCTAGTTCTGATGAGCCTTCCTGGGAATTTAGTTCTACCCCAAATGAGGCTTAAACAAGCCCACCACCCATTAGGAGCCACCAGGCCCTATGGCCACCTCCCTGTTGTGTATGAGCTGGCATTCAAGCTAATGGGACTCTTTTGCCTGGTAAACCAGCCAAATTGGCCAAACTGGTTTCAAGTGTAGATACAATGATCATAGAATTCAAAGAGAAATTGCGAGAGAGACACATCCATTGAAGGAAGGAAGATATTGTTTCTTAAGAGTGAATCAAAATTCTTCAGGGGATGATATGGAAAAAGGGATCATGGGATTTGGGAGCACTGAGGAGTTCTCAAACTCTAGATCATAGGGATTTTTGAGTAGAGTTTGTTTTTGCTTATTTCAATTAAAGTTGTCTTATGAATGGCTTTCTGAACCAGGGGTTAGGTGAGGTGAACAATCCTCAAGAGATAAATTCTTTCTGACTTTTTTTTTCCAGGTACTTTTTTTTTTATTAGTCTATGGTACCCTTTTTCTTCTCACATTTAACTGGTCAACAGAGCCCAAAGAACTAATTTGTTAGTAAATTAATCTACAAACTGACATTCTTACCACATGTTTGACTACATTTAACAAAACAAAATGAGTTTTTCACATCTCATTTTACTAGGTGATAATACTATATTAAAAATAAAACTTGAATAAATTTTATAGTATAGATTAAAAAAATTCTCTTTCCTTCTTTGACAATGACTAATAAGGACATTCTTCCTTTTCCTTTCCTCAGCGATTTAGACTTTAGATTATATGGGTAGACATCCACAGAGGCTCACGAAGAGGGACATAATGGTCAAGCCTCTTTGTTTAATGTAGTCCCCTCTTCCATGCAGTCTTTCAGGATATTTTAGAAAATTTCCCTTTCCCAATACAGCTCCAACTATATATCTTTCCTGTTGTGTCACTTGACTGACATAATTTCATTTAGTCACCATCTAGTATATGCCAACTCTGTTATGACAAGTACTTGAGGTACAAGGCAAGGTAAGAGTTCAGACCAGTCTCAAGAAGCTGGAAAATAAGCAGTCTCAACACCATTTGCTGCTTTTCTTCCCAGTTCCCAAGGTCATTTAGACTCTAACTTGGCATGAAAAATAAAACTCATAACACAGATCCAAAGGTTCTCAATTAAATAGTATAACTTACTTATTGTTGACCCATTTAGCTTCATCTTATTTTGTTTGTTTGTATAGGTATTGACTTTTGTGGAATTGTATTAGGTTATTAACTTGCAGAGACAAAGATGAGTTCTAGCAGCTTTTAGATGTGTTTGGACAGTTTTTTTTTAGCCTGCCTCTATAAGCATTTTGTTTCTTAATAAATAATTCATGATAATGATAAGAATGCAGATGCGATGTTGCTCTTTGGGAAGGCCATGATACAATATTGTCCCTTATATCTTTTGGGTAAAATTTGAGAGCACTTAAGAGTAAAATTATCCTTAAGGGAAGAAGTTGCTACTGAAGAATAAGAATTGTGTTTCTCCAAATCATTTCCAATTCCATCTACAGGTCCAAGATCATTGGCTGTACAAGGGCATTAGAATAATGCTGTTTGGCTTCTTCTGATAGTGAATTACAATAGCTTTCTCAGAGTTTTTCCCTCCCATTTCCTTTGTTTAGAAAATCTTATTATTATTTTTTCTTTCTATTTTGTGTTTCTTACAAATGTGAAACACACTGTGTTTAGTAAGAAAAATTGCATACTACCTATATGCATTTAGGAAGCCATTCAGTGTTCTGTGACTCAGTTTCCTGTGAAATGAGGAGAGTGTATAATTTCTGCCTATCTCCCATGATTGCTGGAAGTAAACCATAGAATATAATACATGTAACAATGTCATCTTTTTCTTCTTCTTTTTTGTCTTTCTCTTTTTTTTTCTTATTATTGAAGCTAACATTTACAGATCAGTTTTTAAGAAATACACTATGTAAAGATGCAGACAATACTGTAGTCCCCCATTATCGATAGGTGATATGCCCCAAGACCCCCAGTGGATGCCTGGAAGTACAGCTATACTGAATCCTATATATATGATGTCTTTTCTTATATGTACACACCATTTCACTTAGAGGAAGCATGCTAAGGCTTCTCTCTGCCAACAGCACTGCTCTTACACTTTGAGGCCATTATTGAGTAAAATAAGGGTTAATGAACTCTGCATTGCTAATATTCAAGATGGCTTCTAAGTGGCTAGTGTGTGGGGAACATATATAGCATGGATATACTAGACAAAGGGATACTTCACATACCAGGTAGGATGAAACATGATTTTATCACACTAGTCAGAATGGCACACAGTTTAAAACTTTTTTTTTTTTTTCATTTTTCTGAAGCTGGAAACAGGGAGAGACAGTCAGACAGACTCCCGCATGCGCCTGACCGGGATCCACCTGGCACGCCCACCAGGGGCGACGCTCTGCCCACCAGGGAGCAATGCTCTGCCCATCCTGGGTGTCGCCATGTTGCGACCAGAGCCACTCTAGCGCCTGGGGCAGAGGCCAGAGAGCCATCCCCAGCGCCCGGGCCATCTTTGCTCCAATGGAGCCTTGGCTGCGGGAGGGGAAGAGAGAGACAGAGAGGGAAAGTGCGGCGGAGGGGTGGAGAAGCAAATGGGCGCTTCTCCTGTGTGCCCTGGCCGGGAATCGAACCCGGGTCCTCCGCATGCTAGGCCAACGCTCTACCGCTGAGCCAACCGGCCAGGGCACACAGTTTAAAACTTTTAAATTATTTATTTATGGAAGGTTCCATTTAATGTTTTTGAACTATGTTGGCCATTGTTACTGAGAGCAAGGAAAGTGAAACCACGGACAAGTGGGGACTGCTCTGCACAGAGTGAAAAGTAGCATACTCAGTGGCCCCTTTCAGTGGTTCTGCTTCTACATATAAAACACCTGCACCATTATTTGGAGATGCTGAAGTGATATAATTCACAATGTTAATCACTTCTAGAGCTCTTTTTCAAGTGGGAGACACAGTATTCAGCTCTTTGCATGAATTATCTCATTTAAGTTTTAACCCAGTGCTGACATTATATTATAGCATTATTATTCTTTATCTTTCCCAGAGGTGAAAGTCATGACTCAAAACTCAAAGAGGTTGAAATTTGCTCATGGAAACACAGTGGATGAGGGCCAGGCAGTCTGACTCTAGAGTTCATTAAAAGCATTTTTAGGTGATGACAAGGCTGTGGGCAAAGGTTTTTTTTTTGTGTGTTTTTTTGTTTGTTTGTTTTGTTTTTTTGAAGCTGGAAACGGGGAGGCAGTCAGACAGACTCCTGCATGCGCCCGACCGGGATCCACCCGGCACTCCCACCTGGGGCCGATGCTCTGCCCCTCCGGGGTGTCGCTCTGCCGTGACCAGAGCCACTTTAGCGCCTGGGGCAGAGGCCAAGGAGCCATCCCCAGCACCCGGGCCATCTTTGCTCCAATGGAGCCTCGGCTGCGGGAGGGGAAGAGAGAGACAGAGAGGAAGGAGAGGGGGAGGGGTGGAGAAGCAGATGGGCGCTTCTCCTGAGTGCCCTGGCCGGGAATCGAACCCGGGACTTCCACACGCCAGGCCGACGCTCTACCACTGAGCCAACCGGCCAGGGCCGGCTGTGGGCAAAGTTTGATCTGGAATTTGAAGGTGAGTTTTTCAGCTCTTAGATAAATGTACAACATTGAGCTCCTAAAGGAAGAGTCAGTGTTCACATCTGCAGGCCTCATATCATTGTCAGCACCTAAGAGCAATGGAAGGGACATAAAGACTAGGGGTGCTCAGGACAGCGTGAACATCAGACAGGACATGTGACAGTGGCCAAGGACAGAAAGAACTCATCAGCTAAGTCCTGGGGTCAGACATGCCAGTCATGTTCCAACATTCTGAAAAGAAAAATCCAATAATCAGCCATGGTACCTAATGGGCAAGAGCAAATCAAGCCACTCTGAAATAAACTATTAAATTATAGAAACTATACACACAACAGCTCATGATCTTTAGCAATGATCTTTGCTAGCTTTGAAAGTCTATATGTGGCCCGCGGTTATGAAAGGGTGATCACTGTTTTGAGCCCTGTGTTGGAGTGAGATCATTTACATCTCTTCACTGGGTTCTCTCCATGCATGGGCACTGGACAGCCTGCGCCCTCTCAAGTGGGTAGCTCGGGGGTCTCCCCTGTGACTGTGGGGACTCGCTCCCTTCCTCTCACTGCTGTACCGAACACGACTAAATTCACCTTCCAATATGAGCATATTTCTCTCCTGAGAGCAACATCCAAAGGACCCTTGGCTTTCTTAGAATGAATATAACTTCAAATAAAACCGCACTAAATCCAAGCAGGTACCCCCTTTCCTTCAGCGAGAAAGGCGCCTTCGAGCCTCCTCACTTCGGCATGCGATTAAGACTCAGGGCTGAGTTCAGGCTGGCTCTAATGAGCCCACAAACATCCCCGGACCAGAACGGAGGAAGAAGACACAGATGAAACAAATCAAACAGAACAATCAGGGGTGAATTTTCAGTGTGCCTCAGTGTGGAGATTTCCTGGCGGGATTTCCATTAACATGACTGAGAGTTGTACCACTAAATCCCTACACACTGTGCGGAAAATGTGCCTCTAAGTGCTCGGCAGCATTACGTCTGATGGAACAAAAACACAAACTACCCAAACCAGGCGAAGTGCTCCTGGGGCCAAGGGACCAAGATTCATGGTGGAAGGTCTCTCAAGTCCTGACTGTCCTCGGTGAGACAGAATGGACCCCCACTTGGCTTGACACAGTGCACTGGAAGTAGAAGGGCTCTCCGCATCACGCCCGGTGATGCTTCTCGCTCTCCTCAACACAGACTTTGATTAGGAGTTGATTTGGTCTTCCATTAAAATGGCCTGTGTTTGCTAAAATGATTCCCCTCCTGCTCTGATTACCTGAAATTTCTGTGAGCCTCAGCATTGCATCAGGCCTGCTGGAACCAGAAACTTGGGGGATGATAGTGCATGATGTGGTTTTATGGCCTCTGCAAAGTAAACGTTGCAAAGGATTCTTTCCCTAGGATCAAAGAAAATAGTAAGAAATCACTTAGCCTACTTACTTTCACAAGGCAATTTCCTTCCCCTATCATCTCCAGGGCGGCTCTGGAACACACGTCTGGTCATGCTGCCTTCCTTTTCAAAAATCTCCACTGGTCCCCTTCTTCCTCTGAAATGAGGTTTGAGCCTCTCCATACATTGTTGACTCCCTCATCTGCCACTCCATCTCTCCATATGTTCTATCTCCCACTCTAAACGAAGTCACCACTGACTGACCTCACTCACACACCCAGAATGGCTCTCTTCAGTGATCCCTCTCCTCTGTCCACTTCTCTTTCAAAGTCAAAGTTGTATATGTCATCTTCTCTGTTAAACAGTTCTTATACTGACTTATCCAATTGCTCTGCATGTTACCTTTGAACTGTATTGTGGAATTCATTGAATTCTGCTCTTAGGCATCTTAATTTCAATTATATTTTGTTGTTTGTTTCCTCAACTACCTTGTAAGTGCCACCAACAAGTTCTTGAAACCTTTGCATTTCCCCAAATACTTTGCTCATGTTGGGTATTAATAAATATCTGTTAAGTGAGTAAAAGTTAGGAGAAGGGCCCATTATTTTTTCTTGCCTTACTACCAAATTCTTCATCTTCTATGGGCCATGATGATGAAGACATTAGTAAAACAAAGTCCTTACCAACAATTGTTCTTTCTACGAGCATTCATGGAATGCCGCACATGTGTCAGGGCACCGAGATGGCAGCCCTGATGTGAGTAGGACACACTTCTTGCCCTGGAGCAGCTCATAATCTAGACCACAACAGAACAAAGAGTAAGTGTTAAGGAGCATCACTCTGTGTAATAAAATGTGTTGCAATCGTGTTCATCTGCACAGAAAGGCTGTCATGAGGGGCATGTGACATCTAAGGGGTTCTCTCCTGAGAAGCTGAGTTGCAGCATCAGGCAGCAGCATGCTCACCTAGAAGCAAACTCGGCAACGGCCAGGTGCAATTACCTGAGGAAAAGTGTCTCTTCCATATTAGCTACTTCCCCTCTTCTCCACCCATTCCCTAAAACCCACCACCTGCCTCTCTTCCTCATATTCTCTCTCTCTTATTCCACTTTGCAAAGTGATTAGTGTTTGATATACTTATCAAGTAAAGGTGCAACTGGCTTAGGTTTTTTCTGGAAAGGGTTAAAAAGGAAGCGTGGTTTCATAAAAAGAGTACAGTCTTTGGAAACTGACATCCCTCTATTTCCTGCTTTACCATTTCTTATCTGTGTGACTTGGAACAAATGATTTAAATTCTCTGAGCTTCATTTTCTTCCTTGGGCAAGTTCCTTGAACTCTAAAAGCCCACAGTTAAAATTCAGATATTAATACTTACTTGGTAAGGTTATTTTAAGGATTAAATATATTGCATAAAAAGTGCTTAAGCAACACATAGTAGACACTCAAAGCATGGTGGATATTAATAGATTCCTTAAAGGGGGTTCTTGCAGAGATATAATAACTTACTCAAACACTTGTCTTGCGAGTGGTGGAAATGCAAGGCATGTTAACAAGCAAATAGTGGAAATGTTTGAGGGCTGAAAGCCATGAGTTCTCAGAGTGTCCAGCCAGCACCTGTGAGCTGGCCATCCATCCAACCCAAGGTCATGGGATAAAAGGGGTGTTGTGAGCTCCCAGCTCTGCAAATGGTATTAGCATGGGAATCTGGGTAAGTTGCTAATCTTCTTGCCTCAATTTCCTCCTGCTTAATATGTATCCTGAGATCGCCTCCACTGACAGGGCGATTTTGACTAATGTACAATTGAGCTTCGAGCTCCTTGGTTATAGGGGAGCTATAAAAGCCAGAGGTATTACTATTCATTTCAAGGCTCCTGTATCTGCCGTGAGACTCAAAGAAGTGGAGTTCCTTCCCCCACCCTCCTTGTAATATTTAGTTTCTTTGAGTTGCTTCATCAGAAGAAATACTGAGTTCTCCATTTCCCTGGCTCACTTTCCCACTGACGAGGGTGATGTTAACATCGAATCCTGAATCGCGGCTAGATCAATATTATAGCAGCTGGGAGAGAAGGGCACTAGCCCTAGAACACAAACACACTTTCTTTTCCAAGAAAGACTGCAGTTCCCCTAGTGTTAACTTCCCGTTGTTCCCCTCCATGCGTCCCCCACCACCCTCCCCTCCTGCCACCAGCACGACCCAGATCACATTAGAGTCCCAGAGCACAGGGAACAGTTCTCGTCTATCCGTCACCAAGGAGGCAGACGGGACAGGGGGAACAACAAGTCATTTGTACCTGATGAGGAGGACACTCCTGGGAAACAAACAGATGAGCCACCCCATGAATCTGAGCCATTCTCTGAGGTAAACAGAACTGCATGAGAAACCACCAATTATCTCCAGCATCGCCCTTACCTCGCTCACTGCCCTTCTGGCGGTCGGGTGGGGGACATGAAACTGTAGCTTGGACCAATATCTGATTCTGAGAAAGTTAACCCTCGCAAAGGTGATTTCTTTTCCCGCAGTCCCTCGGAGTTGAATAACCATCCATTTCTATTACTTTGTTGCCAATTCTATTTTTATTGGAGAAGCATATTTTCATAGACAAGTGACAAAAATAACTTTCTGAGTGTCACTGAGTGCTCAGACGGGCAGGGCCAACCTTTAACTAACCAAACTAGTACAGAGTGAAGGGAAAATAGAATCTATACTTCAAAACATTTTTAGAATTCTTTTCTTAAAAACAAAATGAAACAAAGCAAAGCACAACAAAATTTCAAAATTCCAGCTGCCTCCAAGACAGTTCCGATGTTGACTCAATACATTCCAGGGCACCCAGTCTGCGTGACCACAACCACTGCTACATTGACTCAATCCTCTGACACATTCTAGGACACCCAGTCTGTGTGACTACAACCACTGCTGTTTCTGATAAACACTGTTATCAGCTCCTCACTGCACCAACTGCGATGGTTAATATTAAGGAATACCGATGATGGCTAAGAACTGGGTCTGCAGGTCTGCAGGTCAGGCAGCCTGCCCTGGCAGTTAGAAACACACACTGGACAGCGGTTAATGGGAAAATTATGTCTGTGGTACTAAAAACACAGAAAGAAGGGAAGCGAGACAATAGCTGAGAATTCATGAATAGGCTTTTAAGAAAGGCAAGCTTGATGGGACAACGTGGCATAAAGCCCCATTTCTAGCTTTAAAGTGTATAATCTTTTTAAAAATATGAAATCCATGCTTAAACTTTGCAGAATTTGAGCAACTATAACACAATTCAAGGGACTGTTTTTACCTTGTATTTCATTAGTGCTCACCCAAAACATGTCACTGGAAACTCTAATGTGATAAAATTAGTTTAATTCAATGCAAACCTAAATCACTGTCCTAAAGATTATTGATGAACCTCAAGAGCAGGACACAGAGCTAGTCCCTATGTCCACTTTTCCAAAGCCAAACCGATGGCCTGTTCCTCTTTGGTAGGAACGGTTATCTGGTCTTCCCTGTCCCATATGAAGGAAAAGCTAGGAAATTAATGCGTTGAATTAACACAAAGCAGAGCAGATCACTTAAGACAACCAACCCCCCCCCCCCCCACAAAACATTAAAATGGAGACATCAGCCAACAACTTCTTATGGAACAAGATAAGCTGCTCCTATGTTCATTTTTGAAAAGTCATTAATAATTACATGGTACACCTGAGCACCTATCAGACATTAACATTAACAAGGAAAAAAAACTAAAAGGAGGGAGAATGAACTAATAGTTATTAGGCTTCTATTTTATGGAAAGTCCTGGGCTTTGCGTGTATCATTTTATCTCATTTGCATAACATTTAAATGAGGCATTATTTTAGACAAGGAAATTGAGGCACAGAAAAGTTAAGTAACTTGTCTTCTTGGGTTTCTGTATATTTAAAACTTATGAAAAACTCAGAAAGCTAGAAACACTAACTAAAATGCATGATTTAGGATTTTTGTTTTCCCTAATCATCCTTACAACTAATGATTTGAAAAGTCACCCTCTGGTTTTTCAGAGAACGGAATGTAAGTTCTTCTTCAGGCTCTCAAAATACGAAGTGTGGGAAGTTTTCAAGAGGGTTCACTGGGACGTATGCAGAGCAGGGTTACTGGAGAAAGTGAATCACTCACAGTAGTACCTGCTCACTCATGTTCTCAGGTGAATCCTCTGTCAGGAAGAGAAGGATTCAGGGGAGTCTCCACCCACGGAGACATTGCAGAAAAGAGTGAGGAGGGCAAGATCACCAGCGGAGGAAATGTAGCTGCCGGAGCACAAGGACTGATGCCGGAGGAACAAACCTCAGACCCAGAGTCAGGAGAACTGGGTTCAAGCCCATTTAGTCTATTAACTGCTGTGACCTCAGGCAAGTCACTGCCATTTCCCAAACCTCAGTCTTCTCAGTTATGAAAAAGGGAATTGGGCCCTGAAAGGTCACTGCCAAGGTCTTTTCCACTTTCAACATACCTCTTGAGAAGGAAAAGCATGTCCTACCTGAGCTCTTATCCCATAATGGTTAGGGCAGCAGTTCTCAAACTTAAGGGCACACCAGAATCACCCCGAGGGCCCTACCCACAGTTTCTGAAACAATAGGTCGGGTAGGACCCTTGAATTTACATTCTAAGTTCTCAGGTGATGTTGGTGCTACTAGTCCAGGGACCACACTTGAGGACCATTGGACCAGTGGACTATGGATGAAAATAAACACCTACAAAGGTCAATTCACTTTGGGTTAACCTGAAATGTTCTGAAACATATCAGACTAAATGACAAGCCGGCTAGACTCCTCTGGTTGGGGAGGAACACGTTCCTTCACCCTAGGAAGGTATCCTGTGAAAGGTGGGTGGCTTCCTTTTTCTCGTACATATCTTTCCCGATGTATTCTACCAGATATTGCTGAGACTGATTAAAGGTGAACATGATCACATGCCCAGCTGGCATGGGCATATTCATGCACTTGACCAGAGACTGGGCTTCTGAGTTTGGGAAGACATAAGCCAGATCTTTGCTTTTCTAGATTCTGACCTATACCACCAACCGACCAGAACCACATTCCTGAAGTCAGTACAGTACCATGGAGTCAGACTGCTTACTTTCTCTTCCCTAATACTTAGCAGCTCTTTAATCTTTAGCTTCACGTGCCTGTTTATGTCATCTGTAAAAATGAGAATGACAGCCTCATAGTGTTGCCACGAAGGTTAAATGAGATAATACATGTAAGGGTGCTTAGAATGTCTGGCACCTAATAAGTGCTCAATAAAAGCTGAGCTGTTGGCCCTGGCTGGTTGGCTCAGCGGTAGAGCGTCGGTCTGGCGTGCGGGGAACCCGGGTTCGAGTCCCGGCCAGGGCACATAGGAGAAGCACCCATTTGCTTCTCCACCCCCCCCTCCTCTCTGTCTCTCTCTTCCCCTCCCGCAGCCAAGGCTCCATTGGAGCAAAGATGGCCCGGGCGCTGAGGATGGCTCCTTGGCCTCTGCCCCAGGCGCTAGAGTGGCTCTGGTCTCGGCAGAGCGACCCCCCGGAGGGGCAGAGCGTCGCCCCCTGGTGGGCAGAGCGTCGCCCCTGGTGGGCGTGCCGGGTGGATCCTGGTCGGGCGCATGTGGGAGTCTGTCTGACTGTCTCTCCCCGTTTCCAGCTTCAGAAAAAAAAAAAAAAAAAAAGCTGAGCTGTTATGTCACTTCTTGCCAAAGGAAAATAATCCAAAAGTCTCTACTCTTCATCTTTGGACAAATGCACAAGTACAAAATATATTATTAAAAGAGGACAATTTGAAGGATATGTTGTCCATCCTTTTTTTCTGAATCAAACCATCATTACAAAGGCCACCTACTTAGACCAACCCCCAGGGGGTTGGGGGATTGCTTTCATTCAATTTAACTGTGATCTTAGCCAAGAACTGAGAGGCATCATGAAAAATCATTAAACAAAACTCCGTAACTGAAGTAGAGATGGAAAGTGTCTTTTTAATTGCACCATGTTCTCTACAAGGATCCACTGGAGGGATTTCTCCTGAGCAAGTCGTTCCTGAGCCCAGCAAGCTCAGGGCTAACTAAATCTATGCTTGCCTCCAGCTAGTGCTGGAAAAGACACAATGACGTGTGTTAACCCTGGTTTCATTTCCATATTACAACCTTTTCATTTGCAGAGGACTCAGTTTAATTTTGAGGAAACTAATTTTACTCTAGAAGGTGTCTGAACTTGAAATTCTCACCAGGCTCTAACTCAGAGTTTTCTTAAAATTGAAAAGTATAACTTGAAAATTTTTATGTCGTCTTGTGATCAATCTCAGTGTCACTAAGGCAGTGGATAGGTGGGTGGTATTGGTTTGGATGACAAGAAATTTAAGAGTCATAACAGCCAAATGTATTGTGTAATCTGAATTGATCTTGGTTTAAACCAATGCAGCTAGCTATAAAATATATATTGGATAAGTTGGCTGTGAATTGGGTTTTAGGCAATATTAGGAAATATTTGTTAATTATATTAGTTATGATATTGGTATTGTGGTTTGACCAATTATAGCTGATATTAAGATGTTTAGAAGAGAAATGTCAGAATATCTGTAATTTACTTTGAAAGATTTCTGCAGAAACAAAATATATGAAACAAATATGGCAAGTGCTAAAAATGATTAGATCTAAGTAATGGGTACATGGGTGTTTATTATAGACTTCTCTATTATTTTATAACATGCTTGAAAATCATAATAACAGAAGGACAAAATTATTTTTGATGAGCAGTAGTAATTCAAATTTTCATTCCTATCTTGTTTCAATTCATAGAAAATATGCCCTTTTATTTCTTCACTGTATTTCTTCAATTTAAATCAGTGGGTAGATGAAAACCAGAGAGCCAGTAAGGCTGCAGTAATGTCTTAAAATAAGTTTTCATTTAACAAATACACAATTTATAATATAAACATAATTGGCAATTCCTTGCTCTAAATTATTATCCAGCAAGCAACAGCTAGTCATGAAGCAAAGAGAAGATAATAGATTTAGATTTCAATTCATATATCCTTTTGCAAAAGCTGCAAGAATTTCAGCCATTAAGAATTTTCAAGTCTTCTCTACCTGTCTCTCCAATATTATGCAACACAACAGAAAGTTTATTTTACATGAGCAATTTCTGTTCACAATTTTCTAATTGTGAGTATCAAACGGAGTTTCACCTTCCACCACCCTAGTGATTCATAGCATTCTTGTCAGCTAAGTTAAACTCTGTTTTGTCTGGTTATATGATTTGAAATTTTGCACAAACAGATCCCAACTTCTTTCTTCTCCATTTACAAAGGGAGTCTCTTTGCTCCTTGCAGAGTGGTATTAACACAGGTCAGCCCTTCTGCTCTCTTCACCAGCTGGTCTGCCCTCTTTTCCTCCAGTGCATTATCTTTGTTTCACCACATTCTGCTGTTCTAAATTCAGAGAGCCCCATGGTCAAAGATGGTGTGGTTCTTTCCATACAGTGCCTTGCTGGTGGTTGTTGAAGAAAGGCACTCACTAGTGATTAAAACAAGAGGGATACGGAGGGAGAGTATGGTTCAATGTTACAGTAATATAATTTTATAGTAATTAAATATATAGAAATAGAGAAAAATATGGAATATATATAGAAATAAGTTAAGATATATTAAAAGACATTAAGGCAAGTGAATAAAGCTATGCCATCTGGGTAGGAACTAATCTAGTATGTACAAATATGAAGGGCAGACTCTGCCTTGTGCACAAGGCCCAGTTAGAGTGTGTGTGAAGTTAAAAATAGATAAAAAAAATGGCTTGATGTGAAAACTCTATAGGTTAACATAAACAAGAAGCTTCCCTAGGAGCACCTTAAAAGTGGCTTGATATAACATTTTGGTAGATTAACATAAAAAGAGTTCCCTGCTAGGAACTCCCAAAAAGGTGGTTTGAGGTGATAATCCTGTATATCAGTAGTAGTCAACTTAGTCCCTACCGCCCACGAGTGGGCATTCCAGCTTTCATGGTGGGCGGTAGCAGAGCAACCAAAGTATAAATAAAAAGATAGATTTAACTATAGTAAGTTGTTTTATAAAGATTTATTCTGTAACTCTGCTTTATAAATTTTCTAAAGTAAAGTTACTTCTAAATCACCATTACTGTGGAACTGGTAGGCGGTTAGAAAATTTTACTACTAACAGAGATACAAAAGTGGGCGGTAGGTATGAAAAGGTTGACTACCCCTGCTGTAGATTGACACCTGTTAGAAGGCAGTGACCAGAAAAGGTACTAAAGCTGAGGGGCCCCCTGCTATGGAAGTTGCCCAGACTCCAACGTTGAATGTGGACTGTCTCCATGCTGCTCTGACCAAGAACAATCAAGAGGAGCATGCCCACGGGGCCTCCTTAAGGTGTACACAGGCACGCCATAGGATTTGTGAGTAATAAACTGTGTGTGTGATTCTTGCAACTAACTTGTGTGTTGGTCATGTCTTTCCTCCGGTGGCGGTTGGTCTCGGCACTGATAAGTAGAATCCTCATAGCTGCCTCAAGAGTAGTCTCGAAGAGGCTGCCAGCCCTGCTGATAAGCAGGAGTGTCTCACTGTGTGGGGAAGTCGAATTGGGGATGCCTGATCACATAGACCTTGGGCTCTACTGGGACATTCAAGTAAGCATTTGTTGGGGCTCAGAACTGTGCTTAGGTCTCTGGTGAGGCATCAGGGTATGGGATGGAGAGTTCATTAGAAAGTTTTATCATATCAAAGGATGGGAGCTTTTTATATTAGCTGCTGTGTGACCGTGGGTAAGGCATCTAACATTTTGAGCCTCAGCTTCTTCAACTGCTCAGTGAGGAGGAGTTCAGAGAAAATGACCTCCAAGCCCACATAAGTTCTCATATTTAATATTTAATGACTCAGTAAACAAGAGGTTTGTTGGATTTCTCTGACCAGCAAAAGGTCCATTAACAACTTGAGGAATTGAATCAGTAAGCAGGACCATATCAAGTCAAATGCATTTTCGCAACAGCACAAGTGGTAAGAATGGAACGGACCAGACCCGCATTCAGGTGTCTCATCATAGCTGGGCATTCCCTCCACAGGGCTGCTTTCATCTAGCATCTATTTGTATTCATTAATACTCTCTCATTGTCCCTGATTTTCCCCAATTATTTTTTCTTAAAAACTAGAAACAGACACAACAGATTAAGGATGTAAAGTTGAATAGTACAGAGCATTAGTCAAAACAGACCTTTGAAATAGCACACAATAGTCCCTGAGGTGGTTTGTTTTATCTCTTTTCAGAGATGGGCTTCTCCCTCACTCCACCTTTCCTGTCTTAGTCAGGTTTGTACCGACCAACTCCCCTCAGCGCGGACCAGGTAAGGTCAGCTGAGGGTGAAGCCCTCGTGGGGCGATGGGCGAGGAAGGGTGCTGCCAGGCTACGTGACCGGGCCCTCTTGTGGGATCATTTCGAGGTCATGGTTTTCATCCTGGCAGATTTTCATAGGTTCCCTCATTAAAAATTAAGATTCAACTACATTACAAAATGGATTGGCAGGCTGCTGGAAATTGCTATAAATAATTTATCAGCTTGCCCATTCTGATTTCTTCCAAATACTATCTTTGTTATTTTTAGCACAAAAGAAATCATATCTAACTATTGAGCTCAGTGGAAGTGGAAGAAAAATGCCACCAAGTATGCCACGTAACCATGTTAAGGGAGAACATGTTATTTTCATCTCTTATTATGCTGATGAATGATAAGACAATATTAGGATAGAATTTAGTGACATAGACCATGTACTTAACAGAAATATGTCATCTGAATGAGGAGAAAGCACACTACTGAAGTGTTGAGGCCTAAAAAATTTTTTCAATCTCAAGATCATGTTCACTAAAATAGATGATCTCTAAAATTATGTGACTTAATTCAACCAACATGAAGTGAGTCTGTCTTATGGAGTATAAAATAAGTGAGTCAAGTTCTTCTCCATTTAGGCCTCTCAGCCTGGTAGATATTGCTGAAGAAGGTAGTTGATTGGAACACAAATTTTATAGTCCCATGAGAATGACATAATCAATGTTATAAAGGTTAGATCCCTACAAAACAACTTATGCTATCCTGCAGCTCATCTAAAATTCTGAGACTCTTCAGAAGCCACACATTATGAAAAACTTTGTTTCCATGAAAAAAGAGTTTCCTTGTTTCAACTCAGGACAAAAGGATATCTCCTCTTAGGGTCATTCCACTTTCTTTTCTGCACAAGTACGAAGAAGGAAGAATAATAGTTGACACCAGAGTCAAAGAGGAGGGAGAAAAATGAGGTGGCTTTGGGCCAGCATGCATTCATGGTGATCCTGATGGCAAAGGTGAGTGAGTGAGGTTGGGTCACAGGAGGGATCAATAAGTGGGATTGATTATGTAGGTATTACCTATGGTTCCCCAAGCTCTGGAGAGGGGTTTGAGAGTGTTACATTAATATAAACAAAAAGCATTTGTCTGGCCTAGTCTCTTCCCACAGAATAGTGGCAACTCCAATCTTACTCAAATTCAAGGTGTCTTTAGAGTGCATTCTCATGTCTGCCCTTAAACATAGATCCTTCAGCCATCACTAGGGGCCTGCCCCATGGGAGCTCAGAGATGACTGGGCATGTCCCAGGGCACTAGGTTAACTCCTCTGCCACTGTGGCCCTCTTCTGCCTCTAACACTGGCCACATTAGTCCCATATCATACCAGGGAAATCACCAGTTTCTTCTGATTATAGCAAAACTTCTAATGCTTGGTTTAATTTGGTTTTTTGTAGTCTCTGAACTATACGGGAAAAGATTCTAAGCCTCTTCTTCTATCCATTACACTGTTAGTGGGGCCACAGAGCAGTTCTGGCTTTCTTTTCTTAGCATTTTTCTATACTAATTTAGCTATTTTAATATATTTTTCCCTGTTAAAGTGGCGGTATGGGGCCTAAGCCAGAATACTATCTGAATAAAGACAGAATAATGTACCATCATAATTGCATCCACTCTGTAAACTCCATTCCCTTGGCTAGTGAAGTTTCTTCCAATGAGGTCCCTCACAATCTCCTCCTAAGAGATCTCCAGTGGCCTGGCCTGGCCTGCCAACCTTCTAGACCCTGCTTGAATTTGTAATGCTACAGAGCTGAAATCCTTGTTTTAAGACCCTTGTTAAGAATGCACTATTCAGAGTTAGTGTTTATACATTAGAGACTTTTTTCATACCAGATATTTCACACCAAAGTGACAACGTTTAGAACCTAAGTTGAACTAGAAATGTTTTCAACCTATTAAATATATAGTCAGTTTATAAAAGCTCTGGAATAGAACTTTATGAAGCTGTTTCAGTTTTTCTGTTCTTCCAATTCTTTCTAAGTTCTGCTAGAGAAGATAGAATAGGTAATCTGGAGGACTGTTGGGAGGATGGAATGATAAATAGTGCTTATAGAATGTCATAAAATGTGACAAAGAGAGAGAAAGTGGTACCAAGCTAAAACTGCCTCATCATCAGGCTACTTACAACTAACAGGCCACCAAGAGTAACTCCAATGATTGTGTACACACAGTTGCTTTAGCTCCAATCATAATAACTGACATTGCCATAGTGCTTACAACTAATGAAATCCTAGCATGTTCATTATCTCATTTAATCCTTCTAATAGCCCAGGGCAGTGACTTAGTGTTATTTTCAGTTGACAGATGAAAAATTGAGCCTTAGAAAGACTAAACAACTTGTCCCAGACTTTCCCACGTAAGAAGGAAAGCTGAGACCCAAACCCAAGTTTTCTAAGTTTAAATCCCATTTACACGTACTGCTTCAATGTTTATTCATGGACATTTTCTCCACAATCCTTAACAAGAGCATACAGTTTAGTGCCAGGCATTGTCCTGAGCCCCTGGTGGTGGCGGTGGGGAGGCATGAGGGACACTGGAATGTATAAAGATGAACTATAAAGATGAATATATTCAGGGAATTTTTTAAAACTAACCTGTTTATTTTGAAGGAATCATGGATTCTCTTTAAGTTGCAAAAAAGGAGCTCAGGAAACTTTTAATCTAAAATAAGAAGGGCATTTATCCTTAGGTGTCTATAATGCCATACAGAATGTGTTAAATGAGGGACTCAGATATTTGGGCAGAAATGATCACATTTGAGTAAATGGGTAAGGCTTCTTGGTAGAAGTGGCATTTGGGGTCACCTAGAAAAGACAGTATGATTTCTATGGTGGATGGGACACAAAGGGGAGGGGGGAGCATTCTAGAGGCGGACACTCCCTTGGGCAAAGATGCAGAGATGGAAAAGTACAGGTAGATTGGGGAAAAATAAAATATTCAAGGGGGAGAAAAAAGTGCAGTTTTTAATAAGCTCAAGTGCCAAGTTATTCTCCATGGCATGTTCCGTTCAAAGGTCAACATGGATGGAGAGAGATGGACTGGATTTCTTTTTTTGAACATCTACCGGGTGGGCCCAGAACTGTCAGGGCCATGAAAGCCACAGCTTTGTATTTTTGTCTAGTACAGTAACCAAAAAAATCATTTTATTTGTAGAGTGAAGAAGGTATACTCAAAGTTTTTCTTAGAAAAGTATCATAGGCCTGACCTGTGGTGGTGCAGTGGATAAAGCGTCGACCTGGAAATGCTGAGGTCGCCGGTTCGAAACCCTGGGCTTGCCTGGTCAAGGCACATATGGGAGTTGATGCTTCCAGCTCCTCCCCCCTCTCTCTCTCTCTCTCTCTCTCTCCCTCTCTCTCCTCTCTAAAATGAATAAATAAAAAACAAAAAAAATTAAAAAAAAAGAAAAATCACTGTTTGAAAAAAAAATCATTAAAAAAAAAAAAAAAGAAAAGTATAATACAGTGAGACTGAACCAACACTTAGAAAGTCATAGAAATGGGGTTCCAGCAGGCTGGGTCTCCATTTCCTAATCCCAACAGGTCTATTTTCTATCTCCCCACTTGTCCCAACCATGTTCCAAACAAATTTGGAGGTTTTACAATAATGCATGCAATTCAGCAAGATAGTTTAAATCAAAAGTAAGAAAATAAGGCAAAGGATATTTATCCTAATGACATTGTACAGGTGCTTTTTTCCCTGTAGCTCAGAATCTTTTCTAAGAGCAGCTGTAGGAGACATTTCTCTCTAGTCTCAATATCCATATGGTTGTTCTTTGCTTGGAACATTGCTTTATTTTTGCTTTCATGTACACACTGTCTCTTATAACTGGCCGTGTTCCCCTTTTTTCTTCCATTGGCTGTTAGAAATCACAGAGCCAAATTTGTGCCTCATCTTTTGGAAATACATAGGATTTCATGGTTTTAATTTTGTATAGCAACCTCACTTCTTGCCATGAAAAACATTTTCCCCTCTGATTAATTTAAAGTTAAGAATATAGAAATGATATTTTAAAAAAAAGAATATAGAAAAGAATATAGAAATGATTCTGACTTACCTTTGAAGGATTTTCCTTAAGAAAATTTGCAAGAGTGTTTTCAAGCAGGACAAATATAATTTCACTAAGAAAATAGAATTTGGGTATTTTCACTATGAAAAGCTATATATGAATCAGAAAATGGCAAATCCATTGTGTCCCATTATAAAAGGAATCAATCTCTTTGAATGTTCTCCAACAGTTCCCCACCCACACCTCTACTCCACCCTGAATAGTCTTCAAATGAGCATTTTGGAAACAAGTGTTAATATAAAACCAATCTTTTCAGGCACCTTTGCACATACAACACCTCTGTCAGGTTAACTATCTTTAATAAAATATATTGAATATGTACATTATATGGCATTGGCTCTATTGAGGGTCAAAACAATACCTTGTTCAGAGTAGGTGCTCAATAAATATTTGTCAGTTGTTTTTAATATGTGTGTCCACTATATTGGAGCTCCACACATAACACCGTAGAAAGGATTTTTGAATTAGAAACTAACTTTAAATATTTATTTATAATTACTCAATGTCATCCTCACCTCTAGATGGCTATAATTGAACCTGGTTACACAGCAAGCAGCAGCTTTCCTTTAATCCAGGTGCATTATAGCTTTTATTACTTTCAGTGCATCCTGCCTGCTACTTGTTTGTGTAACCATTGCTCTGACTATGGGCTCTTGGCAATAAAGTATTTATGGGTCTCCCGACAGGGAAAAGAGCATAGAGCTACAGATGCAGCTCTCCTGGTTGTTCTACCACCTTATCTGTTTCAGGGTGAGGAAGAGAGGGAGCTGAAACCCACAAAAGGCTTCAGTCCCAGGTGTTCAGCAGGTGGGTGCCAGGTGAGCTCCAGACTCCCAGGGTTAGCAGAGACACTGCTCCTTTGCTTGATGATCACTTGCTTTCTCTGCCTGTTTGTTTTTCTGGTCCAGTTTCCTGTCCTGTTCATTAGTCAGTTAGTTCTTCCTTGTTTGTTCTGTCTCTCTTGTGTGGTTCTGCAGGTTACCTCACTCCTCAGCACAGGAAGGCTAATGTCCTTTGTTCCTCGTAATTTGCTTTACAGTAGTGGCAGGGAGTGGTTAAACACATGTATACATGTTTGGTGTATAAGGGAGGTTATAGAATCACCTGGTGAATAAGATCAGTTTGTAGAAATGGTCAAATCCTTGGTAAAGGGGCCATTCTCATCTTCCTCCTTGACCCTAAGTCTTCAAAGTGATTTCAAAGGAGAAACCTTGGGGATGGGAGGTTGACTTTTTCAAAGTAAGCTTGGTATGTTATGCTTTGTGTTTTATTTGTTTGTTGGTTTTGTTTTTTAGTTGTTAATACAACACTCTCTTTACTAGGTAAATATATATCTGTAATATTGAAAAGGTCACACATGACCACAAAGTAGTCTACAAAACTGCTTTCTAAATGACAGTTCCTGTAACCACCTGCAAAAGGACTGAGAAAGATTTCTGGGGTCCCAGCTGACATAGAATCATATGCTAGTGGTAAAAACTATCATTTAATTTGTAATCATTTATAAAATATTGGGACAAAAGTTGAAAAAGATGCTTTTTTAAGTCTCACTGTCTCTTATTGAGCTTTTGTTTAAATTTAATTTGAACAGATCCAGGCTGCTCAAATCAGATAATTTGGCTAACAAAAGAATCCTAATTATTATAGACTGTCATTAATTTGGAATTTTTCAGTATTTAGAATCATTCTGATGAACAAAGCTAGAATGTACCTTGTATAATCTGAGAGAAAAAAGAAAATTTATCATTTTGAATATAAGATTTGGCTCTCAAAGAGCTTAGATAAAACTGCTTCACACCCCATGTATAGTATCCCAAACCCCTTGCATCGGAGGAGAAAGGGGCAGAAATCCCCATTCCTGGAGAGTCTAATGCAATAGGTCTGGGGTGGGCACAGGGGAGCTAGAGTTTTAGCAGATGCCCCTCAGATGATTCTCAGACAAATTTTGGAAATGCTGCTTTAAAGGCATTGATAATTATATAAAAACTACAAACCAGTAGCCTCTGTTGAGAAAACCAACTTCCTTTTATCCCAACCTTATTATGGTTATTGCTTCTACCTGAAAGTAACAATTCAACCCCCATGGCAAGCATTTCTGTCAACACCTCAGGGTGTAAAAAAGATTTCCCTAGGCATTGAGGATTAATAAAGAAGCCAGATATAGTTCTTGTCCTTGAAGAGTTAATATTCTAATGATAAAGTACATTTATTAATTCAGTAATTCTGAAGCATCTTGAATAAAATTTTACTGACTTATGTATTCATTAAACCAATTATACTGAGAGTTTCTATTCAATGCCAGGCATTGAGCTAGGTGCTAGAGTTGTGTGTAAATTAAAATATCTCCTTGTCCTCAAAGAGCAAGCATGGAGGAAGACAAGTAAGGTAACAAGTGACAGTACAAGCTTCACCTGCTGTGACTGAGGCAAGTCCAGAGTGCTGTGGGAACAGAGACATTGATCCCTGACCTAGCCAAAATTGTGAGTGTGTGCGTGTGCACAGGGGTACCTGGGGATTAATCAGGGCCCAGTGGATAAACAGAACTTACTGAGGTAAGACAGGCAGGAAAGAGTGTTTCTAGCAATAAGGCATGACATGGGTAAAGGCATGAGACCTGTGCATTGGGTGGTGTCAAATAGCTGAATAAGACTAGAGGCATAACACTCCTCCTACCTAGGAATATTCACATGCACTTTTATTTTAGTATTCTGATATGTATTAGCCTATGGGGAACAGTCCTAAACCAAATCCAACTCACTGCTTTTCATAAAAATTGTTATCTGTGCACTTGTATGTCAGGATTTAATTCCATGTTGGAATTTGTTGGAAAGCTAGTGTTTCAGATAAGAAGGTAGATCTAATATATAATCAGATAAATTGACAAGTTAGGGGGAGACAAGAAGGAGGAGAGAGAGAGAGAAATGGAAGAGGTGGAAGAGGGAAAAGAAGAGGAGAGGTGTTACATACTTTCACACCTCCAGAATTCAAATTATTTTACTACTTCTGTGACTTAAATGTAGCATTAATAGTAAAATTTTGCCACAATTTTCAATAATATTATAAAATTATGATTCTACACCTGCCTATTAGTTATCACTAAACAGTTGTTTTCTTTTTATATTTAACAATTCCTATGTAAACTTGTTTTACTAATAAAACAAGAATCGTTTTAGTTTCACTCATTTCCACTTTTCCTCAGTTTTTCCCCTTTAAATCATTCATGATTTTAGTTGGAACAAAAGGAAGTGTTTATGTTGGAAATGATTCTAATATACCTTAAATCCATAGTCCAAAAGATTGCAAAAGTATCCAATCTTATTATACTTATTTTACAACATATTGAGGTAATATAATTTTTAATATTGGGGTAAAAGTGTTTAGGAATCAACATTTTTACATATTAAGAGTTTGAAATTTTAAGTTTGAAATTACTAATCATAATTTATTACTATAAATATATGTCCAGAGTTACCCTCTTTTCATCAGCTATACATATACCCCCTTCAGAAATTAGAGTCAATTAGTCGGGTCTCTCCCAAAAAGCTGCCTCAAGAAGCTATTAGAAGAAGGATGTACTTTTATTTCTGTGTCAATCAATTCCTATTGTAGACGACATCGTGGTCTTTCCTTTATAAAATCAGACATTTCCCACTACAATTAATCTTTAACAGAAAATAATAGTAATACATCACTTTGGATTTTTTTCAATCAGGGAATTAATGAAACATTATTAAAATACAAATATCTGTTGAACCCAATACCTGTTAGAGGGTCCATATCCTCAAGGGTCTTATCTATTTGGTACCTACTTAGTGCTGCAATCAATGGATTGGGAAGTTTAGAAGACATGGAAATGTAGCCCTATTTTTATTTTTTTTAACAGAGACAAAGGAACAGATAGGGACAGACAGACAGACAGGAAGGAAGAGAGATGAGAAGCATCAATTCTTTGTTGCAGCTTCTTAGTTGTTCACTGATTGCTTTCTCATATGTGCTTTGACCAGGGGGCTATATCAGAGCAAGTGACCCCTTGCATAAGCCAGCAACCTTGGGCTCAAGCCAGCATGGGCTCAAGCCAGCGAGCCTGCACTCAAGCTGGTGAGCCCATGCTCAAATCAGATGAGCTTGTGCTCAAGCTGGCGACCTCGGGGTTTGAACCTGGGTCCTCTGCATCCCAGTCTGACACTCTATCCACTGGTGATGTAGCCCTATTTTTTTAATACAAGTAATCTGGTTGAAAGGATCAAACCACCACAAATGGAATTATTATCAAGAAGAATAAGCTGGGTACCATGTGGCTTTGATATGCTCTGGAATGGACTATTGCTGTTGGTAAATTGTAAAAAAGTAGGCTAGAAACAGAGGCTGGATTGTAGACTACTTTGAAAGTTACAAGGAGATGCTTATTAGCAGTAGGGAGCCACTGAGGGTTCTGAGTAGGTAGTGACATAGTGAAATGGCATGTTAAGGAGACCTTTATGTCTATAATGATTTCCTCTCACCTCTCATTCATTTGGGAGCTAAGGAACAGTATAAATTACATATCTCAAAAGTTGTCATCTGATCTAACTAATGGACTGTGAAACGTAAAACACAGTCCTTGCTCCCTGCCATCAAGTGGTGCAGGATTTTAAACCTTAGACTCACAGATGGTGAAGCCAATGGCTCATGGGATTAAGGTCTAAATAAAAAGGCCTGAGATGACTTTAGACCTCAGACAGATAAACTTTAGTCTACTGAAAATGGCTGCAATTAGTAATAGTAGCCCAAACTAAGAAAGCTGCTTGTTTCTGTAATCAACTTGTCCTTTAAAAAAGGTAATAAATATATATATATATCAAATGAAAAAAATAAAATAAAAAAAAGTTAATAAATATGTATCAATCCTTCCTAACTCTCATGCCCTTGGTAGGCATCACTAATCGATAACAGAGTCTTTCTTGGTGTGCTCTGATAGGCCTTGCAATACTTCTCAAAAGTTCTATAGAAAGCTATTACCAGTTGGTTGTAGTTGGCCCTAGAGATAAAACTGTTTGCTATCCTATATTAGCAGGTAATTCTGCCTAAGATGGTGTTGATGAATTCATCCAAGTGGCTGTGTCCACTTACTACAATATAATTTTTTAAAAGTCACAAAATCTATATGACCCTTGGTTTATCAGTTAGTACTAGAAGAAAGAGTTGGGTGGGTTTCCAAATCCTCTCATGTTTAGAAGAGGTCTAATATATTGTGAGAGTGATTTGTGACACCCATGCAGTTCATGATTCAAAGAAACAGGCACAGAAGATCTAAAAACACCTCACTGGATAACTCTAGAATGCTATCTACGTGACAAGGGACCACAGCCAACACCCATCTTCTCCTGTCCTTCCAGTATCTGCTGAATGAAAATTAAAGAAGCATACAATGCCTCCATGTATAACAGAATGTTCACTGCTGAAAAGGTTGATGGCAGTCCAGAACTGCTGAGTGTTTACCATATGCTACATACTCACCTAAAAACCGTCCCAACGTTATTTCATGTAATCTTCATATGGCTTTATGCATAGCTATTATATTCCTATTTTTCAAAATCAGAAAATTGATTTTCAGAGAAATTAAGTAACTTTTCCAAGATAATTCAACTATTAAGTGTTGGAACCATGATTTGAAGTAGTCTGCTTGATTCTACCCCCCCCCCCCGTATTGCTGGATGGGATTTTCTGTAATGATAGAAATATTCTATATCTGTACTGTCCAATACAAGGCCACTAGCTGTATGTGGCTAATAAGCACTTGAACTGTGACTAGTCTAACTAATTAACTAAGTTTTAATTTTATTTAATTTAAATATAAAAAGCCGTATGTGGCTTGTGGATATCACATTGTGTAGCACAGCATTAGACAATGAACTTCATGAGGGCAAGTACCACATGTTTTATTGATTACTGTATCCTCAACATTTAGCACAGTACCCTAGTGTATATTCTATACACAATAATATTTTTAAATAAACAAGTAATTTTAAAATCTGTGCACATAATTTATGTAGAAATCATGTCCCTTAAATACCAACCCATTGGAAAACTCACTCAGGTTCTTCATGCTTTGAGACTCACCATCACCAACCAGATAATATAGGATAATAATAAAGATAGTTACTTACCTATCTCAGTATATAAGGAAGAAATAATAATAAAAACCCACTAATTTTGTAAAGAAAAGTTTTACCTGTAAATCATTGGTCAGCCAGAGGACAAAACCTCATTCTTTTTTTCATCTATTTCAATAGGAGAAAATGAATTTTTACTTGATATAAAGAAGCCAAGTAAAATTAGTAGTTTTTTTACCCTTTTCCCAAATATAGTAGTGTATCATCTGTCTCAGTAAATATTTATAAATATGGCAATATCCATCATAGGATTCAAAATGAAACTAAATAAAATTTAAGTGTGTGTGAATAATTCCAAATGTAGCTCTGAAAAAGAGAAAAATGCAATGCATAATTGTTTTTGCCTGCATGGTGCCAAAGAGCTAGACTTATTCCACTCTCCCTATAAAATTATATATATAATAACTTTATATAAAATAAATAAATGTTATATATAATAATAATGAACATAAAATATATAGTATAGATAGCTTTAATAAAAGATTTTTACATTTTACAAAGATAAAATAAGGTTCATTTTAATATCAGTTGTAAGTAGGATGGCAACTATTTTTGTTTGAGACAGCTTGCAAAGGTACTGTAAGAAACTTTGTTAGATCTTTAAAAGGCAAGAAAGTCTCCTGATACCTTTACCTTTGAGCAAGTTTCTATGAAATTTCATTCTTAAATAGTCATAAAAACCACACACGATACTTGCTAAAAATGCAAATTTCCATTTGCCACTCACAGAAACTATATGATTCAGAAAATCTCAGGAAGGGTCCAGGAATCTTCATTTAAGCAGTTCTTAAAAATTTGGTCTTATAACTTTGAGAAATACTGTAAATGCTTCTAAGATAACTCTATGTAATAAGGAAGCAGAGAAAACATCTACCTGATGCAACGTCTCCCTTCTTAGGACCCATGTAGAATTGATATGCTTGGTTAGTGGCACACATGATGAAATGACCTGCCACATCTGTCCTATCACTCTTCCCCCCGCCACCACCATTCTGCAGTTTGAGAGTCATCATTGATCTTTTACCCCCAATTCCTGATGTGAGCACTGAATGACTAATCAGTTTTGAGCCCATTCCCATTATAAACAAGACCCACCCCTCTCTCTCCCTCTCTCAACATATAAGAGAAAGAATGTAGTCACAGGAGCTGTTGGCAGCCATCTTGCAACTATGTGTGAAATGAGACTCATGATAAAGCTGTCCCTAGGAACAAAAGGAAGAGCAAAGGGGCAGAGCCTTGAGAAGCATTGCTGAGCTAGATCAAACCAATCTTGAAGCCTGTACTACCTCTAGTACAATACTCAGATTGTTTTTAAACAGTTTAAGTTTTTTATTCAGAACATTGAAAAACCTAATTGACACAGGCTGCCATTTTTTTAATTTCATACAACCATTTTTTTTCTTAGTTTTGCTCTCTGTGCCTCCTAGATGTTTTGCATTCCTTCTCTGGTACTGCTGTAAGCATTATGTGAAGGCATGGCTGCATGTTTACGTTCTCACTACTCATTTACCCCCACTACACAATTGCTACTAATACCCTTCTATTCCTCTTCTTCCTTTGCCACTTTCTCTTCTCACTAGAACTGAACCATCAGATATACAAGTACTTCTACCTCCTGGGAAAAGAGAGCTATTAAAACCCTTTGACTGATTTAATGAAGTCCATATCTTTACAAGAAACTGCCTTTCCAAAGGCTTGATGAATGCATTAGCTCTCTCTCAGAACCCTCTGTGCACTTTTATTCTGGCTGTTCTAGCATTTTAGGTGCATTTCAAAAGCATTTAGATGTTCTTCACCCTTTGGTTCTTTCATGCAATATCTTTTCATATTTTGTCTCGTCACAGTAGAAAAAGATGAAGATGCAGAGGAAATCACAGTGGATGTCCAACAGAAGTCAGACGGCCCCTTGCAGGGGCCTCAGGCAGTTGAATAGATGAGCCCACCAAAGAAAAACACGGGGCTGTCAATCCATCTGTGCAAGGAGTAGCAACTGTAGGATCCTCCGCTCTGAAGACAGAAAGCAGAAAAAAAATCTACCCTCTTTTTTTTTCCTTTCACTTAAGGAGATGAGAGCATATGAAATTTAAAAAATCAGTAATAGAAACTGAATTCAGGAAGTTTGCAAGGCAGGAAAAAAAAGTCAAATAGAAATTCAACCAATTTTTTCTTTTCACAGCTTTGGGACTACAAATGGGAGAACCTTTACTAAAAACCTCCTTCTAATTACTTCATGAGCCAAAGAGGAACTGAAACAACTAAGAATTACAGAATATTTTCATTAATCTTCTATTTCCAAAGAAAAGACCAAAGAAATCAAGTGTTCATCTAGGGAAATGTTATCACCACACTTATTTGTTTGTCTGTTTATTTAGTTGTTGCTGTCTGCTTTATCGCTTATATAATGTTAACATTCTTTTAAAATGGGCAGATGGACTTCATTCAAGTTCTGACAGTAACTCTTTGTTATTGGTACAAATGGCTTCAGAGGTATTTAATTACCATTAGTAGTCATCCGTTTGCTCCTGGCTGGTGACATTTGGAATAGTAAGCAGGCAGAATTCTTTGTGTCCAGTGAGTTCATAGAAAGTTAAACCTACTTTTGACAACAGACTCAAGCTTAGCTACCATTAACTCCCCTCTTCAGTTACTGGATGATGTGTTTGAACAGTATGAATGATTAATGAAGGCTAAATAGTCCAGTTTCTATCTTAAAACCTTTTGTTAACTGCCAGATAGCTGAGTGACTGGCAAGGTGAGTTGAGCTCAAGTAAGTATTCATGCAATCTGTTGCTTGTACTATAAAACAAACAAACAAACAAACAAAACATTAACTTGTCAATTGTTTTCAAGAGATGTAATAAAGTAGAAACTCTCACCTTTATGTCTTACTCTTTCATAGACAATACCGGGCACCATGAGTTTTTGCCAGTTTGGCATCCGAAAGTGAATTTTGCTAGTATATCCAAGTACATAATTGTTTCAAGGAAGCCAAGATAAAATGTTGTCAACTGGTAGCAACCCACTCAAAGCTCCTAAAAGTAGCATTTGAATTTTTCTGCAGCAAATTCTAGAATTGTTCTTAGGGAAAAAACAACATATCATCCATTAAGTTGAGAAACCCACTTATGTCTGATAATTTATTAGAGATAGGTTGATATATAAAGATGCTCAGGCCATTTGTTGGTTGATCTGTAAGAGGCATCCATACCGCTAACTCCTCTGGAGACATCTCTTACAAAAGAGATTATGGAAGAGGCCAGACAAAGCTGGAAGCTTAATGGAAGCTGAGATTAAGAATGCATGCAGAGGGCCAAAAATTGAAGATGACCATTGACAGTAAGAAAGGGCAAGGAAGCGAGATTGTAAAGAGATAGTACAATTTGGGAACATAGTTAAAACATACTTTTTTACACATTTTCAGCGACTTCTTTGGCCATGCCTTATATTCACTCTCCTTTGCCTTTATAACACTCTGGTTTTTAGGGCGTCCCTTATGACATTTCTGATCACCCAAACAGCCCAGAATTTGAGATCCTTGGCAAATAACATGGACACATCTATCCAACAAGATTTGCCTAAAAAAACCAAACAAATAAATTCCTGTCATTTCTTGTTTTGTGGTATATTTGGCAGGTATCTCCAACAGTTTAGAAACTGTTTCTAAACAAAGTGCCTTGAGGTATTTAAAATTAATTATTCCACACTACTTATTTTGTAATGTGCTTTATCCATCACTTTCATTAATTATGTATTGATATAGCCTGGGCATCTCCTTCCAAAGAGAAGATAGTAAAGTAAGATCAAAACTAGTGTTTTCTAAAGAGAATTCACAAGCCCACTTCATTCAGTTGTTGACTCAACAAACCTTTTGGGGACACATTATGTGCCAGAAAATGTGCTTGGCACTAGGGATACAGAGATGTTGAATACACAGCCTTTGCCCACAAGGCTCCCACTATCTCTTTGGAGAGAAAGACAAGTCAGGGTACCAGCTGTAGAGAGGGTAATGTGGGAAAGCAGAGGAGGGATTTTTCAAGCTAACCTAGAATGGGGACTGTGGGCTTGAAGAAAGCTTTCCAGAGAGATCAATATTAAGCTGGGTTGTTCAGTGTGACCCACCCCTAGATATCAGGGACTCCCTGGGCTGCACTCATTTACCTAGGACTCAGTCTTACCTGGAGGACCTCAAGGCCTCTATTCCATAGCTGACACAGGGATGGGCTGTCAGAGGAAGCCAGGACCCACAGCAATGCCCAGGGCCCAAAGAAACACTATTCTGATGTCAGATTACCTTTAAATTCCAAGTGTGACAGCAGTGGAAACAAGCAACAGTTGAATGGGCAGGATAAATAAAATGCAAGAAAGAAAGATGGAAGGAAGGAAGGGAGGGAGGGAAGAAGGGAGGGAAAAAGAGAAAAAAAGTAAAAAGTGTCACCCTGAAAGGAGTGAAGGGAAAGGGGAAATGACACCACCCAGATGATCTAAAACATCAACCTTGAGCCAAGTTTGTACATGTTAATAATGCTTGACATAGCTCAGGGCATGCAGACAGAGTCCAGAAACAGCACATTGTGAAAGTGTGCTGGGTTAGAAAGGATTTTGCAGAACCTGCAAATCATATAAATTCTGATGAAGGCCTGATTAGCCTTCAGTGTGGGAATCTTCCCAGTGGATTTGTGGCCGACTGGGACAGCTCAGAAGGTAAGCTGGAGGGAAGGAATCCCCCGGGGCCAATCCTCTTAAACCTGACAGCCACTAACTGGAGATGGAGGCAGGAGGGGAAGGAACTGGGCAGGCTGAGTCTGTGAAGTGGAGGGGAGGGCATGTGGGCCACCCAGAAAGTAGAAAGGGCACACCCGTCTCAGCACACTGATGACCTGTAATTGGACAATTTTGCTCTTGGCAGAGGCTTTTGTCTCAATGACTTCTCTTTTAGAGGCTTCAATATTAGCTCTTACAATAACTAAGGATCTCATCAGAAAGAAGAAACCCTTGTAAAATCAAAGGAGGTTTAAATTTGGATGCAAAGTTTACCCAATACATACTATTAACCTTAGCTTGAGGCTGGATTCTGAAAAAGAAAAAAATTCTGGCAGGAAGAAGTGAAGTGGGTTATGACTAAAATGGTCCAGTGCTCAGAAATCCTACAAGTAAGGCAGAGAGCAAGGCTCAGGAAAGAGGAGCTCCCCTGGGCGGGTCACAGGGGCGAGCCTGAGCCGGGTGGGCCACCCAGCCCATACGTACCCCAGCCCCTGAGCAGTGTCTGGATGAATGGAGTCAACAACCCTGCTTTCCACTCCTCTTCCCATTGCATTGGCTGTATGACTTTCAGTTGGTTATCTGTTCTTGTCTATGCTGCAGTCTCCACATCTGCAAAATGGGCAAAGGAAGAAAATATGCACCTCGTGCAGTAGTGAGATAATCTCCTTCAAGTGTTGGGGCCATGGGATTGTGTAAGTGTTCAGGAAGTAAGCTGATAATATCTCCAAACCTTAGAACTCTCCTGCAACATCAGTATTGTGATCGATCTCCAACAAAGAGATCAGAAAACTGAAAGTGAGAAGGTCAGGAGGAATTACTGAAGGTCACAGAGCCATCCAATGACAGAGGCAGAATTTTCACCCACATAAATGGCTATGTCATCTCTGTTCTTTTCCATTAACTCCACATTCCATGCACTGATTTTTTTCAGTTGATCCTCTTGCTTTGTATATATATAAATATGTGTGTGTATATATATATATACACACACACACACACACACACACACACACACACTCTTATTTCCCAGAAACATTGCCCTGTTCTACAACCATAAGGATCTACAATGCAAGGCAACTCTAACATTTCTCGTTTTTCTACGAACATGCCCAGAGCGCCTCGATAGCAGTACCTGGGAATATGTATCCACTTTACTTAGAAGAGCTGCAATGACCCAGATCAGCCTTGCCAAGGACCAGGGACCCACAAAACTGGTTTTGAAGGTACCCCTTCTAAACACCTGTAATGGTACTGTTACTTACTCTCTGACCTGGGCAGTGCACACATCACAGGATGTGCAGGCAGGAAGGGGCGGCAAGACATGATTCCGGCTTGGCTAATTTTTACTCCTTTCTGCAAGTCGGACCCATTCCAAAAGGCTGCGGTATTCTGTGAGGGGAACCAAGGACCAAAGAGAATATATTCATCATAACTGACCCCAAACAAAGGGCTCCCTCTGCCTTAAGTCCCTTTGAAGAAGGTGTCATTAGAGGTGAAACATGCAGTTGGTGTTAAGCCGTTGGCCCAGCGCCATCACTGTAAACACGCTTGTCACTTTCCTGTTCAACTATCCTTTGCTGTTTTAAGATATCTGTCCCTCATGTGCCTTGGACAAGTTCAGATTGCCAGTAAACTATCTCAGGCAACCGGGTTCTGTTTTGCTTCTAATTCAATCTCGGGTTTGTTGAAGGGACATGAAGTTTGTATCTGAGAAGATGTTTGGGGCTGCAAGACTAAAAGTAGCCTAAGCAAAAAAGAAAATGTGTTATAGCACATAACAAGAGGCTGAGGCGAGGGCAGTCCTGGGCCAGGGAGATCAGCCATTCAAATGCACTATCATAGACCCAGGTACTGCTCACCTTTCCTCCCTCTTAATTGCAGCAGGTCAAGTATATCGCTCAGGATTACAGGTGCAACAGTACCCCAAACCAAAGGATGTCTCTTTTCTGTGCACCTATTTTTAAGAGCAAGAGGAATCTTCCTAGAAATCTCCAGAGCAGCCTGCCCTTCATGTTTCATGGGCTAGGTTTGGGTAATTGTCCACTCTTAAATCCATCACTGGCAAGAAGTCATTAGATTAGTCAAATTGACTATCTGGGACTGGTAAAAAGCCTAGAGTGGCAATGGATGTTGATAGTTGAAGTCATACACACCTGGGTTTGAGTCTAGGCTCACCATTTACCTCTTAAAATTCTAGTAGCCTCCCTTGGAAAATAGGGTTAAAAATATCTACTTCAAAGGTGGTTGGTGAAGATTAAATGCGGTCATGCTTGTAAGAGGCATAGTGCAATGCACGGCTCATAATAGTTACCTAATGCCTGTTGCTTTCTCCTGGGTTCTTTGTTTTTCTCCCTTTTGGAAAGCTGTCAGCATATGTGTTTCCCTTAGAACTGGAGGACTTTCCCTTGTCTTTTCATGTCTGCAGAAACTTCTCCTGCCTCTTCTTGTGATTTCTGGTTTCACAACATTATTTGTAACGCTTTTAAGAATATGATTATTACTTGTTATTAATACTACTATTGGAGTAATTGATAAATGTGTAGTATAAAATGATATTGACCCACAGTTCACATCTGTTGTCATATTTGACCCTGGTAATGTGGTCAATTGGGGATGCTACAATTAAAGGTAATGAACCAATTCATTTCCTTGTAATTTGTTATGTTTAATAAGAGTCTTCCATGCACTTTGTCCAGTGAATATGCCCACACATTAATCTTGATCAACTGCCAGCAAGTGTTTAATGAGGCCTTTGTTGCATGGTTTAAGGTGTCCCTTTGCTATATTTACCATTTGTGGAGAAACTTAAGAAAGTAAAATGCATATATTTTGTCACTAGAGAAGTTTTCTTGCTGCCCTGAGAAAGAGACAAGTATTGTTTGCATAACAGAACACAAAAAGAGCTAATGAGGATGCATTGGTTTAAATCATTATTAAGAGACACACTTATTTTAAAAAATTGAAGATAATCTCTCATATGCCTGAGTTGTGACTGCTCTCAGGTAAATGCTACAGAAAACATTCTGCATTACAGCAGAGCTGATGATCTATTTTTAAAATTTTTTCTTTACTATTTCTAAACAGCTTTTTGTCATCCAAAGAGAAAATGCATTAGTTTTTAGATAGTCAGTCATGTATTGAGAACTCACTTTGTGCCACACCGTGCTACACGGAACAGAAAGTATAAAAGTCAGAAAAGACCGGGTCGTGGCCCTTGAGTGAGACAGTCCAGTTTGACACATATAATCAGTTTGAACAATGCAGGAGAGTTATATGAAGTGGAAGGAGAGCTGGCATGGCTTTTGGCACTGTCACAGCTAGCTGGTGGCTTGGACAAACTACCTATCTTCTTTGGGCCTCTGTTTCCCTCCTTCGTAAAATAAGTGATTTTAACTAGAGAATGCCGAGGTGGTCAAATTCTAATATTCTGTGGTTCTCAAAGTGGTCCAAAAAAAAATCACTAAAATCTGGACTAGTCAGCAAAGGTTCATAAGATGAGCTAAACTAGAGGTAGCGTTAAAGAATGAAGAAGAGGGGGCTGTGTGCAGGGAACCTGGGCGGGGACAGCAATCCAGCGCAGCAGCAGAAGGAACGAGCAATGATTCTGCGGTCATGAGTGTCATCCTGGCTGGAGTGAGGGAACGTGCTGGACAATCAAGACAGGAAATACAGGTGGTCAATAAATGCAGACCAGCCTGACCTTGGTGGCACAGTGGATAAAGCGTCGACCTAGAATGCTGAGGTCGCCAGTTTGAAACCCTGGGCTTGCCTGGTCGAGGCACATGCGAGAAGCGACTACTGCTGGTTGATGCTTCCCACTCCTCTCTCTACCCCCTCTCTATCTCTTTCTCTCTTCTCTCTAAAATCAATAAATCAAACCTTTTTTTTTTTTTTTTTTTTGGTGACAGAGACAGAGAGAGAGGGACAAATAGGGACAGACAGACAGGAAGGGAGAGAGATGAGAAGCATTAGTTCTTTGTTGTGGCTCCTTAGTTGTTCATTGACTGCTTTCTCATATGTGCCTTGACCGGGGGGCTACAGCAGAGCGAGTGACCCCTTGCTCAAGCCAGCGACCTTGGGCTTCAAGCCAGTGACCTTTGGAATCAAGCCAGCAACAATGGGGTCATGTCTATGATCCCACACTCAAGCCAGTGACCCAGCGCTCAAGCTGGTGAGCCCGTGCTCAAGTTGTCAACCTCAGGGTTTTGAACCTGGCTCCTCTGTGTCCCAGTCCAATGCTCGATCCACTGTACCACTGACTGATCAGGCACTATAAATAAAATCGTTAAAAAAGAAAAACAGAAGTATGGAGCCAGACACAGTCTGAGCACGTTAGCCTTGATGTTACTACTATATACATAGGAGGCTTCACCCTCTTATCTGCTTTTTATTTTCATCCATTTTCTCTTCCTCCTCTTCTTTCTCTCCTACCTGATTTTTTAAAACTTTTTTATGTTGATCATTTTCTTGCCTCCCCCCCATCTTCTCCATGTTTTCTTTTATTATAATGTTTACAGTTTACAAAGCACTTTTCCCAATATGATGACTTTAACAAGAAAATAATTCATACCATTCTCAGACTTCCCAGAGTTCAGACTCTGGAGCTAGAAAACCTGAGTTTGAGTCCCTGATTATACCTGTTACCAGCTGTCTGGTCTTAGACCAATTCTATTATCTGTACATTAATGTGCTTTCCTGCAATATGAAGATAATAGTGATGCCCACCTCACAGAGTTGTGAGAATTAAATGAATAACTAAAGCACTTATAGCAGTGCAGGGCATTTGGTTGATTCTGGGTGTGTTAACAATTATTTGGGAAAAGACCTATCAGGTTGTTTTCTCTTCTGCCTATGTGGTCATATAACATACATGAGTTTCTGTTTTTCTGACCTACTGACAACTTTTACTTGAGCAAGTTAGAGCAAGCACCATCTGAGTTAATCATTTAAATGTGCTAACCAAAATTTCAAGATTTTAAGGCTTTTTGAGCAAGGCCACAGCCTCAAGTTGCAGCTGTTTTAATTAGTTTCACTCTTTCTGCCCCGTGATCCAGAAATCTTTAATTGCACTGTAGCAGCCTCCCGCTCCGTCACAGATTGGGCTTTACCTGCTACTATTTAAAGTTTATAAATCATGCTCCTTCTGTTTGAATCATGCTTCTTCTGAAGTCTCTGAAACGAAATAAATTATCAAGATGCAATTGTCATGGTTTGTAAAAGATACTGTAAAAAGATTGTTTTTCCTTTTTCTATGAACCTGTTTTTATTTCCATTTGTCTCCAATTTGAAGCCACGAGCCTGAAGAAAATGTCAATTTTACCTTTGATGAATAGAGAAAAAAATCCTTAGTATCAAGAAACCTGACATCTGATAAGCAAACATTTCCTTCTTTCGAAGGTGGTGGGAGTGTGTTGTGGCGACCTTTTCGGGGTCCTAACTTTAAGGCTTGCCTGAGTGCCCAGTCCATACATTGCCATAGTGGGAACCCCTGGCAGGATTGTCAATGCAAAAAGAGCTAGTGCTGGAGGTTTTCAATAACACAGTGAGACTGTTTCTCAATGCAAAACCGTCATGCTCTTCGTAATGAGCTCTTTCCTTCGATATCCTGGACATACACTGATTCTTCCCACTTGGGGAAAGATTAGGTCTAATTCTGCAGGTTATAGAGCCATCAGACTTCACACATAAAATAATAAATTGAGGAAACATTGAAATAAAAGCAGATCAGTCTTAATCATCTGTTACTTCCTCTCCTGTTTTATCTACCATTGCATTTTTAAATTTCAGAGAGGGACAATCCACTCCCTACCTTCAAAATTCTTTCCTCTCCTAATGTCCACAGTCCTCATTTTTTACTTATTCATTCATTTATGTATTCAAAAAGTAAAAAGGTGCCTAAAAAAGAAGTTGATCATGCTCTCCTTTGCCCGCCAACAAAACAACATGTCAAATGTAAAAAAATAAAAATCTTCCTATTCATTTTTATTTTGCTGCCTTTAAGATGATCCAAGGTTCTTAGCCTGACACATTGAGCCCTTCACAATTCCTCCATAAACCACCTCTCCAGCCTCACATCCCACTACCTTGACCATTCCCAGCATGTGCCACAGTGACCATTTCCTCACTGGTCCCCAGAAGTACCAGGCACTTTCAGGTCATTACACATCTTTTCACACATTCCTGCTTCTTCAAATCGTTCTTTGTCCACAAATCCCTGCTATTTACTGCCCAACTTTCTCCGACTTCCTAGACACCTCTAGGAGTGTGTATTCCTGACAATATTTTTAAATCTCTCATTTTATTATAAATGATCCATTCACGTATCTATCTCTCCTTCTAGGATGGAAATTCTTTGAGTGTTGGGAGCATGTCTTAGTCATCTTTGTATCCAAAGTGCTGTGAATAGAACCTGAAACACAGCAAGTTCTTATTAAGTGTTCATTGCATGGATGGATGGAGGGATGGATGGATGGATAAATGCATAAATGAATAATTTCTGTTGCATCTTTAGTAGAGAAAGGATTAATATTACAAAGTTTCAACCTTATGTATAGGGCTGGATTCTTTCTGCTATAGATGAAAATGGATCTAACTCAGGCTGACCTAAGCAAATATCTAGTTCACATGGTTGAGAAATTTAGGGATGCAGCTAGGCTCAGAGACGACAAGTTGCCTTTATCTCTTTCTCTCATCATACATGCATGCACACTCACTCTCTTTTCTCTTCATCTCTTGTCTCTGCTTTTTTGCCCTTCTCTTGGTTATTGGTGTCATTCTCTCCTGTACGTGATAAGCATCCTTCTATCACTGGAACCAGAGAGGCTGGTCAGCCTTGGAATTGTATAATTTCATTTTAATGACCCAAGGAAAAAAGAGTGAGCTTTTTTTCCCCAGGAGTTATCTATAAAACCCCAATGACGGATTCTAATTGACTGTCCAATGTGACCAGCACAATGGGCCAGGCCCGGAACACTTTCTCAACCTGCTCCGCTAGGAAAGAGGGGGCAGTGCCCTTTAATGAGAAGTCCACAGAAGACATGCAATGAGAGACAATGACTCAGAGAATAGTAATATAATTTCATAAAGAGGGAAAGCCATCCTGAGGGGGTAAAAAATGAATTTCCCCCACACCTTGGAGTTTCTTAATGCATGTAAGCTGCTACTTAGCACACTTTAAGGTGTGGTGATGGTATTTAATGTTTAAAAGATAGGCATTTAAACATTTACCAAGTAAATTATATAAATAAAAGTAAGGAAAAGCCTTAAGTGTTAAAAAACCAAGACCACTTTTACTTTTGTTTTTGAAGATTATATATACATTTGAATTCATGCCTTTGTTCTACAATACCTTCAATAGAAGTGTCAAAACGAGAATTTCCCCTGAATCTTCTTTGCTTCATCAGAAACTACATAGACTGGGGAATTTCACCAGTAGTCCTTCTCTCTCTCAGTTTCAGGCTGGTGTCCGTCTGCGGCAAGTTATTGGAGACATGAGAAGTCAGAGCTGTTTCTCTCCTCTCAAACTTGGCAAGTTACAAATCTCATCCTCAAATGCATTTTCTCAACTTAGTTCTCCCATGCTACGTGCTTGGTGGCCCTTCTCTATTTGTCCATTTTTGGCAGAACAATGCATGGTCTATTTCCAGGACAATTTTTTTTTTTTTGAAGACCCAGATGATTGCTATTCCAAAGGCAAGGGGTGCCTGGATCAAAATGGAACCACAAGTTCCATTTGGCATCACTGAATCAACCTTATCAGCAGAGGCCAGGGATGTTTTTCTCTGAAATCAGGGCTTTTATCAAGACCACAGAGCACAAGTGAGTCCTGCGATCTGCATTTGCAACATCTGTGGCGCAGAAACTAGCCCCAGGTAGCAGGAAGGCTGACCCTTTCCACTGCTCCAAAACTCCCTGCTTGATGACTTCCTAATCTCCCATGACATGTCTTGAAAATGGATTACATTTGCTGTTTTTTCAATTATTCATGCTTAAACTGCATCTTCCACATTAGTCTCTAAGTTACATTAGGGCAGGAACATACAATGTCTTTCTGTGTCTTGCACAGTGTTCATGGATCCTCACAGAATACTTACTGAGTAACATCTTTTCAATTCTATCAACACATAAGACAGCTAAAGAGCAAAACTATTGGAGAATATATCCAGTCTACACCCTTTATTCCAGGACCTTTAAGTGTAGCGAACCTGGCTCCAGATTGATGAGTACAGTGGACAGTTCTTTGGAGCTCTGCCTTACTATTAGACTGTTTTTACTTTGAGATCTTGACTTTCTAACAGTAATAGAGCTTGGGGGGTTCTCTAATTGCTAAAAAGATAACCATTTAGGACAATGAGTAAATGATAACCAATCATACTTGCAATGTTTCTGAATAACTGGCGTCTGCCCTAATTATTTTCATAAAAGGTGAATTGCCTTTTTTAAATTTCTGAAATATGGCCAATGGTATCTCACATAACAGTAGTTAGCTACTAGCTGGTCAACTATGCAGCTATATCAAGTATATTTTGCTATATTTCAGTGAGGCAATTAAAAGCGCTATAAATTTTCAAACTTTTAATTAATTATATCCTATCAGTCCCGTTCTCAAGAAGATACCAATAAAATTCTTCAGTTTAGACAACTTAACTTTGGTTCACATTATATTAAATTAGACATTTTTAATATATGAGCTTTGTAAATAATTAGAACTCACGCTCGGCTTCTTTTTGTAATCAGAAATTTTAAAATTGCACTATATAATTACAATATACTATAGAAAAGTGTCTAGTGGATAACCTTGTTGCACTGAAATGCTTTTGCTGTAAACAAATCTATCTTTTAATAAAATATTTGTCAGTGCATATATTCAAAGAAGCACTCTCAAAGCATGTGATCAGAAGTTAGGAAATAATATTTCCAAACATAATCTTTTCTAATCGTACCATTTTGTTTTACTTAAAAATAACCTGGGCGTTTCTAAAACAGGTACAATTATCTTTGATATCAGCTATAAGGTATCATCCTTCCAGAAAATGATTTGGGGCAGAGGGAAAAATAAACCCATAGGTTGACTTTTCTTTTTTCTTTCCCTGATAATCCTCAGTCTAATTACAAATAGATATACTAGCAAAAAATAGTCTAAATTTAGCCTCTAGCTTTTTAAAAATGATAAGATGGAAAGCACTGAATTCATAGTAACATTTAAAACCCCATTCATGCAGTTCTAATACATAGTGATATTCACTGGTATATAGACAAGACTTAGTTCAGTTCAACAAACTTTTACAGAGCCCCTAAATTACACTTCTGAGTTTGAGGGTCATCAGGATAAAGATGACAGACAAGGTCCTTGACAGATAGCTTATTATTTGGGGAGGGGGGACAGAGAGCAAATATGCAATTCTAATACAATGACATAAGTTATACCCAAGGTGATATGGGAACGCAGAAGAGCAAGGGGTGCTGATGGAGTTTTTAGGGGAGCTTCTGCACTATGCGGTGCCTGGGCTGAGCCCTGGAGAAGTGTTTCATAGGTGGGAAAATTAATGAGCAAAAGGAGTAACAAAGCAGCCAGTCCATTTGGTACAGGGAGCAGCCTGATGTTTCTGCAACATCTCCTAGATTGGGGTAGGGTAGGGAATGAGGCTGGCAGGTGTCAGGTCCCAAGGTGTCTGTGCACCACAGGTAAATACGAACCCTGCTTTGCTCCAACTAAGAACTAGTCTCCGGCCAGGTCCTGTTCTGGCAGGATGTTACAGCCGTGGCACCAACTCCTCACTGAGCTACTGAGTATTCTTTGAGAACCTCTTTGTAATGTCTCCTCAAGGACTCAGAACCCTACTTTACCTCACATGTAAATTCCCCAAACTGAGCCTGCAACTGTGGGTCTTTCTTGCCACCATCTTATTTAGGGAAAGATTATTGAACACCTGCCACATTTCAGTGATTGAAGAGACACATGATAAAGAATCAGATGTTGTCCTCAAGGACTCACAAGCAAGTATTTATCCTGAGTCCCATCACCTCAGGAAGCTGAGGGCAGGCACACCAAGGTAGCAATTAGGCCAGATGCCAAACAAAATCATGAAGTGTTAAAGGGAAGAGATTTTCTCAGTCCTTATTCCCTTCCAAGTAACACATGTACATTATGTTAGCGGTCCTCTTAAAGACACGACCCCTGCCTTCAGTCCACTCAAGATAAATACAAGAAATACAATTTTTGTATTCCCTAGAGGTATTTTCATATTAGCTTTTTTTTTTTTAAGTGAGAGTAGGAGGGATACAGAGACAGATGCTCTGCCCATCTGGGGCCACTGTCAACCAAGTTATAAAGCACCTGAGGCAGAGGCTGAAGGAGTCTTCCTCAGTGCTGGGGTGATGAGCTTGAACCAGTCAAGCCATGGTTGCAGGAGGGGAAGAGAGAGAATGCGAGAGAGAAGGGGGAGGGAAGGGTGGAGAAGCAGATGGTCGCCTCTTCTGTGTGCCCTGTCTGGGAATGGAACTCAGGACATCCACATGCTGAGTCAATGCTTTACTGCTGAGCCAACCAGCCAGGACCAGCTTCTTTCTTCAGAAGCTTTCAGAGCATTTTAATACTTTAAAAAATATATTCAGATTATTTTATTTTTATCCTAAGGTATGATAAAAAGAGAGATGTAAGTGTTGGCCTAGCGTGCAGGAGTCCTGGGTTCGATTCCCGGCCAGGCACACAGGAGAAGCGCCCATCTGCTTCTCCAACCCTCCCCCTCTCCTTCCTCTCTGTCTCTCTCTACCCCTCCCGCAGCCAAGGCTCCATTGGAGCAAAGTTGGCCTGGGCGCTGAGGATGGCTCCATGGCCTCTGCCTCAGGCGCTAGAATGTCTCTGGTTGCAACAGAGCGACACCCCAGATGGGCAGAGCATCGCCCCCTGGTGGGTGTGCCGGGTGGATCCCAGCCGGGCACATGCGGGAGTCTGTCTGACTGCCTCCCCATTTCCAACTTCAGAAAAATACAAAATAAATAAATAAATAAATAAATAAAATAAAATAAAATAAAAGAGAGATGTACAAAATATGCCAGCTTTTGGCAAAGTAAAGAATACCATTCTGTTGGCACTTATCCCAGCCAGAAGCGGGGAATGGCATTGGCATCAGAGGTGGGGGACGGTTTGTTTATAGATGTTGGCACCATCAATAAATAATTTCTGAACATCTTCTAGGTACAAGAAGCTGGCGACAGAAAGGAATCTGGTAAGAGCTGTGAGACTGCAGTGGGAGACAAGTAAGGCTGAGGCAGGCGTGCAGAAGTGAGGTAGAGAAGAGGAAGCACTGGCTGGGGTTCGAGAGGTTCAGCTGGCAAGGGGTTTGCATCTAAAACACTGAATAGCAGTAGTGGGCCTGAGTGATGCAGTGCAATGAAGAGGGCACTGTGTCACCCAGAGCCCCACCCATTCTGTACATTACCGTGCAAAACTCAGGACCCTCCAAGGACCTGCCATGGCCAAGGCTGAAGAAATTCTTACTGCTCCGGCAGAAGTCAACCGCTCTCTGAAGGACTTCTGCTGTGAGGAGAGGCCCCAGGCTCAGCTCTAAGTGGGAAGATGTTCATGGGGAGGCAGTGGCCTGGAGCCAGGGTGCTGAGGGTGGCCCTTAAAGCTCCTCATTGTGTGAGGCCTGGTCTCCAGATCCTCAGGACTTCTCACAATTCAGCTCAAGTTCTGCAAAGTCATATTAGCTATGGTTAGGATGATTCTACAATGTGGTGATTTAAACTGGGACTTTTCCAGTTTGGGATACAGAATCACTCTAGCTATTAACCTTGAACATCTAACGCACGACTGTGCATGATGCCTGATGCTGTTTTAGCTTATTTCTGTCAAACACCCCTTAATAATTAGAAAAATCAGAGATTTTTAAGGAAATGACTAGTAAACCCTGAGATAGGGAAGCCAACTTTTACAGCTAGAAAGAATCCAAACAGAGTGCTATTGCTAAAATAATCCAAGATGTTATAGAATCACTATTTTTAAGTAAATAAAATGCAACTGGAATTCACCCTAGACCACAACACACAGAGCTGTCCCCGTGAGAAGCTCAATGACAGTCCCACTTGCTCCTTTGCAGCTTCTGGATTGGGGCCCCTACAGGCTACCTGCTCTGTTTCCTTTGTCCTCTGCCAGCTGCTGGTCACACATGCTTTTTTCCTGGTTCCCCAGCTTCAGTCAATCCACATATTCACTGCCTATATCTTTCACCGACGCTGGCCCTCTAGAAATTTCTTTATATCATTAGCCTGTAAATCAAGCCAAATAATCCCAAATATATTCTCCAAGTTTGGTAAAAAAAAATTATTCCTAACCATTTTTATCTGATATGATAAACAATAAACAGGTGGCAAATTAATATAATTTATAGAGATAATTGGAAAGTTAAAAAAAAAGATTCTTTCCCTGAGATCACTGATTTGTAGAGAGAACATCTGTTTTAGGGGCAGAGTTTAAGTATTAAATAATTAAAACTTTAGATAAATGCCGGTAGCCCTTTGGTTTACTCATTTATTTATTTCTGAGAGATGACCTAGTGGGACAGAACCACTTAGATTTTGGAGTCTGACAAATTTGTGTTTGATGGACCTAGTTCCATGGCCATCAAAATATTTTTATTTATCAAGGGTCCCAACATGTTCTAGGGGAAGAAGGTGTGACATTCGCTGCCTAGTTATTTTATAATTATCCCAAAGAAAGTCCTTCTAGAAAAATTTCACTTGAAGACACACAATTTAAATTTATGAGAACTGCTTTGAGTGCAAAAGTTTGTTCAGACAAGCTAATCAGAGGATTAGTGAGCCATCTTCGCTGAGACATAAGTAATCAGAACCTTCCTCTTATTAAGCAGTTAGATACTGGTGTTACCCAACTGAACAAAAATAAGGAATATTCTGAAAGTCACTGTGCCATGTCACTTCCTGCATGGTGGAGCCCCTTCACGGGCCAGGCTGACACAATGAGGACTGTGAGAGCCACAGAGGGATGAAAGCACACATTGTTTCCCCGAGTCCACAGCGGCAGCTGAATAATGGCGTTTTCTGATGGCTAGGAGCAGGTTTGCTTTCAGAGTGTGTTGCTCTGTATTTTCCTTGGATCCAGGACTTGTCAGCAAGGACACAGTAAAACCCAATGACAAGACTCAATCAGCAATGACTCAACATTCAGAGGAAGAGTGGTTTTCAAAGACAATTAGGAAGCTATTTGTAATTTGAGCTTCTCCAACCCCTTAGGACGTCCACCACATTCGAGAGGATGTGAGTGACCCCTCTGTGAGTAAGCTGCACAGTGCTGCAGAAGGCCCCTGGTGGGGAGTACCTTCTTCATGCCATTTCATGTTCGGTCCTTATGTCCCAAATCCAGCATGTTTCAATGAAAAGTACCCTAGAGAAGGTTTGTAGTTTATGGGATTAGCACTCACATGACTCCACCCTCATGATTTAGTTCCTCCAAATTTTTTTTTCCTTTTTTGATAGAGATAGAGAGGGAGTCACAAAGAAGGACAATCAGGGACAGACAGAAAGGGAGAGAGAGATGAGAAGCATCAACTCTCCATTGCAGCACCTTAGTTGTTTATCAATTGCTTTCTCATATGTGCCTTGACTGGGGGGCTACAGCAGAGCAAGTGACCCCTTGCTCAAGCCAGTGACCTTGGGCTTCAAGCCAGAGACCATGGGGTCATATCTATCCACTCTGCCACCACCTACTCAGGCAGTTCTTCCAAATTCTTAAGAGGGTCAATGCCTTTCACATTATTAAAAGTAGTTAAAAGTAGTAAAGTTTTACCACATGTCCTGAGTGTTTCTGATTTAAATTATACATAAATACTTTAAAGTTATCAATGGCTTCTCATCAACAGCATTTGTTCTTCACCAATCCTAAGAAGTTGTAGATAGAAAGATATTATTATTATTAATAGTTTTCTTATACCAAATTGTTCTGGTGGATTATTTAGCTCTTGTTATAGGAGGATAGGAAAATCAATGATAGAACTGGAGTTGAAAGGGGACACATAGAAAAGATTCAAAGTAAAAATAAATATGTCCCTTAAACTAAAAACTATATTTCTGGGAATGTACCCTACACAAATACTTATCCATTCACATGAGGCCATCCACTCCAGATGGATAAGAATATGCATGTAACGATGCTCACTTCAGCCGTGTTTGGCTTCACAAAAAAATCTGAAAACAAACCAAGAGTGAAAAATAAATTGTGGTAAAAATGAAACAAAACCAAACAAACAAAAAAATAAAAATAAAATAAATAAATAAAAATAAATCATGGAGCACTCACAAAATGAGATAGCAAGGAACAGTTAAAAAGAATAGAAACTATGAACTGTAGGCCACTATGTGTGAAGATGTTAAGAATAAATTACATATTAGCATGTATAGTATGACCTCATTTGTGATTATAAAAAAAAGGGGAGCTAGCTATCTAACTAGATCTTTGGATATACCAGGAGAATTTTCAGAACAGGCTTATAAGTTACCTAGGGTTTAGGCCTAAAAGTTTGGAAACAGAGTGGGAAGTTGAAGTTATACTTTCTATTATGAACATTATGAACACATATTTGAAATGTTTACATATGGTAAAAACTTTACTCTTTTGAAAAAATAAAATAGAAGTCAATGTTAAAGTGTGTGTAAAGTTTTATATGAAAGGAAGAAAGAGGAGGAAAAATAGTCACAGACTGCTCACATGTGCCACATACCCAACTCCACAAATGTTATCTCATCTACCTTTATGACAACTTCTTGAGCTGGGCCATTTGTTCGTTTTGTGAGTGAGAAATTGAGGCTCCATGAGGCTGATTCATTATCTTCGCGAGAGACAGGGATGAATTCAACCCAATTTTCTGAGATCCCCCAATATTCACATAGGCATTCCCATAAGCCACAATGATATGGGATGTATAAAAGTAATGAGAAGAACAACAAGCAAATGCAAAAATATTATAACTTCTGGAATTGGAAGCTAAACCATAAGATTTGTCTTATAGGGTCAGCCCATGGTCCTGTAATACCCATTGATCTCTATGCTAGCAAATAGTAACTGTGGTGATGCATTTGACCTTATTAATTTCTTTGAAAATATGCTCCTAGAATTGTTGCATTGGGAAAAAAAATCAGAATGCAGTGGATCCAAAGAACAAAGTGGGGAAGAAGGATTAAAGAGGCAACAAGGAACACTAGCTTTGCCAGGTTTCAAATATCTTCTGTTATTCCACTCAGGATTCTAAAATAAAAGCCAATATTTTTTTTTCTTTCAAGGCTAAATGGTAAAATGAAAAACTAATTTAATATTTCATTTGTATTACATTCAAAATTAAATTAAAGTTACCTTTTTATAGAAATGGCTTACTTGACCAAGGTTAAAAAATAATCAAAAAAAATCCTATGGAATTATTTGTTATGCTGTGATTTATTCTCCTCTTTTGTTCTTCTACTGTTCAGAAAGCTTATTGACTTGTAGGTGACTCTTCATGCTAATATGCACAATATTTATACATCTATAAGTAATACTCACTTGCCCAATGGCATTACACACAGAAAAAATAGAATTTCATGTATCATTAAGCAATTTCCAAGGTGTTGGCAATTCATGGAAAGCATCAGTATAGATTGAGGGGGCAAGATGGCGATGGAGTAGGAGGACGTACCAACTTCCACCTTCCAGAACCAAAATGGATTACAACTTAATTTTAAGAACAATCATCTAAAAAAACCAACTTTTGACTAAACTAAGAGGACTCTTTAACCAAGGAACACTGAAAAAGCCACACTGAGACTGGTAGGAAAAGAGGAAATGTGGAGAGGGCTGCCCAGCTCCCAGGAGCAAACGACAGCATGGAGGGACTCACACGGCAGGAAGTGAGTTTAGTGGAGTGGGGAGGGTCCTGGGCCACAGGAACAAAGCCCCAGCATGCAGCCCCAGAGCCTAGAAGAGGTGTACAGACAGTATTTAGCTGCAAAACAAGCCAGGATACTGTTTGCGAGAAAGAGACAGATTTCTCAGACCCAGGATTCATCTTAAAGAGACCACGCAGAAAACCTCTTTCACAACCACTCACCTGGGGCTCTGGGGCACAGGGAGAGATGAAAGGACTGGAGTAGCAGGAAGAGAGTGTAATCTGGGAGGCACAAAGAGAAACACTTTGAGGGCAGCCACCTTACCCCTGAGCTGAGTCACTCCCCAAATCTAAAGTGAATATTTTTCCTAGAACCAGCAATACCAGCAAAGGGAAGCACATCACCAGCCAAACAGAAGCTCTCCTGCTGCACTCAGAGCAGAGTCACTTAGAAGCAGGGAGCCATTAGGAATACAGTAGTGAGTGCTAAGGTCTGAGCTGCATCTCTACCCTCACACTGTTGAGTGCTTGCCAGAGGGCAGAAGCTGGGGACTAGCTGCAGCTGCAGACCAGGAATGAGTGCAGTCCTGCCTGCGGGGGCAGATGCCGTAGCCTGCTGTGACTGAGACCTGGTGCGAGTGCAGTCCCACCTAGCAGGGACCAAGGCCAAGAGCAGCCGTGGCAGTGGAAGGGGCACACAAAAGCAGTCCAACTTTCGGCTGCGGGCCAGGTGCAAGAAAGTGGTGGAAAGCACCTGCAGTCCCACTTTCAGGGACAAGATGAAAGCCAGAGAACCAGCTGAGACTTGCAGCAGGGCACAGGAGTGCAGCCCAGCCCAGGGACTGAGGCTTGTGGCCCTGGCGCATCAATGGAGTCCTGCCTGTTGGCAGGGCAAAGGCTGGAGGTTGGCCAAGGCTTGCAGCCAGGACACAGGAGTGAAGTCCCACCCATGGGGTGGGGCAGAGGCAGGGCACTGGCCAAGGCTTGCAACTCAAACACATGAACACAGTTCCACGCACCAAGGAGGTGCAGAGGCTGGGCCAGCCAAGGCTTGCAGCCCCAGTATGCAAACACAGACCCGCCCACAGAAGCGAGGCAGAAACCACAGCGACCGCTGCAGCAGTCCGGCACCAACAACACCCATGCCCAAACACCAGAGTCAGTGACAGAGGGGTGGCCGGCCTGCAGCCAGACCAACCCTAGGAAACACAGAAGCCACACCCATCGGACTTCTGTGGCCACACCCTTCTTATACACAGACAAAATGAGAAGGCAGAAAAATGCAACCCAAATGAATCAACAAGAGAAATCCCCCAAAAAAGATTTGATGAGACAGAAATAACCAAATTACCAGATGCAAAGTTTAAAATAATGATTGTTAGGATGCTCAAAGATCTTAGAGCAACAATGGATGGATATAATGAGCACCTAAATAAAGAGATAGCAAGTATAAAAAAGGACATTGAAATAATAAAAAAGAATCAGTCAGATATGACAAATATAATATCAGAAATGAAGACCACACTGGAAGGAATTAAAAGCAGGATGGATAAAGCTGAGGATAGAATCAGCGAGTTAGAGGACAAGATAAATGAAAGCACAGAAGCAGAGCACAAAAAGCAAAGAGGCTCAAAAAGTCTGAGGAAACTCTGAGAGCTCTATGACAACATTAAGAGAAATAACATGCGCATCATAGGGGTTCCTGAAAGAGAAGAGAAAGAACAAGGGATAGAGAATCTGATTGAAGAAAGCATAACTGAAAACTTTCCTAAATTGATGAAGGAAAAAGTCACACAAGTTCAAGAAGCACAGAGAGTTCCATTATGGATGAAGACAAAAAGGCCAACACCAAGACACCATCATAATTAAAATACAAAAATTAAGAGATAAAGAAAGAATACTAAAAGCTTTAAGAGAAAAGCAAGTAATTACCTACAGAAGAGCCCCCATAAGGATGACATCTGACTTCCCAACAGACACATTAGAGGCCAGAAGAGAATGGCAAGAAATATTCAAAGTAATTCAAAACAAGAGCCTACAAACAAGACTTCTCTATCCAGCAAGGCTATCATTTAAAATTGAAGGAGAAATAAAAAACTTCCCAGACAAAAAAAACTTACAAAACTCAAGGAATTTATTACAATCAAACCAATGCTGTAAACAGAACAGAGAGAAAATAAAATCAAGTAAAAGAGGAATATAGATTTAAAGAATAAAATGGCAATAAACAATTACATATCAATAATAACCTTAAATGTAAATGATTTAAAATCTCCAATCAAAAGACATAGACTGAAAGTACAGGGATGGAAAAAAAATATTTCATGCAAATAGAAATGAAAAAAATCTGGGGTAGCAATACTTATTTCAAACAAAATAGACTTTAAAACAAAGGCTATAGTAAGGGATAAAGAAGGTCACTACATAGGCCTGACCTGTGGTGGCACAGTGGATAAAGTGTCGACCTGGAAATGCTGAGGTTGCCGGTTTGAAACCCTGGGCTTGCCTGGTCAAGGCACATATGGAAGTTGATGCTTCCGGCTCCTCCCCCTTTCTCTCTCTCTGTCTCTCCTCCTCTCTCTCCCTCTCTGTCTCTCTCTCTCCTCTTTAAAAATGAATAAATAAATAAAAAAAGGTCACTACATAATGATAAAGGGAGCAATCCAACAGGAAGATATAAGAATTATAAATATCTATGCACCTAATATAAGAGCACCTAAATATATAAATCAGATTTTGATGGGCATAAAGTGCAAGATCAACAGCAATACTGTAATAGTAGGGGATATTAATACCCCATTAACATCATTGGATAGATCCTCAAAAAAGAAAATTAACAAAAAAACAGCAGACTTAAAGAACACACTAGATCAACTGGCTTTAATAGATATCTTATGTACTTTTCACTCTAAAGCAGCAGAATATACAATCTTTTCAAGTGCTCATAGTACATTCTTTAGGATAGACCACATGCTAAGACACAAAACGAGTCTCAACAAATTCAAGAAGATTGAAATCATATCAAGCATCTTCTTTGATTACAATGGCATGAAACTAGAAATCAACTACAATAGAAAAACTGAAAAACACTCAAACACTTGGAAACTAAGTAGCATGTTATTAAATAATGAATGGGTTAACAATGAGATCAAGGAAGAAATCATAAAATTTCCTTAAAACAAATGAAAACAAACATACAACTCAAAATTTATGGGACACAGCAAAAGCAGTCCTGAGAGGGAAGTTCATAGCAATACAGGCATATCTTAAGAAGCTAGGAAAAGCTCAAATAAACAATTTAACCCTGCATCTAAAAGAACTAGTAAAGGAACAGCAAATAAAACACAAAGGAAATAGAAGAAAGGAAATAATAAAGATCAGAGCAGAAAAAATGACATAGAGGCTAAAAAAATAATACAGAGGATCAAGGAAACCAAGAGCTGGTTCTTTGAAAAGGTAAACAAGATCGATGAACCTTTAACCAGACTCACCAAGAAAAAAAAGAGAGAGGACTCAAGTAAATAAAATTAGAAATGAGAGAGGAGAAGTAACAACTGACACAGCAGAAATAATACAAAGGATTGTAAGAAAATACTATGAAGAACTCTGTGCTATATAATTAGATAACCTAGGCGAAATGGACAAATTCCTTTCAAAAATCAACCTAGAAGAATCAGAAAACCTAAATAGATCTATTTCATCAAATGAGATCGAAACAGTTATCAAAAAACTCCCAACAAACAAAAGTCCTGGGCCAGATGGCTTCACAGGTAAATTTTTACCAAATATTCAAAGAAGAACTAACTCCTATTCTTCTCAAGCTGTTTCAAAAAATTCAAGAGGGAAGACTTCCAAACTCCTTTTATGAGGCGAGCATAATTCTGATTCCAAAACCAGGCAAAGACAACACAAACAAAGAAAACTATAGACCAATATCCCTGATGAACTTAGATGCCAAAATTCTCAACAAAATATTAGAAAACTGGAACCAGAATACATAAAAAAAAATAATACATCAGAATCAGGTGGGATTAATTCTAGTGAGACAAGGCTGGTAAATATCTGCAAATCAATCAATGTGATTCAACACATAAACAAAAGGAATGATAAAAATCACATGATAAATCAGTAGATGCAGAAAAAGCATTTGATAAAATCCAGCGACCATTTATGATCAAAACTCTCAGCAAAGTGAGGATACAGGGATCATACCTCAACATGATAAAGGCCATCTATGACAAACCCAAAGCCAACATCAAAATCAATGGGTAAAAATTAAAAATTAATAGAAATCCCCTTAAGATCAGGAACAAGGCAGGGTTGCCCCCTGTCACCACTCTTATTCAACATAGTTCTGGAAGTCCTAGCCACAGCAATCAGACAAGAAGAAGAGATAAAAGGCATTCAAATTGGAAAAGAAGTAAAACTATCATTACTTGCTGATGATATGATACTGTACATAGAAAACCTGAAAGTCACAGTCAAAACACAGCTAGACCTGAAAAATGAATTCAGCAAGGTGGCAGGATATAAAATCAATATTCAGAAATCATTTTTATACACCAACAATGAACTGTCTGAAAGAGAAATTAAGAAAACAATCCCCTTCACTATTGCAACAACAAAAAAAAATTAAAGTACCTAGGAGTAAATTTAACCAAGGAGGTTAAAGACTTGTACTTGGGAAATTATAGTATAATACATAGATAAAGGAAATCAAGGAAGATACAAACAAGTGGAAGCATACACCGTGTTCATGGATAGGAAGAATAAACATCATTAAAATGTCTATATTACCCAAAGCAATTTATAAATTCAATGCAGTTCCTATTCAAATTCCAATGACATATTTCAAAGATATAGAACAAATATTCCAAAAATTTATATGGAACCAAAAAGGAACACGAACAGCCTCAGCTATCCTGAAAAAGAAGAATCAAGTGTGTGGAGGGTATCACACTTCCTGATATCAAGTTATACTATGAGGCCATTGTACTCAAAACCGCCTGGTACTGGCATAAGAACAGGCTTACAGATCAATGGAACAGAACAGAGAACCCAGAAATAAACCCACACCTACATGGACAATTGATATTTGACAAAGGAAGTAAGAGCATACAATGGAGTAAAGACAGTCTCTTTAACAAATGATATTGGGAAAATTGGACAGGTACTTGCAAAAAAATGAAATTAGACCACCAACTTATACCATTCACAAAAATAAACTCAAAATGGATAAAAGACTTAAATGTAAGTCATGAAACCATAAACATCTTGGAAGAAAACATATGCAATAAACTCTCTAATATCTCTCATAGCAATATTTTTGCTGATTTATCTCCACGGGAAAATGAAATAAAGGACAAGGATGAACAAATGGGACTATATGAAACTAAAAAGCTTTGCACAGCCAAAGACACCATGAACAAGATAAAAAGACAACCTACACAATGGGAGAATATATTCGCCAATATGTCTGACAAGGGGTTAATAACCAAAATTTATAAAGAACTTGTAAAACTCAACAATGAGCAAAAGAAATAAATAGTTCTCCAAAGAGGACATACAGATGGCCAATAGGCATATAAAAAAGTCTTCACCATAACTAATCACTAGAGAAATGCAAATTAAAACTACAATGAGATACCACCTCATACCTGTCAGAATGGCACTTATTAACAAAACAACACAGAATAATGCTGGAGAGGGTGCAAAGGAAAGGGAACCCTCCTTCACTGCTGGTGGGAATGCAGACTGGTGCAGCCACTGTGGAAAACAATATGGAGATTCCTCAAAAAATTAAAAATGGAACTGCCCTTTGACCCAGCTATCCCACTTTTAAGAATATATCCTATGAATACCAAGTCATTGATTCAAAAGAATAAATGCACCCCCATGTTTATTGCAGCATTGTTTACAATAGCCAAGATCTGGAAACAGCCCGAATGTCCATCAGTGGATGAGTGGATTGAAAAGCTGTGGTACATATACACAATGGAATACTACATGGCCATGAGAAAGAAGGAAATCTTACCTTTCTCAACAACATGGATGGACCTGGAAACTATCATGCTAAGTGAAATAAGCTAGGCAGAGAAAGAAAAATACCATATGACCTCACTCATTTGAGGAACCCAATGAACAATGTGAACTGAGCAACAGAACAGAGATAGAGGCGGGATCAAAGGGACCAGAGGGAAAGTAGAAAAGAAGATGGGATCAGAGAAGGGAAAGAGATTAATGAAATTATATATACATAACACAGCATTATAGAGAACTAGTCAGCAAATCCTAGAGGGAAGGGGGGAAGGCATTGGGGGAGGGGGCGTGGCAGGGGGAGGGGAATAACGGGGTGGGGGGAGATATATTCGGTGGGACACTTGAATCTATGTAAATGCAAATTAAAATCATAAATAAAAATTATAGGCCCTGGCCAGTTGGCTCAGTGGTAGAGCATCGGCCTAGCGTGCAGAAGTCCCGGGTTCGATTCCCGGCCAGGGCACACAGGAGAAGCGCCCATCTGCTTCTCCACCCCTCCCCCTCTCCTTCCTCTCTGTCTTTCTCTTCCCCTCCCGCAGCCGAGGCTCCATTGGAGCAAAGATGGCCCGGGCGCTGGGGATGGCTCCTTGGCCTCTGCCCCAGGTGCTAGAGTGGCTCTGGTCACGGCAGAGGGACGCCCCGGAGGGGCAGAGCATCGCCCCCTGGTGGGCAGAGCATCGCCCCCTGGTGGGCGTGCCGGGTGGATCCCAGTCGGGTGCATGCGGGAGTCTGTCTGATTGTCTCTCCCCATTTCTAGCTTCAGAAAAATACAAAAACAAACAAACAGACAAAAAGTAAATAAATAAAAATTATATATATATAATTATATATATATAAAGGTAAATCTAAATGCAAAAAAAAAAATCAGTGTAATGACTAGTAGCAATACTTGCTAAATAGCAGAGAGGTTGGAAATTTTTATTCCACTGTTCTGAATACACATGAACTCTCTGATTGAACTAAATTCTCCCCCCTTCATTCCCCGTGGGTTACACAAATATGAGCAGCCCTTGGCCCCTTTCCAATGATTTCTCTCCAAGGAAGTAGGCCTGGGAAATGGAATGGGGGTCAGAGGCCCTGGCAGTCTCACTGGCTGCCAGCAGAGAGACCCAGGGACCAGTATCACTGAATGTTGGCAGGACCCAGTACCAAATGAGAATGTGGGACCTGGTCCGTTGCTTAAAAAGCTTTAAAAAAAAAGATGTCATTAAAGCTATTAAAACAAAAATTTTAAAGTTTTTCTGTGATCTCTTTCACTCAATGTGTCATGGTGTTTTTATTTGCTACTTAATGTCTTTTTAAATGAAGAATAAAATTTAAATTATTATCATAAATTTTACAATTCATCTGTATACTGTGCAACACCAGTTCTATTAAGGAGCATTTAACTCAAATGCAAGATCACTGAAATCACACAATTCCTTTTTCTTAGCTCATACACGCATGTGTAAGCTATTCTTATCAGAACGGTGAAAACATTACACATAACTAACTCGACTATTTTTATTTCATTTCTTGATTCGTTCACAGTCTACCAATACTTCTCCACTTAGCTTATAAGTAAGAAAAGCCTGAACTGGAGTTGGCCTATTTTTTCTTTCCTTCTGTCATCATCTCAGCATTAGTGGATGGCTAATATAAGGGGGTAACACAACTAAGAAAGGATTTGATGAATTCCTTGGTCTTTTGTGGTTCTTAGAATGTCATTGCTTTGTTTCTGGATTAGAAGCAAATTCTGTACTCAACTTGATGCTCGCCGAACGAAGTCTCCCACATAATGGCTCCAGCACAATTCTGTGCTTATGGGGAATTGTGGACCCTACACAGGAATGAGGAGGAAAGGTATAGTGACGCTATATTGTGTGCATTTCCCTTGCTTAAGCTCATGCTCTATTGCCCTGCTGGTTTAACTTAGAAAACACAGTTCAAATATAAAATTATTAAGAACTTAAAGATAGTAGCAGGAGAGCATTAAGCCAAGCATTGCCTCTTCTGAATCAGGAAGTTGGGTTTCGGTGTGACTTCCCAGGTCATATAGTCATAAACCTAGTTCTGTTTTTGAATCACCAGGAGCAAAACTACATCTCTTCCCATAACAAAATGTTCTTGGGGTGCTAGCTGTGCAAGGGGAGGGTTGGGGGCAGAGTAGAGAAGGGAAAAGCCCTCCCCCTGTTCAGGAAACACATAAAAAATCATTCTAGTCTAATTCCAGCCTAGACAAATTAAGTTGGCCAATATTTCACCAGAACATTCAAATGCTTTCTGGTCCTTCACAAAATAATAGTTTGTTGTCAATGCTATTTCCAGCTACTGTATATATTATATGTCCAAATATATTTTTTCAAGCACAGGAAAATATTTCTATGTGTTATAATCAGTGGCAACAATTCCCTTCTATCCTGAGATGACAGTTATACTATGTGCTAAAATGCCAAATATGAATGTGAGGCCTACAACCTTTATGAGGGATAACTCCCAAATATCTATAATCCCAGACTGGAGTAAATGGAAATGTTTTTATATGAGTCTGGATGCCCCATGAATTATTTTCTGTGCATATCTTCACACCACAAATTTACTGCCTTTTCAATTGTCACTAAATATATTCCTCATTTACTGGATACTATTGCACAAATAAAGTTTATTGTTAATTCTTAAGAGTTTCTATATTAAATAATGAACAGAAAAAAATATAAAAATGATTCGCTTTCACAAGTCATGCATAGCTCATGTGATTAAATTTTATGCCTCAAGAAAAAATATTGCAAAATATTACATAAACCAGGCTGACTTACTGAAACAACAAGTGCTAAATTTTCAGGTGGCCAGGACATGCTCTCTATATTTGTATGTCCATCACACCTAAAGAGTTCTCAAAAAATAAAGAATTCTTGCAACTGAGAGGACTACAGGCTTTTTAAAATTTATTTTTCAATTATACTTTACATACAATATTATATTAGTTTCAGGAGCAAAACATGAGACATAATTTATATAACTTACAAAGTGATCACCTCAATAAGTCTAATACCCATCTGATACCATACATCATTTTCACAATAGGTTTTTATAACAGTTCTTCTAGAACCTACATCCTTTTCAGGTATGAGGACTTTGACTCTGGGAATCCTAACTGATGCTTATAAAAAAACTTTTTTAAACTTTAGTACTACTAACTTTTAACTGAGTAGAAAATTTAAGCCCCCACATTATAAATACTGTAAACATCACAGAGACACTATTCATTCATTTATTCTTTAATGAAACAACTATTTCCTGGCACTTTGATAGGCAGGAAGAATGTAACAATGAATAAGAGAGTTGTGGCATCTGCTTTGAGGAGCTGAGGAAGCCATGGGGAAGTTAAACAGTTAAGACTATGCTGCTGGCAGGAGTACTTATTTATTGTTCTTGCACGCATGTGCATCAGATTGGTGAGGAACAGGAGGTAAAATTAAGTGGTGCAAGCTGAGTCGGGGAAGGACCTCAGGGAACGCACAGAGGAAAGGAAGAAATCACAAGGAAGGGGTATAGAATGAGGAGCTGGAGATTTCTCAAGGTCCAGGTAACAATGTGTATAAAGTGTTAGGCCAGAAGTGATGCACCACTTTAAGAATGTTGGACTTCACCCCAGGCAGTAGGGACTCAGAAAGCAACCTTAAAGGAGGCGGTATCATTGATACACTGGGACTTGCAAAATGGTAGCATAACAAATATATTGTAATTCAACACAATGAACTGGACCAAGGCTCTCAAAGCCTGGGATTGATGCTGGAACAGTTTCCACAATCTCTGTCCTTTGATATCTTGGTTTTTCTCTTTCTAAAATGGAGCAAATATCAGCTGCGTGTTCACTCTTAAAAGAGTGCCTTGTGCCATAGGTAAGTTTTATTGCCTGCGAGCTATAAAACTGCTTAAACTGAAAGGAAAAAACTTTAGCAGAATATGTAACTAATATATTATGAGTTACAAGCTAGTGATGTAAACTTAAGCAGTAATTCAGCTCAGTTCATATTCTTCCAGATAATATACATTCAAATTAACTGAATAAAAGCCAAACAACAAGCCACACTCCTTATCTCTTAGCTCTTACTTGCATTGGGAGTAAGATTGGGTATCTGTCAAAGATTCACTGTGATGTAAAATTCATCTATCTCTTTGCTCCTTGAAGTGTAAAGCCATCTTTCACAAGGTTTCTGGAGTTCTCTCAATCTATACTCTTTTTCAGTATACCTGTTCTTCAATTATCATTATCAACCAGATTCTGCCTGATTCTAATGGAAGAAAACTGGACACTAGCTCTCTCAATTATAACCAGTATGATCTTTCGGTTATAATATATAGTTAGTACCACACTGTTAGCACATGGTTTCTAAATGGTCTGTTCCTTAGACTCCTTAGCCAGATTGTTCTCATAACTGTTGTAAGCCTGGATGCCTCACTTATGCCCAGAATGATAGTCATGGATTAATTTCAAGAGAGCCTGCCCAGATCACTGTAGCCATTTCTTACTCGTGTAGTCTGCTCACAGATGCTTCCCGGTCACAGGATCAGGGAAGGCAAACAGCACTAGATCACATTCAGTATTTCCAGGCCCAGATGACATTGTGCAAAATAAATTACTGCAGTGCCCACAAGTGTAGGTCTATAGAAATTTCCAGCGACAAGCTGGTACAGGTTTTCACTAAATTTTATAGTTGAATAAAATTAAATAATTGGTAAATGAATCTTTTCTTATTCCAATAAATTAATTGACTATTAACAACAATTTCTGATATCAAACTGTGAATTGAGTGAATTCTGTATTTCACATCAGGATAATAAGCACAATCAGCATTTTGCTAGGATTGGAGCAGGAAGTATATTTAAATACTGTCTTTCTGATGATCGGTTTGAAAAAGACAATCAAGCCTTTGCTGATTATTTTTCCTCACCACTGTCTTTGGTCTCTGTAACAGAGCCAGAAGAAAAGCCTCCCCACTTTATTAACTATTACGATTTCCACTGAAATCTTTCATAAAGTATGAGCTTTCATAACTCTAGTCTTAGGAAATGTTCTCTGAAAAAACAGTTTCATGAAAAAAAAGAGTTTCAATATTTAATAAGTTAAGGAAAGACTACAGATTATGTCACTCCTTGGATATTCACAATAGACATTAGCATACTAAAACCACTGAGAAGTCCTACAGTGGGGAACTTAAGTAATTTCACTTTATCCATAGACACTCCAAACTACCTGACCACAAAACCCTGTTTTCAAATACAACTTATTAACATCATGTGAAACAGTTATGCATAGAATAGCCTGTGGAAAGAATGTGTTTGAGCAAGAAGACATTTTCTGAACTTCGACTTTAATAAAGCAATGCCACACTTCAATTGCACCCATTAAATTATCTAAATTATAGTTCATTTTATTTTTTTATTAGAAATTTTTAATTTATTTTCAAAGTATACATTTGTAACATTCATTATGTTACACTAAGGTTCTAGTCATTGGGTACTAGAGCTGTATCAATACCATATTCACCCTTAGGAGCTTGTAGTATTCTTGGAAAGAGGAGATATATCTCCTTAAAGGAAGTTGCACAGAAAGGCCAAATGTGATTGTGTAAAAATTAGTGGGGCAGAAATAAGTGCGATGGAAGTTGAAAGGCGGAGGGCAACTGAATGAACTTTATCCACTTTTAGAGACAATGGCAAAACATACACATCCTCTGTTCCCTTCTGCCTATCATTTTCTCCTTTTCCCAGAGACACTCTGAATACAAACTGTGTTATTTGTTCTATGCCCACAGCTTGGGCAGTTTGGGATCCCTGAATTGTTAAGCCAAAAGACATTCAATATTAGAGTTTATTGTCAGGAAGTCATACATCTTAGAGCCGGGGTGGAAGAAAACTGTCACCCTCATCTAAGCTACGAGAATCCCTTAACTGGCCCCCAATGGTCCCCTTGCTTCTAACCTGGCCCCTTATACACCGTTCCCTAGGCAGCAGCCAGAGTTATGCTTTTCAAAGGTAAATTTGAATGGGTCTTTTCCCAGTGGCTTCCTATCCCACTTAGACTGAAACCCAAATTCTTTACCACAGGCTAGGGAAACCCTGTGGGGATCTAGCCCACTGCCTCTCCCACTGTGCTTCCTGCCACTCTCCAGCTCGCTGAGCTCCAGCCTCACTGGGCCTCAGGGCCTATGAACTTGCTACTCCTCTTCCCTGCGGCATTTCCCCTCATTTCATCGGGTCCCTGCTCATCTGCTCCCTCCTGAGAGAGGCTTTCCCCAGACTCCTCACCTATAACAGCTGTCTAATACCCCATCTCGCTCACACTGCATCCTCCATTCCCCTTACCCCTTTTACTTTTCTTCAATAGGCTTATTGCTATTTAAAAATAATATTTTTATATATCTACTTGTTTATCTCTGGAAAGGCAGAGGCATTATTCTGCATTTCTGTTTTGCCACAGTCTCCACATTTTCGGTGCTCCATCAATGTTTGTTGACTGCCATGTGTCAGTCTGTGAATAATTGAATAATAAATTCACAGTAGAATAAACCTGTACAATATAACAGGATAGATGTCAAAGAATAGCTGAATGAATTAGAACTTATACATTTTCTTATCAAAAGCCAGCAGATAATAAACTGGCAACAGAGGAATTTTAAGAAGTTTTCTGGAGAGAATCTGCCACTTATAGCTGGATGGTCTTGAATAAGTGATGCAAATTCTGTGTATCTCAGCCTCTTACCTGTAAAAAGGGAACAATAATGTCTACCTCACAGGATTATTATGAGGATTTGATGAGATAACAGATAAGAAGCCTATGAGACAAGTGACTTCCACGATAGATGGTAGCTATTATTAATTCCCCAAACCTCTTTTATAGAATTTTTTAAAACAGAAAGATACCTTTTATTACTTTTAAGAGGAGTTCCTTTGGCCTGCTAATACATGAGATATATAATCAGATACTCATGAAACTAATAGAAAGTACCAAGCAAAGAAATTTTTTAGATTATAATTTTGAACTAACTAGACAAATAATCCTCAGTTTTTTAAGGATATGAATATGTGATACATCACCCTTCCACTGTTTTTGACGTCTTAGATTTCTAGGAAAAAGCTATATGAAGAGTTATTTTTATTTTCTTTTAAGGACTTTAATTTTAAAATAGTTTAGGACTCTAAAGAAGTTGCAAAAATACTAGTTTCATATAACCTTCACCCAGCTTCCACCAACAATTACATCAGTCATACTCATAGTAGAGTTTCAAAACTAAGAAATCAACACTGGTGCAATTCTAGTAACTCAGAGACATAATTTTTACAGTTTTAGGATTAGGAACTAATTAGGATCATATCTTGACTCCATTAATCAGGCAAATGAGGCACACATCTTAGTGTACAAAAACTATAAATGATACAATTTCTTTTCAAAGAATTTTAAAATGTAAAAAGCTATTAGTTCTAACCTACCTGGAATTCTACCTTTCACGGTTTCAAAGGTATACAAATGAGAATCCCTGATTTTAATTTCCAAGGTCAAGGCCCCTCCTTCCCTGAAAAACTAATTCTTCCTTTTTTATTAGTTCTGGATATTGCTGTGCTTTAATATTGAAGGGGCAATAAAGTTGAGAGCAGGCCCAATATTGAAGAAGCATTAAAACTCCTGCTAGATGAGTATTAAGGTAGAGAGGTAGGGGAAATTCCATCTCTGATGGAAGGAAGCCATCCCCTCTGCCCACAGAAGGCCTGTGCTTAAGAGGCATCTGTACAAGTGCTTATTCACCCTGTAAAGGTGCTGAAGGCGCAGCCACCTGCAGTCCAGCTGGTCACACATAAGGGAACACATCCCGGCTACCTCTCACCCAAACCACATTCCCTTTGCCCCACAGACTGCCCCCCCTCACGTTTAGAATGAACACTTTAGAACAAGGAGACATCTCCCAGCTCTCAATGTGTACAAATTAGTTAGCATCAAGTTAAATTAGTTCATTTGATGGAGTAGAAAGAGGAACAAAAATGTTCCTTAAAGGAAAAAAGAATTTAGAAGTACAAAAACAAAATTAATAACACAGGTAAGACACTGACACTTTTTGTTGTTTTGTTAAGTAAATGCTTTTTGTTTTTCTCTTCTGTGGAATAGCACTCCACAGGGTGGTCCACTTGGGATAATAAAGTGTGGCTTTAAATACATCAGGTTTGAGATGACCCATTCTTTGTAATCAGAGCATCCTGAGAGTGAGAACACAGCTGTCCATTTTTGGTCTATCCTGGTTGAATTTTTGGTTCTTTATAAGACTTTCCAAAGTGTGATCATCTTGTTCCAGAGAATAAAATAGGCTGCGCATGGCAAAATGTCAAGATACCTCCTTTTGCATGGAGTGAAGAAAAACAGAATTTGGAACCAGAGGGCATGGGTTTGAGCCCCAGATCCACAATTTATCAAATGTATGAACCTGAGCAAATTTACCCTTAGTTTCCTTATTCATAAAATCAGTAATATAACAACAACAACAGTACTAACAATAAAGTTTTCTCACACACAAATGGAGTAATATAATAACAAGAACAACAATAATAATAATTATCTATAGTGTTTGTTTATAGAATCAAATAAGATTATAAATGTGAAAGTCCTTTACAAATGAAAGAGCTCTACAGGTGTGAGTTATTGCTACGTCACCTGAAAGAAATACATGATCAAAAATCCTATGTAAATCCACTGGGATATTTTTCTAACAGAAGTTAAAATGCCATCTTAATGAAATGATTTAACACATCAGCTTTTTCCTTCCTCGCTTTTCTTCTTTGTAACTGTCGAGTGAAAAGAATGCATAGAGAATGGGCAGCAGTTCTTCATAAAAGTTTTCATGAAGAAATCTTCCGAAAAGTTTTTCTTCACAAAGTTCATGAGGTTTATGAAGTCTGGAGTGTTATTTTTTTCTCTTCATGAGTATTCTTTACAAAACTGTTTCCTGGGTCTTGCTCTTACGGAAAATCTGGAAGGAAAACCTAAAGCTAGTCTGCAAGAGACTTTTCCTGAGTCTTCATGGTAATGAGAAAAATAACCACAAGTCGGTGAGCTAAATTAATTAAATTTACGTGACTGTCATTTACCTTGAAATTATGTCCTTCCTACATTATTTAGTGTAAAAATCCCCTTTCTCTTCTGAAATGATGGTGATAGTGGATGGCAACTGTTTTGTTGGTTTTCAATGTCATTACTCTTCAAAATAAAAAGTTGGCTACCCCATGTCAGGCCACTATAGTTTTTGAAACTGGACTGGCCCCTGACACGCCAGCTTCTGGGAAGCCTTGGTTTAGGAGGTTAATTGGAGATGGCAGGGATGGCGGTAGGGAAGCCCATTCAGCTGCCTCTGTTCGCTCCCTTCCCCAGAGTCACGGGGGCCCACTGCCCCACATCCGGGCTGTCGCCAGTCCCTGGCTGTGTATCTGCGCCCCAGACCCCTGGCTCCTCATCCCTGTCTGCTTCGCTCTCCCAGCCTCTCTTAGCTGGTGTCATCCTTCCAGACACAGCTCCCTAAGTTTGCCATGTGCAGTGACCCTGTGCTGACCCGGAGCCATGATACAAACTATGGGATTGTAATGAATCTCTAATTACCCGCAGTACCTCCATGAGTCCTCAGCCCTGCTGCTCAGCTATATTTTTCACCGATTTGGTCATCACCAAGCACACAGAATGCAGCCAAACTGTGCCCGGAAGCTGGGAGCCCCCACAGTCTCTGCCAAATGAGGCTGGCTCTGCAGTCTTCTGGGAATGACAGGATGATTTCCTCCCTTGTTATGAATCAGAGAGGCGTCTGCACATGAATCATTCCACTCTGTGTGGGGGCTTTGTCCTGACTTTTCTTTTTCCAGTAGTTCAGGCTGAGTAGCTGCTCAGAAAGTCAGGGGATCACCCTTAGGCAGAGGGGCTAGCATTTTTAATTTCATGTGATAATTCTGAAATCCTATATCTCCTCGATCCAAAAAGGGATACTTGCTAGATTTAATAAAGTAAAAAGCAGCTGGTCTTGATTTTCCAGCAGAATATGTCATATCATAGCAGAGGGGGAAAGGGCTTAATTCATGACAATAGTAAGAGCTCCCGAGTGCCAGGCATTCTGCTAAAAGCTTTTATGCACACACTTGCTGTCTAATATTGACTAAAACAAAAAACAACAAAGGCATTTTACAAATTAAAACAAAACAAACAAGGTTTGAGAGGTTAAATAATGGTTAAGGGTCTAAGGGTAGATGGACTTTCAATTCATTATCAGAACCCAGGTGAAGAATTACTCCTAGTTTTCAAAATAACTCAAAAAAAGTGTTTTTTTTAAAAGTTAAATGAGATAATCAGGATGAAAATACTGATTTGAGGAAAAAAATTTAGTAAAACACTTGAGAAAGTGCTCTGTTAACTCAAAAAATAAATTCAATTTAAAATCCCTGAAACAAATATTAAATATTCTCTTCAATATTTAAATATCCTTTTGCCTTTTAAAGGTGCTAAGTAAATAAAGATAAATAAGACAATCATCCTCCTCAACTCCTTCAGGAAGTCAGAGGTCATTATTGTTATCTTATCTCCTACTTAATATATTTAAAAGGTATATTTATAATAGTACCAAATTCAAAATGTTTTAGAGGAGATTACTAATATTTCTCTGGCTTCTTAAATGCAAGTTTTGTAATAGCATGAATGATGTCACACTGTTCAACTTGTGTGAGTGAAGAATGCTTGTTGGCACTTGATACCCAGGTTATGCCCAAGCAGTGTGGAAAATATTTTTCATGGAATAAATGCATGTGTTGAGAGGTTGTGCCTTGAAATGGAAATGGAAGAGCCATAGAAAATGGTCATATACTGTGTTTCAGAAGGCAGCCTGTTTTCCAGCTTCAGATGATCTTAGTCCTAGGTATTTTGCAGGCCAATTAATTCCTCTAATTTGCAAGTAATTTGGACTTTTGTTGTACAACAAAGCTTTGTGGTTAAGACAGTAATACTCTGTATTTGAGCCTTACAGCCTTTTCCTACCTCCTACAACAGATACGAGATAGTAAGTTGCCTCTCAGGGAACAATTTCATGATAGAACTCCATAGTTTCTAAACCCAGAGTCTCTGGTTCATGTCATCTCTCATCTCATCAATAAACCAATTGGGGGCTTGAGTTAAAAAAGAATTTGGAGATTAACTAACACCCTCTTTTTACAGATGAAAAAAACAGCACACAGAAAAGTGAAATGACTTCAAAGGCACATTGGCACACAGGACGCTAATGGGATGTACACATATTCTACTTGAGGTAAGAAGTTGACATTACTCTGTTTTTGAAGGTTCATTCTTGCTCTGATATTTCCTACATGTCTCTGCAAACACAATGACAACCTCATCTATCTAAGGACAAGCCATTTCCCAGGAAGTCTGTAAACATTTTGGAAATATGGATCCAAATAACAGGATAAATTAAGACATAGCTACATAAACTGAATATAATGTAGGGTTCCTAATACTTCTAAGCATTACATTTAATAATAATAGCTACCACTTACAAAGTGTCTGTTATATGTTATGTATCACACATCTTCACAACAATTCAGAATGTATTATGAATCCCATTTTATAAAATAAATAAGTGCCAAGAGTCACACAGCTTGTAAGTAAGGCAGCTTTCATCTGCCTCTAAAGCTCAGATTCCACCCATATGTGAACCCAAGTGCCAAAATGAGAAGGAGAAAAGTAGTCTCACCTCATTTTCAAAGCATAATAAAATGTTTGTATCCTGAATTTAAGCCTGGAAAAAGTTTAGAGAAAACATCCTTAATTAAGTCTCTACCTGCATGGACTTCACCCTGGATCATGGGCCTCACCCTGGATCATGGGCCCCTCTGACTCAACACGACCACTGCGTCAACAAAAGTATTCTTCTCCAACTCAAAAAGACGAAAGACACCAGTTATCCCTCCAATCCCACTTCCAGATCAGCTGTAAAGGAAGAAGGAGTAAGCAGCCATTAGGATTATTTCTCCAGGCAAGTATTTGCCTTTAGTATTATTTTCTTGCCTGCTCTTATTGTGTTTCCACTTGACAGTTGGAGCCTAACTTCAGAAAGTACTTATTAAAATTAACACAAACATCAGAGAGTTAAAGAGGGTTGGCTGTTCCATTTTTAGTCCCTCTAGCACTCACCTGCAGCTGAAGAAAAGAAACAATGGGACTTCCTACAACTCTGCTGGAAAAACAAAAGAACACAACTTCATTGTTAAAGAAGTCAGATAACTGACTAAAGCAAAGCAGTCTACAGAGGGAACCAATAGAATAGATGTGGGTGAAGTCTGTCTCTGTCGCAGTTGTATACAAAGTTTTATAAGGTCTCTGTGAATTTCCCTGTGTTGTCCAGTACGGTGTGCTCATCCTTAAATAACTTTTAAAGGAAAACTGGCTGTTTCCATATGTAAGAAAAGTCTATCTGTGATCAAAAATAGTAATAATCAAAATTTGCATACAATTTGCATGTTTAACAACTTTCCTAGATGAGGTAGTAGTACGCTGAAGCAACTGGAGCCAGACTGCCAGATCTTATAAGGAAGCACTAGACTGCTGATAAATTGCCTGCCTTTCTCAGACTACCACAATATATACTTTTTGTTGTTGGTTGGTCTTAAAATCAAATTGGACCCAGTCAGCTTTGCAGTACACATTTTGGATTTGAAGGTTTATTTTTAATAATCTGATTTTTAAAAATATAATTTAACATAATATACATGTTAAAGTATGTATAACTCCTTTAAAAAACATATAAAGAGGAGGTTAATTCTTGTCCATCAACAGAAGCTGCTAACTCAAGAACTAGAACACTCATAGAATATTAGGTAACATATAATGGCTATCACCAGGACAAATGGTATATGATCACCAAATCTTATTTTATTTTCCTTTTTCCTGGCTGCTCAGAAAACTACATTTCCCAGTCCCCTTAAAAATGAGATTGTGAGCCCTGGCCGGTTGGCTCAGCGGTAGAGCGTCGGCCTAGCGTGCGGAGGACCCGGGTTCGATTCCCGGCCAGGGCACACAGGAGAAGCGCCCATTTGCTTCTCCACCCCTCCGCCGCGCTTTCCTCTCTGTCTCTCTCGTCCCCTCCCGCAGCCAAGGCTCCATAGGAGCAAAGATGGCCCGGGCGCTGGGGATGGCTCTGTGGCCTCTGCCCCAACGCTAGAGTGGCTCTGGTCGCAACATGGCGACGCCCAGGATGGGCAGAGTATCGCCCCCTGGTGGGCAGAGCTTCGCCCCTGGTGGGCGTGCCGGGTGGATCCCGGTCGGGCGCATGCGGGAGTCTGTCTGACTGTCTCTCCCTGTTTCCAGCTTCAGAAAAATGAAAAGAAAAAAAAAAAAAATGAGATTGTGCACCTGTTGATGATGTGAGTCACTTCACAGCTGAGGCAGTAAAATGCCTTGTGTGGTCTCTCTTCCGTTCTTTTGCTTTAACAAATGGCCAAGTCATGAGCCCAGATGGCAAAACCTATATCAGCCTCGGTCCCTAGGTGATTCCATGGAGCACAACTCTCCCCTCAATTGCTCAAGACAGGTGTCATAAGCAAGTAAAAGATTCAGAATTAATTTATTATTGCAATAGCACTTAACCTACTCTGACTAATAGTACCCACCCAAAATGAGGTATTTTAACTCAATTCTATTAAGGTAGAAAGGAGGGAAGTTTTAAAAACTTGGACAAGCAGGCCTAAGACCTCTACAATGTAAGACTTCAAACTAATGGCCTCTGCACAAAGATGCAATTGCATAACAGTGAGCCCACCAGTCCCTGAACTTGGGAAACATGTGCTCCATGGAAAGAGATGTTGAAAATATATACTGATCATGGTCTTGGCTCTGGGAGGAGCAGAAAACAAAAGGAAAGTATACCCCTCTGGCAAGTCCAATCTACATCAAACTGCTCTCATTTAAGTTTGGGGCTGGAATTTTTCCATCTGTGCAACCACATCAATTTTCCCAGCTGAAAATTCAGTTAAAGGTTTCCTAAATTAGTAATCACCTCAGACCCCTGGCAAAAACAAAAGCAAATCTTTTTTAAAGAACTCAACTAGGCCTGACCTGTGGTGGCGCAGTGGGATAAAGCGTCGACCTGGAACACTGAGGTCGCCGGTTCGAAACCTTGGGCTTGCCTGGTCAAGGCACATATGGGAGTTGATGCTTCCTGCTCCTCCCCCTTCTCTCTCTCTCTGTCTCTCTCTCACTCCTCTCTCTCTAAAAAAAATCAATAAATAAAATATTTTTAAAAAAAGAGTGCTACAAATTAAATGCACCTCTGGGGAGTCAGCAAAGACATTATTAAAAAAAAAAAAAAGAACTCAACTATAAAACCAGGCCCCAAAGAATTCTATCAGGTAAAGTGAAAAGTACAAATGCATGAAGAAATAAGTTTGCATTAATGAGAGTCATCAGATATTTGAATGATCAAAATTATAGAGTACACCTCAAACTGGATAATACATATTTTCTTATGTAAGCATGTAGTATTTTTAAGAGTTTCTTATGTTCTAATCTAGATCATAAAGCAATATTCAACACATTTTAAAATCCATATTACATAAAATAGACTTTCAGAACAAGATGTGATTTTTAAAAATCAATAACAGAAAATTTTAACAGATATTTAGTAATTTCTTAAGTGTCAATTTAGTCACATTTTGTAAAATTTTGGTTGGTAGAAATTTTTTTTTATATATTTTTATTTTTATCCACCAAAACTTAGGAGATGCAGCTAAAGTGGCACTTGAAAAGAGATTTATTATCTAAATATCATTAGAAAGAAAGATAGGCTGATAATAGATAAATTGAGTATCCTACTTAGTTAGAATAATGGCCAAATAAATCAATTAAAATTTGAAGAGTCAAAATAAATTCAAGGATATTAAAAGGGAGGAAATAATAAAGATAACAGAAAAGCTCAATGTAATAGGAAAAGAAAGATTTAAAAAATGGATCTCAAGAGAATTAGAAGACAAACTGTGACAGACTGGGAGAAAATATTTGCAAAAGACATAGATAATAAAGGACTGTCATCCAAAATATATAGCAATAAGAATACAAACATACTGAATAAAAAAATAGTCAATAGACCTGAACAGATACTCATCAAAGAAAATAGATAGATGGCAAAAAAGCATTTGAAAAGATGACATCATATGTCATCAGGTAATTGCGAACTAAAATGACAATAATATACCACTACACTGCTACAGAATGGTAAAAATGCAGAATACTGACAATTCTAAATGCTGACAAGGATGTGGAGCAATAGGAACTCTTCATTTATTGCTGGTGGAATGCAAAATGGTCATTTTAGAAAAGAATTTAACAGTTTCTTTAAAAACTAAACATACTTTTACCATACGATCCAGCAATTGTACTCCTTGGTATTTACCGAAATGGGCTGAAAACTTATATCCACACAAAAACCTGCACATGGCTATTTATAGCAACTTTATTCATAATTGTCAAAACATGAAAGCAACCAAGTTGCTTCAATAGGTGAATAGGCAAATAAACATTCAGGCAATGGAATATTATTCAGCACTAAAAAGAAATGATCTATTAAGCCATAAAAAAATGGGAAGAAACTTACATGCATATTACTGTATGAAAGAAGCCAATCAAAAGGCTACATACTATAAAATTTTAATTATATGACATTCTGAAAAGGGCAAAACTATAAAGACAATATAAATTTCAGTTGATGCTAAGGGAGTAGAGGTGGGAAGGAATAAATAGAGGATATTTAGGGAAGTTAAACTATTCTTTATGACATTATAATGGTTGATACATATAATATTATACATTTGTCAAAACTTGTAGAATATTCAACACCAAGAGTAACCTGTAATATCCATTGTAAATTTGGGTTAAAATGATGTGTCAGTGTAGGCCCAACAATTGTAAGAAATGTACCTTAGTATGGGATGTTATTAGTGGGGAGAGGTGTGAGTGTATAGTGACAGGGAGCATACAGGAACTCTCTGTACCTTCCATTCAATTTTGCAATGAACCTAAACCTACTATAAAAAGATACAGTCTACTCAAAAGGAAAAAAGTAGTAACAGGGCTGAATATTAGTTCTTTGAAAAAAGTAATAAAATATTGGCAAAGCTAACCCAGACAGAGAGAAGGCCTAAATGTAGAATGCATGAACAAAGACATATAACTAGAGATATAGCAGCTCTTAGAAGTTAAAAATTAAGTTTGATGTAAAAAGATAAAAATAAAGAAACAAATACATGAAAATCATTAGTATATTATTTTTTATGTTAGAAAATATAGAAATGGGGTCACCTAAAAATTAAATTTCTAATAACCAGGAGCAAAATAAAAATGCAAAGAAATTTTTATAATATTTTTAACTGAATGATAATAAAAACACAAAATAACAAAATTTGTGGGATATAGTTAAAGCAGTGCTTAGAAGGAAATTTATAGCATATATTAGAAAATAAAATTTGTGATATAGATCTTCAGCTTAAGAAATTAGAAAAAGAAAATTGAATTAAAGCTTTCTAAGAAGGAAAGAAAAATAAAATATTTTAAATAATAATGATAAGATTAGAAATAGAAATAGAAAACTAACAATAGAAAATATATCAAAAATTGCAAAAGTTGACTCTTGGTAAAGATTAATAAAATTGATAAACCTAAAGCAATACTGATCAAGAAAAAGAGTAAATAAAAGGAGGACATTGATTTAGATCCTAAAAACATTAAAAGAACAATAAAGGAGTGACGTCGTAGAAATGGTGCCGTGAGGACACAGACCGAAAAATCTCCCCAAAATTTCAACAAGTTCAACAACCAGAGACAGAAAAATCTATTCTTGGAGCATCCAAGAGTTTCACACCCTGAAGGCGAAGTGCTATCAACAAGACCACCCTCAGGTGCCATTAAGAAAAAGGAAATCAAATATCATGGATACAAAGAAAGAGAAATAACACAGATAGATGTGGAAAAATCTATGGAGAAAAAATTTAATATATTGGAAACCTTAGAGCTAAATGACAGAGAAATTAAAATAGAAATCCTAAAAATACTCAGAGATATACAAGAAAACACGAAAGGCAATTTGGGGAGGTCAGAAAACAACTCAATGAACACAAAGAATATATTAGCAAGGAAATTAAAACTATAAAAACAAATCAAACAGAGATGAAAAACTCAATTCATGAAATGAAAAACGAGGTAACAAGCTTAGCTAATAAAACAGGCCAGATAGAAGGTAGGATTAATGACATAGAAGACAAGCAACTTCAGGCACAACAGAGAGAAGAAGAGAGAGACTCAAAAATTAAAAAAAAAAAATGAGAAAGCCCTACAGGAATTGTCTGACTCCATCATAAAGAATAACATAAGGATAATAAGTATATCAGAGGGAGAAGAGAGAGAAAATGGAATGGAGAATTTATTCAAAGAAATAATAGACGAGAACTTCCCAAGCTGTGGAAAGAACTAAAGCCGCAAATTCAAGAAGCAAACAGAACACCGAGTTTTCTTAACCACAACAAACCTATTCCAAGGCACATCATAATGAAAATGACACAAATCAATGACAAAGAAAAAATTCTCAAGGCGGCCAGGGAAAAGAAGAATACAACATATAAAGGAAGGCCTATTAGATTATCATCAGATTTTTCAGCAGAAACTCTACAAGCTAGAAGAGAGTGGGCCTCAATAGTTAAAGTCCTGAAAGAGAGGAACTTTCAGCCAAGAATACTATACTCATCAAAGTTATTCTTCAAGTATGAAGGAGAAATAAAAACATTCACAAATACAGAAAAGATGAGGGAATTTATGATCAGAAAACCCCCACTCCAGGAAATTCTAAAGGGGGTTTTCCAACCAGATCCAAAGAACAAAACAAAACAAAATTACAAGTAAAAGCTTCACCAAGAACACAATAAAACCAAATTTGAACTGTGACAACAAAAGCAAAAAAAAAAGGGGGGGAGAGGACAGAGATTAACAGTAGCAAAAGATGATGAAGTGCAGAAACACTCACAAGATAGGCTACTACAATGAATATGGTAGGTACCCTTTTCATTACTTCATGGTAACCACCCTTGAAAAAACCACCACAAAAGCACATGACTTAAAAAAGGTAGCAACAGAGGAAAGAAGTATGGAATACAAACAAACAAAAACAAATGATAGAAAAACAAAAGAGAAGAATCAAACAAGATACAAAACTAACAGAAAGCAATTTATAAAATGGCAATAGGGAATCCACAAGTGTCAATAATTACACTAAACGTAAATGGATTAATCTCACCAATAAAAAGACACAGAGTAGCAGAATGGATTAAAAAAGAAAATCCAACTGTATGCTGCCTACAAGAAACACATCTAAGCAACAAGGGTAAAAACAAATTCAAAGTAAAAGGCTGGAAAACAATACTCCAAGCAAATAACATCCAAAAAAAAAAGCAGGCGTAGCAATACTCATATCTAATAATGCTGACTACAAGACAGCAAAAGTACTCAGAGACAAAAATGGTCATTTCATAATGATTAAGGGGATGCTGAATCAAGAAGACATAACAGTCCTTAATATATATGCACCAAACCAAGGAGCACCAAAATATATAAGACAGCTACTTATTGACCTAAAAACAAAAACTGACAAAAATACAATCATACTTGGAGACCTCAATACACCGCTGACGGCTCTTCTGTTTGATCAGTCATCCAAACAGAAAATCAATAAAGATATAGTGGCCTTAAACGAAACACTAGAGAATCTGGATATGATAGACATTTACAGGACACTTCATCCCAAAGTGACAGAGTATACATTTTTCTCTAGTGTACATGGAACATTCCCAAGAATTGACCATATGTTGGGCCATAAAAATAACATCAGCAAATTCAGAAAAATTAAAATTGTACCAAGCATATTTTCTGATCGTAAAGCCTTGAAACTAGAATTCAACTGCAAAAAAGAGGAAAAAAAAACCACAAAAATGTGGAAACTAAACAACATACTTTTAAAAAATGAATAGGTCAAAGAAGAAATAAGTAAAGAGATCAAAAGATATATACAAACAAATGAAAATGACAATACAACATATCAGAATCTCTGGGATGCAGCAAAAGCAGTTATAAGAGGGAAGTTCATATCACTTCAGGCATATATGAACAAACAAGAGAGAGCCCAAGTGAACCACTTAACTTCACACCTTAAGGAACTGGAAAAAGAAAAACAAAAACAACCCAAAATCAGCCGAAGAAAGGAGATAATAAAAATCAGAGCAGAAATAAATGAAATAGAGAACAGAAAAACTATAGAAAAAATTAATAGAACAAGGAGCTGGTTCTTTGAAAAGATCAACAAAATTGACAAACCCTTGGCAACACTTACCAAGGAAAAAAGAGAAAGAACTCATATAAACAAAATCCAAAATGAAAGAGGAGAAATTACCACGGACATTGTAGATATACAAAGAATTACTGTAGACTACTATGAAAAACTTTATGCCACTAAATTCAACAACCTACACGAAATGGATAAATTCCTAGAACAATACAACCTTCCTAGACTGAGTCATGAAGAAGCAGAAAGCCTAAACAGACCTATTAGTAGAGAAGAAACAGAAAAAACCATTAAAAACCTCCCCAAAAATAAAAGTCCAGGCCCAGACAGCTATATTAGTGAATTCTATCAAACATTCAAAGAAGACTTGGTCCCTATTCTACTGAAGGTCTTCCAAAAAATTGAAGAAGAAGCAATACTTCCAAACACATTTTATGAGGCCAACATAACCCTCATACCAAAACCAGGCAAGGATGGCACAAAAAAAGAAAACCACAGACCAATATCTCTAATGAATACAGATGCTAAAATACTAAACAAAATATTGGCAAATCGAATACAACAACATATTAAAAAAAAAATAATACATCATGATCAAGTGGGATTCATCCCAGAATCTCAAGGATGGTTCAACATACGTAAAACGGTTAACGTAATACACCACATCAATAAAAAAAAGAAAAAAACCCACATGATCTTATCAATAAATGCAGAAAAGGCATTCGATAAAATACAACACAACTTTATGTTTAAGACACTCAACATAATGGGTATAGAAGGAAAATATCTCAACATGATAAAGGCCATATATGATAAACCATCAGCCAGCATCATACTAAATGGCATAAAACTGAGGACTTTCCACCTTAAATCAGGAACAAGACAGGGTTGTCCACTCTCTCCACTCTTATTTAACGTGGTGCTAGAAGTTCTGGCCAGAGCAATCAGACAAGAGAAAGAAATAAAAGGCATCCATATCAGAAATGAAGAAGTAAAGGTATCACTTTTTGCAGATGATATGATCCTATACATCGAAAACCCTAAAGACTCCACAAAAAGATTACTAGAAACAATAAACCAATACAGTAAGGTTGCAGGATACAAAATTAGCATACAAAAGTCCATAGCCTTTCTCTATGCCAACAATGAAATATTAGAAAACGAACTCAAAAAAATAATTCCCTTCACGATTGCAACAAAAAAAATAAAATACCTAGGAATAAACATAACAAAGAATGTAAAGGACCTATATAACGAAAACTACAAAGCATTGTTAAGGGAAATCGAAAAAGATACAATGAGTTGGAAAAATATTCCTTGTTCATGGGTAGGAAGAATAAATATAATCAAAATGGCCATATTACCCAAAGCAATATATAAATTTAATGCAATTCCCATCAAAATTCCTATGACATTCTTTAAAGAAATGGAACAAAAAATCATCAGATTTATATGGAACTATAAAAAACCCCGATTAACCAAAGCAATCCTAAGGAAAAAGAATGAAGCTGGAGGCATTACAATACCTGACTTCAAACTATATTATAGGGCCACAACAATCAAAACAGCATGATATTGGCAGAAAAACAGACACTCAAACCAATGGAACAGAACAGAAAGTCCAGAAATAAAACCACATATATATGGTCAAATAATTTTTGATAAAGGGGCCAACAACACACAATGGAGAAAAGAAAGCCTCTTCAACAAATGGTGCTGGGAAAACTGGAAAGCCACATGCAAAAGAATGAAACTCGACGACAGCTTGTCCCCTTGTACGAAAATTAATTCAAAATTGATCAAAGACCTAAATATAAGACCTGAAATAATAAAGTTCATAGAAGAAGACATAGGTATTAAACTCATGGACCTGGGTTTTAAAGAGCATTTTATGAATTTGACTCCAAAGGCAAGAGAAGTGAAGGCAAAGATAAATGAATGGGACTACATCAGACTAAAAAGTTTTTGCTCAGCAAGAGAAACAGACAACAAAATAAACAGACAGCCAACTAAATGTGAAATGATATTTTCAAACAACAGCTCAGATAAGGGCCTAGTATCTAAAATTTACAAAGAACTTATAAAACTCAACAACAAACAAACAATCCAATAAAAAAATGGGAAGAGGACATGAACAGAGAATTCTCCCAGGAAGAAATACAGATGGCCAACAGATATATGAAGAGATGCTCATCTTCATTAGTTATTAGAGAAATGCAAATCAAAACTACAATGTGATACCACCTCACACCTGTTAGATTAGCTATTATCAACAAGACAGGTAATAGCAAATGCTGGAGAGGCTGTGGAGAAAAAGGAACCCTCATTCACTGTTTTGGGGACTGTAAAGTAGTGCAACCATTATGGAAGAAAGTATGGTGGTTCCTCAAAAAACTGAAAATAGAACTACCTTATGACCCAGCAATCCCTCTACTGGGTATATACCCCCAAAACTCAGAAACATTGATACGTAAAGACACATGTAGCCCCATGTTCATTGCAGCATTGTTCACAGTGGCCAAAACATGAAAACAACCAAAAAGCCCTTCAATATAAGACTGGATAAAGGAGATGTGGCACATATACACTATGGAATACTACTCAGCCATAAGAAATGATGACATCGGATCATTTACAACAAAATGGTGGGATCTTGATAACATTATACGGAGTGAAATTAGTAAATCAGAAAAAACCAAGAACTACATGATTCCATACATTGGTGGGACATATAAACGAGACTCAGAGACATGGACAAGAGTGTGGTGGTTACTGGGGGTGAGGGGAGGGGGGTGCGGGAGGGAAGGAGGAGAGGGGGAGGGGGAGGGGCACAAAGAAAACTAGATAATGTGACGGAGGACAATCTGAATTTGGGTAATGGGTATGCAACATAAGTGAATGACAAGATAATCTGGACATGTTTTCTTTGAATATATGTACCCTGATTTATTGATGTGACCCCATTATCATTAATAAAAATTTATAAAAAAATTTAAAAAAGAACAATAAAGGAACACTAAGAACAGTTCAACATTAAAGATGAAATGGACTATTTTTTGAGAGACACTAATTATTAAAACTAACATAAGAAAAAATAGAAAACTTCAATAGCCCTTTATTTATTTTATAAAATTACATTTATAACTAAAAAGAAATTCTTACAAAGATAACTCTAGACCCTGAATTTATTTCTATGAAAGAAATAAGGCTGATTTTATGCCAATTCTTTCAAGAAATGTAGGAGGCTATGTGTCCCATCTCATTTTATAAAGTCAGCACAACCATAATAAAACCTGAAAAAAAATTACACACAAAAACACAAATTGAAGGCAAATATATCCCACAAATAAAGAAATAAAAAATATGCAACAAAATAAGTGCAAAACAAATCCAGGAATATATGAGAAAAATAATACATTATAACCAAGTGAAATTTATCTCATCAAGGCGAGGTAGATTTAATATTTAAAGTCTATCATTTAATATAGTAAATTAACAGAATAAGAAAAAAAATTATATATACATCTCAAATAGAAGTAGAAAATAAGTATTTGATAAAATTTAACACTCAGTCATAATGAAAGCTCTCAGTAAACTAGAAAGAGAATGTAACTTCCACTATCTAATAAAGGATATCTATGAAAAAAACTCCTTTAACACCATACTTAAGATAACATTTTGAAGGCTATTTCCTAAAATCAAGAACAAAGAAATGATATATACTCTCACCACTTATATTAAAAAACATTTTAGTGGAGATCTTGGAAATGTAATAAGGTTAAAAAATAGGTAAGTAAATAAATAAAAAGAACAAAAGGAAAAAGTAAAGTTGTCTTTATTTGCACACAGCACGATTTTGTATATAGAAATCCAAATAAAAAAATTGCTGGAACTAAGAAATTTAGCAAAATTGTAGAATACAAGTCAACATACTAAAAGTAATTGTATTTGTATGCTTTAGCAACAAAGAATTAGAAATAAAATTTCAAAAATATAATTTGTTGTGGTTCTGCCCAGGTGGCTCACACCATGAAAAAAAACCAAAACATTAATTCATGACAAGTCACATATCTGAAGTAAAGGCCAAAATTATAAAACTGATAGAACACATAGGAAAATATTCTGACAATCTGGGGTAGGTGCAAAGATTTCTTAGACAAGGCCCAAAAGCACTAACTCCAAAAATTTGATAAATTATAAATCAGAAAACAATTAGGCAAATGAAACAAGGGACAAACTTGGAGAACACATTTGCAATATATTTGCCATTTATATTCCTGACAAAGGGCTTGCATTTAAGAAAATATAAAGAATGGTAAATCAATAGGAAAAAAAGAAAAGACAACTATGTTTTTAAAAAAAGCCTTTAGGCACTTCATAAAATAACATATATAAAGGACAAATATGTGCATGAAATGGTGCTTAAAATAATAAATCATTAGGAAGACACAAGTTAAAACCACAGTGAGATATTACTACATACCCACTTGAATGGTTAAATTGAAAAATCTGCCCTGACCAGATGGCTCAGTTGGTTAGGGCATCGTCCTGAAGTGAAGAGGTTGCCAATTTGACAACCAGTCAGGGTACATATGGGAACAGATCTATGTCCCTGTCTTTCTTTCTCTCTCTCTAAAATCAATAAATAAATTTTAAAAGAAATTAACATAATATTTTTATAGTAGTTAAAAAGAAAAAAGAAAACCTAACAATACCAGATATTGGCAAAACAAGTAATACATCAGAACTCTCCTATTTGCTGATGAAACACAAAACAGTAAAACCAACTTGGAAGATAATGTGGAAGTTTCTTATCAAGTTTATCAATCATCTATCCTATGACCCAGCAATTCTACTCTCAGATATCTACCAGAGAAAAATATCCATAAACAGACCTGAACAAGATTGTTCAGAGCAGCATTATTTGTTTGTTTGTTTATTTATTTTTCAATTACAGTTGACATACAATATTCTAATGGTTTCGGGTGCACAACATAATGATTAGACATTTTATCCCTATGAAGTCATCATCCCAGTAAGTCTCCACTGTAATATTGAAAGTGGAAACGATAGAAATGTCCATTAATAAGAGAATAGACAGGTTGTGGAATACTCACACAATGGAATGTTATTCAACAATAAAAAGGAACAAACCATTGATACATGCAGCAATATGAAGAATCTCATGTTTGAAAGAATTCATACTCAAAATAATGCATAATATGTCATTCAATTTCTGTAAAATTCAAGAAAAAACAAGATGAATCTATGATTGAAAGCAAAACCAAAAATGTTTCTTAGAGGTAAAGGACAGGATTTCCTGAAAGTGGCATGAAAGAATTTTCTGAAGTCATAGAATATTCTATATATATATGGATGTTCTTACAACTGTCTGCACATACACAACATATAAAATATACCTTACTAAGAAAATTAAAAACTTATAAGTCAGGCAAAAATCACGGATTTCTAGGAAAAAGTAAACAATCAAAACTGACCCAACAGTTACTAAACACTTCAACGGTTCTAAAATAATGAGGAAATGAATTAGCAGTTCAAAATCTTCTCAAAAAACAAATTACCAGGCTCTTTCGGAATAAAGACTGGGCTGAGATTAGTGACCTTGTGCCCGGGACAGATAGGACAATAAGAAAAAATTTAATTATAGGACAAACTCATTGGTGAACTCATATGTAAAATTCCTAAATAAAATATTATTAAAGATAAATCTAACATTTTTTAAAGGTACTATTTTGTAACATGTGGAATGCAATGTGAGTTCAAAGAAAAAAATTCTTTTTGTAATTTTCTGTATTAACTGGCTAAAGAAAAATTTATGCGGTAATTTCAATAGATACAGATAAAAAGCATGGCCAAAGAACAAATGAAGAGATGCTCAAGTTTATTAATAACAGGGAAATAGAAGTTAAAACTACAATAAGATATCATTTACAACATTGACTTGCCAAAAATTAAAAATAACAAGGGTTTGCTACTAGAATGTGGAGCAAAGGGAAGGTACACACTGATGATAAGAGTATAAATCAATAAATTCATTTTGGAAAACAATTTGACATTACCTACAGAAATGGGCTCATCTTCTGACCCAGGAATTTCATTCCAAAGTATGTACCAAGAAACGAAAGAATGAATGTGACCATTAGAAGTGTGTGTGTATTGAAATAAATAGGAAGAAGGGGTTATTTCAACCATCAGAAAAAGAGAGGCTCTCTAGAAACAGACACTGGTAGAATCTACCCACATGCTGTCATTCTGCCATTGCAAGCCGAATCTTAACTTTAGGGTTTGGGAATATATCTGGTGCCTAGTTTGGAGATAAATCAAAATCCCACTTTTAGGAATACATCCTATGAACACCAAATCACTGATTCAAAAGAAGATATGCACCCCCATGTTTATTGCAGCATTGTTCACAATAGCCAAGATCTGGAAACAGCCCACGTGTCCATCAGTGGACCAGTGGATTAAAAAGCAGTGGTACATATACACAATGGAATACTATGTGGCCGTGAGGAAGAAGGAAAGCTTATCTTTTGTGACAACATGGATGGACCTGGAAACTATCATGCTAACTAAAATAAGCCAGGCAGAGAAAGAAAAATATCATATGACCTCACTCATTTGAGGAATCTGATGAACAATGTGAACTGAGGAATGGAACAGAAGCAAGATCAATGGGACCAGAGGGAAAGCAGTGAGAGGGAAAGTGGAAGAGAAGATGGGATCAGAGAAGGGAAAGAGATTAGTGAAATTATATATACATAACACAGCATTATAGAGAACAGGACAGTAAATCCTGGAGGGAAGGGGAGAAGACATTGAGGGGAGGATACTAAGGGGAGGGCCAAGGGGAACACGGGGGTGGGGAGGAAGATATATTCGGGGGGCACTTGAATCTATGTAAACACAATAAATTAAAATCATAAATAAATTTTTAAAAATCAAAGCAGTTGCAAGATTATTGCTTGTATTGGATAGATATTTCAAGCTGGTTTTGCCTAGTTTTTTTAAACATTTCATTAATATAAAACTTCATGTTCTCACTCTATGTTTGTCAAACAATCTTGTATTTCCCAAGCAATCTGCCTATAGAAAGGGGATATGCCATTCACCTAGTTTTAAACTGTTTCTGATTCCTGAGGATAATTTCTGGATAAATTCAAAAGCTGGCCTCTCATGATTTGGCTTCTCATATACTTTGATTATGGGAAAAGAATTTTATGCCAACCTGAATGGCCAGGTTATATTTCTCATTGGATTCATAAAATAGGCATTCTGATTTGTATGACTCCGTGTGCCCTTGAGCCATTGTGAGTTCCTCCCTTCAGGACTGATCATCCTGAGGCTGCTGCACAAGCATGCTCTCCAGGTCTCAACGGAGTCCAGACCCAGCTGTTCTCATGTTAGTGACATTGCTATCTGACATCCCTACTCCAACTCCTGTTCTTGATTCCTGCATGGATTATATCAGTGTTAAACCATAATAATTAAAGGTTGCAAGTTAAAACTATAATATATAAAGCTATTCCTGAAATTCTACAAGTTTTGAAAAGTCTACTAACTCATTCTACTTTATAAGTATATTCAAAATTTGATATAAAAAATTGCTGAACACAAACAAAAGCACCAGTACATGTAAAATTGTGTTTCAAGGTCAGTTTTTTAGAGAAAGTTATAATTTTTTTGGAAAATGATTAAAACATAACAAAGATATGCATATCATAACTGAATACTGACCCATCAATGAGCTAACTATGTGAAGATTTACCTAGTGATGATTTTGTTATGAGACGGAAAGTGGCTACATAAATAGCTATATAAAACCAGCTGAGCCTGTTAGGACTTGAATATGATAAACATGTTTCTCAACAACCTCACCTTATACCCCCTTTAGTTGACTTTTTTTTTTTAATCTGACTTTTTTTTTTAACCTGTCAACAAATAATGCCCACTCAGTGCTGTCACTAGTCCATTAATTCTGCTTGGCTCTCTTTGAAATTTTGGACAACATGCTTCTCAGGCAACTGCAATATGAGTCTAGTAGAAAAAGAGGTTGTCAACAGTCCCAGTGAGGTCCAAAGCCCTGGCACTGGGTTTCATGCAAGCCTGGTGCTGTCACCATATCAATCAGACCTGGAGCACACTGTTATTATCCCAACCAGTCATTCCCACTGCCATCACAACAGGAGAGAGGAAAGCCTTCTTTTCACAACTGACTGCAAACAGCTTGATCCCTATAACCTTGAGAAGTACAGAATGTCACAGGTAGGAGTTGCCTGTGGCTCATCTATAGATCCTTTCCTCCCTGCACTGTCTCCTCCCTCTCCCAAGTCTTCACACTTCTTGAACTGGAAGATAGTCATGAATGAGACTGTCTAAGCACAAGGATTTGGCTACAAGCCAAAAGGAGAAACTACAATAAATGTACCACAGAAGTGAAGCAAAGGTGTGATTTTGGACTGCAGCAGAAGAGATTGCAAAATCCAGAGGCAGTCTCGGGGAGCACTTGACAGGGCTCTTTGTGAATGAAAACTGATCACGACTTCAACTAGCAATTCGTAGTTGGACCTGTTTCTGGACAAAATAATAGAGAAAGTAAAGTTTCTGGCTTACTATTTCCACTTCCTGCCCACTAATAAGGACTTTTTCTCTCCTGATGATTGAACTGGCTCTTGATTCTGGTTGATATTGGAATCATTCATATTATAAATTCATGCAAATGATTTAGGAACCACTATACTTTACTGGGATGCTTTTTCTAGAGAATTTGAATATAAATGGGGGTTAATATATCAATTCAGAAAAACAAGGCTTAATTGGTGAATGTTCGCTCCTCTCAACCCAGGTTCCTTTTCTGCTTGGTCAGTCTGGAACTAGATGTCATTTTCTCATGTGTTGGTGAGAACAGCATGAGACTGTTGGTGGACTAAACTTATTTCAAGCTAATAACAATCATAGCCACTGCTATCTTTTAAGTGCCTACCAAGCCCACTTGCTAGATGCATTACATAAGCGACCTCATTCAGTCATTACAAAATATTAAATGGTTACTATTATTTCTATTTTACAGATAAGGAAACCAATGTAACTAATTCTAAGTAACTAAATGTTAGTGCTAGTGAAGTGCAGACCTGGACTTCACAAGCCCTTGACCTCTCCACTATATAGTATCTCATGAAGCAAAAACTGCAGTTGAGTTTTAAAATTAAAACATTTAAACTAGATCTCCAACATAGCAACAGAACACAATCATGACACTGAAAGAGGTGAATAGAGCATATCTGCTGTTTATCCATCTACCACAAAGGAACATTGTGATGATTAAAGAGCTCTCCAAAAATCTGAGCTTTTTTTCTAAGACAAAACTATTAGACTAAATCTATTTCATTCTTTTTCTTTTTTTAAATTATATTTCTATACTTGAACCACAAAGAAAATCTCAGTGTCTTCTAAGAAGAAATAATACAAAGAACATTCTCTGACTAAAATGCAATAAAACTAAAATCAACAACAAAATCAAAAACTAAAAAAGAACTTCCACCTAGAAATTAAAAACATGTTGTTAAATAACACACAAAAATGTTACATTGAGTGGAAGAAGCCTAACACTAAAAGTACATACAGTATTATTTATTTATATAAAGTTAGCAAGCAAAACTAATCCATGATGATAAAACAGTGGTAGTCAACCTGGTCCCTACCGCCCACTAGTGGGCGTTCCAGCTCTCATGGTGGGTGGTAGCGGAGCAACCAAAGTATAAATAAAAAGATAGATTTAACTATAGTAAGTTGTTTTATAAAGATTTATTCTGCCAAACTTAGCGAAAATCCGACATAAAGTACTTGATAAGTAATTATTATTATATGCTTTAACTTGCTGTAACTCTTCTTTATAAACTTTATAAAGTAAAGTTACTTCCCTACTTTATAAATCACCATTACTGTGGAACCGGTGGGCAGTTAGAAAATTTTACTACTAACAGAGATACAAAAGTGGGTGGTAAGTATAAAAAGGTTGACTACCCCTGGATTAGAACAATGGTTACCTTGGAGCATTGGCCGAGAACGGGCACAAAGGAACTTCTTGATGGATGATGATAGTCTAAATGGTGGTTTCTTGGGTATATACATATACAAAATTTCATCCACCTATACACTTAAAATTCATGTATTTTAATGTATGTAAATTTACCTCAATTCAAACTTTAAAATCAATTAACATAAGTCACCACATTAAAAATTAGAATATTATATTATCAGTCCATAGTGAGAGTGAAAAAAATTTGATAAAATTTATCACCTGTTCATTAAAAATAAAAAAAAATAACAGAAACTAGAAATAGAAAACTAGGAATAATAGAAAACTTCCTTAATCTGATTTAAAAAATGTAAAAGAAATCCTATTAAAGTTAAAATGCTAAAACTTTCTTCTGAGATCAGAAATGAATCAAAGATATATGTTATCACCCCTTTATTCAACATGGTCCTGGAGGTCCTAGCCAGAGCAATAACACATTATCATCATTTACAAAAGGCATAATTATGCATGGGAAAATCCAAAATAATTTAGAGATAAGTTATTATACTTAATAATTGAATTTAGTTAGTATCTGATCAATTTACAAATATCAACTATATTTTTATAAACAAAACTATCAGAAAAATAACATTTATAATAGCATTAACTTTACCTTAGAATAAATCTAATCTAATAAAATATGCACAAAACTTTAACACATAACTTTAAAATACTATTGAAATTGTAAAATCCCTAAATAAATAAAGAGATATACCTTATTTATAAATTAGAAGAGTCAGTAATGTTGTAAACATGTCAATTATCCAAAATCAATTGATAGACTCAATGTAACAATCAAAAGCCCAGCAAGGTATTTTGGAGGGAGAAATTAATAAGTTTCTAAAAAATTTCTTAATGCAAAGAAAACAAGAACATAAAAGGTAGATTTGAAGAAAGGGTTTGGCTAATTTACACCACTGGCTATCAAGCTACATTAATTAAGACAGTGTGACACAAATTCAAGTTTAAGCAAATGGAGCAGCGAATGCAAAAAAGAAGCCAGAAACAGACCTGACATGAACCACCTGATTTATGGCAGAGGTCACATTACAGAATCACGAGTGGTGCGGAATTATAACAAATCATGGCAGGCCAGTTGGATATCCAAAGGGAAAACTTAATCTTGATCTCACATTACCCCATTAACCACATAACAATTCAATTCTAGATAAACTGCAGATGTAAATATGTAAGGTGAAAACAATTATGCTTTCAGAACATGATGTAAGAAAATACCCTCATGACAAATACATAGTGATGAAAAATGATTTGACTTTGGGTGATGGGCACACAACACAATCAACAGTTCAAATGCTATAGAAGTATTTACCTGAAACCTATGTACTATTATTGATCAATGTCACCCCCATTAAATTTTATTTCCTAAAGAAAAACAGAAAATACCCTCATGATCTTGTTATCAGCAAAGACTTTTTGAATAGAAATTTAAACAAAAAGCACTAACCATAAAGGAAAAAAAGGTAAGTTTGATTACATAAAAATTAAGAACTTCTGCTCATCAAAAAACTCATTTAGAGAGTTAAAAGGCTAGGATGTAGAGCAGGAGTCCATGTTTGCAATTTTTACATCTGACAAAAAATGTCAGCTGTATACAGAACATTAAAAGAACCCCTCTAAATAAAAAGAGTGAGACAGTCTAATAGAAACATGGCCAAAGACTTGAATGGTCATGATCCTTCTCTCCAAAGAGCTAAATCAATTTTGGCACATTCAATGAAGTACTATGCTGCTGTAAAAAACAAACAAACAAACAAACAAAAAAAGTGGAGTATCTCTATTCACTCCTGTGCTATGCTAGGAGAAAAGGGAAGTGGGAAAGAGATTTTGCATGCAATAATAACAACCATTTATTTCTTAGCTCTGTCCACTGAAAAAGCCCACAAGCAGTGACCAATCCAGAAAAAGCACCCCTATCATCCAAATGACAATCTTTAGATAACTACTTCCCATGAAAAGGAACAAGGAATCCTTGGAAAAATAGCTGATTCTAGGTGTGGGGCAGGGAAGCTACAACTTGTCATACTAGAAAGCAAGAAAAATATTAGGACATTTAGAATTTTGTCAAATCAACTCATTAGCCAACTTGTAAAGTTCTCTACTGGTTAAAGATAGGATAGTATGGTCCTGGTAGGTTGGCTCAGTCGTAGAGCGTCAGCTTATCTACCCACTCTCCTTTCTCTCTCTCTCTCTCTCTCTCTTCCCCTTTTGCAGCTATGGCTCCAGGAGCTGAGGATGGCTCCATGGCCTTGCCTCAGATGCTACAATAGCTCAGTTGCCAAGCAATGGAGCAATGGTCCCAGATGGGCAAAGCATTGTCCCATAGGGGACTTGCTGGGTGAATCCCAGTGGGGGTGTAGGCAGGAGTCTGTCTCTGCCTCCTGGCTTCTCACTTAAGAAAAAAAATTATTTTGAGTAGCAATAACAATAATATCTAATATGGACTGAAATATAAGTATATTTCAATTTGTGAGTTTATAATGATACCTTAATAAATGTATTGGTTACTTTTGGGAAGTGTTAGAGATTTGACTCATTATTTTGAAAACTGATTAACACAAAGAAACTTTTATTCTGCTGTTATTATTAAATGGGTACCTCAAAGTAAATAAATAGTTGATAAGGAATATTTCTTTTTTTTTAAATTATTTATTTATTTATTCATTTTAGAGAGGAGAGAGGAGCTGGGAGCATCAACTCCCATATGTGCCTTGACCAGGCAAGCCCAGGGTTTTGAACCGGCGACCTCAGCATTTCCAGGTCGACGCTTTATCCACTGTGCCACCACAGGTCAGGCGATAAGGAATATTTCTTTAGAGAAGTGTTCCAGCTAGTAAAGGATAAAGGAATAATAGAAGAATGCATTTTGCAGCTTTTATTGAATTAATGGATCTAGGCAATGATCATTAATGACTGTTAACATCTCATAAAAAAGAGACAACTAGACATTTTATACCTCTTGATGGATGTACACAAAATGAAATATTCTTGCTCAAACACACACACACACACACACACACACACACACAGTCAAACCTGAATCTGAGCAAGCCTCTATATCAAGCTATTGATTTATGGGAAGGAGAGGGGCAAGAAAACATCCTCAGCAATACCAGGGGTTTATGAATAGCAAAATACACAAACAAAAGCTACAGGAAAACATTAAGAAGAAAAAAGATGAAAGAGAACATATATCATAGATTAAAAGAGGCTTAAGTGATATATAAATCAATTGCAATTTATGTACCTTATATCAATCTTAATTTAAACAAATAATATTTGTGCAAAACAGCCTGGAAATCTTTTAACTGACCAGATAGATATCAAGGATTGTATTAATTTTTAATGTCATTTTGTGATTGTTTTCAAAAGAGTCCTTATTTTTTAGAGATATATATTAAAATATTTATAGATAAAATTATAGAACATTCAAATTTGCTTTAAAGGAACCAAGTGAAGGGATAAAACAAATGGAGATGAAACAAGAGTGGTCATAATTTGATAAATTGAATCTGGGTGATGGGTTCGTGAGAGTTCATTATCCTATTGCTGAACTTGCTAATGTTTGAAATTTCTATAATAAATATTTAAAGTTTAAAACATTATTGTTTGTTTTCATTTATTCACCCACTTATTCAAAATTTACTGAGCAACCACTAAGGATTTGAAAACAACAACAATAAAAACATTGAATTTATATAAATTGATGGGAAAAGTTGAGTGTTGAAATAGGATAAAATAGAAAAAAATAAGAGCAGAATCAATAAAAATTCTCCAGAAGAGTAACACTGAAAATCTTCTACTGTATCAGGATCTGGATAAACCTCTTTGAAATTGCCACTTGCCCTCTCCTCATTTGAAAAAAACAAACAAACCAACAACAACAACAAAAACGCACAAAGAAAATCTCTTGGATGAGATTGAACCCCACACCAGCCTGGGTTAATTGATGAAGTAGATGAGCTGGTTTTCATTAGTATTAAAATTTCAGGGTCCTTTTTTTTTAACCTTTATGCAGATGCCTTTCACACCTAACACAGCCCTACTTTTATTTAGTAAACTTGCCTGTCAGTGTAATGTATTATCTTAATGTAATGATTTGATTAAGGCGCACAGTGCAGTATATTAAATGCCTTGTTAAGTATTCAAGATACACATTTTGAGCCTGACCAGGTTGTGGAGCAGTGGATAAAGCATCAGCCTGGAATGCTGAGGATTTAGGTTTGAAACTCCAAGGTCTCTGGCTTGAACACAGGCTCATCAGGCTTGAGCATGGGATTATAGACAAAACCTCATCCATGGTCACTAACTTGATCCCAAAGGTTGCTGGCTTGAACTCAAGGTCGCTGGCTTGAGCAAGGGGTCACTGGCTCAGCTGGAGCCCCCCTAGTCAAGACACATATATGTGAGAAAGCAATGAATGAACAACTAAGGAGCAGCAAAGAAGAATTGATTCTCATCTCCCTTCCTATCTGTTTGTCCCTCTCTCTCTTTCTCACTTTCTCTTTCTATCACATAAAAAGGCACATATTTTGAAATATAAATAGCTGTATGATTTCTATGCAAAATCTCAGTTATTATGGTTTTTAAATTAAAATGACTTCTGGAGCCTCTGATATAATTATAGACACTTTGACCAATATTTCAATTAATCCCAGTTACAATTTATCTTTTATAATATATTCTAAAAGAATGTTACTTTTTTCTAAAGAACTCAGCTTAATTTGGTCACTTATAAATAATCTTATTTTTTATATTATTATTATTATTCTTTAAAACTAAACAACAGTTCAGAAAAGCAAAGTACACATTGAAGAAGACTTAGATTTAAAATGGGCTTTTTAGACATTTTAATTGAAGAAGAAAAAATGATGAGACTTAGGTCAAATTTCTTAAAGAAAGGGACTAGATAACATTTTCATGAACAAAAAATAAATAAAAATATATACTCAGTTAAGGTGGCTCTAGTCAGTTAAGGTGGCTCTAGTCTGCTTTGTGCAGCAGGAAGAGGTCTGCAGAACATTGGACACAATATGTGAAATGTGTCAAGTGCAGAGCCAATTAAGTTAAAAAGAAAGCAATTATGTATGTTGCATATGTATAAGTACATAGATATGTAAGTATGTGTATAGAAAGAAAGATATACATATAGAGATGTAGAAATAGAGCATGGAGAATATTTGAACTACTGGTTTTGATTATTTAGTATTGGAGGGTGGAGAAGTAGGTGGGCATATCATCCGAATCCATTGGGTGACCCTTGGGCCAGCATGGAGTGGAAATAATACTGCAATCCTATTGAAACAGAAATAAGAAGTCTGTGCATAAACAGGCAGTGAGAAAGAGTCTCGGCATCCACTTAAGATATGTGAGTGAGAATTTTGTGGTAAATTATGAAATATTTATGGCAGTTGTTCCCAAACTTTTGAGTCTCAGAGACACTTAAGAAAATGGACGACATTGACATACAGTTGCCAATTTTCTCTTTTTTCAAGTAACTGCATTTTCTATCTTTGCTATCTTTGTCATTTTCTTTAAAATAATGTTTTAATGAAGGAAGTGGGAAAGACATAATTTTGAAAAGAAAAGGAAGAGTCCCTCTCAAATCATGTAGAAAGATTAATGACAGGTATCAGTCTGAATGCCATTTTAGCAGAGCTGGGTTTTCTTTTATTAAACTCTTTTAAAACTCAAATTATACAAATAACCTATATGCACAAATACAGAAAACTTAACAACTAAAAACAGAAAATCACTGAGAAAGTTTGAATCTTCCCATCCATAGATCACCACAACTTGGTATGTATGTACTTGGCATTTGTAATGGATAATTTTCATTAACCAATAGCTATTTTCTGTATGTTTTCTTATCTTTTTTTATTTAGCATTATTATCATGAATATTTTCCAAGAAAATATATATTCTTCCACAACATGATTTTTAATAACTACACAATATTATAGTTGTACAAGCACAGAATAATTTATTTAACCAATTCTTCCATTGTTGAACATTTGTTATTAGTTTTTTTGTTTCAATTTTTCCTCTATTGTAAGCAATACTTGAATTTCCTCAGGTCTCTTCAGCCAGTGAGCACAGCCAGGGTCTACTTAACAGTAGTAACATACCTGTCACCATCTCTTGTCCTCCACCCCATTCATGCAGACTCTCAGCCAGGAACATTTATAGAAGTCACTGGGGATGGAAACTTCATATGAGTTCACTAACAATTTGGCCCTTGTTGGCATAATGTCTCTTCTTGTGAACGTTCTCTGAGCACATTGGTATCCTCTGGAAACCACTGGTATCCGCAATGAGCTTTAAGTGTTCCACATTCTGTTTCATATTTGGGAGAAGCTCGACTCCCATGACCATTTGCGTTATTTTGTGTTAGAGGGATTCAGACCACACATTGCTGCTTAACCCAAAAGTAACCTACTCCCCCCCCCATGGAAACAGCTCCTTCAGCTTGCACTTGTAGGCCCTCTTTCTACAGACCTCAGGCACTAATGTCTGGACTGGTGCGGGGCAGACAAGATGTGGTCCTGGAGGGCCCTCCGTCCGCAGGCTCACCCAGACGAGGGTTCAGACACCTTCTCCAGCACAGACAGGACTCCTTCAAGGAGCACTTGAGGCACCTCTCGCCCTTCACTTGGAATACATTTCCAGAAGTGAATTCCTATGTACATTTTTAAAGGTTTTTAATGTTGTTATAGGCTGAAATGCATCCCCACCATTGAAACCCTAACCTCCTGTAACTCAACTTGTGGCTGTATTTGGAGATTGGGCCATTAAAGAGGTGATAAGTTAAAATGAGATCCTCAGGGTGAGTCCTAATCTAATCAGACTAGTGTCCTTACAAGAGGAGGAAATTTGGACACAAAAAGAGATACCAAGTGAGTACATATTATGCGAGGACACAGAGCAAAGGTGGCTGTCTACAAGCCTGTGGCGGCTTTAGGAGAAACCAAACCAAACCTGCTGACACCTTCATCTCAGATTTCTAACCTCCAGAACTATAAATCCGTATTGTTTAAGTCACTTAATCTGTTATATAACAGCCCTAAAAAATATAATACAAATGTATACTCTAGAATTGGGTAAATCACTTTCACTTCCCATATTATTTTCTTCTTTTATTGTTACTATAAAATTGAAGAATGTCAAATTTTGAAGGACTTGAAGACCCATCAATGAACACTGACAACAGACAGTTCTCACTGGGATAGATTGCAGAGCTTTTTACCTAAAAGTGCTGAAACCTCACCCAGACTTCTGAATCATTCTCCAGGAATGGGGTCCAACTTTGTATATGTACAAAAGCCTTGCCCAGTATTTTTAGAACCTTCCAATTAAAAAGACCACTGACAGTTTCACTAAATAATAAGAACTGAGGAAAAAAGTTATCATCCCTAATTAATGGCTGAGCAGGCAGTAAAACACAGATCTGCTGAGGGTTCTTTCCAAGAAACCACACCACCTTCTTCTCTACACACCGTGAGGTGTGAGCCAGTCCTTGCCTCCAGTTTGAATCAATAAGAATTTATCATCTACCCACCCCTAAGATATTACTTGACCTGAAGTGACAATTACAATAATGAAAATGTTGATGAAGATTATTTCTAACAGATGCTAGCATTTACTGAGCACTTTTATGCTAAGCACTCTGAAAAGAGAATTGCATAAATTAAGTCATTTGATCCACATCACAACCCAGATAGACAGTTACCAGTCTGGATACCATTTTAGCAGAGTAAATCATTCCCATTTTTCAAGTAAGTAAATGAAATAACTTAGTATCAGAAACAAAATACAAACCCTGAATTGAAACTATGTCAAAATGACTCATAAAGAGAAACTTTAACTTCTAAGGGATTCTCAAGAGAAGATGGTCATATATCAAAACATAGGTATGTGTTCCCCATATTGAATGAGACCAACCCTGGAAATTAGGGATAGATTTAGACCTACCCATTAGAGAAAGCAGGTACTGAGTGTGGGTTCTGATAGGTAGCTCAGGTCATAGGAAACCCATGGCATCCAAAGTGTTTGACAACAGATAAAAGATGGTAGTACCTGCAACTTGTGGTGTTAGGTACACCAACAGCAATAAGGAGCATCTATAAGTCAAGGAGAGCCAAGGCAATGCAGACTCTCATTCTAAAAACAAAACAAAACCATGGGATAGACTGATGGTTGGCACTAGGGTTTCAAACAGAAAATGACAGGGGTCAAGAGTCCATGAACAAAGCACGAGGTAAAATTAAATTAGCTGCAAGAACGACCTATCACGGTGTCACTAAATTATTGGACTAAGACAGCTTGTCATGTCTTTTTAGGTACAGGTCTGAATGTATGAGTGTGCATGTGCATGTGTGTATGTGTGTGTATGAAGAAAGGACAAAAATATGACTATAAAATCTATATTACCTCACCATTCCTGATTGTGGTATATTTAGTGACAGGAGCTCATTGATTAAGCAATCCTGGGGTCATGCATAGGGACTTGAGAAGTGTATGTCCTTTGGAATCAGACAGAAGTAAATGTGAATTCTAGCTCTTTGCTTACTAGCTTTGTGACTCACACAAGTTATTTAATTAATCTTGAGCCCAGGATATATAGGAGTCTGTAGAGTTTCACACTGGGCATTCATCAAAACTTACATATTTTTTCTTTCTAATTAAAAATATTAGGCCCTGGCTGGTTAGCTCAGTGGTAGAGCATCAGCCTGGCATGCGGAAGTCCCGGGTTCGATTTCTGGCCAGGGCACACAGGAGAGGCGCCCATCTGCTTCTCCACCCCTCCCCCTCTCCTTCCTCTCTGTCTCTCTCTTCCCCTCCCGCAGCCGAGGCTCCATTGGAGCAAAAGATGGCCCGGGCGCTGGGGATGATGGCTCCATGGCCTCTGCCTCAGGCGCTAGAGTGGCTCTGGTCACGACAGAGCGATGCCCCGGATGGGCAGAGCATCGCCCCCTGGTGGACGTGCCGGGTGGATCCCGGTCGGGCGCATGCGGGAGTCTGTCTGACTGCCTCCCCGTTTCCAGCTTCAGAAAAATACAAAAAAAAATAAAATAAAAAATAAATTTAAAAATTTTAAAAATGAATAAATAAAAATATTTATAGTTGTATTGCTAGAATTTCACTTTTGAAAGCTTCTCATTAATTAAAGAATACATGTAGTATGACAGAAACTAAAGAAAGAATGTACTGAAATACAGTGTGTCCGTAAAGTCATGGTGCACTTTTGACCGGTCACAGGAAAGCAACAAAAGACGATAGAAATGTGATATCTGCATCGAATAAAAAGAAAACTCTCCCAGTTTCATACCTATTCAGTGCAGTTCGATGTGGGCTCACGCACAGATTTTTGGGGCTCCTTAGGAAGCTATCCTGTATAGCCTCTACAGACTCGTCACTGACTGATGGCCTACCAGAACGGAGTTTCTCCACCAAACTGCCGGTTTCCTTCAACTGCTTATCCCACCAAGTAATGTTATTCCTATGTGGTGGTGCTTCGTTATAAATGCGCCAATATTGCATTGCACTTTGGTCATGGATTTGAAGTTAGCAAGCCACAGAACACACTGAACTTTCCTCTGTACCGTCCACAGCTTGACTGGCATGGCCATGGGCTGCTCCATTGTATACACGGTGTTACGTCATCATCTGCGCATGTGCACATGCTGCCACATCATCCTACAGAAACTGGGAGGGCTTTCCTTTTATTTGGTGCAGATTTCACATTTCTATCGTCTTTTGTTGCTTTCCTGTGACCAGTCAAAGTGCACCATAACTTTACGGACACACTGTGATAAATGAATTAATGCATTATTAGATGAACATAGCATCAACACTCTCCCTATATGGAACTCAGACCTGGCTTGAGGAGTCATAGCGATGTCTTTTTTGAACATACTGAAGTCTAGCTCACTAAACTCTAGATTTTATTTGGTATTCCTTTCCTTTCTGGTAGGAAGACGCTGTACCCCTTTCTCCCAAAGTTCCTATCTCTTCCATTCCATCAACTCTTTCTTTCCCTCTGACTTCTTTCATCTTCATTTTAGTTAAGAAGATAATTGGCCTGAAGAAAGGTCTGGAATAAATTCCACTTCTTATAATTACAAGAAAAAAATATCTCACAGATTTTTTAAAATATGTATTAGAGAAAGCATTATTATTATTAAAATGATTATGTTGTCTGTTTCTGGCATAAAGTTCAGAGATTGGGAATAAAATAGAGCCAGTCACAGGACAGATACTCAGAGCACTAAGCTTCATCCATAGCCCTGGGCAAGCACTAAGTGCCACTCTAATACCAACTCTCTCATCATATATCTCCAGTGAATTTCTTCTCATCATAGGCAGTCTTTTATGCAATTCATGCTTCTGTATGTCACACACTAGAATGAAACAAAGACTAGCCAAATTCCTCTGAGAAGACCAACAAATCTATTCTTATTGGTATTCCTGTTAAATCCTTATAAACAGTGGTTAGTCTTCCATGGCCATTTAAGCGACTTTTATATGATTTTTGAAATGCTCTCCAGCCATATTGCTTTTATCTTTTTTTTTTCTTTATTGATTTTTCTCCTTAAGACTTTAATTCACTCTTCTGAGGTTGCTACCGTCAAGAGAGAAATTCTGCAGATCATATCGAGATAACATTTTAACCCAGATTGGGTCACATGCACCTCACATAAGAATACCAGCTTCCTGCAGATAACTGATCCTTTCCTGCATTTCAAGCGCTTTCGATCTCTCTTTTCATTTTATTTTCTGTCCCTTAGTATTTGAGACTTAATCTTTCTTCAGTTTTAGTCTTCATGCTGAGCTCATCTGAAATGTCCCAATAATTGCTACCAGCTAAATCTGGCTTCATCATTCTGAAAATTCCTCATTGAAACCAGCCCTGTAGAATCTGATCATTTTCACAGGTTAAAGTGACATTTAGGACGTAGCTTTGCCAATACATTATATTATAAACATAGATCATTCTGGGTGAATTTGATAATATTTCTAAAAGGTGTATAACATTTAGGTAACAGCTTTAACAAAACACCATTCCACTTGATTAAAGCATCATCTAACTGGAAATATTTTTTTTAAATCATGTGGTGAGTAAACCTCTATAAAGTTTATGCTTAGCTGAAAAAATATCTTTGGTATTGATTGTTAGAGAGACCAAGTCCTGTATGCACTGGGAGAATGAGAGCTTATTTTATTTTATCTTCCAGATGTTATATCTATTAAATTCAACAAATATTTTCTGAGTTCCTATGAGGTGCTAGGAATTCTGTGAGGTATTGAATATACAATTTAAAAGAGTATCAAGGACTATAAATATGGATATATTCCAAATAGACAAACAAATTAATTACATCATAAGAAATATATATTTGAAGTATGTACAATGATTGAAACTATCTGGGGAGTCAGGGAAGGTTTTCTGAGGGAGGCAACATTTGAACATTAAATTCAAGTATTTTTGAGGGAGACTATGAATTTATTTATTTTTTACAAGTTTTGCCTTTATCCCTTAAACTGAGGTTATCATCATTATCACCATCACATTAAATCACTTATAGTCCTGTCATTTAGAAAGTACTGCCTACATTTCACAACTATTTCCAATTGTCCTCCCAGTATTAGGGATAAGAGGAGTACAAGGCACATCTGCAAAAATATTGAAGTCGATTTAAAAACTTATTTTCCTTCCTCTTGGTATCCTATTTTTCCCCCTGGCCTACTGGCATCAACCCTGTGTCTTAATCTGGTTAAACTCTATTACAGTACGAATTGCCAAGTAAAAATATAAATTCTGTTCTCCCATATGTTTGAATTTTAACAGGGCAATAGAAAAATGAAAATGACTAGGAATTGCAAAACAGTAAAGCTATAATGAAGGAATGATTGGCAGTCGGTTGACATCTAGGGCCACTTCTACAGATTAAATAATGTAAGAAGCCATGGAACAGCATTCTTACAAAATTAGTGATGGGATAAACATCTCTATTCCAGTTTAATGGGTACATTGATTTTCCTCAAGGTCACAGAACAAAACAAATGCAGTTGTCAGAAATCTAAGTGCCTTAACTTCTCTGTGCCTAGTTCTCCCTATTAGACAATCCCATATCCCCTGTTATTATTTGTTAATATTATTAGTTTAAATAGCTGAAGTATAATGATTTCCATGGTGCAGTGATATATAATTTCCACTCTTGTTCTTGTGTATCTTATTGAACCCTTAAAATAACCAGGTGAAGAAACCGAGACACTTAGGAGTTAAGAGGCTTGCCCAAGATCACATAGCTGGTGGGAGAGTTGGTACTGGTCTGATATGTGAGGGCCCAGGGTCTGTGTCATTGTCATTTCTCCTTTGCCTGAGTGGATGCTGTTGATCTGTTTGACCTCAGCATAATCTTGCCACTGTCCACTGTGCAGCCAATTGAAGAAACCAACCTTCATACAGAGGCAGTTCTTCAGCGATCAAGGACATAAAAATAACTGTGTTCCCACCCTGGCCGATTAACTCTGTTAAGAGTGTCAGACATACATAAAAGTTGCTGGTTCGATTCCTGGTCAGGGTACATATAGGAACAGCTCATTATTCCTGGTTTTTCTCTGTCTCTCTCTCTTTCCCTCTCTCTGTTTCCTTCCTTTCTTTCTAAAATCAATAAATCTGGTGTGAATGAATCAAACAAACAAACAAAAAACAGCTGTGTTCTGAGGCCAGAACTTCCCCGAAATCCTCTTCTTTTTTTTTTTAATAGGGAAAGGAAAGAGAGAGAGAAAGAGAAAGTTTAAACTCATTGTTTCATGTAATTGTGCATCTATTGATTGCTTCTCACATATGCCTTGACCGGGGATCAAACCGGTGACCTTGGGCTCAAGCTAGTGACCTCAGGCGCAAGCCCAGACTTCAGCACTCTGGGTAGACACTACCTACTGTGCTGCCACCTGCAGACTCCCCAAATCCTCTTAAGGTCCATTCCAAGAATATATTATTTGTGAAGCCCAGATATTCTAACTTTTATTATTTTGCATTTATTTTTTGTTTATAAAAATAGTATAGAACATGTTGCATATCTATGACATCAAAATAGAAAGCATACAATGTCCAGTGCAACCAGTAAGTTCCAAGGCACAGAAGCCCCAGAAACCCCAGATACAACAAATTCTCACCCTGCCCTCGCTTCTCAAGTGGTATTAGCAGGCTTCCTGTATGATTCTGACGTGGAGTCAGCTGAAGTTGTACGAGTTGACAACCAGAACCCCCCATAGATGGCATTCATTTAGGAAGCATGACTGGTGGTTTCATACGACTGGAGAAAAGGGGGAGGGGAAGCCAAAGAGAGGAGGAGGAGGAGCCCTTGGCAGAATTCCAAGTTCCGTGGCACTGGCCCCACAGAACTTTGGAAACAAGAATCAGGCTTGGGCTGCACAGGTTCCAAGTCACAGGGCTTCCATGGCTGGCAAGCATCGAGCCGGAAATTCAGTTGAATAGAGCCCTAAATGTTTTTTTGTTTGACATTCATGCTTAACAGAAAATGATGAATCCATTAGCAACTCCTTCCGTTGCCAAAAGAAACAGACTTGCACTTGTAGATTGCTTTCATTCTGCACTATCAAGCCACTGCATGTGCTGCTTTCACAAAGCTGACAGTCATCTATCATTTTTAAATGGGTTTAGAGGTACAGTCGTCTTTGTCTGAAGTGTGTGGATGTGTCAGCGTGAATGCGACTCATTAAAACAGACCGATCCAAACAGTTTAAATAGGATTCACAGTAGGGGGAAAATGTTTTATTTGAGGTTTGTTTGGAATTATTTTGAAGTTTGTCACTAATTTTGAAAAACAATGGGCTCATTTTTCTAACTTCTTTTTTTTCTCTCCCTGAGATGTGTTCAAGAGAACAAATAGCTATATTATATGCTGTCTCAAAAACATGCTCTTTTGGAAATGAAGAAAGATTCTATGATTATGAAATTTAAGAGTTCCCTTGTGCTCTAGAACATTTCACATACTTAAAGGACTTCATGAAACTCCTCCAAGTTTTTCTCACTCTCTCTTCAGCCCCTAACCCCCAACCCATAAATGACATCTATGAGCATAATCTTTAGACCCATTTTTCATCATTTCAATTAGCCTCTCAAGAAATACTTTTTGAAGTCAATGATTTAACATATGGATTAAATCTTCCATAAAATGGGTTCAAATATTAGGATGAGGGCACCTGGCTATATGCTTATATACATCTGGGTTCCATAGGATGTTGTTTGTTTTAAATGCTTCAAGATGTTCAATAAAATTGAATGTGGCCAAACTCATGCCCAGTATAGCCTGTGGGCTTTCAACTTGCTTCTCAGTGGCTCTCTTCTCTCTCTCCCTCTCTCTCTCTCTTTCTCTCCACACTGATATTATGTTCCAAAAGCAATAATGGAAGCGAAAAGTGCCGGAATTAAGGTCCAAGAAGATGTGCACATATCAATAAAGATGAAAGTAATTTGTCAAGAGTTTCAATGCAACTAGTACGGTTGATTTTTTGAGTTTTATATGTGGTTACAGAGAGTTATTCAAAATACTTAACACCTGTAAGTCCTAGGCACAGCCAATCAGAATGGTCACCAGGGCAGAGTCCTGAATCCCCTTTACTAGGGCAAGTGTTACCCATTAGATTGCTGGATGCAGGGGAGTCAGAGAGTCTCAGAGTGACATCAGCAAGGCTAAGGCAGTACATAGAGGTGGCTGGGTAGATAAGAACTGAGGGCAGTTGCTATTTATAGACCAGTAGAGAATTATTTCAACTTTTTAATGTACTGCTATATCAGTGTGTATTGGTTGAATTCCAGTTCTGTTTTTACCATCTCTTGTTCTTCATTGCATAGATTCCTTGGATTAAGGAAGAAGAAAAAGCAAGAAGACCCCCACTATATTTCAGCATTGCTCTATAGTCTACTACTTTCTGTGCAGCACCAAATCAACCGCACCTGCTAAGTCACCAAGTGCTGTTCAAGTTGCTCCTACAGGACTGAAAGGTTGTTGGAAAGTGAGGGATTGCCTAACCTGAGGTGGCATAGTGGATAAAGCATCCACCTGGACTGCTGAGCTTACCAGTTCAAAACCCTGGGCTTGCCCAGCCAAGGCCCATATGAGAAACAACTACGAGTTGATGCTTCCTGCCCCCACCTTCTCTCTCTTTCTCCTCTCTCTAAAATCAATAAATAAAATCTTAAGAAGAAAAGAAAGAGAGGGATAAAGAATAGGCTATCAGAAAAGGGTGAAATAGTGAATATGATAGTATAAAAAACATTTTAAATAAGAATAATTCCTTAGTCTTCACCCCATTTTACCCAAAGACTTCTAGATTTTTAGCACTGCCAGGCCCATTTACAGAATAAAATCTATAGAAGATATATTTAACTTGTGTCATATGTCCTTTACAGAGCTAAAATAATTGAACATAAATTAACCTATTCAGTCATTCATCACCACACCACTCCCACAAAAGGTAAATTCAAGGCAAATACTGTGATTCACATTTTGCAAGTGAAGAAGTTAAAGCAAATTTTAAGATTCTAAGGCTTGAACCAACCAAGGGCTAGTTGAGGTCAAGTTTCTTGTATCCAAGACTGCTTTGATGAAGTTGCCAAGTTGTCTGACAAGTAACAACCATATATAAAGAGGAAGAGAAAATGTAACAATTCCAAGCCCTCATTTTTTACAGAAATATAATTGAATGTCTCTAGCGTAAACCACTTCAGAACCTGAAATACACATCAAATATAAGGAGGAAAAAGATGAATGTATCATTTTTATAGAAAAAGCACTGATAAAAAAATTTCTACTTATACGGATACAAGTATAATTAAAAGCTTTTGATAGAGAAAGAGATCATAGAAAGACCAGAAGAGAGGGATGAAGTACTACATTCCTTAAAAGTTGCTGGGAGCCAGAATGTGGCCATTACGTCCGATTTTTCCAGGCAACATACACTATATAGCAGAAGGTGGCACTTCCAATCAGAATCTCAAAGCTCAAATACAAAACATTTCATTTAAACTATGGACTTATATGCTTTATACAATTATAAACTCAATAATGTTTAGGTAAACAAATACATGCTTTATAAAGATTCAAAGTCCTGAAACTGTAAGAACTTCATGCAGTTTGTTTAATAACAGAGGATAAAAGGCAGGCTGTGGAGTCAGACTGCCCAAGTTTGCAATCTAGCATTACCATTTTGTGACTGTATAACCTTGGATAAATCATTCCCTTTGGCCCGGCTTGTAAAATAGTGATATTAAAAGCACATGGTGAGGTGGTGATGATTAAATGAGATATGTTTGTCAAGTTCCAATAGAACAAATGGTGAGGAGTAGATGTTTCGGAGCTTTCTCCTTGCTGATAAATCCTCCTCTTTTTCAGTGAATAGTTCCCTTTATCAATCAAAGATGTTGGTGACTGCATTATCGGGCTTTCTGCAGCTAGGTTAGAATCTCCTCAAATGCAATGCCATGCAGCTTTGTGAAAATATGGCCCCTTTTCTTCTTCCTGGTCCAAACCAGCCTAAGTCTTTCTCCATCCTGGATGCTCTGCCTAGTTCCCACTGTCATATTTCCTGAACATAGACCCAGAACATGAGCCATTATTCCCTGGCACACTGCTTCCACCTCGCTAATCACTTGGGTTCTCTTTCAAGTAGAGGAGATGTACCCAGCCCTTTACAGAGGAAGTATGAGCTGCCAAACTAGCCTCTCCAACATTTATTCATGTCTTATAAGAAAGTACAACATGTCTTTTTAGTTTAGAGTGAGAAACTACAAGGAAAGACAAGGCAGAAAATTGTCAAAAAAGGAAAAATTTCATAAATTATTTATAAAATCCCATTCATTAAGAGTGAATTCTGCTCTTGACTGAATTGCAAATGGAACTAATGTCTTTCTTGGTTCTCACATTTTTTCTTTCACTGCTCACATCATCTCTGACTTCATTAACTTATTCAGCAAATATGTATTGAGTACCTACTACATGCCAGGTGCAGAATCATTTAGATACAGTTCCTCACCTTGAGAGATGTCAAGACTAGTCTTGCTGCCTCCAGTCTATTGGTTCTTACACTTGAGCAAAACAGAATCACACTGGTTACTGGGCTAGTTCCTCAGGTTTTGATTCAGGTATGGGTAGGTGTCTGAGAATATGCATTTCTAACTTGGGGGTGCTAGTCTGAAAAAGACTTTGAGATCACTACTCCAGGCTATGCCTGAAATTCATTGTTTTCACGATCACATGTGTAAAGTTTCTAAAATATAATCAATCACTTTGTAGAGCAAAAGCCCTATTTGTTTCTCCAATAGAATTAAACCTTCATGTTTCAAGACCTGCTGTTCAAAGTTGTTTCTTTTTTAGCCTGTTTCTGATGATGATTAAGTATAAGCAAGGATTCTATACTCTAACTTGCTTAGCTAAGTTTAACTCTATTTTCATCAAATAGTGTATACATCCTTTTGAATAATTAGCTTCTCCGGAAACTTAAAGCCTTGGATTTTCCATTTATTAAAAAAGAGAGAGGGAAGTGGCCTTACTTTGTGAGTATATTGGCTCATTGGGCACACGAAGCAGGACTTTAGGAGTAAAAGGGATTAATGACACTAAAAAACAGCCCTGTCATGAAGGCCAAACATTGAAAAAAGTTGTTTAAAAAATATGAGTTTAAATTGAAGCAATATCTGATGACACTATTCACTGTACTTACTACTAGACTTTTCATTCTATAATTGTGTCTAAAAATAATACCAGGACAAGAGACATCATTGTGTAAACATTCATATGGTGAGCAACTACATCAAAGACAAGCAGGGAATGCTAGCTTTCATTCTCATTCAGTAAGATTAACATAAAATAACTGACTTGTGGTTTTGTTTGACTTCATCAGGTCAAGTTTCAGTATGTGGAAATTCTTAGGAAGCAACATTAAAAGTATTACACCCTGTTTTGCTAGGAAGTAAACTTTCTGTATTGATATACTGTAGGAGAAATATTGTTTGTATTAGAAATATACACCAATGTAAAGCATTTCTATACAACTTTATAAATACTCAGGTATCACAAAGACATGGACTGTGCTACTGGATTGCTAAAATTATTTGATTTGAGGAATTAAAAGTAGGAGAGAGAGAGAGAGAGAATGAGAATGAATAATATACAGATAGGCTGTTTATAATAATTACCATTGTCTTTCTGTCTCTAAAAATGGTTGGGTTCATAGATGTTATTTTAAAAAACATCTTGCATGTGAATAAGCTTCTAACTTAACACTGTAGAGAGGTGGAAGGAAATATGTCAATAATGAAGACAAATTTAGTATAAGTGCTCCAAGTATATGTGTATGTATAGGAGGCTGAGGGGTAGGGAGCCTGAGCTGTTCACACTTGGTCTGATGTGGTACCTGTATTTTTTTGTGTGTATTCTTACATATGTAACTGTAAAGTCAAGGGTAATTTTCCAATTCCACCTACTGTGTCAGCCAGTAAATTGGCCATCCTCATCTAGCCACCCTTGCTGAGGTCTTATACAGGTTCTAGAAGGGAAGAAGTCTCCAAAAGGATTTGTGACTGACTGAAATCAAACAGCATATTTGTAGGATTAGTGCACAAATATCACTGAGTGACATTTGATGGCCACTATGTCTTTAAATCATTAGAATGACAGCTTAAAAAGACAACCCTGGTATTCAACTTTTTATCATTATTCATATTAAATATATACATGTAAAACAGCAACAGAAACCAAAGGCTTTTTAATCGTAGCCTGGTGTGTGCACAGACACTGGATTTTAGTCAGACACACGTGGGTGTGAATCATAGTCTCAGAGCTGTGACCTTAGTCTTGTTTGCCACTTCTGTTCATTGTAAAATAAAAATAGTGTTGTACTGTGAGTGATGAAGTGTGCTAACATATACAAAGCACTTGGGACAATGTCTGGCACATAGTAGGCACATAATAAATAACAGTAGTGGTACAACAGAAGTGAATAACTTGAACTTTTGGGTACAACATTTCTTGGCCAGCAGGCCAAGGGCAGGGCTCCAACTCCACAAACATTTTTTGTTAGCCAAGGCAGCTCAGTGCATGTGTGCTCTATAGAGGAATAAATAGATGCAACAATAATTATAGTCTCTAAAGATTATTCAACAGAATAAAAGATTTTGCAACAGTTGCCATGCCAGATGTATAATAAATATTTTTTAAACACCTACTAGATGCAAGATACTGTTCTTAAGTCAGAGAAAGATAAATAAGGCTGATCTTAACCTTCCAACGACAGTGGCCTAATCTTCTTAATTGTGGCAGAGATAGAATCACCTAGGAAGGTTTCAAATACCTTGCTACTTAGGGTGCATCTCAAACCAATCAAATCAGAATCTTTGGAGGAGGGATTAATATACAGTATTTTTATATCCCTGGTGATTTCAATATAAAGCCAAGAATAAGAAGCAATGGTCTAGGCCAGGGGTAGTCAACCTTTTTATACCTACCGCCCACTTTTGTATCTGTTAGTAGTAAAATTTTCTAACTGCCACCGGTTCCACAGTAATGGTGATTTATAAAGTAGGGAAGTAACTTTATAAAATTTATAAAGCAGAGTTACAGCAAGTTAAAGCATATAATAATAATTACTTACCAAGTACTTTATGTCGGATTTTCACTGTTTGGCAGAATAAATCTTTATAAAACAACTTACTATAGTTAAATCTATCTTTTTATTTATACTTTGGTTGCTCTGCTACTGCCCACCATGAAAGCTGGAACGTCCACTAGTGGGCGGTAGAGACCAGGTTGACTACCACTGGTCTAGGCAATTCGTGGGGAGACAACATGAATACAGATACTTAACAAGTGGTAAAGGAATATTAGTGGGGGAAATGAATGTAGTGGGAATTGGTAAACATCTAGCAGGAGAGGTATATATACAAAAGTTTCATAGAGGAGGCAGTATTTTAGCAAAATCTTCAATTTGTTTGAGCAAAATCTTCAAAGATCATTCATACAGGTGAAATAGACAGGTTTAAGGCCCATGATGGAGAAACGGCAATATGTCCTGTTAAAGAGAGGGGATGCCTGTGGTGTTTGTGTACATAGGGAATAATGATGCACCAGGCCTTTTTTCATAAACTTATATTTCAACAGAACAGCCCTGCCCCGTTTGACTTTGATTTTACAACAATTTGCACAATCCTAATGGCCCACACTTCTAAATTTATCTTTAGATTTTAAGCTCAAAACACATAAATTATTTTAACAACTCATACATATTTTAATTTTATGTAGAAATTAAACCCTTCATAGTCCCTCAAAGGTTTTGAGGTGACTTACAATTTTATAACCCATGTAAACTAGCAATTTTTTTTAAGGCAGAACAGAAATCACCTAGGAAAAAAGACATAATTGTACCAGGAAGCTTGAACAAAATTGTTTCTGAAATTAAGTATTAAATATAGTCCTAAAATTCCTGGCAGTCAATGCAACAAGGGAAATGTGAAATTTTATTGTCTGATAAAAGAAAGTATGTAGGTTATTTGCAGAGGGAAAATTCTATCTTACTGCTAAGTGTGGGAGAAATGTGTTCCATAAGAAAAGCACATTGCATAACATAACAAGAAATGCCTTTAATTCCCTTGTTTATCCACAGCTTTGTCCTCAACTACTTGGAGAACTTTGCTGACTTCAACTCACTCTGGAACTAAGGTCTTCCTACCCAATTTACATTCACCTCTGTTAGCCAAGAGTAGTCAGACCAAATCGATGTGCCCATTCTATTTAGAGAAACGCATTCTCTCTCTAATCACTTGACACAGGAGAAAATACCTACACTGATCTTTCCGCTTTCTAGTTTTGTTGATGTATTAGCATTCGCAATCTGTGCACCTTATAGTTTAATTCCTCTTTGGTGCCAAGTGTAATGCTTAAAGAATCACTTGTTCACCTATATTGTTCCAAATGCATGACATTCTTAAAAGAAAACATAGGTTGTAAAACCCTCTTAAAATTTAAGGCATTTGAAGGAGTTATATTCTTAAGGCATTAAGTCACTATATTAAGGTATATAAGCAAATTCTTATAAGCTTTCACACGCCCAATTTGGCAAGGGATCATCTATATAAATAGTTCTTTGTTTTCACTCCCAAGATATATACAGGTTTTTACAGAACTCAAATTGATTCTAGCAATTATTTAAAATTCCTCAGAAATACCTTAAATCTCATATCTTCGTATCTGAGTAGGGACAATGCCAAAATGCTAACAGCTGAGTACACTTAGATTAAAGGCAACATCCCTTTTGACAGCCTTTCACACAGACACAGGCAAGCAGCAATTAATATACAACATGCATATCTAGTGTCTCACTTTATGGATCTTGATGGGGGATCCTGTGGTTGACTAATCTAAGGCATGAACCTGGGCCATAATTTCTTGAGACTGATTAAAGCTAGTAGAACTCAAAACTACACAACCGTCAATAGGTCATGTTTTAAATAGAAGGTTGTACATTTCGGTCTATTATCGCATTGCCTTGCAAGATCACATATCAACTCTTTTTTCACTTTTAATTACAGTGATAGCAGCAAATTATTTCATACCAATCTAAATGTCTACATTTTTAAAGCATTGCCCTTTGAGACATGCTGATGACAAATATAACTGAGTTATTTTCTAAGACCTACTTTATGCTGAACCATGCTCTCTTAAACTTTCTTCAGACTAACAGCTTGTCAGGCACAATAGCTAGATGCGTTCAAGATTTAGTCAGTGAACAGAAAACTATGGAAACAGTTTCATTTGAAAATGCAGGTCAGAATCAACTTATTGAATTTCCTAGGACAGGATGGCAAGCACAGTCAAACACCCTTACGATCCTTTATAGAAAGGTAAACATTGAAGAGTTTGGACATGGGCTCAGGATTCTTTTCCACCAAAGGCATTATGTAGATATTATTAATTGATCATGGGGACACTTTGTTGAAACTTATTTACCATCCCTCTCCTAGGACTTCAGATTGGCAGAGGTCTTGAAGGTAACATAACTCAACCCAACATCTGATGATCTGGTGCTTAAACCCTCTCTCAAACATCTCCAGCAGGTGACCATTCAGCTTCTTCTTGAATACTTTCCTCAATAGGATAAGTAAACCAGCCACATACAGAAGGGTCCACAAACTCATGAGCAAAAAAGACTGAACAGTTAATTGATTCATAAATAAGTAAAAACAGCTATAGAGTTTATGAACTGTCTTCTAGGCAGTCTTCCATTGCTGTGGCCTATTATTCACTCTAATCACAGCTCTATAAAAATGAAGGTGAAAAAAATTTCTTTTGTGCTTTATTTCCTAAGAAGAGTATTTCATATTCAAGAGTGAACTCTGAACTCTCTGGCAAAGGGGACTTTGCATTCTAAGGAAGAGTTTGTAGAGCTTTCCAAGAAGACGTCAATCTGAAAATTCTCACAATAAAGGAAAAGCTAAGTTCAGGAGGGCCAGGGATAGAAGAGTCTGGGGAAGGGGCAAGAGTCTGATTCCTTGTGGCCTAGAGCTCATCACCCCTGTTCTTGACCATTCATGCTCTTTTCCAAATCTCCATGCAGTCAAAATCTCTACCTCTCCTCCCATTCAAAATACTTACTCTAATTGAGCTAATTAAAGAAATCTACACTAAAGAGTAATTAGCCTTTTCAGAAAATATTTGAATCCAAAAGAAAGACCTGTTAGTGCAAATGAAACTCCAATTTTGAAAGGTACTTATCATATAGATTATTATCCCTTACTTCCCTACCTGAATCAATTAGAGTCCCAGGAAATAAAATTATGATATTTGTCATCATTTCATAAATTGCAGCCAAATGACAGGTTTTTCTAGAACTTTTAAAGTTACTATACTTTCTAGCATTCTGGTATTCAAGAATACCTGAAAACATTTGGAATGCTTATGTTAAAACACTCTACCCAAGAAACTATAAACTTGAACAAGTCGTTACTTGTGGGAGGTGGGTATTAATTATTCTTCATCTAGGGTAAATCTTAACCAAAGGTTAGTCTTTAACTGCAACACATACACACATACACGTGCAAAAGCTAGCACACACAAAAAGAACAATGCACTTCTAAGATTAAAATGATGTTACAGAGTAACAATACTTTCTTATTGTAGTGTAGGTTAAAAGGACCACAGTAACTCTTCTACTGTCCATTGAGAAAGTTACTGGCAAAATCATACTTTTTGTAAACAGGGCATATTTGGAAATTGTTGCTGTGAAGATATATTAAAGATTTTCATAAATATGGTGTATATATACTGTCTCATCTGGTAGCTGTTCCATATATTTATAAGGGCAATCCTGTCTTTAAGTGATTCAGTGAGGCATAATTATTGATATTCTTTAAGACTAATATAAAGCAGGGAAAGTGGAACAAAAGTTAAATCATACACCATATATTAAATCTGGAGTTGATATGTTTTATGCCTACAATTTCATTCAGCTCCTTAGATTGATAATAATAATTAATAGCATGCCTCAAAGGATCAGAAAACCAGCTCGTCTGCATCTCAAATAAGCCAAGTCTTACAGAAGTACAAAGTATGAACAGGTAATTTTCATCATGAAAACATTCATATACTTCTTTTTGCACAAATGTAAAATTATCACATCTCATGTTGAGTTGATTAGGACATATCAATCTCTGATCAGCTAGCACTTTCAGCAGATTCTAGAGGACTTGTATATTCAACAAGTTTGTATGCATAGTATAATTTACAACTTTATTTTTCTCCTGAACCCTGGGGCAAAATGTCACCTTCTACTACTCCACTAATTCAAAAATAAGAGGCAAATAGTTGTCCCTATGGTAACAGAGGCTCATTTTACTCCTAGCCCATTTCCAACCTGTTGCTAAATTACTAAGCACTGGAGTGATGCCTCAGAGAGCACAGGGAGATGCTGTTAAGGTAATGAAACCAAACACCATCCACTTAAAACATGTTGTGTCAGCTTGGAAATAAGGACGGATAACCCCTTACTTTCTACACCCACCCTTGTACTGACCACCTAGCAACTGTTACATTTTCTAAATTACAAAGCCAGGTCCTCCCTTTACACAGCAAAAATTACTTCCCAGTGGCAGAACTGACTTTCTAGAGCTCTTGTGGTTTGAGCATAGGAATATTTTTTATTATGCTCAACAACATATATTTTAACTTTTTCACTTCTTTATTATACTATATTAATGAGAAACAATTAGATTTACTTTCATTGGAGGCAATCTGTAAGTGTCTATTAGCTTCAAAAGGCAATTATATTTCTTTAGAGCATCCATGAGTCCAGGAGGCCAAGAACAAGATTTTCCTTCAGTCAAAGTTTTCAAAGGGTCAGCCAAGAGAATTGGAACAGGCCATGCTCCTTCTTAATGGTGCACCACAACATTCTAATATCCTGCTGGGTAGAATCTTTACTATGAAATTTAAAGTCTCATCTGACAGAACCCATGCCTGCAGGATCCTCACTTTTCTGCTCTAGAGGAAGAACATTGAAATTCAATCTGAGGAAATCCAAATCTTTGCTTCCATGTGAGGCTTACAAAAAGCTACTGAACATTCAATTCTGTCCACTATAGTTATAGGTATTAGTATATTTAAGAATCTAACCTTAAGTTAGCCCAGAGGCACACAAAACATCAGTCATTTCTGCAAGTAGGGGCCAGGCCATTGTGGAAAGACATTGTGGGTATTTACATTGAAAGATATTGAGATTGTGTGCATATGTTAACATGTCTGAGCAATGAAGGGGTTGAATTAGATGATCTCTTGAGTCCATTTTATGTCTACACTTTAAACTAAGAGGTTAGCTAACTCTGTGACCTTGATCAAATCACTCAGCCTCACTAATGTGTGAGTTTCCTTCTGGTTCTAAAACAAGTCCACAAATTCCTATATAACTTCAAGGATTATATTTTTCCTTATTTAACAGATAATTTTATAAATAAGATTAGTATTCTACACTCCATCTGAAATTGAGGGGGGAGGTGAAAAATAGAGAGTAACGTTTTGTCCTAGGAGTCAATTTTATTGGGCAATCAGATGGGCAAATAACTAACTAAAAAAGGTGTTTAGAATATAAAGTTGTGATAATGAATCAAAGAATGACAATTGATGAAGAGCAATATTTCCCATTAAACTAATGTCAATAGAGCTTCACTTATTTGTCTTTTTTATATCAAAAATCTCCTCCCTACCAGCCTTAAGTTCCTCAACAATATATACATACAACAGGGTTTTCTGAGAGCCATTTCTTGTAATGACTCCTCTACTGTTTAGTTAGATTTGAGTCCAGTGTGATATTTCTTTATTGATTTGAAGATACATTAATTGATGTAAGGCCCTTACAACAGAATAAAATCCCTGAAGGGAAGGTAGTATGATATAATGAAAAGGATATAAGATTTGGGTTTAGAAGACCCAAGCAAAATGAGCTTTGTATCTTATATTTGTCCCTTTTTAGCTGTGAAGATGGGCAATGTTTTTAATATCTCTGGGCTTTAGTTCTATCATATGTAAAATCAAATACCAATACTTTCTTCAAATAATTTTCATTAGGGTAAATGAGATAATGAGAAGAAATTGGTAAGATCTCAATAAATGTTTGAACTACCTGTTAAATTTATGCAATTTCAACTCAATAATAATTTACTGATGGCCTGCTCAGTGCCAGACTCTACATAAAACACTATAGATTAAATTGTGGAAAAGATTTGCCCCTACACTGTTGGTATACTTTGAGTAGAAATGATCCAACATGGCCATTGGACACTGAAAAACTGATTATTCTTGATATTAGAGATTAAAAGATAGGCTGTTCATCTTTGCCATGCAAAATGCTTGAGGAAAAAACAAACAACTGCTGTATGATCAGTCACACCCTTTTTCAGAGGCATGATATTCTCATTTGCTCAAGAAATATAATTGAGCAACTGCTCTATGTGGAACACAAAAGTCTTATAGTTTTTGCTAAAATGCTTATAATCTCATAGAGAGAGAAGACATAAACCTTTGCCAAGTTAAAGTTGACACAAGGAAATAATGAATTAAATTCAGAAAATACCCACTATAGCCTCAGAATTCTGCTCGATCTTCTAGAGAAGAGAAAAGTACAAAATAGTTATAGTTCCTGATTCCAAGGTAGACACAATCTATTAGGGGAACAACATTAAGTGACAGAAATTGCTAGTTCCAAATTATACATGATTATATGTTAACTGAATCCAGATATCCAGATTTTGACTCTGTAGAAAATATGAGTTTATCTCTTTAAGAAATGATTGAAGGTACCTGACCAGGTGGTGGTGCATGGATAGAGCATTGGCCTGGGATATCGAGGACCCAGATTTGAAACCCCAAGGTCACTGGCTTGAGCACAGGCTCACCAGCTTGAGCATGGGATCATAGACATGACCCCATGGTTCCTGGCTTGAGCCCAAAGGTTGCTTGCTTGAAGCCCAAGGTTGCTGGTTTGAGTCCAAGGTTGCTGGCTTGAGCAAGGAGTTACTTGCTCTGCTGGAGCCCCCCTCCCCTGGTCAAGGCACATGTGAGAAAGCAATCAATGAACAACTAAGGCACCACAATGAAGAATTGATGCTTTTCATCTATTTCCCTTACTGCCTGTCTGTCCTTGTCTGCCCCCCCATCCATCTCTCTCTCTCAGTCTTGCAAAAAAAGAATGAAAAAAAAAGAAGAAAAAAAGGAAAGAATGAAAGAAAGAGTAGAAAGAAAGAAAGAGAAAGAAAGAGTAGAAAGAAAGAAAGAAAGAAAGAAAGAAAGAAAGAAAGAAAGAAAGAAAGAAAGAAAGAAAGAAAGAAAGGAGGGAGGGAAGAAGGGAAGAAGGGAGAGAGGGAGGGAGGAGAAAAATGGTTGAAGAAGGTGGCATTCAGCTTAGCTTTAAAGAATGAGTAGGATATAAATACATAGATATGAGATAGAGGAAAGTCTGAATTATAAGAACTTGTATTTCAAAGTCTTATTGTTAGGAGAAAAATGAGCACAGAATGTTCAAGGGTCAAGGAGCAATATGAGATCAGGATGGAAAGACAGGACACCATAAAATGGTAGAGCATCTAAAAAACAGTTGTTTTTCTTGGTCTCATAGCAGATGGCAAGGACACCCAGTGTTACTGAAAGTTGTCAACTCTACTCTTAATCCACAAATCACAAGTTATAAAATACATCAAATTTTCTCTTAGTAAGAACACAGCCAAAGTCACAACTTCTCAGTCCATAAAAAACACTATTATAAGGCACACTTCAGTTGACAGAGAGTCAAGTCAGGATATGTTCAGATGAGGCCAAGTGAATATTGGATGAGCTGCAAGGGATCTGGGTCCCAGAAGTGGGTTGTTATTACAGTACTATTTTCTATATCAAAGCAAGAAATAATGAGGAGTATTGGAGCCAGGGGTAAGGAGAGAGTAAGAGTGGACTTAGAAATATGGGTGCTTCTTTTGAACACTCCAGCTTAGTGCAGCACATAGTCTACTACTTTCAAGCTTTGTCTTTAGAAATTGCCATCTTAACAATACATGCCTTTGTAAGTAACTTCTAAGTGTATATTAACTGAAAAGAAGTGTAACATTTTTATAAAAGAATCAGTGATACTTGTATGAATAGATGAACCCAGTTTGGATTACAGATAAGTGCATGTATTTATTGATGATGTTTTGAGTCAGTGAGAACCTTCAAGTTCTTGTAGAGTGGTAGCAAATGCCCAAGGCTCTCTCTTTTACAAACTACCCCACCTCAATGAACTGGAAATGTCAGAGATATAGAAATAGAGAATATATAGGAAAGTAGAAATACTTAATGTGAATAATACAACTCATTCCACTCTTTCAGTGTCTAATTTCAGCACCTTAACTTTATTGACATTGTCACTAATATAATTTGGTTTAGGCTCAATTTGACTTAGGAAGTGAATTCTATTAAATCTATCTATCCTGGAACCTTTAAGATAAATATTGCTGAAAAAGTACATATAAAAGAAAACCTTCATCTGTTTCTAAAGTGTGAAAATTGTATTGTAATTTGAAGACTCCTATAGGTCTTTTTCCCCAATGCAGCTACCTAAAAGTATCAGGAGATAAAACCAAAGAAACAATAATTTTAGCTAGGTATTGTACTAGTACTAGGTTTCTTTCTACAACTAAAATCCAGAATTTAGCTTTTAAATGGAATCTAGTTCTTCCCCACCTCTGCCTCCTCATTGGCTTTGCTGGTTTTGAACAAGTCCTTCAGTTGATTATTCTTTAGTGGAATCTTACAGGCTCCTTGCCTATAATTCCAATTCATTTGAGAGAGTTTTTTTAGGACTGTCATTTTAAAGGTGAAAATGTTTTAGTCAGATGAGTTCTACCATTTTGTTATTGTTACTGTCAAAAGATTGGAGGGTGGGGGGACAAAGAGCACATGTACTGAGACCAAGAAAAACAACTGTTTTTTAGATGCTCTACCATTTTATGGTGTCCTATCTTTCCATCCTGATCTCATATTGCTCCTTGACCCTTGAACATTCTGTGCTCTTTTTTCTCCTAACAATAAGACTTTGAAATACAAATAAAAAACATGTGACATGTAATTTCCATATTGGATACCTGGATCAGAGAGCTGAGCATATGTCTTAGATGCAGGCAAAAGAGTTCAGGTCCATGTTATATTATGTCTTATTAAGGGTTTTAAATTATATCACTGGAATTCAAAAGTATGATATACCTCTTTTGGATTAAAAAGTGCTGCTACATTGGCAATACAGAATAATATACAAGACTGCTTACCTTCAACCCTGTAATTCCAGAACTTGATATATTTCCAAAGAAATTTTCATACCTATGCACAAAGAAACACGTGAAATATTTTAAGCTAATATAAACAATGCTGTGATGAACAATTAAAAAAAACACGTGTTCATCATTAACAGAAGAATAGATATATATCATACTTCTATAACTGATGAAGTATATAAAATAAATTAAATAAAGCTATGTGAATCAAAATAGAAAAAAGTATCACTGATGAAAATTATAGCAAAAGAAATAACATGTGTACAAGAATATACTCAATATATTACCATGTATGCATATAACTTTAAAATCATGCAAAACAATGTTATCTAGTGACTATTGATACAAACATATGCAGTGAAAACACAAAATCACCCCAGTGTAGTAAATGCAATAGTAGGAGGATACACAATAAACTTTTCCTGTATCTGTAAAAGTATTATTTCTTTAAAAAAATTTCAAGCAAATATGGTAAAATATTTAGGCTAAACAGTGAGTGATTGGATATTAGTAATATTGTACTTCTGTATAGGGTTATAAATATTTCATTTAAAAGAAAATTGAATAAAAACAACAAAAGCCTACCTGCTTTTGTTGATTTTTTTTTTAGGTTTTGAGAAATTTTATCTGCCATATTACTGTCTTTCTTCTCTCTTCTATTCAGATTTTCACAAGGATATGCGAGAGTTTTTTAAAAAGATTCCATAACAATTTTTCAAAGAAATTGTTAAGCACTGAAGCACAAACTAAAGGAACTTCTACATTCCCAGTGCAATTATTATTCTCTGCACTAAATTTTTTAAATGAGAGGTCACTAATCACAAATGCTGAAGTTGGATTTCAGTTTTCCCAAAATATAGATCCCAGAAGACTATGAGATTGGTCCAAATACTTGAGAGGATCTGTCTGCTCCTCAATCATCTGTAGGGGCTTTAACTTCTTGAGGTTGGCTAATCGCTCCCATGAGTGTCCCTCTGGGTTCACATAATATTTCCTGTGGTCACATGTGTACTGTTCATTTTTAACTGCATCCACTCTTGACAACTTTCATTAATTGCTCTTGGGGCTGCAAGGTAAAGGTTATCATTCTTGTTCACCTGTGGGATCAACAGAATCCAGGTAAAACATCTTACAAATGGGCTGATTTGAAGCCTCTCTCATCTGCCTCAACCATGAAATTTTCATTTGCAGATAATGTTTTCTACCTAATCAATACGAACTTTAGAAATAATCAAAGCAAGCCATCAATCTAGAGATTCCTCTTAGTAAATACATATTTTTTTCCCATGGTTATAGTCACCTATTCTCTTATTTTTGTTTCTGAGGAGTTCAGGGTCATGTAATCTTTTCAACAGAACTAAAAATTCTCCAACCAGCAATAATCCAGGAAGACATCAAAAACATCCAGACAGAATAAGGCTAATATTTCCTCACCAGGTGTCTAGCCTCTTAATCTAGTGATAATATCACATTCCAAAGGAAAAGGCACCAGACCCTCCCAATCAGGGCTGTAAGCACTTACTTCTTCACCTAGGATTACCAGCTTGTTGAAGCAGCAAACATTCTCACCTGCATCAGAGGTGGGGGCTGATCTCCAATTGCTGAAAACAGCAGCAATTTAGGAATAAATAAAAACTCAGGCAAAACTTTTCTTTAGAAACCAAACCCAGCAGCAAACTTACTGGTTTCATGTACAGGTGCCAAATTATCTGGGGTTTCATTTATGCTGCCTGAGACTGTGGCCCTTCTTGGAATTTAAAAGGTAGTCTTCTCTATAAGGGAATTTTTTATTTTTATTTTTCATTTTTTTAGCAAGAGAGTTGGGGGAAGAGAGAGAGAGAAAGAGAGGAAGAGAAAGAGATGAGAACTCATAGTTGGGGCACTTTAGTTGTTCATTGATTGCTTTTCATGTGTGCCTTCAGAGGGGGCTCCAGCCAAGCCAGTGACCCCTTGCTCAATCCAGCAATCCTAGACTCAAGCCAGAGACCTTGAGCTTCAATCCAGTGACCATGGAGTCATGTTAATGATCCAGCACCCAAGCCAGTGACACTGTGCTCAAGCCAGATGATGTGTGCTCAGGCAACCTCAGGGTTTCGAACCTGGTACCTCGGTGTCCCAGGTCGACATTCTATCCACTGTGCCACCACCAGTCAGCCTAGAAGGGCATACTTTTAGAATGCTGTGTTGTATAGGTATGTTTCAGGTTTGGCAATGAAGAGGAGATGACCCATCTTTCTTGTTAAAGGAAAATCTGGAGATTCCTCTGTTGATGATTTGACCCCAAATGCTGAGCAGGGTCAAGGGTCTTAACTGACAGAATGTTTGATTATGAGATGCATAGAAAGAAAGAAAAAGGAAAGGACATTTTTTGGATCTGATTTATCATCCTGTTGCCATGAACTCACCTTAAACAATTCAGTTTTCCCTCTGAAAAAAATGGAGATGGTTGTTATAAGATCTTTCATACAGTTTCTGAGTAACTATGCAGAGACTGTAAGGAAGCATGGGTTCTAATCACAATTCAGCCACTAAATTGCTGTTGACAGCATCCTTATCAATACCATTAGAAGGAGGGAGTATGCCACTAGGGAAGTTAAAAAGCAATCACAACAAGGATGCCCTGCCTGGCCCTTCCCTGGACGGACAGAATCAGAAACTTGGAAGAGAGTGCCTTGCAATATTTGTAAAATCTCCCAAGATGATTTTAATATAAAGCCAGACTGAGAACTTGAGTAGTGTTTCTCATACTTTAATGTGCAAGCAAGTCATCTGAGAGCTTATTAAAATAAAGATCCTGATTCTACAGGTCAGGGATGAGGTTTTTCTGACAAGCTCCCTGGTGATGCAGTGCTGCTGTTCCACAGAGCATACTTTGAGTAGCAAGAGACTAATGATATCTGAGCGCCCTTCCAGCACTGCAATTCTGAGTCTGTTAAATTTCACTTTCAACAGAATCACCAATTTCCCACCTAAGCACACCCATTGCAGAGCGAAATGCCTTTTATAATGCGATGCGCTGTGCGGGGCTCTGTGTAATAATGGTCTTTGGAAGTTAGGAGGTACTTCAGAATCTTACAGTGTCTGGTGCAACACCGCGGACATTAATTATCACTGAATGGTATGGTAAGTATAAAAACTACAGGGGCTTTGTGAGGGGTTCACGGAAGTGATTCCACCGCTATGTGGAGAATTGACTGCTATGTGGGGACGTGTACCGGACACCTCAATTGGCATGTGTGCGCGCGTGGTGCGTGCCTGGGCTAGAGGTGCTGGTTGGAGTTTGGAGTGATTTAGGGAAAGCTTCCTGGGAAAAAATTACTTACAAACTGAGCTTTAAAGATGAATAAGATTTGGGAGTTGGGAGCTATGTCCAGACAGAGAGAATTGTGATGTAAATACCTACATATGTGTGGAAAAGAGAGGTTGAGGAAATCAGAGGACTGAACATAGCTTCATTTGGCAGGAGCATAAAAAACGTGAAGAATGAGCTGGTTGCCGGGATGGGGTTGGGTGGGGTGGGGGTGGGGTGGAGGGGGAGTGGCCAGAGGCAGGGCTTAATAAACCCTATGCAGGAGCTGCCTCATTATCCTGAAGCAAGAGAAAGTCTTCAAAGTATTTTACGCAGAAAAGTAACATGATTTGCATTTTCAGAAATAACTTTTTATGTGCTGTGTGGGCAATGGGTCACGGAGGGAGGTGTATCTGTAAGAGGGGTGTTTCTATATGCTACTAATAGGTGAGAGTAAATGAGGCCAGCTACTCCACTTCCAGGAAATTCTACTAGAGACTCCTTTGCTTAGACTGATATTTGAGCAAATATGTTCATTGCACTATTGCTTGCAATAACCCAAACTTATACACATAGGTGATGTCTATAAATTCTATAGTTTCTGGCATACCTATGCTATGAAATATTGATGGCCATTAAAAAGAATATAATAGATTTATATGTAAAGATAACCAAGACATACTGTAAAGTGAAAAAAGCAAGTAAAAAATAATTTATGTAATATGGACCCTGTTATATAAAAAACAAAAATATATCCTCTACTATCTGGATAGTTAAATGTGTATGTAAATTAATAGAAAAGGCCCTCAACATGAGCATGGCTTCCTTTAGAAAAGGAATGGAAGACAGAGAGCAGCTTCCACTCTCCACGCTTCTGTTTGAAGATATTTTCAACCAGAAAGTGCTTGTGTGTCATTTGTGTAATAGAAAAAAAAGAAAAGGATGGATTGCTACATTACACATCTTTTTCTTTTTTTTTTTTTTTTTTTTTTTTTTTTTTTTTTTTTTTTTTTTTTTTTTTTTTTTTATTTTTTTATTTATTCATTTTAGAGAGGAGAGGAAGAGAGAGAAAGGAAAGACAGAGAGAGAGAGAGAAGTGGGGGGAGGAGCTGGAAGCATCAACTCCCATATGTGCCTTGACCAGGCAAGCCCAGGGTTTCGAACCGGCGACCTCAGCATTTCCAGGTTGACGCTTTTATCCACTGCGCCACCACAGGTCAGGCCACATCTTTTTCTTTAATTCCTCAATAGCATGAATTTTGTCTTCATTAAGTCTAAGAATTCCTACGATTTTAAATCAAAATTTCTTTAAAAATAATAAAGCTCAAAAAATATTTTAAGAATTTAAAATTCAAAAAATTCTTTGCCTCTCCCCTCAATTGCACTATGTCCCCTCCTCCCCCCCGACAATCTCCCTCATTTAATATTTCCTCTCGTTCTCACTATGCAGCCACCCTATACCTAAGACAGCTCCAGACACAATCTAAACTTCTAGTGGTTGAAAGTCATTAAAAAGATAAGTAACAAGCAGAAATCAACAGGGTTTGAAAAAAAGAAGTTTTTCTCCTTCCCCTTCTTGGAAATGAGACTATTCAGTGCTGCCATAATTTTCTGGAAAGATCCCCTGATGACCTCTGAAAACAACCCAGGACCCCCCACACTGCTTTTGGATCCCAGTATAACCAATTCAGCCGTGCACTAAAGGGAAAGTTATAAATTGCTTAGAGAAGGAGGTTACAAAAGGGAGCAACCAGCCTGTCTTTTGTTAGGGTAAATCTGGGTATCTCAACCTGTTAAGATGCTTTGAAAGAGGTAACAAAATGATCTATAAAGGCAAACCAGTGGGTGTCATTTCTTTAGATAATCAAAACCTTTTTGATTGGGGAATACACAAAAGACTAAGGAAGGTTAGCAACCCTGGGATAAAAGAAAAATTTTCTTCATCAATTAAAAAGCAGTTATGGAAAAATGGGGACTAAAATGCCAATTTCCCAAATGGAGGAAATCAAAATATTGGCATCACTCAACAGTTATTATATTCAATGTGCAATTGAAATGAGACCTCCTGTAAGAAATCAATTATTGAAAATTGATTTAAAATGTTAGAAATAAAAACAAAATGAAAAAATTTTTTTTACAATTAATTAATAAGAGTAACAGATATTTAATTTCCCTTCCAGTAAATGTTTTTTGGTATGGTACCCTAACAAGTACTCACAAGCACTGATACAGTGTCACATTCTAATGCTGTCATCCTTTTCTCACCAATTCTTAATATTTCACTTGAATTTTATTTTAAATAGTATAAAAGCTTCTTCTGATATTTAACCTGGGTTGTTTTCGCTTTTTACCTAATTCAAAGTCACTAGGTATTAGTCCTATCTAAAGAAAGTCAACACAAAACAATAGCAACACTAAGTTTACTGTAAATGACATTTATAATTTACTTTTCTCCAAAGAAACTAAAAGCTCTTTAAAGATACTTGCTATTTAATTATAATGAGATATGAATGATGTCTTGACATGGTACATGTATTAGAAATAGAATAACAACATCTGTATCATACCAACTTAAAACTACAAATCTCTAGGAAACCAACAAGTTGATGAAGCATCAAGCCACAAAAGAGTTGTATTTGCATTGGGAACTTTGAATTATTTGGCTGGCAAATGAGAGCAGAGCAAGGAGATGCCAGCCATATATAAAAGCAGAGTTGACAGAGTAACAGCAGAGCAGCATGCCCAGCTCATCAGCCTCCTTCAAAATACCAAGGCAGGGCATTGGAGCCAGCGTCTTGAAGGCCAAAGGACTCTACCTTGATGCTTTACATTGTGGTAGACCAAACGAGATGGAAAAAAAGAACTGTCCAGCCAGGGTTAAATGATAAATAATGGGCAAGGCTGGCCCAAACAGATCAGGTACCATCAAGTACCTGTGCAGTAGAGGATGTTACACTAACCAGGACAATGAAGACAAGGGCTGGAGCTTCTTTGCAGCATGCTGAAAACTTAAGAGCTGTCCAGCAATCTGAGCCTGACCATGGTTCAGCAGCTAACTGCACACACTGGGTTCATCCTGCTGAGTCTCATACATTTCCAGCCCCAATTCAACACCTAATAGCAGCCCCTGCCCCATGCCTGTCTGTATCCCTGTTTTTGCCACTCCATAGTAAAATATGAAAAATATGGGCAATGAGGTGAGGTTTTTTTTTAATAAACCTATATTTATTAATTTTTAAATATTTTTAATATTCCTACCTTTCTGAAATGATGGTTATAAGAGATACTGGAGAAGTGGTAGCAGTACATGTACTTTATTGCTCTAATAAAATGGGGGAATCCTGTATTGTTTCCATTTTTAAAAAGTATTACTTTGTTAAATTTTAAAAATCTGGGGACTTCTGATACAATAGTTCAAAGTTCTGGCTGAAATAAAATGGACTTGGTTCCAGTCCCAGCTCTACCATTAACTGGCTGTGTGGCCTCCTCTAAGCCTCATTTTCCTTATTTGTTGAATAGAAATAGCAGTAGTGCCTTTCTAATAGTTTATCACAAAGATGATGAAAATAATTCAGAGTGGCTCAGCACAGGGCATGGTGCACAGTAATATCCGAGTGTTAGTTTCTTGTCACAGAAGAGGTTACTCATTAGCTGTCCTCAGTTTGCTTATCTCTCAGATGAGCCATTTGACCTCAGAAACTTCTACATCCCCTCTAATTACAACATCCTACATTCTACACCAAAACTCTAGTCTTTCTACTCCTTCAAGGCTATTCAAGTGCAGTTCAAGTTAAACAAATTATCCTCCATCCATATAATGAACTACCGTCCAGCCATGGAGTGACTCTGTATATATTACTGAGTTAAACATAGTTACAAACCAGTTATTAACTGCATGATTCCATTTTTAAAAATATAATACATAACATACAAATATATACATAATAGTAATTTCTAACTCAGCCTAATTACTGTAGGCCAACACTGTCCAACAGAAATATAATGTGAGCCACAATGTAAACCATATGGGAAATACTAGATTTTCTAGTAGCCACATTAAGAGAAACAGATGAAATTTGTTTTAATGATATATTTAGTCCAATTTAAACAAAATATTCTCATTTCCACATGTAATCATTACAAAAGTTATTAGGGATATTGTACATTTTTTGTATTAAGTCTTTGAAATCCAGGGTGTATTTTACATTTATGGTACATTTGAATATGAACTAGCTGCATTTCAAGTGCCACAGGCAACCATTGGCTACCACATCAGACAGCAGACTCTAGGCAGTTAGTCCCCTCCTCACACTGAACTAGAATTATTAGACTGAAAGGACACTTGTCTTACTTATATGCCCATTACCTAAAACAATTTCTGATACCTATTGGGTACTCAATAAGTGTTAGTTTGAATGAATGTATTTCATTCAAAGTATTCTTGAGTAATTTTGCTTTTTAAGTACCGTGTGAATCATAGGATAAAAAGACATTGCACCACTTCCAAAGAAAGAACACAAAAATTTTGGAAAGCCGTCCCCCAGAAAGCATCACATGTCACAAGCATTTTCCTACATTGTCGAGGGGCAAAGTCAGCAATTCAGAAATGTAAGATACCCTCCTGAATTGACTAAAATATTTGAGAACTAAAGCTAATGCCAAAAAGTATATTATAGATAAATAAATGTTAAATAATAGCAGGACTGAGAGAAATGAATAATAATAAAAACTCAATCAAGTACCTGCTGTATCTAAATACTTTGCATACATTATTTATAAGCTTCACTACCACTTTGTAAGATAAAGGGGAGGAATGACACAGGGAAAAACATTCTCTGTGGAATCATTAAAGCAAACAAACAAAAACTCTTTAGATTTCAATCTTATCTTTGTCAATTTCTAGCTCTATGATCCAAGGTAAATTTCTTCATCTCTGTAGGCTTAGTTTTCTCATCTGTAAAATGGGCATTAAAGGAACTACCCTTAACTATTGTGAGGATTAAATTAATTGATACATAAACCCTGAAATAAAATGACACCTACTATTATAATGGTAACACATTAAAATAGGAGCAATCATTGTTATTATCCTTGGTTTACAGAAGGGGAAATTGAGGTTCAGAGTAATTAAAAAACCTCAGTGTAATGTAGCAAATAAATAGATGAGCCAATTCAAACCCAGGTCTGTCCAAATTAGCTAGCCCATGCAGTTTATACCTCTTATGCCTGGGAAGGCCTCATGGCAGAGGCCATGGTATTTGGATACAGAGAAAACATTCTGTAAGGGTACCCACATGGTAATGGCTGCAGATAAACACTATTTGAGGAGAAAGCCATCTCACGTAAGCAGACCAGATCAGAATGTAAAACTGGAGGAGCTATAGGTGAGTCAATACAGGGAGTTTGGCTAACAGGAGGCCTTGAGCCAGCTGGAGGAGTTGAGACTTGATTATTGCTTAAATCCCGTCATAAATCTGTAAAAGAGTTGATCATTCTCTGGGCAATTATGAAGCTCTTCTTTTTTTAACTTAATTCTTTAGGCTGATAGGAACATTCCTTTACTCACGTAAAGGCTAAACATATTTTTTTCTATACTCCTCAAATCCTACCTTAAATTTGTCTTAATCCTTTGAGTCGATGTGAGGAGTGGTGTTCACGTTCCCATATATTAACTGGGTTGTGAAAGAATAACCAACCAAACTCTTATCTGTGGTTAGAGCATTGCAACAGCTTCACTCAAGTTAGATTCGCTAGCAGGCCCATTAAACCAACACAGCTGCTCACCATTAGTTACCCCCTCTCATTTGGATGCTTGCCTGAACCACCTCGTCAATGAGCAATGAGCCACCACACCTGGCATGCTCAAGTTGGAACCAACTCACGTGAAGAATGTTATCAAAAACATTTTTAAATGAATAAAGTGTATTAGAATCTGTACACAAGCATGAATGTCCATATGTACATATAATTAACATGTGTTCACAAAACACATACAACTAGGGAGTCTTTCCAATAAAAAATGGAAACAACAGATTATTTACACAAAAAATCCTCTAATTATTTTTTTCTAAAGAAACTACTCTTTTTTAAAAATGTGTCATTTTTTATTTTTTAATTAATTTTTAAAATATTATGTTAACATGGATTCAAGTGTCTCGCTGAATATAACACTCTCACCACCACCCCCGTCCCCATTTACACCTCTTTTGCCCTCCTCCCCCAAACTCCCTTTCTCCTTTTCTCTAGGATTTGCTCTCCTCTTATCTGTATCTCTGTGTTATGCATATATAATTTTACTAATGCCTTCACCTTCTCTGATCCCATCCCCTTATCCCCCTTCCCTCTGACAGCTGTCCCTCTGCTCCCTGTGACCCTGCCTCTGCCTCCATTCCATTCCTCAGTTCACTTTATTCCTTAGATTCCACATATAAGTGAGATCATGTATTTTCTTTCTCTGCCTGGCTTATTTCACTTTGCATAATAGTCTCCAGATCCATCCATGCCATCGCAAAAGGTAAGGTTTTCTTCTTCACAGTCATGTAGTATTCCATTGTGTGTATGTACCATGGCTTCTTAATCCACTCATCCACTAGTGGACACTTGGGCTGTTTCCAGATCCTGGCTATTATAAGCAATGCTGCAATAAACATTGAGGTTAAATATCTTCTTTTGAATCAGTGATTTGGCATTCTTAGGATATATTCCTAATGGTGGGATGGCTGGGTCGAAAGGCAGTTCCATTTTTAATTTTTTTATTTTTTATTTTTATTATTATTATTATTTTTGTATTTTTCTGAAGCTGGAAACGGGGAGAGACAGTCAGACAGACTCCCGCATGTGCCCAACCGGGATCCACCCGGCACGCCCACCAGGGGCGATGCTCTGCCCACCAAGGGGGGATGCTCTGCCCCTCCGGGGCGTCGCTCTGCCGAGACCAGAGTCACACTAGCGCCTGGGGCAGAGGCCACGGAGCCATCCCCAGCGCCCGGGCCATCTTTGCTCCAATGGAGCCTTGGCTGCGGGAGGGGAAGAGAGAGACAGAGAGGAAGGAGGGGGGCGGGGGATGGAGAAGCAAATGGGCGCTTCTCCTATGTGCCCTGGCTGGGAATCGAACCTGGGTCCCCCGCACGCCAGGCCGACGCTCTACCGCTGAGCCAACCAGCCAGGGCCATTTTTAATTTTTTGAGGAAACACCATACTGTTTTCCACAGTGGCTGCACCAGTCTGCATTCCCACCAGCAGTGCAGGAGGGTTCCCTTTTCTCCACACCCTCGCCAGCACTTACTGTGTGTTGTTTTGTTAATGACCACCATTCTGACAGGTGTGAGGTAATATAGTATCTCATTGTGGTTTTAATTTGTATTTCTCTGATGATTAGTGACCTTGAACATCTTTTCACATGCCTATTTGCCATCTATATGTCCTCTTTGGAGAAGTGTCTATTCAGTTCTTTTGCCCAATTTTTAATTGGATTGTTTACCTTCCTGGTGTTGAGTTTTAGAAGTTCTTTATAAATTTTGGTTATTAACTGCTTATCAGGTATATTGGCAAATATGTATGGGTTGTGTTTTTATTTTGTTCATGGTGTCTTTTGCTCTGCAAAAGCTTTTTAGTTTGATTATAGTCCCATTTGTTTATTTTGTCCTTTATTTCACTTGCCCGTGGAGATAAAACAGCAAAAATATTGCTACAAGAGATATCAGAGAGTTTATTGCCTATGTTTTCTTCCAAGATGTCTATGGTTTCACGACTTACATTTAAGTATTTTATCCATTTTGAGTTTATTTTTGTGAATAGTGTAAGTTGGTGGTCCAGTTTCAGTTTTTTGCAAATAGCTGTCCAATTTTTCCAACACCATTTATTAAAGAGACTGTCTTTACTCCATTGTATGCTCTTACCTCCTTGGTCAAATATCAATTGACCATAAAGGCGTAGGTTTATTTCTGGGTTCTCTGTTCTGTTCCATTGATTTATATGCCTGTTCTTATGCCAGTACCAAGCTGTTTTGAGTATAATGACCTTGTAGTATAACTTGATATCAGGAAGTGTGATACCTCCCACTTTATTCTTTATTTTAAAGATTGCTAAGGCTGTTTGTGTTCTTTTTTGGTTCCATATAAATTTTTGGAATATTTGTTCTGTATCTTTGAAGTATGCCATTGGTATTTAAATAAGAATTGCATTGAATTTATAGATTGCTTTGGGTAATATAGTTATTTTAATGATTTTTCTTTTTCCTATCCATGAACACGATTTATGCTTCCACTTGTTTGTATCTTCCTTCATTTCCTTTATCAATGTTTTACAATTTTCTGAGTACAAGTCTTTTACCTCCTTCATTAAATTTATTCCTAGGTACTTTATTTTTTGTTGTTGTTGCAATAGTGAAGGGAATTGTTTCCTTAATTTCTCTTTCAGACAGTTTATTGTTGGTGTATAAAAATGCCACTGATTTCTGAATGTTAATTTTATATCCTGCCATCTTGCTAAATTCATTTTTTAGGTCTAGTAGTTTTTTGGCTGAGACTTTAGGGTTTTTTATGTACAGTATCATGTCATCAGCAAATAATAATAGTTTTACTTCTTCTTTTCCAATTCATATACCTTTTATTTCTTCTTCTTGTCTGATTGCTGTGGCTAGGACTTCTAGAACTATGTTGAATAAAAGTGGTGAAAGGGGGCATCCCTGCCTTGTTCCTGATCTTAAAGGGATTGCTTTAAAGTTGTGCCATTGACTATGATGTGGGCTGTGGGTTTGTCATGGATGGCCTCTATCAATCATGTTAAAGTATGTTCCCTATATCCCCACTTTGCTGAGGGTTTTGATTATAAATGGCTGATGGATTTTACCAAATGCTTTTTCTGCAGCTATTGATTTATCATGTGATTTTTATCATTCCTTTTATTTATGTGATGAATCACATTGATTCATTTGCAAATATTGCACCAGCATTGTCTCCCCAGAATAAATCCCACTTGATCTTGATATAAGATTTTTTTTCATGTATTGCTGGATCTAGTTTGCTAATATTTTGTTGAGAATTTTAGCATTTATGTTTATCAAAGATATTGGCCTATAGTTTCCTTTCTTTGTATTGTCTTTACCTTGTTTTGTAATGAGGATGATGCTTGCCTCACAAAAGGAGCTTGGATGTCTTCCCTTCTCTTGGATTTTTTTGAAATAGCTTGAGAAGGATAAGTGTTCGTTCTTCTTTGAATATCTGGTAAAATTCGCTTGTAAAGCCATCTGGTCCAGGACTTTTGTTTGCTGGGAGATTTTTGATAATTGTTTCAATTTCATTTGTTGTAATTGATCTGTTTAAGTTTTCTGATTCTTCCAGACTGAGTTTTGGAAGATTATATGTTTCTATGAATTTATCCATTTCGCCTAGGTTGTCCAATTTTTTGGTGTACAGATCATCATAGAATTTTCTTAAAATCCTTTGTATTTCAGTTGTTACTTCTCTACTTTCATTTCTAATTTTATTTATTTGAGTCCTCTCTCTTTCTTCCTGATGGGTCTGATGAAAGGTTCATCAATCTTGTTAACCTTTTCAAAAAACCAGTTTTGGGTTTCATTGATCTTTTTGTATTAGTTTTTTTAGCCTCTATGTCATTTATGTCCCCTTTGATCTTTATTATTTCCTTCCTTCTACTTCCTCTGGGCTTTATTTGTTGTTCTTTTCCTAGTTATTTTAGAGGCAGGGTTTAGTTGTTTATTTGAGCTTTTTCTTGCTTCTTAAGGTATGCCTGTAATTCTATGAACTTCCCTTTCTGGACTGCTTTTGCTGTGTCTCATAAATTTTGAGTTGTTGTATATTCATTTTCATTTGTTTCAAGGAAATTTTTTATTTGTCCTTGATCTCATTGTTAACCCATTTCTTTATTTAATAACATGCTAGTTAGCCTCCAAGTGTTTGACTGTTTTTCAGTTTTTCTATTGTAGTTGATTTCTAGTTTCATGCCATTGTGATCAGAGATGTTTGATATGATTTCAATCTTCTTAAATTTATTGAGACTCATTTTGTGTCCTAACATGTGGTCTATCCTAAAGAATGCATATCCATGAGCACTTGAAAAGAATGTATATTCTGCTGCTTTGGGATGGAAGGTTCTGAAGATATCTATTAAATCCAGTTGATCTAGAATGTCCTTTAAGGCTGCTGTTTCTTTGTTAATTTTCTGTGTGGAGGATCTATCCATTGATGTTAGTGGGGTATTGAAATTCCCTACTATTATAGTATTGCCGTTGATCTTGCCCTTTATGTCCATCAAAATCTGCTTGATATATTTAGGTGCTCCTATATTAGGCACATAAATATTTACAATGGTTATATCCTCCTGTTGGATTTCTCCATTTATCATTATGTAGAGACCTTCTTTGTCCCTTAGTATAGCCTTTGTTTTATGGTCTATTTTGTCAGATATAAGTATTGCTATCCTAGCTTTTATTTCATTTCCATTTGTGTTAAATACTTTTTTCCATCCCTTCACTTTTAGTCCATGTGTATGTTTTGTTCTGAGGTGGGTCTCTTGTAGACAGCATATGTACAAGTCTGTTTTCTTATCCACACAGCTACCCTATGTCTTTTGATTGGAGCATTTAATACATTTACATTTAAGGTAATTATTAATATGTAGTTGTTTATTGCCATTTTATTTTTTAAATCTACAATTCTCTTTTTCTAGATATTTTTTTCATTTGCTTTTTTAATAGTAGGCCTCTTAACATTTCTTGCAGTACTGGTTTGGTTGTAATAAATTTCTTGAGGGTTTTTTTTTTTTCTTGGTCTGAGAAGCTTTTTATTTCTCCTTCAATTTTAAATAATAGCCTTGCTGGATAAAGAAGTTTTGGCTATAGGTTCTGCTTTGCATCACTTGCCAATCCCTTCTGGCCTCAAGTGTTTCTGTTGAGAAGTTAGATGTCATCCTTATGAGGACTCCTCTGTAGGTAATTACCTACTTTTCTCTTGCAGCTTTTAGTATTCTTTCTTTGTCTCTTAACTTTGGCACTTTAATTATGATGTGTCTTGGTGTAGGTCTCCTTGGGTTCCTCTTTACTGGGACTCTGCATGCTTCTTGAACTTGTGTGACTTTTTCCTTCAACAATTTAGGGAAACTTTCAGCCATGATTTCTTCAAACAGGTTCTCAATTCCTTGTTTGTCCTCTTCTCCTTCAGGAACCCTTACGATGTGGATGTTGTTTCTCTTTATTTTGTCACAGAGCTCTCTTAGATTTTCCTCAGACTTTTTGAGCCTCTTTTCTTTTTGCTGCTCTGCTTCTGTGCCTTCATTTAGCTTGTTCTCTAATTCATTGATTTTATCCTCTGCTTCATGAAGCCTGCTGTTAATTCCTTCTAGTGCAGTCCTCATTTCGGATATTGTATTTGTCATTTCTGACTGATTCTTTTTTAAGATTTCAATGTCCTTTTTGATGCTTCCTATCTCTTTATTTAGGTACTCTTTATGTCCATCTATTGTTGCTCTAAGATCCTTGAGCATCCTAAAAATCATTGTTTTAAACTCTTGCATCTAGTAATTTGGTTACTGCCATCTCATTCAGTTCTTTTTCTGGGGATTTCTCTTGTTGATTCATTTGAGTTGCATTTCTCTGTCTGCACATTTTGTCTGTGTATTAGGTAGCACTGTCTGGCTTTGAAATTTTTGTGGGGTCTTTATGAAGAAGATCAGATCAGTGGTACTGACCTCTAGACCACTTGTTTTTCTTGTTGTAGGTATGCTTCTTTGGGGTACTATTTTTCTTCTTGTTTATGTGAGTATTAGATGCAATTGGCCCTTTTGTGGGAATAGTTATCCCTTCAGGCTGGCTGGCTCTAAGGGTGAACCTTGATCATGCATATTACACACTGTGCAATGTCTGTCCTGTTGGGAGTATTTATTCTTCACAGTGTCTGATGCCTGCTAGACTCCACCTTTGGGTGTGCTGCTTGTGTACATAGTTGAGTCTAAGATTGGTGCTGTCTGCCACCCTCTACCAGTAGTGTTTGCTCTAGTTTTTCTTGGGTTGGCATCAGCTGTTGTTTGCAACTGACTGTGGAATACCAGTCTGCAGCTACTGCACTCTTTGCTGTTTGTGTCTATGTTTTGTGTTCCTTAGTATTGTCAGGGGGCTCAACCTTTGTATAAGAACCAGCTTCCTCATGCTTAGAGATGATAGCAGCTCCATAAAAGCCCCAAGCTCTGTGAAATTTGTCTCCACTATTTAACTGCTCCTCCTCTTCTTGTAGCTTCTGGTCTTCCCATAGAGTCTTCTGTAGTAAGACTAGTGTTGGCTCAGATTGGCCTCATCCAACCAACCCCTCTACAGGTTGCACACTTGGTGGGTTATGGAAGCTGAGGTTGTGAATCCAACATTTGTGGGAACCCCTAATTCAGGGGTCTCTTGGTCAGAAGCTCATTACAGGGAATGTGGCCCCTACTCCAGAGCTTGACCACTTCTGAGGGCAGCCACTTCTGGATACTCAAATTTTATTTCTCCCCAACAAGGTGAGCAGCAGGTTCAGACTGAGTGTGGCTGACAGTTCCCTCTGCAGAAGTTTGTTCAGCTGGTGAGCGCTTGATCTCAGAGAAGAAGACTGAAAGAGTATTTTCCTGGGGCTGACTGTGCCCCTCCCAAAGGTGGCTAAGCCCCTTGACCAGATCCAAAAATAGATTCAGAGGGACTCACACATTAAATTTCCATGCTCCAAGACTCTTTCCCTCCCCCCTGTGGAAACTAGCCTAGCAGGAAAGAATATGTAGCTCCCAGGCCAGTGGACTGTGAAGCTCAATCCTATCCAATGCACACAAGCCACTGTGCCAGTGCTGATCACAGAGTGGAACTCACCTCAGCTGGGCCAGGTGTGAGGAGCTTTTCCTTAGGATACCACTCTAGCAAGGTTGTTAGGTCCTGAACCAATGCTTTCTGCAGCTTGCCCCTGGATGTGCCAGCCCTGGGCCTCCCTAGTAGGAACCCAGCACAGACTAGTGGGAGACACTGCCCATGACTGGCCCTCAGCAACCTTCTTGGAGCTATAAGCAATCCAGAGTTTGTGGCTGCCTCTGCTGGGCCCAGGTGTATATGGAAATTACAAGCAGCACTCTTCTGTGCTTATGCTTATATTGTCCTCTATATTGCTAATCACTGATTTGATCCTCTGCTTCATCCAGCCTGCTGTTGATTTCTTCTAGTGTAGTCTTCATTTCTAATATTGTATTTGTCATTTTTGACTGGTTCTTTTTTATAATTTCAATATCCTTTTTCTTTTTTTTTATTCTTTTTTTAATATTTTATTTTTATTGATTTTTTGGAGAGAGAGACAGAGAGAGAGAGAGAGAGAAGGGGGAGGAGCAGGAAGCATCAACTCCCATATGTGCCTTGACCAAGCAAGCCCAAGGTTTCTAACCAGCGACCTCAGTGTTCCAGGTCGACGTTTTACCCCACTGCGCCACCACAGGTCAGGCCCAATATCCTTTTTCTTGTGACAGAGACAGAGATCCAGAAAGTGGCACAGATAAGGACAGGCAGACAGGAAGGGAAAGAGATGAGAAGCATCAATTCTTCATTGTGGATTCTTAGTCTCCTTAGTTGTTCATTGATTGCTTTCTCATATGTGTGTTGACCAGGGAGCTACAGCAGAGTGAGTGATCCCTTGCTCCAGCCAGCAACCTTAGGCTCGAGCTAGTGACCATGGGCTTCAAGCTAGCAACCTTTGGGCTCAAGCCAGTGACCATGGGGTCATGTCTATGATCCCACACTCAAACCAGCAACACCGCACTCAAGCTGATGAGCCTGAACTCAAGCCGGACATCCTGGGGTTTTTGAACCTGGGTCCTCTGCATCCCAGTTCAATGCTCTATCCACTGCACCACTGCCTGGTCAGGCTTAATGTCCTTTATGATGCTTACTATCTCTTTAAGTTCTCATTGTTATTATCCATTGTTGCTCTAAGATCCTTGAACATCATAAAAATCATTATTTTAAACTCTGTGTCTGGTAGTTTGGTTACTTCCATTTCATTTAGTTCTTTCTCTCTTGTTTATTCATGTGAATCATGTTACTTTGCCAATTTTGTCTGTGTATTAGGTAGTACTGTCTGACTTTGAAATTTGTTGTGGTGTCTTTATGAGGAAGATGAGCTCAGTGGTACTGACCTTCAGGCCACTTGAGTTCTTTGTTTTAGGAATGCTTCTTGAGGGTAGTATTTACCCTCTTGTTGTATGTGAGTATTGAATGCAGTTGGACCTTTCATGGGTGTGGTTATCTCTTCAAGCTGGCTGGCTCTACAGGTCTACCTTGATTATGTATATTAGACACTGTGCAGTGTCTGTCCTGTTGGGTGTATTTATTCTCCACAGTGTCTGGTGCCTGCTGGACTCCTTCTTTGGAGGTACTGCTTGTGTAGCTAGCTGAGTCTAGCATTGGTGCTATTTGCCATCCACTACTGGTTGTGTTGGTGCTGGGTCTTCTTGGATTGGCATCAGCTGTTGTTTGTAGCCCACCATGGGCTACCTGTCTGGAGCTACTGCTCTTTTGACTGTTTGTGTCTGCGTTTCCTGTACCTGGGTAGTATAGGAGGGGCCAACCTGTGTATAAGGATCAGCTTCCTCCTGCTTAGAGATGATAGCAACTCCGTAAAAGTCTCAGGATCCATAAGATTTGCCTCCACTTTTTAGCTGCTTCACCTCCTCTTGCAGTTGTGTGGTCTTCTCACAGAACCTTCTGTAGAAAGACTGTGGTGTGGGCTCAGACTGGCCTCACCTAACCAACCCCTCTACAGGTTGCAAGCTTGATGGATTAGGGTAGCTAAAATTGGGAATATAATGTTAGCAGGACCTCGTACTTCAGGGGTCTCTTGGTCAGAAGCTCAGAACAGGAAGTGGCTCCTATTCCAGAGGCTAATCCCTCAGACACTGCTGGATACTCCAATTTTATTTCTCTCCAGCAAAGTTAGCAGCAGGCTCAGTTTGGGTGGGACTGACAGTCCCCTCTACAGAAGTTCTTCCAGCTGGTGAGCTTCTACTCTCAGAAAGGAAGACTAAGAGAGCACTCCACTGGAGCTGACTAATTTCCCTCAGAAAGTGGGTAAGCCCCCCAACTGGATGCAAGAATAGGTTCAGGGGGACCCACACTTTAAATGTCCATGCTGCAAGCCTCTCTCTTTTTCCCCTGTGGAACCTAGCTTATCGAGGCAGGATATAAGCACCCAGGCTGGCTGACTGTGAAGCTCCACCCTGTCCAGTTCTCACAAGCTGCTGTGCAGATCCTGATCACAGAGAGCAGAACCCACCTCAGCTGGGCCTGGTATGAGGAACCCTTCCTTAGGACACTATCACCAGCAAGAGTTGTTAGGTCTTGAACTGATGCTCTCTGCAGCTGGCCACAGGATATGCCAAACCTGGGCCTTCCAGGAGGGAAGTCAGTGCAGACACTGCCTGTGACTGGCCCTCAGCAACCTTCTTGGAGCTATAAGCAATCCAGAGTTTGTGGTTGCCTTTGCTGGGCCCACGGGCACATGGAAATACCAAGTCGCAAACCTAGGCTGGCTTTTACCCACACTGGACCTGGGGGAAGGTCAGCAAAAGGTCAAGGTTCCCTGAGCCCCAAGTACTGCAGCCTCTGTCTGCTGACTGCTTGTTGGGCTCGGCCACTGAAATAAAACCTCAGGTAGAATTTAGAGTCTGAGGCTGTTCAGGGATTAGAAAGGGTGGTGGATATGGCTCTGCTCCTTAGCCCCAGGTTTCAGTCTGTTCAGACTTTTTACACAGACCTCAGTAGGGTGTAGCCCCCAGGCGTCTGGTGAGTGTGGCCTCTGAGTTCCAGAGAGGTGGTCTTCTGGCAGTTTGGACAGTTTCTACTGAGTCTCCCATGGGGTGGAAGCACCAGTCATAGACTTGGTAGCATGTGGGGAAAGTTCTGGTATCAGCATACATCATAAAACTAAGTCACTGATGCAGTCCCTGCTCTCTGGCTTCTCAGAACCTCCCAGTATCCACAGGGTGGGGCAGGAGGGACTCCTGAGGGTGGGGCCGTTGCTTTTTCCCAGACTGATGCTGCTCAGAGGGAACTGCTCTACCCAAGAAAGATGGCAACTGCAGTTTTTAGAGAATGATTGAGCACAGGGTTCCAATGGCCGTCCCCCATAGTGTCTCTCCCTGGAGCACTGTAAAACCAGTAGCCACAGCCACCATCACAGCTGCCTGGCCCATGCAGGTTTGTATTAGATTCGGACAGACAGTAATGAAACAATGGAGCCAAGAACTGGTGGGCCATTAGCTTTAATCCTAGCTTGCACCTGGTGGGCAAGAAATATACACAGTGGGAAAACACTTCCCTTTCCATTCAGGGTTCCCAAAGCCACTGACTTACCTGAGTTTCCTAGAATCAAAGGTTTCTAACCTCACCAGTCTTATTCACCTCTGCTCCCTATCTCCTTCTCTCTGCACAAACTCTGCACAAACTGGCTTCTCCCTCAGCACTCCGCCATCTTGGCTGCTTCTCCTGGCCTCCTCCATGTGGCCTTTTCCTGCTCTCCTACAGCATGGGCTTCTTTTAGAACGTAATCACTCTTCTCCGGAACAATGTGATCTCTTTTCCTTTTAAAACCTTTTGGCACAAAAGCCCTCCCCCAACACATATTAACATAATCATGCCTATCCCAAGCAAGAAGGGCAACTAATATTATCACCTGGGTGATGGGCTTCCACGTGGGCAGTGCCATCTTTATCAAAGTGAGCATAATATATTTTATCTGCCCAAGAGGCTCCAACTTTACACTCTCCTCCGCAACTCTAGTCCTCTCAGCTCTCCCCGCCAGAGCCCCGGGTAAGTGGCTATGGATAAGACTTTCTGTGCTGGCCTTTTAAAATGGAGCCTGAGTTTCCGAAAACTCTGTCTCTTTCTTGAAGACAGAAACCTCAGCTCTTTTCACCACCAAATGCTGTCTGGGTACCTCTTCTAGGCTCTGGGCCTGGGGCTGAGCACCCACACCTCTCAGGGCAACCCTCACCACAGTGAGAGTCCCTCCAGACCCTCAGCCGCTGCTCGCTTCTGGGAGCGGGGCAGCCCTTTCCGCATCTCCACCCTTCCTACCAGTCTCAGTGTGGCTTATTCTGTGATTCTTAGTTATAAAGTCCTCTTTGTTTAGTCTAAAGTTGTTTTTTCAAGGTGATTGTTCTTAAATTAAGTTGTAATCCTGTTTGGTCCTGGAAGGGGGCAGTTAGAACATCTGCCTACTCCATTGCCATCTTGAAATTTCCTGTGTAATCTTTTTCTCAAATTATTTCGCTTGTCATATGTTAGTTATGCCATACACAAAATAAAACAGAAAATCTACTAGCAAAAATGACAAGTAAAAGGATAAAGAATGAAATTTTAGGGAAATTGTCATTAACATTGAGAATGAATAATTATTCCCTGTAATAAATTCATAGGCAATTATTTCCCATATCTTTCAGAAAAAAATGTATATGCATATCAATTTAAAAGAAACTGCATGGAAGATTAAATTGGCATCTTGAAATCTTTTGAAACTTTTCAGCCTTCTCAACAAGAAAACAAACCAGTAATTACTGATAAACCGGATCATTGATTGAAAATGGAAAAGTGTAATTACTCAAGACATGTTCCCTTCCCTGGCCTGTTTGAGTCCCAGTGGTTTCATTATAGGATACATTTTCAGCACTTTTAACTGGTTGGTGGCACAAGCTCTCCAAAGAAATATAAAGAGTAATTTTCGAAAGGAACTTTTATTTTTAATATAGATTGATTTTTTCTTAAAGACAGCTCCAAGTGGCCCACTATATCAAACAACAACCATCACACCAATCCCATCACATCAAGGAGTAGTTTTAGCAAGTGAGGTTTGTTGTTTCTAGCAGTTATCTGTGTAGCCAGAGAGGTCACCACTCAGCAGGTACTTTCCTTCTGGTGTATAAGAAAAGAAATCACTAGGAATAAGGAGGGAAATGGGCTTGGGAAACAGAAGAGGACCTTGTCAATCTCCAAGATGCTACAAAATGACTGTGAAAGTCTTTTGTTAGGGAATACTATAATGGCATTGCTGCTCCTCTCTTGTGGACACGAACAGCAAGCAACTAGCCTAAGATGATAAGGGCAACAGAGGATTAGACAAATCATGAAAAGGCCTTTGAAAGAACATTACTGGTGTTTGGAATCATAAAGGCCAAAACTATATCATTATTTACCTTTAACAGCAGTGTACTTATAAACAGGATGTCTTGGGGGAAAGAAAACCAAAGGCATATATGAAATATTTATTATGAGCATATGTGGATCAATTATTTTACAAATGGAAAAAGAGAAAGGCCCTTCAGAACAGTTGTTGTATATTTTATGGGTAATGCACTGATTCTTTTTATATTAAGAATTTATACTACTTCCAAGAGAAAGACATTCAGCTTTTTACCAATCCTTTTTATTTTAAGAATATGAATCAGTGATAAGGTTAGCATTGTGCTGAAAAATAATTTTGGATGCATATAACAAAGCTATAAAAAAAACAAGAGGAAGAGATGGATCAATTGTGAGGTTTTGAGATAGCTAGTAAGATTGTAAGATCAAATGGCAGGGTCCCCGGCATTATCCACTATGCAGGATAACAGAATCTTGAATTTTAGGAAACTACATTGGAAAGAGCTCAAGTTTTTAAACACACAAGTCAGTCTCAGTGCATGTCTTTCTCAATCCTTCCACAGACACTTTAATGAAAAAGAGACTCGTTCATCAGTGTTTATATAGCTTGTTAGAATTCCAGTTTTATTGTTTAATAAAGACAAGTGCATTTTTGAGTAAGATCAAACAATATGTCATTGACTAATTATATCCATTTTCCCCTGGTATTTCCTCTAAATTGGTTGTTATGGACAATCAAAATTCATAATACACCAGTAAGTTAGATAGGTATTCCTTCAGATAATATCAGTAAAAGTAAAGGCAATATGGTTACAGTAATAATCATGAGTGTTTGTCTAATGATGTAAATAGCCACCTATGATGTGCCCAGCACTGTATCTGAGCCACTGTACTTGGGGAACTGGAAAGGGGGATGTTATAGAGAAGAAGTAGTCCCTGCCCTCACAGAATACAGACTAGTGCGAGAGAAAACATGGACATAAATGATTATGATTTAATTGGATAAGCAGCCATAGAGTTAGTCGTAAATGCTCAGGATGACCAGGAATACTGTATGTGCAGGAAATGTTTGTTACATGTTTATTGAATTAATGAAATGGCCCTCTGCCTGCCCAACCTGCAACCTGCACACTAGTCTGATATTCTCGTCTTCTCTTAATTGGACTCAACTTATAGCTCATCTGACCTGTGGCTCTGACCCTACTTTTCGCAGATCTCTCAGCCTAATCAGTCTATTTCAGCTGCTAATACTCTAGAATATCAGAGAGCCGCAATTATTTCTCCTGAAGATAGCCAATCCAAAGCTATCCTTAGTAGCAATGAAATCTGTCAGAAATCACATCATTTCTTTATGATATATCAAGAAGTAGTGCAATCTTATTATTAGACAATTAGAAGAGCCCTGAGCTTGGATTAGGAGACCAACCCATGGTATGACTACAGGCAAGCCGTTTCATGAAAATCTCCCTGAGATTTATATCACCACTGAACTTAGCTGGGTTGACAAGCCTCTTTCTTCCCATGCATTTATGTTGCATTTAGGATAAGAAACCATGAGGCCTTTCTTGAGCCTTTCTTATGGCCTCATGGTCCAAACAACTAGGCTTCCTACAGGTATAATTCACAAAGAAATATAGATTTCTTGTTACCCTATGAAAATAAAATTTTTATTAAGACAGTTAAATGAAAATATTAAAAATATATAGAAACTTTATTTCTAGAAAGGACACACAACATACAGCAAGACTTGGAGGATCAATACCACCATAGATTTTTAGAGCTAAAAATCTTTCTTCCAATTCAAACTCAGAAATGATGGCCCAGAGTGGTGTAGTGACTTTGCCTTGGCTATACAGCCAATCCTGGGGAGAGCTGGGAGGGTCCCTAACTTGCACTCTCCTATCGGAGTCTCCCTCCACTCAGCACATTCTGCACTTCACTCTCCTCGGTGACTCTAACGTCCACCGAGGGTTCTCTTTACACTTGAGTGAGGTAGTAGGATGCCTGCTTAAGTTCACCTTGAATCTCTTCACTCTAAATCTGTACACAACCTTGGGACTTTTCAGGACACTCCAAGCCCTTGCACAAAGACCCCAGGTTTTAACTGGCTCTCATGACAGCTCTAAGCCTCCTACTAATGATTTCTTCAGAACCATCCCAGTTGCCTACATATGCTCCCTGCTCTTTGTCCTTATTTCTGAGACAGTAATGAAAAAGGTACGTGTGATAATATTTATTCATACAACTTTAATTGTCTGAAGCAAATGGAGGAGGCTTCACTTCTTTTCACCAGGATTAATTTACCCCCAATTTCTCCATTTTCTTGCTTTTTGATACTTTCAAATGTAAACAGATTGCTTACTTTTACTCATTAAGCTTTTGTTCCTTGGAGAGAAATTTATCGAGTGCCTATTATGTGCCAAGGAAGGACACTGGGCACTGGAAGGACACTGGGCACTGGATATATTGTAAAATCATACCAACCTGGCCCTCATGGAGCTGACAGTCTGAAGGAACTCAGAAAATCACACCACTGCATACATAGGTATGTCCCCCTTATACTAAGCGATCAAGGACAGCAAAGGCTGTGAGAACAAATATTGTGAAGACCTGATTTAGACTGGCATTGAGGGGAAATGACTGCTTCCATCCTATTTTCTAATTTGTCTTTTGACAAAAAAAAAGAATATTTGTTTTCTAGGAACAAAGTTTTCAACAAAAGAAACAAAATCATTTCTCCCCATTGCCTCACCTCATCCTCTATCACAGATGACCATTGTGACACTCACTCACCCTACTCACTCCATACCGCACTGTGTGAACAAAACCAGACCAGTGATGAGAGGTTGCCTCCAACATTCCACATATTACTTAGAACAACAGTAAGGCAGGTTTTCTTTGAACATAGTTTCTAAAAATGGTAAGAATAACAGCAATACTTTTGGAAACCTTTTGACAAACTGAAACTTAAACATTATTTCTCACCACAGGTTTGATGGTAATAAAAGATGCCAGCTTTCTAAAAGTGTAACAAAACTTAGGTTTTCCAAGTGGACCAGCCAATATGCCCTGTTAGCTCCTGTGCCAGTATTATAAAATCTGCCTTTAATTTTGCTTAACAGTAATAAAAACTTATCATGCAGCCAAATCCCTACAGCAATGTTCTCAAAGTTTCTACTTGTGGAAGCCTGCTGCCTTTCAGCTTCCCCGTTAAACACCTGTTCTGGGCTTGGGCCATGCTTCTGGCTTCTCACTCAGGTAGAGAGTCTTGCTTAAGGGGACAGGCAGGTATTTTTGCTGTCACCAAAGACAGCTAATTTGGGAAGACTAATCTTGCAAAGGGGCCAAATTTCAGTTCTCAGAGTGTTGGGTTTAGGGCAGAATGGACTCCGCCCAGAAATGCAACCTGAATACTTCCTGATTGGCCCCCCCTCTCCTCTTTGCCCAGAACCCCCTCAATAACTGACACGTTTTGTAGAGTTCAGACAACCTAGTCCACAGTACGTGTCTCCCATTCTTTCCTGTCACCTGGCTAAATTAATACTTTCCTCCTCTGATGGATAGAGCAATTCCTGACAAGTGATTGCCTTGTGGTTTATTTCAGTTAATTCAAACACAATTATAAGTTAAGAAATTAGTTATGGGGATTGGAGGAAGGAGAGATTTTCCAGGTGTGAATTCATAGCCATTTCTGATCCAAATATTTCCAAAAGAAGCCTAGGCTAAGCAAATACCATCTCTCCAACTCTCAAGGCCCCTGCCTCACTTAATCAAAAAAAGATGTATTTCACAGGCTATAATTTTGCAATTTCTTCTAACTCTAAGGATTAATCTTTGCTTGCCCTCCTTTCAAAAGTACTACACAAGAATGAAAAATAAATTTCATTCAAATGCTGTTCTGATAATAAAGGGCTGGTGATGCCAGTCAGTGATTTCGTTTCAAAACTGTGACTTAAAATGCACAGTGGTGCTAGTGGCTGCTCGCTGTCGTAATGCTGGTCAAAAACAAGATTAGCTACCCTCTGTCCCAGAGGATTTTTATTTTAGAAAGGGAATTTTCACATAATGCATTAGCTTGCAGCATTTTGTCATTAAAGTTTTGGACAAAGGGCAAATAATTTCTGCTTATTTGATCATAATCACAATTACACAAATGGGGAAATGCAGGGTCAAGAGGTTACACATGATTTTTACAGTTCCAAGGAAATTCTGCTGGAGAATTTGCTCTGAGAATAATTACAATTGATAGCATGGTTGAACTCTTGGCTATTCATTTACTCAGACAATATTTATTGAGCACCTACTCTGGGAATTCTGGATAATCAGTGAGTGAAACAAAAGCCCTTGTCTTCATAGAACCTACATGCTAGTGGTTATCAGAAATAATGGCCATACATTTTGGTTAAGTTTGTCTCCATTTACTGTTGTTTTGGTTCTACCGTACTAGAAGCTAAAACCAACACACCTGAAACTGAGACAAAACATTTCCATGAGCATGTTTGTAAGAATTAGAATAAAACTGGGAACAATGAGAACCTCCTGAGATTAATCAGGAAAAGCCATTGAGTTTAGTGAGCCTTAGGCTTGCTTTAAAGAAAAGATGATATTCAGTGTGAGGGAAAGAGGAAAAAATGTCCCAGGTAGGAGAAGCAAAAGGAACGGCACATGAAATGGGAAGAGCACAGACTCCCAGAGACAAAGGAAACTATTTACCAATAAGGCTGGGATTCCAAACAACCTGTGGACATTTAGTTGCCCTACCCATTCTCTTTGCAGAAGAATCAATAGTAACAATGTGATATAATATATTGACATGTTATAAGATGGCCTAGGTAGGATGACATTTTTTTATAATGACACATAATATATACAAATATAATGACATAATACAATGACTTGAAGAGAGAAATATGCTTCCAAAAGAGCAGCCATGGACGAAACCATAGGTGAAGGTCTAATCTCAACACGTCAAAATCTTTTCTAAAAGAGGTAGCAAATCTTTCTCTAGCAAATAGAACTCATCTTCTCATTATTGATCTCAGTTATTAAGTGGAAAAAGATTTAATATGCAATATAAATATTTAAATGTGAAATGCATTTGTTGTAAGGCAAATAAAGAATGTTTTGATAAAATAACTAGAGAGACACTTTAAAAATGGTGGTCTGTTGAAGGTATCTCTAGAGCCCACTGTGCTGTATATCAGATGACCCTGGCCCTAGATATTATGGTTAAGTAAGTAGGTGTTTGAAAAAGTTCCAATGATTCCTAGTGTTTGCAATATGCAAATCCTTCTTAATACTGAAAAAAATTATCTTCCAAATGGTAGTTATTCTTTCATTATTCACTATCCAAGCAATACGTGGTTCTCCCAGGAGCTCCACGATTCTGAGGTAGCGATATGAAACCCCACTTTTCTGGTGATGGCCCCTCACCAATCCTACGTGGCTTTCTGGTGATCGCATCATTAGCGCAATGACATAGCCAGCTTAAACTCTTCTGTGTTTATTCTGCTCACTGCTAACACTTGCAGTAGCCAGAGTAAAGGTTCATTGACTAAGAAACTTGATCTATTTATCCTCAATTAGATAAACATCTGTTGAATAAAATATATATTCCTGACCCAGGTTTTGGCTTTAAAAATAGTATTACAAAAAAACCCAGATTGATGGTTTATTCATTCTAAAAAATGTGTGAAGGACATTTGTGTTTCCTGTACATCTGTATTTCCAATTGGTTTTTACAAAGTTATCTCAACTGTTGAAAATGTTAAATCCTCATAGATTCTTCAGAAGGGCTTCAATGCCATTCAACCAGACTTTATTGGTATTTCCAGTTACATCCTAGAAGGTGGAGCAATGCATGGAATGCCTGTTAATCATTAAAAGAACCCAAGTGTTTAATACTGTAGCTCTGCTTCTCTCTCTAGCATGTGCCACTGTGCTCATTGTAGAAGGACAGGATGGGAAAGCAGGGGCTGTGGTCTGACTCCCAGGGCTCACTCCACTACTTATCCACACAATGCCCCCCACTGCTACTTTTCAAATGGCACCACAGTGAATTGAATTTGAAGCTCTTTCCATCACTGCTGCACAGCCTCAGTGTATATCTATCCTGCCTGGTGGAGTGGAGGCTGAGGATTTCAACCTCCAGCCTCACCATTCCTGGCTCTCTGCCTGAGGGCAGAAGAAAACTCACCTTGGTGGGAGGAAGGATTTACCTGCCTACTCCTCCCATACCTCCCTTGATAATTTGAAAGCAGGAAGTCTAGTAGAAAAATTTTGAAGAAACAAACAATAATATTAGGGATGATCCATCTTGTTAGTATTTAATTCTAAACTCAAGGTAAGTTGCATTGCATTGAATCCCCCAGTTACTAGCATGGTTTTAACTTTGCAGTTGTTGCAGGGAAGCAAGTCTGTTCACACCGCTGAACACACCAGGGCCTCAGCTTTTTGGACCATGTGGGTGCAAGCAGACAGCTGGGTCGTTTCTAGTGGGAAACCATTGTTGTCTCCCCAGAATTACATTGCTCTGACCTCACTGCCCCAGATCATTACAAAACTGAGTCAGCTGAAGAGAAAAAGGGGTATCAGGCAGTACCCCAGCCACATAAACAGGTTGTTCAAAACGTCTTCAAAATCCAAGTGAAGGAGAGTAATGGAGAACCATCTCCTGAGACAGGAGAGCTAACCCACAGCCTTACCTCACAGTCTGGGTTTATATGAATGTTTTGAAACCACAGGGTTCATGGGAAAATTGTGAGTTTAACACAATGCTCAGCCAAGTGCTCATTTTTATGTTAAATTCAAGAGTGAACATTTTTTGTATAATATTATTTGTCCCAATTCCTTTTATGTTGCTGAAGAAAATTTGCCATGACCAGGTAAGGATTGGTGGTCCTATTCAGATATCTTTTGAGAAAGATCTAGAAATTACACATAATTGCTCTCCCCCTCCTCCCACATCTTTAACTAAGCTTTAATTTTTCAAAGCACATCGTGACTTTCCTTCTCTTCCAGGACATCCTCTTAATAAGTCATTGCACCTCTGAAGAGGCTTCTGGGCAGTGTTAATCCAGGGATCAGCATCACCCTTTGTTCTTTTCAAGTTCTTTAGGAATACAGCTGTTTTTCAGGCCCCAGAAATTTTCACACTGCCACTGACAGCCAAGCAAGCTCAGCCTCACTCTGTGATCTGGAGGACTCCCCCCTCCTATAGCAGAGCATCAGGCCATGAGCAAGTGCTGTGACTACCACAGAATTTGTCCCACTAAACAGAGTGAGGAAAGAGACACCACAGCCTGATGCAGAGTTTTGACACAATCTTACAGAGACCCATCGCCCATGAAAGCCAGTGAAAGGACATTTCATTATGCCCACCTGAGAGCCCCAGCTAGAATGTCCAGAAATGTGCATGCCATTCTCAGCCCAGATCTTCAGGCTGATTTCTTTAGTCTTTCCTTAACCAAGACTGCCTACTTTAAGGGGAAAAAATGGATGAAATATACCAAAGGTGCAACAGGTTCTTATAAAATAACTGTCTTTTGGTTAAGAGTGAATTAAATAGAACACGTGGCTGATAATTTTTCTTAACACACACACAGGTTTTACAATTAAGTTCTACAAAATGCATTTTGCATTTGGGTTTTTGCCATGGTCCAAATATTTGCAACAGAGTGAAGATCTCAAAACATAGTTTAAAACTTTTAAGAAACTCAGAACTACTCGGCTCTGGCATCCTGGTATTTATAATTCTGCCACCATTCCTTACACTGTGGCACTGAAGTGATATTCAAGAAGCTTGCTGGATTCATTATGTAATTGAATTTATTCATTCATTCATTTTAACAAACTTTTACTGATCACCTACTATGAGCCAGGTACTATATACTAAGCTTTTTCTTTCAGGATGTATTAGATAACATTGCGTTTTAACAGTAGTTTGGTACTGGAATTAGCTCTGAAAAGAGTAAGTCCAAAAATGTTTATTAAATACTGTACAAAATATCATAGTGGTAGAGGTTGTGTTGTTTTGAGAAACTAGTAAAAATTTGCTAGGTTAGAGGTAAGGAAATGGCAAACTTGCATTTTCTTCTTAACTGTAATTACTCGTGTGAGCTATGACAAGTAAACAGATAACTTTCTGCGGTAAACACAGAGATACACCACTCAAACTCCCTTCAAGAAAATGGTCGATACCCATTTAGGGTCCCTTGGGACCAGCCTCAGTGTTGGAGCCACGGTCACATTTCATGCCAGGGTCCTTTGGCCAACAACTGAGCAAGGCAGTCACACAAGGGCCTTAACCAGTGGGGCACAGGCCAATGCAGTCTTCCTCTAATGGAAATCTCTGCTCCAGAACTCCCTGTTGGGCTGACAGAGACCTGTCAGGCCTGTAGCACAGTCTGATGGGTCCCCTCACCCACTCCTGCCTCTGCCCTTTCTTTTCCCAGGTGTAACTCAGGGTCGGCCTCCTAGAGAACCCAACCTGTGGCACTTCCTGACAACAAAGGGAATGACAGTTAAGGTTGAAATTCCAATGAAGGTCTTCATTTAAGGAAATGTCATTCCCTACACTGTAAGTTATTACTTTTCTACATTGAAAAATAAATAATTCGTATCTAGACATCTGCTGCTGTTTGATGGGTTTCTTTCTTTTTCATTTCTCTGACATGGAAATTTCAGGTCAGGCATTCCAAAAATTCAACACTAAAATAAGCAGCAACAATGACCACATGGGCATCTTAATAGAGCATAAGAACCAGATAAACCTCTGTATTATTTTCCACATATTACAATTTACAGAAGGAAGAGGGAAGGAGAGGGAGGAGGTTAGGAGAAAGGGAGGGAACACACAGGTGCCCAGGGGTACAAAAACCTGTATTTCTTCTTACTTCAACCACCAACTACAAAACACAGATCAATTATTTTTTTCTTTTATTGTCTTAATTTCTTAAAAGTGAAAAAATCTGCACCCTAATTATAGAATGTAACTAGAGAGTTAGACATTTTGGCTTTCCAGGAATGGGTATTTTATACATGTAAGATTTCTTAAAATATTAAACATGAGATTAGGCCTTTTAAAAGTGTCCTTTAATGCCACCTTGAAGTCATGAAACTTATACTAATCACATTTATATAATTTTCTACCTTTTGTTTGACTTCTTCAGGTATAGTAGCAATTCGTGAAAGACCATTTGGTTGTTGGCATGATGCATAATACTTCCTTATTCACATGCAAATGATAAAAACAGTAAGTAACTGACATCTCCTTTTTCCTCTTTACTTTCTCTTACATCAGTCATTTTTCTCTATTCTTAATTGATTTTAGATACACACACACACACACACACAGAGAGAGAGAAACATCAATTTATTGTTCCACTTATTTTTGTATTCATTGGTTGATTCTTGTATGTGCCCAGACCAAGAATCGAACCCACAACCTTGGCATATGGGGATGATGCTCTAACCAATTGAACTAACTGGCCACAGCTCATCAGTGATTTTTTTTCTTTCTTTTTTTTATCAGTGATTTTTCTTAACTTTTGCATATTAGATTCACCTTCAGGGGAGGGGAGGCGTCTTAAAAATATATTGGTGCTTTACAAAACACTTGAACAGACATTTCTCTAGAAAAAAAATATACAAATGGCCAATAAGTACATGAATAGATGCTTATTAGTCATTAGAGAAATGCAAGTCAAAACCACAGTGAAGTATCACTGTATATATAACTTTATACCCATAAACTATCTGTAAGTTTCTTTAAAAAGGAAAATAACAAGTGTTGGTAAAGATGTGGAGAAATTGGAACCCTTGATACATTGCTGGTAAATTGCAAAATGGTCCAATGCTGTGGAAAACAGTTTCAGGTGCTTTAAAAAATTAAGCATAAATTACCATAAGATTCAACAATTCACTCTTAGACATATATGAAAAGAATTAAAAACAGGTATTCAAACAAATGCTTATACATGCATATTTACAATATCTGATATGTGGAAAATCAAAGATGAATGGATATCCATACAATGAAATATTATTAAGCCATAAAAAGGAATAAAGAATTAATACATGCTACAACATAAATGAACCTCAAAAACATTATGCTAAGCTAAAGCAGCTAGACACAAAAGGCCACATATTGTTTGATTCCATTTCTACAAAATAGGTAAACCCTTAGAAACAGAACTTATATCAATGGTTTCCAGGGACTAGGAAGAGGAAGAGGATGAGAAGCACCTATTTAATGGGAGTGGGGCTTTCTTTGGGGATGATGAAATATTATGAATATATTAAGTGCACTGAATTGTTTACTTGAATAGTTAATTTCATGTTATGTAAGTTTCACCTTAATTTTTATAAAGGTATAGATATCTGGTTGCTTCCCTGAGCTGAGTGAATCAAAATATCTTGGAGCCCAGGATTCAATAGTTTTTAAAGTTCCTTCAGGTAATTATATTGTGTAGCAAGGATTGGACCTGTGGTTGTACCTTTATTAAGATGACTAATGAGCCTGACCTGTGGTGGCGCAGTGGATAAAGCGTCAACCTGGAAACGCTGAGGTTGCCAGTTCAAAACCCTGGGCTTGCCTGGTTAAGGCACATATGGGAGTTGATGCTTTCTGCTCCTTCCCCCTTCTCTCTCTCTCTCTCTCTCTCTCTCTCTCTCTCTCTCTCCTCTCTCCTCTCTATAATGAATAAATAAAATCTTAAAAAAAAAAAGATGACTAATGATTCAATAATTTGGACTTTGAAAGTTACTTTTTAGTTTTTTATTCAGAAAATGAACAGAGCATCAACAATGTGCATTGCACTATCTGGTACTTTGCACAGGTATTTATAAAAAAACGCAAGTAAGTTCACTTTTATTGAGAACCCTTATCAAGCACAAGAGCTCTGTCAGGTATTCTCTCAATGACTCCCCCAGTTGCTTTGGGAGGTTTACATTGGACTCTGTACCCATGAAAAACAGGAGGCTCAAAGAAGTTATATAGAAGTTGGACTAGGGTTGACCATCTGTTGAGGGGCAAAGCAGGGATCATGTTCAGTTCTAGGTAGTAACTGGTATCCTGAGATTCCTGACATAAAAGACGTGTCAATCTCATCAGAGAGTTGGGCAAATCCACATGAATGGTGGGTGAGAGTGAACGCTTTGGATGGGGATTTGGATGGGGATAGACCTGCATTCCAACCCCAGCTCTGCCACTACTTTATCGGCCATGTGGCAGGATCCAGGCTAAATAACACAGACTTCCTCGTCTGCACAAGGTAATGATTCTTGCCTCCTGTAGTTATTGTAAGAATTACGTGAGAGAATGTCTGCAAAGCATTTGGCATTGTGCATTCCCCAAATAAGCATTCAATAAACGGTATCTCGTATTAATTTTTATTTGATTTTACTAATACTGCTAGCAGGAGCAGAGGACTTGTGACCCACTAGCCATCTCTTTTCACATTGGGCAGTATCTGTCGCCAGCCCTGGAACCAACCATCCCGTTTACTCTCCTCTGAGCAGCTTAACACTTCTGTTCTTTACTATTGTTCTATCCAAATGCTAATTTTTGAAAGACTTAAAATTTTTAAAATAGCAGTATTTACTGGCACAAGTTTATCATAAATTCAACAGACATAAGAACTAACGAAATGCAGTTATTTTAGGGATAAACAAGCTAATTCTAGTCTAATTATGTTCATCTTATAAGCACACTGTTTTTGGTAATATGAACAGATGAATTTTACTGTACAATGCAAATTTTTTCACATTCAAGTTTCTCTCTCTCTTTTTTTTTTTTAAGAAATGCTAAAGGACACATTCCAAGAAGCAAGAGTGTAATTATAGATTGAGCATCTCCTGTATGGCCTGACAGAAGTCTACCATCACTTAAGAAGCCATTACAGCATATACTTAATGTCAGCTTGATAGAAAAAAACACTTTCCTAGGTTGTCATTGATTGACACATTTGAAATGACATCAGTTTCCAGCTTTAAAACCTACTGTTATTAGGTCTCTGTTGCTATTTATGTTAGAAATATGTGCACGTGTGTCAAAACAATATATCAACTTTGCTGATTGGCTGCATCTAGATTCTGTTGCCAAGGGTAACAGAACAATTGCTTTTAATCTTTCCTAAATTGCTCCTTGTTTGGTTTTTATTCCTAAATACTTGGGGTTTTCAGAGATTTTATTTTTCCACTGCAGAATAAAAATAAAGAAATTTTATGTAGGGAGAAAACAAATACATATTGTCTCTGTGTGTTCAAAGGAAAATTAAATTCAACAGGCATCCTTGGAACATATGTGACTTTGTATTGACACCTATTACAGACATGGTGATAATACTGATTCTTAAGGCTGAGTTGATTAGAAAAACACCATCTCCACTCCCAAATGATGCAGCACCCACCTATTTGTTCTTCATGAGCAAGGTCTTCTCTCTTTTGGAAAAAAAACAACTTCACAGATTTCTTCTTAGAAAGGCAGGAATAATTAAGAGAGGAAAATAGTGTCTTCGGAGCTTTCCTGCCTCACTGGGTCATGAGCAAGTCTTATTGATTATGAATTGCAACCCCAGCTTTTGGACTTCTGAAAGATTAAGAGAACTGATCTGCATGCTCACATATGTACAGGATATGCCTGTAAATGAACCAGACAAGTTCCTTTGTGTAGTCTGTTTTATTTTATGTTAACAGCTCTCAAGCATCATTAGGGTACTTGTTAAAAAGGTCCTCGGCAACACCCTCAGAGATTTTGGTTCCTTAGGCCTGGACTAGAGCCCTATAGTTTGCAATTTAAATGATGATTCTGAGGCAGGTATGCCAAGGTCCACAAATTAAGAAATATTGCTTTGTATGTACCTTCCAAATGCTGCATTCTTCCCTGAAAGAGCAGAGTCTCCCTTAATGGACAGTCCTGTGCATCCCCTAGTCCCTAAACTTGACCCCTGCCCTGCAAAATTAATCAACTATTTAATTACTTATAAACTAAATATCCCAAAATATACCCCACTTGATGTTGTCTTCCATCAATTTTATTAAAAGTTAAAACTTTAAGGCGCTAGAGTGGCTCTGGTCGCAACATGGCGACGCCCAGGATGGGCAGAGCATCGCCCCCTGGTGGGCAGAGCGTCGCCCCTGGTGGGCGTGCCGGGTGGATCCCAGTCGGGCGCATGCGGGAGTCTGACTGTCTCTCCCTGTTTCCAGCTTCAGAAAAATAAAAAATAAAAAAAAATAAAAATAAAAAAAAAGTTAAAACTTTAAGAGAGCCCTGGCTGGTTGGCTCAGCGGCAGAGCATCGGCCTGGCGTGCGGGGGACCCGGGTTCGATTCCCGGCCAGGGCACACAGGAGAAGCGCCCATTTGCTTCTCCACCCCCACCCCCTCCTTCCTCTCTGTCTCTCTCTTCCTCTCCTGCAGCCAAGTCTTCATTGGAGCAAAGATGGCCCGGGCACTGGGGATGGCTCCTTGGCCTCTGCCCCAGGCGCTAGAGTGGCTCTGGTCATGGCAGAGCGACGCCCCAGAGGGGCAGAGCATCGCCCCCTGGTGGGCAGAGCGTCGCCCCTGGAGGGCGTGCCGGGTGGATCCTGGTCGGGCGCATGTGGGAGTCTGTCTGTCTCTCCCCATTTACAGCTTCAGAAAAATGCAAAAAAAAAACACCACTTTAAGAGAATACCAGTATTCTTAGCAGTTGTAACACTCCAAGCAATGATTTATCACCTCTCTCGTATGCATTGGTGGTTTTGGTGTGATCAGTGAGGAAGAGGAAAAGAATAAGAAAACTAGTTATCTGATGTTATTGGTTGAATTGTGTGTCCCCTCCACCACGTTCATGTGTTGAATCCTAATTCCAGTACCTAGAATGTCACATCCTATAGAAATAAGGACACTGCAGATATAATTCATTAAGGTGACCTCATTAGGGTGGACCTTCCTCCAACATAACTGGTGCTCTTATGGAAAGGAGAAAGACACACACACACACACAGAGAATGATGGGAGACACAGGAGGAAGCCACCTGCAAGCCACAGAGAAAGGCCTGGAGCATCTTCTTCCCTCACAACCCTCAGAGGATACACCTTGGTTTTGAACTTACAACTTCCAAAAATGTGACCTAATATATTGCTGTGGTTTAAGCCTCCCAATTTATGGTACTTTGTTAACAGGAGCCCTAGAAATAGAACACACCGGCACTAAAGAGTCAGCAAAGGAAGAATGTGGCCAAGAGTTAGTGTTTCCAAAATAAACTCTTCCTATTTATGCTTTTCCCTCTGTCTGTAGCTGTCCAGCTTAAGAGAGTAAAACAAAATTAGTATCCTGGTTAAATTTGATCCTATAAACCTAGAAACTGTTATCTAAGTGCAACCCCAAAACTTAACTTTTACAAGTTATATGTGCTCGAAGGCCAGTCACTGACCACCAGTACCACCCAATGCAATATTCTGAGGAATTGGTAGCAAGAGTCTCATATAAAAAATAAAATAAAACAAGTCATTATTTAAAATTTGGTGAAGAGATGGAGAAGAGATATAATTGAACTCCTTCGCTGTGGAAACAGCTTCTTGTGGCAAACACCTCATTTCAGCAAACAGTGAAAGGAATCATTTGGAGCTTTCCAGGCTAGCTCCACAGGAATCAAATTTCTATGAAATTGTTGTGGGCCTTGCCAAGTCTGTCTTTCATGTTGCCTCGCCACTGCTTCTACTTTCCACCCAAAGATGCCTGTTATGGTACAACACTTGGCCAAGCGCTGATACGATCTCAATCAGGCTGCAATCTATCTGCATAAAACTGCAGACAGAGGGTTTCAGGAAAAGCTGACGGGGGAAGGGGAGAAGCAACAAGAAAGCAGGGGATTGAGTTATGGACTTAAAAACAAAAGAGGGTGTGAAGTACGCTGTCACAAATTTCACCAGGGAAATAATCAATGTGCAAAGCTCTTTATCTAGGACAAAACAAGGCAAAAGCACTATTGTGGTAGACTTTTAGCAACCTAGGAAAAACAAGAAAGCAATATAATCAGATCAACATGCAAAGAGCAACAATAAAATGTAATAACACCATGTTTTTTCTTTATAATGGAAAGAGTTGAATGATGTAGAAGACCAGTTATATGTGCAATCGAGTAGTAAAAAATGGCAGGCTTGGTTGAAAAAGAGAATTCAAGTCTCATAAAAAGAAGGAAGTGATGAGAGGTGAGAAATACACTAAAACATCTGTTTAATTTCATAACCGTAAAGTAGTTTACAGCCTTTTTATTATACCTGTAGATGTAATTTGGTGATTGAGGTCAGGAAAACAAGTTAGTTTCAATGTTCAACACATTTACACCATTGACTTTCTATATATTTATTTATTCCAGCGAGAGAATAATGAAGCCTAGTGTTTAAATTTGTCCACTTCTGAAATGCAACGAAGTAAAAAGAATTTAACCCTTTCTCACTACAGAATTATTCCTAACTAGTTGCCCCTTTTCAGCAATTACCTTAAGAGATGAAGAAAGGCAAAACAAAAGAAATATCACCTGGAGGAACCTCCTGTTACAATCAATTTGATTTTGTTCCTCATTATGACTTATTATAGAACAAAATCTAAATTACTTTTTCTTCAAAGGAGAAGCCAGCTTCATTTTACAATTCTTTGACTTTATTCCTTTTCTCTGCTTGTCGGTCTCTTTCACTCATTTGTTTCCCCAAATCACTTTCATATTTTAAACTTACCCAAGTTCCCAAAATCATGAGGGACAGACATCACAGCACAGGGCTGTGTTAAGGATTAAAGTAGATAACTAGTTACAGCCTGCATCACACTGCGTATACAGTAGTCAGCTCTCAATAATTATCATTATTCTTTGGAGTTCTGCTCCTCCAATTCTCAGGCTCATTTCTTCAGATCCAGGTTTTATTACAACTGCCTGAAGACTGGAAGGAGAGAGTTTCAAGTCAGTCACATGCCCAGGGAGGACTGGGCTGGGTGATCAGAAATCTCAAGCCTGTAGACAGGAGCAGCCAATTAAACTGTGTGTTTATGTTGGGGTGGAGGGTGGAAAGGAGGCTGAACAAAGATTTAGGCAGGCAGAGGTGGTAACCTGCTATGAAAGCATAAAACAGATACTAATCAAAAGTAGTTATAGGTGCACAGGGGCAGGTGTGCAAGTGAGGAACTGACATCGGAACCCACTGGTCAGGAAGAGCCCTAGGAGTCTGATGGGCTGGACATAGTCATTCACTGGGTGGAGATGGTAAAGAAGGCAGCAACAAGGCTATGTTTTGAGGTAAAGGCTTCAGCCTTTTTTTAAAAAAAGGAATTGTGTCAAAATACAATCATTTCAAATGTCACCCTTAAAAAAGGTAAACAGGGACTGCTTGTGGCCATGTGCTCTCGGCACAGAGGTCTGTGCTCATCTTCACTACCTACTGGATGTCTACTTCCAGGCATGTCCGGTCTGGTGTTCTTCAACTATACTAAGCCATAGCACTTCCACAGGATGAAGCACAGACTCTGCTGGAGGCAGATGAAAACAGAGGATGCCGAGCCCACTGCCTCCTACCCCACGCCCCATGCCCTGGACCATAACCACTTTCCTCATTAAATGCTCACAGTGACTGACTGCTCATGACTGACTCCTAGTGGTGTACAATTAATGTTGTTTGGTTGGGTAAAAAAAAATAAACATTCATGGGGTCCATTACAATAATCCTTTCTCTGTCTCCCTTCTTTTGACAAATCTAACACAACCTCCAAAGCATGCTAAGCTTCAGCTCGAGAAGAGGAGAGCTCTTTCTAGGCTCCCCTGAGTCCCAGCGAGGAAGGTGGTGCAGGTGAGTGCAATGAGCAGACACTGGGATGTTGGTCAAATCTGGGCTACAATCCTAGTTAATCCTAGTTCCACTTTTAAAAACTTCTCTGAGCTTTTCACTTTTTCACTGACAAAATGGAAATAAGAACTTCCAAGACATCACTCTGGGGCTAAATGAGATCTGTTTAAGTTCCTGGTGCAGTCCCTGAAACATAGTAAGTACTTTGTAAGTATAACTCTCATCCCTTTGTAGCACGGGTATTTAATCATATCACTATCTCGCCAATATTAAAGATTGTGCCCATTTTTGCTAATTAGAAAATGCAAGAAAAAAGAGATTAAGTAAATTGTTCCACTTAACACATTTCATGGTAGAGCCCTTGGGAAGTAAAATTGTGAGTCTAATAAGATCATGTTATATATCAGAAATAAATGTTTAATCAAAGGACAAAGAGGCTTGCACCAGAAAACAGAACCAATATTACATGGACAGAAAACAAACAAAACAAGAATTACCAAATAGGTTAACAGAAAACAAAACAAAATTACCAAATAGATTAGTTTAAAATGAATTAGACATTGACCTTACATCTTTGACAAAAATTAACCTAAAATGAATCATAAGTCTAAATATAAAATGTGAAAGTATAAAATTTCTAGAAGACAACATACAAAAAAAAATCTAGATGACTTTGGGTATGGCAGTAAGTTTTTAAGTACAATAGAAAAAGCACAATAGATGAAAGAAAAATTGGATTTCATTAAAATTTGAAACTTCTGCTCCACAAAAACACTGTTAAGATAATGAAAAGACTAGGAGACAATATTTGCAAAACACATAGCTGACAAAGGATTTGTACACAGAACTCTTAAAGCTCAACAGTAAGAAAATGAACAATCCAATTAAAACCGGGCAAAAGACCTGAACAAACACTTCATCAAAGAAGACATACAGATAGCAAGTAGGCATGTGCAACGATGCTCAACATCATAGGCCATTAGGGAAATGTAAATTAAAACACAACAAGATACTACTGCATACCCATTAGAATGGTAAAAATCCACAACAGAGACATCAGCAAACGCTGGGCGGGATGTAGAGCAGGAGGAGCACAGCCACTTTGGAACACAGTTTGGTAGTTTCTTAAGGAGAAGCTAACCCTAGTCTTATATGACCCAGCAATCACACCCCTAGGTATTTACCAAATGAGTTAGAAACTTACATTCATTTCACATAAACACCTGCACACAAATGTTTACGGAAGTTTTATTCACCATTGCCAAAACTTGGAAGCAACATAAATGTCTTTTAATAGGTGACTGGATAAACAAACTGTAGTATTGCTATATGTTAAAATATTATTCAGCAATAAAAAGAAATGCTCTGTTAGAGCAATGAAAAGACATGGGAGAGCCTTAAATGCACATTGCTAAGTGGAGGAAGCCAATCTAAAAAGGTCATATACTGCTCCCACCAGAATCCCGAAGCACAGAGGTTGCCAGTTCGATTCCCAGTCAGGGCATATACAGGAACAGCTCAATGTTCCTCTTTCTCTCTCTTTTTCCTCTCTTGCTGAAATAAATTTTTAAAAATTTAAAAGGCCACATCCTGAATGAGTCTAACTATATAACATTCTGGAAAAAGGAAACTACAAGGACATTTTAAAAAATCAATGATTTCCAGGATTTGGGAGGATGGAGAAGGCGAAATAGGAGGAACACAGGGGATGTTTAAGGCAGTAAAACTATTTCACATAATACTGTAATGATGGATACATGACACTATGTTTTTTTGGAAAAACAATGAATGAATGACATTTTAATCTATGCACTTTGGTTTATAATAATGTATAAGCTGTAAAAAATGTACCACACCCATGCAAGACACTAATAACAGGGGAAATTGATGGGATGGAGAGGGAATACATTGGAGTTCTCTGTACGTTCTGCTTAACTTTTCTGTAAGCCTAAAACTGCCCCCCAAATAAGCTAACTAACATTGATCTACTAAGTAATAACTTTGATAATTGTTGGAGATATGGAAAGAGGAGTAACATCAGCCTTGAGAATCTCATAGTCTAGTGAGAGAGGCATGATAATTACAGTGGAACAAGGTATTAAGTGTCATAAATAAGGTAAAAGAAATCTCTTAGAACCACAATAAGCCAGTATTTTAAACTCTACAAGGCATTATGAAACTATATTAACCCTTGGAGCAGTACGAACGTTCATGTACATCCTCGTGCCTCCTGACCATCCAGAGTACCATTGTACATGTGTAAGGCAACATTAAAAAAAGACAAATGTTTGTTCTTCTTGTTTCCATAAATTGGTTATCAAACAAACATGATTTTAAGTTAATAAAACTGGAACTGGAACTAATTTCATTTTTTGAAAAAAAAAAAAACTCACTCCTAGGGGTCAGCAAGCTTGAAAAAAACTCACTACTCAAATTAAAGTCCACATTGTCTTCTTTGTTTAGTACTTCCTACCTTGCACTTCACCAGGGTCTCACATTTAAATTTTCTTTTAAACTTTTTTCTCCTATTCATATTCTTCAGCCTTTTGCTTCTTCCTCAAGCTTGCTAACTCTTTACTTTCCAACTTACTCAAACTACTAGGACAATGTATGCATGTCCTAGTGATTGTATCCAATACAATCACTGTGAGTCTTCCATCTGTAGAGAGAGAGGAAGGTGGGAGAAAAAGAAATGACCTTCACTCAAGGTACAGTACCCCTGAGCGAGGCACGGGTGGGGGCAGGGAGGGGGGTTACCAATATGCAATCTCAAGGCCACATTACAAAAGGAGGGTGATGGCATCAGAAGTGAAATGATAGGAAGGTTAGAGTTCAGCCATTCTTTTCCCACTGCACATCTCTGCATCCGGGTCCAAGCTCCCTAAAGAGGAAGAATGAGGAGAGTTTTGAACAGTGAACAACTGGTTATAAGCTCCCGACGCCAGGCCTTCCTGAGAGCAGTAGACAAGAAGGAGAAAAGGGAGAATTAGATGTTGTTTTCCATGTTGCCAAGGGCGACCACATTAAACATTTTTGTCATGACCTGGAAGGCAACCAATCACCAAGTATCTGCACTAAATCCCTGCCTTCCTCTCTATATTCATCCTGCTACCAACCACATCCCCACTTTGCATTCTAGGGACACCATGCCAGGGGGCACTCCTCCCATCCACACTATAGTTGCCTCCGTTCATGCTTTTCCCCTTTCCTGAAATCATCTGCCTCCACATCTACTCAGCTTTCCTCTCTCCAGAGATCTTTCCTCAACCAGTCTCCATCTCCACATATCCTTCTTCTATATTCGCTTCTTATTGAATTAACCTGTTTCCAATTATGATCCTCCACTAGACTGAGCAACTTAGAGTCAGGGGAATTACAGTGACTGAAATTTTGTAAGCAATAGCATGTTAGTACCACTGTCTCCCTCTTTTATATTGTAAATATGCGTAATGAAGCATATGTTAAAAGTAAAAAATTTGGCACTACTCTGCCTAGGTTTGGATCCTGACTGCAATTTGCTGATCATTTACTCTGAATTTTAGGGCTATGCTTAATATTATTGTCTCTTGGTTTTCTCAGACATGAAATGGGTTAATATTTACCTTATAGGTCTGTTGTGAGATTTGATTGACTGGATAGATCATAGATAGATATTTTGATTGATACCTGACACATTCTAAGTGCTGATTAAGTATTAATTATCATCATTTTCATTGTCATCATCATCATCCGAGTTGTAGTCTGACAGTAGGTGCTTGGTGCTCTACAATGCCTCTTTCAGGATTACCATGATACTTGTTGGGATTTATCTGATTTCCAGGTTACTCAAATTTAATACTTAAAACTGACCTTTTATGTTCAGATCTACTGGCTCAAGCTCTAATCCAGAGGGGATTTTGGTCATTTAAGTAGAACAACTGATCAACAGGACCCTGAACAAAAACCACCAACTCTTCTCTCAAAGTATTTGTAATTTAAGAAGAACTACAATAGTTATTTATAAGGGGGAAAACACCAAGAAATAAAGGGAAAAAAGAAAGAAAATTATGGTATTATTGGTAATAACCTTGGAAAAATAAATGTTTCTTAAAAGAAGAATTCATAAGGCTGTTAATTTTAGCAGATTGTGTTTAAAATGCTGAATTTCTTTAGAATGACACATTTGTTGAGAAGATAAGTGCTAAGGGAAAGTAAAAAAAGACTTTAAAAAAAGCTATCTGGGGAACTGCAAGAAACTCAAGCCAACATGTAGCTTGCATCTGCTGGCAATACCCTCATCAAAGGAGGAAATAAGATACAAAACTGAAATTGCTATTCAAAGAAACTTGATAAACAAAATAATCCATTCAAAAAAAATAATAATCCATTCAATATCACAGATGGCTGTACAATAGTGGGTGCCATGACTGAAATATCTGACCCGCCCACCTACCCACAGGTGGCACTACCAAAAACATCCATTTAAACTGGGCAACCTGAAATGTACAGAATAAAACTAGCTATAGCTATAACATCAGCAAAATACATTCATGCTGAAAAGAATGGAAATATTCAAAAGAATCATCTAAGAAGTGTACTTCCTAATGCTGATGTCTCTCTGCTTGGCACACGTACATGTTCTGTCCTTGTGAGAGTCCTACCTCTCATTCAGTTAATCAGTTACACAGTTCAAATAACAGAAAGCTGTGCTCGGTCAACTTCACCTTGAGAGACATTTAAGTTACCTCCACTGTGTTCCAAGCCTTGGGAAGTTGCTGGACGTGCTAAGGTGAATGCCACATTGTCCCAGTTCTGAAGTTTACACTCCAGTGCTGTTTATCTACTTAGCAGTAAATGGAAGCATCATTTCGGATATATTTAAGCCTCTATTAATCTGGAGTTGCTCAGGTTGTATTGATTCATTTGATGAAAAATTATGGTCAGAACTTTCTAGACTACACACTTCCATGCATGCCACCTAGTTTAAGGTTGCAGTGACTGATTGGTCTAAAAGATTTGAATTAAGGCAAGAAAAACTTTATCACTTTGTAACCCAAATCTGATCAACAAGAAAGTTACTTATTATTTTTGATGCTTTCATATACAAAACTGAATGTTTGAGTGATGGCTTTTTATACTCGGTACAGAACCTTTTATGGTTACTGTGACTACTGCGAAGCAATGTTGTACTTCGGGGAAAACAGAACCTGAAGCACAAATAAAAAGTGTCAAAAAATTAATCACACCATTTCCCTATTTTTCAACCTCCTGATTAACCTCTGATGGGCCTCAGAAGCAGTGAATTAAAATTCTCAAGCATAAAAGGACTTTAAAAGGAGGTGAACTTTCATTGCACAGTATTTCTGACAGCTTGTTCCTGAGCAAAGCAACTGGTGTCCCTGGGGACTCATTCAACATTCATTCGAATCATGGAGAAAGAGACCCAGTTTGGAAGATGTTTTTCTGGAGTACAGAGGGGGACTTTGATCTTAGCTCAGATAACAGCTGCCCTCCATGGGAGGGTTTTCTGGTCTCTCTATCCCTCAGGCCAGGTAAACCTCTGGGGAGGTGTCTAGTTGACCTCAAAGCTCAGTCAAGCAACTGATACCTGAGGGAGGGTCTTTGAGTGGGCAAGGGAGCTTGGCATCAAGTGTTATCATTCTGTCAGTCTCTCTCCTGGCTAGACACAGAGCACACAGGAAAGGGACTCCTAAAGGGAATCAAGTCTCACCTTGATTTTCCTCCATTGTAAAATTAAAGGAAGGCAGGAAGCCAAAATACTGTGATAGATTTAGTCTTTACCATTGTGTTTTCTCACTATTCTGGAGTTGTTGCCTTTGAAATTCCTGACCCCTGGCTTTTAAATACAAAAGCAAAGATGAATATGTATGATAAATACCTTAGAAGAAAATAAATGTATCCTATAGCTAATAGAGTAGGCATGGAATAATACAAGACTACGTCACTTTTAGAGAGCTATTTTTCTTTTAGAATGAGGGGAATCTGCTAAAGAATTAAAGTGTACCCCCTTTAAAATGTAAGAGATTAATTTAAGTACTGAGGCTGTGAGGTAAAATTATGTCTTTGTCATTGTTTTTTGTATTTATGATATGGAACATCAAGGGAATCACTAAAGTTACAAAGACATTTAAAATTTTTAATGACAAATTTGTTTGAAAAGGTATCAGATCTCTAGCCACCACAAAATTATCCTACCATTCATAAGAAGATAAGCCTTTATTCTTCATTTGTACTCATTTAATAAATATTTAATGAGAATTTCTTATATGCAAAGCATTGTTTTAGATGCTGTAGGAAATAAATATATCAATGACAGTTTTTATACCTACGGAGAGTAGTAAAATTATACATGGTAAAAAGAATAAATGCCTACAGACAACATGAACGAGAGGACTTAAGAGATCTCTCAATGACCACCAGACCCATACACAGTTTGGGCTCCAACTACTACTTTAATTAAAAGCTAATTCAGGATGGCAGGATATTTAGCCAATCTCTCTCCTATCACAAAGGGGGAAGTGGGCTGTGATCACCCCTCCACAGATTTATGAAGACAAGTGAAGGTAATATGCCTGCTTTTCTCTTCTTCCAACCTTTATTCTCAGATGTGAAGTGTGGCATTGACTGCAGTAAAGACAGCTGAGATGAGGAGGAAAAAAAGTGCTCTCCTGTCTTCTTCAAGTCACCCTCGATTTCTGAGCAGACTCTCAGGCTCACCCGGGAGGACCTAGCACCTGAAGGAAAGTCTGGCATTACAAAGGGCACTTTCAGCTGAGGCTCCTCAATGACAGTCATGAGCCAGAAGCTTGATGAGGGAAAGAGAGGACATATTTGTCCTTTATCCCAAGAAGAAAACTTCCTTTGAGTCATTGAGGCTAAAAAAGGTTATTATTAGCCCTGGCCAGTTGGCTCAGTGGTAGAGCATCTGCCCAGAGTGTGGATGTCCTGGATTTAATTACAGTCAGGGCACACAGGAGAAGGAACCATCTGCTTCTCCATCCCTCCTCTTCTCTCTCTCTCTCTCTCTCTCTCTCTCTCTGTCTCTCTTCCCCTCCCTTATCCCCTCCCCCAGCCATGGCTTGATTGGTTTGAATGCATTGGCCCTGGGTGCTGAAGAAGGGTCTGTCTCAGGTGCTAAAAATAGCTCAGTTGCTGAGCAATGATAAATGGCCTCAGATGGGCAGAGCATCTCCCTGTATGATGCTTGCCAGGTGGATCCCGGTAGGGATCATACAAAAATCTGTCTCCCTGTCTCCGTTCCTCTCACTTGAAAAAAAAAAGGTTATTATTCATAAAACTATTGACAAACATTCAGCAGGAATGTGTGTAAAACACACACATGTGTAGAAAACACAAACTCCAAGTGATGATTTTCATGTCATAACTCAGTGAGCCAGTGAGACTCAGGCTCTGTGTGCCAGATGCCTATTCAGTAATCCTGTCGGCTTCAGAGGAGATTTTTAATACTTAAAATAACAAGACCAGCAGAAGAGACCAGCATTCTCACTCTAGTATTTATACCAATTACATCCTGAGGTGTCTGTCCTTTCTCCTTTTCTCTTATTCTTTTTAAACTTCAGATTGCCTGTGAGAGGATTTAATTAGCAAATCTACTTTCTTCTTTGACTTGTTCATCCCTGTGACTGTGCTTGTATTTCTTAATCCTTTTTATTTTTATCCTTTTATGAGAGTTTTATACTTTTTTCTCCTTTCTGGAGATATTCAGTGTGAATATCTTTTAAAATCATTGTTATAGCATGGTGCTTTTTTCACATATGTCCATCCATCTATATCTATACATTCACAAAAATTAGGGAGTATTTTATAGCTTCATATTCATTTTGAAATCTCTCACTTTTTTTTTTTTGAGCAGTAATATATATCTACGTATCTACATGTATATATACAGACATATCAGACTGCCATGGAGACCTTGCAAGTCCTGTCCCTGTACTCGTGGAGCCCTGTGGCCACCATGCTATGAAGACACTCTGAATGCAAGATCACATGGAGAAAGAAGCTAGCCATCTCAGTCATTCCTGCTACCCCAAAGGACAAACCAGATGTGTGAGTGAGACCCTCTTAGACCATCAACTCCAACTGAACCTCAAGCTGCGTGCAGCCACAAGAATGAGACCAGCTGAAACCAACAGAACAGCCCTGTCAACTCACAGAATAGCAAATAAAAGTCAACTGCTATTGTGCTAAGTAATGAAGTTTCTGGAGGTTTGTTATTTAACAAAAAATAATTGATACAGCTTCCAATGTATCTAGTACCCCACTCACAGTGAGTGCTCAAATACAGGATTAAAAATATGTGTGCCAAACAGACCAATAAACCTAGCCATACACATTTATTTGCTATTTGTTGATACATGCATAACAATAAATCTTGATATATGATGAGTATATAGTAATCCCTCAGTCTCTGTGGGGATTGATTCCAGGATGCCCTGTAGATACCAAAGTCAGCAGATGCTCAAATTACTTATATAAAATGGCATAGCATTTGTGCATAATCTACCCTTATCTTCCTGTATACTTTAAATCATCTCTAGATTATATATATTACTTAATGCAATGCAGATGCTATGTAAATAGTTGTTCTATTGCTTTGTTTAGAAAATAACTATAAGAAAAATGTCTGTTACATATTAGGTACAGATGCAACTACATAGTACATGTCAGCAACAACATAACATTTTTGTTCTCAAATATCTTCCATTCACAGTTGAGGGAATCTGCAGATGCACAACCCGGAGATACAGAGGGCCATCTGCATATATTTATATAATTAATCTATGATGGAAACATAATATGTAACATACATAATCACACACATACACACACACATAAAAAATCGGGCTCAATCTTCAACACTGAAGTACAACAGAACATTATGTCCTCACCATCAGAAGTCTCACCATCAAATCAGATGTAGTGCAACTGAATTACACTGCCATGCAGAAATTCTGGTAGAATCCCTAGGAACACAAAGAAAGGAGTGGTTCACCTTGACTGAGAAAAGAGAAGTATGGGTAAGGAAAATTGTAAAGAAAAAACAAATCAGACAGTAGTTAGTTACTGAGTTAAAAGTGGCAGAGCAAGAAGTTTAGAACTACATCTGGGGATGGCTACACATATCTCCAAGGGCCACCTGCTGCCATAACAACTTAGAGTTAAACTTTTGAACAAGCAATCACCTGAAGTTCTTCAGGGTGGTATTTTTACTCTTTCCTCTCTTGCTTTTCAAACACTTTTTAGCTCTATATGATTAGCTTCTAGTACTTACTGGGTGAATTTTGTTATAATGTAGCTATATAATTTAGCACACTTTTTCATAATATAATATACATCTGTTTCTCCAGTTGGTACACTCGCTGCATACTGAGTAGGCACCCAATTAGGCCACAACTGAATTTATTGTTCTCTAACATTTGTTCTCTGTTTCCCATCACAATAAAGGGCACCACTAGCCTCACAGTCACTCCAGCCATGGACCTGGGAGTTACTCTTAAATATTTACTCCCCTGAGGTTCCCTTGCAAGTTCCATCCCCATTTACCCTCTGAAATCTAATTCACTATCAAGTCCTGCTAATTTCTACCTCTTAAGTACCTCTCAGATCCACCCCATCCTATTATTCCCATTCCTGAGACCAAGATTCATGACTCTCTCTTGAACCATTACCATAGCTCCATTACCTGTCATTCTGCTTCTCCTCTTGCTTTCCTTCATGGCAGCTACCACATTGTCATCAGAGGCATCTTTGGAAAATGCAAGTCCCATTATATTAAAACATATCTGTGAATAAAGTCTTTCCATGTCTTTAATAAAATAACATTTAATGATAGATATACCTTATGGTCTCATTTCCTTACTTCCTTATCCTCAAGATACACATTCTACTTTCTAACCATAGCAATTATTTGTATTTCCCTTTGCTACCTTAACAATGGCTTACACAATTCCACTGCAGCCTCGAAGTATAATTTGTAGGCTGCTGTGACTCAAGAACAGCAACTCATTAAGGCACATCTCACTTCCTCAGGAAGCCTATCTCCACATTTGTGCTCCCTCTTCCTTGGGCCGCATGGTGTGGAGTTGACCACCCTTACCTTTAGTCCCCCAATTATATTCTGAACACACTTATATGTATAGTTCTGAACACAGTGTTTTACTTATTTATGTTTCTGCCCTTCTTCACGCCCCCCCATTCTGCCCTCACCAGGCTAACATCGTTATAAACACAAAACATCTTTTACTTCTTTGATATTCCGCTACACCACACATTGCCTGGTTTATAGAAGGCATTCAATGATAAAGATGAATACTTTTCAAATAATTTAAATACCATAAATTTAGTTATAATAAAAATGGCATCAAGCATAACTTAAACTTACTTTCTTGACTTGTAATTTTGCTAATCTTATTCTAGTTGTTTGAATTATAGATGTGTTTAAAATTTGGGTGAATGAAAATTTACTTCATCTTTTTCCTAGCTGATGTAGTAACCAAATCTTTATATAATAAACAACTTGCTGCTTCTGTGGAATAGATTTGTCAGCCAATACATTTAGGATATTCAGAAACCAGCTAGCTGACACAAATTCAGAACTACTAGCCAAGGAATAACAAAATGTCTCAAAATTCTTATATTAAAACACATACATAGGAAACTCCATCTCTTAGAACTCTGTGTTCTAAACGTACAACAGATTATAAACAGAAAATTAAAAGGAGAGAGAGAAAAGACAACAGGCAAACCTATGAGCTATAGCAAGAAATGACAGCTGTTGGCCAGGAAGAATACATACAATTAGGAAGAGCATACCTGAGAGCTCAGAATTATTAGGGCCAGTAAAGGTAGGAAAAAGCCGTAATCTGTACTTTAGTCTGCAAACATTACTGAATAATTCTATATAAATATTCTGTAACATATAGAATACAGTTTTTATTTACCTTAATGAACACTTTTTACTTTATGTTTATTACATTTTGGACAAAAGTAAAAGAAATGGTATAAAGCATTTTAGAATTTTTTTTTAAATTAGCAATTTCAAAAACTTTTTAAAACTTATTTATCCAAGATATCCTAAATAACCCATTCTTGAGTCTTTATTCCATTTGAATAAATACCAGTTAAGGTACCATTCATTCAATAACTAAATACTATACATGCTGCACTCAACACTAGAGCCTCTAAGATAAGAATTATTATCCCCATTTTACAGATGAGAAAATCAAGGTCCAGGAAAGTCAGGTAAGTCACCCAAGTTCACATAGCTAGTATGCAGCTAAATAGAGATTTGATGTGTGATACTTTTAATCATGTCATCATTGAACATTGAATGACTGAGAATTCATAATATTATTTATTAATAAATTGATCTACTGGCATTCAACTTGAGTACTTGTCTTCATTTCACAAATCTGTACCACAACAGAGTTTCCTTTCATGGTGAACAAAAATCATTTGAAATAATTGCTTCACCCAGATAACCTCAGCAAAAGCAGAAATCATCCAGGATGAAATGTTTCTTATACAATGCCTTGCACATTTGCTAATAGAGGTCTAAGCATTTACAAAGTAAACTTTTAGGATAAAGCACGTGAAGTTATTGCTAATTCTCACAGTCACTTAAGAGTTGAGAAGATTTTTAATTGGGATCTAATAAAGTTATAATTGTCTACAAGCAAGAATGGTTCTTTGAAATAAAGACGTACAAACACGAGCAATAAACTGAAAATCGAAAACAACTGCTAGATCTAATCTATTAAGAAAAAAATAAAAACAGAAATTTGAAGGCAATTTTATTTTAAAATAAGAGATTAATATTAGCATTTTAAACAGTTAACATTAAAATACTAGAAATGTCCCAAAGAGTTATTTATTTAAGGGCTTTGTTCTTGAAATTCATTACATTATTCCAATAAAAACTAAAGAGGTTATTTTCTCTAAATTATTTAGGTGTAAGAGTTAGCCTTCAGCCAGGTGTTCTGTTTATGCAGATGGCAAAATAAATTATTCAGAAATAGAGACAGGTAAAACAGATGGAAAAGCAGAGTAAACCAAGAAAGCCCTGGGCAGCTGCTTACCAGGCCCCAATAAACACCCAGTTCTATGTCATGGTCCAAGTCACCCAGTTAGGAAGACTTGTAGGTACCTACTTGTCTACTTCTCAAAACCGCCTCTGGGACCTTGTACTTACTTCAGTGATACTGTATTTAAAGTATATCATCTAAAATTGTTCATGAAAACAAATGTCTTAATGTAAATAGTAAAATATTTCTGAGGGCATTTTTCCCACCAGATCAGAGGGCAAACTGCATTTCCAAATCACTTGAAGCTTTTTTAAAAACCGATTCTTACATTTTATGCAACAAGAGCTACATACATATAGTATCTTCCACAAACTGATGGAGTTAGCTGTAAGACCCCCCTTTTAACAGATAAGGTCTGTCTCTTAATTCACTGACTCACTGACTCAACCACCAGAGGTAAAGAATGCCAGAGAGACCTACTTTTTTTTTTAATCAATTCTGCACTAGGAGAGTATTATAGTGGCAAACTATTATATAATGTGGTGATCTGCTAAAGAAATTCTGGGAACTTACAGAAATGGACCATTAAGGGAAAAAATGTTCAGAGCTCTATACATACCTGCCTTAGTTCAGCTCATTTAATAACGCAAACAAAGTAAAGACTATCCCCTTGAGGGAGGAGGCCAGTTCAGGCACAAGAACTACCTGGATAAGGAAGAAGGAACACTCAAGGCCAGAGTGGCAGCATTCCCTGGAGTGAAGCACACCAGCCTGGACGCCTGGAGATCTGGCTTCTAGTCTCAAGTCTGCCTTCAGGTGACCTCAAGACCAGGGTGTGGAAACCTCTCTCAGAGCTGGTGTCTTTAATAACCGAATGAGTCTTTTAAGCTCTTGTACTTTACAAGTCTATGTGAATTTGGAAAAAAGGATAGCAGTGAAAGCAAAAGAAATCTAAGGCCATACATTCATAAATAAAAGCACTTAAAAAAAAGCATTGTGTCTGCATCTTGTACTTTTATTTTTAATCTAAACTGCAGGATTTTGAGCTATTATTTCAGAAGACAACATTTTAGAAATCAAAAGAGGAAAGCTATAATGTAAGCTAAAGATTCAATCTTCTAAATGATTCTTATGATTTGGTTGTTTGGTAATATGAAAACTAATCATCCAAAAAAATCGACTGACTTTTTCACCTTTTACTGAAATTTTTTAGTGTTACATAGACACTGCCTTAATAAACTTGTTTGAACCAGTTTCTAAACATGTCTAAATAATCACTGAAGCATATCAAAGGTTGGATGTTGAAGATGCTATCTATCTTTATTGACATTGTCATTTTGTCTAAACATCATCCTAGCAATTACCATTAACCCAGGCCCTTTTCCTGACACTATCCAAACTAAATTTGTCTGACTGCATTCACTCAAAAAAAAAAAAAAGTTTACTTGCTGTATGTGGCTGGACTCTGTAACTGGCCATCACTGCTCTAGAGAAACTCACAGTCTAACAGGGAGGCAAATAAGGGCAAATCATTGTGATTCAATGCGATGAACTATAATTTTTGTTCCGCCTTCTCAGTGTTGGCCTTAGACCCACTTCACATATACTGCCCTTTACTTAATATTCTTTCTTTACATTAACTTGCTATTATAACCCAAGATGTTTATGTCAAAAACACATTTTATATCATCTCTATATGTGAAAAATCAGTAACACTTATCAGTAACAGTAACTCAAAGAAATATGTATAACCACTAAAATATATATATCTGTTGGTGAACTACCTAAAAAACCCATATATACCATTGGTGAAATGCATACTATAGAAGTGGTAGTTTATTGGTCATGATAAGGATACTGGCTTAAATGACTCTTTTTTGTCCATTTAATTAGTGTTTGTTAAGTATTTCTTATGTACTAGGCACTATTCTCTGATGGCGACAACAACCTATTTAAGGATTTTAAGTAGTAAAATAACAGAAACAGTTTTGCACTTCAGAAAGTTCATTTTTAAATTTGGTTTGGAAGATTAATGGAACAGGTATTGAGACTACAAGAGTAGGGGTTAGGACCCAAATGGTGACACAGAGATGGAGAGAATCACTTCAACATATGTATAGGAGGTCAAGTCAACAAGACTTGGGAATTATTTGGTTTGGAGAGTAAAAGAGAGGAAGGTGTCAAGGATGATCACCAGGTTTCTGTCGTGGATGACTGAGTGTAGTTAGGTATCACCTTCCTGGGTTCATCTGGTACCTGGAATGTTTAGTGGATCATTAAAGGTCCTTATCTCCACCGGAGAGATTTACTGATGAGATATTATGGTATCAGTTTCACTATGCTCTACTATAAGGGTAAGTTTGGCAAACTAACTATGGAAATTGGCTTGTTAGGGTAGGAAGACAAATTGAACCTATTGACTTAAGACATGAAGTAGACTCCAAGCTGCATTTTGCCTTTCTGAAAAATTAAGTGCACTCAGAGACTTTGTATGAGGCAGTTTCAGATAGCTTCCAGGCTCAAGGCTCAGATCCTTTGACTGACTTAAAATAAAAATCCAGGTCTCTGAATAAATAATCTAGGCCTTAATTTGTTCATTCTCCTTTAAAAAAAATTGTTGCAAATGATGAGGAACAGATGGAAAAAATTGTTGATACTGAAGATAATGTCACAGGAAGCATGTCCCCATCCTTCAGGTGTGGCCTCCACTTGTGCTGTCTCTGTCAATAATGGATGTTCCTGACAAAGCAAGCAAAAGTATAAAGATACCAAATTATTAGTCAGCACAGCGAGAACAGCCATGTTGACCTTCTGTTAACAGGAAGAGGATCCTGTTACAGTTGCTCTTCACTGAGTGATCCAACAATTATCTAAGCATTCTTCAGAGTAAAAGCAAACAAGTCAAACACATAGTTACTTTGGTAAACTGACACATAAATTATGGGACACCTTATGCATACTCTTAAGGTATTTACTTTCATCATTACTAAACCATCATTTGATCTTCTTGGTAGGGCCTCTAGAAGTTGAAGATTTATGGATATAATTGAGTGAATTGGAGAGTCAGAAACACAAAAACACTAAGATTGTTTAAATGTTTAGGATCTTGGACTTCTTAAAATACTTTTCTGGTAGGAATGAGATCCAGGAAGAATGAATGACAGGCATAAGTAGAAAGTAGCAAGAGTGGGAAGGACCACACAGACACGCGGATGTTTAATCCATTCCACACTAGCAGAAGCAGTTCTCCCGAATGTCTTGCAGACATGCACTCATCTTTTAGCAATTAAATTCAAACATAGATCTACTCTTTAGGAAGACCAGAACCTATATCCCAGCCCCAGGCAGTCATCTTCCACATGTGGCTCTAACAGCATTGTTGAGAAAACAGCTCAAAGTGCCAAAAACACTGCTTCAAGGCCAAAGCCTCATCTACCATCTCTATAAAGGAAGCACAATGCTTTAGATTTTTAAAAAGTCTACCTATTAATTTCTACAGCGAGTTCTTAGAATTTCACTGTGACAAAATAGACGCTCCACCATTAAGGAAAGAATGATTTTCAAGCAAGCCTTTGATCCAGGAATATCGTTCTGGTTCTGTTAAAGAGCTAGTATGCATACAGAAGCCAACATTTAAATACTTCTTCACAGACTCTCACTTGAGAAAGGGTGGCTCATAATGGCTAATCAAAAAAAATTTTTTTTTCCCTCTGGGAATTGTTTCTTAAAGAAAGCTAAACACAAATCCACCAAGTTTTAGTGCTAACATCATTCAGAAGCTTTTCTCTGACAGCAGACTGGGAAGCTCTGTCTCTGCCCTGGGGGCGGGAGCTGGGAAATGAAGTGTCATTCAGATATTCCCTTGAGCAAGAACAGAAACACTCGAAGTAGTCAACTGATTTGTTTTAATCCTTGAAAAAAAAAAATGTATGGCACATATAGCATAATCATATCAAATTTAATATCGCAGCAACATTCCTTAATTAGGTTAGACAACTACAAAAGCTATGCTGGATTATGTCATTTTTTTCTGTTTAATGACAGTATAAGAGCCTACTGTGTGCTACCCAGTGCTAAAAGAAAAGATACAGAAATAAATACTATAGAGTCACCAATTCCCAAAGACAGATATAAAAACAAATAATAGAAAAAGATGCTGAATATTTGAATGAAAGTATTTACATTCTGTCCTGGAATTATGTTAGTGAGTCCTACCTCAGTAGAGTAAAGGAGAAAGAATTTTGAAATCCTGTCTGTGAGCATTAATTCATTTGTTTAATCATTTACTCATTCATCCAGCAAATATTTATTAAAGATCAACTGCAAGCATAATACAAAATCCCCAACCCAGCAAAATTTCATTCTAGTGAAAGGAGACAGACAAGATGCAAAAAGATAAATATGTGTTATTTTTCAACTGGTAATAGTACTATGGGAAAAAAGTTAATAGGGTAAATAGGCTAGAGTTTACAAAGGGTCCCAACTAGTAAGAAGGGCTGAAAATTTTACTACAATATAAAGAAAAGGTATAAAAGCAAACTTTGCTGATGAGACCTGAGCAAAAAGCAGAAAGTTTTGAATGAGACATGTGGGTATGAAACAGTGTTCAAGGCAGCAAGTGCAAAGGCCCAGAGACATACGCAGGCTGTGTGGCTGGAGCAGGGGGAGCAAACAGCAGAGTGGGAGAAGACGTGGTCAAAGAAGTAACAGAAAAAATAGATGCAGATTTAGAACATCTTCACTAGCACCGTCTTAATATTTGGCCATGTATTTCTATGGATATTATGTCAACTACTAAGACATTAGGTGATAAAAATCACAAAGGATATAACTAGGTTTCACAGGAAAAATAAGTATACTAAATTAATATTTAGTTCCTTGACATTCTAGTCACACCACATGGAAGGTTTGACTAAAAAACAATGATTAATAAAAATCAAAGAAAAAAATGAATAAAATATAATGCCAACTGTCAAGAAACTCACAGGCCAGTAGATTTCTTTGACCCTCACAAAAAAAGCTAATAAATTGTTATTACCCCCAATTCATAGTCAAAAGAACTGATGATGTAAGCAACATTCTCTAAATTACAATACATGGTGGGCAAGCCAGAATTTAATCTCAAATTTTTTTATGTCTAAATCTTGTTAATTTTTACCTGAAAAATGCTGCTTATTTAAAAATATCATCTTTTCTCTTGGCTTTATCTTTGTAGAAACTGATTTAAGCCAAGCCAGTTTTAAAGAAAGCCACATAAAATAGAACTATTGTACAACAGGTTGCTTCTTTATGGAAGAGAGAGCACTAAAACCAAAATGCTCTTAATAGTGTATATAAGGTCTTAAATATTTATAGTTCAATATTGTTAAAATAAGAAAGTCCCTATATTTAATTCAAAAGTGCGTATAATTTGTTTCAGAGAGAAGCCCACTTGGCTTGTAACTTAAGAAAAAAACGTGGGAATCCTAACTAGCAATTTTTACTGGTGGAGCAATTTCTACAGAGGCAAGATCTTTTCAACTGTGAAAGAAAAACAGAGAGAGGGAGGGAGGGAGTGAGGAAGGAAGGAAGGAAGGAAGGAAGGAAGGAAGGAAGGAAGGAAGGAAGGAAGGAAGGAAGGAAGGAAGGAAGGAAGGAAGAAAAGGAAGCCTGACCAGGCAGTGGCGCAGTGGATAGAGCATCAGACTGAGACGCGGAGGACCCAGGTTCGAAATGCCAATGTCACTGGCTTGAGCATGGGCTCACCAGCTTGAGCATGGGATCATGAACATGACCCCATGGTCTCTGACTTGAAGCTCAAGGTCATGCTGGCTTGAACCCAAGGTTTCTGGTTTGAGCAAGGGGTCACTCTGGCTTGGCTGTAGCCCCCCAGATCAAGGTACATATGAGAAAGCAATCAATGAACAACTAAGGTGTTGCAGGGAAGACTTGATGCTTCTCATCTCCTTTCCTGTCTGTCCCTATCTGTTCCTCTCTCTAACTCTCTGTCTCTGTCAAAAAAAAAAAAAAAAAAAAAAAAATGAACTAGCAGAATCCCACTTTCCCTTTAGTTTTTTTTAAAGTCCCTAAGAACTATTTTGAGATGTATGTCAATAAAAAATATTCAATAATTCTTTCCTAATACTCTGCACTGTTCCACAGAGGATGTGGTTAGATTTCAGAGGAAAAGCAAGTACATTACAAATAATAATGGAGATAGATCTTACTTAATGAGCTAATTTCCGACAATTAATATCATTGCAAGATGGAAATATATGCAAGGTTAAAAGTCAGCTTCTGTGTGCATCTTCTTTCACTCTGATGGGGTGGGGTTGCCTCAGGGGGAAGATAGTGAATGGAAAAGAAAAACCCAAAACCCTTGGATGTGTCCATTCACAACTGATATGATACTAGCTCCTTCCTTGTAGAGCTGAAATTTCTCCTGCAGTTAAAAGATGTTCCTGTCTTCCTTATCATCCTTAGTAATCAGATAAGTAAGTGAGATCACAAGTGTCACGTCCCAGCCCTGCAGCAGTATCAGGCTGAGCAAAAAGCTGCTTTCTTTGCTCTAGCTTACCATATGCATTTTCACATCACCCGCTTCTTGACTGCTTGAAAAATTAACACTGGTGAGTCCCTTAATTGGGCCTGACTGGTAGAACTCAGGAAAGGTGCCACTTATACAATCTTCCTAATTGCCAAGGTTTACAGAGTACACGTTGTCTGAGAGACGGTCACATTTTACTTTCTGATTTATTTTTAAAGGTGTATACCACTAAGCAATAAAACTCAGCTTATTTTAATTAAGGAATGTTTGATACTTTAAGCTGTATGGTTCAGAATGAAATAATTTGAAAGACATAGTGTAAAGCCAGAAGCCACGGCCACTATCACAGCAGCCCGGCCCATGCAGGTTCACATTGGATTCGGAAAGTTGGTAAAGAAACAACAGAGCCAAAAACTGGTGGGCCAGTTTTAGTCCTAGCTTGCACCCGGCGGGCAAGCAAAAAACACACACTGGGCTCCAAAACCCACTCACATTCAGTGCTCACAAAGCTACTGACTTATCCGAGTTTCCTAGAATCAAAGGTTTCTAGCTCACCAGATTTATTCACCTCTGTTCCCCATCTCCTTCCTTCTCCCTGCACAAACTCTGCACTAACTGGCTTCTCACTCAACACTCCACCATCTTGGCTGCTTCTCCTGGCCTCCTCCACGTGGCCTTTCTCTGCTCTCCTTTCTGCTCTCTAATGCTAATCTCAGGAACCAAGAGACCAAGATCCCGTTCTGCCCCCATTTTATACTGTAGCTTCACAACCTCTAATCCAATATACAAAATAGGGAAGTCTCTAATACAAAGTCACTTATCTGAGGCATGATAGGATTGTACCACCCCACATCAAAAAGGGTGGGAAAGGCTTAGTCCTAAAAACCAAGCCCCAGGCTACAAGGATCCTGTCTGCCCATAGCCCACCCCCAACACACATTAATATCACCTGGGCAACGGCCTCCACGTGGGCAGCGCCATCTTTAACAAAGTGAGCATAATATATTTTATCTGCCCAACACTCTTCTTTTGCCCTTTTGATGCTTTTCTCTTGGACTCTGTCTTGTATTAATTTAGTAATTAAACTTTATTTTAGTTAGTATTAACCTTACATGTTTTCCTTCTCCTTGATTTTCAATTTACCTAAGTAATTTATTTTGGATATCTCTTATAAATAAAATATAGCTGAAGACTTTTTAACCATAGTGAGAGTTTCTTAGTAGTAAAAGTACATTTATTATGATTACTTGTATACTAGGACTTCTTTTTGCCATAATAATTTAAACTTTGTGTTCACTTTGTTACTAATTGTATTTTTCTTCACATTTTTCTTTTGATCTGTTGATTAAGGGTGGAGTAAAATTTTATACTAACTAGAAAGATTTGTCTTACTGATTTTCCTATATGGTTTGAATGTTATATATTCTATTTCAATTTTTCCAGTTTTTACCCTTATACCTCCAACACATATTTAAAGTATATTTTCTATTAGTGATAATATTTCATTTGAAATGTAACTTAACTTTCATGATGCCATTAACTCATCTATTGAGTTTTTTGTTGTAATATTATTTTGAAAAACTTTTGTTTTTTGAATTGATAATTCACACAGAAAACAATTCAAAAAGTACAAAGAAGTAGCCTGACCAGGAGGTGACGCAGTGGATAGAGTGTCAACCTGGGATGCTGAGAACCAAGGTTCAAAACCCCAAGGTCGACCTGTGGTGGCGCAGTGGATAAAGCGTCGACCTGGAAATGCTGAGGTCGCCGGTTCGAAACCCTGGGCTTGCCTGGTCAAGGCACATATGGGAGTTGATGCTTCCAGCTCCTCCCCCCTGTCTCTCTCTCTCTCTCTCTCTCTCTCTCTCTCTCTCTGTCTCTCTCTCCCTCTCTCTCTCCTCTCTAAAATGAATAAATAAAATTAAAAAAAAAAAAAACCCAAGGTCCCTGGCTTGAGCATGTGATCATAGCCATTACTCATGGTCTCTGTCTTGAGCCCAGTGTCACTGGCTTGAGCAAGGGGTCACTGGCTCAGTTGGAGCCCCTCCCCTCAAACCCCATCAAGGGACATATGGGAAAGCAATCAATGAACAACTGAAGTTCTACAACTACAAGTTGATGCTTCTCATCTATCTGTCCATCTGTCTGTCTGTCTCTCTCTTTCTGCTTCGCTAAGAAAAAAAATGTACAGAAAGATATGGTCAAATGAAAGTCTCTCTTCAACAGTTGCTGGTATAATTTCCTGTGTTTCCTTCCAGAGATAATTTATTCATATGCAGACTTAAAGTCAAGTTTTGTTTTAAAACACAACGATATTATACTCCATACACTATTCTGCTTTTATGAGATTTTCTTTCTTTCTTTCTTTCTTTCTTTTTACTAATTAGCTTTAGTGGTTCTTAGAAATGTATTTTGCATATCTTTCTGTTTTGCATATCTTTCAATATAAATATATACAGCATTTCATTTTTGTCTGATTTTTGTGTTTTTTAACATTTTTTTGTTTATTATTTTTTAATGTTTATTTTCTTGATTTTAAAGAGAAAGAAGGGAGAGAGAGAGAGAGACATGAACATCAATCTGCTCCTGCATGTGCCCTGACTGGGGATCGAACCAGCAACCTCTGTGCTTCGGGATGATGCTCTATAACCAACTGAGACATCCAGCCAGGCCTCTGTTAACATTTTTTAAAGAGACAATATATTTATATTATTCAATTTTTAAAATTAGGATATGAAAACTCTCTAGCTCTTATTCCACTTCACCCAGTTTCCAGCACCAAACCATAGAACTACTATTTTTATTTTCTTGGCAATATTCCAGAGTTTTTCTATACAAATACAATGCAAATGTATATATTTTCTTTCTCCTTATTCACAAAAGATAACAAAATATATATTTGTCTTTTCACTTAACAGTGTATCTGAAGTGAACCTTTAGTATCTTACCCATAGTTTTTACATTCATTTTAAAAATAAAATGGTACTTAATCATTTGTCTATATCATACTTTACTTAATCAATATGCTATTAATAGACATTTGGTTTATTTCTAACTTATTACAATTATAGGAAATCATTTAATAAACAGCTTTTTCATATGTTTTTCATTCACTTTGCAAGCACATCTGAGCAAGTACATCACTAATATGCAAGAATATTTGTAGGATAAACTCCCATTCTACAAATTATGTTATCTTTTTAAGGCTTTCTATATTTTTGTCCAAGGTTTTCCATATTTTGATTGTTTTCAATATTGTGCTAATCCAAAAAAATATTTATATACAGTGAATATCTTTATATACAAGCAAGTACAATTTTATTTGTGTACATACACATCTGTGACCTAACTTCCTAGCCATAGTAGTGCTATTTCTAGGTCAAGGGTCTTTTATAACTTGATATTTAACGGCTAACTGTCCTAACTGCTCTTCATACAGAGTGTGCTGGTTTTACCCTCAACCAGCAACATAGGGAAGCTTATTTTCTCATGTTTTAACCAAATCAGTGTATTTTCAAAGCATTCAAACTTAACTAATTTTATGGGTGAAAATGTAATCTAATTGTATTTTTAGTTTGCATTTTTCTTACCATTCATTAGTGTGGTTGTTGAGCAAATTGTCAAATATTTAAGAACCATTAATATCTTCACCCATTTTCTCCATTGTTGGGGTTTATTGATTTATAGGAACTCTTCATATATTGGGGATATTAGCCTTTTGTGACAAATATTTAATCTCCAAAATCTCTAGTTGGTTTATTTTTGATGGATGCAATAATCTCTTGGAATTCTCTGATATTAATAGTACTTATTTTAAATTCTCCTTCTGTTTGTTTCATTACTCAAGAATGTGGGCTGATCTTTGAAAATCCCTGTACACCTGCTTGCTATGTTTACCTAAGCCAGCTTCAGTAATTGTGGGGGAGCTTACCACCAAGAGCTTACCGGTATCTTATTTTATGAGTGTAGAGGTTCCCCGGTTTCCTCGGAGAGAAAGGACTAGCTGCCTGGGGCAACTCCATGCCCTGCCTCCAGAGCCCGCTCACTTAGCCTGGGGGCCGGTTCCGCTGTTGCCCAGGATCTGCACAGGGGGACTAGAGAAGTGGCAGGGACTGCGCTGCAGCAACAAAGGGGGTCACCAATTACACTCTCAGATGGGTGCCCAGGGATCCTCCCTTCTCCTAGTAATTACTGACACTGAGCGTGGCTTTCCCCCAGATTGCTCCTACCTGGGTAGAAATACTCTTTGGTGCATGTTTTGGGTCATACTTTCTGCAAATTTTTTCTCCCATGATTTGATCCTATGATATTGGTTTGGTCATTTATTGGTTAGGTGGTTTTAATATTTAGAAATTCCTTAAGATTTCTGGTCTGCTTTTAGTAGTCTTCCTTGATTCTCAGCACAGTTACTGATTTTTTTACTCTAATGTTTTGTTTCTGTCATTCTGTAGCATTTTGGGCAGCAAGAAAGGTGCATGCGTAGGACACTATCTTGATCCTATCTTCCCAAATTACTTTGAAAACCCAGGCAGTAGAAACAGAACCTACCATTTTAGCTGCATGGCTTTACTTGTGGGCTTCTTGAAATCAGACATGATAAATATGTAACTTGGCACATGCTTAACATGGTGTCTAGCTCATAAGAAGAATTCAGTAAGTGTTTATGATATGATGATCAGAAAAAAAAGAAAGAAAAAAAGATGGGGAAAGAAACTCTAAGAATAATTTCTAATAAGGCAAATTCAACATGTTTTTATTGAATAACCACTATGTGCACACCACTAGGCACAAGTGTTATAGAAATTAATAAACACTTTCCCTGCCCTTCCTAAGCATGTCTTTGGTCCAGGAAAGTGGAAAAGATTAGAAATGTGCTTCCTGAAATCCAAGAATTAATATCCTAATAGAAAAACCCAATAGCAATACATCATAGCTCTAGGCTTAAGAGGAATGCAGAGAAGGCAATTAAGTTTGGACCAATAGAGAAGGCTAGTTCAAGGTGACTAAAACTAGAAGTGGAGGAGGAAAAGACAGAGGTCTAAACCATGTTTTATTACATGCACTGAAAAGTTTTTGAAACTGTACCTCCAACTCTTCCATATGCTTAGTCATAAAAATGAGCAACTATATTTTCTAAAAGACAGCCTAAAAGGAAAGTTTCTTAGAAATACAGGTGACGCCTGACCTGTGGTGGCGCAGTGGATAAAAGCTTCGACCTGGAAATGCTGAGGTCGCCGGTTCGAAACCCTGGGCTTGCCTGGTCAAGGCACATAGGGGAGTTGATTCTTCCAGCTCCTCCCCCCTTCTCTCTCTCTGTCTGCCTCTCCCTCTCTGTCTCTCTCTCTCCTCTCTAAAAATGAATAAATAAAATTAAAAAAAAAAGAAATACAGATGACAGATAAACAACTGCATGCCAAAATCATTTCAAATATTAAAATAAATTACCTTTTCAACTTTGCTAAGGTAAAAGTAAATTGGGCTTCTAGACTCCATTAGGCTTGTGCTTTGGGGTGGTGCATTGATGCACCAACATTGTGCTGGGAAGTGGCTCAATATTAGCGAGAGAGAGATTTGCAACTGTGGCAGGGACTCCACTCTGATATTTTAAATACCTCACTTCTACCTTCAGGCATGAATACTTCAGGTTTTTTAATTCTCTATATTTTTATTACAAAGAGGACAGGAATATTTAGAGTATAAAAATAACTGAAGAAAAGGATTAAATATCCTATAATTAACCATTCAATGATAGCCATCATTAATATTTTGGCATGTATCCTCTGGTTTTTAGTCCATTCATGCATCATGCATGTAGAATTAAAGTGGGATGATATGATACATAATATTTTGAAATATTTTTTTACTTAAAATACATCATAACATCTACCCACATCATTAACTGTTCTATAATAGCTTTTACAAGGCATATATTATCATTTATTTTATTAAGCTTCTGGTTTTGGACATTTATGTTCTATTTTTTATGTTATAAATACTGTTACAGAGAACATCCTTTTGACACATTCTTGATTATTTCTTAGAATAAATTCTTAGAAGTAGAATGTCTTAAGGGTATGCATATTTTTATAGTAATGTGTAGCCAAATTGCTCTTCTGAAATGTTGTGCCAGCACGTATGTTAGCAGTTTACATTTGACACACTTGCTAGTAGCCATTATTTTATATAGTTTCTAATATGATAGCTTGAAAGTAGTATTTTATTGCTGTAATTTACTTTTTTTTATTACTAGTATGTTTGACTATTTTTATATGTATTTTGGTTTTTTACATTGGCTTATATATCCAATTCCACAGGATAGCACAGGATAAGATAGGATAAAGTAAGATAGAGTAGACAGAGTAAGATAACCTAGGGTAGAGTAGGGTAGGGTAGAGCCATCTGAGACCATGACAAACAATGGTAAATACAGAGTCTAGATGGGTATGAGCTAAAGCAACAGAACCATCAGGAGGTGGTCTAAAGTTGTTCTAGAATAAGACATAATTCTGGATACATGACCCTCTTTCTCCTTCTCTCTTAGACCCCTAGTTGGAGCCAAAGTAAGTGAGATAGTGCCCATGGAGAAGATTCTGGAAAGAGCTAAGCAGAACAACGGCCCCCAGATAGGGGCTCAGGACAGTGAAGGACTCAAACAGGAAAAGAAACCATGATGATTGCATAGGTCAGTCCACACAACGGGACAAAATGATTCCTGCAGAGCCAGGCTCGCATCTCACACCAAGTCAATGACAACAAGTCCTTAAACCACCCCCATCCTCGTAAAGAAGGGCTAAGGAAGGAAGTTAGACCAAGGATGTAACTAAGAGGAGCTAGGGAGGAGAGAAGCCAACTGAATATCAGCCACTGCTAATGGCTTCTAATGCCACTAATCTCATTCTGTCCCTGAAACTCTAGGCAGAATGCACACAGTAGAGGCTGTAAATATTTGCTAAATGAAAAAAAAAGATAAATAAATAAATAGATGAAATCTGAAAAACCCATGAAACTAAGTAACAAATGATCAGTATTCTTAAGAATTTTTGGTAACTCTTCAAAATAAAGATTTTTTAACTAAAAATAATGAAAAAATAAAATCTTTGCTTTTACTTATATCAATGATCATTGCATGTATTTAAGGTTTCCTACCAAGAATTCTAATAAATATTTAAGCCATTCCAATTTACCTTGCCAGTTGGTACTTAAGGGGAATTAAGCAGTGGATTACAAGAATGGCTTCTTCGGAAGCTTTGAAGTCTACTGTTTTAGGCTGTATGATCACAAGAATGTCTCATCCACTTCCCTTTCTCCTTTATTTTCTAATCTTTTGTTTAAGAAAAGTAGCTATAAACATACCAACCTATGTTGCTATAATGATTTTCTTAGTTAACACTGTCGTTAAGGTTACATACAGACTTTTATTGTAATCCCCATCTTCACTAGTTGCCAAGGTTCTGAACATCCCTTCAGCCTAAAGCTTTCCAGGCTTTGTTCCTTATTCAGTTAAACTTTAAAATCAGTCTGTTCAGCTGCTTCTGAGAAGAGAGAAAACAAGAGATGTAATGTTTTGCCAACAAGTGTTAGAAAGACTAATTTACAAAGGTTGACATATTCATCATGGCTGCTTGTCACTTGGGAAAGACGTCATCATCCAGGGAGTTATCACAGAATCAAAAGACCAGGAGAGAATAATCAGGTGATGTTTAAAAGCCAATTTGGCTCCTTTGCCTGAACCTACTCAGATATCTTCACAACTTAAAAAGGTCTGAAAAACAGCCTATTGATAGGTGGATGTTCCACATACTAGACTTTTCTACTCAAATTATTAAGTGTGTTAAATGTGACCTCTTTTATGCACTTGAGTGTAACCAGAGGCAGATTTAACTGGGCACACGCCATGGGCCCCACCTTCTGAAGGGCCCCGCAAAACCTCAGCTTTACACTTTTTTCTAATGACACCAAGTTTGGTTTCATATGTGCAATTTTAACATTAATAGTACATAATATTTTTTATTTATTTAAAAATAAGATTAACATATATTTTTATTTTCCCTGTCTCTTTATTTTTAAGGGGCCTAATATTTTTTCTGTACCCGGGGCCTCAACTGACCTTAATCTGCCTCTGAGTGTAACCTTTCTACACAGATAATGCTATTCAGTGATTTACTTAGTTTAAAAATTAATATTCAATTAATGGTGGTTACAATATCAAAATTTTTTATGTTTTTAAATTCACCATATAAAATGTATGAGCCTAACACATTTTAGCAAACATTTTTAAATTAAATTTATTAGGTGACAATGATTAATAACATATAAGTTTCAAGCATACAATTCTATATAACATCTGTATATCGCATAGAGTGCTCACAAACCACCCAAATCTAGTTTCCTTTCATCACCATATAACTAACCTCTTTTACCCTCTGCATCCTCCATCACCACCACCTGCCCCCACCCCGGAACCACCATGCTGCCATCTGTGTCTATGAATTTGTTTATTTTGCTTGTTCGGCAAACATTTTTTAAAGGGTTAGATTAATATTTGATCCCATTTAAAGGCTTAATCAAATACTTTAAAATATTCTTAACTGCATTTATTTTTTTATTTTATATTTTTTGTGACAGAGACAGAGAGAGAGAAAGAAAGACAGACAGGAAGAGAGAGAGGTGAGAAGCATCATTTTTTCATTGCGGCTCCTTAGTCTCCTTAGTTGTTCATTCATTGCTTTCTCATGTGCCTTGATGGAGTGGAGAGAGGGACTGAAGCAGAACAAGTGACCCCTTGCTCAAGCCAGCGACCTTGGGCTCAAGCCAGCAACCTTGGGCTCCAAGCCAACAACCTTTGGGCTCAAACCAGTGACCATGGGGTCATGTTTATGATCACATGCTCAAGCCAGCGACCCTGCGCTCAAGCAGGTGACCTTGGAGTTTAGAACCTGGATCCTCTGTGTCCCGGTCCGACACTCTATCCACTGCGCCACTGTCTGGTCAGGCCTTAACCACATTTATAAATTGAATCTATTGAATAAGTATATTTCCTTTTAAGTGTAATTTTGACTCAGTAAACCCTTCCAAAGTGCTTAAGTATATCATGTAAACATCATAAATTAAACTTTTAACTTAAAAATCTCAAGTCTAAACCAACTATTCAATTCTATATTTAACATTTGAATCATAAGTCTGACATTAACTCTATAAAACCAAATCCTCTTAAACAAATTACAAATGTTTAAAATATCAAATATGCATGGATTTCTTTATGCAAGAGCACTAATACCATGGGTTTGTTTTTTATAAGCACTATTTAATTGTGTATTGAGGGACAGTTAAAAATTGTTTATTCACTAATAAGTACTTATGTCATCCCAAGCAAGTTTTGGGAGTAACTCCTCAAGCCCTCAGGACCTCAGACTGCTTTCATCATTTTCACAATTCTTCTTTGTTGTGTCACTTTTCTCTATTTTTTTTCTTTTTTTCTGGGTGCCTCCTTGAGACTACCAGAAAATCCAGAATTAATGCTAATTTCTGAATATAGGGAAATTGAGCCATTTTGGCTAAACTTCTCTTAATTGGGCCTTGTCTAAGATGGTCTTTCCTTTCTCATCCCAATAGTCACACCAAGATTAACAAAAAACAATAAAAATAAAGAAATTCAGTGGCCTCTGAGATACCCAATGTCTTAATCAATGCTCCTTCCTCCACAAAAATGCAGAAGTGAAATAAGATTTCTTTTTTCCTAAATAGCACTTGATTTACTTCCAGGTTAATGAGGTGTTAACCTTTCTCAGGACAAGGATCAAAACTTTTACTCTTTTTTTAACTCCACACTTACAGTGGTCTTCTAACAATGTTTCTGCTGCATTGTGTGGACCCCAAAATCATGCTGGCCTCCACCTATGGTGTTGTCTTTTGAGAACAGGTGCAGTAATTTAAAGATAGGTGAAATTTTTTGCTACTCTTCCATTGAGAGGTGACATCTATCTCACTTCCTGAATCTGGGCTGATTGACATCAGTCACTTACTTAACCAACAGAGTATGATAGAAGTAAAGTTGGGCCAGTTACAGACTTAGCCTTGAAGAGAGCTGGCAGCTTTTTCTTTGACCTTTTGGAGCCCTGATCCACAGACTAAGAAGTCTGACTTCTCTGAAGCTACTGTATTGTGGTGCTCTGGCCAAAGTCACCTTTACTACCAGACATTTGAATAAAATATGTGAACATTCAGGTCAGACAAAACTTCAGCTGATTCTAGCTGGTCCCTGGCCACCACTGCATGAAAGACCCCTAGCAAAACCCATCCAGTGTAGCACTGTCAATCCACAGAAATAGGAGAGAGAATAGTAAATTATTTGTATAAGCCATTATATTGTAGAGTGATTTTTACTAGGCAGCAATAGATAACTGGCAGGGAAGGTAATCTTGACTATGGTTTTAAACCTAACCCTTTGGCATTTTTGAGCCAAAACTCAGTGCTTGGTTGTTGAAATATAGCACTGTCTTATAGTACACTCAGAGAAACATATGGCTACCAATGGCACCTGGCAAGCACCATACATTTAACCATAGCTCAATAATAGTTAAAGTCTTCTCTCTCTTTATTTTCCTTTGTCTTTCTTTTTTTTCTCTTTAAATCTCTTTATCTCTTTCTATTGCTCTTTCTTCCTTCCTATTTCTTCATTCTTTACTCTTTTTTATTTTTCTTCTTCTTTCTCTTTTCCTCCTTCTTTTTCTATAGCTCTTTCTTTTTTGCTTCATTATTCAGCATTCCAGAGCTAAGCCCAAGAAATATATTTTTAAAACAAGCAGCATTAGCTGTGGCATTAACACTGTAGTTGGCATGGATGGAGAACATAAAAATGCCATCTTATCTCATTTAATTCTCATTTAATTCTAAGAAGTGGGTGCAATACATATTCCCATGTTACAGAAAGACATTGAAACTTAATCCATCACCTGGAATCCTTAAGTCCAAGCATTGCACCGAACCATCATGGCATGTTGGGTCCTCTGTTATGAGTGACAGCTCAAGCTCTGTATTCAACTGGCCTTGAAAGCTCTCAGTATCCTTTTGCCATACAGAGCATTTACTCTTTTTAAAGAATTGACTAAAGATCATTTCACAAAATAAATCCAATGGGCTCAACTATTCACCTGTTGTCATTTCCCCAGTCCTTAAGTACATATGTTTAGCAGCTGTTAGAACCCTTTTACTCATTGTCTGATATGAAGAGTAAGAGTTATTATGGTAAAAGAGCCAAGTAGAACTCCTGCAACTGCACCCCATCTCCTGGCTAAGATAATAAATTAGAAGCAATGCTACATCCAATGAGAAATTGAAGAGAGTAGTACCACCATGAAGGACTTTTTGAAGGTAGGGTCAAGAGAATGTGAGAACAAGTTACAGGCTGGGAGAAAATACGGCAAAAGACATCTGATAATGGACTGTTACCTAAAACATACAAAGAACTTTTAAAACTCAACAATTTTAAAAACCCACAACTTGATTAAAAGTTGGGCAAAGACCTAAAAACACACCTTACCAAAGAAAATATACAGGTAGCAAATAAGCATTTCAAAAGATGCTCCACATCATATCTCATTGAGGAATTGAAAATTAAGACAATAGGATATTACTACATGCTTTTTAGAATTGCACAAATCCAAAACACTGACAATATCAAATGCCACCAAGGATGTGAAGCAACAGGAAATATCATTCATTGCTGGTGGGAATGCAAATTGGTACAGCAACACTGGAAGATAGTTTGGCAGTTTCTTACAAAAATGAACATATTCTTACCATATAATCAAGCAATACTACTCCTTGGTAACTGCCAAAATAGATTGAAACTTACATTCATACCCAACACCTGCACAATGTTGTTTCTAGAAGCTTTATTTATAATTGCCAAAACTTAAAAACAATTGAGATGTTCTTGAGTAGGTGAACAAATAAACTATGGTAAATCCAGACAAGAGAATATTATTCAGTACTAAAAAGAAATAAAGCTATTAAAAGATATGAATAAAGGTTTAGTGCATGTTATTAAGTGAAAGAAGCCAATATGAAATAAGTTATGTACTGTATGATTCCAACTACGTGACATTCTAGAAAAGGCAAAACTATGAAGAAAATAAAAATATTAGTGGTTGCAAGGAGACAGGAAGAGGGAAGGATGACTAGGATGAGCACAGAGGATTTTTAAGGGCAGTGAAACAATTTTGTATGACACTATAATTATAAATACATCATTATATATTTGTCAAAACCCATAGAATGTTTACCAAGAGTAAACTTTAATGTAAACTGTAGACTCTGTATAATAATGACGTGATGGTGTAGGTTTACATATTGAAACAAATGTCCTACTCTGATGGGGACGTTGATAATGGGGTAGGGGTATGCCTGTGTGGGGACCGGAGGGCATACAGGAAATCTCTGTACTGTCTGCTTAAGTTTGCTGTCAACCTAAAACTTCTCTAAAAAGTAAATACTATTCAATGCTATTTTTAAAGAGAGTCAGGGGAGGTAAGCCTCTTTATGTCCTCATGAAATTTAACTGTTTGGCCCAGGTAAAAATGCAAATGAATTGTGAATGATGGCAGTAGACTAGTTAAATTTAACCAAGTAGTAGCCACAATCTCAGATGCTTTGCTAGATGTGGTATCTTTTCTGAAACAGGTAAACATAGTATTTATTCATCTGGCCAATATGTTCTTTCCAATCCCATCAGGAAGGCTGATCACATGCAGTTCACATTCATATGGAAAGAATAGAATATATTCACAGTTTTGTCGTATGGTTCTATATTCACCTTTCTTTTCTGTTACCAGATAGTACAGGAGAACTTTGATCATCTTTATATTCCACGGAATATCATATTAGTTCAATCTCTTAATGAGATCATACTAATTGGGCTGGTGAGTTGGTAGTGGCAAGTACTCGGATGTCCTAATTAGACACATACATATCACAAGGTAGAATATAAAACCTATAAAGATTCAGGGGCCTGATACATCAATAAAGGTGCTTTGTGATACATTTAAAGAAACATCTTCTAATATTTTATTGTGAAATTTTCAAATATATAGAAAGGTTAGAATAATTTTACAGCAAACCTTTGAATATTCAAAACTTTGATTCTATAATTAACAACTCACTATATCTGCTTTATTGTGTTTGATGTGGTATTTAAGAGGTCAATAATCTGGGGTATGTTAGAAAATTCCTTTTAAAAGAAAAGACAAGTTGTACCTTGCCTCCCCAACCAATGAGAAAAAGATAGAGTGTTCAGTGAACCATCTTGAATTTGGGGGCAACATATAATGCCTTAGGAATACCAAACACTGGCAAGAATATAGAGCAAGAATTCTCCAATTTAGTTGTTGGACAACTTAGAAGGCTTACAATTTCTAATGGAGCCCAGAGCAACAAAAGGCTCAGCAGCAAATCCAATTTTCACTGCAAACTGCCCTATCTTGCAGGCCAGGGGTCGGGAACCTTTTTGGCTGAGAGAGCCATGAACACCACATATCTTATAATGTAATTCCATGAGAGCCATACAATGACCCATGTACCTTACACATTATCCAATAAAATTTGATGCTGTCCTGAAGGACAGCTGTGATTGGCTCCAGCCACCTGCAGTCATGAGCATAAGCGGTAGGAAATGAATGGATCGTAATACATGAAAATGTTTTATATTTTTATCGATATTATTTTTTTATTAAAGATTTGCCTGTGAGCCAGATGTAGCCATCAAAAAAGCCACATCTGGCTAACAAGCCATAGGTTCCCAATCCCTGTTCCAGGCTATATAACCCAACCAATTCAATGGTTCTAGGGATATCCATGGTAGATACATGAATCCTTGGTGAACACAGGTGGAAATTTTCTGGAAAATGATAAGATAAAAGCTGAAGTAGGGCCCTGGCCAGTTGGCTCAGTGGTAGAGTGTCAGCCTGGCATGCAGGAATCCCAGGTTCGATTCCCGGCCAGGGCACACAGGAGAGGCACCCATCTGCTTCTCCACCCCTCCCCCTCTCCTTCCTCTCTGTCTCTCGCTTCCCCTCCCATAGCCAAGGCTCCATTGGAGCAAAGTTGGCCCGGGCACTGAGGATGGCTCTGTGGCCTCTGCCTCAGGCGCTAAAATGGCTCTGGATGCAACAGAGCAATGCCCCAGATAGACAGAGCATCGCCCCCTGGTGGGCATGCCGAGTGGATCCTGGTCAGGCACATGTGGGAGTCTGTCTGACTGCCTCCCCGTTTTCAACTTCAGAAAAATACAAAAAAAAAAAAAAAAAAAAAGGTGAGGTAAGAAAACATTTCAGATTTTGTAGTAAGACTGTCTTTTGTGGCAGAAATAGTATATGTTTTGCAAAGCAGACCCTGGGTACCACTAAGCCTTAATAGAGACTAAATGCCTGACTTAATGGCTATATCAGTGTTACAGCCCATCATGAATTGGTATTTTCAAATACATCAAGTTATAAACAAATGCAGCCACAATACATCATACTATAGAGATGTTAAAAAATCAGAACCAACCAAAGTCAGAGGATACAAAAAAAAAAAATTACATGGACAGAAGTTCTGAGTTCTGACTCCCATACACTACACTAATGTCTAATCCTCAATTTACAACTAACATTTTGTTGAAGGGATAAGAAGTATTCCTAAAGCCAGCTGATAGAGGAAGGAAAATCTTGGATCTGGTTCACAGTCAGGTCTGAATCTGGTTCACAACTGGGTCCACATGACACATTGGTACAAATGGAAAGTGGATGGGTGTCGCTTCATAGTTCTACTTGGAGAAGCCCTACATCTCAGTTGTGAGGGCTAATTCTTCTCAGGAACAGAGCCGAATGCAGTAAATTTGAGTTTTTACTTTTTATACAGAAAGAAGTAACTTTAGAGGAACTCTTGAGTATTAGCAAATGGCTTGGCTAGTGACTCAGAGTCTGGAAGGAGCAAGTTTGGAAGACCAAACGAAAAAATAGTCTAGAGAAGAAGCATATAATGGACCCATGGAGTGGGTACAAAGTAGGCACACATGTCATGTTATTGCCAACCAGAAAGCATCCAAATCAGGGAGACACATAATGAGGGTGACTTATCCTATGGATGTCAGCTACCTCCTCTGCTTCCTCCATATTTGCACAATGGGGCCAAGAATGGAGCCACCATGGTGGCAGAAATAGAAAGATATGCATAGGCCTAATGGTACAAACTCCCACTCACCAAAACTAATCTAGATGCTGCTATTGAATACCCAACCTGCCAAAATGTTAACCCGATACAAAGCCCTTGATAAAGCTTGAGATAGGCCAGACACTTCATTGATTACACCAGATTCCTTACACTCTGGAGGAAGAAGTGATTCAACATCACTGGAATTGATACTTGCTCCCCTATGGCTTTGATTCTCTTGTCAGCCATGTCTCTGCCAGCAGCACCACCATTCAAGAGCCTATAGAATGTTCAATCTATTGTCATGGGATTCCCACAAATGATTGCTTCAAATCAAGGGACCCACTTTACAGGGAAGTATATGCAATAGTCAATGCATGGACCAAGGGATGCATGAATCCTACCACAAAGTACATCACCTGAAAGTACTCAATCTACTAGAACAATGGATGTACTTACTAAAATCTCAACTAAGGTGCTAACTCAAAACAAAGATCTCTATGTAGTTGGGGCATTGCTCATCAAAATAAAGTATATGAAAACTAAACAAACAGTTGTGCTCTCTTCCCAATAACTAGAATAAGAGCTCTAGATCTCAAGGAGTAGAAGTAGAATCTGTCCCTCTCGCCCTCACTCACAGTGGTCACCTTACGGAACATGTGCTTCCTGTCCTCACATCTTTAGGTTTTACAGTGTTAGAGGTCCTGGTACCCAGGGGAGTACTATTTCCATGAAGGAAACAGTAGAGTCCTATCAAACTGGAAACTGCTGCCGGTTAACGTTGGGTTCCTCATACAGGGACCTAGCAGCCAAAGAAAGGAGTTACTATATTGGTGAAGGGAGGAAAGTAATTGAATGTGATTATCTTGAGGAGTAGAGTTTCCCTCTATACAATGAAGGCAGAGAAAATATGTCTGGAATATAGGGATTCACTAAATGTCTCTGGGTACTTCTATTCAAGGTGATGTTGATAAATAGCCAATTGTAGCAATAATATCTCAACAAGGACAAGGCAATAAGGGCCTCAGATCCCTCAAGGACAAAGGTATTGGCACACCACCAAGTAGGCACCCTGGAAGGGCTGAAGTGCTGGGCGAGGTGAAGGAAATGCATGATGGACATTGAAGTAGTTGGATGATGAATACCAGTTATGACCTCACGCCCAGCGCAGCAGTGGGGATTGTAGCTTGTTCCACTAATCCTTTGTATTAAGCTCCCTTTTGGAGTGATTGCAGCTGCCAGCACTTTGAAGATTCAGTGACAAATTGATCTTACTGTGTGGTGCACGCAGGAGGACTGTATCAGATGTTTCTTGTGCCCTGTCTCTCTTGCTCTAGGTCTTCTGATCCATTTGCAATGATGGCTGTGGTGAACAGTTACATGGCAAAGGATGACCACATCTTCCCTCAAGCATGTCTTTGGCCTGCCATGGTGTTTTTTCTGTTACTAAAGGAGTGGAATACTCACAGTTTACTGGACATGGATGCTTGCACAGCACAAGTGCAAGGGAGTTAACATCCCACAACCTTCAACCAAGAGGAGATGAGAACCAATGGACAAGTGCATCCACTTGTTGAATCCTGGGATCACTTCCCAAATAAACTGCCTGAATGCAAGTTATTTTCTCAGGCTTTGCTCTATAGGATAATCCAGACTAAGAAAATACCAATGAGAGTCAACATAGCTCTTGCATATGATATAAAATGCTGCACAACAACTATAAAAGTTTTCATTCAGCAAACACATCAGCTTCAAGGCAACAGAAAAATCAATTTTGACTCGTTCTAGCCAACCATTCCTCTTATTATAAGCCAAAACTCAAGACAAATATACTTCTTTGCAAATTTTTAGCAGAAATTAATAATAAAGAAAAATTATATAAAAGAGAGTATACAGTGTGTCCGTAAAGTCATGGTGCACTTTTGACCAGTCACAGGAAAGCAACAAAAAGATGATAGAAATGTGAAATCTGCACCAAATAAAAGGAGAACCCTCCCAGTTTCTGTAGGATAATGTGGCAGCATGTATGCATGCACAGATGATGACGTAACAGCAGAGCAGCCCACAGTCATGCCAGTTGAGATGTGGATGGTAGAGGAAAGTTCAGTGTATTCTGTGGCTTGCTAAATTCAAATCCGTGACCAAAGTGCAACATGAATATCAGCATGTTTATAACGAAGCACCACTACATAGGAATAACATTACTCGGTGGGATAAGCAGTTGAAGGAAACTGGCAGTTTGGTGGAGAAACCCGGTTCTGGTAGGTCATCAGTCAGTGATGAGTCTATAGAGGCTATATGGGATAGCTACCTAAGGAGCCCTAAAAAATCTGTGCGCGAGTCCACATTGAACTGCACTGAATAGGTATGAAACTGGGAGGGTTTTCCTTTTATTTGGTGCAGATTTCACATTTCTATCATCTTTTGTTGCTTTCCTGTGACTGGTCAAATGTGCACCATGACTTTATGAACACACCGTATTTCTATTTGTTTTCTACTGTTCCTTCAAATTACCACAAATTTAGTGGATTAAAAACAATACAAATACATTATCATACAGTTCTGTAAGTTAAAAGCACAACATGGCTGCACTAGGCTAAAATCAAGGTGTGAGTAAAGCTGAATTCCCTTCTATAGGCTCTAAGAAAGAATCAGCCACCATATTTTTTCCAGGTGCCGAGGTTTCCCATATTCCTTGGCTCATAGTCCCCTTTCTCCTTCTGCAAAGCAAGTGATGGCATATCAATCCTTTCTCATCGTATCACTCTGAGCTCCTCTTCAGCCTCCACTCCTGGCATTTAAAGAGCCTTGTGATTATACTGGCTGCACTGTGATAATGCAGAATTATCTTTCTATCATAAAATCTTAGGGTTAACAACCTTAATTCTTTCTGCAAATTCCCTTTTTCTGTACAATGGAACATATTCATAAGTTCCAGGGATCAGAACATCGACATCCTTGGGGATGAGGTGATGAGCATATTCTGCCTACAACAATATTAAAGAAAAAAAGTGAGTTTATAAATTTTCTTTTAATTCTACCCTCATATTTACTTTAGACCCAAACTCTCATTCAACTAAAATTAATTTCTTGGTTATAATTATATTGATTCATAACATTTGATTACATCAGGCCAGAGGGTTCATTTTCATTTTATAGGTGAATGAGGGATATGAAAAGCAAAATGAATGACAAAAAAAATATGTGAGAGCAGGCAAAGGAGGGAGGGAGGGAAGAAGGAAGGAAGGAAGGAAGGAAGGAAGGAAGGAAGGAAGGAAGGAAGGAAGGAAGGAAGGAAGGGAGGAAGGAGAGAGGAAAGAAGGAAGGAAGGAAGGAAGGAAGGAAGGAAGGAAGGAAGGAAGGAAGGAAGGAAGGAAGGAAGGAAGGAAGACACAAACAACTTCAATTTTATTTTCATATATGGAAAACTTAGCTATTGGACCCTATGGTAACTGGGTTGGTGTAATGGTTAATTTTATGTTTCAACTTGACTGGGCTAAGGGATGACTAGATAGCTAGTAAAATGTTACTTTCTGAGTGTGTCTGTGAGGGTGTTTCTGGAAGAAATTAGCATTTGATTCAGTAGACTTTGGGAAGAAATTTGTCCTCACCAATGTGGGCAGATTTCATTCACTCCATTTGAGGCCCAAAGTGGAACAAAACAGTGAAAGAAAGGTATTTCCTCTCTCTTTTCTTGAGCTGTAACATGGGAGCTCTTGGTCCCCAGATCTTTGGACTTTGGCTTTCCTGGTTCTCCAGCTTGCTGATACATATTGTGGGACTTCTTAGCTTCCATAACTGACTAAATCAATTCTTATAAGAAATCTCCTCTAACATATGTCTTTATATATCGGGATGATTCTGTTCCCTGAAGAACTCTAATACACTTGGAGAAGACTATCTGAGAAGGAAGCACCCATTTGCTTGAAGGTAACAATCTTGGTCAAACTCAAAGTTCTCATGAGAGATTCTGGTCACTAGCAGTCAAACTCTAGTCAAGTATGAACTTACACTGGCAATATTTGTTTAAAATTATAATTTAAATTATCAGCACATGTAAGTTCAAGTTCCTTTGAAACAACTCATATTCTTCTTGATTTTTATAATATATATATATATATATTACTGAAAATTCAGTGGCAAACCATTACAACCTGTGGGGGGGGGGAATTAGGTATTAACTAATAAAATGTATTTTATAGGCATCTTCAGTAATCACCATTCTTATGTGAATTGTTCATATTTTATAACCTCCCAAATCTGATCTGTAAGATTAAATGTTATAAGTGTTTCAATTGACAACATGTCATATTTTATTTTACTATTGATCTCAATCCATGTGGTTAAGGTTAAGTCTGCAAGACATATTTCTTTTGAACCAGTACATCCAACAAAAGTGATTTTAAAAAAATGGCAGGGACACAATATCCTGAATATGCATTGCTACTTCAAAACAAATGGATTGTTTAAAAGTTATTTGAGATTAATTGAGCATGACTAGGTATTTATTGCTTTTGTTTGGGCCAGAAAATTGTTAGAGAAATAAGGCTAATGGCAGAAATATATAAGTATAATCATCTTTTCTTGAGAAGATAGGTTTTAAATATCCCAGGCCTTTTAGGTATTGTATCTTGTTTATACCAAATATCAGTTTACTTGAAAAGCCAGTATTATACACTGTAATGCAGAGGTCCCCAAACTTTTTACACAGGAGACCAGTTTACTGTCCCTCAGACCATTGGAGGGCCGGACTATAAAAAAAACTATGAACAAATCCCTATGCACACTGCACATATCTTATTTTAAAGTAAGAAAACAAAATGGGAACAAATACAATATTTAAAATAAAGAAGAAGTAAATTTAAATCAACAAACTGACCAGTATTTCAATGGGAACTATGGGCCTGCTTTTGGCTAATGATATAGTCAATGTCTGGTTCCATATTTGTCACTGCTAGCTGTACAAGTGATATGACGTGCTTCCGGAGCCATGACGTGTGCATCCCGTGTCACTGGAAGTAGTACTCTACGTGAGCGATGCCGTGCTTTGCGGGGCTGCCACATACAGTACTCCAGCATCCGCATCCTGTGCGCCTCTCACTGACCACCAATGAAAGAGGTGCCCCTTCCGGAAGTGCGGCGGGCCGGATAAATGGCCTCAGAGGGCCACATGCGGCCTATGGGCCGTGGTTTGGGGACCCCTGCTGTACTGTATCTAGTACAGGGGACTAAAAGGAAACCTGGAACCAGAAAGATGTTTCAGGAAGGGAAATCAGTACTTAGGTCTGTGTTTAACTCTGCCACTCCCCACCAAATTAGATACTTTGCATTCCTTCTGAGTCTAAATTTCCACTCCTGAAAGCATCTATTCTTAGAGAAGCTTTCCTTCTGCCTAACTCAAATTATTTCTTTTTTTGATTGTCCTAGTCTCTATTAGCAGAAGTATCTACTGATGTTCAAACAATACTAAGGCAAGGGTTTTGAGCCAAGTTGATCTTCTAACCAGAGTAAGACTTCTGGTTAGAAAAAGTATTTAAATCCAGTAATTTGTGTTTCTTTCTGATATGGGAGTGGGGAAGGTCACTGCTGGCAACTATGTATATGCATTCTGTAAGTTGATCTTGGAAGCCTATCTTTACGAGTCCATCCTTAAAGAACATTGCATCTCAAGGGCATTATTAAATAAACTTTAAAACAAGCAGGTCCATTTCTTATTTATTCAAGGGTTAAGTTCTTGAAAAGTAGAAGGTAATTAAGTCACAATTAATTTTCTCAAAGGAAATAAATATATTCTAATATGTAGAAAATAATGTAAGTTGTCCTTTCCCCTCCCCATGTATCCTTAATATAAGTAGTAATTAAAAGATTTTGGGCCCTGGCCGGATGACTCAGTGGTAGAGCATCGGCCTGGCGTGCAGGAGTCCCAGGTTCGATTCCCGGCCAGGGCATACAGGAGAAGTGCCCATCTGCTTCTCCACCCCTCCCCCTCTCCTTCCTCTCTGTTTCTCTCTTCCCCTCCCACAGCCAAGGCTCCATTGGAGCAGGGTTGGCCCGGGCGCTGGGGATGGCTCTATGGCCTCTGTCTCAGGCGCTAGAATGGCTCTGGTTGCAACAGAGCAATGCCCCAGATGGGCAGAGCATCGCCCCCTGGTGGGCATGCCGGGTAGATTCCAGTCAGGCGCATGTGGGAATCTGTCTGACTACCTCCCGTTTCCAACTTCAGAAAAATACAAAAAAAAAAAAAAAAGATTTTGGACAAAATAAAAGAACATATAAGGAAATTAATCATAAATTACATTTTAAAAGTCACTGACAGTGTCTAGTTAATCTGCAGACAGCATCAATTTCTTTAGTTGTTTAAATTTTTTCATCTTTTCCATTTAAGAAACACTAGCATTAAAGTCTTTGACATATTTGTTCACCAAATTCCACCAAGTAACCTCTGAAAGGAAATAAAAAAACTAGGATACAGTAATTAGGACACTAAAATGAGGAAGATTTATTTTACCCAAGAAGATGGCAACCAGTAAATTTTTATATCTGTATAGTGCTGTCCATAGAATTCTTTGTTATCCACAATCTCATTTGACTTTCACAAACTCCATACAAACTTAGTATTGCTAGAAAGTCCCCTCCATCCATATTTACCGGAAAAAAGTGAACTCAAGAAGTGTTAGTTACTCACTACAGAAGTGCACATTTGAGTATGAAACTCTGTTTTGTTCAATTCACTGGGTAACAGCTCTGAAACCTCATTATATAAAGACATAATAAAAACTGAAACCAAGTGCAGTTAAAAAATGCTTAGATAAAATTCATATATGTACAGCTGACCCTTAAACAATACAGGGATTAGAGATGCTACCCCACTAGCAGTCAATAATTCACATATAATTTTTGGTTCCCTAAAGCTTAACTATACCGGTAGTCTTGTCTCTCCTTATCTATGAGGAATTGGTTCAGGACTCCTCACAGATACCAAGATCCATGGATACCCAATTTCCTACATAAAATGGCAGAGATCAGTGATTATCAACCTTTTGTTCATTTCATGGCAGACATAAACAAATTACTAAAATTCTGCAGCATACCATAAATGTGTTATATTTTTTGCAAATCTGACAAAAAATAGATATTATTTTGATTTATTCATATAGATAGCTATTGTTTTATTGGCTGTTGTCATTTTTTCATTTGACAATCCAAGGGAAAAGAGGTCAGTGCCCCTGACTAAATAGGTATTACAGGTTTTAAAAATTCTTGAGGCCCTGGCTGGTTGGCTCAGTGCTAGAGCATCAACCCAGCAAGGGATGTCCCAGGTTCAATTCCCAATTGGGGCACACAGAAGTGACCATTTGTTCCTCCTCCCCCCCTTCCCCTTCTCTCTCCCTCTCCCCCTCCCACAGCATGGCTCAACTGCTTCCAGTGCACCAGCCCCAGTTACTGAGGATGGTTCTGTGGAGCCTCCACCTCAGGCACTAAAAATCACTCAGTTGCAAGCATGGCCCCAGATGAGCAGAGTATTGTCCCCAGATGGGGATTGCCAGGTGGATCCTGGTAGGGGTGCATGTGGGAGTCTATCTCCCTTCCTCTCACTTAAAAAAAATTCTTGCAACACACAAATTGAAAGTCACTGACATAAATCAATGCATAGAATTACCCTTTGCATCCACAAACTCTCAAATATGAATCCAAAACTGTATAGGTATATACTGAAAAAATCTGCATATAAGTGAACCCCCATAGTTCAAACCCATGTTGTTCAACGATTAACTGTATAAGAAACCTTTACTTGGCTATAATGTGTGATTTGTATATAGCTATTTAATTACCTTTTAAGTTAAAATAATTTTCTTTATGAATTTTGCATAGCTTTGTCTGGTAAAACCACTATATTTGCCATATTATATCTAGAACAAGTTTTAGCAAGAGAGTTCTTCAGACAGAAGTGACATATACACATTCTTCTGGTGATGAATAAGAAAATTATAATACTGAATATTCTTGGTTTACTTACTTGAATTAATCATAGCTTATTACTAACACGAACATGAGACATACCTTAATACTAATACTGACGTCTATCATAACATCTGCATTGTATATAGGGGTTTGTCTGTATGTAAAGATTTAATATAATCATCTTCATGTATTCCCAATTCTATTAGAATTAACAGATTAGGAGGTTGGTTGATTTTCATTTCCAAACACCTCCATGTTAAAAAATATTTATACATTATGATTGGTGCCCTTTTATGGTTTTGAGAATTTTCAATTCAGAATAATGTTGCTAAATCCCATCTAGTCAAAACACTAAAAAATGAGCACTGCTCTCTAGGACTGAAAATAATAAATTTCATCTAGTGAGTGTCTGTTATGTGCAGGTGCATAAACTAGTCAATTTACTTCATTTAATCCTCACCTCAAACTCCATAAGTAGGTATTATTATCCCATTTTAAAAATGAGAAATATAAGAATTAGAGAACACATATTACTTACCCAAGAATACACAGCTAACAAATGGTGGAGCTGGCAGTTGACCAAGGACAAGTAACTCAAAATTATTGGAATACTAGTTTAAATAATAAAAGGTATCATTTCAACAATAATGACAAAAGCTTTAAAAAGAGTTTTATTTACAATGATATTAAAATGTCATTACTATAACAAACCCACTAACACTGACTTTCTCTGCAAGTATCTCTTACACATATTGGAACTATCTTCTCCTCTTAGAAGATAGCCTGTTCTTTCAATATTTTGTTTCAATGTCAAAACACAAAAAGTTTTAAACATTGTATTCAAAACTGCATAACAGGAGGCAAGAAATATTTTGGCACACATATCTGATACACAATATTGGCAGATAACATTAAACTCCATCTTGTAGCGAATTAGAGATATTGAACAGGATTATCAGTTGAAAAGAGACACAACTCTTCTTTCAAATCATGGTAGACCAATCAAATGGCTACATGAAATTCCACAGCGATTTACTCTAAGCAAGAAAAAACATGACTGGTGCACAGAACCATCAAATTAACCTTTTAAGTTAAAATAATCTCAATACACATTTTTGGGAAACAGGGGCAGAATGTACAGCTTAGCAGAATGAGCAATAAAAGTCTTACCATGCAAAAGATATTTCTTTTCAGCTTTAGAAAGAAGGAAGAAATTAGTAATGGGATTTTGACTCACGGTGAATTGTGGACCCAACGCTGCAGCTGACAGGTATCCCCAAGAGAGGGTCCTGAAGGTGCCAGGGGCCACCACAGACAGCCACCCTGTGTCTGAAGTCTCCTCCTGGTGAGTACAAGAGGCTTCTCCTGCGAGAGCTGGTACTAGGCCTGCCTGAGTTCTCCCCAGCAGGGAAGGCACAGAGGCCTCCCACAGATTAAACTCTGGGCTGGTTTTGGAGATTCTGTCGTCAACACTGGACCCCAGAGTAGTCTGAAAGGATGATAGGAAAGACTGGTGGGACAGATCACCTAGGTTCAAATCCTGTTTCTGCCCCATACTTCTGCATCTTTAGATGAATTACGCAACCCCTGGGAGTATCTGTTTGCTAATTTTCAAAATTGAGATTGAAAAATAAAACTATAAATGGCATTGTAAAGTTTAGCTGATATAATGCCACAAGCCTGTCCTCAATAACTTTGCCACTCCCCTCCTCCCTTCCTATACATCTGTGAATATTTCCAGGGCTCCCCTAATCTCCTGGCAGAAAAGATTGATAAGCTTTAGAGAAAACTCTTCTCTGTTATTTAAAGCTTGTACTCTTCAGCTTCCTCATTTGGCTCCATGTCCATTTTTGCAGCTTCTCTTAAGAAGGGATTCTGAATGGAGAAGTGAGAACCAGTAGCCTTCCTGCTCAGTCTTTCTGTGGAGCCCTGGGGTCATTGTGAGCAGGCCTGAGGAGACTTTTTTCACTAATGCCAAACTAAATGATGCATTAAATTGGGTGAGGGCTGCCTTCAGGTGAAGATGAAAAGGACCCTGGCTGCCCCAGGAGAGAACATTTCCTCCAGGATGTTTTCAGCTGCACTTTCCCATTCCACTTTAAATAGCGCAGGTGATAAGGACTTGATGTGCGTAACCCCCTGAACCAGCCCAGCAGCCCTGTGTCACTTGCTGCTACAGAGAAAGAGAGAAGGGAAGGCTGTGCAAGAAGAAATATTTTAGCTTTCCTTTCAATTTTTTTTTTCTTCTTCATTCCCTCTTTGGAAGGAAAGAAAATACAAGCACAAAGAAAGTACCACTTATTTTACCAAAACTTCAAAAGATACCAAATCCAGGTCTCCAGGTAACTTTCTGGAGCATCAGTAACCTTTGATTATAGTTCCAATTAGGATAAGTTTTGCTAAAATGAGTTAGGTACTTCTCTGTGTCTGCCATGATCATATAATAGAGACAGTCAGTCATTACTGTACATGTCAGTGAGGACCCAGGGAGACTTTAGAAGACGTGGGTCTCAGTCTTCCAAAGGGTCAAAGGGCAGGTAATTTCACAACAAAGGGCAGGGGACTTGGACCTCAAGGTTATGGGAGAAACCCTGCTATCTGATCAGAGTGCATATTGCTCTACGGTTTGGCTGTCAATCAGAGCACAATAAGTAGACCATTATATTTTACTGTCTGCTGCTTGCATAAGCTAAATGAGAGCAGTTTGTATACTTCTAATCATTTTCTTTGTACTTTAGGCTGTTAAAAAAATGAATATGGCATATATCTAGATTGGTCATCAGAGCTTTAAATACAAAAGAAATTGAAAAATACTTTTGTAAAGTAATTTTTTAAAATCCTCCCTGGCTATATAAGAGGCAAAGCAGTTTTTTGAACCATGCAAATATAGAAAACAGGAATTAGCCATACAAATATGAATACACTTGCCTATGTGCTTACATATTTTTACGAATAAATGGCAGAGCAGGATTTAAATGCAGGTCTGTCCAAACTCTTACCTTATACAACTGTTGTGGAAATTAAATATAACAAACTCTAAAACCTAACTTAGAGCAGTGCCTGGTATGTAATAAGCACTCAGTAAGGTGAATGTCACCTTCAAAACACACACACACTCTTAATTTTTACATTTATCCACAGTGCCCTGTTCACTCCACACTCCACAACTGGCCGAGTGACACAGGAGCCCAACAACTCATTAACCATCTGCAAGTAGACAAGGACGAAACTATAGAAAAAGGAAGAAATCATTTTTAAGGTGGAAGAACAACAAGGCTCTGTGATGAGCCTAGATGAGGATGAAAACAAAGTGCTTGGAGGAAGCCACCAGGGGAGGGACGTGTTGCTGGCTTGGTGGCAGGCCAGAAAATTACAGGTGTACCATGCCACTGAGCTCTGCCATACACTGGACTAGAGCAGCATAAGAGCCTAACTCTGAGTTCCTTTGCCTGCAAATGGAGGTCACACATGAAAAGATGACACATCCAAACCCTGAGTGGGTAACTGACAGGAATAGAAACAAGATCTCTTCTTTGTTTGCTCTAAGATGTAGCCATACTTCCCTATGACTGTGCGCCTGGTCTGGCATTCAGACTATGTATTTTTCTTATTATTTCCCCTCAGAAATGACTCACAAATTCTACATTATTTTACCCTACACAAATTGCTTTCCATAAACCCAAAAGAAAAAAGTGCTTGGAACCATCATTGTAAACATGACACATTTGTTTTTAATAACTGAAGAAATATAATAAAACCTTTACTTTGGGAGTATATCTAGAGTTTTATCCTGAAGAAATATTGTATCCATCTGGTCCCAAGAGAACCAGCTTTTACATTAAGTGATATTTCTTGGTTGGGTGATTGGAGAGTGGGAGTGAGGAAAAGGGGGAAGTTGTTAGATCCAACACTTATCGTTAAGTGGAATTAGTTTCTAAAATTGTAGCATCCAGAAACTGGTGAGTAATCCTTCTTCATAGTGCAATATTATGTCACCAGATCTGCTGATCCAAAGCACAATGAAATTAATCCTCTATTCTGCAGTACTGGTGATATGGCAATCACAGATGTGCTGAAACAGAAGTGTTCGTGCCAGGCAGAGTTCAGGAGCCATGAACCAAGCCAGCTGTTGAGTTTCCAGTCCATATTTAACTCCAAGCCTACAGTGTCTGAAGAAAGAAGGAGGTGGCTAAGGATTCACTAGAAAGCCTTCCAATCCTTTCTTTTCCTCTGTTTCCCAGAGTTGTAATTGCACATTATTTTAAGTTTCACTACCAATCTGGCAACATAGTAATTATAGAGACAGTATGGGACCAGGGAAGGAGGATAGTAGAGACATAGGTAAGGAAAAAGAACTGACATCTGTCGTCATGTGCACTACATTAAGCTCTCTAGATTTAAACCTCCCAACAACCCCATAGAGTTGGTGTTACATGCATTACACAACTATCTAGAACAATGCTTTATTTGGGACCCAAATTTATGCAACTCCCAAGCTCTTTACACTATGCCATGCTGATCCACTCATTCTATGGTCTATGCTTAAATTCATCTTCTTAATGATCCTTATTGATTTCTAAAAATAGGGCATCAGGTGAAGGGAATTTTAGGTCGATACAGTTTAATAATTCAGTCCTATCTATGGCAAGTTCTACTCATAGGCAACTCACGATCCAGTCCATTACAGTTGTTTGTGACTAGTCCTTGTTATCATTGGTCGTGTTTTTCAGAAACTAGTCACATGCTTATGGTATCAATACTCAGCCCTTCAAATACCTAAGAAAGAGTTTCTGATTGGTTGAGCTTGGTTCGGTCACATGCCCACTTTGTGGTTAGGGAAAGGCAGGATACCTTGACTGATAGTCAACCAACACCATATGTCAGGGGAACTCTATTTGCTATTACCAAAAAGCCAAAATAATAGATATCCACTGCAATGAAACTATAGAAGCCAGTGATTACTTTGTCCATTATTTAAAATTTAATTATTTGTCCCTCTCCAACGAGAGTGTAAACTCCATGAGGGCAGGGAAATAGTCTTTGTTTCTCTCTGTAAACCAAACAGGTAGCACAGAGCTCAATATGTAGTAGGGGATCAATAAATGTTTGCACCCTGGACAGTTGACTCAATAGTGGAGTGTGGCTTGTGGATGTCCCAGTTCAATTCCCAGTCAGGGCACACAGGTCAGTGCACACAGGAGTGACCATCTGCTTCTCCTCTCATCCCCCCCCCTCTACCCACCTTCTGCAGCCATGGCTCAGTTGGATGGAGCAAGTTGGCCCAAGTGCTGAGGATGGCTTCTTGGCCTCTGTCTCAGGTACCAAAACTAGCTTGGTTGCCAAGCAATGGAGCAACACCCCAGGTGGGCAGAGCTGATGGATCCCAATCTAGATGCATGCAAGAGTCTGTCTCTCTGCCTTCCCTGCTCTCGCTTAATTAAAAAAAAAAATGTTTGCTACATGAATGAGCCAGGCAAGATTTACATATTGTCTGAAGCCTCATTATGAGACACTAATGAATAGAGCTTGCTTCTTACTTAAAACCCAGTGATTCAGGTAAAGAAAGAAGTAAAGCTGTCATTATTTGTTGATGGCATGATATTATACAAGAAACCATAAATATTCCACCAAAAAGCTATTAAAACTAATAAATAAGTTTGGTAAAGTAGCAGGATACAAAGTTAGCATTCAGAAATCAGTTGTGGGAGATGACGTCAGAGTAATGGCGGAGTAGGAAGCGATACCGATAAATCTCCCCCAAAACTCAACAAGATCTTCAACCAGAAACAGAAAAACCTATACTTGGAGCTTCCAGATTCTTCGCAATACACCCAAAGGTATGATTGAGTGAAAAATTGGCTAAATATATAACCAAACCCCGAAGGAAATAGGGAGTAAGAAATGCTCCGCCTTCCTCACTAACCTAAACAGGGCAGCTTTCTCTGGTAACTGTGAATATAGAAACTGAGGCGGGCAAAGGGGGTGAATAGATCCAGGCCCCCGCAGCAAAAACGGCCGAACCAGGCTGTGGCTCAGAGATCCAAGCCGAGGAAAATCTGATCCTGTGGCAACCCGGGCAATACAAGCTAACACTCGCGCCAAACCCAAACAAAGAAAGACAAGCGGAGCGGCCATTTTACCCGGTCTCCTGGTCGGTGCGCAGTTAGTGGAAGAGAGATTTCTTCCTAAGCCGCGGAAGTGGGTGCCCGTGTTGCCCCACGGAGAGGCAGGGTCAGAGGCCTTTCTGTGGGCTGAGGGCAGAGTCTCTGGGCAGCCCCAGCACCCTGGGAAAGCCACGCACGGGAGGGAGTGAGAACTAATCCCAACGGTGGAGATTTTCCGTGCTGGAGGCTGTTTCACTCAGAGGGAACCACGGCCGGCCTCATATCCTGGTTTGCGCGCGCAGATAAGGAGTGAGCGATTCCTCCGAGTGCCTCGGCAGTGCGCGCCCGTGTTATCACAGAGAGGGGCAGAGTCAGGGGCCTTTGTGTGGGCCAAAGCGGAATCTCGGGCCGCCCCAGCGCCTTGCAAAAGCCGCACACGGGGACGGAGCGAGACTCAATTCCAACGCTGCAACTTTTCCCTGCGGTTGGGGGTTTCACTCAGAGCGTGAGACTGCTGGCCGGATATCCTGGTTGCAGACAGTGAGTGAGAGTTTCCTCCAAGCGCCCCGGAAGTGGGCGCCCGCTTGTGTTACCGGATAGAGTGGCAGAGCCAGAGGTCTTCGAGTGGGCGGAAAGCCCACCTGATTATGCTAGCAGCTCTGACTGACTGAGCCTTACCCAGAGCCCTGTGCTGAGTGGAAATAGAGTGGGGAGTTGCCAGCAATTTGAGCCTCTTACTATCCAGGCAGAGGCAGCAGCAACCCCATACCTGGACTATCAGGCTACTAATTGAGGAAGGAAAGACTAGGAGAAAGGCTCCAGGAACACGGACTCTCTCACTGTCGGAGCCTATAAATGCTAATGAGCCTCGACTCCCAACGAGAATAAAGCACAATACATGACATTGCCATAGAGACTTATCAACTGCAAACCTCTACCTGAGCGTGCCAAAGGGGCAGAACCCGGGGTACAGAGTCACCGACCAGGAAGAGGGAGAGAAAAGAAAAAGCAAGAAGATAACCTCTCAAAATCAAGAATAATATGCAGACTTTATAACCTATCCCATTTTATTATATTTGTTCGTTTGTTTCTCTTATCTTCATTCTTGAGACTTTTTTTTCCTCCTCCAATTTGGCCGATTAACTCTCTACCGGTCTTACTCTCTCCTCTCCTTGAACTACACTACCCATAAGAGTTACATCTCCCATTATCTTTTCTCTTCTCTTCCTTTCTCTCTATGAGGGTTGCACTCCAAAACCCTTAACTCTCTCTCTCTCTCTCCTTTCTTTTTTCTTCTTTTAGTGGTTCCCTCTTTTTTTCTCTCTCTCTCTTTCTTTTCTCCCTCTATATTAGTTTCTTCCTTTCTCCTTTACATCTCCTCTCATTCAAACCTCAATAACAAACAAATTATCTTATCTGGGACTCAAACCTATGTTTGTGGCATTTTGGGGGGTTTTTACTTCACCTTTTTAACTCACTAGCAGTGCTCCCATCCCTGGCTCTCCATATTATCTAGTTCTTGTTCCACTAAATACAATAGTAAGTTTTTAATTTGTCCCCCCATTTTTCCATTTTCCTCTTATTCCTCTCATCATAACTCTTAGAAAACCAACACCTAAAAGCAAATCATTTTATTCTTGACCCAAATTTTTTCCTTATTTGCTTTTTGTGGGTCCATACGCTCTTTTTTTTTCCTTTTTTTTTTTTTTTTTTTTTTTTTCTTTCTCTCTTTTTTGCCCCTTTATTACTTTTCCCCAATTCAGGCCCTCCATCACAGGCATTGTTTGTTATAACTCACAGTCCACCACAAGATTTTCTCAAGAAAGAGGGGAGAGGAGAGGAGAGGAAAAAAAGAGGGGGGGAATAATTTCCTTTTTTAAAAATTTTTATTTTATTTTATTTTTCTTTATTTCATTATTAATTTTTTTTAAAAAAAACAACTTTTTTCGATTTGTTATTTTTTTTATTTTTTTTAACTTTTTATTCTTTATTAAATCTCATTAATACTATCAACAAAACTACCCTCAGATGCCATTAAGGAAGAGAAAATCGAATATCATGGATACAAAAGAAAGAGAGGTAACACAGCTAGATGAGGAAAAATCTATGGAGAAAAAATTTAATATATTGGAAACCTTGGAGCTAAATGACAGAGAATTCAAGATAGAAATCCTAAAAATCCTCCGAGATATACAAGAAAACACAGAAAGGCAATATAGGGAAATCAGAAAACAACTCCATGAACACAAAGAATATATGTCCAAGGAAATTGAAACTATAAAAACAAATCAAACAGAGATGAAAAACTCAATTCACGAGCTGAAAAACGAAGTAACAAGCTTAGCTAATAGAACAGGTCAGATAGAAGAGAGGATTAGTGAAATAGAAGACAAGCAACTTGAGGCACAACAGAGAGAAGAAGAAAGAGACTCAAAAATTAAAAAAAATGAGATAGCCCTACAAGAATTATCTGACTCCATCAAAAAGAATAACATAAGAATAATAGGTATATCAGAGGGAGAAGAGAGAGAAAATGGAATGGAGAACATACTTAAACAAATTTTGATGAGAACTTCCCAAGCGTGTGGAAAGAACTAAAGCCTCAAGTTCAAGAAGCAAACAGAACTCCAAGTTTTCTTAACCCCAACAAACCTACTCCAAGGCATATCATAATGAAATTGACACAAACCAACAGCAAAGAAAAAATTCTCAAGGCAGCCAGGGAAAAGAAGAATACAACATATAAAGGAAGGCCCATTAGATTATCATCAGATTTCTCAGCAGAAACTCTACAAGCTAGAAGAGAGTGGACCCCAATATTTAAAGTCCTGAAAGAGAGGAACTTTCAGCCACGAATACTATACCCATCAAAGCTATCCTTCAAATACGAAGGAGAAATAAAAACATTCACAGATACAGAAAAGATGAGGGAATTTATCATCAGAAAACCCCCACTCCAGGAATTACTAAAGGGGGTTCTCCAATCAGATACAAAGAACAAAAAAAAACAGAGCCACAAGTAAAAGCTCCAAGAAGAACACAATAAAACCAAATTTAAACTGTGACAACAACAAAAAGAAAGAGGGGGAGAAGACGGAGATTAACAGTAGCAAAGGACGATGGAGTGCAAAAGTACTCACAAAATAGTTCGCTACAATGAACAGGGTAGGGACCCTTTTCATTACTCAAAGGTAACCACCATTGAAAAAACCACCACAGAAGCACATGAGATAAAAAAGATAGCAACAGAGGAAAGATGTATGGAATACAACCAAATAAAAACAAAAGATAGAAAAACGAAAGAGAAGGATCAAACAAGACACAAAACTAACAGAAAGCAAGATATAAAATGGCAATAGGGAACTCACAAGTATCAATAATTACACTAAATGTAAATGGATTAAACTCACCAATAAAAAGGCACAGAGTAGCAGAATGGATTAAAAAAGAAAATCCAACTGTATGCTGCCTACAGGAAACTCATCTAAGTAACAAGGATAAAAACAAATTCAAAGTGAAAGGCTGGAAAACAATACTCCAAGCAAATAACATCCAAAAAAAAGCAGGTGTAGCAATACTCATATCAGATAATGCTGACTACAAGACAGGAAAAGTACTTAGAGACAAAAATGGCCATTTCATAATGGCTAAGGGGACACTGAATCAAGAAGACATAACAATTCTTAATATATATGCACCAAACCAAGGAGCACCAAAATATATAAGACAGCTACTTATTGATCTTAAAACAAAAACTGACAAAAATACAATCATACTTGGAGACCTCAATACACCGCTGACGGTTCTAGATCGGTCATCCAAACAGAGAATCAAAAAAGACATAGTGGCCTTAAACAAAACACTAGAGCACCTGGATATGATAGACATCTACAGGACATTTCATCCCAAAGTGACTGAGTATACATTTTTCTCTAGTGTACATGGATCATTCTCAAGAATTGACCATATGTTGGGCCACAAAAACAATATCAGCAAATTCAGAAAAATTGAAGTTGTACCAAGCATATTTTCTGATCATAAAGCCTTGAAACTAGAATTCAACTGCAAAAAAGAGGAAAAAAATCCCACAAAAATGTGGAAACTAAACAACATACTTTTAAAAAATGAATGGGTCAAAGAAGAAATAAGTGCAGAGATCAAAAGATATATACAGACTAATGAAAATGACAATACGACATATCAGAATCTATGGGATGCAGCAAAAGCAGTGATAAGAGGGAAGTTCATATCGCTTCAGGCATATATAAACAAACAAGAGAGAGCCCAAGTGAACCACTTAACTTCCCACCTTAAGGAACTAGAAAAAGAAGAACAAAGACAACCCAAAACCAGCCGAAGAAAGGAGATAATAAAAATCAGAGCAGAAATAAATGAATTAGGGAACAGAAAAACTATAGAAAAAATTAATAGAACAAGGAGCTGGTTCTTTGAAAAGATCAACAAAATTGACAAACCCTTGGCAAGACTTACCAAGGAAAAAAGAGAAAGAACTCATATAAACAAAATACAAAATGAAAGAGGAGAAATCACCACGGACACCGTAGATATACAAAGAATTATTGTAGAATACTATGAAAAACTTTATGCCACTAAATTCAACAACCTAGAAGAAATGGATAAATTCCTAGAACAATACAACCTTCCTAGACTGAGTCAAGAAGAAGCAGAAAGCCTAAACAGACCTATCAGTAGAGAAGAAATAGAAAAAACCATTAAAAACCTCCCCAAAAATAAAAGTCCAGGCCCTGACGGCTATACCAGCGAATTTTATCAAACATTCAAAGAAGACTTGGTTCCTATTCTACTCAAAGTCTTCCAAAAAATTGAAGAAGAAGCAATACTTCCAAACACATTTTATGAGGCCAACATAACCCTCATACCAAAACCAGGCAAGGATGGCACAAAAAAAGAAAACTACAGACCAATATCTCTAATGAATACAGATGCTAAAATACTAAACAAAATACTAGCAAATCGAATACAACAACATATTAAAAAAATAATACATCATGATCAAGTGGGATTCATCCCAGAATCTCAAGGATGGTTCAACATACGTAAAACGGTTAATGTAATACACCATATCAACAAAACAAAGAACAAAAACCACATGATCTTATCAATAGACGCAGAAAAGGCTTTCGATAAAATACAACACAATTTTATGTTTAAGACTCTCAACAAAATGGGTATAGAAGGAAAATATCTCAACATGATAAAGGCCATATATGATAAACCATCAGCTAACATCATATTAAATGGCACTAAACTGAAGGCTTTCCCCCTTAAATCAGGAACAAGACAGGGTTGTCCACTCTCTCCACTCTTATTTAATGTGGTACTAGAGGTTCTAGCCAGAGCAATCAGACAAGACAAAGAAATAAAAGGCATCCATATCGGAAAAGAAGAAGTAAAGGTATCACTTTTTGCAGATGATATGATCCTATACATCGAAAACCCCAAAGAATCCACAAAAAGACTACTAGAAACAATAAGCCAATACAGTAAGGTCGCAGGATACAAAATTAACATACAGAAGTCAATAGCCTTTCTATATGCCAACAATGAAACAACTGAGAAGGAACTCAAAAGAATAATCCCCTTCACGATTGCAACAAAAAAAAATAAAATACTTAGGAATAAACATAACAAAAAATGTAAAGGACTTATATAATGAAAACTATAAACCATTGTTAAGGGAAATCGAAAAAGATATAATGAGATGGAAGAATATACCTTGTTCTTGGCTAGGAAGAATAAATATAATCAAGATGGCTATATTACCCAAAGCAATATACAAATTTAATGCAATTCCCATCAAAATTCCAATGACATTTTTTAAAGAAATAGAGCAAAAAATCATCAGATTTATATGGAACTATAAAAAACCCCGAATAGCCAAAGCAATCTTAAAGAAAAAGAATGAAGCTGGGGGCATAACAATACCTGACTTCAAACTCTATTATAGGGCCACGACAATCAAAACAGCATGGTATTGGCAGAAAAATAGACACTCAGACCAATGGAACAGAATAGAAAGTCCAGAAATAAAACCACATATATATAGTCAAATAATTTTCGATAAAGGGGCCAACAACACACAATGGAGAAAAGAAAGCCTCTTCAATAAATGGTGCTGGGAAAACTGGAAAGCCACATGCAAAAGAATGAAACTGGACTACAGTCTCTCCCCCTGTACAAAAATTAACTCAAAATGGATCAAAGATCTAAACATAAGACCTGAAACAATTAAGTACATAGAAGAAGACATAGGTACTCAACTCATGGACCTGGGTTTTAAAGAGCATTTTATGAATTTGACTCCAATGGCAAGAGAAGTGAAGGCAAAAATTAATGAATGGGACTACATCAGACTAAGAAGTTTTTGCTCAGCAAGGGAAACTGATAACAAAATAAACAGAAAGCCAACTAAATGGGAAATGATATTTTCAAACAACAGCTCAGATAAGGGCCTAATATCCAAAATATACAAAGAACTCATAAAACTCAACGACAAACAAACAAACAATCCAATAAAAAAATGGGAAGAGGATATGAATAGACACTTCTCCCAGGAAGAAATACAAATGGCCAACAGATATATGAAAAGATGCTCATCTTCTTTAGCTATTAGAGAAATGCAAATCAAAACGGCAATGAGATACCACCTCACACCTGTTCGATTAGCTGTTATTAGCAAGTCAGGTAATAGCAAATGTTGGAGAGGCTGTGGAGAAAAAGGAACCCTCATACACTGTTGGTGGGAATGTAAAGTAGTACAACCATTATGGAAGAAAGTATGGTGGTTCCTCAAAAAACTGAAAATAGAACTACCTTATGACCCAGCAATCCCTCTACTGGGTATATATCCCCAAAACTCAGAAACATTGATACGTAAAGACACATGCAGCCCCATGTTTATTGCAGCATTGTTCACAGTGGCCAGGACATGGAAACAACCAAAAAGCCCATCAATAGATGACTGGATAAAGAAGATGTGGCACATATACACTATGGAATACTACTCAGCCATAAGAAATGATGACATCGGAACATTTACAGCAAAATGGTGGGATCTTGATAACATGATACGAAGCGAAATAAGTAAATCAGAAAAAAACAGGAACTGTATTATTCCATACGTAGGTGGGACATAATAGTGAAACTAAGAGACATTGATAAGAGTGTGGTGGTTACGGGGGGGAGGGGGGAATGGGAGAGGGATAGGGGGTGGGAGGGGCACAAAGAAAACAAGATAGAAGGTGACAGAGGACAATCTGACTTTGGGTGGTGGGTATGCAACATAATTGAACGACAAGATAACCTGGACTTGTTATCTTTGAATATATGTATCCTGATTTATTGATGTCACCCCATTAAAAAAATAAAATTATAAAAAAAAAAAAAAAAAAAAAGAAATCAGTTGTGTTTTTATACACGATTAATGAACTATCAGAAAAAGAAATTAAGAAAACAATCCCATTTATAATTGCATCAAAAAGAATAAGATACCTAAGAATAAATTTTCCCTAGCTAGTTGGCTCTTTGGTAGAGAGTACTGGCCTGGCGTGTGGATGTCCTGGGTTTGATTCCTGGTCAGGACACACAGGAGAAGTGCTCATCTGCTTCTCTGCCCCTCTCCCTCTCACCTCTCTCTCTCTCTTCTCCTCCCCTCCTGCAGCCAAGGCTCGATTAGAGAGAGGTAGCCTGGGTACTGAGAATGGCTCTACGGCCTCCACCTCAGGCATTAAAATGGCTCCTGTTGCAACAGAACAAGGGCCCCATATGGGCAGAGCATTGCCCCCTAGTGGACTTGCCGGGTGGGTCACTGTCAGGGTGCATGTAGGAGTCTGTCTCTGTCCTCTCACTAAAAATATAAAAATAAAATAAAGAATAAATTTAACCAAGGAAGTAAAAAACCCATACTCAGAAAACTATAAAATATTTAAAAGAGAAATTGAAGAAGATACAAATAAGTGGAAGCCTACACCATGCTCAGAAACAGGAAGAATTAATATCATTAAAATATCCATACTACTCAAAGCAATCTATAGATTCAATGCAATTCCTATCAAAATACCAATAACACCTTTCAAGAACTAGAAGAAATAATTCTAAAATTCATATGGGACCACAAAGACCCCAAACAGCAAAAGCAATATTGAGAAAGAAAATAAGGTTGAGAGTATCAGACTATATGATATAACTATAGCAATTAAAACAGCATGGTACTAGCATAAAAACAGACACATAGCTTAACGGAACAAAATAGAAAGCCCAAAAATAAACCCACACTTTTATGATTAATTAATCTATGACAAAACAGGGAAGAATGTACAATGTGGTAAAGACAGTCTCTTTAATAAATGGTGTTGGGAAAATTGGAAAGATACCTGCAAAAAAAATGAAACTAGATTACTTTCTTACACCACATACAAGAATATACTCAAAATGGATTAAGATTTAAAAGTAAGACTCAAAACCATAAAACTCCTAGAAGAAAGCATAAGCAGTAAACTCTGACATCATTCTTAGTAATATATATATTTTTTGGATATGACTCCTTGGGCAAGGGAAACAAAAGACAAATAAGTAAACAAATGGGACTACCTCAAATAAAAAAGTTTTGCACAGTGAAAGAAGCCATCAAAAAAACTAAAAGATAACCTACAGATAGGAGAACGTAACTGCCAATGATATATCTGATAAAAGGTTATATATATCAAATATATCTGACAAAATATGTAAGAAACTTATATAACTTAAAACCCTCAAAAAATCCAATTAAAAATGAGAGTAAAACCTGAATACATATTTCTTCAAAGACATTATAGATGGCCAACAAACATGTGAAAAAATGTTCAACATTACTAATCATCAGGAAAATGCAAATTAAAACCACAATAAGATAGCCCCTCAATCCTGTCAAAATAGCCATCATCAATAAATTAACAAACAACAAGTGTTGATGAGGATATGGAGAAAACCAAATCCTCATGCAATGATGGTGAAATTGTAAATTGGTGCAGCCCTTATAGAAAACAGCATGACAAGTCATCAAAAAATTAAAAATAGCAATACCGTATGACCCGGAAATTCCACTTCTGGGTAGTTAGCTGAAGAAATCCAAAACATTAATTTGAAAGGATAGATACATACTTATGTCCTTTACAGCATTATTTACACTAGCCAAGCTATAGAAGCCACCTAAGTGGCCATTAATAGATAAATTGATAAAGAAGTGGTATATATACACAATAGAATATCATTCATCCACAAAAAAAGAATAAAATTTTGCCATTTGTGATAACACGGATGAAGTAGATGGTATCATACTAAGTGAAATAATTCAGACAGAGAAAGACAAATACCATATGATTTTACTTATATGTGACATCTGAACTACAGAATAAATCAACAAACAACTCAGAAACAAACACAGAAATGCAGAGAATAACTTGATGGTCGCCAGGTAAAGTATTGGCAGGAGGGGTGGAAAACGGGATGGGATTAAAAAGTACAAGTTGTCAGATATAAGAATAGTCACAGGATGTGAAGTACAGCATAGGGAATTTAGTCGATGAAGTTGTAATAATGATGTATATGGTATCAGGTGGCTACTAGACTTATTGGGGGATCACTTTGTAAGGTATATAGATGTTTAATCACTATGCTGTACACCTGACACTAATATTGTACGTCAACTGTAATTGAAAAATAAATAAAAAATTTTAAACCAGTGATTCAGATAGCCCCCATTAAAACTTACTCTTCTTTCAGTTGAATCTCAAAATTGAACATGAATCCCTAGGAGGCCCAACAAGAACAAGAAGAAATCTACCCAGCTGTGACTGTCACTCCTTTATAGAAACAACACTCGCCAGGTCTCCACGCTTACACACCAGACACCCCAGTCACTTGAACTATAGCAGTCCCCATTAAACATCTTTTTAAGTTTAATTAAACATCTTTTATCTTTAAAACTTCAAGAATCTTAACTACCAAATACAGTGCTGTAACTTCATTTCATGTAGTTATTACTGCTTTACCTCATTTCTCAATGTCATAAAAGAAATCTCTTTGAATTGGAAGGTTGACACACTTTCAAAATGGAAATCAGGGATTTCCTCCACCTCGTTTTTACCCATACCCTACCCCTCAAAAATGCCATTTTTGTGTTTCTTCTCATTACCCATCTCTGAAGCCCTTTGTGTTCAGACAGAATGTCTATCTCATTTCTCATTATATCCCTAACCCTAGCACAATTCATGCCCGGCATGTTGTTGGCACTAAATAAATAGAGGTTGCACTTAGTGAATAAATACATCATTGTGCTTTTTCTTTAAATCAATTTCAATTCAACATAGCTAATTATTGAATGCTAATCCTATGTCAGGCAGGGCACTGTTGGGAACCCAGAGGAAATATGATCTTAATGTTCTTGTTAACCCTTATAGGTATTTTTCCCCTCAAAGACTCAGTCTCAATAAGATCTACAGAAAACAGTGGTAAAGAAGGACAGGTTGTCTAATAAAATAATTTACCTTGTTTAGCACCCCACCCGGTGCCATTGGGACGTGGCCTCTGTAGGGGGAGGACCACAGCAGGGTTCTCATGATCACAGGTATTTTGTCCTCATGGCCTCCTTCCTCCACAAGAATAATGGGAAGTTAGACTTTATGACCGCACTGGTGCAAAGGTGAAATAGACCAGGCTGGATTCATTTGTATATTCTTTTTTATTATTATGTCCAATTTTTCTTCTTATTTTAAACAGAATTAAAATGAAAATATTTATAGGAGCCACTAAAAGTACCATGGGCTCCATAGGCGCCGTGCCTAATGGATAAGTGGGCCCTGCCGAGGCGGCCACATGTAGTGACCGTGTCCCCACCAGAGAGAATTCTCCTCCTCCTTCCCTTCCTGATGGGATGCAGTTTCAAAGCAAGAAGTTGGTCCAAGCTTTCTACTGGCAATCCTAACTCAGGAGGTCTCTCTTTCTCATCTGAGAGAAGAATAAACTGAGACCGACCTACCGAGGCAAAACCTCATCTACATTACCCTTCCTCCAGGTCCTCTTCATGCTGACTCTCACCTCTCCCTTTGCTAAGCTGTGGGAAAATTATGCCTCCCCAACACTACAGAGCTTCCGCTTATTTATGTAAAGACCCCAATTAAGATAGAAATAGAATTTAGCACTGCAAACATTGTTTAAAAAATGTTAAGACATCCAGTCCAGTGCTCCTGTTCATTATTCTCTGCTGAAACCTAATATTAGTAACAGCATGTACTGAGGACCTGGACCATGAATTAATAATGAAGCACTTGTACTGGAAAATATGTGAGCACCTAGTTACTTTCTTTGGCAGGCACCCGTAGGGACGGGGGTTCGCTCTGTCTTACACAGCACTTTCAGTGATAGTTTTGCAGGATAAAAGTAGTTATCAGTTATTTCGGAGGGATTACCTGCAGGGGAAAGATAACTGAGCATTCATCGACCACCCACCTTCCTCCCTGCTTGCCTGCCGAACCATTTCTTCTGTGAAACTTTCACTTTCTCCAGGTACTTAGTCCCATCAACGTTTTAACACATGTAATTTCAATGATTTCTTCATCCAGTTTACTCCACCACGAGATTAAAAATACTGGACAGACAAAGAAAGAATTGTACAGAGAGGCAATGTAGTGCCATGATGGAGCACAGAGGTCATAGATTCTATCAGATGTAGGCTAGAATTCTACCATTAGAGACCACCACGTAACCATGGCATGATCTTGAGCAAATCATGTAACTTTTCTGATCCGCAGCTTTTCCTCATTAAAGGGGAGATAATTACCTTTCTGGATTAACAAAAGGATTAAAAGCAATGTAGGGGAGCACCTGGCACAATGCAGTGTATAGAGGCATTTCATGAATACTAGCTGTCACATCATCATCATCATCATCATAAACATCATTTTCCCCATCACCTTCTTTGTACCCCTACTATCCAGTGTAATAATGTTTTTTGTATGAATTATGAAATATGTTTTACATGTAATCCTTTGATACAAGAACAATGGCTTCTTGAGAGTATTTTGTTTGGCTTTTTTTTCCCCATTGATTTGAGACAGAGAGGAAGAGAGAATGGGAGAGAAAGAGAATGGCATCAACTTGTCCTACTTAGTTGTTCCATTTAGTTATACACTCATTGATTACTTCCTGTATGGGCTCTAACTCGGGGTTGAAACTGCAACCTCTGGTACAGCAGGTCAATGCCTTATCCATTGAGCCACCCAGCCAGGGCCTGGCTTGGTTTTTGACAAAATTAGTTTTCCCCTGAGTTTCCTCCTTCTTTGCTACCTCATCACTGCCTCCTGGATGGAGGAGTCTTTGAATACTCCAGTAACAATGTACGAAGGATGCTTTTCCAATGGATTCCCCATTTCTGATGGGTTACTTTCAAGAGAGTTTGAAAGAAATTCTCAGCCAGAAATGATCACAGCACCTACAATGCAATCAAAAGAAATATAAACCTGAACACGAAAATACATTTGTGTACGAAGATGTCAAGCATTGACTCTGTATGTATTACTACAACTTTAAGGATTATTTGGTTTATTTCTTCCAAGGTAACCCACCAATCCCATAAAACCAGGTTTTTTGTTGCTTCCTGCACATGTTAAAAAAAAAAAAAAAGCCTTTCTACATCTGCAGAAAACAAGCAGTTGTTGTCATCACTATACTTGCCCTGTGAAACCTTAGCAAGGTGATAGAGTTACGCATTCCGTTCCTTAAGAGGAGCCCAGCGTTTCAGCTCCACTGTTGGGGCATTGCTTTCATTGGACCTGAGAAACTTGGCTTTTGAGTTTTGTAGCTCTAGACATTAAATTTTCTTTAACTAGAATAAAACCCAAAGTACTTTCCAAAAACAAACAAAAAAAATAGATAAAAGAAAAAAAGGGGGTGTAAATTCTCTTTGCTAATGAAAAATAATTCCCAGAGGAATGTCCAGTTGTTGTTGTTACTGTTTTTTAAGCTACTACATAACCAATTGTAGTATATGGTACAGGAAATAAGTTTGCTCATGCACCTGCACAGAAAAACCTACATCAACAAGTTTGCTTTGGACGTCAATTTGTGGGATCCAGAGCTAAGCCTGAAAGCAAAGGTGAAATCAAATACGAAAATTGCACAGCAGCCGCAGAGGAGTCAGCTATCCAGAGGCCCCTGATGAAACCCCATCTTTAGGGTAGAGTTTCAGGCACATTTTGATGTTTTGGTCACCTGACCCAAGCTCTGGAGCCCAATTGGCCTCTGAGTTTACAGGCTAAAGTAATGATGTAACCAGAGTGTGTGGGAACCAGAAGGATGAGACAGATACAATTTTTCCCAGTCATTTATTAGACTTGGCTACTAATTCTGCTTGTTCCTCAGTTTGACTGCTGGTTATCAGGAAATTTGAACTACTTAAAAGACATAATGAGTTTATCTATACTCAGGGTGGAATTTAGTCACATTCATATAAAATTAAGCCACAGTTACAGAGAAGAGTCATTTGTGAAATTCAGTTATTTATATTTAAATTTTATAGGAGACACATTTTAATGTATCTATATTTTGTTATGTACTCCTTTTTTAAAACTAAGCATTTATAATAGAACTTACAATATCATTTTTACGACATTTAAAAAATCCATCAAAATAACTATGTTGGTTTATCCATGATTTTTTCTATTTCTTTTCTTAATTTACAGAGTTTTTGTCTAAACAGAATAAATGTTTATGCTCATGTAATTTGTCAGTATGGCAACTTCTGGCCTTTAAAATACCGACACTATATCAGAGACAACCAAGAACCAAGAAATTATCCTTGTTTAACAAGAATAAACAGAACCCATTTTGCAAACTTCAGGAATAACCACACCTAGCAGGGCAAGGATGCATAAGGATAAAGGCATTTGTTGTTCAGTCCACACGGCAAGAAGAGTGAGAGCATATTAGGGTTTGGTGACAGTCACGAGAGATCTAAAGCTGAGAGCAAAACTTAAAAAGGATTTTTTTCCCCTTACTTTCCTATACCCGTCCCTTCACCAAAGAAAGCATTTAAGTAATTTCTAACACTCACGCTATATTATCTTTCTGACTCGTCAGCATGAGTTTGTAAAAAGTTTTCCCACTCATCATTCCGAGTGTCTTCGGGACAGTCCTGCAGTTTTACCTCACAAAACATCATCAACAGTTTTACAACAGACAAAAAAAAAAAAAAAAGTCATAGGTCTGAAAACTGATGGTGGGACTTGGACTTTATAATAAACTCCTAGAATGGTTTTTAAAAATTAATTGGTGTTTAATTTTTGGTGGCATTTATACTCATAAGAAATATTTCAAATTCTCAAAATACTTAATCTAGTTAGCAAAAAATGTCTTTAAGAAAGAAGTCCCTTTTTCTTGTGCATATTATGTCCAACACACGCAGTAGATGTGGTGTCTGACATCTACTTAAACCTGTTGGGAACGATATCAAACATTAATGGGGATTAGTGTTAGAACTGGTGTAAACATAGCAAACACCACTGAAACTACATACTCACATTTCCATATGTTATGCGGTCAGCAGAGTCATTTAACAAGTGAGGTACTCAGGGAGGTGGTGTGCAGGTAGCGAGTATTTGGCAGGGAAGAGGTAAACACTCCCTGGATATATTTACTTCATAGCACCAGCATTTACATACCTACCTAACTCAGGCGCTTCTGTTTCTCCTCAAGAGACAGGTCAAGTTCAAGATATACAATTTCATTATGAAAAGTTTCTACGACATAGGTTAAAAAAATGATTTAGTACTTCCAGGTGCACCGTAATTCTTGGCAGAAAAAGTTAATTCCAGGTATGTAATCTCCTAAAGAAATCTGTTGTCAAAGCTGGATAAAACCATCACATTAGAAAAATAGAAGTCCACCCGTGAACAAAGTACAAGGTATGGCTGGGCAAACCCTCTGCTCCATGCAGAAATTACAGCATAAAAGTGAAACTCCCTTTTACTTATGTAAACATTGCTTGGTTTTGGGCATCATTTCAAAAGAGGTAGAGCTGAACATGCATGAGCATATAGAAATATGACATGCTCTTGGTGGGAGGTTTGGGGTGGGGCCCTAGTGCCAAGCCAGACTCTAACCCACAGACAAAGGAAGAAAGAAGACACACACGTTTTATAGCTTACAGATTTTTTTCTTCGTTTTTTTTTGTTGTTGTTTTTTTTTTAAAGCAGCCAACCAACCCAATAACTCAATCAGCAAAACAAAACCAAGATGTGCCACACAGTGGAAAATATTATAACAGCTTGAATAACAAGGGGCCCTGGCCAGGGTGGAAATGTGGGTGGAGGGGCAGGAAAAGAGATCCGCACATTATGGAATATTTAAACTTTGTAATTTGATACACATTTATTAATTGATGTCCTTTTAAGAGGCACTTATTTGTGACAGGTTTATGAACAATATAGCATGTACAGCACACTGAAGTTCTCCTATGACTTGTTTGTATTTCCATATGTTCAGATGAAATGAATATCACATTTAACAGTATTACTAGCTGCTCTTGAAGTGTCTGCCAGTGCTACATCCCTGGGGAGCTGTTGCCACCAGATTAATATCCTGTAGGTCATTTAATTTAAAAAACCATACTATAGAGGCATTATGTGATTAGATGTACTGCTTTTACAAGCCAGTTACTTTGCATTTGGTTCGGAAAGGCTGGTGAGGCCAACTTACGAAGACCTCCAACCTTGAGTCTCCAAGAGGTCATGACTGTACAGGCGCACGGACAGACAGAGGGAAAATGTGTCCTCCAACTACCATTAAAACTGCCTAGAAAACAGGATCTAAAAGGAACAACTCACTTAGTCAGAAGCAGGCCAGAACAGCTGGTCGGAACTGGCTGCTTCAGAAAAGGGAGGTGCTATCCTTGCCCATTAGGCTGCTGTTACCAAACACAGTCAAGAGAGGATCATGCTATTTCCACATTACGCTATCAACACTAGGTTCTTTCATTCGTAAAGTATTTTACTTGTGAATTCAAAATTTGCTCTTTATTCTCTCTTTAAACATGTTCAGAGCTAGTCACTGGGCAGACCACCCAAAACAACAGGAAGTGTGCCTTTTGAGTGAGCAAGAGGAATTTGCCATGAGCTCCAAGGACACCCCGGAGCAGGATGCCCAGAATTTCCTGCAGGAGTTTTAAATGGCAGCAAGTACAGAGGGCTCCAGGCAAGAGGGAAGCATCAATCATCATTTATGGTCCATTACCGATTATCTGCAAGGAGATAATTCACTTGGGCTTCCTCTAGGCCAGGCCCAAAGAGGCCTTGGGCTACCACCAAGAGAGGGAGAAACCCCGAAAAGCATCCAGGTGGGATATTATGAGCTGGAGAACCTATGTCTGAAGTACATTGTGGGTACTTCTAGTTATATTCCCAGTCATATTAAAACAATGTTTCCTTCGTTAGGACAAATCTGCAACAGTTACTTGTCTTTTTAACTGCCCTGGACCTTTACAGATACTGTACACTGACATAATTGTTTAAAAAGTAAAGTCATTTTGATCAGTCTTTTATTGTCAATGAAAAAGCTTTTTTTTCCCCCACCAAATATATATTGAACTGATCAATTCTAAGGTATATTTTGCCATGTAGAGGAAACGCAATTTATTAGGAGTCAAGACTTTATGAGGTGAATTGAACAACAAAAATCATGTGCCTATGGGTTTGCAAAGCGGAAAATTCTCAACAGCCTCTCTGAAATTTCAACTGATACCTTATAACTTGGAAAAAAGTTAAGTCTTAGAGAAAGAGGAATCTCCAGTGGCTGCTTCTGAAGCCCTGCTTGTAGGTATTAGTGAGGATCACAGCCATAAGCATCTGGGTTTGCTCATCACTTCATTTTTTAAAATTTGAAGCAGCAGGAAAAAGATGGAGGTGAAAAAGAGAGAGGAGTCAAAAGATGATACTCTTTGTATTCTATTCAACCATTTGCCACATTTATAAAATACCAAGATTCCCAGTCTCAAGACACTGCATGAATCTTTTGTTCTATTTATCATGTGATAAAGAACTAATAATTCCTAATGGCTGATTAATTACTGAGAACAAATTTTAGTTTCTTGCATTTGTATCCTTAAACTGATAAAAAGTGAAGACCGTTCCCAATTTGTACTGATCTAAACATTGGAATACTGTCCCAAACTGTGCCCTAGTGAATCACAGAGCATCTCTGTGTATTTCCTTAAGTATAAAATCGTGGTATTATTTCACCTGTTAAATTCATGAGGTTGTTGAAAAGAATTGAGTGAGTTCACGATCATGAAAATGCCTTAAAAATATGAAGCATGGCAACAAATTCAAGGAATGGGACAATTATGAAGATGATGACAACAATGAGAGAAGATGCAGGTAGAAATTGTGTATATCTATGAAATTATGGCTTAGTACTTGTCATTTGGGAGCTTTTGTATTTTTTGCCACCCAGGATTGAGATAACTAAAAGTTATCAGCATAGTAGTGATCCTTGAATGAAACATGTTTTAAATATACAATGTAGATTTTTCAAATGAAAATTCATAATATGCATATTTTTACATTTACTAGCACTACCAACGGTAGCAAAGACATTAATGTGAAGTGCTCAACATTTTGCAGGCTTCTATCTCTCTCTCCTCTGCCTACAGGAATCTCTCCTCTTGATGATGCTCGGGAAGGCCTGGTGAAGGTCATCTGCAGACCTTTAGTCTGACCGAGACACTGTTACTGTTCCGTCCTTTTCAAGTATTGTGGTTTCTGTCAAAGGGTGAAATAAACATTCTTCTCAGTATCATCGCCCACGAGATTTTACTTTTGACCATCTGGGTCTGCCTTGAGCAGCTGCTAAGTGATGGAAGGATGACAAAGAGGAAAAGGATAGAGCAGTGAGATCTAAAACTATGCCTTAAAAGAAACTATAGTTTTCCTACTTTATCCCTATGGGGGTAAAGGCTTAATTTAGCAATATCAGTTGCTGGTAAGCAACTGCACTATGAAGTTTTATCTTTTTAAATATCTGCACATATCTGCACATATCCCATCATGAAGGCAAAGGAAAAGCATATTGATTTCCTTGGAAACTTACATACCTTTAAATTGACCAGCTGGAAATCTATTTTTCAAATGGGAAGCTATGTTCTGCCTAGGTAGCTGAGGTTGCCAGGAGAGCTTTAACTGATAAGGCATTCAAGGACAAAAGCACTAGGTCAAAATCAAATGCAGGGGATACCTTTGCAGGGCTTCTCTGGAATGAATGACAATTATTTATACTCTACTTTATGGCCCAGACACACAAATAAGGCCGGAGCAAGAAGAGCAACTCTATCCATGGAGAAATGAGAATGGCAGCATTCTGGACGGATAGATTCTTGTAATCCCTGTTTTCAGATAAGGAAATTACTCTGCGAATGGAAGGCAGTGGAAAGCCCGTGCCCTATTTTCTTGTACAACTTCAATATCTTGTGCTAGGACTTTAAGAACACACTTGAAATCCTCTTGCATGCCTCCTCTTGCCCATTCCTTGTCTACAGTGGGCACTTACAGCTCTGCCAAGAGTGTCTGTAAATCTGTGCTCCAGATGTCAGGACCCTGCCCATGAGGTTTGCTAATTATCCCAACTCCCCCTGCTGGTAGGTTTGACTACAACCCAAATTAAAAAGCCTCCTTTCATTTAAACACAGAAACTATTTTAAAACATTTTTCAAGTGAATCCACATAGTAAAAGAGCAGGTCAGAAGAAGCAAGGAAACTCAAACACATGGTGAGTATTACATGAGAGGGTAACTCCCTATAATATAAATTGCATGTTTGATATTATTTCTAAAACTAGCTTTTTTAAAAAAATTAGATTTGTGAACCATAAAATAGATCCACTGGTCTAATTTCCCCTATTCTTTTGTTCCCACGCCCTTTCTCATTTTTGTGGTTTGCGATATTTCCCTTTGTCTCTGAGCTCTAGACTTCTACTTAATAAGTACCAATAAAGATTGGATGTTATCCTTAAACAGTGGTTGCATTCCCCACCTGCTAATTGTTTTATTTGTACTCACTGTTTCCGCCCTCTCATCAACAGGGGCTTTAGCATAAAGGGCAATGAAGTAGAATGTGATGAGGCGAACAGGAGCCAGCCAAGTGAAAGCTTCTATAATTACACAGTAGCCTGGAGTAGCTCTTCTCAAATCAAATTATGAGCCTGGATTACCTAAAACTCTCAGGACACAGCCCAGGTTTTCATTTGTCTGCACGTTACTGTCGACAAGCAGCCCTCTTTCCTCTTGCCTTTATTCTTTACAGAGATTAGCAAAGCTCCAGTTCCAAAGCAAAGAGACATTGTAGAGAACGTTGTTTCCTTAGCGGGTTCACCTGACCCTGTATGGTTTATACCTTATTAAAAATTTTTTTTAAAAGAAAGAAATGTTTCTCATGTTTAAAACCACCCCTTCATTTTGCATATCAAAGTTTAATCCCAGCTGAGTTTATTCATGATTCTTTGGCAAATATTTATGCCTTAAAAATATCCCAACCACCCATAAGGCAACTGGAACAAAAGTCACTAGGACCGGGCAATGTTTGGATCCTTGTTTGAACACCTGACCATCCCCTCAAAAATGTACAATGCACTGGAAATAACAGTAATAAGAGGACCAGACTCAAGGTCAGGCCAGCTGGAATAGGTCTACTAACTGTGTGGCTTTAAACCAGTCGCTTAAGATCTCATTTTCTCCATCTGCAACCCAAGAAGATCGAACTAGATAATCTCTAAGGACCCTCCAGGTCTATGGTTTTAGATATTCATAAGTACTATATGGATAATGTACACAGGAGACCATACATATTCGATTGCAGTAGTTAAGCAAAACAAGATAACAATCCATTTCTCAAATGATTTAAATGATGAGTAAATCAAGATTTGGAATGTCCAAAGTCAGGTCAAAAAATGAACAAAATGCAGTAAGGCCCGACTGGCGGATGGTCCCGAGAGAGCTGTGGTTCAGGGCTTTGATCTGCCAGGCTCTGGGTAGGGTTGAGTTAGTCCACCAAATTTCTGAGAAGGAGGGGCTAGATGAGCTCTAAAGTTGTTTCCATGATTGAAATTACGGCTCAAACAGAAAAAAAATAAAAATCACCACATTCCTATATGTAATATTCAGTAAATTTTACTCTATATTTTTGGAGAAAAATGAATATTGGTCTGAATAATTATAAAACAAATATTTTCTGTTCCATATTACTCTGTATTGAAGAATAGTCAGCTGGTTTACAAGTATAAAGCTGGCATCCTGATGGGAAAGACAAGTAAGATTATAACCATCACAAAAGTCAGGGAAGCTTTCAGATCTGGCCATCATAGTGATATGTTCTGATATCACATACCACTTTGTTAAGGTGACTCTTAGCTAGCATCAAAAAGACAATAAAATTTTTATCCTTATGACTAAAATCTTAATTTAGAAAATTACACCAAACTAAACTGAAAATACTAGTTGCATGACCATTTTTTAGAAAAGGTATAAGTTTCCCATACCAAAGCCTTTTTGAAGCCATCCATTAGCTAAAAGTCACAAAGTAAGCTGAGTTTTAAACTGATTCCACTGAAAAGCTGAAAGACTTAGTTAATGATGCACAAGACTAAAACTTCCAACTGGTAAGATCTCAATAGAGCCCCTCAGTGCATGAAATGACAAGGGCCCCAACGTGGGCATGTCCTTGTTCTGAACCACTGTTGCCTCATGTGTGGGGTTAACTGAGATGGATGGGCAAAACACCACCACGTGGGAATGCATTAGGTAAGCAGTTTACAAAAGAATTCAGAACTTCCAAGTGCACAAATTACACACATTGGGTAACAGGAATTTGGTTTCTGGTGTTTCAAATCTAAACTCCCCCATTCCAGAATTTTCCTGAAACATTTGAAGAACTTTTAGACATACTTTGCAAACTTGAAAAGCTAAGGTTATACCATTTGGGGTTTGCTCTTAAACACTGTTTCTCCTTTTTACTTGTGATTGAAGCAGGAAGCAAAAATAAATTTTACCAAAAGTTAATTATATAGTATTTGTCATTTTCCAAGTAGAATATCTTTTCCTTTCTATCTCATTTACTTGCCATTAACAACACTACATCTGACTTGTTGGTCTCATAACAGTGGAGATTTATATGTGAGTATGGGTATATAATATATATTTTATGCATATACCATATATAGTTTACATAAACACATACAAATACAGCATGAAAAAGGAAGTAGTGCTTGGCTTTCAGGCAAACTTTCTCCTAAGTAAGCTTATAAAATATTCTTTTTTTCTTTTTTTTTATTAATTTTTAGAGAGAGAGAGAGAGAGAGAGAGAGAGAGAAAAGGAGGAGGGAGGAGCAGGAAGCATCAACTCCCATATGTGCCTTGACCAGGCAAGCCCAGGGTTTTGAATCGGCGACCTCAGCGTTCCAGGTCAATGCTTTTATCCACTGTGCCACCACAGGTCAGGCTAAAATATTCTTTTTATTTTATGAATGGAAATATGGTTTCACACTCAGTATCTGAGGCCAGGCTATGGTTGCAATCCTGGTTCCCCTTTTCTTTATCTGAACACCTATGAAAAATTACTTAACCTCACTGTGCCTCAGTCTCATCACCCATAAAATGGAGACAATAATGGCACCTGTTTCATAAGATTGTTGTAGGGATTAAATGAATGTATATGTGAAACAAATTCAGAATAGTGCCTACCTCGTAAAAAGTATTAAACAATTAGATATTAATACTACTATTGGTTTAGTTACTGTATTTTATTTGAATTAGAATTAAAAGAGCCATATGGCTAGAGGGCTACCGTATTGTACAGCACCATTAAATAGAGCATTTTGGAGTTACGCCTAGACCTGAATGCACGATCCTGAGACTTACACCTCTCTGACCTTTACTGTCTTGGAGCTTCACTTTCTTAATATGTAAAGTAGAAAGATAGGTCTGCCTCCTATCACCTAGAATAAATGTAATAATATTTGTAAAGGGCTGAGTATATTGTAATTTAGAAATACTATTTTCCTGATACTTTACCCTCCTCTAAATTGGTATTATTTGAACAGAACAGCTCTTAGAAGGACCAGACATAAAGCAGAGAGATACTTTTGGCTCTTTTTAGATTTTAAAATGAAAAACATCAGCCCCTCAATGTTCTTACGTCCTTTACTGTGGCAGTCAGTCTTTGACTGATCATGAAAATGTGATGATCTGTTTTGACAGAGACCCCTGAAATGCCTGAGCATCTCTCAGAAGGCACAAAACTAAGGGAATTCTCGGGACCCTCTCACACTCAGAGAGCTGCATGTGGGGTCCCCAGCAGGCAGTGGTCGTGAAGGGCCCATTTGTATGTGTTTGCTTGGGTGGTGGACCACAATCCAGGCCACCTCTTGTTGCCTCTATCAAAAAAAGCAATCACTGTAGGCCAATGTTCCAATAATCTTGTGATCTGGCATCTATATCTTCATCAAAGAACTGATCTCCAATAGCTGGGGGTTCCCCAGATATCCTCCTTATGCTGAAAATGCCCCATCATTACACTTCCAAAAGGTGGTAGAAGAAATTTTCATGCATCATGAAATAGAAGTGCAGCCTCTTTCAGTGCCTTCAAAAACATCTCATAAGCTGTGGGATACACAACATGAGGGCAAACCTGAGCAGATAACTACAACCCTGGGTCTCAGTGGAGAACTTTTGGAAGTACAGATGGCAGGACCAGCATTCCTAAAATTGGAACTTGACTTTAGAAGGGCAGGATAGGGTCCGAAATACTTTCTCAGCAGCCTCAGCCCTTTTCCAGTTATCCTCCCTGGTGAGAACACCTTTTACTCTCGACCATGTATTTGATGCGTTAAAGATCTTAGCCAAATTGGTTCCTTTCCAGGTCTTGAATATAAAGACTTTCTGCACAGTCAAAGCTTGGTGTGAATAATGTGTCATGATTATAATCCAAAAATAGGAAAGGCCACGTGCTCACTCAACCATTATAACTTGTATGCCAGATAAATTGGAGAGGCGGGGTGAAGAGATGCATAGATGAGAAATACTGATTTCATCTAACTCTGGGTTAATATATACCCAAAGGAAAGAGACACCCCCCCCCCCAAAGATGCCCAAATGTGTGAGACAGCATGGCGCTGTGGTAAAGCAGTGGCTTGGTCCCACAGACCCAGTCCTCATCACTCAGTAATTTTAAGATTTGGGACCAGTTACTTAATTTTTTAGTATCAGCATCTATAATATGGGGATAAGACTACTTTATTTTGAGGATTTTAAGGATTAATTAGACAATGTGTAGAATGCTTAGCACAATAACTACCATGGGATTGAGAGTTGACAAAGATTTGCCTTTTTCACTCCTTGGATTTTTAAATAATGTTATGATCACTCTGCTTAGCTTCCACTGTTAGCACAGTCTATCCAAAAGTATTTATTTAACCTTTCACTCAGATTTCAAAAATAAATGAGTCATGTATACCAATGAGTCAGGATACCAATTTTGGCAAATATTGAAGTTTTGAAACTTAATATTCCTAGGCCCCAAATGAAGTTCAGGTAATAAGGATTTGATTTTTCCTTGATGCATGATTTAGAGGAATGAGACATCCACAATATAGGCATTAGACACCGTCCACCTACATTAGTACAGTATCTTTTTCAGTGAATAGCATTTTATCACATTACCAAAGACATCTTTTCCACCTTGGGTTTTAACTACATCAACCCTCTTTTCCTCTAGGACTTCTTATTGCATTTGAATAAGAAATAAGATCCTTGTAAGTGGCTCCTGAAACTTCTTTTGGGTCACACTGAGACCCAAGGACAGTCCAGTTCCTGTGTTTCCATCTGCGTCCCTTGACTGGCTTTTCTCATGCCCACTTGACCATTATCTTATTCCTTCGCTATACAAACTCACCTGTGAGTGGGCCTCAGTGTGTTAGGTGGAATTAAACGGAGTAGAAAGAATTGAAAAAATGATTTTTCAAGCCCACTGCAAGTCTGCAATGCTGTGATTTTAAAGTTATAAGATCCAGCTTTCTAAACCATCACTTCCTCCCCCTCCCATCAGAGTCATTCTACTCTTTTCAACAAGCACCGAAACAAGAAAGTGTACCCCATACACTTGCCTCCACAAAGCCTTATCCAGAACATAAAGTAAACCTCTTTAGTTTCTCATTACTTAAAACTGTGATCTATAAAAATTCTTCCTGTTCTTTAGCCACTTTCCTTGTAGAGCACCCAAGCATGGTGCTGAGCATGTAATCAGCACACCATAAATACCTGTTAATTGATTGACAATGTTAATATTATTCATTCTTTTCATTTCACATACTTGTTCAGTGTTTTACCTGTTGTCTATTTATCCTCTACGCCTACCTCCATTGTTGTTTTCTTTAAAACTACAAGCTGCAAAGTGTAGGAGCCACGTTTCTTTGACTCGCTGTGGATAATGGGCTGTAGAGAGACGCTTAAACAGGCTTTTCAATTGATTGATTAATAGAACGATTGATGGATGGATAGAGGAAAGGGTGAATGCGTTACAGCATTCTCCATTTGCTTTTCCAACAGACTAAATTTACCAAAGGCGTCCCATTCTGCCCTTGCCCCCTGAACAAAGCAGCAGAGGTAGGTGAGTGAGAGGGTCAAGGAACAGTCGTCTCTACCGCACACAATAGAAGAGGGCGTCTTGCCGAGGATACAGCTTCTTCTGCCACTAATTGCCGAAAAACGTCTTTTGAGGCAAGGTGATTATTTTCCATTATTTATTTCTTGGTCATTTTCTTAGAATAACTTGTATTTTTTTAGGTTATAAAAGGAAAGAAACCTAACAAACACTACACTTCTTTTTAACCCCCTACTTTTTAACTTTGAGCCGCAACTAATTCTACTGTTGTTGATAACTTATTTACTTATTCATCTTCTAGTACACGTTCAGTCTATAGATGGACTCTGTTTCATAAAGCTAAATAAAGACAAAATAGATATGTAAGATATTTACATTTTTAAACTGCAAGATTTAATTTAGTAACTCCATTACTCTTTCTGCCACTCAAGAAAATATATCAGAATCTCATAGTGAATAAACTAGAATAGAGTCAAACTTATTTTTTAATTGTTCACTCACTCATTCATTTATTTGAAAATATGTACTGAGTAGCTACTATGTGCCAGGTATGATTCTAAGTGCTGCAGATATATAGGTGAGAAGAAATACAAATTGTCTGCTCTCATTAACATTCACATAGTTTGGTCCTTTCTTTGCTAGTAATTAGTTGGATACAGTGTGAACTGGTACATTCCTTCCTTCCCTTTGGCTTCTTAGCACTGTTCTATGAGCTGTAGAGAGAACAGAGAGAAGAAGTAGGATCTGAGCTAATAGAGGGATATAGCTCAATTCTCAACAAATCTTCAATGTCCATTACGTAAGAGAGACTGGCCAGGATGGTGTCTGTGCCTTTCTTTCCCTTATCATTGAGACCATCACAGTATTACGTCTCTATAATCACTCTAGAAATCTCCATTAGCCATAAACAGTAATTGAGACTCATGGATCTCAGTGAGGCGAATTATGCCCTTGTAAAAGAATATTTCACAATGTATTAACATTAGATTGTAAATGAAAAAATTACTTTATAAAAACATACGCAGTATAATACAGTTTTGTTTAAAGACAGAAGATGGCTAGGACATATAGTAGCATGTTGGCAATGGATAGATCTGGTTAGAATTGTGGGTGCTGTGCATGTGTACATGCATGTGAATGCATGTGTGCATGTACTCTTCAATATTTTCTAAATTTTCTACAATAAGAGTATTTACTAAATTCTCTAATCAGTGGAAGAAAATTTTTACTCCTCCCAAAGATTACACCAGATATGACTGCAATAGAGGAGCCAACCTCCTTGTCCAGGTGGCCTCCTTTTATAACTTACGAGGTGATGTTATTTGACCTTGCCACACTTGGAATAAAGCCCTGAAGTTTTTCTTGTTAGATTTCACTTAGACCTATTAGCCAGCAGCAACCTACTGACCATTATTTTTTAAAATGTGCTATTAAGTGTAGTACACAAGTGATATTTTATCACTTATCAATAGTTGGTAATTTTTACAATAGCATTTAATGTACTAAGATAAATTATACATTGTTTTCCACAAACATTATCAAAAGAAACTTATCATAATGGTATCAAGCACAAGACCTCTCAACAAATAAATTCTTAAAAGCAGTGGTAGATTTCTATAAATCAGCCAAGGTACTATCCTTAAGCAAGAGATGTATACTGGAAAGAAAGAATCTGCTAAGACAAAAACAATGACATGGCATCCCTTCTTTCATTTTAGTCTGTTTCTTCCAGACTTAATCACCCCCTTCCTCTCCACCTCTTGGAGAAAGTACAAGGCCATTCACCAGTGGAGAGAAAATAAATGATTGTGTAAACTCACAGACTCAGCTTATCACAAATTGGCAAATATAGTTAATGGTTAATTATCTGCAAAGACTTCAGTCTTGTCACTGGTCAGCATTTTAAAAAAAGAGCCAACTCTAATTAGCAAAATAATTTTTTCAGGTTTTTATAAAGCTGATTCTCTATAAAGCTCTTGGAAAAGCTTGCTTTTGTTTTGCGTGTGTGTTTTAAGTAAATGTAATGCCCTTCCTCCTCTGAGAGCATGGAGAGCACTTCCACACTGAACCCACCTCCAAACTGGGAAAATAGCTTTTCAACATTTTTTTAAAGCCCAAATCTAGGAGCTCTGACTTTCTGCTGCTATTCATCTGTGCTGAATAGCAAAAGGAGAGCCTAACACTCCCAGATAGGAAGTTGTATTTGAGAGTTAATATGAGATACACTTCAGCCATGTGAATTATTTCATGATAATAATAATAGAATCTGAGAAGATGACATGTATAGCTAATACAAAGTCTAAATTATAGATACACATGTAGATAGTTCCAATTAACTACTGGTTCCATTTAAGAAAGAATCTCCTCCTGAGAAAAGAGGGTTTGAGTCTATCACCCTGTTCATCCCTCTTGCACCTTTGAGCTATTGGGGGGCAGAAATGCTAGCTTTAATTAATGGGAGCTCCACTGAACCCCAGGCACGGGTTTGGGTCCCAGGCCGGGTCGCCTCCTGCGCCTCCCCCGGGAGGAACGAGCAAGCAGGCTTCATTACTGGCAGCTGAGGGGAAGGGTCACTGGGAATGGATTTGCAGGGCCCTCATTGAGCGATCACTCCATGCTGAGAGGAGCTGGCCATGCTCTCGGACACCTGGTCATTAACATTGCTAATTAGCAGCCATTAATCAGGGCGCTCGCTTTTTTTGTTGTTGTTGTTGCATGTCACCGGCTCAGAGGAACCAAGTGAATAAGAAGATTGTTTCATTACCTCCACAAGAGGTGGAATGAAAGCGGTTCCCATCAGCTCAAGATGAGATGGATTAAGGGAAAGGTTAGACAACAATTTGAGATGAGCTGGGGCGGGCGGGGTAGGGTGGAGGGGGAGGGGGAAGAGGAGATGGGGACGGTGCTTGGAGGGGCCTGGAGACCTGAGCTGTCTGTTCAGGGAAAATCAGTCACCTATAATAATGAAATCTACTGCAGCCTAATTCTAATCATCTTGTGAACGGTCCTCCAATAACCAAATTTTTGTATCTTAAGAGTTTTATTTTCTTCTGTTAGTGCAGCGACTTATCTCTAAGTCATTTTAATTCTGCCTGAAACTCAGTACATTTAAGTTTGATATTTTCTGCCTTCTCATTCTAAATTCATTTCTCTTTCTAAAAGATTCTGACATAATTTAAAATTTTAAGTAGTTAGAGTCAAAGCACTTTTAGAATATCTTCACGTATTTACCCAAATGGATACATTCCAACCAACAGTCAAAGGGTAATGAAAAAAAAAATTCTACAGTTTTTAAAATAGAAATAATAAAAATAAGTGATTTATTGTTACTCCTAACCGCCCCTAAAAGGCATGAGGAAATGAAAAGACTCTATACTGATTTATATATAATGATATTGAGAATCACACATCATTAAAAAGGGCTAAAGATTGTGTGCGTCTGTGTGTGTAAACTGTTTTTTGTTGTTAACTTAAATGCAATGTGATAAACATGTTTCAATGGACCATTTCCTCTTCTGGAATGTGGGGTATCATATGTGTAGAGCACATTATATTTACCTTAATTTCTGGAAAATGGAAACCTTGGCAACAGGTTATATGTCCAGGTGCTGTTGATGTCATCAGCATTTTTCATCTAGAAAAAAAATTGCGGGAATACTTATTTGATTAGCAGTTAGTTAGCTGCTATGAATTCATTCGCTTATTTATTAAAATGTGCTCACCCAAGAGCTGCAAAGCAGGTCTCTTTGACTTATGTGGGAAGTTCTTTTTATTAAACAGTGAGCATGTCAGTTTCTGGCTGTTTCTGCTCTGGTCTTTGTGTGGTGGGTTCAAAACGTGGTTTGCAGTGGCACTAAGTAACTAGGAAGCAGAGATTGCCCGAGTATTTACTAGACTGTGGTTTCATTTGGACATGTGTCATAAATATACATTTGCACGTGTAATACATACCCCTGTGCTTTCAAAGCAAAATTATTCACTTAATGTGCCCTACATTTTCAAACAATAAAAAGCTAAACCTGTCTTTTTGTTTGTTTGTTTTGTTTTTGTTTTTTTATGTACTAATTTGCTCTGTTTACAAAGAACTATGAAGTTGTTGGAGAAAGGAAGCCAGTATGTACAACTAATCTGAGGAGCATTTCAATTGGGTTGGAAATCTGTAATATGATTTCTAGGACTTCATGGGAAAGTTGAACGCTTAAGGGGAAGTTACACAAAGAACAGCTGAGAAAAAGTTGCATTCTGGCACAGAATCATGCAAATGGGGCACATTCTTCAGTTTTCTCATGACGGATTGCCTCTGAAACTACTGAGCCAAGCTGCAGCAATGCTAATGAGGGAGATGCATCAATGAAGAGTGTCATCCCAGGGGCTTCTAAAGGGGAGGGGGGGCGCAAGGGGGGGCACGAGGGGGGACGCAAGGAGGGGCCAAGGAGGGGCCAGAGGGAGCTGGAAGAGGAAGAAGCAAGAAAGGAAGAAAAAGTGATGAGGATGGGGGGATAGAAAAAGAAAAAGGAGGGAGAGCAGTTGACCTTTGAATTTTTAGGGCTGGGTTATTAAAAACAAAACTACTTAGCAGGTAGCTATGGAAGGGACAAAAGAACGGCATTATAATTATGTCCCATTAAGATTTTAGGGATTTTAAGAAACAAAATAAGATGAGAGATAAAACTCTTTAAACTGCCTGTTGGACTAAAAACTGGCATTAAAGTTGGGAACTAAAATGCTTCTACCCAGAGAATTGCTTGTGGTTTATTAAGGACTCTAGACTACAGTGGAGAAGATGGGCACCACCTAGACCACGGAAAGAAGTAGCACTTTTCAGTCTTAACTTCTTTGTGGTTGCAGATTTCTCATTTGAATATTTTTTTTATTTCTGTAAATGTATACATTTGTAGCTCATTTACCAGAAATGAATGACAGTTTGCTTGTCATTCCAATTGTGTTTCTTTTTAACCACATACACACAAAGATAAGTTTTTTTTAAAAGAATGTTTCTCTTGAGATTACCAAATGATTACTTCTGTAGAGAAATCTTTCCTGAGTTGCTAAAACCGTACATACGACTCACTCACTTCCATCACCTAGTGAATGCACAATTAATTTTTCATTTGCTTTCCATTGGGCTTCCCATACAATTTCTCATGGAAATCAAATCAATAGCTATATATTCAGCACTTATTTTCCTTAAGAAGCTTCAAAGAATTCTTACAAAGAAACTTCTAAAAATATACATAACACTGTTAAGTTTCAGGCTTTTTAAAGTGGTACAAACTTTCCAAACATTGTGAATCAACTCCCTGTATAATAACACCACTGTGAGAACAGCCAGTTTGATATTGATGTGAATTGTGTGGTATACTTTCAAAATGTCCCACTAAAACTTATTCAGTGCTGGTTCAATCAACAGTATAGTTAAAATATATTTTTCCTTTCAGTACCTTATTTTATTAGTGTCTGGTTTTTAAAATGTGAACAGCCAACTATGCCTTCTGTTTGCTAGCCATTTCAACCTCTTTAATTAGGTAAATAAATAAATTAAATAGAAAAAAATAATGAGTGGTAATTTTAAATTCTTTAATCAATGAGGAGTATATAAGGAGTTCTGCTCTAACCCATCAAAACAGACTGAGGCTAAAATCAGGTCCCTTTTATTCTTTTGCTCAATTTCAACCAATAGAAACTGCAAGATTCAAAATTAAAGCTCTCCAACTCACTCTATTGTGTATTACAGTTCATATGGTATAGTTTCCAAGACCACCCACAGTTCTGAGACTGCCTAATGGAAGATTGTATCAGCTGCTGTACCTAATGACAACTAGATGAGTTAAGAATGAAGTGTTAGCATTCATAGTACTTGTGGGCATAAAAACAGATTATTCACATCATTTCAAAGATAACCTTTGTAGCAAAACGTATTTATTCATAGAACACCGTTTCTAACTAATCAAGTACTTATCTATTGAAATTGGCTTTAAATTTTTAAATTTCTCAGATAAATTAAAATATATTGCATTAGAGGATCTAATAACAAATATTTAGACAATTTTAAGTTATCTGTTAATGGAAACTGCAAAGCATGTTTCTGGCATCTCACAGTGTCATTTAATAGCTTAATTAGGAAGCATTACTAATTGGTAGTTCACCATTGTCCATCACACACCTGAGATCCCAGTGTCTCAAAAAATTTTCCCTCTAAAAAATTTCTAAAGGTAGAAAGAATACATTTGAACCACAAGACATCTAGGAGTGAAGGCTGAGGGAACCCCTCCTCTTGCTCCCCTCCCTTCCTTTCCAAGAAGGGACATTTCTTCAAAGTCTCCTGTTTTGTTTATTAATTCTTTATAATTTACTCCACAATATAGCCACATTCATGTAATATAACAATTATTTCAATTACTATTTAGTTTGCCAGCTTGCTTGATTGCTTGCTTTTAAATCTTAGAGTGACACTGACACTCCAGGAAGATGCACCCTGTTAATCCCCCCAGAATACTGGTATCCAGAGTGAGAGCGTGCTGCAATCCACGAGCCCTCTGGGAGCTAACTGCTGAGGGACTGGCTGAGGCCCTGCTGCAGACTCATGGTGTGGGCACCAGACTCTCCGCTGCTTTGGTCCTCGGCTTCCTCAGTGTAAAATAAGGGGGGTAGACTAGGTGTGCTGATTTTTACAGTCTTTTCACTATTAGTATGCTAGAATAATTCTGGTAACACATTTTGTTTTTTCAATGGAGAGAAATAACTACTAAGAGATGAATGTAGATTAAGTCTGTGAATCTTTCCAATAAAAAGATTTTAAGAGTACATGACCTCCATATGTGAACTATGAAAATAAAAACCTACTTACTGCTTTGGCAAATTTAATCCCCAATACTTAAAAATTAAAACCTGGAAAAATGGCCCATTTGTATTACTTTCTGTTTTTGCTTAATAAAACCATGTTTAATTGGAAATAAGTAATCATAATCCCTTTTTTAGTCAAACCTTTTTTCTTGGAGCATAATTCCAAGAGAAAGATGCAGAAAGAAACCAAAAATACATTATGACAACTTTTATTTTTTTTGTTATTTAAAAGTGACTAAGTTATGTACACAGTCATTCCCGAGACTCAGTGTCCAATGTACTGCACATCCTTAACTATGGCGTTTTGGTTTCAAACTCAGGCTCTGGAATCACCCTGGGTTGAAATCCTATCTCCGTCGTTTGGTTATGTACTTATTCATACTTCCTAAGTCTCAATGCCCTCATTTGCGAGGTAAAGGTAATAATAATACCTCATAGAGTTGAGGGCGTATAAAATAAGTCAACTACTTTTGGCCTAAGGTAAGTGCCCCACTAATGTTACTAATATCATTACTAGGTAGTGGGAATTGATGTCTTCCTTAACATTAAAGCGCCATTGTCCAGGTAAGACAGTGACATGAAGCATACCAGAAATACTATAATAGGAAATTAACCTAAACCTCTTAGCCAAATGTTGTCCAAAGTACTTTCCAAAAATACCTCCTTTGATCAAAAACAACACGCTTCCATCTTCCTACTTCTCTCCTCTGCATGCCCACCCCCAAGCCGCTACCAGGGTGCTCAGCCTGCACAGACAGTCCTCTCTGCTGGCACGGTGACTCCCTGCATATTCTGAATCAGTCCCTAGGGATCAACACGAGGTTCCTTGCTGTCCTAGCTAACAAACCTAACCCACCCACCAGCACCCTCAGACTCAGTCTGGCAAGCTTCACCCTCACCTCTGCCATCTCACTTCTGTCCCCTCCCTCACCCCACCTCAGGGCCGTCTCTTTCTTCCCAGATTTCAGTTTGGCACCCTTCACCCCTTCACTAGCTCCCTATTTCATGTGTCAAACCTAAACTCCTTCATGTGGCCTTCCAGGTCCTTCCCTCTTCCTCAGCCTCAGTTTTCTTCTCTGCCCTCTACCCCAATCCCCAGCCTCTGGCTATGAACTATTGGACTACTGAAAGTTCTCAAAACTACCCCTTACTCATCTACCCCTCCAGGCTTTCAGAGGTTCTCTTTTTCTGGAATACTCTCTCTTCCTCTCCCTGAACCTCTTCCTTCAGGCTCCCCGTAGCTCATTTTTATTTGGCCTTCAGTTCTCAGCTTGTGTAAGAGCCTACCCTACCTTAGAGAATTTGATTAGGGCCTGCTCATGTGTTCCATGACATCCCAGTCTTTGCCCTTAGCAGAGTTTTGTCAACTATCATTGCAATAGTCTGTGTGCTTATTTGTCTTACTCCAAATAATAAATTCCCTGATGGCAGGGGATGGTTTACCACTGTACCCCCAGCCCTGAGTATGAACCCTTTCCCATATTAAGTCCTCAGTAAACATTTGTTACATAGATTTATTTGATATCTATCTTCATATGATCATCTTTGTGCCTGATCTAGAAGAAGTATATTGATAATAAAAGTCATTTTTAATAAACTGCATCAACTAGTCAACTGCAAAAGTGACACAGACCTACTGAAACCCATCAGCACTCACCTCCTTGCCACTGTTCTGGAGAAGGCTGCCAGAGAGATCCTTAAAGAACTCCTGGATTTTTACTGAATTAGAAATTTGCTAGCTCATTTATGCATCTTCAAGGCTGTCCCTTCCATTCTAAAGGCTAAAGAATGTAGGGGGAGTGTGTTTGGGAGGAATACAGAGCATAGAACCATTAGGGATAACGGGAAAGATTTACATATCAAAGTGTTCATTGGTTATGTAGAAAAATTTAGGACATAAATATTTTTAAAATGTTTTGTTTGAGAAAACATTGAGGTTTACCAAACCCTGTACCACCGTGGTGTGTGGGTACAGAGGTAAGATGGGCAGTCCTCTTCACTCTGTCTTAGTGTGCATGCTGATTATCTAAGTATTTTTCTGGCTGTACTCCTCTATCCTGACTATCCTGTGGGCGACCAGCCAGACCCTCCTGCACATCACATGCCAGTACAGAAACATCTCAACGACCTCAGCCCTGATCACAAACACTTACTTCTGGAACACCCTTATCAGTCCACTTCTGCCTTTATTACCCCTTCACTTTCCCCAGACCCTTGATCCTATTTTGGTGTCCATTTCTGGCTCCCATGATGGATCCTGGGACTTGGCTTTCCTTAGTTCTCCTCTTGAGGTTCTTTTAGGATGTTGTTTCCTGATACTCAGTGTTTGACTAATTCTACTACTAGATCCTAATTCTCCTGAAAGAATGGGTTGCTTTCATCTCTTTTTGACTAGAAATATATATTCTGTATACATCAAGAGCCAATGTGAAAAATAAATAGCCATTCTGGAACAAAATGTTGATAGTGATCTTTGTTCCACCTGATGCCCCAGCCACAGAATGGCTGGTGTTCCTCGGAGTGTAGGACGCGCACCGCCCGTGGACATGCCAATGGAGCTGAATGTACACAGGGGGCACGCTGGCCTGGCACGGAAAGCCAGTGGTTCACCAGTTAATGTGAATGTGATTCTTTTCAGTTCTCTTTCCCTCCTTCAGATTACAGTAAGAACAAAATCTCAGCTGATCTTCAGCACCTTTCCTATACTTTACAACACCTCTAACACAAAATAATTTAATAACGATTATTCTTATTTGTTTACTTTAAGAGTTGTGTCCTCCTTGTGGCATATCAGATATATTTACCGTCCATTTGGTGATATTTTCATAGTGATACTGTCATAGTAATACTGTGATATTTTCATAGTAAATAGTTTCCTTTGTAACTAAATTCCATTTAAAAGGTAAGTGCATATAAAATATATATATTTTTTTAATGTGCAGGTATAGGTAGAGTGTGGCCATGATTTAAAAAAACATAGTAACAGTGGTCATGAATTGCTAAATTTTGGTGAACAATTAAAAAATAGGCCAAAGTTGTAGATCAAAATTACAAGTTAGACATAGATACCCATAATAGTTTAGATATTCTGACCCCTCAAAATGCCAGGTTTTCTTTAAATCAGCAATAACAGCATTTTGTTAATTCTATTAGTATTTCTTAAGGGCATTTTTTAAAATGTAGAATCTCCTCATACTTTCATCCCTGGCCATCTTTTCCTCAAAATCATGAAATTATTGTTCCATAGACCACAGCACTCATGGGTCAACCAAAAAAGAAAAAGAAAAAAGAAGATTCTTTAGTTCCATAATTACCAAAGAAATAAGCAGAACCTTGAGAAAACAAGCTGGTGTTCAAGAAAATAATTTTCATTGCCAGCATCTAACCACCACTGGCCTCTTTCTTAAGAAGAGGATAGGGCCCACAGGGTAATAAAAGGCCCTATAGAACCGCATAAAAGTTCCACATGTGCTACTCCCTGAGTGGCCTTCAAGGGGGTAAGGGCTGGAGGGGGAGCAGGGGAATCCAGCTAAAAGCAAGACAAAAAAAAAAATCTTGCTTCTGGAGAAGCAGTTCATCTTACACAAAAAACTATTGAACATGACAGGTTTCCGTTTGCAGAAGATGTTATCAGTGAAAAACAACAACAAAACTAATAATAGCAATAATAATAATAAGATGGGCCCTCGCGGTTGGAGTTTCTGCAATTACAGCGCGAATTGCCTGAAAGGATTATATGAAGTGCTCTTGGCTTGGAGGGGGAAGTAAGAGCTCCAGCTTGTGAGTCGCAAGCAGCTGCTTGGGGGCCGTGCACCTGCCGGGTCCAAGGCTGTTTGCACCTCGAGAGGAAAACAGGCCCCTTCTCTTTCCCTTTCACAGCCCCCAATCCGAAAACCGCCTCTAAGAAGTGGGGAGAAATAGGGAGAAAAATGAAGAGGAGAGAAAGGCGAGAGAAAAAAAAAAGTAAAACTAAAAAAGTTCGTCCATAACAGCAAGAGTGGCTCCAGACTTAGCGAGACAATCGTGAGGCCTGAGAGCCAGGGAAAGGTAGGGGTGGGAGGAGGGCGACAAGTGGGAGGGAATGACTTCATTTTAGTGCAGCAACAGACAGAACACGATCTGATATTGGCAAAGTTTCAATGAGGGGGGGGGAGGGCGGGAGGAGAAGAAAGAAAGGACTCTTTTACTGTTTCAGGCGTCTAAGTCTTCCCGAGGAGCATAAGCTCAGCTCGACATTCTGGGAATAGCAATGAGGCACACACAACAATCAAAACACACTAAATCTGTTTGATGATTCAAACACATCATGCATCTGCACCCACCAAATAGGACTTCAATTAAATAACCTTGCAGATTTGAACAGGAAAAGAAGGGAGAGCGTGAGGATTTTTAATTAGTTACTCCAAAAACAAGCAGTTCTATAAAAATTAGGTGTTTGCACTACACTTTATTCTAAAGTGAGTTGTAAGCGTGTGCTGCTAAAAAACACGAACAGCTCCTCACTAACACCAGCTTGAAGTTATTTCCTTCCTTATCAAAAAGACTATAAGAAGCTGCTCCAACGAGGCCTTTTACCAGAGTGGAGAAGATTTTCCATGAGGCTTTTCCATATGCATTCACACAAATACATGTATATACACAGACCTTTTCCAGTATTGCAGGAAAATTATACAATTTGTTAAAACAAAAACACCTGTGTGCAAAAGGGCGCATGCACGTGTGCACACACACACCAGAAAAAGAATAAAAGCCCATGTCACAAATCAGGTCATTGTGCAAACTACAATTTCTGTTCCCAAGCATTTTTACTCACAATAGTTTCTATTTCTATGGTAGGGATAAATTATTTCACTACACAATTATTACTTGGTCTTTGAGCATATGATCTATCATATATGTTTGTGCTCAGAGTAATCCACAGTTAGCTGTGAAGGATGTGCTTGAGTGCCCCAGAAAAGGCCTTTTCTTGTTGTTAGATCCAGATTCACTTATTTTCAGACTGACTTCCAAATAAGCTTGGCCTGGCCTCTGCTTGATTTAAAAAAAAAAATCAAAAGAAAATAATTCATACTGAAGAGTGGGAAAGCGCTCATAAAGCTCTCTCTTTGGACTCTTAGAAACACTTCTCTCTTTCATTGAAAATTTATTCTACCTTCAACCTAAGCAAAAACTTGGAGAAATAAGAACAAGTTTTTGAAATATCCTAGACTATATTACCCCCACACACACACATATATACAAAAAGACTTCAAATGTATCAGTTATCTGACAAAATATAAATGAAATCTATTTAAAATATAAGTGTTTTTCTCAACATAAATATCTGAGGTTAATCCAAAAATTATTTAGTAGAACAAGAAAGCCAAAATTTTAAATTAATAGGACATAAAAATTAACTCAATCATTCTTTAGAGGGCTAAAGATATAAATGAATCACAAAAAGGGAGGCATGAAGTCAAAAGCAGAAGTGTGAGTAGAAAATGTCTCACCACATTCACATTTTCAAAGAGTAATTTGAGCAATTGGCTGGGGGGAGAGGGGTCAAACCATGGTGGTAAATATACTTTTTAGAAAGCTTACAACTTTGGGTCAAAAAAGAGTTCAAAAGGAACTCACACCAGGGACATTGGATATATCCATCAGTCCCAGTGAAACTATGCTTCCTTTACAATCCTGTAAGCCTTAAATAAAATATGAAATAAAGGATAGACAAGTTTGTTAATCATAGAAGTGGCAATTGCCTGGACTTGTGGTTACTTGTGAAAGTGGAAGAGTGTAGATACTGTTCAGAGCATCCCTCGGTAGTTCCCTTCTGAACATGGGTGAAGCGTTGCATCCCATTAAAGAATGAGGCCAGATTTGAGGTGAATTCTTCCCTAACAGAAATGAGGAAGGGATTGAAAAACCTGGGAGACAGGAATCCTAAGATTCAATCCCAACTCAGTGTACCCCTGAGGTAATAACTTGCTTTCTCTGACCAGTATATTTATCCATAAAATGGGATAGTCTCAGAAATGTCTTCTGATTCTAAAATTCTGTGGGTAGAGCCAGACAAGACTGATAATATATTTTGCACAAGGTGGTAGACAAGCTTATTTCTATTTCTCTCCCCCTGCCATGATTAAAATCCCCCAAAAGTTGAATTTTCCAATAACTAACAGCTTCTATGGAAGCTTTTCAATCAGGCTGAGTAATCTCAAAAGAGTCTAACAGAACAAAAGTAAATTATTGGTTATAGAGTCCCTGAAAGTTCTGACCACTCACCCATCTTAAAGCCTCATGCAGGTGAGGGTTCAGAATCTCAATGAAAAAAACAGGAGAAGGGTATTATTGTATATCCTACTCACCACTTCTTTCTCCCAACTCTATCCACATCCCACAGTGAGACACTGCTATGAATGGGAATGTCCCCATCAGGTGCTAGGAGGAAAGAGATGAAAAACCATAGTGCTATCTTATCTCTCACCTAGCCAGATTCAATCTGTGTACTTCAAGCTTCCATTTTCCTTCAAGAAGATTTTGCAGAATGTTCTCATATTCTTTACAAATTCATACCATAGAGAGTATAGCACTCAGCTGACATTAATTATGCTTTGAAATTTCATTTAACTTTTTTATCTTATTTTTATTAATTTTAATGCAGTGACATTGATAAATCAAGGTACATATGTCTGAGAAAACATCTCCAGATTATTTTGACATTTGATTATGTTGCATACCCCTCATTCAAAGTCAAATTGTCTTCCATCACCTTCTCTCTGGTTTTCTTTGTGCCCCTCCCCTCCCCCCACCCTCTCCCTCTCCTTTGCCACCCCCTCCCCACCCACCCATCCACCCTCTGTTACCATCACATTCTTGTCCATGTCTCTGAGTCTCATTTTTATGTTCCATCTATGTATGGGTTCATATAGTTTTTAGTTTTTTCTGATTTACTTATTTCATTCCGTATAATGTTATCAAGGTCCATCCATGTTATTGTAAATGATCCGATGTCATCATTTCTTATGGCTGAGTAGTATTCCATAGTATATATGTACCAAAGCTTTTTAATCCACTCATCCAAGCAATGAACAGTGAGAAAGAGAAATTAAGGAAGCAATCCCCTTCACTATTACAACCAAAAAAATAAAGTACCTAGGAGTACATTTAACGAAGGAGACTAAAGACTTGTACTCAGAAAATTATAAAACATTGATAAAATAAATCAAGGAAGATACAAAAATGTGGAAGCATATACTGTGCTCATGGTTAGGAAGAATAAACATTATTAAAATGTCTATATTACCCAAAGCAATTTATAAATTCAGTGCAATACCAATGACATACTTTAAAGATATAGATCACATATTCCAAAAATTTATATGGAACCAAAAGAGAACATGAATAGCCTCAGCAATCTTAAAAAAGAAGAATAAAGGGGGAGGTATCACACTTCCTGATATCAAGTTATACTATAAGGCCATTGTACTCAAAACAGCCTGGTACTGGCATAAGAACAGGCATATAGATCAATGGAACAGAACGGAGAACCCAGAAATAAACCCACAGCTCTACGGACAACTGATATTTGACAAAGGAGGTAAGAGCATTCAATAGAGTAAAGACAGCCTCTTTAATAAATGGTGTTGGGAAAATTGGACAGCTACCTGCAAAAAAATGAAACTAGACCACCAACTTACACCATTCATTTAACTTTTAAAGCAGCATTTCCTCAAGCATAATAGTACTTCAGTGTTCTTCAATATGATTCTGTGGTCAGAATCTAGTATGAGCTAGATTAAACAAAGTTGAATACATTTTACAGCAAAATGTCCCAAGCAATTAATTAATAAACTAATGTGCATTGTGATACTTCATGCGGTTTAAATAGCACTTGGTCTCTCTAAGATTACTTAAAAAAAAAAGCCTTTATCAGAAAATATTGTCCAGTTGCTAAAATAGGAATTAAGATTTGATCACTTAAGAATTAAGATTCAAAAGTTCACTTATTTATTTGATCATTAATGGCACAGATATTCACTCAGTACCTGCTTCATGCCAGGCTAGGTTTGCAGCCATTATATGAGTAATCCCTAGGCCCTCAGCACAATGGAGATGTAACAGCTAAAATAATCCAAGGTGATGAGTACGGTGACTGTGATATGCACGGGATAATATGAATGTCAGTGAAAAAATACCTAGCTGGTGGGAAAAGGGTGATCGGGAAGATAGATCCCCATGGGCTGAGATCAGAAGTGATAGTAGGGACCTATCAAACTAGTGACTATGTATAATGATTCAAAATTTATAAAGTTTTTCTCATAAATTAGTACAATGCTTCCTTTTATATATCCTCTTGAGTACTTGCAATATAGTAGATATCTTGACTTTATTTTTGTTTTGATTTGCCTTTCTAAGAAGGTGCATTTCCTTTAGAGTTTCCCCATATGGTTTTCCTATTTGTGAAATGCTTCTACTCTAACCTCTGATGATAGTGAATGGCAAGTTAAGTTTCAATGTCCAATATATGTATTTTTTCATCTATTCCTAAGGGCAAAACTCATTAAGCAGTATCTTTCAAATTCTCAAGGAAAGAGTATGGTAATATTTTTTAAATAGTGAAATTTAAACATTTGAAAGACTTGTGAGCAGTACTAATCACATAAAGGAACTTATTGTTTGTTCCTGGTAAAGGTGATTTGAAATTTCTCAGTGGAGTACCAACAGAGAGACCCTGGACCCTACAAGGAGACCAGTCTGACAAAGAGAAGGTAGCTTTGCCTGATGAAAACCCTTAAAGACACTGCCTCTGAAGATGGGACCAAAGCTTGCTTTGTTAGCTAATGTGTATTGCTCATCTTTCAACATACATGGTAAGATACCTTACAGAACATGTTTGACCATTGACCACCCAATGCCATGTGATAATAACCTGTGGTTTATTGGGATTTTGTAATACTTACATTATTATCACTTCTACATATATGTAAACATAATGGGTCACCTACATGGGACACACCTCTGATTGCTCCTTTAAAATAAATATTTAACACCACCTACCTTTCTCCAGTGACATGTTAGATTCATGACATAATCACTTACATTCTTTCTTTCATAAGGAAAATTTATTAGGAAAAGAGATTCTTCTTCCTTCTTCATTCATATCTAGTCATGTAGAGAACTTTTCTCTGCAATTGAAAAATCAAGTAAGGAAACTTGGTGGTGGGGAGGGGAAAGTGGGTTGTCAGAAAGGCAGAACTTCTATGCCTGTGGCAGACTCCATTTATTCTGTAGTGAACATATCCCTAAACCAAAAGTCCCGGCCCAGCTCTACTTCTTTCTAACTACAGTACATGACAATTTCCTTGTCTTCAAATAGGGGAATAAAGTCCTTTCAGTGTCATCCTCATGGTGCTTAAGAATTCCAAATGAGTCAAAAAAAAAAAAAAAAAAAACTTGTGAGAGCACTGTGAAAAGTCTGAAGTGCCCAGAGCAATATGGAGGTCTCTCTTCACTATGTATACTATTTGGTCACAGCTTGGGCACCAGAGTCAGACCCACCTGAAATAGAATCCGGTTTCTGTAGCAGCTCAATGACTTTAGGCAAGTTTCACTCTCTAAGCTTCATATTCTTCATCCATAAAGCAGAGATTACAAACCCTCAAAGAGTTGTTAGGATTTAATGAGATCATAAATGTCACACCCCGAGTGTCTGAAATAGAGGTCTTTCAAAAAACATGGGTTCAGGCTCTGGCCAGTTGGCTCAATGGTAGAGCATCGGCCTGGCATGCGGGGGACCCGGGGTTCGATTCCCGGCCAGGGCACATAGGAGAAGCGCCCATTTGCTTCTCCCTCCCCCACCCCCTCCTTCCTCTCTGTCTCTCTCTTCCCCTCCCACAGCCAAGGCTCCATTGGAGCAAAGATGGCCCGGGCGCTGGGGATGGCTCCTTGGCCTCTGCCCCAGGCGCTGGAGTGGCTCTGGTGGCGGCAGAGCGACGCCCCGGAGGTGCAGAGCATCGCCCCCTGGTGGGCGTGCCGGGTGGATCCCAGTCGGGTGCATCCGGGAGTCTGTCTGACTGTCTCTCCCCGTTTCCAGCTTCAGAAAAATACAAAAAAAAAACAAAAAAAAAACATAGGTTCATATCACTAGTGAAGAGTTACTGCCATATGTATCATCTTATTGCTGCAGTTTGGCAGAGTGAGACATCATTAAGTGTGTTTGGCATCCTGATTACATATGAAATTTATATGTCACTTCCTCTTTAGAGGCTTTCCTCACTTCTTCACTCCTTCCAAAGTTCATTAGTCTCTCTCCCATCTTACCTCTGTTTCAATACTCTGTTGTACTTATTAAACACCATTTTATAAGTTATTTATTTCTGTATTTCCTCTACTAGACTATAAGGAACCTGAGAGCAGAAATCCGTCCTATTCATTACATGCCTACGACAGTGCTACCTTATAGTGGGTACTGAATAAATGCTTATGGAAGTGGCTACATGAATATATAATGTTCTGCTGCAAGTCAGCCCTCAAATAAGTGATGGAGACATAAACACAAAAAAGACACGACATAGGAAAAGAGAAAGGTGCTCAGGATCTAGAACAGCCTTGACTCTGGAATTGTCTCCTGCTTACTTCATAGCATGGACTCGTGCAGATCAGGTGCCTCCGCTATGCAGTTCAAGCCAATATTCGTAATGCATTCGTTTTACTGGCCCCATAGTGTAATCTCCAGATAGAGCTGCAAGGTCCTACTCTGTCGATAATTTTTTTCTACAAATATTTCCCTTCTTGCAAACTAACCTAAAATTTGTACATTTATGTAGATGTGTGTGTATTTGAGGCATTGGTATGGATGGCCTGGACATGTCATCCTCAGAAAGCCTTTTCTCATTAGCATATTTGTATCATCCATGGAATGTGCCTTTCATATCATAAAAAGATTATCATTTTTAACACAGAATAATTTACCAGATCAGTTTTGGGTCCCCTAGAAAATAGCTTGGCCATGGGAGAGGAAAAATTGAAAAGGACAAATAAAATTTAATCGTGGGCCTCACATCACTTTGGGATTGGGACCACATGCAGCCTGAAGAAGGTGGACCAAGGAGAGGTGACTTACTCAGAGCCCTGGGTCATGGGCAGCTGGGGAGAATGTGTAGTGATGGAAGTCAGATGTCAATATTCAATCCTGTTGTACCTTGAATCTACTCTTTATTCTCTTTGTTACTGTTTTCGGGTAAGGCTTATTGAGTACTGAGCATGTGCTAGCAATAGCACAAGTCTTGGTATACAGTGGTGCGATGCAGATGTAGCCTCTCCCTTTATGGAGCATATAGTCTTAATGTGAAACATTTAAATAAGATACCGATTAATATTTAATTTTAAAACTAAGAGAGGACTAAAATGAAAAAGAACAATTAGTTATGAGAAAATAATGGGGCCCAGGAACATACCTTTTGGATTGAGTGTATAAGTTGATTTATCTTGAATTAATAAGGTTAATCTTCAAAGCCTCTCACTTGCATGGGCTCTTTCCAAGGTTCTGGAGGTGGGGAGCTCTACAGTGCTTTCATATGGTGATATGCTTTTTGTAAGATTTACAAATATAAGTTTGTAATCAGTTGAGATCATTGTCTCTTTCTACTTTGGTTTCCCTGTCATAGTTCTCTTGACACTGTGTGGAGCTAGACAGTCATAGATATTTGGGGAACATAGTTAGAAGCAAATAGACATGGGGGTACATTTCATTTGGGTTTGGTGGGACATATTACAGAGTGTAGTTAAGTTACTGAGAGCATCCCCAATGTAGGAAAGATGTTCATGAACATTCTTCCCAGCCCTTTTACCAACTTATACAGTAGATGACACAAGGGGGCAGGCCTACAGGTGTCCCCTGATAAAACTGTGTCCTTCACTGCCTGGCACCAGAAGTCGAAAAGTAGTGATGGAGAAACCAGGTCTGAAGTGCAGTGGCCAAGATGGAGCTTTCACATTGTGGGAAAACACTTTGACTAAACATTTGCATACCATTACTAATAAAAAAAAAAAGTTGTAAAGCTAAAAAACTTTCCTAAATTGTCATAATAAAAATACAAGCTTTGATTACTATGCTAGAAGAAAACTAAATTATTTTTTTATACTCACTATGGAAAACATTTCATCATTGTTATAAAAAGGAAAAATCAAAAGATGTGTAGCCATGTCAATTATATCTCAATTAAAAAAAAAAAAAAGATATGTAGCCAGAGAATGTAGGGAGAAAAAAAAACATTAAAGCAGTGTTTATGGTACTAATTACACTTTTAAATTTATTATTTTTATGATGTCTTTTCTTTTTTATTTTATTTTATTTTATTTATTTATTTTTTTCTGAAGCCGGAAACAGGGAGAGACAGTCAGACAGACTCCCACATGCGCCCGACCGGGATCCACCCGGCACGCCTGCCAGGGGGCAACACTCTGCCCACCAGGGGGCGATGCTCTGCCCCTCCGGGCGTCGCTCTGTTGCAACCAGAGCCACTCTAGCGCCTGGGGCAGAGGCCAAGGAGCCATCCCCAGCGCCCAGGCCATCTTTGCTCCAGTGGAGCCTCGGCTGCGGGAGGGGAAGAGAGAGACAGAGAGGAAGGAGAGAGGGAGGGGTGGAGAAGCAGATGGGCGCTTCTCCTGTGTGCCCTGGCTGGGAATCGAACCCGGGACTTCTGCACGCCAGGCTGACGCTCTACCACTGAGCCAACCGGCCAGGGCTGCCTTTTCTTATTTTAAATAAATATTCACTTTTGAGTATAAATTTATATTAGTGACTTTTTATTCCTTTTCTTACAGAGTCCTACAAAGTATATAAGCCTCAGGCTCCATAAAACCTGTCCCTGGTCACAGCTTCTCTGTAGAGATGACATTTCAGCTGAAACCCAAGGAAAGTGAAAGAAACATCCACAAGAAAAGAAAATCTGGGGCCATAGAAAGAACTTGTGAAAAGGTCTAGAGATGAGAATGAGCTGGGAAAGGTCGTGCATAAGACCACAAGTCCCATATACTTCTAAATGATATAAACACTTATTTAATTATTAAAATAATGCATGTTCATTGTAGTAAATTTGAAAAGATCAGAAAAAAACAACAACAAACAAACAAGAAAAACACAAATATGTGTCCCAATATTATACTAGAAAAATATTATATAATTGCTCCAGTTATACCCCAAGGGTTCTGGACAAGGTAGCCTTAGAATGATCAAAACCTGGCAGATTTTTAAAGCATTGAACAAATACAAAGAATTAGCTAAGTGAAATCAGTCAGACAGGCAAAGACAAATACTGTATAATTTAACCTATATGTGGAATCTAAGCAACAAAACAGACAGTCAGAACAAAACAGGAACAGACTCATAGATACAGAGAACAAATTGATGGTTGCCAGAGGGAGGGGGAGGGAGGAAGGGTTAAAAAGCTGAAGGCAACTAAGAGGTACAAACCTCTAGTTATAAAATAAATTAGCTATGGGAATGTAACGTACATCACAGAAAATTCAGTCAATTATATCATAATAACTTTGGTGACAGATGGCTAATAGTCTTATCATGGTGATCACTTCATAAGGTATATATATATAGGTGTCAAGTCCTGTGCTGTACAATTGAAACTGATATAATGCTGTATGTTTAATGAAAAAATGAATTAATTAAAATAAAGAACCTGGTTGCTGTCATCATCATCACTATTATCATCATTACCAATGCTCAATCAGGAAAACAAATTTTAAATTCGTCTTTTAAATCTTTCTCCCAGACATCCAGCTATGAAGATCAACACAGCATGTAGAGCAGATTAAGAGGGGTCCCTTAGGATTCCTAGTGAAGTGAATCCTTATTTTACTTCTTTTGACCTGCTGTCTGGCACCCTCCTTTACTCTAAAAACAGCCCCTCAACTTTTAGAGAACCAATGCTACCACTGTTTCAACCATACTACTTTAATAGAAAGTAGCAATCACAGTTGCTCCTCCCAACTCCCAATCTCATTTGATGGTCTGTCGATGGGTACATGACCCATTTGGACCAATCTGAATTCTACCCCCATGATTTTCTAGCTGGAACTCTGAGAAGATTGGCCCCCTCTGGAGGGGCGAAGATGGGAGATGTGGGCCTGAGAGAAATAGAAGTCCACTTTTTTATTTAATACTGATTTTATTGGTTTTAGAGAGAGAGGTAGGGGGAGAGATAGAGAGAGAGAGGAATATCAATCTGTTCCCATATATGCCCTGACCAGGGATCAAACTAGCAACTTATGTGCTTCCGGACAATGCTCTAACCAGCCGAGCTATCCGGCCAGAGCAACCACATTTCAAATTAAATACACCCCCAAAACTCAAAAACACTGGTACATAAAGATACATGCAGCCCCATGTTCATTGCAGCATTTTTCACAGTGGCCAAGACATGGAAACAACCAAAAAGCCCTTCAATAGATGATTGGATAAAGAAGATGTGGTATATATATACTATGGAATACTACTCAGCCATAAGAAATGATAACATCAGATCATTTACAACAACAAGGATGGACCTTGATAACATTATACTGAGTGAAATAAGTAAATCAGAAAAAACTAAGAACTATATGAACCCATACATAGATGGGACATAAAAATGAGACTCAGAGACATGGACAAGAGTGTGATGGTTATGGGGAGGGGGTGAAGAAGGAGAGGGAGTAGGCAGGGGGAGGGGAAGGGGCACAAAGAAAACCAGATAGAAGGTGACAGAAGACAATTTGACTTTGGGTGAGGGGTATGCAACATAATCAAATGTCAAAATAACCTGGAGATGTTTTCTCTGAACCTATGTACCCTGAATGATCTATGTCACCCCATTAAAATTAATAATAATAATAATAATAATAATAATAAAAGAATCTATAGTAAGAAAAGTTAATCAGAGAAAAAAATAACTGAGAAAAAAGCTGAAGAGTGTCCTGATGATCATGCCTAGCGAGTCCCTGTTCCTAGGCATCGCTAAGACCTAGCAGCCCTAACGGCTTTCCCTGCTGACCGTCGAGGTGAGATAGTAAATCATTCCTATCTTGCCTAAATTAGTTCAAGTTGTGTGTTTGCTGCTTGGTACCACTTTATCCCCCAATATGTTAAATTAGAATGCCTCCTGTGGATCTTTAGCATAAGTCATTGTGATGGATTTAGGGTTGCTAATAAAGAAGAAAGGGATAAGAACTAACATACACTGAGTGTCTGCTGCATTTCAGGGACTATATGCAAATTATTTAACTTCTTCCTTACAGAAACTCCAGGAAATAGTTATTGCTTTTAGGGAATTGAGTTTTAGCGTGGTGAGTAATTTGTTCAAGCCCTCACAAGAAGTAACAGAGGCAAAATTTGAACTTAAATCTGACTACATATCCATTTTTATTCCTCTGCTACATTTTGTCCATTAAAGTCTTATCATACAATTCAGAAAAGAGATATTTATACAAATAATATAGTGAGATATGAGCTGATGCAAACAGGAAAGAGAAAGCATTGAGTATGAACTGACCTAATGGGAATCTTGGAGCCTCATTACTGCTTTTAAATCCTGTCCTTCCCATGAACCTGCCATTGTTCCTAGATAAGAGCTTTCATCAAAGCTCTTCACTTAAATATGTTGAGATCTGTAAGTTAAAGGTAGAAAATGAAATCTTCAAAGACTTAGCAATTTTATTGAGAAAGGAGTAATGTTTAACCAAATCTATAATAAAATGTAGAAGAATCAGCAAAACACAGCATCCAAAAACAGGGCAGAGAAATGGGTCTAAACCACAGTAGAAGTTACTTAATTTCTTTATATGGGAAAACTGTTGGCTAATAGTGAGGGCTGTTAAACAATGAAATAGGTTACCAGGGCAAGCAAAAGAATCTCCTCATCTGCAGGCCTTTAAAATAGTAAAAATTTCTTGGTCTGAATGGCTTTTTGTGTGGTCTTCCTTGAGGAGGGGTGGGGTCAGGGAGCTACAGAGGAAAGGATGACCCTTCCAAATCCCTTCCCAAAGCCTGGGATTCTCCCTACCTGACCATCATCACCTTGAGGAAGGGACTCTTTGCCATTAGACGATTGCCCCCCCTTTTGGTTCTTGTCCACCCTAGTAATGCACTAATTCACAACTGCTGTAGAAATGATTGAAATATTTAGACATAGTGGAGGAAGTTTAATAGGGTCCAGTGGGAAACCCAGGTGTTTAGATCAGCTTAAAAATAATAACTACCTCCCCTGCCGGGGGCTTTCTATTCACCATCAGCTCTGCTTTTATTCTTAACCGTAAAGGCTACCTCAGACAGGAAATTATTCACGTGATTGGTCTTTACAAGTGCTGTTCGGTTTAAACTGAGGGCTGTAGAGGTCATTAGTGGGCAGCCATGTGATTAACCTTTGCTAGCCCATTGCTTTTCACACTTTGTTAACAGCTTTCATTATTGCCCTTCTGAGTCTTGAGGAAGCCGTTTATTGACAGTATTAAAAATATATAGCTACAAATTCTTAAGAGCCTCATGGTAAAAAAAAAAACAAAAAAAAAAACCCACCTCTCAACATCTTATAGCCAGCCAAATGGGTAAATGGAAACCTCTAATTTGTCCTAAAGCTTTATCAAGACATATATTAAGTAATACTAAATTTACCTCAATGGTGGTCCCTGACATCATTCTTTTCATTCATATTTATATACATTATGGTACACTAGAAAATTTTAAAATGTGAAGTAGGAGCTATAAAATCTCTGGAAGTGGTTGAGGCTTGGACTTTGCTATTTTTGAGGAAATTAGTTTGTACATAACTTTGGGGAGGAGAGAAGGAAAGAGATGGGTAAGAAAAACATCTCTCTTGGTCTTCGCTGCTGGTTGGCTTAGTAGTAGAGCATCAGCCTGGCATGTAGAAGTCCTGGGTTTGATTCTGGTCAGAGCAGTCAGAGCACACAGGAGAAGCAACCATCTGCTCTCCACCCCTCTCCTTGCCTCTTTCTTTCTTTCTTTCTTTCTTTCTTTCTTTCTTTCTTTCTTTCTCTCTCTCTCTCTCTCTCTCTCTCTCTCTCTCTCTCTCTCTCTCTCTTCCCCTCCTGCAGCCAAGGCTCAAGTAGTTTGAGCAAGTTGGCCTTGGGTTCTGAGGATGCCTCTGTGGCCTCGCCTCAGGCACTGACATAGCTCGGTTGCTGAGCAACAGAGCAGCGGCCCCTAATGGGTAGAGCATTGCCCCCTAGCCCCTTGCCGGCTTGCTGGGTAGATCCCAGGACACATTCAGGAGTCTGTCTCATTGCCTCCCTGCATCCCTGCTTCCCCACCTCTCACTGAATAAAAAAAGAAAGAAAAAGAAAAATGCCTTTCTTAAGTAAGAGCAAAGCCCTTGTCCATATAAAATGACCAAGAGTTTCAAAAAGAATATTTATGTGTGAAACAGTACTTATTCTAATGTGAATAAATGATGGTTATTTAGTTTTCACCTCTCTCCTCACCCCTACTCTGGGCTATAAAATATCTTGGGAGGCATTTCTAAGAACTGTTTGTGTAAGAATGACCATATTGATGTTTCCCAACCAATGATATGAATGCCTAAAACCTACTTAAAGGATGGCATTCTTCAAATGATCCTCAGCCCATGACTCCTCCCACTGCCCCTATGACCTTCCTGCGAGAATTTAATGTCCTTTCTATGACCCTCCCACAGCAGCATAAGATTTTTTCCCAAGAACCTTTCTTTTACTTTCTGAATTCTATTGAAGAATTTAACTCCCGACTTTAGAAGAATCTAAAGCTTCCCCCATCTTAGGTCAGAATTCATATTCAAGGGGAAAAAAGACCCAAATGGCTATTCTCCAAGAGATTTATCCCCTGGTAATATACATACATATATAGATTGAGTAAAGATATATATTAAATAAATGCATATATAATACATTGTATAAATAAATACACAAGTACATACATATTATATATCATAAATTAGTGGGAAAGAAAACCATTAGAATTCCATATAAAATTTCTATGCTGAAAAATTAAGATAAAGAAACAATATATAAAATGAGATGATTCTCTTTCAATTACTTTGACATTTTATTTTTTTTCTATGTTGATGCCACTGATATAAGTTAGTCATTTGTTGCTTCAAATGTGAAGCTAAAGACCCAAAGTCTTTTCCTGGGAAATATCACAGGGCAAATATTATTCTTTCAATGAAATAGACTAATGCTACTGGACAAGAGGCTTAAAGATAGTTAATATTGTTAAAATGGTAAATTTTATGTTATGTATTTTATCATAATAAAAATAAATAAAAACAGCCTGACCAGGTGGTGACCCAGTGGATAGAGTGACAGCCTGGGACACTGAGGACCTAGGTTCAAAACCCCAAGGTTGCCTGTTCGAGCGTAAGCTCCTGCGGCTTGAGTGCGGTTCACCAGCTTGAGCACAGGGTTGCTGGCTTGAGCATGTGATCATAGACATGACCCCATGGTCACTGGCTTAAGCCCAAAGGTCACTGGCTTGAAGCCCAAGGTTTCTGGCTTGAGCCCAAGGTCAATGGCTTGAGCAAAGGGTCACTCGTTCTGCTCTGCCACTAACCCCCATCAAGGCACATATGAGAAAGCAATCAATGAACAACTAAAGTGCCACAACTATGAGTTGATGCTTCTCATCTCTCTCCCTTCCTGTCTGTCTGTCCTTCTCTCTCTCTTTCTTGCTAAAAATAAGTAAGTAAATTAAATATATAAATTAATTAATGCTCTGATTAAAAGAAGACAAGCATAACAAGTGGGACTACGACCTTTTCCAAGAACTATCTGTTGTATAACGGCCTCTGCTTTTTGTGTGAATTGTACTGTAGCAAGACTTTAGTTCTCCCATATATACCACAGTCAACAAATCCAAACAAACAAAAAAGGTTTGATTTTCTTTTCAAAATTCCTTTATAACAGTTAAAACTAGCAAGCCACATACTTCTCTCTTTCATGATGGAAAGGTGGAGGGGAAATTGTTGCTAGGAAAAGACTTTGTATTTTATGTCAAATTGTACCTGGAAAGTCATTTTCAAAGTGGAATTATAACCTGCCCACCCCCAAAAAGCAAAGATTTGAGATGAAAATGCTAAAATAACTTTAATTATAGGTTTGTTGGGGGTGTGACATTAAAATATCAGTCAGTGGAAAACTTCACATTATTAATGTGTCACTCAAAAAATGTGAAATTTGTATTATACCATTACTATTTATTTGTATATTCTTGGTCTCCAAAGCACATGCTTGGAATATAAGAGCCCAAATCACTGCAGCAAGTGGTCCAACATTTTCAAACTTCTTTTAAAATAGGAGTTAAATATAAATCATTGTAGGTCTCTTCAGATAAACCTTGGTTTCACTTATTGCAGATTGTTGAAATTGGACTGAACCATAGCTAATGTTTTCATGTAGAAAAATAACAAAATTTAATTTCACCTAGAATATTTTCATTTTGTTCTGTCAAATTCAAAATATTGTAACATGTGGCACTGGAGAAAAAACACGCAGTCACCCTAACACTAAACTACTATTTCTACGTATTAGAGTCAATAAATGCTTTTCTCAGCTCCCTCTCCCAAGCTGCTCAAGCCATGGAAACTGGGTTATCATAGAGCAATGCTTCCTAACCTCAGCTGAGCTCTCACTGGGCCTCAGAAATGATTTTATATAACCCTTGTTGACTAATTATTATAGGTAAACATAGTGGCTATTTAAAATATTCATCCTCAAGAACCTACCCCTTGACTTCCATCAACTTAACCTCACTCATGGGAGATGACCTTATGACCTACTTCATTGAGGAAGGTCAGGTCACATGAGCTCCTTGCACTGGTTCTTGATCAAATTAGACCTGGGCCCTGACCTGTCTGTGTCCCTTAGCTGGGTCAGCACATAAAGCTGCCTTAAGTTCTCTCCACCCATCCTCCCTACCTTCATCAGGCAGCCCCAACTTGACAGTTCACTTTTTTTGTAAGCCCTCTATGTCACTGTGCGGTCCCAGCTAACCTTGATTCAAAATGCATCATGACTTTTAACAGTATTTTCTATCACTTCTGCCAGTGGATCCATTCTTATCTCTGAGAACATGGCCATCTCTCCCTTATCCTTAGAAGTTTCTTTTAAGGACTCTCCCTTCACCATTTACACTTCCTGAAAGCTTTATCCTTGACCTTCTTCCCTAGTTCTCTTTTATAGTCTGTCTTCTTTGGCAATCTCATAAAATCCAGAGCTTCTATTCTTATCTTAAAGCAACTACCATATTTCCCCATGTATAAGACACTCCTATGTGTAAGATGCACCTTAATTTTCGTGCCTGAAATTTGAAAAAAAAAATGTGTTACATAAAGTTATTGAACTCATTTTATTTATCATAAAATTCATACAACTGCTCAAAACTGTCAAAACTCCCATCCATTAGTTTGTCTTCATCTGTGTCTGATAACAAATCACTGTCTTCATATAGCCTCATCCTCAGTTCCATCTATGGCATTTGAAATGCCACACTTTTTAAATGGCTTGACAACAATCTCAATCTTGATATTATCTCAGGATCTTGATACCCAGGTACAAACTTCTCTTGAACTGATCAAACACCAAAGCTATGAGCAGAAGCTCTTTGAATTTTATCATTTTGTCATTCAGTGTCAGAAGACACATCAGTTTGAGTTGGACAGATTGCAAATATGCATCTTTTGAGCAAGTCTGGTGCATGTATGCATGCTTAGTCCATTCTGTTTCATGAACTGGAATCACGGATTTTGTCTTTCTTTGAAATCAGTAACTTCTTTTTCATCAGCAATTTTTCTTGCTTCGTGCTGAACCATCTTTGTGGACACAGGAATTTCAATTGCCCTTTGCTTTTCAATCCATATCTTCAATTCCCTCTCTAAATCAGGCCATTTTGCTGACTTGCCTCTCAAGGCCTTCTTCTGCTAGGGTGTTTTCAGTAGTGTTTCTTCTTCCTGTAGCCAGTCTCAGATTGATTTCTCAGTTGGAGGAGAACCAACCTTACATTCAGCAGCACAATTTCCATTCACTTTTGCAAACTGGATCTAAACTTTTAACTTGAATTCAGCACTGTACGAAAATCTTTTCTGACCCATTTTTGGGCAGAACGTGGCAAAGCGTAACTTGCTGTAACATACTGGTAACAAGTGCAAAACAATAAGCACAAAGACAACAAGCACGAAAAAGCAGAAAGTGCAAGCAAAAAAATCTACAACAATGAGCATAAAAACAAGCGTAAAAAGGTGGGAAATGCAAGTAAAAAAAAATAAAATCTACAACCATGGTATAAGACACACCCAATTTGTAGAAACCAAATTTTTCAAAAAAGGGTGTGTCTTATACATGGGGAAATATAGTAACTCCTCAACCCTTAAGTTAATATTTCTAATTTTCAGAACTAATAATGAATTCCTTAAAATAAATTCCTCTGTTTCTGAACTGTACCTTCTTCTCTATGTCCTCATTATAATAGATTGTGTCTTTAATGTCCCGGAGCCATGAGTGTCTCTTCTCTCTCCACAACCAGTGAGTTGTCATAACACTTACAATAAAATCTAAACTCCTTTCATGTTTTGAATCTCTCTGAGTCAGCTCTGATCTCATAGCCCTATTCTCTTCCATGGCTCACCATGATTTAGCCTGGCTTCTGCTTCACAAACCATCAAGTCTGAGGTTTTTGTGCATTATCTTCTCTCCTCCTGGAACTCTCTGCCCCCCGCCCTTGACCTAGATCATTCCAGGTTGGCTCCTTAGCATCTAGCCAAAATCTCACCTTATCCAAAGAGATGGTATCAGAAACCCTATCATATCACTCTCTTTATGTTTCCCTATAACAATTTTTACAACTGATGTTAACTGGCTATGATTTGAAAAATGACAAGTAGTTAAACTACGGCAGCGATGATAGGCGAAGAAAAAGGAAAGCTTGAGAATTTGATGACAATTATACAAGCAACATGGGTAAAAGAGTTATGGATTATCCCCAGATTTCTGACAGGGAGGACTAGATGTATGGTGATCTTATTAAATAGAATTAAAAATACAAGACAAATAACTGATTTGGAGAAGAAACAATAAGTTTAATTTAGAATGTGCTGAAGTTGTGGTGTCTGTAGTGCAAACTAGAAGATTTCCGTGAGGCATTTGGACATACAGGTCCAGAGCTCAAGAGAAAGCACTGGAAACTACATGAGTAGAAATCAGCGCTTATGAAGAATAGGAGCAGAAGAGGGACCTCAGAGACCACTGGAGGATGCAGCATGAAAGGAAAAAGAAACTCATGAAATAAGAGGACAGCATGTCAGAAGGAAATTGTGGAAAACAAGTAAGAGTTTCAGGAATAATGGGGAAATTAACAGTGTCAAAAAATAGTTATGTTGCCTAAGATAAGAACTTTAACATGCCATTGGATTTGGTAATTGTGTCATTAATGAATTCAGTGACAGCAGTTCCAGAGGCAAGGGGGAGGCAAAAGTCAGGTCACACAAGATTGAATAGTATAGGAAACAATGTAAGGGGAAGAAACAGACTTCAGACAAGACTCAAGCTGTGAGAGGGAGAAGAAAAAGACAATAGTTAAAGGAGAATATAGAATAGAGATGAGTTCTTTCTGATGATTAGAGAGACTGAATTATGTTGGTATGTTGATTTTTTTTAAAAAGGCAAATTGAGACAGAAAGAGGCTTCTAAGGTCTTCCTAGACTGACATTAGCTTGTTGTTTTCAGCCTTATCTGTCACTTTTCACTTCACCCCAGATGTTCGCAAACTGGAGCTTCGAGGTTGGAAGACTGCACTAGAAGGGGAGGAGGTAGACAAAAACCTAGGATCCCTGCCTCATCACTAAGCCTCAAGCTAGCTCCAAATACCTGAACTGCAACTGATGGATGATTCAGCTCTTTTTCCAGGTGTGGTACCATGTTTACCCACCCAGCCTCAGTGTTGCCTCAGATTCAGAGGGTGTATGTGTTACTTGGAAAAGAAAATAGTCCACTTGTGTTAAACTTAAAATGATGAAGTTTTCATCTTCTCCAAAAACACTTTATCTTCTAAATAAATGTGTATCTAAGCATTAAAGATTCTTGGTATGATGTAAATAAATTGCAAATTTTTATTTATTTTTTTAAATTTTATTTAGAAAATTAACTTTAACAAAGTGACATTGATCAATAAAAGTACATAGATTTCAAGTGAACATTTCTATAGCATTTGAACTGTTGATTATGTTGTATACCCATCACCCAAAGTTAAATCATTTTCCATCACCTTATATTTGCCCTTCTTTATACCTCTCCCCCTATGTCCTCCCACCTCCCATTTCCGTCATGAGTCCTTCCCTCTGGTAACCACTTTATTTTTTTCTATGTTCATAAGTCTCAGTTTTATATCCCACCTCTGTGTGAAATCATACAGTTCCTAGCTTCATTTGATTTACTTATTTCACTCAGTATAATGTTCTCAAGGTCCATCTATGTTGTCATAAATGTCACTGTCATCATTTCTTATGGCTGAGTAGTATTCCATAGTATATATGTACCACATCTTCTTTATTCAATCCTCTATCAAAGGACACTTGGTTGTTTTCATGTCTTGGCCACTGTAAACAATGCTGTGATGAATATGGGGTGCATGTGTCTTTAAATACCAATGTTTTTGAGTTGTTGGGGTAGATAACCAGTAGAGGGATTGCTGGGTCATATGGTAATTTTATTCTTAATTTTTTTTAAAACCACCATACTTTCTTCCACAATGATTGTACTAATTTGCATTCCCACCAGCAGTGAATGAGGGTTTTTTTTCTTGACAGCCTCTCCAACACTTGTTATTACCTGTCTTGTTGATAATAGCCAATCTAACAGGTATGAGATGACATCTCATTATAGTTTTGATTTGCATTTCTCAAATAGCTAGTGAAGATGAGCATCTTTTCATGTATCTGTTGGCCATTTGTATGTCCTCTTGGGAGAAGTTTCTGTTCAGGTCTTCTTCTCATTTTTTTATTGGATTATTTGCTGTTTGTTGCTGAGCTTTGTGAGTTCTTGATATATTTTGGATATTAACCCCTTATAAGAGCTGTTGTTTGCAAATAACATCTCAGTTAGTTGGCTGCCAATTTGTTTTGTTGTCAGTTTCTTCTGCCGTGCAGAAGCTTTTAATTTGATATAGTCTCATTCATTCTTTTTTTTTTTTATTTTTTTATAAATACATTTTTATTATTTTTAATGGGGTAACATCAATAAATCAGGGTACATATATTCAAAGGAAACATGTCCAGGTTATCTTGTCATTCAATTCTGTTGCATATCCATCACCCAATGTCAGATTGTCCTCTGTCATCTTCTATCTAGTTTTCTTTGTGCCCCTCCCCCTCCCTCTCCCCCTCTCCCTCCTTTCCCCCCCATCCCCCCCCCCCCGTAACCACCAACTCTAGTCCATGTCTCTTAGTCTCATTTTTATGTCCCACCAATGTATGGAATCCTGCAGTTCTTGTTTTTGTCACTCATTTATTTTTGCCTTTACCTCCCTTGCCTTTGGGGACAAATTCATAAATGTTCTCTAGAACCAAGTTCCATGAGCTTAGTACCTATGTTTCCTTATATGTAATTTATAGTTTCAGGTCTTATATTTAGGTCTTTGATCCATTTTGAATTAATTTTTGTGCAGGGGAACATACTGTAGTCAGGTTTCATTCTTTTCTATGTGGCTTTTCAATTTTCCCAACACCATTTATTGAAGAGGCTTTCTTGTCTCTATTGTGTGTTTTGCTCTTCTCTGTCAAAGATGATTTGTCCATATATATATATATGTGTGTGTGTGTGTGTGTGTGTGTGTGTGTGTGTGTGTGGTTTTATTTCTGGGTTCTCAGTTCTGTACCATTGTTCTGTATATCTCTTTTTCTGCCAATACCATGCTGTTTTGATAATTATGGATCTATAGTATAATTTGAAGTCAGGTCATTGTGATACCTCCAGCTCTATTCTTTTTCCTCAGAATTACTTTGGTTATTTGGGGGTTTTTATGGTTCTATACAAACCTGATATTTTTTTGTTCTATTTCTTTAAAAAGTGACTTTGGGATTTTAATTTTAATTTTTATTTTTATTTATTTATTTATTTTTACAGAGACAGAGAGAGTCAGAGAGAGAAATAGATAGGGACAGATAGGAATGGAGAGAGATGAGAAGCATCAATCATTAGTTTTTCTTGCGACACCTTAGTGTTCATTGATTGCTTTCTCATATGTGCCTTGACCGGGGCCTTCAGCAAACCAAGTAACCCCTTGCTTGAGCCAGTGACCTTGGGTCCAAGCTGGTGAGCTTTGCTCAAACCAGATGAGCTCACGCTCAAGTTGGCGACCTCAGGGTCTCGAACCTGGGTCCTCTGCATCCCAGTCCAACGATCTATCCACTGTGCCACCACCTGGTCAGGTGACATTGGGATTTTAATAGGGATTACATTAAGTTTGTATATTGCTTTGGATAATATGGCCATTTTAACTATGTTGGTTCTTCTAATCCATGAACATGAAACATTTTTTTATTTCATTGTGTCTTTTTCAATTTCTTTCAATAATGTTTTGTAGTTTTCAGTATCTAGATCTTTCACATCCTTTGTTAAGTTTATTCCTAGGTATTTTACTTTTTTGTTGCAATTGTAAAAGGAATTGCTTCTTTGAATTCATTTTCCGATGTTTTATTGTTGGCATATAGAAAAGCAGTAGACTTTTGTATATTGATTTTGTATCCTGTGACTTTACTGTATTGGTTTATTGTTTCTAATAGTTTTTTGTGGAGTGTTTGGGGTTTTCTATATGCAGAATCATGTCATCTGCAAAAAGTGATACCTTTACTTCATCTTTCTTGATATGAATGCCTTTTATTTCTTTCTCTTGCCTGATTGCCCTGGCTAAAACTTCCAGAACCATGTTGAATAAGAGTAGAGAAAGTGGGCAGCCTTTTCTTGTTCCTGATTTTAGAGAAAAAGCCTTCATTTTTCACCATTTATCTAATGGTTTGTCATATATGGTCTTTATTATGTTGAGGTACTTTTCTTCTATTCTTATTTCATTGAGTGTTTTAACCATAAAAGAATGTTGTATCTTATTGAATGCCTTTTCTGCATCTGTTGATAGAATAATAAGATTTTTGCCCTTGTTTTGTTGATGTGGTGTATTGCGTTGATTGATTTCTCTATGTTGAACCATCCTTGTGTTCTGAGAATGAATCTCACTTGATCGTGCTTATTATTTTTTAATGTGTTCCTGTATTCGATATGCTGGTATTTTGTTTAGAATTTTTGCAACTGTATTTATTAGAGATATTAGTCTGTAGATTTCCTTTTTTGTGTAGTCCTTGCCAGGCTTTTTGGTATGAGGATTATGTTGGCTTCATAAAATGTGTTGGGGAATATTGCTTCTTCTTCTATTTTTTGGAAGACTTTCAGAGGAAAAAGTACCAAATCTTCTTTAAATGCTTAATAGAATCCACTAGTATAGCCATCTGGCCTTGGACTTTTGTTTTGGGGCAGACTTTTTATAGTTGTTTCTATTTCCTCCCTGCGTATAGCTCTATTTAGGTATTCCCCTTCTTTGTGACTCAGTCTATGAAATTGTATAGTTCTAGAAATTTATCCATTTCCTCTAGGTTGATGAATTTAGTGGCATATAATATTCCATAATAATCTACAATAATATTTTGTATATCTATGATGTATGTGGTAATTTCTCCTCTTTCATTTCAAATTTTGTTTATATAAGTCCTTCCTCATTTTTCCGTAGTGAGTCTGGCAGGTGGTGTTTCAATTTTATTGATCTTTTCAAAGAACAGGTTCTTTTTTCTATCTCTTTCTTTTTTAGTTAGACAATTGATTTCAACAGGATGACATTGATAAACTAGGGTACATAGGTTCAGAGAAAACATCTCCAGGTCATTTGACTATGTTGTATACCCATCATCCGAAGTCAAATTGTCTTCCATCACCTACTCTTTGGTTTTCTTTGTGCCCCTCCCCCTCCACTCATCCCTTTCCTCTCCTTCCTTCCACTCCCCCTGGTAACCACCACATTCCTGTCTGTGTCCATGAGTCTCATTTTTGTATCCCACCCATGTATGGAATCATACAGTTCTTAGTTTTTTCTCATTTACTTATTTCACTCAGTGTAATGTTATCAAGGTCCATCCATGCTGTCATAATTGATCCTATGTCATCATTTCTTATGGCTGAGTAGTATTCTATAGTACATATGTATCACATCTTCTTTATCCAAACATCTATTGAAGGGATTTTTGGTTGTTTCCATGTCTTGGATACTGTGAACAATGCTGCAATGAACATGGGGCTGCATGTGTCTTTACGTACCAATGTTTTTGCATTTTGGGGGCATATACCCAGTAAAGGGATTGCTGGGTCATATGGTAGTTCTAGTTTTAATTTTTTGAGGAACGACCATACTTTCTTCCATAATGGTTGTACTACTTTACATTCCCACCAACAGTGAATGAGGGTTCATTTTTCTCTACAGCCTCTCTAACACTTATTATTACCTGTCTTGTTGATAATAGCTAATCTAACAGGTATGAGGTGGTATCTCATTGTAGTTTTGATTTGCATTTCTCTAATAGCCAATGAAGATGAGCATATTTTCATGTATCTATTGGCCGTTTATATTTCTTCCTGGGAGAAGTGTCTGTTCATGTCCTCTTCCCATTTTTTTATTGGATTGTTTGCTTGTTTGTTGCTGCGTTTTATGAGTTCCTTGAATATTTTGGATATTAGGCCCTTATCTGTGCTATTGTTTGAAAATATCATCTCCCATTTAGTTGGTTGTCTCTTTGTTTTGCTGGAAGATTCTCTTGCTGTGCAAAATCTTCTTAGTCTGATGTAGTCCCATTCATTTATCTTTGCCTTCACTTCCCTTGCCTTTGGAGTCAAATTCATAAAATACTCTTTATGGCCAAGGTCCATGACTTTAGCACCTATGTTTTCTTCTATGTAATTCATTGTTTCAGGTCTTATATTTAGGTCTTTGATCCATTTTTAATTAATTTTCGTACAAGGGGACAAACTGTAGTCAAGTTTCATTCTTTTGTATGTGGGTTTCCAGTTTTCCCAGCACCATTTATTGGAAAGGTTTCCTTTTCTCCCTGTGTGTTTTTGATCCCTTTATCAAAGATTATTTGACCATATATATGTGGTTTTATTTCTGGGCTCTCTATTCTGTTCCATTGGTCTGAATGTCTCTCCTTCCTGAGCCATAGCCTGGGGACCCAGCTGTGAAGTTGCCCCAGTCACTACTTGTAGAGCAAGAGGCCCTAAGATATGCTAAGTTCTCCCTCCAGCCCCACTCAAAGCTCAATTCTGGATAAGGCTTTGCCAACCAGAGCCACCAACGTAAGTAGGCAGGGTAGAGAGCTGATTGCTTTTCAGGTGCCTTTCTAAGGGCCTCCAAGCATGTCTAGTATGTGTCAGTGCTCTGCAGGTCTACTCTCCACAGGCTTCTCCCTTGTGCCCTGTTTTGGAAGCCCACAGACCAGCTCTCACAACTTCTGCAGTGCTCTCTGAAGTCTGCTCCAAGAAAATGCACTTTGTAACCTGTATCAGCTGGTGGGAAGTTGCCCCAGCACTGCCTGCAGTTCAAGAGGCCCTAAGAGCTGCCAAGTCCCTCCTCCAGGTCCACTCAAACCACAGTTCTGGGTAAGGCTTTGTCAACCAGAGCCACCAGCATAAGCAGGCAGGGCAGGGAGTTGACTGCTGGACAGGCTCCTTTCTAAGGGTCCCTAGGTATGTCTAGTTTGCCTCAGTGCTCTGCAGATCTGATCTCCACAGGCTTCTCCCTTGTGCCCTGTTTGGGAAGTCTGCAGCCCAGCCCTCACAACTTCTGCAGTGCTCTCTGAGGTCTGCTCCGCAGGAATGTGCTTTGTAACCTGTATCAACTGCCAGAGGCGCCCCGCCCGGACAGGTTCAGGCCTATGGATCCTGGCCCTTGCGCACTTCCCGTGCTGTTGGTTGGGGAGCCAGGACCACACAGAAACTCTGGCTACAGCTCACGCAGAAGTCCACTGCTGACAGTCTTTGGCCTAGCCCCTCTGACTGCAAACATGCGCACCCACACCAGAGGTGACAGGCGGAACCACTCACACATTGCCTGTGATCGCAAACCAGGAGTGAACGAAGCCCAAAGCCACTTTGGTGCTAGCCTCCGCAAGGAACCTGCTTGGCTAGCTCTGTCGGAGTCTGCCGCTTGTGCTAGCTCTGTGTCCGTGATCTCAGGCTGAGCAGCCGGTGCGCTCTCTCTTAGGCTTGATTGCCTACCCTAGACCAGCTTCTTCCCTTGCCCACAGCCTTTCTTTCCTCCCAGCTCCAGGAGAAAGCGGCCCTTCCTCAGATCAGTGAGGAAAGTGGAATATTCCATTCTCCGCCTTATTTCATTCAGAGTGGATTATATATTCAACCACCTTTTCTCCTAATCATACCTTTGTTTGGTGTATGTGTATTTCAGATGCTCTTGAGATTATTTTTCTGCCTCTAGTTGTTGAATTTGTTGAAATTTCAGGAGGAGATATCAGAAGCACCCTCATGGCACCATTTCTCAAGTTCTTTGTTATATTAATTTTTCCATAGTTCTTTTGTTCTCTATTTCATTTAGTTCTGCTTTAATTTTTACTATGTTCTTTCTTCTGCTGACTTTGGGTTGACTTTGTTTTTCTTTTTCTAGTTCCTTAAGGTGTGATGTTTGTTTACTTGGGATCTCTCTTGTTTCTTGATTATAAGCTTGTAATGATATAATCTCCCCTCTTATTACTATTTTTGCTGCATCCCAGAAATTTTTATATGTCTTGTCATTTTTATTTGTCTGTATATATCTTTTGATCTCTGCTTTTATTTCTTGTTTGACCCAGTCATTTTTTAGAAGTATATTGTTTAATTTCCACATTTTTGTGGGTTTCTTTACTTTCTTTTTACTGTTGAATTCTAATTTTAAAGATTTATGATCAGAAAATATGCTTGGTATAATTTGAGTCTTCCTGAATTTGTTGATATTAGTTTTGTGGCTCAACATTTGGTCTATCCTTGAGAATGTTTCATGCACACTGGAGAAGAATGTATAATCTAACATTTTGGGATGAAATGTCTTTTAAATGTCTATTATCTCCATTTGATCCAGAGTGTCATTTAAGGCCAATATTTCTTTATTAATTTTCTGTTTGAATGATATATCTAAAGCCATCAATGATGTGTTGAAATCTCCAAGTATGACTGTATTTCTATCTGCTTCTATTTTTAGATCAGTTAGTAGATGTCTTATATATCTTGGTGCTCCCTGGTTCAGTGCATATATATTAAGTAGTGTTATGTCTTCTTGATAAAATATCTCCTTTATTATTATAAAATATCCATCTTTGTCTCTGGTTACATTTGTTGTCTTGAAGTCAGCATTGTCAGATATGAGTTTGGCTACATCAGCTTTTCTTTGGATATCATTTACTTGTAGAATCATTTTTCTAATCTTTCACTTTGAATCTACTTTTGCCCTTGCAGTTTATATGTGTTTCTTGAAGGCAGGATATGTTTGAGTTTTGCTTTATGATCTAATCTGCTACTCTGTGCCTTTTTATTGGTGAGTTCAGTCCATTTATATTTAGGGTAATTATTGACACTTGAGAATTTTCTCTAGCCATTTTATGTTTTATTTTCTGGTAGCTCTGTGTCTTGTTAGGTTCTTCTCTTTTTTGTTTTTGTGAATTGTTTTTGTTTGGTGGTATTCAGTACTACTTTCCCTTGTTTCTTCTTTATTAAGCTGTGTGTTTCAATAGTGGCTTTTTTTGTGGGTAGCTAGCATTAGGTTAAGAAAAAAATGTTTATATGTACAAGAGTCCTTTGTCTTATGAGAGCTTCTGCACTCCATCCTCCTTTGCTACTGCAGATATTTGTCCTCTTTCCGCTTATGCTATTGTTATCACAGATTATCCTTGTTTTTATTGTGACCTTTTTGGAGATTTTACTTGTAGTTTTGATTTGTTTTGTTCTTTGTTTCTGGTCAAATAACCTCCTTGAATATTTTCTTTAGTGAGGGTTTTCTGGTGATAAATTCCCTCAACTTCTATATCTCTGTAAAAAAAATTTTTCTCCTTCATATTTCAAGGATAACTTTGATGGGTGTAGTATTCTTGCCTGGTAATTTCTCTCTTTTAGTACTTTGAATGTTTGGGTCCGCTCTCTTCTGGCTTATAGAGTTTTTGCTGAGAAGTCTGATAATAACCTAATGGGCTTTCCTTTATATGTTATGATCTTTTCCCCAGCTGCCTTGAAGATTCTTTCTTTGTTATTGATTTTTGACAATTTTATTATGATATGCCTTGGAGTAGGTCTTTTTTGTTTGTGGTAGCTTGACTTTATGTTTGCTTCTTGGAATGGAGGTTCTAACTCTTTTCATAGGCTTGGGAAATTTTCATCTATTATTGTTTAAATAGACTCTCCATCACTTCTCCTCCTCTTCTTCTTCTGATATACCCATTATTTTTATATTGGCCTTTAGATGGAGTCAGACAATTCTTGTGGCACTCTCTCAGTTTTTTTTTAATTTGTGAGTCTCTCTCCTCTTCTCTCTGTAGTATCTTTAATTAATTGTCTTTAATGTCATTAATTTTTTCCTCTATCTGGCTTGTTCTATTAGCTAAACTTGCTACTTCAGTCTTCAATTCATGTATTGAGTTCTCCTCTGCTTTTAAAGTTTCAATCTCCTTGGTGAGATATTCATTTTGTTCATTAATATGTTTTCTGAGCTCAATAAGTTGCCTATTAGTGTCTTCTCCCATCTCATTGAGTATTTTTAGAACTTCAGTTTTGTTTTGTTTTTTTTTCAAGTCAGTTTTTTTTTTAATAATTTCAATGTGGTGACATTGATAAATCAGGGTACATATGTTCAGAGAAAACATCTCCAGATTATTTTGACATTTGATTACGCTGCATACCCTCACCCAAAGTCAAATTGTCTTCTATCAACTTCTATCTGGTTTTCTTTGTGCCCCTCCTCTCCCCCACTCTCTCTCCTTCCTCATCACCTACCCCCCCACCCCACCCCCGTTACCATCATATTCTTGTCCATGTTTCTGAGTCTCATTTTTATGTCCCATCTATGTATGGATTCATATAGTTCTTAGTTTTTTCTGATTTACTTATTTCACTTCGTATAATGTTATCAAGGTTTATCCATGTTATTGAAAATGATCCAATGTCATCATTTCTTATGGCTGAGTAGTATTCCATAGTATATATCTGCCAAAGCTTTTTAATCCACAGGTCCACTGACAGACACTTGGGCTGTTTCCAGATCTTTGCTATTGTGAACAATGCTGCCATAAACATGGGGGTGCATTTTTCCTTTTTGAACAGTTCTATGGTGTTCTTAGGGTATACTCCTAAAAGTCAAATAGCTCGGTCAAAAGGCAGTTCAATTTTCACTTTTTTGAAGAATCTCCATACTGTTTTCCACAATGGCTACACCAGTCTGCATTCCTACCAGCAGTGCAGGAGGGTTCCCTTTTCTCCACATCCTCGCCAGCACTTATTCTGTGTTGTTTTGTTAATGTGCGCCATTCAGACTGGTGTAAGGTGATATCTCATTGTGGTTTTAATTTGCATTTCTCTAATGATTAGCCATGTTGAGCATTTTTTCAAATGCCTATTGGCCATCTGTATGTCCTCTTTGGAGAAGTGTCTATTCATTTCTTTTGCCCATTTTTTTTATTGGATTGTTTGTCTTCCTGGTATTGAGATTTACAAGTTCTTTATAAATTTTGGTTATTAACCCCTTATCAGATGTATTGTCAAATATGTTCTCCCATTGTATAGTTTATCTTTTTATTCTGTTCTTATTGTCTTTGGCTGTGCAAAAGCTTTTCAGTTTGATAGAGTCCCATTTGATTATCCTGTCTTTTATTTCACTTGCTGGCAGAGATAAATCAGCAAATATATTGCTGCGAGAGATGTCGGAGAGCTTACTGCCTATGTTTTCTTCTAAGATGCTTATGGTTTCACGGCTTACATTTAAGTCTTTATCCATTTTGAGTTTATTTTCATGAATGGTGTAAGTTGGTGGTCTAGTTTCATTATTTTGCAGGTAGCTGTCCAATTTTCCCAACACCATTTATTAAAGAAGCTGTCTTTACTCCATTGTATGCCCTTACTTCCTTTGTCAAATATCAGTTGTCCATAGAACTGTGGGTTTATTTCTGGGTTCTCTGTTCTGTTCCATTGATCTATATGCCTGTTCTTATGCCAGTATCAGGCTGTTTTGAGTACAATGGCCTTGTAGTATAACTTGATTTCAGGAAGTGTGATACCTCTTCCTTTATTCTTATTTTTTAAGATTGCTGAGGCTATTCGTATTCTCTTTTGGTTCCATATAAATTTTTGGAATATGTGATCTATATCTTTAACGTATGTCATTGGTATTGCATTGAATTTATAAATTGCTTTGGGTAATATAGACATTTTAATGATGTTTATTCTTCCTAACCATGAGCACGGTATATGCTTCCACTTGTTTGTATCTTCCTTGATTTCTTTTATCAATGTTTTATAATTTTCCAAGTACAAGTCTTTAGTCTCGTTGGTTATATTTACTCCTAGGTACTTTATTTTTTTGGTTGTAATAGTGAAGGGGATTGTTTCCTTAATTTCTATTTCTGACTGTTCATTGTTGGTGTATAAAAATGCCTCTGATTTCTGAGTATTAATTTTATATCCTGCCACCTTGCTGAATTCACTTATTAGGTCCACTAGTTTCTTGACTGAGACTTTAGGGTTTTCTATATACAGTATCATCTCATCAGCAAATAATGATAGTTTTACTTCTTCTTTTCTAATTTGGATGCCTTTTATTTCTTCTTCTTGTCTGATTGCTGTGGCTAGGACTTCCTGGACTATGTTGAATAAGAGTGGAGAAAGGGGACACCCCTGCCTTGTACCTAATATTAACAGGATTGTTTTTAATTTTTGCCCATTAAGTATGATATTGGCTGTGGGTTTGTCATAAATGGCTTTTATCATGTTGAGGTATGTTCCCTGTATTCCCACTTTGCTGAGAGTTTTGATCATAAATGGGTACTGGATTTTATCAAATGCTTTTTCTGCTCTATTGAAATTATCATGTGGCTTTTCTTCTTCCTTTTGTTTATGTGATTAATCACACTGATTGTTTTGTAAATATTGTACCAGCTTTGCCTCCCGAGAATAAATTCTACTTGATCATGGTGTATGATTTTTTCTATATATTGTTGGATCCGGTTTGCTAATATTTTGTTGAGGATTTTAGCATCTATATTAATCAGGGATATTAGCCTATAATTTTTTTTCTTTTGGTTGTCTTTGCCTGGTTTTGGAATCAGAATTATACTTACCTCATAAAAGGAGTTTGGAAGTCTTCCTTCCTCTTGAATTTTTTGAAATAGCTTGAGAAGGATAGGAGTTAGTTCTTCTTTGAATATTTGGTAGAATACACTTGTGAAGCCATCAGGTTCAGGACTGTTCTTTGTTGGGAGTTTTTTGATAACTGTTTTGATCTCATTTGGTGTGATTGGTCTGTTTAGGTTTTCTGATTCTTCCAGCTTGATTTTTGGAAGATTGTATATTTCAAGGAATTTGTCCATTTCATCTAGGTTGTCTAGTTTTTTGGCATACAGTTCTTCATAGTATTTTCTTACAATATTTTGTATTTCTGTTGTGTCAGTTGTTATTTCTCCACTCTCCTTTCTAATTTATTTGAGTCCTCTTTTTTTCTTGGTGAGTCTGGTTAAAGGTTCATCGATCTTGTTTACCTTTTCAAAGAACCAGCTTCTGGTTCCATTGATCCTCTGTGTTGTTTCTTTAGCCTCTATGTCATTTATTTCTGCTCTGATCTTTATTATTTCCTTCCTTCTACTAGCTCTGGGCTTTACTTGCTGTTCTTTTTCTAGTTCTTTTAGATGCAGGGTTAAGTTTATTTGAGCTTTTTCTAGCTTCTTAAAGTGTGCCTGTAGTGCTATGAACTTCCCTCTCAGTACTGCTTTTGCTGTGTCCCATAAATTTTGAGTTGTTGTATGCTCATTATCATTCTTTAGAATTTTTTTATTGCTTCTTTGATCTCATTCTTAATCCATTTGTTATTTAACAACCTGCTATTTAGTTTCCATGTGTTTGAGAATTTTTTAGTTTTTCTGTTGTGGTTGATTTCTAGTTTCATGCCATTGTGATCAGAAAAAGTGCTTGATATGATTTAATCTTCTTAAATTTGTTGAGACCGCTTTTGTGCCCTAACATGTAGTCTATCCTAGAGAATGTACCATGAGCACTTGAAAAGAATGTATATTTTGCTGCTGTAGGGTGAAAGGTTCTGAAGATATCGATTAAATCAAGTTGATCTAGTGTGTCCTTTAAGTCTGCTGTTTCTTTGTTAATTTTCTTTCTTGAGGATCTATCTAGTGATGTTAGTGGGGAATTGAAATCCCCTACTATTATAGTATTGCTGTTGATCTCGCCCTTTATATCCATCAAAGTCTGCTTTATATACTTAGGTGCTCCTATATTAGGTGTGCAGATATTTATAATAGTTATATCTTCCTGTTGGATTTCTCCCTTTATCATTAGGTAGTGGCCTACTTTATCTCTTACTATATCCTTTGTTTTAAAATCCATTTTGTCTGATGTAAGTATTGCTACCCCAGATTTTTTTTCATTTCCATTTGCATGAAATGTTTTTTTCCATCCTTTTACCTTCAGTCTATGTTCATCTTTTGTTTTAAGGTGTGTCTCTTGCAGACAGCATATGTACAGGTCTTGTTTTCTTTTTTCTTTTTTTTTAATTTTAATTTTTATTTATTCACTTTTTAGAAAGGAGAGAGAAAGGGAGAAAGAGAGAGAGAAAGAGAGAGAGAGAAGGGGAGGAGCAGGAAGCATCAACTCCCATATGTGCCTTGACTAGGCAAGCCCAGGGTTTTGAACCGGCGACCTCAGCATTTCCAGGTCAACGCTTTATCCACTGCGCCACCACAGGTCAGGCTGGGTCTTGTTTTTTTATCCACACAGCTACCCTATATCTTTTGATTGGATCATTTAATACATTTAAAGTTATTATTTATATGTAGTTGTTTATTGCCATTTAATTTTTTAAAGCTGTATTCCTCTTTTGCTATATTCTTTTCCCACTTTGATCTGTTTACATCATGCCCTTTAACATTTCCTGCAGAACTGGTTTGGTTGTAATGAATTCCTTGAGGTGTTTTGTTTTTGTTTTTGTTTTTTTTATTTGTTGTTTGTTTGTTTTGGTCTGGGAAGCTTTTTATTTCTCCTTCAATTTTAAATGATAGCCTGCTGGATAAAGTAGTCTTGGTTGTAAGTTCTTGTTCTGCATTACTTTGAATATTTCTTGCCATTCCTTTCTGGCCTCAAGTGTTTCTGTTGAGAAGTCTGATGTCATCCTTATGGGGGCTCCTTTGTAGGTGATAGCCTTTTTTTCTAACAGCTTTTAATATTTTTTCTTTATCACTTAGCTTTGGTATTTTAATTATGATGTGTCTTGGTGTAGGTTTCTTTGGGTTTCTCTTTAATGGAGTTCTCTGTGCTTTTTGAACTTGTGAGAGTTTCTCCTGCATTAATTTAGGGAAGTTTTTAGCTATGATATGATCGAACAAAGTCTCTATCCCTTGTTCTTTCTCTTCTTCTTCAGGGACCCCTATGATGCAGATGTTATTTCTCTTTATGTTGTCACAGAGCTCTCTAAGAGTTTCCTCAGACTTTTTGATTCTTTTTTCTTTTTTCTTCTTTGCTTTCATGCCTTCATTCCAGTTGTCCTCCAACTCACTGATTTGATCCTCAGCTCTATCCATCCTGTTTTTAATTCCTTCTCTTGTGGTCTTCATTTCTGATATCATATTTGTCATCTCTCACTGATTCTTTTTTAATATTTCAATATTCTTTTTTATACTTGCTATTTCTTTATTTAGATGTTTGTAATGACCATCCATTGTTGTTCTAAGATCCCTAAGCATCCTTACAATCATTATTTTGAACTCCGCATCCAGAAATTTGGTTATTTCCATATCACTCAGTTCATTTCCTGGATGTTCTCTTGTGGTTTCATTTGGATTGCACTTCTCTGTCTTCTCATTATGTCTGTGTGTTTGGGTGTTTTGTTTGTAGAGCTAGTTGAGTCTAGGTTTGGTGTTGTCTGGCTCCAATTTTCAATTGTGTTATTTCTAGGTCTTCTTGGATTGGCATCAGCTATTATTTGTAATCCACTTTCAGATTTGGCTGCTTTGAAGTCTTGATTTGTTTGTTTTCTTAACAGGTGATAGTCTTGTTTACTGATCTCAGCAGGGGGCTTATTTGAAAGTGTATCCAGGAATGCAGTGGATATAACCTAAGTCTCTGAAGACCTTTTCTGCCAGTTACTCTCTCTGGGGGAAGGGTGTTTTCTTAGCTTCAGTAGGGGGAGGTGTATCTCAGATCTCCATGAAGACCTGAGTTACTGCCCCTCCTCCCCACTTCTTGTTTTCAGCTGTGTCTTGTGCTGATTGGAGCTGGAGAGATGTCTGGAGATTTGTGACCCAGAAGCACTTTAGTCTTTTGTTTTGTGGAAGGATATCCCCTCCCTCAGCTATGGATGCCTCCAGCACTGGATGAGTCAGCTTTTCATGTTGTCCCCTGCATTCATCTGTGCCTCACCATCTATCTCTCTCTCTCCCATTTCTTTTAGGAAGACAAGCCGGTCCTTTAAACACACCTCATTCCCTGGTTGCCAGGCAAATGGCTGTAAACAGTTTTTTCTGCTCTTTTCCTTGGAGTGAGAGCCCTTCTGGGCCCTCAGCCTCACCCCTCCTCTCTGTTGCTGTAAGCAGGGGAGATTCATGTGCTCCCTAACATGTTTGTTCTGGCTTCTTCTTTGCTCCTTGGTTTTTGAGAGCTTCTCTTGCAGTCCAGAGTTGGTTTTTCACGCTGATTGTTCCTAAATTGATTTGTAATTCAGTTCAGTGGTGTGAGCTGGAAGTCTGTGCATCTGCCTACTCCACTGCCATCTTCAGGTTTGAAAAACAGAACTTCAATTTTGAATTCTCTGTCATTTAACTCCAAGGTGGTTTTCATGTGATTAAGATTCTTTTTCTGGAGATTTTCAAATTTGTTTCTGTACTATGACTTTGTATCTCTCTTGTATAACCATGGTATTTGATTTCTTCTTCCTTGATGGCATTTGAGAGTGGTATTGTTAAGAACCCTAACAATAAAACAACTAAAAAAATTGAAAAGTTTAAAAAATGTACAATAAAAATTTTAAATATTATGATAAGGTAAAGAAGAAAAACAAAAAATCAAAATAAGAATACACTCACCAAAAAATAAGAATAAAAAATGTAAAAATAAGAAAAAAAAGGAAAAACAAATTTTGGTTTTGAGAGGTTTCTTCTTGTAGATGTCGCTGTATTAGAACTTTTAGCCCTGTGATATTCCTGGGTTGTCCACTCAGTTGTTGCTGTTGCAATGATGTCAGTGGGGCCACAGTCACATTGGTGGGTGGGGCATGTTGTGAGGGTTTTATGGCTTCGTCCTTATGGCTTTAGCTTTATGGTTTCAGCTTTCTAGCTTTATGGCTCTAGCGATGGTAATCTCAGGCTTCTGAGCACTTCTTTCCATGTCTCAACAGACCTGAGTACTGGACATGGAGCAACTCTGTTCTTCAGGTAATAGGGTGGCTCTGGAGAACTAGCTGTCTCTTCCACTCTCTGTACAGTGAGGTAGGCAAGGCCGGATCTTGGGCCACACTTTAGTTTTCTCTGTCTCTTCCAAATGCAGGCTGCAGGCAGGCCACAGAAACACTGGCCATGATCCCACACTCTGGCCACTTTGGTTTATCTCCCATTTGTCCTCTCTATCTCACCACTCCTCCTGGCAGAAGAAGACCCCGTCACTCCAACTTTCCCTTGCTGTACCCCTCAGACAAAATCCAAACAGCCTGAGCTTCCCTCTTCTCCATAGTATAGCAGAGAGAAAAAAAACCAGTCACTCCAGGTTTGTCTCTTCTCCTCTCTAAAGCTCACCATAAATGCATTTTATCTTCTACCCCCCTTTTCAGCCCATCTCACCTTTAGTTCATTTGGTGCATGGATCTTTTAGGTAAGTCTGTGAGCCCAGCTGGGGCTCCTTTGCTGTGTCTTATTTGTTCAGTTTGTTGAAATTTCAAGGGGATATATCAGGAGTATCTCTTATACCACTATTACTCTGATCAAAAATTTTGCAAACTGGCCCTGGCCGGTTGGCTCAGTGGTAGAGTGTTGGCCTGGCATGCAGAAGTCCCAGGTTCGATTCCTGGCCAGGGCACACAGGAGAAGCACCCATCTGCTTCTCCACCCCTCCCCCTCTCCTTCCTCTCTGTCTCTCTCTTCCCCTCCCGTAGCCGAGGCTCCATTGGAGCAAAGATGGCCCGGGCGCTGGGGATGGCTCCTTGGCCTCTGCCCCAGGTGCTAGAGTGGCTCTGGTCGCAACAGAGTGACGCCCCGGAGGGGCAGAGCATCGCCCCCTGGTGGGCAGAGCATTGCCCCTGGTGGGCATGCCGGGTGGATCCCGGTCGGACGCATGCGGGAGTCTGACTGTCTCTCCCCGTTTCCAGTTTCAGAAAAATACAAAAAAAAAGAAAAAAAATTGCAAACTTTTAACTATACAATTATTTAATATCCTTTAATAGCATTCCTAATTTGAGAAGATAAAAAAGAAATAAAAACTAGACTTTACAAAGAATTCAATAATCTTCATGCTCTTGTGATACCCATGCTTCTTATAGAAGCATTACAACTTTTTTATAATTCTCTTCCATCTTGACCCTTCATGATCTGAGTGTGTTTAATTAGCCCCCACATAATAGCCACAGATATGGCACCTAATGCAGATCAATTGGCTAGTTGACTTTGAACAAGTCATTTTACTTCTCAGAATGTAAATATCCTACCCAATCTACTCTCAGCTCAGTTATGAGATCAAATCTTATCACTCTTTTTACTTCAGAGGAGACATACTGTAAACCTACATAGAAGTTTTTTGAGATATCTAGAAGGACTGCCATTTCAGTTTCTAAGTTACACCAGAAAAGTAGTAACTTCAAGCTGTGGGAGGATCTTACAAAGCCATTTTACATAAGGGATAGATCAAATAATGTTACTGCAAATTGCTATTGTAATTCATTCTTCCATAAAAATTACCTCTGCTGTACTAGCATGTATAGCAAGATGCAAGACTTTGGGTTATCAGCCAAATAAAAGCCACTTCAATAAGTTATTGCTGCCTTAGGCTAGTTTTAATTTGCATTGTCAACTTCTTTCCTGTCTGAAGTTCTACTGTAGTTTTTGCATTCATAAATCATGTTCCCCTTGCTTTTATTGCTTGCCCTCATGACTTTTCCCCTCTCTAGGTTTCTAAAGAGAGCTTGATTGTGCATACTAACACCAGAGACCTTTATGTAGTGATGTAAAAGACCTACATTCAAATTGTTTTTTAGGTAGAACAAAATGCAAAAGCCCACTGAACATTTCCTTACTATGTGAAAATAGTTTCTTGCATCTTGCACCCCAGTTCTGGGAATTTAATTCAAAAGAGATGTATTCAAATGTATACAACTTAGGCTCCCATGTATGATCATGACACAATAAAGAAACAGTAAATTTTGTGACAACTTTTGAAATTTGTGGCGTTATGAAAAAATTTACTAACTTTCCATCACTTGAGCTGAATTCAAAATGGAGTAAAAATGTAGTACTTGTCCAAAAGAAAATAAATGTTTCAACAGTCTTCCCCCAACCTTTAAATTGATGGTTAAGTGTATAACAAAAGGAGAAGACAATAAACAACATATACATACTTGTCTGAAGAAGCCACCCACATACACAGAATACCACACACAGTCACTTTATGAAGAAAAGTCAGACGCTGTATAGGGTAACTATTGAATATTGATGCCTTTTTTTATACTGCATATAAATTACTCCTGCTAAAATGCACCCCGCTTGTTTTTTGCCAGTGTTTCCCTCCATTATGTTGTCGAGTGTAGATTAAGGACACATCCTTAGGAGCATTCTTCATAAGAACATTTCTCTCAGTGCTACTTAAACATGGCCTCTTACATATATCCTCTGTATCGCTGGCCTTTGATAATCAGTAAAGTATCTTTGCTTGAAGAAAAATGAGTAGAATAAACCTCTTCTAGGAAAAAAATTAACACATGTAAGTAGGTAATGAAGATTGAGAGTACAAAGCCCAGAAACCTAATACAAATTCTCCTTCAGAACATGCCATTCTCCTGTAACATGAGAATGACTGGCATCGCCCTAATATGTCCCCTTTGCAACTTAAGAGTTTCGAGTGCAACTTTCAGTAAGTTTCTGGAATTGATGTTTTTCAAAACATTATCCCAGTCTTATGTGCTAATAAAAAGAAGTCTGATTAATCCCAAAAGACATATTATACTGATTTGAGGAGTAGATGCTTGTCCTTACATTGACTAAGAATGTGCCTAATGTTTGTAAATTGGTAACCTGGCAGAGAAATAAAACCACACTGTGAAGTTCTGAATTTTCCACTTGCCTCCTTTGCCAAACTCTCTCTCCTTCCAAATCCATACTAAGCATTCACTCATTAATTTAACAAATATTTATCAATTACCTCACATGTGCCAAGTGCTGTTCTAAGCACTGGAAATACAATAATGAACAAAACAGATAGAAATTCCTACTTTTATCCTTCATCTCTCAGACTTGTGGATTAAGCTAAAGTAGAGCTGTCTGCTCACTCCCAAATCCTGCTGATCTGAACTTTTACTTAGGACAAGGGTCAGTTGTCTAAGAAAGAAAACCCTCTTATTTATTAGAGTAAACAAAGATAGTTGGCAATCCTACACCCACTCACCTAACAATTATTGATGAGCATCCCTAGATGCCAGCATACAGGCTTCAAACTGGGGGATAGCAAGATGAAAGCCATGCAGTCCTTGGCTTGACAAGAATTATATATTTTTGTAGTGTCTTTTATGTGAACAGATTAACAATTGATAGTTTTCAAATTTAATTTGAATATTTAAGGTCTGTTGATAGCTGAGAGTTAGTTGCTTTTCTTTTTTTCCAGGCCAAATATTTTTCCTGCTACACTTAAGTATAGACTGTAAGGATAATGCCCATTTCTCAAAAATTTGCTACTGACCAACTTGAAAAGGGTAAGCTAGACTTGGCCATGCATCTGAGTGTTCTCACTCCGTTTTCCATAGTCACAAGTCCTGCTATGTTTTCAATTAACTACAGTAACTGAAATTAATATTCCATTACACTTTTTTTATTGTGCTTTAATTTAACCAACAATAATGATCACAGCATAAAATAGCCCAACTCCTTTGTGTAGGGTCTGGTGAATAGAACCACATGCCTGACCTCAACCCTTTGGGGAATGGACATTCAGAAAGTATTTAGAGGGCCCTCAATTTTGTTTATTATTTTCCTGTTGCTTTTTTAATCTACGTGGCTTCATTTACTGTACTCACTACATGTGGGGGGTGAGGCTGGAGTCAAGGGTTTCACCATACTTCTGAAATTATGGCATTTGAGAACGTCACCCCATTTATCATCCATTTATGCCTCTTTTTTGTCGTGTATTCCAGAAGCCCCTAGTCAAAGTATACACAAAAATTAACAATTTTTTTCCTTTTTCTAGTTGAGTGAGTATGTGTGTACATGCACGTGTATGTGTGAACCAGCAGGCAAAAAGGTAACTATGTTAAAGTGTTGATGTCTAGATATCCCATCTAGAGTGGGAAGTTGACAATTTATCATCTAAATGCTCTGCAGGAGGCAAGCAGGTCTCTAGTGGTGGAGCGCTGTCATTCTTCACCAGGTAAACATCATGGTGAAGAATGAGCCAGACACTCCTGAGAGCAAATCCTGGCTTTACCTCTTAGCAATGTGTGACTGGGCAAGTTACTTATTAATACTTCTGAGCCTGTTTTCTCATAGACATAATTAAAATGATGTTTTTGCCTGACTGGTGGTGGCACAGTGCATAGAGCATGGACTTGAGACACTGAAGTCCCAAGTTCAAAACCCAGAGGTCAACAGCTTGAGCACAGGCTCATGAAGCTTGAGCGCAAGCTCACTAGCTTAAGTTCAGGGTCCCCAGCTTGAGCATGAGATCATCGATATGACTCCATGGTTGCTGGCTTGATCCCATAGATTGCTGGCTTAAGCAAGGGGTCACTGGCTCAGCTGGGGCCTATGGGTCAAGGTACATATGAGAAGGCAATCAATGAACATCTAAGGTGCTGCAACAAAGAACTGATGCTTTTCAGCTCTCAGTCTCTCTCATTTTCTCACTCTCTTTCTCTGTCTCTTTCTTAAAAAAGAAAGAAAAAAAGGAAGGAAGGAAAGAAGGAAGGAAGGAAGGAAGGAAGGAAGGAAGGAAGGAAGGAAGGAAGGAAGGAAGGAAAGAAGGAAGGAAGGAAGGAAGGAAGGAAGGAAGGAAGGAAGGAAGGAAGGAAGGAAGGAAGGAAGGAAAGAGAAAGAAAGAGAGAAAATAACATTACTGACCTTGCTGGCTGAATTTTGAAGATAAAAGATAATATATGTGTTGTGTTGAACAGAATACAGAATCTCTATGAAAGGCATTTAACAACTGGCAGATATCACTTGCATTATCATTACTACTCCATTCTTTCTTTTGCTCTCATCACTTGAACTCTCCCATTTCCCTTTTTTCTCTTCTTCTTGGCTTTCTCACTCTCCTTTACTCTCTCTTGCCAGTGCCTCAGTTTTCTCACTAGTGTCCAAAGACTTTGCTCACCCACCAGACTTTGCAGGCCCACCAGCAACCCTCAGAGACAAAGGTGCTACAGATCTTTGTTCTCTATGACCAGCCAAAAAAGAACAACCTGAGAGAATACCATCTAGAAAATACCATCTCATGTTTAAAGACATCCAGTGTATTCAATCTATGCAGTGTAGCTAAAGTTACCCTATTGCCTGAAAATGTTGAGTGTCCTTTCTGCAGATAATATCAAGACCCAGAAATTTAACATTCCTTCATTCATTTATTTATTCATTTGCAGAATATATTAAAGATATATATACTGTGTAAGATCCTAGGCTGAAAGCTATGAAACATTTCTTGTTTACATTTGTATCAACTCACTCTATAGATATTTGTTGAATAACTAGCAAGTGAATGATGAACAAGGCAAAGTTTTCAGTTGTGAAGACGCAGGAAAGAAAATATAAAATTTGCATTCATGAATATAGGTTGTGTGTGCATAATAAAGCTTTTAAAATTTTTTTAAATTAAAATGAATAAGCACCCTCCGAGCTGGCTGGGGTGCTCAGTTGGTTAGAGCATCATCCCTATACACTAAGGCTGAAGCTTTGATCTCCAGTCAGGGCACATACAAGATCAACCATGAATGCATAAATAAATAGAACAACTAATTAATGTCTTTCTCTCTCTTCCCCCCTAAAAATAATCAATAATTAAAAAATAAAATAAAATGAGTGAGCATTCTCTATGAGTCAGGTTCTGAACTGGATATTAATATACAAAGATTAAAAGACAAGACATGGTCTCTGATCTTCATTCATTTATCCATGCATTTGCTCAGTAAACATTTTGAATACCTATTTTGTGCCAGAATTGGACTAGGGGCTGCAGCCCTAATCAAGATCAACATGGACCCTGATTTCTTAAAACTTATTTCCTAGTAGAGAAAATATAGAAATATATCAACATAACCTTCCTGCAAAAGAAATAAAATAATTACAAATTATGAGGAGAGCCATAAATGAATCAACATTGGGCTGAAATGGACAGGACATCTACCTCAGACAGTTCAGTGGGAGACAGAAGAGTAATCTGATAATTATAATTCAACATTTGCTTATCTGCCTATCAGTTACAGGTTTGTTGTCCCCTCTTTCATTCTTCAAAAGTTTGGAAGAAGCAATAAAATATTCTAAGAGCAGTAAAAGAGCACATAGTATAATGTGGACAGAGCTGAATAAGCAACCAAAACCGTGTGGAATCCCAATATAAACATATACATACAGGACGGCAAGATATATACTAAGTAGAAAGGCCAAAAAGGCCACAGGAAGGGGCAAGTAATGAGCGTGAGGTTGGTGGGCAGCCACCCACTTTGGGTCCAGTCCCACGGGGAATAGTGGCAGCTGTTACTTAGTAATATAGTTGGAGCATCTGTGTGGTACCCAGACCGCAGATCTGCATGTGTGGTTGCTCAGTACCATCTCCAAAGGGCTTCCATGCCCTGCTCCCTGAGTTTGCTGTTTGTCCTGCTGCTGTAAAAGCCCTGACTTACCATCAAAGGCTGTGAGCTAACAGTCCACCTCTGCTACTCATCAGCTGTAGGACCATGAGAAAGTCATTTCCTAGCTCCAACTCTGTGTTTTCTATTCTACAACAGGAGTATTTGTCAGAGCACAACTACAGACAACAAAATTCGTTTTATCTTGTTTAAGCAAGGAAGACTTTATTAAAGTGTATGTGTAGCTTTCCAAACCACTGGAAGGACTAGATAGCCAGGCTCCAGGCTGCATTGCCAGAAACAGCTTTCAGCCCCTAGAACCACTTAACCTCTGGCATCTTCTTTGTAAGCAATATAGATGCCTCACACCTAATCTATTTAACCCTGTGATGAATCCAAGTCTTGTGAGAGTAAAAGTGATAAAACAGAAATAACATCCAAAATTACAGCTGCAAGAGCATGTGAGAAATGCCATTTTTAGTTGTACAGTCTGTGCAGATCAAGAAGGCACACCAAGGGACTACACCAGGTGGACAGAGCTAATCCACCCAACCTGCCACCCTCACAGGGTTGTTACAAGGATGGGTGTTTGTGAAAAGATTTCCACTTAGTAAACGTTGTTTTGCCCTGCGCCATTAGCCAGCATTCCTTGTGCCCTAACACTGCCTTTTAAAAATACTGAGTCCAGCCTGGGGGGTGAACCCCATAACCAAACACCTCCTGGTGCCCTGAGGCTGGATATTGCTTCCAGCAAACCACCCTTCCTCTCTGATGGAACTTGCTGATTTACAGCCTGGACATATCCAGAAAGAGAGAGGTTACTGCTTCCCTGAAAATAAAGCCCACAAGGAAGGTGGTAAGTGCTGAATTCAAGTCTTTAGGAAGAAGTCTTAAAATCCAGAAAGGGGGTAGAGGGGTGGGGATGGGCGATGAATTCTGCCTGGATGGATTAGGTATGACTTCATGTTTAGTCATCCCTGGTAATAACTAGTACAGTAGGCGGAACAGAACATCACTCTATTTGGCTTTCTTTCTCAACCCGTAATCCATCATAAAAGTTTCAGTGCAAAAAGCTGCTTGTATGACATACAAATTCAGTTGCACACAAAGTAGCTGTTTGAGAATCTGGCTCCAAAGCATTAATCCTGACCAGAAAGAAGGATCTCTCTCTTTTTCTTTTTAATTGAATTTATTTGGGTGACACCGGTTAATAAAATTATACAGTTTTCAGATGCACAATTCTACAATATATCTTCTGTACACCATATTGTGTGTTCACCACCCCCAGGTCAAGTCTTCATCCATCACCATTTATTCCCCCATACCTTCCTCCACTTACCCCACTCCTGGCATTCACCACACTGTTGTCCATGTCCATGAGTTTTGTCTCTTTTTTTTTTTGTCTTTTTTTGCTAATCCCTCCACCCCTCTGACTCAGTCCCTTAACCCCCAACCCTGCCAACAGCCTGCTCTCTATCTATGAATTTCTCTGAAAAAAAAGATCTTTCATGAATCTTTGTCATTTTTAAGTTAATGGCTAAATATCATTTTTCCTAGTTATGGAAGTAATGTATAGTTATTAAAGAAAATTTAGAAAATACTGAAAAGCATAAAGAAAATACAATTACCTTTTGTGTCACCATCTAGCATTGAACTACTATTAACCATTTGGGATCATTTCCTTCCAAGCAAATACTAACAAAAGAAAACCAGTGACTTTAAAGTAAAAAGAATTATTAGAAGTAAGAATGGCCGCTACACAACAATAAAAGCTTCAATTCACAAAGAGCATATAGCAATTTTAAACTCTTAGACATGTGTTATAGCTTCAAAAATGTATAAATATAAAATTGAGATATCTATTAAGAGAAAACTTTTGTTCACGCACTTTAATACACTTATTTCTCTTAGTAATTGACAGATTGAGCCAACAAAGAACAGCAAGGATATAGATGTGAACAATACAAATAACAAGCCTTATCTAAAGAACATATTATGCATCCAACTACTTGTTGACTACACAAGGGTTATTTACAAAAGTTAACCATGCATTAGGCTATAAAGCAAATCATAAATTTCAAAGACTCTCTGTAGGCCACATCCTTAGGCCACAATGTAATAAATATAACTCTTCAAAAGGAAGAAAATAAAAATATTTTTATTGGAAATTCAAAAATACATTTTAAATAATTCATTACAGAAGAAAAATAATAATGGAAATTAGATTATTATATAATATTTAAAAAGAATTAATATAAAAAATCAAAACTTGAAGAATTCTGCTAAAGCATTTCTTGAAAATAAACATAGCTTTAAATGTATAAAGTAGAAAAAATATATGCTAATATATTTAAAAACATGAAATAGACAAATCCTACAAATATACAATAGAGCAAGAGTAAAGGGAGACTTTTTAAAAATTAAAAATAAAGGAAAATATGAAGAAGTCTGTAAAAGTATAGAATTATATTTTATCCTAAAAAAGCAAGGTTGGTTTAATATTAGAAAATATTAAATTACAGATAATGGTCAGATATCAATATTAATAAGGAAAAAACAAAACAGAATCTCCATAGATATAGACAAATCATCTGAATGATGTAGAAAATAACATTTGAAATAAATGCAAATTCATTCATGAAGTTTTTAAAGGCCCTTAGCAAACTAGGGTTCTTTCTTTCCTAAGGATAATCATAAGCATCTACTGCAAATGTCATACCTAGTGCTGAAAGTATTCCTTTAAAATATTTTCAGACCTCTATTATATCTCTTAAAGTTTTCTTTTTTTCTTTTTTTTTTAATTTTTTTTAATTTTTATTCATTTTAGAGAGGAGAGAGACAGAGAGACAGAGAGATTGAGAGGAGAGAGAGACAGGGGGGAGGAGCTGGAAGCATCAACTCCCATATGTACCTTGACCAGGCAAGCCCAGGGTTTCGAACCGGCTACCTCAGCATTTCCAGGTCGACACTTTATCCACTGCACCACCACAGGTCAGGCCTCTATTATATCTCTTATTATGAATTGCAATGAGGGAGGAGATAGATGAGAAGTATCAAATTGTAGTTGCTTCACTTTAGTTGTTCATTGATTGCTTCTCACATGTGCCTCCACCAGGGTAGGGAGGGTGGGGGCTTAAGCCAAGCCAATGACCTCTTGCTCAAGCCAGCGACCTTGGGCTCAAGCCAATGACCTTTGAGTTCAAGCCTGCGTCCTTGGAATCATATCAATGATCCTGTGCTCAAGCCAACAATCTGTGCTCAAGTCGGCAGTTCCATGCTCAAGCCCACACTGAAGCTGGCAACCTCAAGGTTTCGAACCAGGGACCTCAGTGCTTTGGGTTGATGCTCTATCTACTGCACCACCACTGGTCAGGTCATGTTTGTTGAATGAATGAATAAATGAATAAAGTAGAGTTTCCTGCTGCTAAAATATAGGTTGCATAAAGGTCGCCAGGTAAGTTCTGATTCCCCAGGTATCTATTTAGCATGCAAGGACTTTTTGAATGGAATTTAAATACTGCAAATGTGTTGCCCTGTGATGTTTAAGACATTCCAGATAGCTCTTGTATCCTTCCAACTTTTCTGTATAAACATAAGATCCCCAACTTGTTTTTATTTACTTAACCTTTCTGAAAATCAGTTATTTATTTTGTAAGTAGAAATAATAATAATAGTGTGTTTGCCTCACAATGTTGTTTTGAGAATTATATAAATACTCATAAAACAGCTTAGTACTTGTCACCTAGTATGTATACAATAAATATTGGCTGTTGTTGTATGGCTGTAATTATTAGTAACAGGGTTATTTTAGATTTTCATGGTATGTAGTATAGCACTTTGCACATAAAACAACTTCTCAAAAAGTGTTTGCTAAATGAATGAAAGAGTGGTCTGTGATGCTGAAATATACTGGTGGCCTTTATGCAACCTGATTTCACTCATTCATTCAGCAAAAATGAATGGTAAGTATATTGTATGCCAGATGCTATCTTAAGTGGGAATACAGAGGTAATTAACAATTAAGACATGACTCTAGCCTTTGAGGAGCTCACAGCATATACGAAATCACTAGGCAGCATGAATTTACTTTAATTTGAAAACTACATTGGCAGCTTTATTTTTACACCTACAAGGGTAAATTTTTTTTGTATTTTTTTTTTCTGAAGTTGGAAACAAGGAGGCGGTCAGATAGACTCCCACATGTGCCCGACCAGGATCCACCCAGCATGCCCACCAGGGGGCGATGCTCTGCCCATCTGGGGTGTTGCTCTGTTGCAACCAGAGCCATTCTAGTGCCTGAGACAGAGGCCATAGAGCCATCCTCAGCGCCCAGGCTGTTTGCTCCAATGGAGCTTTGGCTGAAGGAGGGGAAGAGAGAGACAGAGAGGAAGGAGAGGGAGAGGGTTGGAGAAGCAGATGAGCACTTCTCCTGTGTGCCCTGGCCGGGAATCAAACCCTGGACTCCTGCACGCCAGGCCGACATTCTACCACTGAGCCAACTGGCCAGGGCCTACAAGGGTAATTTGACCCTTGTCAAGACAGAGTCAGCATGGAGAAAATCCAAGCTCTAACAAAGCAGAAATCCTCTAACAAAGGCTTGAGACCCAGACAAGGGTGCACTCATTTTGCTGTAGTGGTTGGTCTTAAAGGGCAACCCAGACAATCAAGGACATGATATACAAAGAGCATCATAAGCTGAGGGCATAGCTCAGAAAATTACAGGCAACTAAAGGCCCCATCTCAAGGCTGGACCATGGCCATGAGAGATGGTACATAGGATTTCAACTGGAAGTAACCAGTAGAAGACATGTCCCATGCATCAACGCTTCCCCCACCCTCCAATGCCTGAGAGAATGAATTTGAGAGAAGAGGTGATGTGAGAAAGGAAATGTACAGCAGCGTCCTTCACTAGGAAAGAGCTATCAGGGGCGGCAAAGGTGGTCTCTGCTCCAAATGCCAGAAAAAAGTTTCACACACTACTAAATTACCAGACAGACTGAAAAAATTACTATAACAATGTCATAATTTTTGTATTGGTTAAAATAAAAATATTAATGCCTTACAGAGATAGATTTTTGCCACATTTTCTAGTTGCTCACTGCCTTTTGAGAGCCCTTATAATACTTAGAAAATGTTCTGCCTTATGAATTTCAAGTCCTCAAGGTAGAAACCAGAAAACAAGTATCCTCAACTCCTTAGCTGCTAAGATGAGACCTAAGATTTAGCAATCAAGCGATGGATGTGGTACTTTTATTCAAAAGTAAACAATGTGAAGAAGAAGGCTTGTGAACTTCATATTCCTGAAAATGTGTGGCTAATTTGTCCAAGTCTTAGAGGGCAAAAGGGATCAAACTCCCAATGCCTAGTCCCTTGTGTCATGGGTGATAGTTGCCCAGTGTTTATCGAATTATGGAGTTGAGTATGGAATGCAGGACTCATACTTTTGGCAGCAAGGTTCTAGTGACATAGTTGGCCACTGTTTCTAGTTGTGTAGCATTCAAGCCAGAGTAGCTGACTCACTAGCTTTTCTTTTTCTTTTTTTCTAAATTTTTATTTATTGATTATTTAGAGAGAGAGGAAGGGAAAGAAAAAGAGAGGGAGAGAAATATTGATTTGTTGTTACACCTATTTATGCATTCATTGGTTGATTCTTTTCTGGGCCCTGACTAGGGAGTGAACCCACAACCTTAGTATATTAGGATGATGCTCTATCCACTGGGTACCCAGCCAGGGCAGGGAGCATTTCTGGTTAAATAAACCTGACTGCATTCTTGGAACCAATAATCCTAACATACAATGAATTAGACCAATATCTGAGAAAGTCTTAAATCTGCGGAGAGACAGAGAGCACTGTGCTTTGGGAATGACATGGACACAGAAGACGAATGTTTGAGTCACTAAATGCCAGATCTTATTGTGGTAAAGGAGGAAGAACCTACAGCTGCTCTATCAACTGGACCTGGATTACCAAAAACTCTTTCTATAGAACATGATTTAATTCAGGGGCCTCCATATTACATAATGTTCTCCTCTCTAGAACACTCAGGAATCAGAGCTGGCCTGCAGGGTGCTGAGTGGAAGACCAGGGAGGGAGAAGAAACTCAGAGCTGGGGAAACAAGGCCAAGTAAAACTGCCTCCCTCCTACCTTTCAGAGTCACCTCCATTGCTCTCCATTTGCACTCCCCTAACATTCTAAGAGTTCTCCCTGCAATCAGGTATTCAAAAATAAAATAAAAGGTCAACAAAAAGTAAGAAAAAGGGAAGCAGAATTTTTTTTTCACTTATTATCAGAGAACTGCCCTTACAGTTTTTAGAGAATGAGTACTTCGCTTCCTGTTTATTCCTGTGGCTGCTAGGAACTCTCAAGATCCATTTGATATAAGAAACATCACTTCAAAAAAAATCATTTCATTTCTTCACCTTGATATCATACTCCTAACTGCTCATACTTCTGGGACAAGAAGGCTGAAGACTGCTCTTCTGGAGTAATCCCTGAGCTAAGCACTGGGTATATGAAGACCCAGCGTCCGCCCTTCGGGATGCGGACTGAGTGGGAGACACAGCTGTACCACCACGAACTATAGCATAGTAGACACAAAGACAAAGTGCTATGGAAGCCATGCTTATCTTCCCCACAGGTAGGAGAAACAAGGCTTTACAGAAAGAAATGACATTTTAGCCTTTTGCTTGAATGGAACTTTGATGAAAAAAAATGAAGACATCCAGGAAGAGGAAGCAACATGAACAGAGGCACAGAAGTGTAGACCCACAAGCCGTGTACAGGGAACTCTGACTACTTGGCGAGTCTAGTACTGCATGTGCGTAATGGAGGAATGGTGGTGGTAAGGACAGGCTTTTCGCTGGGTTTCTTCCTCAGTTATAAAGAAGCCTGATATTACACTTGATGTTTGAAGGATTATGGTACAGAGACACTAAAAAGTTAAAATAGAGTAAAAACCAAACAAAACAAAAATCCAGAAACTTCACCCCAATATCCCACCTGCTAAACTCTTCATAAATCTGAAAGAAATCCAAATATCGCTTGGTAAAATATGTTTTTTTAAGGAGGGGTTTCTTTGATACAATTTAATAAATGTATTTTATTTAGTTAAAATCACCATAAAGATAATAGTGAAGAACTCGCTAGAGACTGAAATGCTACTGAACTCTGACCAAAAAAAGGGGGTCGTAAAAGAGAAACATTCAAACTTGGAACACAAAGTTTATACTCTGGACTTTGAAATGGCTAAATTTTCAGGATACTCCAATTTCTTCTCTGCTGGTTCACACACTTCTAGTTCCTTCCCTATCTCACCCTAAGCCCTCTCTGCCTCCCAGAAAGTGGGAAATGTCCCTCTTAGAGAGATCAAATGAAACAGGGAGAGAAACTATATATTTTCGTCTGAATCCCCCATCAACTCAGAAAGGAGGCAGCATTGACCTAACTTAGCACCATATACCTCACCTTTCAGCTGGTACCTTTGTGTACCCCTAGCTGATGCCAGCAACTCCGCCCCACGTCTCCCACTCAGCTCTCCCAGGCTTCTTAGAACTCAGATTCCCAAGACAAAGCACAATTGAGGCCCAGTTAGTGCTCAAGTTTACTGAGAATTAAACCATAGGCAGATACCATCAAAACACATTTCACTTGTGACCTTTCACAGCCAACGAATGGGAAGGATTTTCCTTTGCCGGGATTGAATTTAAAACGACTTCCCAGGAGCGAAAGGTCAGCCCGTAGAATCATGATATCCAGTTAAACACAGCTAAATAGAACATTTTAGCATGACAATAAATGGAGTTATATTTAGCTGATTTGGGAAACTATCTGGCTGAGGGAAAAGGAGGAGTGCAGAGATTCTTCATCTGACAGCCCTCCTCCCCCAGCTGGAAAAAGTAATGAAGTAGTGTAGGAAAGCACCAAGGTGAAGAATTTTACTAAGTCTGTCCAGGGAGACTGTTTCTGCTTTCCCAACATTTGCCATGTTCTGAGTAGGACGTGTTGGTTGAACTGCATAAAGGCTATATTGTCTTCTTTACACACACATGAAATTCTTATTAGCATGGCTGGGGCAAGATGGGCTCCAGAGGGAGAACATACCCTCAAATAACTTTCTAGGCAGCTTTGATTTCTAGATATGTCTGAGGTGAAAGCACATTAGCCAAACTGGCTTTGATAACAAATGCATTCTTTTTCAACAAGGAAAGACTGAAGGGAAAAAAAATAGTTGGCACCCGTCTGCCCTTCACTTGAAATGCCCCATGCCATTTTGAAATAGCCTCATATTTTGCTGTTGTTAAATAACAGATGGTTTTGTTAGCTGATGACCATTTCTCTAAATAACTCCTGAAAATAAAAGACTGTGATACATGAGAGTGAAATGGGGACCATAAGTGGTAGCCTTTTACCTCCAGAATCTTACCTTGTCGTCCATCCTGAAATTTGATGTGTGTAATTGCAGCCACTGGGAAGGTGTGGAGTGCTATAGCATCACAGATCTGCCAAGAGTTGGACGAGATTATAGATGTATATTGTTTTCTTAGAAGGGAAAAAAATATATTTAATTGAAACCAATTTAGAAATCAGGATCCCGGTAAGTTTAGAGTGAGAACGTTTTCAATGAAATACTGTTTCATCCTGGCTGAGAGACCCATAATATTCCTCTCCCAGGCTGAGTGTGTGCTATTTGATAGGGAATCCACTGTTTGTGCTTGTCCCCAGGACTCTATCTACTACACAATAACTAGTACTCTGAGTAAATATAATCCATAATGATTTAGCAAAACCCATCAGCCTGAGCCTTGTGGATTCTATCTAACATCATTTCACTTAGAGTGAGCAATCCTTCAGCTTATAAGGTCTTTTTAATATAAACCTGACTTCTTTCATTTTATCTTTTTAAAAGTCTAACCTAATCTGGCTATCTATAACTCTGTTTCTTATCTTTTATTCTGGCTTTGGACAGTCCAAAATGGGCATGACCCAACTATTTGGAAACAATATTGGTCACTCTCAAATTTCTTGCTAAGGAAAAGGTCTGACTAAAGACTTACTAAACTGATAGAACTGATATTCAAGTTCAAACTCATAGCTCCTAAAGATCTATATGACCGAGCCACTTTGAGTATATTTTCAACCTGGGAAGACCTTGATACCATGTAAGGGAAACTATGGCCTTCATACAAATTAACAAACACCTCCTACTTTGAACATGGTAAATGTTAGGAAAGTGACATCATATCTCTCCAAATTTTCTTTTCTCCTCATCTACTGCTGACCTCCTATTGTTCTCTTACTACCTTACCTAGCCTCTACAGTGTGACACACTGATCTGTTAAGTGCAGAATCCAAAGCCAGCTCCATTTCCTACTTAATAATTTAATCGCCTGACCTGTGGTGGCGCAGTGGATAAAGCATCGACCTGGAAATGCTGAGGTCGCCAGTTCAAAACCCTGGGCTTGCCTGGTCAAGGCACATATGGGAGTTGATGCTTCCAGTTCCTCCCCCCTTCTTTCTCTCTGTCTCTCTCTCTCTCTCTCTCCTCTCTCTGTCTCTCTCTCTCCTCTCTAAAAATAAATAAATAAAATAAAAATTAAAAAAAAATATCCCTTAATTTAAAAATAATAATAATAATAATAATTTAATCTTTCTTTGCTTCAAAGGGTTCCATAATGATTTTCAGCCTGCCACTAAAATGAACCATCATAATCTGTACTCATCCCCCACTGATGGTCTCTCATCCAGGTCTATGACCACTGATTATCACTGAACCCCAGTCTATTCTATATTCTTCTAAAACCATAAGTCATTCCCAAAAGTCAATGGCTCCAAGAGACCTAGATAAGCATACATTACCTGAGATTTTTTTTTCTAGATACAGCTTGAATATTGCTGCAGTAACTCCATCATTGAGATGAGGAGATAATGGCAAATTAAACTATGGAGTTGGCAGTAGAAAGGAAGAAAAATAGTAATATTCAAATAATATTTTTTACAAGACTTGATAACTGATTGACAAAAAAGAAATTAAAAAGAAGGCAAGTTCAAAGTGACTTTCAGATTTCTGACTTTGAAAACATATTGGATGCTGGATGTGCTAAGAGAATAAAACGTAGAGTCTGAGATTTGAAAATGATTGAAACAGTTATGTATGCACATCTTCTTTTATTCCATTATTAATCATGACTCTTATGTGAAATTTGTACAAATGTGCAGGACTGGGATTTATTATATTTGAATAAATGTCAAAAGATTAGAGCAGGGGAGCCCTGGCCAGTTGGCTTAGTAGTAGAGCGTTGACCCAGTGTGTGAATGTCCCAAGTTCAAATCTCAGTCAGGGCATGCAGGAGAAGCACCCATCTGCTTCTCCACCCCTCCCAATCTCACTTCTCTCTCTTTCTCTCTCTATCTCTCTCTCTCTTCCCCTCTTACAGTCATGGCCTGATTGGAGTGACGTGGCCCTGGCACTGAAGATGGCTCCATTGCCTCCACCTCAGGCACTAAGCACTATGAAGAGTTTGGTTGCTGAGCCACAGAGCAACACCCCAGATGGGCGAGCATCATCTTCTAGTGGGCTTTCCAGGTGAACCTCAGTCAGAACGCATGTGAGAGTCTCTTTCTCTCTCTGCTTCCTCTTCTCTTTCTGAATTTTAAAAAAATTATAGCAGGAAAACTTTTATCAAATCACAAAACTTTGAAACCCAATTCTCTTGTCTATAAGTCGTGGTAACAATATTTTCTCAGGATACTGGTGAAAACAGAACATGCATTTTTCGAACCACCTAATACAATGTCTGGCACAGCATTCTCAACAAATAATAGGTGCTATTGTACCTATAATTTGGAATGGCATATTGCACATGATCCAAGAATTGAGTCAGGAAATTTTAAAACCAAAAACTGAACCAACAATACAGTGTTGAAGAATGCAGGGGGCACCCAACTTAGACTGTGATCTCATGGAGTCATGCTAGTATTTACTGTTTACTCACCACTTTAGCCCAACAAATTTCAAGGTCAGTTGTTATCACTTATCAAATACAGGAAATGAGAATAGCAACTCACAGATAGGGAAAACACAGCATCCTAGCTGGTAGGAGTCATATAGTTCAACTCAAACAAGTTCAAACACTTGATGGCTTAAAGCCATTCTGTGAACAAATCTCCATACCAAGACATCAAAAGAAATAACCTGAAAGTACCTCTGTCTTTCTCCTTTATGAAGACAGAGGATGAGTAACTGTGTTGTATACACTGGATAGGTAACCTCAGATAACCTTAGGGATGAAGTGCTAAGTTATGCAGACTTTTCCCTCAAAGAAGGACTTATGTTCTCTATTTCTAAAAATGACAGATTATGAGTAATCTGTTTTTTTCACATGAAATAAATAACTCTGAGAATGAGTGTACTTATAAATATATAAAACCAGTAGAAAAACTAAATGTGCTTCAAAAAAAAAACCCACCAAACTCTTTTGTGAGTAAAAAAGACAACATTTCCCCATACCCTGTTACTGGCTGAAATCTTCTCTACAAAAATTTATCATGTCATCATACAAATAATTTTCAGAATAATCTACCATGGTTACAATATAAGCTATTGGCAACCCACATGCCCACCCACAAAGACATGTATATCAGTCAGGATTATTTGGTTTCAAGTAACAGAACTTGATTTTGGTTAACTTAAAATAATAATAATACTTAACAATAATAAAATAGGTCTGTAACAATAGAATCATCACAATGAAAAGTGACCAATCAGGCCTAGGTTCAAAGATTCCCCAGGAAATGAGAAAATAGCCAATGTGGACCCTGAAAAAAAAGTGATGTGATATAAATCCCAAGAAGAAATTTGTCTGCTGAGAAGGGAGGGAAGAAAGGATGGAAAGAAGAATAGAAGGAAGGAAAATAGAAAGAAAGTAAGGAGCCTGACCAGGTGGTAGCTAAAGGGACAAGCATTGACATGGGATGCCAAGGACCCTGGTTCAAAATCCCAAGGTTGTTGGCATGTGTGAAGGCTCATCCAGCTCGAGTGTGTGTTCACCAGCTTGAGCACAGAGTCACCAGCTTGAGCATGGGATCATAGACATGCCCATATGGTCACTGGCCTAAGCCCAAGGTCACTGGTTTGAGCAAGGGGTCACTGACTTGGCTGGAGTCCCTTCAGTCAAGGCATGTATGAGAAGCAATCAATGAACAACAGAATTGATGCAACTATGAGTTGATAGTTCTCATCTCTTTCCCATTCTGTCTGTCTCTCTCTGTCTTTCTTTCTTGCTAAAAAAAAAGAAAAAGAAAAGAAAGAGAAGAAAAAGGAAGAAAGGAAAAAACCAAGGACAAAGACATCAAGTTACTAAGAATTGGAAAATGGTGATGAGCTATACAACCTTATGAGTTAAAAAAGAAATAATAAACATCAAGATAAGTGAAAAACTAATTATTTAATTAGTTTTTTTATAAATGTAGATTCTACTCAAAACACAAATCAAGTCTGCCTTGTTAATTCCTATATCACTAGTACCTAGAACAGAAGTTCCCTAGCATATAGTAATATTCAAAAGTACTTGTAAAATAGTAATGTCAGAGAAATGGCACCATGAGGGGTGCCCCCAATACCTCCCCTTGAAGTTTCAACAAATTCAACAACTAAAGACAGAGAAAAAATCTCAGCAGCACCTTAAATATACACACACCAGACAAAGGTCTGATTGGGCAAAAAGGTGGCTGAATATATAATCCACTCTGAAGAAAATAAGATGGAGAACAGGGTTTTTCACTTTCCTCACTGATCTGAGGAAAGAACGCTTTCATCTGAAGCTAAGCAAAATGGAGGGTTGGAGGCAGAGGGAGGAAGCAGGGTGAGGGTAAATGATCAAGCAGAAGAAAGACCACGCTAGCTCTGCTTAGGATTGAGGACGTGGGGTGAGCATGGGTGGCAGGCTTTGACAAAGGTTTCCAGAACAGGGTGCCTGTGGGAGCCAGTACCAGTGCTAGCAGCTTTGTGTGTTTCTGGATCCACAATCTTAGGTGGTGTGTGAGGGGCTCTACCTGGAACCACTGGCATGGGTGCACATACACAGGCTGGAGGACATGGCCCAAGATTATCAGTGGTAGACATCTGCATGGGCTGTTGTCAGCATCTTTGTGCATTCCCAGTTCCACCACCAGCACAGGACATGTGCAAACACCAGGATCCCTGGGCCTGGAACAGTCTGGATGGTGCACCTCTGCGAGTCTGCATTCCTGGCTCTGGCTGAGATCACAGGCACTGTCTGCCTAAGTGGGTGGGTGCAAGCCTTTGTGTGCACTGCTGAAGTCGTGGGGGCTGGACACACAAGTGCCTTGCTGTGGGCTACCAAACAGTGCACAAGGGAGAAGCCTGTGGAGATTAGAGACATGGAGCGCTGAAGCATACTAGAAATGCCTGGGGACCCTTAGAAAGGAGCCTGATCTGCAATAAGATCCCAGTCCATGGGCCCTTAAAAAAGAACTAGATCAGCAATCAGCTCCCAACCCTGCCTACTCTCACTCATGGTTCTGGTTGGCACAGTCTTACTCAGAACTGTGCTTTGAGTGGTACTGAAAGAAGGACCTAGATGCTCTTAGGGCCTCTTGCTCTGCAAGCAGTGGCTGGGGTGAATCCTCACAGCTAAGTCTCCAGGCTGCTAGCTCAGGTGAAAGAGACGTGGGGAGAGGCACCTGGAAAACTGAGTCTCCCATTATCAGAGCCTCCAAGCAACACAACAGTAAACCATTTCCCAAGAGCCCGACAGGGACAAAAACTGTAGTACAGTGCCACCTGCCAAAAAAAAGAAAGAAGCTACCTCTCAAAACCAGGAAAAAATTACATTTTTATAACTTTTTTTCTTTTATTTTTTTCATTTTGTTCATTTTATCTTCTTTGCATTTTATTCTTTCTTTTTCCATTTGAACTTCATTATCCATAGTTGGTACATTTTTCATTCTTGTTTTTTATGACAATTTTATTTCAAAAACCTTTATTTTTTTTCTTTTTCTCTCAATTGATCATCATTTAAAAACAAACTATTATATTTTAGATTTATATTTTTCTTTGTGACATTTTGTGTGGTTTTGATTTCACTTATTATCTCTTTTGTCATCATTCCTCAGTTCCTGCTACTTGTTCTCTGTAGTGTTTGTTCAATTTATCATTATAGAATTCTCATTTTTTTCACTGTATCTTTTCCATTTTTATTTTATTTTTTAATTATCTCTTATTAGTGTTATTAATAATACCATTCCCAAATGCCATGAAGGAAAAAGAAATCAATATCATGGATACAAAAGATGGAGATATAGCTCAGATAGATGAGGAAAAGTATCTAGAAAAACATTTCAATTGCTTGGAAACCTTGGAGTTAAATGACAAAGAATTAAAAACTGAAGTCCTAAAAATACTCAGAGAAATACAAGAAAGCAAAGAAATACAAGAAAGACAACTTAGAGAGCTCTAAGAACAATTCAATGAACAAAAAGAATACTTCACCAAGACAATTGAAACTATAAAAAGGAAGCAAACAGAGATGAAAAAATCAATACATGAACTGAAAAATGAGGTAACAAACTTAGCTATTATAACAGGCCAGATAAAGGAGAGAATTAGTGACTGAAGACAGGCAACTAAAGACATTATAGAGAGAAGAGGAGAGAGACTCATGAATTAAAAAAAATAAGAAAGCCCTACAGGAATTGTCTGACTGCATCAGAAAGAGCAACATAAGAATAATGAGTATAGCCTGACCTGTGGTGGCGCAGTGGATAAAGCGTTGACCTGGAAATGCTGAAGTCGCTGGTTCAAAACCCTGGGCTTGCCTGGTCAAGGAACATATGGGAGTTGATGCTTCCTGCTCCTCCCTCCCCCTTCTCTCTCTCACTCTCTCTCCTCTCTAAAAAATTTAAAAAAAATATTTGAAGGCCCTGGCTGGTTGGCTCTGTGGTAGAGCATCAGCCTGGCATGCAGAAGTCCTGTGTTCGATTCCTGGCCAGGGCACAGAGGAGAAGCTCCCATCTGCTTCTCCACCCCTCCCTCTCTCCTTCCTCTCTGTCTCTCTCTTCCCCTCCTGCCTCCAAGGTTCCATTGAAGCAAAGATGGCCCGGGTGCTGGGGATGGCTCCTTGGCCTCTGCCCCAGGCGCTAGAGTGGCTCTGGTCGTACTAGAGCAATGCCCCAGATGGCAGAGCATCGCCCGCTGGTGGGCAGAGCGTCGCCCCCTGGTGGGCGTGCTGGGTGGATCCCGGTCGGGCGCATGCGGGAGTCTGTCTCACTGTCTCTCCCATTTCTAGCTTCAGAAAAATACAAAACAAAAAAAAAAGAATGAGTATATTCAAAGGAAAAGAGAGAGAAAATGGAATGGAGAACATATTCAAACAAATAATCAATGAGAACTTCCCAAGCTTGTGGAAAGAATTAGAGCCTCAAATCCAAAGAGCAAACAGAACACCAAGTTATCTTAACCAAACAAACATACTCCAAGGCATCATAATGAAATTACCACAAACTTGTGAGAAAGAAAAAATATTCAAGGCACCTAAGAAAAAGAAGAATACAACATATAAAAGAAGGCCCATTAGATTATCATTAGATTTCTCAGAAGAAACTTTACAAGCCAGAAGACAGTTGACCCCAATATTTAAAGTACTGAAAGAGAGGAACTTCCATCCAAAAATACTATATCCATCAAAGCTATCCTTCAAATACAAATGGGGAATAAAAACATTTACAGATAATAGAAAAGATGAGGAAATTTATCACCAGAAAACCCCCACATCAGAAAATACTAAAGAGGGTTATCTGACCACATACAAAGAACAAAACAAAACTACAAGTAAAAGCTCCAACAAGATCACAACAAAAACAAAATTAATCTGTGACAACAAAAACAAAAAAGAGGAGAGGAAAAAGATTAACAGTAGCAAGGGAGTAGGGAATACAAAAGCACCCATGAGATAACATACTACATAGAACATGATATATGTCCTTTTTATTATCTAATGATAATCACCCCTGAAAAAAATCACAACAGAAACACATGACTCAAAAGAAGAAGAAACAGAAGAAAAAGTATGGAATACAACCAAACAAAAACAAATGACAGAAAAACAAAAGAGAAGAACCAAACAAGACACAGAGCTATAAGAAAGCAATATATAAAATGGCAATAAGAAACTCTCAAGTGACATTACATTAAATGTAAATAGATTGAAATCACCAATAAAAAGACATAGAGTAGCAGAGTGAATCAGAAAGGAAAATCCAACTGTATGCTGCCTTCAAGAAACATATCTAAGCTACAAGGATAAACACAAATTCAAAGTGAAAGGTTGGAAAACAATACTCTAAGCAAATAACATCCAAATAAAGCAGGTGTAGCAATACTCATCTAAAAATGCTGACTACAAGATAGCAAAGGTAATTAGAGACAAAAATGGTCATTTCATAATGATAAAGGAAACATCGAATCAAAAAGACATAACACTTCTTAATATATATGCACCAAACCAAGGACAACCAAAGTATATAAGACATCTATTAACTGATCTAAAAATAAGAACCTACAAAAATACTTGGAGACCTCAATATACCACTGATGGCTCTAGATCATTCATCCAAAAAGAAGATCAATAAAAAATATGGGCCTTAAACAAAACACTAGAACAATTGAATATGATAGACATCAACACAATATGTCATCATAAAATGCCAGAGTATACATTTTTATCCAGTGTACATGGAACATTCTCAAGAACTGACCATATGTAGGGTCACAAAACTAACATCAACAAATTCAGAAAGATTGAAATTATACCAAGCATATTCTCTGACCACAAAACTTAGAAACTAGAATTCAACTGCAAAAAAGAAGTAAACAAACCCACAAATATGTGGAAATTAAACATCTAAAAAATAAGTGGGTCAAAGAAGAAATAAAAGCAGAGATCAAAAGATACATACAGACAAAGAAAAATGACAATACAACATATCAGAATCTCTGGGATCCAGCAAAAGCAGTAATAAGAGGAATGTTCATATCACTACAGGCTTATATGAACAAACAAGAGCAAGCCCAAGTAAACAACTTAACATCACATCTTATGGAACTAGAAACATAAAAAAAAGGCAACCCAAAACCAACAGAAGAAAGTAAATAATAAAAAAAAGAGCAGAGCCCTGGCTGGTTGGCTCAGTGGTAGAGTGTCGGCCTGGAGTGTAAAAGTCCCAGGTTTGATTCCCAGCCAGGGCACACAGGACAAGCACCCATCTGCTTCTCCACCCTACCACCTCTCCTTCCTCTCTGTCTCTATCTTCCCCTCCTGCAGCCAAGGTTCCATTGTAGCAAAGTTGGCCCAGGCGCTGAAGATGGCTCCATGGCCTCTGCCTCAGGCAGAGCAATGCCCCTGATGGGCAGAGCATCACCCCTGGTGGGCATGCCAGATGGATCCCGGTCGGGCACATGCAGGAGTCTGTCTGACTGCCTCCCCGTTTCCAGCTTGGGAAAAATTCAAAAAAAAAAAAAAAAAGCAGAACTAAGTGAAATAGAGAACAAACAAAAAAAACTATAGAAAAAATCAACAAAACAAGAAGCTGGTTCTTTGAAAAGATCAACAAAATTGACAAACTCTTGGCAAGACTCACTAAGAAAATAAGAGAAAGGACTCATAAACAAGATCCAACATGAAAGAGGAGAAATCACCACAGATATCATAGATATACAAAGAATTATTGTAGAATACTATGAAAAACTATACGCCACCAAATTTAACAATATACAAGAAATGGATAAAATTCCTATAACAATACAATCTTCCAAGACTGAGTCATGAAGAAATAGGAAGCCTAAACAGACCCATAAGCAGGGAAGAAATAGAAACAACTATCAAAAACCTCCCCAAAATATAAAAATCCAGGGCTAGACAGCTCTACTAGTGAATTCTATCAAACATTCAAAGACTTGGTTCCTATTCTACTCAAAGTCTTCCAAAAATTGAAGAAGAAGTAATACTTTCAAATACATTTTATGTGGCCAACATAACCCTTATACCAAAACCTGACAAGGACAAAAAAGAAATTACAGAACAATATCTCTAATGAATACAGATGCTAAAATCCTAAACAAAATACTAACAAATTGAATACAACAACACATTAAAAAATAATTCATTATGATCAAGTGGGATGCATCTCAGAATCACAAGCATGGTTCAACATATGTAAAACCATTAATGTAATACATCATATCAACAAAACAAAGAAAAAAATCATATGATCCTATCATGCAAAAAAGGTATTCAATAAAATACAACATCATTTTATGTTTAAAACACTCAACAAAATGGATGTAGAAGGATAATATCTCAACATAGTAAAAGCCATTTATGACAAACCATCAGCTAACATCATATCAAATGGCAAAGAAACTGAAAATTATTCCTCTAAAATTGGGAACAAGACAAAGCTGCCCACTCTCTCCACTCTTATTCAATGTAGTGCTGGAAGTTCTGGCCAGAGCAATCAGACAAGAAAAAGAAATAAAAGACATACATAGAGGAGTGATGTCAGAGAAATGGTGCTTTGAGGAGTGCTCCCAATACCTCTCCCTGAAACTTCAACAAATTCAACAACTAGAGACTGAAAAACAATCTCAGGAGCATCTGAAATACACATAAATCAAAAAAAGGTACAACTGGGCAAAAAGGTGGCTGAATATATAAACCACTCTGAAGGAAATAAGACAAAGAACAAAGTATTCCGCTTTCGTCACTGACCTGAGCAAGGGCTGCTTTCACTTGGAATTGAGAGAAAGTGAGGGCTAGGGGTACAGAAAAAGCTGGGCTAGGGCAAAGACGTTCAAGCCAAGAAGAGAGGGTGCCCATGCATAGCTAATGCCAGCAGCAGACCCTGGCAGAGGTGGGCAATCAGTTGCCTTGTTTACTCCCAGTATCTTGGTCAACAAGAGTAGGCAGTGTGCGAGTGGATCCACCTGGCACTTCGGGCATGGGTGCCCACGTTCCTGGACAGAAGGGCTGGGTTGGAGACTGTCAGTAGTGACCTTCTGTGTGGGTTGTGACCAGAATTTCTGAATAATTCTGGCTTCCCAAACAACAGCGTGCAGGAAGTGCACAAAAGCTGGCCTCCCTACACTTGGACCTGTCTGGGCGTAGCACCTCCTCCAGCCATACAGGCTAACAAAGCACACTCCTGGGGAAGAGAACTGCAGAAGTGGTGGGGGGAAGGGTGTGCAGGCAGCTTGCAGACAGCCTCTGGAGAGCAGACCTGGGGAGTGCTGAGGCATACTAGACATGCCTGGAGGCTCATAGAAAGACACTGAAAGGCAATTGGCTCTCAGCCCTTCCTAATTATGCTAGCAGCTCTAGCTAGTAGAGCCTTACCCAGAACCCTGCGTTGAGTGGGGATAGAGGGAGATTTGGCAGCTCTTAGAGCAGGGGTCTCAAACTCGCGGCCCACGGGCTGCATGCGGCCTGCCGGACAATTTTGTGCAGCCTGCAGACTAATCCATGGGCTTACTTAATTTTATCCAAAATATTTTGAACTTCGTGGATTAGTCTGCGGGCCGCACAAAATTCTTTGGCGGCCTGCATGCGGCCCACAGGCCGTGAGTTTGAGACCCCTGTCTTAGAGCCTCTTGTTCTCCAGGCAGTGGCTGGGGCAACTTCACAGCTGGGTCCCAGGCTGCTGGTTCAGAAGGAGAGATTTGGGGAGAGCCTTTGGGAAAATGGACTCTCCCATTGTCAGAGCCTGCAAACTCTAACAAGCCTGCCTACCAATGGGACTGAGGCCTAGTTTATGTCATCACCATAGTGACACAATAGCAAATCTCTGTCTAAGAGTACCACAGAGGCAGAGCCTGGGGTACAGCACCACTGTCCAAAAAGAGAAAGATGAAAGAAAAAGGAAGAAGATAACTTCTAAAAACCAGGAAAAATCCACAGTCTTTATAACTTTTCATTGTTTTTCTTGTATTTTTTTTTCTTCCACCTTGGTCATTTTATCTTCTTTTTGTTTTATTTTTATTTTTTATTTTAAATGTTATTAACATTTTCCATTCTTTTTTTTCTATTAGTGTTACATTCCAAAAAACTTAACTCAATTTTTTCTCTCTCTTTTTTGTTTCTTCTTTTATCTTTTACTTTTTCTCTCATTTGCATTTCACCCACAAACAAATTATTTTATTCTGCATTCAAATTTTTTCTTTGTGGCATTTTGTGTGCTTTTAATTTTGCTTTTTAATCTCTTTAGCATTTCCCTCAACTCCAGCTTTCCATTCTATAGCTTTTTGTCAGTTAATATAATACAATTTTCATTTTTACATTGTATTTATTTTTATTTTTTCTATTTTTCTTTTTTTTCCTATTACACTATTTCTTTCATTTGACCATCATTTACAAACAAATTATTTTATTCTTCATCTAAATGTTTTCCTTGTGGCATTTTGTGGATTCTTGCCTTATTTTTTTGCCTCTTCCTCACTCGCCCCCAAACCAGGCCCTCTGTTCTACGTATTTTTATTTCACTTAGCACAATAGAATTTTCAGTTTTTCACTGCATTTTCTCAAAAACATTTTTTATCAACTCTTATTAGTGTTATTAACAATACCACTCTCAAATGCCATTAAAGAAAAAAAATAGAATATCATGAACACAAAAGACAGTGAACTAGCTCAGATAGATGAGGTAAAATCTATTGAAAAAATTTCAATAGCTTAGAAACCTTGGAATTAAATGACAGAGAATTTAAAATTGAAGTCCTAAAAATACTCAAGGATATGCAAAAAAGCACAGAAAGGCAATTTAGGGAGCTCAAAAAATCAATTCAATGAACAGAAAGAATACTTCACCAAGGAAATTAAAACTATGAAAACGAATCAAATAGAGATGAAAATCTCAATTCGTGAACTGAAAAATGAGGTAACAAGCTTAACCAATAGAATAGGCCAGATAAAGGAGAGACTTAGTGACATAGAAGATAGGCAACTAGAGGTACTACAGAGAGAAGAGGAGAGAGACTCATGAATTTAAAAAAATGAGATAGCCCTACAGGAATTGTCTGACTCCACCAGAAAGAGCAACATAAGAATACTGGGTATATCAGAAGGATAAGAGAGAGAAAATAGAACAGAGAACATATTTAAACAAATAACATGAGAACTTCCCAAGCCTGTGGAAAGAACTAAAGCCTCAAATTCAAGAAGCAAACAGACCACCAAGTTATCTTAACCCTAACAAAACTACTCCAAGTACCATCATAATGAAATTGGTACAACCAATGACAAAGAAAAAATTCTCATGGCATCCAGGAAAAAGAATACAACATATAAAGGAAGGCCCATTAGATTATCATCAGATTTCTCAGCAGAAACTCTACAAGCTAGAAGAGAGTGGACCCCAATATTTAAAATTCTGAAAGAGAGGAACTTCCAGCCAAGAATACTATACCCATCAAAGCTATTCTTCAAATACAAAGGAGAAATAAAAATATTCACGGATACAGAAAAGATGAGGAAAACTCCCATTTCAAAAAATACTAGGCTTTGGCCGGTTGGCTCAGTGGTAGAGCGTCAGCCTGGTGTGCAGGAGTCCCAGGTTTGATTCCCAGCCAGGGCACACAGGAGAAGCACCCATCTGCTTCTCCACCCCTCCCCCTCTCCTTCCTCTCTGTCTCTCTCTTTCCCTCCCGCAGCCAAGGCTCCACTGGAGCAAAGTTTGCCCGGGCGCTGGGGATGGCTCTGTGGCCTCTGCCTCAGGCGCTACAGTGGCTCTGGTTGCGAAGGAGCGACGCCCTGGATGCGCAGAGCGTTGCTCCCTGGTGGATGTGCTGGGTGGATCCCGGTTGGGTGCATGCAGGAGTCTGACTGACTGCCTCCCCGTTTCTGGCTTTGGAAAGATACAAGAAAGAAAAAAATATTTTAAAAAAATACTAAAGGGGGTTTTCCGACCAAACACAAAGAACAAAACAAAACAAAACTACAAGTGAAACTCCATCAAGATTGCAATAAAAACAAGACTAATCTGTGACAAAGAAACAAAAAAGGGGAGAGGACAAAGATTAACAGTAGCAAAGGAGGATGGAGTGCAGAAGCACTCATGAGATAATGTACTACAATGAACATGATATATATGCTTTCCATTACTTAATGGTAACTACCCCTGAAAAAACCAAGACAGAAGTACATGGCTTGAAAAAAGAAGTAACAGAGAAAAGAAGTATGGATTACAACCAAACAAAAACAAAAGATAGAAAAATAAAAGAGAAGAACCAGAAAAGATACAAAAGTATCAGAAAGCAATATATAAAATGGCAATAGGAAATCCTCAAATGTCAATAATTATGCTAAACGTAAATGGATTGAACTCACCAATAAAAAGACACAGAGTAGCAGAATGAATTAAAAAAGAAAATCCAACTGTATGCTGCTTACAAGAAACATATCTAAGCTACAAGGATAAACACAAATTCAAAGTGAAAGGTTGGAAAACAATTTCCAAGCAGATAACATCCAAAAAAAAAAAAGCAGGTGTAGCAATACTCATATCTAACAATGCTGACTACAAGACAGCAACGGTAATCAGAGACAAATATGGTCATTTCATAATGATAAAGGGGACATTGAATCAAGAAGACATAACACTTCTTAATATATATGCACCAAACCAAGGAGCACCAAAATATATAAGACAGGTACTTACTGACCTAAAAACAAAAACTGACAAAAATACAATCATACTTGGAGACTTCAATACACTGCTGACGGCTCTAGATTATTCATCCAAACAGAAAATCAATAAAGAAATATTGGCCTTAAATGAAACACTAGAACAGGGGTCGTGAACCTTTTTGGCTGAGAGAGCCATGAACGCCACATATTTTGAAATGTAATTCCATGAGATCCATACAATATGTTTAACACTAAATACAAGTAAATGTGTGCATTTTATGTAAGACCAACACTTTTAAAGTAAAATAAGTCTCTGAATTCTTTTTAATAATGTTATTATGCTGTTGCTAACCAATGATGAATAAAATACATCTTACCATTAATGCAACTTCTGGTGCTGCATGGTTTTGCTGATGGCTTTGTAGTCTGGTTGCTACATGGTGAGGTTAAGCTTCATGCAGGCCTTGAGACTTCCATCCATTAAACGTGATCGTAGGTTGGACTTAATGTTCTTTAGATGTGAGAAAGACTGCTCACATGCATACGTAAAGCCAAACATTATCAGTACAGCGATACTCACATGCTGCAGTGTGTAGTAGGTGATGGGAAGCACGTTCCAAGTTTTGACAATCAGCTAGTCCATGAGTTGAAGTTTTTTCATTTCTCCCCACTTGTGTTTGCTTGCCAACTCTGCTTGCTGTCATGCAAGTCTTTCCAAATCTTCATTCAGTGACTTGAACTTATTTACACACATGTCTGAGGCCTTCAGGTCAGCAGTTTGTAGCTCAAAATCTCTGATAGAGACACCGGAGATGTAACTCAGGTTGGTGCTGTCCACTGCACACTCATGTGGATGGGTGATGAACTTAAAAAGATGAGTGCACTCACGAAATTCTCCAAAGTGCACTTTGAATGACTGCAGGAGATTAGATGTGAAGCCCACTAGCTGCTGGAGACCAAGATGTTGAGCAGGATCACTTGCTGTGCATGCATCTTTAAACTCTCCCAGTTTTTCACAGTGTAGTAAACGACCTGTTTCAATGTCAGTGATGAAGAGTTCCAGCTTATTTTCAAATGCAAAAACTGCTTGTTGAAGGGATAAGACTGTATTTCCAATGCCTTGCATTTTCACATTGAGCTGATTCAGATGTTCAGTCATGTCCATGAAATAGTAGAACTTCAGGAGACACTCAGTGTTAGCTAACTCAGGATGCTCAACATTTTTCATTTCAAGAAAAATCTTGATTTCGCTCAGACAAGCCACAAAATGGCTGAGCACCTTCCTTCTTGACAACCAATGCACACTGCTGTGCAGAAGCAGACCAGTATAATTATTCCCAACTTCATCCAGCAGTGTTTTAAACTGGCAATCATTTAAAGTTCCGGCAACAATAAAGTTGACCACCCGAATGACCAGTGACAACACCTCACCAAGCTGCTCACCACCATCTGAGCACAAAATGCCTCCTGATGTAGGATGCAGTGAAAACTTAGGAAAGGTCTCTTTTCATGTTCACAAAGAAGCAATACAAATCCTATGTTTTTCCCTACCATGCACAGAGCACCATCAGTACACAGCAAAATAAGTTTATCCACTGGTAGATTTTTTTCTTTAGTAACTCAGTGAAAGACTTGAATAAATCCTCCCCTCTTGTTGTCTCTTTCATAGGCAAAACAGCAAGACTTTCCTCACATAGTGTGTCACCAACAGCATACCTTGCAATCATGCTGAACAGGGATAAATAACTTACGTCTGTTGACTCATCCAAAGCGAGAAAAAAGAATGGTGCTGCATTTATGTCCTTTACTTGTGTTGCCTCAATTTGATTTGCCATCATGATGGTACAATCGTGAACAATTCTTGCCAAGAGAGGAATGTCTTTTATTCACTTGATTATCTTGTCTTTATCTGAAAAGTCATCAAAAAGTTCATTGGCAACATCAAGCATGAATATTTTGGCATACTCCCCATCTGTGAATGGCTTTCCGTTTCTCACAATTGCTAAAGCACCAGCAAAGCTAGCCAAATTCCAGTAACCTTGTTGGTTACAAACATGGAGTTGCTGCTGACTAGCTTGCACTCTGCACAGTAGCTCTTGACATGCTTTCTTCCTGCTATCCCTGTTAGATATTTCAATGCAAATGTAGTATGGTGTGTGTCGAAGTGCCGCTTTATATTTGACCATTTCATCAATGCAATTTTATCATTGCATATTAGACAGACTGCAGAATTTGCTCTCTCCACAAAGGTGAATTCCACTATCCATTTCTGCTGAAAAGTACGATATTCCTCATCTTTTTTTCTTTTAGCCATCTTCTTCGTCAAAATGGTTTCTGCAATTAAGTAGCTGAATACTTGATTAAAAGGAGGGAAGTTTACTTCCTGACCTCACAACAACCTGTGTACATTAGGCATTATCCAATAAAAATTTGGTGTTGTCCCGGAGGACAGCTGTGATTGGCTCTAGCCACCTGCAACCATGGACATCAATGGTAGGAAATGAATGGATTGTAATATGTGAGAATGTTTTATATTTTTAATGTTATTTTTTTATTAAAGATTTGTCATTGAGTCAGATGCTGCCATCAAAAGAGCCACATCTGGCTTGTGAGCCATAGGTTACCAACCCCTGCATTAGAACAACTGGATATAATAGACATCTACAGGATATTTCATCTCAAAGTGCCAGAGTATACATTTTTGTCTAGTGTACATGGAACATTTTCAAGAATTGACCATAAGTTGGGTCACAAAAATAACATCAACAAATTGAGAAAGATTGAAATTATACCAAGCATATTTTCTGATCATAAAGCCTTGAAACTAGAATTCAACTGCAAAAAGAGGTAAACAAACCCACAAAACTGAGGAAACTAAACAACATACTTTTAAAAAATGAGTGGGTCAAAGAAGAGATAAATGCAGAGATCAAAAAATACATACAGGGAAACAAAAATAACAATACAACATATCAGAATGTTTGGGATGCAGCAAAAGCAGTAATAAGAGGGAAGTTCATATCACTACAGGCCTATATGAACAAACAAGAGAAAGCCCAAGTAAACCACTTAACTTCACATCTTAAGGAACTAGAAAAAGAAGAACAAAGACAACCCAAAACCAGCAGAAGAAAGGAAATAATAAATATCAGAGCAGAAATAAACAGAATAGAGAACAGAAAAGCTATAAAAAAATTAATAAAACAAAGAGCTGGTTCTTTGAAAAGATAAACAAAATTGACAAACCCTTGGCAAAACTCACCAAGGAAAAAAGAGAAAGGACTCATATAAACAAAATCCAAAATGAAAGAGGAGAAATCACCACATATATCATAGATATACAAAGAATTATTGTAGAATACTATGAAAAACTATATGCCACCAAATTTAACAATATAGAAGAAATGGATAAATTCCTAGAATACAATCTTCCAAGACTGAGTCATGAAGAAATAGGAAGCCTGAACAGACTCATAAGCAGAAAAGAAATAGTAACAACTATCAAAAACCTCCCAAAATATAAAAGTCCAGGGCCAGACAGCTATACTAGTGAATTCTATCAAACATTCAAAGAAGACTTGGTTCCTATTCTACTCAAAGTCTTCCAAAAAATAAAAAAAGAAGCAATACTGCCAAACACATTTTATGAGGCATTTATAACCCTCATACCAAAACCAGGCAAGGACAACACAAATAAAGAAAACTAAAGACCAATATCTCTAATGAATACACATGCTAAAATACTAAACAAAATACTAGCAAATCAAATACAACAACACATTAAAAAAATAATTCATCATGATCAAGTAGGATTTATCCCAGAATCACAAGGATGGTTCAACATACATAAAACAGTTAACATTAATACACCATATTGACAAAACAAAGAATAAAAACCATATAATCTTATCAATAGATGCAGAAAAGGCATTTGATAAAATACAACATCATTTTATGTTTAAAACACTTTACAAAATTGGTATAGAAGGAAAATATCTCAACAAAATAAAGGCCATCTATGATAAACCATCAGCTAACATCATATTAAATGGCATAAAACTGAGGACGTTTTCCCTAAAATCAGGAACAAGACAAGGTTGTCCACTCTCTCCACTGTTATTCAATGTAGTGCTGAATGTTCTAGCCAGAGCAATCAGACAAGAGAAAGAAATAAAAGGCATTCATACTGGGAAAGAAGAAGTAAAGGTTTCACTTTTTGCAGATGATATAATCCTGTACATCAAAAAGCCCAAAGACTCCACAAAAAGATTACTAGAAACAATAAACCAATACAGTAAGATCGCAGAATACAAAATTAATATACAAAAGTCCATTGCCTTTCTATATGCCAATAATGAAACATCAGAAAACGAGCTCAAAAAAACAATCCCCTTTATGGTTGCAACAAAGAAAGAAAATACCTAGGAATAAACATAACAAAGAATGTAAAGGACCTATATAATAAAAACTATAAAACATTGTTAAGGGAAATTGAAAAAGATATAATGAAATGTAAAAATATTCCTTGTTCTTGGATAGGAAGAATAAATATAGTCCAAATGACTATATTACCCAAAGCAATATACAAATTTAATGCAATTCCCATCAAAATTCCAATGTCATTTCTTAAAGAAATGGAACAAAAAATCATCAGATTTATATGGAACTATAAATAACTCCAAATAGTCAGAGCAATCCTAAGGAAAAAGAACAAAGCTGGGGTCATTACAATACCTGACTTCAAATTATATTATAGAGCCACAATAATCAAAACAGCATGGTTTTGGCAGAAAAATAGACACTCAGACCAATGGAACAGAATAGAAAGCCCAGAAATAAAACCACATGTATATTGTCAAATAATTTTTGATAAAAGGGCCAACAATACACAATGGAGAAAAGAGAGCCTTTTCCACAAATGGTGCTGAGAAAACTGAAAAGCCACATGCAAAAGAATGAAACTCAACTACAGTTTGTCCCCTTGATCTAAAATTAATTCAAAATGGATCAAAGACCTAAATATAAGACCTGAAACAATAAATTACATATATAAAACATAGGTACTAAACTCATGGACCTTGATTACAAAGAGCACTTTATGAATTTGACTCCAAAGGCAAAGGAAGTGAAGGCAAAGATAAATGAATGGTATTACATCAGAATAAGAAGTTTTTGCAGAGTAAAAGATACTGACAACAAAATAAACAGACAGGCAACTAAATGGGAGATGATATTTTCAAACAACAGCTCAGATAAGGGCCTAATATCCAAAATATACAAAGAACTCATAAAACTCAACAACAAACAAGCAAACAGGCCAATAAAAAAAAGGGAAGAGGACATGAACAGACACTTCTCCCAGGAAGAAATACAAATGGCCAACAGATATATGAAAAGATGCTCATCTTCATTAACTATTATAAATATGCAAATCAAAACTACAATGAGATACCACCTCACACCTGTTAGATTGGCTATTATCAACAAGACAGGTAATAACAAATGTTGGAGGTTGTGGAGAAAAAGGAACCCTCATTCACTGTTGGTGGGAATGTAAAGTAATACAACTACTATGGAAAAAAGTATGGTGGTTCCTCAAAATATTAAAAATAGAACTACCATATAACCCAGCAATCCCTCTAATGGGCATATACCCCTATGACTCAAAAACACTGGTACGTAAAGATACATGCAGCTCCATGTTCACAGTGGCCCAGACATGGAAACAACCAAAAAACCCTTCAATAGATGTTTGGATAAAGAAGATGTGGTACATATATACTATGGAATACTACTCAGCCATAAGAAATGATGACATAGGATCATTTATGACAGCATGGATGGACCTTGATAACATTACACTGAGTGAAATAAGTAAATCAGAAAAAAACTAAAAACTATATGATTCCATACATAGGTGGGACACAAAAATGAGACTCATGGACATAGACAAGGGTGCAGTGGTTACCAGGAGGAAGGGAAGGGAGGAGAGAGAAGGAGTGGGGGGAGGGGAGGGGCATAAGGAAAACCAAATAAAAGGTGACGGAGGGCAATTTGACTTTGGGTGATTGGGTGTACAACATAATCAAATGTCAAAATGACCTGGAGATGTTTTCTCTGAATCTATGTACTCTAATTGATCAATGTCACCCCATTAAAATTGTCTAAATAAAATTTTAAAAATACTTGTAAAAATAATTGAGTAAATGAACAAACTCATGAGTGTCAGTACTCAAGTCCAATTCTGCCCTGATGGTTGGTCAGCATGATGACTGGTCTGAAGCTGTATTGGTTTAGGTACTCCTAGAAACAGATACAAAGACAGAATTAGAAGTGCAAGAGATGTAATGGGCAAAATAAATTGCTGTGAAGGATAAAAGGAGCAATAGTAGAAAGGAAAAGTCTTTGTATTACTACGTTGATTTGAGGCTGGTGGAAGGAGAGAAGGAAGGAAGGAGGATTGGTTAGGAAGAGCCTCAGCTGGCAATATATCATAGCTTGAGAAAGTTCCAGCCATGCCATTGGAGAGCCCCAGAGCAAAGATAGCGCATTAGAGAAGTCTCGTGGTGGGCAGAAACAATCTGGCTCTACAGAACCCCTAGTGTGCTGTTACTGGCTCTGAGCAGTACTAGAAGAGCATGAACCTAGAATTGAAAGCTACAGTGGATCCCAAAGTTGCAACATCTGGAGACTGTAATTACACTTTTAAGCAGGTTCTCTCTAGATGGGGGATCTGAGGGCACACCTCCATGCTCTTAGAAACTAAAAGGCTCCCTGTTGCTAATTATGAGTAGATCAGATTCAGTATTAACACTAAATTTTCTCTCCTCATTTCTACCATGGACTCTGTAAGCTTTCCTCCTTGAATTCAAGAGGTCATTCTTTTCTTCTCATTCAAATATGGGCATGGATTTAGAATTAATAGATGTCAACTTTGAAAGTTACACATAAAAGGGCATTTCTATGTGCCAAAACCATCAAAAGACTACTGTCACCTCATCATTTTTTAAATTTTCTGTACTTAACCGCTAAACTTTCAGTGAATGTCTATATCTAGCTTATAAACCAAAGTTGGCATTCTGAGATACTTTTCCCGTAAATAGCCTAAAATAAGAGATAAAGTAAGTATACAAATAACTATAATACATGGGGCATATATCTATAGATATTTAGTTATACAGTATGCAAAATATGTAACACAGAACTCTAAGCAGAGGAAGTGAAAGTGCTCGCAGAGTGCAGATCAATGCTATGGAAGTTCAAAGGCAGGGAGATTCCTTCCAACTGGGAGAAGTAGGGGAGAGTTCCAAGGAGGAGACACCATTTAATCTGGGTCTTGATGTGAAGATGAGGCAAATGATATTGACAGGTGGAATCACATTCACAAAAACATAGAGCCAAGAAAGTGCAACCTGGTTCAAAACAATAACAAAATATTAGGGCAGTGATTTTCAAGCCTTTTCATCTCATGGTACACATAAACTAATTACTAAAATTCTGTGGCACACTAGAAAATGTATTTTTTGCTGATCTGACAAAAACATAGATATAAGTTTGATTCATTCACACTGAATGGCTACCGTTATGTTGGCCATTTTCATTTTTTTACTTAACAGTCTAAGGAAAAAGAGGTCAATTCCCGGACCAAATAGGTGTTGCATGTTTTAGAAGTTCTTGCAGCACGCCAGCACGCCTGCCATGGCTCACCAATTGAAAATCGTTGTCTTAGGGAGTAATTGTTTTCATTGCAGCAGGGACTTATTAACTGACTAATTTCAGGCAACTCTTGGGTCTTAAATTTTAAATCTAAGACACTGTTGGCCTGTTAAACCCTAGTAAATATACTACTATCATATGTTCATACGTTTGACGTCAGAACGATTCACTTGAGCATATATCTGATCACTGCCTCTTGGCCATGAGGACATCCTGCCTTGAGAATTCATTTTATTAGCATATACAGCATATGTTAAAACATTGAACTCAAGGCATCCATAGAGTATAGGTATTGCGTGACAGATAGAGTGTTTAAAAATAAGTTTAAGAGGGTGTCATTAGTTCAAGTGGTGGCTCTGACACAAAATAGCTACTCTTTGACTGATCTAAGAATAAACTCATTCTGTACAGTGTTCCATTAGCAATTTTAATTGCATGCTAAGCTTTATAATTTGTTGCTGTCATTTAGGTTCATGTACTGTACTAATATTTATTCTGCATATTATAAAACACCTTATTAAGTTATTGCCTGCTTTCTATATATTTTTTATCTGACTTGCATGTTAGGAACTAACTTTTATATCTATTAAAAGTAGTGCTTATGTTCATGTTCTAAACAGAGTTTTTAAATTGTTTAAGTCTATGGAAGGAAAAAGAAAATGCTTTGCTTCCTAAATGGTAAAAAACAAAACAAACAAACAAAAAAAACAACTACATATACATCCTATTATACAATATCTATTCCTTGAGGACCACCAATAATACAAATGGTAATTACTTGATCTGTCTTTTCCATGCTCTCCATGGAGCTGTGTATTAAAAATGGTACCAGTATGTGTAACCTTTCTTTAATTCACATCCAATAAAGAAAGGGTGCTGCACTTCTAAGCACCTAGCACAATGTCTCAGATGTTAAAGTTTAATGAAAGAAATAATATAATAATTAAGATTTACTTTCTAAACATCCCCTGCATCACATCATATCATATTCTCAATGAATCATGATGGTGATTGAGACACAAATTCAGAATATAGTTACAGAGCAATGGCAAATTCCTCATCATTATTCTACCACATAGCCTTGCTTCACCTATCAACTTTCTCTAATTCTCTCTCCACTGCTTTTCAAACCTAAGTCTTGGATGCACCAATACCTGCCAGACATCTGCCATGCCAATGTTAAGAAGAACGTTTAGCACTGAAGAAGATTTCTGAGAGTCTTGTCTCTCTACTTCCCTTGTTTTATTCTTCAGTTTCTTTCTTGAATAAAAAATACATCCAAACACAAATATGGTATTCCACAGGTCTTATTTTTCCCACCAAACCAAAATGTAATAAAAGAGTTTTTTTTATTTGTTATAGACCAGAGATAACCGCCAGATAATATATATAAAGGTTTTTAAGATGATAGGTACTCTTTTCTTGTAAATATAAGTTAAAGTAGATAAAGGGTCTACAAAGAAAATTTGTATATTTATGCTCTATATGTAAATATGTAAATATTTTTGGCCCTGGCCAGTTAGCTGAGTCAGTTAAAAGCATCGTTCTGAAACAAAAAGTTTGCGAGTTCAATCCTTGGTTTCTGGGCGCACATGGGAAGCAACTGACTGAGTGATCACTAAAGTATTGTTTCTATATTTGCTCATTTCTTGGCAGAAGGAGGTACAATGAGAGAATGGGCTGATCCACATGACTCCCCCACTGATAAAAATGAAATGTGTCACTGCTTTCCTACTAATAAGTTTGTCACATGGAATAAGCATGGGCTCCAGAGTCAGGCTTATCTGGGTTTAACACTCAGCTCTTCTGTTTTGTGTGTTACCCAACCTCTCTGTGTCTCCCATAGAAACAAGGTAATAATACAGACTTTATAAGTCTACTGTTAGAATTAAATGGGAAAATGTATAGAAAGCATCTTGTACAAAGCAGGTACTCAATAAATGGTTGGGTTTTTTTTCACTCAACACTCTTTAAAATTACCCTAGAAAAATCTGTTACACACATGTGAAGCAACAACATTCCTAGAAAGCTCCTGTCATGTCACTTCATCACAGGTATATGTAGTCAGGGAAGGGAGGGCCAATTAAAACAGGTATAGGTTTTCCTGGAACACAGATCAGGGAAGTGACAAGTCTATCATAAAATGTGTGCTCCAGAAAGTGAGTTTTACATTTCAAAATAAAAGAACCCAGAATCTAAGTTATAAATAAATTACTGTTACTTTAAAATGTTTTTTTTAAAGTCCTGGGTTTCTTAATACTTCTGATGAATAAAAAAGATGAGTGGAGAGGTGACAAGGAAGACTTGGAATTGATGGTGGATTGATGGTGTTGATTTATGACCTTGCTTCGTCTATTGTTGAAGAGCAAAGTCAACAGGGAAGGGGTATGAAAGTACAAGAAGGAAAAGAATGAGAGATGCAGTTGACATTGCAGTATATCAAGATATCAGTATCTATAACTCATTTTTTTGAATCTCACTGAAAATATACAATTTTAGTAAATAAACACAGTTCTTCCTATCAAGGAGCTTATAATGAACAAATTAATGTTTTGATTAATACAATATAAAGACATGTTCAGGAGAAGCGTAGGTTAATTTCCTGCCCCAGATGCTGAACACATGGTTGAGGAGTGGAGAGTGGGGCCCACAAAGAATTTTCAAATGTGGATATATCTTCAGTTATAAACCTAGAAGGTTTCTGAATGTGTCATATAAATTCAACATAATTTCTCCACGAAATGTATTCACATCATGTCCCTTGAAATCTATGTTAAGTAGCTGAGGAAAACAAACTCTAAGTTTACTCAAATTAGTGTAAGTTGATTGATTGTCCTACCTCATCTATTTAAAGAAAAAGTAATTAGATGAATTTCTGCAAAATTAGACCATCATTACTAAAATCTTTAAAATGTGTCCTGCTTAATATGTTTGTTTTGTCATGGTTGTCTTATGCTACTGTTTTTTTAAAAGGAAATGTATGTTTAAAAGATGTGCAGGATGATCAGAGAATGACTGAGATCAATCCAATTAAGACCTCATGACAATGGGACATAATATCTTCAAAGGAAAACTCCCAGACACACCTCGCCAAACATCAGGGCCTCGTTCTCCCAGAGGGTGGAACTGTCTGTGATGGTAAAGAAAAAAGACCTATATTCTCACAGTCAATGAACCAGAGGTGGAAATATAGTTAATGATGTGTTTTTACAACAAGTCCCCATTTTCCTTTTCATCCTTCCTGAGACCATGGTCATTTTGACATTTCCATATTTGATGCTAACCTAACAGCTAATGTGTGTTCTGAAATGAAATAGCTAAAGAAGAATTTTAGAATAGAAGTTCTACCACAATGCAGCTTTTAAATACACTTTCAACTATTGTTTGATCTTTTTGCAAGGAAAACTTCTTATGAACTCTAAAGTATTCTTTCATCTATAGTATTCCACTTTAGGTGAGCTATCTATTTTTTTTTTTACCTTCATCATGCATATCCATCACCAAAAAAATATATATGCTTTATTTGTTTTATCCAGTCACAGCATTTTATCTTCAGTTTGAGCTTCTATGCTCCCTGAGTATATGTGATGTCAAAAAAGATAAATGTACATGTCTTATCTAACTTGCAATTAGAGTTATTAGTGGCAATATATCCAGGAAAGATTTTGTGTAAGCTATGTTCTGGGCTCCTTGGCAACAGATAAAAAAATAAATCTAGGACAGTTCCTTCACAACAATTTCCTTCCATCTTATAGTCTTTGTTGAGTTTTTTCATTTTAGATTTTCTTTCCAAGAAAGTAGGTAGACACAACTGCCAGCATCCCTAGAGCCTTTGTTAATACCAAAATGACAAAAGTAGACCACTGAAAGGTGTGCTTGAAGCATGCTATTTCCAATTCCTTTTGAATGATTCAATATATACCCTTTGCTTTTGATTCAGACTAAACACAATCAAAACTATACCTGTAAAAATTATGAATTATATGCTTTCCAATTCTATATTTCCCATTTACATAGAACTGGAAATCAGATTATTAATATTAAACCTAGGAAAATGTGGAAAAGAGGGGATCTCTTTTCTTTTTAATAACCCCTAAGAACTTCATTACACTCATGGTGATTTCTTATGCCATTTTATTGTGATGCCAGACCATCTTGATCCTTTTTCATCATAATAAAGTACCCAAAGCAACCTGGAGACAGATTTCTGCCATGCCACCAGAGTAATTTTACTATACAAACAGTAATGATTTGAACACTTAGGGGAAAAGTGAAGATTAGTTTATTGATTCTAAATTGGATTTTGCTGCATATTCCCAAAACCTAACACATGATTCTAAAAGCTAATATGCAAATAATTTTTATTAGAGATTAGAAAAATACCCAGTAAGTGGACAAATGGCTGAGTTTTTATAATCTGATTTGGAGTTGGAGGAAAGGGGGTTAACCAGTGTGTTCTCACATTGAAGACAAGATCAACACTGAATACAGGGATTCATAGGAGGCCCTGTAAGCTGATGCTTAACATTTTGTTGTAAAAATATCATCCCCAGCTACTCAGTTGGTTATATTACTAACAGACATTCATAGCTGACCTTGTTTTAGAGGATTTTAGAGAGAATTTTGACAAAGAAATGGGAAAGAAAGCATGAATACACTAATTCAGGATACCTGAGAAATTGTTGATAGCATAGGGTCTCCTAACTTTTCACCATTGATGATAGATTTTATTACATGTATGGTCCACCAATCACAACACAGAAATCTCAATAGTGTAATGGCTAATCCAGATCTTCTATTTAAATGTTTAATAAAGCTTTAGGAAAATTATCAAAGTCCGGTGAATTTGCAATTAAGTACACGGGGGAAGGTTGGGGGTTGGAGATTTTCATTACCAATTCAATGTCTAAGAGTTTTTGAATTATTTAACTTTTCATTTACACTTGAGTCAATCCTGGTAATTTACATTTTTCTAAATTTAAAGCTGTTCATACTAGTCACAAGACTTTAAAAAAAATTTTAGCTGTGATTACATCTCCTCTCTTGTGTCTTCGGTATTGTTTTAATTTATATCTCTACTCTTTCATTTTCTTGATCAGCTTTATAGATTAATCTATTTTTAAAGGACTCAAAACATTTATAAAATTTTCTATCTGGTAAGTTATATAAGGCACAATCAAAATAGAAGAAATATATCATAAAAATGAGTGCTTAGAAAATAATATATTCTTGTTGGGTCTATTTCTGTATTAGATAAATGTTAATTTTATTGTTGAAAACATTTTTTTAGCCCACTAAATTAATCAGTTTCTGATTGAGTTGGTGAATCTCCCATTCTGAATGAGGTTTCTTCTTGAATTACTAAATTGCTCCATTTATTGTTAGCAATTTCCCTCCTTATTTCAGTGAATGCTTTGCCTTATATTTCTTTTCTTCTGATATCAGTATTACTATACTAACTTTCTTTTGGCTGGGTTTTGCATGTTTATTGTTTAACTTCAACATGTTTGTGAGACTAGTTTTAGTTGTATCCCTTAAAAAGCATGTAGCTGAGCTCTTTGTTCAATCCACTCTAATAATTCATGGGATTTTAATACACTTCTTTTTACTATGGTTACTGATATATTTGGTCTTATTTTTACCATCTCATTTTGTTTTTCTTTCTACCATTCTTCTACTTCATTTTTTGTTCACTTCTGCTTTCTATTAAACTGATATTTCCTTTTTCTTCTTTCTGCTAATTTTTAAGTTATATATTATGTTTGTTTGCTTTAGTCAGTACCCTTAGTTTTTTAATATGCACCTTTAACTATAAATTTATAGCAATTACTAATTGTATTCACCCTGTTTTGCACTTTTCCTAATACAGTATTCTTCAGTTTGCTGATTATAGGACACCATTCTTTTGCTAACTTTTATTCTCAAGTTTTAGTTTTGCACCATTAGGTTGTCTTGTTTTGTCCTATTTTTTACTTACTACAGCTATTAATGTTACAAATATGTTTGAATCAATCAATGTATCCATAGATAAGGGGTCAGGAAACTTTTTGGCTGAGAGAGCCATGAACGCCACATATTTTAAAATGTAATTCCATGAGAGCCATACAACAACCCATGTATGCTATGCATTATCCAATAAAAATTTGGTGGTGTCCCAGAGGACAGCTGTGATTGGCTCCAGCCACCCACAACCATGAACATGAGTGGTAGGAAATGAATGGGTTGTAATACATAAGAATGTTTTATATTTTTAACGTTATTATTTTTTTATTAAAGATTTGTCAGTGAGCCAGATGCAGCCATCAAAAGAGCCACATTTGGCTCACGAGCCATAGGTTCCTGACCCCTGCCATAAATTCTGAAGTTCTAGAGAAATTTTTTTTCTTTGGAGGGTTTGGCCTTTTTCACATCTGTGTTTTATAGGTGATAAAACTGAACCATGGAGAATTTAAGTAAATTATCAGTCTTTATTTGTCTTAAAGATAATCTGTTAGGATTCAAGTCCAGAGTTCTTTGACTTCGAAAAAACACTCCAAATATTTAATCACACTATACAAAGAAATATGACACAAAGATGCCTAGAAAATTCTGAAATGGCTATTAATATCTTTGATCAAACATCTCTCTTGTTTTGTAAGTGAAGCTGAGCAACTATCCAAATAACCAAACCTTTTGATAGTTTTTTATTTTTTCCCTTGTGAACCTATAAGAAAAATAATTTTTATTTTATCTTTTGCTTATATTAAAAGTGAAAAAAGGCCCTGGCTGGTTGGCTCAGTGGTAGAGCATCGGCCTGGCATGAGGGGGACCCGGGTTCAATTCCCGGCCAGGGCACATAGGAGAAGCGCCCATTTGCTTCTCCACCCCCCCTCCTTCCTCTCTGTCTCTCTCTTCCCCTCCCGCAGCCAAGGCTCCATTGGAGCAAAGATGGCCCGGGCGCTGGGGATGGCTCCTTGGCCTCTGCCCCAGGTGCTAGAGTGGCTCTGGTCACGGCAGAGCGACGCCCCAGAGGGGAAGAGCATCGCCCTTGGTGAGCATGCCAGGTGGATCCCGGTCGGGCGCATGTGGGAGTCTGTCTGACTGTCTCTCCCCATTTCTAGCTGCAGAAAAATACAAAAAAATAAATAAATAAAATAAAAAATAAAAGTGAAAGTGAAAAAAGCCTGAGGATAATTGTTGTGCTGGTAAATTGTGAACAAGGCCCACTGGGGGTGAGGACGATGAAGATGCAGAGACCTGACTCCGGGGACCAAGTTCAGTGAAGCGAATCCACTTTATTCAGGAAGTAAGCTAGCTTATATACACAGGTTCAGCCTATAGGGTGTTACAGCCAATGGCCGAAAAGATCAGGGAGCTGCCTGGTTAGCACTGAGTCACTTCCTTCTAGTGGGCAAGCTCCCTCCTGGGTGTGCCTAGGAGGGTTTCAGGTGCTGGAGTGTTCTCACAGCATTGTATCAGCCACAGCTGCTAGGAATGTGGTTTGCGCTCTACCTACATTTCCCCCTTCTCTTTTAATTAAGGCCAGTTGGACTTGATGAATGATAGCTTGCTGTTGTTGTACCAATACCCCTATAACACCATATGCTAGCAGATTGGCTGGGATAAATAGGGAGGCAAGCTTTTGTAATGTTTGACTAGTTAGGAAATAGAATGAAGGTCTTAAACAGGGGATTCCTCCTAGGGATCAGAATGTCATTTCCCTCCCATTGTGTTACAGAGACCTTCCAGGTGCTGTTAAACACAGTTCCGTTTTGATTGTAAAAAATGGACATAGGTCCATGCATGCCCCTTTCCCACAAAGGTCCCAGCATCCAAACATGGAACGGATGGCTTGCCACAGGTTGTGTACTGCATATGGTTGCATTCCGTTTCTCAGCCTCCGATGCCAAACTCTGAGGTTGATGGTCTGCGCATCTAGGCCAGAGGCAATGCAGCAGTCTCTCCGGGGAATTCCTTCTCTCGGGAGTGTTCTTAGATGTTCATCATACAGGAATGGGCAAAAAGGCGACCCTGGGAAGGCAAGGTTAGCAGGGTGGGCCCAGCTGTTGGTAGCTAGGAGGAGGGCTTGTAGGACAAGTACTGAGCTTGGTTGGTAGTACCGTTTTCAGCAAAGTCCCCCATAGTATGATTTTGAAGGAGGACCCATCCTTCCGAGGGCACGGTGTTATTATTCAGAGTAAACTTAAGTAGCATTGGGTCACTGAGGTTACCCCATAAAGTGCCGTTCAACTGTTGGGATTCCTGGCCACTATTATCACAAGGGAGACTAAGGGAGCAGTTACTGGAATATACTGCTGGAAACTGTGGGCTATTAACTTCAACAGGCATAATTATGCCAGGGTGGAGAACAGCAGCCCAGATCTGGGGGTCTGCCCACGTCTGAAAGTCAGCAGTCACTATAGCACAAACAAGCAAGAACAGAGCACCAGGGCCTGGGAGCCCATCAGGGGCCATTCTCTAGGCCTTCCCCACCAAAGCCTCCACATCCCCCCAGGTGATGGGGCGTGCACGCTGGCCACAAGGTCTTCTTCTGGAGTGCTGAAGACCTCTTCCCCTCAGGCGTAGTCTGTGTGGAGAAGGCCAGGGCTGTGGCTTTGGATGAGTGAAAACTGAACTACTTAGTGGGTGACCAAGAAACCCTGTCAAGCAGGTTGGGGGGGGGGGTCCTGGGATCCAAATTGGCTGAAAAACACAAGCAGAACTTCTCCCTTGTGTTAGAAGAGGGTGTGATCCCCACCACTGTGCCATAGCTGGGTCTTTCCAGCATCATTTCAGAGAGAGGAAGAGAAAGAGCGAGAGATACAGAAAAATAGACAAGACAGACAGACAAATGAAGGGGGAAAAGAAAAAAGACACATGGGGGCATATAGGCTGGCCCATGGGTCTGCAGCAGGAACACGTGTTGGAGTTATTGCTAGGGTAGTAAATAGTGTCTGAGAAGCTGGGGTGAGGCACTGAACCCCGGCAGGGAATACAGAAGTAGCATTTTCCACTTCTTCAGGTGGTGGAGCTGATGGCGCAGTTTCTAATGTATCTAGTTTCTTTTCTGCACGCTCAGCTGCAATTTTGTCAAACTCAGAAGCTAAACTACTTTCCTCCTCAGTGGAGGGGGGCAAATAGGAAGGTAGGGGCTCCTCAGGGAGAGGTGTAACCTGTAATATCTTTGGCACTGGCAGAGGGTCCCCAGCAGGAGCACTGGTCAGGCAGGCATGTATCACTAACAGGGCAGGAATGATGCTGAGAGGGAAGGTTTGTCCTTCATGTACTTTGGCCAAATGGACACACTGGAAAGCTCTAGCCCAAGTATTGGGGTCCCAAGAGGCGCATCCCGGAGCCAAGGGTTGAAACTTGAGAGGATTTCCCAGTAGGTACAAAAATCCTTTTCACTAACTTTAACTCGCCTACTCTGCAATAGGGCATAGAAGGCTCGAGCTTGCGGGGCTCAGAAGTAAGGGAGAAGGTTTTCCATTGCAGATGGTCACTCACCTGTCCCTTGAGTGCCAGCTGGGTCCCTGTTTGGGTGCCAGTATGTGGACAAGGCCCACCAGAGGTGAGGATGACAGAAACGCAGAGACCCGACTCCGGGGACCAGGTTCAGTGACGCAGATCCAATTTATTCAGGAAGCAAGCTAGCTTATATACACAGGTTCAGCCTATAGGGTGTTACAGCATGTCCTTCAAAGCCAATGGCTGAAAAGGTGAGGGAGCTGTCTGGTTAGCACTGAGTCACTTCCTTATAGCAGGCGAGCTCCCTCCTGGGTGTGCCTAGGAGGGTTTCAGGTGCTGGAGTATTCTCACAGCATTGCATCAGCCACAGCTGCTAGGAATGTGCTTTGCGCTCTACCTACACTCCTTCGTGCATTTTTTTTAATAAAGGCTAATATGCATAATATACATTATTTATAAGTTAAATAAACAGAGACTTCTGTTTTAATTTCAGAATTTTAATGTCAGAATTTTTTCTGACTCTGTTCTTCCTCTCACTTTTCTTACTATGCTCCTACTAATAATAAAGAAAACATAGCTAGTACTTAGTACAAAGCATAGTTTTTTTTACTAAGGTGGTGAAGTTGGTGATCCTTGATAAACTTAATAACAAACTCCTAGGTCTAAGTTCTGACTTTTGAGGAGATGCAGAAAGGGAGAGGCTCTCATGATGACCACCATAATCCCTACCTGTCTCCAAAGTGAAAATAGCTCCTACCCTCCACAAACGATAGTGATAGGTCACTGTATTCATTCAAGTTCTTCAGAAGCAGACAGTCTCCTGTGGTTCCCTCTGCCTGTCAGATGCATCTTCCTCTTGTTTGCCCTCCTTCACTTTCCCCACTGTTAGTAGTACCTACACCATTTTGTATTACAAATATTGATCAACTTACGACCTATGCAACTTACAACCATTCAACTTTACGACCACAATTGCTAGCCACAACTGCTCCATGTCTGGCAGTAAAAGCGTTGCCCAGCTGGGTGTACAACAGTGCAAACCAGCTTCCAGCAGCACTACCATCTCCATGTGCACCATTTCAACTGTTATCCCAGACTTGGTACAGCAATTTGTGTTTTGTGTCTTGGATATTTTTCATTCAACCCCTCCCAAGATGTCTACCAAGAGAAAATTGTCTTTGCAAATATTAAACCAGTTGTACTGGTAATGCAATGTTTTACTTAAACCTGACGAGTGTAAAAATAAGAAACAAAATGGTGTAGAGACGATACAAATGGCATAAAATGAACAAAGAAAATTATGATATATAACAATAATGAAAGAAAATTATGATAAAATATGACTTAAAGATTTTTATAACATCATTTCACAGTACTGTACATATAGCCTACTCAGCTTGCAACCAAATTGTGTTACAACCAGTCTGTCAGAACCAATCGTGGTCATAAGTCAAGCACTAGCTGTATTGCTTTATTAGATTTAAAAGCTCTTTATGGGTCTTGGAAATTAAGACATGAAAAAGTGAAAAGTTCAGCCCTGGCTGGTTGGCTCAGTGGTAGAGCACCAGCCTGGCGTGCAGGAGTCCCAGGTTCGATTCCCGGCCAGGGCACACAGGAGAAGCACCCATCTGCTTCTCCACCCCTCCACCTCTCCTTCCTCTCTGTCTCTGTCTTCCCCACCCACAGCCAAGGCTTTATTGGAGCAAAGTTGGCCCGGGCACTGAGGATGGCTCTATGGCCTCTGCCTCAGGCACTAGAATGGCCCTAGTTGCAACAGAGTGACACCCCAGATGGGCAGAGCATCGCCCCCTGGTGGGCATGCCGGGTGGATCCCTGTCGGGCACATGCAGGAGTCTGACTGCCTCCCTGTTTCCAACTTCAGAAAAATACAAAAAAATAAAATAAATTAAAAATGAAAAGTTCATATTAGCTATCTGTTGTTTCATAACAAAATATCCTAAATTAATGAACTGGAGACAACAAACATTTGTTATCTCAATTTCTGTGAGTCAGTAATCCAGGAGTGGCTTTGCTGGGTAGTTCTGGTTCAAGGTCTATCATAAGGCTGCAATTGAGGTGTCAGTGGAGGTTGCCAGCATGTCAGGGTTGGGCTGCAGGAGGATCTGCTTCCTAACTCACTCACGTGGCTGTTGACAGCTTCAGAGGACTTGCTTCCAAACTCATCCATGAGGGTCCCTGCACAGGATGCCTCAGGTTATAGCAGCTGGCTTTCCCCAGAGAAAATGATCCAAAAGAAGTTCTTCCAAGATGGAAAACGCAATCTTTTATTTTATTATTTATTTGTTTGTTTGTGCATTTATTTATTTATTTATTTATTTATTTATTTATTTATTTATTTATTGCGAGAGACAGACAGGAAGGGAGAGAGATGAGAAGCATCAACTCAAGTTGCAGCACTTTGGTCATTGATTGCTTTTTTATATGTGCCTTGACCAGGGCAAGTGGGGGCGGGGGGCTCTAGCCAAATTAGCGATCCCTTGCTCAAGCCAGTGACCTTTGGGCTCAAGCCAGCAACCACAGGTTATGATCCCAATCTCAAGCCAGTGACCCTATGTTTAAGCTGGTGAGCCACTGCTCAAACCATATGAGCCCGCTCAAGCCGGCAACTTTGGGATTTCGAACCCAGGTTCTTAGTATCTCAGGTCAACACTCTATCCATTGTGCCACCACCTGCTCAGGCTGCAAACCACAATCCTTATATAATCTCACCTCAGAAGTGATATCCCATCACTACTGCAATATTCTGTTCATTTTAAGAGAGTCGATTCCAGGCCATGCTCAAAGGCAAGGGATTACATAAGGGCACAAATACTAGAAGTCAGGGACCCTTGTCAGTTCTCTTAGAACATGCCTAAGGGTCTTCTAGACCAGGATTTCCTAAATCTTCACCACCAACAAACATCCTGTGCTTTGTATTTTGAGTTTTTCTTCCTGGAAAATTTTATTTATTAAGTAATGGATTATTTCTTTACTTTCATTCATATAAAACTATAATATACAATACAGTAATAAGCAATAGTTATCCACAATATATAAAATGAATGAAGTTATGTAAATATGTAGATGGCTGATTCACTAATTTACTCATAGGGTCTCATCTAATATAAACATGACATTTTGTTTAGACTTTTTGAAATACTGAAGACAGCCCCCAGTTTCTCATTATTTCCTTTAAGAATTCTCAGAGGATCAGATAATACAGAACAAGTAAAACTGACCCAGTAACACTGCATTGTTTCATAGAGTAGAAACCTGGGTCCCAGAAAGGTAAGTGTTGGGGCTGGAGATGCAGTCACTGTCTCCCAGCCCCGTGCCCACAACAGCACATGTCGTTCTTGGTCTTATCCTTCACTCCAAAGACTAACAAAGGGCACTTAGTAGATCGTAGTGATGATTATACTAATGCCACTAAAATGTATATAGAATGGTAATCATTTCTCGTATATGTAAGTTAAATCATTATGCTGTACACCTTAACTTATACAGTGCTGAGTGTCAACTATAACTCAATAAAACTGGGATGGAGGCAGATTTATATGGCAAGGCTAGTGTTAGAAAGCATTCTCATTTTAAAGGGATTAACTTATTTTAGCCAAGATAACCACAGTTATTGGAGCATTTTATTACACTTGGTATAGATGGAATCCTACTCTTAGAATTTTTATTATTATAATTGGTAAAACAATAATAATAATAATTTTATGATGTTTAATGGATAGCTTAGTGTGCTAAATAATTTGTTTATCAAATGGAAAATAAATTGAAAACATCACTGTAAGCTTATGATCACACACAGTTCCAATGGGAGCAGGAATGTTAATTATGGATGAGAATGGCCTAATCAGTTAATCTAGTCAAAAGCTCATTAGCCCCACTCACCAACAGTAGGACAGTGAGGAGGTCTGAACACTGACAGGTTTTCCATGCTCCAGTTCTCTGTGGTAAGTACTAGAATATTATGGCTCAGTGTGGAATGGTATGAGCACCATCAGGATATTACAAAATGGCACAAGTTACAATGATAATGGTTTTACAATAATAATGGTTTCACTGCCTCATCTTCTAAAATAAAAGAGTACAAGGAAACAAACTTTGCTTTGTAGTATTTACCCAGCAGAGATCTTCGAGATAAAGTAATTAAGAAGTTAATCATAGGAGGGGTTTGAGAGGTGCCCACATACACACACAAACCCTATTCTTACATTTATAAAAAGTTTTAAACCAGAACATAAGAAATTTATCTTTTATTTGGTCTGAAGTAATAATTCTTGATGGAAATAGAGTCACTAATGCTTGCCATGGTAGGTATGTATGTGTATGTGTGTGTGCATTAAGTCTGTATTAATGAACAGATTTTAAGTAATGTTTCAACTGTGACTAGCATGATTCACTAGCACATAAACTTTTAACCCACCTCTGCTTACCACTATGAGATTCAGGTGAGATCATAGATATTCATATCTCATGAGCTCTGCAAGAAATCATCTCAGTAAGATTAGAATAGAGAAAAAAGTGACCAGGAAAAAAAAAAGTTGAAAATTATATTAGGAAAAGGCAAGAAGGGTAATGAGACATTTGTAGCAATTTGCTCTCTTTATGTTTGAAAAAGTTTGAAAAGCCAAAGCTAACTGGAATTGCCTAACAGGTGAAACACCAATTGGGGAAGGCCGATGGAATTGGACTCAAAATGTATGGATGCAAAGACTAGCTTACATTCAGCATCTGTGTAATCTCAGCCCAATCACTTTACTTTGTTGGATTCTTATTTCTCTATAAACTGACATGGCATCAGTGATTTTCACTGTCCCATGGAAGTCTAAAAGGTTTTTGCAGACAGTTTATTGGAGTTTAGTAAAGGAGGTTGAGGTTGAGGAGAGGCCCCTTTAGATGAGGTTGAGGAGAAGGCCCCATTACCCTCACCCTCACCAAAAGGAGCTCCACCTTTCACTCTCTTGTGCATTAGGCTTTCAAATATAATATTTGTTGCCAAAATATTTTTGAAACCACTGGTTTAGCAAAAGTTAAAAAAACATCAGTATGGCATTATATATCTGGGTTGGTAAAGACCCATCATAGAGCTATGATAGAAAATCATAGCTCACAAATGATCCTGAAAGGTCTGTGTCAGGAGGCTGGGTTGGAGACATCTTGATAAGCTCCAGCGGGGATTCAGATACAGCTCTACTAACCAGGACAATGTGCAAGAGACAGCTATCTAGGATGCAAGAAAAGAAGGTTGCTCCAAGCCTTGCCTGGTGGCTCAGTGGATAGAGCCATCAGCCTGGCGTATGGACATCCCACGTTCAATTCTTGGTCAGGGCACACAGGAGAAGCAATCATCTTCTTCCCTCCTCCCTCTTCCTCTTTTTCCCTCTTCCCCTTCCACAGCAACTGGCTCAATTGGTTTGAGCATAGTCCCAAGGACTGAGGATAGCTTCATTGGAGTGCATCAGACTCAGGTGCTAAAAATAGCTGGGTACTTGAGGATTGACCCCAGATGGGTTTGCCAGGTGGATCCCAATTGGGATGCATGCAGGAGTCTGCCCCACTATCTCCCCTCTTCTCATAAAAAAAATGAGAGTTGCTCCAAGTAAGTTAACTTTTTGTTTCGAACATATTTAATTTTATAATAATGCATGAACAAATTCTTGTAAAAGAGTCAAATAATTGAGGAATATAGAGACTAAGTATAAAATTTCCTCATTGACAGTGTGCTTCTCCATGTATTTGCCAACAATGAATATTAATTCTCTTAATTTTTACCAAAGTAATGACAAAATTTTGATATAGTAATTTGTATTTCCCTGGTTACTAGGGCAATTGATTTTCCTTTTATCTATTGTTGCCTATTGATGTCTGTATTAGTTAAAAGAAGCCTGACTATGGGAATATAGAGACTAGATTTCAGTCCTAGGTTTGTAATTTGCTTGCAGATTTTGATTAACTTTATTCACCTTTCTGATCCTCGGTTTCTCAATATGACAAATGGAAATAATAATCTCAGTCCTGTCTTATTCCACAAATCTATCATAAATGTTCGGAAAATAATGGATGAAAAAGCAAGTAGAAAATTCTAAAATGATAGACATGTAAATGGGATTTCTTTTAGTTTTAAGAACATATGCCACATTACCAAATAACTGTACATGGGAGTTTTCCTAGACACACTAAGTCTGGTGCCTGCAGCTGCTCATTTCACTACCAACTTCCGGTGCCCTCGCACAAGCTGTGAGGACAGAAGGCATTTGTTCGGCTCTACCATTGCTCCCATTTCAACCGGGCCTGGGTGAACACACAAGAAAGCTTGCTCCTTGTGGGATTTCTAATCTATGTTTGTTATTTCAAGGAGTTGGGGTGAGGGGTGGATCATCTCCCACATTTTCTCTGGTTCATCCATCAGCAATAACAATGCCATCTGGTTACCGGGGACCAGTGAGGCATAAAATGCCCAGAAAAGCAGCTGTCTTCCCCTTTACCTGTGTCAGAATTACTAATTAAATGACAAATTTGCCTTAAGCTATAAATTAAATTTCATGCTGCTGAAACTTGTACAAGTTTTACTCTTTATTAACTACACCTTTCTGGAACCACAACCCTTTCTTTAGAAGAAACTGCGTGAAACCAAGATAAAAATTTCCATCTGGCCATCTGTTTTGTTTTTTTTAATGACTTATGCAATAATTTGTATAAACCTTTAAATGTTATCTTACCTTTTGCTTTTTACCATGAAGTGAAACAAAATTACCTGTTTATGCTAAGTTTCCTTTCTCCAGTAAGGGTTCTTAATATTGCACAGAATGGCAGAATTCTCATTTCCAGTTTTTCTAGCACCAATTCAAATGCCAATGTATTACATAAACCTGAATGTGAGGACAATGTGACTGAGCCTTAGCCATGTTACCCTTCCTGAACTTGGTAAAATTTCATATAAATATAAATAGGTTATTTCATACTCCCAAAATGTCAACACATTGTCTATATAATCTAGTGGATAAACCAGGAATTGAAAAGTCTAAGTTGGATTGGATTTTCTACAATCAGCACTTCTACTGAAAGAGCTATATAGTTTTGGTAACTAATATATATAAAGGAAGCACAATACCTTCTTCAAGTTTCAGCGCAAATAAAATTCTTTCCCGAATGCCAATCTTCACACATCTGAAACACTTTCTTTATAGTCCCAGGTTCTAACACTAATTTTTCTCACCTCTTAACAAAGGAATTAATAAAGTCATGAAAACCATTAAGATACTATCCCCTTCACTTTTAGAGGTTCATCCTTCTTTGGGCCCATTTTTGAATAGATGTTTAGCCTCAGGCACCAAAAATCAAAAGGATGCTCCCAAATTATGGTATCTTTTACAATTACCTGGGGGATGTGGCCTCTTTGGTAATAGGACTAATCTGGACCAAACTGTTCTGTTTGCAGTATGACCTAAATGCTTACAGTCACCAAAACACACTTTCCCCCCAGTGATTTCTGTTAGAACATTATCAAGTTCCTTCTCATTTTCTAAAGAAAGAATGATGTCATGACCCTTTTAAACATACCACATCAATTGGCAACATTACCAATTCAATGCAACCACCATTTGTTGAGCTTCTATTATGTTATTGGCATTGGGCTAGGAATGTGGAAGGGATAAATATAAGTACTTATATTTAAGGATATAAACTTAAATAAAACTCAGAAGTTTTTCATCTAACATGAGATTTTTCGTGTATAAAAATAACTATAATGTAAAACAAAATGTAAAATTTTTCTTAAAATGGGTAACAACAAGATGTCCGAAGTAGAGAGAACCATGTGAGAGTCTACTGGGTTCTGTGGAAACATTGGGGCTGCCTTCAGTGAATACCAGTTAACAGTGACGCGTGGGCACTCTCTCCATCTTTGTTCAAGTTTCTTTGTTGCTGGTATGACTCATCCTCTAAGTTCACCTCAATAGTGTTGGGAGTGGGGAATGTTTAATGTTGTTTTAGAGGAAATATCAATAAGAAGATCCATTTTCAGCTAGCACTCTGAACAGGAAGCAAATCATTGAACCAAAAAGATTTACAATGTTCAGCAAACTCCATTGTGCATGTGAATAACCTGTATCAATTGTTAAAATGTAGATTCTAATTGAGGGTGGAGCCCATGAGTCTATATTTATAACAAGTTTCTGGGTGATGCCTATGCACTTCAGCCCATCCTTTGAATAAGGAGGAATTAGAACATTGTCAAAAAGAGTTCAACCTATAGAGAGGTGGACAAATAGAGCAGCCCACCAACATATCACAGAGCATAAGAGCAGGAAGCCAAGCCTTTTACACAAATCAACAGAGAAGGACTCAGTACTTAAGAGCTGCATTTTGTGCAAGCACATGGTCACATGTTTAGAGCAACCCTGTCATTAGCAATATGGATATGAAGCAGAGATGGCATCCCAGGCAACAATGAGAATGTGGGACATCCAGAAGAGAATCTAAACCGGATCACAATTTCCCCACCACAAGTTCTTAGCCTCACTTATTCCTCAGTAATCAAGAATTCTGAGGTGAGAAAACACTCTATATCCCTCATACACATATTGTACATAGTTGGAGCAAAAAGTATAGACTTCTTATTGAAGAGTGAGGATTCAGTCCCACTCAACAAATCCTTTTGCTGTCTGCCTGAAGTACTGAACTAAAGGATTTTCTCTATTATTGAAAGAGGTACAGACTTGGTAGGTCCTATCTGTGTATTAAAAATCAAGATCCATGTGTATGGATCATTGCCTTCATACACTTGACTCTCTACATATGGCTACTACAGGGGGAAAAATGAAATAAGATGTGTTTGAGCCAGTCTTTTGGTTCTATAATACATAACAAAGCAAAGGGATTTTGTTGTAAGGTTCTTATACTTCTAAGGAAAAAGCCCTACATCGTGGACCTGCAGGTGGATATTATAACCAAGTACCAGAGAAGAATATTTTCTTAATGATAATAGACAGTATGCCTGGCTGCTAACTCTGAGTAGAAGTCAAAGCCAGACAAAGCAGATTTCCTCTCCTTCTGACGGGGGATTTTTACCATTATTCTCAAGGAAGAGGCTAAGTAATCTTCAGCTGAATTCTGAACTTATTACCCAACAGACTTAAGGTTTCTTATAGTTCCCAAAGGTCCTCAGTATATTTTATCTAATAAAGAGACAGTTTTATCCATCTCAGATTGCTTTATTTAAAACAACTACGTTAAAAGTTCAATTTAAGTAGTTTCAATAAGAACTGGTCCATCATCAAATTCTGTTGAATCCTTCTGACCCCCTATTCACAACGGCCATTATGGTTTATTCTTTACTGTACATTAATTTGGTTCAAACGGGATCCAGACTGCACATCTCAGCATTCTACTTGAATACAGAAGAAAGAATTCAATTCCTCTCTGTAGCAGATTCAGCCTTCCACAAGTCACTTCTGCCAGTCAGTAATGGCTGCATTGCAAAAACTGCTTTGCGAATGTTTTGCTGGGTTTTGTTGCTAGGTGATGACTAGGAAAACTTTGTGATTCCTGCTGAGAGCTTTTAAAAAAATGTGCCTGTAACCAGCTTCATATTAAAAGAGGGGGGGGGAATAGGACAGCGTGCACCTTAATTCCTCAAGGTTTACTCCTTGCCCTATACTCCCCCTTAGCTGTTGTATGGTGAAATTGTGACCGTTAAGAAATGCATATGCACAACATTAAAAAAAAGAAAGAAAGAAAACAATATTCAATTTATCATTGACCAATCCAGAGTAGGGTTAATAAAAACAAACCTTATCAACTGTCTCTTGTATAGTCTAAACTAGAATTTAAATAACTTAGTGATGGGCAAGGGGAAAGTATAGGAAGGGGTGAGTGAAACAATACCAACTGATTCTCCCAACATTTTTTTCTGCTCCACATATTAGCAAAAACCCTTTGCTTAAGAAATTGGCCTAAAGCTAGAGTCAGCTTGTACCTGAGCTGTTTCAGAAACCCTTGGCTTGGACCCGACTTTCCACCAAGCAGCAGGGATTCCTGGGAAAGCCCAGAAGTCTGTCTGAGGCCCGGTCCTGTGTCAGTGATTGATGAGGACAAGTGTGAGAGGTGACACACTGTGAAATCAGACTGAGGCACAAAGAGTTAATCCTTGGGCTTTTTTCCAAATGGGATTCTTTGAAGGAAAAAATAATATTTATTTCTTGCTTTGATTTTTTGCAGCTAAAGATGCACTATTGATATCTTATTCACTAGGCAAGATGCTAGCCTGCAACCTCCTGAAACTTCAGGAGATAATACCACATTAGTGGCAGTAATTATTTGTCCTCGTAGCATTATCATCATCAAATTATTTTAAACTGCTGATTTAACAAGTACTGTATTATAACCAATAGACAGAGTAGAGCAGTTGTTTCTGCATACTAATTTCTTTTCACAAATTAAAGGACCTACCTATAAATCACAGGAAAGAAGAAACTGAGAAATCACAGCTCGGCCACCTTGGCTTCTCTGTTCTCAGAAACATGGCAACAGCTTGTTAGTAAGAGTTCCCTTTCCCTCCTGCACTAACCCATTGGCCTGTGCTCACTCCCCACTGGGTCTTCTCCTGAGAGGATAGGAAAGGCCATGTGTGTCTTTGACTTGGCGGCGCAGGCGGGTTTCTTGTACTTTCGTACTCTCCATAGCAGATGCACCAACTTTAGCAGCATCTTTTTAACACTTCATTAATTATTGAGCTGTGCCAAGAGTAATTATTGAGCTATGCCAGGAGTCCTTTTCTCCCACATCAGTAAACAGTAATTTAGAGAAGGGGGGCTATAACCTTAGGGTGAGCAACATTTTCCCCCCACAGCTGTGTGGTAAGCTCAACAATACTGTATACACTTCAACAAATGAGAAGGGCCACAGCCCGGACTCTGCTGCCCGCAGGAAATGGGATGGCCTGGAAAAGAAGCCGCCACACTAATTGCGTGACACTAAATTTGGAATATCTCATTTGCTCCCAGATCCAAGATGGTCTTTCTGGCTTTGTGGGTTTTTTGCCTTAATCTAATAATAATGATCATGATCATGATAATAATAATAAATCCAATAATAGCAAGGGGATTGACTTCCAGAATTTTCCGTACGTGCTGAAACAGGTGAACATTGATATAATTCTCAATTAGTGCGATTTCTTTTCTTTTGCAATTTTCAGTGAGATTTTAATTTTATCATTTTTCCTTCAATTAATAGATTTTGTTTCAAAGTTACTTAAAAACCCTAATTCTGGGACTCAGCAAATTAGAAATGTCTTTTTTCTACATTTTCAAAGTCAAATCAGACACAGAAAAGGTGAATAGGAGCTTGTGTTGCTCTGGCCATTTGGTGGCACCTCAGGGTTAGAAGGTTACTTAGTACAACACTCTAGCCATCCCATATGATGTTTAAATTCCCTCCAAACAAATTACTTTTTTCAGTGATTATCCAGTGTCTGTTTCAATGGAAGAGAAGTTATTTCTGTACTAAACAACTCATTCTGCTTTTAAGAGGCCAGCGTTTGAGTGTTCCATCTCAGATGTAGCAGAAATCTGTCTACTTTCAGCCTCTGTTCATCGTTCCATCAGTTAGAGATTTTGTGAAAATTTCATGTCAACTAAGAATCCCTAAATTAAAGTTTCAAACTTTAAGGTAAAGAATAAACTCCTGGTGCTAAAAATGAAGATTCCAAGTCTTTACACCTCTAGAGATTTCAGATCTTCAGATAGTCCCCAATTACACTGTTTTAAGACTTTCCTTCCCAAGATTAGATGTCTTCAGGTTCTTTCAATTAATTCTCTTGAGGAACAATAAAGTCACCAATGAGATCAACATTGCAAAATCCAATGATGAGTTTTCTGTTGTCATCTTACCCATAGTGGTTATGGTTACTCTGTCCTTGAAATTATTTATTCAGCTGACTTCTGTGGCAGCCCTGCTTGTTCTCCTGCATCCCTATCCACTCACATAAAACAGCGGCTTCCCTGAGTTCCTTACAGAACATATGAAGCCAACTCCCACCTTAGGGTTTTGGACTTTCTTTTCCTCTGCAGAGAATTTTCTTCTTCCATTTATGACACCCTCCCTTAGTTATTACAAGTCTCTGATCAAATGATAATTCTTCAGAGTTACTTCCCTGAACAACTCATCTGAAATAGCCTTCACCGTATTCTCTAACCCCTTACATTGATCTATTTTATTCCATTATTTATCACTCTGACATTATGATATACTTTAATTTGTTCATTTGTTTGTTTCTATCTCTCCAGTAAGAGCATAAGCTACAAGAGGGCTGTTTTATAAATCGTCATTTCCTTAGTTCTTAACATATAGTTGATAAGCAAATATATATACATATATACTTGATAAGCAAATATATATATATACATACATATATATACTTAACAAAAGAATGAAAGAAAAATGAGTCTTTTCACAAGTCTGATTAAGTCTGTTTATGTCCCTTCAAAATTATGTTGCCCAGAACTACTCACGGGCTCCATAATAAAACAGAATAATCTATCTAGATTTGTATAAATATGACATCCATTTTTATTCACTCATAGGGCAGCTATGCCACACTAGTGAATTGCAGCGAGCTTAGCAGCTGCTAAGCCCCATTGCCCTATGCAGCTGGATATCTGGAACCCAGCTCAGGATCTCACACGCATCTCTGCTAAATGCTCTCTGATTAAATTTGCTCCAGCTTATTTAAATTCTTTTGGATACTAATTCTGTCATTAAGCACATTCCCACATGAGTATCTCTTCCACAGTCATTTTCTATACTTATGGATTCATTTTCTTATTCTAATCATTAATTTAAAAAAAATAGAGAAAAGGAATCGACTGACCAAGGTTTGTATTTGGGCACTGCCACTTAGTAGCTGTGTGGCCAACCTTAGTCAGGCTAATTAAGATCTCCAACATTCTGTTTCCTTATCTATAAAATGAAGAGAAGAATGCCTATTTGATAAGGTTAATGTGAGAATAAAATAAGATTATAAAGTGCTGAGCACACTTCCTGGCATGTGCAAGCCAGCATTATTCTGACACTCAGCACAGTGCTTGGCACAAGAAGACATTTAACAAAACTTTGTCAGTTATTAACTACCAGGACAAAAGCACAGTCTATGTGGTAGAACTCTAGAACTATATACCAAGGTTATTGTGATCCATTAATTAGCCTTCTTTGGGTTTCAATTATTTCCTTGACCAGTTATAGATATATCTTCTTTCTCCATTTTGTTTAAAAAAATAAATTCAAGAGACACAGTCAAATGCAATTCTAATATGTGGATACACTACATTAGTGTAGTCTGAGCTAACAAACTAGTATCTCTGCTAAAGAAAGAAATTCTAACTTATTTGGTATGACTTAGTGAACCCATTGCTTAGCTTTTCTATATGTTCACAAATCATATTTTTATCTGAGTTTGATGCCTCAATTACCAGTTTGTCACTGATGACCAGTAAGTCATATATGTCCCTCTTCTAGGGCTTCTTCCATTCTCCACAGTTGCCTAAGGACTAAGCTTACCTGCAATTTGTCTCAGTGCCCTGGGACAGGTAACCCAAGACAGGAAACCACTATACATTTGTTGCAACTAAGCTGTTCTCTTACAAGTTCTTCATGTACCTAATGTTCCAAGAGTCTCTTACCAATACTATTCCTGCATCTGATAGTTTATTCCTATCCATTTCTAAGGAAAATATACATCTTTGTTGGCACTTTGAGAATCCAAATTAGAGAAGAAGTGTTTAGATAATCTAAGCTTCTCTTTCCTCTGTCAAAGAATAAGAAGGCAAAGTCCTCCTCTCAGAATATTCAGAATAATTTATTGTTCCATTAACTGAGAACTAAAGCTTAATCTGGCTGCAGTGTTAGACTTCTCCCAGAAGGCTGGGCAAAGTCTCGTCAACTTTGGGAATAAACCTTCTAGAGCCAGGTTTACCAGAATTGGTCACTTAGTTGGCATTCTTTAAATGTTAGTTTTCATTATTAAGATAAGTTTCCAAAAACCTAGTATTGCTCTCTTCAAACTTACATGATAGTTTATACATACTCACTAGGGAGCTTAATCTGACAGTCTTTTTGTGTTGTGAGAGTCCATAGCAGAGAGACAGCAATTTATTCATCTTCACTAAATAATCCATTAATTAACAATTCCACAAAAGATAACTGTGATTTTATTAATATCTTTATTGTTCATAATAACCAAATGCTTCTAAATTATTTTAAGGTAGTTTTTTCCCCTTAATTGCTTTAAACAGTTAATTTTCATTTACTCTGCAAATCCTGTCTTTATGTAGAATACAAATATAAACATTATTCCAGGATTTTCTGACTTATAATAAGTGCTGGGGTTAGTGGACTCCCACTGGCTATATTTCATGTATTTATTTGACTTTTTAAATGCGTACCCCATCAGCCTCAGGGCGCACCACCAGAGAATATGAGTTCTTGAGCACTTTGAAATTAATTAAATGAAGTAGAGGATAAAATCTATTTTTCATCACCATATGGTAGCTTTATTATCATTAATGGATTTAAACTTTGACAGAAAGTAGTCTGAACATTTTATGTGCCTCTCCAGAGCAACTACAACTCAAATGATCAGAAATGCTTCTCCTCTCAACCTTCAATAGCGATGTAGCCATTCAGAACACCAGAAAGGCCTATACTTTTAGTCAAGATGAACACAACCTGCAAATCTCTTCCAGATTCACCTGGAAGAGCTAGTATACAGCTGAATGGTTTTTCTGTGAATGGTGATTGGTTGGAACCTTGGTTAATTTGCCTCCAGAGCCATACCTTCCCACCACATCACACTAGCCCTCACAAATGCAACCTCTGCACATTGGGAGCTTAATTCACCTAAAACAATATTAAGAAAATCTGTTTAAATGTGCCTCTTTTGAAATGCAAATCAAAACTACAATGAGATACCACCTCACACCTGTTAGATTAGCTATTATCAACAAGACGGGTAATAGCAAATGTTGGAGAGGCTGTGGAGAAAAAGGAACCCTCATTCACTGTTGGTGGGACTGTAAAGTAGTACAACCATTATGGAGGAAAGTATGGTGGTTCCTCAAAAAACTGAAAATAGAACTACCTTATGACCCAGCAATCCCTCTACTGGGTATATACCCCAAAACCTCAGAAACATTGATACGTGAAGACACATGTAGTCCCATGTTCATTGCAGCACTGTTCACAGTGGCCAAGACATGGAAACAACCAAAAAGCCCTTCAATAGAAGACTGGATAAAGAAGATGTGGCACATATACACTATGGAATACTACTCAGCCATAAGAAATGATGACATCAGATCATTTACAGCAAAATGGTGGGATCTTGATAACATTATAAGGAGTGAAATAAGTAAATCAGAAAAAAACAAGAACTACATGATTCCATACATTGGTGGAACATAAAAATGAGACTAAGAGACATGGACAAGAGTGTGGTGGTTACCAGGGGTGGGGGGAGGGAGAACATGGGAGGGAGGGAGGGAGAGAGTTAGGGGGAGGGGGAGGGGCACAGAGAACTAGATAGAGGGTGACGGAGGACAATCTGACTTTGGGCGAGGTGTTTGCAACATAATTTGATGACAAAATAACCTAGACATGTTTTCTTTGAATATATGTACCCTGATTTATTAATGTCATCCCATTACCATTAATAAAAATTTATTTAAAAAAATAAATAAATAAATAAATAAAAAAGTGCCTCTTTCTAGCAAGAATCAATGTTAGAAGGAAAATAATTAAATCAATAAAAACTAAGCTTCAAGAAACATTCATATGGTGGTATGCTGTCCTTTGAGATCTTTCAAGATAGTTATGACATTTACAGTAGTGGAAGTGTCTTCACTGTTTCTCTTACAAATATAAATATGATTTAAGTAAAATTTTGTATGCATCAACACGAACGAAAACCTTTATAAAACCATACATCTGGGGAAAGATGGCCAAATGAATCAAATCACAAAATTTCCCTCCCCTAAAACCTAGTAACTTGAACTTTAAAAAAAAAATGGTTAAAAGAACCTCACCAGTGATGGGCAGTGTGAACACCGAAGTCCCAGGTTTGAACCCTGAGGTCTCTGGCTTGAGCACAGGCTCACCAGCTTTAGTGCGAGGATACTGGCTTGAGCTTGGGATCATCAAAATGATCCCATGGTATCTGGCTTGAGCCCAAAGCTCACTGGCCTGAAGTCCAAGGTCACTGGTTTGAGCCTAAGATTGCTAGCTTGAGCAACGGGTCACTGATTTTGCTGGAGGCCCCAGTCAAGGCACATATGAGAAGGATCAATGAACAACTAAAGTGATGCAACTACAATTTGATGCTCCTCATCCTTCTCCCTTCCTGTCTCTGACCCTGTCTGTCACCCTCTCTCTCTCTCTCTCATTCAGTAAAAAAAAAAAAAATTAAAAGGAAGTTTAAAAAATTCATGACAGCTACCAAAACCATTAAGGATATCATATTTCTGAACCAAACTCAGAAAAATGGTAGCCAGGGAAAGAAAGAAAAGATTCTGGTTTATCAGAGCCCAACTACCAAACTCATATCCACAACTAACCTTTTAAAAGCAGAACTGAAAAACAGCATATGTCAACAAAATCTTGACATTTTGAACAGTAAGTGCTCTTGCAGCAAAGAAGACTCGGGCAAATAAAGGATATTCCAAAGAAGAACGCTAATAAGAAAAAGCTCCCTTTCTTTGTCCATTTTTTTCTTTTTTTTTAAATTTCAATTTATTGTGTTAATATGAATTCAAGTTTCCCACTCAATATAACACCCTCACCACCCCCCTCCATGTGCCCCCCATTATACCCTCTTCTTCCTCCTTCCCCTCTTCCTCTGGGATTTGCCATCCTGTTATCTGTACCTATGTGTTATGTATATATAATTTCACTAATCCCATCAGTTTCTCTGATCCCATCACCTCATCCCCCTTCCCTCTGACAGCTGTCCCTCTGCTTCCTGTGACCCTGCCTCTGCCTCTATTTCGTTCCTCATTTCACTATTTTCATTAGATTTCACATATAAGTGAGATCATATGTTATTTGTCTTTCTCTGACTGGCTTATTTTGCTTAGCATAATAATTTCCAGGTTCATCCATGCCATTGCAAAAGATAAGATCTCCTTTTTTTCATGGCCACATAGTATTCCACTGTGTACATGTACCACAGCTTTTTAATCCACTCGTCCACTGATGGACATTTGGGCTGTTTCCAGATCTTGGCTATTGTAAACAATGCTGCAATAAACATGGGGGTGCATATCTTCTTTTAAATCAGTATTTTGGGATTCTTAGGATATATTCCTAAAAGTGGGATAGCTAGGTCAAAAGGCAGTTCTATTTTTCATTTTTTGAGGAAATGCTATACTACTTTCCACAGTGGCTGCACCAGACTGCATTCCCACCAGGAATGCAGGAGGGTTCCATTTTCTCCATATCCTCGCCAGCACTTACTCTGTGCTGATTTGCCTCCACTTTTCAGCTGTTCCACCTCCTCTTGCAGCTACCTCGTCTTCCTGAAGAGTTTTCTGTAGAAAAATTATAGTGTGGGCTCAGACTGGCTTCACCCAACCAACTACTCTACAGGTTGCAAGCTTGGTGGGTTAGTAAAACCCCCTACTTCAGGGGTCTCTTGGTCAGGAGCTCAGTACAGGAATAGTGGCTCCTATCCAGAGTCTAATCTCTCAGCCACTGCTGGATACTCAAATTTTATTTCTCCCCAACAAGGTGGGCAGTAGGTTCAGATTGAGTGGGGCTGACAGTCCCCTCTGCAGAAGTTCTTACAGCTGGTGATACCTGATCTCAGGGATACAGACTGAGAGAGTCCTCTCCTAGGGCTGACTGTGCCCCCCTCAAGAGAATGGCTAAGCCTCTCAACCAGACCCAACTGGAAGCTCACAGGGATCCATACTTTAAATGTCCAAGCCCAAGCCTCTCTCCCTTCTCTCTGTGAAATCTCCCCCAGTGGGGCAGGATATCCAGCACCTGGGCCAGCTGACTGTGAAGTTCCACCCTGTCCAGCATGCATGAGCGGCTATGCAGGTGCCAATCACAGAGAGCAGAACTCACCTCAGCTGGGCCCATTGTCAGATGAGCTGTTCCTTAGGATATGCCACCAGCAAGAGTCATTAGGTTGGGAACAAATGCTTTCTGCAGCTGGCCACTGGAGGTACCAGCCCTGCCTCCCTGAAGGGAACCCATCACAGACAAGTGGGAGACACTGCCCATGACTGGCCCTCAGCAACATTTTTGGAGCTAAAAGCAATCCAGAGTTTGTGGCTGCATCTGCTGGGCCCAGGTGCACATAGACATACCAAGCTGCACACCTACGCTGGCTTTTACCCACACTGGGCCTGGGGAAAGGTCCACAAGAGGCCATGGTTCCCTGAGTCTCACTTCCTGCAGCCTCAGTCTGCTGGCTGCTTGTTGGGCTTAGCCACTGAAAAAATTCTCTGCTAGAGTTTAGAGCCTGCCGCGATTCAGGGATTAGGTAGGGTGGTGGGTGTGGCTTGGCCCCAGGTGTCCAACTGTCCAGACTTTTTTCACAGACCTCAGGAAGGTGTGGCCCCAAGAGTCTGGTGGGTGTGGCCTCTGAGACCCAGAATTGTGGTCTGCCCACAGTCCAGACAGTTTCTACTGAGTCTCCTGTGGGGTGGAAGCACCAGTCATAGACTCACGAGCATGTGGAGGAAACCTCTAGCCTCAAGGACAGGAAACTGAGTCACTGACATGCCCCCTGTTTCCTTGCTTCTCAGAACAGCCCAGTTTTTATGGGTGGGACTGGAGAGATTCCCCAGGTTGATGTCACTCAGAGCGGAATGCTTTACCCAAGAAAGATGGCAACTGTAATATTGGAGAATGACTCAGCACAGGGGTTCCAGTGGCCATCCCCCACTGTGTCTTTCCCTGAGCCTCCAACTTTACACTCTACTCATGCAACTCTAGTCCTCTCAGCTCCCCCTCCGCGAGAGCCCCAGGTAAGTGGCTGTGAACGAGATTTTCTGTGTGGGCCCTCTAAGATGGAGCCAGCATCTCCAAGAGCTCCGTCCCTTTCTTGCAGACAGAAACCTTGGCTCTTGTCACAGCCAAATGTTATGTGGGCACTTCTTCTAGACTCTGGGATCTAGGCTGGGGCACCAGTCTTGAAGCTGAGGATCCTCCCCTTTCAGGGCAACCTTCCCCACAGTGAGAGTCCCTCTTGACCCTCTGCCATAGCCCACTGCCGCAACTCACTCTTGGGAGCAGGGCAGTTTTATCCATGTCTCCACCCTTCCTACCAGTCTCAGTGTGGCTTCTTCTGTGATCCTTGGTTATTGACTCCTTTTCATTTAGTTTTCCAAAGTTGGTTTTTCAAAATGATTGTTCTTAAATTAAGTTGTAATCCAATTTGGTCCCGGGAGGTAACAGTTGGAATGTCTGCCTACTCCATTGCCATCTTGGAATCCGATTCACAAAAGCTCTTTTAAGCTCTTAAAAACTTCTGCTCACCATGAGCAGTAACCTGAGCTTGCACAGCCCAGGGTCTAGGCTGAGTTATGCTACACCCTTAGCAAGACAGAGTGGATCCTAGTACAGGATGTTTTGCATGTTCTCAAAAGAGAGAGAAGATCTCTGGGCACCCAGGTAGCGGCCATACTGGGCACCTAAGGGAGATCAACCACTCCATAGAGAAAGTACATGGAAAGCAACAATTTGTTCCCACACTGCTCAGAGGGAGAAAGATAAAAAAATGGTGAAGAATATTGTTAAGGAAAAATCAGAGTAAATGTAAGATTTAGACTGAATTTCCCACAGTAAGCTTGAGTAATTTTTTAAAAAATGATATAGGAACTTGATAATCATAATGAAGAAAGTATTTCAAAATGTATCATGTATCCTAGGAGACCGAAGCCTAATGAAGAACTTGGAAAATATCATCCAAAAGTAGAAAATGTCCAAGACTGTTTTAACTATAAAGGAATATCAAAGATAGAATGGGCCTGACCAGGCGGTGGTGCAGTGGATAGAGCATCAGACTGGGATGTGGAGGACCCAGGTTCAAGACCTCGAGGTCACCAACTTGGTGTGGGCTCATCTGGTTTGAGCAAAGCTCACCAGCTTGGACGCAAGGTCGCTGGCTTGAGCAAGGGGTTACTCAGTCTGCTGAAGGCCCACAGTCAAGGAACATATGAGAAAGCAATCAATGAACAACTAAGGTATCACAACGAAAAACTAATGATTGATGCTTCTCATCTCTCTTTGTTCCTGTCTGTCCCTGTCTATCCCTCTCTCCAACTCTCTCTCTGTCTCTGTAAAATAAATAAATAAATAAATAAATAAATAAATAAACAAACAAACAAACAAATAAAAAAGATGGAATGGTAAAACAATATTAATTAAACCAAAGAAAATATCAGATCAACAAACTGAGAAGCAAAATAACAATGAAGGTCTAATAAATTAGAAATAGCAAATATACAGCAAAAAGTAAAATTAATGTCAAAGAAAAATGGCTTAAGATGATTACATATAAAGAAAATATATATTTATATTTATCATACATTATATATATTTAATATAAAAAGAAAAAGTCAAGCTATTAAAGCAATTACAAAAAAACGGTTGGATGTAAAAGAGATAAAATCTTTACAACACAATCATAATTGGTGACTTTATGTCAAAGAACTCAACAAACAGAACAGAAAAAAATTCAGAGAGATATAGGAATACTAACATAAAGCAAAAAATAAGTCTGAAAATTAAAAGAGCATACCATATACAAGAGAAAACTGACATACAACCGTCTACATAAAGATAAATCTTGATTAAGTTATTGAATTTTAAGGATAAAGAAAGAATTCTTATCACATCTAGACAGAAAAATTAAGTTATCTATTGGAAGAAGAAATATTAGCCTGGCTTCTGACCATTCAATGACTGAATTCAACATTTTCTCCCTAAAGAATTCAAGGAAAAAAAGTCTGAGACCAAGAATATTAAATCCAATTATGCTGCTATTTAAATAAAAAGGCAGCAGATCAAATTCATTTAAATGTGAAAAAAAATACTAGGAAATAAAACACCTATAACGTGAATGATATACACACACACACACACACACACACACACATACACAATGGAATATTACTCAGCCATTAAAAATATGAAATATTAGCCCTGGCTCATTGGCTCAATGAATAGAGCATGGGCCTGGTGTGTGGATGTCCCAGGTTCAATCCCAGGTCAGGGTATACATGAGAGGCAACCATCTGTTTCTCTTCTTCTTGCTTTTCCCCTTCTCTCTCTTTTCCCTCTTGCAGCCAGTGACTCAATTGGTTAGAGCACTGGCCCCAGGTGCTGAGGATAGCTCAGTTGATTCAAGCATTGGCCCTGGACAGAGATTGTTAGTTGGATCCAAGTCACAGCACATGTGGGAGTCTGTCTCTCTATCTCCAGTCACTTAAAAAAAAAAAAAAAGGATGAAAGATTGGCACTTGCAGCTACATGGATGGATCTTGTGAATATTATGCTAAGTGAAAGAAGTCAGTGATTTTACTCATATATAGGATATAAAACAAAAGCAACAAAGCACAAACATCAGGTTAACCCTTCTACAGCTAACAATTACAAACTTTAGACAGAATATTTTTAAATTAGTTTAATATATGAGAGGATGACAAAAGGAAGGCACAGTGGAAAATGGTTGATCCTTGGTAAAAGGGAACTTTACTCGGCAACATTTGCATTTGTATAACTTTTCACTTGTCACTTTTTGTTCTAAACAGCACACCATAACTATTTCTAAGAAGAAAGCAACATTATTCTTGGCTTGAGAAGTCAGAGAATGTAGTTTGGGGGTTACTAAAGCAGCTAAAAAGGAGTAAATAAGGGAAGAAACCCCAGAAATGAAAATCCCAGAAAAATGATTCCCAAATGTACGTGTAAATTCTCCTCAACCCTTTGGCTAGCCCTGAAATGCACATAAAATATGGAAACTCCAAAGACAAAATAAAAACGTTTCACCGGGAACCTGAGAAATGACAGTTGCAAGGCTTACCACACTGAGCAGAGGCTATAACTGGAGTGTATAACAGGAAAGACAGACTATGGAGTTCAAGTTAACTGAAGCTAAGGGCCTCCTAGAACAAAAATCAACACATTTAGTAACAGGTGACAGAATTCAAAATCTGTACAGAATACTAGCCACAATATCCAGGATTCAGTAAAAAAAAAAAAATCACTAGGTTGCAAGGAAGCAGAAAAATATGACTCATAGTCAAGAAAAAAGTAGTCAATAGAAATCAACTCTGAGTTGACCTACATGTTGGAATTATTAGGCAAGGGCCTTATTTAAAGCATCTGTTATGAATATGTCCAAGAACCTTTTAAAAATTAATCAAAATAAATGAACAGATGGAGAACGTCAAAGATATAAAACTATAAAAAGGAACCATGTGGAAATTCTAAAATAGTAGAGTACAATATTTTAAATTAAATTTACCACATAAACAATTAAAGAAAAAAGAAATAAATGTCTAAAGACTTGAAGGTAGATCAGTATAAATTATCCAATCAGAAAAGGGGGAGAGGGTGAGAAAAATGTAAGCAGCTTTTCAGTGACATGTGGAATAAATAGAGAAAATAGAAGAAAAAGAAAAATATCATCAAATGTGTCTCGAATCTAGTGAGAGACATAAACTTGGGATCCAAATATTTCAATAAATCTCAGGCAAGATAAATACAAAAAAGTAATCACAGCTAGATACACTGTAACATATAGCTGAAAACTGAAAATAAAAGTAAAATTTTAAAAACAGACAGAAGAAAGTGACATATTACATAAAAGAGAGAATCCATGACAGCAATGTTGGCTGACTTCTGTTTCTTTCTTTTTTATTTATTTATTTTGATAGAAGAGAGAAAAAGAGAAAGTGGGGCAAGAGCAAGAAGCATCAACTCAAAGTTGCTTCTTGTATGTGCCTTGGCCAAGCAAGCCCAGGGTTTTGAACTGGCAACCTCAGCATTCCAGATCAATGCTTTATCCACTGTGCCACTACAGGTCAGGCACGGCTGACTTCTTTTCAGAAATAATGGAGGCTAAGAGAAAATTGTGGAGGACTATTGTAGATAAAAGATGGCAAAAATAAATTTTGGTACTCATCCTATTAAGAAATACTCTCCTTTTGAATTTGAATGGACTCTGTAATACTCTGACCAAAAAAATATATATATATGGTAGAAGTGATACATATGCTCATAACCTGAGCCTTAAGAGAATGGCAGCTTTTTCTTTTCATCTCTTGTTACACTTGCTCCTGAAGTCCTGAGGTATAGATAAAAATCCAATTAATCAACTCAAAAGATCATATGAGCAGGCTCCATGTTTTGAGAAATATGTAGCTCAGCACCAGCTTCCATACATTTTGACAAAGTTCCAGGTATTTGAATAAAATCATCTTAGTCCATTCTGACCAGTCCAGCCTCAGCTACATATCACCAAGTGACTACAATCAACATCACATGGTGAAAAAGCATCATTCATCTAAGCCCTGCCCAAATTTCTAAACAATAAATCCATTAAATATAATATAAAAATTGGTGTTTTTCTAAAACACTAAGTTTGGGGGAAGTTTATGAGGTAGCAATAGGTAAATGGACCAACATTGTTAAAATGATAAAAGAAAAATAGAAAACTTTCAATCCAGAATGCTACTTCCAGCCAATATATCCATTACACATGAAGCAAAATTTAAGAATTTTCAAATAATTAAAAAGTGAAAATTTTGTTGCCAGGAGATTTACACTATAATAAGTGTTAAAGAAAGTTCTTCAGGCTAAAGGAATATGGCACAGGATGGAAACATTGACTTACAACTAGGAATACAGAGCACTAGAAATGATAAATATACAAGTCTGTTTGTTTTCTCTTAAAAATTTTAAAACAACATATGTGTTATTTAAAGCAAAACTTTGAACAGTTGTAGGGTTTATTTTATATAAAGATGTAATATACTTGATGACAAAAGGAACAATATAACCAATGGAATAAATAGAAAAAAAAGCTCCAAATGGTAGGCAAAAATACAGCCATAGCAATGATTACACAAAGTATAAATGGACTAAATATGTAATTGACAGATTGACAGACTTTTTTAACAAAGCAAGATCCAATTACAGATGCCCTTTATTCGATTTAGTGTGTTCTTTAAAAGTAATATCACAAAATGGTTAAAAGTAAAAGGATGAAAAACAGATATAACTATAAAAACAATAAGCATCAGAAAGCTGAAGTGGCTATATTAATGTCAGAGAAAATTGACTTTAAGAAACTTTGCTTGACCAGTGGTGGCACAGTGGATACAGCACCAACCTGGGATGCTGGGGTCTAAAATTCAAATCTCCAAGGTCGTTGGCTTGAGCATGGGCTCATCTGGCTTGAGCGCAGGCTCACCAGCTTGAGCACAGATTCGCCAGACTGAGTCCAAAGGTCACTGGCCAGAAGCCCAAGGTTACTCGCTTGAGCACAAAGGTGACTGGCCAGAAGCCTGAAGGTCACTGGCTTTAGCACAAGGTCACTGGCTTAAACTACCCTACCTCCAATCAAGGCACATATGATAAGCAATCAATGAACAACTAAAGTGACACAACTACAAATTGATGCTTCTCATCTCTCTCTCTCTCTCTCTCTCTCTCTCTCATAAAGTAAAAAAGAAAACAAAACTTAAAGATTATATGACTGGTGGTGATGTAGTGGATAAAGCTTCAACCTAGAAGGCTGAGGTTGCCATTTAAAATTCCTGAGATGGTTAGCTCTGAGTGAAAGCAGTCAGTGCAGGGTTACTGGTTTAAGCGGGGTATCATCCACACCAGGAGTCCCCAAACTTTTTACACAGGGGGCCAGTTCACTGTCCCTCAGACCGTTGGAGGGCCAGACTATAAAAAAAACTATGAAAAAATCCCTATGCACACTGCACATATCTTATTTTAAAGTAAAAAAACAAAACGGGAACAAATACAATATTTAAAATAAAGAACAAGTAAATTTAAATCAACAGACTGACCAGTATTTCAATGGGAACTATGGGCCTGCTTTTGGCTAATGAGATGGTGGTGCCCCTTCTGGAAGTGTGGCAGGGCCGGATACATGGCCTCAGGGGGCCACATGTGGCCCGTGGGCCATAGTTTGGGGACCTCTGATCCACACAATCCCAAAGCTTGTCAGCTTGGGCCCAAAGGTTGTTGGCATGAAAAGCCTAAGGTCATTAGCTTGAGCAAGGGGACACTAGCTTGGCCCCAGTTGAAGCACATATGGGAAGAAATCAATGTAAAAATAAAATGAAAGCAACTATGAGTTGATGTTTCTCATCCTTTCTCTCCCTGCCTTCTTCTCTCTCAAAAAAAAAAAAAAAAAGAAAGAAAGAAAGAATCCTAAAATTATTACTAGAGATAAAAGGATAAATTTTATAATGTCAAAATAGTCAATTCATTGGGAGATATGTCATATTTGTATATACCTAATTAATAGACAATCAAAATATATGAAGCAAAAAACTGACACTTTGGAGATTTTAACATACTTCTCTTAGCTATTGAGAGAAACACTGCTTTCAAAAAATCGGTGAGAACATAAAAATGTTAAACAGCACTTTTAGCCACTTTGACTTAATGACATTTATAGAACACCCAAAATTTAAGAACGCATATTCTTTTCAAATGCACATGGAACAGCTACCAAAATAATTCCTATATGCTGAAACATAAAATGTATCAATTAATTACATAAATTTGGAATCTTATGGGATTATTCTCTAAACCATGAAAGAACTAAATTTGAAATCCATATTAATAAAATACCCAAAAAAGTCACCAAATATTTGGAAATTAAACAACAAACTTCTAGATAATCCATTGGTTAAAGAATACACAAATAAATTATAAAATATTTTAATAGAATGAAAGTTAAATTGCAACATACCAAATTTATGGGACACAGCTAAAGTAGTACTTAGATGGAAATTTATAGTGTCAAATAGTTAGATGAGAGAAAGTTTACAATCAATGATCAAGTTCCAATTTTCAGAAGGTAAAAAAAATAATAAATTAATCTCAAATTGACTACAAGGAAGGAAAAAATAAAGAGCAGGAATCAATAAAATATATAAATGCTTGAGAAGTCTAGAAAACACAAGAAAAATAACAGAAATTACTAATATCAAGAGTAAAATAAAAATTACAACAAGTCACACAGACAATAAATGATAATTTTATGTCAATTGATTTTAAAACAGATGAAATTAATAGATTTCTTATAAAATTCACAAGTTAATGAAATAAGACAAGATGACATAGAATATCTAATAACACTGTATCTCCTTCAGAAATTGAATTTATGACCAAAGAAGTTTCCTTCAAAGAAAATTCCAAGCCTAGTTGATTATACCAATGAATCTTATCAAGCATTTAAGGAAAAAAAAAAAATGACACCAATCTCTTACAAATTCTTTTAAAATACTGAGAAAGGAAAGAATTCTCATCTCATTTTATGAGACCACCCTAACCATGATACCAAAGCCTGAAAAAAATAATACAAAAGACAAAAATTACAGAATAATAAAATTAAATAAATATACATATAAAAATGGGCCTGACCAGGTGGTGGAGCAGTGGATAGTGTCGGATTGGGATGCAGAGGACCCAGGTTCGAAACCCCGAGGTCACTGGCTTGAGTGTGGGCTCATCTGGTTTGAGCAAGGCTCATTGGGTCACTGGCTTGAGCAAGGTGTCACTGGCTCTACTGTAGCCTCTTCCCCCCCCCATAAAGGCACATATGAGAAAGCAATCAATGAACAACTAAGGTACCGCAATGAAGAATTGATGCTTCTCATCTCTCTCCCTTCCTGTCTGTCTGTCCCTACTTGTCCCTCTCTCTGATTCTCTCTGTCTCTGTCACACACACAAAAAAAATAGTAAAATATATATATATATATTGGCCTAGTAAACCCAGAAACACATATATGTGGACAAGTCCTACCAGGGGTGAGGACAAAGGAGATGCAGAGACCCAACTCCGGGGACCAGGTTCAGTGACACAGATCTGCTTTATTCAGGAAGTAAACTAGCTTATATACAGGAGTTCAGCCAAAAGGATATTATACTAGGTCAAAAAAGGTCAGGAGGCTGCCTGGCTAGCGCTGTCATTTCCATATAGCAGGAGAGCTCCCTCTGGGGTGTGCTGGGGAGGGTTTATCCTTGCTGGAGTGTTCCCACAGCATTGCATCAGCCACAGCTGCCAGGTAAATGCTCTGTGCTCTACCTACATCTCCCCCTTCTCTTTTAATTAAGGTCAGTTGAACTTGCTTGATGAATGCTTGTTGCTGTTGTAGCTTCTGAATGCTACACATTATGCAACGAAACCCTAGTAGAACTAAAACAACTATAATACCTATTATACTATATGCTAATAGATTAGCTGGATTAAACAATGAGGCAAGCTTCTGTAATGTTTGACTAGTTAGGAAATAGAACAGGGGTCTTAAATAGGGGATTCCTCCTAGGGGTTGGGATGCCATTTCCCTCCCATTGTGTTACAGAGACCTTCTAGGTGCTGTTAAACACAGTTCCATTTTGATTGTAAAAAATGGACGTAGGGTCCATGCATGCCCCCTTCCCACAAAGGTCCCAGCATCCAAACACAGAATGGATGGCTTGCCGCAGGGTGTGTACTGCATATGGTTGCATTCCATCTCTCAGCCTCCAATGCCAAACTCCGAGGTTGATGGTCTGCGCATCTAGGCCAGAGGCAATGCAGCAGTCTCTCCGGGGAATTCCTTCTCTCGGGAGTGTTCTTAGATGTTCATCATACAGGAATGGGCAAAGAGGCGACCCTGAGAAGGCAAGGTTAGCGGGGTGGACCCAGCTTTTGGTAGCTATGGGGAGGAGGGCTTGTAGGCCAAGTACTGAGCCTTGGTTGGTAGTACCATTTTCAGCAAAGTCCCTCATAGTATGATTTTGAAGGAGGACCCATCCCTCCGAGGGAACAGTGTTATTATTCAGAGTAAACTTAAGTAGCATTGGGTCACTGAGGTTACCCCATATAGTGCCATTCCACTGTTGGAATTCCCAGCCACTATTGTCACAAGGGAGACTAAGGGAGCAGTTACTGGGATATACTGCTGGAAACTGGGCTATTAACTTCAACAGGCATAATTATGCCAGGGTGGTAAACAGCCACCCAGACATAAGAATCTCCTCGCACCTGGGAGTTTGCTGTGATAATGGCACACATGAGGAGGAACAGAGTGAGGACCTCTTCCAGGAGGCTGTTCAAGGCTGAGGCTGGCCATCTCCTGAACCAGAGGTTTCACAGGTGTTGGAGGCATCGTCGGTGGGGTCATCTTGGGACATTGGGGATGGCCGTACATTCCTTCCTGGGATCCAAATTGTATGCAGGCTATTTTCTGAAAAAACACAAGCATAACCTCTTCCTTGCATTAGAAAGGGGTGCGGCCCCTGCCACTGAGCTGTGGCTGGGTCCTTCCAGCATACCAATGGTAAATGGGTTAGGTGGCTACAAAGGCCTCCCCAATGTTTGTAGGCTGGGTTATACCATCAGAATCAAAAGTTAAATAATTGAGAGTGAATACAGCACTGAGGAGCACTTCTCCGGGTGAGCCCCGGGGCATACCCCCCCTTTCTTTTTGAATTTGAAGGTTAATGTCTCTGTGTCACCATTCTACAATGGCTTGTCCTTGGAGATTATAAGGAATGCCAAGGCGGTGTGTGATTTGCCATTGGGAACAAAAGGCTTTAAATTGGCTGCTGGGATAACAGGGCCCATTGTCAGTTTTAATTTCCCAAGGTACACCAAGGCAAAGCATGGCCTGTCAAAGGGCACAAATTGCATGTGTAGTTTTTTCTCCTGCTAGGGCCGTGGCCGAGACAGCTCTGGAGAAAGTGTCTACTGCTACGTGTACGTAGCGGAGTTTGCCAAATTGGGGGACATGAGTGACATCTATTTGCCACACAGCATTAGGCTGTAAGTCTCAAGGGTTGACACCCTGTGGTTGTAGGGGGCCTAAGGGTAATAAGGGCCTGCACTGTTTACATACGCAAACAAGGTGTTTGCAGGTTGCGGGAGTGCGATGGGGAAAGAGAGATTTGAGAAAATGGGCAGACATATGAAACCGGGCATGAAGTTGTCTGGCTTGCTCAATAGGGGAGACTGTTAAAACTAGATGATCAGCTTCTGTGTTGCTGCCTGCCGCTAGGGGGCCAGGCAAGCCAGAATGGGAGTAAAGATGCTGAATATACCAAGGGTGCTGATGCTCCTCTAACAGTTCTTTAAGCTGGCTGAGAGCCCTATCTAGTAATATCTGCTTGGGCCAGAAGGTGGAATGAGCAAGGCCTTTCACTGTTTGTACTGTATAAGCACTATCTGAAAAAATGTTAAGGGGGCCATGTTGCCAAAGACATAGTGCATAGTAAATGGCTAGTAGTTCACCTACTTGTGAACTCCCTCATAGCTAAATTTGTGGAATTTAGTGCCTTCCGTTTGTGCTTTGAACACTATTCCACAATAGGACAGGCTGGCATCTATAAACATAAGCATGCTGTGCAGAAGAGGGGTAGGTGCTGGATACGAATGAGGGGTGGTTTGTAGGGGGATCCTTTGTAGGGTCTGTAAGAGTCAATCGTTGGGGAGGTGATTGTTTACTTGTCCAGTATAGCTAGCTAAGAGTGTCTGCATTTCTAAATCATTGGCTAAGAGAAATTGTATATGGTCGAGAGGAATTGGCAGAATAAGTACATCAGGCTCTTGGCCATACAAGGTGACACAAGCTTGCTGCAGCTTCTGGCCAAGAAAGCAGATTGTAGTCTTGCTGGGGGTAATTTTAGATAGTTGACTATATGCTAAATGTACCCAATAAAGGGGTTTGTTTTGAAACAGGACACCAGTAGGAGTGCCTTTTGTGGCTAGGACAATAGCTGAGATTGGCTGATCAGGTTCTAATCTAGCTGTCCGACACAGAGCTAATAATAGCAGTGTTGATATTCACTATAACCTGTTTTGCTGCTGTAGTTAGATGGTGGATGTTGGTAGGCTCTATGTCACACTCAAGGAGGGAGAATAGGGGGTCTAATTCAGCAGTAGAAATAGTTAGGTATCCACATATCCAGTTTATTTGGCCACATAGCTCTTGTAATTCATGTAAAGAGCATTGTTGAGGGATTGTGAGCATAGGGGAAACAGGTGTTATTTCTTCCCCTATGCAGTACCCTAAGAAAGTAAAGGGTGGCAAGGTCTGTACTTTCTCTGGTGCTACAGAAAGCTCAATGGCATTCAGATTAGTTAAGAGCTGCTGGTAACATTCTTCTAAGATCACAGGAACATGTTAATCATGAAGGAATCTCCATTTTCCAGATGTGTTTTTCGGAATTACAAAAACAGGTGAATTATGAGGACTAGTGAAAGGCTCAATATGTTTGGCTTCTAATTGTTGCTGAACTAGTTTTTGTTATTCTTTTAATTTAGATGCTGTTCATGGCTGCTCAACCCAAATTGGTTGATCGATATCCCATGTAAGTTTGATGGGTTACAGAGTTTTTAATTGAGCAGTGGCCTTTAGAATTGGGGGAGCTGGCTGGTAATAGAGACACAGAGTAAAGACAGCAAGCACATCCTGTCCCCAAAGAGTATGTGGCAATTCAGTCATAAATAAAGGACTGAAAACTCCAGTCACCCTGTCAGGATCTGTCCAATGGAGTGGCCAGATGGCTTGTTGGGCTGGTCATACTCCACCAACTCCTTGTACTAAAGGTCTGGGCTGCATGGCCCAGCCTTCCTTTTTATTTTCCTCTCTGATTACAGAAACATCAGTACCAGAATCTATGAGCCCAAGGATGGGATGGCCCTCTACTTGCAGGGTTAGAAAGGCCTTATTCTGGGTTAAGGGTAAGGTTCAATAGACTCCTATGTGGAGTTTCTCTCTTATAGGCAGGGCTGAGAACTGCCCCAATTCCCATTTAAAGGCTCTAGAGGCTTTCCATCTGCAGTGGTGGTTGAGTGACTATCTTGCTTCCAGTGAATCCCTAATATAGGATCACCTAAATATATAAAGCAGACTTTGATGGATATAAAGGGCAAGATCAACATCAATACTATAATAGTAGGGGATCTTAATACCCCACTAACATCACTAGATAGATCCTCAAGAAAGAAAATTAACAAAGAAACAGCAGACTTAAAGGACACACTAGATCAACTCAATTTAATAGATATTTTCAGAACCTTACATCCTAAAGCAGCAGAATATACATTCTTTTCAAGTGCTCATGGTACATTCTCTAGGATAGACCACATATTAGGGCACAAAATCGGTCTCAACAAATTTAAGAAGATTGAAATTATATCAAGCACTTTCTCTGATCACAATGGCATGAGACTAGAAATCAACCACAACAGAAAAGCTCAAAAATTCTCAGACACATAAAAACTAAATAGCAGGTTGTTAAACAACTAATGGATTAAGAATGAGATCAAAGAAATAATAAAAAAAAATTTCTAGAAACGAATGATAATGAGCATACAACAACTCAAAATTTATGAAACACAGCAAAAGCAGTACTGAGAGGGAAGTTCATACCACTACAGGCACACTTTAAGAAGCCAGGAAAAGCTCAAATAAACAACTTAACCCTGCATCTAAAAGAACTAGAAAAAAACCAGCAAGTAAAGCCCAAATGTAGTAGAAGGAAGGAAATAATAAAGATCAGAGCAGAAATAAATGACATAGAGGCTAAAGAAACAATACAGAGGATCAATGAAACTAGGAGCTGGTTCTTTGAAAAGGTAAACAAGATCAATGAACCTTTAACTAGACTAACCAAGAAAAAAAGAGAGAGGACTCAAATAAATAAAATTAGAAATGAGAGTGGAGAAATAACAACTGACACAACAGAAATACAAAATATTGTAAGAAAATACTATGAAGAACGGTATGCCAAAAAAAAAACTAGACAACCTAGATGAAATGGAAAAATTCCTTGAAACATACACTTTTCCAAAAATCAATATGAAAGAATCAGAAAACCTAAACAGAACAATTACACCAAATGAAATCAAAACAGTTATCAAAAAACTCCCAACAAAGAAAAGTCCTGGGCCTGATGGCTAAACAAGTGAATTCTACCAAATATTCAAAGAAGAACTAACTCCTATCCTTCTCAAGCTATTTCAAAAAATTCAAGAGGAAGGAAGACTTCCAAGCTCCTTTTATGAGGCGAGCATAATTCTGATTCCAAAACCAGGCAAAGACAACACAAAGAAAGAAAATTATAGGCCAATATCCCTGATGAATATTGATGCTAAAATCTTCAACAAAATATTAGCAAACCGGATCCAACAATATATGGAAAAAAATCATACACCATAATCAAGTGGGATTTATTCTTGGGAGGCAAGGCTGGTACAGTATTCACAAAACAATCAATGTGATTCATCACATAAACAAAAGGAAAGAGAAAAACCACATGATAATTTCAATAGAGCAGAAAAAGCATTTGATAAAATCCAGCACCCATTCATGATCAAAACTCTCAGCAAAGTGGGAATACAGGGAACATACCTCAACATGATAAAAGCCATCTATGACAAACCCACAGCCAACATCATACTCAATGGGCAAAAATTAAAAGCAATCCCCTTAAGATCAGGAACAAGGCAGGGGTGCTCCCATTCACCACTCTTATTCAACATAGTCCTGGGAATCCTAGCCACAGCAATCAGACAAGAAGAAGAAATAAAAGGTATTCAAGATGGAAAAGAAGAAGTAAAACTATCATTATTTGCAAATGATATGATATTGTATATAGAAAACCCTAAAATCTCAGTCAAAAAACTACTGGACCTGATAAATGAATTCAGCAAAGTGGCAGGATATAAAATTAATACTCAGAAATCAGAGGCATTTTTATACACAAGCAATGAACAGTCAGAAAGAGAAATTAAGGAAACAATCCCCTTCACTATTACAACCAAAAAAATAAAGTACCTAGGAGTACATTTAACCAAGGAGACTAAAGACTTGTACTCAGAATATTATAAAACATTGATAAAAGAAATCAAGGAAGATACAAACAAGTGAAAGCATATACCGTGCTCATGGTTAGGAAGAATAAACATCATTAAAATGTCTATATTACCCAAAGCAATTTATAAATTCAATGCAATCCCAATTAAAATACCAATGACATACTTTAAAGATATAGATCACATATTCCAAATATTTATATGGAACCAAAAAAGAACACAAATAGCCTCAGCAATCTTAAAAAAGAATAAAGTGGAAGGTATCACACTTCCAGATATCAAGTTATACTACAAGGGCATTGTACTCAAAACAGCCTGGTACTGGCATAAGAACAGGCATGTAGATAAATGGAACAGAACAGAGAACCCAGAAATAAACCCACAGCTCTATGGACAACTGATATTTGACAAAGGAGGTAAGGGCATACAATGAAATAAAGAGAGCCTCTTTAATAAATGGTGTTGGGAAAATTGGACAACTACCTGCAAAAAAATGAAACTAGACCACCAACTTACACCATTCATGAAAATAAACTCAAAATGGATAAAGACTTAAATGTAAACCGTGAAACCATAAGCATCTTAGAAGAAAACATAGGCAGTAAGCTCTCCGACATCTCTTGCAGCGATATATTTGCTGATTTATCTCCACGGGCAAGTGAAATAAAAGACAGGATAAACAAATGGAACTATATCAAACTGAAAAGCTTTTACACAGCCAAAGACAATAAGAACAGAATAAATAGACAAACTACACAATGGGAGAACATATTTGACAGTACGTCTGATAAGGGGTTAATAACCAAAATTTATAAAGAATTTATAAATCTCAACACCAGAAAGACAAACAATCCAATCAAAAAATGGGCTAAAGAAATGAATAGACACTTCTCCAAAGAAGACATAAGATGGCCAATAGGCATATGAAAAAATGCTCAGCATCATTAATCATTAGAGAAATGCAAATTAAAACCACAATGAGATATCACCTCACACCAGTCAGAATGGCACTCATCAACAAAACAACACAGAATAAGTGCTGGCGAGGATGTGGAGAAAAGGGAACCCTCCTGCACTGCTGGTGGGAATGCAGACTGGTGCAGCCACTGTGGAAAACAGTATGGAGATTCCTCAAAAAATTAAAAATCGTACTGCCTTTTGACCCAGCTATCCCACTTTTAGGAATATACCCCAAGAACACCATAGAACTGTTCCAGGAGGAGAAATGCACCCCCATCTTTTTGGCAGCATTGTTCACAATAGCACAGATCTTGAAACAGCCCAAGTATCCATCAGAGGAGGGGTGGATTAAAAAGCTTTGGTACATATATACTATGAAATACCACTCAGCCATAAGAAATGATGACATTGGATCATTTACAATAACATGGGTGGTTATTGATAATATAATATTGATAATATTATACAGAGTGAAATAAGTAAATAAGAAAAACTAAGAACTATATGAACCCATACATAGATGGGACATAAAAATGAGCCTCAGAGACATGAACATGAATATGATGGTAACAGGGATGGGGGTGGGGAGGGGGCAAGGAAGGAGAGAGAGGCAGTGGGGGGGAGGGGAGGGGCACAAAGAAAACCAGATAGAAGGTGACGGAAGACAATTTGACTTTGGGTGAGGGGTATGCAACATAATTTAATGTCAAAATAATCTAGAAATGTATTCTCAGAACATATGTACCCTGATTTATCAACGTCACTGCATTGGATGTGAGGGTGATCTGGCTGCGACATCTGTCACCCCATTGATCGCCAGGGTTGATTCAGCTGATCTGGCTGGCTAGGCGGGTGTCCCCTTCCTCCCTCACCGCTCCATGTGCGTCCCTCCCGAAGCTGCACGCTCGGTCGAAGAGGACGACCTTCTCCGCTAGAGGAGAGGACCGTTTTTCGATCAAGGGTATACGAGTAGCTGCGCTCCCCTGCTAGAACCTCCAAACAAGTCTCAAGCTCAATGTCACTGCATTAAAATTAATAAAAATAAGATTAAAAAAAAAGAAAGAAGGTTCTTTGTGTCAGTTGGCTTCCCTGATGAAAAACACTTAACTGGGCTGCAAGAGCGAGGGCCACAACTGAGTTGCTGCTCGCATCTCGGCAGGCAAGGACCCAGTCATCTAGAGGCACAGCTCTAATTGGCTCTATTGCCTGTCTACACTCTCCATTGGCACCTTCCCACACCAATTCTTTATTTTTCTTTTCTTTTTCTTTTTTTTTCTTTTTTTTAAGCTGGAAACGGGGAGAGACAGTCAGACAGACTCCCGCATGCGCCCGACCGGCACGCCCACCAGGGGCGATGCTCTGCCCCTCTGGGGCGTCGCTCTGCTGCGACCAGAGCCACTCTAGCGCCTGGAGCAGAGGCCAAGGAGCCATCCCCAGCGCCCGGGCCATCTTTGCTCCAATGGAGCCTTGGCTGCAGGAGGGGAAGAGAGAGACAGAGAGGAAAGAGGGGAGGGGGTGGAGAAGCAAATGGGCGCTTCTCCTATGTGCCCTGGCCGGTAATCAAACCCGGGTCCCCCGCACGCCAGGCCGACGCTCTACCGCTGAGCCAACCGGCCAGGGCCCACACCAATTCTTTAGTTAGAGACGCATCAGAGTGCGTAACTTTATGCTTTATAGCTTCTTGGACCCTTCTTAGAAAATCTGAAAAAGGTTCATTGGGACCCTGAAGCAATTTGGAAAGCTTTAAGGACCTTCCATGAGCATTAGTTTGGGTAAAGGCTCTAGTGGCACATAGACGCACTTGATCAAAATACTGAGGGGTCCTATATAGCCTGAATGGCAGGGGAGACAAAGTGCCCTTCTCCTTTGAGGGCTTCCAGGGGGAGGTTAGTACCAGCCCTTTGATTTCTTTCCCCTATTATTTCACATTGCTCGTTGTATAAAGCTTTCCATTGAATTAAGTCTTCCATGGTAAGGACTGCTCAGGCTAACGTTTTTCAATCATGGGGACAATTTAAATCAATAGTGATATTTTCAAGTAATTGCTGAACATAGGGAGAATGAAGGTCATCTTTCTGGATAGCTTTTCTGAGAGTAACGACTGTTTTTTGGTTATGTGGATACCAAGCTTGAGGTCGTGCGGTGGTAGGGTTAATATTGACTAGAAAAAGGTGAGGGGGCTCTAGTCCTGATGCTGCACAGGAAATATCTCTTTGCTGACACATGGGGTGTACAGGCTGGCGCATGGGTCTGAAGCAGGAACACATGTTGGAGTTAAAGCTGGGGTAGAAAATGGCATCTGAGAGGCTGGGGTGGAGCATTGAGCCCCAGCAGGGAATGCAGAAGTAGTGACTTCTGCTTCTTCAGGTGGCGGAGCTGATGGCGCAATTTCTAATGTATCTAGTTTTGTTTATCTAGTTTCCTTTCCGCACTCTTGGCTGCAAGTCCATCAAACTCGGTGGTCCAACCCTTTTCTTCCTCTACAGGGAAAGGCGAGTATGGAGGTAGGGGTTCCTCTGAAAGAGGAGTAGCTTGTAGGACCTTAGGGACTGGTGGAGGGTCCCCAGCAGGAGCACCAGTCAAGCAGGCGTGTATTGCCAATAAGGTAGGAGTGAGACCGAGAGGGAACATTTGCCCCTCATGTACCTCGGCCGAACGAACGGCGTCGGAGAGCTCAGGCCCAAGTATCCAGGGATTGAGACCAGAGAGAATCTCCCAGTAAGTACAGAGATCCTCTTCACAAACTTCAACTCGCCTACTCTGCAATAGGGCTTGCAGGGCTCAAGCCTGCGGGGCTCGAGAGTGGGGGAGAAGGTTTCCCATTGCAGAAGGTCACTCACCCATCCCTTGGATGCTGGTTAGGTCCCGTTTGAGGCACCAGTTGTAGTCAAGTCCTACTGGGGGTGAGGACAACAGAGACGCAGAGACCTGACTCTGGGGACCAGGTTCAGTGACGTAGATCCACTTTATTCAGGAAGTAAACTAGCTTATATACATGGGTTCAGCCAATAGGATGTTATACTAGGACAAATGGCCAAAAAAGGTCAGGAGGCTGCCTGGCTAGCACTGAGTCATTTCCATATAGCAGGCGAGCTCCCTCTGGGGTGTGCCAAGGAGGGTTTATCCTTGCTGGAGTGTTCTCACAGCATAGCATCAGCCACAGCTGCCAGGTAAATGCTCTGCGCTCCACCTACACATATAAAAAGATAATGCAGGATGACCAAGTGGAATATGTAGGAATGGAAGGTTGGCTCAACATTTGAAAATGAATTAAAATAATAAAATATATTATCAGAATAATGGGCAAAAACCATATAATAATTGCAATACAGAAAATGTCTGATAAAATTAAATACCTATTTATGATAAAAGCTCTCAGCAAACTAGGAATAAGGTCAACTTCCTAGTTGATCTGATAAAGAGCATCAATAAAATCCTATAGCTAACATCATTCTTGATGAAATATTGAATGCTTTCCCCCTAAGATTGGGAACAAGGAAAGTACTTTACCATTTTTATACACTATTTTACTAGAGTTTGTAACTTGTGTAAAAAAGCAAGGAAAAAAAAGAGGTATACAGATTGGTAAGGAAAAAGTAAAACTATCTATTCACATATGACATGACTGTCTATGTAGAAAAACCTAAACAATCTTCAAAGCAACTAATTAAACTTTAAGTGAATTTAGCAGTCATGAATATATATAAAAATAAGCATGAATATTAGACATTATTCACATCATGTGAAAGAAGCCAGACATAAAAATCTACATAATGTATGACCTTGTTTATAAAAAATTTTAGAACAGACAATACAATAGTGAGGAAAAAAATTAAAAACATATCACCTTGTAGGAGGGGATTAACAGGTAATAAACATAGGGGAACATTCTGGAGTAAACAGAAGGAGTTATATATTGATGGAGGTGTGGAGTATGTAAGTATACACATTTGTCACAACTCAAACTATATACTTAGGGTTTGTGTATATTACTGTATTTAAATTTTACCCTCCAAAAAAAGGAAAAAAAAAAAAACTATATTCAAGTATTGAACAGTGCTTAGTAAATTTTTTTTTCAGTGGTGTAGATTAAAAATTGTAATATTGCCTGACCTGTGGTAGCGCAGTGGATAAAGCATCGACCTGGAAATGCTGAGGTCGCTGGTTCGAAACCCTGGGCTTGCCTGGTCAAGGCACATATAGGAGTTGATGCTTCCAGCTCCTCCCCCCTGTCTCTGTCTCTCTCTGTCCCTCTCTGTCTCCTCTTTAAAATGAATAAATAAAATAAAAAAAAATTGTAATATTAATTTGTGTAATTTTAAGTAAATTAATAAACATATTTTAAGTTTGAGCAAATGAGTAAATAATGCAATCCAGATTTCTCTATGTGGTTAAAAGGAGTTATAAGTAAGAAAAGAAGGAAAACAAGAATATATGTAGAGGTGTTGGGTTGAAATTGAGTGTCAGTATGACCTCTTTATAGAGATGATAGATAAATAGATGATAATAGACAGATAGATAGACAGATAGATAGATAGATGATAGATATAATTAGATTAGAGAAAGAGAAAAAGAGAGATCGAAAGACAGAGACAGGGAGTGAGCCAGGCAAAGAAAAAAAAAGAAAAAGAGAGATACCTGGTAGTTACAAAGGTAAGAGGATAGGCCGGGAAATTACAACATGAGTAACACAATCTTCCTGTGCCAGCAATTAAGAAAATGCTCAAAGAGTGACGTCACAGAAATGGCACCGTGAGCAGCGCGTCTGACAGATCTCCCCAAAATCACAACAAATTTATCAACTAGAAACAGAAAAATTTATCCTCGGAGCATTCCGGAGTTCCACACAAACTGAAAGCGAAAGGACTGTTATCACTTGAATCTGAGAGACGAGGGTGTGGAGGAAGCTACCGCAGGGACGTTCATTCAAGCCGCGGAGGGAGTGCGCCTGTGGTGAGTCAGCCCACACTCGGGAGCGGCAAGCAGCCGCCGGCGCGTGCCCGGTCCGGTTGCAGACCGAGCATGGCTAACGTTCCCAGAAGCCCGCGCACTGCACTGCGAGTGAGAGTCGCCAGCCACCGGTGCCCGGAGCACCCCATTCGCACGCGTGCCCTGGGCATTCCACGCGCCGAGAGCGCCCTACTGGCCCGCACACCCAGGGTGCCCCATTATCCTGCGCCCGGTGTGCCCCAGCCGTCAGCAGCGGGGCGAGCGAGAGAGGCGCCAGGGCGGTCTTCCCTACTTGAAAGATTCTCTCCGTGGGCGGGGCACCTCACCCAGCCATTCAAGCTAACAATCAAGCATTGGGGGAGGGGCACGCGCAGGCAGCCTGAAATACCTTCGGGAGCACAGCTGCGACCTAATCACTGAAATTAGCTTAACCCATGAAATCTGCGCACCCACAGGTTCTAATTGATAAGATCTCTCTCAGTTCAGCGATCCAAGACAAGAGGCGTGATATTTTTTAGTGCCTTTCGCTAAAGGGGCGGGGGCAACTTCTGATTGATAGAGCCTCCATATTCAGGGATAAACGCTAACAAGAGGGACTTGGCAGATAATAAGATCTATACTACACTAGTCGCAAGCAGAGACTAGTGACTCTTCTTCCCAGCCAAAACAGGCTACAAAGTGTGGAAAGCCTGGGTTGAGAGGTCCAACTGAATGCTAGGCGCTGAACAGTCACCTTGACAACAATTGACTCCCACCCCCGCCTGATTACACTAGAGGCTCTGACTGCCAGAGCCTTTCCCAAAGCCTTGCGCTGAGTGGGGATAGAGTGGGGATTTCCCAGCTCTTTGAGCCTCTTACTCCCCAGGCAGAAGCAGTTGCAGCCTTATAGCTGGATCACCAGGCTGCTAATTCAGGAAGGGGGGACTAGGAGAGAGACTCCAGGAAAGCAAACTCTCTCATCGTTGGACCCTGCAAACACCAACAAGCCTTGACTACCAGCAAGACTAAAGCCAATTATATGACATTGCCATAGAATCCCATCAACTGCAAATCCCTACCTAAGTGTGACACAGGGGCAGAGCCTGGGGTACAGAGTCACCGACCAGAAAGAGGGAGAGAAAAGAAAAAGGAAGAAGTTAACCTCTCAAAATCAAGAAAAATCCACAGACTTTACAACTTGTTCCACTAATTTTTTTGTTGTTGTTGTTTGTTTCTTCTATCTTATAGCCTTTATTTCCTCCACCTCGGTCCTTCTATTCTCTGCCCATCTTATGCTTCCCTTTTCTTGAACTACACTACCCATGAGTGTTACATTTTATTTCTCTTCTTCATCCTCACCCTCCTTTAAGGTTATACTCCAAAACACTTAACTCTCACTCTCTCCTCTTTTGTTTTTTTTTGTTTTGCTTTATTTTGTTTTTTTCTCTTCCTTTTTTTTTCTTCCTTCGTTTTTCTCTTTTTCTTATTTTTTCCTTTCTATTTGTTTTTTCTTTTCTCGTTTTACTTTCCTCCCATTTAATCCTCAATCACGAACAAATTAGTTAATTTGGGACTCAAGGCTTTTTTTGGCTTTATTTTTATTTTTTGCTTTTGTTTTTGTTTTTTTCTTGTTTGTTTGTTTATTTTTGTGGCATTTTGGGTCCTCCCAACCCAAGGTCTCCATTGTATTTAGTCTTCGCTCCACTTAATACAACAGATTTTTACTTATTATTTTTATTTTTTTCTTCATTATTTTTTTCGTCCTTTTTTCTGGTTCCCTCTTATCCCTCTCATTATATCTCTTAGTCGACCATCACTTACAAGCAAATCATCTTATGCTTGTCTAAGATTTTCTTCCTTTTTTTTTTTTTTTTTTGCATTTAGTAGGTCCCTACTCCCTTTTTTTGCCCCTTGAACTCTTCACCCCAAATCAGGCCCTCCATTATAGGCACGATATTTCCCTGAGGAGGAAAGAGGAGGGAAGGAGAAGAAAGAAAAAATGGGGAAATAATAAATTTTTACTGTTTTTTTTTTTGGTGGGGTGTTTTACCTTTTTTTTTTTTTTTACTTTTTACTCTTTATTAATTCTAATTAGTGCTATCAACAAGACAACCCTCAGATGCCAATAAGAAAGAGGAAATCGAATATTATGGATACAAAAGAAAGAGAGGTAACACAAATAGATGTGGAAAAATCTATGGAGAAAAGACTTAACATTTTGGAAGCCTTGGAGCTAAATGACAGAGAATTTAAAATAGAAATCTTAAAAATACTCAGAGATATACAAGAAAACACAGAAAGGCAATATAGGGAGATCAGAAAACAACTCAATGAACACAAAGAATATATTACCAAGGAAATTGAAACTATAAAAACAAATCAAACAGAAATGAAAAACTCAATTCACGAGCTGAAAAACGAAGTAACAAGCTTAGCTAACAGAACAGCCCAGATTGAAGATAGGATTAGTGAAATAGAAGACAAACAACTTGAGGCACAACAGACAGAAGAAGAAAGAGACTCAAAAATAATAAAAAACGAGAAAGCCCTACAGGAATTGTCTGACTCCATCAGAAAGAATAACATAAGAATAATAGGTATATCAGAGGGAGAAGAGAAAGAAAATGGAATGGGGAATATACTCAAACAAATAATAGACGAGAACTTCCCAAGCCTGTGAAAAGAACTAAAGCCTCAAATTCAAGAAGCAAACAGAACACCGAGTTTTATTAACCCCAACAAACCCACTCTAAGGCACATCATAATAAAGATGACACAAACCAATGACAAAGAAAAAATTCTCAAGGCAGCCAGGGAAAAGAAGAGTACAACATATAAAGGAAGGCCTATTAGATTATCATCAGATTTCTCAGCAGAAACTCTACAAGCTAGAAGAGAGTGGACCTCAATATTTAAAGCCCTGAAAGAGAGGAACTTTCAGCCAAGAATACTATACCCTTCAAAGCTATCCTTCAAGTATGAAGGAGATATAAAAACATTCACAAATACAGAAAAGATGAGAGAATTTATCAACAGAAAGCCCCCACTCCAGGAAATACTAAAGGGGGTTTTCCAACCAGATTCAAAGAACAAAAGAAAACAACACCACAAGTAACAGCTCCACCAAGAACACAATAAAACCAAACTTAAACTGTGACAACAAAGGAAAAAAAGGGGGGAGAGGATGGAGATTAACAGTAGCAAAGGACGATGAAGTGCAGAAATACTCATAAGATAGGGTACTACAATGAATATGGTAGGTACCCTTTTCATTACTTAATGGTAACCACCCTTGAAAAAACAACCACAAAAACACTTGACTTAAAAAAGGTAGCAACAGAAGAAAGAAGTATGGAACACAAACAAACAAAAACAAATGATAGAAAAACAAAAGAGAAGAATCAAACTAGATACAAAACTAACAGAAAGCAATTTATAAAATGGCAGTAGGGAACCCACAAGTGTCAATAATTACACTAAATGTAAATGGATTAAACTTACCAATAAAAAGACACAGAGTAGCAGAATGGATTAAAAAAGAAAATCCAACTATATGCTGCCTACAAGAAACACATCTAAGCAACAAGGATAAAAACAAATTCAAAGTGAAAGGCTGGAAAACAATACTCCAACAAACAACACCCAAAAAAAAGCAGGTGTAGCAATACTCATATCTAATAATGCTGACTACAAGACAGAAAAAGTACTCAGAGACAAAAATGGTCATTTCATAATGATTAAGGGGAAGTTGAATCAAGAAGACATAACAATCCTTAATATATATGCACCAAACCAAGGAGCACCAAAATATATAAGATAGCTACTTATTGACCTTAAAACAAAAACTAACAAAAATACAATCATACTTGGAGACCTCAATACACCGCTGACGGCTCTAGATCGGTCATCCAAACAGAGAATCAATAAAGATATAGTGGCCTTAAACAAAATACTAGAACACCTGGATATGATAGACATCTACAGGACACTTCATCCCAAAGCAACAGAGTATACATTTTTCTATAGTGTACATGGAACATTCTCAAGAATTGACCATATGTTGGGCCACAAAGACAATATCAGCAAATTTAGAAAAATTGAAATTCTACCAAGCATATTTTCTGATCATAAAGCCTTGAAACTAGAATTCAACTGCAAAAAAGAGGAAAAAAACCCACAAAAATGTGGAAACTAAACAACATACTTCTAAAAAATGAATGGATCAAAGAAGAAATAAGCGCAGAGATCAAAAGATATATACAGACAAATGAAAATGAAAATACGACATATCAGAATCTCTGGGATGCAGCACAAGCAGTAATAAGAGGAAAGTTTATATCACTTCAGGCCTATATGAACAAACAAGAGAGAGCCGAAATAAACCACTTAACTTCACACATTAAGGAACTAGAAAAAGAAGAACAAAGACAACCCAAAACCAGCCGAAGAAAGGAGATAATAAAAATCAGAGCAGAAATAAATGAAATAGAGAACAGAAAAACTATAGAAAAAATCAATAAAACAAGGAGCTGGTTCTTTGAAAAGATCAACAAAATTGACAAACCCTTGGCAAGACTCACCAAAGAAAAAAGGCACAGGACTCAAATAAATAAAATCCAAAATGAAAGAGGAGAGATCACCACAGACATCATAGATATACAAAGAATTATTGTAGAATACTATGAAAAACTATATGCCACCAAATACAACAATCTAGAAGAAATGGATAAATTCCTAGAACAATACAACCTTCCTAGACTGAGTCATGAAGAAGCAGAAAGCCTAAGCAGACCAATCAGCAGGGAGGAAATAGAAAAAACTATTAAAAACCTCCCCAAAAATAAAAGTCTAGGCCCAGACGGTTATACTAGTCAATTCTATCAAACATTCAAAGAAGACTTCGTTCTTATTCTACTCAAAGTCTTCCAAAAAATTGAAGAAGAAACAATACTTCCAAAGACATTTTATGAGGCCAACATAACCCTCATACCAAAACCTGGCAAGCATGGCACAAAGAAAGAAAACTACAGACCAATATCTCTAATGAATACAGATGCTAAAATACTAAACAAAATACTGGCAAACTGAATACAACAACATATTAAAAAAATAATACATCATGATCAAGTGCGATTCATCCCAGAATCTCAAGGATGGTTCAACATACGCAAAACGGTTAACGTAATACACCATATCAACAAAACAAAGAACAAAAATCACATGATCTTATCAATAGATGCAGAAAAGGCTTTTGATAAAATACAACACAATTTTATGTTTAAGACTCTCAACAAAATGGGTATAGAAGGAAAATATCTCAACATGATAAAGGCCATATATGATAAACCATCAGCCAACATCGTATTAAACGGCATAAAACTGAGGACTTTCTACCTTAAATCAGGAACAAGACAGGGTTGTCCACTCTCTCCACTCTTATTTAACGTGGTGTTAGAAGTTCTGGCCAGAGCAATCAGACAAGAGAAAGAAATAAAAGACATCCATATCGGAAAAGAAGAAGTAAAGGTATCACTTCTTGCTGATGATATGATCCTATACATCGAAAACCCAAAGGATTCCACAAAAAGATTATTAGAAACAATAAACCACTACAGTAAGGTCGCAGGATACAAAATTAACATACAAAAGCCCATAGCCTTTCTATATGCCAACAATGAAATATTAGAAAACGAACTCAAAAAAATAATCCCCTTCACGATTGCAACAAAAAAAATAAAATACCTAGGAATAAACATAACAAAGAATGTAAAGGACCTATATAATGAAAATTACAAAGCATTGTTAAGGGAAATCGAAAAAGATACAATGAGATGGAAAAATATTCCTTGTTCTTGGATAGGAAGAATAAATATAATCAAAATGGCCATATTACCCAAAGCAATATACAAATTTAATGCAATTCCCATCAAAATCCCTATGAGATTTTTTAAAGAAATGGAACAAAAAATCATCAGATTTATATGGAACTATAAAAAACCCCGAATAGCCAAAACAATCCTAAGGAAAAAGAATGAAGCTGGGGGCATTACAATACCTGACTTTAAACTATATTATAGGGCCACGATAATCAAAACAGCATGGTATTGGCAGAAAAATAGACACTCAGACCAATGGAACAGAATAGAAAGCCCAGAAATAAAACCACATATATATGGTCAAATAATCTTTGATAAAGGGGCCAACAACATACAATGGAGAAAAGAAAGCCTCTTCAACAAATGGTGTTGGGAAAACTGAAAGCCACATGCAAAAGAATGAAACTCGACTACAGCCTGTCCCCGTGTACTAAAATTAATTCAAAATGGATCAAAGACCTAAATATAAGACCTGAAACAATAAAGTACATTGAAGAAGACATAGGTACTCAACTCATGGACCTGGGTTTTAAAGAACATTTTATGAACTTGACTCCAATGGCAAGAGAAGTGAAGGCAAAGATAAATGAATGGGACTACATCAGAATAAAAAGTTTTTGCTCAGCAAGAGAAACTGATATGAAAATAAACACACAGCCAACTAAATGGGAAATGATATTTTCAAACAACAGCTCAGATAAGGGCCTAATATCCAAAATTTACAAAGAACTCATAAAACTCAACAACAAACAAACAAACAATCCAATAAAAAAATGGGAAGAGGACATGAACAGACACTTCTCCCAGGAAGAGATACAAATGGCCAACAGATATATGAAAAGATGCTCAGCTTCATTAGTTATTAGAGAAATGCAAATCAAAACTACAATGAGATACCACCTCACCCCTGTTAGATTAGCTATTATCAACAAGACGGGTAATAGCAAATTACTATTTGGAGAAAAACGAACCCTCATTCACTGTTGGTGGGACTGTAAAGTAGTACAACCATTATGGAGGAAAGTATGGTGGTTCCTCAAAAAACTGAAAATAGAACTACCTTATGACCCAGCAATCCCTCTACTGGGTATATACCCCAAAAACTCAGAAACATTGATACGTGAAGACACATGTAGCCCCATGTTCATTGCAGCACTGTTCACAGTGGCCAAGACATGGAAACAACCAAAAAGCCCTTCAATAGAAGACTGGATAAAGAAGATGTGGCACATATACACTATGGAATACTACTCAGCCATAAGAAATGATGACATCAGATCATTTATAGCAAAATGGTGGGATCTTGATAACATTATAAGGAGTGAAATAAGTAAAGCAGAAAAAAACAAGAACTACATGATTCCATACATTGGTGGAACATAAAAACGAGACTAAGAGACATGGACAAGAGTGTGGTGGTTACCAGGGGTGGGGGGAGGGAGGACATGGGAGGGAGGGAGGGAGAGAATTAGGGGGAGGGGGAGGGGCACAGAGAACTAGATAGAGGGTGGCGGAGGACAATCTGACTTTGGGCGAGGGGTATGCAACATAATTTAATGACAAAATAACCTAGACATGTTTTCTTTGAATATATGTACCCTGATTTATTAATGTCATCCCATTACCATTAATAAAAATTTATTAAAAAAAAAAAAAAAGAAAATGCTCAAAGATCTGAAGTAGCACTTTCCAGCAAAATCTGGAAAATTTAATGCATCAAATTAAAAACAATAGTTGATTACAACTATTTGAATAAAATAAAAATCCATACATATTGTATTAGTTTCCTAGGACTGCTGTAACAAAGTATCTCAAACTGAGTAACAAGAAAACCCAGAAATTTTTTCTCACAGTTTTAAGGTATGATCCCTCTGAAACCTGTAGAGAAATCTTTCTTTGCCTCTTCTTAGAACCTTTGTAGGTGAGATGCCAGCAATATTTGGCATTCTGTGGCTTGCAGGTACATCCCTTTTAACCTCCACCATCACATAGCATTCTCCCTGTGTGGCTTCATATCATCTTCTCTCTCCTGTGTCTGGGTCCAAATTTTGCCCTTTCATAAGGACATCAGATGTATTGGATTAACGCCAAACCCAACAGCCTCATTTTAACTTGGTTAAATCTGCAAAGACTTTACTTCCAAATAAGGTCACATTCTGAGGTACTGGGGATAAGGATTTCAAAAAATCTTTTTTGGGGGGGGCATACAATTATATCCATAAGAAGTACATATAACAATAAAAATTTAAGTAAATGGTATATAAAGTAAAATTCTTTTCTGTAGTAGAAATGCAACAAATAAGTATAAAAAGAATTATGGAAATAGAAAAACATCAATGAATTCTAAAATTAGTGGGAACATTTTTATGCCATGGGATATTAGTCTTAGAATATCTCTGCTCACTATACTTATTAAATAAAAGGGGGGAAATATTACCTTTACAACAAAGAAATCTGGTAGACAGTAGTTTAATTATGTGATCAAAGTTAACATCACCAATGTTGGAACAACAGACATTTTATGCCTCCTAATATGAGGCAATGAGAAAGACACATGGCTTCAGTGGTATTATTCTTGACAAAATGCATAGCTTCTACTGAATCATGATGAAATGTCAGACAAATCTAAATTGAGGGACATTCTGCAAAATAACTGGTCTAAACTCCTCAAAAATGTCAAGATCAAGAAAAATTAAAGGCTGAAGAATCACTTTAAAGGAGACTAAAGCAACATGATAATTAAGCAATGTATGACCCTATATTAGATCTTGTACTGGAAAAAAGATATCAATAAAAAGCAAAATTTGAATATGAACTGCAGACTATATGATAGCATTACATCAATGTTAAATTTCCTTGCTTTTAAAAACTGCACCATGACTCTAAAATAATGTCCTTGTTACCAAACCAGTACTTCAAGAAACCTGCTATAAAAGAAGAGAAAAAAAGAATTGTAGGTTTAAAGAATAAAATAGCAATAAATAAGTACATATCAATAACAACCTTAAATGTAAATGGATTTAATGCTCCAATTAAAAGGCATCAGAAACCTGCATGGATAAGAAAACAGGACACGTATATATGCTGTCTACAAGAAATCCACCTCAGAACAAAAGATAAACATAGATTGAAAGTGAAGGAATAAAAAAAAATATTTTATGCAAATAAAAATAAAGTTTTAAAAAAGCTGGGGCCCTGGCCAGTTGGCTCAGCAGTAGACCGTTGGCCTGGTGTGCGGGGGACCCAGGTTCGATTCCCAGCCAGGGTACATAGGAGAAGCACCCATTTGCTTCTCCACACCCCCCTCCTTCCTCTCTGTCTCTCTCTTCCCCTCCTGCAGCCAAGGCTCCATTGGAGCAAAGATGGCCCGGGTGCTGGGGATAGCTCTTTGGCCTCTGCCCCAGGCGCTAGAGTGGCTCTGGTCACAGCAGAGCGATGCCCCGGAGGGGCAGAGCATTGCCCCCCGGTGGGCAGAGTGTGGCCCCTGGTGGGCGTGCCGGGTGGATCCCGGTCGGGCGCATGCGGGAGTCTGTCTGACTGTCTCCCCGTTTCCAGCTTCAGAAAAATACAAAAAAAAAAAAAAAAAAAGCTGGGGTAGCAATACTTATATCTGACAAAATAGCTTTTAAAACAAAAGCTGGACGTCAGAGTAATGGCGCGGTAGGAAGCGATACCAATAAATCTTGCCCAAAACTCAACAAGATCTTCAACCAGAAATAGAAAAACCTATCCTTGGAGCCTCCCAATGTTTCACAATACACCCGGAGGTATGGGCGAGCGAAAAATTGGCTAAATATATAATCAAACCCCAAAGGAAATAGGGAGTAAGAAATGCTCCGCCTTCCTCACTAACCTAAATAGGGCTGCTTTCACTGGGAACTGAGAATATAGAAACTGAGGCGGGCAAAAGGGGGTGAATATATCCAGGCCGCGGCACAAACGGCCGAACCAGGCTGTGGCACGGAGATCCAAGCCGAGGAAAAACTGTGCCTAGGGCAACCCAGTCAATACAAGCTAAGACTCGTGCCAAACCCAGACAAAGAAATACAAGTGGGACAGCCACTTCCCCGATCTCCTAGTCGGAGTGCACAGATAGTGGGCGAGAGATTCCTTTGAAAGCCCCAGGAGTGGGGGCCCGTGTTATCCCACAGGGAGGCAGACTCAGGGGCCTTTGTGTGGGTCGAAAGCGGAATCTCCGGGCCGCCCCAGCGCCCTGAAAAAGCCGCACATGGGGAGGGAGCAAGAGCCAATTCCAACGATGGAACTTTTCCATGCGGGTGGGGGTTTCACTCAGAGTGTGAGACTGCCAGCCTGATATCCTGGTCTGCACACAGTTAGTGAGCAGAGAGTTTCCTCCAAGCACCCCGGGAGTGGGCGCCCGACCGTGTTACCAGACAGAGTGGCAGAGCCAGAGGTCTTCGAGTGGGCAGAAGCCCCGCCTGACTATGCTAGAGCTCTGACTGACTGAGCCTTACCCAGAGCCCTGTGCTGAGTGGGAATAGAGAAGGGAGTAGCCAGCCCTTTAAGCCTCTTACTATCCAGGCAGAGGCAGCAGCAACCCCATAGCTGGATTATCAGGCTACTAATTGAGGAAGGAAAGACTAGGAGAGAGGCTCCAGGAACACAGACTCTCTCACTGTTGGAGCCTATAAATGTTAATGAGCTCAACTGCCAACGAGACTGAAGCACAATACATGACATCACCACAGAGACTTATCAACTGCAAACCTCTACCTGAGTGTGCCAAAGGGGCAGAACCCGGGGTACAGAGTCACCAACCAGGAAGAGGTAGAGAAAAGAAAAAGCAAGAAGATAACCTCTCAAAATCAAGAATAATCTGCAGACTTTATAACCTATCCCATTTTATTATATTTGTTCATTTGTTTCCCTTATCTTCATTCTTGATTTTTTTTCCTCCTCCAATTTAGTTGTTTAACTCTCTGCCGGTCTTACTCTCTCCTCTCCTTGAACTACACTACCCATAAGTGTTACATCTCCCATTATCTTTTCTTTCCTCTTCCTTTCTCTCTATGAGGGTTGCACTCCAAAACCCTTAACTCTCTCTCTCTCTCCTCTTTTTTCTTTTTTCTTCTTTTAGTGGTACCCTCTTTTTTTCTTTCTCTCTCTTTCTTTTCTCCCTCTATATTAGTTTCTTCCCTTCTCCTTTACGTCTCCTCTCATTCAAACCTCAATAGCAAACAAATTATCTTATTTGGGACTCAAACTTATGTTTGTGGCATTTTGGGGGATTTTTACTTCACCTTTTTAACTCACTAGCAGTGCCCCCATCCCTGGCTCTCCATTTTATCTAGTTCTTGTTCCACTAAATACAATAGTAATTTTTTAATTTGTTCCCCCATTTTCCTGTTTCCCTCTTATTCCTCTCATCATAGCTCTTAGTCAACCAACAGCTAAAAGCAAATCATTTTATTCTTGACCAAAATTTTTCCTTATTTGCTTTTTGTGGGTCCATACTCCCTTTTTTCTTTTTTGTTCTTTTTTGCCCCTTTATTACTTCTCCCCAATTCAGGCCCTCCATTACAGGCATTGTTTGTTCTATTTAGTACAATATAATTCACAGTTCACCACAAGAGTTTCTCAAGAAAGAGGGGAGAGGACAGGAGAGGAAAAAAGGAGGGGGGAAATAATTTCCTTTTTTTAATTTTTATTTTATTTTATTTTTCTTTAATTATTATTTTTTAAAAAAACAACTCTTTTTGATTTTTTTAACTTTTTATTCTGTATTAGATCTCATTAATACTATCAACAAAACCACCCTCAGATGCCATTAAGGAAGAGAAAATTGAATATCATGGATACAAAAGACAGAGAGGTAACACAGATAGATGAGTAAAATCTATGGAGAAAAAATTTAATATATTGAAAACCTTGGAGTTAAACGACAGAGAATTTAAAATAAAAATCTAAGAATACTCAGAGATATACAAGAAAACACAGAAGGGCAATTTAGGGAGATAAGAAAACAACTCAATGAACACAAAGAATATATTACCAAGGAAATTGAAACTATAAAAACAAATCAAACAGAGATGAAAAACTCAATTCACAAGCTGAAAAACGAGGTAACAAGCTTAGCTAATAGAAATGGCCATATAGAAGAGAGGATTAGTGAAATAGAAGACAAGCAACTTGAGGCACAACAGAGAAGAAGAAAGAGACTCAAAAATAATAAAAAACGAGAAAGCCCTACAGGAATTGTCTGACTCCATCAGGAAGAATAACATAAGAATAATAGGTATATCAGAGGGAGAAGAGAGAGAAAATGGAATGGAGAACATACTCAAACAAATAATAGATGAGAACTTCCCAAGCCTGTGGAAAGAACTAAAGCCTCAAATTCAAGAAGCAAACAGAACACCGAGTTTTCTTAACCCCAACAAACCTACTTCAAGGCCCATCATAATGAAATTGGCACAAACCAACGGCAAAGAAAAAATTCTCAAGGTAGCCAGGGAAAAGAAGAATACAACATATAAAGGAAGGCCTATTAGAATATCATCCGATTTCTCAACAGAAATTCTACAAGCTAGAAGAGAGTGGACCCCAATATTTAAAGTCCTGAAAGAGAGGAACGTTCAGCCACAAATACTATACCCATCAAAGCTATCCTTCAAATATGAAGGAGAAATAAAAACATTCACAGACACAGAAAAGATGAGGGAATTTATATTCAGAAAACCCCCACTCCAGGAATTACTAAAGGGGGTTCTCCAATCAGATACAAAGAACAAAAAAAAACAAAGCCACAAGTAAAAGCTCCAAGAAGAACACAATAAAACCAAATTTAAACTGTGACAATAACAAAAAGAAAGGGGGGAGAGGATGGAGATTAACAATACCAAAGGATGATAGAGTGCAAAATTACTTATAAAATAGTGCACTACAATGAACAGGGTAGGAAACCTTTTCATTACTTAAAGGTAACCACCATTAAAAAAACCACCACAGAAGCACATGATTTAAAAAAGCAACAGAGGAAAGATATATGGAATATAACCAAATAAAAACAAAAGATAGAAAAACAAAAGAGAAGGATCAAACTAGATACAAAACTAACAGAAAGCAATTTATAAAATGGCAATAGGAAACTCACAATTGTCAATAATTACACTAAATTTAAACAGATTAAACTTACTAATAAAAAGGCACAGAGTAGCAGAACGGATTAAAAAAGAAAATCCAACTGTATGCTGCCTACAAGAAACACATCTAAGCAACAAGGATAAAAACAAATTCAAAGTCATAGGCTAGAAAACAATATTCCAAGCAAATAACATCCAAAAAAAAGCAGGAGTAGCAATACTCATATCTGATAATGCTGACTACAAGACAGAAAAAGTACTCAAAGACAAAAATGGTCATTTCATAATGATTAAGGGGACACTGAATCAAGAAGACATAACAACCCTTAATATATATGCACCAAACCAAGGAGCACCAAAATATATAAGATAGCTACTTATTGACCTAAAAAAAAACTGACAAAAATACAATCATACTTGGAGACCTCAATACACCACTGACAGCTCTAGATCAGTCATCCAAACAGAGAATCAATAAAGATATATTGGCCTTAAACAAAACACTGTGGCACCTGGATATGATAGACATCTACAGGACACTTCATCCCAAAGTGACAGAGTATACATTTTTCTCTAGTGTACATGGCACATTTTCAAGAATTGACCATATGTTAGGCCACAAAGATAACATCAACAAATTCAGAAAAATTAAAATTATACCAAGCATATTTTCTGATCATAAAGCCTTGAAACTAGAATTCAACTGCAAAATACAGGGGAAAAAAACCACAAAAATGTGGAAACTAAACAATAGACTTTTAAAAAATGAATAGGTCAAAGAAGAAATAAGCGTAGAGATCAAAAGATATATACAGACAAATGAAAATGACAATACGACATAGCAGAATCTATGGGATGCAGCAAAAGCAGTGATAAGAGAAAAGTTCATATCACTTCAGGCATATATGAACAAACAAGAGAGAGCCCAAGGGTAAAGTTAGCTCCTTAACTTCACACCTTAAGGAAGTAGAAAAAGAACAAAGACAACCCAAAACCAGCAGAAGAAATGAAATAATAAGAATCAGAGCAGAAATAAATGAAATAGAGAACAGAAAAACTATAGAAAAAATTAATAAAACAAAGAGCTGGTTCTTTGAAAAGATAAACAAAATTGACAAACCCTTGACAAGACTTATCAAGGAAAAAAGAGAAAGGACTCATATAAACAAAATCCAAAATGAAAGAGGAGAAATCACCACAGATATCATAGATATATAAAAAATTATTGTAGAATACTATGAAAAACTATATGCCACCAAATTCAACAATCTAGAAGAAATGGATAAATTTCTAGAACAATACAACATTCCTAGACTGAGTCATGAAGAAGCAGAAAGCCTAAACAGGCCAATTAGCAGGGAGGAAATAGAAAAAGCTATTAGAAACCTCCCCAAAAATAAAAGTTTAGGTCCAGACAGTTATACTAGTGAATTCTATCAAACATTCAAAGAAGACTTGGTTCCTATTCTACTCAAAGTCTTCCAAAAAATTGAAGAAGAAGCAATACTTTCAAACACATTTTATGAGGCCAACATAACCTTTTATACCAAAACCTGGCAAGGACAACACAAAAAAAGAAAACTACAGACCAATACCTCTAATGAATACAGATGCTAAAATACTAAACAAAATACTAGCAAATCAAATACAACAACATATTAAAAAAATAATACATCATGATCAAGTGCGATTCATCCCAGAATCTCAAGGATGGTTCAACATACGCAAAACAGTTAACGTAATACACCATACCAACAAAACAAAGAACAAAAATCACATGATCTTATCAATAGATGCAGAAAAGGCATTCGATAAAATACAACACAAATTTATGTTTAAGACTCTCAACAAAATGGGTATAGAAGGAAAATATCTCAACATGATAAAGGCCATATATGATAAACCATCAGCCAACATCATATTAAATGGCATAAAACTGAGGACTTTCCACCTTAAATCAGGAACAAGACAGGGTTGTCTACTCTCTCCAGTCTTATTTAATGTGGTGTTAGAAGTTCTGGCCAGAGCAATCAGACAAGAGAAAGAAATAAAAGACATCCATATCAGAAAAGAAGAAGTAAAGGTATCACTTTTTGCAGATGATATGATCCTATACATCGAAAACCCAAAAGACTCCACAAAAAGATTATTAGAAACAATAAACCACTACAGTAAGGTCACAGGATACAAAATTAACATACAAAAGCCCAAAGCCTTTCTATATGCCAACAATGAAATATTAGAAAACGAACTCAAAAAAACAATCTCCTTCACGATTGCAACAAAAATAAATAAAATACCTAGGAATAAACATAACAAAGAATGTAAAGGACCTATATAACAAAAACTACAAAGCATTGTTAAGAGAAATTGAAAAAGACACAATGACATGGAGAAATATTCCTTGTTCTTGGATAGGAAGAATATATATAATCAAAATGGCCATATTATCCAAAGCAATTTATAAATTTAATGCAATTCCCATCAAAATTCCTATGACATTTTTTAAAGAAATGGAACAAAAAATCATCAGATTTATATGGAACTATAAAAAACCCCGAATAGCCAAAGCAATAGTGAGGAAGAAGAATGAAGCTGGGGGCATTACAATACCTGACTTTAAACTATATTATAGGGCCATGACAATCCAAACAGCATGGTATTGGCAGAAAAATAGACACTCAGATCAATGGAACAGAATAGAAAGTCCAGAAATAAAACCACATATATATTGTCAAATAATTTTTGATAAAGGGGCCAACAACACACAATGGAGAAAAGAAAGCCTCTTCAACAAATGGTATTGGGAAAACTGGAAAGCCACATGCAAAAGAATGAAACTCAACTACAGCTTATCCCCGTGTACTAAAATTAATTCAAAATGGATCAAAGACCTAAACATAAGACCTGAAACAATAAAGTACATAGAAGAAGACATAGGTACTAAACTCATGGGTTTTAAAGAACATTTTATGAATTTGACTCCAAAGGCAAGGGAAGTGAAGGCAAAGATAAATGAATGGGACTACATCAGACTAAAAAGCTTTTGCTCAGCAAAAGAAACTGACAACAAAATAAACAGACAGCCAACTAAATGGGAAATGTTATTTTCAAACAACAGCTCAGATAAGGGCTTAATATCCAAAATATACAAAGAACTCATAAAACTCAACAACAAACAAACAAACAAACAATTCAATAAAAAGATGGGAAGAGGACATGAACAGACACTTCTCCCAGGAAGAAATACAAATGGCCAACAGATATATGGAAAGATGCTCATCTTCATTAGTTATTAGAGAAATGCAAATCAAAACTACAATGAGATACCACCTCACACCTGGGTTAGATTATTATCAACAAGACAGGTAATAGCAAGTGTTGGAGAGGCTGTGGAGAAAAAGGAACCCTCATTCACTGTTGGTGGGACTGTAAAGTAGTACAACCATTATGGAAGAAAGTATGGTGGTTCCTCAAAAAACTGAAAATAGAACTACCTTATGACCCAGCAATCCCTCTACTGGGTATATACCCCCAAAACTCAGAAACACTGATACGTAAAGACACATGAAGCCCCATGTTCATTGCAGCATTGTTCACAGTGGCCAGGACATGGAAACAACCAAAGAGCCCTTCAATAGAAGACTGAATAAAGAAGATGTGGCACATATACACTATGGAATACTACTCAGCCATAAGAAATGATGACATCAGATCATTTACAGCAAAATGGTGGGATCTTGATAACATTATACGAAGAGAACTAAGTAAATCAGAAAAAATCAAGAACTACATGATTCCATACATTGGTGGGACATAAAAACGAGACTAAGCCTGACCTGTGTTGTTGCAGTGGATAAAGCATCAACCTAGAAATGCTGAGGTCACTGGTTCGAAACCCTGGGCCTGCCTGGTCAGGGCACATATGGGAGTTGATGCTTCCAGCTCCTCCCCTCTTCTCTCTCTCTCTCTCTCTCTCTCTCTCTCTCTCTCTCTCTTTATCCTCTCTAAAAAGAAATTAATAAATTAAAAAAAATACGAGACTAAGAGACATGGACAAGAGTGTGGTGGTTACCGGGGGTGGGGGGAGGGAGGGCGCAGGAGGGAAGGAGAGAGAGGGGAAGGGGGAGGGGAAGGGGGCACAAAGAAAACTAGATAGAGGGTGACGGAGGACAATCTGACTCTGGGTGATGGGTATGCAACATAATTGAATGACAAGATAACATGGACATGTTTTCCTTGAATATATGTACCCTGATTTATTGATGTCACCCTATTAACATTAATAAAAATTTTAAAAAGAAAGAAAAAGAAAATTATAAGACATTGAAAAAAGAAATCAAGAAAGAGTTATAAACAAGTGGAAGCATATACCATGTTCATGGTTGGAAGAATAAACATCATTAAAATGTCTATACTACCCAAAGCAATCTATAGATTCAATGTAATTCTTATTTAAATACCAATGGCATACTTCAAAGATATAAAACAAATATTCCAAAAGTTTATATGTAACCAAAAATGAACCTAAATAGCCTCAGCAATCTTGAAAATGAAGAACAAAGTAGGAAGTATCACACTTTCTGATATCAAGTTATACTGCAAGGCCACTGTAATCAAAACAGCTTGATACTGGCATAAGTACAGGCATACACATTGATGGAACAGAACAGAGAACTCAGAAATAAACCCACACCTATATGGACAATTGATATTTGACCAAGGAGGCAAGAGTATACAATGGAATAAAGACAGTCTCTTTAATAAATGGTGTTGGGAAAATTGGACAGGTATATGCAAAAAAATGAAACGAGACCACCAACTTACACCATTCACAAAAATAAACTTAAAATGGATAAAAGACTTAAATGTAAGTCACAAAACCATAAACATCTTGAAAGAAAACATACGCAATAAACTCTCCGATATCTCTCGTAGCAACATTTTTGCCAATTTATCTCCATGGTCAAATAAGGACAAAATAAACAAAACTATATCAAACTAAAAAGCTTCTGCACAGCAAAAGACACCACTAACAAAAGAAAAAAACAACTCACACAATGGGAGAACATATTTGTCAATACGTCTGATAAGGGTCAATAACCAGAATTTATAAAGAACTACAAAGAGGACATGCAGTTGGCCAACAGGCATATGAAAAAATGTTCAAAGTCACTAATCATGAGAGAAATGCAAATTAAAACCACAATGAGATACCACCTCATACCTGTCAGAATGGCTCTCATTAACAAATCTACACACAATAAGTTCTGGCAAGGATGTGGAGAAAAGGAAACCTTCCTGCATTGCTGGTGGGAATGCAGACTTGTGCAGCCACTGTGGAAAACAGTATGGAGATTCCTCAAAAAGTGAAAAATAGAACTGCCTTTTGACCCAGCAATCCCACTTTTAGAAATATATCCTAAGAATCCCAAAACACTAATTCAAAAGAAGATATGCACTCCCGTGCTTATTGCAGCATTGTTTACAATAGCCAAGATCTGTAAACACCTGAAGTGTCCATCAGTAGATGAGTGGATAAAAAAGTATGGTACATATACATAATGGAATATTACACAGCCAAGATAAAGAAGGAAATCTTACCTTTTGTGATGGCATGGATGGACATAAAAATGATTAAGAAAAGTGAAATAAGCTATGCAGAGAAAGATAAATATCAAATGATCTCATTTATATGTGGAATCTAATGAACACAGTGAACTGAGGAATGGAATAGAGGCAGAGGCAGGGTCACAGGGAGCAGAGGGACAGCTGTCAGAGTGTAGGGGCATGAGGGTCAGGATCAGAGACGGTACAGGGATTAGTGAAATTATATATACACAACACATAGATACAGATAACAAGACAACAAACCCCAGAGGGAAGGGGGGAAAGGGGGAGGATGTCAGGGGAGGACGGCAAAGGGAGTGTAATAGGGGCACATCATTGGGGGTGAAGGTCTTATTTGAGTGGGACACTTGAATCCATGTTAACACAATACATTAAAATATTTAATAAAAAAATAATTAAAAGAAGAATGTCCTTGTTCAGAAATACAGGCTTAACTACATGTTAAGCATGGTTCAGAAAAAAATAGTAGGCATATGTGTAAAACATAGAAAGAGAATTTAGAAATGAGGCAAAATATAAAAATTTGACAAATTTGGGTAAAATGTATACAGGAATAATTCACACTATTCTCACAACATTTTAATATAATTTGAAATTATGTTAAAATTAAAATTAAATTAAATTTAAAAACAGGTGAAGGAAAAAGAAGTAGAAAGAAAAATAAGAATATTAAAGACTTCATCCTTCATAGCAGAAAATCAGTGAATACTGTTTAAAAATAGAAACATTTCAATTTTAAGAATTAATGTTTCTAATGTCTTGATGGTTTTCAAAATCTTTAAGTTTGGGATCTTAAGGGAGTAATCTTGAGAAGAAACCCATTTATCAAAAATTCTAAAATCTTGCATTTCAAAATCAACTAAATTAGAATAAAATTAAATGTATATTTAATAGCTAATAGAGTATGATTCCAATCTAATAATATTATCATTTATCTATCTATCTATCTCTATTGTCCTGCTTATCATCTGTCAATCTATACACATGCATAAAGGTTTGACTTGAAGTAATGTTCACCATATGTTGTTCTATGAGGTTATTCACAAGCAATTTTTCCTTTTTTGTACCTTTTGCACTATATGAAATTTTGATAATAAGCATGCATTTTTTATCAAAAATAAAGCACATTACTCTAACATATACAATGGCATTTACATTTTGATTCTCAAAACATAATGATACTAATTTTAATCTGATAAAATATTAACATGCTAAAGTCATTTCCAGTTCTATAAACAAACTAAAAAACCAACACAAAGTATCTGCTCCACATTTCAAGAGTAATGAGTTCAATCATGTTAAGGTTATAATTTTGTTAGTCTATTAATTTTTTTCTTCTCAATGCAACTAGAAATTAATTCTTTGTCAGTCTTAACAATTAGTGTTCTTATCTTTTTTCTGAAATAAAGATGACATTAGATCAAAATCTTTTCATTTTTCTTCTTTTAAAAAATTCACAGTAGTAGCCTAGTCGTGACAAGCATATGATAATACCATCTGCATAGAAAAATACAATTCTGTAATTTCACAACCAACCCTACTAACTACCTCATTGGATATGTGACTAAATTAAAAGTCTTCTCTAACATTTACCCTGAAGTATCCTTTATTTGAATTTTCTCCTATAACCTGTTTCTCTTAGAACATCCTCTGTATTCCTACACACTATTTCTTGTTCTCCGGAAATGTCTAAAGTCTCAAGATTCTCCTCTAAGACATGAAGTTTTAAGGCTGAGAAAGCAGACAGTAGGGAATTGATGTGGTAGATTATATTGCTGTTCATCAACATTTGCTGCTCCTCCCTGCAGGATGATTATACTTACTTAGCCTATTCAACTCAGATGCCTATGCGACCTGCTTTAACTGATGTAATGTGTGATGTATGTTCTTTCGAGAAAGAAGGTAAGAGCCAGTGTATGCCTCTGCCATAATGACTAGGCAATGTTCCAGGTAGAAAAGAGAATCTATTCAGCCTGCATCCCTGAGTAAGATAATGTGGAGTGGAGCTGCAACCAACAACAATGGCCATGTGGTATGGGCAAAAAAACTGTCCTTGGAAACCACTGTGGTGTGGAGGTTGTGTGCTGCCACAGCATAACCTAGTTGATCCTGAACAATCCATGTGGGTTTACTGGTAGCAAAACTACTCACCCTTTTTGAACTGTAGTTTTCTTCTGCATTCATTTATTTGATGAACTCTCACTGAACTCTAAGCACCTTGGGAGGGGGGCACCTTATCACAATCATGTCTATACTTGCAGAATATTAGCAAAAGTTGTGACAGTGACAGATCTCTTCTGGTTATCCAGGATCATTGGCTTATAAAAATGAACAGAAACAAGGAATCTATAAAACTGCAATGTTGGGTCTGAATGTATTCTTCTGCATTTTATAAAATAAATATCAAGTATAGTCAGAAACTCATTACCTACTAGACAAATCAAAGAGTTCTGAGTGATTAATGGTCATGTTTTCTCTTCTTAATGACTAATTATTACTTTTATGTTCAACACAAGAAATATTTGTCTATTATGTACCAGGCACTGTGTAAAACATTAAGAATATAGAAATAACTATGAGTCCTTTCCCTCTGGATAATAAGACAAATAAGTAAAACATGAGTTGTCCTGCCCAGGTCAGAGTTTTGAATGGTTCCCTAGTGCCCACAGATGCAGCAGACATCCTTTAATTGATAGTTTTATTTGCACTCTGTAATCCAAGAAATCCTGGGAACTAGGCAAGGCTTGATAAAGTCACTCCCTCAAGTGTCACCTGTGATGTTGAGTGAATCCAATATATTCTTGAGTTTCCTTACAGTCACTACAGCAAATCAATGACCATACTCTTTCCATTCTCTCTTCAATTCTTTTCACATTTTATTTCCTCCTTTTCTTTCCCACTGATGCTATATTGCTTCACAACTTCATAACCTTGTATTTCCATCACTTTAATCTTTTCATGGCAATTTATGTTCATGTCCAAGGACTTATTATCAGAGAAGAGGCTGCATGCCTAAAACGGCTCTGAATCCTTGACAGAGCCTACTCCAGATCCCTGTGTGCTCTCAGCATTTCATAAACGCTTCTACTGTGGAATCTGAATCCTAACCTGATAAATTCATTTTTTTACAATCAAAATTGATTATGAAGCTAATCCAAAGAAAAGGTTTTGTCTAACTGAAGTCACCTGGGATCTTTATAGTTGCCCCAAATATGAGAACTGCCACATTTACTAATAGGCCATAAAATCCAGCAAGCAACAACATCTAAGCTGCCTCGTGACTCATAACTCAATCCATCAAGAGGATTTCATCAGTTTTTTTATTTATTTGTTTGTTTTTATTTTTGTTTTTTAATTAAGTGAAAGCAGGGGAGGCAGAGAGGCAGACTCCAGTATAAGAGACAGACTCCAGTATGCACCAGGACCAGCAAACCTCCTATGTGGCAATACTCTGCCCACCTGGAGCATTGCTCTGTTGCTCCACAACTGAGTTACATTTAGTTCCTGAGGCACAGCCATCCTTAGCTCCTGGGGCCAACCCAGGCTGCGGGAGGGGGAAGAGAGAGAAAGATAGAAGAGGGGTAGAGAAGCAGATGGTGCTTCTCCTTTGTGCCCTGACCAGGAATTGAACCTGAGGCACCCACAAGTGAGGCCGATGCTCTACCACTGAGCCAACAGGCCAGGACCAGGATTGTATTTTTTCATCTCTAGTTCCTGACTTAGTTACATTCCTCAATATCAGATTACTGGCTCCCTTATGAAGTAATTTCTAGTGTCTCCTTGCACAACCCAACCTCTCTAACCACTATGACACTACTTCCTGGATTATGCCCAAAGTCTAATGATGAACACCATACTCATGTTCCTAATTCACTGTACACCCATATTTTATTTCTCCATATTCCAAGTCTGATTTGCATTTCTTGGTAAGAATTGCCTGGTATTTAGTTTAATTGTTTCAATTGACTTAAGTGAACTGAAAAAAATGAGATAACAAGCTTAGCTAATAGAACAGGCCAGATAGAGGAGAGAATTAGTGACATAGAAGACAGGCAACTAGAGGTACTAAAGAGAGGAGAGAGACTCATGAATTAAAAAAAATGAGAAAGCCCTACAGGAATTCTCTGACTCCATCAAAAAGAGCAACATAAGAATAATGAGTATATCAGAAGAAGAGAGAGAAAATGAAATGGAGAACATATTTAAACAAATAATATACGAGAACTTCCCAAGCTTGTGGAAAGAACTAAAGCCTCAAATTCAAGAAGCAAACAGAACACCGAGTTATGTTAACCCTAACAAACCTACTCCAAGGCACATCATAATGAAATTGGCACAAACCAATGACAAAGAAGAAATTCTCAAGGCAGCCAAGGAAAAGAAGAATACAACATATAAAGGAAGGCCCATTAGATTATCATCAAATTTCTCAGCAGAAACTTTAAAAGCCAGAAGAGAGTGGACCCCAATATTTAAAGTTCTGAAAGAAAGGAACTTCCAGCCAAGAATACAATACCCATCAAAGCTATCCTTCAAATACAAAGGAGAAATAAAAACATTCATAGATATAGAAAAGATGAGGGAATTTAAAACCAGAAAACCCCCACTTCAGGAAATACTAAAGGGGGTTTTCCTACCAGACACAAAGAACAAAACAAAACAAAAGCACAAGTAAAAGCTCCATCAAGAACACAATAAATTCAAATTTAATCTGCGACAACAAAAACAAAAAAGGGGAGAGGACAAAGATTAACAGTAGCAAAGGAGGATGGAGTGCAGAAGCATTCATAAGATAACATACTACAGTGAACATGATAGGTACCCTTTCTATTACTTAATGGTAACCATCCCTATAAAAACCACCACAGAAGCACATGGCTTGAAAAAATAAGTAACAGAGAAAAGAAGTATGGATTAAAACCAAACAAGAACAAATGATAGAAAAACAAAAGAGAAGAATCAGACAAGATACAAAACTATTAGAAAGCAATATATAAAATGGCAATAGAAAACCCTTAGATGTCAATAATTACACTAAATGTAAATGGATTGAACTCACCAATAAAAAGATATAGAGTAGCAGAATGGATTTTAAAAAATATCTAACTGTATGCTGCCTACAAGAAACACATCTAAGCTACAATGATAAACACAAATTCAAAATGAAAGGTTGGAAAACAATATTCCAAGCAAATAACATCCAAATAAAAGCAGGTGTAGCAATATTCATACCTAACAATGCTGACTACAAGACAGCAAAAGTACTCAGAGACAAAAATGGTCATTTCATAATGATAAAGGGGACAATGAATCAAGAAGATATAACACTTTTTAATAAATATGCACCAAACCAAGGAGCACCAAAATATATAAGACAGGTACTTACTGACCTAAAAACAAAAACTGACAAAAATACAATCATACTTGGAGACCTCAATACACTGCTGATGGCTCTAGATTGTTCATCCAAACAGAAAATCAATAAAGAAATATTGGCCTTAAATGAAACACTAGAACAATTGGATATGTTAGACATCTACAGGACATTTCATCTCAAAGTGCCAGAGTATACATTTTTTTCTAGTGTACATGGAACATTCTCAAGAATTGACCATATGTTGGGCCACAAAAATAACATCAACAAATTCAGAAAGATTGATATCATACCAAGCATATTCTCTGATCATAAAGCCTTGAAACTAGAATTCAACTGCAAAAAAGAGGTAAACAAACCCACAAAAGTGTGGAAACTAAACAACATACTTTTAAAAAATGAGTAGGTCAAAGAAGAAATAAAAGCAGAGATTAAAAGTTACATACAGACAAACAAAAATAACAATAGGACATATCAGAATCTCTGGGATGCAGCAAAAGCAGTAATAAGAGGGAAGTTCATATCACTACAGGCCTATAAGAACAAACAAGAGAGAGCCCAAGTAAACCACTTAACTTCACATCTTAAGGAACTAGAAAAAGAAGAACAAAGGCAACCCAAAACCAGCAGAAGAAAGGAAATAATAAAAATCAGAGCAGAAATAAACAAAATAGAGAACAGGAAAACTATAGAAAAAATTAATAAAACAAAGAGCTGGTTCTTTGAAAAGAACAACCAAATTGACAAACCCTTGGCAAGACTCACTAAGAAAAAAAGAGAAAGGACTCAAATAAATAAAATCCAACATGAAAGAAGAGAAATCACCACAGATATCTTAGCTATGCAAAGAATTATTGCAGAATACTATGAAAAACTATATGCCACCAAGTTTAACAATATAGAAGAAATGGATAAATTCCTAGAACAATACAATCTTCCTAGACTGAATCATGATGAAGCAGAAAGCCTAAACAGACCCTTAAGCAGGGAAGAAATAGAAACAACTATCAAAAACCTCCCCAAAAATAAAAGTCCAAGACCAGATGGCTATACTAGTGAATTCTATCAAACATTCAAAGAAAACTTGGTTCCTATTCTACTCAAAGTCTTCCAAAAAATTGAAGAAGAAGCAATACTTTCAAACACACTTTATAAGGCCAACATAACCCTTATACCAAAACCTGGCAAGGACAACACAAAAAAAAGAAAACTACAGACCAATATCTCTAATGAATACAGATACTAAAATACTAAACAAAATACTAGCAAATCAAATACAACAACATATTAAAAAAAATAATACATCATGATCAAGTGCGATTCATCCCAGAATCTCAAGGATGGTTCAACATATGCAAAACAGTTAACGTAATACACCATATCAACAAAACAAAGAACAAAAATCACATGATCTTATCAATAGATGCAGAAAAGGCATTTGATAAAATACATCACAACTTTATGTTTAAGACACTCAACAAAATGGGTATAGAAGAAATATATCTCAACATAATAAAGGCCATTTATGATACACCATCAGCTAACATCATATTAAATAGCATAAAACTGAGGACGTTTTCCCTAAAATCAGGAACAAGACAAGGTTGTCCACTCTCTCCACTGTTATTCAATGTGGTGTTAGAAGTTCTGGCCAGAGCAATCAGACAAGAGAAAGAAATAAAAGGCATTCATACTGGGAAAGAAGAAGTAAAGGTTTCACTTTTTGCAGATGATATGATCCTGTACATCAAAAACCCCAAAGACTCCACAAAAAGACTACTAGAAACACTAAACCAATACAGTAAGGTCACAGGATACAAAATTAATATACAAAAGTCCATTGCCTTCCTATATGCCTACAATGAAACATCAGAAAACAAACTCAAAAAAATACCAATAGCATATTAAAAGATCCTGTATGCCTTAGCAATCTTAAGAAATAAAAACAAAGTTAGAGATATTACACTATGATATCAAACTATACTACAAGGTCATACATAGTAATTAAAATAGCATGGTATAAGCACAAGAACAGGAATATAGATCAAGGGAACAGAATAGAGAGCGCAGAAATAAATCCATGCCTTTCTGGTCAATTAATATTTAGTAAAGGAAGCAAGAACATACAATGGGGTAAAGACAGTATTTTCAATAAATGGTACTGGGAAAATAGAACACATACATACAAAAAAATGAAACTAGTCAAGCTTTTTACACCATACACAGAATAAACTCAAAATCAATTAAAGACTTAAATGTAAGTTGCAAAATCATTAAAATCCTAGAATAAAACATAGGTAGTAAAATTTCAGACATTTCTCATAGAGATATTTCTATCAATATATCCTTTGGGAAAGAGAAACAAAGAAAAAATAAACAAATGGGACTATGTCAAACTGAAAAGCTTTTGCACAACAAAACATAAAGCATCCACAAAATAAAAAGAACACTGAAAGGGAGAACATATTTGCCGATGACACATCAAATAAGGGGTTAATTTACAAAATATATAAAGAACTTATACAGCTCAACATTAAGAGGACAAAAAAACCCAATTAAGAAATGGGTGTCCTGGGCAGATGGCTCAGTGGATAGAGCATTGTCCTGGCATGCCATGGTCATGGGTTCAATCCCCCATCAGGGCGCATGCAAGAAGCAATCAATGAATGTACAATTAAATGGAACAATTAAGTGGAACAGCGAGTTGATGCTTCTCTCTCTTCCTCCTCTTCAACTTCTCCTTTCTCTCTTTTTTTCTCTCACAAATCAATAGAAAAATTTTTAAAAAGGAAAGAAAAAGAGAGAGAGAGAGAGAGAGAGGAAGGAAGGGAGGGAGGGAGGAAAAGAGAAGGAAAGAAATAGGAAGGTCAGAAGACCTGAATAGACACATTGTATTCAATGTGGACATCCAAAGAGGACATACAGATGGTCAATAGACATGGAAAATGCTCGATGTCACTAATCATCAGAGAGATGCAAATTAAACCACAATGAGATATTACCTCACACCTGTCAGAATGGCTTTCATCAATAAGTCAACAAACAACAAGTGCTGGTGATGATATGGAGAAAAGGGAATCCTCGTGCACTATTGATGAGAATGCAGTCTGGTGCACTTACTGCAGAAAACAGTGTGGAGTTCCCTTAAAAGTGAAAAATGGAACTGGCTTTTGACTCATTGATTTCAATTTTGGGAATATTCTGAAGAAACAAAAAAAAACTAATTTAAAAGAACATATGCACCCCTTTATTCATTGCAGCATTACTTACAATAGCCTATGTTCACTGCAGCATTATTTACCACAGCCAAGATCTAGAAATAGCCCAAGTGCCCACTGGTAGGTGAGTGGGTAAAAATGCTGTGGTACATTTACAAAATGGAATACTATTCAGCTATAAAATAAATGAAATCTTACCTTTTTTAACAGTATGGATGGACCTGGAGATTATTATGCTAAGTGATAAGCCAATCAGAAAAAGACAAAAACCATATGATTTCACTTATATATGGACTCTAATGAACAAAATAAACTGACAAACAAAATAAAAAACTAAGGTATGGATACATGGAACAGACTGAAAACTGTCAGAGAGAAGGGGAATGGGGGACTGAATGAAAAAAGGTGAAGGGATCAAACAGAAAAACATATATATATATATATATATATATATATATATATATATATATGAACACATAGACACAGACAATCTGGTGATAGTCAGAGGGAAAGGGGAGTAGGTAGAGTTGGGCAAAAGGGAGATAAATAAGGATGGAAAGAGACTTTGCTTTGAGTGATGGGCGCATGATGATGTTTTGTTGTTATACACTTGAACCTGTACGATTTTTTGAACTAATATCACTCTAATAAGTTCAATTTTTAAAATAGTTATAAGGACATTCAAGGAATCTAGTGTAGACTTCAAAAGCATTAAAAATGATGTAGAAACCATAAAAAACTACTAATCAGACATAAAGAATACACTAACTGAAGTGAAGAAAAATTACAAGAAATCAACAGTAGAGTAGATGAAGCTCAGAATCAAATCAGTGATTTGGAATATAAGGAAGCAAAGAACACACAATCGGAACAGTAAAAAGTAGAAAGAATTTTTAAAAAATCAAATACTGTAAGGAGCCTCTGGGATAACTTTAAGCATACCAACATCCATATCATCGGGGTGCCAAAAAGAGAAGAGAAAGAGTAAGAGCTTGAGAACCTGTTTGAAAACATAATGGCTGAAAACTTTCCTACCTGGTGAAGAAAATTAACATACAAGTCCAGGAAGTACAAAGAGTCTCAAACAAAGTGAACCCAAAGAGGCCCACACCAAGACACATCATAATTAAAATGTACAAGGTCAAAGACAAAGAGAGAATCTTAAAAGCAGCAAGAGAAAGGCAATTAGTTAGCTCTTATGGGAGCTCCCATAAGAATGTCAGCTCATTTCTCAACAAAAACATTGCAGGCCAGAAGGTAGTAGCAAGAAATATTTAAAGTGATGAAAAGCAAAATTGCTTTACCCAGTGAAACTATTATTTAGAATCAAAGTTCAGATAAAGAGCTTCCCAGGAAAAAAAAAAAAAAAAGCAAAAGGAGTTCATCACCAACAAACCAGTAGTATATGAAATGTTAAAAGGTCTTCTTTAAGAAGAAGAAAAAAGATTTTAAAATACCAACAATAAAATGGCAATAAATACGTATCTATCAACAATTGAATCTAAGAAACAAAATAAACAAACAGAACAGAAACAGACTCATGAATACAGAGAACATTTTGATGGTTGCCAGATGAGAGAGGTGTTGGAGGGAGGGGTGAAAAAGTGAAGGGATTAAAAAGTACAAATTGGTAGTTACAGAATAGTCGTGGGGATGTAAAGCACAGCATAGGGAATATAGTCAATAATATCCTAATAACTATGTATGGTGTCAGATGAGTATGAGATTTATCAGAATGATCACTTAGGAAGTTATATAATGTCTAATCACTGGGGTGTACCCCTGAAACTAATATAATATTGTATGTCAACTATAATTTAAATTTTTTTTAACTTTTTTTTAAGTCATATGTGAGAAACAATGATTGAAGCTGATTCCTAGAGCCTCAGAAGCTTGGAATACAGATGAAAGCCAAGAGATTCAAATGAGAAACAGGACAAAGCTATTGTTAACTCAGCTTTGTAGACTCAGGAGTGAGACAACATAGTTCTCTTAGCCACACAGAGCAGGACAGGATAGAATGAAATGGGTCTGGGAAAATCAGCTCCAAATGTGATGACAGATGAAGAGCTGGAAGCCAGGCAGGATACAAGAGCCGAGTTCCTAACCACACAAGGCAAAATCTCAGCTCAAAGACTAAGGCAGAGACACGAGTGTTAACAGGTGCAAGGTGGAACCCGTCCCCAGTCTAGACAAGGATGCAGGACTTACTGAACATCTATTATGCGTTAGGCATTGTTCCAGGCATAGGAGATTCAGTCATGAACAAAACAAAAGCTCTGCCCTCATGGAGCTTTCTTTTAGAGAGAAAGGCAGATAATAATGGAGTAAACAATAAAAAAAATTTTTTTAAGTTAAGTAGTGACTTATGCTAGGGAGGAAATAATATAGAATAATTTGATTGACAGTAATTTTAGACAGGGTTCAGGAAAGGCCTTCCAGAGGAAGTGGTGATATTTGAGCTGCTACCTAAAGAATGAGGCAGAAGCAGTCATGCACATATATGAGGAACAGTATTTCAGGCACAGGAAGCAGTAAATGCAAGGACCCCACTGTGGGAGAAACCAGGTAATGTCAGGTAAGAGAAGGAAGTGTGAAATGATTTTAGATGAGGAATTAGATCATGTGGGGTCAGTGGGACAGGTGGAGGAGTATAGATGTTATTATAAGTGCAGTGTAAAGCTATAGGGGGTTTCAAACTGGGAAATGATATAATCCTGATTTTTGTTTTTAAAAGAGCACTCTGCTCTGTGAAGAATAGTTGAAGGGGCAGGAGCAGAGCAGGGAGGATTTGTTGGGAAGGTATTACCATATTTTAGTGGAGAAATGATGGTGGCTTAGAGCTGGAGAAAAGTTAACACATTGGTAATCTGTTTTAATACACAAACTTTTAGGACTCATTGACAGACTGAATGTGGAGGTAAGGAAAAGAGAATAATCAAGGATGGTTTCTAGGTTTTTAGCCTTAGCAACTGGATACAGTTATCAACATGGAAAAAGAAAAGAACAAGACTGTTTTCAAGAAATCCTAAGTTCCTTTTAAGCTTTATTAAGTTTAAGATGTCTCTTATATCTAAAATGCTGATTGAGCATTTGGCTATGAGTTTAGAGCTCTGGAGCAAAGAGATACTTAATGGGGAGACATCCATGTGTGCACATGGGATTTGAAACCACGAGGCCAAATGAGAGCTTCTGGATGGAGAAGAGAAGGAAATAAAGACAGAGAAGAAGAGACTGCCTGATGACTAGTCCCTGGTCTCCCTGAGCCTTAGAGGCCAAGAAGTGGGGGACTTAAGGAACAGATAAGGATAGAGAAATAAAGTGAGATAATTTGGTGTCAAGGAAGCTACGAAAGGACTATTAACTATGACTGCCAATAAGGTACACAGAAAGACCAACTGGATGAAAATCCAGAGAGATCCTAAATAAACAACCTACCATCACACTTTAAGGAAAACTAGAAAAAGAAAATCAGAGGCAACCCAGTCAGCAGAAGAAAGGTAATATCAATAGTAAAAATTAGAGCAGAAGTAAATGAAATAGATAACAAAAAATGATAGAAAAATTAATATAACAAAGAGCTTGTTCCTTGAAAAGATCAATAAAACCAACAAACCACTGGCTAGACTCACTAAGGAAAAAGGAGTAAGGACTCATATAAACAAAATCCAAAATGAAAGAGGAGAAATTAATACAGACATCATACATATACAAAAGACCATAGTAGAATATTATGAAAGATTACATGCCACCAAATTCATCAACCTAGAGGAAATGAATAAATTCCTAGAACTATACAATCTTCTAGACTGAGTCACGAAGAAGTGGAAAACTTAAATAGACCTATAAGCATGGAAGAAATAGAGACAACTATCAAAAACCTCCCCCAAAACACAAGTCCAGGACCAGTTAGCTACACTGGTGAATTATACCAAACATTCAAAGAAGATTTAGTACCTATCCTTCTCAAAGTCATCCAAAAAATAGAAGAAGAAGCAATACTCCCCAACATATTTTATGAGGTCAACATAACCCTCATGCCAAAATCTGGCAAGGACAACACACACACACACACATACACACACACACACACACACAAACACAAACAAACAAAAAACAAAAAAAAACTATAGACCAATGTCTCTAATGAATACTGATACAAAAATTCTAAACAAAATACTAGCGAATCAAATAAAACAACACGTTAAAAAATAATACACCATGATCAAGTGGGATTCATTCCAGGAGCACAAGGATGGTTCAACATACATAAAACAATTAACGTAATATACCATATCAACAAAACAAAGAACAAAAATCATATGATTCTATCAATAGATGCAGAAGAGGCATTTGATAAGATAAAACATCCCTTTCTGTTTAAAACACTCAATAAAATTGGAATAGAACGAAAGTACCTCAACATAATAAAGGCCATATCCCCAACTAATATCATGCTAAATGGTGAAAAAAGGAAGGCTTTTCCTCTAAAATCAGGAATAAGACAAGGCTGCCCACTCTTTCCACTCTTATTCAACATAGTTCTAGAAGTTTTAGTCAGAGCAATCAGGCAAGAGAAAGAAATAAGTGGCATCCATATTAGGAAAGAAAAAGTAAAGGTATCACTTTTTGCAGATGACATGATCCTGTATATAGAAAATTCCAAAGATTTCACCAGAAAACTATTAGAAACAATAAATCAATACAGTAAAGTTGCAAGATACAAAGTCGATATACAAAAGTCTAGTGCTTTCCTATATGCCAATGATAAAACACTGGAAAATGAACTCAAAAAAAATTCCTTTTACAATTGCAACAAAAATATAATAATAAAATACCTAGGAATAAACATAACAAAGGATGTGAAAGACCTAGTATATACTGAAAACTACAAAACTTTATTGAAAGAAATTGAAAAAGACACAATGAAATAGAAAAATACTCCATGTTCATGGATTGGAAGAACCAACAAGTTAAAATGGCCACATTACTCAAAGCAATATACAAATTTAATGCAATCCCCATCAAAATCCCAGGGTCATTTTTTAAAGAAATAGAACAAAAAATTACGAGGTTTGTATAGAACCATAAAAAAACCTGAATAGCCAAAGCAATTCTGAGAAAAAGAATGAAGCTGAAGATATTACACTATCTGACTTTAAATTATACTACAGAGCCACGATAATCAAAACAGCATGGTATTGGCAGAAAAACAGATAGGCCAAGCGGTAGAGCGTCGGCCTGGCGTGTGGGGGACCCGGGTTCGATTCCCGGCCAGGGCACATAGGAGAAGAGCCCATTTGCTTCTCCACCCCCCCACCCCCTCCTTCCTCTCTGTCTCTCTCTTCCCCTCCCACAGCCAAGGCTCCATTGGAGCAAAGATGGCCCGGGCACTGGGGATGGCTCCTTGGCCTCTGCCCCAGGCACTAGAGTGGCTCTGGTCGCAGCAGAGCGACACCCCGGAGGGGCAGAGCATCGCCCCCTGGTGGGCAGAGCATCGCCCCTGGTGGGCATGCCGGGTGGATCCCGGTCGGGCGCATGCGGGAGTGTGTCCGACTGTCTCTCCCCGTCTCCAGCTTCAGAAAGAAAAAAAACAACAAAAAACAGATAGACCAATGGAACAGAATCGAGAGTCCAGAAATAAGAACACACAGATTTGGACAAATCATCTTCAACAAAGGAGCCAAAAACACACAATAGAGACCAGAAAGCCTCTCCAATAAATGGTGCTGGGAAAATTGAAAAGCCACATGCAGAAGAATGAAACTTGGTTACAGTTTGTTCCCCTGCACAAAAATTAATTCAAAATGTATCAAAGATCTAATAAGATCTGAAACAATAAATTACATAGAAGAAAACATAGGTACTAAGCTCATGGACCTTGGCCATAGAGAACAATTTATGCATTTGACCCCAAAGGCAAAAATAAATGAATGGGACTCTATCAACCTAAAAACCTTCTGCACAGCAAAAGAAACAACAAAACAAATAGGCAGCCAACAAAATGGGAGATGATATATGCAAACAACAGCTCCAATAAAGGGTTAAGATCCAAATATACAAAGAATTTACAAAGCTCAGCAACAAACAAGCAAACAATCCAATTAAAAAATGAGCAGAGGTCCTGAACAGACACTTCTCCCAAGAGGGCATACAAATGGTCAACAGTTATGTGAAAAGATGCTCATCTTCACTAGCTATTTGAGAAATGTAAATCCAAATTACAATGAGATACCACCTCACACCTGTTAGATTGGCTATTTTCAACAAGACAGATAATAACAAGTGTTGGAGAGGCTGTGGAGAAAATGGAACCCTCATTCACTGTTTGTGGGAATGCAAATTAGTACAATCATGATGGAAGAAAGTATGGTGGTTCCTCAAAAACTTAAGAATAGAATTTCCATATGACCCAGCAATCCCTCTACTGGGTATCTACCCCCAAAACTTGAAAACATTGGTACATAAAGACACATGCAGCCCCATGTTCATTGTAGCATTGTTCACAGTGGCCAAACAACTAAAGTGTCCCTTGACAGAGGATTGCATAAAGAAGATGTGGTACATATATACAATGGAATACTATTCAGCCATAAGAAATGATGACATAGTGACATTTACGATAACATGGGTGGTCCTTGAAAACATTATACTGAGTGAAATAAGTAAATCAAATGAAGCTAGGAACTGTATGATTTCACAAATACCATATTTCCCCATGTATAAGATGCACCATAATTTTGGGGCCAGAAATTTGAAAAAAAAATGTATTCCATATAGTTATTGAACTCAAGTTTTATTCATCATAAAATTCATACAATTCTTCATCACTGTCAAAACTCCCATCCATTAGTTGTTCTCATCTGTGTCTGATGATGAATCACTTTCTTCATATATTGCCTCGTCCTCAGTTCCATCTATGGAATTGAAATGCCACAATCACTGTATAAGACACACTCAGTTTTTACACCCAAAATTTTTCAAAAAAGGGTGTGTCATACATGGGGAAATACGGTAGGGAGTATATAAAACTGAGACTCATGGACATAGGATAAAAGTGAAGTGGTTACCAGGGGGAAGGGAATGTGGGGGAGAAGGTAGGGGGAAGGGAAGGTTCTAAATGGGGACAAATATAAGGTGACAGAAAATGATTTGACTATACAACATAATCAGCAGTTTGAATGCTATTCAGATATTTACCTGAAGACTATGTACTCTTATTGATCAATGTCACTGTGTTAAAGTTAATTTTCTAAATAAAATTTAAAAATTGTTAAAGAGAACAAAGGAAAGAAAGAAAGAAAAGAAAGAAAGCCAATGGCAAAACCTGAGTGAGCTACATGTTGGAGGCAGACACTGGTGGTGTCAGAGACCTCACATCTGAATGCCTATGTTCATCCAGCAAAATCTATGTGGATGCTCACTCCCTGGTGAGAAGTGCAGAGGACATGGAAACAGCTGTAGGGTGTGTGCTATGGATAGCTAACTATGCTACACTGACCTAGAAAACTCGCGTTATCTTTATAAGGCAGCAAGTTCAGAAAGTTCTGAAGTCGGCTTTTAGCCCTTTTTTCTAAATTCTGCTGATGGTGAGCAGCGTTACAGGAAATCATAACACAGCACAGCCACTGTTTTCTTTATATTGGCATTAGCAGGCAACATGAAGGGTTTAAGAAAACTTTGTTGGAAAATTTCCACTTTGAACAGCAAGGGATTTGGTGTCTCTTCCAATTTCTCTCTGACTCCTTCCCTTTCTGAATAGGGAGTTCACTCTTAAATTGGAAAGCAAATAGCCACAAAAGCATTTCCATATAGAGAGCCACTGGGCATGCTCCTGCCTTCAGGTAGAGTCTTGCAGGTTTCTAACCACAGCCAGTTTTATGTTCTGTGTATCAATCCACACTCATGATTGTTACCATACACCTGTATGGCATTCAGAGGTTCACCCAGCTTAAGCAAATTATATTTTAAAACTGCACTGATTAAAAAAAAAAAAAGTTCAGGGAAAGGGATTTCCTAGCTCTCAAATAAAAATGTGCAGTGGAGCGCTTACTAAGTAAACAGAAAACATGGGCAGCTGAGAAATCAATTTAGCTGAACAAACAATGTTCCATGTAATGAACTACTAATTATCCTTTTATGCCATGTCAGTCTGAGTGATTACAGAGCTGTGCAGTTTAATTTGACGTTTGAGCATTGCCTTGCTCCATTAGCTTCATATAAAGCTACAACACATTCAAAAAAGGAGGGGGCTTCTGTATTTATCTGGAACTGAGTAAGCACCTGTATTAATAATAAGAGGAGCACCTCAGAATATTTATAAAAATGCGTTTTTAGCATAAGGATAAAGAAAGCATGGAGACCCTCTGGGAGTCAGGAGATCAAACCAAGTGTCATACAGTCAGTGGCTAAAACTCCTTGAAGCAATGACACGTGCTGGGCTCATCACAGTAACTCCCGCCATTGAAAATGCCACCACCTTCCCACTGAAGCCCCCCTGCATGCCAGGCCAGGCTCCAATCAGCTGCAGGACCCCAGAGCCAGACCCGCAAGAGGATGCAGAGTCACATGGAATGAGGAAGGCTCTTATTCAAACTAGACTCATTAAATTGTACCAAAAAAAAATTTTTAATGAAACCTGTGTGGTAGTGAAAATATGATAGAGAAGGAAATGAGGGTGAGAACCCTTCCCCTCACCTGCTTTTCACATTTTCACATGTGGCTAAGGGAGGAAATAGTGATTCGAAGATATCGTCTTACTCTATACAATTAGAAAAATTCACATTGAGTTCCTGCCATGTACCAGTGCTAAATGTAATAGTGGGCGGAGAGTGCAAAAAGATATAATGCATGTCATCAATAAATAAAATCTTAAAAAATAAAAAAAGATTAAAAAGCCTGGCTTGTGGTGGCACAGTGGATAAAGCAGCAACCTGGGGTGCTGAGGTCACTAGGTTCAAAACCCCAGGCTTGTCAGTCAATGCACATACAAGAAGCAACTATTATAGCTTGATGCTTCCCACTCCTCACCCTACCATTTCTCTCTCTGCTCTCTCTAAAATCAATGAATAAGATAATTAAAAAATAATAATGCATAAAGATACAATGCATGTACTTCAAAGTTAGGGCAGCCTTCAATACTTGGGCTATCTTCTATTTCTTCATATTGCTGAGCAAGAGAAACTGGCCCTCATAAGGCAATAGTTCTCAGCTTTGGTTGAACATTGAAATGACATGGGGGCCTTCAAAACAACAAGGCCCTGGCCAGTTGACTCAGTGGTAGAGCATCAGTCCATTGTGTGGATGTCCCAGGTTCCATTCTGGTCAGGGCACACAGGAGAAGCATCCATCTGCTTCTCTGCCCCTTCCCCTCTTGTTTCTCTTTCTCTCTCTCTCCCTCTCCCCCACCCCCTCTCTCTCCCCTTCCTAAAGTCATGGCTTAATTGGAGTGAGTTGACTCCAGGTGCTGAGGATGGCTCCATGACCTCCACCTCAGGCACTAAAAGGAGTTTGGTTGCTGAGCAATGGAGCCACGCCTCAGATGGTCAGAACATCACCCCCTAATGGGCTTGTCAGGTGGATCCCAGTCGGGTAGCATGCAGGAGTCTATCTCTCTGCCTCCCCTTTTCTCACTGAATTAAAAACGAAAGAAAAACTAATCCCTGGACCCTATCCCCAGAGATTCTAATTTAATTGGTTTAGGGTATCATGGAAAAGTCAGGATTTTTAAAGCTCCTCCAGTGACTACAATGGGAAGTCACTGTTGCAATCCGCTGTTCTGTTTACTAAAGTTGTATCTTCAAAGTAGGCCATTTACTCAATCCACAAATATTTATTGAGTACTTGGGAGGCACTTACATGGTGTGGGAAAGATATACAATGGTGATAAAATGATCCCCAAGAGAGGGAAGAACCACCCACCTACCTGTTCAGAAAACATTACAGCTAGAATTGTACAGCACTTCAGAAGAAATGACCCCAGCCAGGGCCCACCAGACTTTGAGCTGTTTCTCCAGCCCCATTTAATAGGTGGGAGGTGAAGCCTGGCAAAATTAAGTGGCTCGCTCAAGTTGGAATATTTAGTAAGTGAAAAACTAGGACTTAAAAGAGTCAGAATTTTAGAGCCAAAAGAGATCTCAGAGTTAGTTTAACTCAAACCCTTCATTTTTAATTAGGGAGGTCCCTAAGTTCCCAAGAAAATTGAGTTAGGAGGGTTCTGACTTATGGAGAAATTACATATATTTTGAATTAGAGAGAGCCCTAAGTCCAGAGAAATTAAGTGACTTGACCAGTGCCAGTGGTCAGAGGCCTTTTTAAACCTTAACAGCAAAACCCAGTTTCCCAATTCCTAGTTCAAGTTTCAACACATTGCACCTCCAAATGTCAGCTCCGGTCACCGGACAGGTGAAATTCAGTAAGAAACAGGATTTCAGTAAGAAATAGGGTTCCATAACTCACTTGTTTTAGCCCCACATCAGATTGATGATTAAGGAAACAAACCCACCGCTTGACAATTGGTTTCTAAGAAAAGTAAGCAAATGGAATAATACTATCAGTTAAACCTATGATATAATGACTTTTCCAGAATCCTAAATCTTCAACCAGTTACACAAACGAAGCCTGTTCCTTCTCAATGGCTATACCTAGACTACTTAGGCGAATGTGTTTTTTAGTACTAGCTAAGTCTGGCAGTCCTTGATCCTGGGTGTACATTAGAATCACCTGATGTGCTGTTGAAAACTACCCATGCCTGGACCACATCCCCAGAAATTTTGGCTTAATTGGTCTGAGATAAGTTCTGGGCATCAGTATATTTTAAAGTTCCCCAGGAGATTCCAGTATGTAGTGGATTAAATTCCTGACTCCAAGAGTTGCCTTCAAATACACTGGACTCCTGATAGCCCTCAGGTGCTCTTTGTCCCCTTAGGAAAAGATCCGAGTGAGAGGAGGCTCTCATATCCCTCCATGGCCTTGCTTCCTCAGGCTCTACCGTGATTCCTCACTGACTTCCCAAAACAGCAGCTTCTCCCAAGCAAGAAAAAGATAAGGCCTCGTTCTGAAATGCAACTATTTTTTAATTCTACAAAGTAACTAGCCAATACTCCTCAAAACTATCTGCGTCATGAAAACAAGGAAAGACCAAGAAACTGTTATAGACATAGGAAACATGACACATAACTGGAATACAATATCCTGGCTTGGATCCTGGAACAGAAAAAAAGACATTAATGGAAAAACTGATGAAATCAAAATGAGGTCTAAAATTAACAGTAGTGTACCAATATTGGTCTCTTATTTTTGATAAATGTTCTATGATATTACTATCAGATCATAACATTAGGAAAAACTGAAACTGGTTGAGGGGGTTAAGGGAACTCTATACTATCTTTGCAACTTTCAAAATTAAAAAGTTTATTAAAATACAAAAACTTTAGGTGCACTGAACGAGAGTTTAAGAGCTTGCTTTCCTCATCTAGTTCTATCCTACTGTTCACCTTCCCCCTCAGAGAGTTAGCCCTCACTAGTATGGATATTGCCTGTAGTTGAGGGTTCTGTCCCTGTGTTCCCCTTAAACGCCGAAGATCAGAAATGAAGGTGGTGCAAAGGGAACTTGAGTTCTCTCCAGACGTTAGACATTACCAACAACAATTTTACCAGTGTTGTATATGAATTATCTGGGGGAAATAGGAGTGTCGTATGTATTAGAACTCAATGAATCTCAATGCTAAATAACACAGCTTGGCAGCCATGTCCTGAGACATGAAGCTACGCGGTGTAGCCCACATAACAAAGTTACCACTGGATTGGCAGCACCATTTTTACTGTCATGTTCTACCACACTCCCATGCATATTTTATGAGCTTACTGAATGCAATGTGTTCTCTGCATAGTACATATATACTTTCCAAGTACATTAAAAACAGCTGCTGCCCGATCCCCGGTTTCCCAGCCTCTAAGTCTACTTCCCAGGCCTGTCTTCCAAGACAGTTAGTTGCACTTAAGAAAAAATGAATAAGCCAATAGCAAGAGGTATTCTTCTACCAGATCTCCATGATGTTCTTCATAAGAGCTCACTGAAGCGAAAAGGAGTCTAACTCCTATACAGAATAAAAGAGAGAGCTAGCTATCTTCATGTCTGTTCAGTCCAAAAAGAATCCAGCTATCTATGATGGCTGCAGTAGTTTTGTTGCTAAATTATAAACCCACTTGGTTCTGATCTGAGTGAGGCCCACTAGACTTATACCATCCTCACCCCACAGGCAAAGAAATGTTCTAGGAGCCTCCTAGACAGTGACTCTGGGAGGTGGAAAAAAAATAGAAAGTTGAGAAAAGATGCTGAAGTAGGGCTTTAAAAAGAGGACCTTTTATCAATTGGATATGTTCCTCTTTCCCCAGAACAGTATAAGGAACCTCAGCTTTGATCACCATGCTGGGGAAATGTTTTAAATGAGTCCCCTCCATCAGGCCTGCTTCTGGCCTTCCATGGGGCCAGAACAGGATTTCCATTACACTATGTTCCAAGTTGGAATCTAGAGTCTGAGTGGTTCCAAATTGGCTCGTGCTCAAACTTGTCTCCCACATCCTTGTGTTGCTTCTGTGCCTATTTCTCCACTAGATTATAAACCCTCATGGAGGAGAGAACCATGTCTTATTCATTTTTCTGTCCCTTGCTGAGCCTACCACAATGCCTGTCAAATAGCAAGTGTTCAACAAATGTTAGTTAAATATGTTTTGTAGTTCTGTAAGTGGCAAGGCTTCCTATGGAGCTGATTTATGGCTGCAGTGCCCGTGATCACATCAGGGCGGGGTTCACAGCAGTGCTCAGTCAGACCCAGCTGGAGGACCCTACATGTCTCCTACCCACCCTGGAAAGAGCAAGGGGCGAGTCTTTGGAGGCTGAGGCAGTGCTAGTAACACCTCAGAATTATCTACCAAAGTCACATTTTCCCTCATCGTTAAGCCTAAGGGAAGTTATGGTTGTAAATTTTCTCCATGGTGCAGAGTTCACTAACTAAAAAGTAATGGTATAAGTATGTCTCATAAAGGAGGCATAATACAAGGGCATGTCCTGCAGGCCAAGAGGAAACAGGCTCTTTTAGCATGATGATATATTATAGATGACTTGCAAATAGAAGGTGGGGCCGCATCACTGACAACAACCACATAGGCTTACTGACAGCAAAGCACAACAAACAAAACCAAGAGGAAACAGTCCTTATATGAAGTTGGAGTAACATCTTCCAACCTGAGTCCACAAGGATGGAGATAAAAAAGTCCTCTCTAGTCCACTCCACCCACCCACAGCCCCAGCATTAGTTTCCATTCTGTATTCTAGGGCTTTCCCCAAAAGCCACCCCCTTGTGGTCCTTCCCACAGAGCTACATACCCACTCACTCAGTCTTTTTTTGCTCACACCTTGTTTGCTTTTAAAACATTTTGTTTCCTCCCACCAGAGCTCTACCTTGGGCTAAGCATCCAGGAGGCTTGTCAATCATCAGCAATAAGCATTTATGTTCCTGGACCCTGAAGGTAGAGAAGTAGAAGCAGTAGAGGACCCTTGGTAGTTAGCTGCCTCAGGAAAGGGAATTATGCATTAATCACACACTTTATACTGCTATGATTAACCTCTTGCTAGCATATCTCCTTTATGTCATCAAGCTAAAATGGTTCAGACTCACTCTTTACCTTTTTCTTGCTACTTTCTTGTTGACAAGAACTTCCCTTGTGTGTGTGTGTGTGTGTGTGTGTGTGTGTGTGTGTATTCTCATTAAATTTTCTTTGAGGGAAGACCCACATCCCTAATGTTTACTTGGTATGTAATGGTATCCCACAATAGAGGTCAGAAAGAAAAAGAGAAGGACAAATACCTAAGACATTCTATGCTTTTATTCCAAGTCCATAACATTATAGATGTATCATAAATCCTACATAAAATGCCTGTAAAATCCTACTGGCCTATTTGGCAGCCCAAATCCAACAAAATCTGAGTCATTTTATTTATTATTTTCATGTTTTAAGTTACAATTCTCCTCTGTATAAAGGTGCCGGCATGCATCCTTCAGCCAAACAGGACAATTACAATCTCTTCTAATATGGCCTATCCTTTCTGGCTTCATATTAATCAGATTTTGTTCCTGAGATTATGCTGCATAATAAACAACTCCCAAGGTCTCAGGGTTCCATAACAACTGACATTTAGCTTACACTCACAAGTCTGCATGTCTGCTGAAGTTCACATGGTCTTAGCCAAGCTCATCGGGGCCAGCCTGGACACAGGTCAGGTCACTTCCAGGCCTGCCTCCACGTGCCTCCACGCTGGGCCCAGGCTGAAGGAGGAGCAGCTACCTGAGGCATGTGCTTCTCACAACAGAAAGAAAAGGCCTGGCAGAGGCTTATTGTGCGTGCCTCTTTTAAAGCTTAGACTCACAAGTATCATGATGTCACTTCTACCCACATTCCACTGGCCCAAGAAAGTTGCAAGGCAAGGCCCAAATTACTGAAAGTAAGGGAGTATGCTCCACCCCATGCAGTCTGGGGATTGAAATGAATAACTGCTCAGTGATCTAATCTGCCACAAGCCTCTACAGCTCTCTCTTTACTATTGCATTTGACGGAAATGCCTTTTCTGTCCATAAACCTATTTAAATCTGGCCCATCCTTCAAATCCCAGTTCAAATGTCACCTCCTCCATCAAATTTTCTGTTCATAGGACAGGTATTAAGCATTCTTTTTTCCAAATACCTTAATCTGTATACCTCCAACATTGTTGATTATACATAGAACTATATTACAGTCATTTGTCTGAGTGTGGTCTCTCCTATAAAAGCCATAGCACCTTAAAAAGGAACTATAAACAGTTCATTTTTTTATTATCAACATCATCCAATGCCTTTAACATGGCAGGCAGTCAGTATATGTTGCATAAAGAAATGAATACAACATACATGTGTACATGTGACTAAGTCGAGGGTGTATCTGCATAAAAGAGGAAATATAATGATAAGGGTTTCGAGCTCTGGCATCAGACAGACCTTGATTCAAATCCTGTCTTCCCTTCTCTTTGGCTGCATGCCCTCTGGAAAGGTACTTTAACTCTCTGGGCCTCAGTTTCCTCAACTACAAAATGGAGAATTCATCCATGTAAAGAGGTGAGTATAAGACAAACACTCAAAAGTTCTACTATTTTATTCTTACTTACATACACGATAGTAAAAAAATTATTTCCCTTTTTATATACAGTGTGATGAAAATATTTTTTAAATAAGTACATAATGACAGCAACTAAAAAGGAACATATGTCAGGGTAGTAGTATTGTAAGTAAAACATCCTCTTTTTATATTATTCATGGATAATATGGTTTTGCTTATGCAATTAAAAAAATTAAACACTTATTTTCCTTGGTGTTTAGCCAACTCTGGGGTGGTGACACCCATATGGACCTACCGCTCCACAGAAATGACTTTTTGAACAGATGCTACACGTCAGACCCATTATAAGTACTTTTTTCTAATTCTCATAACAATCCTGCAGGGTAAGTAATACATGCCCATTTTATAGATGAGAAAGGTGAGATCCTGGGAGGTTAAATTAACTGTTCAGGGCTCTGCAATTAGTAAAATATAAGAAATAGATAGATGGCCTGACTCTAAGTTCAGACTTCCTTCTCCGCCCCACATTCCTGCTCGGTCGCTAATTCACAGATAATTGACAGTGTGAAAAACAAATCACAGACACCAGGACTGGACTTAGTTCCTAACACCACTCTTGAATAAAAGAAACCAGGGTTCCTCAGAGAAATGGTGAGTCTCGGACTGTAGTAGAGCCTGGAACATCTTATAGTGCCAGAAAGTAATGATGTACTCAAAAAATTTACAAAAAGAAAATATACACAGAGAATAATGCAATATGGCTAAGGGGCACAAGAACCAACTGAAAGAGTTCCCTGTGGCCAAAGCTATAGAAGTCTGAACAACAAAGTAAAGTAGTATTGCACCATAATCCCAAATATAAAATAAATATTCATGAGACCATAGTGATGTACATAAGTGGCTGAATAAAGAAATAAATGGGGAGAATATATGAATTTCCTATGCATACTTTACCCTCAAGGAGGGAGAGCATAACTCCCCATTCCTTAAGTTCAGGCTGCACGTGGTACCTCCTTCCTAAGACTTCAGTGTGGAAAAGGGAACAAAGAGTAACCTTACAATGGAGAAACCTAACAAACTACTTTAGCCAAGTGACCAAAATCAACATCAACAGCAATATTATATTGATAATATGGGCCCTTGATATGATGTGATGAGAATGGTACTTTACTTCTCTAGTCCTCCTACCCAAAACCTATAATCCCATCTAATCATAATAAAACCAACCATCAAATTCCACTAGTGGGCATCTTCCAAAATGTGTGACCAGTACTCCTCAAAACTATCCAGATCATCAAAACAAGAGAATGTCTGAGCAATTGTCACAGCTAAAAAGCTAAAAAGACATGACAAACTAATGTAATGTGGTAACCAGGATGTGATTCTAGAGCAGAAAGAACATTAGGTAAAAACTAGGGAAATCTGAAAATAAAAAAGAACTTCAGTTAATAGGAATGTATCACTATTGGTTCATTAATTGTATCCAATGTACCTATTAAAATAAGATGTTAGGAATTGGGGAGACTGGGTGTGGAGTATATGGGAACTCTCTATAGCATCTTCACAACTTTTCTATAAATCTAAAACTATTCTAAAAACAAAAATTTACTTTTAAAAAATACAGGACCTAGATACAAAAACAAGTTCCAACTCTGGAATTGTTCCCAGAAGAACTTAAGAAAGTACCACCCTGCCTGACCTGTGGTGGTGCAGTGGATAAAGCATTAACCTGGAAAGCTGAGGTCACTGGTTCGAAATCCTGGGCTTCCCTGGTCAAGGCACATATGAAAGTTGATGCTTCTTGTTCTTCTCCCCTTCTCTCTCTCTCTCTCTCTTTCTCTCTCACACATTCTCTCTTTCCTCTCTCTAAAAGTGAATAAATTTAAATAATTTAAAAAAAAAGAAAGTACCACCTGACAAAAGGTTTGATCACTATCACATTAAAAGCTGACTCACCCAACCAAGCAGATAATCTATCTGGTGACCCTAAAAGAGGGACCTATTTCCCAAATCATAAAGCAATTATTCCATGGTTATTTGATGATATCTACCAAAGTCCCTACTATTATATTTTCTCATGGTACACATTGTAAATAATTATTTGAGCAACTACCAGTTCAATGTCCATCTTCCCCATACAGGAAGTTCCAAGAAGGAAGGGACTTCTTTCACTGTGTATTTCCAGAACTTAGCAGTGTGGCACCTAGTAGGTGCTCAGTAATTATTTACTGAGTGCATGAATGTCACTGCAGTCTAAAGGAACAATGGTCAGCACTGCTAACTGTGGCTCATGGTGAGTGACAAGCCGTGGCTTTCTGAAGCTTGAGAGGTCACTGGGACAAATGCAACTCTTTCAGTCTTCCAGTCTCTCCAAGTCCCCAAAAACCATTATTTCCAAGCCTTTCCAACAAGATCAGAGTGAGGCATTTTACTTCTTGTAATCAAATCTTATCCTAGAAAACATTAAAGTTCCCTAAAAATCTAAGGAAGTGATCAGATCAACATATTTTCTTTTGTGTGGCCCATCTATTAGCCTAAGAACTGAGCCCATTCCAGGCATCACAAGGAAAACCTAGATTCCTGAAAAAGCACAGGAAACATGTAGCAAAAAGCACTGTGGGGGGGTGGGGGGGGAACATAAGCATAAAACAAATTTCATTAGGGGCAGTTGGTATTAAGTCTCTGGAACATCAATCTTCATTATTGTTATTTTATTCTATCAGTGCATTTCAGGTCACAGCAAGTTAGTAATTTTGCCATATCTTTCACTGCCTGGCTTTATGTAAGTGCTGCTAAGAATAAAATTAAGCAGTGGGAGAAAAACATCAGTTTGGTGTCTAAATTTAGAAAACTTGATGAATAAATCTATTAAATGCATTGTGGGGAAGAGAGAAGAGTATAGCACATCTTATTGGAAAGATAAAATAAATAGAAAATAAGAGGTGCTTGTCTTTATAATTTAGAACAACAGATTTAAATGTAAAGCCCCTCCAACTCTTTTTTTTTTCAACTCCTCTTTTATTAACAAGTGAGTATATTGGTTGATTGTGTATTTTCATTTATATAGCCCTCAACTTGAGTTTTCAAAAGACATAATCCAAGGCAAGAAACCACACAGATAATAGTTATACAAACTGTGGGTTCAGTATTTACCGGGGAGGGGTAGGACTTTTATGAGATCCTACTGATGTGATATAAATCATCTTCAGAAGATCATGGAAAGCAGGTGCCCCAACGCTGCATAGCAGACATCTGGCAGGCTTTTATCCTCACACTCCACCCTCCCGCTCAACATCTGGCAGCCCCTTCATCCCTTTACCCCACCCCCAATCCCAACTGCCTCCCAACATCTGCCACACACTTCTCTTAACCTCAGAAGCAAATCCAGTCAAAAGCTCAAAGCACAATGTTCCAAGGGTGGTGACCTGGAGTCACATGCTGGGTGGGGGTGGAGCAGGGTTTGTTTTTATTTTTTTCCTCAACTTTAAATGAATACACAATTCACTTAGAAGTACTCTTTCATGTCTAACTGGTTCTCACTGAGAAGCTTGTTTAAAATTAAAATCCATAGTCACTATTAACCTCTTTAAAAAAGTTTTATATTATCCAGGGAATTGGAAGATACTATCAAAAAAATTATGGGACAAAAAACAATTTTATGCTGATGACATCTCTTAAGAACAAAGAGAATTATTTCTGACTGGGGAAAAAATGGACAAAACACTTTATGTCTTGCCTGTGAAGTACAAGTTAGCTATAGAAAGTGTCTTAAGCCTAATCCAACAATATTTTATAACCTATTTAAGAAAGTGAGTGCTATTTGAATTCCATATTAGTTTGGGAATTCCCTCAAGGCTTCCAACATCTTATAGCACTAACTAGTCTGCAGAATGATGGATCGCACACGTGGTCTCCCCTGGTTCTGAACAGGAAGATGAGTTGCTGGTTGTACTCTCCCTGAAACTCCTCCCCTCACCTGATATAAGTCACCTGACCCAAGTTTCTACTATCAAACTTTTATTCTGGGCTATACCACTCCGACAGTTTGCTGTTAACCATTTCACGGTATTTATTTTAGGGCTACAACTAAATGAGTTAACTCCCCCCAAAATTCTTCCCTCCTGCCCCACCCCTACACACTCACAATTCTTTATTCCTTGCTTTCTTTAGACCAATCCCTATTTCTTTCCTCAAAATGAAGAGATGCTTGCTTTTCATTTTGCAAGAGGAACATGCATAAAACCATGTAACCCTGAGTGCTCTGGGCACAGGTGAATTCCTGAGGTAGTCTTGGCTTCTGATGAGATAGATATTCCATACTCGAAGCCACTCGGGGTTTTGGATGGCTGCCAAGCTGCTGGATGTATCACAGAGACTGCAGTCCAGAGCTCTATCAAAGCATTTTATCTTTTATTACACACTTAAATTAGTAATTACTTCTGGGACATTATTTAGATTCTGTTGTAGTGTGCAAAGTTTAAATAAGGTTAGTGACAGTTCAGCTGAATTCCTTGCACATATGTTTTTCTGTTTTGTTCTCTGTTAAAATTTTATTTTAGTCCCCAAAAATGCTATAAAACAAAGAGTTACATCAACATTGTTTTCTCTTTTGATTATTACCTAGAGTGGGGAAATTTTTGTGCTTATTAAAATTGCAGAGACAGTAAACCAAGTTAGATTGGAAGGAGACTAGAATCATAAATGGTATTTGTATATCAAAGCTATTAGCAGGATATAGTGTGAACAAAGTCTACAGAGAGTGCAAAACAAGCTGAACTATTAATTAATACACATAGAATGGAAAGAGCATTTGAGTAGGAGAGAGCTTTCTAATCCAAGTTCTCCATTATCTACTGTTGTGATGTTAGTCATGCCTCCTTATCTCATTGGGCCTTGGTTTCTCATCTAGAATAAATAGGTTTGTCTGCATACATTGTTTAAACTGTATTATGAAAAAAAATCATCCACAAAAGTAAAGAAAATAGTGTAATTAACCCAGTTTCAAAAAGTATCAATATATCTTGTTTCATCTATACTGCCTTAATTTCCCACCATTCTTTCCTGCTGACGTTTTCTAAAGCAAACCCTAGACACCATAACATTTCATCTGTAAATACTTGAGTATTTTTAAGTGATAAAGACTTTTCCCTGGCCCGGGCTGGTTTGCTCAGCCTGGCATATAAATGTCCTGAGTTCAATTCCCAGTCAAGGCACAAAGGAGACGTGACCATCTGTTTCTTTATTCCCCTCCCCTTCTCTTTCTCCTTTCCTCCCACAACCAGTGGTTTGATTGGTTCGAGTGTTGGCCCCAGGCACTGAGGATAGCTCAGATGGTCTGAGCATCAGCCTCAGGCACTAAAAATTGCTCAGTTGATTCAAGTGACAGCCCCAGACAGGGGTTGCCAGATGGATCCTGGTTGGGGTGCATGTAGGAGTCTGTCTCATTATCTTCTCTCCTCTCACTTAAAGAAAAGAAAATTCTGACCAGGGGTTAGTGCAATGGGTAAAGCACTGGCCTGGGATGCTGAGGACCCAGGTTCAAAACCCCAGAGTCGCTGGCTTGAGCACAGGCTCATCCAGCTTGAGCGCAGGGTCACCGGCTTGAGCGTGGAATCATAGACATGACCCCATGATTGCTGGCTTGAGCCCAAAGGTCACTGGCTTGAAGCCCAAGATCACTGACTTAAGTAAGGGGTCACTGGCTTGGCTGGAGTCCCCTGGTCAAGGCACATATGAGAAAGTAATCAATCAATAACTAAGGGGCTTCAACTATGAGTTGATGTTTTTCATCTCTCTCCCTTCCTGTCTGTCCCTCTCTCACACATGTGCAAAAAAAAAGACTTTTGCCTTAACAACTTTAGTATTATTACATCAAAACAAACCGACAAAACCAAAAACAAAAGAGCAAAAACACTCAGCAGTAAATCCTTCAATAGACTTCAATTCTACCATTTCCAGGCGCAAAGCCTCTCACAAGCTACTAAGTCAGTTAGAGCCACACACTCCTAAAAACTGAAGCTTTTTTTTACTCCATTCTATAAAAGAGGAAGAGTTTTAGCATTTTTACCTGATAGCTTCACTGATCTCCAATTCTGGGCTTCAAACCAAAGAGGAACATGAAAAACTTAGAGAGGATTGAGTAAAGAGCCAACCAAAAAGTTCAGACATTCAAAAGAAGGCAGAGTCTTCATGAAACATTAAAGAACTAGAATTATTCTGATCAGAAAGAAGACACAGCAATAGAGCAGATTAGAAGAGCTATTCATTCATTCATTCACTTATGCATCTTTTTCATTTATTCATTCAACAAATACTAACTGAATACTTGCCTTGAGTCAAAGGCAATGGTAAGTGATTAGAATGCAAATATGAATATGAATGACATAAAACATGGACAGCAGTGTGGCAGTAAGCCAGTCTTCATCTTCAATTAGGGAAGAATAAATAGTATAGGAACTGCATATGTCCAGTGGGAAGACTAGCAAATTATTAAAGTGAGATTTCAAGGGACTCTGGGAATCTCCTTTTAGAAACAGGAGAATTTCATTTTTATTTAAGATGGCTCAAATATGTATTGAGGATGAAAAATATTTTAAGTTATCTTTCAATTCTAATATTTTATAAACCCCGACTTGATACTTTGACAAGAAAAGTATAATATTAATATAATACAGAACAGATACTATAATGATTACTATTACCTGATACTTACATCTGTCTGATATAGGAAATTTTCCAATATGTAAGGGCAAAATCACCTTGATAACTGAGGATTGCTTCTCTCTGAAATTGAAAATGTAAAATGTAGCCTGACCTCACCTCTCCAAAGAGAAGTCAGAGGTATGTGAAATACAATTGGAAGATACATAGGTTGATTAAAACTCATTTCAGTCTTTCTTCCTCCACATTGTTCCTGCTACTGGGATATCAGGCTCTATGATCTGATAACTACAAAATCTATAAGTTGCTAGGTCACCACAGTAATTTTTGTATCAGCAGCTTGAAAGCCCAGTGACTGAGAAAGACCACCTGAGGTAACTTAGACACCTGCAGAGGGACAGCCCTTCGCCGAAGAGTGATATGAGAAATGTTCACCCTGGCTGACCCCTCTTACTCTTCACCTGTACCCCCAAACCATGCCTTCACAATGATTGGCTGTTGAGACCTCCTCTTAGATGAGGCCCTGGCTCTTGACTTTCTAGTCTCTTCCTGCCTCCCACTCACCCAACCAAAGAAATGCCCCTTCCTATGCCCTGTTCACCCAGAGTCATCCTTTATCATAAACCAATTTTTAAAAATAATGTGGATATAAAATAACTAACTTTGTTTGCTCTCCAAGAATGTATATTTTCATTTTACTGTGGACCTCTTAATGCTTTAGTTAGTGACGGAGAACAGACATGTAACTAGGGCTGCACTTACAAAGCGATTTCAGAATCATTGTCCAATTTAACTTCATGGCCATAGTAGGCCTGTAAGGTCTGGATCACTTTACAGATAAAGAAACTGAGGACCAAACAGACTAAGTAGCTCTCCCATAGCCACCCAACAGTTAGAGGCAGAGTTATTTCTGATTTCAATCTCATCTTTACATCTGGAAACCTGAGCACTCTATACCCTCCCCGGGAGCACCCACAGCACCATCCCCTGCTTAACGGGGAAGTAAGCAGCACTCACCTGACCTTTGCGGCCGGTCCTCGAGCTTTCTGATTCTAAATACTGTTGTGCCGTTGTGTTGTTGTTGTTGCCATCATCGCTATTTATTTTGTTCTGTTTCCACAATCGCAGCAGAAAAACGCCTTACCCTAAGAGACCTTTCATTGTGGATATTTGAGACCCCGGTGGTCCCTAAGCAGTAGAGAGGCTTCTGAACACCACCCCTGAGGCAACGAGCCATTTCCCCAAGGCCCAGCCAGCTCTGCACACCTGATGGCTGTGTAAGAGAGCAGAGTCAGCTCCAGGGGAGGGACTGTCTTGGTTTCTGGAGCATGAATGGACAGCTTTGGTACTCTTGTTTGCCTTGATCAGAAATTCAGAAAGATTAAAATAAGTCATGTAGATGCCAAATTGAGAGGAGTACTAGATTAGCCAATGAGTGAAAACAGAGGTCATCAGATACCTATAAGACAACAGCACTAAAGTCATCTAGGGCCTGCTGAGCCATCTCTGGCATTCACTGCACATGGGGCCCGTGTTTAAGGGAACCTACCCGGATTCGTGTGTCTCCATCTCTGTGTAACAACACACCACCCTCAAACAAACACCTCTGGAGTGGGGATCCAGATACCTTTGGTCTAATTCCAGATCTCACTAGCTCGGTGATCCTGAATAAGTCACATCACCTCACTGGGTCTCAGTTCATTCATCTGTAAAATTGGATCATTAAGAAAAGAAGGTTTGGGCTAATTGAAAACTTCTATTTCTAACAATACCCAAGGGACTGTACTATGTTCTTGTCTAGAAAGAAATAACTTAACTTTGCACAAAGAAATTTAATGGTATATGTATAACTCACTTAACTTTTCTAAGACTCAGTCATGTCATCCATGAAGTGGAAATAATAATTATTGGGAGTAATGCATGTTAAATGATGAGCACAGAGCCTGATATACAATAAGTGCTCGATAGTGTTAATATTAGTTCATATTATACATTTAAACGTGTTTCTCATCCTTTATTGCCAACAGTCCCCAGATTTATGTGCATCAAAACCCAAAATGATCCGTTCTCTCTTTTAAGCCTTCGTCTACAGCCATACCACCCTGAACGCGCCCAATCTCGTCTCTCTTTTAAGCCTTCCAGTTTCTATGTAAACCTGGAAAAATTGTTCTCCAGTTCATAAATTTAAAAAAAAAGTCTGATTAAAAACTCTCTCTCCTCTTTGTGGAACCTCACCGGCCATGATACTGTATTCGAGCAGGTATGAGCTGGGCGACTGACCCCACTACGTGTCAAATACCTCTGAAAGAAGGTAACTGTTTGAAAAAGATCATTGAAGCAAAACCTATATAAAATATACACTCCTAATTATTTTTGACAGCTATTTTTGTTTGTTTGTTTTTTTGGGGGTTTTTTTTGGTTTTTTGGGGGGGGGTTTTTTTGGGGGTTTTTTTTTGCATTTTTCCGAAGCTGGAAACAGGGAGAGACAGTCAGACAGACTCCCGCATGCGCCCGACCGGGATCCACCCGGCACGCCCACCAGGGGCGAAGCTCTGCCCACCAGGGGGTGATGCTCTGCCCATCCTGGGCATCGCCATGTTGCGACCAGAGCCACTCTAGCGCCTGAGGCAGAGGCCACAGAGCCATCCCCAGCGCCCAGGCCATTTTTGCTCCAACGGAGCCTTGGCTGCGGGAGGGGAAGAGAGAGACAGAGAGGAAAGCGCGGCGGAGGGGTGGAGAAGCAAATGGGCGCTTCTCCTGTGTGCCCTGGCCGGGAATCGAACCCGGGTCCTCCGCACGCTAGGCCGACGCTCTACCGCTGAGCCAACCGGCCAGGGCTTGACAGCTATTTTATATTATTAGCACTTTGACTCAGCTATTAAAATTAGTCTGCCTAGACAGTGTGTATGCTTTATGTTGTTTATTCAGAAAATATTTATGACCACATGTCATATACATGATGCTGCGTAAATCACTGAGGCAGACACAGGTTATCTAATCCCCAGTGCCCGGGAGCTTGTAGTCTTGGAGAAAAGATGCTGTGGACACAAGCACCTACCACCCAAAGCAGGATCCAAGTATCAGAAAAGCGGCACAACATTCTGAAAAATGAAAAATTACCTCCATCTTGAGGCAAGAGAATCAGGCGGAAGTTTTTGAAGAAGGTGGTATTTAAACTGGTCTTTTAATGCTGAGCATGATTCCAGTGGTAAGAGATATGCTTCAGAGAGGGGAGCCTCTGAGAGCATGTGGATGGATTGACAGGCCTCCTCACAGACTGGGAGAGCCAAGCCCAGAGTCCCATCTGGTCTGTGCGGGAGACGGAGGGGCCGTGAGCACAGAAACAGAAAAGACAGGACTAGAACTAGATCAAGGAAGCCTCTTGTCTCCACTACGTTTCAGCATTATTTAGTAAACAACAAACCACCGAAGATTTAAAGAGCAAGGTGCTTTAGGAAGATCGATCTGGCACTGAAAAGAAAAACTTTCTTTGTTTTAAAAGCTACCACAGACTGTTTTAGGCCTATAGTGCTCAAGTGTAACACGTAATGTCAAATCTTCCTCTGGGAAGCGGTAACTGTTACATTTTCGCCTATAGAGAGTACACAAATACCTAGCTAGATTTTGGTAAAGACCTGTAGGCATTTTCAATGAGAACAACTCCATCCACTCACCATAATCTATTTCTCGTTTTCCCTGAAAAAAGCACTACAATCCATGCCTCTCAAAACAATTTGTTTATCCTTGTGTCCCTAGAAAGTACTTTAGCCATTGCTACTAGCATAGTAACTGCTCAAACTAAAGCATTATGCTAAAGCCTGCAGCCTTTATGTCAAGGTGGCATTGAAGGAGCAAGGCACGTGTCACGAAAGTTAATAAATTTACAAAGCCTATCTCCTCTGGAGTCCTAGCTTTAAATTTAGGTTGCATCATAAATGAAATAGGCTTGGTGGCTTCCACCTATTTATTGCCTGGGAACATTTGTTTGATTTACAATTATAGGACATGATTTGACATACTCAGTGGAATTAGCATTCACTCTTTAGGAGAATGCCCCAACAGTTAGAATTCAAATGTACTGAAGCCTGCCCTGAATTTCTCTATGTCCCCTTTCTCTCTCCCCATTCCCTCCTCTCTTTTTTCTGCTCTCTCCCATTTCCTCAGAGGACCATGCAACCTGGAGATGATTGAGCAAATCCAAATGTCATGGTTGTTCCATAATGAATCAAGGAACAAAATGCATGTTTCAGCCACGACTGCTCTGTGTAGCTAGAAGAGGCTGCAGTTATCTGTGCTGCTTCCTAAATCTCTTCATGCAACTACTGATTACACAGCATTGGTTTCAAATAAGTAATTTTCTGGATGAAGCCTCATTTCAGAGAGGGATGCTGAGCACTTAACAGTGCTTTGCTAACAATTATTAAAGTATCACTTCACTTAAATAAAGCAGAACATAAACACATAGACAATGTGGTAACTACTGCTCACAACATGAGAAAATGTCCTCTGTTCCTGAGCGCAGAAGAGTTGGCCTGCTCATTTTAAATCAGCTTAATTCCTGTTTTAGGGGGCCTTGTGACAGTCTTCCAAAAGATAGCTGCCAAAAGTGAGACTATATTTAGTTGTTTATTACACACCAACTCAAGGTACTGCATGCTGGTAAACAGACAAAAAAAGGCAAAGGGAATTGGAGCTCATTAGCTAGGGAGGCCAGAAAAGCTTTAGCAGAATTCTGAACTGGGAAATATTTGTTAGAGGATTTTGGTTGTGTTATTTCTGAGGACAAAAAAATAATCTAAGCTATAAAGGCACATAGCAAGCAGCATAAACTTATAAAGTTTTAATGGACAATGATGAGGCAAATAGAAAACACAGACCCCAAACTCTAAGGCAAATGGAGGAAATCTTTGGTATCATGATTCTTTGGACTGATGAGATTGACACTCTTCCCCTGGCTCACAGCTTAGAAACGCAAAGACAGAAAATCATTCTGAATTTGGTTTTTCTATTCAGAAGTTACGTATGCCATTTTGGAGTCATCACAAGTTTCAAATGGGGGGTACCCAAGCAAATGACCATTCCTGTAAGTATGTGGCAATACAGCAATGCAGAAGTGGGATCATAACAGGCCTGGGAGGACCAGGGAAGCCTCTGCAAAATCCACATCCAACTGAACACATTGCATTTGGGTTTTTTCCCCCCGCAGTGACTAATTTTCATTATGTTGAAAGGCCCAACTTAAGCTTAGCCTAGAAACTGCTTCAACTGCTTATTTGTGGTCGGTGCTCTCATTAACAATCACTGAAGAGAGGGAAACAGACATTTAAGAACATATATTTAACTCTATATTCAAAGCCACACATTTTATTTTATCCTTGGGTTTGTTGAAGGTTTGTTAGAGGGAGCAGTTCATATATTCTTTGATTTTTTTGCAACAGAAGTGGAAACTAATTGTGTGTTGCTCTTAAAATCAATTTAAAAAATAGTTTGAAACTAGCCCATGAAATCACATGACTATAGGTGACAATTGGCCCCTAATTGCACCTCAAAGGTTGGTCACTGGCAATTCTCCTATAGTTTCTTTCCCAATATACATACTGTCCCCACAACTACCACCCTCCCCCCCAAAACAAAACATGCAACTTATAAATTAAGATTTCTGGAAAGGTCTAAGTGGAGTAGCATATATGAGTAAAGAGTGCCACCTAATGGACAGGAGGAGAAGAAAATAAGTGAATCAGCATAAATGGAAATTGAGGCCAGCTGTCAGCTTTGGGCCACATTTTGCCCTTACTCCAGCCCTCTATGATCACCCATGAGCAAATAAGAAAGTTTCCTCAAGCAGACAACAAACACAACTACAAATAATAAACCAAAACCTGCATGGCTTTTCATCTTCAATTCTCTAGTTCCCTAATGAAGGACCTATAAAAATAACATTTATTGAGCATTTTCCATGAGCCAGTATTTTGCAAAATGTTTTATCTGGGTCATCTCACATAGTTGTCCAAACAGTCCAATTATTTATTAGGGAACTTGGGTGATTTTTCAAGGTGCAGAGCCTGACTGTGATAGCCCATGCAGTAAACCCACTACTTAGCACCTCACACACACAGCCCGAGGGCAAACAAAGAGATATTAAAAAATACATTTAATAGCACAATAATAACATACATGTTAAACATTTACTGTGCTCTTGTGACTGTTTAGGAAACATAAAAATAAACTGACATGGATCCTGTCCCTCTAAGAATGTACAGTCTTAAAACCTAAATTTATAGAGTACTTTAAAGTTGGCATTATTTTAAGCTGTCTTCATAGCTCCAAAAGGTAATTATGCCCCTCACCAATAAATGAGGTTTTTTATGATTCATTCAAGGTCACACAGATAAGAAATGGTAGCTCTTCAGATTTAAAAGTAAGTTCATCTTTCTACCTTATGCTGTCTCTTTTCAAAATGCAGCTGTTAAGATCCCTGGTTTTATGACAAGGGGTGGAGGACAAAGGCAGCAAAGCTCGCCTGGAAACTAGTCATAGAAACCAAAAGTGGAATGTCCTTTATTTCTTCCACCATTTCCAAACCACCCCCCATAAATGACCATAAATCAATTCTCTCAATGGGTCAGATTAAAACAAACCATCTACATTCTGTGGGTCTCAAAAAAATAAAAACCATGGAAACTTCCATAATCTAAAAGAGAGTAAACACAAAAAGCCTACAGCTAACATCACATTTGATGGTGAGAGACATGGCACTTTCCCCCTAAAATAGGTATCAAGCCAAAAATGTCTTCTCACATCATTCCTATCCAAAATCCTAGCTAGTGTAATAAGACAAGAAAAATAAATAGAAGCTATACTGGTTAGATAGGAGAAAATAAAACTTTCTTTTTTGAGATGACATGACTATTAATGTAGAGAATTCCAAATATCTACCAAAAGATAAATACATCAGATCAACATACAAAAGTCATTAATTTCCCACATACCAACAATAAATAACTTGAATATAAAATTGTGAAATAATACCATTTACAATACTACCAAGAAAAAGAAAAACAACTTAGTCATAAATCTAACAAAATACATATAGGATCTGCATGTGAAAAATTATCTTCAATGTGAAAATAAAAACTATCTGGTATATAAAATAAGTCAATAGAATCAGCAACAAAATATATTCTTCATCTTAAAATATTAGGGAATTCTATCAGAGGTAAGACTCTAAATTTCAAAACCCCAGGATTAATGGCCCATCAGATGTTGTCTGGTTCCCCTCTCTTCTGTGCTCTTCTTATAGAATAAGGGAACCATAATCAGGGGTGCACATTCAGAATCCTTAAATCACTTAAGAAAGCCAAGGAAAGAACTAAGAGGGAAAAAAAGCCTTTTTCATAAAAAGCCTTAATACTGTTCAATGGCAAAAAGAAACAAATACAGCATTTCTCCTGCCTCCAAGGTCATGAGGCTCTGCCTTTCTTCAAGTATTTAAGATTCCAGATCTAAAATCTTCCAAGTATGTTTTTAAATTGAAGAGGTTATCTAAATTATTGAATGGAGCAGAGGATGCAGCTAAAGTTTCCTGCTTACTTTCCACATATCAGTACCACACACACACACACACACACACAAATTAATCTGCATACATCGTGCATCATAAGAACAGACTTATATGATGCTTACTCTATGTGATTCTGTGCCAGGCACTTCCGTAAGTACCTTACACATACTAGCTCATTTATTCCCCAAGCAACCCAATGAAGAAAGCACTATTATTATCCCCATCTTACATAGCTAAATATAATGATTTCTTTAACATTGCAAAGTTGTTGTTTTTTTAAGTTTCATTTTGGGTTGTGCAACCCATAACATATCAATTATAATATCTTATAATAATTTAAATACTTTACAACATTTCAAGAAACTACTGTTCATGAAAAGCAAGATGTATTGGTGCTCTGGAGCTCTTATGTGGAAGCAGACAAGCAGGAAGTGTGCCTCAGTTGAGGGAAATCTCTATAAATTTAGTGGTATGCTGTCAGTGTTTAACAACTAGCTCCTCGCTTAAATAAAAGGAAAAAGGAAACAACAAAGAAAACCCTGATTTGTAGTATTCGCCAATTTCTGAGTATAGGCTCACCATTGCCCATCACAAGGTTCACAAAGTTCCTGAGAACTTAACCAGCAGTGGGAGCGGGCTCTAGCACACCACTGCAAAGCCCATGAAGACAAGCTCCATTATTGTTTTATTTAACCTAGCATCCAGCACAGTGCCTAACAGTTAGCAAGCACTCAAGAAATATTTGTTGAATGAATGAGCAGACAATGAGATGCACTCAGATAAATTAGAAAGAAGTCAGTATACTCTCCTCCATTGGCTGTAACATAATTGGGACATTGTTGCTTCAATGACATCACTATTTATCACAATGGTTGTGATTTGTGCTACAATTTTGTGGAGAGAAGGGGAGTATTATCTCAACACTGTACCTTGTTAATCATAATGCAAGTACTAAGGGAGATAAGATGCCTAAGTATGTGTTTTCAAGAGCAGTAAAAAAAAGAGAAATTAAATTTGTTTTTTGTATGATTTAATCAAAGAGAACATACTTATAATTTTTAAATGTTCTTTAAACTCCTATGAGAAAAAAAAATAGGTTTGTTATATAAATCTGAAACTCTAGCCTCAAACCTCTTAAAATATAATTGAAACAATTTCTTCAATAACCAAATATTCTTAGGAACTCAATTGTTTCCTTAGAACAAAACAGACAGGGTCTAGCTCTCCACTGCTACCAGGTACAGCTAGTGTTCGACTTACGACCATGATCGGTTCCGACAGACTGGTCATAACTCGATTTGGTCGTAAGTTGAGTAGGCTATATGTACAGTACTGTGAAATGATGTTATAAAAATCTTTAAGTCATATTTTATCATAATTTTCTTTCATTATTGTTATATATCATAATTTTCTTTGTTCATTTTATGCCTTCCCTACACCATTTTGTTTCTTATTTTTACATTCATCAGGTTTAAGTAAAACACTGCATTACCAGTACAACTGGTTTAATATTTGCAAAACATACAAAATTACAAAATACAGGTGTATACAAAAATACAAAATACAGGTGTAAAAAATACCATAGGAAACATTTTCCCAATTGCAAAACATATCAAAATATATAAACATGTATGAAACATTTTATTGGCCACTGGTGCTTGGCTGCAGATCGTTGATGTTGTCATCTGAGGCAGCAGTTGGGGTTACCGGAGTTGGTTTTTTCATAAACATGTGCGATCACATTCACTTTCTTTCCTCCTTTGTACTTGTTCATTGATTGCTTTCTCATATGTGCCTCGACCAGGGGGTTACAGCAGAGCGAGTGGCCCCTTGCTCAAGCCAGTGACCTTGGGCTCAAACCAGTGACCATGGGGTCATGTCTTTGATCCCATGCTCAAGCCAGCGTCCCTGCACTCAAGCTGGTGAACCCATGCTCAAGTCAGATGAGCCCGTGCTCATTTTCATGTCGAAATTGATGGCCTTTCTTTCCTTCTTGGCAGGCTGAGGCATAGACAAAGACAATTTCCTCTTGGTAGATATCTTGAGAGGGGTTTGATGAAAAATATCTAAGACACAAAACACAAATTACTGTACCGAGTCTGGGATAACAGTTGGAATGGTGCACGCGGAGATGGTAGTGCTGCCGGAAGCTAGTCCGCACTGTCGTTTGCCCAGCTGGGCAACACTTGTGCTGCCAGACACGGATCAGTCGTGGCTAGTGATTGTGGTCATAAAGTCGAATGGTCATAAGTTGCATACATCATAAGTCGATCAATATCTGTACTTGCTTTCTGCTCCTGGAAATGATTTTCTCGTAGCACTCATTGGACAGAATCTCAGAAGGGAACTAGACATTCACTCATTCATAAATAAATGAACTTACCTCAGTTTGACTACCACCAATGATGTGCACAAACTTCAGATAGATGCAGTGATTGTATAATACCATTAAACTTTTAAGTAGCAAATGAGGAAAAGTAGTAGGGCCCTGACATAACCTTAACCTGAGAATTAGAACAATTCAAAGTGTGTAAGCAAATAGGCTAGTGGCTCTCAAACTAAGGTTGCCAGATAAAATGCAGATTCCCAGTTAAATCTGAATTCAAGATAAACAGTCATTACTTAATATAAGTGAAGCTCCCTATAGTGCATGAGACATACTTTTACTACAAAAAATAATTCATTGTTTATCTGAAATTCAAATTTAGCAGGGTATCTGTATTTTTATTTGCTAAATCTAACAACCTCATTCCAAAGACTTAGTAGCTTGAAATAGCTTTAAAAGGATCCTGAAATTTCAAATAGATTCAATATTTAAAAGTAAAATAAATAGAGAAAATGTGAAAGAATTCTTTCATAATCTTCGTGTTAAAAGCCTTTCAAACCAACACGAAATCCAGAAGCCATGGAAGAAAAGATTGATAAGAGCCACTCTATAAGAATCAAAACAACTTTTTTGGGGAAAAAAATAAATCAGGTAAAAAACAAATGACATCAAAGCAAAAATATCTGCAACTTAAAACATAGCTAAAGGCCTAATCTCCCACATTTATAAACAGCACCTAAAAATCCATTAGAGTAAAAGAAAAATCATTTACCCAATTAAAAATTTATCCAAAGATAGGAACAAAGCATTCACAGAAAAGAAAATAGATATGGTTCTTAAACAGCAGAGAAAAATAGATGTCTAACGTCACTCATGGTAATAAAAATGCAAATTAAAACTAGGTGAACTTGAAGACATTTTCTTCCTCCTAATAGATTGGCAAAAATTCCAAAAGTTTAATAATAAACTATGTTGGCAAGACTGCATGAAAATAGCATAAAGGGCCCTGGCCAGTGGCTCAGTGGATAGATATCATCAGCCTGGCATATGGACACCCGGGTATGATTCGCGGTCAGGGCACATAAGTCATCAGCCTGGCATATGGACACCTGGGTATGATTCGCGGTCAGGGCACGTAAGAGAAGCAACCATCTGCCTCTCTTCCCCTCCCTCTCCCTTTTTCTCTACCTTTTCCCCTCCCACAGCCTCGATAGGTTCTAGGTTTGAGCACTGGCCCCAGGGGCTGAGGATAGCTCAGCTGGAGAGTGGCAGTCTCAAGCACTACATTGATTCAAGCATCTGCCTCAGACTAGGGTTGCTGGGTTGATCCTGGTAAGGGCACATGCAGGACTCTGTCTCACTATCTCTCTACCTCTTACAAAAAAAATAATAATAATAATAGCACTTTAATATGTTGCTGGTAAGACTACAAATTGGTGGAATTCTTATGGAGGGCTACCTGATAGTGTCTATCAAAGCTTCAAATACATATCCCATTTACCCACCAATTCTACTTAGGAATTTTTGCTACATGTATACAAACGTAAAACAAATTAAGTACAGGGATATTATCTGTAGCATTGTTGTAATGAAGAAAATCTGACAATAACCTAAATGCTCATCAACAAGGAAGTGATTAAATTATGGTATATCCACATATAGAACACTACGCAACTATAAAAAATATATTATAATTAAGAAACTATTCATGCACTGATACTGAAAAATCTCTAAATTGTAAGAGATATTTTATTATTTTGGAAAAATAAAACAAAAGGCATATTTATGGTTATATTGGCTTCTATTTGCCTTAAAAATATCCCTGATAGGATAATAAGAAGTTAATAATAATGGTTACCTATCAGAGTGATGGGGTGGTTGCATAAAGGACATGGAAGGAAAAGTCTTTTAAAAATACTTTTTATAAGTTTTATACTGAAAACGTGAATGTATTACCAAGTCAAAAAATTAAATAAAAATTATAAAAATAAATGTATTCTGATTATCCTGATATTATTGTTATCCAAAAATAATAGGGCCTGGAGAAGCATGTTACATTTACTATGTGGTTTGCGCTATTGTATGGTCGTTTTTTTTACGATTTTTATTTTATTAAATTTAGAGAGAAGAGAGAGAAAGAGAAATGGAAGGGGGGAGCATCAACTCATAGTAGTTGCTTCTCATATGTGCCTTGACCCGGCAAGCCAGGGGTTTCGAACCCATGACCTCAGCATTCCAGGCCGATGCTTTATTGGATGGTCATTTGGACCAGTGATTTTTCAACCCTATTCATCTCATGGCATACATAAACTAATTATTAAAATTCTGTGATGTACCAAAAATATATATTATTTGTCAATCTGACTAAAAAATAAGTATAATTTTAATTCATTCACACTGAGAAGCTATTGTTGTGTTGACTGTTGTCACTTTTTATTTGACAATCTAAAGGAAAAAAGCTCAGAGTCCCTGGCTAAATAGGCAGGTATTGCATGTTTTAAAAATTCTTGTGACACGTCGGTTGAAAATCATTGATTTAGACCATTATCTCTTCACTTATTCAATCATTTATTGAGCACTTACTATAGAATCATTCCTATGTTGAATACTTATGGCACAGATATTAATAGTATAAACATGATTTCCACCCTCTCTGAACCTCAAGTCTGGTTGAGAAAAGATGCTAATAGTTCATCTTTTTGGAATGCTTACTCTATGGTAACCTCTGTGCTATGCATTTATGCAATTTATCTCATTTAATTCTCACAAAACCTCAAAAAAGTAATAATCATTATTTTAACTGGAGCTTCGGGGATAAGAAGACTTTTCAACAGAAAGAATGATAAAAATTCACCCCTGCAAGTGGAGGAAATAACAGGAGCCAAGATAAGAAAGTGAGAATAATTTGTCAAGTTTGTGTGACTATCATCAGTCTCATGGGGGGATGAAGGGCTGAAAAGTTCATTTGGAGCCTTAACCCCCTGGACTAAAGGGTATGGAATTATATTCTAATAAAATAGGCAAAGACAATATCTGATACTTCTCCCTGCTTTTATTCTGGCTACTCGAGATTATAGACTAAAGTTTTAGCATAAGAACAGGACAGAGACCCTAGAGTAGAATTTGGCTTGAAAAAAACCTGTGGGTTCTCCCAGATACCTTGACAAGGAATATATCACATTATAGATCCATTCACCATGCACCTACTAAGTGCCAAGCACTGAGCCAAGTGCTACACATTCCTTGGGCATGAAAGTTTATGGTTTAGCAGAAAAGAGAGACTATTAAATGAGCAATTACAGTTTAGTGACATCAGTATTTTGGTCTGGGAAATGTGGAGCACTATGAGCACAGTAGAAGCCTATGCCTTAGTGTGGTGTAGCCCAGGATCCATTCCAACCCCAAGGAAATGCCTCTGAGACCTGAAGCACTAGTATAATTAAGCCAAGGAAAGTAGGGAAGAGTGAAGAAGGAACAGCATGTGCAAAGACACAGAGATAGAACAAAGCACAGCTTGGAGAAATGAGAGAAATCCAGTGTAGCTCAACTGTGAAAGAGAACAAGTTGGTTTTTTCCCTTTTTACTATGTTTCTTTCTCTTTCTTTGTGACCCACTTGTCTCTCTCCCAGTAATCTTAGAAAATAAGAAGTGAAAGGTAAGAAAGTATAGATTTAGAAAAAGGCAAAAACTAAGTGGAAATGGAAATAAGGAGAAAGAGAAGAAGACAAGAGGAATTGACAGAGCAGTGAAGAATGGAGAGGAAAGAAGAAAAATGGGGTGGGGAGGGGACAAACAAAGGTGTGATGTAACTGCTCACATGCCTAAACCATATGGCACTGGTAGAGATTAAAATGCTCTAAGAACAGCAAAACTGAAAAGCATGTTTGAGAAAATTCTTTAAAAAAGGATAATAAAGAAAACAGCCATTATGCATCTGCAGGATATACTAGGCATTTTCATTCATGGGATCTCACTTAATCCTCACCAAAGCCCTACAACTAAGGTTTTGGAAATCTAAATGAGTGGCCCACGTTTACAGGCTGGTCACTGATGCTGACATTCTACTTGAAAATCTGTGCTATTCGAGACAGCAAGAGAGCAGGAGCACTGGAAGGGGACACGCCAGGTCTTCCTCACTGGCTTGCCCAAGGCTTCTCTGAACCTGAGAGAGGCGTCGTCTGCATTCTAACATAAAACTCTTGGAAATTACATATTATTAATATTTTAAAAGTATCTTTAATCTACTCCTGGCTATACATATTATCCATGATAATAAACTCATGGGAAACAAGAAAAAAACAGATACCTGTACATGAACTCTGACACTAATCCACAACCTCAGATTTGATAATAGTTTCTCAATAATTTCAATTAAAACACAGACACAAACACACACAGGTCATAGGGGAAAAGAGGCATAGGCACAAATGCTTAAAAATGCAGAATTATGGTAAGTTAACCATGACTTCATTTCATCCGACTATGAGGTACAGTCCAAAATGGCAGGAGGAAAGAGAAGATACTGAAACAGTAGATGATCGGCTAATTATATAATCATCTGCCTCCATTTTCTCTTTCCATGGATACCCATACTTAAATATTTGGTGTTTGTCCTTCCAGACTTTCCTCTATGCACATATTCACAAATATGAATACATATACACACAAATAGAAAATGCGTATATATTGATAATATATATATATATACACATGCACATATATTCACTTATATAGAAAGTTTTTTAACAGCATAATCATACTATACAAATTATCATCCCTTTGCATATTAAATATAAAAATGTATACTGGATTTCCCTGATTTCTTTTACTTGATGAGTAATAATACTCTGCTACATGAATATACCATCATTTATTTACCAATTTCCTTGTTAATAGACTCACGGTGACTTCTGTTCTTATAAATTCAAATAATGCTTCCTTAAGCATCTTTGCAATTACACCCTTGCACAATTATGCATTTCTATAAATTAGCTTTCTGGAACTAAAATAACTGGATCAAAGTGTTCATATTTTTATAATATATATAAATACTGCCAAATTGCCTCCAAAAACCAAACTTTTTAATTCTTTCACCAGGATTTATGAGAACTAAACTTTTGGTAAAACCACTACCCTACACACAGAGTCTCATGTTATTACAAAAATCATTTGTTCCACAAATAGTTTTCTCAAAGGGCCTTCACATTTAGGTTTTATTATAAGTAAATGAAAAGCTGAGAAATTTTGAAACAGGCTACCCGACAAGGATTCCATCAGATTCTCAGTACAGGTAGCAGAAATAGGATGGGCTGGGGCCCTAGCTGGTCCCCTAAGGCCAGGCAAACCCTGAAGGCACACAAATGGTAGCAAAGTCAAGAGTGGCAATTCTAATGGCAGCCATCAGGCAGAGCCAGCAGTTCGAACTGAGAGCTTGACTCATAGGAAACATCACGTGAGGTTAGTAAACACCCACACAAGTTATCATCATTCCCTCAACTATTTACTGAGCAACTACTACTATGTTCCTGGCACTGCACTAGTCTTGGAATATATAAAAATAAATAGAATCTTTTCCCCTAACATTACAGTTGCTTCTAATTAAGTGAGAAACACTCTGTCTTGTCTTCTGAAACTTTTAAATGCTAACCAGTTCCCGATTTCGTTCTGAGCCCTCCCCTCACTGCACCCTACCCCTATCTCCATCTCTTCTCTTCACCTGGCACAACAGCTTCTATAGTCCAAGAGCAATAATGGGGTGATGGCCAGGATGGAAGGGGAGATGTGGGAAAACACAGATGCATTTTAGCCCATTCGAGGTCTCCAACCAGGGCAATGAAAAGTCATTCACCTTTGCTTCTTCCACAGTCATGACTCAGCTTCACTTCATAGTTTTAGTTCTTTAGCATGAACATTTAAATGCTTCCTGTTATCCTAGGTGGCTTAGGACAATTTGGAATTGTCATTCAGATTTAGAGTTTTATGTTGTTGTTTTCTTTGTTTTGTTTTGTTTTACGATCCACCCTTTGTACTTGCAAAGGGTGAACAGAAAGCTACTGTATTTCTCTAGGACATTTACAAACAGATTTAGAGAATTTAAGAGAGCAAGTTGTGTGTTTTTGTATCCATGGAGACAGGGCTAGGGGATGGTTCACCCACTGCATGTAACAGGTAACCTAAAGCGGTCTCTGGGGAGGACCTCACAAGGTGACACCTCAGGCTTGTCGGGACACTTCTCCGCACCATCACATCGCCAATTTACAAAAGAGGGGGAACTCATATTTTCTTAGATAATTACACTGAACTGGCAGAATGACTAATCCATCTGTTCAAAGGCATCGCTTGTATTCTAAAAGTAACCTTGGTCTCTGCTCAAGATCAGAGTAGGATCTTAGCCCAAGGTTAAAGTGGCCCCCAAAGCCCCCCTGAGGTGCTACAGAAAGGGTCAAGAGTGCTCAGTTAGAAAGCTACATTCTCTTTTCTGTTCTGATACTAGATTGGTGTTTTAGAGACTCAGCAGCTTCATACCTAAAATGGTGAGACAGTCAACATCTCCTGGGCCTTAAAGAACTGTCATTATGACGAAATAAGAGAATACATGAAAAAGTGCTTGTTGCTGCAAAGTGCAATAACTATCTATATAAGAGATGATGAAGAAGAAGATAATGATGATAGATAAAGTGGTGGAGGAGGGTGGGTGTGGGGGAATAGCTAGAGTCCACCAACTAGATAAGGATGGTCAGCATATTATTCAGTTTTGTTCGTGTAAGCACATTAACTCTCAACTGTAAAGCTTATTATTATACATTTATTGTTCTAAATGCCTACTTTACTTTTAGAAACCAGAGAGTAACCCAGACACAGTGTATCACTTCGTTGGGTTCAGAGAGCCACATTCAGCGTTTATAGACTAAGTGACTGGGCCCAGTAGATGTGCCCATGGATATACAAAAGTAAAATTATGAAAGTTTCAAGTGGAAAAATGCTGAGGCCACACATGTTGTTTAATCTTTGTTCTAAATAACCAATCTTCAGGGAGCAGCAGGAAGAAAACCACCACATACTCTTGCTAGTGACCCAACTGTCTGGGTGCATACAAGTTCATGGGAATGCCTGCTTTGCTGGGAAACGGACTGGGTTGACCTGGAGGGACACTAAGGAATAGTGCTCCTCCATGGACCCCTAACTGTAAACCTCAGCAGTCTTTTTCTCTTTTTGTTAATTGAAAAAGCTAAACTCCTCCTGCCTCGATCCTGTGATTGCCACAGTGGGTCCTAAAAAGCTACAAATAACGCCCTGAGGCCTGCTTAAGCCAACATTTTTAGAATTGGCTTGCTTTCCAGAACCAATGCGGGGAACAGAAAGAATGTGAGGGAGAAGGGGTTGTGAGTAGATGGGAATACAGATATAATTCCCTGTATAAAATTATTGCATAATGGAACTTTTTGCAAAACTAGAGATTATGTAAGACATAAAAGCAATGATTCCAAATCAAAGCACTTTATATGTCAAAGTAAGTAAAATAGTGGTTTAAAACACGCGCACGCACGCACACACACATACTGTTTTCTAAAGCGTGATATTCTCTGCCTGAGCCTTTTCTTCTCACTTGGCAGCCCTGTTGTGTACACGATCTCTACAGGAATGCAGAAAAACCACCTGAGGGAGAAAATTACTAATCACTAAAAATTACTAATCACTCTCTCACACTAAACAAATCCCACCGGGAGGTTTTTAGTTACACATTGGGATATGGGCTCTTTTTTTTTTTTCTTCTCAGGTTAATAATACAAAGGCATACAAAATAAAAAAGGAAGCATGTCACATCTTAATATGCATTAGTGGGGATATTTTTACATGATAGCATCTAGGTCTCAGTCCAAAATAAAGGCAAAGTAGACTGAAAGTCTCTAATGCCCACCACTGGGTCTCCCAGAAAGAAAAGAGGTTGGAGAGAGAATCGTACTTCCCACAGCACTGAATACAAGGCCTATCATCCCCCGGCGGTGGCCCCTATCACTTACGCTAACATTCAACAACCTTATTTTCACATGATATTCAATTCACAAGCTCATCGGGTGCCTGTCATATATTATTTCATTAAATAGATTAGTGTGTTATTTATGGCGGTACCCACCAATTTATATCATATCTTTATACTGTTTATCTTACACTTGTTTATCTTTTACTGTTTCTTTAGTTCATTGTAAATAGCCTAGGCCCGTGTACCACTTAGCTGATCAGAAGGTGAGTGTATCCAATTCAATGGTCATATTACAAATGAGAGAAATTAGTAGAAGCAGTAGAATTCAGAGTTTCTTTCATTTGAGTGCCCCTTGGGTTCTTTTTTCTTCTTTATTATTATAGTTTTGGCTGATTATAAAACATAACACCATTCACTATAAAAAAAAAATGTTTAAGTAGGTCAAAGGTGTATAAAGGACAAAGTAAAAGTCACCCTCCAATTACCTTCTCATCCAAAAACCATTATACACAAATACAGTATTTTTATGTACATTAATATGATTATAGATATAAATATAAATATATCCATCCAAGTGGAATAATACTAAACATGTAGTTCTATATAATTCACTTTTCATTTAACAATATATTCTAGACATCTTTCCATATCAATAAATATAGAGTTACACCTTTCTTTTGAACAGTCACTGAGTATTCTACATATTTGGGGGTATATCATAATTTATTTAAATAATTTCCTATTAATGTACATGCATCTTGTACCCCATTTCACTCTTATTAATGAAGCTGAGATGAAGAAGCTTATAAATCTATCTTCAAAGAAGCAATCAATGAACAACTAAAGTACTATAACTATGAGCTGATTATTCTCATCTCTTTCCCTTCCATCTATCTCTCTCTCTCTCTCTCAAAAAAAAAAATCTACCTTTAGTACCTTTCTGATTTTCTCCTAAAATAAATTTCTAGAAAAGGAATCACTTCATCAAAAATCATGATCATTTTAAATTTTAAAATGTATCTACAATATATTTTGTAGAAAAGTTGATCCAACATACCCATATTCTCATAAATACTATATATGATCAATGTTTTTTATCTTTGTCAATCTGATAGATAATGATCAAGTATACTGTCATTCTTTCAGGTGCATTTCTTCATTACTGAAACAATATTTTCAGATTACTACCCATTAATATTATAATAAAACTTAATTTAAAAAATTTTTAACTTACTTATTGATTTTAGTAAGAGAGAGGGAGAAAGAGAAAGAGAGACAGGAACATCAATCTGTTCCTGTATGTGCCCTGATCAGGGATTGAACCAGAAAACTCTGTGCTTTAGGCCAACACTCTAAACAAATGAGCTATCCAGCCACGGCATGAAATCTAATCTTTTAAGGTTAAAATTCATCACATGATATTTCACAAATGGAAACTACCCATGCTTTTATTAGCTACTATCCATTTATCACAACATTAAAGAGTCATTCTTATTTTATAAAGAAGATGAGTCCAAAAAAGTTAAATTGATGGCTAAAAAAGAGTAAATAATAGACAAGCCTCCTATTACTAAATCTACCTCTGAAAAAGGTACTATCACTACCTCTGAATGGAAAAAAAAAATGAATGGGAGACATTCTGTGCTCTAGACAGGAAGGAGAACGTAGAGATATTAAATGATTCACATTTATCCCCATTCTAATTCAAGCCGTTTAGCGTCCAATTGCATATACAACCAAAAAAACTGACAAAGCATTGAGTTTATGTTCCAAAACTCCCCAACCCAGACCGCTTGTGTAGCCCACAAGACTGGCACCTGAAATGCCAACAATAACTGTGCTCTGTCTTCAGTTCTTTAGTGTGCAGATCACACTCAGTGCTGGTTCAACTCCAGGGAAAACGAGCCACATCTAGGGGCAACCCACCACTGACCCACGGCTCTAACAGTGAATGGAGTTAACTGAATAGAGTCTTTCAATATTTAATTTTCTACCAGAAAGACAAAAAAGAGGAACTACCTGAGAAAGAAAATGTAGCCAAGGATGCACCTCAAAGAGCAAAGGAGGAAGAGGCAGGCAAGGGTATGTGAGCATGTGCACACATTAAAATTCTGCTTCCTTGTGACATCTGCCTTTTGAATTACATTTTGGCACTCAGAGTAATAACATCTGCTAAATACCCTGTTGAAGGTGTTTCCTTCCTCCATCCCAATCCCCACCTCCACATCCACTGGCTTTGTTCCTTTCCCCTCTTTATTTGGAAGCTTGTTGAGGCCTCCCAGTCACCACCTGTGTGGCAAAACCAGCCCTCCCTCCAGATCAGTCGCTCTGCAACAGTGCACAGGTGTGTCCTGAACAATCTCAGCATTCTTGTTTTTCACTTAGGCAGAAAGAAAACAAAGAGGCAGAAGATTAAGTTATACCCAGGTTATACCCAGGTCCAAACAGATGAGAGAGAGAGAGCACAGGAGAAGCCATAGAAGCTAGAACCACATTCAGGTAAATGATACTGGGGGTGGGAGGTGCCTAGTGATGTAACTGGGATCAAAATAAATTTAAAAATTAACAATGAGAGAGACAGAGAAATCTGACTTTCTGTGACACCGCCAATTAATTGTAGTTTCTATGGAAATGGCAAGTCTATAGTAAATCTGATTATATTATTGGTGGGAAAAATAGAACTGACGTGTATTGAGCACACCTCCTTTGTGCCACATAGTATTTCTACCAAGACATTAGGAAGTTTGAACCTCATCTCTATGACCGAAAGTACATGAATTTATAAAAATGAGGCTTTCCAGTTTCTGCTCCTGCCCCTCACCGGTTTTCTGGCAGTTTCTGATGGCTTCAGCTCTGCCATCTTCCAATGTGAAAACATTTCTCTGATCCATTTTCATGCATACACACACATTGTGATAATAAATATGAAAACGCTGAGTTCTTCAGAAGGCACTACACAAACCCAAGGATCATTGAGCCTTGTCGATATACTGTGTAAATCCAAGGAGAGAATAACTACAATATTATGTTGTGTTGAAGGAACGCAAATTAAAATCCTTAAAGAAGAAAAATTTTTTTTTTCAGTAGAGGACAGCAGGTTCCTTCCTTCTTCCCTCCATTTCTTCCTTCCTCCCTCCCTTCTTCTGTCTCCACCCCCCACACCCCTGCCCTCCTCTCTCAAGGGCTGACTCCCATGTTGCAAACATTTCCACAACCTTGGGCAACTGAAATACTAGTCCTTAGCTACAGAGTATTACTCATTCTGTGTTTGCAGTTTTCTCAGGCATTGGCATGCTGGGGCATCAGAAAATCCCAGGGAAAAAGCCAGAGCAATTAATTCTTCTTATGTCTACAAGAAGAAAAAATGTTTGAAGTAAACCACCTCAGCCAACATGAATAATTCATAGAAGTTTTTAGGAGGCTCCCCACTCCAGGAAAACTCCTACTTGGGTTTGTTTCTGGGATTTTTGTCCCTGAGTATGGATAGCAAAACTGCCCCAGACCATTTCTGGTAGAAATTTACTCTTGCTATCTGAACGTTTGCTGGCTGCTCCATACAGGCTGGAAATGTAGGTGGCCTCAGCTCAGAGGTGGAAAATTTAGGAGCATGAACATACAAGCTTCAGGATGCTGCTGTCACACTAATGACAAGTGATCTGAATACGGTCCTCCTGAAACTTTAAAGTTGCTACTGAGTTATGACAGGCCATAGAACTGAAAAGAAGGGAGGGGCAGAGTTGGGAGTTACATAGCACTGTGGTTCAGAACACATGCACTAGGACTACTTGGGTTCAAATCCCAGCAGAGCTATATACAAACACTATAACGTTGAGCAAGTTATCCTCAACTTTACCTCTCTAAATCACCATCTCTTCTTCTGTAAAATGAGCAAGGATCAGGACCTTTCTGGTGACATTACTGCTATAATCTAATGAAAGAGTGCCTGTGAAGCTGTCAGCTGCACATTGCCAGAGTCAGTGCTTGATAGGTGGTAGCAGTGGGCATTATTGGCTAGTGTCATCCTTTGGGAGAGGACACATGACTAGCCCAGCATCTCCCAGCTAATTAGCCAGGACTGCGACTAAGTTAAATTTACTTCCTCCATTGCTACCTCTGCCACCAACCGGCTCTGCTGTCACCAGGCCCAACTGATGTAGAGAAACAAGTCAGTTTCCCATGCAATGCAGTCACACCCAGCTCTACTTGCCCCACCTTTTCTTTACCCCAACTCTGCCCTGCCCTGCCCTGCCCTTTGCAGCCACCCTGGTAAGTTTCAGTGGGAGGCTCTAGATGACCCAGGTCTGAGCACTCGTCTAACTGGATAGAGAGGCCAAGGTCCAAAACCAAAGCCTTGACCCACAAATCCAGGTTGAAATTGCTGCCATTGCCAGCCAAAGACAGAGGCTTTCAAACCAAGAGAAAGGGGAGTGGAAACAAGCACGTAGTCCCCAACCAGCTCTTGCCATGCTAAGTAAGAGCTTTATCGAGGTAGTGTCAAAAATAAGAATCCCAACAAACAAATTACAAAAAATACATCCACACAAAAGTGGAATGGCAAGGCAAGGTGCCCAGGCCACCACCCCTAGGATTCCTGAGCCACAGAGGCAGCGGTTGAGAAGGGGCGAAAGAGCACAGGGAGACTGAGCGGGTGCAGGGCTAGGCAGAGAATGTCACGTTTGCACCTATCAGGCTCACGGAGAATTCTGCCCTCCATTCTGGCCCCTACAGCACAAAAGATAAACACTGGGATGTGTCCAGGAGATCACAACAGACTAATAGTGAGTCTCAACACTGCAGGGGAGGAGGAATAGAAGTAAGATTGTAGGTGTTTGTCCTGGAAAAGAGACGTGTTGGATGAGATATTTCAGCTCTCTATGAATTGGTGGAGTTCGCCCCGCTAGACCAGCTTTGTCTTTATGGCTCCCACAAGCAGAACTAGGCTCGGTGTGTAGAACTTACAGGCAGGCGAATTTCAGCACAATATTAGAAAGGTACCTCCATCTGACATCCAAAGCTGTCAAGAGGATGAAGGAACTCCTACAGGCAGGATTCTGCACCGGGTAAGGGGGCAGAAGATGAAAGAGATGACCTCTGACACCTGAGGTCCCTTTTCATTCCGGAATGGTAAAACAGGCAGAGTCAGTGAGCACACCCAGAGCTACTTTTCTTCATAATTAACGCCAATTTGTTTCCTCCCCTGTTCACACCACTTGATTTTTTTTCTAAATAAGTAAACGGGACATAATTGTTTCCTAACCCTCAGGTTCAATAACGTTTAGAGGGTGATTATTAATTTGCTGAAAACACTGGGTTTCCTCTCTTTCTTATTCTAGTGTGTTGAAAACACAGAAAATAAGTACCGTATTTCCCCATGGATAAGACGCACCTGTTTTCAAAAATTTGGGGGTCTAAAAACTGGGTGCCTCTTATACAGTAGTTGTAGATTATTTTTACTTGATTTTCCACTTTTTCCTGCTTGTTTTTGCACTCATTGTTGAAGACAGTGATTCATCATCAGACACAGATGAAAACAAGCTAATGGATGGGAGTTTTTGACAGTGATGCAGAGCTGTATAAGTTTATAATGAATAAAATTTGAGTTCAATAATTTTATGTAATACATTTTTTTTTCAAAATTCAGGCCCCAAAATTAAGGTGCGTCTAATACATGGGGAAAATGGGGAAATGTAGTAATTTAAAATTTTTTAAGGGTCAAGATTGAAAGATTCTGTCATATATATTTTTAATTTCTCATTTAAAAAACAAAACTAAAAAGCAAATATACTGGAATATAATGTTTGAAATATATGGGCCAAAAGGAGAGTGTCTTAATATATAATATAAACAGTTCATATTAATTGATATGGAGACAGTCAGCAATAGAAATGAAATAGATCCCCATTTTTTTTGTTGTAAAAGAAACACAATAAATTTTATACACAAAGGTGTTTGCTTCGATGCGGGAGAGGCATTCTGATCTGTTTCTGACCTCTTTAGACAGAAACAATGACAGCGGGAGAAGTTCAATTACAGCACAATTACTTATTTGAGATGGGTTCAGTGGGCAGACCCTCTTCTGGTCTTTAGTTGTAGCATTAAAAAAGAAGCTGGCACAATTTTGCAGAAAGATGTCTTACAAGGACGTCAAAAACAGCACATGTTTTATTTGCTGAAATCTAAATTGTATTTTTCTGAGAACAATGCAGAGAGATGTTGGAGAGATGTACTAAGAAACAGTAGACAAGAGTCACAATTTGCTATTTTCAGATCTTTGCAAGAGAGACATAAATATCATTAAATGCCTAGGGCTCTCTAAGCCTATACTAGAAATCTAGCCAAGGGTCTCTGCAACACACAATTTCAAACATAATTTCTGCTCTACATTGCTTATAATATAGGTAGAATTTTTAAAAAAAAAAAAACACTAAGATTACATTTTGATACCTATAAAAAGCTAGTGTGGAAAGTTTTGTTTAGGAAAAGCTTCCAAGCATCAAGTTAAAAAGCATCCCTGGGTATCTTAAAATCTCAATGTTATGTGCTTTCCTTTTCCCCATCAGTGAGAAAAAGTTAAGGGTAACTAAGTGTCAATCAGAGAAAAACACTGTGAAGAGGAAGGTGTGGGAGGAAGGTGGACATGTTCTCTGAATGAGGGAAACTGGAACAGAGGGACTGAGGTGGTGGCAGCACAGCAGGCATGGCATGGGACAAAGACAGAAAGTATAAGTATAAAAAAAGAGGCAGAGAAGGAAATAGAAGGGCTGGAAAAAAAGAAGAAAATAAAGGGAAATTTTTAGTACAGCAGGTGAAGGAGTATCTTCCTCAGGGCTCTTCCCTGATCAGTTTCCTGGATGTCCAGCTCCTTAAAGGCAGAAAACAGTCCCCTTTTGAATGCTCCTCCCTCCCAACCCTCACTGTTGACTGAATGCTGTTGATTGGAATTGAAGTAGAGAACAATGAAGTTGTCCTTGTATTCTCTTTTTCATTTTAATAACTTTTTATTATTGAGGTATGTTAATTATAGAAAATTAGAGAGTGCAGAGGAAACAAAAGGAGTAAAATAAGAATCACCTTTACCTACTTCTCACTTAGTAGGCTCAGTATAAATCTTCCTCTTTTTTTGAAATTGTTTTTGTTTATAAAATGAGGGCCTAAATCAATGAGCAATTACCATACTGTTTCAGATAAATTTTAAAAATGAAGAGTAGAAGACATTTGACATCATTTTCTACATCTTTCAATGGTGTAAAACTTTTAATTTACTGTTTCTTTTTTTAAAAAGTCAATCCTGATTTTGTCAAGAGCTGGCACAAGGGGATAGGAGCCAAACAGAAAAAGAGAAGAAAAACAGAAATTTGTATAATTAAGAAACTGAGGGCCCTGGCCGGTTGACTCAGCGGTAGAGCGTCGGCCTGGCGTGCAGAGGTCCCGGGTTCGATTCCTGGCCAGGGCACATAGGAGAGGCGCCCATTTGCTTCTCCACCCCTCCCCTCCTTCCTCTCTGTCTCTCTCTTCCCCTCCCGCAGCCAAGGCTCCATTGGAGCAAAGATGGCCCCGGCGCTCCTTGGCCTCTGCCCCAGGCGCTGGAGTGGCTCTGGTCGCGGCAGGGTGACGCCCCGGAGGGGCAGGGCATCGCCCCCTGGTGGGCAGAGCGTAGCCCCTGGTGGGCATTCCGGGTGGATCCCCGTCGGGCGCATGCGGGAGTCTGTCTGACTGTCTCTCCCCGTTTCCAGCTTTGGAAAAATACAAAAAAAAAAAAAAAAAAAACTGAGTATACTACAGTCTGTCCTCAGATTATGAACGAGACAGGTTCTGTAAGTTTGAAAATGCTTAAGTATTTATAGGCACAGAAAAGTAAAAATAAATGCTATGTTAAGACAAACATCTGTCTAGGTTTCATTTAAATGTATCTGTTCCAATTGACATACAAATTCAACTTAAGAACAAAACTACAGAACCTATCTCATTTATAACCCGGGGACTGCCTGTACTTTGAATAAGCAAAGTATATCTGTATAAATTACTTTCAGTTGATATAAAAGGTAGCATATCATTTGCTTAAAACAAATGTACAACTGGTTAAGCAAATGCCATTACTCTACAGCAGCGATTCTCAACCTGTGGGTCGCGACCCCGGCAGGGGTCGAACAACCAAAACACAGGGATCGCCTAAAGCCATCAGAAATACATATTTTATTTTAAAATGTATTGTATAATAAATATGTATTTTCCGATGGCTTTAGGCGACCCCTGTGTTTTGGTCGTTTGATCCCAGCCGGGGTCGCGACCCACAGGTTGAGAACCGCTGCTCTACAGGTTTCAAGGTAACTATTTTTATTTCAATCCTTATTAAAGCTTGTACTGCATCCCAACACTTTCTTCTGAACCAGTCTAAGGGCATTCCCAAGAAACTACATCTAAACGGACACCTGAGGGATATGTAAACAGATATGAACAAGTTCACAGGTGGGCCTGTGGCCCTGTAGGAAAGAAAGAGGGTTCCAAGCAGAAGGAATAGTGTGTACAAGAGGGAGGGGAGCATGGCACATTCCAAAAAGGCTTCACTGTGAGGGGGGGGGGGGAGTTTCAGGATGAGATGGCATGAGACGAGGCTGGCAAGGTGAGTCCATGGTGCAGGGTGTCACCTAGCTCCTCACCAGGTCTAGCACAGCACTTGTTCCACGTGGGCAATTAGTCATAGAAGCCATTTCTTAGTGAGCCAGGAAGAATGCTATCTGGAGGGAAAGCACTGATCTGGAGCCTTCTACATTGTAGCACTCTACCACAAAGCTTACCATTGCCACCATTGTGCGATTCCTGAAAATCCTCTCAAGGCTGTTCAGAATCAACAAGCAAGGGCAATAGCTAGGGAGCACGGCTACAGCACTCACTATGATCCAGACACTGTGCTAAGAGCTCTGCACGAACTGACTCCTTTAATCTTCACAATAATCATATGGAGTAGGTACTATTATTAGCCCCATTTTACGGATTAGAAAACAGAGAAGTTAAGTAACTTGCCCAAAAGCACAAAACTGGCAAGTAGCAGAGGAAGGAAATTTGGCTCCAGCAGCCAGGCTCTTAAAGATGACCCCACACACCCTCTTCATGGGCATGAAGTGCCTACCATATGGGCTGCATTTTGCATCATGTAAAACAAACCAGAGTGGGGAATGTGTCCCGGGGACAAGGGGGCTCAGACAGTATTCAGTTACAGAAGACAAAACTATGTGGCAAGTCCCTTAGCTAAACATTTCGGTAGTTCAACAACAGGTGTGCCTTGCTCAGCGGCAACACGGTGATAATGATTCCCTCTGGTGTTTGTATAGGCGCTGTCGGGAAGCACTTCCCCATATCTCGTGGCCATGGTTGTCACAACAACCCTGTGAAGCCAGAAAGACTAGATTATCCTGAGATTGAGACCCTGAAGAGGTGACTGCCAAGGGCAGAAGCAGGGAAGCCCAGTCTCAAACATTGAGGATCTGAGCCCCGCCAGAGGCTCTAGGGAGGCTCCCAGCACTTGCCTGGCCTTGGAGTGGACTTTGACTGGAACAACTAGAAGCTACCTCATTTTCTAACTTCTCTGCCTCAATTTTCTCACCTCTGAAACAGGGATTATACTGTCTACAATATACCCAAGGAGGTAACAGGGGACAAAGTTCACTCAACAAATTCTGTTTCCTTTCTTCTGTTAACTACATGTATCTTCCACGAAGAAGGTCTATGACCCATTCATTTCATTTTTTAAATTAAATCATAGTTTAGATGTTATTCTATAAAGGAAAAAAATAGCCTGAATATTCAACACTCCTTTCTTTCCCTACCACCATTGTCACAAATCTCTATCTTCTCTGGTTGGGATTTTCTTAAAGTAGGTCCCTTAGAGTAGAGCTGCCAGAAAATGTGCATATTGGGGTTGGGGGAGAATGGAGGGCACAGATCCCCCACCACATTTCTGAAGGTGGCAGAGTGGTTGTAGCTAGCTCAGATGCAAACCCCCCGTGTCCAGAAACAGCCAGACATGGATGGGACTTGCTCCAGAGTCGTCCCCAGAGACAGCACCGGACCCTCCTCTTTCTGAAGCCCCACCCAGCGTGCAGGCCATTGGGTCACAGTTTGTTCTTCCCCAGGCCCCAGGGACTCGTGCCCAGAAGCATAAAAACCTGCACATTGGGGTAAGATGCTCCACCAGCACATTTAAACCCCCAGACACAAGCATCACAATCCTGCCACTGGCCCTCGGGCTTCCTTCCTGCAGCCAAACCTGCTTAAGTTTGTTCTTTGCTGCCCTGCGGAAGCAACCACCAGAAAATACTGGAAACTGAGGACATTCATGGTCATCTTAAAAAGTATATTAAAAAGAAACGTATGTCATGCTTTTTATGTGAAATAAATTCAGATACTGAAATGTCTGGAGGAGAAAATGGGTCTTTGAATAGGAGCCTGCAGCAGGGAGAGAATGAAGGGGAAAAGCCAAATTTTGAAAATAACCACATTTCTTTTCTTTCTTTTAAACATGGCCTGTTCAAGCAAGAATAAGCAGCCTCCAGCAGCATCCTCTCCTCTGCTCTGACTATGGCCCCCAAATCCGGGGAGGAAGAAAGGGTATAGTTTGCTTTGCATCTTTTTGCTGTGCCCTGCAGCACCTGATTGCCTGGTGGGCTCACCCCACACACACAGCCTCGCTCAGGCTAGAGGGGAGGCTAAGCCAATGAAAAGAACACCATGGGCAAGACAGCGAGCAGGCTGGACACCTAACAGTGGAAGCCTTTTCAAAGGCAGTCAATGAGAAGTAGTGGTCGATTTGGTTGCAGAGGGTGCAGTATTCACTGGGGGATGGTCAGAGCAGGCACAAGGGATTGTCAACCTTTGGTTACAGACAAGAACTCCGTTATCTTAGAGGGTGGGCCAGAGAATAGATGGCCTCCCTCTTCCCTGACTCAACTGGAGCTCAGTTCACCCTGCTTTGAAGAGGTAGGAGGAGAACATCACTTACAAAAATGCCTAGAAAGTTTGCAATAGGCTCCTGTATTCCATCCCCCATCGCCCCATGGGATCCTGTTCTCTAGCTCTACCTTTAAATTCCACACTTCCCAGGAAGCCTCTGCAGATCCCTGAAGACAGGCTCCTTCTGGGTCTCTCATACAAGCTGTTTCCCTCCAATCCTGTGCACTTGACTATGCTGTATTTTAACTATTTTTGGACTTGTCTCTCTCCTACTCCTGGCTTTAACTTCCTTAAAGGCAAGGACTGGTTTGTTCACTGTTGTATCCCTGCACCACTTTATGGGCATTCAATAAACACTGGTTGAAGGTTGACATTTGAAAAGAGAAAGAGAGATGTTACGCACCTACTACCCATGTAGGTGCCCTCAATTGCTCCTACCCACAGCCTACGCCCACTCATGGCTTTCGTTGGAATGCTCTGGGTCATTCCCATGAAAGGAAAATATTAGTATATGAGTGTGATTATGAGCTGTAACAGGTGAAACATGGGCTCTGGTGTCAGAACAGATCTGGTTGGGATTCCAGGTTTTACCAACATGTACTATCTGTACAAACTTTCACAATTTTGTAACTTCTCCTAACAAACTTTCTGCTGAGAACATAAATAAAGACACAGTATAAAGAGCGAATGAAATAAATCACCATGTGACAAGTGACCCATGAGGTGTCAGGCCACACATGCCCTGCCCCTCGGTTTCCCCCTGCACCCTTCCACCCAGCTCTTCCCATGAGACCCTGGCCTGTGCTGCACCTGCCTCTACAGCAGCCTGCTGCTTCTCACCTCGTACAATATTTGTTTTATTTTTCCAAAGGCCTAGCTCCTAAAAAGCAAGATTTAGGAGGATACAGGCTGAATGGGTCTCTCTTTCAGTTCCTCTGCTTTTGCTTTCACGCTCATCAGAAACAAGAGCTATCCACAAAGGTGGGACAAGTGGCGAGAACAAGTTTAGATGCTGATTTAGAGGCCACAATCCTGCACCCTCAGACCAAGTCCCAGTAAGGAGAGGCAGTGCTTGAGGTAGGAGATGATAGAACAGTTATAGTTTTGGGGAACCCTGTAAATGAGGAAAACCTGGTTAGTTTTATAATTTTTTGAGGTCACCAAGATACCTCCAGAATAAAATGTCCTCACTTTTGGTTTTAAAAAAAGACTCCACATAATCCCCACATCCCCAATTCCCAAGTCCTCATCACAGCCTAGAATGTCCTACGTGATCTGATGATGTGACCCTCTTCCTTCTCTAGCATCCTCACCATTCTTGGAAGCTTCCAGCATGTTCTCACCTCAGGGATTAGACATTTGCTATTTCCAAAAACCTACATGGTGCCATTGCTCCTTTTTCTCAGACCTCTAACTCAAATACCACTTTTCCCGAGGGGCTTTCCTTGATCCCACTGAATAACCTCATCCCCGTCGCTCCCAGCCCCTTACCTTGCCTTATTTTTCTTCAGACTCCCCATTGTCTAACATTAAATGATGGACTCATTTGGGGTGGGTTTTGTGGCTTTGTTTGGGGGGGGTCATTTTTATCTGTGAGGAGAAGGATTTGTCTTTTCTGATTGCTGCTGTAACACAAAACTTAGCAGTGCCTGTCACAAAAAAAGTGAAATCTGTTGAATGAATGAAAATTGAATCTGTGCTGTTCTTGCTTCGGTCCACGTCTCTTCAGGTGGTATTCATCCATTTTAACAGGGAAACGAAGATTGCTTTCTGGACCCAAAAGATAGCAGTGATGGACATTTTGGATGTAAATAAAATGAAACCTCCTACCTTTGACTAATTATAAGACACTATTATAATTAGCTCATTGTTAAATTAATCAGCAAGCTTTTGCTACCTCAGGAGTAAAGTTTTTCCCAAATGATTTTGGCACTGCTGATAAACCCATGGGCAATGGACTATATTTGGCTGCCAGCAAATGTTAAAGAAATTACTTGTTTGGTTAAGATGCTGGTAAAATGTATTGAGACCTATCTTTTTAACTTATTGGCATGAATATGACAAATTTCTGACTGCAGATATTTTTATAATCAAATGCAGTCTATCTACTTTAAACTATGTCCCTATATTAGAGAATTATCTGGAATGATGGAAATGTTCCCTATGTTGTTTGGAGTGGCAGTCACATATGTGAATACATTTATCAAAATTCCTTGAGTATTATACTTAAGACATATGCAGTTAACTGTCTTGATTTTACAAAAAATCAAGATTTTTAAGATTTTACAAGAATCTTACCTTGATTTTTTTTTTACAGAGACAGAGAGAGAGAGAGAGAGAGAGAGAGAGATAGGGTCAGACAGACAGACAGGAATGGAGAGAGATGAGAAGCATCAATCCATCAATCATTAGTTTTTCATTGCAACACCTTAGTTGTTCATCAATTGCTTTCTCATATGTGCCCTGACCATGGGGCTACAGCAGACTGAGTAACCCTTTGCTCAAGCCAGCGACCTTGGGTCCAAGCTGGTGAGCTTTACTCAAACCAGATGAGCCCGCGCTCAAGCTGGAGACCTCGGGGTCTCGAACCTGGGTCCTCCGCATCCCAGTTCGACGCTCCATCCACTGCGCCACCGCCTGGTCAGGCTTACCTTGATTTTTTTTTTTTTTTTTTTTTTTTTGTATTTTTCTGAAGCTGGAAACGGGGAGAGACAGTCGGACAGACTCCCGCATGCGCGACCAGGATCCACCCGGCATGCCCACCAGGGGGCGACGCTCTGCCCACCAGGGGGCGATGCTCTGCCCCTCCAGGGCATCGCTCTGTCGCAACCAGAGCCACTCCAGCGCCTGGGACAGAGGCCAAGGAGCCATCCCCAGCGCCCGGTCCATCTTTGCTCCAGTGGAGCCTCGCTGCGGGAGGGGGGGAGAGAAACAGAGAGGAAGGAGGGGGGAGGAGAGGCAGATGGGCACTTCTCCTGTGTGCCCTGGCCGGGAATCGAACCCGGGACCTCTGCACACCAGGCCGACGCTCTACCACTGAGCCAACCGGCCAGGGCCCGCTTACCTTGATTTTTTAAAGTACAGCCCTAAAGTGGTTAAAATCCCATTGTACACAACGCATGTTTTAAGAAAAACAATTTGTAGACAAAATTTATATGTTTATAGTTAGTAACTCTATCAGTTATGGAAGTATATATAAAGGACTACTCTTTGCACTATATTTTCTGTCTGGAAGTTTCTAACTAAAAAGCACTATGTAATATTTGTCATTATCCTCATCAGCATATTTTTTAATTTAAATACAAATCATCTTGAAACTATGTTTGCTACCCTTATGCAGTAAAATGCAAAACAATGAGTAGCAAAAACTATCCCCTCAAATCTAAATACAATCTTACAACACAATCTTTTTTTGCAATAATAATAATATATGTTCATTGGAAAATATGTAGAAGTATAAAGAAAACAAAACCATCCACAATCTCACCAATCAGAGATAACTACCGAACACTTGCTGTGCTTTTTCCAGTACTCTTAAAATATACTGGGATTATAGAAAATAAATTATTTCTTGATTTTTCACAAACATATTATACTCATTTCTTCAGGTAATTAAATCTTTCTTAGAAACAGAATTTTAGATGGCCAAATAATATTCTATTGAACAGACACCCAGCAATTTACTTAACCACTGATCTCTTAGACTATTGTTTTCCACCAATTAAAAATAAAACTGTAATGAATATATATGTGTATATATATATATATACATTATATATGTATGTATATATCTTTGTGCAGCTGAATATTTCCTTAGGAATAAATTCCTAGACATGAAATTAGTGGGTATTGCCATCTTTTTAAATTTTCCTCCAGAAGAGCTGGCTCACGTGTGCACGTGTCTTCCCAACTCTGCATTCAGTGACATCAAGTTGATACCTTGAAATTGGCCATAAGAGCATTTAAATCCTAGAAATCAGTAAAACACTCCAAATAGGCATTTCTACCCACTTGCTAGTTGCTAAACTTTTGGGAAAATGTACCAGGTGTGTTGGAGACTGCATTCTCACCTGAGCACTGGATGCTACCATTAACAGACTGATTATTTTACAGCACAATCTTGACTGGAAGCAAAATATACTTGAATACTTGCAGTTGCTAGGATAATTTGCATAGAGAAAAGGTAAATACCTTAATTAGAATTAAGCCAGGTGAAACCCCTATTCTTCAAATGGGGAAATAAAGACTTCTGCAGGTAATTAGCACAATCATTAACACAAAGGGAAACACAAGGTAAAAAGCCAAGAATGCAGCTACTCAGCTCAATGCTGGGAGTAATATTGTGAATCTAGAGTTTCAACAGTAAGTCAACTCTTAAAATTATTCCAATACAATAATTCTATAATATATACTGCTCACAAAAATTAGGGGATATTTTAAAACTAATATGAAGCTATAAAATATTCCCTGATTTATTTAAAGCAGAATTAGGAGATATTTCAAAATGAATATGAAGCGATAAAATGTGCCCTAATTTTTGTGAGCAGTGTCTATTTCTGTGTCTAAGTTACCAAATCACAACCTATTTCAAAATAATAAAAAAGAAATTTTCCCAAGAGGGGGCGTTACATAAAAGTAGAATAAATGTCCTTCTACTTTCAATTTCACTAAGATAACCTAATACACTACCAATTGCAATATAAAAAGTTTTTTCATTATATTTTTATTAAATAAGTCCTTTTCAGGAAGAGCTTGAGTATATGAGGCTGACATCCTTTCCTTCATTAGTATTTGCTTTGGCCATCAACTTTCCGAACTTAAGTACTTCACAGCCCATCTTACCGTCAGAAACCTCCTGATTCACGCTTGTTGGCAGACGTGTTTATGGGCAGGCTCCTCCACTGCCCTGTGAGCTCTGTGGGGCGGAACCTGGATTCACCCGTCTTTGTGTGTCCCAGCATCTAGAATAATGGCCAGGTACATAGCAGGCAGTGAGACCGCCCAATCTAGCCACCCCACTGGTGAGTGTGTGCCCTGGGAAAAGGCTGTGGGAAACACTGAAAGAGCTCTAGCACCTTGGGCCCCAAAGCAGCTGCATGTGGGGCCACTCCACAGAAACTCACAAGGGATGGTGTAATGACTAGGCAAGTGGTGGAGCACAGCAGGCAATATAGTGGCAAGAGGGGTTGGGGACGGGGTGAGGTTGGAGGGAGGGGGTAGTCAGGCCATGAGGAGTGAGGAGAGGGCCTGGATTGGCTGAGGGCTGAGGAATATGATGCACAGCAGGTCTGAAGTGGTTGACCTGGGCAAAGCATGCAAAAGCATGGCTTGGACGCAAATGACGTCAGCAGCACAGAGTGGCCATGAGGCAGGGCCTAAAGTAGAGCAGAGATAGTGACACAAGAGGCAGTATGAGACACAGTAGACTGATTCATTGGTAAGACCAGAAGACATGTAGGTTACACCAGAAAATATTGGAAAAAAATAATATCATGCATCAGTAATGCACAATCACCATTATGTGTGGGCATTTCACTCCCAGTCCCTCTTGCTAGCCCACATGCTACACAAACATGTTAGATCTTAGGGCGCAGTATAGCCACTTCCCCTGGGCCTGTGCACCATTCACACACATTCTCCAGACACTCTCTCCAGTGTCCCGCCCCATGTCTGTCCTCACTCTGTTCCTTCTTTCTGAAATACCCTTTCCTTTTCCCATTTCCTGTGACTAAATTCCACCTACTTACCAAAGGCCAGCCCAAATGGTGTACTGGTATAAGTTCAACTGTTCATGTCCTTTAAGGACATGAGTCTCTTTGAGGTAGGGTATTAACTGTATCCTCAGAAAGTAGCAGTGAGGTGTAATAGAAAATTCTAAACTTTGGAGTGAGAAACATCTTGGTTCAAACTATCAAAAATCACACTGATACAGACAGTATCAGGTGAACTGTCCACTCAGTTTCTCTTCTGCCATTATCCCATGGATCAGATTTGATTGGCAGTAAGTTTAAATTCTTCAAAGGTGGGAGGTGGGCTTCTGTGATGGCTCCTTTGGCTTACCAAATTCCAGTGGACTAGATATAGGAGCTGACTCTGGTATTGTTATAAGCCCAACATTTTCTACACAACATTCCTCATATTCTGCTCAAGGTTGCAGGCACAAGCCACCACTGCACAGGTGGACATCTGGACTTGCTGCATCAAATGGTGCTCTATTTGAAGGCAATAAAACATGAAGCCAGATTCTGGTGTTCACTACCTACTTTAAAGGCCCCAGAAGTCCTCCAGTGTCTTGGTGTATAAACACTAGGGGAGGAGTCGGGCATTGTTTTGTGTTTGGATGAGGCTCCCAGCTCCCCTGCTAGACAGCATGCTTCAGGTCTTGGCTTTGATGTCCAGAGGCATCCTGGAGGTCCATAAAATATATTAGATACTGGTCAACTGCCAAGGCCCTGATAACATTGCAGAGGTGCCCAGAGGTAGCAGAGGTAAATAGTTGCTCCAAATTCAGATGTTCTAACCAAAGTTCAGTTCTCATTATACGAGAATCTCCTTGTGTGGTGTATCAACGTCTCTTAGAGCTCCTGGTGGCAGTTTTACTGGACTGTCAGTGTAGATTATATAAGATGGGTGGATTTAAGGGTCTAGGCCAGTGAGAGTCAGCTCATACAGTAGGACTTCTGGGTGACCCATGAGGGCAGACTGGTCATGAGGACAATGATAACAACAGCTAATATTCTGCAGGCTTTCCACGTGCCAGGCAGTGCTCTATCCCACGTTGAACCTACTGCTATTACTGCCACTTTATAGATGTAGAAACTGAAGCTGGGAGACAAAGTGATTTCCATAACTCCACACAATGAGCTAACACCGGAAGTGGGTGGAACCTGAATCCAGAACCTGCCCTCCAGACCAGGCCGGATACAGACAGGAGCAGGGCCAGGGCAGTGCAGGGTGATGAGGGCAATCTTGATGAGAACATCTTCTACCTCAGCGTGTTCAGTCAGTGTGAGAGAGGTTGGTCAAAGATCAGAGTTAAGAAGAGAAGGACTTATTCCAGATCACCCAAAACCCTGCTCCTTAGCCCTTTCTAACACTAGTCCGTAAGACTCTGAAACTACATTGGTACAGCTGGCCATTTTTCCACCTCTAGGCAAAACAATCACAATTTTGAGGCCAACTTACACCAAGGACAGCCCAGATTTATGCTTTAGTGATGCTAAAAGGTTTAGGAAGCTTACTAGTTTGGAAGAAAAGTTCTACTTAACTCTGTGCTTCTTTCAACAAATACAAGGCAAACCATGTCACCTCCCTGGGATCATACATCGTATGTCCTACTATAATTGCACCTGCAGGAGAAAGCACAGCGATATCTCGAGTTGCAGGTAAATTGCTCCTGGTAAATTGCTATTATAGGATCAAAGCAGCAGGAATGCCATCAGGACCAGGTGTCCTAAGCCAGTGGTCTCCAACCCCCAGGCCGCGGACCAGTACCGGTCCATGAGCCATTTGGTACCGGTCTGCAAAGAAATAATAAATAACTTACATTATTTCTGTTTTATTTATATTTAAGTCTGAACGATGTTTTATTTTTTAAAAATAACCAGATTCCCTCTGTTACATCCGTCTAAGACTCACTCTTGACGTTTGTCTCGGTCATGTGATACAATTATTCGTCCCACCCTAAAGGCTGGTTCGTGAAAATATTTTCTGACATTAAACCAGTCCGTGGCCCAAAAAAGGTTGGGGACCACTGTCCTAGGCTATACAATAGCATATGAGCTTACTTGACTGTGGCATGAGGAGGAGGCCATCGGGCTCACTATCAGTATGGCCTGTCCATCTTGTAAGGTATTTTTCCCCACCAAGAAAGAAGAAAGGGGCCGGAGCCACAAAGTGTGGAATAATAAAAGGCTTTATCGAGTACAGCACGCATCCCGCCCGACGAGGTCCTCTGGTCCCAGTGGACAGAGACCAGAGGAGTCGCAAGGATTAAATCACGTGAGGGATATTTAAAGGGACCCTAGGGTGGTCGAGCTAATATGACGTAGTGAAATCTCACTGGCTGACGGAGGTGTCGCTCTTTTCCAAAGGGCTCCTGGGAAGTTTCTTTTGGCACGCTTGGTTGTGGGCGGTCCTAGCCAAAGTTTCCAGGAGAGCCTGAGTTCCCCACATGACTATCCCCCATTATCTGCCGACCCTACACATCTGTGACCTATAGAGGATTCTGAGGCCTCGAGTTGAGTCATCCAGTCCTTCAAACCCAGGCACCGAGCCCAGGCACACCTTCTAAAGCTACCCAAAAAGGGCTCTATACTCCCCCACAATCTGCTGCAATTGGAGAACTAGGAAAGTCCTTAGTAATACCAGGATTTCTGAAAATAACTGTCTGACACTGCCTCCTACAGCTTCATGGCATTGGGCTCAGACCCAGAGGAAGATGGGAGCCAAGACAGATACAAAGAGCCAGGTCCAGATAAGTGGGTAGAGAACAGAAGAGAATCCACAGTGCAAACTTAACAACACGTAACAGGAGTACAGGAAAGGTTTTCAAGGCAGAGCCCAGGTGGAGCCCAAGAGCTGAAACAGAGAATCAGAGCTGTTGATGCAGCAACCATGACTGAGCCTATGGGCAGGGAAGCCCAGACAAGGGCACCAAGTGTGTTCTAACAAATATTCATAAACTCCAGTTCATCCTCACACTATTTCTGACAAAACTATTGTTGTTTTCACCCATTAAAGGCAAATAAAGTAATTTATGTTTACCCATTCAGTGACACAGAGACAGATGGGAGTTGAGTTTCCTTTTACTTGAGGGTTATAAGTAGTTAGGATATATGTCTATCCTTTGTACATACATCCTACATGTTTTACTGTATATACATTAATCAACTGTATCCACAGGTAATGTACACACAATATCTGTAAAATATATACATAATACATCTGTAAGAATAACTATTTAGTTGATGAAGACATAAGAAGAGAGACATAGAGACAGAGAGATTGAAAGCAACAAAGACACAGAGAGGAAAAGGAGTTAGAGACTGAAAATAGGAGCGAGACCTTCAGATCAAGAGTTCTCTGTGCAGGAAGAAACCAAAGTCTTGTTTGTTTTTTGAGAGGGGTGGTACACTTTGGATTCAGAGTGCCGTGTCAAGAAAACAATGTCCACATGTCTGGATTATGTTTGGTTTATCTGCACCCTCCGATCTTAGTGCAACAGGATTTGCCAGTGGACCATGTCCACTGGAACAAAGACGTAGAAAGGATGCACATTCCTTCACACACACCATCACACAATGACCTTCAGGGTCCAAGGGCCACTTCTGTCTGTGGCAGGTCCATCTCCTGTCATTAGGCTTCCATGCCTTCAACCATGAAGAGGTGACTAACAGAGAGAAGGAAAAGAAGCTTGACACCCTTAGCAATTTAGTAAAACCCCTCTGCAGGTATATTTTCTTTAGCACTGCTGTTTTCCATCTTTATTACCCAAGGCTACACTTGACTACAGGTGAAATAAGGGCTACCATGATTATAATCATTATGCTTCAGGATGTTATTGTTTGTTGATGTATATGCAGTATGGTTACTGTCTTCCGTTGCTAGATACAATGCATTTGGGGAAGGGGTCCTAACTGCTAGCTGATATCACCACTCAGTGTCAGAGTGCTAGGGGATGCATGCTACTCTTTAGTGTGGGTCACTTGAAATGATAAATGTTGGAGGATGTTAGATTAGATTTTCCTGAAATTCTAGCTTTCATTTGTATAAGTAATTGTCATCTGATGCTTAGCAAGAGCATTCAACTGAAATGAGCAAGAATCTTGGGTTTCAGACAGAAATGACCATTGAGATCATCTGTGTCAGTAGATAAAGGTTGCCAAAACTCTTCCATTTTTTTTTTAAGAAGTCTAAGACTTGGTGAACAGGGCCTATATACCAATGTAAAAATGATTAGTAAGAGAAGGGTCAAAGCATTACAAGGAAACTTAATTTTCATTTTAATAATTTTAAGGAAATTAATTCATGAGAAAATTAGTTTAAAAGACAAATGAGTTGACTTTCACAAGCTGTCCCAAATCATAATAACCCATCACTTTTTAATTTATAAGAGTATGCAAAAGTAATCTGATGAAAAGTGTCTCCCCTTCATCCCTACAGACATTTTCCTCTGCCCTCATTTTCTCCTCCCATTTATCTTTTCTAACTCACCAAAGAATATAATTATTCACATAGAGAGAGGATTTGTGACCCCAACTGTCTTCTGAAAAATCCCATAGGAATACATAGTAGTACTGAGTGCCTATACTTATTAAAGTTATTTCTGTAATCCCGAATTAATCTATTCTTTCATTCATTCAGAAAATATTTATTGACTAACTACTATACCTGACATTGTCTATGCTGAGAATGCTTGAGGAGTACTTTGACAGGTTTCCTGTCTTCATGAAACTTATAGTTTGCTGAGAGAGAAGACACTAATCATAAAAAAGTGAAGGGATTAAACAAAGGGAAAAATAATCATAGACACAGACAACAGTGTGGGGGTGCAGGAGGGAAAGAGGGTGGGGAGAGGTGGAGGAGGGTAGAGGGGGATGTATGGTAATGTAGAGAGACTTGACTCAGTTGGTAAATGCACAATGCAATGTACAGATGATGTATTATAGAATTGTACACCTGAAATCTGTATAACTTTATTAATCAGTGTCACCCCAATAAATTCAATAAAAAATTTTAATCACATAAATAAATGCAAAGTATCAATTCTGGTAAGTGCTATGAATAAGAATTATATCATCCTAAGAGCTTACAGTCAATGGATTAACCTAGAGATATCAGATGATATTTCCTTAAGCAAATGACAATTGCAATCTCAATAAAGAGAGCAGAAGGAAGATTCAAGTTATAGGTATAGACTGGGGAAAAGGGAGCTATATATAGAAAGACCCTCTGGCAATGGGAAATATGATACATCTCAAAAGTTAAAAGTAAGCCAGAAACTGCATTAGTCACTAGGGAAATGCAAATCAAAATCAAAATGGAATTCCACTTCATAACTATAATATAGCTATAACAAAAATGATGGACATAATAAGTTGGCAAAGATGTAGAGAAGTTGGAACCTTCATACATTGCTGGTAAAAACATCAACTGGTATGGCCACTTTGGAAAACAGTTTGGCAGGTCCTCAGAAAGTTAAACATGGAATTACCATAGGACCAAGCAATTCAATCCTAAGGTGTATACCCAAAGGAATATGTTCACACAAAAAATGTGTACATGGCCCTGGCCAGTTAGTTCAGCAGTAAAGCGTCGGCCCGGCATGTGAATGTCTGGGTTTAATTCCTGGCCAGGACATATAGGAAAAGCGCCCATCTGCTTCTCCACCCTTTCCCCCCTCTCCTTTCTCTCTGTCTCTCTCTTCCCCTCCCGCAGCCAAGGCTCCATTGGAGGAAAGCTGGCCCCGGGTGCTGAGGATGGCTCCATGGCGTCTGCCTCGGGCGCTAGAATGGTTCCGATAGCAGCAGAGCAACATCCCAGAGGGGCCGAGCATCGCCCCCTGGTGGGCATGCTGGGTGGATCTCGGTCAGGTGCATGTGGGCATGTGAGAGTCTGTCTGCCACCCCACCCCCCCTTCTCACTTCGGAAAAATACAAAAAAAAAAAATGTGTACATGAATGCTCATAGAAGCTGTATTCATAATAGCCAAAGAGTGAAAATAACTTGAACGTTCATCAATTGATGAATGAATAAATAAAATGTGCCATACAGTAGTCCCTCATCTATTGCGGGGGTTAGGGTCCAGAACCCCCCGCAATAGGGAAAATCCACAAAGTAGTGACCCAGGGTTTTGAACAGGCAAATAATAAATAATAATAATTTTATATATAATTATAAATAATAAAGTGTTTATTTTATTATTTATATTTTAAGGCTTTATAAACCCTCCCCACACTCTTATAAACCTTTCCCACACTGTTATTAACCTTGTCCACACTTATTTTGCTTATTTTACCACAAAAATAATTAAAATAATAAATATATAAAAATACATATATACAGCAAATCTGCGATACAAAATTAAATATATACAATTTTAAAATCCACAATACATTGAGACCGCAAAAAGTGAACCACGATATGGTGAGGGATGACTGTATCCATATAATTTGTCATAAAAAAAGTAAAGTACAAATACATGAATGAACCTTGAAAACAGTGTTAAAAATGAAAGAAAGCCAAACACAAAAGTCTACATTCTGTTTATACGATTCCATTTATATAAAATGTCTAAAACAGGCACAGGCATAGATGCAGAACACCACTCAGCAACTGCAGGGGCGGGGGGAGGGGAGGGAGACACTGCTGGAGGACTTCTCATAGGCTGATGCAAGTAGTCTGCAGTTAGACAGTGGTGATGGTTGCACAACCTTGAAAATATACTAAAAGGCCTGAACCATACACTTCAAAAGTTATAGTATACTATAACCATAAAAAGTAAATACCAAAAAGAGTAGATAGTTATTGAAACACACACACACACACACACACACACACACACCTACTTCTCAAGGACTAACATTAATTTTCAGAGGCATTATAACTAGAAAGCAGGAAAAAATTATTTTCCTAACTTCTTCCACATCTTGCAGTAACAACCACCTCACGATGGAATTGGTAGTTTACATTCTTATGGAGAACACTTCTTTTTAGTTTCTTTTAATTCTTTGCACCTAGCCTATTTTAAATTGTGCTCCCTCAGGTCTGCCCCAAACAATAAACAGTCCCATTGTTCAGTCACCTATCTTCTGATAATTACCAAAAGACCCAGCTTCTAAGAGGCCTCATCAAATTTTTCTTGCATTGATTCTGCTAGCAAAACATAGCTTGGTTCTTCAGATTCTTAGAAAAAATATTTAGAAAAAAAAAGAGTTGCAATGAAAACTTCAATTCTTAAATGCATTAAACACAACTAAATTCACACGTAATTTTTACACATCATTGAGTTTTCTCATAAGAGATCTCTCAAACTTTAGAATTTCCTAAAAGGTAGCAATGGATTCCATGTGCCATTCTCAAGATTTTTAAATGTCTAAAAAAGATTATGTACTTGGTCACCATAAGAGAGTCTATAATATCTACAAGTTTCTTTGGTTTGGGTAGGAATTATAGCAATTCAGTGTTTAATATATATTGTTCACATTCATCACAATGGTTAACTGGTAGCTACAATCGCCACTGCTCACAATTGTTTAATAAATACAATTGAATGAGGAAAATAATTTCAAAATTTGTAGATGATAGGGCAGTTGGGTGATAGGACTTTCTCTCCTAACAATGTTGGAAATACTATTTCTATGTTTGCACTGGAATCCTCTGTCCCCTGAAACAATGCATTAAATAAAACAGCTGCTTTCTGATTTAGTAGTCATATAAGCAAGCAGTCTTCTCCTGACAAATTTTGGTTTTGTTTTCTGTGTTTGTATTCACTATTAAAAATATTTCTTCTGTTGCATCTACAAGGTTATAATTATTAGGTATTCCAATTAAAGCCGTCTAAGGACTCACCTATTGTTGGATGATTTTGAAAACATGCTGTTTTGATGACTATGATACTATTAATCAGCTAATTACCATCACTAGAAAAATATATGTCCAAGAAGTCTTAAAAACACCTTCTGAAAGCAAAGTAATTAAAACCCTTAAAATGATTATACTATTTGCAGATAAGATGCATTTTTGTGTGTAATTGCTCAGCTCCAAGCAATGGCAAAAATAAGCACAGGACCCCACAGGACTATGTCACCTTGTTGACTTCTAATGTTTTTGTGACATTCCCTCCAATCTCAGCACAAGGTATGTGTCTGTCAGAAATGGTCAGCTAAAGGATAAGCTGACACAGCTCTTCATTCTATGGGTCACTGGCAGAACAGACAGGTTCAAATATACCAGATGTTGGCTCTAGCTCTTCCTGAATGCCTTTCTTACTTCATTAAGCTTTAAGCATAGCTGTTTGTATAGGAAAACAACACACACAGGCACTCAAAAATATAAACCTACTGTGCAAATGAAATAGATCTGTGTAGGAATAATCTAACAGGCTGATTCTTAAGAAAAGTTTTTGCAAGGCTAAGATAAGATATTTTAACTATGCTTTATTTTGCACTGTGTTTTATCCATACAGTCCTATAATTATGACACAGAGGTAGATCCCAATGTGGTCACAATACCTGTTCTCCTTCCCTAAATTACACTCATGCATGCAGATGATATCAACCAAAATTCATCAAAACAAGTTATGACCAATAAACTATATTTAGCATTTTCTCAACACATAAGTGTCTGATTTAGTACCATGGCATAGCATTACTCTGGGAATGATTGAGAAAGACCAGCAAGTAGAAAAAGGACAAAAGATGCATGACTTGGAATAAAATGAAACAGTCCCAAGGCTAATGTTAAACGAAGTTGAACATTAAGTATTAAGTGTAATTGGCAGTTTTCCTTCCATAGACAATCAATTATGAGACTCCCCCCAAGTTCTGGAAGAACTGAAGGCCCCAACTTTTGGGTTCATCACTTCATCCTGAATACCTGGAATATAGTAGGTGCCTATAAATATTTGTTGACAAATACGTGGAGTTTTAAAGAATCTTAGAAAATCTTTCTAGACAAATACTTCATTTCACAGAGGGGGAAACTGAAACCCAGAGAAGTCAAATGATTTTCCAAAGTCACAAGTACCTGGCAATGTAACCCCAGTGCTTCTGGAAAATTTCGCTAGTGTTTCTTGGGGGAGGGCCTTATCCTCCAACCTCAAAAAAAGGTATTTATCCTTTTATTCCAGAATTCTATTTCCTATGGAAGTTAGAGTTAAAAGTAGCCACCCCTAATCTGAGATGTGCTTTAATCTTATTACACATTCCTGTGGCACCGGAATAGTTTCTCAGAGATGCTCCTTCCCACTCAGATTGCCCCAATTTATACTCCTCTTGAAGTGATAATATTTGCTAATGAAAGATGAGGGATGGGCTGAAGGTGATCCTGCCAACCCAAAATAAAAGAAAACGTTGTGAAGATGGAGGATTTTTAAAAGCCATTTTTGTGAAATAGAAAATATAATTGAAAGCCAAAGCTATATTTAGACAGAAAAATCCTATCTCAATGCCTGGTTTCCATGGTGTTGAAATGTAAGCTAAAGGGAGGCATTTCCTTTCTCATTTTAAATATGCTTGACTGGCAATGGCAGAAGACTTTGTCATCAGACAAAATAGAATATTACCATTTGTACAGGGTTTTATAGTGGAAGGATGCCATTTTATAAACTTAAAATTGAATATTACAGACATGAACCAATATATAAATTCCATAGACTGTATGACAGGGTTTAACAACCAGATATTGTATTAGAGCCAAAATAGATATGTCCACAAACCTATGGGGCTGGACTTCAACCTTTTAAGACAATGCAAATCAGACCCAAAGGCAAAATGTTTGTCTTCTCATCATTATGAATGTTCCAGCTGCATGTGGCCCTAGATGAGCCCCATTCAGACCAGGTAGAACACACATCCTGAGCTCCAGGACCATACAATCAAAGACAACTCTAACAAACTGTACCAAGTGGCATAGGAATAATTAGATATACAGAAACCAGAGAAATTCCCATACTTGTCCCCATTGATTCCATTTACACACAGGGAAGTGGAAGAAAGGGGAGGATAGGCATGGGGTTTATTAATGTGGACAGCCCGAAGACTGAAAGAGGTTGTGACCTACTGCAAGAGTATTCAGGATGACATCATGACCAGTACTGGGCACTCCAGAAGACCCTGACTGCAGGGTAATTTGACGAGCACATGAAGTGAAGGTAGTATACACAGGAAACAACAGCCTAGGAGAGACATCACAGGAATGAGATTGAGATGTTCTGACAAGTTACTGGATAAATATGCTTGTGAAGCCCGAGGGTGTGAGCCTATGAGGAAGTGGAGGAGATCGATGGGGGAAAGCAGAGCAGGTCATACCATAGAAAGGACAGCTGCCTCCCATGTGAAGGGTTTGGTCCCAACCCCACTAAGAACATCTACTAAATTTCTAGTTTACCTGCTGATATATTTGAGAATTCAGGAGTAATTTTCACTTTGATAAGCTTGGTCCCCACCCAGGATATAAGCACTTTAGAGGTAAGAACAATAATCTCCCGTTTCATTTTTGTTGATACATATCTGGAGTGGGGAAGCGAAACTGGAAAGTCAGACACACGGCCAGACCTGGGAACCTAGGAAATGCAAACAGCAAGGCTCAGGGAGTTACAAGATCTAAACTGGAAGTTCACTCCAGATCCAAGGAAGTAATACCAATCTGAATATTATCACCGTCAGGAGTCCCTGGTCCCTTAATCTGGTATTTAGTGACAGAGTTGAAATCAAATATACCTCTAAAGAAATTTCTGATTTCCCCAATAATGTTTGCAAAACACCCTTCAAAAGACACTTACCATTCCAGAAATGGTTGAGGTTCTTTTTTACATGGCCCTATAAACACCCGTTCTGGCTCAGAAGGGTCTCTGCAATTTTCCCCTCATATGCTCTGCCTTGTATTATTACAGTGGAGTGTCTCCCTTCCCACTCCCCATAACACTGGGCTGTGGATTCCATAGCACTTCCCCTGGGTGGCTACAGTATCACCACCAACAAATTCAATGGTCTGTTAAAGCTCACTGGTCTATAAATTCACAATTTTAGTTATTTTTCCTTAAGTGGGATTATATGTACATATGAAAACTAGATTTTGATGAAAAAATTTAATGGCCATATTATCTTTTTTCCATTAAATGTTTCCATTAAAAGCTATCTGGATAGCTAAAAGATGCTCTGTTTTAAGCGAAGGAAAGTGAGTTCAGATGAGAAAAAAGTGGATTTTTTAAAATAAATTCAGAGCTAAAACAAATGATATTTAAGATTCAAACTCTATTTTTTTCTATCTCTAAATTTATTTTTTTCTAGAACCAAATTTTATACAGATTGCTATACATCATTACTTCATCAGGGTCCAGTTCTGTGAACTGGTATATACTTAGCAAATGCTCTATGAGCATAATATAAGGAAAAGAGCAGAATTTTAGAAACCACAGTCAGTAGAAGCATAAACAAAAGGATTTAACTCTATATTAAATTTTAAAAGATCATGACAATTGTTTCTGTGCAGGAAGGTTGAATGTGAAGAATTTGGATGGGGTGAAAATTGTAGCAATTCAGTGTTGAATCTATTATTCAGATTCATCATAACGGTTCATAATGGTTAACTGGTTACTACAACTATGAAAAAACTCATAATTACTTTAAATACAAATCCACATTTTTCTTAATTTGCTCACAATCTTTGCCTTGACCCTCCTACTTAATGTAATACATCTAACAACTTTCAATTTCAAGAACAGCAGATTAACATAACGCTTAGCCTAAATACTAGGGTAATGTTCAAAGTGAAGTAAATAACCAATTTAACAAAATACAGTACTACCCACTGACAGCTTTACAGTATTCCCTTTTTGAGTTTTGATTGTGTCATTCTTGATTTCCCAGTTAATTAACCAGTTGCCACTACAAACAGAATTTCCCTGTCTTAATTAAATCAAATGTTGAAAGTTTTTTTGATTCCAGAAGTGACTCTCAAACTTGACTAAGCATCAGAATCAGCTGGTATGTTGGTTAAAATACAGATAGCTGGGCACCACCCCTCAGTATTTCTGATTCAATGCGTATGAATCTGCATTTCTAGAAAGTATTGGGTTGATGCTGATGCTGCTGGTCCAGGGAGGACACTCTGAGAACCACTGGATCAGAAGACATTATTGTTGACTATTAACAAACACAAAACACTTCACCTCCCCAAATTACCAGGATCTGTGGTTTTTCAATCAATATTTATTTTGTTGTAGTAGTTGTTGTTGTTATTGGCATCTTCAGCAACAGGTTGTTAGACCAGAGCCAAGCCACTGTTGAATCTGCTGAGGGGTTAGGGAGTGTGGTGGGAAATCCAATGGAGTAGAGAAAGGAATCTAAAAGAAACTGACAGGATCAAGTCAACACTATGAACTAAGCTGCCCCAACTCTGAACTCCATTAGAAAATCTGACAGCTAAAGGCCAAATCTGAACAATGCCTTACTTTGAATACCTGAAATACCTGACTCTGTCAAGATACAGGTTGAGTGTGGGAGTCCAGGAGTTGTGAGGCAGTGAGGAATGGGAATCAAGTCTGGTAGACAGCTACTAGAGAACAGGGTGGAAATAGTGTGAGTACCAAACCAGGCCAAATTTCATTCCAGTTCCAAGAATTTCATTAGAATGAATAAAGAAAGGTAGCTTCTCCAGGTATTGTAGGTGGTTATGACGTAACGCTAGAAGGAGATGAAAATTTCTGAATATTCAAAAGTACTTTTATCACCTGAGGAACTTTTTCAAAAATACTGACATCTAGATGCCACTATGGACCTTAAACAGAATACCTAGGATGAAGACTAAATATTAACATTTTTTAAATCTCCCAGGTGATTCTGATTGATAGAAGATTGAAAATCACAGAGATAGAACAATACTGCATGTTTAGGGTAGTATAAGGAATCAAAGAAGGAAAATTGAAGGAAAAAATACATATATATATATATATATCAGTAATTTCAAAATAAAAGCTTTGGTACACTAAACTAAACAATTTAAAAATTAAAAAAAGATATTGACATATTGGACAAAAATACAAAGATACACCTTGGCCAGGTAGCTCAGTTGGATAAGCATTGTCCCAATAACTCAAGGTTATGAGTTTGATCCCGGATCAAAGCATACAAGAATCAACCAATGAATGCATAAATAAGTGGAACAACAAATCAATGTTTCTCTCTCTCCCTTCCTCTCTCTCTATCCAGCCAATAAATAAAAAATATTATAAACGCAAAAGTTCAAATATATACTATTTTTAAGAAAAACACTAAAAACGAAGTAGAAATCTATTATTCCTAGAAAACAGAAATCTGGAACTGGTGTATTATCAACCAAAACAGAATTTGACAAGCATAATTAGAGATCAGAGGTTACCACATAATAATAAAATGCTCAACTGTTTAGAGTACTATAATAATTTTAAGTTTATATGCACCCAATAAAATAGCCTCAAAATGTATAAAGCAATTATTTGATAGAACTATATGGAAAAATTAACAAATCCATGCTATATTCAGAAGTAATTCCAATTCAAAAGACTCTATTTGAAATAAGCCAGGCAGAGAAAGACAAATATCATATGATCTCACTTATATGTGGAATCTAATGGACATAAGTGAACTGAGGAACAGAATAGAGGCAGAGGCGGGGTCACAGGGAGCAGAGGGACAGCTGTCAGAGGGAAGGGGGGTGGGGGGATGGGATCAGAAAAGGTAAAGGATTAATGAAATTATACATAACACATAGATACAGATACCAGCACAGCAAGTCTTAGAGGAAAGGGGGGAGGGAGATAAGAGGAAAGGGGCAAAAGGGGTGTAAATAGGGACACGGGGTGGGAGGTGAGGGAGTTATATTCAGTGGACACTTGAATCCATGTTAACACAATAAATTGAAATCAATAAAAAAAATTTATTGATTTTAATTTATTATGTTTACATAGATTCCAGTGTCGCCCCAAATGCATCCCCCTCCCCCGTATTCCCCTCACCATCTCCCTTGCCCCCCTCCCCACAGTGCCCTCCCCCCTTCCTTTCAGCTTCATCCCATCCTATCATTTCCTTTCCCTCTGTCCTCTTTTCCTCTGGTTCCTTTGATCCCTCCTCTGTCTGAATTCCATTCCTCAGTTCACATTGTTCCTTGGATTCCTCAAATGAGTGAGGTCATTTTGATATTTTTCTTTCTCTTCCTGGCTTATTTCACTTAACATAATAGTTTCCAGGTTCATCTATGTTGTCACAAAAGGTAAGATTATTTTAAAAGAACTGCCCCACGCAATGGTCAACATAATTACAATTCTTTTTTTTTTTTTTTTTTTATTCATTTTAGAGAGGAGAGGGAGAGACAGAGAGAGAGAAGGGGGAGGAGCTGGAAGCATCAACTCCCATATGTGCCTTGACCAGGCAAGCCCAGGGTTTCGAACCGGCAACCTCAGCATTTCCAGGTCGACGCTTTATCCACTGCGCCACCACAGGTCAGGCAATGGTCAACATAATTAGTTTCTCTGGAGAGGATAAACTTAAACTGACTCACTATCAATAGTGGTATAATATGTCAGAGAAGTTAGCATACATTTTTTTCATTATGGATACAGAGTGCCAAATATACCCAAAATCAGGATGAAAGTTTTAAATATGAATAATCTACTCCATCTTTTCTATAAATATCTTGAATGAAAGGTAATTTTCTTTTTTTTTTTCTTTTTAACTTTTAGTAAGAGTAGGGGAGACAGAGAGACAGACCCCCGCATGTGCCCTGATCGGGATCCACATGGCAAGCCCACTAGGAGGCCATACTCTGCCCATCTGAAGCCATTGCTTCGTTGCTCAGCAACCAAGCCATTTTTTAGCACCTGAGTTGGAGGCCACAGAGCAATCCCTAGTGCCCGAGGCCTACTTGCTCAAACCAATTGAGCCATGGCTGTGGGAGGGGAAGAGAGAGGTAGAGAAAGGGGGGGTGGAAGGGTAGAGAAGCAGATGGTCGCTTTTCCTGTATGCCCTGACTAGGAATCGAACCTGGGATATCCACATGCTGGACTGACATTCTATCATTGAGCCAACGGGCCAGGGCCTGAAAAGTAATTTTCAACAGCAGCTTGGATCACTAACCTGGACTGCTGCCATAGCATATCCCAGGGGTCCCCAAACTACGGCCCACGGGCCACATGCAGCCCCCTGAGGCCATTTATCCAGCCCTCACCACACTTCCAGAAAGGGCACCTCTTTCATTGGTGGTCAGTGAGAGGAGCATAGTTCCCATTGAAATACTGGTCAGTTTGTTGATTTAAATTTACTTGTTCTTTATTTTAAATATTGTATTCGTTCCCATTTTGGTTTTTTACTTTAAAATAAGATATGTGCAGTGTGCATAGTGATTTGTCCATAGTTTTTTTTTTAGTCCGGCCCTCCAATGGTCTGAGGGACAGTGAACTGGCTCCCTGTGTAAAAAGTTTGGGGACCCTTGGCATATCCTAACTGTCCTCCCCATAGCCCTCATTCTTTACCTGACTACCATTCAGTACTTCAGCTAGCACTGTTTTCTTTCATAACACTTTACAATTTTACTCATAATTTATAACGGTATTCATAACTCTATAATTGTATGTTGATTTCTGTACTCATTACTCTCTCTCTCTTTCTCTCTCTCTCTCTCTCTCTCTCTCTCTCTTAGAAAATAAGGAGCAGGACTCTTAGTCCATAAGGAGCAGGACTAAGTCTAATTTTTTCAATGGCACATATCTAGCACTTCACAGTGTGTCTCAGAGTTGGAAGACATTTAATAAATGTTTATTAAGGAATATATTCAGAGTATTCAGAGCAAGTAAAAGACTAAGAAGCTCAGCCCCTACTAGCTAACTAAAAGTTTATATATCACCAGAAAACAATCATCAACTCAATTAAGTTTTGTTTCAAAACCATAAAGCAAAATAACTGTGCCATCAACTCAATAATAGACAAAGGAAAAACACATTTCCTATTTTTTATTCTCTGCCAGATTAAAATACACCTTTGAAGCATGTTGGAATAAAAGCATTGAGACATCTTCAACTACCACAGCAGGCGACAGCCCTGGAGAGGCTAGATAGATACTACTGTATGTTAGCAAAGCTATAATTGACAATTTGACTGAAACTTAGTCCTTCAAAAAGGAACAGGTCTTAGTAAGTAGGCAAATCTATTTATAAGCTTTGTCATAGCTACCAAAGTGACAACACAAATATCATTTGGTAAGGTGACTCTACATACTCTAAGATACAGTAATACTGAGAAATTTAAAAATTTTTATTCTTTCTTTCTTCTATTTGAATATATGGGGGGATATAAAAGAAAAAGAAAGTCAAGACAGCTTTGAACAAGATGGGGTCAACTGACTTACATGAAGACAGAGTTAACTGAATTGTACACCAGCTCACTTGGGAAGCTTTGGAACAGATGGATCAGTTTCATACACTGTTCTTGGTTGGGAAAAGTCTTCTTAACTGGATACTTAATATAGAAAAAGATAGTTATTCTTCCATTCACAAACAAAAAGGGATCACACTGCTATATGCTACTGTTCCTTAAGTAATGATTACATATAATATAAGAAGGGCTAAAAGGATGAGTATAAATTTATAAAGGGGATAAAATTTCAAGTATTTTTCTTCAGTTTTTCTGCTGGGAGCTATCTACAGAAATAACATTTCAGTGTGTTAGATATCAAATATGCCTGACCAGGCGGTGGCACAGTGGATAGAGTGTCGAACTGGGATGCGGAGGACCCAGGTTCGAGACCCCGAGGTCTTCAGCTTGAGCACAGGCTCATCTGGTTTGAGCAAAGCTCACCAGCTTGGATGAAAGGTCGCTGGCAAGGGGTTACTGGGTCTGCTGAAGGCCCACAATCAAGGCACATATGAGAAAGCAATCAATGAACAACTAAGGTGTCACAATGAAAAACTGATGATTGATGCGTCTCTTCTCTCTCCGTTCCTGTCTGTCCCTATCTTTCCCTCTCTCTGACTCTCTCTCTGTGTCTGTAAAAAAAAAAAGATATCAAATAGTGCTCTGGATATCTTTATATTGTTCTTATAGTTTTGGTTAATATATTATAATAAGACACAGAATGTCAATATTGTAAATAGAGTTTATTGACTACATGAACACTTTACCTTTGAAACAATTTCTATCCTCATTTTCACTTTCATTTATACAAGTTTATTTGTTCAGTTTATGCTCAAAACAGAACTTGTTAACTTCTTTTTAAAACCAGTTTTTACTTGGAATTTCTATGTCATGGTTCACTCTTCAAGTTTAGAAAACACAACGGCCATTTTTTTATTTGTTCTAGTTGCATGTTGAATGTGTGTCTGTATAATGAATTCTGTTATGATGCTTAAAAAATGCTTCTTATATCTAAAATGTATGTATACCATTTATTCAGTAATTTTTTCTGCTAAAGAAAAATCAGAAATAAAAGACAAATTGGACAAAGACATTTGTACCAACATTATATAAAATAGTAAAAAATTATAGACAATCACTGACACATATATGCATCAGTGGCAAATGAATAGATTGCTATATACATTAAAGGAAATACTTTTATTTTTGCAAAGACTATTTACTATGTGAAAATACTTATTAAATATATTGATTGATATATTGAAAAAGACTGAAAATATATATAATAAAATATCAACTTTTTACATTTCTGTATTCACAAATTTTCTACTATAATATGTATTTTTTAATTAAGGGGGAAAGCAGGTTTTTAGGAAGGAAAGCTATGAGAAAGAGAGGGAGGAAAGAAAGAGGGAGGAGAGAAAGCAGGAGAAATTCTCAGATGTATTCCTTCCTCTCTATTATAACTTGAACCCCTGAAATTCAGCCCCTGGTCATGGCACTTTTGGATTGCCATATGGCTCCAGCACCCCTTCCTCCCACCTGTACACCTACTGCTTCCAGATTGTTCTTCCTCTGATCAAGAACTTCACTGAGGCCCTGGCCGGTTGGCTCAGTGGTAGAGCGTCGGCCTGGCGTGCAGGAGTCCCAGGTTCGATTCCCGGCCAGGGCACACAGGAGAAGCGCCCATCTGCTTCTCCACCCCTCCCCCTCTCCTTCCTCTCTGTCTCTCTCTTCCCCTCCCGCAGCCAAGGCTCCACTGGAGCAAAGTTTGCCCAGGCTCTGAGGATGGCTCTGTGGCCTCTGCCTCAGGTGCTAGAATGGCTCTGATTGCGGCAGAGCGACGCCCCAAGATGGGCAGAGCATTGCCCCCTGGTGGGCATGCCGGGTGGATCCCGGTTGGGCTCATGCGGGAGTCTGTCTGACTGCCTCCCAGTTTCCAGCTTTGGAAAAATACAAAAAAAAAAAATTAAAAAATAAAAGGACTTCACTGAGCTCACACTTTTCTGCCAAGAGTAGAATGAAATGCATGCTCTTGCACTGTACTAGTAGCAATACCTATTGGCACAAACTTTCCTTAAAGTAATTTAACAAAACATAGCAATGACTTTAAAAATAGTCATTTATTTTAGACCAAGACACATCCTTTCTCATTTCTCCTGTGGAGAAAAAAAATCAGATTATTTTTAAATCATTCCCAGGGTGGTGTCATATATTAGAAGAGAAAAAATATATAATAACTTAAAAGTCCAACAGTGGTAGATTTACTCACTTACAAAATCACAAAATGTGGTATTATGTGGCCATCAAAAATCATACTTCCAAAAAAATAAGCAACAGCATGCAAAACTGCTGATAATGAAATATGAAAAGCAAGTTTCAAAAGTGTATATATTTTAATTAGAAAAGTAAATATTTACAGATAATAACAAGTGTTCGAGAAGCTGTGGAGAAAAAGGAACCCTCATTCACTGCTGATGGGAATGCAAATTAGTACAGCCACTATGGAAGAAAGTATGGCAGTTCCTCAAAAACTTAAGAATAGAATTACCATATGACCCAGCAATTCCTCTACTGGGTATATACCCCTAAAACTTGAAAACATTGGTATAGAAAGACACATGCACCACCATGTTCATCCCAGCATTATTCACAGTGGTCAAGACATGGAAACAACCAAAGTATCCCTCAATAGAGGACTGGATAAAAAAGATGTGGTACATATATATAATGAAATACTACTCAGCCATAAGAAATGATGACATAGTGATATTACAACAATACGGATGGACCTTGAGAACATTATACTGAGTGAAATAAGTAAATCAGAAAAAGCTAAGAACTGTATGATTTCACACACAGTTGGGATATATAACTGAAACTTATGGACATAGATACAAATGAAGAGGTTACCAGGGGGAAAGGAATGTGGGGGAGGGGGAAAGAGACTTGTGTTAATGGGGAGGAGGGTTGGGGGTAAGAGTCGAAAGAGGGATAAATATAAGGTGATGGAAAATGATTTGGCGTTGGGTAATGGGTACACAACATGATCAACAGTTCAAATGCTATGTTCACCTGAAACCTATGTACTCATATTGATCAATGTTACTCTGTTAATTTTCTTAATAAAATTTTTTAAAAAGAAGAAGGAAAGTAAATATTTGCATAGGGAAAATAACTAGAAGGAAATTATCTCAGGGTGGTAGAATCATGAAATATTATTCTTTTCTCTCCTTTGCTTATGTCTATTTTCCAGTTTGAAGAAATAAATCTATTTAGTCAACCTTGCCTTTACAACCCACCCCTTCAGTCAGATGGTTTCCACTTGTCCCTCCATGTTCTTTTGCTTCTCAGCACTTTTGCATACACTGATTCTCCTATTTAAACTTCCCACCTCCTTTTTCTCCAAGACCATGTTTCAATCTCTCCATCTCCAAATCAATAAAAGTTTCCCTGGATATACTGACCTTTAACTCTCATTTCTTTCTCTGGCCCGCTGTCATTCCTCAGTTGTTGGTATTATTTACCACTTATCAAGGGCATGGAATAACTCTTTTAGTTCCCAAACCTCCCTGGGAGAGTTACATTATTATATCCATTTCATTGATGAGGATACTGCATGATCCAGAGTGATTAGGTAACTTGTACAAGAGCACTGTTTCATTGCTCTTTAATTATTTCATGTCTTTACATGCTTTGTCTCTCCACCAAGATTATAAGCACTGTGTGTTCAAGGATCTCATTTTAGGCAACAATACCTGACTTATCTGATATCCAGAAATTAGTTTCTGCCATAAATGTATTTTCCAAACAATTGTTTGCTTTAATTATCAAATGATATGTTGTGTTAAACATGTTTAACCATTTTTAACAATTCCTGGCCTTCTTAAATTGAGTCTTGCGAGCATAATTTACTTTTTCTCTAGTATGTATTATCAGTATAAATACTGCTTATGATGCAGTACTGTAACACAGTGACACCCTCAGAGAATGTTGGGGAATTGATTTTGCCCTTGTCCCAAACATCAGCTGCAGTCTTAGTGTGCCTTACACTAAGTACTCCCAGTTGAGATACATGTATCAATTCCTTTTCTCTCCCCCCTTTTCAAATGGACAAATGAGCTCATTTTAACAAGTATGATGTCTAGGCATTTTTAGTTGTATCTGTCTATTAAGAAAAAAAACTTAATACTGACACACTACAGCTGGGCTAATTGTAATTGAAACTGTAATAAAAAATGAGCAATTTAAAGAATGGGTCAGATAAAAAGAAATCTGTTCTATTTCAAGATCCTTACACAGGAAATTGCAAATTTCCAGTTAAACTCTCAGGTAGGCATAGGGAAGTAGATAGGTAGGTAGGTAGGTAGGTAGGCAGATGATTGATAGAGAGGTAGATGATGCATTCATGTATTACATACACTCAGACACACACACACTGCAAAGTACACTGCTACTGAAAATCTATTCACACCAATTTGTTGTAAGTTTAGACTCAGGTTTCTGAACTTGCCTTATGATAATAATTATGTGAGGCCTACTTGAAATATTCAATTTAATATTTGAAATATTCAGATTCCGGTCTAACCCCAGGAAACCCTAATTCTGATTATCTGAGTTGGGACCTAAGAATCTATTCTTTCTTAATAAGTATTCTAGGTAATTCCAAAGTCTCTCTCAAGACTTGAATGAATTAGTCAAGTAGTGTGGTCTCTGAGACCCTACATATGAAAGTATTTTTTTTCCCTCCATGAAGGAGGCTACCTTGGCTATAGGACCTTCTCCCCTCATTGGACAAATGTTGAGAGCTCATAAGGGCCTGTTCTAGGTGGTAACAGTGAACATACAAATCATCTGTCCTTATGGTGTTCATATTCCACTGAGAGAAAAGAAACAGTAAAAAAAAATACACAGTAAAGCAGGAAACAGTAAGTGCTATGTAGGAAATAAAGCACAGAATGGAAGATAAAGGGTGATGGGGTGGTGCTCTTTTATTAAAATACAGGGAGTTAGAAAAAGCTTTCTTGATAAGACAATAAACAAAGATCTGAAGGCAGAGAGGGAGCCATGTGAGAGTCCTATGAAGTAAATCCCAGGCCAAAAGCAAGGAAGCCATTGTGACTGGCAAGGTGTGAGCAAGGGGAGAGGGACCACAGAGGCAGTGAGAGAGGAGAGGGATCACAGAGGCAGTGAGAGGGGAGAGGGACCACAGAGGCAGTGAGAGGGAGAGGGATCACAGAGGCAGTGAGAGGGAGAGGGACCACAGAGGCAGTGAGAGGGAGAGGGATCACAGAGGCAGTGAGAGGGGAGAGGGATCACAGAGGCAGTGAGAGGGGAGGGATCACAGAGGCAGTGAGAGGGGAGAGGGATCACAGAGGCAGTGAGAGGGGAGAGGGATCACAGAGGCAGTGAGAGGAGAGGGACCACAGAGGCAGTGAGAGGGGGAGGGACCACAGAGGCAGTGAGAGGGGAGAGGGATCACAGAGGCAGTGAGAGGGGAGAGGGACCACAGAGGCAGTGAGAGGGGGGAGGGACCACAGAGGCAGTGAGAGGGGAGAGGGACCACAGAGGCAATGAGAGGGGGGAGGGATCACAGAGGCAGTGAGAGGGGGAGGGATCACAGAGGCAGTGAGAGGGGAGAGGGATCACAGAGGCAGTGAGAGGGGAGAGGGACCACAGAGGCAGTGAGGGGGGGAGGGATCACAGAGGCAGTGAGAGGGGGGAGGGATCACAGAGGCAGTGAGGGGGAGAGGGATCACAGAGGCAGTGAGAGGGGAGGGACCACAGAGGCAGTGAGAAGGGGGAGGGATCACAGAGGCAGTGAGAGGGGGAGGGACCACAGAGGCAGTGAGAAGGGGGAGGGATCACAGAGGCAGTGAGAAGGGGGAGGGATCACAGAGGCAGTGAGAGGGGAGAGGGACCACAGAGGCAGTGAGAAGGGGGAGGGACCACAGAGGCAGTGAGAGGGGAGAGGGACCACAGAGGCAGTGAGAAGGGGGAGGGATCACAGAGGCAGTGAGAGGGGGAAGGACCACAGAGGCAGTGAGAAGGGGGAGGGATCACAGAGGCAGTGAGAGGGGGGAGGGATCACAGAGGCAGTGAGAGGGGGGAGGGACCACAGAGGCAGTGAGAAGGGGGAGGGACCACAGAGGCAGTGAGAGGGGAGAGGGACCACAGAGGCAGTGAGAAGGGGGAGGGATCACAGAGGCAGTGAGAGGGGGAGGGACCACAGAGGCAGTGAGAGGGGAGAGGGATCACAGGGGCAGTGAAAGGAGAGGGATCACAGGGGCAGTGAGAGGAGAGGAATCACAGAGGCAGTGAGAGGGGGGAGGGATCACAGAGGCAGTGAGAGGGGGAGGGATCACAGGGGCAGTGAGAGGGGGAGGGATCACAGAGGCAGTGAGGGGGGGAGGGACCACAGAGGCAGTGAGAGGGGGGAGGGATCACAGAGGCAGTGAGAGGGGGGAGGGATCACAGAGGCAGTGAGAGGGGAGAGGGATCACAGAGGCAGTGAGGGGGAGAGGGATCACAGAGGCAGTGAGAGGGGGGAGGGACCACAGAGGCAGTGAGAGGGGAGAGGGATCACAGAGGCAGTGAGGGGGAGAGGGATCACAGAGGCAGTGAGAGGGGGGAGGGATCACAGAGGCAGTGAGAGGGGAGAGGGATCACAGAGGCAGTGAGAGGGAGAGGGATCACAGAGGCAGTGAGAGGGGAGGGACCACAGAGGCAGTGAGAGGGGAGAGGGATCACAGAGGCAGTGAGGGGGAGAGGGATCACAGAGGCAGTGAGAGGGGAGGGACCACAGAGGCAGTGAGAGGGGAGAGGGATCACAGGGGCAGTGAGAGGAGAGGGATCACAGGGGCAGTGAGAGGAGAGGAATCACAGAGGCAGTGAGAGGGGGGAGGGACCACAGAGGCTGTGAGAGGGGGGTGGGATCACAGAGGCAGTGAGAGGGGGAGGGAGAGCTGCTGAGGCGGGAACCACAGAGGAGTCTGGGCACAGAAGTGATGCAATCTGACCAATCTTTCAAAAAGATCATTCTAGTTGTTGTGTGGAGAACAGACTCATGAGTAGATTCCTGCAGTAATCCAGGTGAGAGATCTGGCTCTCCTGGCCCAGTTTCTGGGACACAAGTTCACAGGTTTGTTTCTGTTTCCTCTCATATGAATTAGATTATAGGAATTTTATCTCAGTCTTCAATGGATACTATATTCTACTGTCTTTGGCTTTCACGGTTCAAAGGAAAAATAAATAAGGTCATTCTGACACTTTTTATTTTTTTACAGAACTGTCCTTTTTGTTTGGAGGATAGTAAGACTTTCCTGTTTACACTTGAGCTAAGATTTCTAATGAAGCAGAGAAAAGACGTATTAAGTGGGATACCAAAGGAAAGAGATGGGTTGTCAAAGGTAAAAAAAAATACAAAGTTGAAGACGAGAAAACTATTGGAAGCCTTGATCCTTGGCACATAAGCAAATGCATAGGAGCAGAAAGTCAGTTCAAAGGAAGTCTTTCTTGGAGCCTTCCTTACCTGGCTCAGGGTGCCTGCCCTTCCCCCACCAGCTCGGCTCAAGCCATTTAACCTTGGATCACAGTTCCCAAGCTGGACTGACAACCTCTGTCTTCTGTTTTTACTATCACTTTCCTTTGCAAAAAAAAAAAATGTATATGGTCAAAATTAGATTTGGAGATAATTTCATTGGCCAACATTTAATTTCTTTCTGTCTCTTTTCATCTCTATTTATAAGCATCTGTTCTAGATACTTACTTAGTACTTAGATCTAAGTGTCTAGTCACACATATCTGTGGCCCTGAGAGAATTTGACTATATTTATTCAAATGTATAAATAGATATTCTGCTTTATTTAGACGCATTTCTTGATTTTTTAAAAAATTTCATATTTGGCTAAAAGCTGAGTTCATGTCTATAAAAAGTCAGTCTCATTTTGGATATAGGCAGGGAAGAGCCTTGAAGACGGTATTTATGCCTTGAGCTGTTTCGTAGGAGGAGAGGAGAGGATGAACAGTCTGGCTAAATACAGGGAAAGGGAGCTAGGGCTCTTCCATCCACTGTGGAGGGGGAGGGGAGCACAGGCTCCAGGAGGAAGTAAGTAGGTGTCCGATGGGAGATCACTGCAGGAAGCAGGACAGCACTTGATAGTGACCCACAGAAAAATGTTCAATAAAGACAAGGTACTCCTTCTCTGTCCTCAGCAATTGGGATCTGTCTTGCTTTTACTCTTTCCCTGTTCCACAATCACCACATTTTTGTCTCTCATCCATTCTACAACGTCTTCATCAGCTATTTCTGTGTTTTCAGATGAAGAAACACTTCAATGCATGTACTGTGCAGGCTAGAAGATACATATGTAAGTGTGGGTGAAGCTAATTGACCAAGGGACATCAGGAGGGACATGAAGACCTAAAAAACAAAGTGGGCAAGATGTCCAGTCAGTGGACAGAAGTCGAAGATGAACAAAATCTAAAGAGCCACCTGGAGAACAAATGGGGACCAGACACCAAAATGCTCTTCCCAAATCAAATGGAAAACAGGAAGGCTATTCCCAGATTGGGGGGGGGGGGGTAAGCAATGCAGAGGGAATTGTATCCAATGAGCTAAAGCAGGTCCAGGCACAATGGGGGTTCCCACTGAAAGTTTATAATATGCCCACCAGATCTAGTGGGAAATCTCAAAGGGTGCCATCACTTTCAACCTTAAAATCCCCTTCTTCTTCAATGGAAAGATTTATTTTTAAGAATACAGGAACATTAACAGTGTATTATAATCAGTGGGACATTTGACACTATGTCAACACAATAAATTAAAAATAAAAAAAAATTAAAAGAATCAGGTGCATTAAAATATTCATGGTAGAGGGTTTTTGATGGCAAAGGGGTATCCCAGGGGTATCTTCTGGTGCTGCATTGTCACCTTGTGTGGAACTTTCTCCTTCACTTCATTCTTCATTAGGTTGGAATTGGGATAAAAGAGCAGAATGGGTCATAAGGTCCTGTTCCAAGTAATTAGAGAGTTTCTTCTTTTATCTAAATGTGCCTTGTTAAAGTATATCAGTGTCAGCCAGGTTAATTGGAACTTTAATACATAATTGATGTTAATTTATGGCCCTTTTTGTTCCAGGATGCTACTGCAGACCTTAAAGTCAGGATACAGTTTTCTTGTTATTAATTATATACAGAAAGCCAATATCCCCTTTGAGAAGAGACCCATGTCATCTATAGCTTATTAAAGATACAATGTGTCAACCATAGGTCACTTTGACTAAGTCCTCCTAAATTCCATATTACTCTATAATAACATAATACACTAATCACAGTAAGTGAAATTAGAGTTTTGAGCTAAGGCTCATGCATACTGTATTTTAAAGTGTTTAGCACACAATGTTAAAAATGTACTTTATTTCTATAGACTCTCTGTATTCTGCAAGGCCACACAATCTTAGTCTCACTTTGGAAATCAGTACACCACCTGGAACCAAAAATGCCTTCAAAAACATAAGCAATAATACTGCCATAACTGATGCTGCTGTGAACATAAATGCCAAATTAAGACTATGAAATCTGGATTTTCCTGCAGAATTTTCATTGCAATTCTAATTCTTGTTAACAATTTCTTGGGGACAGAGTGAGAAAAATGGTATGTCTCAAATCCAGTAGAAAGTTCTTTATTCTAAATTTCTTCCACTATGAGAACTAATGCTGACTTAATAATTCAGTAGGCACAAGTACAGAACCATGTAAGAACTGTAAGCCACATAAGCCCATATATTGTCCACAGTGCCTTTATCAAAACCTCTAACTAGAAATTGAGGGAAGGGCTATGCATCTGCTTGCTGAATAGCAGCCCTAGATCTGTCAATGGTTAAAATTTGCCTGACTAGTGATGGCACAGTAGATAGAGCATCAACCTGGGACACTGAGGTCCCAGGTTCAAAAGCATGGGCTCATCTGGCTTGAGTGCAGGCTTGCTAGCTTGAGCACATGGTCACCAGCTTCAGTGTGAGATCATCAACATGATTCCATGGTCATTAGCTTAAGGCTCAAGATCGCTAGCTGAGTCTCTGGCTTGAACAAGGGGTCATTGGCTCAGCTGGAGCTCCCTGGTCAAGGCACATGTGTAAAACAATTAGTGAATAACTAAAGTGACACAAATACTAGTTGATGCTTCTCATCTCTCTCTCTCTCTCTCTCTCTCTCTCTAACTCATTACACACACACATAAAAAAAAAAAGATGCTAAATTTACCAATTTCACCTAGTGACTATACTATTTCAAAGAGTGAAAGATGGAGGACTTTATATAAATCTAATGCACTGGATTTTTTGATATGTCACCCTGTTTTGTTCAACGTAACATTAGCACCATGTGATCAAATATGACATGATGTGAGATACAGCACGGGTGTCTCACAATGGAACATGACACAACATGATGTGTCAAGTTTCTTTTGAACCTTTCTTGGGATCCAATATCAGCCAAAAGGAGGTCATTTTAATTATCAGATGATTAATTAATTAGATAGTTAATTGTCAGAGGTAGATGAATCCAAAGACAATGTGGTTCTGCACATGCATGTTTGTACACAGAGGGAAACATGACTTTTTTAAATGTGCTGATTAAATGAAAAGATACTAAAGTTTAAGGATTTGAGTTATGTCTTACTCAAGTAACATTGATGAAAAGCTACTATGTATTATGCCAGATGCTCTGTGAAGCATGCTCAGAAGTAGAAAATCTTTCCTGCCCTCAAAAAGCTGATATTTGAGTTGGAAACACAATGCCTTCCTAGAGACAATCTGGACATTTAAAGAGTGCTTAATAAATATTTTTTAAGTTAACAACAAAGGAACAAGTTCTAAGGCAATGAGTAAAAAAATATGAACTATACTACATATACCCTAGTTCTTTGCCACCACTTGCTTTTTAGGGGAAGCTACCATATACCAGGAACAAGGGCAACTGGCATAGCAAAGGATTTTTAAAAACATAGTAATGGGCTGACCTGTGGTGGCACAGTGGATAGATAAAGCATCAACCCAGAATGCTGAGGTCACTGGTTCCAAACCTCAGGCTTGCCTGGTGAAGGCACATACAGTGGCACAGTCTAACATCTGGGTCTAACACTTGACTCTCAGCTGGCCCTTTGCATCTGCAGATTCAATAACCACAGATCAAAAACAGTCTTTCCCAAAAGGTTGATAATCCACCGTTGGGAATGCAAAAATACTTTCCTCAATCCAGGGTTGGTTGAATCCGTGGCAGTGAAACTCACAAATTTGAAAGATCAACTGTATTTATTGGGGGGGGGATCTGCATGTCAGTGGACCAGTACAGCACAAACCTGTGTTCAAGGTCCACTGTAATTTATCACACCATAAAAAAAAATTCTCCCTCAGCCTCATGCACCCACCTCCCTAAGCCACTACTGCCTCAATACTGGACTTCTTTTCTGAACTTCAGATTCATGTATTCAACTCCCCATGTAACACCTCCACCTGGATGTCTAAAAGGCATCTCAGAGATAACATGGCCCAACTGAGCTCCTAAACTTCCCCTCAAAGTTGGTATGTTTAAGAAATAGCTAGCAGTCTTCCTCATCTTAGTGAATGGTCACTCCACTCTTTCAACTGCTCAGATCAAAACCTGGACTCCTCTCTCATCAGCAAATCTTGTCATTTCACTCACCTACCTTTGGACTTCTCACCAACTGCACTGCTATCACCCTGGCCTAAGCCATAATCACCTATTTTCTAAATTATGCAATAACAATCTTTTTTCTTTTAAGTTGGAAAAGAAATAAAATTGTCCTTATTTACAAATAACAGGAGGCAAGGTCAACAGTCAAAAATCAATTTTTCCTATAATAAACAACAATCAGAATGAAAAAAATTTACAATAACATTGAAAAACTTTTGCTAAATTAATTCTAAAACTTAAGCATAAATGCAAAGTATCTAGAATAACCAAAATATTAATCGCTGAATAAAAATATGGAAGACTCACACTACCCAATTTCATGACACATCAAAGCTACAATAGTATTTTTACTTTTTTTTTTTTTTTTTTTTTTGTATTTTTCCGAAGCTGGAAACGGGGAGAGACAGTCAGACAGACTCCCGCATGCGCCCAACCGGGATCCACCCAGCACGCCCACCAGGGGCGATGCTCTGCCCACCAGGGGGCGACGCTCTGCCCCTCCGGGGAGTGGCTCTGTCACGACCAGAGCCACTCTAGCGCCTGGGGCAGAGGCCAAGGAACCATCCCCAGCGCCCGGGCCATCTTTGCTTCAATAGAGCCTCACTGCGGGAGGGGAAGAGAGAAACAGAGAGGAAGGAGAGGGGGAGGGGTGGAGAAGCAAATGGGCGCCTCTCCTGTGTGCCCTGGCTGGGAATCGAACCCGGGACTCCTGCACGCCAGGTCGACGCTCTACCGCTGAGCCAACCGGCCAGGGCCAACAATAGTTAAGACAGTATAATATAATCATCCCTGGGTATTCTCAGAGGGTTTAAGAGCCTCCCCCTCTCAAGGATACCAAAATCTTTGATGCTCACGTTCCTTATATAAAATGGTGTGGTTGCATATAACCTATATATATCTTCCCACATACTTTAAATCATCTCTAAATTACTTATAATACCTAATACAATGTTAGTGCTATGTAAATAACTGTTATATTGCATTGTTTAAGGAATAATGACAAGGAAAAGTGTCTGTATGTGTTCAGTATAGACTCAACCATTGCAGACCTCAGTACATAGTACCTGTCAGTGATAACTTTTGTTTTCCAAATATACTGCTCACAAAATTAGGAAATATTTTATCGCTTCATATTCATTTTTTGAAATATCCCCTAATTTTTGTGAGCAGTATATTTTTGATCTGCAGTTGGTTGAATCCACAGATGCAGAACCTGTGAATATGGAGGTCTGACTGAATTTGGTGTAAGGACAAACACCTCTGAAAAACTGAAGATCCTGAGCTCAGCCCATGTCATGTAGGGACTTGAAGTAGCAGTTGGTCAGAGCCTCAGCCGCTGTCACCCTTTACTCTGCATGGAACAGCAACCTCCTCTCTAAGTGAATTCTCCTCTGGTATTATCTTCTTAGGGGGTTCACCATTATTACTGTCTTCTCTTTCTGAGGAATTCTGGAAAGCCGTGAGTACACCAGTCCCAGCGTTATACAGACATTGCCTAGAAGGAAACCCTCCGCCAGGCTGGAGCAGCCCAGCCAGAGAGACCTGGGCATAAAGCACATAAACCTGAGCACGTTTTCCTGCAGCACCTCCTCAGCGGGGGCCACACCAAGGGCCACAGGGTCTGCACCCCGTACCCCGCAGGGCTGGGCCGCCCCCATGGTGCCAGACTGTAGCCAGTGCAGCGCCCGGATCCTGCCTCCCCTTCCTATACCTACAGCCCCCACCCTGTCTTACCTTGCAGTAGCCTTCTAATCAGCCTCTCTAGAATTTCCACCCTTGTCTTCCTTCAATCAGTTCTCAATACAGTAGCCAAAGTAATCCTTTAGTAGTTAGATGGCGTCTCCCCACTGCTCAGAATCCTGCAATGACTCTCCATGCAGACAGTCAGGATACTTGAAATGGTGTAATATTTTCTGTATAACCTGAGTCCCAGTTACCACTCTGACCTCACCACCTTCTGTTCTTTTTATGCACCTCACTCCCACTGTACAGTCTCCTAGCTATTTCTTTAACATGCTAAGTTGCTTCCGCCTCTGGATCTTTGCACTTGCTCTTCCCTCTGCCTGCAACATTTACTCCCTAGAGATCCTCAAGGCCCACTTTCTCACCTTCTTTTGGTCTTTGCCCAAATTCACTTTCTCAATGAGGCCTTCCCTAATGCCTATATGAAACTGCACCTACCCCCACAACACAAACCAGACACTCTGTATCTTCCTGCCCTGCTTTATTTTCCTCTATAGCAACCACATCATCTAACATACCCTATGTTAGCTTCATGAGAACAAGGAGATTTTTGTCTGGTTTTTTTCCACTGTTGTATCCTCATGCCTAGAACACTGCCTGCTCTGCAGCAGGTACTCAAAACTCTTAGGGAAATGAGTAAAATTGCATTTCAAAAGCTAAGGCTTAGGGTTGGTGAGAGTACAGGGCAACAGTTAATTTCATATTCTTCTGATAAAAATATAAATTTTAACAAATTTCTGGTGGCTAATTGAATGGTTAGAATCCAAAACACTAAAAACATTGGTATTTTCAATCCAGCAACTACAGTTTTGTAATGAGCCAAGAAAATTATCATCAATGTGCAGGAAGAAAAAAGTTTGTATAAGAATATTTATTGTAGCACTATCTGCAACAGTCAAATAATTATGAACAATCATAAAAGTCAAAGAGAAGCAGTTTGGTAGGATAAATTGTCCAGTACAGTATACCTATATGGTGGAATTTTATTCATCTAGTCATGATACTTAAGAAGATCACATAATGATACAAACATTGTTAATAAAAGTTACCATATATTAAATAAAATTTTGTGAAATAATATATGCAGAGAAGATGATTGGGAGTAGCTATCTGTTTATCTGAGGATGGTAAAATTAATTATACATAACTTACTTTTTTGTTTTTGTGTATTTTTTTAATTGGCAATAATGAATAGGTATTACTGTTATAATAACAAAGTACAGCTAATATCAATAGTTAACATCTACTGAGCATTTACTCTATGCCAAAAATTTCTTGTGTACCATCTCATTTAATTCTCTAAGGGGTATTGTGAGGTACTGTCTTGGTCTGTTTGATGGCTATAACAAAAACATCATACACTGGGTGACTTATAAACAACGGAAATTTGTCACAGTTCTGGTCTTTGGGAAGCCCAAAACCAGCTCAAGGCCCAGATCTGGCGTCTGGTGAGAACCTGCTTCCTAATTCATAAGTATCATCTTCTTGCTGTGTCTTCACACGTGGAAGAGCAGAGGACACTCTGAGATTGCTTCCATTAGGTAATGAATTACATTCACGAGGGCTACACTCTTTGACCTAATTACTTCCCAAAGGCCCCACCTCAAAATACGATCATGTTGGGGGTACATTTTAACATATGAATTTTAGGGGAACACAGATAGTTTATAGTAGGGATGTACTATGATTATCACCATATTGCTGCTTTGGAATTGAGGCTTAATGGTTTAAAATTTTGTTCAAGTTTCCAGAGTAAATGGCAAAGCCCTTTACTGTGTTAGTTATCTCTGACACCAAAAATCTGTTCTCTTAGTTATCAAAGGGGTATGATAGATAAGAGGTGAATATTCTCTTTTCTTTTAAGATCCAAAGTGGACACACACTCAAAGCCAACTGGAACAAAGACCACCAATTTCATGTGACTGTTCCACTTCAACTCTGTTAGCAACTGCCACAAGCTCCTAACCTCTCTTTTGACTTCCCTTCCAAATCAGCAGCTTCTCCTATGACACCCTGTACTTCACCTTGCATAAGCTGGGGCAGAATACCATGCATGATTACTATGAATATCTCAGGACCCACCCAAGCATCTCTGTGGGTAGGGATAATGTATTAGGAGACTCCAGAATTACAACCATTTAAGTAGAAAATCCAAAATGAAGAATATTTACAGTGTATCAACTAAAAATATGATTTCTTTATTGAGATCTCTGACATCCCTGAGTAGAAACTTAGCAGAAATGGGTAATCAGTTTAAGGCCAAGGATTAATCATTCCTGCTTAAGAGTGAAGGAAAATTCACAAGATGAACTGACTGTTCTGTTTCCGTATAACTATAAAAGGCCTCTAATCTTTCAATTACTACATTAAATATGCAACAATGACTAGTTTCAAGGAGAAAATATTTACTGTAGTGAATGAATGTTAAGAAAACACCACTTCAAGGGAGAGCTCAAGTGGCAACATAGGAAACTCCTTGACCTCCCTCCTCCCATGGACATACTGAATGGACAGCTACACATGGAGTAATTCCCTCTGAGAGAATTCTAGAAACTGAGTGACTCCTACACATTGAAACAGGTAGGAAAGCCTGAGACATTCTCTTGCCATAAACCCCACGCCCAACATAGCACCATACAATCAGGAGAGAACCCCCAACTACCAGCTTCTCCGTGAGGAGCAAAGGGTTTACACTGCATGTCTAGCACTATCTTCTAAGGATCCCATTCAAGGAATGAGTCCCCAAAACACCTAGTTCTGAAAACCAGTGGAGCTTGAGTCCATGAGACCCACTGGATTATAGCACACATAGAAACAGTTCTTTACAGGAGCACAAGCACTCACCACTTCTGTCCCCCCAGGGCTCAGTGCACCGGGAGTAGGCAAAAATGCCCACCTCCCAATTTTTCCCTGGAAGGGGCTTAACAACATAATTTCCCAGCTCTTGCCTGTGTCTAGCTTCTAATCAGCCTCCATCTAGACACTGACAGTCATCTTCCCCTTCAGGACACTGACAGGTCTTGGCACACTCTCAAATACTGGCTGCCACAAAGAACAAAGATGGTAGCTTGGATAATCACAAAGTTTGAGAGACAACCAGGAGTTTGGGCTGGTCTGATTGACAAGATTGGTCTCCTACATGAGATCAGTCTATCAAGACTAGGAGGAGTGGTTATTTTATCTAATGCACAAAAAACAACACAGACAGCCAAGGAAAATGAAAAAACACAAAATGTGTTCCAAACAAAAGAACTAGAAAAAGAATAAACTATACCCAAAGTTAACAGAAGGAAGAAAATAAAGATCAGGGCGGGACTAAATGAAATGGAGACCTAAAAAACAAAAAAAGTCAATAAAACTAAGAGCTGGGTTTTTCTTTAAGATTTTATTTACTGTTTCTAGAGAGAGGAAAGAGGGGAAAGAGAGAGAGAGAGAGAAAGGTGGGGGATGAGGGGAGCAGGAAGCATTAACCCATAGTTGCTTTTCATATGTGCCTTGACTGGGCAAGCCCAGGGTTTTGAACCAGTAACCTCAGTGCTCCAGGTCAACACTCTACCCACTGTGCCACCACAGGTCAGGCTAAGATCTGGTTTTTTAAAAAGATAAAATCTATAAACCTATAGCTAGACTAACTAAAAAAGAGAGAAGACTCAAATAAATTAAATCAGAAACAAGAGAGGAGACATTATAACTGATAACAGAAATACTAAGGATTATAATAAATTACAATAACCTACACACCAACAAATTAAATAACCTAGAAAAATCCTAAAAACATATGACCTAACAAGACTGAATCATGAAGAAATAATAAAGAGATCGAATCAGTAATCAGAAATCTTCCAACAAATAAAAGTCCAGGACCAGATGGCTTTGATGGCAAATTCTACCAAACATTCAAAGAATTAATGCCAACCTTCCTCAAACTCTTCCAAAAAATAGAAAAGAAGGGAACACTTCCAAACTCATTTTAGAAAGCCAACCTTACCTTTATAAAAAAAGCCAAATAAGGACACTATAAGAAAAGGAAATTACAGGCCAATATCCCTGATAAACATAGGTGCAAAACATGAGCAAACCAAATTCAACAATACATTAAATACCAACAAAATAATACCAAATTCAACAGGACATTAAAAGGGACATACACCATGATCAAATTGGATTTATTTCAGGGAGTCAAGGATGATTTGACTTCCATTAATCAGTAAATGTGGGATATAACATATTACCAAACTGAAAGATAAAATCCATATGGTCATATCAATAGATGCAGAAAGAGCAGTTGGCATCATTCAATATCTTTTTATGATAAAAACTGTCAACAAACTAGGTTTATTTTTTTTTTATTTTAAAGAAAGGAGGGAGGAGAAAGAGAGAAACATTGAATTTTTGTTCCCCTTATTTATGCATTAATTGGTTGATTCTTTTTCTTATTGATATTAATTTATTGTGTTTACATAGATTCTAGTGTTGCCCCAAATGTATCCTCCCTCCCCCATATTCCCCTCAACATCTCCCTTGCCCCCCTCCCCATAGCGCCCTCCCCACTTCCTTTCAGCTTTATCCCATCCTATCATCCCCTTTCCCTCTGTTATCTTTTCCTCTGGTCCCTTTGATCTCTCCTCTGTCTCAATTGAGAACATATTCGACAACACATCTGATAAGGGGTTAATAACTAAAATTTATAAAGAACTTGTAAAACTCAACACCAGGAAGATAAACAATCCAATCAAAAAATGGGCAAAAGAAATGAATAGACACTTCTCCAAAGAGGACATACAGATGGCCATTAGGCATATGAAAAATGCTCAACATCACTAATCATTAGAGAAATGCAAATTAAAACCATAATGAGATATCACCTCACACCACACACTAATGGTGCTCATTAACAAAACAACACAGAATAGGTGCTGGTGAAGATGTGGAGAAAAGGGGACTCTCCTATACTGCTGGTGGGAATGCAGACTGGTGCAGCCACTGTGGAAAACAGTATGGAAATTCCTCAAAAAATTAAAAATCTAACTGCCTTTTGACCCAACTATCCCACTTTTAGGAATATACCCCAAGAAAACACCACTCCTTGTTTCAAAAGGAGAAATGCACCCCCATGTATATGGCAGCATTGTTCACAATAGCGGAGATCTGGAAACAACCCTAGTGTCCGTCAGTGGACAAGTGGATTAAAAAGCAGTGGTACATATATACAATGGAATACTATGGGGCCATGAAAAAGAAGAAAATCTTACCTTTTGCGACAACATGATTGGTTGATTCTTGTATATGTCCTGCCCTGGGGATGGAATCCCCTAGCTTATGACAAGGATGCTCTAACCAACTGAAATACCCAGCCAGGGCTAACAAACTGAGTTTAGAAGAAACATACCTCAACATAATAAAGGCCATATCTGATCATCTCACAGCTAACACTGAATTCAGTGGTTAAAAACTGAAAGCTTTTTCTTTTCCTTCTAGGGAAGAAGACAAGGGTGCCCACTCTCAGCACTTTCATTCAACATAGTAATAAGAGCAATTATGCAAAAAAAAAAAAAAGGGCACTCAAATCAGAAAAGAGGAATTAAAACTGTCTCTCTTTGCAGATGAAATAACATTATATAGAGAAAACCATAAAGGCTCCAACAAAAAACTGTTAGAACTAATAAATAAATACAGCAAAGTTGCAAGTACAAAATCAATGTACAAAAAGTAATCCTTCCCCTGATACATCTGGCGCTTATTCTCAGTAAGATCTCAGGTTCTTTTACCCACTAAGAAAGGCCTTCCCTAACTATCCAGCATCAGCCAGAACCTCATCTCACATGCAACTCTCCGGCATTCATTTTCTTCACAGCACTTTTCACCATCTAAAATTGTCATATTTACTTCTATCTTTATTTATGTATTTTCTGTTTCCTCCTGCTAGAAAGTCAATTCCAAGAAAGCACCATCCATGCTTATATTATTCACTATATGGACTTGGCTTCAATAAATATTTAGGGAATAAGCAAATGAATGAAAGATAGGTAGAAAGAGGCAGGGCAGTGTTGACAAGGTGTCCAGGAGGACTCCAGGAACTCAGAGTGTTTTGAAGAACAAAGAGTGGTAAACCACTCAGTCTGATTTTGCTGGCCCTCCATGATTTTTCTCACTGGGAAAACCTACCTACCTTAACCTCGGCCGAAGCCAAACAAGTTACCCAGAAAGCAACTGCTAAATTCTTATTGACTTTAATAAATTTGTTTTTAGACAATTCCTCATGATATGTATCACTTCTGAATAGAAGCTAATTGCCAGTGCAGGGTTCAACAGAGGTTTTCCTAGTTCAGACCAGCAGTGTCCCAGATAGGCTGCTCTATGTCTAGAGGAAGAACAGACCGAGGCAGAGCTGCAGATAACCCTAACCAGCATTGATGTAAGAGGGAAAAAACCTACTCTTGGCAAATTACTCTCATCTCTGAGCCTCAAGCCTAACCTAACAAAAGTATGTGGAATGTGGAATCTTGTCGGCTTTTGTGATTTAAATGATACCGTGTTTACCTTAAACAAGTATTTGGTTTCTATATGATGCTTTTATTTCTGAGACTGCTTACGCAAAGAAGATAAATTTAAGGCTTAATATTTCTCTCTCTCTCCCTCCCTCCCTCTCTCTCTCTCTCTCTCTCTCCCTCTCTCTCTTAGATATCCATACTCTCACAGTTTTAAATCATTACTACTTGGAATGCTTGCACCCCATTTCCATCCCATGGTCACTAACACTATGTCATTTCAACCACAACCAAGTAGTACATCAAAGGGGAATATATGTTCAGTGAGAATGAAATATATTCAGAAAACCCCATAGTAAGGAAAGATCCTTTTCCTACTCATATGTTTACTAATGATGAACGAGAAAAGAAAACGGCATATGGTCTTTCCTCGGTATGACAAGAGGTCTTGGTCTAGTTTGTCAGACTAAAACAAAGCTTGTAATACCTCTCTACTTGGTGTATTATGTTTTTGAAAATCCTCCAAGGTCAAGGAAAAACTTGGTAAATAGGCAAAGGAAAATGTGCTGTCTAAAATAAGTAAAACTGCCTCGAATCTTAGATTGCACTGCTTATAGCAAATTAAATTTTATGTGTGATGGTGTCAAAAATACATACTTATGAAATTATTTTTTTAAGTTATAGAAATCAAAAAGTGCTCAAACACACATCATAAACATATATTTTGTGAAAGGAAAAGAGATTTTCCACAAATGTGACAAAAGATAAAATTCTTACCATGTAAAAACACAGTTTGCATACTAATAAGAAAGAAAAGACTGCTCTCACAATAATAAATAAACAATATGAAAAAAAGCAACTGACAAAAAGAAGAAATTCAAATGCCCTACTAACATTTTTTCATCCTTTACTTTTTTGTTCATTTAATCAACAAATATTTATTGAGTACCCAGTATGGGATTGGCATTACACAGCATACCAGGTATATAGTGATGAGGAAAAAATGGCCCTGCTTTGCAAGAGCTCATCATACAATATTAAACCGGACTTGTTACCAAAGAAATTCTAATTAAAATGGTGTTTTACCTATTAAATGCCTTCAATTTACATTTTATAAATTTGACAAGGTACGCTAAGAAGTTTAAATTTTTTCAGATGCCTCATCTTGGTAGTTTCATCACCTGGGAAATTTCCCTAATAGAATCATCAGAAAGATGCAAACATTCGTGCAAAGGATGGTAATTGTGCTGTTTATAACAGCAGAAGCTGGAAACACCTTAATTCAACAACTGGTAACTTTTTCTAAAGACATTTAATGTCTTTAGAAAATTCTCACCCAAAAAATTTGGCTAAAACATTCATGACACAAAACTGGACATAGTGATAACATGATCTTGATGTGTGGATATATATATATACTACATGTTCTACAAGTTAAAGTGTTAGAAAAACACTTTTAAAATAACCAACATGAGTACTTTTGACAACGGTGCCATCTTGTGAGTTAATTGTCAAACAAACGTAAACATGTTTTTTTTAAATGTTCATAACTTGGGTATATTTTGAAGCATATGGGGGTTAAAAAAAATACTCCTTATTTTGGAAGTAATATACACCAATCCTCTTAATTGCTTGAGCAGTAAAAATGCTATTTATTGTTTACATTGTTTTCAAGGGAAGATTCGAAGTTTAGCTGACATTCACCTCTGTCTTTATAAAAGAAGCATAGCCTATGAAATCGCTTACAGCCCCTGATCACGGAGTCCTGGACTCAGACCTGGGTTGTCCACATTGTGTCCAGACTCTCGGAGGTCCCCAGCCCACCCTCTGTCTGCAGGAGGCAGCCTGGGCCACAGCTCCACTTCCTGCCTGGGAGAGGCAGTTGGCCTTCGTCGGCTTTTCAGAAACCTGTTCGAGCCGCTCCTTTCTGGCTGATCGTTCTGATTTACTAAATATTTATTTAGCTCTCTGAGAACTCAGAACTAATCGCTGCCACTTCTCTTTAATAATAAATGGTGAACTTCAAATGCGACAGAACTCCACCGACTAATCAGTACTCGCCGGGAGGTGCACAACTGCAACCCGCCCGTGGACATGAAAGGCTGAACATTTCCTGTTCCCGATCGCGCTCCCAGAATAAACTTGCACCGAGTGGAAGCTGCGGCTGCGGCCGCCCCCGCGCACCGGCCGCGGGAGCCAGGCATCCATCTGCCCGCGGCCGGCGGTCCGTCCCTTCCCCTTTCGCCCCAGGGACCCTCAAAGCCGGCCGCGCTGCCGGCTCCACAATCTGGACTACGGCTCCCCTGGGCTTTTAATGGTTCCTTTTAAACTTACTGTTCAGTTGCAAACCAATTAGCCCTTTCCATTTGCCCCGGCGAGCCCCAAGAGCGGAGAGTGCGCTGCTCGCCCCACGCCAGCCGCAACGCGTGGGCTCCGCGCAGTGGGCTCCCCGGCCGCCCGGCCTCCACTCTGCTAAAAGGGGGTCAGCGCGCCGGCGGCATTTACACCAGTATTCTAAGCTTTGGTCTTCAAGGTCTTTTTTATTATTATTATTTACTAAGAAAAGTAGGGGTCGCCCCTTTGATGGTTTCATTGTGTAATGTGAAGTGTAAGGGGCACCCCACACACTTGTATTTTCATCAAAGCAGCGTGGGCCCACCTTCATCCATTGCTGATCTGGAAATGCCCCCCAGCCTTTGGAAATCTTGAAAGATTTTTGTTCCAGACACAGGAATAAAGATATTGACTATGTGTTGGGTCATAACTCGTATTCATCTAAAATTCTGTTTACCCAAGATATAATTTGAACTCTGTATCGCCCATTCTGATGCAGGCCTGAGCGTTTGAGCTGGAGCTGACTATAGTTTTCTGATCAAACTATACTAGCTTTAAATGAGAGCTGTAATATTCCCAAATTATTCCATCTTTTGTATAATTATTTCATCTCTTGTGTACTAAAGACCCAAACAGATCTTTAGTGAAATTTCTTTCATATTTAACACAGTTCTGTTACTTTTTTCGAGGTGAATTAATTTAGAATAGGTTGTTAGCAACATAGGAATTGATGTTAAAATGGTTTTGCCTCCTGCCCATGTACTTTTAATTTTACCCATTTAATCATCCCTTGGGCTGGAGAAAAGATCGGAAGCACTTGTTCTCCAACTGCTCTCTGAAAAACAGCGGCTTTCCAGTGACGAGCTTGGAGTGCCCCTCTGTGGAAGACGGTGAGCACTACAATTTCTTTTCCGTAGGTGAGTCGGTTGCTACTGCTGGTTTGGGAAACTTGTAGTTCTTTAGCTTTGGTCACCATCATCAGGTCGGTTTCCGTCAACATCTGTGAGTGGAATCTCACTCCTTTCTTTCCATGGAAACATAAATATTTGTTTAAAATAATGAATGTATGAATCTTTCCTCTCAAAGCTATCCAGCTGATAAATAGAGAGAACATTTATTTTCGCGCAAAATGCATAGCTGTGTTAGTCCCCATTCTGACATTTAGGAGCAGGTAGAATGAAATGACAGTGAGCACAAAAGGGTGTTATCTCATGTGCCAGCTCTCAGTAATTGGCAGTTGCTGCTGCAGAATGATACTGAGGCCAAGTTTGGGTTCAAAAGGACAAGAGTTATGTGCTGCCTGAGCAGGCGCAGAAAGTTAATCACTCCATTGCCTGAACCTGTATTATTGATATCTATAACAGTGCTGGCCATTGGCTAAGAGTCATGAAGTTTAATTTTTTTTTAATTTATTTCAGATTTTGTTTTCATCTCAAAAGTTAAAACAGTGTATTCATCAGATCCTTTAATCCTGCCAAACAATAAAAGCTCTTTCCACATAGTTATTGCTATATCTTCTGTCCTGTTTTTCCAGATGATTACTCATTCCCTCATTCCATTCTTCATGTGCTGTTCTATTCCTTAAACTTACTTTTATCTATGTTCCTGTATGTGCTGGTGCTCCCTGATCATGCAGTATATAAGTAAAAATGGGGGGGCATTAATAATTATGGTGGTATACATTGACCACCAACTTATATCATTCACAAAAATAAACTCAAAATGGATAAAAGATTGAAATATAAGTCGCAAGACCATAAATATCTTGGAAGAAAACATAGGCAGTAAACTCTGATGTTTCTAGTAGCAGTATTTTTGCTGACTTATCTCCCTGGGCAAGTGAAATAAAGGACAAAATAAACAAATGGGACTATATCAAACTAAAAAGCTTTTACACAGCAAAAGACACCATTAACAAAATAAAAAGACAACCCACACAATGGGAAAACATATTTGCCAATACGTCTGGTAAAGGGTTAATAACCAAAATTTATAAAGAAGGAAGGTAAACAATCCAATTTAAAAATGGGCAAAGGAACTGAATAGACACTTCTCCAAAGAGAACATACAGATGGCCAATAAGCATATGAAAAAATGTTCAACATCACTAATCATCAGAGAAATGCAAATTAAAACCACAATGAGATACCACCTCACACCTGTCAGAAAGGGTCTCATTAACAATCAACACTTAATAAGTACTGAGGAGGGCGTAGAGAAAGGGGAACCCTCCTGCACTGCTGGTGGGAATGCAGACTGGTGCAGTCACTATGGAAAACATAATGACATTTCCTTAAAAAATTAAAAGTGGGCCCTGGCCGGTTGGCTCAGTGGTAGAGCATCGGCCTGGCATGCAGGAGTCCGAAGTTCGATTCCCGGCCAGGGCACACAGGAGAAGCATCCATCTGCTTCTCCACCCCTCTCCTTCCTCTCTGTCTTTCTCTTCCCCTCCCGCAGCCGAGGCTCCATTGGAGCAAGGTTGGCCCAGGTGCTGAGAATGGCTCTATGGCCTCTGTCTCAGGCGCTAGAATGGCTCTGGTTGCAACAGAGCGACACCCCAGATGCATCGCCCCCTAGTGGGTATGCCGGGTGGATCCCGGTTGGGCGCATGTGGGAGTCTCTGTCTGACTGCCTCCCCATTTCCAACTTCAGAAAAATACAATAAAAAAAAAATTAAAAGTGGAACTGCCTTTTGACCCAGCTATCCTATTTTAGGAATATATCCTAAGAATACCAAATCACTGATTCAAAAGAAGATATTCACCTCATATTTATTGCAGTATTGTTTACAATAACCAAGATCTGGAAACAGCCCAAGTGTCCATCAGTGGATTAAAAAGCTGTGGTACATATATACAATGGAATACTACATGGCAGTGAAAAAGAAGGAAATTCTACTTTTTGCCATGGCATGGGTGGACCTGAAGATTATTATGCTAAGTGAAATAAGCCAGGCAGAGAAAGAAAATAATTATATGATCTCACTTATATGTGGAATCTAATAAATAAAGTGAACTGAGGAATGGAATAAAGACAAAGGTGGGGTCACAGGGAGCAGAGGGTAACTGTCAGAGGGAAGGGGGATGAGGGGATGGGATCAGAGAGGGTGAAGGGATTAGTGAAATTATATATACATAACACAGAGATACAGATAACAGGACAGCAAATCCCAGAGGGAAGGGGGGAGAGAGTTAGGGGGAGGGGGGCAAAAGGGGGATAATGGGGGACACAGGAGTTGAGGGTTTTATATTGAGTGGGACACTTGAATCCATTTTAACACAATAAATTAAAGTTAATAAAAAATTTTAAAAATAAAATAATTATGGTGGCATAAACTGGGGCTAACCTAGGCAAATTGGGAGATGTGATCACCCTACTTCTAAACTCTATCATTTAAAGGCCAGAGCCACTGTGCCCTCCAGATGTGATGAACAACATGATAAGCTCACATCTCAATAAATGTTCTCTGGAAACAGTGTCTGTGTTGCCTAGTCATTCACTCGTTTGGTTGACAGCACTTTTGTCGAACTACAGATTTCAGGCTCTTGGCAAGCTTCCAGCTAACTGTGGGAAGACACTTAGGTATCTACCACAGAAGGTTGCCTCCTACTAGACCCTCAGAAGTCGAGTACAGGGATGACATTTTAAGTACCAAGAAGCCCAGAACAGGCAAGCTTCCACTTTACACAGCTGATATGTCTCTGAAAAAGTGTACATCAGATGAATCACATTTTTTTTTAATAAGTTTTCTTTTTTTTTAATTAATTTATTTTTTACAGAGACAGGGAGAGAGTCAGAGAGAGGGATAGATAGAAACAGACAGACAGGAACGGAGAGAGGTGAGAAGCATCAATCATCAGTTTTCCATTGCCATTGCGATACCTTAGTTGTTCATTGATTGCCTTCTCATACGTGCCTTGCCCGCTGCCCTTCAGCAGACTGAGTAACCTCTTGCTCGAGCCAACGACCTTGGGTCCAAGCTGGTGAGCTTTTTGCTCAAGCCAGATGAGCCCGCACTCAAGCTGGCGACCTCAGGGTCTTGAACCTGGGTCCTCCACGTCCCAGTCCAAAGCTCTATCCACTGCGCCACCGCCTGGTCAGGCCAGATGAATCACATTTTTAATTCACTGGAGAAACTGGATAAATAATAAAACTTTAGAGTTAACCTCCCATAAAAAATTTTTATTAACTTTTAAAATGTAAATAATTTACTATTTTATAAATCTAGATTGTTCTATAATTGGTTTTCTTAAAGCAGAAAGTGTGGTCTAGAACTTTGGTTTCCCTCAGAGATGATGAACTTCTATCTGAGTCAGAAGTTCAAGTTATACTCTAAATGGAGATGTTTTCACTAGGATGCTTTTAACTGCAAGTGACCAAGTACATCTGCCCTGTATAATGAAGATGCCCTGAACATTATCATAGCTGCAGAAAACAGTTAACTCAATGCTCTCTAAAAAGGAATAACATAAAAATGGCTGAGTTGTTTGATTCAGATATTTTTATGAAATAATTTATAAATTTAACAATATACAAGAAAAAAAAAACTTTCTTTATTGTGAAGCTATTGAGCTCCATGAGAGGAAACTCCTTTTTACTATCGTATTGTATTTAGTGTGGTTACAAGGGGAGGCTGTAGTGATGATACCAACATGTGCCCAGGCTTCATACTTCCTGTTAGTTTCAAGAGATAGAGAACACCTGGTCCTGCCTGTGTAGTGGACTGAGGATGTAACTAAGACCCAGGCACAGGAAGTGAGTATAAACTTCGTCTTATGAGAAAACAGCAGAGATGCCTAAAATGTGAATAGGATCAAACTTCTACATGCCCAGACTTATTTGTCAAGAAATAGCACCTGCAAATCAATCTTACCCAGAACCTCAAACACTCTAAACAAAATAAGGCTTCCCAATGAAGACTCTGTGGTACAATTTCAAAAAGCAAGCTAGTTCTGATACCACAGCTTCTTAGTGTTTTCTGAATTGAGATACATAGATGGGAAAGGATACATTGTATATTGTAGGAAAATATAATTGGTATATCAAACTCATGATTTCACCAAGATTATTGTTTAGAACAAGACTATAGTTGATGTGTCACTGGTATTCCATCAATATAATCCTTTTTTAACTTTAAGTATAGGATTCAAACTACCTATGAACATTCTATATAGCCTTATGCTTGAAAGCAAGTTTTACACATTGTTGTATTCACACAAAAAATAGCTTTAAACACTCTGTATATGTATGAAGATTTAAGAGAAATTTTTTATAAACCTTTAAAGACTGTCAATCTCATTAATGCCAAACCATTGATTTCTTTGCTATTTTCTTTATTTAACTTTTTAAAGAAATGGAGCTCATTTGGCTTTTACTCAGTAATGTGCACAATCCTCTATTTGTTTTGCAAGAACTTTCAAGTCTCTTCTGTATATAATCTTTAAATTATATACAGAATATAAATATAAATATAAATATAAATATATATAAATCATGTATACAAATTGTATACATGACTTGTGCTGGTGTTAAAAGATAATTGCTAATTTGAACATTCTCAGTCTAACCTCCCAAGGCAATTTTATATTCTACATGCAAGACAGTGAATGGGAAAGATCATAAAACTGAAGCTATGAGAAATATCACATAATCATGGTGAAATTTTATTATCTTAATTACCTTGTTTAAACTCTGCTGGAGAACTAGTTATACATATTTTAACCCTTATTAAAGAAACAGTTGGGAAAAACCTCAGATTCCTGCTTCTGGCAGTAAGAAAGGCTAAATATCCTGAAAGGCCCTCCTACCACAAAATAAGTAGATCCTGGATAAGCTATCCTTCATTGCATTTCTAAATTTGTTATAAAAAAAAAAAAGGTAGAGTGGGGGAAGGAGGTAAAATTTTGGGGATATTCTCTCCAAAAGTAAATATTTAAAATGCAGGATGATGAGCAGCATTAAAAAGGGAAAGATATACTTGCTTAAAGAGAAAGCCAGTACCAGAGCTGTGATAGTTAGAATAAATCTTGGGTTAGAATCAAGTACAAGACTTGAACCTGAGGTTCCCACATTAAGCTGATATTCTCAAGGAAACTAAAATGTTCCAGCTCAGTAGTCTCTCTGTTTCCCAGCAAAAGCAAAACTGTTTTCTAGAGAAAATCATTCTCATTTTATTCCCACAAGATTACAACAGATTAAGGGGAAGCAAGTGTTAGGTCAAAATAAAATTCAGAAAATACACATGAAAAAAAGTCACTGTTATTGCAGATTATCAGTAATTCTAAGCAGATTAAAGTCTCCAAGGAATTGTTTTAAAATTGTCAGATACCAAATATAAGATTGTTATACATAAACTTTAAATATTTAAATGTATTCACAAAAATGAGTAATGGTTAAGAGACTATCAAAAATATTCTGCAGCCCTGGCTGGTTGGCTCAGTGGTAAAGCGTTGGCCCGGCGTGCGGGAGTCCCAGGTTTGATTCCCGGCCAGGGCACATAGGAGAAGCACCCATCTGCTTCTCCACCCCTCCCCCTCACCTTCCTCTCTGTCTGTCTCTTCCCCTTCCACAGCCAAGGCTCCATTGGAGCAAAGTTTATCTGGGCACTGAGGATGGCTCTGTGGCCTCTGCCTCAGGCACTAGAATGGCTCTGAATGCGGCAGAGCGACGCCCCAGAGGGGCAGAGCATCGCTCCCTGGTGGGCATGCCAGATGGATCCCAGTCGGGCACATGCGGGAGTCTGTCTGAGTGCCTCCCTGCTTCCAACTTTGGAAAAATACAAAATAAATAAATAAATAAATAAAAATATTCTGCAAGTTTAAAAAATAAAAACAAAAAGAACTTTTGGAAATTAAAAATATAGTTGAAAAAGAAAACTTAACAGATGGCTTTGATTTCAAATTACATGTCAATGAAGAGAGAATTAATGAACTGGAAGTTATATCTGAAGGAAATATCCAGAATTCTGTATAGAGAAAAAAAATGTAAAAATTAAGATAGATTGAAAGGTATGGAAGAGTAGAATAAAAGACTTTAATATACATCCAGTCAAAGTCCTAGAGAAGAAAAAAGACAGAATGGAGGCACTGCCATATTTGGTAAGAAAATGAACAAGAATTTTCCAGAATTTATGAAATACATAAATTCACAGGTAAAGAAAGTCAATATATAACAAGCAAGATAAATTTTTAAAAATTCACACAATATAGATGTTATATTGAAATTACAGACCACGAAAAACAAAAAGAATATTTTAAAAGCAACCTGAAAGAAAATAAGTGATGATTAGACTCAATAACAACAGTAAAAATAAAAAGAAAGGAAAATAATAATTTCAAAGGTATTGAGAGAAATTAACTGTCAACTGAAAATTATGTATTCAACAAAACGGTATTTTCCAAAATAATGAGAAAATAAAAATATTTTCAGTGGAACAAAACCCTAGAGAGTTTGCCACCAACGGATCTTCACTATCAGAACTTTTAAAGAATATGTTTCAGTAAGAAGGAAAACCATTGCTAAGGGAAAATCTGAACTTAAAAATAAAGCGAATTAATTGGTAAAGATGGATAATTCTAAAATGACATCATATGCATATAAAAATGAAGAAAAGAACAAGAAAGTAGAAAAGGATAAAGAAAGGAGGGCAGGGAGGAAATCTAATTTATAATGTTAAAAAGTAGAATATAAAACTAAAATTCCATCCTTCAATAACATTTGAATCAGAAGTGAGTAGCTAATGGAAAGTGTTCTAAAATCCTTGTGGTTTTCAGGAAAATATTGAACATATCGATTTACTTTAAACTTAAATTTAATATGTATTATATAATTTCTATGTTAATTATTAAAATAAAAGAAAATATTATGTTTAACAAAGGGAAAATTTTGGTGAAGAAAATAATTTTAAAGGCAAGAGGAAGAAAGAAGAGTGAAACAGATCCAGCCTGGCCAGGCGGTGGCACAGTGGGTAGAGCGTCAGCCTGGGATGCTGAGGACCCAGGTTCAAAACCTCAAGGTCACCAGCTTGAGTATGGGCTCATCCAACTTGAGCATGGGATCATAGATATGACCCCAAGGTCGCTGGCTTGAGCGAGGGAACACTGGCTCAGCTGGAGCCCCCCCCCCCAAGGCACATATGAGAAAGCAATCAATGAACAACTGAAGTGTGGAAACAAGTTGATGCTTCTTATCTCTCTCCCTTCCTGTTTGTCTGTCTCTGCCTGTCCCTCTGTCTCTCCTCTCTCACAAACACACACACACTAAAAAAAATTATTGAAGAGTAAAACAGATGTGGAAACTATTACATTGATAGAAACAAATCCAAATACATCAGTAATCACAATAGTTGTAAGTGAATTAAAAACCAGTTAAAAGATAAATATCGGGGTTCATTTTAATCTAGCTAAACAGGCTATAATAGTTACATCTAAAATACAAAAATGTAGATAGGTTAAAAATACAAAGACAAATACCAAAATAATACAGAAACCACAACATATTGATGTTAGATAAAATGGAATTTATAACAGCATTACTGGGAATAGAGAAGGTTGCTGTGTAACAATAATAGCTTTCTTTTTTGTGTGTGACAGAGACACAGAGAGAAAGAGACAGAGAGAGGGACAGATGGAGACAGAGAGACAGGAAGGGAGAAGGATGAGAAGCATCAATTCTTCATTGCAGCACCTTAGTTCAACAATTGCTTTCTCATATGTGCCTTGAGTGGGGAGGGGGACTACTGCAGAGCTAGTGACCCCTTGCTCAAGCCAGAGACTTTGGGTTCAAGCCAGCAACCTTGGGCTTGAAGCCAGTGACCTTTGGGCTCAAGCCAGTCACCATGGGGTCATATCTATGATCCCACGCTCAAGCCAACAACCCCACACTCAAGCCAATGACCCCATGCTCAAGTCGATGAGCCCATGCTCAAGCTGGATAAGCCCGCGCTCAAGCTGGCAACCTCAGGTCTATGAACCTGAGTCCTCTGTGTCCCACTCTGATGCTCTATCTACTGTGCCACTGCTTGGTCAGGGAATAGTTTTCAATTTACTGTGCGATTATAACAATTTTTAACTTGGATGCACTTAATAAAATTGCCTCAAAATTATTATATAATATTTTATCATACTTCTAGTAATTCTTAATGGTTTAAAAGAAATCGTATTAATACAGATAAAGGATATTTAAAGAATATATATAATATATAATTAACATTAAAAATTATGTACCTAACAACTAAATATGCATTCTTCTCAAGCAGTTTCCAAAAGTCAACAACTTGCTCAATCATAAGCTAATATCAATCCATCTCAAAGAATCACTATCATAAAGACTATATTCTCCGGCAACAATACATTTGAAAATTTAAGGGAAAATAATACAAATTTGATAAAAGACATCAGGCCATACATTCAACAAATCCTATGAATCCTAATCAGAAAAACTAGAAAAAAAAGGTATAACCGGCACATCTGTGTAAAAAGACCTGAAAACCAAAGACAAGGAGCCAGAAAGAAAGGACCTACTATCTCCAAGGGGGCAACAGTAAGATGAATAGCCATCTTCTCAACAGAAACCATAAAAGAAAGAAGATAATATGCTAAAAAAAAAATAACAGCGGACTTCCAGTCAAGATGGCTGCCTAGGTAAATACAGTACTCAAATCCTCCCACAACCACATCAAAATTACAACTACACTACCAAACAACGGTCACTCAGAAGTACATGAAATCTACCTAAATGGAAGTCCTACAACTGGGGATTTAAAGAAGAAGCCACTGAAACTTGTAGGAGGGGCGGAGACATGAACTGGCTGGTCCCATACCCATGTGTGATGTTTTAAAATCAAGAGAGTTATCTTCACTGCAGAACTTCCCCCTGAGGAGCAAAGGGTCCCAGCCCCACACAAGGCCCCCCAGCCCAAGGTTTCAGAGCCAGAAAGAGAAGTCTCATAACTCCTGGCTGTAAAAACCAACAGAGATTGTGGCTGACTGAGAAGAAGAGCTGAGGGAGTCCCAAGCAGCTCCTTTAAAGGCCCCATGCACGAACTCACTCCCTCTGAGCTCCAGCACTGGGGCAGTAGCTTGAAAAGAACCAGGGACGTACCAGGAGGAACTGATTTGTCTAGCAAGAGAGCAAGAGATTGGGGAGCATCCATCTGCCATATATAAGTGCTGGCAGAGGTCATTGTTCCTTTTCTGAGCCCCCCCCCACCGTGGTGATTCCCTGAGACCCTGCACCGCCCAACCTATGGGCCCACCCAAGCCATTTCCAGTGGCTTTTTCATATAAATGGTTTCTCTCGCCTCATGCTTTAAACTTTCTTAAAGTCTCTCAAGCAGCATCTCACCTCTATACACCCGATACCGCTTGCTAAGTGGCCCCAGGCCTGGCACTAGCAGCACCTGGCCTTGGTTCACAACTTGGCCTCTCTTTGGCACCTCCAAACCCAGCACAAGTAGCAGCCATCTGCACATGGTTCTGTAGGTTGTGCCAGGTGGCCCGAGGCAGGGCACAGATGAATGGTGGCTGACCTTGCACCTCCCAGGAGGCCCCAGAGTTAATACACCCAGTGGACAGCTTCAGATCACACCACATTACAACCCTACCACCTCCACAGTGACACAGTGAAGGGGCAGACTCAGTGAGCACTAAAGCCCCACTGAAGCAAGTTCTGACCCATAGGGTCAACTCTTGCACAGCAGCTTTTCTGCTGTAGTTACAGCAGAATCTCACAAGTGATCAACCGGGGGGGCGTGTCAATCCCTCCCAATAACATCAACAGCAATCAAGGCAAACTACAACAGGACAGTGCACACAGTCCAGAGGGGGGAGCGCACCTGGAGCACCCAGCTCAGGTAACTGCAAAGGCTGTGCCACTGGACCCTACAAAATACCTACTATACAAGGCCATTTTATCATGTCCAGGAGACATAGCAGCTTTACCTAATACGTAGAAACAAACATAGGGAAGCAACCAAAATGCAGAGGCAAAGAAACATGTCCCAAACAAAGGAACAGGAGAGATCTCCTTAAAAAAGACTAAATAAAGGCCCTGGCCGGTTGGCTCAGTGGTAGAGCGTCCGCCTGGCATGCGGGAGACCAGGGTTCGATTCCCGGCCAGGGCACATAGGAGAAGCGCCCATTTGCTTCTCCACCCCCACCCCCCTCCTTCCTCTTTGTCTCTCTCTTCCCCTCCCACAGCCGAGGCTCCATTGGAGCAAAGATGACCTGGGCGCTGGGGATGGCTCCTTGGCCTCTGCCCCAGGCGCTGGAGTGGCTCTGGTTGCAGAGCGAAGAGCGACGCCCCGGAGGGGCAGAGCATTGCCCCCTGGTGGGCAGAGCATCACCCCTGGTGGGCGTGCCGGGTGGATCCCGGCCGGGCGCATGCGGGAGTCTGTCTGACTGTCTCTCCCCATTTCCAGCTTCAGAAAAATACAAAAAAAAAAAAAGACTAAATAAAATACAAAGTTTAAAAACAATGGTTAAAAAAAATGATTATAAGGATGCCCAAGGAACTTAGTGAGGACATAGAAACCATAAAATAAGAACCCATCAGAAATGAAGGATACATGAAATGAAATGAAGAATAACTGGCCCTAGCCAGTTAACTCAGCAGTTAAAGTGTCATCCTGAAACAACAAGTTGTAAGTTTGACCCTAGTCACAGCACATGGGAAGCAATCAATGAATGCACTACTAAGTGGAACAAAACAAATGTTCCTCTCTCTCTCTCTCTCTTTCCCTCTCCCCCTCCCTTCCTTCCTCTCTCTGTCTCTTTAAAAAGCAATCAATGAAATTTTTGAAATGAAATGAAGAATAATTTACAGGGAATCAACAGTAGAGTAGATGAAGCTTAGAATCAAATCAGTGATTTGGAGAATAAGGAAGTAAAAAGTACCCAATCAGAACATTTTGAGGGTTCCCAGATGGGAGCAGTAGTGGGTGGATGGGTGAAAAAGGTGATGCGATTAAGAAGTACAAACTGGTTATTAAAGAATAGTCAAGGGGACATAAAGATGTCTTGGACAGTGGCACAGTGGACAAAGCATCATCCTGGAGTGCCCAGCTCGCTTATTTGATCCCAGGGTCGCCATCTAGATCTAGGGTCCCAGGTTCAATCCCAAGGGCACCAGCTCTATCCAAAGGGTGCTGGCTCAACCCCAACGTCTTCAGTTCAAGCCCTGGTAAAGGCATGTTTAAGAAGCGATCAATAAGTGAAACAGTGAGTTGATGTTTCTCTCTCTCTCCTACTGCCTTCCTTTCTTCTTTCTCAAATCAATGGAAAAAAAAACAATATAAGGTGTTCTTCAGGCAGAAAGAGAAATAATCCCAGGAAGTTCAAATGTATAAGAAAGAAATGAAGAACATAAAGAATAATATATGGGTAAATATAAATAAATATTTACTATATAAAACAAGAATACAGGGGGTCCTCAGGTTATGACACAGTTCTGTTCCTATGACAGTGATGTAACCTGAATTTTGGTGTAAGTCAAAACACACCCTAGCCTAAGTCACTTACCAAGCCTAACACAGTTGTAAAATCATAATCTAGAACACAACTAAGCCACAGAAAAAGGAAAAGAACATAAATATACTGTACTGTACATTGTACTGTAGTAGCAGAAAAAGTGAGTGTAAAAAAAATTTCTTACCTTCATTCCTGTGGTTGGCGTGCACACTGGAAGGGGCACTGCAAGGTGGGAGAGAGTGGCCTATTGGGAGGAGGAAGCTGGAGAGGCAGGAGAACCTGCAGAAGGTGCTGGAGGTACTGGGTCAGGTGAATCAGGATTCCTAAGGAACATGCAGGAGACACTGGAGATGATTCTACCTGTACTCAGGTGTTTCAGCTTGAGAAGCAGCTGATGTAGAGGGTACAGGATCTCTTGCAAGCCTCTCTACCTTCTTTAAAAAAAGTGTTCCAGGCTAGTCTGAAAGGTTGATGACTTATCTTCCAAAATCTGCCAATAATATTGCAAGGCACCCATAACAGCTCTGTGGACCTTACTGAGTCTGTCATCGCTGGGATCCTCAGCCTGAAATTTTGCCAACCCATCCTCTACCATAGAAAAACCTTCTGCCAAACCCTTGGTAGTAAATCTCTTGGGTTCTGGGGTTTCTATCTCTTTCTCTTCAATCACCTGCTTCCCCAGCTGAATGAGGTCCTCAGCAGACAGCTCCTCTCCATGTGATGCCAATAGCTCTGTGACACCATCATGATAGCTTTTCTCTTCTTCGAAGCAGTACCATCTGAAGACTCTGACTTGGGTTTAGGAGCCATGATAAGGACCAAAACGTTGCCAAACAAAGCCACACAAATGGAACATTTGCATTTTTAACAGTCTGAAATGGCGTAGGTAAGCATACTGGGGGATGCCAACTCCCTCACTCATATGTCACATTACTGCACATTCTTCCGCCACATGCAACCAAACTAGTTTGCCCACATAGTCTATAAATTCGACACTAACAACATAAGCCGAAACACTCATGTTTCAATTTTTTTAAGTTTTTATGGGAGTGAGCATCATAAACTCAAAGTGTCATTTGTCAAGACTGTTGTAACCCGAGGACCCCCTGTATTGCCTTATTGGGATATATATATGATTATATATTGTTATACAGAGAAATATTTATATATGCATATGTACACAAATTAGTTACACATGTATATTTCTTTGTGGAGTTAAAAAAAAACACTTGAATAGCAATGAAAACATCTAGCACCCAAATCATAATTTCTGATTCCATTCTCCAATAAAAAAGAGAAAAGAACAAAGGTTCCTTGGCTGAATAGGATTTAAGCAAGAAGTAATAAAGACCAGCCTATAGTCTGTTGTAGTGCCAGAGAATAAGAAAGTGCTAAAAAATAAAAATAAAAAAAGATGGGGTATCTCAAAAAGGTACAGGAGCCAACTAAAAGATCTCCCAATGACCAAATCTGGAGCAATTTGAGCAACACAATAATTAAAGTAGCTCTGGCTTACAGCCCACAGTACAAAATAAGTGTTCATGGGCCCACAATGATATAAATAAATTATTGAATGAATTAATAAGTGAAGAAAAAGAATCTAGTGCAAAAGAATTCCAAATATATTCTGCAGCTATTCCACCCCTAAGGGGAGGGGGTGGGGAGAGGAGGGGAAACAAACTCCTCACTCTTTAAGTAAGAGCTATATAGAGAAAATATTTTCAACTGAACAAAAAATAAAATACATTTCAAAACATATGGGTTGTACATAAAGTCAGGCTCACAAAGGACATTTTAGGGTTTTTTTAAGTTTTTATTTATTGATTTTGCAGAGAGAGAAGAGAGAGGGGTGTGGAGCAAGAAGTATCAACTCATAGTTTCTTCACTTTAGTTGTTCATTGCTTGCCATATGTGCCTTGATCAGGCAATCCCAAGGTTTTGAAATGGTGACCACAACATTCCAGGTCAACAATTTATCCACCACATCACCACAGGTCAAGCAAGTTTTTAGGTTTAAATACTTATGTTAGAAAAGAGATAAAAAATCAATGAATTAAGAATTTATTTTCGAGAAGCTAGGAAAAGATCAGCAAAATAATCCCCCAAAAACTTGAAAGAAGGAAATAATAGAAATAAAATCAGAAATTAATATGGTAGAAAAAAAAACAAGATAGAAAATGGAAAGAACACAACAATTATCGATATCGGGAATGAAAGAGGAGATATCACTATAGATACTATAAATATTTAAAACTTAATTTAAAAGATACAGTAAATGATATGCCAATCAATTTGACAATTTAAATGACATGGACATATTTCTTGGAAAACATAACTTACCAAAAGTGACATAAAAGAACAGAAAAGTTTATAAAAAGTTTTTTAACTACATATTCAATTTCTTTAATATAATAGTACTATTTGAGTAAATTGTTTCTTCTTTCATGAGTTTTGGACATTTGGGCCTTGTAAGGCCAGAAGCCAAGGCGACCATCACAGCCGCCCGGCCCATGCAGGTTCGCATTGGATTCGGACAGTCGGTAAAGAAACAGCGGAGCCAAAAACTGATGGGCCATAGTCTTTAATCCTAGCTTGCACCCGGCGGGCAAGAAAAAATACACACTGGGCTCCAAAACCCAGTCACATTCAGTGCTCACAAAGCCACTGACTTATCCGAGTTTCCTAGAATCAAAGGTTTCTAGCTCACCAGACTTATTCACCTCTGTTCCCCATCTCCTTCCTTATCCCAAATACAAACTCTACACAAACTGGCATCTCACTCAGCACTCCGCCATCTTGGCTGCTTCTCCTGGCCTCCTCCACGTGGCCTTTCTCTCCTCTGCTCTCTCTTCTAATGATAATCTCAGGAACCAAGAGCGACAAACTCCCACTCCGTTCCCATTTTATAGTGTAGAAATCCAAACCCTTAATCCAATATACATAATAGGGAAGTCTCTAATACAAAGTCACTTCTCTGAGGCATGATAGGATTGTACCACCTCACACCAAAAAGGGTGGGACAGGCTTAATCTCAAAACCAAGCCTCAGGGTACAACAATTCTCAACACACATTAATATCACCTGGGCGACGGCCTCCTCCTGTTATCTTTAACAAAGTGAGCATAATACATCTTATCTGCCCAACAGGCCTTCAAGAAATTTATTTACCTAAGTTGTCAAATTTTTTAGCATAAAGTTGCATGTGCTATTCCATTTATTATCATCTTTTCTAAGTCTGAAAACTTGGTAGTTATTGCCTCTTTTTCACACCTAACATTAGTTACTTTGTCTTCTCCCTGTCTCAGTCTGACTAAAGGTTTTATTGATCTCCTCAAATAATCAGCCTTTGATTACATTGATTTTCTCTATTATTTTTGTTTTCTATTTCACTGATTTCTGCTATCTTTATTTTCTCCCTTATTCTGCTTTACTTTGGGCTTAATTACTCTTCTCTTTCTAGTTTCTTGAGGTAGAAACTGATAAAAGACATCTTAAAAAAAAAACATTGCCCTGGCCAGTTGGCTCAGTGGTAGAGTGTCGGTCTGGCGTGCAGGAGTCCCAGGTTCGATTCCTGGCCAGGGCACACAGGAGAAGCGCCCATCTGCTTCTCCACCCCTCCCCCTCTCCTTCCTCTCTGTCTCTCTCTTCCCCTCCGGCAGCCGAGACTCCATTGGAGCAAAGTTGGCCCGGGCGCTGGGGATGGCTGTGTGGCCTCTGCCTCAGGTGCTAGAGTGGCTCTGGATGCAACAGAGCGACACCACAGATGGGCAGAGCATTGCCCACTGGTGGGCATGCCGGGTGGATCCTGGTCGGGCGCATGCGGGAGTCTGTCTGACTGCCTCCCCATTTCCAGCTTCGGAAAAATGCAAAAACAAAAACAAACAAAAAAGCCTGACCAGGTGGTGGCGCAGTGGATAGAGTGTCGGACTGGGATGCCGAGGACCCAGGTTGGAGATTCCGAGGTTGCCAGCTAGAGCACGGGCTCATCTGGTTTGAGCAAAGCTCACCAGCTTGGACCCAAGGTCACTGGCTCGAGCAAGGGGTTACTCGATCTGAAGGCCCGCGGTCAAGGCACATATGAGAAAGCAATCAATGAACAACTAAGGTGTCGCAATGCACAACAAAAAATTAATGATTGATGCTTCTCATCTCTCCGTTCCTGTCTGTCTGTCCCTGTCTATCCCTCTCTCTGACTCTCTCTCTGTCTCTGTAAAAAAAAATTTAAAAAATAAAAATAAAATAAAAACTTCCCTGTGTTGTCTGTCTCTTTAAAAACAAACAAACAAAAAAAAAAAACCTCACATTTAATATCATCCTTAATGATAAAAGACTGAATGCTTTACCCCAAAGATCAGAAACAAGACAAGGATGTCTGATCGCTTTGCTGCTATTCTACATGGTAATGAGATCCAATGGAAGAAACCAAGAAAAGGAAATAGAAAGCACGCATATTGGAAATAAAGAAATAAGTCTATGGCCATACCACCCTGAAAGTGCCTGGTCTCATCTGATCTCAGACACTAAGCAGGGTTGGGTCTGGGTTAGTATTTGGATGGGAAATAAAGAAATAAGCCTGACTTATTTGCAGAAGACCTAATTTTCTATGTAGAAAATCTTTAGGAATCTACAAAAATAAATAAACTATTGTTCATTGAATGATTGTATAGTCTTTAAACCATATACAATCACATATTTATTTATCACAGTGGCTAACAAAATATATCCAATTAAAATAACTTTCCATCACTTTTTAAGTTATATAAATCACTATGTTGTACACCTGAAACTAGCATAATACTGTATGTCAACTGTAACTTAAAAATAAAAATAACAGAAACAAATAAAATAAAATAATTTTCCCATTTTGACTGGCCTATTGGGGAGAATCAAGAAGTTCACATATCAATATGTGATTTTACCATATACTCTTTTTTTCTGGGAAATATAAGTGTGAATATATATTTTCTCACTCATAAGCAATAGAATTAATGAGTGTACTCTTTTCCATATTTTCACTAATATCTGCTGCTCTTTATATGATGTTTCTGTGAAGATATATATCCCAGTTACTGTAAGCTCTACCAAAAAGGAAAATACTGTGAATAAAACTTTAAAGTAGGAATAGTAAGATCTTATTTTTAAACCACTACCTATGTCTTTTTCTGTTATGGACTGAATTGGTTTCCCTAAAAATTGATATGTTGAAGTTCTAATTTCCAATGTGACTGATTTAGAGACAGGGCCTTTAAAAAGGTAATTAAAGTTAATTGAGGTTATAAGGGTGAGAACCAAATCCAACAGGACTGATGTCCTTAAAAGAAGAGGATGAGACACCAGAGAGTATTAAGGAGGTAAGGCCGTGTTAGAACATGTCAAGAAGATACCATCTGCAAGCCAAGGAAAAAAGGCTTTAGGAGAAACTAATCCTGCCAACACCTTGATCTTGAACTTCCAGCCTCCAGAGCTGTGACAAAATAAATTTCAACTGTTTAAGCCACCCGGACTGTGATATTTACTTATGGCAGCCCTAGCAGACTAAGATGTAGTCCATCAAGCATTTGCCACTAGTTTTGGCTTCACCTATTTCCATGGATGTTTCTGTAAAATAATTAACCAAAATTCATGTCTTTTGGCCTCCTCACCCCTTCCATCTTGCCACTGTATTTTTGACCCAATCGTCTCCTCTTGTGTGTGGCTTGGCCTGTGTGTGGCATGTCTCCAAAGCTTCCTAGCAATTAAGGGTTGGTTTCTGCACCTATTCGATTAGCTCATTTCTCAAGTTTCTGGGTCGATGCAGACCATCAGAAAGGCTGCTTGGCCCAGGGACAGAAATCAATAAGGAGGGAGACAGCAGGAACCACGGGGGTTGGTTCAGAAACCTCGCCACACAGTGCGCTGGCTTTGTTGAGCTTCATGGCACAGGCCCATGTTCTGTAAACTTTTCATCTGCACACAAATTGCATTTCACAGCAATACTAAAAGGGTGAGTTCTGATGCTGCATGTGGGAGGCATGTGCACAAATCCTGTTATCAGATAATAGGATTACCATGCATACTTCCTGAACATGCTTTCAAACTTTACTCCTAAATCTACATATACAGCCACAGGCCAGCCATTTTATTGCACAACAAATAAAATTGCTGCCAAATCATTTTTAAAACTACTATTATTTTCCTCATTACTTCTGTCATCGTTTCTGAGTTGAGCTGCAACAACAGCCATATCAAAGTGAGCATTTTCTTCTTCCCGCCCACTCAAGTAACACCACCGTTGTTTCTTACCATAGTATTTGTTCCAAAGCCCACAGGAAATTCTAGTCTTGAGGAAACTCGGGAGAAAAATCAATAGCAAAAAAAAATTAAAGAAAATATCAGGTATTTTAGCAACATTGTTAGGTGTCTTCTTCAAAACTTTTAATCCAAAAGTTATTTTAAATGGGCATTTACTGCACATGTTGTCGTTGACTTTGATGTAGTCTTGGGGTATGGACAGCACAGGAGCAGGTTCACGTTTCACGTGCATGATTTCTGTCCCCTTGAGGAGAGGAGGGCATCCCACTGCACTCCAGCTTCACACTCAAACCGAGGAAACTTGCATGTGGGGAGACCAGAGCATCCTCAGGGCTGTGGTGATGGCTGATCAAAGATCTTGAACCAATAACCAGAATGCCCTGATTTAACAAAGATTTTCTCTCAAATGTGAATGTATTTATTTGGAAATTATTCAAGGGGTGCAAATAAATCTCATGTACATTTAACAAATCATTTTTACTGTAAATTATTTGATGAGGTATACAAAATAAAATATATATACAGTTCAGTGAGTGATATACCTGTTTCAGGTAACTATGAACATTTGACATCTAGAGTATCCTAAACTACTTAGGTTGTGGGATTAACTCTTTTTCAAGATGAATCTAAAGAGAAATTGTGAAATGTATAACATTTTATTCAGGATCATGACTGTAGGTCAAATAAGTTTGTAAGTATGATATATGTATTTGCTCACTTATAGTTTGCATGGGAGACAGGCTGTAAGCTGGCAAAGTCCTTATAGCCTAAGGCTTAGTTTTAAGACTAAGCCTTTCCCACCCTTTTAATACTAAGATCTTTTCAAAACTAAGCTTTTCCCTACACCCTTGACTGTTGCATAATGTGGGGTGGTGCACTCTTATGAGGAATCCCATTTATGCCTCAAATAAGTGGCTTTGTATCAGAGACTTCCTTATTTGTATATTGGCTTAAAGGCTTTAATTTCTACAGTATAAAATAAGGGAGACCAGGGGCACTCTTGTTCAGATCCTGTCGTCAGCATTGCAGAGGAGAGGCAGCCAAGATGGCGGAGTGCTGAAGGAGAAGCCAGTTTGTGCAGAGAGAAGGAGATGGGGAACAGAGGTGAATAAGGCTGGTGGGGCCTTTGATTCTAGGAATACTCGGATGAGTCAGTGGCCTTGGGAGCCCTGTATGGAAAGGGAACTGTTTTCCCACTGTGTGTATTTCTCATCCACCAAGTGCAAGCTAGGATTAAAGGTAATGGCCCACCAGTTCTTCATTCCATTGTTTCAGTACCATCTGTCCGAATCAAATGGGAACCTGCACGGGCCAGGCAGCTTTGATGGTGGACAGGACTACTGGCTTTACAATTACTATAACACCCCCCCTTTTTTTTAATTCATTCAAGACCCTCATGCTATCCTTTCAATAGTGGAACACAAGAGTTAGAAAGTTAGCTTTAGTAGTAGTCATTTTTAGTTATAATGAATTGGATTAATGTTTTAATGCAAGTAAAAAGCTTTGTTCCTGACTTGATGGGCTACAAACAATCACCTTTGTGCCCCAGGCCTAAGAGATCCACAAGCAAGATAATATCTAAGTCCCACTGTCCTAGGGAGGGGAGACCCACTCACAAGGACGCAGATAGAGTCTCTGGTCAGCTGATGAAGAAACACTAGAAGAATCTCTGGACTGCAACTTTTGTCTAATTAACTTCTTCCTCACAATATGGAGTTTAGATGGTGGCATAATGAGTGGAAAGAAAAGTAAAATAAAACTTAAAAAAAAGAAAAAAATAGTAATTAACTTTTCCCTAAATTCCAAACCCCTTATCTATCTCTTTCTTCCCCTTATAAAAAGGGTTGGCTGAGATGAGGTGTCAAAATGGTTTTGGGGTACAGAACACCCATTTCTCAGATCACCAGCCATCTGAATGAAGTGCTCATAAAGATTCAATTCCTCAACCCCCCCAAAAAAATAAAATACATTTAAAAAAATTTTTAAGTTCAATCCTTGTCTCTACTTATCTGGCTGAGTGATGACAGGCAGCACAAACACAGATATTTTTTACGTTTCAACTTGGCAGACAGAGCTTTATCTTCAGCTACCCTCTGCCCTCTCGAGAAGGATCCTTGTCTGTTTGGACTTATTTCCTCTCATCCTTCTTTCCCTACCTGCCCTGAGCTTCACTGCCTCAGAGTTTTACTCTATGACTATTTTGTAAATGAGAATTGCATCCTATACCCCTTAGAGGTGTCACAATGTTGTAATCATCAAAATAAGTGTGGATTTAAATGAATTTTGCAACTCAATCCCTTCTTGACCCTGGCCAAATCCTGGAAATGCTCTGCTTGACCCAATCACTTCCCTTTCCCCAAATAATGTTCTTGAATTGTTTTGTAATCATCTCCCTGCTTTACTTGGTATTTTTACTACCCAGTTAATAATTCTTAACCAACATAATTTAGTTTTGAAGGCTGCTTTTGTGGATAAAAAGGGGGCCACATACTAAACCTGACAAGTTCAGGGGAGGCCTAAATGAGAGCCTTACAAACTCAGAGACCTAAAGTAGCATACTTCCCCATGTATAAGACACACCTTAATTTTGGGGCCTAAAATTTGGAAAAAAAAAACATGTATTACATAAAGTTATTGAACTCAAGTTTTATTCATCATAAAATTCATACAACTCCTCATCACTGTCAAAACTCCAACCATTCGCTTGTCCTCATCTGTGTCTGATAACAAATCACTGTCTTCAACAATGAGTGCAAAAACAAGTGCAAAAAAGAGGGAAATGCAAGTAAAAAAAATCTACAACCACTGTATAAGACGCATCCAGTTTTTAGACCCCAAATTTTTCAAAAATTTTTTCCAAATATCTTATACATGGGGTAATATGGTAGCCACATAGAATAGTCTGAACTTAAAATTTTCTAGGGCGATCATGCCTAGTAGTTTTCCTTAACAAAGGTAAATCTTCACCTTAACTGAGTTTGTCTGTTGTCTTTTTGTATCTAAAATAATACACCTGATAACATACCTATAAAATTAAGATGACCAATCATCCTCCTTTAGGGAGAACAGTCCTTCTTTTGTAAGTTCCGTCGAAAATCTTCCTCCTACATGTCCTCATTTTTCATATTGGAAGACTAATCTGTAAATGTCCGTATTCTATTGATGCAGAGTCAATCTATTGTGTGTGATGTGACATATTTGTATCTGACATGACGATTCGTCAAGGATCAGTACAGTGCAGCGAGACTCGATTATGAGACGCATGCACTCTGCGTGGGAGACCTTGAGAGAGTGAACGACACACCTAACACACAAATGGCTTTGCGTACTTCTTACTAAAACACAACATGGTACATACGACATTGTAGACTCATGATTATTTCTTCTCAGTGAATATTCAATCATAGACAGGTAAGCACAACTCACATTTTATTAATTCATTATCTATTTAATAATTTCCAAATACATATAATTTTATTTACAAGTATTTTGCCAAAATTTGAGTTTTAAAGTGGAAATCTAACCTCAAACCATATCTATTAATAATGCATTTTGATTAAATAGTTGCATAAAACAGACATTTTTTTATTAGAAAATGATAAATACACCTTAATATCACTCCAAATTAGTGGTTTTGTTTGATATTTAGTCTTACTAAATGAGTACTTTTTTACAATTATTATTAAAAATTAATAAGCATGTAAGCATAATTATAAAATATTACAAATGTTTTATTATGCATTTACCATATTATAGTGTATAATTGTTGCAATGAATAAAATGGTTTTTTTATTTACAATATTGTTTTCTTCAATTTATTTTTGTCCTTTTCATTTTAAAAAAGTTGGTCACCTTAATAAAATGTAAGAGTAATCTTTTCCAGATCACAAATCCCCTCCTTGTAATTATTATCATGTTAATTGTTAACTGTTAACTATCCTATACCTACCTATGTAAAAAAAGTATGTGTTTATTCATTTTACCTTTTATCCAATCCTAGAGGTTTCCCTGCTTTGCTTTCTCCCCCCTCCCTAATCTACACCAGTGGATTTCACATAACCTCATTCGTCTTCCTCTTTGATTATGATGTATAAAATAAGTGCTGAAACTGCCATTCTCTGAAACATTTTGCAATCCCTTGAGATTTCCCTTCCCAGCAATTGTCATCTGTTTGGCTCAGATAAACTCATAAAAAGTTTTTACAGGTTTGGACATTTCTTACATTGATACTAAATGTAAATAGAATATTTACATTATTTATAGTATTATAACCTTATTTAAATAGAATATTTATAGGGGATATTTTTTGCAGCTAACTTCTTTCACTCTAAATTATTTACATGAGATTCATCCATGTGTTTATGTGTGATTATTCCAACATGTTTTTCTTGCTGTATAGTATTTTTTTTTTTTTTTTTTTGTATTTTTCTGAAGCTGGAAACGGGGAGAGACAGTCAGACAGACTCCCGCATGCGCCCGACCGGGATCCACCCGGCACGCCCACAAGGGGCGATGCTCTGCCCACCAGGGGGCGATGCTCTGCCCCTCTGGGGTGTCACTCTGCCACAACCAGAGCCACTCTAGTGCCTGGGGCAGAGACCAAGGAGCCATCCCCAACGCCCGGGCCATCTTTGCTCCAATGGAGCCTTGGCTGCGGGAGGGGAAGAGAGAGACAGAGAGGAAGGAGGGGGTGGGGGTGGAGAAGCAAATGGGCGCTTCTCCTATGTGCCCTGGCCGGGAATCGAACCCAGGTCCCCTGCACGCCAGGCCGATGCTCTACCACTGAGCCAACCGGCCAGGGCCGCTGTATAGTATTTTATCTCATGAATGTACTGTAATTTATTTATTCTATCTTTTGTTAACCTTTTACTTAGTGAGTTCTTTTCATACTCGCTAACATCCAGGAGTGAGTTATTTTTCAAAAAATGAAATTAGTTTTATTTACAGTTTTATTAACTTAAAATCATGTTTGTTTGATAACCAATTTATGAAAACAAGAACATACATTTGCCTTTTTTTAATGTTGCTGTCAGTCAAATAAGTTTGTAAATATGATATACTATATATGTTTGCTCGTTTATAGTTTGCATTGGGTGTGAGAGACAGGCTGTAAGCTAGCAAAGTCAGTTTTAAGACTAAGCCTTTCCCTCCCTTTTAATACTAAGGTCTTCTCAAAACTAAGCTTTTCCCCACACCCTTGACTGTTGCATGATAGGGGGTGGTGCACTCTCATGAGGAATCCCATTTATGCCTCAGATAAGTGACTTTGTATCAGAGATTTTCTTATTTGTATATTGGCTTAAAGGCTTTAATTTTCTACGCTATAAAATGAGGCAGATCAGGGGCTCTCACTCTCTCAGTTTCTGCTATCAGCATTGCAGAGGCCTCCCTGATCTCTTGCCCTCTATGGGAAAAGCAGATTTTCTCTTGGTTCTCTTGTGGCTTGCCTGTCTTGGTAAACCAATAAACAGAATGGCCCGCCATCCTCCGACTCTGCCATTTCCTTACCGTCTGCCTGAATTCAATGAGAACCTGCATGTGAATGGCCATGATGGCAGCCCCTGGCCATACATCCAGGCAAGCCCAGGGTTTCAAACCAGTGACCTCAGTATTTCAGGTCAATGTTCTATCCACTGCACTACCCAGGTCAGGCTCCATTTTTTAATTTGGTTATAAGTTCTAATAATGTATTCATTTTTCTTTTGGATTTATTGTGTTAGAATTATATCATTTTTTAATGATTCCTTTATCAATCTTTATAATTTCTACTTTTTTTTTATTTGATGGCTTTGACTGGGACTCAACTAAAATTCTTAATGAAAATAGTAATAGCAAGAATCCTTATATTTTTTCAGATTGTCCCATTTGTAACCATGGGATTTAATTTATGGAGGTGACTAAGTGATGACATGAAGAGATTAACCCTTTGAGTAGGATGAAAGTTCATGTACGTCCTTGTGCCTCCTGACCATCCAGAATACAATCAATTTATTTTAAAAATGTGTAATGCAACATTTAAAAAAAGCAAATGTATGTTCTTCTTGTTTCCATAAATTGGTTATCAAACAAACATGAGTTTAAGTTAAAAGACTGGAACTAGAACTAATTTTATTTTTTTAAAAAAACTCACTCCCTGGGGTCAGCAAGCATGAAAAAAACTCACTACTCAAAGGGTTAATGCCATTGAGAGAATGGCTTTACTTCCATTTCCTGAGACAAGGGGACACACCACCTCACACAGCCCCACAGGAGGAACACCACGTATGGGCAAGAGGCAAAATAAGAAAGATAGACAAGCCTAGACCCAGAGCCCTTATTGGAGTTTTCCTAGGAAAGGAAGCGTAGAGTAAACAGTTTAGGATTCGCTAGTTTGAATAATAAACGTTTGGCTTTGGGCAGTAGGGTAGGCTCTGGCTGCCTGGTTCCTATCCCTGGGATGACTTAAGCCAGGGGAAATATTGGCTTAGTATGTAAGAGTTATATAAAAGAAGTGGTTGGCTTGCACATAATAGGCATGCTGCCAAGTAAATTATTTACTAATTTTAGCAATTAGCTAGCCTTGAGAGGCCAGCCTTTCCTCAACCAGCAAGGTTTTTAAGATATCAAAACAGCCTGACCAGGCGGTGGTGCAGTGGATAGAGCATCGAACTGGGATGCGGAAGACCCAGGTTCGAGACCCCGAGGTCACCAGCTTGAGCGTGGGCTCATCTGGTTTGAGCAAAAGCTCACCAGCTTGAACCCAAGGTCGCTGGCTCGAGCAAGGGGTTACTCTGTCTGCTGAAAGCCCGCGGTGAAGGCACATATGAGAAAGCAATCAATGAACTAAGGTGTCACAACAAAAAACTGATGATTGATGCTTCTCATCTCTCTGTTCCCATCTGTCTGTCCCTATCTATCCTTCTCTCTGACTCTCTCTGTCTCTGTAAAAAACAAAAACAAAAAAAAACAAAAAAAACAGCCTGACCAGGTGGTGACACAGTGGATAGAGCATCAGACCAGGACACTGAGGACCCATGTTCAAAACCCCAAGGTTGCTGGCTTGAACACAGGCTCATCTGCTTGAGCATGGAACCATAGACATGATGCCATGGTCACTGGCTTGAGTTCAAGGTCACTGGTTGAGCAAAGGGTCACTGGCTCAGCTGGAGCCCCCCAGTCAAGCCACACATGAGAAAGCAATCAATGAACAAATAAGGTGCCACAACAAAGAATTGATGCTTCTCATCCCTCTCCTTTTCTATCTGTCCCACCTCTCTCTCTCTCTCTCTCGCTAAAAAAATAAATAAATTTAAAAAAGATATCAAAATATCATAAGAAATAGAAAGTTAAAAAACATGATTAACACAGTGATCTCAAAGAGAAAGCATCCAAAGTGTAAATAGTTCTCTGGGTTTTGGGGTTTTTTTTTTTAGTTCTCTGTTTTGTTGTGTTTTTTATGTCCTTTATTCCTTAAAGAGTTATTTTTTTTATTTATTCATTTTAGAGAGGAGAGAGACAGACAGACAGACAGACAGACAGAAAGGAGAAGCAGGAAGCATCAACTCCCATATGTGCCTTGACCAGAGCCCAGGGTTTTGAACCAGCGACCTCAGTGTTTCCAGGTCAACACTTTATCCACTGCGCCACCACAGGTCAGGCAAGAGTTATTTTTTAATCTTAGTTATGAACAGATATTAAATTTAATCAAATCTTCTTCCTGAATCAGTTGAGATTATATAACTTTCCTCATATAATTTCAACCAGTGCAGAAACTCTGTTTCTTTAATTTTCTCCTTTCTGTTCTTCATTTCCTTAGATTCTGGTCAGTATCAAACTGTCTTATGAACAAAGCCTCAGCCCTGGCCCATTATCTCAGTCAGTTAGAGCGTTGTCCTGAAACACCAAGGTTGCAGGTTTGATCCCAGTCAGAGCACATACATGAAGCAACCAATGAATGCATAACTAAGTGGAACATCAAATGAATGCTTCTCTTTCTTTCTCTCTCTCTCTCTCTCTGTCTTTCCAAAATCAACAGAGAAAGAGAGAGAAACATTGGTTTATTGTTCCACTTAGTTATGCATTCATTGGTTGATTCTTGTATGTGGGAATCAAACCCACACCTTTGGCATATCAGGATAACATTAACCACGTGAGCCGGAGACTGATATCAGTTCTTTAAATTTGTTAAAACTTTACAACTCAGTATAATATCAATTTTTGTAAATTTTCTGCATGATTTTATAGAGTGCAATACTCTATATATGTCTATTTGGTCAGCTATGTTAAGCACATTTTTCAAATTACATATGTCTACTGTGTGTTTTATGATTTGTCTTCTTGATTTACCAATGAATGAAAAAGATGTATTGAAACTCTTCCTATGTTGGTAAGTTTTTTTCTTCTTCTGGTTCTGCCTGGTTTTGCTCTCTGTATGTTGCTGTCTCATTAAAAGTATGCAAATGTGGATTGCCATATATTCCTGATAAGTTTCACTTTTTGCCATTATGAAGTAAAGCCCTTTAACCGCAGTAATGTTTTTTCCTAAATTTTGTTTTGTCTGATATTAATTGTAGCTGCTCCAGTTCTAAAACAAATTGAGCAGAGGATTAATATTTTTTACTTTCTGCCTTTCTTTATCCTTACATCTTTCTTGTTTAGGTATATACTGCTTGAAAATATACCTAGATCTAGCTGGATAGCTCAGTTGGTTAGAGCATCAGTTCAAAGTGCAGAGGTTTCTGCTTCCATTCCCAGTCAAGGCACATACAGGAATGGATCATACAGTACACTTTCTCTCTCTCTCTCTCTCTCTCTCTCTCTCTCTCTCTCTCTCTCTCCTTTCCTCTCTGGCTAAAATAAAAAATAAATTTGCCTGAACTTTTGTGGCACAGTGGATAAAGGATTGACATGAAATGCCAAAGTCACCAGTATGAAACCCCAGGCTTGCCCTGTCAAGGCTCATATGTGAAGCATCTCTCTAAAATCAATAAATAAAATATTTAAAAATAATAATAATATATGTATTTTATGTATATGTATATATATGTGTATATATATATATACACATATATATACACACACACATATGCCTAAATATGGAGTATGTTATTTTTCAAGAAACACACCCTTTGAATGCCCATGATTCCAATTCCGACATCCCTAGCTCAGTAAGACCACAGCTCAGCTTCAGGGCTGCCTCCTCTGAATCAGAAGCAAAAGGGGTCAAGTGATATATGCACATTCTGAGTTCTCATCTTCTGCCTGTCTAATGTTGTTTGCTTTTGACACTGTCATATTGTGATTTATAATAAAGATTTTCATTTCTAGCACAGAGCTCCTAAAACTCTTGGAAATTCTTAAGTGAGGAGAGCAACAAAGGTGTCTTGTTATGTTAATAGAATAGCTTTTGGACTGCACACCTAAGGATGGGGGCTGATTGCCAGGAGAACCAACCACACGATTAGAGGATTGAAACTTTCAGTCCCAACCTCCCTGACCTCCAGGGAAGGGGAGTAGGTTAAAGGTTGAGTCAATTGCTAATGGTCAATGTTTTAATCATCATGCCTATGTAATGATATTTTCATAAAAAGCCAAAAGGACAGGATTCAGAGAGAGTCCAGGTTGATGAACATATGGAGAAGGTTCTGGGAGAATGGTATGTCTGGAGGGCCAAGTGCTCCACATCCTTTCCCACACCTTGCCTTATGCATCTCTTCCATCTGGCTGTTTTGTTTTGTTTTTTATATTTAGACAATTAGATTTAACAGGGTGACATTGGTGAACCAGATACATAGATTTAGAGAAAACATCTCCACATCACTTGGACAGTCGATGATGCTGTATACCCATCACCCAAAGTCAAACCGTCCTCCGTCACCTTATATTTGTTTCTGTTTATGTCCCTTTCTCCCCCCCCCACTCCTTCCCTTTTTTCCCTTCCCTACCCCCTGGTAACCACTGCACTCTTATCTACATCCATGAGTCTCAATTCTGTGTCCCACCTATGAATGGAATTATACAGTTCTTAGTTTTCTTCTGACTTACTTATTTCACTCAGTATAATGTTATCTAGGTCCATCCATGTTGTCATAAATGATCCAATGTCATCATTTCTTATGGCTGAGTAGTATTCCACAGTGTATATGTACCACATCTTCTTTATCCAATCCTCTATTGAAGGGCATTTTGGTTGTTTCCATGTCTTGGCCACTGTGAACAATGCTGCAATGAACATGCGGGTGTATGTGTCTTTACGTATCAGTGTTTTTGAGTTTGGGGGGTATACACCCAGCAGAGGGATTGCTGGGTCATATAGTCATTTTATTCTTAATTTTTTGAGGAACCACCATACTTTCTTCCATAATGGTTGTATTACTTTACATTCCCACCAGCAATGAGTGAGGGTTCTTTTTTTCCCCACAGCCTGTCCAACACTTGTTATTACCTGTCTTGTTGATAATAGCTAATCTAACAGGTGTGAGGTGGTATTTCATTGTAGTTTTGACTTGCATTTCTCTTATAGCTAGTGAAGATGAGCATCTTTTCATATATTTATTGGTCATTTGTATTTCTTCTTGGGAGAAGTGTCTGTTCGTGTCCTCTTCTCATTTTTTTATTGGATTGTTTGCTTGTTTGTTGCTGAGTTTTGTGAGTTCTTTGTATATTAGCCCCTTATCTGAGCTGTTGTTTGAAAATATCTCCCAGTTAGTTGGCTGTTTGTTTTGTTGTCAGTTTCTTTTGCTGTGCAGAAACTTCTTAGTTTGATGTAGTCCCATTCATTTATCTTTGCCTTTACCTCCCCTGCCTTTGGGGTCAAATTCATAAAATGTTCTTTATGGCAAGGTCCATGAGTTTAATACCAATGTTTTCTTCTTTGTATAATTATTTATTGTTTCAGCTCTTATATTTAAGTCTTTGAACCATTTTGAATTAATTTTTGTGCAAGGAGAAAAACTGTAGTCGAGTTTCATTCCTTTGCAGTGGCTTTTTATAAAATATTTCCAGCACCATTTATTGAAGAGGCTTTCTTTTCTCCATTGTGTGTTAAAGATTAGAGCAGAAATAAATAAAATGAAGAACAGAAAAACTGTAGAAAAAATCAATACAACAAAGAGCTGGTTCTTTAAAAATATCAACAAAACTGATAAACCCTTGGCAAGACTCACTAAGAAAAAAAGAGAAAAGACTCATATAAACAAAATCCAAAATGAAAAAAGAGAAATTACCAGAGATATCATAGATACACAAAGGATTATTGTGAAATACTATGAAAAACTTCATGCCACCAAACTCAACAACCTAGAAAAAAATGGATAAATTACTAGAACAATACAATCTTCCTAGACTGAATCATGAAGAAGTAGAAAGCCTAAATAGACCCATAAGCAGGGAGGAAATAGAAACAACTATCAAAAACCTCAAAAATAAAAGTCCAGGGCCAGATGAATATATTAGGGAATTCTATCAAACATTCAAAGAAGAATTGGTTCCTAACCTTCTCAAAGTCTTCCAAAAAATTGAAGAAGAAGCAATACTTGCAAACAAATTTTTGAGGCCAACATAAACCTCATACTGAAACCTGGCAAGGACAACACACAAAAAGAAAACTACAGACCAGTATCTTTAATGAATACAGATGAAATAACCCTAAACAAAATACTAGCAAATTGAATACAACAACATATTAAAAAAATAATTCACCATGATTAACAGAATTCATCCCAGAAACACAAGGATGGCTCAACATACCTAAAATGATTAACGTAATACACCATATCAACAAAACAAAGAACAAAAACCATATGAGCCTGTCAATAGATGCAGAAAAGGCTTTTGATAAAAATACAACGTCCTTTTATGTTTAAAACATGCAACAAGCCCTGGCCGGTTGGCTCAGCGGTAGAGCGTCGGCCTAGCGTGCGGAGGACCCGGGTTCGATTCCCGGCCAGGGCACATAGGAGAAGCGCCCATTTGCTTCTCCACCCCTCCGCCGTGCCTTCCTCTCTGTCTCTCTCTTCCCCTCCCGCAGCCAAGGCTCCATTGGAGCAAAGATGGCCCGGGCGCTGGGGATGGCTCTGTGGCCTCTGCCCCAGGCGCTAGAGTGGCTCTGGTCGCAACATGGCGACACCCAGGAGGGTCGCAACATGGCGACGCCCAGGATGGGCAGAGCATCGCCCCCTGGTGGGCGTGCCGGGTGGATCCCGGTCGGGCGCATGCGGGAGTCTGTCTGACTGTCTCTCCCTGTTTCCGGCTTCAGAAAATTGCAAAAAATAAAAAAAAAATAAAAAAAAATAAAACACTCAACAAGATGGGTATAGAAGGAAAATATCTCAACATAATAAAGGCCATTTATGACAAACCATCAGCTAACATCATACTAAATGGTAAAAACTGAAAACTTTTCCTCTAAAATCAAGAACAAGACAAGGCTGCCCACTCTCTCCACTCCTATTCAACATAGTGCTGGAAGTTCTAGCCAGAGCAGTCAGACAAGAGAAAGAAATAAAAGGCATTCATATTGGGAAGCAAGAAGTAAAAGTTTTACTTTTTGCAGATAACGTGATCCTATATATAAAAAACCCCAAAGACTCCACAGAAAGGCTGTTAGAAACAATAAACCAATATAGTAAGGTCACAGGATACAAAATTAATATACAGAAGTCTATTGCTTTCTTATATACCAATAATAAAACTTTGGAAAATGAACTCTAAAAAATAATCCCTTTTACAGTTGCAACAAAAAATAAAATACCTACAAATGAACATAACAAAGAATGTAAAGGACCTATATAAGGAAAACTACAAAGCATTATTAAAGGAAATCAAAAAATACGTAATGAAATAGAAAAATATTCCTTGTTCTTGGATAGAAAAAATAAATACAGGTAAAATGGCCATATTGGCCCTGGCCAGTTGGCTCAGCGGTAGAGCGTTGGCCCGGCGTGCAGGAGTCCTGGGTTCGATTCCCGGCCAGGGCACACAGGAGAAGCGCCCATCTGCTTCTCCACCCCTCCCCCTCTCCTTCCTCTCTGTCTCTCTCTTCCCCTCCCGCAGCCAAGGCTCCATTGGAGCAAAGTTTGCTGGGGCGCTGGGGATGGCTCTGTGGCCTCTGCCTCAGGCGCTAGAATGGCTCTGAATGTGGCAAAGCGACACCCCAGAGGGGCAGAGCATCGCCCCCTGGTGGGCATGCCAGGTGGATCCCGGTCGGGTGCATGTGGGAGTCTGTCTGACTGCCTCCCAGTTTCCAGCTTCGGAAAAAAAAAAAATGGCCATATTACCCAAAGTAATATACAAATTTAATGCAATTTCTATCAAAATTCCAATGTCATTTTTTTTTTTTTCTTTTCATTTTTCTGAAGCTGGAAACAGGGAGAGACAGTCAGACAGACTCCCGCATGCGCCCGACCGGGATCCACCCAGCACGCCCACCATGGGGCGACGCTCTGCCCACCAGGGGGCAATGCTCTGCCCATCCTGGGCATCGCCATGTTGCGACCAGAGCCACTCTAGCGCCTGGTGCGGAGGCCACAGAGCCATCCCCAGCGCCCGGGCCATCTTTGCTCCAATGGAGCCTTGGCTGTGGGAGGGCAAGAGAGAGACAGAGAGGAAGGCGCGGCGGAGGGGTGGAGAAGCAAATGGGCGCTTCTCCTGTGTGCCCTGGCCGGGAATCGAACCCGGGTCCTCCGCACGCTAGGCCGACGCTCTACCGCTGAGCCAACCGGCCAGGGCTGTCATTTTTTTTACTGGAACAAAGTCATCAGGTTTGTATGGAACCATAAAAATCCCTGAATAGCCAATGTAATCCTAAGGAAAAAAAAACAAAGCTGGGGGCATTACAATACCTGACTTCAAATTATAGTATAGAACCACGATAATCAAAACAGCATGGTATTGGCAGAAAAATAGACACACTGACCAATGGAACAGAATTGAGAGCCCAGAAATAAAACCACATATATATGGGCAAGCCATCTGGCTGTTTCTAAGTTATATTCTTTTACAACAAACCAGTAACCTAGTAGGTGAAATGTTTCTCTGAGTTCTGTGAACTGCTCTAATAAATTAGTCTAATCCAAGGTGTGGGATGGTAGCCTGTCAGTCAGAAGCACAGGTGACAACCTGCACTTATGGTTTGTGTCTAAATTTGGCGGGGGAGACAGTCCTGTAGAACTGAACCCTTAATTTGTGGGATCTGACACTATCTCCAGCTATCTGACACTCTTTTTTTTTTATTAGTAGAACAGTCCACATTTTTAAGTTAATTTTAATGGGGTGACATTGATCAATCAGGGTACATATGTTCAGAGAAAACATCCCCAGGTTATTTTGACATTAATTATGCTGCATACCCATCACCCAAAGTCAAATTGCCTTCTGTCACCTTCTATCTGGTTCTCTTTGTGCTCCTCCCCTACCCCTACCCCCCTCTCTTCCCTCCCCCCCATAACCATCACATTCTTGTTCATGTCCCTGAGTCTCATTTTTATGTCTCACCTATGTATAAAATCATATAGTTCTTAGTTTTTTCTGATTTACTTATTTCACTCAGTATAATGTTATCAAGGTCCATCCATGTTGTTGTGAATTATCTGATATCAACATTTCTTATGGCTGAGTAGTATTCCATAGTATATATGTACCACATCTTCTTTATCCAAGTCATCTATTGAAGGGCTTTTGGGTTGTTTCCATGTCTTGGCCACTGTGAACAATGCTGCAATGAACATGGGGCTGCATGTGTCTTTATGTACCAGTGTTTTTGAGTTTTGGGGGTACATTCCCAGTAGAGGAATTGCTGGGTCATATGGTAACTTTATTTTTAATTTTTTGAGGAACCATCATACTTTCTTCCATAATGGTTGTACTGTTTTACATTCCCACCAACAATGGATAAGGGTTCCTTTTTCTCCACAGCCTCTCCAACACTTGTTATTACCTGTCTTGTTGATAATAGCCAATCTAACAGGTGTGAGGTAGTATCTTATTGTAGTTTTTTTGTTTGTTTGTTTGTTTTTTATTAATTTTACTAGGGTGACATCAGAATCAAAATTGAGTTAAATCATAGGATACCCAGCTGGTGTTAAAGAATTACTTGGTGGTGTGGGAACCTTCCCTCCCCAAAGAAACACAGAATTGCTGACCAGAACCTTTAGATGCTTTTTAGAAAAATATTTGCCTGGCTCATGGTGGCACAGTGGATAAAGCATTGAACTAGAGTACTGAGGTCACCAGTTTGAAAACACTGGGCTTGCCTAGTCAAGGCACACATGACAAATAATCAACAAACAATTAAAGTGAAGTAACTATGAATTGATACTTCTCACTCCACACCCCTTCCTCTTTCTGTAAAATAAATAAATAAAATCTTTTTTTTTTTTAAGGAATGAAATCTTTTTTTTTTTTTTATTTATTCATTTTTTAAAGAGGAGAGAGAGAGGGGGAGAGAGAGAGACAGAGAGGAGAGAGAGACAAAGAGAGAGAAGGAGGGAGGAGCTGGAAGCATCAACTCCCATATGTGCCTTGACCAGGCAAGCCCAGGGTTCTGAACCGGCAACCTCAGCATTTCCAGGTCGATGCTTTATCCACTGCACCACCACAGGTCAGGCCAATAAATAAAATCTTTAAAAATTTTTAATATAGTCCATTCAACTCTTTCATTCCAGTGCCTTAGTGGTTACTGTTCATTTCTGCCTCTGAGGTTCCTGGAGCTATTTATTCTTAGGCTTAAGTTGACCCCTTTAATTCCACAGCCCCTGTAAAACCCAAATTCTCCTCATGCAAATTCTCATCGGGCTCAAAACAGAACATTCTCATTCCCAATCATGAGGTTGTAGTTAATTTGCTTGCTATTCTTTCTCTTAATGGTTTCCTAGCCTTCACTTTTGAAATGTAGCAAAAAGTTTACCTTCCCAGGAATGACAAGGAAAGTTTACATGGGGGAGGGACCTGACCATTAGGGGAGTTTAAATCACAATAGTTGTTTATGAAAGCCTAGACAGCCTGACCAGGTGGTGGTGCAGTGGATAGAGCATCAGACTGGGATGCAGAGGACCCAGGTTCTAGACCCCGAGGTCACCAGCTTGAACGTGGGCTCATCTGGTTTGAGCAAAGCTCACCAGCTTGGACTCAAGGTCGCTGGCTTGCGCAAGGGTTTACTCAGTCTGCTGTAGCCCCACGGTCAAGGCACATATGAGAAAGCAATCAATGAACAACTAAGGTGTCGCAATGAAAAACTACTGATTGATGCTTCTCATCTCTCTCCATTTCTGTCTGTCTGTCCCTATCTATCCCTCTCTTTGACTCTCTGTCTCTGAAAAAAAAAAAAAAAAGCCTAGACACAAGCCCAGAGGTACCAGCTAAGCTATTCCTGGAAGATTCCTGGCCTCTTGGCTGTCTCTAAAATTTACCAAGGACACCAAACCTATGCAACGCAACGTCAAAAAGAACTTGTGTTTCTTCAGCAGAATTTCCCTCCTCCTGCTCATCATCAAGTCAGTGACCAAGGTCACAAACCCTGTCATGCTAATCTGAGCATGTCCAGGTGCAGGCAGCCCCAGGTTCAGCCAGCAAAAGACTGAACTCCAATATCTAATGCTCTCTCCTGCAGCTTGGGGCTGACACCCTTCGGTGATCTCAGCCCATGTGCACAAAAGTGCTTTTAAAATGCTTTCCTTTTGGAACACACTAGCCTTGTGTTTTGGGTTCATCCCATGGTTTCTGCCTTTTATTTATAACCTGGTTATCAATTTAGCTAGTACTTATTGAGAACCTACTATGTGCCTGGGCCTGTTCTAGGCTCTGGAAATTCAGCAGTAAAGCACTGTCTTTATAGTTGAACTTTTAGTTGTGGAAAGAAATAATAAACAGGTAAACATCTGAATAGAGTGAAGAAGTGAATTATACAGAATTTTAGGAAAGAGATTTAATCTATTTATTTGAGAGAGAGAGAAAGAGGAAGATGGAGAGAGAAAGAGCCATTGATTTGTTGTTCCACTTAAATATGCATTCATTAGTTGATTCTTGTATATGCCCCAACTGGGGATTGAACCCACAACCTTGGCATATTGGTATGGTGCTCTAACCAACTGAGAAACTGGACAGGGCAGAGATTTTTTGGCAAGTCAAACAAATTCAAAGGCCTCAAGGCAGTGTAACCATGCAGAAACTCCATTTCCTTAACATGACCTTTTCTCTTTTCTGCCCGCCCACTCCTTTCCTTAATCATTAAGCCCTTAGGACATAAGGTGCTGGTCAGCATTAAACTATCTTAAGAACAAAGCCTCAGGTCTGTTGACCACAGAAAGAGAGTTTTGTTCCAGCTGTTACTGGACAAACGGGTCTGTTTGCCTGCACACATCAAAACCCAGTAAGACACAAACAGGAGGTTGTAGCAAAGAAAGTAAGGGTTTATTTTTAGGAAGTAGCCCAGGCCCAGAGTCACAGATGAGCTAATGCTCAAAGACCCGGCTCCCCAGTGGCCTTCAGGGGATGGCTTCTATAGGGGAGAAACCATTAATCATGGTGACTAAGGGAGTTAGAATTGCAGTCAGGGTCGTGTACTACTGATTGGTCAGTGCTAGGGTAGGGGTAGTTGATCAGTGCACCTGGGCCTGATGTCAACCATGGCATAGCTTTGTCTGGCTTTGCTCTTCTGGGCCTGAAGCTGAAACACAACTGAAACTGTCTCTAAGGTCAACAGACCTGAGGCTTTGTTCCTAAGATTATTTGAGGCTGACCAGAACCTCATTGTCCTGAGGGCTTAATGATTACGGTAGTGGATGTACAGGGAGAGGGAGGTGGATGAGTCAGGGTTCTGAATGAGGCCAGTTTGAATCAAAAGGAAAGTAAGGAGAAAAGTTCATATAAAAGAAATGAAGTTTCTGCAAGTTTACAAAGCTAAAGATAACATCTTTACCTCAGCTGTGTTTCAGCCCCAGGCCCATGAAAGTGAAACAACCCTCCTGACCACACCTGCATGAAACCGGATGGAGTAATGCCATGGCTGACATCAAGACCTAGTACAGTGATCAACTACTCCCTACCCTGGTGTTGCAGGAATATAATAATGATATAATATAGTAATTAAATATATAGAAATATAAAAAATGTAAAAGATATATAAAAGTAATTAAGATATAATATTAAAATTAATTAAGAAAATTAAATAAAGTTATGCTGTCTGGATAGGAATTAATATAGTGGGTGTAGATGTGATAAACAGACTCTGACTTTCGAACAGGGCCCAGTTAGTGTGTGTGTGAAGTTATGCATAGATAAGAAGTGGCTTGATGTCACAACTCTGTAAGTTAACATAAATAAGAAGCTTCCCTAGGAACATCTTAAAAGTGTCTTGATGTGACATTTCAGTAGATTAACATAAAAAGGGCTCCCTTAGAGGAAATTCCAAAAAAGGTGGTGTGAGGTGATAATCCTGTAGATTGACACCTGTTAGAAGGCTTTGGTCAGAAAAGGTACTAAAGCTGAAGGTACCCTGCAGCAGTAGTCGCCCAGACTCTACGCCTCTCTGAGCTCTGATCAAAGAAGCCGAGAGGAGCACACTGATAGGGCCCCCTTAAGCTGTACCCAGGCACACCAAAAGGATTTGTGAGTAACAAATTACCTGTGTGAGCCTGACCTGTGGTGGTGCAGTGGGATAAGGCGTCGACCTGGAATGTTGAGGTTGCTGGATTAAAACCCTAGGTTTGCCTGGTCAAGGCACATATGGGAGTTGATGCTTCCTGCTCCTCCCCTTTCTCTCTCTCTCTCTCCCCTCTCTCTAAAAATCAATAAATAAAATATTTTTTTTAAAAAATTACCTGTGTGATTCTTGCAACTAACTTGTGTGTCGGTCATGTCTTTCCTCTGGTGGCAGTTGGGGTCGGCACTGATAAATAGAATCCTCATAGCTGCCTCAAGAGTAGTCTCAAAGAGGCTGCCAGCCCTGCTGATAAGCAGCAGGAGTGTCCCATTGCACGAGGAAGTCGAATCAGGGATGCCTGATCGATGTAGTAATTGGGCTCTACTGGGACACCTGGCCCCAACCAATCAGTAGAGCTCAGGACACAACTCCTTTAGCCACCATGACTGATGACTTTTCCCCTACATGACCCATCCCCTGGAAGCATTGGGGAGCCAGGTCTTTGAGCACAAGCTTACCTGTGACTCCAGGGGTGAACCATTTTTTAAAAAATAAAGCTTTACTTTCTTGGCTGCAAACCTGTTTGCATTCAGTTGGGCTTTGATGCACACAGGCAAACAGGCCCACTTAGTCCAGTAACAGCAGGAGAATGGCTGGTGTAAGAGCAGGGAGGGCAGTCCCAGTGAGACAAGTAAGATGAGAGTAGCAGAGATGAGGTAAGAGTAGAAAGGCCAGATGGTAGAGGGCCTGGAATGGCTTTTCTCTTGATCAGTTCTTAGTGTGTTTTGAGCAAGACAGCCACTAAAATAATTTGTATTTGTATTCAATTGCTCTAGCAACTTTATGGAAAATAGATTGTGGATCTTTCCTCTGATTCTGATTTAACACTCTCCATCAAATTCTTTTTCCTCCTAAATTGTTACAGTTGTAAAACCAGGGGAAATGTCCTAACTAATGTAACTCAAGAGAGGACTGCAGAGAAATGAAGGGTATTTCCTTAGACTTGATAAAAGACACTATAGAGTCTTATTCATACCCCAGACTAGGACACTAGTGGTCCTTGGTATGTAGGACTCCAGCCCTGCTCTCCTGGGTCTAGCCTCTAGAGGCTACTCCTTATTTGACTGATACAGCCACACCTACAACAAGAATACTCAGGAAAGTGCTGCAGCCTCAGCTCTAGGCTGTTCCAAGAACCAGCCACTCCCCTGAAATAATCAAGGCCCTGTTTCCAACCTAGATCACTGGTCCTGATTTCTTCCTCCTCCATCCCCAGGGGGACTTTGGTGTCATCTGTCACCCACTGCTTCAGTTGAGGTCACCTCTGTCACCTGAGATGTCAGAATGAGAAGAGATCGAGCAAGGATAAAACAGGTAAACAGGTTACCACTGAGCGGTAGTTGGACAACCACTCAATCTCACTGTGGCAATACTAATGAGCTGGAGCACACCTTCATAGAACCATTTTCTGACCACTCTTTAATAATGAAGGAGGAGGAAAGCAACTATGGCATAAGTCAGAAAGCAAATGCTCTTGGTAAAAACGCTTAAGAAAATGGTTTGCCAACCCTAGACTAAGTGTGTGAATAGATGTTAAATATGACATATGCCAAGCAGGGCCATGAATTCAAAATAGCCATTTTATTCCCATGTATGAGAACATGGCATCTTTAGAATCCAGATTCTAGCAACTTCCACTATCCAAAGTACAGATAAGAAAGGTACTAAAAATATTATCTAAATGACTCACATAGATCTGACCAGGTGTGTTCACTAAGACCCGTACCTCTTACTCAGAGGAAAGACGCTTCCAGCCTCTTCCAGTGTTTCTGTCCTCTCAGTGGATTTGCATTTCTCTCAGTTCTCTCTTACCTTTGTTCTTTTTCCTTTTAGGAAGCAACCAGAAAAAATAGTCTGACATCAAGAGGCCAGAGTAAAAATTTGAAAATAAAGATGCAATATCTAAAAATATGTGGTAGTTTGGATTAATTTTGTTTATGGGCAAATGGCACTCATATAGATACAAATGTGAACAGAAACCACTCCATCTTGAGGAGCCACTGAGCCATTTCACCCACAGGTGTTGTAAAGTACCAAAGGCTACAGAATTAATATTAATATTTTAAGAGGCTTGGAGAACATTTTATTAATTTGGGTTAAGGTGTGCAGAGAAATTGTGAGAATAGTCTCTGTACTGTGTGATTGGCATAGCCAGGATGGCCCTTGGCATTGTGTTGTAAATGCAAAGTGGAGGAAAACATAGATCCCCAGACATTCCACCACACCTGTGGGGAAAAGGGTGAATGGCTAGCCAGGTGCAGGAAGAGAAAAGCCAAAATAAACCTTTTCTCATAGCAATGAGCCATTTGCGGGCATTTGTCCCCACCGAAACTACCTCTCCTATGTAAATGTGTGTGGTTAATAGGTGTGACTCTGGACAGAGAGATAGCAGATGAACACTAGATAATATAGGAATGCCTTTTTTTTTTTTTTTGTATTTTTCTGAAGCTGGAAACGGGGAGAGACAGTCAGACAGACTCCCGCATGCGCCCGACCGGGATCCACCCGGCATGCCCACCAGGGGCGACGCTCTACCCCTCCGGGGCGTCGCTCTGTTGCGACCAGAGCCACTCTAGCGCCTGGGGCAGAGGCCAAGGAGCCATCCCCAGCGCCCGGGCCATCTCTGCTCCAATGGAGCCTCGGCTGCGGGAGAGGAAGAGAGAGACAGAGAGGAAGCGGGGGGGGGAGTGGAGAAGCAAATGGGTGCTTCTCCTATGTGCCCTGGCCGGGAATCGAACCCAGGTCCCCCGCACACCAGGCTGACACTCTACCGCTGAGCCAACCGGCCAGGGCCAGGAATGCCTTTTAATATGTAAAGAGACATCTTTCTACCATTGTGTTGGCTTGTAAATTTTGTTTTCCCCAAAAGGATGTATGGCTTGCAAATTGAACGTGGTCCTATCATGTTAAAGGACATATGACTATAACCAATAGTGGTAAGGGGCTCCTAATTGCAATTCTTGCTTCTGTACTTTCCACTTACAAAACTATAAAAACTAAGTAGAACAAAGGGCCAGCACGCTCTCCTTCAGATTTCTGTCGGAGTTCCCGCCGTTTGACCAAGCTAGACAATAAAGCTTTGATGTGTAATCGACGGACCTTGTTCGTGTCTTCCATGTTTTGGGTCCCTCCGAATTAGGCTTAACAATCTCTGTGTCCCAGATTTCATTTTTAAATTTCATGTTGTGATCTTTAACCAACTTCAGTCCTCAGCAAACATATTGAGACTTTGTAGTTGATGATTATTTTTCTTTTTCTTTTTGTTATTTTTTCTTTTCTTTTTCTTTTTCTCTTTCTTTTTATTTTTTTGTATTTTTCTGAAGTTGGAAACGGGGAGGTAGTCAGACCATCTCCCACATGCGCCCGACCGGGATCCATCCGGCATGCCCACCAGGGGGCAATGCTTTGCTCATCTGGGGCATTGCTCTGTTGTGACCAGAGCCATTCTAGCGCCTGGGACCAGAGGCCATGGAGCCATCCTCAGCGCCCAGGCCAGCTTTGCTCCAATGGAGCCTTGACTGCGGGAGGGGAAGAGAAAGGCAGAGAGGAAGGAGAGGGGGAGGGGTGGAGAAGCAGATGGGCACTTCTCCTGTGTGCCCTGGCCGGGAATCGAACCTAGGACTCCTGCACGCCAGGCCGATGCTCTACCACTGAGCCAACCGGCCAGGGCCTTGATAATTTTTTGTGTTCCCTAAAATATCATCATAAATATTTTTGTTAGCAACAACTGTAATGGCCTGAAAACCAAGATCAATATCACACTGGTGATAGTATCAATTATAAACAATCATCTATCACAGGACCACCAGGAGGTATGGCCCCTGGTGCTATTGCATTCTTTGTCTATTTGTCCTGTCAGGCATTAGTACCCAAGTTATACTATTAAAAACCTACCAGATTGTTTGATTGGTTAGAGCATTGTCTGGTGCTGCAAACCAGCATGGATAGTAATTCCAGGTCCTGAGTGAGAACAGCATAGAATGAAGAAATAAACTCAAAAAGAAAAAGGATGGGATCAGAAGCTTCTGCAACACCAAGATAGCATGTAAGAGAAAGTCTCCATCCCCAAACTTGCTTTACTTATAGGGCAGAGTAAAGTCATTAGCAAATCAAAGAGATCTTTAAAACAAAGTCACATTTCCAAGGCAAGCCAAGAATTCTCCCAAGAGCAGAAAACCCTCCACCCTGCATAACACCTTAACTTCACAAAACAAAGGATAAAAAGAAAACTGCCTCCAGTCTCTCTGAAGGACATGGGGGATAGGATGAGTAGAAACAATCTAATGTCACAGCTAACATGGAGGTGTGGAGAAAAACTTAGCCATTAGCAATTTCATCAAGCAAGTGAGGTGAGGGGATTGAGCAAACTGTCAGCTTACTGCCAGTCCCTCACACTTCTGTCCCCCAAAAACCTAAACTGCAAAGACTCTGTTGGCTTGTGGTTCCCAACATATCTGCCTTTTTTATTTTTTAATTTCCATTCATGTGCTGTGATTTACAATCGTCTGATTTCCCAGATTCTGATTTGGAGGCAGACTGAAAAAAATACAAAATAAACACAAGATTAATATAGCCCATGCTAACAGATACCAAAACAAGTGTCTTAATACACTAATGGGATAAAGCCTTTTAGATTATCAAGCAAATTCTTAGCCAATACAGCAGAATCTATAATAGAGTCTTTGCAGTTTTAAAAGTCCTTAATATGTTAATGCAATTTCACCAAGTCCATGCTGACACCATCACCCTTCCACCTTCTCTGTAGATGCAACCCAACCCCACTTCAGTCCCATTGAGAACTGTCACAAAGAGCAGGAGTTATACTCAGGAAAAGTCCACATAGCCCCTGTAAAGCCAGAAGCCATGGCCACTACTACCATCACAGCAGCCCGGCCCATGCATGTTCTCATTGGATTTGGACAGTCGGTAAAGAAACAATGGAGCCCAAAACTGGTGGGCCATCATCTTTAATCCTAGCTTGCACCCAGCAGGCAAGTAAAAACACACACTGGGCTCCAAGACCCACTCACATTCAGTGCTCACAAAGCTACTGACTTATCCAAGTTTCCTAGAATCAAAGGTTTCTAGCTCATCAGACTTTATTCACCTCTGTTCCCCATTTCCTTCCTTCTCCCTGCACAAACTCTGCACAAACTGGCTTCTCACTCAGCACTCCTCCGCATGGCCTTTCTCTGCTCTCTGCTCTCTCTGCTCTAAAGATAATCTCAGGAACCAAGAGAGCAAGCTCCCGTTCTGCCCTCATTTTATAGTGCAGAAATCAAAACCTCCAATCCAATATACAAAATAGGGAAGTCTCCAATATAAAGTCACTTATCTGAGGCATGATGGGATTGCACCACCCCACATCAAAAAGGGTGGGAAAGGCTTAGTCCCCAAACCAAGCCCCAGGCTACAAGGAACCTGCCTGCCCACAGCCTGCCCCCAACACACATTAACATCACCTGGGTGACGGGCCTCCATGTGGGCAGCACCATCTTTAACAAAGTGAGAATAATATATTTTATCTTCCCAACAGCCCCAGAACTGTTGTTGCATTCCCACAGTCTGTAGCTGGTTTCCAAGTCCCAATGACCACTGCTTCCAGCACATTAAGCTTTTGTCTCAAGCTTAATGTCAATTCTGGCAATGATTCAAGTAGACTGGAAGGACCATCTATAGGTATGTGTGCAGATGAAGCTTTTTTTTAGCCTGGAGAGATGAAACCAGGGAGCCTTTTCCTAAAGTTTTGCAGCTGTGGGGTGGTGAGGAGAACATTGGGATTCACTATGCTGGGTGGTAGAGGTAAATTTGTAACAGAAGTGGGCAAATCTGGCTGGCCAAAAGTAGCAACAGGTCGATTCTGAGAACAGAAGGTGAAAAAAGAGAGAGGCTCTGAGTTTGGAGAGTAGGTCCTGGCCTAAAATAGGCATGGGTCATGTTGGGCGGATAAAATGTATTATGCTCACTTTGTTAAAGATGCCGTTGCCCAGGTGATATTAATGTGTGTTGGAGGCAGACAGGATCATTGTAGCCTGGGGCTTGGTTTTGGGATTAAGCCTCTCCCACCCGTCTTGATGTGGGGTGGTACAATCCAATCATGCCTCAGAGAAGTGACTGTAGTAGAGACTTCCCTATTTTGTATATTGGATTAGAGGTTGTGAAGCTACAATATAAAATGGGGGTAGACTACACGAGGGCTGGCGCTCTTGGTCCCTGGGATGATTAGAGGAGAGAGCAGAGCGGAAGGAGGCCACGTGGAGGAGGCCAGGAAAAGCAGCCAAGATGGCGGAGTGCTGAGTGAGATGCCAGTTGTGAGATGCCAGTTTGTGGAGAGTTTGTATCTGGAATAAGGAAGGAGATGGGGAACTGAGGAGAATAAGGCTGGTGAGCTAGAAACCTTTGATTCTAGGAAACTTGGATAAGTCAGTGGCTTTGTGAGCACTGAATGTGATTGGGTTTTGGAGCCCAGTGTGTATTTTTTACTTGCCCGCTGGGTGCAAGCTAGGATTAAAGATGAAGGCCCATCAGTTCTTGGCTCCGTTGTTTCTTTACCAACTGTCCAAATCCAATGCGAACCTGCATGGGCCGGGGGGCTGTGATGGTGGCCTTGGCCTTGGCTCCTGGCTTCACAGGTCATCAAGGCAGAAAGATAAAAGAGTGTATAAAGGAGACACTATGTATTAGACAAAGCAGTGGATCCATGGCAAGCGAGGAGGAAAATAAGATCATTAACACCCACAACAGATATCTTTGAGGGATGAGCGGGACCCAAATATTCAGACAAGGCAGAGTAAGTGGCCCTTGTGTCTATAATAAATGAGATCGACTTACCTGCTACTTGAATGGTTACCCTAGGCTCTTTGATGGTGAAGTACGATGAGGCTGATGGCCCTGGGCACTTTCAGTCTTCAGTGGCAAGTCCCAGCAGGCTGGGCAAGGTTAGGTCAGAGGTGGCTGGGTAGGGCTAGAAGAAACTGAACACTCCCTTAGAGGAGTGAGTAGGCAGTCTACCTTCCTGTGTCCCTTTTTCCTGCAGCGAGGGCATGGCCCTGACAGGGGCCAAGAAGCCAGACAAGCTTTATCCAAAAGACCTTCCTTTCCACTCTTGAAGCAGGGCCCTGATGGAGTCTGACAAGGCCTCTTGGGGTGTTGGAGCTTTTAAAGGTGTAAGCCAAGAGCTGGTATTTTCCTGATCTCTTTAGGCTCTGTCTGCCTTTTTCTATTCCTTTTGGTGATTATAGACCTTAAAAGCCATGCTCAGGAGATCTCATTGAGGAGTTTGAGGGCCCTCCTCTGCCTATTTTAAGCTTTTTCCATATATCTGGGGCTGACTGGAAGAAGACAGAAGGACAGTTTGATCAGCTGGATTGGATGAAGGAAGGTTGGAATTTATAGGAAGAAGAGTCTTGGAGTGTGCTAAGAGGATTTAATAGGTGGAACAGGTTTGACACAGAGAGGGACAAGAGCAAAGTAAAATAAGCCTTGTACAATTGCTCTTGTGAAGTGAGTGTCTCTTCCTGGCTCATGGTGTCCCACCAAACATTCAGGAACCCACTGAGGAGCCTCAGCAGTCCAAGGAAAAAAACACACATATCCTCGGTCCCACAAGAGAACAGGGTCTGGACATTGCCAGATTCCTGTAAGCAGGTCTGTTGGGCAGATAAAATGTATTATGCTCACTTTGTTAAAGATAACACAAGGAGGCCGTTGCCCAGGTGATATTAATGTGTGTTGGGGATCGTTGTAACCTGGGGCTTGGTTTTGGGATTAAGCCTTTCCCACCCTGTTTGATGTGGGGTGGTACAATCCAATCATGCCTCAGAGAAGTGACTTTGTATTAGAGACTTCCCTATTTTGTATATTGGATTAGAGGCTGTGAAGCTACACTATAAAATGGGGGCAGAACGGGACTTGGCTCTTGGTTCCTGAGATTATCATTAGAGTAGAGAGCAGAGCAGAAAGCAGAAGGAGGCCACGTGGAGTAGGCCAGGAGAAGCAGCCAAGATGGCGGAGTGCTGAGTGAGATGCCAGTTTGTGCCGAGTTTGTATCTGGGATAAGGAAGGAGATAGGGAACTGAGGAGAATAAGTCTGGTGAGCTAGAAACCTTTGATTCTAGGAAACTCGAATAAATCAGTAGCTTTGTGAGCACTGAATGTGATTGGGTTTTGGAGCCCAGTGTGTATTTTTACTTGCTCGCCGGGTGCAAACTAGGATTAAAGGCTATGGCCCACCAGTTTGTGGCTCCATGGTTTCTTTACCAACTGTCCGAATCCAATACGAACCTGCATAGGCTGGGCTGTTCTGATGGTAGCCCTGGCCGTGCCTGCTGGCTTTACAAGGTCCTTCCACTGCACTTCAGAGAAGGCTTTCCTTGTTGGATTACAGAGTCTCTTGGCTGCTGAATGGTCCTGTACATCAGTATTCAAAAAAAAATTTAAGTAAAAAGCATGATAAAGAATATTTGCAAGAGTTCTAGGGTATGACTCCTTGTGAAGCCAGTGGCCAGGGCCACCATCACAGCCACCTGGCCCATGCAGGTTTGAAATGAATTCGGACAGATGGTAATGAAACAACAGAGCCACGAACTGGTGGGCCATTAGCTTTAATCCTAGCTTGCACCCGGCGAGCAAGTAAAAACACACACTGGGCTCCAAAACCCACTCATTCAGCACTCACAAAGCTACTGACTTATCCGAGTTTCCTAGAATCAAAAGTTTCTAGCTCACTAGCCTCATTCTCCTTTGTTCCCCATCTCCTTCTCTCTACACAAACTCTGCACTAATTGGATTCTCTTTCAGCACTCCGCCATCTTGGTTGCCTCTCTTCTCCTCCATTGTGACCTTATTCTGCTTTCCAACTTGCTCTCTGATCTAATACTAATCTCAGGAACAGAGAGAGCAAGCTCCCAGTCTGCCCCACTTTATAGTGCAGAAATTAAAACCTTTAATCCAATATACAAAATAGGGAAGTCTCTAATACAAAGTCAGTTATCTGAGACATAATGAGATTGCACCACCCCACGTCAAAAAGGGTGGGAAAGGCTTAGTCCTAAAACCAAGCCCCAGGCTACAAGGATCCTGCCTGCCCAAAGCCCACCCCCAACACACATTAATATCACCTGGGTGACGGGCTCCCATGTAAGCAGTGCTGTTGTGGACCGTAAATGGCAGAAAGCCATTGTAGATTCGAGGCTTAGCAAAAGGCTAAGTTCTCCCCCCTCCATCTTCATATTTGGCTATTATGCTGAGTATTTGCACCCACTTCACTTGCTTCCTTAGGTTGCTGGAATCAATTTACATGCCCTTCCTCTGACTCTTTGTTTGTTTTCAGATGTTGGTAGATTTCACTAATGCATCCTGTTTATGTCTTGGGAGAGTTTAGGTTTTAGCCTTGGATGTGTAACTTTGTATCAAGGACTTCCTTGATTTGCATATGGCTATATAATAAAGCAAACTGGGGCTATTGGGTACTCAGATATTGCTATCAGCATTTGAAGAGTCCTCCTGGTCCCATTTTTTCTTGATGAGTATGTTTCCTTAATTCCGCACTGTTATTAGGAGCTGCGCTGGTCCGCGGCACAGCGCCATCTTTAACAAAATGAGCATAATATATTTTATCTACCCAACACTCCCTGTTTTTTATTTTTTCCAATTGACCTTTAAGCATTTGATGTGCACGCTCCACAATGCCTTGACCCTGGGGATTGTAAGAAATGCCTGTCCTCAGGTCAATTCCAAAAGTCTGACAAAATATAGTAAATGCTTTTACAAGTAACATTCGCATATTTTTTAAAACATTTTTTATCCCATTGATTAACAGGCAATCTAGAGAGCACATAAGGCTGAAAAAATCCAGTATGACCTTCTTTATCTTCCCATTATAAAAAAAGCTTAGAGCTTTGTTAGGGAAATTTACTTTGCCCTAAGCCTCACAGCTCTGTGACTGCTTCAAGAGTGAGCCAAGAAGAAAGCCAAGGTTGCTTAGCAATTACAGATGCATCAGCTCCTGTATCTAAGAGTCCTCTGAATTTATGCCCTTGTATTATTAACTCTATTTCAGGGCATCAGAGGATTCAAATTCCCAACTTTCTCGGGACCCCGTTTGCAAAATGTGGCCTGACAAGCAGAATTAGCATTCTTATACTATTCTTCCAACTGCCTGAAGCAGCTTGAGACAGATTCTTGAAATGACTTATTAGGGCCCTGCTTATTTTGCTTAATTCCTTTGTTTTACAGACCTGACTACAGTTTTACACATAAACAAGACAATTTACAGTACAGAAACACAAATATAGCACATAAATTTGATTAATCCTAATACTTGAGTTGCTATTTGGCTCTCAACTCAGAGCACACCTTAAAAAGCACTGACCAAATTAGCAAGTCTTTAGGATCTACAGTCTATTCTATTTAAATTTAAATGAGTGCTTCTTTAAAAGTTCTAATTTTTAAACAAAAATGTAGGGATGAAACTATTTTTTCAACATAAGAGCCGGCAGAGTAAAGTCATTCGCAAATCGAAGAGATCTTTAAAACAAAGTCACATTTCCAAGGCAGTTTTCCATTTTTTCCATGCAATAACTTAATTCAGGCCTTAAAAAATCACATTTTAGACAACATCAGACAAAAACTAAACAGAAACTAGAATCAGAAAAACCAGACAAACCAGAGAGAAACCTAGGATTTCAGAGCACAAGCAGACTAGAAAGATGAATGCCTGATCTCAGTCAGGGCATTTTCTGACAGACGGACTGACGATGGATGGGACTAAACAAAATCTCCTCTAGAGAAAAATTTACTCAGCAGCTGCTTAGGTAATTTTATAGTCAGATCCACCAGGGGTACCCTGCCTAAATTTTAGGCAATTAATAGGAAAGGAATAAAATGATAGGTCAGAGGATTGTAGCTAAAACATTAAAGAAAATCAGACAATAACAGGAAAGCTGTAACTCTCCTAATGTCTGAGTCTCCTATCCATTCTCAAATTCTATAGTTGCTGTAACTGGCAGTTTAGGTTGACTATGCTAAGACCTCTCCTCTACCTCAATTTTAGCTGAGTGGCAAACTAAGCAGCCAGAGAGAGCTAGGAGCAGCAGCCGACTGCCACTGCTCAGGATAACTGGGTGATGTTTGGCCTGCAGGAATCAGAATTTGCTGAGGAAACAGCAACATTGCCCCTACTGTTTGACGGGGCTGGGGAGGGCCCCATTGTCCATTTCCCTGAATCACCTGCCCTAAGAAAATATATATACTTAGATTTACATTCATTCACCCAATGTTTCCCTCTCCTGCAGCGTGGGCAGAGGTCAGGAGCTTTAGGAGCTGCTTGCCCCTCAGCAGGAGGCTGAGACTGATATCCGGAGAGAGTAAGGCAATTTCTAGCAAAATGTTCTAAACTCCTACATTGGAAACAAGATCCACTGGCAGAAGTACTTCCCAGGCCTCCCTTCTTTTGTTTGTTCCTCTATTTATCAAAGTATTGTCCTGGAGTCCTCCCCTGAAGTGTTGCGGCAATAGCCAGACCTTGCATGTATGAAGGCCCAATATCAACGTATATTCTGATGTAATCCCTTATACCTAGAGTCTGATCTAAAGCTTGGTAGAGCAGGGATCTCCAAAAGCCTGAGCCAAAGACATGGATACGCCTGAGCTTTCTGGGAGCAACCTGATAAGGGTAAAGAGAAGCAGAGGGTTGAGCATAAGAAGGAGCAGAGGGCAACGGAAGCACAAAGAGTAAGGCAGCCATAGTTTTGACACCTTCATTATCTCCCGAGTCATCCTCAGACTCCAAGATCTTCTCATATTTACATCTCTCTGTTTCTAGCTCACTCTGATACTCCTCAGACAACAGCTCCTCCTCAAATAAAAACATTTGTACAAAAAAGAAAAAGGTACCTTACTTTTGACCCTAATTGTCCCATAATTTATTACTCCTGACACTTTCCCCAAAAACTTGACTCACTGTGTGCACTTGGGGAGTTCTGTCACCTGCCTTTAGTTTAGTTTTCTCTTCTTCAGGTCCCTGTTTGGGCGTCACCAGCAGCAAACCAGCATGGCTAGTAATTCCAGGTCCTGAGTGAGAATGGTGTGGAATAAAAAATAAACTCAAAGAGAAAAAGAACGGGACCAGGAGGCCTCTGCAAGGCCAAGATAGCTTGCAAGAGAGCATTTCCACCCCCAGACCTGCTTTATTTCTAAGGCAGAGTAAAGTCATTCGCAAATCAAAGAGATCTTTAAAACAAAGTCACATTTCCAAGGCAACCCAAGAATTTTCCCAAGTGCAGAAAACCCTCCACCCTGCATAACATCTTAACTTCACAAAACAAAGGGAAAAAATGTCTCGCTGAAGGACATGGGGGGTAAGATGAGTAGAAACAGTCTAGCTTCACAGCTAACATAGAGGTGTGGAGAAAAACTTAGCCTTTAGCAATTTCATCAAGTAAGGCAGGGAGTTGAGCAGACTGTCAGCTTGCTGCCAGCCCCCCACACCTCTGCCCCCCAAAAATCTAAACCACAAAGATCCTATCAGCTTGCAGTTCCCAAAAGTCCAGAAGTGCAGAGGTTATGGGTTTGATCCCCAGTCAGAGCACATATTGGAACAGATCAATGTTCCTGTCTCTCTCTCACTCTCTCCCTTCCTCTCTCTAAAACCAATAAAACAAACAAAAAGTACTATAACACGGGTCTGTGAGTGAAAAATAATCTAAGCAGAATTTCTGGGTCATCTATTCCACTCACATCCAATCTTCCCATAAGTAGACTACCTTATAATAAATTCTATAATATTCTATGGCATTGTCTGCTTTATCTTTCAGTCTGAAGATAGCTTCTTGTTAATTTACACCTTTGCCCCACCATTGGACTGCACTACAATTTTCAATTATAGTATTACAGCATCATACAACAGCTGAAGTGCATAAGGACTTCCCTTAAAGGTTGAGAAAAGGTTAAATTGTTTTTCTTGAAAAGGGCCAGAAATGTGTATGGCGGTATAAAAAGAGTACCACAAAAACATAGTCAAGAATCATTTATTTACTTGCTTGTTTGTTTATTTGTTTGTTTAGAGAGAAAGGGAGAGAGAGAGAGAGAGAGAGAGAGAGAGAGAGAGAAACATCAATTTGTTATTCTACTTATTTGTACATTCATTGGTTGATTTTTGTATGTGCCCTGACCGGAGATCCAATTCACAACCTCGGTTCATTGGAATGCTGCTCTGAGTTACCCGGCCAGGGCAAGAATCATTTTTATTTTTATTTTTTTTCAGTGTTGTACCCTAAATCACTTTATTATTTTTATTTTTTATTATTATTAATTTTACTGGGGGGACATCAATAAATGAGGGTACATATGTTCAAAGAAAACATGTCCAGGTTATCTTCTCAATCAATTATGTTGCATACCCATCACCCAATGTCAGATTGTTCTCCGTCACCTTCTATCTAGTTTTCTTTGTGCCCCTCCTCCTCCCCCTTCCCCTCTCCCTCCCCCCCTGCACCCCGTAACCACCACACCCTTGTCAATGTCTCTTAGTCTCATTTTTATGTCCCACCTACGTATGGAATAATGCAGTTCTTGGTTTTTTTCTGATTTACTTATTTCACTATATAATGTTATCAAGATCCCACCATTTTGTTGTAAATGATCTAATGTCATCATTTCTTATGGCTGAGTAGTATTCCATAATGTATATGTACCACATCTTCTTTATCCAGTCATCTATTGAAGGGCTTTTTGGTTGTTTCCATGTCTTGGCCACCATGAACAATGCTGCAATGAACATGGGGCTGCATGTGTCTTTACATATCAATGTTTCTGAGTTTTGGGGGTATATACCCAGTAGAGGGATTGCTGAGTCAAGTCATAAAGTAGTTCTATTTTCAGTTTTTTGAGGAACCACCATACTTTCTTCCATAATGGTTGTACTACTTTACATTCCCACCAAAAGTGAATGAGGGTTCCTTTTTCTCCACAGCCTCTCCAACATTTGCTATTACCTGTCTTGTTAATAATAGCTGATCTAACAAGTGTGAGGTGATATCTCATTGCAGTTTTGATTTGCATTTCTCTAATAACTAAAGAAGATGAGCATTTTTTCATATATCTGTTGGACATTTGTACTTCTTCCTGGGAGAAATGTCTGTTCATGTCCTCTTCCCATTTTTTTATTGGATTGTTTGTTTGTTTGTTTGTTGCTGAGTTTTATGAGTTCTTTATATATTTTGGATATTAGACCCTTATCTGAGCTGTTGTTTGAAAATATCATTTCCCATTTAGTTGGCTGTCTGTTTATTTTGTTGTCAGTTTCTCTTGCGGAGCAAAAACTTCTTAGTCTGATGTAGTCCCATTCATTTATTTTTGTCTTCACTTCCCATGCCTTTGAAGTCAAATTCATAAAATGCTCTTTAAAACCAAGGTCCATGAGTTTAGAACCTATGTCTTTTTCTATGTACTTTATTGTTTCAGGTCTTATATTTAGGTCTTTGATCCATTTTGAATTAATTTTAGTACAAGGGGACAAACTGTAGTCAAGTTTCATCCTTTTGCATGTGGCTTTCCAGTTTTCCCAGCACCATTTGTTAAAGAGGCTTTCTTTTCTCCATTGTGTGTTGTTGGACCCTTTATCAAATATTATTTGACCATATATATGTGGTTTTATTTCTGGACTTTCTACTCTGTTCCATTGGTCTGAGTGTCTATTCTTCTGCCAATACCATGCTGTTTTGATTGTTGTGGCTCTATAATATAGTTTGAAGTTAGGTATTGTAATGCCCCCAGCTTCATTCTTTTTCTTTAGGATTGCTTTGGCTATTCAGGGTTTTTTATAGTTCCATATAAATCTGATGATTTTTTGTTCCATTTCTTTAAAAAATGTCATTGGAATTTTGATGGAAATTGCATTAAATTTGTATATTGCTTTGGGTAATATGGCCATTTTGATTGTATTTATTCTTCCTATCCAAGAACAAGAAATATTATTCCATCTCATTGTATCTGTTTCAATTTCCCTTAACAATGCTTTGTAGTTTTCATTATATATATAGGTTCTTTACATTCTTTGTTATGTTTATTCCTAGGCATTTTATTTTTTTTGTTGCAATCGTGAAGGGGATTATTTTTTTGAGTTCATTCTCAAATGTTTCATTGTTGGCATATAGAAAGGCTATGGACTTTTGTATGTTAATTTTGTATCCTGCGACCTTACTGTATTGGCTTATTGTTTCTAGTAGTCTTTTTGTAGATTCTTTGGGATTTTCAATGTATAGGATCATATCATCTGCAAAAAGTGATACCTTTACTTCTTCTTTTCCGATATGGATGCCTTTTATTTCTTTGTCTTGTCTGATTGCTCTGGCTAGAACCTCTAGCACCACATTAAATAAAGCGGTGAGAGTGGACAACTCTGTCTTGTTCCTGATTTAAGGGGGAAAGCCTTCAGTTTTGTGCCATTCAATATGATGTTAGCTGATGGTTTATCATATATGGCCGGTATCATGTTGAGATATTTTCCTTCTATACCCATTTTGTTGAGAGTCTTAAACATAAAATTGTGTTGTATTTTATCAAATGCCTTTTCTGCATCTATTGATAAGATCATGTGGTTTTTGTTCTTTGTTTTGTTGATATGGTGTATTACATTAACCGTTTTATGTATGTTGAACCATTCTTGAGATTTTGGGATGAAGCCCACTTGATCATGATGTATAATTTTTTAATGTACTGTTGTATTCGATTTGCTAGTATTTTGTTTAGTATTTTAGCATCTGTATTCATTATAGATATTGGTCTGTTTTTTTCTTTTTTTGTACCATCCTTGCCTGGTTTTGGTACGAGGGTTATGTTGGCCTCATAAAATGTGTTTGGAAGTGTTGCTTCTTCTTCAATTTTTTGGAAGACTTTGAGTAGAATAGAAATCAAGTCTTCTTTGAATGTTTGATAGAATTCATTAGTATAACTGTCTGGGCCTGGACTTTTATTTTTGGGGAGGTTTTTAATAGTTTTTTCTATTTCTTCCCTACTAATTGGTCTGTTTAGGCTTTCTGCTTCTTCTTGACTCAGTATAGGAAGGTTGTATTATTCTAAGAATTTATCCATTTCTTCTAGATTGTTGAACTTAGTGGCATATAGTTTTTCATAGTATTCTATGATAATTCTTTATATATCTATGATATCTGTAGTGATTTCTCCTCTTTCATTTTGGATTTTGTTTATATGAGTCCTTTCTCTTTTTTCCTTGGTGAGTCTTGCCAAGGGTTTGTCAATTTTGTTGATCTTTTCAAACAACCAGCTCCTTGTTCTATTAATTTTTTATATAGTTTTTCTGTTCTCTATTTCATTTATTTCTTCTCTGATTTTTATTATCTCTTTTCTTTGGCTGGTTGAGTTATCTTTGTTCTTCTTTTTCCAGTTCCTTAAGGTGTGAGGTTAAGTGGTTCGCTTGGGCTCTCTCTTGTTTGTTCATATAGGCCTGAAGTGATATGAACTTCTCTCTTATCACTGCTTTTGCTGCATCCCATAGATTCTGATATGTCGTATTGTCATTTTCATTTGTCTGTATATATCTTTTGATCTCTGTGCTTATTTCTTCTTTGACCCATTCATTTTTTAAAAGTATGTTGTTTAGTTTTCCCATTTTGGGGTTTTTTTTTCCTCTTTTTTGCAGCTGAATTCTAGTTTCAAGGCTTTCTGATCAGAAAATATGCTTGGTACAACTTCGATTTTTCTGCATTTGCTGATGTTATTTTTGAGGCCCAACATATGGTCAATTCTTGAGAATGATCCATGTACACTGGAGAAAAATGTATACTCTGTCACTTTGGGATAAAATGTCCTGTAGATGTCTATCATATCCAGGTGCTCTAGTGTTTTGTTTAAGGCCAATATATCTTTTTTTTTTTTTTACAGAGACAGAGAGAGAGTCAGAGTGAAGGATAGACAGGGACAGACAGACAGGAACAGAGAGATGAGAAGCATCAATCATTAGTTTTTTGTTGCACAATGTGACATCTTAGTTGTTCATTGATTGCTTTCTCATATGTGCCTTGACCATGGGCCTTCAGTAGACCGAGTAATCCCTTGCTTGAGCCAGTGACCTTGAGTCCAAGGTGGTGAATTTTTGCTCAAACCAGATGAGCCCACACTCAAGCTGGCGACCTCGGGGTCTCAAACCTGAGTCTTCCACATCCCAGTCTGACGCTCTATCCACTGTGCCACCGCCTGGTCAGGCAAGGCCAATATGTCTTTATTGAAGAATCATTTTTAAATGAGGGCATCTGAGAGTGTAACTCTCCTATCCCAAACCATTATTTAATTTATTCTTCTGTTCAGATGGTGAAAACACTGGAAAGCCATAAGTGATTGTATGACTGAAAGATGGGGCTCTGAAACCAAATAAATCTGTACTCAGCTATTTCAGAGCCATATGACTTTGGACAAGTTACATCACTAACCCAAGCCTAGGCTCCTGATCTCTAAAATGAGATAATTAGTATCTCCTTCATAGGGTTACAGTGAGGATGAAATAACGTGAAGCATATGAGGCACTCAGCCCACACAGTAATTGCTCAACAAGTGAAAGCTATAACTTCTATTGTCTTAACGCTGAAGGCAGAGTTGCCTAATGACTATGGACTCTGCAGCCAAAATACATAGTTTCAATGTTCAAATCCTGGCTTGGCTACTTACCTAACTGTGTGACTTTGAATAAGTTTCTAAATATCTCTGTGCCACCATTTGCTGGTCTTCAAAATGTAGACAGTGAGTGTACCTACCTCATGAGGTTGTTGGCAGGACTGATGCACTGAAAGTGCTTAGGCCAGGGGTCCCCAAACTTTTTACATGGGGCCAGTTCACTGTCCCTCAGACCGTTGGAGGGCCGGACTATAAAAAAAAAAAACTATGAACAAATCCCTATGCACACTGCACATATCTTATTTAAAAAAAAAAAACCAGGAACAAATACAATATTTAAAATAAAGAACAAGTAAATTTAAATCAACAAACTGACCAGTATTTCAATGGGAACTATGCTCCTCTCACTGACCACCAATGAAAGAGGTGCCCCTTCCAGAAGTGTGGTGGGGCCGGATAAATGGCCTCAGGGGGCCGCATGTGCCCCATGGGCCGTAGTTTGGGGACACCTGGCTTAGGCCCTGGATGGTTAGAGCATTGTTCCAAAGCACAAAGGTTGCCAGTTCAATCCCAGGTCAGGGCACATCCAGGAACAGATCAATGTTCCTGTCTCTCTCCTTTCTTCTTTGTCTAAAATCAATAAAGTAAAAAAAATTTTTAAAAGAAAGAAAGAAACAGAAGTGCTTAAATCAGGACCTGATACATAAGTAAGCACCATGTAATTATTAATTGTCATTGTTTAATAATGACTGACCATACCATTATTTTTTTTTTACCATACCATTATTATGAAACAATTTAGCAGTAACTTCCTCTCTTTGTCCTCCCCTGGTAATCAAAGTGCTCTTGTGACATCATCCAAAACCAGTCAGGATATCCTTGTGACACAAATAGGAGGACCTGGAGAACTGAATCAGGAATCTGAGCGTCAAACAATTCAAGTATTATATTGCATAATAGTACATTTTTTTTTATTTATTTATTTTTTTTAATAGTACATTTTTGAAAGGAAAGAAATTAACAGTGTACAGTTACAAAAATAGGTTCTGTATCTTTAATTCATGGAGAATTAGAGCTACTGAGTCTAGTACAATGAAACCAGTCTAAATAGGTGCAATTCATCCAATTTAGCATAAGGTGGTGCTAAAGGATGTTTTAATCTGTGGTTCTAAGCACTGGCCAAGGTGTTCCAGTCTCATCAAAAAGGAGAAATACAGCACGACTTCCAAGTTAACTTGGGAATGCCCAAGGATCCTCAGCTGTCAGTAACTTCCTTGAAACTTCTGTGTCTGCTCTTCTGAAATTGCTTCATTTTGGATAAGAGCAGGAAAGATCCTCTATAAAAGTGTGCCTAAAAATAACCTTTGGTTGAACTATTATTAAACTAAGGCATATATGTTTGGTAACTGTCAGGAAGCTGTGTTGTTTTTCCTTTTTTTTTCATTTTATTTCTGGTAAAATGTAAGACCCAGTGTAGAAAAACTATCCAATTTTAAATACTGAAAGATAATAATGCATAATACCACAACCCAGGGATGATCATTAACCCCATGCCCCAAATTTCAATCTCCCAAATTCCCTATTTTTGTCAGAAGTGCCAATATTTTCTAGTTGGCTAAATTAGCAACATATGGGATATTTTAATCTTCCCCAACAATGATATCTGCCTAGAACTTCATTGCTTTAAATTGTTTATTGGAGATCAACAAGTATATACTTAACATTACAGAACTGTACACCGAAAAGTTGGTAATCATAAGATGGTAAATATTGTTATGTGCTTTTTACCACAATTTAATTTTTTTTTATGTGAGAAGAGGGTAGATAGAGACAGACTCCCACATGGTCCCCTACTGGGATCTACCCTGCAACCCTTCTCTGGGGCCAACAGTTGGACCAACCGAACTATCCTCAGCGCCCCAGGCCAACACTCGAACCAATTAAGCCACTGGCTATGGGAGTGGAAGGGGGAGAGAAGCAGATGGTCATTTCTCCTGTGTGCCCTGACTAGAATCGAACCCAGGATGTCCATGTGCTGGGCCAACGATCTATCCACTGAGCCACCAGCCAGGAACCACAATTCAATTTTTTTTTAATTTTTTAAAATAAAAAGAAAATAAAAGTATTTAACCATTTAACATTTTTGATGAATTTAGTTCAAATTATGTTAAACAGTCTTGTCCATAGTATAGAGAGGCCATAGAAAACAGGCCAATAAGCAAACATGCTAAAGAAAGAAATAAAAAATCTCTGACTTTGGGATTCATTGGGCATGTGTTCCAAGGAGCACACACCATACCTAGTCTTATGAGTAACAAGAGAGCAAACAGTATACATCTGGAAGTTGAGGATAGACCTTCACCTTTAACCTCAGCTTCTCCAGTGACTTGGCTACAGGGTACACATGACCCTGAGCACTTCTTTAGGAAGTCAGATGGTGAGCAAAAACTGAGAGTCTTTAGCGCCTGCAAAAATTTTTGGATGTCAAGATGTAAGAAAATAATGAGAAAAAAAAAGTGAACTGGTTGCTTTTGTAGATTTCATCTGAATTTCAGGCAGCAGTGGAGGTTGGAGGGCGGGGTTAATAGCTGACAGTCATACTAAATAAAGTGAGGTTATGGAATCTGAAAAGCTCCAGAGGCAGACTGCATGGGTCCAAACCCCAGCTTTGCCACTCACTATATATGTGGCCAGTTTTGCAAATTACTTCATCTTCATGTTCCCTGCTATCCCTCTTTGCAAAGTGAGAATAATTATGGTAACAGGAGTACTTATCTCAAAGAATTGATAAGTAAATTAAATGGATTAATATGTATAAAGCTCTTAGTTATGGTACTTGACATATTGAAAGCACCTGATAAGTGGTAGCTATTAGTACAGATTTGGAAGGCTTTGAAAATTAAAAAGTTTGGAGTGGTAAGCAGCAAGTAGACATCATCAAGAAAGTAAGATGAAGAAAAAATACAACAGGAGATCTGTGTGTTGACAGAGATTGACTGGAAAAAAACAGAGGAGAAAGAGAAAATAATAATAATAGTAAATTGGACTTTCAAGGGTTTGGCCTGTGGCTGGACAGTAGAGAGCAATGTGCATGAGAAATCATTGGCTATTGTGAGGAATAAATGCTGGAAGCTTTAGAAGTGAAAAGAGCATCCTGCTAGGAGCGAGGTGACCTAGGCCTGGCTGTGGCTTCACTAGCTATGGGATATCAAGTCAGTGAAGCACCACGTCGCCCCTCCCAATCTCCAGTTATTCCTCTGTCAGTTTGGAAAACACCTTCACTGCCTCCCTTACACGTTGTTGCAAGAAATTTTTACAGTATGCATAAAAATACTTTTAAAACAATAAAAATACTAGGATATCCTACTACTACTCAGAGGTTACCTATTTTGTGAGACCATCTCAGGTGACAGGAGTGGGTGGCAGAGGACAAGAAAGCCCCCTCTGGGTATGAAGGATAAATATTTTGTTGTTGTTGTTGTTAGGAAAGAATAAAATGCCTCAGAGGTGAATTTAGCCTACTGGAAAATAGTGACAAGAATTTCTAACAGAAATAGGTATTTGGAAGGCTGAAATTTTGGGAATAGAACAGAAATTCCTTAAAACCAATGCATTAGTGTCCTTTGACTGCTGTAATGAATTATCACACGCACTGTGGCTGAAATAGCATATCTGTTCTCTTACAGGTCTGGAGGTCAGAAGTCTAAATCAGTTTCACAGGACGACATTGTGTGTCATCAGAGCAGTGCTACTTCCGAAGGCTCTATGGTGAGTCCATTTCCTCCTTTCCCAGCGTCCACCACGCCATGCCTTGCATATGTTTTCATGGTCCTTTCTTTCATCTTCAACACCTGCAGTGTAGCGTTTACTTCATTGTCAGTTTCCCTCCTCTTCTGCCTTCTTCTTGCCCCTGTCTCTTTCTTAAAGGGCACTTGTGATTGCATTTAAGGCTCACGTGGATAATCCAGAATAATCTCTCCATCTCAAAGTCTTTTAACGTAATCACACCTGCAAAGTCTTCTTTTGCCATATAAAATAACATTCCAGATTCCAAAGATTAGGACCTGGCTAACTTTGGGGTCATTATTCAGCCTGCTACAGGTTTTAACTACAAATTAGGCTTTGAGGGAGGAGGAGAGTCCAGTGATTTACTTTTAAATTCCTCAAGAATATTAAACATAACATGCCCCTGCAAGCCAGGCTCTTCTATACCTTCCTCACCCTGGTTTTATTTATTTATTATTTTTTAAAAATTTTATTTATTCATTTTTAGAGAGGAGAGAGAGACAGAGAGGGTGAGAGAGGAGAGAGAGACAGAGAGAGAGAAGGGGGGAGGATCTGGAAGCATCAACTCCCTCCCATATGTGCCTTGACCAGGCAAGCCCAGGGTTTCGAACCGGCGACCTCAGCATTCCCAGGTTGACGCTTTATCCACTGCGCCACCACAGGTCAGGCCTCACCCAGGTTTTGACCAATTGAATGGAAATATAGCTCTATCCTGACTACAACAAGACAGGAAAAAAAGCTTTACAGGCCACCTACCCAGTCATAGGCTTGTCACCCTGTCTTCACAACGCCTGAGACAAGGGCCACTGTTGCCCCAGCAGAATCTCTGCAGATGTTACTCAGTCACCTGTGCCTTGACTGCCCAGGGGGATTATTTGCAAATGCCAAGAGTGTGAAGGCAGGTGGTAGAACTCCAACAGAAGTAGAGGAGGTCTTCTTCCCTCTGGAGAACAGGTCTGGTGGCCAGCCAAGACCCACACGAAGACGGAGACTGCAGGCTCTATTCTCCCTCTGCTGGAGTGGATGTGTCAGGCTCTTTGTGTACCAGTGGTAGTTAACCTGGTCCCTGTAGCTCAGCTGGTTAGAGAATTGTCTGGACATGCCAAGGTTGAGGGTTCAATCCCTGGTCTGGGCACATACAAGAATCAACCAGTGAATAAGTAAATAAATGGAACAACAAATAAATTGATGTTTCTCTCTATCTAGAAATTAATTTTAAAAAATTAAAGTAAAATCATTTTTAAAAATGACTACTTTTGGGCCCTGGCTGGTTGGCTCAGTGGTAGAGCGTCGGCCTGGCGTGCAGAAGTCCTGAGTTCGATTCCCGGCCAGGGCACACAGGAGAGGTGCCCATCTGCTTCTCCACCCCTCCCCCTCTCCTTCCTCTCTGTCTCTCTCTTCCCCTCCCGCAGCTGAGGCTCCATTGGAGCAAGGATGGCCCGGGCGCTGGGGATGGCTCCTTGGCCTCTGCCCCAGGCGCTAGAGTGGCTCCGGTCGCAACAGAGCGACGCCCCGGAAGGGCAGAGCATCGCCCCCTGGTGGGCAGAGCATCACCCCCTGGTGGGCGTGCCAGGTGGATCCCGGTCGGGCGCATGCGGGAGTCTGTCTGTCTCTCCCTGTTTCCAGCTTCAGAAAAATACAAAAAAAAAAAAATGACTACTTTTGTAGCCAGAAACTTAGGGATCTCTACAGCATGTTCCACATGGAAAGTAGAACCTTTCCAGATCCCTTCATGCCCAAACGGTGCCGGGGTCTCTGGGCACGTTTGCTCAGCTCTTCCCTAAATATACTTTTCATTTAAGTTTTAATTTTGTAATTAGAGTTGACAGTCAATATTATATTAGTTTCAGGTGTGTGGCATAGTGGTTAGATATTTATATAATTTCTTCATTTTTAATTGAATTTATTGGAGTGATACTGATTAACATAACGGTTACATAATATAACATACAGGTTTTAGGTGCCCAATTATACAGCACAATTCTGTATGGATTGAATGTTTAACCCCCAAGTCAAGTCTTCATCCATCACCATTTATTCTTCCCATGAAATCACTATACTGTCGTCTGTGTCCGTGAGTTTTTTGTGTTATTTTTTTTGTCCTTTTTCACTCAATCCCTCCACCCCTCTCACCTACCTATATTTTCCCTTACACAAGCCACTTTAAAATCACTTTTAATACAAGTCTAGAAGTAGATTTATTATTGTTTCTTATGTTGCAGGCAGTGGTTACATGGGTTATTTTATTTAATCCTTATGGCAACCCTAACAGGTAGGTAGTACCATCATCCCTATTTCTAGATGGTAGAACACCAGTCATCAGACATTCTATCATTTAATCTCCCAAAGAACTTTAAATGGCCAATGGTGTTATTCTCATTTTACAAGAAAGGAGACTGAGTCTCTGAAAAGATAACTAGTCTAAAGACACAGCCAGTACACAGTAGAATTAGGAGTGGAACTCAGGTTTGTCTCCCGTCAAAGCCCCCATAGTGAACCACCACTCTCCTGCCTCTTCCAACTATGCTATGCAAGGGTCCAGTGGAGAGATGGGGGAGATAGAACACACTGGCAGGGGACTTTCCCTCTCCTCCATTTGTGGCTGCAATTTTGTGAATAAGAATCTGTATATAGTATGAGTTGTAGTTCCTCCAAGTGCCCCACCTCCTCCCTCTTTCTTCCTCTAAATTGGCTAAGATTAACTGCTTATGAACTACAGGATCAGCACAGAGGACTTAGAAGACCTGGGTTCTGCCCCAGCTCTGCCACTATCTGGTTTTGACAAGTACAGATCTTTGTAAATATATAGGTGAAATAAGCTAGAGAATATTTTCTTCACCTGTCTCAAAGGACTGTTATGAAAATCAAATTCATTTATTTATTGAACAAATATTTATTAAGTGCCTAATATTGAGTGCCTAAATATTTACTAATTAATGTTCTGGGTTCTGGTAATAAAATGGACAAAATAGGTAAGACTCTGGCCTCATCAAGCTTATATTCTAATAAAGGAACATAAACAAAAACTGTAAACAAATAGACAAGCTAAATTCAGACTAAGGTAAGTATTGTAACTGCAGTAAACAGTGGCTTTTGCTGGAGTCCAGCAGAGAGATGATGATGGCTTAGGCCAGGGCAGGGCTGGACCATGGAGGAGAGGTGGTGTACAAGGGAAAGGGAGGGACTGGGATGACAAACCAGACGACATCCATGCAGAGGATTGCTCAGCTGGAACGTACTGCAACCAACTAGGGAATAACCATTAGCTTATGCTTCTTGAGGGGATGGCAGAGAAGATTCCTTCTGGGAAAGGGGTAGAAGTCCAGAAAGGGTGATGATCAGGGACCCTAAATACCAACTTCTCCACAATTTCCCTAGGTCAGACCCTGCTATATGGAAATTCTGTTTCAAGGTGTTGGGCAGATAAAATGTATTATGCTCTCTTTGTTAAAGATAACACGAGGAGGCTGTCGCCCAGGTGATATTAATGTGTGTTGGGGTGGGCTAAAGGCAGGCAGAATCCTTGTAGCCTGGGGCTTGGTTTTGGGATTAAGCCTTTCCTACCCTTTTTGATGTGGGGTGGTACAATCCAATCATGCCTCAGAAAGTGACTTTGTATTAGAGACTTCCCTATTTTGTATATTGGATTAGAGGTTGTGAAGCTACAATATAAAATGGGGATGGAGCGGGAGCTGGCGCTCTTGGTTCCTGAGGTTAGCATGAGAGAGCAGAGAGAGTAGAGCCAGCAGTGGAAGGAGGCCACGTGGAGGAGACCAGGAAAAGCAGCCAAGATGGCGGAGTGCTGAGTGAGATGCCAGTTTGTGTAGAGTTTGTATCTGGGATAAGGAAGGAGATAGGGAACTGAGGAGAGTAAGGCTGGTGAGCTAGAAACCTTTGATTCTAGGAAACTCGGATAAGTCAGTAGCTTTGTGAGCACTGAATGTGAGTGGCTTTTGGAGCCCAGTGTGTATTTTTTACTTGCCCGCCGGGCGCAAGCTAGAATTAAAGACTATGGCCCACCAGTTTGTGGCTCCGTTGTTTCTTTACCAACTGTCCGAATCCAATGCGAACCTGCACTGGCTGGGCTGCTCTGATAGTAGCCCTGTTCATGCCCGCTGGCTTTACATTTGGCGTAGTCGGCAGGATTCAATACAGATCGGCAAGGAGCCTTTGAGTGGTGGAGTAGAGGACTGGCTAGTGTTAGGGTTCCCCATGGCTGTCCTTTTGGGGATTGTTTGAAATGACTGCTTCCCAAGCCATTCATATCTCTTAAATTTTTTTTATTTCACTGATGTTCTTTTTTTATGGTAAAAAACATATTTAAGTTGCCATCTTAATCATTCTGAAGTGCACAGTTCAGTAGTGTTAAGTGCCAACAGATCTCTAGAACTTTTTCACCTTGCAAAACTGAAACTCTATACCCATTAAACACTAATTCCCCATCTCCCTCTCCCATTTATATTTTATTTTGAACATAGATCCAAACGACTTAATTCATTCTCCACAAACTTGAGCTCCATCCGTTGGTATTTGTCCTCCTTATTTGAAAGTGACATTGAAATTCATCAGTGTCCAAAATATCAAACTTGATTGGATCTTGTTTTAAAAAAATTTGACTCATTAAATTAAAAGCTAGGAAGTCTAGTGCCACATTGGGAGCGTTTTCTAGTGTCTATGACCCGGTGTTTTCCAGCAGGGTGATAATAGTTCATTCAGTAGGACCATTCTTCCCTGTGCTGCATTATGTAGTCAGCTCAGGACATTAGCATTCCTGACTTGATTCAATGATGTCATCATAAATCTGTGATACTGATATGGCTCCAGCTACTTATTAGGCAAGAAACAATTATGATTTCCTACACTCTTTTCTCCTACAAGCATCAGCTTGAATTTTTTTGCCAACTTCCTTAGACTCACACTTCTTTAGAGTAACTATCATTAAGTAAGTCCCTAATAAGAGAGTCCTGCCCTGCTTTGTGCACCGGCTTGCCCAGTCCTGCCACCACTTGTGCTTTTTATTTCCTTATAAAGACCCAAGAAGGGTGTTTCCAGGAGCACAAGGGTACCAGGAAGGGACAGCATTAAAGGGGCCTGCATGCCAAATGACTGTTTAAAAACAGGAGGGCGTGGTAGGAGCTATCCCCACTGTCACACCATTGGTACAGGCTCCCTTTTCAGGGCAAAAGACATTGCCTTAAAGAATAGACTAAATTTGTCAGAGTGATAGAATGCAGCCACTTTTTATCAGGCAAGACACAATGAGTCACTCCTTCCAGGCTGGTTTCTCCGGTTTTTCTGGCATTGGGTAGTTTGATCTGATAGTAAGAACCAGGAATAGACTACCTGCTGGCTCCGCCTCTGATTCAGAGCAAAGCTTTTCTTTTTCTTGTAATTAATTTATTACTCACCAAAGTAAGCCACAGCCACCAAACTTGCTAGTTGGCTTCTCTGGGATCCTTCCAGGAACAGGAGCCTATATTCCTCAGCACACAGTTCTGAAACAATGGCACCTCCAATTACATCTGTACTTTTACTTCACATGAGTGATGACAAGTTGTATATATCATGTCAGGATGAGGTGGCATTATCTGCTCCTTGTCACAACAAGACAGACAATGGCTCCATTTTCACTGAAAGCTACACAGGTATAGTGTGCAACAGACTGCATCCTCTTTTTTTTTTTTTTTTTCCTAGCTCAAACATCAGTTTACAGTAACATAATCTTCTGTGAAGTCTCATGGGGAGAAAAGCAATTTGGACATGCCCCCTGTAACTTGATTCACAGATTCTGTTGAATGCAGCAGACACCTCATGTTACTGTCTTATCGATCCTGGAAACTCTTGATAGATGCCTCATCTCCTCTCCATTCTGCCTGCAAGCATCTCTCTTTACAATCTTGTTGCATCCTCTCCACCAGTCTCAGACAGAAGATATATTTACTTCCTTTCCCAGCTGCTCTCTCTACCACTGTCTCTCTTCCCTCCTTTGTTTCTACTGCTCACAAAAATTAGGGGATACTGTATTGCTTCATATCCATTTTGAAATATCCCCTAATTTTTGTGAGCAGTATAGTTGAATCCCCTCTCCAGCTTCTTCACTCCCTTCTAATTCACTGGTCCTTTCTTCTGTCTCTCCACTGAAACAAGCCTCCTCTGTCCTAGAAATAAAACAAAACAAACAAGACACGCCTTGGCTAAGCTTGCTCTATTAGTTAAGTAGCCTGTTCTTTTCATTCCTTTCTCTACCAAACTTCTGTGTCCCCCACCCCACAATGCTTCTGCTCTTGTATTGTCCATTCTCTTTAATCTAGCTCCACCTCCAGAGCTCCAGCAACCTACATTCTCAGGAGGTGTTCACCTTGTCTCCCCACACTTCTCTGCCGAAGACTAACTACTGTTTGAGAGGTTCTCTTTCTTTGAATTCTAAGACTTTTTTAATAACTCCTCCCATCTCTGTTGTATTTATTCTTGACATCTATCCTACTCTCCCTCACCCCAAAATTTCACCTACACTCAGGTCTTCTTCAACTGCTAGATTCCTGCCTTGCAGGGCACTTGTAAGCAGCTGTTCTTACCCGAGAGCATGTCCTCGTTTCAGACTGTGCTTCCTGAACTGCAGCAGGTGGAGACTGGATGTCTGGCCGGGGAAAAGGGCCTGATTCATTCTCAGCCCTGCTCCCCTGGACGTTCCTGTCCTGTAGTTCGGTGTTCGTTCTATTGTTACACCTACCTCTCCCCTTGGGTCATTACGTTGTTCTGACTTGGCAACACAATTGCTTATTATATTTTAGATCCTGAGTTTTCTCTCGAGGTTTAATTCTACATTTTAACTACCTCCTAAATATTTCCACTTGATTTTCCTATCATCACTTCAAAATCAAAGCCTAAGAATAAATGTACTTAAATCCTGAAAGAGTGTGTGTAGGGAGGGAACAATGTATTCTTTCTAACTCACAGATTTTTGTCAGCGGTACCATCTTTCACATAGTGAGTCTCAAAATTCCAGTCATTTTGCTTTCTTTTCCTATTCCTGTTCTAGTTACCAAGCTCTCTTCATTCTTCCTCCATACTCTTTTCTTTCCTATATATTTTCACTACAAGCATCTTGATTCACACATCTCATCTGCAACTAGATTAATCTTCATAAAACCCTGCTCAACAACATTTATTATTGCCCTTATTAATCAGAAGTTTTTCAGTTGCAAATAAAAATCCCAGTTCAAAGTGACAAATTAAAAAATAAATGTTATGGTCCACACCTAACTGAAAAACCAAGGGTATCTGCCTTCAGGCATGGTTAGTTCTAGGTAGTCAAGCAACTCACTAGAAATATCTCTCTCGCCATCTCAGTTATGGGTTGGCTTTTTTTTTTCACTTTCTCTCTCTTTTAAATTGAATTTATTGGGGTGACAATTATTAATAAAACCACACAACTCTATAACACATTATCCGCATACTGTACTGTGCACTCACCACCCAATGTCAAGTCTCTTTCTGCCACCATTTATCCCTCCTTTGCCCTCTTCTACCCATCCCCAGACCCCCTTTCCCTCTGGCAATCACTATCCTGTTGTCTGTGTCTATTTTTGTTTTTGTTTTTTTTGCTTAATCCTTTCACCTTTTTCACCCAGCCCCCCAACCCCCTCCCCTCTGACAGCTGTCAGTCTGTTCTCAGTATCTCTGAGTCTGTTTCTATTTTTTTTGGTAATTTATTTTGTTCATTAGATTCCACATGAATAAAATCATATGATATTTGTCTTTCTCTGCCTGGGTTGTTTCACTTACCATAATGCTATCCAGGTCCATCCATGCCATCACAAAAAGTAAGATTTCTTTATTTTTCATGGCTGTGTAGTATTCCATTATGTAAATGTATCACAGCTTTTTCTTCATTCATCTATTGATAGGCACTTGGGCTGTTTCCAAATCTTGGCTATTGTAATATTCTTTCAAATCAGTGTCTTGAGTTTCTTCAGATATATTCTCAGAATTGGAATTGTTGGGTCATAGGTCAGTTCCATTTTTTCATTTTTTAGTTTTTGAGGAAACTTCATACTATTTTCACAGTGGCTGCATCAGTCTGCATTCCCACCAACAGTGCATGAGTGTTCCTTTCTTTCCACATCCTCGCCAGCATTTTTTGCTTGTTTATTTATTGATTATAGCTATTCTGACAGGTATGAGGCAATATCTCACTGGGGGTTTAATTTGCATTTCTCTGATGATTAGTGACTCTGAACATCTTTTCATGTATCTGTTGGCCATTTGTATGTCCCCTTGGGAGAAGTGTCTATTCAGGTCCTTTGTCCATTTTTTTTTAGAGGGGGGGGGACAGAGACAGATAAGCAGGAAAGGAAAGAGATGAAAAGCATCAACTCATAGTTTGATGTGACACTTTTAGTTGTTCATTGATTTCATTCTCATATGTGCCTTGACCAGGGAACTCCAGCTGATCTAGTGACCCCTTGCTTAAGCCAGTGAACTGGGGCTCAAGCCAGTGACCTTGGGCTTCAAGCCAGTGACCTTTGGGCTCAAGCCAGTGACCTGCTTGAAGCAAGCAACCTCGGGATTTCAAACCTGAGTCCTCAGTGTCCCAGGTTAAGGCTCTATCCACTGTGCCGCCACCTAGTCAGGCCCTTTGCCCATTTTTTAATTGGATTGTTTGGGTTTTTTTGGTATTGAGTCCTTTGGGTTCTCTATATATCTTGGTAATTAACCCCTTATCAGATGTATCATTGGTGAATGTGTTCTCCCATTATGTGGGAGATGGTTTCCTTTGCTTTTCATTTTGTAGATGGTTTCTTTTGCTATGCAAAAGCTTTTTAGTTTGATGTGGTCTCATTTATTTAATTTTTCTTTTGTTTCCCTTGCCTGAGGCAATATATCAGAAAAAAATATCGCTATGAGAAATGTTTGAGATTTTACTACCTGTTTTCTTCTGCCGGCACCTAAATTGGTTAGAGCATCATCCTGGTACATCAAGGTTATGGGATCGATCCTTGGTCAGGGCACATACACAAAACAACCAGTAAATACATAAGTAAATGGAACAACAAATCAATATTTCTCTCTCTCATTTTCTTTTTGCATACTTCTCTTTGTAAAAATAATCAGTAAAAACTTTTGTTTTCATGACTTTCATTTTTATTTAATCCCTTTTAAGTTTATTCTTTTAAAATTTTATTTATTGGTTTTAGAGAGAGAGGAAAGGGGAGGGAAAAGAGAGAGAGACAGACAGACACATCAATCTGTTTCTGTATGTGCCCTGACCCAGGATCAAACCTGCAACATTTGTGTATCGGGATGATGCTTTAACCAACTATCTCTCCAGCACTTGAGTTTATACTTGTATATAATGTAAGGAGGTCATCTAGTTCAATTTGGGGTGGGGTTTTTTTGCATGTATCTGTCCAATTTTCCCAACACCACTTATTGACTAGACTGTCTTTACCCCATTGTATGTTCTTGCCTCCTTTGTCAAATATTAAGCATAAAGGTGGGTTTATTTGGGGGCTCTATTTTGTTTTATTGATCTATATGCCTGTTTTTATGTCAGTACCATGCTGGCTTAATTATTATGGCTTTGTAGTATACTTTGATATCAGATAGTGTGATACCTCCAACTTTATTTCTTCAAGATTCTTGAGGATATTCAAGACTTTTTGTGATTCCCTATAAAGTTTTGGAATATTTGTTCTAGTTCTGTGAGATATGCCACTGGTTTTTTAATAGAAATTGTGTTGAATCTATAGATTGCTTTGGGTAGAATGGACATTTAATGATGTAAATTCTTTCTATTTATGAACAGTATATGCTTCCACTTATCTGTATCTTTCTTAATTTCTTTCTTTACTATCTTATAATTTTCTAAGTGCAGGTCTTTTACTTTCTTGTTTATATTTATTCCTAGGTATCTTTTATTAGATTTTTTGATGAAGTTGTAAACAAGATTTTTTTAGCTTCTCTTTCTTATAGTCCATTATTGGTGTATAAAAATGCAACCAATTTCTGTATATTTATTTTGTATCCTGCTGCTTTATGAATTCACTTATCATTTCTAGTAATATTTGATGCAGTCTTTGGGGGTTTTCCATGCACAGTGCCATGTCATCTGCAAATAACGACAGTTTTACTTCTTCCTTTCTAATTTGGATGCCTTTTATTTCTTTTCCTTGTCTGATTGCTAGAACAGGGGTCCCCAAACTTTTTACACAGAGGGCCAGTTCACTGTCCCTCAGACCGTTGGAGGGCCGGACTATAAAAAAAGCTATGAACAAATCGCTATGCACACTGCGCATATCTTATTTTAAAGTAAAAAAAAAAAAGGGAACAAATACAATATTTAAAATAAAAAACAAGTAAATTTAAATCAACAAACTGGCCAGTATTTCAATGGGAACTATGGGCCTGCTTTTGACTAATGAGATGGTCAATGTGCTCCTCTCACTGACCACCAATGAAAGAGGTGCCCCTTCCAAAAGTGCGGTGGGGGCCGGATAAATGCCCTCAGGGGGCCTAATGTGGCCCGCGGGCCGTAGTTTGGGGACCTCTGAGCTAGAACTTCCAGGACTATGTTGAATAAGAGTGATAAAAGCAGACATCATTGTCTTGTTTTCCCCATTGAGTATGATATTAGCTGTGGGTTTGTCAGATATGGCCTTTATGTTGAGGTATGTTTCTTATATTCTCACTTTTGAGAGTTTCTATCATAAATGGGTGCTGGATTTTATCACATGTTCTTCTGCATCTACTGATAAAATCATGTGGTTTTTATTCTTCTTTTTGTTTATGCAGTGTATCATATTTATTGATTTGTAAATATTATAGCAACCTTGCATCCCCAAGATAAATCCCACTTGATTATAATATATTATCTTTTTAATGTATTACTGGATCTGGTTTGACAATATTTTGTTGAGAATTTTAGCATCTATGTTCACCACAGGTATTGGCTTATAATTTCCTTTCTTCATTGTGTCTTTATCTAGTTTTGGAATTAGATAATGCTGGTCTTGCAAATAATCTTGGAAGTCTTCCCTCATGATAACACCCTGGCCCTGCAGTTTTGGGTGGAGAATGGAATTGGAGTCAGCACAGAGGTTGTTAGAAATGTTCTTATAAACCTTTCCACATCCTACACTGAAATGGCAAGCCATAACTTTACCTATGGAAGTGACAGTGAATTATGTAAATATATCTTACTAAAATCTCTACTAAATATATTTTCAGCTCTGTTTCTGGCCCTGACACCACTTGAGATTGGGTATAGCACCCAGGAATCAAATCCCAGGTCTCCTTCCAGCCTCTTTCTTCTTCCTGAGTTTCCTAACTCTGACCAGGCACTCTTTATTCCAGAGGGCCTCCTTTCCCAAAAGGGAACATCCCCAAATCAGCAGCCACTTCCAAGGTGCGTCTAACCACCTACACCAATTCTACCAGCACTTCCTATTTTAAATCATTATGAGCTCAAGAAAATTGGCCAAAATATCCAAGATGATGCTTGTAGAGTAACTCATCAATGCTAGTTACCAAACAGAATCCTAAGTAGCCAAACATAATATTCTAATACCTATTTACTAAGTGATGTTCCCCAAACAATAAATGCCTACATAGCCCAGTTCTCAGGCCGCAGTGCAGCTTTCGCCAATAGCTCCAAGTCTAATCACTAAGGACAGCGACTATTTCCCATTTCTTTTAACTAAGCTGAGAAAAGTTGTAGTTTTTTTTTTTTTTTTCAAAATGAATTTAATATGTAAAAAGCAAAAGAGCTGTGTTTTTAGTGTTGGCCCATTAGAGCTTTACTTTCAGGTGCCATTTCCCTTGGGCTGGACACTGCTTCTGCCATGAAAGAAACAGGCCTCAAAAACCTGTGCAAGGAAGGCCTAGCCCCGATAACCCGAAGTTTTTTAAAACAGTAGGCCTTGATCCTTGGTCATTCTTTTGAATGGCTTCGAGACCAAAAAATATGTAGTTAATACCAAGTTGGAAGAAATAATGAACTAATAAAAGGAGTTAAAAGGTTTCCTCAGGTTAACTCGATGAAGTTGAAATGCAAAAAAAAAACAAAAACAAAAACAAAACAGAAACAATAATAAATAAATAAATATAGAAGACAGTAGCCAAGTCAAAAATTCTCCAGTTGCTTGTAGAAGTAGAAGAAGATAAAAACAGTTAACTGTTATTGAATGTTACTATGTGCTAGCCACTATTATAGGGGTTTTACTTGTGTTTACTATATCCTAGATGAGTTGATTATAAAGGTTGTGTATTAACCATCAGTAACCCACTGGGCCAGGTCGTAAGGATTGCAAATGGAGTGGGTATAGTGCCTGGCACAGAGTAGGCATTCAGTAAATGTTAGCTAATATTTGTTTTTAAAGAGCACTTGAAGAAAATTATCCCCTTTAATATAGAATGATTCTTTAATCTTAGGTGAAGGGTTGTGAATAAAGGTAATAATTTCTTCCAGTTCGTTTTAGGACTCAGTCTGAAGAAGGAATGGATTTGTTCTTTATGGCCCTGAAGAAAGGATAGGAAAAAAACAGTGTGTTTACATTATAAGGAGATGGTAAAAAGAAAGAAAGGGAGGAAAGGAGGGAGGGAAGAAAGGAGGGAGGGAGAACAAAAAAAGGGAAGAACAGAGGAAGGAAGTTAGGGGCTGCTTTAGAAGAAACATGGCCCCAGAAGTCTGCGGGGCTATTCTAGAAAAGGCAGAACTTTGAAAAGCATGATTATAAAGGTAATTGAGTTCAAGCATCATATAAGCTTGCAGATAGGGCATGTAATACCAGATCTCATCTCACATCCACCCAGATGGCTTGAGAGATGAAAGGTAACACCAGGGAGACTTTTCACTAGGCCTCAAGCTTCACAGGACAGTTTCCCAGAAAGTGTAATTCTTATTACTGAAGCGAAGACTGGTTCTTGTATAAGCCAATAGGTAATGTCCATACTGTTAATTTTTTAAATCCTCTTAAAGTTAACAAGCTCAACAATCCTTAGGCCAGTAATCAGTAACATAATTTTCTCCCTTTCTGCTGTCAGAAGACAGTAGATAATATTAGTAAAGCTTTAGAGAATTCATTACTTAAATGAATGTGATAATGCAATTTTTGGAAAATGTTGAAACTTTTTTGCAAAGTAAAGAATTGCTCCTTCTGTAATAGAGAATTTAACACTATAAACATTTAAAAATAAAACACTATACAAATATAAAGTGCCACCTGACCGGGCGGTGGTGCAGTGGATAGAGCATCATACTGGGATGCGGAAGACCCAGGTTCGAGACCCCGAGGTCGCCAGCTTGAGCGCGAGCTCATCTGGTTTGAGCAAAGCTCACCAGCTTGAGCCCAAGGTCGCTGGCTCGAGCAAGGGGTTACTCGGTCTGCTGAAGGCCCGCGGTCAAGGCCCATATGAGAAAGCAATCAATGAACAACTAATGTGTCGCAATGAAAAACTGATGATTGATGCTTTTCATCTCTCCATTCCTGTCTGTCCCTCTCTATCTCTCTCTCTGACTCTCTCTCTCTCTCTCTGTCTCTGTAGAAAAAAAAACAAACAAAAACAAATATAAAGTGCCATTTTGTTATTTTCACAGTCTCATTCAATACCTTTTTGACAAAGTGAGCTTCATTATAGAACTTGTTTTTTGTTTGTTTGTTTGTTTTATATAATAATTTTATTTTTTAATGGGGTGACATCAATAAATCAGGATACATATATTCAAAGATAACAAGTCCAGGTTATCTTGTCGTTCAATTATGTTGCATACCCATCACCCAAATTCAGATTGTCCTCTGTCACCTTCTATCTTGTTTATTTTGGGGGGCCCTCCCCCTCCTCCTTTCCCTCTCCCATTCCCCCCTCCCCCCCCCCGTAACCACCACACTCTTATCAATGTCTCTTGCTTTCACTTTTATGTCCCACCTACGTATGGAATAATGCAGTTCCTGGTTTTTTCTGATTTACTTATTTCGCTTAGTATCATGTTATCAAGATCCCACCATTTTGCTGTAAATGTTCCGATGTCATCATTTCTTATGGCTGAGTAGTATTCCATAGTGTATATGTGCCACATCTTCTTTATCCAGTCATCTATTGACGGGCTTTTTGGTTATTTCCATGTCCTGGCCACTGTGAACAATGCTGCAATAAACATGGGGCTGCGTGTGTCTTTACGTATCAATGTTTCTGGGTTTCTGGGGTATATACCCAGTAGAGGGATTGCTGGGTCATAAGGTAGTTCTATTTTCAGTTTTTTGAGGAACCACCATACTTTCTTCCATAATGGTTGTACTACTTTACATTCCCACCAACAGTGGATGAGGGTTCCTTTTTCTCCACAGCCTCTCCAACATTTGCTATTACCTGTCTTGCTAATAATAGCTAATCGAACAGGTGTGAGGTGGTATCTCATTGCACTTTTGATTTGCATTTCTCTAATAGCTAAAGAAGATGAGCATCTTTTCATATATCTGTTGGCCATTTGTATTTCTTCCTGGGAGAAGTGTCTGTTCATATCCTCTTCCCATTTTTTTATTGGATTGTTTGTTTGTTTGTTGTTGAGTTTTATGAGTTCTTTGTATATTTTGGATATTAGGCCCTTATCTGAGCTGTTGTTTGAAAATATCATTTCCCATTTAGTTGGCTGTCTGTTTATTTTGTTATCAGTTTCTTTTGCTGAGCAAAAACTTCTTAGTCTGATGTAGTCCCATTTATTAATTTTTGCCTTCACTTCTCTTGCCTGTGGAGTCAAATTCATAAAATGCTCTTTAAAACCAAGGTCCATGAGTTGAGTACCTATGTCTTCTTCTATGTACTTAATTGTTTCAGGTCTTATGTTTAGATCTTTGATCCATTTTGAGTTAATTTTTGTACAGAGGGACAAACTGTAGTCCAGTTTCATTCTTTTGCATGTGGCTTTCCAGTTTTCCCAGCACCATTTATTGAAGAGGCTTTCTTTTCTCCATTGTGTGTTGTTGGCCCCTTTATCAAAAATTATTTGACTATATATATGTGGTTTTATTTCTGGACTTTCTATTCTGTTCCATTGGTCTGAGTGTCTATTTTTCTGCCAATACCATGCTGTTTTGATTGTCGTGGCCCTATAATAGAGTTTGAAGTCAGGTATTGTTATCCCCCAGCTTCATTCTTTTTCTTTAGGATTGCTTTGACTATTTGGGGTTTTTTATAGTTCCATATAAATCGGATGATTTTTTGCTCTATTTCTTTAAAAAATGTCATTGGAAGTTTGATGGGAATTGCATTAAATTTGTATATTGCTTTGGGTAGTATAGCCATCTTGATTATATTTATTCTTCCTAGCCAAGAACAAGGTATATTCTCCCATCTCATTATATCTTTTTTGATTTCCCTTAACAATGGTTTGTAGTTTTCATTATATAAGTCCTTTACATTCTTTGTTATGTTTATTCCTAAGTATTTTATTTTTTTTGTTGCAATCGTGAAGGGGATTATTCTTTTGAGTTCGTTCTCAATTGTTTCATTGTTGGCATATAGAAAGGCTATTGACTTCTGTATGTTAATTTTGTACCCTGCGACCTTACTGTATTGGCTTATTGTTTCTAGTAGTCTTTTTGTGGATTCTTTGGGGTTTTCGATGTATAGGATCATATCATCTGCAAAAAGTGATACCTTTACTTCTTCTTTTCCGATATGGATGCCTTTTATTTCTTTGTCTTGTCTGATTGCTCTGGCTAGAACCTCTAGTACCACATTAAATAAGAGTGGAGAGAGTGGACAACCCTGTCTTGTTCCTGATTTAAGGGGGAAAGCCTTCAGTTTAGTGCCATTTAATATGATGTTAGCTGATGGTTTATCATATATGGCCTTTATCATGTTGAGATATTTTCCTTCTATACCCATTTTGTTCAGAGTCTTAAAAACATAAAATTGTGTTGTATTTTATCAAAAGCCTTTTCTGCGTCTATGGATAAGATCATGTGGTTTTTGTTCTTTGTTTTGTTGATATGGTGTATTACGTTAAGCGTTTTACGTATGTTGAACCATCCTTGAGATTCTGGGATGAATCCCACTTGATCATGATGTATTATTTTTTTAATATGTTGTTGTATTCGATTTGCTAGTATTTTGTTTAGTATTTTAGCATCTGTATTCATTAGAGATATTGGTCTGTAGTTTTCTTTTTTTGTACCATCCTTGCCTGGTTTTGGTACGAGGGTTATGTTGGCCTCATAAAATGTGTAGAACTTGTTGTTTTAAAGCCCTTTTTTCATTATAAACAACCAGCTTAGAACTTAAAAAACAAAATCTATGTTAACTGGATAAATTATATTTCTATGTAAAATATTTTACAAAAATATTGTAGAAGTTCATTGTAGCATGGTCTTCTGATTTTCACTTGGTTTGAATCAATCCCTAGTCAGATATTTCATAAACATTATACATTTAACTCACTAATATGTATCTTAGCATGTAATACGGTACAGTGGTAAAATGAGGTGGTGCTAAAGCTAAACTGTCTGGTTAAATCAGGGGTCCCCAAACTTTTTACACAGGGGGCCAGTTCATTGTCCCTCAGACCGTTGGAGGGCCGGACTATAAAAAAAACTATGAACAAAACCCTATGCACACTGCGTATATCTTATTTTAAAGTATATTTAAAAAAAAGGGGGGAACAAATACAATATTTAAAATAAAAAACAAGTAGGCCCTGGCCGGTTGGCTCAGCGGTAGAGCGTTGGCCTGGCGTGCAGGGGACCCGGGTTCAATTCCCGGCCAGGGCACATAGGAGAAGCGCCCATTTGCTTCTCCACCCCCCCCTCCTTCCTCTCTGTCTCTCTCTTCCCCTCCCGCAGCCGAGGCTCCATTGGAGCAAAGATGGTCCGGGCGCTGGGGATGGCTCCTTGGCCTCTGCCCCAGGCGCTAGAGTGGCTCTGGTTGTGGCAGAGCAACGCCTCGGAGGGGCAGAGCATAGCCCTCTGGTGTGCAGAGCGTAGCCCCTGGTGGGCTTGCCGGTCGGGCGCATGCGGGAGTCTGTCTGACTGTCTCTCCCCGTTTCCAGCTTCAGAAAAATACAAAAAATAAAAAATAAAATAAAATAAAAAAATAAAAAACAAGTAAATTTAAATCAACAAACTGGCCAATATTTCAATGGGAACTATGGGCCTGCTTTTGACTAATGAGATGGTCAATGTGCTCCTCTCACTGACCACCAATGAAAGAGGTGCCCCTTCCAAAAATGCGGCGGGGGCCGGATAAATGGCCTCAGGGGGCCTAATGTGGCCCGCGGGCCGTAGTTTGGGGACCCCTGGGTTAAATCATGTCTCTATCACTCACTAGCTATTAACTTTAGGCAAGGTACTCAAACTTTTGTACCTCACCTCAAAAATGGAAGTAATGAGTATCTTGCCAATAGGGTTGTTACACATTAATACAGAGGAGCATAAGCATGGAGCAATTAGTCAATGAATGAAGGTACAATTGCTCTAAGTACAAACATTAAAGAAGGAATAAAATATCACATTTCAGAAAGGTTGACTGATGCTGAATTAAAATACAGTACCCTAAGTAACCAATTGTAAAACTCTAATGATATTCTCCCAAACAATAAATACCTATATTGGCATGAAAAGTATACATTTTATTTCAGAAAAGTAGATTTCTTGTTGGCTCTTGCATGCCAACACTGAGACAAACAGTACCTTTTGCTATATGTAGGTGAGAGTATATGTGAGGATGTAGATGTCATGTAGGGGATGGTGTGTCCCAGAGTCTCATGGCAGAGTTCCATGTGATTTTATAGTAAAGTTCTTCCATTGTGATGATTGAGATATCACTTAATCACTCTTCAAGACAATCACATTTGATAATACATGGTGAATTTTCGGCAGCTTTATTATTATAAGAAGCAAATATGTCAAATCTACTGTATACATTACTCTTTAACAAAAGAATAAGTAACAGTTATCCACATTGGTGGGATGAATTACATACTATGATCATTTACAGTGGTGCCTCATTCTATAAAAAAATTAATAATAGCTAACATTTACTAAATATCAAATATGTGCCAAGTATAGTTCAAGGTACTAACATTGACTAAGTACCAAATATGTGTCAGGCATAGTTCTAAGTGCTTTACATCTATTTTTTCACTTTATCTTCATTTATTATTAGTTTTTCAGCTTGTGGCTGTTCTGAGAGGTTAGGTAATTTGTTCAACATCATACAGAAGTTGTGAAGACAAGATTCAAAGCCATGCACTCAAAGGGACATTTCTGAGCCTGTATTATTATTAACCATTTTTTCACACTGTAAAGAGATACATTTTTGGTCAACTTTTCACTTTCCAAAAAATGTTTCCAAAAAGAGTTTTATCAGCATATCCTAATACATTTAAAATGTGATATAATTTATAAAATTCTGTATCACACATATTTCAGGAGGACACAGTTTGCATAAGATTGTTTTTATTAGTTCACTCTGGAAAAATAGCATATTATTTTTCTTTTAAAATGATTTTCACCTTCAAGTTACATAGTTAAGTGCCTTTAAAGCAATCTATACATGGATATTTATTTAATACACCCAAAATACAAATATAAAAGATACAAACCTAAAAATATGATTATCTATTTAGAGATGCATACATATAAAACATAGTTTCCTGTGCTAGAGAATACTGCAAAAACAATTTTTAAAAACTATGATCATCAAAGAAAAAAGATAAAATATTGAATCCATAAAATAAAAATGATGGACATACATTTTATGTATCAGATATATAATGACATATAATTTATATATATCTATATATTTATATCTATATTGATATAGATATAAATATATAGATATATAAAGAAAGAGCAAGAGGAATGTTTAATGATTTACAAAGGAAATGTTTTGGGAATCTGTTTTCCCCTTAGACACCAAGTGCAGAATATCTCTTCTTCCTAACACATGAAACTTGAAATGCCTTTATGAGGTGAAGTAAGAGAAGAAAAGCCACAAGGGAACACAGGTCAAATCTAAACCTGAACTACAACAAGTTCTTCCAAGTTACAGGAAGTACTGAAAATTCATATCAGAATTATATAAATATTTATCTTCAATGTAGTTTAGAGTAAAGTGTACATACAGAGCTTTCCCTCTGTGGTAGATCTAATCAAACATAAATACCTTTATCATCTTCATAAAATCCCAAGATAAAAACCTCTTTGAGGGACTGATGCAGATCTGTGTCAGGATAATTTTTAAAAAGCTTAATTTACCCATTTCTCCTCCTTCAGTTTCAAGCAAAAGGAAAAGTCCTTTGTAATGTAACCTCTTACCTTAGGAATTTGACCAGAGCTAACCACATATACATATGAAGTCAAAGGATCTTCTGGCCTTTTGAAAAACTGAAGTCTATAGAAGACATAACCGTGGGTGTCTTGGAGTGAAAGAAGAGAGAGGAAAGCATTTTAAAAATCAGAAAAAAGAAAGAGCTAAGATTCTGGCAGAATGAACAGTGGACATAAGTCAGTGAATCCTGTGGAGCACCTGTTGCATAGATTGATGGAGTGTCAGCTTATAGTGCTCCTAATAAGGACAGAACCAGGTACAGGGCCCCAATAGCTCTCCCCCAACCCAAGACCTGGTCTAGAAACAGCTAAGCCCTCAGACTATGCTGACGAGACACGGGAATGTCAGCAGAAACCAGGGTGGGCCATTGGTCACTGACCAGGGCACTCTGTATCTCCCCAAAATCTGAGCACAGTCCTGGGGCCAGAGCCAATCAAGACAAAGAATTCTCTACCTGTTCTGCAGAATGGGGGCTCAGAGTCATATTTCAGCAGATTCAGGGAAAATAAAGAAATGTGATACTTCCTGCACTGCTGTTTGTCAACTGAAATTCATTCCCACAACAGATAGGTATCTGGAAAAAACAGAAACCACCACCTTTCAAAGGCACAGTGGGGACAAACTCAGATAGCGATCCCCTCTTACAGAATGATGCTTTAACGAGTTTAAACAAGGAAGTGGAATGGAGAGGTTTTTAAAAATTACTTACTGGAGGTAGTTATTAGGGAATGTTATCTAATAGATTAAGCTTCAAAGTAAGAAAAAATTGCTAATAAAGCAAAAATTGGTAAATTGGTAGTTTATTAACTTTGATAGTTCAAATATGGAATACATCTGTATTCATAGTATATATATCATGGGCTCTTTGAGAGATTTATTTAAGAATGTTATAAAGGTAAAATATTTTCTAAGATCCTTCCAAAAGATTAAAAATCAGTTCCTGGTTCCAGTTTTCCTCTTATTGCTTAAGGAATGTAAAGTATATTCTATATGAGTCAATTATTAGATTTTATTTCTGAAATTTATTTATTGATTTTAGAGAAAGAGAGAGAGTGAAGAACATCAATTTGTTGTTCCACTTATTTATGCAGTCATTGGTTGATTCTTTTATGTGCCCTGACCAGGGATCAAACCTACAACATTGGCATATTGGGATGATGTTCTAACCAACTGAGCCACTTGGCCAGTGCTAGTTTTTATTAATTTTGATGTATAGAGAATCATTTATGTAATTATTAAAATATACATTGAAAACTCAAATATTTCAGTTAATGTTTCCATGCCTTTTTAATTTCAAAATCAATAGTTTATTAACAGCAAGAAATCTAAGACATCATAATTAGTGTAAAAGACAAGATATGAGATATAGTCTCTTGATCTGAAATTTTATGGATTCCTTGCTCAAATCAAGAGAAGCATTAATAATAAAACACAGTCTGTTCACTGCAGATAAATTAAAATGATTAAATAACCTAAAGTTAAATTTCATTTCTCATTCCATAAATATAAATACTATAGATTTTTCCCCCTTGTCATTAGGAAGGTAGGAAGGATGGTAGGAGGGAGGGGCGAGGGGCTGCCTTTCCCTAACAATCTTAGAGTCTAGTACAGTGGTCCCCAACCCCCGGGCCGCAGACCGGAGCCGGTCCGTGGGCCATGTGGTACCGGTCCGCAGAGAAAGAACAAATAACATGAAACGTTGTCAGAATAACAAATTTAAATACATCTTGAATAATGAGGACATGCTCGTTCCTCCTTTAACTTAGCCCAATAAATATTGTAAGTTCGACAATTATATTTAAAAATACCACAGTTTTTATGCCGGTCGCATAATTTTATTTTGTGCATTTATCCGTCCCACCCTAAAGGCCGGTCCGTGAAAATATTTTCTGACACTAAACCAGTCCATGGCCCAAAATGGTTGGGGACCAGTGGTCTGGTAGAGACAAGAAATATCACCTATAAAAAACCCCTCATGAACGAAGCACCACAGTCACATGCTGGGTTCAATGCCACAATCAGCTGGCACATCACTTCACTAAACAGGCTGAAACTAAGTCACCACTTTGTGTTTGCGGAATATTTTATCATTGTTTATTAAGTGCCAAAATATATGTCAATGTCAAACAAAGGGCAAGGAGCCTGGACAACTGGAACTGGTCATCAAGGAAGTCATTCTCTACTGACTTCATTGAAACTCAAGGTTACCTTTAATGTTTTCACATCTCTCTTTTTTATTTATTTTTTTCTTTTCTTTTTTTTTTTACAGAGACAGAGAGAGAGTCAGAGAGAGGGACAGATAGGGTCAGACAGATAGGAATGGAGAGAGATGAGAAGCATCAATCATTAGTTTTTCGTTGCGACACCTTAGTTGTTCATTGATTGCTTTCTCATATGTGCCTTGACATGAGAGGGGGGGGGAAAGCGATGCTCAAGCCAAGCTAGTGACCTCTTGCTCAAGCCAGTGACCATGGGGCCATGTCTATGATACCACACTCTATCTGGTGACCCCACACTCAAGCTATTGAGCCTGTGCTCCAGCCGGCAACCTCAGGGTTTCAAACCTGGGTCCTTAGCATCCCAAGTCAATGCTCTATCCACTGCGCCACTGCCTGGTCAGGCATTGGACCACATTTTGAATAGCCAGGTCTTAGAGGTAAAAGGAACCTGGAAATGGTCAGAGGAGAAAGAGTAATATTTAGGGAAATAAACCAATCAATGTTTATAGAATGCCTCCTGCATGCCTAGAAATGTATATATAATACATCTTCTTTTAATCTCAAAATAACTCTAAGTAGATTTTATTACCATTCTACAGAGAAGGAAACTGAAAACCAGGTGCACTAGCTTACAGGAGATCTTTGTAATTCCAAAGCTCACTCTCACTGTCCACCTTGCGGGAGGACACAGAGTTAGAATGATTAACAAAAGGAGAGAAGGATGAATGAGTCTAAGTGAAAGAATGATCAAGTAGCAGCGGGCATCAGTGGCCTGTAGCGGGAACAGTGATGGGTCTCAGGGGATTGAAGAGTGTATTCAATGGGGAGAGCAGATAGAAGAGTACAAAGGCAGTAACACCTTCACCATCTCTCTTTCTCCCACACTCCTGAAAAACCCAGACCAGCTGCTATTCAAAGTCCAACCCTCCTCTTTTCCTGTCAAATCATCACTAGCATAGCACTAGTACAATTATCACTTTCCATGCAGTAAAGGAGTGGATCTAGGCCAATTTCACCTCTCCTAGTCATTTCTATGATTACCAAGATAAGAAAGAAAATGCAAAGAGAGGTCAAAAGGAAGACAATCAAGTACTGCACTTCTGAAGGGAATTTTTCAACCACCAAGTGTAGCAAAGAGTTCATATCTAATCTAAGTTCAACACTGCCCTAGCAAACAAGAGCTGGAGCCAAAGGTATGAGTCCATGATTATAGTGAGGTCTAACAGGTGACAATCATATGACAAGAAGAACATGAAGCTATAAATGTCTTACTGTAAGGCAACAGGTATTTCAGTGTTTAGGCTCTACAAACTGTGGACTTCATTTAGGGAAGACACAAAAATCATAACTATCTTTAATAAACTGACCTTAGTTTTGTTTTCAGAATGACACACTTAGCTATTTTAAGGTACCATTCAGAAGTATACCAATATGAACCAAAAGTAATACATTTCTTCAAGAGTTTTCATGAAAACTGTAATTGTTAAATGCCAAAAATTCATATAATGTGTTTTATTACACTACCAACTTCTTTCCTTGAAGGTGTAGGACCTGAGCAGAATGCATTGGTTGAATCCCCTTCCTTATCTTCATGGATAAGATCTGGCTAAGGCAATCTTGATCAAGAAATAAAAAAAAAAATACCATTTTGAAAATGGCCAAAAGAAAAAGCAAAACCAGTTTCATCAGAAGGGAAACCAATGTGTATTTAGTACCATCTACATATGTTAATTTTATTTCATTTTCACAAACTTGTGTAATGAATGATATGACCATTTTATAGATGCTAGGACTGAGATTCAGATAAACTCATTAACTTGCTCTTGGTCACACTACTGGCAAGTGGCAGAATCAGGATTTAAAAAGAAAAGCCAATGCTGTTACAGAAGATGGGAGGATTGTGGTAGAAAATGGTAATTGCTTCCCTATCTCAGTCCTCCTCTTGTTCCTTAACAGAGTTAAGGATGTTTATCTGAAAGCACTCTCACTTGGAATAAAAGACCACTTCCCAGCCTTTTGTAGCTAGTTGTGGCAATGTTGCCTAAATTCTGGGCAGTGAGATGTAGGTGGAAATGTTACATGGGACTTTGGGAAGTATTAATAGTAATGTCCCCTGTGTGTGGTCAGCCTGCCTCTTTGGCTTCTCTTCAGAGTCCACAGTTTTTTGTTTTGTTTTGTTTTGTTTTTGTTTTTGTGACAGAGAGGGGGACAGATAGAGACAGACAGACAGGAAGGGAGAGAGATGAGAAGCATCAATTCTTCATTGTAGCACCTTAGTTGTTCATTGATTGTTTTCTCATATGTGCCTTGCCGGGGGCTACAGCAGACCGAGTGACCCCTTGCTCAAGCCAGTGACCTTGGGCTCAAACTGGTGAGCCTTGTTCAAACCAGGTAAGCCCACACTCAAGCTGGCGACCTTGGGGTCTTGAACCTGGGTCCTCCATGTCCCAGTCCGATGCTCTATCCACTGCGCCACCACCTGGTCAGGCCAGAGTCCACAGTTCTTAATTCTCAGGCCACTTTCAACAGGACTGGATGCAAACTGTGCACTCCATCACAATTAGCTGAAACCTTTACCCTTCCCCATTCCTAGCTTGTTTCCTACCTGCCCAGCCCATGGGGCTGGCTCCTCTGCTCCTCTTAGCTCCTCGTGGTGAAAGTGAATCCCAAATGCCACATGAGCACCAAGGAGTCACTATTCCTATCCAGCTTCACTAAGACTAACCAAGATTCACAGCTGGTCTTTGGTGCCAGTTGCATCTCCCTTCTGAACCTCTGTGAGATTGGAACCCAGCTCTGAATCCCAGTAAGCTGTCATGGTGCCTCACACACATACCTCTCTGCTATACAATCTCAGGCCCCAGAACATCAGAACTAGTGCTGCCTGCTCTGACCCTTCAAATCAGATTCCCTTTGGCCACTGACACCTGCATGGAACAAACTGAACTTTGTCTCATGCCACCCCTCCACCCTTCAAGATATTATCAAGAAGGCTGTATGCCTGTTCAAAGAGCAAAATGCCAGCCACATGTACATCCCAGTGAGCATAGACCTGGCCAGTAAGCTGCAAGTCTGTTTCAGCTCAAAATGTTTTGTCCTTTCTTAGTGTTATCATTCAGAATGCATCCCTTGAGGGAGGCAGAGCAAGGGGCAGAAACCCGTCATGCTGATGTTACATACCTAACTGAACCTCTCTTGATTTGAAATACACATAAAATTATGTCAATTTTAAATCACAGAAGTATTCTTTTAAAATCTGACCATTATTTCCTACTCTCGTCAGTAGATATGAAAGTGTGTTTCTATTGTAAAGATTCTAAGTAGATCAAGAAAGTTACTAGAAGACACAAGTTGGCAGAGTCTAACTTGAGAGATTTATCAAAGCCACAGCATGCAATGCAGGGATTAAGTTTGGTTTTGACTGAGGAATAGGCATAAAGGGGATGCTTGTAAGGTAACATTAGTCTCATTAACATCAGCAAAGATCAAGCTCCTAAGTATGAATTCCCAGGGATGGCTCACAAGGAAAACTAACCCAGATGAAAGAGAAAAGTAGGAGAGCTTATTGTTAATTATTTTGAACAATTCAAAATTCTTGCTTACTTTTGCGTGTGGGAAACTCATGCAGAAACGAATCATCTTCCCATGGGTCTGCTCCCGGAGGCAGACTGAAATCGTCGATCTGCAGTTGACAAGAGAAAAAGTGATCGACTCCATTTTGGATGTGCATAATATCATTTAACATTCTGTTGCTCTTAAACCTCTCTCCCAGGAATCTCTAAAAGATAGAAAGGGTGGCCCTGGCCGGTTGGCTCAGCGGTAGAGCGTCGGCCTGGCGTGCGGGGGACCCGGGTTCAATTCCCGGCCAGGGCACATAGGAGAAGCGCCCATTTGCTTCTCCACCCCCACCCCCTCCTTCCTCTCTGTCTCTTCCCCTTCCGCAGCCAAGGCTCCATTGGAGCAAAGATGGCCCGGGTGCTGGGGATGGCTCCTTGGCCTCTGCCCCAGGCGCTAGAGTGGCTCTGGTCGCAGCAGAGCAACACCCTGGAGGGGCAGAGCATCGCCCCCTGGTGGGCAGAGCTTCGCCCCTGGTGGGCATGCCGGGTGGATCCCAGTCGGGCGCATGCGGGAGTCTGTCTGACCGTCTCCCCCGTTTCCAGCTTCAGAAAAGTACAAAAAAATAAATAAATAAAAAATAAAAAAAAATAAAAAAATAAAAAGATAGAAAGAGGAAAAAGTAAATTTGACTAGGTATTAAAGTAGACTTTTGATTAACTGTAGAACTAAGAACAGAAGTCAATCAGCAAGAAAGAGTATAATCAGGATTCCTTTTGTGTTGATAAAAGGTGAGGCTTACCTTGAGTGAAAGTCTGAAAGGAAAATCAGTCTGTGATGACCTAAGAAAATGCATTTGAAAAGTATGATTCTGGGATGTCTTCCTGACTCTCTTGTAGATTCAGACACTACTTCTTCACACCCATTGCAGTTAGTGCAGTGGCAGATGGGTACATGCCTCCAACACAGCAGGCATTCTTATATTTAATGGTCGTTTGCTAATCTAACTCCTAACTAAGATTATAAGTTATGTGAGGTCAAGGCTATTCTATCTGTGAATTTTCAGCAGGTGTGGGGCCTGCCAATGTGTATTGAATTAATCATTTTATTCCATAAAATTCCAATATAAGGTCAACATTTCTACCAAAGGAATGATTTGGGGGAAAAAATGGTGATAAAACTAAAACTGGTTTCCTTTAGTCTTTTCTCTAAGATTGAATCAAATAAAGCAGGTGGGATATCTGTTCATGACTTTTAGAAGCACATTTTTTTCAGGAGTATGATTCACTGGAAGGAAAGGCCACTTTCACATGAAATTACGTCTGTTGCAAAATTTAGTGGTAATTTAAACACTGCTATTTTCTGTTTCGAGTTTCTTAAAATACGTTTGAATTAGTCAGACTTCAGGAGCCTGAACATATGTCAGGCTTTATATATATACACACACATACACACTAGAGAGAGAGATTTATTATAAGGAATTGGCTCACATGATTATAGAAACTGGCAGTCTAAATCCGCAGTGTGGGCCAGTGGGTGGAGACTCAGGCGAGCTGACTGTGCACCTAAAGTTTAAAGGCATTCTGCTGGAGAATTCCCTCTTATTCAAGAGAAGGTCGGTCTTTTTTGCTCTTTTCAGGCCATCAATTGATTATATGAGGCCCACCCACATTATGGAGTGCAATCTGCTTTTCTTATTAAAATGTTAATCTCACCAAAAATACCCTTGCAGCAACATTTCACCAAATATCTAGTTATCCTGTGGCCTGACCACATACAATTAATATGGATGTGGCAAGGTTTATATAGGTTCTGTTCATTGAATATTGCACTGCAGAGTGAAGGCTCAGAGGAAATCTCGACTGAATAGACTACTGCTAGTTTAGTGCAAGTGTGCACAGCATGGGCCTTTGCTTCAAAGAGATCTGGTTCCTGGCTCTTCTATATTAATACTATCTGTGTAACACTGAACAAATTTTCTAATTTTCACACTCAGTTTCCTGATTTGTATTTCAGGAATAATAATAACAATAATACCTACTTTGGAGAGGCATTCTGAAGATTAAAATTAATTGCACGTAAAGCACTTAGTTCAGTACTGGACACATAGTAAGAAGTCAATAAATGTTATCTATAGTTACAATTATTTCTGCATGATTTTCTCCCTAATTGAATGATCAGTTCCTCAAGGCAGATTATTTATTTTTAACCTCTCTCAGTCACAATCCATGCTTAATCAATCATGTGCATCTGATAACTATTTATGGGTTTAACTGGTCTCAGATTCTATGGCTTTCCTTTTGTGATGAGAATGCCAGGGGCAGGACTATCTATCTATCTATCTATCTATCTATCTATCTATCTATGCCTTTAATAGATAGATAGATAGATAGATAGATAGATAGATAGATAGATACAATTTTTTTTTGTACTTTTCTGAAGCTGGAAACGGGGAGAGACAGACAGACTCCCGCATGCGCCCGACCGGGATCCACCCGGCACGCCCACCAGGGGCGACGCTCTGCCCACCAGGGGGCGATGCTCTGCCCCTCCGGGGCGTCACTCTGCCGAGACCAGAGCCACTCTAGCGCCTGGGGCAGAGGCCAAGGAGCCATCCCCAGCGCCCAGGCCATCTTTGCTCCAACGGAGCCTTGGCTGCGGGAGGAGAAGAGAGAGACAGAGAGGAAGGAGGGGGTGGGGGTGGAGAAGCAAATGGGCGCTTCTCCTATGTGCCCTGGCCGGGAATCGAACCAGGGTCCCCCACACGCCAGGCCAACGCTCTACTGCTGAGCCAACCGGCCAGGGCTGGACTATATTTTAATAGCAGAACTTTTGCTCTTTTTTTAAAGAAATAAATGTGGGAAGTAGTTTATATGTTATTGAAGTAGTAGGAGAAGCTAGACAAAATCCAAGATGCAGAAATAAAGTCTAAACAGGCTCTGGCAAAAAAAAAGATAAGGTCCTTCAAAAGAATAAATAAATTTATAAATGGAAAGGTCTAGAGCATATGTGCAGCATTCTATAGGCTTCTGTCACTCAAAAAAATTGATGTGAGTTCTATTTGAAGAAACTCCAGATTATTTTGAAGCAAATCCAAGATATCATATCATTTCCTCTACTATGTATATTTCAATATGCATCATTTTTTTATTAAAAGAAAACCTTCCGGACCTAGCCAGGTAGCTCAGTTGCTTGGAGCATCATGCCGATAGGCCAAAGTTGCAGGTTCGATCCCTGGTCAGGGCACATACAAGAATCAACCAATGAATGCAAAAATAAGTGGAACAACAAATCAATGTGGTTTTTATTCTCTTTTTCTATCTAAAGTTAATCAACAACAACAAATTTTTTTAAAGGAATTCCATGTTTAATAGCCACAGTACTACCACTTGCTCCCCTGACAATCAGGAAAAATTCCTTAATACTATTGATATCCAGTGCTCATATTTTCTTTATTATATTTATACAAAAAAGAATCTTTTTTAAAATGTCTGTTCAGCCTAACCAGGCAGTGGCACAGTGGCCTGGGATGCTGAGGACCCAGGTTCAAAGCCTTGAGGTCGCTAGCTTGAGTGGGCTCATTCGGCTTGAGTGAGGGCACGAGACACTGGCTTGAGCGTGGGATCATAGACACGACCCCATGGTTGCTGGCCTGAGCTGCCATATTTCTTTACAAAAGGATTACATTTTTAGTACATCAATAATGAGTTCATCATTTCACTCCAACAATGATAACTGCTATATGTTGCTATTTTAGTGCATATACAATTCTCTTTTAAAGTTGCTTTCACTTGCATTCCTTTGATTACAGTTAAGAAAGCCTTAGGGCTTTTTTCATCACATCCAAGTTATTTTTGCTTTTTCCATGTGTTTGTTTACTAATTATTTTTACTCTTGGGTAGAAGAAATATTTTCCTTGAACTATAAAAAGGCATTTCTGAACAACATAACTATATAATGAGAACAGGGAATTTCAGAACCTGGTGAATTCTCAGTTTTCACAAACTAGCTTACTAGGAGTGAGTATAAATATTTCTGGTTTTAATTTATTTTTTGTAAAATTGAGCTGATTATATTTTAACCACACTAGAAGGCTATTTAGAAAACTTGAGTTTACATACCTTAAGTTCCTATGAAAAAGAGTATATCCAATCATTATTTTAAGTATTTTTAAAAGTATGACTTTAAAATATAAACTCAGAATTACAAAAAAAAACCCTTAATCCAAGATCAACTTCAAATTTTCTTACATTCAATTATAGCCCTGAAGTTAGGATCAAGAATTTACTCTGAATACCAAAACTATGTACCTCTGTACATTCCTATTAGGAAAAAAAAATTGAAAAGATAAAAGTTAAAAGTTTTTAAAAACCCAATTCTTTAGGAAAATAATCAATTTATTTAGCAAATATTAATAATAACATTGGTTTCTTGAGGGTGGCAGCAGGGGGTACTGTTTAAGGAAGAAAACTTCCCTGAGAGTTTGATTATATGATGGCATTCCCTCCCATTTTTTCCTCATTAGGAAACCCAGTGGATTTAACAATCAATCCTGTGGCCATCCTGATACAAGTCAGTGCACTGCCTGCTCCCCTAGGAAGATGACTTTCCAAGTCAAACCTTGGCTCTAGCCAGTGGTGGGATTCAAATAATTTAACAACCAGTTCTCTGCCTTAATGACCATTTTAAGTATGAAAAAAGATACACCAAAAGATAGTTTATTATTTCATGCATTTAATACTTAAATAAGAATAATAAAAGAGGCCTTGGCCAGTTGACTCAGAGGTAGTGTCAGTCTAGCATGTTGAAGTCCTGGGTTCAATTCCCAGTCAGGGCACACAGGAGAAGTGATCATCTGCTTCTCCAACCCTCCCCCTCCTCCTTCTCTCCCTCTCTCTCTCTTCCTCTTCCACAGCCATGGCTCAAATGGTTCGAGCAAGTTGGCCATGGATACTGAGGATGGCTGCATGGCCTGACCTCAGGTGTTGAAATGGCTCAGTTGCCAAGCAATGGAGCAGCAGCCCCAGATGGGCAGAGCATCAATCAGCCCCAGATGGGCTTGCCAGGTGGATTTGGTTGGGGCACACACAGTAATTTGTCTCTCTGCCTCCCTGCCTCCCCGTATCTCACTTAAAAAAAAAAAAAGAACAATAAAAGAGGTAAACAAAACTAGATTATGTTATAAGAAAGAGGTTTAAAATATTAATGAAAATATTAAATTGTACCTGACAAAAACAATAAAAGTTGTCACCCCCCATTTGTTTGGCACTTTTTCTCTTTACATTATATGTTTGTTTACTGAAGTAACAAATACAAGAGAATTAAAATGTAGTATTTCATCAAAGGTATAATGAGTTTTATAGAATGAATAAATAAATATTATAAACATAGTTTCATCACATTTTTTCACCTGTGGATGGAATGAACATTACTACGTACACTTAGAATATGCTGTTGTGCAGATGAATGTTAAAAAAGAGTAAGGAATGTAAATATGTGATTTCCACATTGGGCGGCTGCCCAGGTGCCCACGTTAGAGAGAACCCTGATTACAAGTGCCATTTTAACAACCAGTTCTCTGAACTCAACAAAAAATTAGGTATCGGTTCTGCTGAACCAGTGCAAACCAGCTGAATCCCACCAACGGCTCTAGCCTACTCCAGAGAAGCGAACGAGAAGAAAAGGCTGCAGAAAGCATGCATAGAGTAACTAACTGGATCCCGCACTAGGCTAGACTTTGTGTACTAGTCAGGGTTCTCCTGTCAAACAGTGAAATTGACTTGAACTAATCTGCAACTGACAAGGTTTTAAAATCTGTCCATTTTGAACCGTTTACTAGCCTTAGTAATTTTCTTGACCCAAACCACAATCACAGTGAGAAAATGACATGTGACAATGATTTTATATCGCCCACGAATTTTACTTCTAGGAAATTTAATCTATTGTTTTCACACGTTTAAATAGACTTTCTTCTTCTCATTGGCATCTTACTTCCCAATTAAATAATAAGCATGCTAATTAAAATAGCAATAATAACATATAATTAACTTTCAAAAACCAGCAAATTTATCGAAGGGTTAGGCATTAGAAAACCCCAATTTTAAACTTAACTTGTTAGTGATAAACTCCATTTTTATGCTCTTTATTTCTTTATTTCTGGAACTAATGTAAAAGTGGAAATAATGTCAAAATGATTAATAGCTAATAGTTTAGTAATCACTCTTATAAGTAGAGATACTTTTGAAGAATAGGAATAAGATTGCCCTCTAGGTGTGAAACCAAAATCAACAGGGAGATACACCTTAAAGAAACAAAATAGCCTGCCACCCAATTAATCAATTGAAGAAAAGTATCACAGAGACCTAGTCTGCCACAAAAAGGAGACTCACAGTGTGAACCCTGGCAGAGCCCAATTATTCCATGTCTGAGGAAGAGGAACCCAGCCAACTTCCACCGAATCTCTCGTCTGCCTGGTAGGTATTTCCTTAGAGCAGAAATGTGTGCACTGGGCTCTAACCTAATGCCATTAAATATAAATCTCTCATAAACACCTCCTATGCTTAGCTTGATTTCCTCAAGGTATCTTCTGATGGTTTGGCTGATGGGGTTTCTGTTCAAAGAATGACGAGAAGAAAAATTAAACAATGAGCTCCCCAATCCCAGAAGGTTTTATTTATCCTTGTAAATGAATAAAATACCTATGTGGTTTTATATGCCAGTCTTTTGGAGAGGTTTGCTAAATTGAACATCCCCAGACTGATCAACTTCAAAATATTAATGAAATGTTTTCTAATCTGTGATGTTTGCAGCAGACTCTAGAGAACAATGTGTTCTCTAAGTATTCCCTAGGTAATCCTGTCCACATTGATGAGTGTCAAGCAAATCTTTTCCTTTCCAAAATGTCCACACCCTTACTAGTGAGCACAGTGCACTTGAGGCCACACTTCAGCTCCAGAATGTAAGCATAATGGTGGATGCACAGGGATCACATCTAGAAGTTAACTTCTTTTCTGTCTCTTTCAGGTGAAACAGACACCTCACTTGCTTAGTCTTCCTTGACTATATAGTGGCAAATACAGTTTCTACCATATAGTAGGATCTCAATAAACTTGTGTTGAAATGATGGCAGCTCTGGTGTATGTTTGATTGTCTCTCATGAGGGAAAGCTGGTAGCTCACCATTCCAGTATTTTCAGGACTACATATGACTGGACCATTTAGTCTGAGTGTGTGGCCCTAAAGTCAATGGAATAAAAAGTCAACTTAGGTGACTTTTTATTTTTATTTTATCATTTTTTTTATTTATTGATTTTAGAGAGACATAGAGAGAGAGGGGACAGAAGTAGGAAACATCAACTCATAGTTGTTTCTCGTATGTGCCTTGACCAGGCAAGCGCAGGTTTTGAACAGGTGACCTCAGCATTCCAGGTCGATGCTCTATCCACTGCACGTCCGCAGGTCGAGCTTGACTTTTTATTTTTTAGTTTTATTTTTAAAATTTTTATGTATAGGCCCTGGCTGATTGACTCAGTGGTAAAGCATCGATCTGGTGTGTGGATGTTCCAGGTTCAATTCCCGGTTAGGGCACACAGTAGAAGTGCCCATCTGCTTCTCCACCTCTTCCCCTCTCACCTTTCTCTCTCTCTCTCTCTCTTCCCCTGGCTCAATTGGAGCGAGTAGGCCCCGGGCCCTGAGAATCACTCCATGACCTGAGCTTCAGGTGCTAAGGAGAGCTTAGTTGCTGAGCAACAGAGGAATATCCCACATGGGCAGAGCATTGCCCCCTAGAGGGCTAACCGGGAGGATCTGGGTGCATGCAGGAGTCTGTTTCTCATCTCTTCTCTCACTGAATAAAAAAAAAAATTTTTTTTTATTGATTGATGTTAGAGAGAGAGATAAGGAGAGAGTGGAAGAAAGACAGGAACATCAATCTGTTCCTGAATGTACCCTGAATGGGGATTGAACCAGTAACCTCTGCACTTCAGGACGATGCTCTACCAATGGAGCTATCCGACCAGGGTGGGTGACTTCTTTTTTTAAGAAAGAGATAGAGACAGAGAAAGAGACAGAGAGAGAGATGAGAAGCACCAACTCATAGTTGCAGCACTCTTAGCTGTTCATTGATTGCTTCTCATACGTGCCTTGACCAGTGATACCTTGCTCAAGCTGGTGGCCTTGGGCTCAAACCAGTGACCTTAGGATCATAGCCAGTGACCCTGTGCTCAAGCTGGTGAGCCTCATATTAAGGTGGATGAGCCCACGCTCAAGCTGTCAACCACAGGGTTTCAAACCTGGATCCTCAGCATCCCAGGTTGCTGTTCTATTATCCACTGTGCCACCACCTCAGGGTGGATGACTTTTAATTTTTATCAGACACACCTCAGGTTCCCGGGGGAGGGGGGAGGGGTGAGAGGGGAGGATAACAACCATCACCAGCTCAGACCCTTTCCAGGGTAGTTGCTAGAGATTTGGCCTTCCCCTGTCAGGTCCCTCTGTCTCCCATCAGCGTCTCAGGGGATTCCCACACCCTCCTCGCTCCAGTCCTCAGCAACTACAGTAGCTCCAATCTTGGCTTCTCCCACCAATTATGATCTCCCTGGGTGAAAAAGTGAAGAATAACTCCAGTTTCAGGTGTGTTCCTGCAACTCTCTAAGCTCAGATACTGACTGCTGCCACCTGGCACCTGTGAAGAGGTGACCATGGGGCAGGCTGCATCCCTTCCTACGTGCTACTGAGAGCTCCAGGATTAACCATCACCAGTGAGCCATGTGGCCACAGCCTTAAGGCCCCAGGTGTGGCTCAGGGCCCAGGAGAGATAATAGGTTGGAGGGTATCTCATCTCTGCTGCTGCTTTAGTGTAAGGTTGCTTGGTGCTGCTACAGGTTGACTCCCACGCTGGTCCCAGGGCTTTCAGATAGAGCCACAAGCCCCACCTTAAATTTGAATGGGTCAGCAAGAGATAGGCAAAGGCTGCTGTCCCCAAAAGAGGCCTCCATAAGAAATCTCCTGGCCCTGCTGCTTATGCTAGACATTTCTTCCAAAGGTCTTCCACTTATTCTTTCTCCAAATGCTACATATGGATAAATTGTACTTCTTCTCTCACCACATCCAAGGTATTTTTGCTTTTCCCTAGTAAATTTTCCTGCTTTGGTGTATGGAAGTGGTATATTTAATATTGGAAGGCCTACTGCATTTTGTTAAATAAAAGTGAAATTTGTCATTGGCAGATTTGTTAATTCATGAGTCAGTGTTAAGTAACTGCCTTTAAAAGCAGTGAAATAATAGCATTCAAATTTCTTTTAATACTAAGGATGAGGTTGTATAAGTGACCTGAACATTTATGTATACTAAATTGGAGTTTTTTTAAAAAAAATCAGGAATGGCAAGAAAGATATGATAGATGAGACACAGAAGTTGAGGAGCAAAATATAGTGCCAAGGATTTTCAGATGTTGGTGTTTAGACTTTGGACACTAAAATGATATAAAAGCCAATATATTTTAAAAGTACATAAAATGTTACTTTTGAAATGTAAATTCTTGGTTAGGGTAAATATCAAGTTTGCTATTTTGAAGGCCCAGTCACAAAATAAATAAGAATGAATACCTATAGAGAGATTGTCACAAAATACATTGGCTAAATTAGTGAATATAAGTTTGTCAGTGGAATAAATACAAAGTAATATCTATCATCCTAGTACTTAAATGCGTATTATTTGGCTGGGAACCAGTTAGTAGAACAATATTCTCACAGCTTTAAGGTAAATACTAATAACATTATGAAATTTAAAATTCACTGTATAAGTAGTCAGACACAGAGTACAGAGTTCCAAAGCTATTCATATTGGATCTGGGAAGTCAACATCAAAAGTCAGCCGACTTTTTTTCAGTACACTGTAGTAAAAACTGGTATTTTAACTTCAGAGGAACCTGGATTTGAATACTGGTTTGACAATTCCTAGGTGGGTGATCTTGGGCAAGTTGACTAACTTTTATTGTCTTATATGAATTTCCCCACCTGCAAAATGAGAAAGATTATAATTACATCTCTGCTAACAGTCAAAATATTTAACACCTCATACAGCTTGGGCACCAACAATTCAGATTAGACTGTGGCCTTGGCCCTGGAGCAGGGTCCTGAAGGGCTGTTACCACACCCTGTGTTAACTCTTTAGTTTCTATTTTGAGCAGAAGAAAGTTGAGTGGTCTGCAGAAGAGGTAGACAACCACAGAAACAAGGAGGGGAGGGCACTTGAGAGATTTAGGAGAGCAACTTTTCAGTGCCCACTATGGAAGTATTTCAGTGTTCTAACAACCAGTTTGGCTATATGGCTGTGTAACATCAGTATGTAGAGTTAATGTGATGATTAAATGATAAAATGTAGGTAAAGCACTCAGCATATATGGCATATATAAAGCTCAATAAAGGGAAATTATACTAATACTAATAATAGTGTCATGATAGAAATATGTAATGCCAACTTCAGGATTACTGAAGTAAAAATTAAATAAAAAAACCCAGCTTATTTAGTTCAGGGCTTGGCTCCTAATAAGTGCTTAACACATAGTAGGCATTGTTATTGATATTATTATCATTATTATTATTATTTTGTGTGTGTGTGACAGAGACAGAGAGACTGAGAGAGGGATAGATAGAGGCAAACAGACAGGAAGGGAGAGAGATGAGAAGCATCAATTCTTTGTTGCAGTTCCTTAGTCTCCTTAGTTGTTCACTGATTGTTTTCTCATATGTGCCTTTACTGGGGGGCTATCGCAGAGCAAGTGACCCCTTGCTCAAGCCAGCAACCTTGAGCTCAAGACAGCGACCTTGGGCTTCAAGCCAGCAACCATTAGGCTCAATCCAGCGACCATGAGGTCATGTCTAAGATCCCACACTCAAACTGGAGACCCCACATTCAAGCTAGTGAGCCCATGCTTAAGCTGGATGAGTCTGTGCTTTAGCTGGTGACCTTGGGGTCTTGAACCTGGGTCCTCTGCATCCCGGTCTGAAGCTCTATCCACTGTGCCACCGCCTGGTCAGATTTGATATTATTATTGCTGTTACTTTTATTATTATAGAATGTGTTATATTATTATATAATATAGTGGATTAAATTTGATGCAGTGGATTAAAAGACCTATCAGTACCAAGCAAATTTTGCATATAGCACAGCTTTTGTAGCTCCTAAATGATTACTGTACTCATATTGTAAGATTATGGAAAATAATATTAAAAACTAGTGAATAATTTTAAGAAAAAGTGTTTTTATCAAACCTTTTAAGGCATTTGATAAGCTGGGAATACACCCAGATTGTCAAATAGTGCAAAAAAAAATAATAAATTTATAAACACACTTGCATTTGACAAATAATTAACTAAACCCAGAGAAGGCACAATATAGACAAAATGATTAAATCAATTCTAGTGTCCTTAAAGTAATTTGAATCTTGATTGTTATTGATACTTGAAAATTTCAGTGGTGCATTTTTTTCATTTCTGGGAGTTTATATTAGTGATAAATCATATTTTTGGCTAAATTAGCAAGCAGGTGATGACTTTTCTTTAATGAAATACATCAGCTCAAATATGAGTCCTCTGAGCACTTTCCTAGACCACGCACACTTTAACAGTTCTTCAGACTGGTTACCAAAAAATAAATAAATAAATAGTTTGTTTAAAACCACCTCCTTTTTTTCCTAAAGTAAAAATTCAAAACAGGATAATTTAATGGATTTGGGGTTTGTGGGCTTTGAGCCTTAGTTGTGTCTCGGCACTCAATATGAAATCAAATAATTACCAAATGGCTATCTCATTTTATAATGAGCTTCATGTCTCCAGTGTACAGTTTGTGGTCTAGTGGTTTGAAAAATGTGGGTGAGATGAAGTGAAACTCTATTGAACTTATTTACAATGGAAGTTAACAGTATTTTCTTCTTAACAGTTTTATTTTAGGTATGCTAGGAAAAGTCAACAGATTAGTTTTTATTCCACAAAATAACAATCTTCACCATTGTTATGATGGAGGTGTGCCTGAGGGCATCAATTGCCTCAGTAAATCCAGAGCCAGAACTAAGGGTTTTGCTTTCAATTTTATTCAAATAACATTTTTTCAACATTTATTTTTTATTATTATTATTATTATTTTTTTGTATTTTTCTGAAGTTGGAAACAGGGAGGCAGTCAGACTCCTGCATGCACCCGACCGGGATCCACCCGGCATGCCCACCAGGGGGTGATGCTCTGCCCATCTGGGGCATTGCTCTGTTGCAACCAGAGCCATTCTAGCACCTGAAGCAGAGGCTACAGAGCCATCCTCAGCACCCGGGCCAACTTTGCTCCAATGGAGCCTTGGCTGCAGGAGGGGAAGAGAGAGACAGAGAGGAAGGAGAGGGGGAGAGGTGGAGAAGCAGATGAGTGCTTCTCCTGTGTGCCCTGGCTGGGAATCGAACCCGGGACTCCTGAACGCCAGGCCGATGCTCTACCACTGGGCCAACCGGCCAGGGCCTCAACATTTTGATAGTAAGCAAAAACTAATTTGCATTACCAATTAATCAGCGTTATACCACAAATTCTGTTACCACCTTAAAAGAGATTTTTCCACTCAAGTAATCCTGAGAGAACAGAAGCTGCTATCACATGAATTGTTTAAACAGAAAAAATTTTTTAAATGTTACAGTAATCAGAAGCACACTATTATTAAACATGTAGTATACATATATAATTTTCTGGCTTCTGTTGGTTCACTAGCTTTCAAAAGGCTCACTCTATTTAATGATGAAATAAAGACAGTTACTTGCAGAGAAGAGAGTTGAAACCAACTGGGGATATGGAGAGGAAAGACAGGTAGAGCAAGATGTTGAAGACCTATTCCCCACAGAGATGATATTGTTGGAGAGAGAAATACAAAGAAGTAACATAGACTTTGAGCCCTCCAGCACCATATATTCCCCAAAGATATTTTTTACTCCACAAGTATTTTCTCTGAGCACCATACTGAGGAGAACTCTCCATTTATTAGTAATTAAACTTGTTATGAAGAAAAACTTTGAATTAGTTACAAGAATGTATAGTGTTTAATAGTGTAATCATTGCATCACAGTTAAGCTACATCTTTCTATAAGTAGCCAAATTTGGTTTAATTAAGCAAGCTTTTACAATTAGTCTAACATTTAATCAACAGAAATTTGAGCCAGGAGAATAAACAGGAATTAAAGAGCAGACTATATTTGTTTACCTCTGATATTATTAATTATATAAAATAAAAAATATTAAAATTATTAAAGCATCAAAGTTATATTAAAATGATGATCAGTAGCAGCAAATATCCCACTTTGAAGATAGTACTTTCTGTCATTCTTCCAGGCTGGTTGCAGAGACTGAGCCGAGGGCTAGGGAGAAGCTGTCATCGGGATTCAGGGGAAGGGCAGACGGGGCCAGAGGAAGGGAAATTCAGGAAGAAGAAACTTCCCGATTTCAGCTAAAGACAAATTCTAATTATATGTTCTACAAAAAGCCAGAATGAGAAGGGTTAAGACTCTGAGACACTCCTCTCTACATGATTTGGCCTCAAATAAGTATAGGTACAGGACTAGCACACCCAGCCTGATGCTGAGGAGCATAAGGGCATGCACAGGGGTTAGTGATGGAGTATTCATTTTAGGGAGGCTAATGAAAACAATATTGAAACTATAAACTATCAAGACTTTAAATAGCAAATTGATAAAGCATAAAGATGGAGCTAAAACTGGTAGAACCTAAAAACTGTCATCTTTCCCAATATACTATTTAATTAAGAGAGGAGAAAAGCTGTGTTTTTGTCTGACATATCAAAACTATTCAATAAAGTCAAAATGAGATGCCATTCAGATTTCTAATATAACCTTGTGGAACTCTCACATTCACTAAAGTTGTCATTAATTACTGAGTTGAAGTAAGGCCTGTGAATTAGACCTTATTAAAATTCAAGGTTAAATTATATTTATATCTTTCTCTATAAGTGCATAAATAAAAAGAACATATAGAATATAATATGGAGGAAAACACATACATAGTATATGTTGAAAAAGTTGTTTACCTTTCCTATTGTGATTAAAGGGTTTTCCCCTTTTTTTCCCATAGTACAGTGGAAAGTCGCAGAGTGATGCATATAACAGTAATCTTCTCCCTTTTATTTACAATGATAATATTGATACACCATCACAAGATTAAGCTGAATTTATGGTCACGCTGGTATTTCTAGTTCCCTGCTCTCTCGTCCTCTTTTGGAACTGGAGGTGCAAGCTATGGTTATGGAACAATGTTTTCCTCTGTGTAAAGCTAACAACCATCTCTAAGAATTGAGACTACAATTTCACAATCATTAATGCCTGTGGATAAAAATCAAGTAAACTAAGTAATAAAACATTCACATATCACTTCTTCATATCTACCTCTCTAGGCACACACATTACACACACATGCATAAATACACAGGCACACACTGACAACACCATACCCCTGCTTTGTGTAGATGAGGAGCAACTCCTTTTTCTTTTCTTAAAGATTTTATTTATTCATTTTAGAGAGAAGAGAAAGAGAAGGGGGGCAGAAAGTTGTTTTCTATGTGCCTTGACCAGGCAAGCCCAGGGTTTCGAATCTGTGACCTAAACCTTCCGTGTGAAGGTTTTATCCACTGCACCACCACAATTCCCTTTTCTGCAGAGAAGATGTTTCTTCAAGTAGGGTCACTGACTGTGTATATGCTGATTGGCAAGTAATATTGTCCTATCTAGAAAAGTTATGTCTCAGCTAAATCATTGAGGACCTGGTCAGTGAACAAGCAGGTCTTACAAGGTTGGAGGTGACAGAACTAAGAAATTTTGGTAATTTATCTTCTTATGGACCTTCTCTATTTTATCTACCTATAATTTCCCACACATGTACAGTTAGTGCATTTCTGAATACTTACATGTAAAATTGTGTTGTTGTTAACATAATCATAAGACAGTGCCCAGATCTTAAACTATGAACTTCTTGAAGGCTGGGTCTATGGGACTGTTAGCCCAGGCATCTAGCACAATGGCTAGCATGTGCTGAATGCTCAACAAATATTTGTTGAATAACTGAATAGTGGCAGAAAAGGTAAGGGCGGAGGGAGAAAGCCAGAATCTAGCATCTGGAGCAAAAAGGACAGACTTTAATATGATTTTATGGATAGGTCTCAAAAAACTGTCGACAATAAACTGTTCATAACAAATTTACAAATGTATTTGATAGAAATTATCTAAGGTAAATCAATTTACTTCTCCAGAATAGTAACATTAGTCTGTAAACTCTTTGATTAAATCAATATTGTACAGGAGCATGCCTGTTATTTCATTTGTCCTTATCTAATAAGTCATCATCTTTTATCTCCGTTTTACTCATAAAAGTCCAATTTATGACTCTAGAAGATTCCCTGATTTCTTAACTGGTTACTTAAAAGTTGTTTACATTTTATAGAATAGCTGGCAAAGCAAAATTGGAGCTCTTGATATCACAAACTGAGTCCCTCTTGTACAGAAGAATACAGTGTCATGGGGAAGACAGACATTCAACAGACTGCAGACAAAAATTACATGATTACCAGGGCTCAAAGTACTTGGAGAGGTATGGGACACTATGAGAATGCTTAATGGTGAGAATGTCAAATTACCTGGATAGCTGACTCAGCACTTAACTTGGGGCACCAGCAGAAGCTAAAGAGGAGAGGAAGAATGAGAGGGGGAGAGGGAGAAAGAAGGGGGAAAGGGGGTTGAGGGGGGAGGGGGAGAGACTCAGAAAGAGATATATAGAGAGAGGCAGCCTGTATGTGACAGACACAGAAGGAGACAATTTGAATCAAAAGAAAATCTAGAAAGAAGTTATTCGGCATATGCATACATTTTGTTGTATAGCATTAAAAAAAAAAGTAAATGTTGCTTTCATTTTTATTTTGTGTTTGAATTCATATTTAGGCCGGGCGGTGGGAAGACAGCCGATGGAAACTTTTAGGTGCTTAAGGTTTGTAAATGTCTTAACCCAGCTCTGCAATAGGACCGAACCTTCTCTGAAGGGTAACTTTTAAGCTGAGACTTAAATGATGAAGAAGCATTAGCTGAGTAAAGAGAGGATATCAGAAGAGGTTTCCAAACAGAGGGTACATGTGGCATGTGAAATGACCCAATGGTGGCTGAGGGCACAGTCTTGATCCCATTCATCTATTTCCTCTCTTCTGTAGGGGGTCGTTTCCAAAGGCAGACTCATTCAGACTTGTCATATATGCACAAAGAAAGGCCTTCTTGCCATGAAAGCCATGTAGGGACATTAACCACAGGCAAATGGTCAATCACAATAACATGAATACAGAGTTCAATTTGGTCCAGCTTTATTTATATATATATAAAAAGAGAAACTTCCAGTCGAGATGACAGCATAGATATATGTAGTACAGTCACCAGGTTACGAATGAGATAGATTCTGTAAGGTTGAAAATGTTTAAGCATTTATATGCACAGAAAGGTAAAAATAAATACTATTTTAAGACAAATATCTGTCTAAGTTGCATTTAATATGCAAATACACCTGTTCCAACTTACATATATTGAATAAATTCAACGTAAGAACAAACCTACAGAACCTATCTCATTTGTAACCTGGGGACTGCCTGTTCCTGAATCGTCCCACAACCACATCAAAATTATAACTAAATTACAGTACAACCATTATTCAGAACTGCCTGAAATCTAGATGAATGGAAGTCCTACAACTAGGGATTTAAAGAGGAAACCACATTGAGATGGATAGGAGAAATGGAGACATGAAATGGGCTGGTTTCATACCCACGTGTAGTAGGTAAAGACTATCAACAGAAGGTATATCTTGGCTGCAGAGGTCCCCCATGAGGAGCAAGAAGTCCCAGCCTCACACCAGGCCTCCCAGCCCAGAGTTTCAGTGCTGGGAAGAGAAGTCCCCATAACTTCTGACTGTAGCTGAATGAGACGACAGGCTGCTGGAGTCCCAGGCAGTTTCTCTTAGAGGGCCCATGCATGGATTTACTTGGACTTACCCTCTCTGAGCTCCAGTGCTGGGGCAGCAGCTTGAAAAGAACCAGCGACATATGGGGAGAAACTGAATTGTCTGGCATCAAGATGAGAGCTAGAGTGCAGCTTTCTGCCAGACAGAAGTGCTACAGAGGTCATTGTTCCTTTTCTGAGACCTACTCCCCACAGAGCCAGCAGACCGGGGGGCCACATCTGAGTCTGTGTCAACCTGGCTCATACTATTTACCCAGGCCTGGTGATTCCCTGAGACCCTGCACCACCCAATTTGTGGGTCCACTCAAGCCATTTCTAGTGGCTTTTCCATACAAATGATTTCTCTTGCCTTATGCTTTGAACTTTCCTAAAATCTCTCAAACAAGCAGCATCTGGCTTGTGTACTCTATACCTCTCACTAAGTGGCCCCAGGCCTGGCACTAGTGGTGGCCAGACTGGTTCACAGCTTGGTCTTTCCTGGGTGCCTCCAAGCCCAGCACAAGAGGCAGCAATCTGAAGATCACTCTGTAGTTCATGGTGGGTGGCCCCAGGCAGGGCATTGATGGTGGCTGACCCTGCACCTCCTGGAAGGCCCCAGAGCCAGTGCGCCCAGTGGACAGCTTTAGACCATGCTGGATTACAACCCTACCACCTCCACAAGCAACACACTAAGGGGATCAAGACTTGCTTCAGGGGTGCTCACCAAAGCCCCACTGAAGCAAATCTTGATCCTTGGGGCAACTTCTGTACAGCAGCTCATCTGCTGTAGTTACAGCAGCATCTCACAGCCAATCGGCCTGGAGGGTCAATACCTCCCAGTGATGCCAACAGCAAAAAAGGCTCAACTACAACAGGACAGCGCACACAGCCCACACAGGGCACATATCAAGAGTGCAGTTAGGGTGACTGAGGAGGCTGTGCCACTAGCTCTAGAAGACACCTACTAAACAAACCACTCTATCACGTCCAGGTTATAAATGAAAGAAGAGGAAATATCTCCAGAAAAAGAACTAAATGAAACAGAGGCAAGGAAACTACCAGATACAGAGTTTAGATGCTCAAGAAACTTAGTGACAACTCCAACAGCACAAAGAAGGACATAGAAACCATAAAAAAACATTCAGAAGTGAAAAATAATTGAAATGAAGAATAATTTACAGGGAATCAACAGTTGAGTTGAAGCTGAGAACCAAATCAGCGATTTGAAATACAAGGAAACAAGAAACACCCAACCAGAATAGCAAAAAGAAAGAGAAATACAAATGAAGACAGCATAAGGAGCCTCCAGGACAACTTCAAGCATACCAATATTCACATCATAGGGTGCTGGAACGAGAAGAGACAGCAAAAAAATTGAAAATCTATTTGAAAAATTAATGACAGAAAACTTTCCTAATCTGGTGAAGGAAATAGACATAACAAGTCCAGGAAGCACAGAGAGTCCCAAACAAGATGAACCCCAAGAGGCCCACACCAAGACACAGCATAATTAAAATGCAAAATGTTAAAGACAAAGAGAGAAATCTTAAAAGCAGCAATAGAAAAGCAGCTAGTTTCTTACAAGGGAGCTCCCATAGGACTGTCGGCTCATTTCTCAACATAAACTTTGCAGGCCAGAAGGGATTGGCAAGAAATATTCAAAGTGACAGAAAGCAAGGACCTACAGCCAAGATTACTTTACCTAGCAAAGCTATCATTTAGAATCAAAGGACACATAAAGAACTTTCCAGAGATGAAAAAGCTAAAGTTCATCACTACTGAACCAATATTAAATGAAATGTAAAAGATTTCTTTAAGAAGAAGAAGAAAAAAAGATCAAAAGTATGAATAATAAAATGGCAATAGATTCTTATCTATCAATTGAATCTATAAAACAAAGTAAGTGCATAAGCAGAACAGGAAAAGACTCATAGATATAGAGGACATTTGATGGTTGCCAGATAGAAGGGGGTTGGGTGAAAAAGATAAAAAGATTAAGAAGTCCAAATTGTTTGTTACAGAACAGTCATGGGGATGTAAAGTACAGCATAGGGATTACAGTCAATAATATTTTAATAACTATGTATGGTGTCAGAAGGGTACGAGATTTATTGGGATGATCATTAGTAAGTTATATAGTATCTAATTACTGGGATGTACACCTGAAGCTAACATAATATTGTATGTCAACTGTAATTGAAAAATAAAAAATGATTACAAAAAATTTTTGTGTGTGTGACAGAGACAGAGAGAGGGACAGACAGACACAGACAAGAGGGGAGAAAGATGAGAAGCATCAATTATTTATTGCAGCTCCTTAGTTGTTCATTGATTGCTTTCTCATATGTGCCTTGACCTGGGGGGCTATAGCAGAGTGACTCCTTGCTCAAGCCAGTGAGCCACGGTCAAGCTGGATGAGCCCATGCTCAAGCTGGTGACCTCAGAGTTTCAAACCTGGGTCTTCTGTGTCCCAGTCTGACACTCTATCCACTGCTCTACTGCCTGGTTAGGCAATTACAAAATTATTTTTTAAATGCCTCATCAAAGAAAAAATGTGAACACATGTGTTGGGAAGATAAAATATATTATACCCACTTTGTTAAAGATAGTGCTGCCCACGTGGAAGCCTGTTGCCCAGGTGATGGTATTAGTTGCCCTTCTTGCTTAGGATGGGCGTGAATATATTAATGTGTGTTGGGAGCAGGCTGTGGGAAGGCAGGATCCTTGTAGCCTGGGGCTTGGTTTTGGGACTAAGCTTTTCCCACCCTTTTTGATGTGGGGTTGTGCACTCTCATGAGGAATCCTATTATGCCTCAGATAAGTGACTTTGTATCAGAGACTTCCTTATTTGTATATTGGATTAAAGGTTTGGATTTCTACACTATAAAGTGGGGCAGACTGGGAGCTTGCTCTCTCTTGGTTCCTGAGATTAGCATTAGAGAGGAGAGCAGAGTGAGGCCACGTGGAGGAGGCCAGGAGAAGCAGCCAAGATGGTGGAGTGCTGAGTGAGAAGCCAATTTGTGCAGTTTGTGCAGGGAGAAGGAAGGAGATGGGGAACAGAGGTGAATAAGTCTGGTGAGCTAGAAACCTTTGATTCTAGGAAACTCAGATAAGTCCGTAGCTTTGTGAGCACTGAATGAGTAGGTTTTGAAGTCCAGTGTGTGTTTTTCTTGCCCACCGGGTACAAGCTAGGATTAAAGCTAATGGCCCACCAGTTCTTGGCTCCGTTGTTTCATTACCGTCTGTCTGAATCTAATGCGAACCTGCATGGGCCAGGCAGCTGTGATGGTGGCCATGGATACCGGCTTTACAATATGCAATGGGCCAGGCCCTAGGTTAAGTGCTGAGGATACCAAAGGATTTCTCATGCTCTGGGTTCTTATAGATCCATTACCAGATCTCAGCTCTCTCCAGTTGAGATTTTCCTCTCATCTGACTTCCTGAGAAGTGTGTCTTCTCTTCCTGGTTATATTCTGTTTCTGCTCTGGTATCCTATCTTCCCTACTCCCAAACCAATCCAGCTATTGTCTTCAGTCCATCCCACAGCCCTTCTGAGCCAACCTGAGCATGAAGGAAGCAAAAGGCTTTCTGCCTGTTATTTAGGATTTCCCGGGATTCTGCCCGGCCTATACCCTCGCCTGCTTTCTGATATCCCCTTGCTGTTATTACTGTGAAGCTCACAAACCCTTCCTTAGTTGTAAACTATTACCACAATGAGATGTTCAGGCTAACCCCTTAAAAAAGCCACCACATTCTTCCTGTTTCTCATACAGGAGGCTCTTTGAACTAATATTTCTCAACACTCACCTTCCAACCCATTCTACTTCTGGCAATCTTTTTTTTTTTTTTTTTTTTTTTTTTTACAGAGGCAGAGATAGACAGGGACAGACAGACAGGAACGGAGAGAGATGAGAAGCATCAATCATCAGTTTCTCGTTGTGCGCGTTGCGACTTCTTAGTTGTTCATTGATTGCTTTCTCACATGTGCCTTGACCGTGGGCCTTCAGCAGACCGAGTAACCCCCTGCTGGAGCCAGCGACCTTGGGTCCAAGCTGGTGAGCCCTTTGCTCAAGCCAGATGAGCCCGCGCTCAAGCTGGCGACCTCGGGGTCTCGAACCTGGGTCCTTCCGCATCCCAGTCCGACGCTCTATCCACTGCGCCACCACCTGGTCAGGCTACTTCTGGCAATCTTAATGAAAACAGTTGTTGACTTCTCTTTTTGACTCAGCCTATTTTCTTGCTCACATTTTTCCTCCTTTCACATTCCACCTTACCTGGCTTCAGAAACCTTTTCTCATTGTTTTGTTTTCTCCCAATCTCCTATTCATACAAATGAACAGTTACAGTCATTGCATGGCAGTGAAAATACATAGGTAATTGTGATAGAGGAAAAGGAAATCACATAATCTTCAAATTAGATTATTTGGGGTTCATTGTTATGTCATCTTCAAACTAATCTTTATGACTTAGAATAATGGTTATGTCTTATGTTTTCCTTTCTTTTATTCAAAACAATTGAATATGGCTAATAAAATACCTACAGTATAATAATATATAAGGAGGTGTAGTAACCAACCAAAAGTAAAGTAAGAGTAGACAAAATAAAGTCAGGATAAAAATATTTCATAAAATGTAGACTGTTCGGTGTGGATACTTACTGTAAGTAAGCCTCTGAATTTTTAAACTACCAAAACATTTCATAAGGAAGCACATTCAATTACACAATCCAAAATGGTCAGAGGATTACAAAACAAACTAGTTGCTCAAGAGAAGCAGAGTCATTTGTGGTAATAAATTTCTGAAGGCTCTCATTACGACAACGGTGTGATGAGAGTGAGTGGCTTCTCAGCTGCACCTAAACAGTAAACACAGTTGTGGGTTTTCTGAGGCTGCTATTCCTACTGTTAGATAGTATGAGGTCTCAACTTTTGGGCTATGCTTACTAAATGCTATTCTCTCTAAATGTTAAAATGTAGCATAGTATTTTGCAGGTCAGCTGTAAACAGGATGAGCTTGACAATAATGCAAACTGAATGTAATCAACTGCAAAGAAGAAATCAACATATAATTGACCAAATAGTGTATATAAGTGATGGTTAAGCCTCCCTTTGGGGAGACAGAGTTTTGAATATGAATCCTTCTGTCAGTTATTCAATCACAGGTTACTTGTCTGTTTAAGCTCCTCCTCTCTTATGACAAGTAAAAGTAAGTAAAAAAAAGTACACAAGTTCTTTTTATTTGTTTTTTTTATAAGAGAAGTGATAGAACACTGTATCTAATTCATGAAAAAGGAGTATTAAGTTATTAAAGGGCAACTTAAGAGTAAGGAAGAAAGGTGCAGACCATATGTATTGTTTACATACATTCACTTATCAAGAAAAAAATTGTTTTTATGGATCCTAACTCTCAACCATGTTTTTGAGTTTCAGGTCTGTATAAGCATAACTAGACAAAAATTAAAAGCACATTCATATAACTTAGTCCACAACTGATAATTGAGAAGCTTTCAAGAAAATTTGCAAAAATGTAATGTGATATTATTTCTAACAAATTTCTTCAGAAAGTGCCAATATATATAATCTTGGTCAGTACTGGAAAAGGTTGCCTGAAGTCTGTTTATTCTTTGCCAAAAGCCTGGTCTGGAAATTCTGGAAGGATAATTAATTAGAAGGAAACTACTTTTTTAAGTGGAATAATTTATAATCTATTAGATTTATAATTCTGAGGATGTGGAAGGTTGCCCTTTTAAAAATGAGATAGAGCAGATTCTAGTGCCCATCTGATGGCTCCATTGCTATAGAAGTAACTAAGGCAACAAATTGGCAAGGCTTGGTGTCCTCCAACCAGACTAACCCTTAGAGAGTTGTGCCCAAAGTCTGAAGAGCAGTGACCACTGGTCTTATTGCATACGTTAGGATCTACTGAAACCGTTCAGTATGCTTTGCTTTGTATCACTATGATATTCTTGAACTAGATATATTCTCCCTAACTATTCAGTTATCAACATTAAATTATAAATTCATTTAACAAATATTTTCTGAGTACCTTTCAGACACTATGGGTACCAAAATGAATGAGCCAGGAATCTTGACTCTAACAAACTCACAGTCTGTGCTTTCTGTTGATGGTTCAAGATGTTCTGAGTAACAAAAATATCCTTCTTTGGTCTTTGTTACACCTAAAAATCTCTAACACCCAACCAAGAGATCTCCCCACCCCCACCCTGGGAATGAACACATCTCACAAGTATAACTAGCACATAATTATATGTTTTCTCAACAAAAAGAACTATATTTACCATTAATTTCATGGCTGTTACGTGATATTGGTAAACTTATTTTCCCAGAAGGTCTGTCACCTCACTTGGAATGGTTTAAGGTTCAGTTTCCTTGTCTGTGATCAGAGCACAACTTTCTGTAACATGTTTTACTTCTGGCTCTCCACCAGTCCAGCACTTTTGAGTTCAATGCTTCACTCCAGCAATAATTTCCTATCTGACCTTTCTTCTCTGTCCAACCTATCACATAGAATGCTTATAGACAATGTTTATAGACTAACATTCAAATTTCATCCTATTATTTCCTTGTTCAGAAAATTCCAGGGATTGCCCATTTCCTATAAATTACTGTGACTAGCCAGAAACTCCCCGAATACTATGCATCACCTTACTTAACACAACCACACCTCTTATTACTCCAAATTAGTATGTGTACCTAAACACCCTGAACATTAAACACCTTAAGCATTCTTCACTCTTGAAGTATTTGTTCCTGCAGTTCATCTTGGTGGAAAGTAACCTCCCTCCCCTTTATCCTCCCATTTTAAGTTTATTTTAGATTCAGCTCCTTTCTTCTGAACTCTCTCCAGTTGCTATTAACCACATCAATTTTCTGAAATTCATGACTATTATAGATATAGCACTGACTTGGACTATTATTTAACTAATTTCTCACTGCACCTTCTCTTCCCAACTAGATTTTAAACTCCACCCAGAGCAAAGGGGCTCACCTTAAAAGTTGCATTTGTGTCTCCTCTTAGTTTTAAGCAGTTATGCACACATTTGGTGCTCAATACATCTAAGAAACAGATGTGGAATTGTTACAAATTTCTTCACAGTTGGGACTCGCAAGGCAAAAGACACACCGGATGATATGTACAATGTGCAGAGGACTGGAACTCTTAGGCAGATCCGGCCCCAGGAAACAGCACCTCTGCATATTTATTGAGTTCCAAAAGTCATAGCTCAGCAGTTAAAACTAGAAAGTTACACAAGCTGTTTTTCCCATTCGTTTCATCCCCAACCCTGCACATCTACTGTTTCTTTTCATGAACAAGGACACAAGTGGAGTCAGAATCTCAGAGCTATCAATCACAAAGTACATTTGGTTCTTGCAGGCATTCCTCCAAGAATCCTGGCGCACATGCACTTGAATAACCCAGGCCAGTGTCTCTCCATGGCCAACACACTCCAAGATCTCCTGTCTCCTATTAACCCTTGCTCTGCAGTTAACTGCCATTTATACTGGTGCAGAGTGGTCTCCTACATGGAATGAATGACCACTGACTCCAAATACATTTTTTTCCTTTCTTTTACAGCTGGCACCCACCTTGCATCCTGTGCATTCCTAAGTCAATGCTTTCAAACCTTTCCAACTACAATCTATAGGAAGGAATTCTTTTTATATTATGACAAAACAATACATATTATTTACAGTGTGCAATATATCCAGACATTTTTTATCCTAGACTTAAAAATACCAATCATGACACACTAAATTGATTTGCTCACCTGTGAGAAACAGGCTGTATGCTGGCAAAGTCCTTATAGCCTAAGGCAGTGGTTCTCAAACTTTTTGAAGTTGGTGTGCATTTAAAATTCTACAAATAGGCCCTGGCTGGTTGGCTCAGTGGTAGAGCGTCGGCCTGGCGTGCAGGAGTCCCAGGTTTGATTCCCAGCCAGGCCACACAGGAGAGGCGTCCATCTGCTTCTCCACCCCTCCTCCTCTCTTTCCTCTCTGTCTCTCTCTTCCCTTCCTGCAGCCAAGGCTCCATTGGAGCAAAGTTGGCCCGGGCGCTGAGGATGGCTCCATGGCCTCTGCCTCAGGCGCTAGGATGGCTCTGGTCGCAACAGAGCGATGCCCCAGAGGGGCAGAACATCGCCCCCTGGTGGGCATGCCGGGTGGATCCCGGTCGGGCGCATGCGGGAGTCTGTATGACTGCCTTCCCATTTCACTTCAGAAAAATACAAATAACATAAAATAAAATAAAATAAAAAATAAAAAATAATTTTTTTATATATATAGATACAATCTTAGTAAGATTTAGTAAATTTGGCAGGCCCTGGTGCAAATGTGTTAAGTTTTTTCATTCTTGTGTTTATGAGAAACATAGCCTGATGTGTCCTAGTGATTTCTTCAATGTTTGGGCATATATTTGAAAGGCAAACTCTCATTACTTCATCAATACATTGAAGAATTCCTCTCTTTTTACTCTTGTGTTGAGGGTAGAAAAGCTTAACTCACCGAAATAGGATGTTGAAAATTGTAGTAAAATGTTCAAAGCTTTTTTAGATGTTGCCACATATTCTTCTTTTATAGAAATCCAAAAGGCTTCAAGAGACAATTCCTTATGTTTAATCATCATCAATCCACAATCAGTGGATATAGCTGCCAGTTCTTCTTCTTCTGTTAATGTTAAACCAAAATCACTTGAAGCTTCCATGAATGGGTTTCTAATCCAATTATATTGTTCAGTGTTAAGTGATGGAAAATGCTATAAATTAAATTCTGCCCATCAGCCTTCAAGTCCTAGTTTATTTACACTTAACTTTTGCTCACCTCCAGAATTGGATTCTTCAATATCATGCTTCTTTTTGAGAAATCTATCCATTTTATTTGGGTGTATTTATCTAAAAATAATATAATGATGTGTTAATAATAAATATAATAATGATGTGTTACAAAAAAAAGCAATATTTCCATAATGAAATGGTATAATAGAGTAACTATATTTATTTTTATATCTGGACACATACCACAAACCAGCGCAGCTAGTAATTCCAGGTCCCGAATTTGAATGGTGCAGAATTAAAAAAAAAAAAAGTGAAATTAAGAAAATACGGGTCAGGAGGGCCCTGTAATTGCTGCTGGCAAGAACAAAGCACACCCAAAAACTACATCTTGCTTTATTTATAGGGCAAAGTGAGGCCACTAGCAAATCAATGGTCTCTGATCACGTTTCCAAGGCAACTCAAGAATTTTACCTAGTGCAAAAACCCCCCACCATACATATCCTCTTAACTTTACACCAAACAAAGGATAGAAGAAACTTGCCTCCAGTCTTTCCAGGGAACATGGGGGAGGGTAGTGTAAACAATCCAGCACCACAGCTTAACAGCCTTTTGCAACCTAATCAGGCAAGTGAGGTGAGGTGGTTGGGCAGACTGTCAGCTTACAGCCAATTGCCCACACCTCTGTCCTCCAAAAATCTAAACACCCAAAACTCTGTTGGTATTTTGATCCCCAACAGGCACATATTTCTCTGGAATACCATAGGGCGCACCTGGAAATCTTCTAGGGCACACTAGTGCGCCCTGGTGCACACTTTGAGAACCACTGTTAAACCACTTAGTTTAAGACTAAACCTTTCCCACTCTTTTAATACTAAGATCTTTTCAACATCCTTCTAATACTAAGGGGCTTTGTATCAGAAACTTCCTTATTGTATATTGGCTTAAAGGCTTTAATTTTCTACACTATATAATAAAGCAGACTGGGGTCTCTATCTGGCAAGCAAAAGGCATTGCAGAGGCCTCCCGAGCCCATCCTGTTTCTCTTTAAGCCTGTTTTCTTAACTCTGCACCGTTCCCACTCAGGACCTGAAATTACTAGCTGCACTGGTTTGCGGCAAGTGGTGCCCATACAGGGACCTGAGAAAGGAAAAACTAAACTAAATGAAGGTAATGAAACTCCCCAAGTGCACACAGTAAGTAAAATTTTTAAGTAGAGTTTTTGGGGAAAGTAGTATCGGGGGTAATAAACTATGGGACAGTTAGGGTAAAAAGTAAGGGACCTTTTTCTTTTTGTACAGATATTTTAATTTGAGAAGCTGTTGTTTTATCAGAGTGAGCTAGAAACAGAGGGATGTGAATTTGAGAAGACCTGGGAGTCTGAGGATGACTCTGAGGGTGTCACGGCTATGGCCTCCTTAACCTTTGCACCTCTGCTGTCCTCTGATCTTTGTTACACTTATCAGGTTGCTCCCAGGATCTATGTCTCAGACCTTTGGAGATTCCCGCTCCAACAAGCTTTGATCAGGCTCGAGATACAGGGAACTACATCAGAATAAGCACTGATATGAGGCCTTCATACATGCAAGGTCTGGCTATTGCCACAGCACTTCAGGGGAGGACTCCAGGACAATACTTTAATAAACGGCAGAACAAACGAAAGAAGGAAGCTCAAGGAAGTACTTCTGCCCATGAATCTTATTTCCAATGTGGGGGTTTAGGACATTTTGCTACAAATTGCCTTACTCCCCCTGGATATAGTCTCAGCCTCCCCGAGGGGCAGGCAGCTCCTAAAGCTCCTGACCTCTGCCCACGCTGCAGGAGAGGGAAACATTGGGTGAATGAATGCAAATCTAAGTATACTGCCAAAGGGCAGGTGGTTCAGGGAAATGGACAACAGGGCCCTCCCTGCCCCATCAAACAGTAGGGGCAATGTTGGTGTTTCCTCAGCAAATTCTGATTCCAGCAGGCCAAACATCACCCAGTTATCCCAAGCAGTGGCAGGGCGGCTGCTCCTAGTTCTCTCTGGCTGCTTATTTTGCTGCTCAGCTGAATTTGGGGTGGAGGAGAGGTCTCAGCATAGTCAACCTGAACTGCCAATTACAGTAATTATAGAATTTGAGAATAGAGACTCATGTATTAGGAAGGTTACAACTTTTCCTGTTATTGTCTGATTTCCTTTAATGTTTTAGAACTATCCTCTGAATGATTATTTTGTTTCTTTCATATTTTTTGCCTCAAAACTTAGGCAGGGGACCCCTGGTGGATCTAACTACAAAATTTCTCAAGCAGCTGCGGAGAGGACATTTTCTTGGGGAGATTTTGTTAGTTCCATCCTCCTGTACCTCTGTCAGAAAATGCCCTGAGTGAGACCAGGCAGGCATCTTTCTAATCTGATTGTGCTCTGAAATTCCGGATTTCTCTCTGGTTTGTCTGATTCCTGTTTCTGTTTAGTCTTTGATGTTGTCTAAAATATGAGTTTAAGTTCTTGCATGCATAAATTGGAAATGCTGGCTCTAATACTGAAGAAATAAAATAAAAATAAAATGGTTACATTCCTACATTTTTTACTTTAAAATTAGAACTTGTAAGGAGCACTCATTTAAGTTTAAATAGAATAGAATGTAGATCCTTAAGACTTACTAATTTGGTTAGTGCATTGTGAGGTGTGTTCAGAGTTAGGAGCCAAATAGCTCTGAACTATTTGGATCAATCAAAGTTATGTGTTATACTTGTGTTTTTGTGCTGTAAATTGTCTTGTTTGTGTGTAAAGCTATACTCAGGTAGGTAAAACAAAGGAATTGAAGAAAATTAAGCAGGGCCCTAATAAGTCATTTCAATAATTTCTCTCAATCTATTTCAGGCAGTTAGAAGAATAGTATAAAGATGCTAATTTTGCTTATCAGGCCACACCCTGCAATAAGGGTCCCGAGGAAATTGGGGATTTGGCTCCTCTGATTTTGCCTATAGAAATCAAAAGATAGGTCAGGAATGCTCTGAAATAGAGCTAACAATACAAGGGCATAAGTTCACAAGACTCTTAGATACAAGAGCTAATGTATCTGTTATTGCTGAGCAACATTAACATTCTTCCTGGCCCACTTATGAAGCAGTCACTGAGCTGTGAAGCATAGGACAAAGTAAGTCCCCGAACAAAACTCTAGTTTTTTGCAATAGGAAGATAAAAAAGGTCATACTAGACTTTTTCAGCCTTATATGCTCCCTAGATTGCCTGTTAATATTATAGGGTAGAGATATTTTTGAAAATATGGGAGCGTTACTTGTCAGTCCTAATAATTTAGTCAGTACTCAAATACTTGATTAGGGACTTTTGCCTACTAAGGGATTATGGAAAGAACAGCAGGGAATTCTCACCCCCATAGAAATGACACCCAATACCAGGAGGCATGGATTAGGGCAGTGGTTGGCAAACTTATTAGTCAACAGAGCCAAATATCAACAGTACAATGATTGAAATTTCTTTTGAGAGCCAAATTTTTTAAACTTAAACTATATAGGTAGGTATTCCTTATCGAGGTAGTGCCCACACGTGGTATTTTGTGGAAGAGCCACACTCAAGGGGCCAAAGAGCTGCATGTGGCTTGCAAGCCGCAGTCTGCCAACCAGGGGATTAGGGTATCAAAATTTAGCATAGGGATCTTGGTAGCTCCCACTAGACCCAATTACTTGGAAATCAGAAGATCCTGTTTAGGTAGACCAATGGCCCATCTCTCAGGAGACACTTAGGACAGCTGCTCAATTAGTACAAGAGTATTTACACCTTGGGCACATTGAACCTTCTAATAGCCCATAGAATATGCCTATATTTGTCATTAAAAAGAAATCAGGAAACGGGGCTATTACAGGATTTGAGAGCAATAAATTAGATTATAGAAATTATGGGTCCTCTCCAGCCAGGACTCCCCTCTCCTACTGCCATTCCATGGGATTTTCCCCTTATTATTATTGATATTGAAGGATTGCTTTTTTATTATTCCTTTAAGCCCTCATGAAAGCAAGTGTCTTGCGTTCAGTGTTCCTTCACTTAAGTTTCAGGCTCCCATACAGTGATACCAGTGGAGAATTTTGCCTCAAGGTATGGCTTAACAGTCCTACCTTGTGCCAGCAATATGTTGCTCAAGCTATCTCTTCGGTATGAAGGTGTCACCCTAAGGCGTACATAATCCATTATATAGATAATATTCTTATTGTTCATTCAAATAAAGATGCTGTGCTGATGATTTTGCAACAATTAGAATATTCTTTAAAAGAATCAGGACTTTATATAGCTCCTAAGTAGGTACAGCAGTCCTTACCTTTCTCTTATTTAGGACAAATTATTGAGGGGAGACAAATCCATCCAGAGAAATTAGAAATCAGGATGGATCATTTACAAACTTTAAATGATTTCCAGAAATTGTTAGGATACATTAATTGGCTTAGGCCTTTCTTAAAATTAACTATAGGGGAACTAAAACCACTTTTTAACATTCATAGAGGTTCTGCTGAACCAATTTCCCCTCATTTAGAATTAACCCTCGAGGACTCCTCCCAGGGCAACTTTGGCAAATGAATGTTACACATATACCTTCATTTAGCAAACAATCCTTTTTCCACTTTACAGTAGGTACTTATTCTAGATTTATAGTAGCCTCTGCCAGAACAGGTGAGGCTACTAAGCATGTTATAGCTCATTGTTTGTATACATTTTCCATTTTAAGATTTCCTAAAGTAATTAAAACAAACAATGCTCCTGCATATGTAGGAAAAGCATTTACTACATTTTGTCAAACTACTGGAATTGACCTGAGGACAGGTATTCCTTACAATCCTCACGGTCAAGGCATTGTGGAGCGTGCACATCAAACACTTAAAAGTAAATTAGAAAAAATAAAAAAGGGGGAGTCATACCCTGGAACTCCTGCAAATCTTCTTTATCATGTTCTTTTTTACTTTAATTTTTTTTTTTGAATGCTGACATACAGGGCTATTCAGTGGCTTAGAGACTCTGGAATCCAACAAGGAAAGCCTTCCCTGAAGTGCAATAGAGGGAGTTGCTTGCAGGAATCTGGCAAGGGCCAGACCCTGTTCTCTTGTGGGGCTAAGGATATATTTGTGTTTTTCCTAGGACTGCTGAGGCTCTTCAGCAGTGTTATAGAGTGCCAGCCCATGCTAGGGAAGACCCCTGACCCAATTTAGCTTATAGTTACAGCTAAAGTAGAAAATTCTCACGAGCCTCAACAAATCTAATCTTGCTAGCAGAGGCAGAATGCGTTCCTCGTGTGTCAGCCTTGCAGATATTGCAGGAAGGCGGTTATTATCTTAAGAATGGTAGGTGCTTATGTGCTTTTGCAAAGATATTGTACAAACATGCTGAAAGAATTGTAACCTTGTGGATTTCACCTATAAATACCCCTCTCCCCCCGAGCTCATCACTGTCCGTTGTGAGAGGCGCGGCAGGCAGACCACTGGCCAGTGTATAAAACCCAAATTGATTGCATCAGTTTGGGGCTCCGGTTCTGGTATGTTGTGGTTGCACCACAACAGGTGGGTTCCTGAATGTTTGGTGAGACACCATGAGCCAGGAGGAGAGATTTACTTCATAAGAGCCATTGTATAAGGCTTATTTTACTCTGCTCTCGTCCCTCTCTCTGTCAAACTTGTTTTGGTAAAGAGCTTAAATAGGCAGCAGAGGACCCTTAATCCCCTGCACGAGATCCCCTGAGCATGGCTTTTAAGGTCTATAATGACCAAGAGGAACAGGAGAAGGCAGACAGAGCCCAAAGAGATCAGGCAAAATACCACCTCTTGACAGACACCCTTAAAAGCTCCATTGTCCTTAAGGGGCCACATAAGACTCCATCAGGGCCCTGCTTCAAGAGTGGAAAGGAAGATCATTGGACTAAATTCTGTCTGGCTTCTCGGCTTCCACCAGGGCCATGCCTTTGCTGTGGGAAAAAGGGACACTGGAAGGTAGACTGCCCACTCGCTCCTCCAAGGGAAGGTTCAGTCTCTTCCAGCCCTATCCCAGCCACCTTTGACCTAGCGTTGCCCAGCCTGCTGGGACTATCCACTGAAGATTGAAGGTGCCCAGGGCCGTTGGCCCCATCACAGTCACTGTGGAGGAGCCTAGGGTAACTGTCAAAGTAGCAGGTAAGCCAATCTCATTTCTTATAGACAGAGGGGACCACTTACTCTACTTTGCCCAAATATTCAGGCCCTGCTCATCCCTCAAAGATATCTGTTGTGGGTGTTGATGGTCTTATTTTCCTCCTCATTTGCCATGGTTCCACTGCCTTATCTAATACATGGTGTCTCCTTTACACACTCTTTTTCTCCTCCTGCCTTGGTGCCCCAACCCTACTTTAGGCCAAGAATTCAGAGTCTTTCTCTCCTTTCACTTCCCATTCTCAGAAACGGCCTTCTTACTACTTTTGGCCAGCCAGATTTGCCCACTTCTGTTACAAATTTACTTCTACCACCCAGCATAGTAAATCCCAAGGTTCTCCTCAGTACCTACATGGCTGAAAAACTCCAGGAAGGGGCCCCCGGTCTCATCTCTCCAGGCTGAAGAGAACAGGGGCTCCATCTCCACACATGCCTGCGAATGGCCTTTCCAGTTTACATGAACCATCGCCAGAAACCAAGAATTGACATTTGGCTTGAGACGAGAGCTTAATGTGCTGGAAGCAGTAGTCTTGGGACTTGGAGGCTAGCTGCAGAGTGTAGAAATGTGACAACAGTTCCAGTGCCATGTGAACTTTTCCTGGACGTGTCCCTGGACTCCTGCTCCTTGTGACAGTTCTTAATGGACTGAACTGAGCTTGGGTTGCATTACATTGGCTAAGAATTTGCTTAAAGGCCTTAATCCCTGTAATGTATTAAGACACTTGTTTTGGTATCTGTTAACATTGGCTATGCTAATTTTCTGTTTATTCTGTATTTTTCCTATCTGCCTCTGAGTTAGAATCTGGGAAATCAGATGAGTGCAAATCTCAGCACATGAGCTAAATTTAAAAAATAAAAAAGGGGCATATGTGGGAAACAGATTGTAAACTGGCAAAGTCCTTATAGCCTAAGGCTTAGTTTAAGACTAAGCCTTTCCCACCTTTTTAATACTAAGATCTTTTCAACATCCTTCTAATACTAAGATCTTCTCAAAACTGAGCTTTTCCTCACAATGTTGACTGTTGCATAATGTGGGGTGGTGCACTCTTATGAGGAATCCCATTTATGCCTCAGATAAGTGGCTTTGTATCAGAGACTTCTTTATCTGTATATTGGCTTAAAGGCTTTAATTTTCTACACTATATAATAAAGCAGACTGGGGTTTCTCTCTATCTGGCAAGCAAAAGGCATTGCAGAGGTCTCCCAAGCCCATCCTGTTTCTCTTTAAACCTATTTTCTTAATTCTGTGCTGTTCCCACTCAGGACCTGGAATTACTAGCTGTGCTGGTTTGCAGCACTCACCACTAAAGGGTTATAATCTGTATTATAAGAATACCTTTGCCTGACCAGGTGGTGGCGCAGAGGATAGAGCGTCGGATTGGGATGCGGATGACCCAGGTTCGAGACCCCGAGGTTGCCAGCTTGAGCGCAGGCTCATCTGGTTTGAGTAAGGTTCACCAGCTTGAGCCCAAGGTCGCTGGCTCCAGCAAGTAGTCACTTGATGTGCTGTAGCCCCCCCACCCCCGTCAAGGCACGTATGAGAAATCAATCAATGAACAACTATGGTGGTGCCACAATGAAGAATTGATGCTTCTCATCTCTCTTTACCTTCCTGTCTGTCTGTCCCTATCTGTCCCTCTGTCTGACTCTGTCACACACACACACAAAAAATACTTTTTTTTTAAGCGAAAGACAGAGAGAGTGACAGTGACAGAGAAGCAGGAAGGGAGAGAGATGAGAAGCATCAATTCTTTGTTGTAGTAACACCTTAGTTATTCATTTATTGCTTTCTCATATGTGCTGTGAATGGGGGGCTCCAGCTGAGCCAGTGACCCCTTGCTCAAGCCAGCGACCTTTGAGCTCAAGCCAGCGACCATCGAGTCATTTCTATGATCCCACACTCAAGCCAGCAACCTCAGGGTTTCTATCCTGGGTCCTCTGCATCCCAGGCCAATGCTCCATCCACTGCATCACCACCTGGTCAGGCTATAAAAATACTTTATGCTCCTTGAATTGATATGAGGTGTATAATATTGTTTTTAAAAACGCTTAGAACAATTAGCTCAGTGGTAGAGCGTCGGCCTGGCATGCAGGAGTCCCAGGTTCGATTCCAGGCCAGGGCACAGAGGAGAACTGCCCATCTGCTTCTCCACTCCTCCCCCTCTCCTTCCTCTCTGTCTCTCTCTTCCCCTCCACAGCCAGGGCTCCATTGCAGCAAAGTTGGCTCTGGGCACTGAGGATGGCTCTATGGCCTCTGCCTCAGGCGCTAGAATGGCTCTAGTTGCAACAGAGCAACGCCCCAGATGGGCAGAGCATCACCCCCTGGTGGGTGTGCCGGGTGGATCCCAGTCAGGCACATGCGGGAGTCTGACTGCCTCCCCGTTTCCAACTTCAGAAAAATACAAAAAAAAAAAATGCTTAGAACAAAACAATTCTCATTCTGTTCCTGCCAGTTTGAATTATAATTATTATCTTTAAAGTTATCTTATGGTCACTTCTTATCAGACTACCACAGCATTTATAATCCATTCTTTTTCCGACTTTTACTTTTTGAAATTTGGGACCTAGTTAAATAATAATACATAAAGTGTCCTCTAGATTTCTATTCCTCATGTTGTCTTAACAAATTTTACTGGCATATAAATAAAAAATGTTAGGCCAAATTTTAATGAGACCACTACCAGATGAATAAAAAAATAAATATGATCATGTCTTTGTGACCTTACATATCTTAGGAACTTGCAGGAGTCTTGTTGCCTGATTTCCAGAATTTGAATCCCAGTCTTGCTGAGTTACTTAACCTGAGCAAGTAACTGACACTGAGCCTTTATTTCCACATCCACAAAATGGGAATAGTAATATCAATTTCAAAGGATTGAGGGGGGTTAAATTAGATCATGCAGGTAGAGTTTAGGCCAGGGCCTGGGACACACAAGTGTTCCATGAATGGTTTATCACTATAACAAATGAGTAAATGTATCTCAAACTTCCTTTTTGGGTCATAAAGCAAGGTTCAATCATAACGAACAAAAGTAAGATTACTTTTTTTCTTTATCTAGCTCAGCGATTTTCAACCTTTTTCATCTTATGGCACACAGAAACTAATTACTAAAATTCTGCGGCACACCAAAAATTTTTTTTTGCCTACCTGACAAATAAAAAATAGGTATAATATTGATTTATTCACACTAGATGGCTATTGTTGTGTTGGCTGTTGTCATTTTGTTATCTGACAATCTAAGGCAGGGGTCCCCAAACTTTTTACACAGGGGGCCAGTTCACTGTCCCTCGGACTATTGGAGGGCCAGACTATAAAAAAAACTATGAACAAATCCCTATGCACACTGCACAGATCTTATTTTAAAGTAAAAAAAACAAAACAGGAACAAATACAATATTTAAAATAAAGAACAAGTAAATTTAAATCAACCAACTGACCAGTATTTCAATGGGAACTATGCTCCTCTCACTGACCACCAATGAAAGAGGTGCCCCTTCTGGAAGTGCGGCAGGGGGGGGGGCGGATAAATGGCCTCAGGGGGCCGCATGTGGCCCGCGGGCCGTAGTTTGGGGACCCCTGATCTAAGGGAAAAGAGGTCAGTGATCCTGATTAGTCAGGTATTGGATGTTTTAAAAATTATTGTGGCACACAGGTTGAAAATTGCTGATCTAGCTAATTTTTATATTCTACTGCTGGTCTTATAGATCATAAATATCCCTAAGGAAGGGCTCTATTTGTGGTGCTGCATAACCACCTTATAAGAAATGTCTACTGAAACTAAAAGAACATGTATATATGCAATAACTTGCCTAGTCATGCTAATCTCATTTAGATTTTTCTTTTAAAAACCCCCACAATATGTGTTGAATGAATTGTTTTAATTCAGCAAAATTTTGCTCACACTATATATATATATATATATATGTGTGTGTGTATATATATACACACACACACACACACACACACACAACACTCAAGATGTATTGGAGCTGCTTTTGAACAAAGCGAGACTGGCGCTTCATTTCAGCCTTCCAAATCAAAGTCTTGTTCCCAGTTGTTTTTATATTCCTTTCTACCACTATTTACTGACTTGTCTCTTACATAGGTCTTGCTACTTCTAGGTTGTTTTTGATGGCAGGAGTTTGGCGGTGAATAGTAAACAACCACCTTTGCATAAAGCATTTTTCACTCTAACCCGTTCAGTTTAGCACTACAAAAGAGAATCTCTTCTATTCTCTGGAAACACTGGTCCAGAGTGGACCAGTTACAGGGGAGCTGCAATCCCTTCCTTTTCTTGATCAGTTGCAGGGAGTGATCAAGACTCCTCTAGCCTCAACTCAGTCGTTGGCTAAACATAGCTGTGTTATGCGCTGAGCCTGAGGTTTTGACAATTTAATTGAGCCAAAAGCGGAGACTCGAGGGGATTAACCTTCAGTCACCACTTTCCAGATTGTTGCATATGCCTGTTGGGGTACTGGGGGCTGGGGAGACCAAAGAAAGAGGAGAGAAAAACAGACCTGCAACAGGAGGTAGAAATAGAGGAGTCAGCCGGAAGCCGCAGACTTCACAGACTGACACCCAAGAGCGACTTCACCGCACGCCTGAGCAGGCGGGAAGTAGGAGAGGGTAGAAAGCGCGTTCGCGAACCCGCACCTTTCCACGCCCACCACTTGCCCCGCCCACACGACTGAACCAGGCCTCAGCCGCGGCTGAGCTGCGAGTCCCCGGGGCCGCGCGGCGCCTGTCGTCACGTCCGGGGGCGGGGCGGGGCGGGGCGGGCCGCCGGGGGCGGGCTCGGGTGGTGCCCGGTCGCTGTTGGGGGTGCAGCGGAGGTGGGGTTGTGGCGGCGCTTCAGTTGACAACGGTCAATAATGAAGGTGGCTGCGGCGAGGCGGCCGGCTGAGCTGCGCCGGCCGGGGGCGGCGTCCGGGTCGCGCCTGTGAGACCTCGGGGCCGGCGCAGCGAGATGGGGACTCGGCGCCGGGCGTGAAGTGGCGGCGGCGGTAGCGGCGAGCGGAACTACAGCCAGGGGGGCTCTTACGCTGCCCGGTTTGGCTCGTCGGCATCCACCTGCAGCCCCGCGGCCCCAGCGCTTCGCGGGACCGCGACGGCGACGGAGGGGGCATGTGGCGCTGGGTCCGGCAGCAGCTGGTAGGTACCTCCGTGCTGCCACCTCCCGGTCGCCCCCGCGCGGCCCCTCAGGCCCGGGTGGCACGGGAGCGCCGGCTGCCTGGAGCGGCGAGGCCGGGGCGCGAGCGGCGGGCTAGGCCGCGGCGGCGGCGGCGGGCGCGGGGACGGGAGGCGGCGAAGCCCCACGCAGCCCCGGCGCGCGTCTCGCTTCCAAGCGCGGGCGATGAGGCCGGCGGCGGGGAGGCGGGAAGGAGGCCGCTTCCCGTCCGCGCTTCTCGGTTACGTCGTCCTCCTCGCCGGGGCTCGGCGGCTGCGGCCAGAGACGGGTCCGGAGCGGGTCGGCGGCCCACTGGACGGAGCGGGGAGAGGAAGAGGCTGGCGTTTCTTGCCTCTGGCCGGTTGGGACACGTCTGAGTGAAGGGGAGGGAGGACTTGTCTTGAGCCCCCTCTGGTCACTGTTTGCAGTTAGTGTCACGGTTCGGTGACTACTTGTCGAGTCTAACTCCTCAGGACGGACCAAGTGTTACCCAAGGCCTGGGTGAAGGACAGAAAGTGTGCCAACACCTCGTTTGTTTTCGGAAAAGATATGTACGATGTATGGACTGCGTGTGCCTGCCTTGTTCTCATCCCACAAGTGAAACTTGGGGAATGTGGACCTTACTTTACGTTCTCCTGAAGGGAGTTCGAACGGGACAGGTTTGGAACCAGTGGAACATCTGGGAAAAACAAAAAATCCGAGGGCGATTTAAGGCATATCAAAAGCTCCACCTCTCTTAGAATTAATTGAGAGAAAAAAATTTTTCCCTGCCTCCTGGCAATTGCAGCACTAGAGAAACAGTGACAATTTAGGGCAAAAAAATTGCTGAAGAAGCTTAACCTTGTCTAGATGATGAAGTCTGTTACTGGTTGCTGCTTAATTTCTAAGTCGCATTAATTTCAATGCTACTACAGTTAAGTGGCTTCATTTACTGATTCAAAAGGCAGCGAAGCAAAAATGATTTTTGCGAGACCAAAACGTTGATAACTTTCTCTGCTATAGAACAGCATTTTAATGTTAAGACAGGGAAGTAAAACTCTTTGAGAGCCAGCTTTCTGTTAATTCATTTTACAGTGGGTATTATTAAAAAAAAAACCAACTTAGAAATAAAACTAGAAGTGCCTGCTACTCCCTGAAACAAATGTTGGTTCTCTATTTTTAACTAATTGTGAATTAGATATCCCAGATAAATGCCTTATTAGGAAACCAAGCTAATGATATCATAATACCATATTGTGGCAGGACTCTGACTTTGTTGCAATAAGCCATAACAAGTAATTTGACTTGAAGTTAATTATTGCAGATCTGATCTCATGCTTTTGATTTGATCTTCCTGTATAGAAGGCTTATTTACCTGGTGGAATTTTTGGCTGGTAGGAAGACCATTCTAAAGTGGTTGCCTTAAAGCTTCTAGCAGATTAAGACACCACTTCTCAGTGTTAGGTGTTAGGTCTACCAAAGGAGGGTTGTACAGGCCTGATGAGTTTTGTAAGAAGTTAATTTATGCATCTTTAAAACAGACTGGCTGAGACCCTGGTGGCGTCAGTGGCGAGTTGCAGGAAGGGGTGTCTGATATAGGAGTTGCTGCAAGAATTTGCTGGCATGGGGTTGGGTGCACCTGGATATGCCCAGATTAGCAAGCATATCTTGGTTTGTTGCCTTAATCACAGTCTGTCTCCCTTTCCCAACCCTCAGGTCCCTCCCAATGGCCTTGTCCCAAGGACTTTTCCCAGAACCTTCCTAGGGTTGGGGTGGTGTTACTTAAGAGGAGGGGGAGGTCGGATGAGAGAGATGTTTACTGAAGAAGTTGCCCAAGTGGGAAGTTGGGTGAGGGGAATTTGACTTTAAAGGGACTCTGGGTTTAAAGGAGCCCTGAACCCAAACTTAACATTAGGTATTTTTGTTAAACTGAATAAAATCCTGTATCTTCAAGACAAACAATATGGTAATGTTTTTAAAAATGACTTCAGATGAATCCAACTAATAGGATGGGCCAGGAGTTGTGTGATTAATTTACTATAAGACAACTGCCTTATGGGTGGGTGGTTAACAAGTTGAACAAGTTGATGTGCATAAAAAAATGCTATCTCTGACATTTAGTTGCTCACCTCACTGGTTTTATCTTTTAAGTTACCAGATCTTCTAAATATGTAATCAGACCTATGCCAGTGTAGGACTTAGTATCTCTGATTAACTTTGTACAGTCACTTAAATTATGCATTAAGGATAGTGAATACACAAAATACTGAAAGTAAATTTTACTATCCCAGTCGTAAGCAGCTCTCTAGTTACTACACCAGGAATTACTCAAAATCTCGTTTAGATTATACTTGCCTTTTTGCTCAGTGAATTGTGCCATCCATATCTTTTAGCAAGAGGTTCATTTTAAAGATTAAGACAAATGGGACAAAATTGGGGAAATTAATATGCATTTCACAAGGATAGGTTTTTGGAGTTTTAAACACACACTATTATGTTGTCTTGCCAAAACTTTGTAGTCATTTTATTACAGAAATGACTACTATGCTCTAGTAATTTATCCCTAATTAAAGAAATGTTTGACTTTTTATCTCCACAAAGTATTTTCACTAGCTAGACTCAATGTGGAAAATCAGGAGGTTGTTAGAAGGTGTGTATTTTCTCTTGGGGAAGTAGAGTAAAAAGATTGGAATATCCTTTCCTGTTTCTTTTCTTCTATTTTGTTTTCTCTTTTTTATCTCACAATGCTAAAGATATATTATGCTAAGAAATTTTTTTTTGTACAATTAATGTTATTATTGTGTACTTAAGTCTAGCAGCATATTATGTGTCAACTCAGAGATGACAACACCTTCATTATAATAGTGGAAATCGCATTAGCTACTCACTGTGTTCTAATATTTAGCTATGTATGGTAGTTACCACATTTTCTATTAAAATTAAAACCCTAATTAAATTAAAAATTCATGTGACTATTAGCTACCGTATTGAACAGCTCAGAGTAGAACACTTTCATTACCACAGAAAATTCTACTGGGCAGCACTACTTTAGATTTTTATTTATTTTTTTTTTTTCACCTTTTTTTTTTTTTTCTTTCTTTCTGTATTTTTCTGAAGCTGGAAATGGGGAGGCAGTCAGACAGACAGACTCCCGCATGCGCCCAACTGGGATCCACCCGGCACGCCCACCAGAGGGCTACGCTCTGCCCACCAGGGGGCGATGCTCTGCCCATCTGGGACTTTGTTCTGTCGCGACCAGAGCCACTCTAGCGCCTGGGGCAGAAGCCAAGGAGCCATCCCCAGCGCCCGGGCCATCTTTTGCTCCAATGGAGCCTCGCTGCGGGAGGGGAAGAGAGAGACAGAGAGGAAGGAGAGAGGGAGGGGTGGAGAAGCAGATGGGCGCTTCTCCTGTGTGCCCTGGCCAGGAATCGAACCCGGGACTTCCGCACGCCAGGCTGACGCTCTACCACTGAGCCAACTGGCCAGGGCCCTACTTTAGATTTTTAAATGAAAGTTTTTTTCAATACATACTTTAGTTGATATGTAATGTTTACATATGTAATGCTATGTTTTTAAAGCACTTGCTTTGAGCAGACATAATATGGTAAATACTGAGAATACAAATGTAGATCAGTGAGGTCCTTCTTTATCTCTTTATGCTCAGTGTCTCACACAGTACTTGATATAGAGTAGACATTTGGGTACATGTTTGCTGAATAAATGTATAGGTGAAGAAAGAAAGAATGAATCTGATAGTATTCCTTCTGTGTTTAGAGATACAGTGGCAAAATTCAAGATTGACCAGTCCAGAAGAATGCTAAAAAAATGCTGTAATTTTACAAAAATACAGCTTAATGTTGTTATATATAGTAAGATAACATTTCTTAAAATTTTCCATAAATGTAGTCCTTTCAGATTTGTACTGTCAGTGGTGAAAGAGCTGGCAAGATTATTTTCTGATTCACTGAGAAAAATGGGAAGCTCTTAAACTGTCTCAACTTTCTGTTCTCTCATCTCTTATACTCACCGAACTTGTTTATAACTGTACTAAATTCTTCCCTTTCCTCTTACCACAAAGGAAGGTGTGACAGTCCTCTTTTTTAAACTACCTATGCTATTAATCCTTTTCTTTACACTTCCTGTCAAGTGTCTACACTAGTATGTTCACTCATATTCTTTTTGTATAACCTGTGAACATGTTCAAGCCTCTCACCTATTTTATTTTGACCTGACCTGAGATTGTTAAGTTCTTTTGAATTTTCTAAATATAGATCTATCCTGAATAACTGTGCTGTCCAGTACACTGAAGTGGGGTGAGTTCAAATTGAGATTTTTTTTTTTAGTGTTTTTATATTATTGATTTTAGAGAGAGGAAAAGAGAGAGATAGAGAGAGAGGAACACCCACTTGTTTCTGTATGTGCCCTGATTGGGGATCGAACTGGCAACTTCTGTGCTTTGGGATGATGCTCTAACCCAGTGGTCCCCAACCCCCAGGCCGAACATCGGTCCCGGTCTATGGGCTATTTGGTACAGGTCCGCAGAGAAAGAATAAATAACTTACATTATTTTTGTTTTATTTATATTTAAGTCTGAACGATATTTTATTTTTAAAAAATGACCAGATTCCCCGTTACATCCATCTAAGACTCACTCTTGACGCTTGTCTCGGTCACGTGATACATTTATCCATCCCACCCTAAAGGCTGGTCCGTGGCCCAAAAAAGGTTGGGGACCACTGCTCTAACCAACTGAGCTATCCAGCCAAGGCCAAATTGAGATATTCTTAAGTATAAAATACAGGATTTTAGAAACTGTGAAAAAAAGAATGTAAAAGATTTAATTTTTTATATTAGTTATATGTTAAAATAATATTTTGGCCCTGGCCGGTTGGTTCAGCGGTAGAGCATCGGCCTGGTGTGCAGGAGTTCCGGGTTCGATTCCCGGCCAGGGCACACAGGAGAAGCGCCCATCTGCTTCTCCACCCCTCCCCTCTCCTTCCTCTCTCTCTTCCCCTCCCACAGCCGAGGCTCCATTGGAGCAAAGATGGCCCGGGCGCTGGGGATGGCTCTGTGGCCTCTGCCTCAGGCGCTAGGATGGCTCTGGTCGCAACAGAGCGACGCCCCAGATGGGCAGAGCATCGCCCCCTGGTGGGCATGCCGGGTGGATCCTGGTCGGGCGCATGTGGGAGTCTGTCTGACTGCCTCCCCGTTTCCAGCTTCGGAAAAATGAAAAAAAAAAAAAATAATATTTTGGATCTGTTGGGTAAAGTTAAATATTATTACAATTAATTTTACCTAATTCTTACTACTTTTTAAAAATATTACAAGAAATTTATATTATGTTTCTATATAGCACATAAGTTTAGATACCTCACTTAATAGTGAGGAGGTCAGGAACCTTTTTGGCTGAGAGAACCATGAAAAGCACATATTTTAAAATGTAATTCTGTGAGAGCCATACAACGACCCATGTACATTACGCATTATCCAATAAAAATTTGGTGTTGTCCAGGAGGACAGCTGTAATTGGCTCCAGCCACCTGCTACCATGAACATGAGTGGTGGGAAATGAATGGATTGTAATACATGAATGTTTTATATTTTTAACGTTATTTTTTTATTAAAGATTTGTCTGCGAGCCAGATGCAGCCATCAAAAGAGCCACATCTGGCTCGTGAGCCATAGGTTCCCAATCCCTGGACTAGACTGTAAATAATCTAAAGGCAGGGGCCATATCTTGCTTGTCTTAATATCCCTGGCTCTTAAGACAGCAACTGGCCCATTGTAAGTACTCACATACCAAATATGGGTTGAATAAGTGCATGAGTGTCAGCTTTATTTCATCATCAATCTGGAAGTAACTGTGTGTTCTTTGCCTTTTCTCAAGGAATGAAGATAGGAAAGGGAAGCACAGGCTTATGATGATACTAGAAAGCCCGGCGGTCATACGAAATGACCGCTGTTCTAGATATTATAAATTGTAATTAAAATGATTTGTGTAAAGGTGTCTGCTGATTCAAACTGAATTACCCAGGCAGGCGGCAAGGATGCCCCTTTGCTTACTGCCCCACGGGGTTTCCCCCTTCTACTTGCTTAATTGCTTAAAGTAGAGTGCAATGAAGGAAACCACTGGTGGTACATTTCTTAAGAACCACCGCTAGCTCAATAAATAAAGGTGATTTAAATAATAAAATGTTAAATCACATGTCAAAGATCTCTTTGTACACATTTCTTGTGTCGATCTATCCATCATTTTTAAGCTCGCCTTATGGAGGACCATCAATTATTTTTAATTTTATGTCCGTTCTTTCACGAACTCTTGAACAGGCAACATAAAGTTGACCGTGTCCAAATGCAGGCTCAGGTAAAAAAATGCCAACACGCTTAAGCGTTTGGCCCTGAGACTTATTGATGGTCATAGCAAAGGCAAGCTTTACAGGAAATTGTCTACGTCTCAATTGAAACGGCAACCCTGTTTGAGATGGAGCCAAATCAATTCTTGGAATGACATGTATTTCACCTTTAGAGGAGCCAAAGACTTAGCTATTATGACATTATTTTTCAATTGGAGAACCTTTAGTCTTGTACCATTGCAAAGACCCCTTCTGGTGTTAAGATTTCTTAACAGCATAATAATTGCTCCAATCTTTAACCTCAATTTGTGAGATGGCATGCCAGAAGGCGGGACTATTTGAATGCCGTGGCAACTTCACCCCATTGGCTAGTACAGTTACGCAAGCAACCAATAAGCTATCAGCGACAAACACTTAAGCCGCATATAATAAAGATTATTTATTTTGATGTGTTAAGTTTTTAACCCCAAGAATTAATGTTTAAGAACTTAAGATCTTTTATCTCTATGTTCAGACATATACAGTGTATCCGTAAAGTCATGGTTCACTTTTGACTGGTCACAGGAAAGCAACAAGAGACAATTAAAATGTGAAATCTGCACCAAATAAAAGGAAAACTCTTCCAGTTTCTGTAGGATGATGTGGCAGCATGTGTGCATGTGCAGGTGATGATGTAACACCGTGTATACAGCGGAGCAGCCCATAGCCATGCCAGTCGAGATGCGGACGGTACAAAGGAAAGTTCAATGTGTTCTGTGGCTTGCTAAATTCGAATCCGTGACCAAAGTGCAACATAAATATCGACGCATTTATAACGAAGCACCACCACATAGGAATAACATTACTCAATGGGTTAAGCAGTTGAAGGAAACCGGCAGTTTGGTGGAGAAACCCCGTTCTGGTAGGCCATCAGTCAGTGACGAGTCTGTAGAGGCTATACGGGATAGTACCTAAGGAGCCCTAATAAATCTGTGTGTGAGCCCACATCTAGCTGCACTGAATAGGTATGAAACTGGGAGAGTTTTCCTTTTATTTGGTGCAGATTTCATATTTCTATCGTCTTTTGTTGCTTTCCTGTGACTGGTCAAAGGTGCACCATGACTTTATGGACACACTGTATTTTTAGATATCTAATTTTTCATTTGGTTAGAGAGGGTCAATCATTAGAGGAATCCCAAATATCTCAACAGCACTGAAGCACTTGACTAGATCCTAAAGAACCTTATGATTGCTGTTATTATCATTAAATATCCCTTCTATCCCTGAGGCCTGTTTTCAACAGGGCAAAGTGATCTTATTAAAACAACTGAGATCATGTAATTCCTAAGGACTCTTCTTGCGCAGTGTAAAAACCAGTCTCTTATCTATATCCCCTCTTCCCAAACCACTTCTCATTTCCCCTCACTTTGCTTTATCCATGCTAGTCATTTTGCAGTTCATCAGAGGGGTCAGGCCTACAGTACTGAAATCTCAGGATCTTTGCTCTGGCTGTTACTACTGCCTGGAATGTTGTTCCTCCAGTTATCTGCTGTCTCCTTTACCCCCTTTATGTATCAGGTCTACCAGAAAGTTCTGTCTGTTTCTATCACAACAAGTTTTGACACGTAAGCACATGTTTATGTGGTGCATGTGTGCCTCTCTATTTTTATCACTTAATGTATACATACTGACTTAGCAAATTAACTAAAACAAAGTTGATTCATGTTAGTCTTATGTGTGAAGCGATAGCGTACCCATGGCTACTGATAAAGTTCATTTACGCCACTGTAATTTTTACGAATTTCAACAAGGAAGAAATGCTACAGAAGCATGTAGAAATTTATTTATTTATTTATTTGCATTTTTATGACGTTGGAAACGGGGAGGCAGTCAGACAGACTCCCACATGCGCCCGACCAGGATCCACCCCGCATGCCCACCAGGGGGCGATGCTCTGCCCATCTAGGGCATTGCTCTGTTGCAATCAGAGCCATTCTAGCGCCTGAGGCAGAGGCCATAGAGCCACCCCTAGCGCCCAGGCCAACTTTGCTCCAATGGAGCCTTGGCTGCGGGAGGGGAAGAGAGAGACAGAGAGGAAGGAGAGGGGGAGGGGTGGAGAAGCAGATGGGCGCTTCTCCTGTGTGCCCTGGCCGAGAATCGAACCCGGGACTCCTGCACGCCAGGCCAATGCTCTACCACTGAGCAAACCGGCCAGGACAGAAATTTACTGAAAGTGTTTGGTGAAGGTACAGTGTCTGATAGGACATGCAGAAGATGGTTCGAAAAATTCAAAACAGGTGATTTCGACCTTTCTGATAAGCCAGGTTCTGGGCGACCATCTTTGATTGAAGACGATGTTGTTAAGACCATGTTGGAGCAAGATCCTTTTCTGACAACATTGGAGATCGCAGAAAGGCTTAATTCAGCTCAGCAAACCATTTTGGACCATATTCGGAAGATAGGATTGGTGTGGAAATATTCAAGATGGGTGCCACATGAATTAAGTCAGAAGAATTTGGATGATCGAGTCATCATATGCTCATCTCTGCTTTCTCAGAACAAAATCGAGCCCTTCTTGAACTGAATGATAACTGGGGATGAAAAGTGGATTACCTACGAAAACATCCTAAGGAAAAGGGCATATTGTGAACCCAGAAAATCTAGCCCTTCCACCTCTAAACCAAATTTGACTCTGAATAAGAGAATGTTGTGTATATGGTGGGACATTCGAGGACCAATACATTATGAGCTTTTAAAACCGAACGAAGAGCTCAATTTGGAGAAGTATTGTCAGCAATTGGATAATTTAAAGACAGCAGTCCAAGAAAAGAGGCCGGCGTTGTTCAATAGGAAGAACATCATACTGCATCATAATAATGCCAGGCCACATGCTGCTTTGGGGACTCGTCAAAAAATTGCAGAACTAGGCTGGGAAATTCTTTCGCATCCACCATATTCCCTGGACTTAGCACCCTCTGACTATCACTTGTTTTTGTTCTTACAAAATTTTTTGAAGGGTAAAAAATTCAAAAATGAAGAAGATACCAAACAAGCACTGGTTCAATTTTTCACATCAAAAGATAAAACATTTTTCAAAAATGGGATATACATATTCCCCTCATGCTGGCAAGAAATCATTAATAATAATGGCAATTATATTATTTAATAAAGTTTATTGACGGTAAGAAAAATTTGTATTTTGTTTTATTCCAAAAACGGACAGAACTTTCCAGTAGGCCGTATACTTATTTAGTTATAAGTGTGGCGTTTTCTGGACATGCAATATAAAATTGTAACCCCTAAAGTGAAGCAGCTATGAGTTGATGCTTCTCATTTATCTCCCTATTTCTATTTCTCTCTTTAAAAAAAATTGTAAGACTCCCCAAGACTTCCCTATGCCCCTTATGTGCCTTTTGTTAGCACTGATCACTTTTAACATACACTGTAGTTTTCTTATTTCATTTATCCCATGAAGGCAGTGATTTTGGTCTGTTTGTTTTAGTTCTCCATATATTCTTTATTTATGTGTTCATTCATTCATGCAAACATTTTCTGAATATCTACTGTGATAGCGTATTGCTAGGATCTGGAATTACCAAAATGATTCCCTGCCCTGGTCAGTCTTCTAGGATTCTGTTCTTCCCTAATTTGCATTGTTATCATTTTTTCCCTATTACATAAAGTGTTTACAGTGACTGTTCTTATTTATGTTTATTTTTTTAATTAAAATATTTAGAAATGGAATTGCTGGGTCAAGTGTATACCCATGTGACTATTACTAGGTATTGCCAAATTATTTTCCAGAACACAAGTGTTCCCCTTTCTCATCTTGGTAAACTCTTGGTATGTACTGTCTGACCTGAAAAAATTTACTAATTTGATGGATATGATTTGTATCTCATTTGTTCCACTTTGCATTTTTCTGATAGCTAGTGAGATTCAGGTGTCCTGTGTTTCATTCATTTGAATAGATTACCCATTTTTCTACTGGGTAGGTCATCTTATTTATTTTATTTTTTAGCATGAGAGAGACAGATAGGAAGGGAGAGAGATGGGAAGCATCAACTTATAGTTGTGGCACTTTAGTTCTTTTACTGTTTTCTCATATATGCCTTGACCAAGGGGTTTCATCTGGGCCAGTGACGCCTTGCTCAAACCAGCAACCTTGAGTTTCAAGCCAGTGACCTTTGGGCTCAAGCCAGTGATCATGTCATGTCTATGATCCCACACTCAAGTCAGTAAACCTGCACTGAAGCCGGAAGAGCCTACGCTTAAGTTGGCAACCTTAGGGTTTTAAACCTGGGTCCTCAGTGTTCCAAGTGGATGCTCTATCCACTGTGCCAACACAGGCCAGTCTTTCTTTTCTTTAAATGTTGTTTCTCAGACTTTAATTTTCTCATCTAGAACTCTTGCTTGACACTAATCTGTCCTCTATGGCTATTACTTTTTTTCAATATATCCCATCTATTTTTATTCTGTGCACTCTCAGTGTGAGTTTTTTAGAGGTCTAGCTTCCAGTTCACTAATTTTCTCACCTGTCGTTTAATCTAGAGTTCATCCTGTTATATATATATATATATATGTCATATATATTTGTCATATATATATGTATTTTATTTAAATGACCTTTTATTTCCAGAATTTTTTATTGGACTTCTTTTATTTTCATCTGTTAATGTTGTATATCTGCCTGATTTGTCTCGTTATGTTTTTTTATATACTGTTTTACATACTATCCTATTATTTCTTAGGAGATTTTATATATATTTAAAGATACACAGCTTTTTCTGGTCTTCTTTCAACTGAACCTGACTCTAGGACCCAGGAGCAAAGGGAATGTTATTAATCATGTTATGCCATAAGGGTTGAACTTCAGACTGCCTATTTCCAGACCAAGAATCCCAAAAGCTCATCCCATGATTATAGAAATGATTATCTTAAGCTAGATAAGTCTTCTTAATTGAAGGGAAAAAAAGATTTCAACCATCTTTGCTTTTTTTTTGTGTGTGTGTTTTTTTTTTCATTTTTCTGAAGCTGGAAACAGGGAGAGACAGTCAGACAGACTCCCGCATGCGCCCGACCGGGATCCACCCAGCACGCCCACCATGGGGCGATGCTCTGCCCATCCTGGGCGTCGCCATGTTGCGACCAGAGCCACTCTAGCGCCTAAGGCAGAGGCCACAGAGCCATCCCCAGCGCCCGGGCCATCTTTGCTCCAATGGAGCCTTGGCTGTGGGAGGGGAAGAGAGAGAGAGGAAAGCACGGCGGAGGGGTGGAAAAGTAAATGTGCGCTTCTCCTGTGTGCCCTGGCCGGGCATCTTTGCTTTTGTGAAGTAAAAGAAGGGTTCAAAACAGTGTTTTTCAAGGTCAGTAACTAAATGCCAGAGGCAGGACTTGAATCCAGAGAGTTTTTTTCAGGGAATTTAGCAGTGTGGAAGAGAATTAGCACTAGCTGCAGTTTTTCCTGTGTCTCTCTTCCCCAGTCTTGCCATCTTAAGTCTGCCAAGCGTGAGGCAAAACCAGAGAATGGGTCGGCTTGGGATGCTGATAACCCAGGTTGAAACCTCGAGGTCCCCAGCTTGAGTGCGGGCTCACCAGCTTGCACACAGGGTCGCGAGCTTGAGTGTGGGATCATAGACATGACTCCGTGTTTGCTGGCTTGAGCCCAAAGTCACTGGCTTAGTTGAAGCCCCCCCCCACCAAGGCATGTATAAAGAAAGCAATCAGTGAATAACTGACATGCTGCACCGATGAATTGATGCTTCTCATCTCTCACCTTGTCCTCTCTCTCTCTGTCAAAAAAGAAAAATGTGAGGGGTTCTTAATTCTTTACAATTAAAAGATGAAAGTAGTTCTCTTTGGGTTTTCCCATTGAAATTTAAATGTGAAGGAACTGGCTCTAAACTTAAATGTGCAGGAGACCCTAAGATTTTGTAGATCCAATTCTATAATACCACATTAAAGGGAATTGATGCATTGCTTACCTATCAGTTTTTTTTACCTGTCAATTTTGATCAATTTTTTTTCCAGCATATATTTGCAGAATTAAAAATAAAGAAACTTAGGAATTTATTATGAAACAGTGAAAGTACAAATTCTTAAAAAGTTAGACCAGCTTTTATGAATCTTTATAGATTATAGTCTCCTCAACCATGGGTTTCCTAATGGTGATGTTCCCTGTAGATTGAGTGAAAGTTTTTTTGGGTTTTTTTTTTACAGAAACAGAGAGAGTCAGAGAGAGGGATAGAGAGGGACAGACAGATAGGAACGGAGAGAGATGAGAAGCATCAATCATTAGTTTTTCATTGAGACACCTTAGTTGTTCATTGATTGCTTTCTCATATGTGCCTTGACCGCGGGCCTTCAGCAGACCTTGCTCGAGCCAGCAACTTTGGGTCTAAGCTGGTGAGCTTTTGCTCAAACCAGATGAGCCCGCGGTCAAGCTGGCGACCTCAGGGTCTCTAACCTGGGTCTTCCTCCACATCCCAGTCCAATGCTCTATCCACTGCGCCACCGCCTGACGAGTGAAAGTTTTTAATGGTCTATAACAAAACAGGAAAACCTAAGTCAGTGTAACACACATACTGTATTCCCCATGTATAAGAGGCTCCCATGAATAAGACACACCTTAATTTTGGGGGCTGAAATTTGAAAAAAAAATGTATTACATAAAGTTATTGAACTGAAGTTTTATTCATCATAAAATTCATACAACTGCTCATCCATGCAAAAAAGCGGGAAATGCAAATAAAATCTACAACCACTGTATAAGGTGCACCCAGTTTTTAGACCCCAAATTTTTCAGGTATGGGTGTGTCTTATACATGGGAAAATACAGTGTGTGTGTGTGTGTCTGTGTGTGTGTGTGCGCACGCACGCCTGTCTGTGCTTTAATTTATAGATGTCCAGATGTCCTCGTTTTTTAGTACAATTTTAATAATCATTATGTAGAATAAATGAACTGCTTGCTGAAAGAACTGAAATACTATGCTAAATTACTGTTTTTAAAAAACTGCATTTTCAGAATTATGTCATTTTGCCAAAAAATCACTTCTCTGCTTAAAGTTTAATTTTCAAATTTTCATAGCAGTTTAGGACTTGCTGAGTTTTTTTTCTAACTTTGTATAAACATTTTACACTTTATTCTGAAGCATGTTTTTTAGGTTCCCAGCATATAAAATGAAGACAATTGTATCCCTTCCATCCTAGTTTTTTCTACCTTTGTTTTAATTCTTGTCTAAATTACTAAATATGATTCATGCAGCATCTCTAGCATCTGTATTTGTTGACTTTACTATTTTATTATAGTTTAGAATTTTTTACCTATTTAAATTAACCTATTGTAGGCTATTTTTCTACAATAGGGGCTCATCTGGTTTGAGCTATTTTTGTACTTGGAAATACGGTATTTGTTATAGTTCCCTGGTTTGAATACAGACTATACTGCTCATGGTATAAGCAGCAGCCTCTAATGCAAGTGATTGCATTATAGACCCAAGATAGCGACTGGATACTTGTAATAGAACTTATATTTGGCAATCCAAGTATATTATCGCTTTTCATCCCTATCAGACAGTGTCCCTTGTTTCTAACAAATATTTTATAAATGCCCACTTTTTCCTTGCCCTGAAATAAAATTTAAATCTATAATTTGCCTATATAGAAAACTTTTTTTTTTTTTTTTTGTATTTTTCTGAAGCTGGAAACGGGGAGAGACAGTGAGACAGACTCCCGCATGCACCCGACCGGGATCCACCCGGCACGCCCACCAGGGGCAACGCTCTGCCCACCAGGGGCGATGCTCTGCCCCTCCGGGGCGTAGCTCTGCCGCGACCAGAGCCACTCCAGCGCCTGGGGCAGAGGCCAAGGAGCCATCCCCAGCGCCCGGGCCATCTTTGCTCCAATGGAGCCTTGGCTGCGGGAGGGGAAGAGAGAGACAGAGAGGAAGGAGGGGGGTGGGTGGAGAAGCAAATGGGCGCTTCTCCTATGTGCCCTGGCCGGGAATCGAACCCGGGTCCCCCGCACGCCAGGCCGACACTCTACCGCTGAGCCAACCAGCCAGGGCCTAGAAAACTTTTTTAAAGTCAATATTAAAACTATAGTTGTCATGTGAAGGGGAAAAAACGAAATACATTTATATTAAATAATGTTTCCAGAAGTAAATGCTCAATCATAACTATACCAGACATAATTAATAATCAGTGGCTATAATCATTGTGAATACATGGCTATTAATGCAAACTGCTAAACATGTAGTATATTAGTGACTCAAAATCACAGGACATTTCCACTGGTGAGGCAGTCTTCTGAAACAGTGAACAGCTCTTTATAAAATTTTGAAAAGGCAAAGTATATGTTCAGTTTACATTCAGTTTTTCAAGTTGCTGTCCTGAAAAAATTTATAGATTCATATAAATATTTTATCTTTATATTTAATTGGGAATTTATATTATTCTAAAAAGATTTTTACCAACTTAAGTAGTATCAGACATGGCATTTGAAAGTTTTCTGGTTCACAGGACATTTCTTCGTTGTCATTTCTCTACAGTACATTGCAGAACGTCTAGTATTTCTGCCCTACCAACCTATTCACCAACTCACAGAATCCCAGTAGATACCTGCCTCCCAATGATTATGAAAATCATTACCAACCTTATTTCTGAAATGGTCCCTACAAGTCTTTTTTCCTTCCCTTAGGCTCATTCCCCAAAAGGAATTCTGAGTTTGAGGCCAAAAATCTCCTAGCTGTAACAGAAAACTGTTACATATAGTTCTCTCAATGAGAATAGGAAATCACAGTGGAGCAACTAATCAGAAAATGACAGGTGAGTGAGTTGAAAAGCCTATAGAATGAAGTATATCATTTTTCAGAAACATTATTTCAGTAATATATAGTATTATTTTGGTTGATTTGCTAAATATAAATGCTTGGTATTGCCTGTACCTCTCTAATAACAGGAATGACATACACTTTTATTCTATATAAAAGCAATAGTCTTGTGTATTTTGAGAAACGTTAAAAAATGTTTATAATAATGGGAAGATGAAAGGAAGGATGTCTAGATTGTGAAAAGTGGACCTGGCAGGCACAAGGTTGTTGGTGTTTTTTAATTGTATTGGCTGTTACTTATTTGATAGCATTTCTTGGTTCAGGCAATCTTGGAAACAGGTTTTCTGTATGCAAAATTAATAGGACAATTGTGTTTCTTCCTTCTACCTTTTTTTTTTTTTACTATTTGTGTCAATTCTTGCCTAAATAACTAAATGGGATTCACCCTGTATGTCTGCTTTTTCACTTTAATATGCTTTTTAATGTTGTTATTGTTTAGAAATCTGTGGTTGTATCTTTGTGATTTATGTATATTTTTAAGTATTAAACTTTGAAGCTACTAAGTATAAGATATGTTGTTTCACTACATGTCTCTGGTCATTCTGAGAGTTGTAACCTGCTGCTTCTGTTATACTAAAGAGGACCTAGGAAGCCATCTTCATTGCCATTGTTGTTTATGATTGTGAGGGGAGAAGCAGAAGACTCAGAAGTGTTTGAGAAAACTGAGTAGAAATTTCTTTTTACCTATCTGTTTCAAATCTGGATCCCATTTGCAAGATTTATAATTTTCAATCCTTATGCAGCCAATTTTCAACTGGATAGGCAGACCAAAAAATATCAAATTTAGGGTTCTAGGTTATAAAAACCTAAAACTCCCTGACTCGGACCTATGATTTTAAAATTCGATAAAGTAAAACAATCTCACATATTTATTCTTGTCATAAATGTCCTTGTGAGTCTATACATAGAAATCACCAGTCTGAGGCCCTGGCCAGTTGGCTCAGCGGTAGAGCATCAGCCTGGCGTGCGGGGGACCGGGGTTCGATTCCCGGCCAGGGCACATAGGAGAAGCACCCATTTGCTTCTCCACCCACCCCCTCCTTCCTCTCTGTCTCTCTCTTCCCCTCCCGCAGCCAAGGCTCCATTGGAGCAAAGATGGCCCGGGCGCTGGGGATGGCTCCTTGGCCTCTGCCCCAGGCGCTAGAGTGGCTCTGGTCGCGGCAGAGCTACGCCCCGGAGGGGCAGAGCATCGCCCCCTAGTGGGCATGCCGGGTGGATCCCGGTCGGGCGCATGCGGGAGTCTGTGTGACTGTCTCTCCCCGTTTCCAGCTTCAGAAAAATAAAAAAATAAAAAAAAGAAATCACCAGTCTGGCAAACAGGAGACATTCATTATCATGGTTGAATTATGGCCAAATTGAACTCTTCTAATTCAGAAAAATCCATGGTATTAAGTACAAAATGGGTGAAATTTATCATTTTAATTCTGGTAAAATATACATAACTTATACACTTAAAAATGGTTAAAATAATAAGTTTTATTTCTGTGGCGTTTAGTACATTCACATTGTTGTATAGCCATTATCACCGTCCATCTTCTAAACTTTTTCATCTGCTCAAATTGAAAATTTGTATCCATTAAACTTCTTATTATACCCTCCTTCATCAAAGGCCTACCAAACTATGAATTTGACTACTCTTTCTTATTCCTTATATAAGAGAAGTCATATAATAATTGTCCCTTTATGATAGACTTATTTCACTTACCATAATGTCTTCAGAGTTTATTTATGTTGTAGTATGTGAAAATTTCCTTCCTTTAAAACACCTGTTAATATCCCATTGTATGTAGATACCACGCTTTGAACGGTATCCTGTTGATGAACACTTGGGTTGCTTCCATTTTTTGGCAATTGTGAATAATATTATTACCATGAACATATTTGTAGAAAGTCTCTACTTTCACTTTTTTTGAATATATGTCCAGAAGTGGAATTGCTGGATCATATAATTGTTCTATTTACTTTTTTGAGGAGTTGCCATACTGTTTCCATGTGGCTTACTATTTCCATGTGGCTTATCACTTTATATTCCCATTAGCAGTGTACAGGGATTCCAATTTCTCTACATCCTTCAATACTTGTTATTTTCATTTTTTTAATACTAGTCATCCTAATGAGTGTGCAGTGGTATCGCATATCTCATTATGGTTTTGATTTGCATTTTCCTAACAAGCAGTTGGTTTCTTTGACATCTGAAATGAACCCTCAGCAACTAACTATAAAGCTGTAATCAATGGTTTTGGTGAGTATAGGATAAAGTCTAGGAACACCAGAATAAAAAGTTTCCTATTAGCTCCTCTTTCAGTAGTAATGGTAGATTTTACTCTACAGAATCACTTTCAAAGTTTCCTTTTCAATTTAAGTATCATTGGAATTAAACTCAATTTGGTAGAAAATGTTTTGTTAAAGATACTTAAAAACCAAAGTCAGAACCTGAAAACTAAAGAATTTAACCCATTCAGTAAATATTCATTAAATAGCTAGCATATGCTACCTTTAAGAATCTTACAGTCCTGGAGGGTGAGAGAGATATACAGACAAGCAGTTAAAATTTCAGTGTTATCAAATCTATAATGGGAGTGTATAAAAGGTTTGTAGGTGTGGTAAATAACAAATGTCTTTATTTCTGGAGGAGGGGTGTCAGGTAAAGCTCCATTGAGAAGGAAATTCTTAAGTTCTAAATTAAAGGATGAGTAGGCTTTTTCTGGAGGTATATGTTGGAGTAGGGAATCAAGTTTGGGAAATACAGGGCCTATCCCATCAACGGTGAGCTTTCTGTAGTAAAGCATTGGCAGATGATTCAGAATTTTAGAATCAAAGATCACTAAATTTTAGCCCAGAAATATGATAGATGGTAAACTACGCTAAATCCTAAAATGAAAATTATGTAACAAAGTTAAAATTAAATTATTGCAGCCCTGGCTGGGTAGCTCATTTGGTCAGAGTGTCATCCCATATGCCAAGATTGCAGAGTTCAATCCCTGGTTGGGGCACGTGCAGGAATCAACCAATGAATGCATACATGAGTGAAACACAAATCTGTTTCTCTCTTTCTCTTTTTCCCTCCCCTTCCTCTCTCTAAAACCAATAAACAAAAATGTTTAAAAATTGTTGTGTTTGCTCACATTATGGACATTTTAAACGTATTCTCTATCACCTTACTCTAGTCTGTTGACAGTATAAAATTATCTTATAGTACCTTCACATAGATATGTTTTATTTAAATTCTGTGTCCAGGGAGCAGTAACTTACAGTTAAGTTTGTAGATGTGGTAAAATATACTGCTCACAAAAATTAGGGGATATTTTATAGCTTCATATTCATTTTGAAATATCCCCTAATTTTTGTGAGCAGTATATATTAAATCATTCCTCCTCAGAAACATTGTATTTTTTTTGCCATTTTCATGTGCCTGTGGATGTTGGAACATAAAGCCAACAAAAAACACTTTTATATAAAGCATGCAACCTAGATAAAGCTTTTGTTCATTTGTTTTAATAGTAATGCTATTACATTTTTGACTGAAGCTTTTTTCAGTATTTTGAGTTTTGGGTGTTTTTATTTAAAAATTTTTTTGTTTGTTTTTCAGGGCTTGTCCCCAAATTCAAGCAGCTAGGCAGACCCACACATATTTAGCCCAAACAAGGAAACTCAATCCTGTAGTAGATAAGGGGAGGTTCTTCTGAGTGGTCACCAGGAATCTGCATGCTTCTAAATGTGTCCCCTTCCAGAGCAGACTCTATTAGACCTGGTAGGAAAAAACAAAACATGAAGTAATTTGGGCCACCAAAATAAGTTTCCTAGAAGTGAAAACTATCTTTAAAATTTCAGCTACAAAGTAGATGAGGTACAAGATCAAAAGTTCACACAGATTTTTCTCAGTGTGCACATTTCTGAGGCATTTCAAACGTTTCTGTATTAGTCTTTTCCAAAATGATACCAAGGGCATAGGAGAGCATTTTTGATTGGCTGTGGTGGGACCACACCTGCTGGTGTAGGAACTGCTTTACCCCTCCCTGCCCACAGCCATTTCACCTTCCTTGATGGGGTGGGGGGCTCCAGCTGAGCTAGTGACCCCTTACTCAAGCCACTAGCCTTGGCTGTCAAGCCAGTGATCTTTGGGGTCAGGCCAGTGACCATGGGATCATCACGATGATCCCATGCTCAAGCCGGCAACCTTGGGGTTTCAAACCTCCAGTGTCCCAGGTCGATGCTCTTACCTACTACGCCACCACCAGTAAGGCAGTACTTGTCTTTCTATGACTGGCTTATTTTATTTAGCATAATAGTCTGCAGTTCCATGTTGTCGCCAAACGTAAACTTTTCTTCTTTTTTACAGCCAAGTAGAATTCCATTGTGGAAATGTACCACAACTTCTTTATCTACTCAAATATTGATCAGCACTTGGGCTGCTTCCAAATCTTGGCTATTGTAAATAACGCTGTAGTGAAAATAGGGGTACATATATTTTTTTCAAATTAGTGTTTAAGATTTCTTTGAATAAATTACCAGAAGTGGAATTGCAGGGCCATAAGGTTTTTTTGAGGTAACTTCATGTCGCTTTCCATAGTGGCTGCACCATTCTGATTTCCCACCAACAGTGCACAAAAGTTCCCTTTTATCCACATTCTCACCACCACTTCTTATTTATTTATTGATTGATAGCCATTCTGACAGGTGTGAAGTAATATCTCATCAGTGATGTTGAATATCTTTTCATATGCCTATTGGCCATCTGTATGTCTTTGGAGAAGTGTCCATTCAGGTCTTTTGCCTATTTTTAATTGGATTGTGTTGGGTTTTTTTTTCATGTATGAGTTCTTTAAATTTTGGATATTAACCCCTTATCCAGATGTATTGGTAAATGTGTTCTCCCGTTCAGTGGGTTATCTCTTCATCTTGTTGATGATTTTTTTTGCTATGCAAAAACCTTACTGTTTGATGTAGTCCCAATTTGTTTATTTTTTCATTTTTCCTTGCCTAAGGAAATATATCATAAAATATATTGCCATAAAAAATGTCCAAGACTTTACTGCCTTCTAGGATTTTTATGTTTCAAGTCTAACATTTAAATCTTGAGTCCATTTTGAGTTTATTCTTGTGTATGGTATAAGAAGGTCTAGTTTCATTTTTCTTTGCACATATCTGTCCAATTTTCCCAACATCACATTGTATGTTTTTGACTCCTTTGCCGAATATTAATTGACTGTAAAAGCATGGGTTTACTGCTGGGCCCTTTATTTTGTTCCATTGATTTATATATCTGTTTTTGTGTCAGTACCATTCTCTTTTTGATTCCTGTGGCCTGTAGCATGATTCCTCCAACTTTGTTCTTTCTCAAGATTGCTGTGGCTATTTGGGGTCCTTTGTGGTTCAATATAAATTTTTGGAATATTTGTTCTAGTTCTGAAATACGCCATTGGTACCTTGATAAGAATTGTGTTGAATCTATATAGATTGCTTTGGGTAGTCTGGACATTTTAATGATGTTAATTCTTCCTATATATGAACATGGTATATGCTCCCACTATTTTGTATCTTCAATTTTTTTTTCTTCAGTGTCTTAGAATTTTCTGGGTATAGGTCTTTTACATCCTTGGTTAAATTTATTCCAAAGCAAGTTATTCTTTCTGAAGCAGTCATATTGTTTTCTTAGTTTGCCTTTCTGATAGTTCATTATTGGTATGTAAAGATGCAACTGATTTCTGTGCATTGCTTTTGTATCCTGCTACTTCACTATTTGCTATTTTGGTGGATTCAATATATACAGTGTCATGTCATCTGCAAATAATGACAGTTTTATTTTTTCCTTTCCAATTTGGATGCCTTTTATTTCTTCTGTTTGATTGCTGTTGCTAGGATTTCCAGTACTACATTGAGTAAGAGTGGTGAAAGCGGATATCCCTTCTTATTCCCGATCTTAAGGGAAGTGCTTTTAGTTTTTGCCCACTGAGTATGATGTTGACTGTGGGTTTGTTATGTATGACCTTTATTACATTGAGGTATGTTCCCTCTAGTCCCACTTTGCTCAGAGTTTTTATCATAAGGTACTGGATTTTTATTAGATGCTTTTTCTGCATCTAGTGATACAATCATGTAGTTTTTATCCTGTATTTTGATTATGTGGTGTTTCATGTTTATTGATTTGCAGATATGTACCAACCTTGCATCTCCTGAATAAAGCCTACTTGATCATGGTGTATAATCTTTTTAATGTATTGCTGGATCTGGTTTGCTAATATTTTGTTGAGGGTTTTAGCATCTATGTTCATCAGGGATATTGGCCTATAATTTTTTTTCTTTGTAAATGTCTTTATCTGGTTTTGTAATAGGATACTGCTGGCCTCATAAAATGAGCAGGAGTCTTCCCTCCTCTTGAATTTCTTGGAATAGTTTGAAAAGCATAGGTGTAAGTTGTTCTTTGACTATTTAGTAAAATTTATTTGTGAAGCCATCTGGTCCAGGATGTTTTTGTTGGTAGGTTTTGGATAATGCTTCAGTTTTACTAGTTGTAATCTGCCTTCAGATTCTCTGATTCTTTCTGATTCAGTTTTGGAAGATTGTATGTTTCTAGGAATTTACCCATTCTGTACAAATTTCCTGTCTAATTTGTTGGTGTATAGTTTGTAATATTTTCTTAGAGTCCTATTTCTTTGTCAGTTATTTCTCTTTCATTTCTGATTTATTTGGTTCCTTTATCTTTTTTTTCTTTATGAGTCTGGTTAAAAGTTTATCAGTCTTGTTTAAAAACATCTTTTCAAAGAACTAGCTCTTGGTTTCATTGATCTTTTGTATTGTTTACTAGATTCTATTTTGTTTATTTCTCCTTTTATCTTTAATATTTCCTTCTATCTACTTTGGACTTTGTTGTCTTTTTTCAAGTTCCTTTAACTGTAAAGTTAGATTGTTTATGTAAGAGTTTTTTTAGCATACCAGGAAAAAAATGGCCCTTGTTCTAGAAGCACATAGCTCAGTCTGTCCCAGATTCTGCTGGGAGGAGAAGCTGAGCAGGGTGGGGCTTCCAGGAAGCAGGAGAATTGGGCTCTTTGGTTTACTTTGAAACCTTTTTTTTTTTTTTTTTTTTTTTTTTGTGAACGAACTATATCACATACAACAATGAGAGACACAAATTTACTTTGATCACTATGTCTAAAGGTGCTGTGAAGGAAATGTGACAACCTGACCTCTGGTGGCGTAGTGAATAAAGCATCAATCTGGAATGCTGAGGTTGCCAGTTCAAAACCCAGGGCTTGCCTGGTCAAGACACACCCAAGAAGCAACTACGAGTTAATGCTTCCTGCCCCCCACATCTCTCTCTCTCTCTCTCTCAAAATCAAAAAATAAATCTAAAAATAAAGAAGGAAATGTGACAATATTTAATGATAGGACTATAGTTTTAGTCTCTTCTTAGTTCTTTTATTTGTAATGCTTATATTTTTAATAAAATCTTTGGGATTTTAACATTATGTGAAGGCTGGTATATTTTGTATGAAAATGTAAAAGTGTGATTCATTTTCAAGTAGTGCTTTGTGCCAGAAACCAACTTCTAAAAATTATAAAGCTATTTATTGGTTTGATTTCCCTAAGTCCCATCAGTTTGTGGTTATCAAAGGGAGGCCTCTTTCAGATCAATCCTGTGTGTCAGTTCTTCTCCTAAATGCCACCATGAGACTTTTTTTCCACCTTGAATACCCAGTTGTTTTTATTGTTTTTATTTTCTGTAGTACTTGTAGCTTTGACATGCTCCCAAACCCAGACAGAATAGAAAAGAGGTTTTGAATTTTAAATAGTGTGCTTCCAAAGCCCATATCAGGTGGCTAGACTAGCATTAATCTATCTTGAATTTTTTGCCCAGGACAAGATGAAATCAGCAGAAAGTAAGCGGAAAGCATCAGAGGGTTAAGGGTGTGAATGAGTAGTCTGAGATGACTGTAGAAAATGTGATATGTGCCAAAGGCTTCTGAACTCTGGCATGTATTTTAGTCATTAGGGAGTTCAGATATTATTTCTTTTTCAGTGCCATAGAATGGATGATAATGCTTGCTAGAAATACAGTGTGTCCGTAAAGTCATGGTGCACTTTTGACCGGTCACAGGAAAGCAACAAAAGACGATAGAAATGTGAAATCTGCACCAAATAAAAGGAAAACCCTCCCAGTTTCTGTAGGATGATGTGGCAGCATGTGCGCATGCGCAGATGATGATGTAACACCGTGTATACAGTGGAGCAGCCCACGGTCATGCCAGTCAAGATGTGGATGGTACAGAGGAAAGTTCATTGTGTTCTGTGGCTTGCTAAATTCGAATCCGTGTCCAAAGTGCAATGTGAATATCGGCACGTTTATAACGAAGCGCCACCACATAGAAATAACATTACTCGGTGGGCTAAGCAGTTGAAGGAAACCGGCAGTTTGGTGGAGAAACCCCATTCTGGTAGGCCATCAGTCAGTGACGAGTCTGTAGAGGCTATACGGATAGCTACCTAAGGAACCCTAATAATTCTGTGCATGAGCCCACATCGAACTGCACTGAATAGGTATGAAACTAGGAGAGTTTTGCTTTTATTTGGTGCAGATTTCATATTTCTATCGTCTTTTGTTGCTTTCCTGTGACCAGTCAAAAGTGCACCATGACTTTATAGACACTGTAGTTTCAAACTATACTTGAACATTTTAATATATCTTCTTAAAATAATTTAGAAGTCTCAGGAGTTCCCAGACTTGAGTATGTGATTACTGGTAATTATAGTCGTATATTAAATGTTACAATAGTATATTTACACATACATATATATTTATGTATGTGTATATATACAGGGGGTCCTCGGGTTATGAGAGTCTCAACATACAATGTTTTGAGTTTATGACACTCCCATAAAAACTTAAAAAAAATTGAGACATGAGTGTTTCAGCTTACGCTGTTAGTATCTAATTACAGACTACATGAGCAAATTAGTTTGGTTGCACGTGGCGGAAAAATACACAGTATTCTTTACCTGTGGGTTAGTTGTGTTTTTATGTTCTATGTAGATTATGATTTTACAACTGTGTTAGGATAGGTAAGTGACTTAGGCTTGGGTGTGTTTCGACTTACACCAAAACTCAGGTTATGTCATTGTTGTAGGAGCAAAATTGTGTCATAACCTGAGTACCCCTGTATATATATAAAATACACATACCTGTTTTATATACATATATATAATATATATATATAAAAATATATAATATATATATTAAGAGGGCCTTTGCTTTTTAACTTTAAATGAATGTAGTGAGAAATTTCCATCTTGGTGGAACTTAGCAAAAAATAAAATCTATAATAGTGGTTCTTAGCCTCAGTTTTCTTTACATCTTGTTAAAGACATATATATATATTTTTTTTCCCTATATTTTTCTGAAGTGAGAAGCAGGGAGGCAGAGAGATTCCCGCATGCACCCAACCGGGATCCACCCGGCATGCCCTCTAGGGGGCGATGCTCTGCCCATCTAGAGTGTTGCTCTGTTGCAACCGGAGCCATTCTAGCACCTGAGGCAGAGGCCATGGAGCCATCCTCAGTGCCCAGGCCAACTTTGCTCCAGTGGAGCCTTGGCTTTGGGAGGGGAAGAGAGAGACAGAGAGGAAGGAGAGGGGGAAGAGTGGAGAAGCAGATGAGTACTTCTTCTGTGTGCCCTGGGTGGGAATTGAATCTGGGACTTCCACACTCCGGGCCAACACTCTACCACTGAGCCAACTGGCCAGGGCCTATATATTCTTTTAACTTCTCAAATTTACTTTGTTTTTTCTTTAATTTATCTCAGAACTTTACATGCATGGTATATAATTTAGTGTTATTTAACATGGCTAGAGAATAGACACTGAATGAATATGCTTCATGCAATTTAATGCTTCAGTTACCTGCATGTTCCTCTTGTAACTTTATGAACTTTATAAGAAGCAAACTTCCTATGAAACCCCCTTTGAGAAATACAGCCATAGACTATAGCTTTATAATTTAAGCTATTGCTCATTTATTTATTGAGTTGGAACATGTTATGATTTGCTTGAGTATACAGTATAATAAATCATATAATCATTCATGGCTTCCGTTAATGCTCAAACTCAATAAATATTTGTTGAATGAATAAATGTCATGTACCTTTATGATGAGCAGTGAGTTCCAACTCTGATTTTGAGATGTCTTTTTTTTCCTCATAAGTTATTACAAGGTACAATTGTAAAAGGTTTAAAGGAAAATAAACATACATGCCACATTTTATCAAGAAACTGATTTTGAAATCACACATAATGGCACATTCAATTCACAAAATGTGGTCACTATAAATAGCACAAACAAAATTTAACAGATTTTGTTCTTGAGCGTACAAATGCATTTAATTCCCAGTCCTTTACTAGCTATTTTTAAAATTTTTATTTTAGAGAGAGAAGAAGGGTGAGTGGTGAGAGAAACATCAATTTTTGTTCCACTTATTTATGCATTCATTGGCTGATTCTTGTGTGTGCCCTGACCAGAGATCAAACCTGCAACCTTGGAGTATGGGGATGACACTAACCAACTGAGCTATCCATCCAAGGCCACAAAATAAGCTTTTTTTTTTTTTCATTTTTCTGAAGCTGGAAACAGGTAGAGACAGTCAGACAGACTCCCGCATGCGCCCGACCGGGATCCACCCGGCACGCCCACCAGGGGCGGTGCTCTGCCCCCCAGGGGGCGATGCTCTGCCCATCCTGGGCGTCGCCATATTGCGACCAGAGCCACTCTAGCGCCTGAGGCAGAGGCCACAGAGCCATGCCCAGCGCTCGGGCCATCTTTGCTCCAATGGAGCCTCGGCTGTGGGAGGGGAAGAGAGAGACAGAGAGGAAAGCGCGGCAGAGGGGTGGAGAAGCAAATGGGCGCTTCTCCTATGTGCCCTGGCCGGGAATCGAACCCGGGTCCTCCGCACGCTAGGCCGACGCTCTACCGCTGAGCCAACCGGCCAGGGCCCACAAAATAAGTTTTTAAAAACCAGAATAACAGCAGTTGAAAATCATTATGATATACTAAATAAAATATCACTCTAGGTAATAAGGAAATTTCCACTATTAGTGTGTCTGTGCTTAATTGAAATTTTACAGGAATGGAAGAGTTGAATGGCAGCCACATTACTTAGTAGATTACTAAATTAGAGTCCTTAGTATCCTAAAATGGATTATTCTAGTTAATGAATATCCAGTTTAATTGACCTTTTAATAACTTACTAGTACTAGTAAATAACCCTTGACCACCATGAAAAAAATGAAAAATAATCTAAGAAATTTCAAATCACTGTCTTTTGGAATCAAAAAAAGGTTTTGACATTTGGTGACTGCTTTTAACCTGTCAAGGAAGTCCCAAGATCTACCCAGGAAACAAAGTACAATAGTATAGGAATGGAGTGTCAGTATTCTTACCTGTATAATCCTTTCCGGTAGAGATCATTACTAAGTATATGTTAAGAGATGGCTGTTTAAATTTTTTTAATTATATTTAGAAAATCAAATTTAACAGGGGGACATTGATCAATAAGAGTACAGTGGTACCTTGAGCTATGAGTTTAATTCGTTCTGTAACGGAGCTCTTAAGTCAGTCAACTCGTATATCAAACAAATTTATCCAATTTAAAATAACTGAAATAGATTTAATTCAGTGAAACATCCCCAAACCATCCTAAATTATGAAAAAAGACATGTTTTTAATTAAGAAACACACATATACTTTACCAGTGCATAACAAAATATATGAAATAAAAGGAAAAAGTGTTATTTAATACTGTATTCTTATCTTGGAGACAGACAAGTGCAGCTAATGGAGGTGAATGGCGGAGGAGGAGGGAGGGAGGAAGGGATGCAGGCACTATAGACACGTAAACTACAACTGCACTTTCTTAACACTAAATGTAAACTAAAACTGCATTTTCTTTAAACAAAACTAAAACTGCACTTTCTTTACTTAAAATGAAAACACAAAAATTTAATTGTAAAAAAATGTACTTTCTTAACTTGAAACAACCTAAGCTTAGCATTACGTATTTTTCATTTAATCATCACCTGTTTTTGCCTTTTTGGCTGCACTTTCAGCACTTTCACTTGCAGGACTTTTGAATAAAAATCTATCCAAAGAGGTTTGCTTTTGCCTCCCTTTTAAAATGTTACGGAAATGTGACAAACAAGTGTCCTTAAAAAGTGCTGAAGCATGACCAGTTGAAACGTTTTCTGGGTGTTTCTTTTCAATGAAACTTGAAAATTTCTCCCACATTGCCAACATGTCTTTAACTTCACTTGTAGAAATCACTTCCTCCGACTCAACCTCCTCCTCACTACTAATCCCTTGCAGAAACTCCGTATGTTGCATCATCTGTAGCTCCTTCAGCTCCTCGGTTGAGAGTTCCTCCTCATGTTCCTCGACGAGCTCGTTTAGGTCACCCTCATCTACCTCCAGACCCATCGACTTTCCAAGGGACACAATCTCCTCCAATGCTGCTTCTTCGATCTCAGTCTCTGGTTCGAATCCTTTGAAGTCCTTGTCTGCAACAACATAAGGCCATAACTTTTTCCATGCCGAGTTCAAGGTTCTTGTAACCTCTTGCCATGCCAAGTCAATAATGCGTAAACATATCATGAAGTTGTAGTGATCTTTCCAAAACTCTTGAAGGGTTAGAATTGTATTCTCAGTCACCTCAAAGCAGTGGCAGAACAAGTGCTTTGTGTAAAGCTTTTTAAAGTTGGAAATGACCTGCTGATCCATAGGTTGCAAGATTGAAGTCACGTTGGGTGTGAGGTAGAGGATTTTCACGAATTTGAACTCATCAGGAATGTCATCTTCAAGACCAGGTGGGTGGGCTGGAGCATTTTCAAGGATTAGTAATGCTTTCATGGGGAGTTTATTTTCTTGAGGATATTTCTTCACTACAGGACCAAAGATGAGATTTACCCATTCAATAAAAAACTGCCGTGTAACCTATGCCCTAGCATTGGTGCACCACATGACCTGCAGTTTTTCTTTAAGAATCTTGTGAGTCTTAAAGGCTCAGGGATTTTCAGAATGATACACTAGCAGTGGCTTTACTTTACAGTCACCGCTAGCATTTGCACACAATGCAAGGGTCAGAAGGTCCTTCATGGCTTTATGACCTGGCAACTTCTTCTCCTCTGCAATGATGAAAGTCTTCCGGGGCATTTTTTTCCAAAACAATCCTGTTTCATCATAGTTGAACACTTGTTGGTTGATGTAGCCTTCCTTTGCGATAAGTGCAGCAAAACATGCGATGTACTCCTCAGCTGCCTTAACATCAGCACTCGCATGCCTCACCACCAAGTGGATGCCAGATCTCTTCTTGAAATTTTCAAACCAGCCATGACTTGCCTTAAACGTATCTTCTGCTGCCTCTTTTGAGGTTAATGGTTCTTTCTTCTTCAATTTGCTGGTAAATAATACGTTTGCATATTACAGTCTCCGTCACTGTATCTCCTGCCAGCTCTTTCTCTTTCATCCACTCCAGCAGAAGCTTCTCCATTTCTTCATAGATATTTGTCCTTAATTGGGACAGAATTGTAGTTCCTTTCTCTAGATTTGCGCTTTTGATGGCATCCTTTTGTTTAAGGATGGTACAAATTGTAGATGTATTGTGGTCGTACAGCCTTGCCAGTTCAATCACTCGTTTACCACGCTCGTGTTTTTCTATTATTTTTTGCTTTACTTCTATCGACAACATTCTCTTCTTCTCACCACTGTCCTTTACACTCACTTTCTTCGACCCCATGATAGCACCCAAAAAAAGTTAGTAAAAAATGCAAAAATGATGCAAGAACGAGTATAGCGCATGAGATTCAACCTAATTCTGCAGGTAACGTGAGAAAGAACGGGAAGCTGGTGTTGTGCTGCTGATACTGGACCCGTGCGCCAATGCGCCAACTGGCGGCAGCTTCCTGGATCACAGCTCATATCTCAGAATTTCGCTCGGATCTCGAACAAAAATATGAACAGAGTTGCAGCTTATATCTTAAAAAATTCATATGTTGGTCTGCTTGTATCTCAAGGCACCACTGTACATAGGTTTTGGGTAAACATGTCTATAGCATTTTAACTGTTGATTATGTTGAATACCCAAGGTTTTTTAAATTTGAGGCTAAAATTATGACAACTGTATTTCAAGGAGTCAGTTGATAATGCAATTAGCACAAAGAGATGATTGCCTGGAATGACTCTGGCCAAGACCCAACACACTGTAAATCCTCTGGGAACAAAGTTCTTTGAAACCTAGCTGATCCAGGTTTGAAGAAATAAAATATAAACCCCTTTCATCACACGTGTAGGTACTAACTAGGCCGTAGCTACAAATGGCTTCCACATGGCTGAGTAGGAATCCATCCTAAGAGAAAGAGAATGAAAGGGAAGGAAAAACCTCATCCTCAAATGCTCCTGTATGTCTTCTGTATAATTTTTATTTTTGTGGTAGCATTTCTGATAGTATGGAGTGTTTCTCATTACCAGAGATACTACATAAGCATGTTATATCTGAATAAAATGTTCCTGTATACCTGTGGAAGGAAAAAAATATATGGCTTACCTCTGCTAATAGAGTCTGTGTGTAGTTCAAGACCAATAATAATATGTGTAATCTGATTAGTTAAATAAAACCAGATGTAAAGAATCATAACTAAATTTGTTGACCATTATTTTTTCTTTGTTTATTCCTAGGGTTTTGACCCACCACATCAAAGTGACACAAGAACTATTTACATAGCCAACAGGTTTCCTCAGAATGGGCTTTACACACCTCAGAAATTTATAGATAACCGGATCATTTCATCTAAGGTAAGAACTAACACTTATTATTATAGTTATAGGTATGTATCACTTGGCTTTGAAAAGTGTATTCTAGTATACATTTATAACCTTAAAAATTCAAGGAAATAGTTGGTAGATTTATCTTAACCAAAATTGTGAATTATAGAATAAAAGGAGTTGCCAATGCTAATAGCAGGTAGCCAAACTACCAAAAATTATGTGCCAAGCATTATATTAGGTACTTCTCATATCATTTAATTTTTGCATTTAACTCTGAGGTAGCTTTACAAAGTGTTATTCATTTTGTATCAGTTTCATCAATTGAAGTGTGGAAAATAATTTACTGAGGTTGCACACTAGCAAGTGATGAGATTGAAGTTTGATCTCAGTTCTTTTTGACTTTGAAACCTGACTTCCTCCAATTTTATTATTTTGTAAACATTCTATAGTACCAAATACTGTTTCAGTCTTACATATTCTTCCTAGTTTCATTTTTAAGAGTCTTAGTTTATTTTGATACTGAAGATTATAAAGTAATGCTGTCCAATGGACTTTTCTCTCATGATAGAAATGTTTTCTACACTAATATGATAGCCATTAGATATATAGGTCATTCAGGCCTGAAATGCAGCTAATACACTTGAAGAACTTAAATTTTAATTTATTTTCAATTAAATATCAATAGCTACATGCAATGGGTTTACCTTATTGGACAGTGCAGGTATAAAGGATGTGAGTCAAAGAGACTAAGGGTAAAGTTCTTCTTAGATCACAACTATTGTTTAATAGACCACCCTAAGAAGCATTTTGTATTGCTCCTTCCCTCCCTTCAAGGGTGACTAATAATTTTCTCTTTAATCCTGATCTCATCTTTCCTAACAATATTGTCTTAAGCCAGTGATTCCTTTGTTCTACCCTTAAAATTTTTTTTAAATTTGTTCATGGGTTTGAGAGAGAGATACATCGATTTGTTGTTATACTTATTTATGTACGCATTGGTTGGTTCTTCCATGTGTTCTCACTGGGTATTGAACTCGCAACCTTGGTGTATCGGGGAGGACATTCTATCCAACTGAACTACCCAGCCAGGGCCTCTACCCTTTTTCTTTCAGTCTTCACATTATTTACATAGCTAACACACCCATTAGTGACATCCTATCAAGGGTTCTAAAGTGGAGAGCAGAAAGGAAATAATTAGGATCAGGGGTAATAGAGGAGCTCTAGATTAATGACACAATTCTTAGTAAATTAGGCAAGAAGTAAAAGTCCTGGAAAATTTTAAGGTTTTTTTTAAATCTTTGGATATACACAATTTAGGTACAATAAGTTCACTGGTTTTAAGTACACTTTGATGGATTTTGACAATATCTACATCATGTGACTAAGACCATAATCAAAATATATAATATTATATATTCACCACTCTTAAAGATACACAATCATTCAGTCCCCTTCCTCCTTACCTCTAGTACCAGCAACCACTGATCTACTTTCTGTAGCTAGTTTTGTCTTTTCTGGAATTTTATATAAATACAGTCATACAGCATGAGTCTTTTGTGTCTGACTTCACTAACATAATATTCTTGAGACTCATTGTTGTTGCAGGTATCATTGTCAGTAGTTCATTCCTTTTTAGTACACAGTTTAGCTGTCAACCTGGGTTTGAATATTATATGTTCTGAATTTGGGTCATTTTTCTTTTGTGGTTCTTTTACTGCTATTATTTTCCCTTCACATTTTCAGCTACTTTTTCAGCCCTGAACTCTAATCTCTGTCATATGTTGTTGAGAAGGGTGTGGTTTTTCCCTTGCTTTTCTTCCATAGAGAGTTTGGATAATGTCTCCAGACTAAGAAGTCATAGCTCATAATTCATACTGCTTCCATTTGCAGTTTAAATTTAAAAAAAAACAAACTTTCTTCCACTTTCTATCTATATTTTGGACATTTTCCAGAATTCTAAATAATTTTTTTTTTTTTTTTCCGAAGCTGGAAACTGGGAGAGATAGTCAGACAGACTCCCGCATGCGCCCGACCGGGATCCACCCGGCACGCCCTCCAGGGTGTCGCTCTGTTGCGACCAGAGCCACTCTAGCACCTGGGGCAGAGGCCAAGGAGCCATCCCCACCGCCTGGGCCATCTTTGCTCCAATGGAGCCTCCGCTGAGGGAGGGGAAGAGAGAGACAGAGAGTAAGGAGAGGGGGAGGGGTGAAGCAGATGGGCGCTTCTCCTGTGTTCCCTGGCCGGGAATCGAACCCGGGACATCTGCATGCCAGGCCGACGCTCTACCACTGAGCCAACCGGCCAGGGCCTAAATAATTTTTTAAATTTAGTTTTTGTAATTCTTATATGCTAGGAGTTCAATGGACCACTGAACTCTCTGACAATACTGAAAGTTGCATGTACTGGAAAACTTTTGGGATTAAATATCTTTATATGACTTTCATATGCAGTAGTATTAGTTTTAATGTTTTTGACCACAGTTTCAAAAATATAGTTATTGAAATAAATACAGCTTTTTTTTAGTATACATGAGAATTATCTCCCTCCTTACTTCCTCATTACTCCTTTATTACTTCCTTATTTTCCTTATTACTCCACTACTGCTTTCTTAAATTACCTCCCAGCCAGATTACCTGCTATTCCATAAACTCATGTTGAACTTCCCTACCATTGTGCCTTTGTTATATCGTGTTGATAACCACAATTTAAAAATATATTTTTTTTAATTTTTTATTTATTATTTCTTTTCCAAGTGAGAAGAGGGGAGATAGACTCCCTCATGTGCCCCAACTGAGATCCACCAGCAACCTCCATCTGGGGCAGATGTTCTGCCCAGCTGAGGCCATGCTCACAATGGAGCTATTTTTAGCCTCTGAGGCAAAGGCCCCAGGAGCCATCCTCAGTGCCTGGGGCCGATGTGCTTGAACCAATTGAGCCTTGGCTGTGGGAGGGGAAAAGAGAGAGAGAGAAAGTGGAGGGAGAAGGATAGAAAAGTAGGCGCTTCTCCTGTGTGCCCTGACTGTGAATCAAACCTGGGCCATCCACACTCCGGGCCAATGCTCTACCACTGAGCCAACCATTCAGGGCCTTAAAAAATTTTTTTTATTGATTGATTTTAGAGAAAGAAAGGAACATCAATCTGTTTCTATATGTGCCCTGGCCAGGTATCAAACCGGCAAACTCTGAGCATTGTGATAGTGCTCTAATCAACCAATTACCCACCCAGGGCCACCACTGTTTTTTGTTTGTTTGTTTGTTTGTTTGTTTGTTTTAACAGAGATAGAGAGTCAGAGATAGGGACAGATAGACAGGAACAGAGAGAGATGAGAAGCATCAAGCATTAGTTTTTTGCTGTGACACCTGTGTTGTTCATTGATTGCTTTCTTATATGTGCCTTTGTTCGTACTGTCCTTCCTTCCTGAAATGTTCTCCCTCTGTTTCAGCCTGTGAATATTCCTCTCTTAAAGCCCTTGTCAAATATGAGTCTCTGTTATTAAACTTTTCGTTCTCACTGACTACTTTCCCTTTCAATTCTGTGTATATTTCTTCATTTACTTTATCTTTGAATGCAGCTGTTGATATTTTGTTCTTAAATATTCTGTTTAATATTGAACTTATCATTGTTCTCTTATTGTGCAAGTATCTTGTGCATTGTAGATGCACAATACATCTTGTTTAATTAAGTTTACTGTGGTAACCATCTTATTTTAAGTTTAAACTTCTTTGTAATATATTTAATTTTTTGTTGTGTTTTGGTTTTGTTACTGTCAGACCTTACAAGATAAAAAGGTCAATTATATAGTCAGATACATAACTGCAAAGAAGTTATACTTCTTATTCATTTTTCTTGACTATTATTATATAATAATTTAAACATTTTAAAGCCTAATGAATCATTTTTTTTCTTAGAATCTTTTCATAGTGTTTAATATTATTTTGGTATGTTTTTTTTTCTTTTTTTTTTTTTACAGAGACAAAGAGAGTCAGAGAGAGGGATAGACAGGGACAGACAGAAACGGAGAGATGAGAAGCATCAATCATTAGTTTTTCATTGCACATTGCAACACCTTAATTGTTCATTGATTGCCTTTTCATATGTGCATTGACCGTGGGCCTTCAGCAGACCGAGCAACCCCTTGCTCAAGCCAGCGATCTTGGGCTCAAGCTGGTGAACTTTTTGCTGAAACCAGATGAGTTCGCGCTCAAGCTGGCGACCTCGGGGTCTCAAACCTGCGTCTTCCGCATCCCAGTCCGACGCTCTATCCACTGTTCCACTGCCTGGTCAGGCTGTTTAATATTATTTTACCAGCCTCCATCTTCTGTATAAAACAAGCACAGAATTTAGAATCATTCAATTTATTAATGTGTTTATATTTTATAAAACCTGGAAATAACAGTTCCTAGCAATTTGTAAGCTAGTTTACATCAGATATTTTTCTTTATTCTGAGTTTTTCCATTGCATTATTGGGCTCTAGCCAAATAAAATGTCCTGAACCCAATTATCTTATTGCCAATTTATGTAGTTGCTCTTTTCAAGATTCTGGAAGACAAACTATATTGTCACTGTTATGATTTAAATAGATTGATGTAAGCTTAGGACATTGCCAACCTAATTCTTATATTGTTTATGCATATGATTTGATGACTAAGAAAATTACATGGAATACTCTGACCCCTGTAAGGACAACTATATTTCTACTCTAGTTAAGATTAGCTGGAGATGATTTGAACCAGAGTTACCATCTTATATACAGTTATTGAACAGTAACAACGTTTGGTTCCAAGAAGTATCTCTCTTCTCTCTAGAGCCCTGAACATAATTCCCAATTCCAGAATCTGAAGCCACTGAGTTTACCACAGGAATATATGTTTCAGGTATCCTAGATTAGAACTGAAAAATATAATTTCACCTAAGAAAGAAAGGTTGTTAGATATTATACAACTCCTTTATATACCTTTGAGTCAAATAGGCTTTTATGGACCCTTCCATATTTATCAAAGTTGTTCATATAGAAAAGGAAGTTTTAGGTCTCAAACCAGTTGATTAAGAAGTGAATTTTGGCCCTGGATGGTTGGCTCAGTGGTAGAGCTTTGGCCATTATGTGGAAGTCCAGTGTTTGATTCCCAGTCAGGGAACACAGAAGAAGCGACCATCTGTTCCTCCATTCCTCCCCCTTCTATCTCTCTCTTTCTCTTCCTCTCCCACAGCCATGGCTTGAATGGTTTAAGCAAAGTTGGCCCCAGGAGCTGAGGATGGCTCCATGGCCTCACTTCAGGTGCTAACATATCTCAAATTGCTGAGCAACAGAGCTGCAGCCTAGATGGGCAGAGCATTGTCTGGTAGGGGGCTTGCAGGATGGGATCCCAGTCCAGATGCATGTGAGAGTATGTCTCTACCTCCCTACCTCTCACTTAAAAAAATGAAAAATAAAAGAAAATAAATTATTTTGCCTGACTGGTGGTGGCAGCCTGGGACACTGAAGTCCCAGGTTTCAAACCCTGAGGTTGCTGACTTGAGCGTAGGCTCATCTGGCTTGAGCTCAAGCTTACTAGCTTGACTGCAGGGTCACTGGCTTGAGCAAGGGGATCACTAGCTTGACTTGAGCCCTGATTAAGGCATGTATGAGAAGTAATCAGTGAACAACTAAAGTGACACAACTATGAATTGATGCTTCTCATCTCTTCTTTCTCTCTCCCCCTCCTTCCAGTCTGTCTCTCTGCTTCTCTCACTCAAAAAAAAAGTGAATTTTTGACATATGAAAGTTTAGAAACTAAAACCATCTTACATTGCACCAGAGAAAATGAGGTAAAATGTCTCTTGAAATACCTTGTGTTGTCAGTAATCATTAAGGCTTCATTGCCTGACATCAGGATAGTTATCTGAAAAAACAGAAAACAAAACATTTGTCACATTTATTTATTTATTTGTTTATTCATCTGTTCTACTAAAGTTTTGATGTCCAATCATGTGCCAAGCAGTAGTGTATGTGCTGGATAGTACAATAAATAAAACAATGTTCCTATCCTCAGGGATCTTATATTCTACTGGCAGAATTTACCTAGGTAAAATAACAGTGCTATAAAGTATTTTCCTGTTTCATATACGGAGTTGTATTGTGGGTAGTGAGTGACACAAATGAAATTTGGTTGTACCTTTGCCCTTATGATAAAGTGTTATAGACCTATGAGTTGATTAATATCAATAATATAGCAGATACATAGCAATGAATTAGCCAGGTTCTGTCCTGAGTGCTTTATAAGTGTATAAACTCATTTAATCTTTATAACAGTATAATTACAAAATACAATATGATGATTAATGTCCTCTTTTTAGAGAAGTACAAAGTGAGGCTCAGAAAGATTAAGTCCAGGTTCATTTAGTGACCTAGAATTAAGATGTAGGCCAGAGCAGTTTAACCCCCTATCATCTATATTCTTAACCATTATATTTTACTGGTCTACTTTAAAATTGACACTGTGATAATTTTATGTCCTTTATGAGATTTTCATGGTGGGTATTTAGCTTATTTTTAACTTATTTTTAAATCTGTTTTATATTCTGGGTTATTTTTCCACATTTCTTACTTAACAGCAAATAATTGAATAATTATACCATTTCCTCTATTTCTGACACTGAGCTAACTAAAATATAAGACAGATTGTATTTAGTGTAAACATTCTTAACAATTCTTATTTATCTTTAGGTTGGGTGTAATAACCAGAAAGTAATAACTAAAGTCCAAAACAAATGATTAAAGTAAAATGTGATTTGACATTTAGTGGTGAGCATGCAATGCAGTATACAGATCATGTATCATAGAAATGTGCATTTTAAACCAAATTATCTTATTAACCAATATCACCCCAATAATAGTAATTTTAAAATATTTTTAAAATGTTTAGATATGCCATCAGATAGTTTATGTAACATCAGGAGTTACATGAGTGCTTGCTTTAGTGGTAGAAATACTGAAGTTGGAATAATACAGAGAAGATTAGCATGGCCTCTGAGCAAGGATGACACGGACATTTGTGAAGTGTTCCACATTTTTTACAAATTTTACAAAGAAAACAATCCAACAAATTTCAGTATTAAGGGGGTAAAAAAGAGTTAGCCCTCGCTGGTTAGCTCAGTTAAGAGCACCATCCCAAAACAGTAAGGTTGCGGTCAGGGCACACACGGAAGCCAACCACAGAATGCATGACTGAGTGGAATAACAAATGAATGCTTCCCTTCCCCCTGCCCTCTCTCTTTCTCCCTTCCTCTGTCTGTCTCTCTAAAAAAAAAAAAAAAAAAAATGTAAGCCCTGGCTAGATAACTCGGTTGGAGCATCGTTCTGGAGCAGGAAGGTTGCCAGTTCCATTTCCTGTCTCTCCCAACCTCTCTCTCAAAAAATAAATAAAATTACATGAATTTGTCTAAGAGCTTAGTAAATCTGATTTTACTAATTGTATGCATATAGTATGTATTATTTTTAAATATTAATTATTTCTCTTTTTTTTTTTTAGTATACTGTATGGAATTTTGTTCCAAAAAACTTATTTGAACAATTCAGAAGAGTGGCAAACTTTTATTTTCTTATTATATTTTTGGTTCAGGTAAGTTTTATCACTCAATAGATGGTTAAATTTATAGATAAGATTTCTAAAAATATGTCTTCAGGGAAAAGTTTCATTGTGTTCTAAATCATTTGATTTTTGGGACCATTTATTTTCTGCAGAGCTTTCCCATTGTATTCAGTGAATACAGTGATTTAGCCACGTCTAGATTTCTAGAAACTAGCCAGTGAATTTTAAGATTAATTCAATTTTGTTTCATTATTGATGTGCTGTGGTGCTTATAACCATAATCAAAGTAAAAAAAGTAACATCTTTCATATGTTCTTCCAGAATATAAATATTTTGGTTTTTAATATAAAGCAAATGTTTATTGGCACATCTCTGACTATAGAACCATGTTGGTACAAAGTAAATATTTTTAATGTCAATTTTACTTTTATTTAAATTATTTTTCTAATTTTTAAGAATCCCATGAGAATAAATTTTTTTCCAGTAGACCATTTTCTTAACTTGAATCTATATTTGTTATAAACTGGTTAACAGTTTCTTTTTTTCATATTGTACTTTTTCCCTAATATCAAAATATAAAGAGAAAGCTTATAAAACTTGAGTATGAGTGAAAATACAAAAATAGTTATCATTTTCTTTTAAACGATTATTTCTTTTCTGATAATACTTTAGCATTCTCTTTTAATGTGGCATTGAATTTTCATATGAAGCCTGAACTTTTCTCTCACTGGAACCTCGGGTTTTAAAAGAAAAAAAACACTAGTCAAGTTATTACTTTAAAGCTTGAGAAAACAATTACTTTTTAAAAAATAATTGTTAGGCCCTGGCCGGTTGGCTTAGCGGTAGAGAGTCAGCCTTCTGTTTGAATTCCCGGGTTCAATTCCCGGCCAGGGCGCACAGGAGAAGCACCCATCTGCTTCTTCACCCTTACTCCTCTCCTTTCTCTCTACTTCTCTCTTCCTCTCCCACAGCAAAGGCTCCATTGGAGTAAAGTTTGCCCAGGCGCTGAGGATGGCTCCATGGCCTCTGCCTCAGGTGCTAGAATGGCTCTGGTGGCAACAGAGCAACGCCCCAGATGGGCAGAGCATCTCCCCCTGGTGGGCATGCCAGGTGGATACCGGTTGGGCGCATGTGGGAGTCTATCTGCATCCTCCTGCTTCTCATTTTGGAAAAATACAAAAAATTAAAATAAAAAATAATTGTTTTTCTTCATGAACAGTAAAGAAACTTCTGATATTTTATCAATAGAATAGCAGCTTGATTTTTTCAGGAAAGTGAGAAATTTATACTAACCATGTCCATATAACATTTATTATTGAAATTACCAGCTATGATCAGGAATTCAGCTTGTCTGTAGATTATAACAAATTTAATTGGCCTCTGTGGTTTAAAGGAACATTAATAAATCTTTAGATCCATGTTTTAACTACCCACATGTAATTGCTACAAAAATTTCTTTTCCAGCAGTTTATTGAAACTGTGGTCGTATCATAATTACAACATCATTTCCCAAGCTGTAACCCCCTGGCTCCTCTAGATTTAACAAAATCTATTATGGAAGAGAAATGGTTTCCCTGGTCTCATTTCTTGTTCTTCTGTCTTCCTAAGTGATGAGTTTATTCTGAATCCCAGAGTAAATATTACAGCTAGACTTTTCAGCATTTATCAGGATGGACAAAGAAATGTGAAATGAGTTTGAGGCCCTGTAGCTCTACTCCTAGGCAAATAGTGAGGAAGAAGTGAAGTACTGTCTGTTAAGGCAGAGTCATGACTGAGTTCTCGCTAACAGTATTTGTGGGTACACAGCAGATTTAGGTATTCTGCTAACCCCATATAAATAATAGCCAGCAAAGTGAACTTGTAAAACTGAACTTAACTATACTCACTGCACAGTATGTCCCTCTTATTATTTTTTACTCTGGACTATGGTACACATTTTGTATAGTGTTCTCAGAATTCCCAGTACATCTGAGATTTAAGATGTTTAGTGTGATGTGTACAATATAAAAATATAAAACTCTGCATTCTTTTTTTTTTAATCTAGCTTATGATTGACACACCTACCAGTCCAATTACCAGTGGACTTCCATTATTCTTTGTGATAACAGTAACCGCCATAAAGCAGGTATGAAATGTTTTCTATATTCTTTTTTCCCCCCATGTCATTCATAACTTGCTAAATATGTCCGCTCCCAAGTACCATTTATTGTTGTGAAAATAATTTTCATAAGAAAGCAGCAACTTTTTTGTTGTTGCTTATATTAAAATTAAACTGAATTAAGCCACAGTTTTTTATATATATATATATATATATATATTTTTTTTTTTTATTTTTTTTTTGGTATTTTTCTGAAGCTGGAAACGGGGAGAGACAGTCAGACAGACTCCCGCATGTGCCAGACCGGGATCCACCTGGCATGTCCACCAGGGGCGATGCTCTGCCCACCAGGGGGCGATGCTCTGCCCCTCTGGGGCGTCGCTCTGCCGAGACCAGAGCCACTCTAGCGCCTGGGGCAGAGGTCAAGGAGCCATCCCCAGCGTCCGGGCCATCTTTTGCTCCAATGGAGCCTTGGCTGCGGGAGGGGAAGAGAGAGACAGAGAGGAAGGGGGGGAGTGGAGAAGCAAATGGGTGCTTCTCCTATGTGCCCTGGCCGGGAATCGAACCTGGGTCCCCCGCACGCCAGGCCGACGCTCTACCGCTGAGCCAACCAGCCAGGGCCGCCACACTGTTATATTTCAGGTGACTCATAGTATGATTACCATTGTTTCAATATGTTTTTCTTTTGACACAACTAGGAAACATCCAAAAACAAGTATTTTATATGTATAAACCAAATTATATATGAAACATTATTATAATTATCTTTGTAGAGTTTGGCAATATTTAAAAGAAATACCATTCAGGCCCTGGCCATGTAGTTCAGTTGTTAGAGTGTTATCCCAGTATGCCAAGGTTGCAGGTTTGATTCCTGATCCGGGTACAAAAAAGAATCAACCAGTGAATGCATAAATAAGTGGAACACGAAATCAGTGTTTCTCTTTCCCTCCCTCCTTTCCTTTCTCTAATTCTAAAAATTAAAAGAAAAGAAAGAAATACATTTAAACAGGATATATTTATAGGTAGTGGACGATGTACTTCTAGCATGCACATTTTGAATACTGCTTAAAAAATTGTTTAGTGCTTTTCTACTTTTTACCACTTTCTCTAGTGAAGTTGATTTTTATGTGATCTTGTACCCTAGAGCAATGGTCCCCAACCTTTTTTGGGCCACAGACCGGTTTAATGTCAGAAAATATTTTCACTGACTGGCCTTTAGGGTGGGACGGATAAATGTATCACGTGACCGAGACAAGCATCAAGAGTGAGTCTTAGACGGATGTAACAGAGGGAATCTGGTCGTTTTTTAAAAATAAAACATCATTCAGACTTAAATATAAATAAAACGGAAATAATGTAAGTTATTTATTCTTTCTCTGCGGACCGGTACCAAATGGCCCATGGACCAGTACTGGTCCGTGGCCTGGGGGTTGGGGACCACTGCCCTAGAGGAAAGTTTTAACTGTATTCTGACTTGGTATTAAAATCTAAGTATAGAAAAACAGGATTATTGGAATAACATGCCAAGTAAGAAATAAATTTGTAGGAGTGTTATGTCCTTATAGCTACTACTTCTCAGAAAAACTAGGAAGAGGCTCAGTTATGCAGAGATGGTTCCTTCCACCTGAAAGAGAGCTAGTTGAATGTAAATATAATAAATTCTCATTTTATAAGTTTAGGGAATAAAGTTTAAATTGTCATGGAAATTGACAGACACTTAATAATTCTGAGCTATAATGTATTTTAACAGTTAGATTGGGTATATACTGTGTCAGAATATCATGCCTGCTGCTCTCACTGTTTGCTTCCCTTTCTTTACTGTGCTTTTGGAGACTGTAAGTCAATAAGCATCTAAATCACATCATAGATATATATTTACTTGGTTTTGCAGATGTTATTTAATCAAAGCAGCGTGTATTTGTCCTGTTGACATATTTTCTTCTTTTTTTTCTTTTAACTTTATTCTTTTCCAAGTGAGGGTAGGGGAAATAGACTCCCACATGCACCCGACCAGGATCCACCAGCAACCCGTCTGCGTCTGATGCTCTGCCCATCTGGGGCCACTCGCAAACAAGCTATTTTTAGCACCTGAGGCAGAAGCTCCATGGAACCATCCTCAGTACTCAGGGCTGATGAGCTCAAACCAATCGAGCCATGGCTGCAGGAGGGGTTGGTGGAGAGAGAGAGAGATAGAGAGAAGGGGAAAAAGGAGGGGTGGAGAAGCAGATGGTTGCTTCTCCTGTGTGCCCTGACCAGGAATTGAACCCGAGATATCCACACACCAGGCCAGTGCTCTACCACTGAGCCAACCAGCCAGGGCCAGCCCTTCAACATATTTTCTATATGTAGCTTCCCCTTAGATGATTTCATCTAGAGTAGTGGCTTAAAATAACATTTATATGTTAATGTTTCTCAAATTTATATGTATCCTGAAACTATCCCTGACCTCTGACACAGATATACAGCTGTTTGTGCAACATTTCCACTTGGATAGCTTAGGCTTTTCGTGACTACCATGTCACTCTGTCATTTCATGCTCTGGTCTTTTTGTTCATATCCTTTGTCACTACCTATTCTGTTGAATAAATGTTTATTAATTTGTTGCCTTCATTTGAATGTTTAGCTGTGTGAGGCCAAAGACTTTGTTTTATAAACCAGTTTATTTCCAGTGACCAGAACATGATCGTGCATATATTGTACCATCAGTAAATAATTTGCTTGACAGGTAAATGAATGAATGAATGAATCTGTTGAATATTTTTTTAAAGCAATGTAAAACATTGCAGTACTTCTTACCTTGGTTTACTAATAGATACACTGCTCACAAAAATTAAGGGATCAGGAAATATGCAGATGCTCCAGTACTTTTAGCCTTTTGTATACTGCATTTTCACCAATGAAATAAAAGTTGGTTTCGCATCTCATTTGCATAATTGAACAACTTTCTTTGACTTGTTTGCTTTTCTGATGTTCTTGTCTAATAAAAAAATCAAATGCTTCTTTTTTTATTACTTCATATTTATTTTGAAGTATCCCCTAATTTTTGTGAGCAGTGTATTTGGCCAAATGCAGACTGGGTTTATTTGGAATGTGATGCCATTAATTGAGTTGAAAAACTGCTGATAAATTTAATATCTTCAAAATAGAGTTTAACATAACAGTGATGATGATGATGATAATTGACATCCTTCCAATTTGTGTTCTTCCAAAATGGGTTAAGTAAAAGCAGGTAAGAAGCAGGAAGATTATGCCTCAAAACTATGTTAGTGTGGTTATTGCACTTAATGACTAAATTTACATGAGAGTTTCTTGGCAACTAAAGCAAAAGAAGAAATAGGAAAGGTTATATAATTTTCAAAGAGAAAATTTATAAGGAAACTTATAAGAAAATATGTAAAGATATTCTCTATTTACAACATCAGGATTCTAAGTTTTCACCAACAGCTATTTCTAAATTGTGCTCATTTAATAACACACAGCTTAATAGAATATACTATTCAGATTTATATGTCCATTACTATAGATCAGTAGAATAAACTTTGGAAAAATTGTAAAAATGAAAGTTCCCATGTTCTAATCTTTGCCTCTTCTTTTTTCTTTGTCCTTTGCACAAAGAAAAACTATATTATCAGTTATTTATACTCTAGTTGAGTAAATATAACATTAAAGAAGATATGGTACATATATATACAATGAGATACTAATCAAACATAAGAAAGATGATATATTGCCATTTATGACATCGTGGATGGACCTTGAGAACATTATATGAAATGAAATAAGTAAATCAGAAAAAGCTAAGAACTGTATGATTTAACACATAGGTGTATATAAAATTGAGACTCCATGGACATAGATAAAAGTTAAGTGGTTACCAGGGAAGAGGAGTAAAGGACAAATAAATGATGACAGAAAATGATTTGACATTGGGTGATGGACACACAACACAATCAGCAGTCCAAATGCTATAGAAATCTTTACCCGAAATATGTGTACTCTTATTCATCAATGTCACCCATTAAATTTAATTTCTAAATAAATTATAAAAAATTAATATTAGCACATTTAAGTTTTCTCAAATTGTATAATTGCAAGATATAATTCTAAGGTCAACATCATAGTCTGCCCTATATGAGCTCAAAACCTATGAAATAGGGAAGATAAGACCAAACAAAAATAATTATTGTTTCATTAAGATAGTAGTAAGAGCCAGTGAGCTATAGGTGTTCAGAGAAAGGGTGGAATACTGTCAGGATAATCAAGGAGATTTGGGTTGAAGAAACCACTCTTAGAGATGAAACTTGGAATATGAGTAAAATGACAATTGGTGGAAAAAGTGAAGTAGTAATACAAAACTTAATCAAAGGTCCAAGTGCAAGAAAAGCAAGACTGGCCCTGGCCGGTTGGCTCAGCAGTAGAGCGTTGGCCTGGCGTACGGGGGACCCAGGTTCGATTCCCGGCCAGGGCACATAGGAGAAGCGCCCATCTGCTTCTCCACCCCCTCCCTCCTTCCTCTCTGTCTCTCTCTTCCCCTCCCGCAGCCAAGGCTCCATTGGAGCAAAGATGGCCCGGGCGCTGGGGATGGCTCCTTGGCCTCTGCCCCAGGCGCTAGAGTGGCTCTGGTCGCGGCAGAGCGACGCCCCGGAGGGGCAGAGCATCGCCTCCTGGTGGGCAGAGCATCGCCCCTGGTGGGTGTGCCGGGTGGATCCCGGTCGGGCGCATGCGGGAGTCTGTCTGACTGTCTCTCCCCATTTCCAGCTTCAGAAAAATACAAAAAGATAAAAAAAGAAAAGCAAGACTTATTTTGGGGAATAACATGTCTGATTAATGTTTGACACTGTATATGAAAATACTAAAAGGTAATATTGGGAATGTAGATTAGTAAATTAAACAGAATGGAAGAATCTTTGTTTCAAATATTGAGTTATTGAGGGAGCTTGAAACAGGATAGTGAATTAAAACAATGTTTTGGAAAGATTTATGTGGCAGTAATATATAGGATATATTAGAATTTGTGAATTTGTGTTAAAAAAGATACAGTTATTGCTATTGCTCTGCTGTTAATGTCGTCTGACTATAAAATGAAGTATGGTTTTTGACAGTTTCAGAAAAAATGTTTTGCCCTGGCCAGTTGGCTCAGTGGTGGAGCGTCAACCTGGTGTGTGGATGTCTCAGGTTCAATTTCCGGTCAGAGCACACAAGAGTGGATCCTGGTCAGGGTGCATGCGGGAGTCTGTCTCTGCCTCCCCTCCTCTCACTGAATTAAAAAAAAGAAAAGAAAAAATGTTTTGACCCTCAATTAAATTTCTCTAAAATTGTCATACCATATCTTCAATGGGGCCAACATAATTTAAATATTTTAAGAATTCTTTCCTAAAAGGTTTTGCCCTGAAAAAATGGACCTTCATGCAATCTTTAATATTTGCTCCATATTTTATAGCATTACAATATTTTTTAGATAATAGATGCACATATTTTAAAAAAATAGAAACAGTACAACAGTACAAAATAGCATAGAGTAAAAGTTTATGCTTCTAATCCCCATTCTCCTGGGTCTTCCTCCCTGAGGGAGCCATTATTTGTACATTAGCCCAGATATCTATATAGAGTGTTTTCAGAGGCAAACATATTTTTCAGAAATGATAGCATAGAACACAACACACTCTGTACCCTACTTTTATCACTTAATGCTATCACATATCATTTTGCTATCTTGTGCTATACCTCTGAGTTCTTAAATTTTCTCTAAAATAACAGTCTTTTTCCCTTAAAAAAAATGCCTTTTTTTTTAAGAGAGAAACAGACAGGGACAGACAGACAGACAGAAAGGGAGAGAGATGAGAAGCATCAGTTCATAGTTGCAGCACCTATAGTTGTTCATTGATTGTTTTCTCTTATGTGCCTTGACTGGGGGGCTCCAGCCAAGCCAGTGACACGTTGTTCAAGCCAGTGACCTTGGGCTTCAAGCGAGAGACCTTTGGGCTGAAGCCAGCGACTGTGGGCTTATGTCTATGATCCCACACTCAAGCTGGATGAGCCCGTGCTCAAGCTGGTGACGTTAGGATTTCAAACCTGGATCTGCAGCATCCCAGGCCGACGCTCTATCTACTGCACCATCGCCTGGTCAGGCAAAAAACAAAACAAAACATGCTACTTCTTAACATTTTATCAAAGTATTCTTTGTGAAATGCTTATGCCTATTTCCCTTTTTAATGATGCTCCACAGTTTACCATATTTTTTGAGGTACAAATAATAATTATATTGGGCTAGTGTTTTAAGAAAGTGAAATAATTCAACCTCAGTCTTAAAATCTGTTCATTTTTTCTGTTTATCATCTGTAATAATGCTGTATGAATTTATATTTTATTTTAAAAATACCTTTTGTATGTAGAAGCAAACATATGGATTGAATAGGTGTTAAGAAAAGATAGGAATCAAAAATGACTCCCCAGATTTCTAATATTAGCAACTCAGTAGATTGTAATGTCATTTGTTAAGGTGGAAAACACTGAAGATGCAGCAGATTTGAAGAATAACATCATCAATTTAGCTTTGACATGTTTAATACATTTGTGAGACATCAAAGTGAGGATACGAATAAAGTTTGGATATTCAATTTTAGAGTTCAAAAGAAAGATATGAGCTGGAGATATAAATTTCAGAATTTTTTAAGACAAAGATATAGAAGAAATATATTTATTCTTTTTTTTTTTTTTCATTTTTCTGAAGCTGGAAACAGGGAGAGACAGTCAGACAGACTCCCGCATGCGCCCGACCGGGATCCACCCGGCACGCCCACCAGGGGCGAAGCTCTGCCCACCAGAGGGCGATGCTCTGCCCCTCCGGGGCGTGGCCATGTTGCAACCAGAGCCAGTCTAGCGCCTGGGGCAGAGGCCACAGAGCCATCCCCAGCGCCCAGGCCATCTTTGCTCCAATGGAGCCTTGGCTGCGGGAGGGGAAGAGAGACACAGAGGAAAGCGTGGCGGAGGGGTGGAGAAGCAAATGGGCGCTTCTCCTGTGTGCCCTGGCCGGAATTGAACCTTGGTCCTCTACCTCGACGCTTTACCGCTGAGCCAACCGGCCAGGGCTATTTATTCTTTTTGAGAGATGAGGAGGGAGAGAAAAGGGAAGCATTCATTTGTTATTTTACTTACTTGTGCGTTTATTGGTTGCTTCCTGTATGTGCCCTGTAGGGGGATCAAATCCACAACCCTGGTGTTTCAGGATGATACTCTAACCAACTGAGCTAATGGTCAGGGCCTAGAAGAAATCTGTAGTGAGAAAGTAAAGGATGAAAAAGAGCCCGTAAAGATAACATAGAAGGAGGCGCCCATAAGGAAATAGAGAAGGATTAACTGAGGAGTACTGTAAAAACCAGTAACGTGTCATAAAAACCAAGAGAAGAGAGTGTTTCTGGTATGAATGCATGTCAAATTCCTACGAATACATGCATCAGAATAGCCTAATATAATTCTGGTGAGTAGAATGTTTTGGGGCAGTTTTTATGTTTTTCTCATTTAATAAAAGTATCTTCTAATTATAATAAAAGGGGTTCTTTTTTTATTCTTTTGATATTTACAGGGATATGAAGATTGGTTACGACATAACTCAGATAATGAAGTAAATGGAGCTCCTGTTTATGTTGTTCGAAGTGGTGGCCTTGTAAAAACTAGATCAAAAAACATTCGGGTATGCATTTAGTAAATAATGGATATATCAGTTATCTTTTGCTCTCACAAATTCTAATCTGATTATATTTTAATTAAAAGCCTAGATCCCTATATTAAAATAGTGTGATAGACTACTTGTTTAGAACCCAATAAAATAAATTCTTGCCTTTTAAAATTGGTATATTCACTTTCCCCAAAATTCTTCATAGGTGGGTGATATTGTTCGAATAGCCAAAGATGAAATTTTCCCTGCAGATTTGGTGCTTCTGTCCTCAGATCGACTTGATGGTTCTTGTCATATCACAACTGCTAGTTTGGATGGAGAAACTAACCTGAAGGTTTGTACCTATATCTGTTCAAGTGTGCCTCTTGGTGAACAAAATGTTTTTGGATTATAGTGATATTTTTCTTTGGTTAATGTAATAAAGCTTGACCTGTAAAGAAGAAGTATTTTTAAATTACTGAAATTTTTAAAAATTATTAAGATTTTTAAATGAAATAATGTATTATACATTTATTTCCAGGGTAACCTCACATGGTTTAGTCAAGTTAAAAAAAAATGGAAAGTATTTTTAGGAAAAATAAAATATTTTTATATTTTGGTACTTTTTTTAGATAAAGAAAACTTGAAATAAATGGGGATAGAAAGTACAGCATAGGAAATAAAGTCAGATAATATTGTACTAATTATATGTGGTGTCAGATGGAACTAGATTTATTGGGGTAATCACTTTGTAAGTTTATATAAATGTCTAATTATGCGGTTTCATTATTTGAAATGTGTAATATTGTATGTCCACTGTAATTAAAAAATTAAAAACTTATTTAATAAATTGATATGTAGGGTTTCATTTGAATCTTGAAACTGCAATTTAATTCCTCCACCGCTCCCTTTTTTTAGACACATGTGGCAGTTCCAGAAACAGCAGTATTACAAACAGTTGCCAATTTGGACACACTTGTAGCTGTGATCGAATGTCAGCAACCAGAAGCAGACTTGTACAGGTATGGAGTGGTATCAACATACTCATTATAAGTCCTATTTATAGATCTCATTTTAAAAATCATAAACATATGCCCTGGCCAGGTGGCTCAGTTGGTACGAGCTTTGTCCCAAAGTGCAGAGATTGCCAGTTCGATCCTTACTCAGGGCTCTTTCAGGAACAGATTGAGGTTCCTGTCTCACTTTCTCTTTTCTCCTTCTTCTCTCTCTAAAATTAAAAATAAACAAAATAAAATTGTAAGCATACAATGAAATCTTTGCTAATTGAAGACATTGAGGGAGAGATCAATTAAGGGGAAAAAAGGCTAAAAGCAGAATTTTCCAGAATTCTAATCCAAAGTATTAATTCAAAAGCAGTGTTTACATCTAAACCTTTCTTTCCATTACCTTCTACTTCTATATTAACTGGTTTTGTAATAGTAAACTTTATAATATGTAGTAGTTATAGGAGAAATAAGATTATTTTTGTAGAAGAAAGTAATTGTGTGTCTCTGTGTGTGTGTATGTGTACTCCATGAAGGCAAGGGCTATGTCTTTGTGTTCACTTGAAACTAACTCCTTTAAACATTATAATTTACTAAACATAGTGTAAATCATCTTTCAGTGATATGCTTATTATTGTGGGCTATGAAACAAACAACTTTTATTATTAAAGTGAAATACTAAAGTCATTCATAGTACAAACTAGTGATGAGTACAAATTACAACCACAGTGTAAAACTTATCAGCTTCTTGTCATATGATACTGTATGTCTTTCTTATTGGTTGGAATGTTCAAATCTATTATTAGTCATTGGCTTTTCTATAATAATCTCTTACATAATTTGTTCTAGATCCATATACTATTTATAATGGATTTTTCTCTATGTGATTTTATAATATTTTGCAGTTTCATCATAGTTAAATGAGATACAGAGTTTTGTGGTTACCTATAAAAATTTGGGGTTCTGGCCCTGGCTGAGTTGGTTAGAGCAGGGTAGTCAACCTTTTTATACCTACCGCCCACTGTTGTATCTCTGTTAGTAGTAAAATTTTCTAACCACCCACCGGTTCCACAGTAATGGTGATTTATAAAGTTGGGAAGTAACTTTACTTTATAAAATTTATAAAGCAGAGTTATAGCAAGTTAAAGCATGTAATAATAATTACTTACCAAGTACTTTATGTTGGATTTTCACTAAGTTTGGCAGAATAAATCTTTATAAAACAACTTACTATAGTTAAATCTTTTTATTTATACTTTGGTTGCTCTGCTACCGCCCACGATGAAAGCTGGAATGCCCACTAGTGGGCGGTAGGGACCAGGTTGACTACCACTGGGTTAGAGCATTGACTTGATATGCCAGCATTGTGGGTTTGATTCTTAGGGCACATACAATATCAGCCAATGAATGCATCAGTTGTTCTGCTTTTCTTTTTTAATAACACAAAATATAAAATTCCTAGTATATTGTATAATTTACTTATTTCTTGTGTTTATTGCTTATTACACCTGTCTTTAACTGCAGTATAAACTGAAGGGCAGGCATTTGTGTCTGTTTTGTTCACTCGTGTATCTGAAACACCTAAAATATAAAATAGATCTGGCATGTAGGAGACCTTACTACATATTTGTTTACAGTTGAAAAAACAAATATCTTTATATACTATGTTTATGCAGTTAAATTTTTTCTTTTATTGAGTTGTCTGATACATGCCAAGCAATATTTGTGTGTGTATAGTTCACTTTACTATTGAATTGACAAGCGTGAACAATACTAGGCACATAGTAGTCACTCAATAAATATCTATTGAATGAATGGATGAATGATCATGTTCTAAAATATTAATCAAAGGATGTGTGAACATTTTTATTGACCTTTTATTCATCAAATATTGAGTACATCCAATAATCAAGACATATAATGCTAGACACTGAGATTATTGTATTCACTTTGACAACACATACACTAAAGTTGAGAATACAATGGTAAAGAAACAATGATATTTCCTACCTCCTCAAGTTTATAACCATGTACTAGATTATTCCCTATGAATAGGCAATCCTGCAGAAAGGAATCATTGCATTAAAGTGCTAATAGGGTTTGGCCTTTCATAAACATACCGACACTTTACAAAAGCATTGGACTAATTTTTATTGCCATGAGCAAAGTGTAATTGTATGAGGTTTTTTATTGTTTCAGAATTTTACTATTATAGTTTGATTTTATTTTTAAGATTTTATTTATTGATTTCACTGAAAGAAGACAGGGTAGGGGGAAACAAGAAGTATCAACTCATACTTGCTTCACTTTAGTTATTCATTGATTGCTTATATATGCTTTGACCAGGCAAGGCCAAGATTTCAAACCAGCAACTTCAGCATTCCAGGTAGATGCTCTATCCACTGCACCACCACAGGCCAGGCAGTTTACTTATCACTATAGTAGAAAGTAATTGTTCATTTGAATTGACTCTACACTAGGAAGCTGTTTTGATAGTGGAAATTGGAACTGAAGGGCCAGATTATAAAAATGTATTGATGACAGGCCACTTACTCTAGACGCTCTAGAGTTCACCGATAGGTTTTTGCTTACTGCTCTGTTCCCACCACTTACTTCACACATATTAGTTGCTCAGTAAATATTTGTTGGATGAATAAATGCATGAATAAATAAATTAATCATTCTAATCATAGAAAGCTTATTTAGTAAATTGTGATGAAATATGTGAGCATTCATCATTGGCTAAATAATGTATACATCTTTGTGTAGCAATTTAAAATTCTCATGATAATGAAAGTAATAGTAATAATATAACATTTGGATTACCATTTTGAAAACATTTTTTCATTCATTGCCTTATTCATAGCTGGAATGGGATGGCAAAAATATTAAAATTTTTAAAGCTTAACTTCCAACAAGTATTAACTTTTATAATTTTTAACATGATTATTGGACCATTTATATATACAAAAGGTTGGTTTGTTTCATGTTGAAATAGTGTCACAAGTATATAAAGTTTTCCACCTGTTGATGTCATAAGTAATAAATCATTGGGGGTTTTTTTGGTAACAATGGTGAATTCTTTGATAGATTCATGGGACGAATGATAATAACTCAACAAATGGAAGAAATTGTAAGGTAAGAGCAAATTCACATTGTTTGGGGAGGGACTAAAATCAAGTAAAGAGATATTAGGTAAGTAAGCTGCATATAATGGAAAAGGGTTCATTTAAAAGTATTTAGCACTTTATTTTCTAGTAATTTTTAGCAGCAAGGAAGGATGAAGCAAATTTTGTGAGGTGACATCAAAATAATTTAGTGATATTTCAATTTAGAAATTAAATTTAATGGGTTGACATGGATCACTAAGAGTATGTAGGTTGCAGGTAAACATTTTTATAGATTTGAACTGTTGATTGTGTTGTGTGACCATCACCCAAAGTCAAATCATTTTCCATCATCGTATATTGTCTGTCTTACTCCCCATCCCCTTGGTAACCACTTTTATCTATGTCCATGAGGTAAGATTATTTTATATTTGTATTTTTATTTTTCTAATAATACCAGGTAGTAACATGAAACATTCTTTTTTTTTTTTCTTTTTTTTTTAACAGAGAGAGAGAGTTAGAGAGAGGGATAGACAGGGACAGACAGGCAGAAACGGAAAGATGAGAAGCATCAATCATTATTAGTTTTTGGTTGCGCATTAGTTGTTCAATGATTGCTTTCTCATATGTGCCTTGACCGTGGGCCTTCAGCAGACTGAGTAACCCCTTGCTCAGGCCAGCGACCTTGGGTCCAAGCTGGTGAGCTTTGCTCAAACCAGATGAGCTGCGCTCAAGCTGATGACCTCGGGGTCTCGAACCTGGGTCCTCGGCATCCCAGTCCGACGCTCTATCCACTGCACCAGCACCTGGTCAGGCTGAAACAGACATTCTTTTTTTTCTTTCTTTTTTTTTAACGAGAGATGCGGACAGAGACAGGAAGGGAGAAAGATGAGAAACATCAGCTCATACTTGCGGCACTTGAGTTGTTCGTTGATTGCTTCTTATACGTGCCTTGATGGGATGGAGGGGTGGGGCTCCAGCTGAGCCAATTACCCCTTGTTCAAGCCAGCAATCTATAGGCTCAAGCCAGTGCCCATGGGTTCATATCAATGAACCCACACTCAGGCCAGCAACCTTGAGGTTTCAAATCTTGGAGCTTAGCATCCCAGATTGTTGCTCTGTCTACTGTACCACTACCAGTCAGACGAACACAGGCATTCTTATTTACATCCCGCACTACACTTGAAGTCTAGAATACAAAGAATGTCTTAATATATTGTTTAACAAGTATAAATGTTACAGTCTTTATCATTTCAAAATCATTTAGCACAAACTCTAGAGTATTTAGTAGCTAATTCAGAACTTATTATTTATTCTTCTGATTGATTTTTTGTTTGATTGGCTGTTTTGATTTGTTTTCCCTCAATATTCAAGTTCTTTCTGGTGCCTGTATGAAAGGTTTTGGGGGTCATTTTAAAGATTTGCTGATAGAATGAGATTACATTGTTACTTATAACCACAAAGCCAAATTTACAATAAATCTTGGAATCGTCCCTTGAGCTTCTAATCAAATTAGCATTTCACCTTTTTTCTGGAGACGTGTTCAGTTAAACTGGCTCCTTGAAATAAGTCATTGACATAGAAAGTTGAGCTTTTTTTTTTAATGAAATCCTCAGAACAAGCCATAAAAAATACCATGCATCAGCACGATTCACATTTTTAATGAACATTAAAAAAGGAGCATGTTCATGAACTCTGTCGCAAAATGACTTTTTAGGTTTGCAAAATATACTGCTCACAAAAATTAGGAATATATCAAAGTGAATATGAAGCAATAAAAAAAGCATTTGATATTTTTTATTAAACAAGAACATCAGAAAAGCAAACAAGTAAAAGAAAATTGTCCACTTATGCAAATGAGATACAAAACCAACTTTTATTTCATTGGTGAAAATGCACTATAGAAAAGACTGAAAGTACTGGAGTATCTGCCCGTCCCCTGATCCCCTAATTTTTGTGAGCAGTGTAATTATAAGTAGGTTTTACTTTGATTTCTGTAGTGACGTAATGACTTACATGTGTATATATAATCTGAATTACATTAAGATATTGTAGCTAGCAAAGAAAAGATAAATTATGTTACCACTGCGTCTAGATTGGTTAAAAAAAAATGAGCCATGTTCTTTGTGAAAGCAATCAGAGTTTACTGATGAATTGTTTTAATTTGAAGCTTTCTGTCATTATATTCCAATTGTACATGCCAGTGTGAGCTCAAAGTTTTTCTATGCATTGATAGAACCAACAGAAGTGAAAAGAGCTATTTTTTGGTTCCTGGTTGGAATGTTCCTATAGTATGCTCCGATTTTGACTAGCCGTTAAAACCAGACTTGTTAACCATGTCCCAAACAACTGGTTCGCCTTGGCCCACTGGAATTTTTGGAGTGATTGGGTTTGCAGACATCTTCAGAGTTGATTGACATTCTCTTTGATTTGGATGAGTGTATATGTATGTTTCAGAAAAGCATAAGAAATATCAACAAAATTAAGGCTTTTTAATTTATCCATAACAGAGTCTTACCACTTGTTATCGCTAAAAAAAAATACAGTTTTCTTTTCTAGTTGATCCTTCTCATTTTATATCTCCTCTATGGAGAGAAATTCAAACAACAGGAAGACTCATGCTCCAAGAATTAGCAATGCAAGTAGTCAAGTTGTAGTGTCAGTCTTGCCAATAAAGTGCTAACTCACTATACTATGTGATGTTGTATAATTCAAAGTAATTTTAATTGTGCAGAGCTCATGCATTTATACGCAAATCACGCTACAGTTTATGTTTACATTGCATTTTAATTCTATTTGAAAACTTTATTTTACTCAAAATTTTCATTTTCCTTTAAACATTTTTAAATCCTTGCTTAATCATTTATTTTGTTGTGTTTTATGTTTAAAATTTCTGAAGCTGGTCTGGTGGCTTTGTGAGTTTATTTACCAGCATAATGATATTTCTGAGCCACTGATCTTAGAGTGAAGAAATGCTACAGCAGGTCAATTTGTTAGGTTAACTAATGTTACAATTGACCTAGATAGCAGCTGAGATTTTGGTTTTGTATAAAAGTGGTGTTGTAACTATAACTCATGTCCTGACCACTGAAGATGCCATTTTAGAACTTAATTAAAATTTTAATATAGTTAATAATGCTTTTGGTTATTTTTTTCCTTTAGACCTCTGGGGCCAGAGAGTCTCCTGCTTCGTGGAGCCAGATTAAAAAACACAAAAGAAATTTTTGGTTTGTATATGCTGAAATTTTTTAATTACATGTTCATGCTTTGTGTCAATTATATTTAAAAGCACAGCATTTATGATATTTTGGTTGGATAACTTATTACTTAAATGTTGACTATAATAATTTTTTTACAAAGATAGTGTTAATATAATTTTGGTATGCCAGGTGGATCCCGGTCAGGCGCATGCGGGAGTCTATCTCTCTGCCTCCCCGCTTCTCACTTCAGAAAAATACAAAAAAAAAAAAAAGAAGAAAGAAAGAAAAAAACCCATATACTATTTAAGAATTGTAAAATAACGAGTGTTGGTGAGGCTGTTGAGATATTGGAACCCTCATGTATTGCTGATGGGAGTGTAAATGCAGCCATTGTGGGAAAGTTTGGCAGTTCCTCAATAAGTTAAATACAGTGGTACCTACCATATGATCCAGCAGTTTTACTTCTAGATATATACGCAGAAGAACTGAAAATAGGTGTTTAAACAAAGACTTGTACAAGAATGTTCAAATAGTACTATTTACTATAGTAAAAGGTAGAAACTATGAAACTATCTAAATGTTCATCGACTAATGAATATATATATATAAAAATATAGAATAGCCATATAATGGAAAGTTATTTACTATTAAAAAATGAATTACTGATACTTGGTACAGCATGGGTAAACCTTGAAAGTATTATGCTGAATGAAAGAAGCCTGACACAAAAGGCCACATACTGTATGATCCCATTACTTGAAGTACCTACCTGTAATAGGCAATTCTTAGAGACAGGAAGTAGATCAATGAGCTAGATAGATAGTGGAGGGGAATGATGCTTAATAGGTACAGGGTTTTCTTTGTGGGTGATGAAAATGTTCTTATGTTAGTGATATGGTTGTACACTGTAAATTTAGCACCACTGAATTGTACATTGTTAAATTATTAAAATGGTAAATTGTATATTTTTACCTTAATATTACCTTTATGTATATTTTACCTTAATATTAAAAGAGAAAATCATAATAATCTGTTGGCAGAAGCTAGAAAAAACCTTGAAGGCTTTTAAACCCTCTTCATGTAATCCTGTTTTTTAACACCTAACAGTAAGACCTTTCATGCTCTTAAAAGATGTACATTTACAGAAAAAAACAGGAACTGTATTATTCCATACGCAGGTGGGACATAATAGTGAAACTAAGAGACATTGATAAGAGTGTGGTGGTTACGGGGGGGGGAGGGGGGAATGGGAGAGGGATAGGGGGTGGGAGGGGCACAAAGAAAACAAGATAGAAGGTGACAGAGGACAATCTGACTTTGGGTGGTGGGTATGCAACATAATTGAACGACAAGATAACCTGGACTTGTTATCTTTGAATATATGTATCCTGATTTATTGATGTCACCCCATTAAAAAAATAAAATTATAAAATAAAATAAAATTAAAAAAAAAAAAAAAAAAAGATGTACATTTAAATGCTTTTAGATTGGTCTACTGTTGTTTGCCTCAGTACCACCTCTTTCTAGTGTATCATTCTGACTGATTTCTATAATTTTGGTGGCCTTTACAATTGAATTATAAGTTCTGTCTTGAAGAAATAATTCTAATGGTGAAAAATCTTAGGACAAATCTTTAGGAAGAAGGCATGATGAATCCTACACTGCTTCTCAGATCTTACTATTTAGGAACAGATGTACCATTTTTCCCCATGTATAAGGTGCTCCCATGTATAAGACGCACCTTAATTTTGGGGCCCAAAATTTGGAAAAAAAAATTACATAAAATTATTAAACTCAAGTTTTATTCATCATAAAACTCATACAACTCCTCATCACTGTCAAAACTCTCTCATCTATTAACTTGTCCTGATGACTAATCACTGTCTTCATATATTATCTTGTCCTCAGTTCCTTCTATGGCATTTGAAATGCCACACTCCTACAACCACTGTATAAGACACAACCAGTTTTTAAACCCCAAATTTTTTGAAAAGGGGTACATCTTATACATGGAGAAATACGGTAAATAGTTATTGTTTATCTGTTTCTAGGAATCTGCTAATTTGTCATACAAACCTCACAACAATTCTCAGGTATTTTTTTCCTATTTATAGGTGTGGAAATTGAGACTAAGTGAAATTAAATAACTTGCTCAACAATGCCAAGCTAACATTCAAACCAAGGTCTGACTCCAACAAAGTTTTTATAAGGCTGGTCTTAGCTAATTTTATTCACTCTCCGTTTTAGTCTTATTGTTACTGTTATTGATGCTTTTGTCAGAGATATTCACATGGGCACAAATTTTTTAAATAGCCCTTTCCTTGTGTTTATTTACTCTGATAGATTTTCATATTGCTATTTGTTGTTTATAAAATTATGTCTAGACTCCAGATTCCAGCATTCAAGGTTTTTCAAACTCTGACCATTATCTATTGTTCCAACCTAACAGAAAGTGCTTTTCCATTTGTCTTTGTTAATACTCTTTGCTCTATATATAATGGCCTTCTTTGACATTTTTATTTTTCCAAATTTTTTAATTCTAATTCGAATAGTATCTCTTTCCTTTATATATCTCACATATAGCTCAGGAACAGAACATCCATGCCTTCTTCATCCAGCAGGTTGAGCAACTGGAGTACCTAAAATTGGACTTGGAAAGCCTTTCTAAAATACTAATAAAGGAAAGCCAAATTTTAACAGCTGTCAATGCATTTTCTTAGATGCTTTCATGCTGACAAGTACATTTCTTTTGTGCAACATGCAAAGAGATTATTTTAAAGAACTATTTTGTTTTGTTTTGCAGGTGTGGCTGTATATACTGGAATGGAAACAAAGATGGCATTAAATTATAAAAGCAAATCACAGAAGCGATCTGCAGTAGAAAAGTAAGAAAACAGTCTATCTTCATTTATTTGCACATATGATATATGTACATTATTCATTATATATAAAATGTTTTGTGAATAAAAATATATTTGATACATATATAATGTCAAGTCAGCACACCATGGAATCTTTGAGGCTAGAGGTAGTTTCTTATAGTTTTCTATACACTGTTTGGCATATTGTAGATCATGAATTATGCCTTTTAGATAAATATTATTTAGTAATAATGAAATCACTTGATCAGACTAACCCTCCTGCAGATGGCAATTATAAAATAGGGATGAAATATTTTTTAAAATAAACAACTATTTGAAAGCACTAGAGAGTGACATAAAAGACAGACTGGCAAAGAATCTACTCTTGAAAAATGGCATCAGCAAAGGGAAAAATTTCAGAATGTAGCTTTTTTTTTTTTTTTTTTGTATTTTTCCGAAGCTGGAAACGGGGAGAGACAGTCAGACAGACTCCCACATGCGCCCGACCGGGATCCACCTGGCACGCCCACCAGGGGGCGACGCTCTGCCCCTCCGGGGTGTCGCTCTATTGCGACCAGAGCCACTCTAGCGCCTGGGGCAGAGGCCAAGGAGCCACCCCCAGCGCCCGGGCCGTCTTTGCTCCAATGGAGCCTCGGCTGCGGGAGGGGAAGAGAGAGACAGAGAGGAAGGAGAGGGGGAGGGGTGGAGAAGCAGATGGGCGCTTCTCCTGTGTGCCCTGGCCGGGAATCGAACCCGGGACCTCTTGCACGCCAGGCCGACGCTCTACCACTGAGCCAACCGGCCAGGGCCAGAATGTAGCTTTTTTTCTGAGAGCACTCTTCAATTTATATACTGCATAGGGCATCTGAGAGCCTAAGTCTTTATAGGATTTAAGTGTCAGAGGACAAGGGAAGAGCAGCTAGAAAGGAGAAAGTCATGTATGGGAGGGAGCCGTGGAAGGAGATGAGCTCTAAAACTGGCACATAAATTACATCTAAATTCTTGACTGACTGTTAGACCTGTACATGTTCAGGGGTGATTCCAGCAGGCTTGGCAATAAAACAGTGTGTATCAACAACCTGGAAGATCAAAACAGAATTTTGCTGTTGCCTGTTGCAGTGGAGACAGTGTTTGAGCCTAGCCAAGTTAACTTCCTGCTGAAGTAAAAAATCCATACTCTTCTGAGGAAACTAAAAGGATATACTGTGCAATAAAAAATAAGCAGACGTGATGAAAAGGTAACTTGTACTCAATAGAAAAACCACTCAATAGAAACCATCTCCAATAATGATCTCACAATTAACAGATGAAGACTTTAAAGCAGATATTATTTTTCCCTTTTTATTGAATTTATAAAGGTGACTCTGTATTAGAAATATTTTCAAAGGCCTAAAGGAAGATGTGAGTAAACATAAAAGAAATCTAAGCAGAAAAGCGGAAGCTATAAAAAAAAGAACTCATTGGAAATTCTTGAGTTGAAAAACATAATGACTGCAATGTAGGTTTTATTAAAAGAGCTCAACTCTAGGTTGAAAATGCAGTAGAAATTGTCAATGAACGTCAAAGAGCAATAGAAATTATTTAGTCTGAAGCAGACATAAAAAAGATTGAGGAAAAATGAGCAGTTTCAGAGCCATTTAGGACAACATGAAGCTATCTAACATAATTTTAATCAAGTCCCTTGACAAAGAGAGAGAGAAAAGGTGTAGAATAAAAATATTTGAAAAAATAATTGAAAATTTATAAAATTTGAGAATAAAACCAATGAAGAAAAAAGGGGTAAAGCCTAGGTTAGAGGGAAATTTCTAGCAATAAATGTTTAGTTAAGAGAAGGAAAGCTTAAAATCAGTCATCTAAATTTCTACCTTAAGAAGCTAATAAAGAGGAACAGTTAGATCCAGTCTGAGAAGAGAAGAAATATAAAAGATGGGAGCTGAAATCAATAGAATAGGAAACAAATAATACATAAAATTAACAAAGCCAAAAGTTGGTTCTTTGAAAATATTAATAAAGCTGATAAATCTCTGTCTACATTGAAGGATGAAAGGGGAAAAAAGGAAAGTAGTAATAGAGAAATACTAGAAAATTACCAGTTATGAATAAAAGAGAGGCTATACTATAGATCCTCCCTGTGGTCACTTCATCCACAGATAAATATTATGAACAACTTTATATTACTGAAGTTTTCTAAGATGGAATGGCAGATTCTTTGAAAACACAATATCCAAAAATTGACAAAGTATGAAACAAAATCTAAAGCACCCTATCAAAGAGATAAAACTCATTTTAAAAATATGTCTTTGTACAAATGGATAGTCTTTCAATATATGATGCTGGAACTGTTGTACATCCATTTTCCAAAAACTGGCCCTTGACCCTTATCTCCTACCATGTATAAAAACTAATTCTAAATCTAAAACTTAAAACATTCGAACTAAATCTGCAAGCATAGGAGAAAATATTCATGACCTTGGATTAAGGAAAGATTTCCTAGATAGGAAACATACAAATAAGTGAACCAAAAACAAAACCAAAAATTGATAAACTTCATAAAAATTAAAAACTTCTATATTTCAAAAGACACTGTTAAAAAATTTAAAAAAGAAGTCACAATATAGGAGAAAATATTTGCAAAGCACATATCTTGTAAAGGACTCATATCCAGAATACCACTCTTACTATTTTCAACTTTTCTTTAGAAGTCTTTATTTAATGCCATGAGACAAAGAAATAAAAGGAATAAATATTAGAAAGTAAGAAGAAAATTGTTCCTGTTAGAAGACATGATTTTTTAAGTAGTTATAAGCATTGAACAAAAAACTATTAGAACTAGCGAGTTTAGCAAAGTTTTAGGATCTCTTTTGTATTTTTTCAAAGTTTTAGAATCTCTTTTGTATTTTTTCAAAGTTAGAAGTAGGGAGGCAGTCAGACTCCCGCATGTGCCTGACTGGGATCCACCCAGCATGCCCACCAGGGGGTGATATTCTCCCATCTGGGGGTGTGCTCTGTTGTGGCCAGAGCCATTCTAGCACCTGAGGCGGAGGCCATGAAGCCGTCCTCAGCACCCGGGCCAACTTTGCTCCAATGAAGCCTTGGCTGCTGGATGGGAAGAGAGAGATAGAGAGGAAGGAGAAGGGGAGGGGTGGAGAAGCAGGTGGGCCCTTCTCCTGTGTGCCCTGACTGGGAATCGAACCTGGAACTTCCACACACTGGGCTGACACTCAACTGCTGAGCCAGCTGGCCAGGGCCTCAGGATGGGCCTCAGGATCAATTTTTTTTTATTATTTTTTATCATTTATAGTAACAAAAAACAGTGGGATAATTAAATTTTAAAAATGCCACCATGGAAAAGTTTCCTCAAAAAATAAAAAACGGGTCTACCTTTTGACCAGCTATCCCTCTTCTAGGAGTTTATCTTAAGATCCCCAAAACACCAATTTAAAAGAAAATATGCCATCCCCATGTTCATGGGAGCATTATTTACAATAGCTAAAATCTGGAAACAGCGCAAGTGTCCCATCAGTGGATGAGTAGATAAAAAAACAAGTACATTTATGCAATGGAATACTAAGTGACCATAAAAAAGGAGGGAATCTTACCTTTTGTGACAGCCTGGATGGAGCTGGAGATAATTATGCTAAGTGAAATAAGGCAGTCAGAGAGAGACAAATACCATCAGCTCACTTTTGTGTGGAATCTAATGAACATAATAAACTGAAGAACAAAATAGAAACAGAGGTAGGGTTATAGGGAACAGATGAACAGCTGTCAGAAGGAAGAGGGAATAGGGGACAGAATCAAAGAAAGTAAAAGGATTAGCCACAAAACATATATACATAACACATATATACAGACAACAGGGTAGCAATAGCCAGAGGGGAAGGGAGAGAGAAAATGGAGGTGGAAAGAGACTTTGCATGGGCATAGACGGGCATAATGCAGTGTGTAGAGGATGTTTCATTGAGTGGGACACTGGAAATCATGTGAACACAATAAATTAAATTTTAAAATAAAGTATTACTCATCACAATTCTGAAAATAGTTATTTTATAGTAGTGTCAAAAAGCATAAAATATTTAGAAATATATTTTTAAGACCTTGTGCAAGGTCTTTTTAAGAAAATTATAAAACATGAGAGATATTAAGATCAAATAAATGGAGAAATCACATTAATAGATTGGCAGGCTCAGTATTTTTAAGCTGTCAGTAAATGTATAGATTCTTTCAATCCTAATTAAAATCCCAACAAGCTTTTTTGTATTGACAAGTTCCTTCTAAATTGAAATGCAGTAGCCAAAATGTATATGCAAAGTACATAATGAAAACAATCTGTTAAGAAAAAAAAAAAAGCTGTAGGATTTACATTATCAGACTTTGTTTTTTCCTATTAAATTTATTGAGGTGACATTGCTAAATAAGATATAGGTTTCAGGTGTACATTACATTTCCATGATACATGATCTATGTATTAATTACATTGTGTGCCTACCACTCAAAATCAAATCATCTTTTGTCAACCTATATTTGGCCCCCTTTAGCCCTTACTAATCTCCCACCCTTCTTCCCTCTGGTAACCACCATACTATTGTCTGTCTATGCATTTCAGTTTTATATCTCACATAGGAGTGAAACATATGGTTCTTAGCTTTTTCTAACTGACTTATTTTGCATAGCGTGATATTCTCAAGGTCCAACCAGGTTGTTGTAAATGGCAATATTTCACCTTTTCTTATGGTTGAGTAGTATTCCATTGTATATATGTACCACATCTTCTTTGAAGGACACTTTGGTTGTTTCTATGTCTTGGCCATTGTGAATAATGCTGCATTGAATAAAAAGGTGCATATATCTTTGTGAATAATTACTTTTAAGTGGATACCCAGAAGAGGGATTGCTTTATCATATGATAACCACAGTATTTATTTTTTTATTTTTAATAAGAGGCAGGGAGGAAGAAACAGACTCTTGCATACACCCCAAACGGGATCCATCCAGCAAGCCCCCTACCAGGCGATGCTTTGCCCATCTGGAGCTGCTGCTCCTGTGCTTGGCAACCAAGCTATTTAGTGCCTGAGGCTAAGCCATGGAGCCATCCTCAGCACCCAGGGACCAACTTGCTCAAACCGTTTGAGCCATGGCTGTGGGAGGAGAAGAGAGAGACGGAAGGAGAGAAAGAAAAGGGAGGAGTGGAGAAGCAAACGGTCAATTCTCCTGTGTGCCCTCATTGGGAATCGAATCTGGGACTTCCACATGCTGGGCCAACACTTTACCACTAAGCCAACCTGACAGGGCCTATTCTTTTTGAGGAATTTGCATACTTTTTTGTAGTGGCTGTGCCAGTTTACATTCCCATCAGCAGTGAATGAGAATTTCTTTTTCTCCACAACCTTTCCAATGCTTGTTATTAGTTGTCTTGTTGATAATAGCCGTTCTAAGAGGTATGAGGTAGTATCTCATTGTAGTTTTGATTTTCATTTTTAAATAGCTAGTGAAGTTGAGCATCTTTTCATATGTCTGCTGATCATTTGTATGTCTTCTTGAGAGAAGTGTCTGTTTAGGTCCTCTGCTCATTGTTTTTTTTCTCTGCTCTTTTTTTTTTTTTTTTCTGCTCTTTTTAATTGGATTGTTTGTTTGGTGTTGAGTTGTATGAGCTCTTTGTATATTTTGGATCTTAGCCCTTTGTCAGAGCTGTTGTTTGCCAATATCTTCTCTCATTCAGCTGGTTGCCTTTTTGTTTTGTTGGTTGTTTCTTTTGCTGTAAAAATAAGTAAATAAATAATCTTATGATTGGTTATTTGATCATTAGTGGTACTAAATAGATTCTGTTGAATGATCATGTCTTCTTCTTTTTTTTTTTTTTTTTTTTTTTACAGAGACGAGAGAGTGTCAGAGAGAGGGATAGATAGGGACAGACAGACAGGAACGGAGAGATGAGAATCATCAATCATTAGTTTTTCGTTGCGACACCTTAGTTGTTCATCGATTGCTTTGACCGTGGACCTTGACCACGGGCCTTCAGCAGACCGAGTAACCCCTTGCTCAAGCCAGCGACCTTGGGTCCAAGCTGGTGAGCTTTGCTCAAACCAGATGAGCCCGCGCTCAAGCTGGCGACCTCCAGGTGTCGAATCTGGATCTTCCGCATCCCAGTCCGACGCTCTATCCACTGCGCCACCGCCTGGTCAGGCAGAACGGTCATGTCTTAAAAACAAAGACTATGGCCTTTAAATAGCTCCAATTATATATATTTTAATACCTTATTTAATTTTGGTATTACTTTCCACACTATATATAGTAACACATAATTGATATGTTTTGTATTCTCTTTTTCTCATTCCAGGTCAATGAATACATTTTTGATAATTTATCTAATAATACTTATTTCTGAAGCCATCATCAGTACTATCTTAAAGTATACATGGCAAGCTGAAGAAAAATGGGATGAACCTTGGTATAACCAAAAAACAGAACATCAAAGAAATAGCAGTAAGGTATTTTATGGTGTTCTTGACTTTGCTATAAAAGAGAGTTAATACTTTGGTAGTGACTTCTAATCAGAGTGATCACTGTGATCTTCTAAAACTGTCACTACTGAAGATTGACAGAAGGACACTACACACCCGAATTGAAACCATCCAAAACATTGAAAGTACCAGTAAACTAATTGAAAAATAAAAAAGAGTCACAGTAGGTGAGAAAAAGGACTTTAGAAATAAAGAGTAACCAGCCTGTTTGTACTGGTGTGCCTTTTGTATTTTAGGACATAAGCAATTATATTTTCTATGCCTTGACTTGAATAGTTAGTTACAAAAGATCACAAAACTTTTAATCGTCTGTATTGTCATTCCATTTGAATAAAAAATTCAAATTTTTTATTCCTGTAAAGTGAAATAAAGAGTAAATTAATTTATTTTTAATTCTGTCAGAATAATTCAAATAGTCTTATTGTTGATCTATTGATAGTATGAAGTAATAATACAAACTACATCATTTTAAACTCATTAAATATGGACTATCAAGAGAATTTGACCCACAATTTTGGTAAATAATTGTTCTTTAAATTTCACTTTAGATTAAAATACAAATATTGAAATACAAATTTGAATCTCAAGAGACCATAAAGAGATAACCATAGGAAATATTTTTAGTACCTTTCACAAAATACATGTTAAATGTGGTTTTGTGACATTCAACTCGGCTATTTCTACATGATGTATCATTTTAAAGAGTTTTAAATTCTAGCAGACCTAACCTAGCAATTATTTTATTATTGTTAAAAATTACATTCAATATTTAGTCATCCATAATTTTGAAGAGTAGTGGAATGGTAAGCATATTCCAGAGGTTATAATAAAAATTTTGCCAAAAGCAGTTTGTCACACCAGTCTTTTTTGATAGCTTCTGAAAAGTAACAAATTAACTAATTTGAATTTAATTTATTTTTACTTTGTTCAAGAGTCTGATGAGCAATAAAACTACCAAGGAAATAAATGAATTTTAATTTGTGAGATGTTTTACATGAAACTTTCTGATAATTTTCTGCAGTAACACTAAATATATTCTCCTATTTTCACTTTTTAAACAATTTTTTTCCTCTAGATTCTGAGATTTATTTCAGACTTCCTTGCCTTTTTGGTACTCTACAATTTCATCATTCCAATTTCACTATATGTGACAGTTGAAATGCAGAAATTTCTTGGATCATTTTTTATTGGCTGGGATCTTGATCTTTATCATGAAGAATCAGATCAGAAAGCTCAAGTCAATACTTCTGATCTAAATGAAGAGCTTGGACAGGTAAATGATCCTTTTATTTTTTCTGATTTGTTATTTTTATCAAAACAACACATATACAAAGACTAATAAAGCAGAAAATATTACAAAGCTTATACCTAAAAACAGCCCTACTTTGTGCCACACCCAGTTTTTCCATTTTTAAATTTTAAAACTGTTTCTTCTATTCTTTAGTACCATATTCCTGTATAGTATTCATTTTTTATTTTTACATTTTAGCCATTATAAATATGTACAATATAAAGATAAAACTCTTAACACTGCTTACACACACGTACACACTCATACCCACTGAGCTTCCACATAGGGCCCCCCCATATTGTTATATCACAATTTGGGATTTAATAAATACTCATTTATTTACATTTTTACTGTTTTAGTATTACTTGTTGGTTTCTGGTTCTTTATGTATGCCCTGTAATGCTATAATTACATTTTTTTTCTCATGTGTTTTGTTTTCCCATAGAGCTAAGTTCTCTGTTTTTTCATTTGCTTAATTTTCATATATGCAAATATATGTAACCTCTCTCTACATATTCAAACATACCAGGGAATCTAGGATTCTCTCTTCTTTTTTTGGTGGCAGCGTTTTTTGGAAGCTTTTCTCTTTGTTTCAATTTTGGGCCTACTGCCCAGCTGTCATCCTGGCTTTCCCATCACCATCACCCTGGAACTTCCTTTGCCTGTCTCCTGTTTTGGATCTCCTGTCTCCTGGCTCACGTGTCTTCCCACCTATAGTTTATTCTTATTTTTGTGGAACACATCTACTAACTTCCCGGAAAAAAATGCACGAGAGGAAAATACTTTGAGATTATGCAAGTCTGAAAATATCTTTATTCCCTTTCTATACTTGATTAATGATTTAGCTGGTTAATGTATCCCAGGTCGAAAATTATTTTCCCTCAAAATTTCAAAAACTCCATTTTTTTCTACTTCTAATGTAACTGTTAAGAAATCAAGTGCCACTTTCAGAAGCTAGAAAAAGCTCAAATAAACAACTTAACCCTGCATCTAAAAGAATTAGAAAAAGAACAGCAAGTAAAGCCCAAATGTAGTAGAAGGAAGGAAATAATAAAGGTCAGAGCAGAAATAAATGACATAGAGGCTAAAGAAACAATACAGAGGATCAATGAAACTAGGAGCTGGTTCTTTGAAAAGGTAAACAAGATTGATGAACCTTTAACTAGACTCACCAAGAAAAAGAGAGAGAGGACTCAAATAAATAAAATTAGAAATGAGAGAGGAGAAATAACAACTGACACAACAGAAATACAAAATATTGTAAGAAAATACTGTGAATAACTGTATGCCAAAAAACTAGACAACTAGATGAAATGGACAAATTCCTTGAAACATACAATCTTCCAAAAATCAATTTGGAAGAATCAGAAAACCTAAACAGACCGATTACACCAAATGAGATCGAAACAGTTATCAAAAAACTCCCAACAAAGAAAAGTCCGGTGTCCGATGGCTTCACAACGGAATTCTACCAAATATTCAAAGAAGAACTAACTCCTATCCTTCTCAAACTATTTCAAAAAATTCAAGAGGAAGGGAACTTCCAAGCTCCTTTTATGAGGCGAGCACAATTCTGATTCTAAAACCAGGCAAAGACAACACAAAGAAAGAAAATTATAGGCCCAAATTCCTGATCAATATAGATGCTAAAATCCTCAACAAAATATTAGCAAACCGGATCCAACAATATATGGAAAAAATCATACACCATGATCAAGTGGGATTTATTCTGGGGAGGCAAGGCTGGTACAATATTCGTAAATCAATCAATGTGATTCATCACATAAACAAAAAGAAGGAGAAAAACCATATGATAATTTCAATAGATGCAGAAAAAACATTTGATAAAATCCGGCACCCATTCATGATCAAAACTTTCAGCAAAGTGGGAATACAGGGAACATACCTCAACATGATAAAAGCCATCTATGACAAACCCACAGCCAACATCATACTCAATGGGCAAAAATTAAAAGCAATCCCCTTAAGATCAGGAACAAGGTAGGGGTGCCCCCTTTCACTCTTATTTAACATAGTCCTGGAAGTCCTAGCCACAGCAACCAGACAAGAAGAAGAAATAAAAGGCATTCAAGTTGGAAAAGAAGAAGTAAAACTATCATTATTTGCAGATGATATGATATTGTATATAGAAAACCCTAAAGTCTCAGTCAAAAAGCTACTGGACCTGATAAATGAACTCAGCAAAGTGGCAGGATATAAAATTCATACTCATAAATCAGAGGCATTTTTATACGCCAACAATGAACAGTCAGAGAAATTAAGGAAACAATCCCCTTCACAATTACAACCAAAAAAATAAAGTACCTAGGAGTAAACTTAACCAAGGAGACTAAAGACTTGTACTCGGAAAATTACAAAGCATTGATAAAAGAAATCAAGGAAGATACAAACAAGTGGAAGCATATACCGTGCTCATGGTTAGGAAGAATAAACATCATTAAAATGTCTATATTACCCAAAGCAATCTATAAATTCAATGCAATACCAATTAAAATACCAATGACATACTTCAAAGATATAGAACACATATTCCAAAAATTTATATGGAACCAAAAGAGAACACGAATAGCCTCAGCAATTTTAAAAAAGAAGAATAAAGTAGGAGGTATCACACTTCCTGATATCAAGTTATACTACAAGGCCATTGTACTCAAAACAGCCTGGTACTGGCATAAGAACAGGCATATAGATCAATGGAACAGAACAGAGAACCCAGAAATAAACCCACAGTTCTATGGACAACTGATATTTGACAGAGGAGGTAAGGAAATACAATGGAGTAAGACAGTCTCTTTAACAAATGGTGTTGGGAAAATTGGACAGCTACCTGCAAAAAAATGAAACTAGATCACCAGCTTACACCACTCACAAAAATAAACTCAAAATGGATAAAAGACTTAAATGTAGGCAGTGAAACCATAAGCATCTTAGAAGAAAACATAGGCAGTAAGCTCTCGGACATCTCTCAGAGCAATATATTTGCTGATTTATCTCCACGGGGAAGTGAAATAAAAGACAAGATAAAACAAATGGGACTATATCAAACTAAAAAGCTTTTGCACAGCTAAAGACAACAAGAACAGAATAAAAAGTCAAACTACACAATGGGAGAACATATTTGACAATACGTCTGATAAGGGGTTAATAACCAAAATTTATAAAGAACTCGTAAATTTCAACACCAGGAAGACAAACAATCCAATCCAAAAATGGGCAAAAGAGATGAATAGGCACTTCTCCAAAGAGGACATACAGATGGCCAATAGGCATATGAAAAAATGCTCAACATCACTAATCATTAGAGAAATGCAAATTAAAACCACAATGAGATATCACCTCACACCAGCCAGAATGGCGCTCATCAACAAAACAACACAGAATAAGTGCTGGCGAGGAGTGGAGAAAAGGGAACCCTCCTGCACTGCAGATGGGAATGCAGACTGGTGCAGCCACTGTGGAAAACAGTATGGAAATTTCTCAAAAAACTGAAAATCGAACCGCCTTTTGACCCAGCTATCCCACTTTTAGGAATATACCCCAAGGACACCATAGAACGGCTCCAAAAGGAGAAATGCACCCCCATGTTTGTGGCAGCATTGTTCACAATAGCGAAGATCTGGAAACAGCCCAAGTGTCCGTCAGAGGACGAGTGGATTAAAAAGCTTTGGTACATATATACTATGGAATACTACTCAGCCATAAGAAATGATGACATCGGATCATTTACAATAACATGGATGGACCTTGATAACATTATATGGAGTGAAATAAGTAATTCAGAAAAAAAACTAAGAACTATATGAAACCATACATAGAAGGGACATAAAAATGAGACTCAGAGACATGAACAAGAATGTGATGGCAATAGGGGTGGGGGGAGGGGGGAGGGTGCGAAAAGGAGAGGGGTTGGGGAGGGGAGGGGCACAAAGAAAACCAGATAGAAGGTGACATAAGACAATCTAAATTTGGGGGAGGGGTATACAGCACAATCAAATGTCAAAATAATATAGAGATGTTTTCTTTCAACATATGTACTCTGATTTATCAATGTCACTGCATTAAATCTAATAAATTAATAATAATTTTAAAAAATCAAGTGCCATTCTGATTCACATTCTTTATGTGTGATATGTTTTTATCTCTGGAAGTGTTTAGAATCCTTTCTTTATGCAGTGATTCTGAAATATTATGATGATATATGTTCATGTGAGTGCTTTTTTGTTTTCTTTTGTGTGTGTGTGTGCAATGAACTCTGAGCCCTTTCTGTCTGGAAATACATATTGTTTAATTCAGGGAATTTTTCTTATATTATTTCTTTGATAACATCTTTTTAAAATTTATTTGAATATCATATCTTTTATTCTCCAATTCTGGCTTTAATTTTCATTTACTTATTTTTATAGTCTTTCTGGGAGAATTCATCAACTTTATCTTTCTACCTATCTTTTGATTTATTTTTGTTGTATATTTTTAGTTTTAGTATTTCAGTATACCTGAATGGTCTTATTTTAATTGCATCTTACTCCAGTTTCTTGCATATAATCTATTATTTTACTTTTCTGAGAATATTTATGACAGATTATTTAAGTCTTCTGTTCTTTGCATTTTCTGTTTGCTTCTAGTTCCTTTTTCAGTATAGTCAGTTCTACTATAATGTATCTCATGAATTCCTGAAAAAATCATGGAGCTTAGTAAAAACCAGAGGTACAACAATTTTTTTGACATATTTAAAATACAGAGATAGGAACTTAAAAAAAATACCACTTGCTAAATTGTTAAGAAATATATAAATACTAGAGTAAAAATAGGACGCTTTATCTTGAAAAAAACTTGAAAGTTACTTGTGGAACTGGCCATCAGAAGTATTTTAGCGTGTGGATTATTGTGAAGTATTGGAAGAAAGGTTATCTGAAAAGAGAAAGAAAACAGTAACACCACTTATGGATGGGTGTAGCTTATATGAAGACCTGAGGTAACAGGTAGCTGTTTGAGGTTTATATGTTTCATGTACATATTCCTACTCTGCTTAAATACAAAATTTTTCTGCATTCACCTAGTGATTTTCACAGATGAAAGCACGCCTAACCAAGTGCAAAGTTCACGTTATGCTTAGATTGTTCCGTATACATCAATCTTATTGTAATAAATTTATGTTTTCAAGACTGTTATAGCAAGAACTGACTATAATTTATTTTAACTTTACCTTTTCTGTAAGGGGCAATCCTCAAATGACTAATTTTTGGTTTTCTTTACAAGTATAAAAGTTTTCCCTAGAAAAGCCTGGCAGCCCAGCTTCTTGGAGGGGATCCCCACATATCAGTATTGCTCTTTCCTCAGTTTCCCCATAATGAATTACTGCAGTTAGCATTTATGCTGCTTGTGATGGAACTGTCCAGTAGAAGTCTCTCTTTTTAGTGGACTGCCTCATCCATTTTTGGCTGCCTCAGGTTTTGGGTTTTTGTTTTTTTTTAGCTTTCTGCAAGTTCAGATTCTCTTTGTTTCACCCTCCTGAGGAATTTAAGCCTTCCAGCTGTTGCTCTGATGAATGAGAGGCAGTTTTCAGTTTGCAAATTATGAAGGAATTTCAGGATTCAGACTGCACAATTATCCCTCCATATTTATCTTCATCTTGTACTCCCCCATTCAGTGGTAGCTGGTACATCTAGTTTTTGAGAGTTTATGGTAAAGGGTTTCCCCCATTGCTTAGGTTTCATATTCTGAGTTCTGCTGAGTCACCTTGCATTCATCTCTCTAAACTTGTCATATCTCCTTTCTCATGTTGTCTCTTATACCATTGTTTTTTTTAATCCTTTGTTCTTATTTTGGTGAATTTTCAAGAGAAACAGAGGTAATTGCATTTGTTCAACTTGCCATTTTTCACCAGAAGTTGATTCATTTATTTTTAGTAGCATTTAGGAGTCTTTAATACTTTATGCTAAATATTAATTTATTTCACATCTTTTTGTATCACATATTCAAGACCTAAAAACAACCTGTTTTATTGCTTCTCTGAACACATTTTTTTCTTTTTTTCTTTTTTAAAGTGAGAAAGAGACAGGAAGGGAGATAAGCATTAACTCATAGTTGTGTCAGTTTTTTTGTTGTTCATTGATTGCTTCTCTTCTCATATGTGCCTTGACGGGGGTAAGGAGGATTTCAGCCGAGCCAGTGACCCATTTCTCAAGCCAGGGACCTCACGCTCAAACCTGTGACCTCAGTGTTTCCAACTGGTACCTCAGCATCCCAGGTCAACACTCTATCCACTGCACCACCACTGGTCAGGCTATTTCACACCTTTCTATGGCCTCTCATGTCCTTTGTATCAAAGAAATTACTCTTGTATTTTTCTGAAGTGAGAAGCAGGGAAGCAGAGAGACAGACTCCCGCATGTGCCCTACTGGGATCCACTTGGCAAGCCCACTAGGGGGCAATGCTCTGCGCATCTGGGGCGTTGCTCCGTTGCAACCAGAGCCAAAAGAAATTACTCTTTTGTGTGTGTGTGTGTGTGTGTGTGTGTGCGCGCGAGAGAGGGACAGACAGACAGGAAGGGAGAGAGATGAGAAACATCAATTCTTCGTTGTGGTTCCTTAGTTGTTCATTGATTGCTTTCTCATATGTGCCTTGACTGTGGGGCTACAGCAGACTGAGTGACCCCATGCCAGTGACCTCAAGCTCTAGCTGGTGAGCCTTGTTCAAACCAGATGAGCCCATGCTCAAGCTGGCGACCTCAGGGTCTCGAACCTGGGTCTTCCTCATCCCAGTCCGACACTCCTTATCCACTGTGCCACAGCCTGGTCAAGCGAAATTACTCTTAATGAAGGTATATGGTGATCTCTTTATCACCAAAGTTAAAAGATGAAACACTTGATCTTATCTATTTTTTGACTAAAGTTAAATTTATTTAACTCATCCCTAGTATACATTTAATTCTAAAGAATCCTCCTTGACTGATAGGTCTTTGTCTATTCTAATCATCTTTGGGATATTTGTTAGACTGCTGATATATACATTTGTTTAATACCTCATTCTCATTCTTCCTAGTCTAAGCATTTTATATTACCTTGTATAAGTAAGTGACATCTTTTAATATCCACCATTAAATTACAATTCCACATTTGCTGTGGATACTGGGCAGCCTTAAATATCACATAGCAATGATAAAGTATTTTATCTTTTACTTCCAGTTTCACCATTTGCTAGTTATATAATGGGGTAAGTTAATTAACTTTACTCTTTTCTAAAATATACATAATAATACTTCATGGAATATTTGAGAGAAGTTAGAACACTTAGCAGTGGTTGGAAAACAGTGAGTATTGTACATTTAATGGCTTTCATTATTTTTATTTTACATAGCAGAATTCCTGTGTCTCAAGTATTATATTTATCTTTACTCTTTCCAAATAAATGAACTTTGAGATATAGTTTACTCATGTACCTTCATGTTTTGATCAAACAGTTTTATTCCAGCTTTAATTCTACTTCCCTTGTTGTATATTGATCTTTTTATTCTGTAATTTTGCTGAACTCATTTATTAGTTCCAGTAGTTTTTTAGTGGATTCTATGACCACTATACAAGGTTGTAGTTGGAGATAGTTTTACATCTTCTTTTCTAAAAAAGATTTTGTTTTCTTGCCTAATTTTTCTGGCTACAACTTTCAGTAGTACAATGTTGAATGAAAGTGACAAGAACAGACGTCTTTGTTCTATTCCTGCACTTAGAAAGACAGCATTCAGTCTTTCTCCTTAAATATGATGCTGCTTATGGGTATATGTAAATATATTTTATCAGGTTGAGGAAGTACTCTTCTATTCTTAATTTGTTGAGTTTTTTTATTTTTATGAAAAAGTGTTGGGTTTTATCAAATGCTTCTTCTGTATCAAGGTGATTATTTTATTATTAGAATAAAGGACAAGTACCATTTTATTATTATGGTGGGTTTTACTGATTAAGTTTTATATATTGGAGCAATCTTGCCTTCCAGGGATAAATTCTACATGTTCATGGCCTATAATCCTTTTTATATGTTTCTGGATTTGGTTTGTGTCTATTTTTGTAAGGGATATTATTAGTCTGTAGTGTTTTTTTTCCCCCTTATGATAGCCACCTCCCATTGTTAAATGATTTCTTTCTCAAAGCATCATTACAATAAGCAAATTCTCACCATAATCCTAGTTGACTATTTCATTTTTTTCTTTGTGGACATACTTTTTGTTTTTTGGGGTTGTTTTTTTAGGATTAATGTTCCAGAATCGGTCTCAAAGAGTAATAAAATTATTTGTCTTACCTACTTTTCAAAATATTTTTTAAACATTTTTCTTTTTTACTGGTTTGTTTGTTTCCTGCCCTCACTTTCAATTTCCTTTGTCTGTTTTAGACAACTTCCCACCTCTAACTTCTTGTGTTGTTATTTTGTGTTCCTGTTTCCACCTTTGTACCATTTCTTCTGGACCAGATACTCTTTTACATTCTAGGTTAATGAAGTATCCCTTCCAGTCCTTGCTCAGAGATCATTCTTGAATCCTACTAAAAAACATCTTATTCAAGAGATAGAAAAGTACTAATACCACATTGTCAGTTAACTCCACAAATGAACATTCACCCAAAGGTGCCACAAATTTCAGTTATATATATATATATTATTTTCTGTTACTGTTTTGTTTCTATGGTATCTTTAATTATTTAATTGTGCTTGGATTATAAGAATCAGCATCAGTATATCAATTTTAATTGGGAGACTTAACTTAAGGAGACAGAGGCCAATATTTTTGTTTAACATAGGACTGTGAACACAAAGGTTTGTTTTCTTTTGTTTTCTATCTCTAGGTGGAGTATGTGTTTACAGATAAAACTGGCACCCTGACAGAAAACGAGATGCAGTTTCGGGAATGTTCAATTAATGGCATAAAATACCAAGAGATCAGTGGTAGACTTGTACCCGAAGGACCAACACCAGACTCTTCAGAAGGAAACTTAAGTTATCTCAGTAGTTTATCCCACCTTAACAATTTATCTCATCTTACATCCAGTTCTTTCAGAACCAGTCCTGAAAATGAAACTGAACTAGTAAGCAATTCTTAAATTAATAAATAGGGGTTTCATTTGAAATAGTTATCTTCTAATAACCGGCTGTTATTTAGGCAATAGAAGATTTTAGCATTCTTCTTCTATATCTTAGGTTACCAAATTATTAACTGTATTTTCATTTTTTAGAATTCTGTTTCTGGTTTCCTAAATGTTATTTGGGGATGGTATTTATAGTGTGAATATTAACTATATATCTACAGATTAAAGAACACGATCTGTTCTTCAAAGCAGTCAGTCTCTGTCACACTGTACAGATTAGTAATGTTCAGATAGATGGCATTGGTGACGGCCCCTGGCAATCCAGCCTTGCACCCTCCCAATTGGAGTACTATGCATCTTCGCCAGATGAAAAGGCTCTCGTGGAAGCTGCTGCAAGGTAGCTTAGTCTGATTTCTGAATTGTCAAAAAAAAACCTTTTAAATAAAAATGTGAAAATACTAGAATATTAAATTGTCAGACAAAATTCATAAACACATAAAGATAGAAATGTATTTTAAATTTTTAATGAGAATTTGAAATGTGTCATTAATTTTGTTAAGCTTGCAATAGAGTCATTTTGAAGTGACCATTAAAAATAGCTTATTATAGAATACGAATAATATAATTTGTGAGAATACATGTCTGTATTGTTTTGGACTTAATCTGATCATTCAGATTCTTAAAAATAATGCTATATTCAAATGAAATAGTTTTAAACATGTCTTAAACTTCATGTTTGAAATATTTTTATTCTAGCTGTTATAATGACATTGCAAAATATGAAATATTCTTAGATTTTATTTATTTTTCTTTTTTTACTCATTAGAATTGGCATTGTATTTATTGGCAATTTTGAAGAAACTATGGAAGTTAAAACACTTGGAAAACTGGAACGGTAATTTTTTTCTATATTATTATTTTCTATATACAAATATTGATCGAGTTAAGACCTATGCAACTTACGGCCATTCAACTTTACGACCACAATCGCTAGCCAGGACTGCTCCGCGTCTGGCAGCGCAAGCGTTGCGACAGTGCGGACCAGCTTCCGGCAGCACTACCATCTCCACGTGCACCATTTCAACTGTTATCCCAGACTCGGTACAGCAGTTTGTGTTTTATGTCTTGGATATTTTTCATCAAACCCCTCCCAAGGTGTCTACCAAGAGGAAATTGTCTTTGCAAATTGTATTAAACCAGTTTTACTGGTAATGCAGTGTTCTACTTAAACCTGACGAATGTAAAAAGAAACAAAATGGTGTAGGGATGATACAAAATGAACAAAGAAAATTATGATATATAACAATAATGAAAGAAAATTATGATAAAAATCTTAAAAGATTTTTTTTTTTTTTACATATTTATATATATAAAGGTTTTTTGTTTTTTTTTGTTTTTTTTTTTATAATTTTATTTTTTTAATGGGGTGACATCAATAAATCAGGATACATATATTCAAAGATAACAAGTCCAGGTTATCTTGTCGTTCAATTATGTTGCATACCCACCACCCAAAGTCAGATTATCCTCTGTCACCTTCTATCTTGTTTTCTTTGTGCCCCTCCCACCCCCTATCCCTCTCCCATTCCCCCCTCCCCCCCGTAACCACCACACTCTTATCAATGTCTCTTAGTTTCACTATTATGTCCCACCTACGTATGGAATAATACAGTTCCTGTTTTTTTCTGATTTACTTATTTCGCTTCGTATCATGTTATCAAGATCCCACCATTTTGCTGTAAATGTTCCGATGTCATCATTTCTTATGGCTGAGTAGTATTCCATAGTGTATATGTGCCACATCTTCTTTATCCAGTCATCTATTGATGGGCTTTTTGGTTGTTTCCATGTCCTGGCCACTGTGAACAATGCTGCAATAAACATGGGGCTGCATGTGTCTTTACGTATCAATGTTTCTGAGTTTTGGGGATATATACCCAGTAGAGGGATTGCTGGGTCATAAGGTAGTTCTATTTTCAGTTTTTTGAGGAACCACCATACTTTCTTCCATAATGGTTGTACTACTTTACATTCCCACCAACAGTGTATGAGGGTTCCTTTTTCTCCACAGCCTCTCCAACATTTGCTATTACCTGACTTGCTAATAACAGCTAATCGAACAGGTGTGAGGTGGTATCTCATTGCCGTTTTGATTTGCATTTCTCTAATAGCTAAAGAAGATGAGCATCTTTTCATATATCTGTTGGCCATTTGTATTTCTTCCTGGGAGAAGTGTCTATTCATATCCTCTTCCCATTTTTTTATTGGATTGTTTGTTTGTTTGTTGTTGAGTTTTATGAGTTCTTTGTATATTTTGGATATTAGGCCCTTATCTGAGCTGTTGTTTGAAAATATCATTTCCCATTTAGTTGGCTTTCTGTTTATTTTGTTATCAGTTTCCCTTGCTGAGCAAAAACTTCTTAGTCTGATGTAGTCCCATTCATTAATTTTTGCCTTCACTTCTCTTGCCATTGGAGTCAAATTCATAAAATGCTCTTTAAAACCCAGGTCCATGAGTTGAGTACCTATGTCTTCTTCTATGTACTTAATTGTTTCAGGTCTTATGTTTAGATCTTTGATCCATTTTGAGTTAATTTTTGTACAGGGGGAGAGACTGTAGTCCAGTTTCATTCTTTTGCATGTGGCTTTCCAGTTTTCCCAGCACCATTTATTGAAGAGGCTTTCTTTAAAAGATTTTTATAACATCATTTCAGAGTGCTATACATATAGCCTGTTCAACTTAAAACCAAATTGTGTTATGACCGGTCTGTCGGAACCAATTGTGGTCGTAAGTCGAACACTAGCTGTATCAAGCACTTAATATGGGACAGATATAGGTAAATTGTGGCCCATGGGTAAGATCTGGCTTATAGCCTGTTTTTGTATAGCCCACAAATGACATTACATTTGTTTACAAAAAAAAGAATATGCAACAGAAATTATATATGTTATTCAACACCTAAAATATTTAATATCTGGCCCTTTACAGAAAAAGTTTACTAAATAATGTTATTATTACATTGTATCTCATCATAGCAATAACAGTATTCTGCTCTGAATCTTCATCTGTATTTTAGCTTAATGTTTCTTGAATTTATTTTTATGTTTATTTTTACACACTCCTGAGGTAATGAGTTTTGTAAGTTTCTTACTAATGAAGAAAAACTTTCTTATATTTTCTATGATTTTATCTTTTAAACATTAAAGAACAGCTATCTTATTTCCACTGCATAATAAATTAGCTCATTCTTATTATTGTTAGATCTTTCTTTCATGGGTTTATTAATTTCAGTTAACTCCAGTTGTGCATTTTTGAACTATGCTTTTCCAAACTAAGTAGAGCTTACTCTTTGGTTACTTTCATATGGGAGCCTCTCTAGCACATTCTGTCACATAAGCCATCATTCCAATGAGTGTTTTTCTTTGAGATGGGCAAAGCATTGCATATGTACATCATTGTATAAATTCTTATAGAAGATTTTTCAATCCACACCTGACCCATCCACACAAATCCGTTTACAGCCCCTTAGAAAGTCATTTGTTCCCCCACTTATACGTATATATTCTGTCCCGGGTTCAGAATCACTGCCATAATGAGCCTCTGTTACTCATGTGAGTGTGTTGTACAGTGTGTCCGTAAAGTCATGGTGATGATGACGTAACACCGTGTATACAGCGGAGCAGCCCAGGGCCATGCCAGTCGAGATGTGGACGGTACAGAGGAAAGTTCAGTGTGTTCTGTGGCTTGCTAAATTTGAATCCGTGTCAAAGTGTAACGTGAATATTGGCGCATTTATAACGAAGTGCCATCACATAGGAATAACATTACTCAGTGGGTTAAGCAGTTGAAGGAAACCGGCAGTTTGGTGGAGAAACCCCGTTCTGGTAGGCCATCAGTCATTGCTACCTAAGGAGCCCTAAAAAATCTGTGTGAGCCCACATCAAACTGCACTGAATAGGTATGAAACTGGGAGAGTTTCCTTTTATTTGGTGCAGATTTCACATTTCTGTCGTCTTTTGTTGCTTTCCTGTGACCGGTCAAAAGTGCACCATGACTTTACGACGCACTGTATTTCTCATGTGTGTTTGGGCAGAAAAGAGTTGAGAATCAGTCACCTTTTTTAATGAGAAAGACTTGGAGCTGGGCAGATCTGGATTCCAGTCCTTGCTCTGCCACCCACAAACTGATTTGACTGTAAGCAAATTACTTAATCTTTCTGAATTGAATAGTTCTCACTTAAAAAAAAAAAAAAAGGTAAGACCTACCTCCTTTGGTTCTCATGGGTATTAAAGGACATAAGATATAAAGTGCATGGCATTTGGTAAGTACTCAATAAATGGTCCTTCTATTTCTATCTTGTATTGTTTAGAGGTTAATTTCTTGTTCTAAATTAAGCAATTTTATCTTTTATAGATTGTAAGGATTCTTAATATTAACATTCAAAAAAGTAAAGCCTTGTGTAATTTGTTTTTTATTAGGTACAAACTGCTTCATATTCTGGAATTTGATTCAGATCGTAGGAGAATGAGTGTAATTGTTCAGGCACCTTCAGGTAACCAACCTAAACTTTTATGAATTTTTATTCATATAATATTAAGACCTTGATAACTCATTTTTATTTTTAGGTGAGAAGTTTTTATTTGCTAAAGGAGCTGAATCATCAATTCTCCCTAAATGTATAGGTGGAGAAATAGAAAAAACCAGAATTCATGTGGATGAATTTGCTTTGGTGAGTGAATATTTCTATGATTTAAAAACTCTGAATGAGTTTTATATATTTGAAAGATTTGGGGTTTTATTTTTTCATTGATATACGAAAAACTGTAGAACTGTGTTGGTTCCATAGTCTTTGATTAAAAATTGACTTTTAACCTGCCAAAATGTGTCTTCTCTTTGAACCTGTTACAGTCAGGACACTTCTAGCTACGAGGACCAAATTACTATATAAGAAACAGGAGGATTACTAAAAGAATACAAGGGAATCCGAAGGATATAGAGAAGTCAGAACCATTGTACATTGGTGGTAGGAATATAAATACATACAGACAGCCACTTTAGAAAATAGTTTTGCAGTTTCTCATAGAACATAGACTATACTATATGATCCAGCAATTTCACTCCTTCGTATACTCCCAAAAGAATTGACAACATATGTGTACATATAGACTTGTATACAACTGTTCTCAGCAGCATTACCCCTGCTAGCCAAAAAAAAAAAGTAGAAACATCCAAATGTCTATCAACTGATAAATGAATTAAATATTGTAGTTTAAGACTATTATTTGGCCATTGAAAGAAATGAAGGACTGATAATATGCTACAACACAGGTGAACCTTGCAGAGATTTTGCTGAGTGAAAGAAGCTAGTCACAAAAGGTCACATAGTACATTTATAAATTCATAACAGTTGCTATCGTCTGGAGGAAGGGGGAAAAGGTGTGTCTGCTAATGGATGTGGGATTTTTTTGGGTGTGATACAGGTGTTCTGGAATTAAATACTAAAAATAATTACACACAATTCTTCAATTCACTGAAAACTAGTGAATTATTCTCTTTAAGAGTGAATTTTATGGTATATGAAGTATGTCTCAAGAAAAGCGTGTACAAGAATCTTATAGAAACAAAGTGCTAAAGTGCCAAATTTATGTGAACAGGAAAATTATTAAGCAGCTCTCTCAACCTTAGGACCTCATGATCTCTCATTTCTGCATTTCTGTAAATGTATGCTATATACTTATGTCTGCTCAACTGCCTCCCTTGTGGTTTCTTTTTCTCCCATTACTGGTTCCCTAATTGTTTACGATCTGGTTATTCTACCCACACTATAACATCCATGAGAACAAAGATAATGTTCTACCTTATTATCTTGTTAATATTCCTAACAGTGTTGGCACATAGTAGGCACTTAATAAATGTTTGTGATAGAATTGACTAATTAAGTTCTTATTAATAAACCTCATAGTCCCTTAACTGTTATTTAAGAGAAACAGTTATGTATAGGTGTGGGTCATTTATAAATCAAGGAATGCCAATATTTAGAAATCTGCTAAATAGTATTTTAAATCCACCTTGCCAAGTTCTGTTACTAGAACATTTACTTTGGGTTTTTTCAGAGGAAATATATAGCAAGAAAAGGAGATTTTTATAAGCTTTTAGATTTAAATGTCAACTTTCAGATATTAACACCATAGGAAAACTTTAAACCCAACAGAATCACAAAGTCAGAGACATATTTTTAAGTTTTGTGTAATTCCAATTCACCAGTGCAGATGTAATGATACAATTTTAAATCCTTCAGTAGCTCTAGAAAGTATAGTTTGATAATGACCACCTTGTAGACTTCTTTATTTGAATTGCAAATTTGTTATACCATAAACTCTCAGGAAGTACTGGTCCCCTTTTTAATGGTTAGAGCAGGGAAGCAGAACCTGGGGCTGCCTCTCTCTTGACAATTGTGAAGGTACCATTATGGAACTTTCTGGCTTTCCATGTAAAACAGTTTTAAAACCACAAGTAAGATTATCTTATGAGCCTGTCTATTCTCTAAGATATGTTTTACAATTCAGTGACCTTAATTGTTTGAGCAACATTTTAAGAACTCATCAGAAATTGAAAGAGTTATTATAGTATGTGTCCCATAACTCAGATCAGTAGAATTCATTACATTTCATTTATTTTTCTATCACTTAGTGATAATACTTTTTTAATTATTTGTAATTGATTTTTAGTACTGGGGTCCTCAGTTTTACTTCAATGACTTCTTGATTCCCCATTAGATATTTTTGTTTAATTTTTGTCTTTAATTTTTCTGATTAGAAAGGGCTAAGAACTCTGTGTATGGCCTATAGACAGTTGACATCTGAAGAGTATGAAGTGATAGATAGACGCCTATTTGAAGCCAGAACTGCCTTGCAGCTACGGGAAGAGAAATTGGCAAATGTCTTCCAGTTCATAGAGAAAGACCTAATATTACTTGGAGCTACAGCAGTAGAAGACAGGTAAGTATCCAATAAATAGAAAATATCATTTTTCTCTCAAGAATTTTTTTAGCCAACTGTTTTTAATTTATGACAAATTTTATTTATTAACATCCTATAATAATATATTTAACATCAAAATAGAGGTTAAAACCTTTTTTGCCCACTTAGTATGTATGCTTTTTTTTCTAGCCAGGTATCTGAAATAGATGAAAGAATCCAGCTATGTATAATTTTTCCCATAGACTTCAATTTTTAGGATACTACTCAGTGTATGCCATATAAAGACTTCAAGCACCTGCTTAATTCTCCAGCCTCACTTCCTACCACTACATCCTTTAATTTTATACTTCAGTAGTAAAAACTATTCTATTTTATGGCTTTATTCCTTGGCAAGTCTGCCTTCTTCCTGATTATTCTTCCTTTTCCCATTTGTGAATATCTATTTCTAAAGTATAGTTCAGCTATTACCCCTACTCTAGTAAGACCTTTCTTTACTTCTAACAGGATTTAAAAAGATCTTCCATGTTGTATAGATCTGTGTTGTCCTGATGGCAGTATATGATAATTATTTATTTAAACTTTTTTTTCTCTGTTAGCCTTTCAGTTACTTGAGGTTCATTTATGGCAGGGGTCCCCAAACTATGGCCTGCGGGCTGCATACAGCCCCCACCACACTTACGGAAGGGGCACCTCTTTCATTGATGGTCAGTGAGAGGAGCACATTGACCATCTCATTAGCCAAAAGCAGGCCCATAGTCCCCATTGAAATACTGGTCAGTTTGTTGATTTAAATTTACTTGTTTTTTATTTTAAATATTGTATTTGTTCCCGTTTTGTTTTTTTACTTTAAAATAAGATATGTGCAGTGTGCATAGGGATTTGTTCATAGTTTTTTTTATAGTCCGGCCCTCTAACGGTCTGACGGACAGTGAACTGGCCCCCTGTGTAAAAGTTTGGGGACCCCTGATTTATGATTTGTTCCCAGCATCAATTTTCATGTGTGTTTCTTGAGTTAAATTGAATTCTTTGAATTAAATTGAATTCTACAAAATTATCCTGTTATATTTTTCTGTACAGCTTAGATCTGTGTATGTTTGCGGTTTTTTATTTTGTTCTGTTTGTAATCTAGGTTTTCATTTCATTTTTAGTTATCCTCATGACATTTCTGAGACCTAGCTGAGGTTAGGTAGTCTTTTATTGTTCACAGTCTAATTTTTTAACTGCTGAAATGAGGATTTCCTTATCAGAAAAAGAGAAAAACTTATAATTTGAAATTTAAGACTTTCTAATAAAGTAGAGGTATGTAGACCATATGCTTAAATTGATTCTATAAAAATCAACTTTGAAAACATATTCTTAAAATACGAGGTTGTAGATTTTGTTCACTACATCACTGATTTGGTTCCTATTTCCTCCCTAATGAGAAAAAATTTCATTTATGTTACTGACCGGAATGTTACTGTAACATTCCTAAGTCAAGAAGTCCTGAATTTACCTTTCTCATTATGTGATTTATATGTAATATAAAATCAGAAAAGTACTTCCTACTGCTAATTTTGTTTCTTTTTAGATTACAAGATAAAGTTCGAGAAACTATTGAAGCTTTGAGAATGGCTGGTATCAAAGTATGGGTACTTACTGGAGATAAACATGAAACAGCTGTTAGTGTGAGTTTATCATGTGGACATTTTCACAGAACCATGAATATCCTTGAACTTATAAACCAGAAATCAGACAGTGAATGTGCTGAACAGTTGAGGCAGCTTGCCAGAAGGTAAGAATGTAATTATCTGGAGCACAGAGTTGAGGTGTAAGCAAATATGGTCACTGCTTATTTTTTATAGCCCAGGAGCTCAAAATAATTTTTGTTATTTGATGTATGAAAAAGAATCCAAAGAAAAATATTTTATATTATGAAAATTATGGAATTCATATTTTGTTGCCTGTAAATAATATTTTATTGGAACACAGCCACATTTATTTATTTACATATCATTGATGAAGACATTTACACTATAATAGCACAGTTGAGTAGTTACAACAGACACCTTATAAAGCACTTATCTCATTTTTCAATGCTGCTTGATACGCTGCAAGCCACAGTGACACAATGTAACTTGATAGTGTCTTGAGGGCCACACGTATTGCCATATGACATTTTACTATATTTTAATTATCAGTATTTATCCATCTCCAAACAAGAAAAATGGACTTTTTAATATGATTTTTAAAAAACAGTAGAATGTTATTTTATCAAATTTGATACAAAGACAGCATTGTATTTATTATTCAGCGACACTTTAATATGCAAATTCAAAGATGAAATATAAAATCTCATTACAGATTGTTGTATTAAAATGTAAACTTTTATTACAGAATCAGTGTTAACAGATGGACATTTACAGTTGATTTTGATGATAGGGAACATTAAACACCAATTAAGCAAAATGTTATTCCTTCCCACCCCTGCAAAAGTGCTTTCCATTTTCTCATTAGTACACTTGTATTATTTTTAAAAATTATAATCAGTTATTATTCTAATTTTTACTTTTAAAATTTTGTTAAAATTTCTCTTGTCTTTTTTTTTACTTTTAAGTACCTACATAATATCCTCAATTTAGCCTCTTGGCCCACAGCACCTAAGACTGAAATATTTACTTCTGGCCTTTTACAAAAAACATTTGGCAACTCCTGATGTAGTTCACATGACCAAATTGGAAATCAGTCTGCACTCGACTAGTCAAAGAAAATTTCACAAGTATTTGCACTCTAAAGTCATTCTCTTTTTTTCTAAATCTGTTTTTTAATAGGCAAATAAGCTTTATTTAGGAGGCCCCATTTAATTCAGTTTGATTTTTCCACAATAATTTAATGAGTGCTTCAATATAAGACTAAGATTGCTTATATGTAGCTATTTAGGTCTCCTAAAGATGCCCATCATTTGCAGTCTTGTGACATTAGCTTGGAAAAACATGCGAAAAGACAGTTGCACAGATGTCAATTTACACTCAGTGCTTTATTTATGTTCACTATACAGGCATTGATGTGGTACTAGCTCAGGATTTCATCAAAGAAAAATTTATTTAAGGATGTTCTAAAGCAGCGGCTCTCAACCTGTGGGCCACGACCCCGGCGGGGGTCGAACGACCAAAACACAGGGGTCGCCTAAAGCCGGAAATACATATTTATTATACAATACATTTTCAAATAAAATATGTATTTCCAATGGCTTTAGGCGACCCCTGTGTTTTGGTCGTTCGACTCCCGCCGGGGTCGCGACCCACAGATTGAGAACCGCTGCTAAAGAGACAGTACAATTCTCAGAGGTTTATTTGCTTGAGTTAAAAAAGTTGATTAAGCCCTGGCTGATTTGCTCAGTGGTAGAGCATCGGCCTGGCGTGCAGGAGTCCCGGGTTCGATTCCCAGCCAGGGCACACAGGAGAAGCACCCATCTGCTTTTCCACCCCTCCCCCTCTCCTTCCTCTCTGTCTCTCTCTTCCCCTCCAGCAGCCAAGGCTCCATTGGAGCAAAGATGGCCCGGGCGCTGAGGATGGCTCCATGGCCTCTGCCTCAGGCGCTAGGATGGCTCTGGTCGCAACAGAGCAATGCCCCTTGGTGGGCATGTTAGGTGGATCCCGGTTGGGCACATGTGGGAGCCTGTCTGACTGCCTCCCCGTTTCCAACTTCAGAAAAATACAATAAATAAATAAATAAATAGATAGATAAATAAATAAGTTGATTAATCTAGGTAGTTATACTACAGTTTGAGAGCATCATTGTGGCTGCTTAATTAATTTAGGTGCTATAATGTTATGGAGAACTTCCTAAATCAGAAAATAATTGCTCAGAATCATTTACTTTACACTATATTCCTTCTAAAATGTTATTCCTGATTATAATAGTAATGTCTATTTTAAAAATACTGGAAATGATAAAGAAAATATGATGGTTAATATAATACAACCATCCAAAGATAATTATTTGTAGTTTAGAATATTTTCTTTAAGTCTTCTATAGATATAAACTTTAAATGAACTTAAGATCATGGACATTATTCATTTCCCTTCTTATAAAGAAGCTGTATTATAAAGTGAAGACTGTACCTTAAAATAAATTTTTGTCTTGCTATGTGAGATTTATATTACATTTTAGAGATACTATCTTTTTGGTAGAATACATTCCTGAGAAAATCATATGAGTCATTGATACTTTCAGGAAGTATAAATTCTAAAAATTTTGGGTGGAACAAAGAATTCATACCTTTGAAATTTTTAGTTTAGGCCTGACCTGTGGTGGTACAGTGGATAAAGCATCAACCTGGAACTCTGAGGTCGCCAGTTCGAAACCCTGGGCTTGCCCAGTCAAGGCACATATGGGAGTTGATGCTTTCTGCTTCTCCCCTACTTCTCTCTCTCTCTCTCTCTCTCTCTCTCTCTCTCTCTCTCCTTCTCTCTCCCCCCTCTCTAAAATGAATAAAGTCTTAAACAAAAGAAAAAAATTTTTAGTTTTATATATGCATTTCTTCACAAACATATATTGATGTCTCCCAACTAGACATTTGGAACACACAGTCCTTTAGGTGTTTGTTTATATATTGTTTACTCTCAGAATACTTACAGTGTATAGGAAGAACGGAAGTAAATACAGACCTATCACAACTCAAGTGTAATTGAGGCAAGAACAGAAAGCTGTGGGTAACAGAAGAGGGAAGGTTAGCCTAGACACAGAGCTGTGTGGAAACACCATGACTGTGTTGTCTCCAGAGAGACGAACTGTTATTAACTGGTCAGAGAGTGACACCAAGCAGCAAATTGTATGCAGATCCCCAGGCTGAGAGAGGCTCGTTCGAAGAATTGGTCCTAGTTAAGTACAACCATAGAATTGAATAGATGGGAGAGGTAAAGGTATGGGAAGTACTGAGGCATAAAGCTACAGAAGTGAGCACATGCTACCTACTGTCTGCCAGAACTGTGAGGAGCTTTTCCACATTTCATAAATATTATCCCATAGATTGTGAGATAATAGGCTGATTTCTAAAGCCTTTCCAGAGGAAAACCAGTTCCGGGTGCCTTGGGAAGGTTCTCTAGGAACACTGATCTGATCTGTCTCTCTTCTGGCTGTTACCCCTTCTGCTCAGACAGTACTTAGGCTGAACACTGGAGAAAGAACAAATTGCTAAATAAGGTTTCCCCAATAGGGAGGAAAAACAGTCAATGTAGATGCTTATTTCAGGTATTGGGAGAATTAATAAATAAAAGAAAAAAACACTTTTTAGTTTATGTTGTAAAAGTTAATTGTTTACTACTTATCAGTTACAGTGCAACACCGTGATGATTAGGCATACGCTGTGAAGAACATTTTACCTTATAAAAGTTTTTTTTACTATTATAGAACTAAAAATCTATTTATATACTATTTAGTTTTCATAGATTATTGCTCACTTAATACTCTTTTCACTTCTTATTTTAAAATGGAAGGTAAAGCCATTATGAAAAATAGTATGAAGGTTCCTCAAAAAGTTAAAAATAGACCTACCATATCTAGCAATCTCACTTCTGGTCATATATCCAAAGGAAATGAAATCGCTATCTTGATGATGTACCTTCACCCTCATGTTTATTGCAGCATTGTTCTCAATAGGCAAGAATGAAAATAGCCATAATGTCCATTGATTTATCAGTGGCTAAAGAAAATGTAGTGTGTATATACAGGGGTAGGCAAAAGTAGATTAATAATAGTAATACAATAAACAATAATACAAGAATAAACTTGTGTACTCACAACTGTAAACCTATTTTTGACCACGCCTGTTTACAAAGGAATATTCAGCCATGAAAAGAAGGAAATTCTGCCTTTTGTGACAAAATGGATGGATTTTATTTTTCAGTCCTTGTTCATATTTTTCTTTCTTTTTCTAATTGATTTTGAGAGGTGGGAGGAGAGGAGAGTGAGTGAGAAGCATCAACTCATAGTTGCTTCACTTTAGTTGTTCATTGGTTGCTTCTCATATGTGCCTAGACCAGGGGCTCAAGCTAAGCCAGCAACCCCATGCTCAAGCCAGTGGCCTCAGGGTTTCAAACCTGGGACCTCAGTGTTTCATGTTGACTCTTTATCCACTGTACCACCACTAGTCACATGAAATGGATGGATCTTGAGGCATTATGCTAAGAGAAATAATTCAGAGAAAGACAAATACTTAGATGTGGAATCTCAAAAAGTAGAACTCAAAGAAATAGAAGAATAGTAGTTCCCAGGGGCTGGGATGTGAGGAAATGGGGAGGTGATGCTCAAAGGATACAGACTTCCAGTTTATATATAAGATGAATTAGTTCTGGGGATGTAATTTACAGCTGGTGACTAGAATTAACATTACTGTATTATATATTGGAAAGTTGTTAAGAGTAGACCATAAATGTTATCACCACACACAAAATAAATGGTAATTATGAGGAAATGGAGTTGTTCACTAACTTTATTATGGTAATCATTTCACAATATGTATGTATATCAAATCACGTGGCACACCTTAAACTTACATGTGTTATATGTCATTATCTCAATAGAACTGGAGAAAAAATAAAGTTAAAATGGAGGGATATTTCTCAGTAACAATGTGCTATATTGTAAACCCAGTGGTCAACTATAGTGTATTGTTCTTTGTTTTAGGTGAGACTAGGGGAGATAATGAGGCAGACCTCCCTCCCGCATGCTCCCCAACAGATCTCCCTGGCAACTCCATCTGGGGTTATCCGAGCTATTTATAGCTCCTGAGGCTGATATACTCAGACCAGCTGAGCCATCCTCTGTGCCCAGGACCACGCTTGCTCGAACCAATTGAGCCACTGCCTGCGGGAGGGGAAAAGGGAGAGAGTGAGAAGAAGGGAGGCAGAGAGAAGCAGCTGGTTGCCTCTCCTGTGTGCCCTGACTGGGAATTGAAACTGGGACATCCATACACTGGGCCAAGGCGCTATCCACTGCTGAGCTACCAGCCAGGACCAATAGTGTTCTGGGTTTTTTGTTTGTTTGTTTTGTATTTTTCTGAAGCTGGAAACGGGGAGGCAGTCAGACTCCCGCATGCACCCTACCGGGATCCACCCGGCAAGCCCACAGGAGCCGATGCTCTGCCCATCCGGGGCGTCACTCTGTCGCGACCAGAGCCACTCTAGCGCCTGGGGCAGAGGCTAAGGAGCCATCCCCAGTGCCCGGGCCATCTTTTGCTCCAATGGAGCCTCGGCTGCAGGAGGGGAAGAGAGAGACAGAGAGGAGGAGAGGGGGAGGGGTGGAGAAGCAGATGGGCACTTCTTCTATGTGCCCTGGCCGGGAATCGAACCCGGGACTCCTGCATGCCAGGCTGACGCTCTACCACTGAGCCAACCGGCCAGGGCCAGTGTTCTTGTTGTGGATGTAGCACAATGCTACTTTGAGTGCTGGCCTTAAACAGCATAAAGGAGCTTGAACCAGAATGTAAATCTATGCACTGCTTTTTTCATCAAGACAATTTTATTACCAAATGGGAGTAGGGAGAAACAGTGTAACAAAATAATGTGTTTGGCAATGTAGTTGATTTACATACTGATGCAAGTTTCTTATTTCTTCCTGGCAACAAATAATTGGCCCAGCTGCCAGTAATCAGACCATACTCTGAGTTGTGCTCATAACATATGCCCACAAAGGAAGTGTTATCCATGTTTCACTATAGTAATATCTAGTGTTGCAGTCCATTGTAGGAGTTAATATCAAGAACAGTTATGATTCCTTCTTTCTTTTGCTTCCCACTTATACATAATTTAGCTCATGAATTTTCCTGAATACTTTTTAAATTTTTTTAGATTATGATTTACTGAATATAACAATGTTTTTATTTTTGAAAGACTTTATATTCACAATCTTAGAGAATACACTCAGGTTATATGTTATAGTTCACATTTAGAAAATATAGTTACTGTATCTAAGTATTATTAGTTCATTGTAAAATTGAATATCATCTGTTTTATTTATTACATAAGTCACTCTCAGTTCTACTTAATCTTAATTTCAATACAATTTAGTTTGTTCCCTGACATATCAGTTACATAATAGTAAAGTCTGTAAATGAATGTTTTATCTTTCTGTAAGAATCTTGTTTACCAAGTGAGTATAAATAATGTGACTTTAAAGTATCTTACAGAAGTTGTAATTGTTTTCTGTTTTAGAATTACAGAGGATCATGTGATTCAGCATGGTCTGGTGGTTGATGGGACCAGTTTATCTCTTGCACTCAGGGAGCATGAAAAGCTATTTATGGATGTCTGCAGAAATTGTTCAGCTGTATTATGTTGTCGTATGGCACCACTGCAGAAAGCCAAGGTATGCTTGTGTTATAAGAAGTTCTGTAAAGATATATAGATCTAAAAGTGTTCTTTATCTATAGTTCCATTTAGTGTCTTGCAGTGTGTGAATCTTACTAAGTTAATCATTTCTCATATAATCAATTTTAACCATGTATAATTAGACCTTTGGAATTTTCAGAGTGAATATAAAAGTTTTAACTCTTCATAGTAACCTAGAAAGTCTGTGATGGGTAGCAGTACGAGATTGTCCTGAGCCACAAATTTAAGCTATGATAACTAAAGTTTCACAAGTTAGTTACCTACCTACTGAGGGAACCTATAGGCTTCAGTTCATATGTATCTTTGGGTGGTTCTGTTAATCTCTGCTTATTCTTGCATTCTTATGAAGTGATAATTCTCTTTGTTAAAAATAGCTACTAAGAATAAACTCAAAGTGAATAAAAGACAAATGTAAGTCATGAACTGATAATCCTAGAAGAAAAAAACAGGCAGTAAAATTTCAAACCTCTTGTAGTAATATTTTTGCTGATATATCTCCTAGGGCAAGGGAAACAAAGGAAAAAATAAACAAATACAGCTACATCAAACTTAAAAGCTTTTTGCACAGCAAAAGAAATCAACAAAATCTAAAGAGAACCCACTGTATGGGAGGACATATTTGACAATGATACAGTACATCTGATAAGGGGTTAGTTTCCAAAATATGTAAAGATGTATACAACTCAACACCAGGAAGGCAAACAATCCAATTTAAAAATGGGCAAAGGACCTGAATAGATACTTCTAATCATCAGAGAGACACAGATTAAAACCACTGTGAGGTACCACCTCACACCTGTCAGAATGGCTATCATCAATAAATCAACATACAACAAGTGCTGGCAAGGCTGTGGAGAAAAGGGAACCCTCATGTACTATTGTTGGTAATGCAAACTTGTGTAGCCACTGTGGAGAACTGTATGGCATTGCCTCAAAAAATTAAAGGTGTATCTGCCTTTTGACCTATCTATCCCACTTCTAGGAATGTATCCTAAGAATCCTGCAACACTAATTCGAATGACTATATGAACCCCTATGTTTATTGCAGCATTATTTACAATAGTCAAGATCTGGAAACAACCCAAGTGCCCATCACTAGAAGATGGATAAAAAGCTGTAGTACATTCATACAATGGAATATTATACTTCCATTAAAAGAAGGGAATTTTGTGATAGAATAGATGAACCTGGAGATTATTATGCTAAGTGAAATAAGCCAGTCAGAAAGACAAGTACCATATGATTTCACTCAAATGTGAAATCTAATGAATAAACTAACAAACCAAATAGAAACAGAAGCATGGACACATGGAACAGACAGACAGCTGTCAGAGAAGGGAGAAGAGCTAGATGAAAAGTTGAGGGATTGGCCAAAAAACAAATATACATATCACATAGACACAGATAACAGTGATAGCCAGAGAGATAGGGCGGTAGGGGTTAGGTGCAGGTGGACAGAGCAAGAGAAAATGGAGATAGAAAGAGATTTTGAATGGGGGTATAGGCACACAATACAGGGTACAGATGTTTAGTTGAGTTGCACACTTGAAACCTGTGTAGTTTTGTGAACCAATGTCACCTGAATAAATTCAATTCAATAAAAAATGAAAAGTAATAAATACACTTAATTTTTTTTGAAGATTTTATTTATTGATTTTACAGAGAGAGAGCAGGGAATGGGGAGAAGTATCAGCTCATAATTGCTTCACTTTAGTTGTTCATTGCTTGCTTGTCATATGTGCCTTGACCGGGCAAGCCCAGGGTTTCGAACCAGCAACCTCAGCATTCCAGGTCAGTGCTCTCTCTGTCCACTGCACTACCACAGGCCAGACACAAATACACTTTAGTAAGAAGTTGAAAAGCCTGATTGACTTGTGATACAAAGCTGTATACAGAAAATATTTAAATTTCAGCTATGATTCAAGTGAAAGTCTATAAATATTTTTTTTTAATAAAGAAGTAAATTTATTTATTTATTTATTTTTAACAGAGACAGAGAGAGAGTCAGAGAGAGGGATAGACAGGGACAGACAGACAGGAATGGAGAGATGAGAAGCATCAATCATTAGTTTTTCGTTGCGCATTGCGACACCTTAGTTGTTCATTGATTGCTTTCTCATATGTGCCTTGACCGCGGGCCTTCAGCAGACCGAGTAACCCCTTGCTCGAGCCAGCAACCTTGGGTCCAAGTTGGTGAGCTTTTGCTCAAACCAGATGAGCCCACGTTCAAGCTGGCGACCTTGGGGTCTCGAACCTGGGTCCTCGGCATCCCAGTCTGACGCTCTATCCACCGAGCCACCGCCTGGTCAGGCTATAAATATTTTTTATAACTCCAAATTTGTAATTGGATTTCTTATACTATATTTTTCACAAGCAGTATCTTTTGAAGTGCACATCTAAACACTGATTGTTTCACATATAGGTCTAATAAATTAGATTTTTTTTTCTTGCTTCATGGAATTTTGTTACAATGCCTATATCATCATAACTCATGTTCCTCAGACTATGGATACTAAAACTGGAGACCGAACAGAGCTAATGCTTAGATTTTTAATAAAAGTATGTTCAAGAATTTCAAAGAAACTTTTTTTTTAGATTTTATTTATTCATTTTAGAGAGAGGAGACAGAGAGAGAGACACACACAGAGAGAGAGAGAAGGGGGAGGAGCAGAAAGCATCAACTCCCATATGTGCCTTGACCAGAAACTTTTTTTTATATATTGAATTTAATTTTGATTTTTTTTAATTTTAAAATTTTATAGATGAAAATAATCTTCCCTTTACATCAAATGAAAAGAATACTTTTTTTTATTAAGATTTTATTTGTTGATATTTTGGAGAGAAGGGAGAGAGAGAGAGGGAGAGAGAAAAATGGGGGTGGGGGAGGAACGGGAAGCGTCAACTTGTAGTAGTTGCTTCTTGTATGTGCCTTGACTGGGCAAGCTTGGGGCTTCGAACCAGCAACCTCAGTATCCCAGGTTGGTTCTTTATCCACTGCACCAACATAGGTCAAGAATATTTTCTTAAGAGAGGAAAATTTTGCCTGACAAAATTCAAGAAAGTGTAATTATTTTTTACACAATTATTATTAAGCTTCTTTACAAATTTAAGCCTTATTTAAAGATTTTTGCTTCCCATAATAAAATTCAAGATAATACTGTTTTGTAATGTTATTTCTGTTTCTTCTTCCTTTTTTTGAGAGAGACAGACAGGAAGGGAGAGAGATGAGAAGGACCAACTCATAGTTGTGGCGCTTCAGTTGTTCATTGATTGCTTCTCATATGTGCCTTGACCAGGGGGCTCCAGCTGGGCCAGTGACCCCTTGCTCAAGCCAGCAACCTTGGGCTTCAAGCCAGCGATCATGTCGATGATCCCACACAAGCAGGCAGCTTCAGGATTTCAAATGGATCCTTGGTGTCCCATGTTTACACTATCCACTGTATTACCACTGGTCAGGCTGCAATGTTATTTCTAAACGATTTCTAACTTTTTTTTAAATTTTTTGTTTATTTATTTATTTATTTTACAGAGACAGAGAGAGAGTCAGAGAAAGGGATAGATAGGGACAGACAGATAGGAATGGAGAGATGAGAAGCATCAGTTATTAGTTTTTTCGTTGCGACACCTTAGTTGTTCATTGATTGCTTTCTCATATGTGCCTTGACCGTGGGCCTTCAGCAGACCGAGCAACCCATTGCTTGAGCCAGCGACCTTGGGTCCAAGCTGGTGAGCTTTGCTCAAACCAGGCGAGCCCGCACTCAAGCTGGAGACCTTGGGGTCTTGAACCTGAGTCCTTCCGTATCCCAGTCCGATGCTCTACCCACTGCACCAACGCCTGGTCAGGCAAGATTTCTAACATCTTAGTGGAGACATCCCTCAAAAAATGAACCCCAGAGCATATTATTGTCTAATATAAAATTAATTTTTTCTGCTTCCTTCAACAGTTATTTAAGATAAATGACTATATAAATATAAGAAAGTTGAAATTTTATCACAAGTAACTAATTAGTTGTATGTCTTTCAGGTAATAAGACTGATAAAAATCTCACCTGAAAAACCTATAACACTGGCTGTTGGTGATGGTGCTAATGATGTAAGCATGATACAAGAAGCACATGTTGGCATAGGTGATTGATTTTTTTTCCCCCTCCAAGCTCATAACATTGATACAGTTATTTGGGGATTTTGAATTTTCCTTTTGAAGACTAAAGTGCAACATGAAATACATGAATGAAAACTAAATGCAACATGGTAATATATCACAGTGTATCCCCCATCAGAAGCCTGTTAGCCTAAATTTTAATTCCAAATTTTCAAGAACATGAATACCACATTAGTGAATTTATGTTTTCCAGTTCTCCTTCATAATAAAGTAACTCTGATTTAAGTATAATTTTATACTACTTAAAGTAGTTTCACACAGTACTTTATCACTTTTAAACACTAAATTTGTGTTTTACATGGTGCCCCTCATGGTTTTAAATTCTTGTTTTAAAATGTTATTGTTATTTGTCAATCTGTAAAGATTTTTCAGCTCATTTTAAAGATAATTTTTAGAGACAGGAAATTTATACCGAACTAATAATATATAAATTTTCATATAGTCTTCTAATTTAATAATCTTTATCCTAATTTTTATAGCATTTTTATTGGATTCATAATACTATTTTATTTATATTTAAATTTATCAATCATTTATTATTTAAACAATATTTTGACCTGCTTCCCTCAATGATTTTATTATACAAATCAGAAGTAAAGAGAAAACTAAAAGTATAAATTTTAGAGTTAGAAAATCATTTAGATAGTTCTGGAATTATATCTGTAATTGCTTGTGATGAGTAGTTTCTACTGGTCTAATTTCTACTGTATCTCTGAAATAATTCCTACCTCTTTATGATAACTAACTCTTCATTTTGAAAACCTGATTTTCTTTCCAGTTTGTATATTATTCCCCATAAATCTCCCTAACAATGTGATAGTTCCTATACCATATATAAATGCATTAAAAGCTATATAGTATTTATAACAGTGGGTTTTTTGTTTATTTGTTTGTTTGTTTGTATTTTTCTGAAGCTGGAAACAGGGAGAGACAGTCAAACAGAATCCCGCATGCGCCCTACCGGGATCCACCTGGTACGCCCACCAGGGGGTGACGCTCTGCCCACCAGGGGGCGATGCTCTGCCCCTCCGGGGCATCGTTCTGTTGCGACCAGAGCCACTCTAGCGCCTGGGGCAGAGGCCAAGGAGCCATCCCCAGCGCCCGGGCCATCTCTGCTCCAATGGAGCCTCGGCTGCGGGAGGGGAAGAGAGAGACAGAGAGGAAGGAGAGGGAGAGGGGTGGAGAAGCAAATGGGCGCTTCTCCTGTGTACCCTGGCCGGGAATCGAACCTGGGACCTCTGCACGCCAGGCCAATGCTCTACCACTGAGCCAACCGGGCAGGGCCTATAACAGTGTTTTTTGAGTATGGTAACAGACTAGTGAATAGAATAGATTCAAACATCTGGAAGTTTAGTGTATAACAAAGGGGACCTTTCAAGTAAGTAGGGAAACAAGTTACTTGATTAAAAATACTGATAAAACTTGTTAAAGATCATGGAATAATAGAAGAAAAATTTAATGAAAATCCTGTATTTTTAGGTATGGAAGTATCTTTTGAGTTATCAAACAAAGCAAGGAAAAGATCAATATGTGTGGCAGAAGTAAAAACTGACCCAAAACAATTTTAAAGGCAAAGTAGTAAAGAATATTTGCAAAATAGATGACAAAGTATTAATATTTCTAATATATGAACTTAATACTAAGTGGAAATATGTGGAAGGATGTGAGACATCAGTTGTCACAAAAGGAGAAATCTAAAGGAATGTTTAATCCATGAAAACCTATTTAATCTCACTAATAATCAGAAGAATGCAAGTTTAAATTGCCTGTCAGAGTGACAAAAATTACACAGATTGATAGTCTGAATCAGTAAAGGTATAGATCAACAAATGCTCTTATTCGACATTAGTAGAAGTCAGAATTGTAAATGATGGCCTGTTGACCTGGCAATCATGCATCTAGCATTTTTTCTAAGAAAATATGTGAATATGTTGAAAAAGATACATGTTATAAACAGTGTCCATAATAGCATATTAAGGGACAAAAGTAGATTACAGAACAATCCTATTTTTATACATTTGTTTGTATGTATACTAAATATACACACATAAAAAATATGCAGAATGAAAAATTCTAAAGGGATATATACCAAAAATAGTGGTTTTCTCTAGATACTATGAATATAGGTGATTGTCTTTACCTATACACTTTGAAACATTTTGATCCTTTTATGACAAAACTTAAAATTTTTAATTCTGAAAAATAAATTTTCAAAGCTGCTTTTAGATTTAAAAAGCTAACTTGGCAATAGCTCTTGAAACCTAAAAGATTTATTATAACCTAAAAAAAAGTACTCATGTTTATCAGATAAAATTATGTACTGATTTTAGACGATATTGTACTTTTCTTTCTAAAAGCACATTTTGTTTGAGTTATGCATGAAAATGTTAAAGCAATTAAACATGCTCATTTTTGCTAGGTTCAGATTACTCAATTTGAATATTTCTTATGTTCAGTGAAATTGAAACTTTTATATCATTCTCTCCATTAGAAATCTATTAACTTTCAGCTTTTTAGTGTAATTGATGTTCTTATTAGATCCTAGACTTTCAATATTATTTTTATATTAATTGTATTTTATATATTCTAAATCTTTGAAAATTGATGTTACATATCTGGTATAGTAGCTTTGTATTAATTACATATTTGTATTAATTACATTTTAGAACATACTTTGGGGAGTCTGCTATCTTCTGTACATTAGGACATGGTGATCCTAAAGCCATGTGCAACAGCTATAATTAACATTTCACAAAGTATTATGAAAATTTACTTATCAGTTATCAATTAATTTGCCTTTTTGTTCCCTTTATCACAGGAATCATGGGTAAAGAAGGAAGACAAGCTGCAAGAAACAGTGACTATGCAATAGCTAGATTTAAGTTTCTCTCCAAGTTGCTTTTTGTTCATGGTCATTTTTATTATATTAGAATAGCTACCCTTGTACAGTATTTTTTTTATAAGGTGAGTTTCATGGAGATATTTTATTTGATTTTAATGTTTATTGTATTTAGTTTAGAGAGAGGAAGAGGGAGACAGGAACATCGATCTCCTGTATGTGCCCTGATGGGGGATCAAACCATCATTCTCTGCACTTCGGGACGATGTTCTAACCCAGTGGTTGGCAAACTCATTAGTCAACAGAGCCAAATATCAACAGTACAACGATTGAAATTTCTTTTGAGAGCCAAAGTTTTTAAACTTAAACTATATAGGTAGGTACATTCCTTATTGAGGTAGTGCCCACACATGGTATTTTGTGAAAGAGCTGCATGTGGCTCGCAGTTTACCGACCAGGGTTCTAACCAACTGAGCTATCCAGCCAGGGCGTGGAGATATTTTAGAATCAGTTATTGATATAGTAATTTGAGGCTTCAATTTAAGGAATTCTGTTACCATACAAATTATTCTTAAAATTGTTTCCATAGTGAAATAACAGTTTATAGAATATACTTTGAATATTAGTCAGGAATCCAATGTGTAATGACAGAAAGCAAATCAGTGGTTGCTGATGCCAAGGGTGCAGATTATAGAATTGACTGGAAAGGGATATAGAGAACTTTGCATGATAGACAAGTTCTTTTGTTTGATTGTGGTGGTGGTTGCACACGTGTATAAATGCATCAAAACATTAAAAAATGTATACTTAAACTTGATATGTTTTATTCTATGCAATTTGGAACTCAGTTTTATTTCTTTGATGTTATTTTGTTCTGAACCAGTAATAAGTTTTAATTTAACTTTAGTATAATGATTTCAAGCAGAGGTTCTATCTAAGTCTTTGTGCCATGAATGACCATTTGGTAGCTTAGTGAGATATATAAATTATAGGACTTTTAGATGCATAAAATAAATAGGATTACTAGGAAACTAATTATGTTGAAGTACTTTTCTATCTCATGACCCTTTTGGGGAAGATGGGAGACTGAGGAACTCAGGTTAATAACCCCTGAGTACCAAGACATTTAATACATCTGTGTGTCCTATATTGCATATCTACCTCTAAGTGATAGCTGTAAGCCAATGAAGGAACACAGGCTGACTACATACTGCTAATAAATGATGATGGCAGGGGTTTTTTCTAGGTTATTTTTATAGCTTTTCTGTGACATATGAATATTGAAATGGAAAAATGTTTTGATAGTTTTATGTATTTGAAATATTTGAGTATTTTAAAGGTATTATAGCCCCAAAGTTGAAGTAAAACTTATTATACTAGATATGAAAAGTAGTGAATAAAAATTGGAAGGTGTAAATTAAAAATTATGGCACTGCTTGGCTATAGTACGAGTCAGTGACATTACATTTGCAGTGCTGCTTAAACACTTTTAGACTTTTTTTAATAAAATGGAAATTCTGTTTTCCCATTTTACATAGACAAGTTCTTATGGACACATTTGTTTTCCATTTCAACTGCAATTGTATTTCTGAACTCATTAGCTATTTAAATTTTTTTTCTTTTAGAACTAAATATTTTAATTATTTTTATTTAATCTTGTTTTTCAGAATGTGTGCTTTATCACGCCTCAATTTTTATATCAGTTCTACTGTTTGTTTTCTCAACAAGTAAGTAAATAGAAGCTTTTGTTTTATACTTTCAGGAAAAAGTATGTATGTTCAGTCTTTGATAGATACTTGGAAGGAATTTTTCTTAGTTCTGCTAATAACTAGATAAAACTATTCTAGTTAGTGTATTTAATCAGTATGATGTTAATAATCTTTACTCTGATTTTCCGTTTGAAGTTAGTGTTAATACCAAAATATATTTTAACTCTGAGTACTTCTTTAAAAATAGATATTAACTCTTAACAGCTTAATAGAGAATTCTGGTAACTTTTCCAACTTATGTGTAATATTTCTATAAAATCCATATCAAGCCAGGCCAAAAATTTATTGGGGAATTACCTCTTTCTTATTGACTCAGAATTTTTTTAGATTTGGAAGGAACTGTAGTGATAAAGTCCAAGGATGAATACAGGTTTAATCTCAGAAGCTAACTATAAATAATGGATTGTGACTACCAGGAGCACTATATTGAAAGGGGTTCTGAAGCTGTACTCTCAGGGGAAAAACCTGTTCTTGATTAGCAGAAGCTGTAATGAGCACTTGATAGTGATGGGTCTTTGGTTACACACATGTCACATATTTCCCATTCCTGTCCTAATTTATAAAAAAGGAAATTGAAATGTACAGAGATTCGTAACTTGCCCATAGATCTCGTAGTCAATAAACCGTACTTGGACCTACTGCTTCTAACTACTTGAACACCCACTTCACATACCACACTGTACATCTCTAATTGATTAAGACATTTGTTCAAATTTATTGAATAATGAGCTTAATTATCTTAGGTTTTTCATGAGTTTTTTCCTATCCTTAATATTTTCTCCTCTGTTTACAATCTAACTCTAAATTCTAAGTACCTGCTTAGGCATTGATTGCCAATAACAATATTTGCTTATTTGAATGAAATAAAGAGTGCTGTAAGAGCATGTGACAAGGAAAACTAACCTATTTTGATTAAGTTGTCAGGGAGTTTACAGTTTAATTAAAAATAAAGTATTAATAAAAACATTACGTGAAGCGTAGACAAAGCATTAAGCAAATTAGTACCAGCAGTAGCACATATGACTGTTTAGAACAGGAAGTTATAAATATTTAAACTTTCATAGATCATGCCTTAAAGGAAGAGTAGGATGTAGATGTGAAGACAAAACCATGAAAGCAAAACTAATTGTGTAGCTTGTAAAAGGATACATAGTAAGAAACCTAGAAGCATGTGACCAAATTGTGGAGAAATTTGAAATGTAGAGCCAATTCACTATAATTCCAGAATTACTTGACATAATAAAATATTTCAACTCCCACAAAAACTATAAATTTATAAATAATATGTGCATGTTTATGTCAAACAAATTGGAGTTATTAAAATGGATTTTTATATAAATTGAAAAAACCATATAATTTTTATGCTTATTTTTATTTTTTTAAAATAGTTTACGACTGATTTGAGAGAGAGGAAGGGGGAGAAAAAGAGAATGGGGTGAAAAAGGGGAAAGAAGCATCAACTCATTGTTCCACTTAGCTCCATTTAGTTGTGCACTCATTGGTTGCTTCTTGTATATGCCCTGACTGGGGATCAAACCTGTGACCTCGGTACACCAGGGTAACGCTCTGGCCACTGAGCAACTGGGCCAGGACCTGTGTTTTTTTTAATATGCTTCTTTGTATTTATATGCATAAATATAACATATATTTTAGAATCTCAAAATTCCTACCAATTTTTCTTCCTAGACATTGTATGACAGCGTGTACCTGACTTTATACAATATTTGTTTTACTTCCCTACCTATTCTGATATATAGTCTACTAGAACAGCATATAGACCCTCAAGTATTACACAACAAGCCCACCCTCTATCGGTAAGTATTTTCCAGTATTAAATGTCCATAACATTTCTGATTGCAAGTAGTATATACTTGTTAGTTTTTAAAAGTACCTCAAAATAAGCAGATACATTAAATAGTGTCTTGGTGATTAATGCTCTACTAAGGAAAGTACTTTAGTTGTTCTATGGTTTATAGTTGTTAAACAGTAAATTTCCCAGTGTTTTTAAGAACAAACACTTTCATCCTAGTAATGCATTGGGCAGTTGTATAACTTGCATTTATTTGTTGTTCCAAGCCAATAATATATTATTTTATGTGCACAAAAGATATTATTCAGTGATTGTCTGTCTCTAGAGTTTCTAAAAAATTACTTTATGTTCTAGCATTGCCAAATTTATGAGTAGTAATCAATGTAGAATTGAGGACATTAATTCTTGTCCCATATACCCTGTGTCCTGGTTCCACAGAACCACATAATCTCAGAGATGTGGAACTATTCCTAAGGACTAACTTAAGATTTCCACATTACCCTGGACCTCCACTCTTACAGAGGAATTCAGTTATATAGAAATGGCAAGAACTTAACCTTGATTTCCCAGAAGATATAAGACTGACTTGTTCCAAAATTGGCCAAGACTGTTCTTGTCATAATAGCTCTTGATGGAAATGATGTCGATAGGAAGCTTCAGTGCTGAACCTAACTCAAATGACTCCACTAACAAGAACAAGCATGGCAGAGTGACTGAATGTTTACAACAGAATATAGTACAGAAAAAGCAACTTTTCACAATTAAACTGAAGTATTATGCCTATCATATTTCTTTATCAAATAAAATGAATTTGAATGTATGATGTGAACTATAAGCTGTTACACAGGTATATGATATTTTTATAAGCAGTGGTTTATAAATTGGGGTTTATTCTTTCTGCCAATATTTTCAAATAATTTTTAAAAATTAGTTTTTTGATTATGAAATTTTAACATTGAGTTGGTAAGTAATAAATGAGTCAATATGTTCCTTTTTCTCCTCTTTTATTTTAAATTTACAGAGATATTAGTAAAAACCGTCTACTGAGCATTAAAACTTTTCTTTATTGGACCATCTTGGGTTTCAGTCATGCCTTTATTTTCTTTTTTGGATCCTATTTTCTAATGGGGAAAGATATATCTCTGCTTGGAAATGGCCAGGTAAACTACATAATGTTTTTATTGTTTGTTAATAATTTGATTTAATTTGTTTTTTGATAACTTTCTATCATAAAAAATAAAATTCAATTTAAATTATGAAATTGCAGATATTAAAACAATTATAAAAAGGTTTTAAACTTTACTTAATAAAATTTTTATACAAATAAAAATATAAAAAGGCAGTACAGTTTGTAATCTTAATGTGAAACTCAAGGCACTAGGCAGTCAGTTTTGCTCTTCAAACATGAGTTAATGCAGAGGGACGTGTTCATGCCCCTGCATGCTTTTCAGGATTGCGCTTTTAATGATCGCTACTGTGTATTTAGTGCTGCTTTTGTGTTCAGTGCTTTACATGCCCCATATCCAGTAATCCTCACAATAATCCTTTTGGAGAAGAGAAATGAGGATTTAATGCTTAGTTTGTTGCTTTTAGTTGCATGAATTATATTTTTTGTGTGCTTAGGAAGTGCTACCATACTGTGCAGTGCACACTAGCAATTTTGAGAAAGTTGTGAGTAACTGTTTAAAATGGCTACTTTTCTGAAATGTGAAATTGAGAAAGAGTGCCACATGGTACATTGTTACTGTGTCCTAATTGGAGTGCTCATGATGAGAGACTCTTGGCAGAACGAGGCCTATTTCTCTATGCTTAGCAAGATATGTCAGGAGGAAAAGAAGTGACAGCAGTGGTCCTATGGTGGACTGGAAATGCATTTCCACCTTTTGTTTCCCTTTCCCATTGGCAATACTTAAGTTTTGTAAAATATTTTTGGAGACACAGACAAACAATATTTGCAAATAGGTGAATATTAAGTTTTATCTGTTCTGCAAACATTTGAAATATAATATAACCCTTCCCTTGAAATACAGTACTAGACTTTGGATGTATAAGGGTAACTAACGCACTTGGTCATAAGGCTTAGAGTCTTGTAAGAGATACAGAAAATCAGCAAATAAAATAAAATCTCAGGAGCATTGAAAGAAATAGGTTTCAATTATAGGGAGGCTTGCCTGATCAGGTGGTGGTGCAGTGGATCGAGTGTTGACCTGGGACACTGAGGACTCAGATTCGAAACCCCGGTGTCACCGGCTTGAGCGTGGGATCATAAACATGACCCCATGGTCGCTGGCTTGAGCCCAAAGGTTGCTGGCTTGAGCAAGGGGTCACTGGCTCAGCTGGAGCCCCCAGGTCAAAGCACATATTGTATGAGAAAGCAATCAGTGACCAACTAAAATGCCGCAGCTATGAGTTGATGCTTCTCATCTCTCTCCCTTCCTGTCTGTTCTTTTCTCTGGCTCTCTAAAAAAAAAAAAAAAATTGTAAGGAGGCTTGAATCATTCACATTACTTCTTCTTATTCTTTTTTTTTTTTTTTTTTTGCAAGAGAGAGAGAGAGAGATGAGAAGTATCAACTTATAGTTGCATTATTTTAGTTGTTCACTGATTGCTTCTCAAACATGCCTTGACTGGGGGGCTCCAGCCAACCCAGTGTCCTTGGTCTCAAGCCAGCGAACTTTAGGCTCAAGCCAGTGACCTGTGTCAAGCTGGCAAGCTTGCGTTCAAGCTGGATAAGCTGTGCTTAAGCCAGTGACCTTGGGATTTAAAACCTGGGACCGCAGTTCCAGGTTGACATTCTATCCACTGTACCACCACAGGTCAGGCTTCATGGTTCTTTAAAAGGTAGAGTAGGAACATACTACCACTCAGTTTTGAGGACATCGTTAGCCTGATTTAGACAAAAAGGTGAATCTAGTTTGTGTTGCATAAAGGTTACAGCACTTCTCAAATAATAATTACCTTTTATTGAGTTTGTTCTCTGTGCCAGGTATATCGTATGTATTAGCTTGTTAAATTGTAATAACAACCCTGTATGTGAAAAATGTCATTATTACTTTTGCACATTAGTTAACTTCAGAGAGGTTAAGAAACTTGCCTCAGGTCACACAGGTAAATAAATTATAAGAGGAAAATTCAAACTCACAATGCTATGACTTTAAACTCTGTGTGTTTAACTACTATCCTAAATCCCTTTAAGAAACAAATATACCAGTGCCCTTCTGCATGGCATTGCCACCTGTGTGAAGGACCACCAAACATATTAGATATATGAGTGAGTATGCCCATTTTCACCTGAAATGGAGTGAAAACTGAATAGAATGAAGAGAGGAAGGAGTTAAGATGGAAGGTGTCATTGGATGAAAAGGAAGTTAAAGAGATATTTTAATACTCATTTTTTTATTTTGCACATAACATATGCCCATTATAATAAATTTAAAATATATAGGAAAAAATATAAAGAAAGTAAAGTACCTATTGTCTTTTTACCAGATATAATTTTATCATTTTAACATATTTCCTTTCTTTTCTTCTTTTTTTTGCTATTTTTCATTAACTTTGTAATTTATATCCCCTTAGTTCTCAAGTATAGGCTTATAATAATTAGCCCCTTATAGCCTAAGTGATTTTACATTTTAGTAAAAATACTTCAAAAAATATTGTCACAACTGCATATTTTATACTGTCATAACTTAAAATATTTTTTTTAATTTGAGAATTTAAATTTGTTTTTAGTTTTCAGTGACTATTTAAAAAAATTGTCTTGAGCATGCTTTAAACAAAAGATAAAAATCTTCATGAAGAATAAATATTGGTCTTGAGTACAAAAGTTATTTCTTTACCACCAGGTACTTATTATTTTGTTTTGTTTTGTTTTTCTAACTCAAACTGAAAATCATTAACTTCTTTTCTCTTTAGCCTACTACTAGTTCTTTTTTTTTTTTTTTTGTATCTTTCTGAAGCTGGAAACGGGGAGAGACAGTCAGACAGACTCCCGCATGCGCCCTACTGGGATCCACCCGGCACGCCCACCAGGGGCAAAACTCTGCCCACCAGGGGGCGATGCTCTGCCCCTCCGGGGCGTCGCTCTGTCACAACCAGAGCCACTCTAGCGCCTGGGGCAGAGGCCAAGGAGCCATCCCCAGCGCCCGGGCCATCTTTGCTCCAATGGAGCCTTGGCTGCGGGAGGGGAAGAGAGAGACAGAGAGGAAGGAGGGGGGGTGGAGAAGCAAATGGGCGCTTCTCCTATGTGCCCTGGCTGGGAATCGAACCCGGGTCCCCCGCACGCCAGGCCGACGCTCTACCGCTGAGCCAACCGGCCAGGGCCACTACTACTAGTTCTATCAGGCAAATATTGTATATACCACTAGAAAGTAATCGACTGCTGCCTGCCACCAATACTAATAATAGAAAAGAAGCAAACATTGGATTCAAATCAAATTGGATTCACAACCTGGCACCTGAGTTATCATTTTCATAGTTTGGGGATGAGTTAGTTAACCTCTCTATGACCCAGTTTCCTTACCTACAAAATTAGGAGTATAATCCCAACTGTAGAGGTTTGATGTGAGGATTCAATGATATAGGTAGAGTATTTAGCACAGTTGCTAGCATATAGAAGTTCTCAATAAGCCTTGGCAGCATTAGTTGTTATTTTTACTATCAAACATTATATTAAAGACTCTGGTTTACCGAGTCCCACCTGATCTACTTCTCCCAGAAACCTCTCCCCTCTAAACTGTAAGTAAAACTGTCCTTGCTGGCTTTCTAAAACATGTGCTCATTTTTAGTTCCAAGCCACTTCTACATTTCCTCTCCAGAGTGCTCTTGCCTCTTTTTCTCCAGACTTTCTCTTCCTCTTACAGCCATCTATTCTCAGACATCTGTTCTTCACCCCGTTCTTTTGCTCCACCTCTCATGTCTCCCTGTACTGAAAGTCTTTTTAGACATCTAGTCCATGTCACATTGTTCACTGGACGTGTTGAATGTGTTTTGTTTTCTAATAATTATCCTTTTATATCCAAGACATCTACAGATAATTTGCGAACCAGGGGGCAAGTACTGGAAAGAGGAGTGGGTGGGAGTAAAGATGAAGTTGATTGCAAACAAGTGATCCTGAGCAAGGAGGAGAAAGTTACAGTAGGTTGGGGTCCAAGTAGGGTAGAGCAGTTCAGAGAAGTTTGATTCTACTTCCATTTTTTGTATAAGGGTCTAGAAGTATAATGAATATTTCAGGCATTAATGTTCAACAAATATTTTTAAAGTGTGCACTCATTCTAAATTTCTCTTTAACTTAGGAAAAAGTTATTTATTCCTCCTATAACCTTTCCATAGATCTTCTTTTCCTTAGTAAAATGTAAGCATCCTGATAAATTTTCTTTGAGATTTGGCAAGACTGGGAGAGTGTATTTGCATGTCTGAGTACCTGCTTGTGTGTGTGTCTAAAAACTGTTTTTCTATGAGCAGATTTTTACCTTCGGATAAAAAATGTCTTTACCTTCTTTACTATAAAAAAGCCATTTTTTCACTTTTACTTCTTAACAGGTTGCCAGAAAACAAAAATATTAAGGAGACTGAACTAGACACTGATTTTGAATTACATTCATTCCACATACTAGGAGAGTTAAACTCATAAAATTTGCCTAGCCTTATGATGCAAACTTAAAATACAGTATTTGTAATGAGATAAAAACTGGGGCTTTTCTTATAATACAGTACTATTATTTTATCACATTTGTCAAAAAGTCACAGTTTAGTAATTTGGTGAACATGTTGTTTGGATAATCTTTTCATTTTATTTTCAAAGTTAAAAACGAGCTTACCATAAAACTAAATTATTTCTGTAATCCAATAGGATAAATGTTTTTTGAATCAGTGTTTTTATACAGGCTTTGTAGAAAAGTAGTCATCATTTTTTTAATTAATAGAATTTTAACAAAAGGTAAAAATGTTAAAAAATATTAGAGATCTTGCTATAACTTAATTTTTTTAAGTTCCCAAAGAATAATAGAAAAACTGATTTTCATGAAAAAATTTTAAAAACAGCCTGATGGGAGTATAATGGATATATATTAGACTGTACATATTTAAAGTATACAACTAGACATTTTTTTTACCATCTTAACATTTTTAAGAGTGCAGTTCAGTGGTGTTAAGTATATTTACATGTTGTGCAACAGATCTCCACAACTTCTTCATCTTAGAAAACTAAAACTCTGTATCCATTAAATACTACTTATTTTCTCCTTTCCTAGCCCCTGGCAATCACTTTCTGTTTCTGTGAATTTGACTACCTTTGAAATCATTTTTTCTTAAAGCTACATAATTGGGAGGTAAACACCAATAAAGATAGTTTATTAAGTATACTGTAAGTTAGAGGTACTAAAAACCAATTACTGACCTGACCAGGTGATGGCACAGTGGATAGAGCATCAGACTGGGACATGGAGGACCCAGGTTCAAAACCCCGAGGTGGCTGGCTTGAGTGTGAGCTCATTCAGCTTGAGTGGAGGCTCACTAGCTTGAGTGAGGAGTCACTAGCTTGAGCGTGGGATCATGGACATGACCCCATGATTGCTGGCTTGAGCCCAAAGGTCCCTGGTTTGAAGCCCAAGGTCGCTGGCTTGAGTCCAAAGTCACTGGCTTGAGCAAGGGGTCAATCACTCTGCTGTAGTCCTCTGGTCAAGGCACATATGAGAAAGCAATCACTGAACAACTAAGGAGCTGCAACGAAGAATTGATGCTTCTCATCTCTCTCCCTTTTTGTCTGTCTGTTCCTATCTGTCCCTCTCTCTGTCTCTGTCCAAAAAAAAAGAAATTATTTTTTGATTAAGAAGACTTTATCTCCTCATTGATCTTTACAGAGTAAGTCATCTCATCTTGTAACACACTTGTTCTGACTGTTGCTGTTCAGAATATTTTTGGAAATAGCTTATGCTGCCTTTCTGTGATCTCTGCAAGGAAACTTTCTCAGGGAAGAAGCTATTTAAAATTATGGATAAGGGAAGATACTACTTAAAATTGTAGATAAGGAAAGAAAATGACAAGACAAGAAAATGGGAGAAGAAAAATTCAGATTAAGAATTCACCTCCAGTTAAAGCAGATTTCCTCAGAATGCAGAGGCATCCTGGCTTGGATGAGAGTATATTGGGAAGAGTAAAAACATTAAAATGCAGGAAACAGAAGAGAGGGATTTGAAGTCATAGGGTGAGAGCAGAAAACTAAGATACTGTAGGGAGGAAAATGTCTGGAGGATAGTTTCAGAGGTAGCTGACTTCTCATCCCAACATTCCACAACATTCTGCTTTTCACTTGTTTTGACTGGAGGCTTTCGAAGAAAAAGTTAAAGGAAAAGAGAATCCTTTGCTAACTAAGGAACTCTAGTAGCTATTCCACTCATTTCAGTGGTCTGATATGAAAATTACAAATTAGATAACTACCGTTTAAAACAAGATTCTGCCCAAATAAGAGTTTTAAAATTGTCTTTGTTCATATACAGAAATACAATGTTAATTTTTTTTCTCCCTCTTTATAGAATTAAACCCAGTCTAAAAAACTAAAATAAATTCAAAAACTACAGTACAGTATTGGGAGAAAAAAGGAAAAGCTATTAGAGTATTCTAATTTCAGTTAGACTTACCCAATAGAGGTATTGGAATTGTCAGACCCTCAGTACCCTTCTAAAATAAATATTACACACTTTTCCACCACATTAAAAATTAAATGAGAGAAAAAGAATTAAAAGAGAAAAAGTGGTTCTTTACTCCTTCATCAAGCCTTCTAGGTCTGGACCATTTGCCAGAGTAGATGGAGGGAAACAGCAACACCAAGTAGAGTGGGGAGATGAAATTTCAGGTTGTAATTTTGAGAGAAAAATAAAATTTTTTGTAGTGTTTACTACTATTTTTTGAAAATTTAATTTTTCCCCTTTATTTCTTGTCCTTAATTGATTTCTCTTTTACGCTATACATGTCAGCTATTGAAATGTAACCATCAAATGGTAAGAGCTCTTTGTTCTACAGAGAATACAAAAACCTTTCTTTCAGTTTAAATAATTTAGCCACTGAAATTACCAGTCAAGTCATTCAAGAGCACTTGCAATTTAATTCTTATAAGTACAGATTTTTAAAATAACAGGTTTATGATTAAAATATATTTGATTATCTACTTTATTGTAAAATTTTCCATATATTCATTTATTCATGAGACAAATATTAAAGCACTAATAATATTTTAGACAATTAATGGAAAATGAGATGTAAGGTGAGAACAGAAAAAATATACCTTATTTTTTATGGTATTACCCAACAATTGGTCATATGTTTAAAATTTATCATAAAGCTTGACCTGTAGAGGCACTATGCTGTGCCATCTTTTCTTCTTTATCTATACAGGGGGTGAACTCATTCTTCTTATGGTTTAAATTCTGAAAACTCCCAAATTTACATTTCTGCCAGTCTCCTCAGATTCAGATAAATACCTTCTCCACTTAGAAGTCCCATAGGAATCTCAAAATTTAATAAAGCTAAACAGAATTATTTTTGTCTATGCAAATTTGTTTCCTTTCTGATTTTACATATTTTTATACACCTTTAACTAACTGCTCAGGCAGAAGTCTAGGAATTGTCCTTGATTTCACTTCTCACAACCCACATGCACTCACATTGGTTCTAATGTTACACGTATCCTGAATGTTCACTTCTCTCCTTCTCCTTACAGTTCAGATCACCATCTCTTTCCTGGACCAGAACAGCTACCACCTTCCTGCTCCTGCTGCCTGTTCTTTACACAGCAGCCCACGTGATCTTTTAAAAAGGAAAATATGATATATCTAATGATGGGCTCAAAACTGCCTGTTAGCTTCTTATTGCAGTGTGAGCCACACTGATTTTCTTGTTACTTAAACAGAGCAGTTTGTTCCTGCCTTAGGACATCTGCACTTGCTGTTTCTCTGCTTGGATGCTTTTGTCTCACATGGTCACTGACCCTCTTACTCATTCAGGTCTGCTGAAACATCACTGGCTCATGAAGGCCTTTTTTGCCCATTTCCTTAAAATGCCATCCTCATCACCTTTCTTCACTTCCCAGCCCCTTGCTCTATATTTGCTTTTCTTCACATAGCACTAATCTCTACCTCAAGGTGTATATTTTTAGGTTTATTTGTTTATCTGTCTCCTCCACTAGGTGTAAACTCCACGAGATCAGCAGCTTTCTCTGATCATTGCTTTATCCCCAAGACCTGGAATCGTATTTGCCATACAGGGTCAGGCAAAAGTAGGCTTACAGTTTGAATGGAAAATAATACAATAATTAATAATCATACAAAAATAAACTCTTTCATGTATATACAACTGTAAATCTCCTTTTTGCTTCCCTGCCCCTCCTCTTATAATAGGTGCTCAGTTACTATTTGTTGAGTATACAAATGAATAACGAATAATCCTTTCTAATTTGAAATACAAGTTTGTCTTTTTAAATAGGTAACAAAATTAGAAGAAGTTATTCAGAAAACAGGCATATAGTGAGATCAAGTGTTTTAAGCATGTGATGATAACTATTATTTATTGATTGCTTTTTATGTATCAGGCATCCTGTTGTTCTTTTTGTATACCTAACTTATAAAAACCTATAAGGTTTAACCCTCATTTTACAAATGAAAAAGGTGAAATACAGAGAGGTTTATTTGTCAAGTAAATGCTAATTGTTAGAAATCTGTGATAATAAAACAGAGGCTTTTAAATAACTTTTTAGACCAGTGGTAAAGACTGACTACTTTATAAACTAAATTAACATAAACTTCTGATTATATTCTTATTTGTGGAACTTAAATCCTGACATTATTTGGGGATTCTGCATTTTTAATAAACTGTTTCTGCTGTAAAGCCCAGGAATTACTTTCTGCCTAACATTAACAGCATTTTTACAAAGAATCCTTTGAGGATTAATCCTATTGGCCATTAGTTTTCCCTTCCAGGTATTGGTTTTGTGTGTAATTTTTTGGTTTTGTTTTGTTTTCCTAATCTGTCTATGCTATGTCCAGAAATACAGTGGCAAGTTATTCACTGTAACTTCTGGTTGGAATGGTTTCAGAAAATAATTGTGATCGAACAGCATTTTGTTACCATTTTACTGTGTGGCAGGCAAGAATAAAGCAGTCACTATGTCATTCTAAATAAAAACAGTCTGTGCCTTACAATTTCAAACCTATCTTGGGTTTTCAGTCTGATAATATTATCAATGGATAATAATAATAAAAATAATAATACTTGTGTTGTTTCACATATTCCTTTACTAATCTATTCACAGATTTCAACTGTAACGCTTAAATAATGCAAGAGGTTTTTAGTAAAGAATGAAGTTAATTTTTGCCGTATGTCTAACTTAATTAGCATTATGGCGACACATAATGCAATAATGGTCTATTCTTTCTGTTTAGATGTTTGGGAACTGGACGTTTGGCACTTTGGTCTTCACAGTCATGGTTATTACAGTCACAGTAAAGGTATGGGACAGAAATTAGAAACATGAACACATTTTGTATCTATATAATTTATAGTTAAATTTCTTTAGCCATAGTTGTCTATTTTTCCTTTTTTAGTCATGAATAATTTTACTGATTGCTATTTAATAATTCATTTTCATTTTTTTGTCAAAAGTATTTTTTAAATTCATTATTTCAGAAAGGCTCTACTGATTTTTATTGTCAAATAAAGGTTGTTCCCACAGTGCTCATCTCTGAAATTTTGCTTCTCTATATATAATGCAAGACAACACACAAGTTGTTTTAGGGAGTAGAGTTGAGAACAACAAGCTCATGAAATTTCAATACTGTTTCCTCAAAGAAGAAGAATATTATAAACTTGAATTGCTCAGTTTTCTACTAGAATCCTTCCATTATTAATGTTTATCTTCTGAGAGACTTTGCCTTAGAACCTTAATACAGTTTATTCATGGTTTTTATCTTAAGAGGTTGAAGCAAAGACTTATTTTATATTAGGGATTTAAATTTTTTATTTTTTATTTTTAGATGGCTTTGGAAACTCGCTTTTGGACCTGGATCAACCATCTTGTTACTTGGGGATCTATTATATTCTATTTTGTATTTTCATTGTTTTATGGAGGGATTCTCTGGTGAGTGACTATGTTATATTTTAATTACATTGATTCAACTCTTAATACAGGAGTGGGCATAAGTAGGTGTACAATTGTTTGTATGGATAATAATACAATAATAAGTAAATAATAGAATAAACTTTCACATACTCACAACTGTAAAACTGCTTTTGCCTCACACCTGTACTTATTGTGACAGAGTTTATTATGAATAAATAATTTTGAGATTCTATCCCAATAATAAATTTACTTTCTTTTTTTTTTTTTCTTTCCATTTTTCTGAAGCTGGAAACAGGGAGAGACAGTCAGACAGACTCCCGCATGCGCCCGACCGGGATCCACCCGGCACGCCCACCAGGGGCGATGCTCTGCCCACCAGGGGGCGATGCTCTGCCCATCCTGGGCGTCGCCATATTGCGACCAGAGCCACTCTAGCGCCTGAGGCAGAGGCCACAGAGCCATCCCCAGCGCCCGGGCCATCTTTGCTCCAATGGAGCCTTGGCTGCGGGAGGGGAAGAGAGAGACAGAGAGGAAAGCGCGGCGGAGGGGTGGAGAAGCAAATGGGCGCTTCTCCTGTGTGCCCTGGCCGGGAATCGAACCCGGGTCCTCCGCACGCTAGACCGACGCTCTACCGCTGAGCCAACCGGCCAGGGCTAATAAATTTACTTTCAGTTGGTCTTCTGATATGGAGTAGAAAAGAAACTAACAATTACTGCGTTCTACAATCTAGGTGTTTTAATTACATTGATTCTACACAATAATCTTATTATGTCCATATTTTTTTATGGGAACTGAGCCCTAAGATCTTAAAGATTAAAAACAGCAAAGCTAGGATTTAAACCCTAATTATTTTACTCCACAAGTAATGTTCTTTTTTTTTTTTTTTTTTTTTGTATTTTTCTGAAGCTGGAAACGGGGAGAGACAGTCAGACAGACTCCCGCATGCGCCCAACTGGGATCCACCCGGCACGCCCACCAGGGGCAATGCTCTGCCCACCAGGGGGCGATGCTCTGCCCCTCCAGGGTGTCGCTCTGCCGCGACCAGAGCCACTCCAGCGCCTGGGGCAGAGGCCAAGGAGCCATCCCCAGCGCCTGGGCCATCTTTGCTCCAATGGAGCCTTGGCTGTGGGAGGGGAAGAGAGAGACAGAGAGGAAGGAGGGGGGGTGGAGAAGCAAATGGGCGCTTCTCCTATGTGCCCTGGCTGGGAATCGAACCCGGGTCCCCCGCACGCCAGGCCGACGCTCTACCACTGAGCCAACCGGCCAGGGCCACAAGTAATGTTCTTTACACTAACCATATTATCTCTAAATTATTTACTTCTGTCTATAATAAAAAATGTACATTGAACCATTAGATTTTCATGGGTGAGTTAACTTCTCTCTTCAAATAGTACACTTCATCTTTATTGGTAAAGTCATATATTCAGCTACTGTGATAGCTTAAAAATTAATGCCTCTTCTAAGATTCTTTTATAAATGATAGACAAAGTCTTATTTGGAGACTTTATACTGCATTTGCTTCCTGTGCCTTTGATCCCTATATCAGGCAAAAAATTATAGAAGGTAGGCAAAAAGCTTAGATTAGCTAAGTAATTATCTTCCATTTAGGATTATAAAAGGATACTCCTATGAATAACATTTGTGTATAGTGTTTCTTTTTAATGTTCTTTAATTTTTCATTTCTTTCTCTATTTCACCATATTCTTTTGAAGTGACATATACCAAAACCCAAAAGAGTATCTTTGACAATACTTCTATGTAGAACTAGTTAGTATATGTGAGTACATGTATTTTAAAATATATTTGTAGAGAAGAACCTCTAAGTAGAACTTTTCAACCTAAGATTTGGTTAATCAGTCTTTATTTAGTTGCTTAGTAGAAAATATTTTGTTATGTTTTTTTCCCTTCTTTTTTTTTTTTTTTTTTTAAGTGAGAGGAGGGGAGATAAGCAGATTCCCACATGTACCCCCTCTGGGGCCAATGCTCAAATCAGCTGAGCTATCCTTCATACCTGAGTCTGATACTCAGACTAATCTAGCTATCTTCAGCACTTGGGGTCAATGCTCAAACAGCTGAGCCACTGGCTGTGGGAGAGTGAGAGGGAAGAGGAGAGAAGCAGATGGTCAGTTCTCTTGTGTGCTCTCATCAGGAATCGAACCTGAGACATCTGTATGTCAGGCCGATGCTCAGTCCACTGAGCCAATTGGTCAGGGCCATTATGCTTTTTTTTCTTATGTTTCTTGATCTCTTAAGTCTGTATTCCTACATAATTTTTTTGATATTCTACTAAGGTAGAACTATCTAGTCAATTGTTTGCCACTTTCCTAATAAATAGTTGCCATTGAAAATAATTATGTTGAATTTTATTTTTTAACAATTAAAATCTTTTTTGTTTTATTAGTTATTTATACTGATTCCAAATTTTGAACATTATTCCTAACTTCTATTCCAATTAAAATTGTAACCTTCAAATATAGTGGGTTTGCATGATGTCTAAAGAAACTATCTTGTCAGGGTCTGCTTTTATTAAGCACACTTTCTTTTTTTACAGGCCATTTTTGGGCTCCCAGAATATGTACTTCGTATTTTTTCAGCTCCTATCAAGTGGTTCTGTTTGGTTTGCCATAATCCTCATGGTTGTTATGTGTCTGTTTCTTGATATTGTGAAGAAAGTATTTGACAGACAGCTCTATCCTACAAATACTGAAAAGGCGCAGGTAACCATTTTTATATACAAAATCTTTTATTTAGGGGTCTTTAACAATGAATAGCTATCTTTATAATTTGCTAATTTCTGAAAATAGGAAATTATTCATTTATTAATCATTTTATAGTATAATGTTAAATCTGATATTTTAAAGCTGTTATTATTTATTGTATGACTCCTGACAAGTTATAATTTTTAAAAATTATATTGTTATTATACAACCTCAGGTTTTTAAGGGTAAGACTATTTATATCCAGATAATAACAGTAAATATGTTTTAAATAATAATGGCACATTTTATCAGATTTGTATCCATGTATAGAGATAGATTATAGATAGATAGATAGATAGATAGATAGATAGATAGATAGATAAAAATAATTAGGATATGTGCCCATGCCTTAAGAAACATTAGAATTTGAGTTACACTGTTTCAAGTTATATTGGTTTCAACTAAAGAGTATGAAATAAGTTCCTTAACCTAAGTAATTTTTAAAGATTGGGTTTTTATAAAATACATTCACTAAATACTTAATAAATATTGAACTACAACAAATATTGACAGAGTATTGCATAGTGTTTAAGAATATGGTCCTTAGGGCCTGATTGTTCTCCAGTTCAAAACCCAGGGTTACCACTTGGTAGTTCTGTACTTTTAAGTCTCTCATTATCTACATGAGTAAAATTATGATAGAAATGTCCATTTCATTACTTTGTAATGATTAAATAGAATAATGTCCAAACACATAGTAGATGCTCAAGAGTGGAAGTCATTTAGTTGCATGTGCCTTGTTTGTATATTTGTACATGAGCTAGAAGTCTGTTTTATTTTTTTATATTTATTTTAGTGAGAGAACTAGAGAGACAAGAAGGGAGGGTGAGATGAGACTCATCAGCTTGTAGTCATGGCACTTTAGCTGTTCATCGTTTGCTTCTCATATGTGCCTTGACCAGGGCAGGGCTCCAACCAAGCCAGGGACCCCTTGCTCAAGCCAGCAACTGTGGAATCATGTCAATGATCCTGCGCTCAAGCTGGCAACCCCACACCCAAGTCTGTTGAGCCTGTGCTCAAGCCAGGAGCCTTAGGGTTTCAAACCTGGATCCATATCCACTGCACCACCACTGGTCAGGCTAAAAGTCTATTTTGATTTGTCTTATTAACTATACCATAGCATTGGATATGTATCCTCAAGAATACATTCTAATTAACTTTTATGCCTCAGTAAACATGGAGTTTATGATTTAATTCTGCCTCAGTTAAGATTTTTTTTTTCCCCTACATATGTGCTATCTGCCAAGCATATTTTGTTTAAATTTTGGAAACTTAGGTACATATTCTACAAGTAGAATGTGTTCCCTAAGTAGTGATTTGAGTTAGGCTTTGTAAATGGGGCATTGGTTTTTATTTCAGGTGATCATATCAAATTTCTTTAGCCTTTATTTGCTTTGGTAGCTCAATTCTACCAATATACATTTTAACACCATTAAAACAGCATGGGCCTCGGAAGCCTAAAAAACTTAATTTAGGTACTGAGTTACCATTGACAAAATCCATGCTTTTAATCAAGTCATTTACCCAACTCTCAGTTTCTTCCTCTGTAAAGTCAGAATAGTATTTACTGTATTACACGATTCTTAGAGATAATGAATATAAAACACCTAACTCCAGTCCTGTATGTAGTGAGTCCTCAGTAAAAACAAAATGATAAAGATGATGAGGCTGTTGCTTTGTGATACTGATCTCCAAATAAGGCTAAAATATTTGCAGAATCTGATTACTCTGTGCATATATCAGTATGGAAAAATTTACTATGCAATGTATTACTTAAATATTAATCAAAGATTTACCTATCTACTTTAATCTTAAAGGATAAATGTTTACAGTAACAACACTATTTTTACTACATTGTCTATTATACTTTTTTTAGACCTTTATGGAGAACATATTGGTCTCCTGTTCTTGGCCTATATAAAGTTATAGTTCATAAAAATGTACTAATGACATCACTTGAAAAAAGTATGATAATTAGATTTATAAAAAGTAAATAATTAGATTTATTTATGTTTACCCTTGAAGTTTCCATAATAGACATGCATTGCAAATTATGAAATATATTTTGAAATTGTAAATTATGAGAATATATTTTCATAGACTTCTTAATTATAATAAAAGGTAGTAATATTAGTTCTTGTTATCTTTTTATATATAGCCTCTTTCTAAAAGATTACGTAGTACATATTTGATACCTTAAAGTGGACCCTTAGACAAGAAAAAGTCAAAAGTATTTTATATATCCTGACCTGTGGTGGCGCAGTGGATAAAGCGTCGACCTGGAAATGCTGAGGTCGCCGGTTCAAAACCCTGGGCTTGCCTGGTCAAGGCACATATGGGAGTTGATGCTTCCAGCTCCTCCCCCCTTCTCTCGCTCTGTCTCTCCTCTCTCCGTGTGTCTCTCCCTCTCCTCTCTAAAATGAATAAATAAATAAAAAAAGTATTTTATATATATTGTGGGGTTTTTTTACCACAGGTTAAAATTGATTAAAAATGGAATGTACAATAAATCAATCATTTTACCTGTGTGTGAAAGCTGGTATAATTTCCCTTTTTGTCTCATTTAGTTTTAAATGACTTGACAGGTTCTCTACTCTGGTCTAATCCAAAGAGGAAAGCTCTGTGTCTGTACAGGAATCTTCTAGTGTTTTGGGGTTTTTGTTTTTTTTTTTGTTTTTTTGCTAAATAGTATATGGTCTCTATGGTCATTCAGATCCCCTGTGTGACATGATTCCTTTGCTACAGGCAATAATCTTTATTATTTTAGCCTTATACTTTCAGTTCTGAGCTCAAGTGATGACGAAATGATTAGAAAGTTGTCAGTTACCTCATTGTTTAAAAGTAGCAAGAAAAATCATATCAAAAGAAAAGTTGTCAGCATTTATTATGAACTTTGTTTTTGTCCAGAATAACAATGTGCTGTTAAGAGTGAAGAAAGCCAATAGCCTTACAAATGTCAGTCATGCATGTGTACCGTGTATGGTATTTCGTACTCCTCTGGGAACAGATGTGTCTTTACAAAACTTGTCCTGTGTCTGTCTCTTAGGTGATGAATACAGCTCACTGACTTGTTATATGTCCCATCCCTTTTCTGTCCACTTATAGATGTACTCCAACACTGTTGCTTTAAGTGACGAGTTCATCGCATTGCAGCCATTGTCGAGGGCAAGGAATCAGCTGAGCAAAATTAGGTAGAGTAGGTGTAGAACCTTGTTAACTTTTGCATGCTAAAGGTCAATGAAACAATTCTAAAAAATGGGCAGAGGCATGAATTAAGCGTGGGGCATTTGTTTGTTAGCACAGCTCTGTCTCTAATTTGACCTTTATTAATATGTATGCTAAAACCTAAAAAAAATCCATTTCTTCATTGAGAAGAAAATTCAGCATGATAACAGGACAGAGATCTGTACCTTGTTATATATTATATATTTTACACCTTTCCTACCTTTTGTAGCACAATTCTAATGCTTCTGCTTGTCATACTCATATTTAAGAATGTACCTGCATGTTGAGTAATTTAAACTACCGAAATTCATCATAAAATTTAAAGTTTTAAGTTTCCGTTACTTGAAAATGAGTTGGCCATTTTTTATCTTGCCTTAATCTGTGTTAGAAATTCATATGCATAGTCTTTGTACATTATAATGGCTGCTGAAGCATTTCATATCCTTGCTACTGTGTAGTGCATCTATGAATTGAACATATATTTTATATCTCTTATATACCTTTATCTCCACAGACAGATACATTCTGTCAATTACCACAAAAGAAACCCAGTAGTGTAGAGATGTCTTCTGATGGAAGAGAATGAAAGCTTAAATCCTAGAACTGATGATATTGAGATATCAAAACTATATAAAGTATTAACTTCAGTATGGTTTAAAGAGAAAAAGTAATATAACTAAAAAATATATTTATTTTAGTTTGTCACTCTTCAGTAACTCACCATCAACATTTTTGTGGATTCATATATATATAGTTAAAGTCTTTTCTATTCTCAAGGTTTTTAATCTCTACATTTGCTTGATAAAATAAATAGCTTTAACAAAACACCCCTCTAACCTCTTATGTAACTGTGAGTTTATAATTTTGAGCTGTTCTAAAATTTTACAAAACCTTTTGATTTTATTAGCTTCAAGATTTTTGAAATATTCTACTTTGAATTGTAAAAGTGTAATAATTACAGATGAATATGCAAATGAGTGTTTTAGTGGTAGTCTGCTAAATTTTATGGTTAAAACAAGAACTAAAATCAAAGCAGACTTGAAGACTTGTCTTCACTTTGGTTGACCCAACTATATATATCGCATTTTTTCTGTATGTGCCTTTCTGAAAACAGTGGTATTCATCACATTTTTGTACATCTATTTAACTCTAAAGATTTAAGTTTATTTAAAGGACACTCTGGCAAACTGTTGTCAAGTGAAGATAACCTTTGCATTGAGAATAATCATATTTTTATGAAATCATATCTTTGCATATTATGTTGGCTTAAATCAAGCCACAAAAAAGAGTGAGGTAAAATCATAAACTATAAATCTCAGGCTCTATAATGATGTAACCAACTAGTTAGCTTGACATTCATCTATGAAAGAATACAATAATGGCAGGATATGTGGTCAGGTAGCCTTTGTTGCAAGCTAGTCTCCAATTAGGTGGTCTAAGAAAGGGAGAAGAGCCCTGTTGGGGAGACAGTGGGCCTGAATGCTAATGCTGCCCATGGCACTGCTCCCTATATGTCCTAGCCAAATTAGTTCACCTCTCTGAACTTCCAGGTTCTTCACCTATCAAATGATCATTTCATTTACTGTGATTTATTTGCTTACCATCAGCATCAGAGAAAAACAAAAAGAAGAAATACTGTGTTTGACCAAAGGCCGGGCAGAAATAACAAATGCTTAAAGGAGTAATGAGTGACCAGTGGGTGGGCATTTACTCATAGCTGCATGAAAAACAAGTGCCCACATGCATCCTATGAATTTTGAATACATCTTGGTTTTCAACTGCACTGAACAGTATTCCTGGGTTTGATCCATGGTAGCTTAATTGTTTATAGTGAGGAAAATTATGCAGCCTTCAAATCTCTTTAAGAGCTTTCAAATCTTTAATCAGGGTAGTACCTCTTAACTCAACACAGAACTATTAGCAATTTTCTTTTGAATAAAAGAAAACTCATTTTGAGTATTTTCTCCTCTCCTGTATTACAGGCAAAGCTAATGTAAAAAGGTATCTTTACATAAACTTACTGTAATTTTGAAAAAAATTCTGTGATTTTATTTTTTATATATGTAAGAAATTTTCCATAGCATTTTTTTCATAGAAATAATTATTAGTCAGTCCCAAGAGAAGAAAATACATAGAAATAAGAAAAATTTTATTTTTTATTTTACTCAATGAGGACATTTTTTTATAATTCAAGAACGGTTACAGTTGGTTTGGCTATGGACATATACTCCTTAAAGGTCTATAATACAAGTATAGAAAAACTAAAGAATGGAAAAAAATATCTTTCAAATTAAGGATTAATTTAATTTTAAGACAAGCCCCCTTTACCCACATACATACTACATTTGAAAGGCCATGTGATTGACCGTCGGCTCTGCTGAAGTCCAGTTAGAGTAGAAAAGTCCCCGAAGAAAAGAGCATGAGAGGTGCAAAATGGTACTTAGCTTTCCAATGAGAACCCTAAATCCTGGTGGCAAGGAATTTAATAAAAGAAATTTAAGTTTTTGAAGGAAACCTGTTTTAATTTGACTTTGTGCACTGAAAAATCATGGCTTTATTTTGTGTGCTATGTTGTGTATGCCCTATTCAGAAGCTGCCATTAGCTCTCGTTTGTGACAGTAAATGAACGTAGTGATGTGTGAACATTTATTTGTGCCTCACAGATTGTGGACCCCAACTTACTGTTTTGTTCGTAAACCTATATACAGTGAGAGTATTATCTGTAATGAGACTTACTGCTTTTCTGTCCTTCCAGATGGAAGAAGATAAGGGTTCAGTCAGCTCAGCATATGAATTTGCTGAAAGCAAGCACAGAGGGGAGGACAGTAGGCACCTGCTAGCTGAGGCTTGCAGCCAGCAGGACAGTTCTTACGTGCACTAGGTAGTACTGCGCTGGATCTTCCCGGGGACGTACCGCTAAGTTCTCATATGTGGGGCATGCTATGGGAGAACTGGCTTCACATTGTAGTTTTTACCTCACTGATTTTTTCATTGTTTCTCACACGCTGTTTTTGTTGTTTTCTTTTTTGTGATCTTTACTTTTTTTAATGTCCATACTGTATATTTTATTAATCTTCCTTTGGAGTTATAGTGTTGAATCATACTTCATCTCAAATTCTAAACTAGTAAGTTATTCTAACAACCTGTTGTCTTATTTTCAAGAAGTTATTCCTTGTCACTTCTCCTTTTGAAAGTGTTATGCTACGTCTGTTATTTCTGAAATCAGTTTTCCCATTTGAAGTTGTAGTTTTGTATCATTTTACACATCTTAATGTAGTTAGACACTGAATCGCTTATGTAAGTCTATCTCTTGAATGATCAAATGAATGAGTGCTTAGTCTAGGTATTGAATAGTTTTCTATTGACTGATATTCATCAGACTCTCAGTTCTTTTCATAAACTTTCATAGTCATATCTTTGTAATAAAAAAAAAGTGTGAATTTATGGGGACTGATTCATTCCCTCATGAAAAATAAACCCTGACAGCCACTTCCAGACTTAAATGGATGCAAAGTACGCTGCTCACAAAAATTGGGGGATATTTTATAGCTTTATATTCATTTTGAAATATCCTCTAATTTTTGTGAGCAGTATATTTTGATTGGTAGTAATAATGGAGGATAAAAATTCTTACCACTGCCTGACCAGGCGGTGGTGCAGTAGATAGAGCATCAGACTGGGATGCCGAGGACCCAGGTTCAAGACCCCGAGGTCGCCAGCTTGAGCGCTAGCTCATCTGGTTTGAGCAACCAGCTTGAACCCAAGGTCACTGGCTCGAGCAAGGGGTTACTTGGTCTGCTGAAAGCCCACAGTCAAGGCACATATGAGAAAGCAATCAATGAACAACTAAGGTGTTGCAATGCGCAACGAAAAGCTAATGATTGATGCTTCTCATCTCTCCGTTCCTGTCTATCTGTCCCTGTCTATCCCTCTCTCGGACTCTCTCTCTCTCTGTCTCTGTAAAAAAAAAAAAAAAAAAAAATTCTTAACACTAACATATTTTTACTTGGCCTATTTACCATTTTGTATATTATATAGCATGTCCTGGGATAACATCGTTTCATTCAGTGTCATTTCATTGTAACATTAATGAGTTGCCGTAGGAACTTAGTTCTTATTTGTATCAATTACCTATTGTAAATTGGTTTCATTATATTATTTCACTTAAAATCATATAACCTGTCAGTGAATTTAAATGAGGCCTTAGAATAATTACTGGTCAAGAAGGTGCTATTGTGTCACCTGGGATAAACTCTAATAAATAGTGAAACTTTAAAACAAAGTGACTTGTGTAGATTCTAAGTCTTAACTCCCATAAATCAGACCATGGAACAGGTATAATAACATGAAAAATCTGAATTATTCTGGAAGACTTTTTTTTTACTAGATACCTTTAGTGAATTGTCCTAAATGGGAAATATTGAAGATAATTAATCAATTATGTTACTGTTATTATTAATTGAAAATAAATTCAAAAGAATTATGAATTTTTATTTTGTTTTGGGATGAATGTTCACGTGGATATTTTATAAGACATGGATGTGGTGCTCCTTTGCTTTAATATGCCTATTAAAATATGCAATACAGTGGAGAATTGGGTTCTTAGAATACTCCTATTAAATAACAGGGCCTTGTTATGGTTACTATTACAAAGTGAATTTTCTCACCATCCTGTGACATTTGATCTTCCTTTCTATAAACAAGAAGAATCCTCAAACCATGATTATGATCTTAGTAAAGTTGCTGGGTTAGTAAAAACTTAATTGGCAATTTTTCCTGTTTATTACTGTTTTAATTTGTTGAATGAAATATATCTTGAATATTTTTCTTCTCATATATTTTGTGTTTGGCATATATTTTGAGATAAAAATCACTTTGAAAAAATATGTATATATAATATCACTCTTTTCTGTCTTGAAATTGCATTTGTTTCTATACTCAAAATTTGGTCAGCCTTGCCAAACCAGGCAGAAGGCTGTGAGCCTGAAATGTTAGCATGGCTAGGGCAGGGGTTGGGAACCTATGGCTTGCGAGCCAGATGTGGCTCTTTTGATGGCTGCATCTGGCTCGCAGACAAATCTTTAATAAAAAAAATAATAACATTAAAAATATAAAACATTCTCATGTATTATAATCCATTCATTTCCTGCCACTCTTGTTTATGGTTGCAGGTGGCTGGAGCCAATCACAGCTGTCCTTTGGGACACCACCAAAGTTTTATTGGATAATGCATAATGTTCACGGGTCATTGTATGGCTCTCATGGAATTACATTTTAAAATATGTGGTATTCATGGCTCTCTCAGCCAAAAAGGTTCCCGACCCCTGGGTTAGGGTCTCCTAGTCATCTCCCTTACTGTCACCTGCCTCTTAAGCCTTTATTGTCTTGTCATTTTTCTAATCTCTTTTCCTCCTCTGAATGCTCTCTTCAGCTGTACCTAGCAACCATAGGGATAGCAGTAGAATGCTAGGGCTACTGACATTCTTATTGAAGACCCAAGTGCTTAAGCCTCAGACCTGAAATCTGCCTCTCCCAAAATGAGAATACATTTTAAACTATTTCAGCCAACTACAATCACCTTTCTCTCCTGTGACAAGGATACAGATACTGCCTGACCAGGCGGTGGCGCAGTGGATAGAGCGTCGGACTGGGATGCGGAAGTACCCAGGTTCGAGACCCTGAGGTCGCCAGCTTGAGCGCGGGTTCATCTGGTTTGAGCGAAAAGCTCACCAGCTTGGACCCAAGGTCGCTGGTTGCTCGGTCTGCTGAAGGCCTGCGATTGGGGCACATGTGAGAGGGCAGTCAATGAACAAACTAAGGTGTCAAAACGAAAGGCTGATGATTGATGCTTCTCATCTTTCTCCGTTCCTGTCTGTCTGTCCCTATCTGTCCTTCTCTCTGACTCTCTGTCTCTGTAAAAAAATAAATAAATAAAATAAAAAAATAAAAAGATACAGATACTGCATCATTTAACAAAGTAGTGACAGGAAACCTTAATGGCCTATGGTTAGTTGTTTACCACTAAAAGCAACACTTTTCTGAATCAATAAAATTCTGTAACAACAAAAATCAAACCTTTAAAAGACTAATATTACTAAGGCTGCCATAGGAACTGTGTAGTTGCATACCTGATAAATATGACACTTGATAAAACTAGTGTTATTTTTAAATGTGTGCTTACTTATTGAGCAGCTTTTTTCTTAAATTTTTTAATTTATTCATTTTTAGAGAGAGAGAGAGAGAGAGAGAGAGAAGGGGGGGAGCAGGAAGCATCAACTCCCATCTGTGCCTTGACAAGGCAAGCCCAGGTTTTGAACCGGCAACCTCAGTGTTCCAGATCAACGCTTTATCCACTGTTCCACCACAGGTCACGCCTTGAGCAGCTTTTTTTTTTTTTTTTCATTTTTGCAAAGCTAGAAACAGGGAGGCAGTCAGACAGACTCCCGCATGCGCCCGACCGGGATCCACCCGGCACGCCCACCAGGGGGCGATGCTTTGCCCCTCTGGGGCGTCGCTCTGTTGCATCCAGAGCCATTCTAGCGCCTGAGGCAGAGGCCACAGAGCCATCCCCAGCGCCCGGGCCATCTTTGCTCCAATGGAGCCTCACTGCGGGAGGGGAAGAGAGAGACAGAGAGGAAGGCGCGGCGGAGGGGTGGAGAAGCAGATGGGCGCTTCTCCTGTGTGCCCTGGCCGGGAATCAAACCCAGGACTCCTGCACGCCAGGCCGACGCTCCACCGCTGAGCCAGCCGGCCAGGGCTTGAGCAGCTTTTTTATCTGAAGGTTGAAATGAAAATTGACATTGTTTCTACCAAATGCTTATCCTACAAAATGCTGTAAATGATACTTAGAAAACGGAATTAATTTTTTCTGCTGATTTGACAGGGAGACAGAGAAGCGTCAACTCGTTGTTCCACCTAGTTGTTCCATTTAGTTTTGCACTTTTTGGTTGCTTCTCATATGTGCCCTGACCCAGGATTGCATGAGTTCAGCCCACCACGACCATGCTGTATTCATTTAGCCACCCCCAAGGCCAAAAACTGGAGTTTTCAATACTAGCTATGCTATGACTTAGTGCCATACGTCATTAGCGCTGTTCTTCTTTATCCCCTCCATTAAAATTGTGTGTACCCTAACGGGGGATCAAGCCTGTATTGGGACGACACTCTAACCAACTAAGCTAACTGGCAAAGGCCCAAGCTTCTTTATTTTAAATAATTATAGTTTAAGGCTTCTTTCCAAATATATCCTTTAAGGTTATGCAGTGTGCTTACCTTGTATATCAAGTATATAAAAAATTTCAAAGGCAAAAGAACAGATATGTTAAATGTTCAGTAATTTATACATAAATTTAAAACCATTTGATTTGAAACTAACCAGGCAGTGGCTCAGTGGATAGAGCGTCGACCTGGGATACTGAGAATCCAAGTTCAAAACCCCAACGTCGCTGGCTTGAAGCCCAAGGTCACTGGCTTGACTGGAGCCCCCCAGTCAAAATGCATATTAGAAAGTAATCAATGAACAACTCAGGAGCCACAACAAAGAATTGATGCTTCTCATCTCTCCCTTCCTGTCTGTTCCTCTCTGTCTCTCTCACTTAAAAAAAAAAATTAATTTGATAAGGTATCATGATAGGAGTAATTAAAAGATTTAGAAATGTATGACAATTTTTTCACATTTAGAAAATTTAAGGGAGATATTTTGTAGAAGCCTCTAATAGGAGAAACTTAAATGTTTACCATACTGATATAAAAATAGTGGAAACAGCAGTGAGCCAAAATTTCTTTCAAAAGGCAAGTTCTGTAAAGATGAACATTTTGATTAGCCATACATAGTCATGTTGAAACTTGACTAGTTCTGCTTGGCAGCCCTTCTTGCCTAAGTGATGTGGTTCCTGGGGTGCAGGTGTGCTGGAGTGGAGGTCTTACAAAGTCATCAGTCATAAATTACTTCTGTGTGCCACCAGGCAGGATCTCAGTTCCATTACCATACATTTTTTCTATTTTAGTATTTACAATCCAAAAAAAAAAAGTACTGATTTTCTTTCCTTACGTTGAATGAAATGAGATTTAAATGCTCCACCCCATTACCACCCCCAGTTAAACTTGTAGCTGTGCTCCGTGTCCTCTGGCTGGGCTCCTGGTTTCTGAATATGAGCTCAGACGTGTGTGTGAGAAAGTGGGGGAGCCTGAAGGTTTGCGGGAGAACAGTGTGTTATTTTCTATAGATAGCTGTGCAAAAACTATTAACTGGCATTCAGCATTTTCAAAGCAGGTGGAGTTTTTTTCTTTTTAGGGAGAACAGTAAACATATTCTGCTTAGTTCAAAAAGTGATATGAAGAAGTTATTTCTTTATATTATTTTTGATATTTCGAGATGTTTACTCTGTTGAGTTGCCCATTTATTAATACCTGTCCTTGCGTTTTAGAGTGAAAGTGTTCTCACATATGTGGATAGCCAAAAGCTGCTGACCTTGTGAATGTCATCTTTCCCATCAGTTGGTTAAGCACTAGCTATATAGGCAAAGTATATGTTATTAAACTAGGGAGAACCAGACAAACTCCTGGCTCTCCCTAGTTACTGGTCTAGTTCAGTGCTCCCCAGATAAATGTGGTATAGGACCAGTTAGCTGTTTTCTTGCTTTGTTTTGTAGTTTTTAATTTCTAGTCCTCACAGACCAGTGCTTTTTTTTTTTTTTTTTTTTTTTTTTTTTTTTTTTTTTACAGAGACAGAGAGTCAGAGAGAGGGATAGATAGGTAGGAACAGACATGGAGAGAGATGCGAAGCATCAATCATTAGTTTTTCGTTGGCAACACCTTAGTTGTTCATTGATTGCTTTCTCATATGTGCCTTGACCGTGGGGCTACAGCAGACCGAGTAACCCCTTGCTCGAGCCAGCGACCTTAGTTTAGGTCCAAGCTGGTGACCTCGGGGTCTCAAACCTGGGTCCTTCGCATCCCAGTCCGATGCTGTATCCACTGCGCCACCACCTGGTCAGGCAGACAGACCAATGCTTTTTAAAAATACAATAAAAATTAATTACTAGGAAATGAAATTTAAAGATATATAAATGTTTTTGCACAGCAACGGAAACCATCAACAAAAATAAAAGACAACCCGCTGAATGGGAGAACATATTTGCTGATATATCTGATGAAGGGTTAATATCCAAAAATTATAAAGAACTTATAAAATTCAACACCCAAAAAAAACAACCCAATTAAGAAATAGACAAAGAACCTGAATAGACACTTCTCTAAAGAGGACATACAGATGGCCAACAGACACATGAAAATGAAAAGATGATCAATGTCACTAATCAACAGAGAAATGCAAATTAAAACCACAATGAGATATCACCTCACACTTGTGTGAATGACTACACTACTGGAAAGCAGTATGGAGTTACCTCAAAAAATTAAAAATGGTGGCCCTGGCCACTTGACTCAGTGGTAGAGCATCAGCCTGGCATGTGGATGTCCTGGGTTCAATTTCCAGCCAGAGCACAGGAAAGGCAACCATCTGCTTCACCCCTCTGCCTGCCTCTCTCTCTCTCTCTCTCTCTCTCTCTCTCTCTCTCTCTCTCTTCTCCTCTCCTCCTGCAGCTGTGGCTCGATTGGAGTGAGTTAGCCCCGGGTACTGAGGATGGCTCCATCACCTCCACCTCAGATGCTAAGAAAATGGCTCCAGTTGCAACAGAGCAAGGATCCCAAATGGGCAGAACTTGGGGCACATACAGGAGTCTGTCTCTGCCTCTGCTCCTCTCACTTAAAAAAATAATAAAAATAATAATGGAACTGCCTTAATGACCCAGTGATTCCACTTCTAGGAATTTACTTGAAGAAACCCGAAAACAATTCAAAAAAATATATGCACCCCTCTTTTCATTGCAGTGTTATTGACAATAGCCAAAATTTGGAAGCAGTCCAAGTGCCCATCAGTAGATGAGTGTGTAAAAAAACTGGTGCATTTACACAGTAGAATCCTGTGTGGCCATAAAAATAAGGAAATCTTAACCGTTTGTGACAGTGTGGATGGACCTGGAGAATATTATGCTCAGTGAAACCAGTCAGAGAAAGACAAGTACAGTACAGTGTGATTTCATTCATATATGAAATCTAATGAACTAATAAGCAAAATAGAGACACTCATAGATAGAGAGCCAGTTGTTAGCTGTCAGGGTTGGTTGAGAGCTCGGTCGGGGGTGAAGGGGATTGATCAAAAAGAAGAGACTCATGGACATGGACAACAGTGTGGTGATTGCCAAGGTTTGGGGGAAGTGGAGGCATATATTGGGGGATAAATGGTGACAGAAGAAGACTTTTGACTTAGGGTGGTGAACACAGTACAGCGTACATAGATGATGTATTGTGGAATTGTATGCCTGAAATCTGAATAATTTTGTTAAACAGTGTCACCCTAATAAATTCAATAAAAGGGAAGAAAAGGTATATAAAATAAGTCCCAACTTTTAAATTATTTTTAGATTCAACATTTATAAAAGTATTCTGTCAAAATTGCCTTAAAATTTTCTAATCTTTTATCCTCTGAGACTGAAAACACATCCTCATGAGTCAGTAACTGTTTTTGGACCAAAACAATCCATGGATCATGCTTTGAGTCACACTGGTCTTTTTTGCAGTGGGGGCAAGAGTAACAACTATCTCTTTGCTTAAGCTATGTGTACTGAATACACGATATACTTTTCTGCCCACACACAGTTATTACACATTCTCTTCACTTAGCCTAAAATGCTCTTTCTCCCTCATCTCCAACTATTGAAATCCAATCCAGTCTTCAAGATGTATTTCAAATGCTATCTTTTTCATCAAATCTTTTATGCCCTCCCACCATTACCAACTACAGCTGGGTTTGAGCTTTCCTTCCTCTTTTTTGATACTTGTACTCTGCCTCAGACTATAATTATAAGAAGGGAGTGTAATGGCATGGTAAAGGGGTTTGGGCTCTGGGATCCAAGAAATCAAGACTAGGTAACCTTGAATAAGTTCTTAACCTCTCTGTTTCCTTATCTATGAAATGCATATGAGTATGGTACCTATCCCAAAAGGTTGTTATAATTTTTAAATGAGATAAGCCATGAGAAGCATCTTAGATAGGAAATAGCATAAACATAGTAAGCATTGCATTAGTATAACTACCATTATTATTTGTTCATGACTTACCTCCTGTCCTTTATTAAGTACAGTGCCTTGTTTAATTAATATAAGTGGAATTTAAGTGATACAAACGAGCAGTAGAATAGAATCTAGAAAGATGACTGATGGTTGAGAGGTGAGGGAGGTTTCAGGGAGAGGATGGTATTTAAACTGAACTTGGTGTGTAAAGGTCAGCATTCTGACCCTGATTGGTGACAGGCTGTACTCATGCCCGCAGGCAGGGTACACTGCCTGGTTGGCTGTGTGCTAACTGTATGGGAGCATTGGGAAGTAAAGCAGGAAAGGCAGGTCATTTTATGTGGGGCGTCTTAAAGGCCTCCTGAGGTGTTCTACTTTCTCCTGAGTATTAAGTGGGAGCAGTAGCATCCTGCTGCCTACGGAGGGTGATTTTTGAGGTAGGGAAAACTGGAACCCAGGGAACCAAGGAGGAAACCGAGAAACTAATGAAATCCTGTTACCTAACCAGCACTTCCTAAACTATTCCTCTGAATATTAATATTCTGCATAGTGTTGATTAATGTTCCCTTGGGGCTTGGGGGCTCTTATTGAAAAAACAAATTTGAGAACTAGGCTGTGTCTAGCTCTCTCTCATTAGAGACTGACAATCTTTTACTCAAAAAGTCCATTTAGACTTTGTTGAACTAGAGTTTCCTAAACTTAATTGGCCCCAGAACTTTATTTGTGAAATGTCTGCAAACATTTCACAAAATAGTTCAAGAAACAATACCGTAAACAGCTCTAAACCAAGGGTATTATTATAAAGAAAGAGGTAAAATTTGTCTGTTTCTCAGTGCCTACCACAGTGGTTCTCAACCTGTGGGTTGCGACCCCGGCGGGGGTCAAACGACCAAAACAAGGGCTTTAGGCGACCCCTGTGTTTTGGTCGTTCGACCCCCGCCGGGGTCGCGACCCACAGGTTGAGAACCGCTGGCTTACCAGATTTTAGGACATTGATGCAGTCAGGCAATTGCCAAACAGAAATTATGTTGACTAGCACAGCTTGGTATTAGGTAGAATTACTCAGCAGGGATTGTCCAGGACTCCACCAGTGGGTTTGGTTCAGAATGCCAGGTTATTTTCATCCATCATGTCCATCTCTGTCCATTGTGTCTCCACAAGTGTCCTGTGGCCATGCCTGCTCTCAACACTTGGTGATTCCCAACCTTTATGAATTGCAGCTCTCTAGTCGATCTAATTTTTGTTGATCTTCCTTTATACTTTTGAAATATTTATTATGCAGTATGTTAGATATGTAAAGGAAAGTGAATGAAAATAAAGTCTGTTTAAAATGGCAAACCTTAAGAAACTTAGGAGTACCCTTGACTAATCAAAATCAGGTTGGGATTCATTGAGTTATGCGGCATACTGTTTTTCCTCCTCATTTAAAAGGATTGAAATTATTTATGCCTGAATCAATATAAATCTTGCATACTTTCAGAAATTCTTTTTTAAATCTTAGAACTACTTAGTCACTTGTTTAATTGATGTTAATACATGTTTCATTAGTTAACTTTTAAAAAGTAAGATCAGCTGATTATGGGTGTGGTTGGCACTTAATAATTGCTCAGCAATTTAAGGTAAATTATGTGCTTTTTCAAGGATAACTATGTAGAATGCTTAAAAGCTTGTACATAGTAACAGTACATAAGTATTATTGTTATTTTAGTTGTTGGAGATTGCGGTTAGGTCCTGCCTGGTTATTTCCCAGTCTTCAAAATAGTTCACACTCCATTTCTCTTGATTGCTATCCATTTTTAATTGAAATTGCAGGAGCATTTCACCAAAATAAAAACTCAAGAATTGGAGTTCATTAAGTTTCTGAGTAGTTGATATAAATAATTTTGACTATAATAAATTAAGACTTTACAGATTAAAAAATTAAAATCTTTACAGATTTAAATAATATTCAGCTACTTGTTTTTGTAGTTATTTTAACCTCAAATTTAGGACACAGTATCATTTAATATTTTTGTATGATTACTCTTAAATTAAGCCTTCCATACCATACATTTCCATATTATAGAAAACATGTTTACGTGCATTGCTTTTAGTTCTAAGGTGCTTGTTGTAAGTTTTTAATGCTTTTTGGAAGTCCAGAGCTATAAATAACTTAATTTATTTCTGCTTCAACTTCTCCAGCTTACTGAAACAAATTCAAGTATCAAGTGCTTGGACTCCATGTGCTGTTTCTCAGAAGGAGAAACAGCATGCGCATCTGTTGGAAGAATGCTGGAACGAGTAATTGGAAGATGTAGTCCAACCCATGTCAGCAGGTGTGACATTTCTCTAAGTAGCCTTTGCTGCAGATGAGTGTCCTGTAAACTGGAGCAGATGAACGTGCATCTCTAGATACCAAATAAGTCAGCAGCTGGTTTTACTAACTGAAGCAGGAAGTGTGCTGTTAGCGCTCTGTGATGGTAGATTTTACTTTGTGGCCTTGGGTCAGGGATTCTTTCACTAACAAAGGAAGAGAAAGCATCTTTGAAGAGACTTCATCTAATGAACAAAACATTTTGCTTCACAATTTTTCTAAAATGTGAATAGAAATGTGTATATAGTACTTTTATTTGGGTTTTACAACTTTATAAAAATTATACCTATACTGCTGTTTTATTTCCTATATATTTTTGTTTACTTTTAGTATTTACAAAATAATCTACACATAACAGTAACATCAAAAGATTTTGCTTTTCTGATTCTTCATCTATATTTTCTAGTCAGTCATTTGAGACTTTGAGGTATTTATAAACACACAGACTGTACTGCTGCTCTCCTACTGCTTTTTATCTCTGTAATGAGATTTTAAAATGAGTTATGATTTTTAACTTTTTTAAGTTAAAACGGGCTCTTTAAATTGCAGTTTATTAGAATCTTAGCATTTTTTACTTCTTCCAAATCTATTTCTTAAAAGATTTATCAGTGTTTGCTTTTGTGGATCATAACAAACAAGACAGATTCTTTTGGTAAATTGCACTTAAATTTCTTTAAAAGTGAAACGCATTCATTTCTTCATACATTTCCCCAAGAGACATATAATGGACGGGATATTAAGGAGTAGAAGTAACTTCACACTTTGGTGTTCTTTAGGTGAATGATACATTCCTAAAATGAGAGCAGCAGAGTGCTGGTGTTCGTGAAGGGTTACAGAGGAGCGGGCGTAGACGGTGATTTCCATCGTCTGCAGTGCACCATGTGAATAGCACTGCTTTCTGTGTGCACCATGGCTTAGACAAGGCTGGAAAGTACACCAAGAGCAGAGGATCAAGGGTGGAGGGGGCACTGTTCTTATCTGTTGATAAAGGAATTAGCTTTTGTGTTTTAAAAATGATGAGTATGGTATCATTCATATATGATAAAATTTAAGTAACTTTGACAGTTGAACTTATTAATAAGTTCCTGCTGTGACTTTAGTTATGGCCATGTCTTTATGGTACAGTTGCATTCATAACAGCACCTTTATGTTAATATAATGTCTATGGTTTCAGTCCTGTTTATTGATCAGAACATGTAATCAAAAATATTTCCATAATGCTGTAATATCATTTTGTAGTAATTTTATTTCACATAAAAGAATAACTGTGAGCAGTTAATTTTTATTGGGACTTGCATGTTATGACTTACATAATTGTATATATAAAATGCAGTGTGAGAAAGCAGCTGTCATGTACCAGACCAAGTTTTCCAAAGGAACTTTCAGAAGGACCTAATTTATACTGTTTTACTTACTAAGATAGCTTTATTGCACAGAACTAAGGTGGGAGTCAGAATAAGAGACTACTGTAGAAATTCACAGTTTTTAAAGTTTCTACATATACATGAAGTTCTCTTTAATGACAGTATAGTATACATCTTCACTATTACAAAAAATTAGAATTAATTTTAAATGAGCCAAAAAATATTTTTCTGCTTGATATATACTCCCATTTTCTAGGTATCAATTATTTAGGTAATAAGTCTCCTTTATTTTTTACATAGCCATTTTTTTGCTGCATTATCCCTCTTGCACCTGCCCCAGATATTATATGATTTATTTCAGCCTGTTCTCTTGCAGGTAACTGTTATCTGTACTTCCTTTCACTTAGAAGTGTATCATATTCTTTTTTATATAGGACTTTATTTTTTTACTTTCCTAATGAAATCTTTAAAAGTAAGTAATATATTATTTGATAGACTAAATATTTTTCCAGTTATCTCCAACATCTAAGGTTATAATTACTGGTTCCTACTTTCATTATCTCCTTTTCTTCAAATGAATAATCTAAAAAGTGTGTTGAGATCTGTTTATTTTTTTTCTAGTGGATGAAGGTCATATAATATACAAAACAACTTGGTGCTTTTCAAAGGGATGTATGAAAATTATCATAGATCCATTAACATTGTATTTAAACTTTGAAAGTTATTTTGATACATAGAGTTTTGTTCCTGTTGTTTATATGTAATTGTATTAGTGAAATGTGTTAGGCATTTCTGTTTTGATTTTGAGTAGCTTCTATGCCACATTTCTATTTCTTGTCTAATTTAAAAGATAGGGCAAGGCTGGTACCTTTATTACCAGCTGTAGAAATCCATGGCCTATTCCATTAACATATTAAACATAAGAGGGCATCACTAGAGAAATGCAACTAGTGCTTTCATATGACAGATTTCTCTGCTGATTAAACTTTTAGTATCCAAGCATTAAAAGTTCTACTTATATTTCATTCATTAATGTTGTCAAAGGAATATGCCATATTGCAAGGTTGGTTTCAAAGGTAGCATCATGGTGCTATATAAAGGATCTGCCATGTTGTTCCCTAAAGGGCTGTTGTACTTTAGCAATAAATGATTTTCTGTATGTATTTTACCAACAGTTACTTTATCCTAATCAAAACTATTTTCTAAATAGAAAGGAGTTAATAGTCGGTGGGTAATTCGGTATTCAGTGTTCTGTTACATACGTATTTAATATATGAATGCACATGTGTGCTTTGAAAAGATAAAAAATAAGGGAACCTTATCTAATATTTTTCTATATAAGCAATGGTTGGCAAGAGGAAATTTTTATATAAAAGATTGGCAATTGGGAAGTGAAAACTTGACTCCTGATAATTGGGGTGTTGATACTTAGGTTTGTCATATATATCTGAGCATACTTTTTTTTTGCATGAATACTTACTCTAAGAAATGTTCATGGTTCCATTTCATTCATGTATTTTACAAATACTGTCTACCATGTACCAAGCACAGTTCTGGGTGCTAGAGAGACGGTAGTGAACAAGCCCTTCCTTAAACTTAAGGTAGATATTGTTTAAGGTTTTCTAGAAACTAGTAAATTCTGTAAACTATTGGTGTGGTTGTTGCTTGTTTGTTTCTCTCTTTTCCAACTTTGTAAAATTTCTAGGTTCCAAACTTCATTATGACTGCTCAATTGATTTACATTGAACTACATATAGAGCCTCTTAGAAAACAGCAGTTATATGATAAAAGTGAGTTTGGACTATTTTAAATGCTGGTTTCTTCTTCTAACATCTTTGTTTAAGGAACCCTTCAAAAGACATAAAATTTATTTATTGTTAAGTTTTTCTAGTCTTCTAAGAAAAGCCACCTTTGACTTGGTTATTTGAATATTGTCTTTAGAGTGGTTAGGGTGTTTTAAGCATGGAAGGCTATTTTTGATCTTGAGCTATTTAAAAACTTAAGTTAATACAGCTGCAAGTATAGTATTATGTACTGAATTGTTTATAGGCTTTATCATTCAGATAGTAGTTAACTTTTCCAGACCAGAGGATCAATGTTTTTAATTACGTGAAAACTCTAAGTGACTTATAGGTGTTTTTGATGCCTATTGAATAAACCATTCTCTACATTCAAGCTATAGTGCTAAAATCTTTAGAATTTATGGTAAAAATAAATAAATTATGGACATAATGCTATTTCATTCCAAAGCTTTTGGTAAGTGCAGTTTTGTTTGCTTCTGTGATATCACAATACAGCTTAGTTGCTTTTTAGTAAAATTGAATGTGCATAACTCATAATAACATACTTATTTTTTATTGAGTTAAGATTTTAAGAATGTCTTATGCTGTACTACCTATAGAGAATGTTTTAATGCTAATGAATGTCTAAATTTTGGCTATTATTTTTATATGATGACTAGAGCATTATTTTCCCAAGTTTTTGTATAATATAAACGGAATGTTTTTGGTCATTCAATGCTAGTAGGAAGAACTTCCTTTTAGCATTTAAAAATGATCAATCAGTGATTACTTTAATACTCAAATTACATTTTGGTCTTAAGTTTTAGAGTAAGTTTTTTTCTCAATTAAGACATAGGTCCTGGTGAGCCAAACTTTTCTCTTATTGTTACTTTAGATCATGGAGTGCATCGGATCCTTTCTATACCAACGACAGGAGCATCTTGACTCTCTCCACAATGGACTCATCTACTTGTTAAAAGAGCAGTAGTACTTTGTGGGAGCCATTTCAACTCCTTTCCTAAAATTCAATGTAATATCCTGGTAATGGCCACATTAGCTCTACAGAGTTACTTTCTGAAATCTCAAGTAGTTCTTACCCACTCAGAGTTATAATGGCAAACAAACAAAAAGCATGAACATGAATCGTTCTCAACACCTTTAATTTAAATGTGAACATGTGAAAATTTGTGAATAAAAAGACATTTTCCATCTCTTTGGGTTGTCCCTTGTGCTTATGGGACTCCTAATGGCATGTCAGCCTCTTGCTGAGTCCACCATATTTTAATATCAAGGTAAAAAAGAGATAATTCCTAGTTAATTGTATTTTTGAGTATTAGCTTAGTTATTGAGTCTTCTATTTAAATCTGCTTCTGTAAATTTTGCTGAAAGTTTGCCTTGAAAACTCTATTTTTTTATTAGAGTTATATTTGAAGCTTTTCATGGGAAAAGTGAATGTGAATAGTAAGGAATTTTGGTCCCTTAGTGACCCATGTTAATTCATTAGTACTTTCTAATGTCATAGAGGAAATTAGGAGAATGCATTTCTAACCATCATTTATAGCACATGGGTAGTAAATATATACCAATACCAAATTTCTCTTAATATATATGGAAAGGATGTACCATATCTTATACATAAATGGGGAATCAAGTTCATTCACCAAATTTCAATTTGATGTTTACTTATTTTTATGACAGAATATAATGTGTGTAAATTAGATACCATTAGTATATTATGGTTTAGTGTGTTAACACTGGATCTTTTGCATGCTTTAATCTGGTTAATATATTTAAATTTGCTTCTTTTCTCTACCTGAAGGCTCTGTTTATAGTATTTTATCACACTGTTGTAAAGTTCAACTATACCAATAAAAAACAAGTTTGGACAGTGTTTAAATATTGCAAATACTTTTAATTATACAAATCAAAATTTAGGCTAATTAAATCAATAAAAAGAAGAGCCTTTTTCTGTGGCTTAGAATTGCTCTTGTCTTTCAGTAAGCTAGATTTTAGAATAAAGGATCTCAGACAAGAATCTAGTTATATGTAGGTTAGTATATGTTATCTGAGTTATAGTAAACTACCACAGGAAAGTGAATCTACCCACTGTTTCATTAGAAGGTGTATTTCAGGTATGGCTACAGGTAAAGTCTAAAATGCTAAATTTTATGGGGTAATGGCAGCAATAAATTAAAATGTTAATAAGAATGGTTAATTAGGTATATATGCAGTTTTAACTCCCTGCATCTCAATACTTAATTTCCATTTTACTGTATCAGGTAGTTCCATTGTTTGTCATTTGTTTTGATCAAAAGTAATGTTGTTTTTAAAATTTGGAAATGGTTATTAGTTTAAGAACTACTATCCAGCCCTAAGCATTATATGATGATTTTATACAATACATACACGTTTTAAACTGTATGGAAATGGTTAAATAAGGTTTTGCCAAAATTTCCCATATAGTTGAGAGTAGAATTCCTCTTTGTAGACTTACTGTGCAAGCCTCCACCCCTTTCCTATTTCAGGAATATAAGACATGGAATTGAGCTGATAGAGAAGGAATGATAGAGTCAAGAATTACTATTGATATTTTCTTGCTAATATAACCTTTGTTTCAATAATGCAAAGATATTGGGCTATGAATTTCCGCCTAACTATTAATTTCCATAAATAGCTTCTTTAACTTAGTTATTCCAAAATTGCTTTAGGGAGATCCTGTTATTCTGGAAAATGGGATAATAAAATGTACAGTGTGTATACCCACCAATTCATGTTCCAGAAGAGGAAATACTGTAAAAAATATTCAGTAGGGTACTTTAGTGGAGGATATTACGGAATTGGCTTTTCTTAGACTGTATTATAAAATGTTCACATAGCAGGATGACATTCAATAGGCCTGCATTACATCTACTGTACAGTGTTTCATTTGCTATCAGCTAAACTCACTGCTGACATTAGAAAAGGACTACAAAGCCATCAAGCAGTCTCTGACCAACTGCAGTAAGGCAGCAGGTCAGCTAACTTCTGTGGTGCTTGAGGTACGCCTGATGCAGTCTTCTGCATTCCTGTTTGAAGTTATTTAAGAACTTTATATAAAAACAAGTGAATACATCCTCTAAAAATGCTACCCTACTCTGTTATTCAAAACCTATTCCATTTAAAGAAAGATTATCTTACAATTATAAGAAAAGGATTTTCTTCTATTTATTTATGAAACTACCAGTGTTACAGACTAAGCTTCCAGGAATTTTTGAGTGCTAATACTCATAATTGTAAAACTTACTATATAACCAGTAATCACAGAAAATTCCCCCTTTGTGTATTTCTTTAAAATTGTTTGGAAAGTGTGATACTGATAATTACTCTTATTGTCAAAACCAGAGTAACATGCTACACGTGTTACTACTAGTTGATTAATGGTCTCCAATTCTGTTTTCCTCACTTGCTTGCCCTGGAGATAGTAGCCAACACCAAATTGGTTTCCCAAATCGCCCATCTGCTGCTTTGTGTGACTCAGCACCCTGCCTGAGCGTTAGCAAGCATTAGTCCCACCTTAGAGGGAGTATGGGCCAGGACAACTAGAGATCTACAGGTTTGAGATGGGTTGAGAATTAAAAAGGGGAGAATTTAGTTTGAATTTCTCTTAAATACCCTCCTCCTTGGGTCCAAAGGCTTCCCAGACCTGACCCAAATTTTGGCACTGCCCTGGTTAGAAGATGAAACAAGCACGCCACCCTGTAAGGAAGTGCTTTTACTCACACCAGGGTCATTTCTCCTGCTTACGATTGTAAACTTGGGCTATTGGGCCTGTGTGATGAACTTGAGACTCCTATCTGATAGGCCAATAAAACACTTAATATACCGAGAGTTTTTAAATATGCTAGTTATTTTGAGGTTATTGGAGTCTGGAGGGAAAGGGAAAATCATTTATGTTTGTGTTTTTCATGTAAAGATCAATTTGGGGTATATGATATAAGCAGGTACTGATAAAACGAACACACCAAAGAGTTATGTAAAACATGCTCTATTAATTTTGAGTCCCCTTTTAGAGACATTTTTTTTTTCTGTCCTGAAATGGGTTATCTATTTTCTTAAAAATAGAATTTATTAATGTGCTGTTTTGAGATAACTTGAATGATATTCCTACAAAAAATAGATCATAATTGATTATATGTTTGTAATGGTGATTGTTAGATTTTTATGAGGAATTAATAACTATAAATACTATAGCTACACTTACTTTAAAATTTTGGACCTCAGAAACTGTGGCTGTCTAATAGAATCCTATAAAAATTTTCTGCATTTTTAGTAAATGTAGTATATACTCTTATTGTACAGCTCTCGATAATTTTTTAAAGTTTATGAAATTATATTTATCAAATAAAATTTTTCCTATATAATTAAAAGTGTTTTTCCATCATTTAAGCACATTAATACTCTCTGCTTATCACAACCAGCACTGCCAACTTTATTTTGAGTTATTTGACTCCATTTACCCTTTCTTACGGTATAGGAATACCATTATGCTTTTCACTGACGGCACTTTTCAAAAATCTAAAAGTGCTTTGGTTACCCAGATCATCAATACAGACCAACACACTTTAGCTAGAAATGGCATCACTCATGAATAGCCAGCCAGTGTGAATTTGGAAATGACTTGGTACATAGAAAATATGTGCTTTCTTTAAAATATAACTGATATTATATGTATATTCTAACCATCTAGTGACAATTATTATTCTTAATGCTTCCTCAGTTACCAGTTAAAACACATAATTGTTTAACCAACTTTTATTAAAAAGGTAAACTGTTGTCTTTGCCCAAGTGTTAGTATTTGCAAAGGATGACAATGTATGATATATGTGATGTATTTTTATTTCTGAAAATAATCCTGTACAACTCAGTTTAAGCATCTGTTTTTATTTAAAAAGAAATTGAGGATTTAGGCAATCTTTAGGGTATCTTCAGTCTTTCACTTTTATTGTACAATATGATAGATAATGTTTTTAATGAATAAGAGATTTAGGACAAAATAAAAATCTGAGCAGTATTTCACCATAAGCTTGTGTAAATTCAAAAACAAGTTTGGTTTTTTGGGGGGTTTTTTTATAAATAAATTTTCATTAATGTTAATGGGGTGACATCATTAAATCAGGGTACATATATTCAAAGAAGACATGTCCAGGTTATCTTGTCATTCAATTATGTTGCATACCCATCACCCAAAGTCAGATTGTCCTCTATCACCCTCTATCTAGTTTTCTTTGTGCCCCTTCCCCATTTCCTCTCCCTCCTTCCCTCCCGCGCCCTCCCCCCCCCCATCCCCGGTAACCACCACACTCTTGTCCATGTCTCTTAGTCTCGTCAAAAACAAGTTTTAATAGCTAACTGACAAAAATAGCTAAAGGACAAAGCTATTGTAAATGGAGGTAAGTCCTTATGTCTCTAAACAGCTTTTTGGGGGGAGTGGCAGAGGGCCCTCTAGTAAATCATTTTAATACTAATCTTTTGATGTAGAATAATTGTAGTCAAGTAAAATTTGTAGACAGCAAAGTGCATGGATTGGGGATTATATTCTGTTATTTTTGACAAAGCTATACGTCTGTGCAGTTGTTAGCACAATCCAGGTAAAGAACCTTCCCATCATCCCAGAAAGTTCCCTGTGCTACTTTCCAGTGTGTTCATTACTCCCTCCCTTCCTTCCTTTGGCAACCATTTTTCTGTGCTCTTTTCATAGGCAAGTCTTACCTCTTCTTGAACTTAAAAGAAGAAAAAAAATAAGGAATTCTACAAAGTGTTCACTTTTGTATGTGGCTTTGACCTGGTTTTTTTAATTCAGTAGTGTTTCGTTTCATGCACTTCCCACAATTTATCTTTTCTTTATGGACACTTGGATTATTTAGTTTGGAGTCGTCAAAAGTTAAGTTATGAACATGCTTTGTGGACATGTTTTCATTTCTCTTATGAAATAATTAGGAGAATTCTGGGTCATAAAGTATGTTTATGTTTAACTTTATTTAAAAACTGCCAAAAAGTTTTCCAAATGATTAAATGTGCCATTTTATGTATATTTGGGTACAGTTATGAGAATCACAGTTCTATTATATCCCGATTGTACCATATCTCCCCATGTATAAGATGTTCCCATGTATAAGACGCACCTTAATTTTGGGGCTTGAAGTTTGAAAAAAATATATTACATAAAGTTACTGAACTCAGGTTTTATTCATCATCATAATAAAATCCATACAACTCCTCATCACAGTCAAAACTCCCATCCATTAGCTTGCCCTCACCTGTGTCTGATGATGTATCACTGTCTTCATATATTGCCTCGTCCTCAGTTCCATCTATGGCATTTGAAATGCCACAACCACTGTATAAGACTCACCCAGTTTTTAGACCCCAGATTTTTCAGAAAGGGGTGCATCTTGTACATGGGAAATACAGTAATTTGCACACTGACAAAAGATGTTGAACTCCTATTCATATGCTTATTGGCACTGTAGTTTTTCCTGAAATGTCTATTCATGTCTCTGGCCATTTTTTATTTAGGCTGCTTGTCTCGTTACAGCTTGGTGGGAATGCTTTATATCAGGGGTCCCCAAACTACGGCCCGCAGGCCACATGCGGCTCCCTGAGGCCATTTATCCGGCCCCTGCCGCACTTCTGGAAGGGGTACCTCTTTCATTGGTGGTCAGTGAGAGGAGCATAGTTCCCATTGAAATACTGGTCAGTTTGTTGATTTAAATTTACTTGTTCTTTATTTTAAATATTGTATTTGTTCCCGTTTTGTTTTTGTTTTTTACTTTAAAATAAGATATGTGCAGTGTGCATAGGGATTTGTTCATAGTTTTTTTTATAGTCCGGCCCTCCAACGGTCTGAGGGACAGTGAACTGGCCCCCTGTGTAAAAAGTTTGGGGACCCCTGCTTTATATAAAGATGTAAAAGTCTTTTGCCAGATACATGTATTGCTAGCATTTCCCCCTGTCTGTGGCTTACCTGTGTATTTTCTTAATGGTGACTTTGAGGAGGAGAAGTGCTTTATTTTTGTATCTAAAATTTTCTTTTCCTTGTGTTTTGTCTACCCTGAGTTTATAAAGATACTGTCCTGTTTTATATTTTCTGTAAACCTGGTAGTCTTAACTTTTATGTTTGTCTATGATCCGTCTCCAATTCATTTATGTGTATGGTGTGAAGCAAGGATTGGGGATAGTCCTTTCTCCTAACCCCCAGAAGGGGATCTGTTTGGTTTAGTCTCATCTGGTGAAAATATTCATCTCCACTTAATTTGGTGCCTCTGTTTAAAATTGACTATATAAATGTGGGTCTATTTCTGGACTCTCTTCTGTTCATTTATCCTTACTAATGAACAACTGTCTTGATTACCATAACTTTATACTTAGCTTTGAAACCAGGTGTGTAAGGTCTAACTATTGTGAAGATTATTTTGGCTATCCTGGGTCTTTTGCATTTTCATATAAATTTTGGAGTCTTCAATTTTTTTGCTCTTTTTTTTGTGACAGAGAGGGGGACAGATGGACAGGAAGGAGAGAGATGAAAAGCATCAATTCTTCGTTGCAGTACCTTAGTTGTTCATTGATTGCTTTCTCATATGTGCCTTGACCGGGGGGCTACAGCAGACTGAGTAACCCCTTGCTCAAGCCAGCGACCAAAGGGTCATGTCTATAATCCCACGCTCAAGCCGTGTGAGCCCACACTCAAGTTGGCGACCTCAGGGTTTCGAACGTGGGTCCTCTGCATCCCAGTCCAACACTCTATCCACTGCATCACCGCCTGGTCAGGCTGGAGTCATCAATTTCTAAAAGAAACAAATCATATTTTTATTTTGATTGCAATTGTTCTGAATCTATAGATCAATTTGGAAAGAACTAACATCTTAACAATATTGATCTTCTAAATCGTGAGCATAACTGTCCAGTTATTTTAGGTCTTTAATTTTAGGAATGTTTTATAGTCTTCAGTGTACTCATACTGTGTTAAGGACTTGTGTATCTGTGCTTATGAAGGATATAGGTCTCTAATTTCATTTTCTTATAATGTCCTTGTCAGGTTTGATACATGGGTTATGCTGACCTCATAAAGTAATTTCAGAAGTGTTCCCTCCTCCCCTCTTTTTTGTTAGAGTTTATGTAAGGTTGATATTATTTCTTAATATTTTGGCACTTGAAATCATGGAAGCTTAGTTTATATTTGGGGATATTTTGGACCACAAATTCAATTTCTGAGACAAATATGGGATTATTCACATTCTCTATTTCTTTTGTCAAATTTGTTAAGTTCTTTCTTTTAAGGAATTTGTCCACATCATGTAATTGCCAATATATTTTTTAAAGATTTTATTTATTGATCTTACAGGGGTGGAGCGAACAAGAAGTATCAACTCATAATTGCTTCACTTTATTCATTGATTGCTTCTCGTATGTGTCTTGACCAGACAGGCCCAGCGTTTTGAACCAGCGACCTCAGCGTTCCAGGTTTAGCGCTCTGTCCACTGTGCCATCACAGACCAGGCAATTGCCAATATTTTTGACATAAAATTGCCCAGAATATTCTCTGGTTACCCTTATAATGACCATGGGGTCTGTAATGTTTCTGCTTTCCTTTTTGTATTGATAGCCTTTTTCTTGACTTTGTACCTAACCAGTTTTGCTAGGGGTTTAATCAATTTTATTAATTTTTTTTAAGTAACCTACTTTTGGCCTTGTTAACTGTATACATGGTTTGTTTTCTATGTTATCTTTTGCTCTTTAAAATTTCAACTTTCTATTTTGGTTTTAATTTGCTTTTTCTTTTATGGATATTTTGATGCACAATTGATTTTTTTTTTCAGGGACAGAGAGAGAGTCAGAGAGAGGGATAGACGGGGAGAGACAGACAGGAACGGAGAGAGATGAGAAGCATCAATCATCAGTTTTTCGTTGGGAGACCTTAGTTGTTCATTGATTGCTTTCTCATATGTGCCTTGACCGTAAATATTTGGGGGTTATACTTTTTTTTCTCCTTTTATATCCTTCACTTCTTTTCTCACAGTGTTAGGATTTCTAATACTACGTTAAGCATTTGTGGTAATAATGGCAATCTTAATCTAATCTTAAATGGAATGACCTGAGTTTATCCATTTAGTGTGATATATGCTATACAGTTGGATATACATAACTTTGTCCAACTTAAGAATATTTCCTTCTATTTCTACTTTGTTACCAGTTAGTTATAGACCGGTATTAAATATTTGCAAAATGGTGGTTCTGCTTCGGTTAAAACTCTTATAATTTCTCCTTTATTAATGTAAACAAATGTACTGATGAATTTTTCTGATGAACAATCCTTGCATTACTAAGACAAATCCTGTTTTTCATGATGTATTATTTTTAGTGCTATGTTGGATTCATTTTATTTATTTAGGATTCTGTATGTATAAGAACAAAATTGGCTTACAATCTTCATTTATTCTTTTAGTTTTTTCCTGGTTTTGAAGTTAGTATTACATTCAACTCATAAAATGTGCTGGGGAAAGCCTTTCACTTGGTTTCTGAGAAAACATACATAAAATAGAATCAGCTATTTTGAAAGTTTGGTAGAATTTATCTTTTTTTTTTTTTCCAGAGACAGAGAGAGAGGGATAGATAGAGACAGACAGACAGGAACAGAGAGAGATGAGAAGCATCAATCATCAGTTTTCGTTGCTTTCTCATATGTGCCTTGACCATGAACCTTCAGCAGACCGAGTAGCCCCTTGCTTGAGCCAGCGACCTTGGGTCCAAGCTGGTGAGCTTTTGCTCAAACCAGATGAGTTCGCGCTCAAGCTGGTGACCTTGGGGTCTCGAACCTGGGTCCTCCACATCCCAGTCCGACGCTGTATCCACTGCACCACCACCACCTGGTCAAGACGGTAGAATTTATCTTAAAACCATTTGGGCCTGAGGTTTCTTGAGAGGAGAGGTCTTTGAGTACCATTTCTAATATTTTCTTCTTTAACAATCTGTTCAAGTTATTCCTCTATATTTTGTATGTAGGAATTTAGCCACTTTATCTAAATGTTCCAATTTAGTATATAAGCCGTTATTTTGTCTGAAATATTTTTTCTTCTAGATTATTTTTCATAATTATTTCCCTTTTCATTTTTTATTATGGTATAATTGGCATAACAGTTTCTGGTATACAGTCTAATGATTTAATATTTGTATATATTGCAAAGTGATTAATAAGTCTTAACATTCATCACTAAACATAGTCATAAAAATTTTTTTTCTTGTGATGAAAACTTTTAAGATCTAAATGCTTAGCAGCTTTCAACAACCCCCATGAGAAATGGACAGATCCTGCAGGGCAAATAGTTGTTGAACTAAACAACACCATTAATTAACTGAATATAATGGACAGCTACAGACTGCTTTATTCAACAGTGGCAGATACATATTCTTCTCAAGCTCACATGGAACAGTCAGCAAGATAGACCACAATCTGAACCATGAAACACCTTAACAAATTTAAAAGAATAGAAATCATACTGTAATGGAATTAAACTAGAATTCAGTAACTGGTAAATCCTAATACATAGAGATTATACAGCACATCTAAATAATCTCTATGCACAAAGAAATCTCAGATTTTAAAATATTTTCACTAAGTGAAAGAAACCACTATTTGGGATACACAAAAGCAGTGCTTAGAAAATAAAACACTGAATAAATGTATTAGAAAAGAGGAAAGATCTAAAAATCAGTAATCTAAGTTTCCATCGGAAACAAGGAAAAAAAGCAAACCCAAAATAAGCAGAAGAAAAATAATAGAGCAGAAATTAATAAAATTGAGAACAAAATCAGTATAAAAAGTAATGAAACCAAAATCTTGTTCTTTGAAAAATATCGATAAAATTTAAGCCTCTGGCCAGGCTAAAAACACAATCACTAATACCAGAAGAGACATTACTACAGATCCCAATGACATTAGAAAGGTATAAAGTTTAGGAACAATTCTATGCTTATAAATTTGATAACCTAGATGAAATGGACCAATTCATTGAAAGATACAATGTGCTAAAACTAACACAACAAGATCATCTGCATAGACCTATATCTATTTTTGAATCAATCATTAATAACCTCCCAAAACAGCAGCAGGCCCAGATGGGTTCACTAGTGAATAATAACATACTGTATTTCCCCATGTAGAAGATGCTCCAATGTAGAAAATGCACCTTACTTTGGGGGCCCAAAGTTTGAAAAAAAATTATATAAAGTTATTGAACTCAAGTTTTATTCATCATAAAATTCATACAACTCATCTACGCAAAAAAGTGGGATGGGAAATGCAAGTAAAAAAATCTATAACCGCTGTATAAGACACACCCAGTTTTTAGATCCCAAGTTTTTCAGGGAAGGGTGCGTCTTCTACATGGGAAATATGGGATACTTAAGGAGGGAATTATACCAGTTTTCTGTAATCTCTTACAGAGGATAGACTCAGGAGAATACTTCCTAATTAAGTCTATGAACCCAGTATTACTCTAATACCAACACCAGACAATTACAGACATTATGAAAATAAAACTATAGACCAATATCTCTTATGAACATATATGTAAAAATCCTCCATAAAATTTTAGCAAGTGAGTGACATCAACATCATGGTTTTGTCATTCCTTGTTTCCCCTCTCCTTTATTTTATAACTAATTGAAGGTCCATCCACCTGTGCACCCAAAAGTGGGTGGATTGTACCAGGGAAGAGGCTAAGGACCCATGAGAGTGGTGGCAGTAGGTGAACATGACCTTTGATGGTGGTAGAGGGTGAATGGGGTTCACCTGGCTATGTGTACTGCAGCTAGAGAGGCCAGTTGCTCTTTGAGGAGAGATAGCAATAACGGGGGGAGGGATAAAGAAGAAGGCAGACAATTGAATGACCACATTTCCTGCTGTCCTGAGATTATGTCAAAAGGTCTTTTCCCTCCCACTCTCTATTGGAGGATTCCCCTACTGGGCTGGGGACACACTCAAAGTCCCAAATGCCAAGCACATACCTCCCTTCATGGACACAACCCTTTTTTTCCCCTTCCCCATTCTTTTTAATGCACGAACTCCCAGCCTTAATGGTGAGTCATCTCACCAAACTTGCGCTATAGTGCCATTTTCTGGAAAACAAAAGAAAGGTTCTTAATTACCAACCTGTTAAACTGTTAAGAGTCAAAGTTAAGCAGTTAAATACGAAATGCATTCACTACTTCAAATATGGCAGCACAGGCACTTTTCATCAATCACCGTAATACCATATCACAAAAAAATTACAATATTCCAGCAGTCAAACCCAAAGACACAATATTGCAATCTAACATAATTTAAGATAGCTGTTGTGAAGAAATTTCAGTGAACAATAAGAAAACTCAAAAAGGTAATACAGTGATCTCAGGAATAAAATTAAACAGAAAGAAAACCAAATCTGGAGCTGAAGAATTCAGTCAATGAGATGATGAATGCATTAGAAAGGATTGGGAAGACAGCAAGCAGATAGGATGAAAAGTGAACTCAAGGATAGTAATAAAAATGTTTCAGGCCTGGACAGGTGGTGGCTGCCACACTGGATAAGAGCATCGACCTGGGCCACGTTTGAAACCCTGAAGTTGCTGGCTTGAGAGGTGGCTCATCCAGCTTGAACACACACGAGCTCACCAGCCTGAGTGCAGCATTGCTGGCTTGAGCGTGGGATCACAGAAATGAGTGCAAAGGTTGTTGGCTTGAAGCCAGGGGATGCTGGCTTGAGCCCCCCAGTCAAGGCACATGTGAGAAGCAATCAAAGAACAACTAAGGTGCTGCAACTACAATTTGATACTTCTCATCTCTCTCCCTTCCTGTCTCACACACACAAAAAAGTAAAAGTGGAGAGAAAACTAAGATTTGTTTTTTAAGAAGTGAAAAAGTGCTACAAGGACTTTCAGACTCCACTAGAAGAGCCGACATAAGATTAATGAGTATACCGGAAGGAGAAGAGAGGGGTAAGAGAGCAGGGACATGTTTAAAGAAATAATAGCTGAGAACTTTCCAATTCTGAAGTAACTGGGTATACAAATCCATGAGCTAACAGAACGCATTATTACCTCAACACAAAAACACCTCCAAGACATAACAGACAGAATTCAATGATAAAAATTTTTAAAGCAGGCCTAGCTGGTTGACTCAGTGGTAGAGTGTCGGCCCAGTGTGTGGAAATCCCAGGCTTGATTCCCACAGAAGCACCCATCTGCTTCTCCACCCCTTCTGCTCTCATTTTTCTCTTTCTCTCTCCTCCCCACCTGCAGCTATGGCTCGATTAGAGCAAGTTGGACCCAGGTAGAGGATAGCTCCATGTCCTCTGCCTCAGGCGCTAAAAAAATGACTCTGGTTGCTACAGAGCAAGGGCCCCAGATGGGCAGAGCATTGCCCCCTAGTGAGCTTGCTAGTTGGATCCTGGTTGGGGCACATGTAGAAGTCTCTCTGCCTACCCCAAAACAGCCATGGGTAAAAGACACCTACAAAGCAGTCCCCTTTTAGGCTATCAAACAAACTCTACAGGCCAGGAGAGAGTAGAATCACATGGTTGAAATATTGAAATTTTAAAAATTTCAGCCAAAGATACTTCATCCAACAAAGTTACCCTTCAGAGAAATAATGGCTTTTCCAGACAAACAAAAGCTGAGAGAGTTCACAGCACTAGACTTACCATACAGGGTGTGTTATGTGTTAAAAGGAGCTCTTCAAGTTGGAATACATAACTCAAGATTAACGCATTTATGCCTCATGTTCCATTATTGGAATGGTAGTGATGTGGGAGTTATTTATATTATATGCTCAAGGCCATCACCAGGTCTGATTTTTCACACATCTGCCTCCTGAGGGTGCGTGTTCTCACGTGCAGAGTCACTGCTGCAGATACTGGCACGCTGGGAGCTTGTCAAAAAGTGATGGGAATTTTTGGAAATGTTTTGAAGAACTGAACTTCAAAAATAATCTCTGGCATAAATGGGTTAAGGTGATAAACGGACAGTCACAATTAGAAAACGGGGCCCTACTCGGGTGACTCAGTGGATAAAGCATCACCCAGACACACTGAAGTTGCGGGTTTGGTCCCTGGTCATGGCACATATGAGAAGCAATCAGTGAATGCACAACAAGTTGATGCTTCTCTCTCTTTCCCTTCTTCCCTCCCTCTCTCTCAAATGGAAAAATTGAAACTGGAACTCTTTTAGAGTATATTAAACAATCATGGCATAAAGGTTTAAGGAAAAGAACACTAAAAATAACTATTTCAACTTAGTAATGAAATCACAGCATAAAAAGATAATTTGTGACATCAAAAATATAAAGGGGGAAAAATAAAAGGATGGAAACTATACTCCAATGAAAGTAAATTACAATCACCAGGAAAAGGACTATTACATCTATGAAATACTTCACCTAACATGTAATCACAAAGCAAAAATCTAAAACACACATAAAACATAAAAAGGCTGAGCAAATTACCATGGAAAACCACCAACTTACAAAGATAGAGACAGAAGGGTCCTGACCAGGCGGTGGCGCAGTGGATAGAGCATCGGACTGGGATGCAGAGACAGAAGGAAAAATAAACAGTAAAGAAACAAAGTAACCAGAAAGCAAAAAATAAAATGGCAGTAGTAATAACCTATCAATAACACCCACTAAATGTAAATGGGTTGAACTCACCTATCAAATGGCACAGAGTGGACTAGCTAGATTTAAAAAAAAGACCCAATTTTATGCTGCCTACAGGAGACTCATTTCAACTCTAAAACACACATAAGCTCAAAGTAAACGGATAGAAGAGAATAGTCCAAGCAAAAAATTGAAAACAGAACTACCACGCAGTCCAGCAATTCCACTTCTTGTTATATACCCAAGGAAATGGAAGCAGGACAAGATACATGCACAGCGTTATTCATAATAACCAAGATACAGAACCCAAAAACTCATCAACAGATGAGAGATAAAAATGATGTGGTCTGCCTGACCAGGTGGTGGCACAGTGGATAGAGTGTCAATCTGGGATGCTAAAGACCCACCTTTGAAACCCCACGGTTGCCAGCTTGAGCGTGGCCTTATCTGGCTTGAGCATGGGACCACAGACATGACCCATGGTCACTGGCTTGAGCCCAAAGGTTGCTGGCTTGAGCAAGGGGTCACTGGCTCAGCTGTTGCTGCTCCCCCCATGAGGGCATGCATGAGAAGCAGTCAATGAACAACTAAAGTCCACAACTATGAGTTGATGCTTCTCATCTCTCCCTTCCTGTCTGTCTCATCTCTCAAAAAAAATGATGGGGTACATATACACAATGCAATATTTAACATGAGAACGCAGGGTAGGCCCTGGCTGGTTGGCTCAGTGGTAGAGTGTTGGCCTGGCATGTGGATGTCCTGGGTTCAATTTCTGGTCAGGGCACACAGGAGAAGCGGAGAAGCACCCATCTGCTTCTCCACCCCTCCCCTCTCTCGCTTCTCTCCCTCCCTCCCTCTCTCTCTCTTTCTCTGTCTCTCTTTCTCTCCCCCTCTCCTGTAGCCATGGCTCAACTGGAGCAAGTTGGCCCTAGGTGCTGGGGATGGCTCCATGGCCTCTGCCTCAGACACTAAGAAGAGCTCAGTTGTTGAGCAATAAAGCAACGCCCCAGATGGGCTGAGAGCATCACCCCATAGTGGGCTTGCCAGGTGGATCCCAGTCAGTGTGCATGCAGGAGTCTGTCTTTGCTTCACCTCCTCTCACTGAATAAAGAAAAAAAAAATGGAAAGGAGAATATCCTGCCATTTGCAACAATATGGATGGTCTTTGAGCACATTATGCTAAGTGAGGCAAGTCAGAAACATAAATACGGTATGATAGCATTTATATGTGAAATCTAAAAAGATCAAATCTGGGGGAAAAACACAGTAAAATGGTAGTTACCAAGGCATGGGGTGTGGGGGATAAGATCATTGAAAGGTATGAACTTAGAATGAGTAGTAGATAAGCCTAAGATCTAAGGCACAGTATAATGAATATAGAGAATTACTATAGATACATAATGTGATAAATATTACAGTGACAATATTACAATATAAAATGTAGCAAAGTAACATGCTGTACACAAACTTTTTCAATGTTAAAAGAAATTCAATTACATAAAGCTTATGAAAGGGGTAAAAAAAATAGTAAATCGAATCCAATATTTGTTCCAGGTATGTAAAGCTGGTTCAACATTCTAAAATCGATGAAGTCAAGTCATTATGCTGTGCACTTTAAACTTATACGATGCTGTACATTAATCATACCAATTTATGAAAAAGAAAACATATCAACAAGCTAAAGTAGAAAAACTATATTATCTCATCAACAGATGCAAAAAAGAAAGCATTTGGCAAAATTCAACAGCCATACATAATTTTTCAAAAATTCTCAGTAAACTGCAAATAGAAGGCAGCTTCCTCAGCTAAAGAGTATCTACCAAAAATCTACTCGATGAGAAACATTTCCCACAGGATCATCAGGTACAGGACAAAGATACCCCCTTTCACCAGTCCTTTCAACATCATACTGGAAGTTCCAGCTAATGCAGTAAGAAAGGAAGTAATAAAACTTCTTTCACAGATGACATGCTTCATCTACAAAGAAAATAAATTTTAGAAACTCCTGGAACTAATAGATTCCAGGGTACAAGGTTAAAATACAAAAATCAATTATTTACCAGCAATTAACAAGTAGAATTTCAAATTAAAAACAATACCAATTAGTGCTCGCTTCAGCAGCACATATACTAAAATTGGAATGATACAGAGAAGATTAGCATGGCCCCTAAAAAAAATAAAAAATAAAAACAATACCAATTACATTAGCAATCCCCCAAAATGAAATACCTACGTGTAAATCTAACAAAATATGTACAAGATCCATATGAGGAAACAAAAATGTTGCCACTACACACGGCTGCAAATGACCACTTAAGTACTGCAAGTATCGATTTGGGGTTACAAGTAGATTTTTGCGAGTAGGCAAATTCACAGATGTGGATTTGGCAAAATAAGAATTACATATTCTCCTTAATTGATTAATCAATACCAAAGATTTAGTGTATATTCACTATCTGTGAAATACTGTGCTATCTGCTGAGGCTTCAGAATCAAGTAAGGCACACTGTTGAGACAGGAATTTGCCAGTAAGTCATTTCTTGGGTAAAACGTGCAACACTCGGATCCAGTGTGGAATTGTTCTGCCCAAAAATGCTCACAGCACCCCAATGAGAGAGACAAAAGATCTGGCTGTACTTCAGGACACTGCTTATTTTGACTTGCTTTGAGAGAAGAATAAGAAACACTCCTGTCTAACTTGAACAAAATTCTTGATTTTTCTGCATTTCTTGCAATTGTGTCCTAGCACAGTAAATGATACCATCATCCATACAAGTGTTCCAATAAAAATTTTCTTTCCTTCTGACATATAATCCACCATTAAATTATTTGAATCCACCTTTAAAATATATCTCTACTCACTTCTTTTCTATCACTGTCACACCAGTTCAAGCCAGCATCGCCTCTAACCTAGAGAGCAACCTTCCTAACTGTGGGAATCATTCTCCAGAGTACATCAGAGTCATCATTTAAAAGCCCAACTGTAAGTTTGCTTCCTTGTAATGTCTCCAGAGGTGTCCCATTGCACTTAGGAATTCAGACTAACGGGCTGGCTCACAAAATCATGTGAGATGTGGCTCCTGCCTGCCCCTCTGATCCCACCCCATGCCACTCTCTCTCTCGCCCACTCTGCCACCTCACTGCCTCCCCTTCTGTTCTTCAAATTTGCCAAGTTCAGTTACGCCTCAGGGACTGTGCTATGTTCTGTCTGCGCAGAATGGCAGTCCCTGCTATATCTTCATGAGGTTGGTTCCTTTTCTTTTGGAGCGCCAGCCTGCTGAACCAATTCAGAATCTAGAAGCAGGATTAAATGGTTAGATTAAAAATAAGTAAACAAAATAAATTCAGATACACTAAAGTTTGTGAACCAATGTACTAGATTCTTTTCCTTATGTCTGTGACAGATTTGTTAATGAACCTAGAAATTAAAAGCATATGAGTATCCAATAATTTTTGTTTCCTTTAGAAAAACTTTTCATATTCAGTGCACGTAGTTGTTAGATAAGGCCATATCACTGCAACAGATGCCCAAAAACAATAAATAAACCTAACGAGAAGAGGCTAATCTGTTATTACATTCCACAAAGAATTCCAGTCAGCAGCCAGCCCTGTTCCATGAAGTCATTCAGGGATTGACTTTTTTTTTTTCATCCTGATGATCTGTCATCCTGGAGTTGGGTTGACATGGGTTCTGGTTCACAGAAAGTAAATTTGGAAGTCATACTGTTTAAACTATTGGTGCAGAACTAAGATTCATCAAGTCTGCTTCTTCTGTTGGTAAGAATAGTCATATGGCTACACCTAACTAGATGCAGGAACCGAGCGACATCCCCAGACAAGTAACCACATGCCGGCTACAGCTACGGAAGGAAGAACAGTTTTCGATGGACTCTGCTACAACGTATGTGGAGCAAGTTTTTATTTAGCACTTTAAAACAAGTGACTCTCCCCGTTTCCAACTTCAGAAAAATATAAAAAGAAAAAAATAAAAATAAGTAAAACAAGTGACTCAACATCTTTTCCACCAGAGAATAGTCTAATGCAGGGGTCTCAAACTCGCGGCCTGCGGGCCACGAGTTTGAGACCCCTGGTCTAATAGATTGGAGATAGTTGCATATATTTCACATTGAAGGCATTATGGAATCAGAGATTGTTGATATAAAAGGAACCCTCATTTGATGTGAAAACACTCACTATATAAACAACTGGCCACCTCCAAGCTTTTATGAGACATAGTTGAGTTAATCCCTAATGTCTCTACTCCCATGCACTGAAAGCAGTACGTGTTCACTGTGTTGAATTCATAAAAATCTTAAAATTTATTCCTTTCCAAAACTCTTGCCTTAGAAGAAAAAATATACTGAGAATTTAATAATTCAAAATTTGAAAATAATATACAAATGCAATATAAAATAACTATACTGCTACTGTGTTCTGGTTCTTTTTAAAACTTCTTTCATTCATGGGTTGATTATAAAGGTAAAAATCAGGTTCTACAATCTGGAAAACTGTAACAGTGTTTAAAGGCTTTGGAATTGAGCCCAGGTTCAGATCTTGGCTCTATTTTTATTAGCTAGTTATAAGCTACTCTCTTGGAGCCTTGTTTTTCTCATTGTGAAACGAGGGGAAAGCTGAGCCTCATAATGTTTGGAAGATTAAGCAATATAGTGTCAATAAAATGCTCAGCATAATAAAGAGGGTGGTTAAATACTCAATAAATGGAAATAAAACACAAAAGAGGGTCACTTCACAAAACTACATTTTTAATGCTTGGGTTGCTTTTCAAAATCTTGTCACTGATAATTCTCTTTTTATGAGAAATAATTACCGGTACCATTCATTCATCAAGCATTTAAGGGTTCCAGATTTCTAGAGTCCGAGAAAGTCAAAGAAAACCACAATCTTGGGCAACTTACAGTCTTGGGAACACTTTAGGCACTAATGTCTTACCTACCTGTAGCAGGAGAAATTCACGGCTATCCTACATAAGCTGTTAGTTCTCGGAATTACTATACTGCCTCTATGAATGGGGTAGCTCCCATCCAGATATTTCATAAACAGAAAGTTAGGAACAGAACATCATTTGGTTAGGGTTATTTTACAAGTGATAATCTAAGTCCACCTGTTCCCATCTGTAGGGAGTGGAGACAATCTGACCAGTTTTAGAATGAGGTAAAAAACTACAGTCACCTCTAATTCACAGTAGTTCTATAAAGTTGCCATAAACACTGGAACACTGCTTCCAGGGAAACACTGAGTTAGGTTCCTGCAAGCCACTGGTCACATTTCCATCAACAAATCAATACATAATCTTGTTTTATGTGTTTCTCCTTAAGGACACTATATAATATATATTGTTCATTCATTAACATTGAACTCACAGCCTCAGAATAGTAATTATATCTGAATAAAGCTTATCTAACATACATATTTCCTTTTAAGGCACATCACAGCCTTTTTGTGCTTAGGAACACTAGACAGCCCTTTGGCACTATGTTTGGTGGCCATTTTAAACAACAAAATCACCCACAAAGATGCAGTCAACTACAGTATATCATGCACAGGACACTTGTTTACAGTATGAGCTGAAACGTGAAGGCAGAGAGGGCATCGTCAGCTTGGGACGTGTCACAGCCAATGCAACGTGCTGCCACTCGGCACGCAGCCACAGACGACTGCCTCGGAGCCACGGGTACTGGTTTGGAGGTTACAAACAGTTTCGCAAGGAGGCAGATTCTGTATGGGATCAGCAAATAATAGGAATCAATTATATATTCTTAATTGGTTAATCAATTCTAAAGAGGTAATGTATACTCACTATGTGTAAAGTACTATATGTGCTGAGGATTCAATCAAATAAGGCATGGTCTTTGTTATCCCTATTGCCCTTACAGTCGAGTGGAAGATACATAAGTGTTATCATCGTGTATTATGGGTAAGTGTAAGTGCTATTTTTTTATAAAGTAGAGAGAAAGGCCACAGGAGCACACAAGAAAACCATCAAAATCACACTGAGGCCCAGCATGGTGACACTCAACAGGAGTCTTGTTACTGCTCCTATGGTAAAAAATTAATATGAAACATTTCAAGAAAAGGGTGTGGAAAGTGGCGACTCCAAGGAAAGATTGTGAAAAGCCTCGAAGGTGCAAAAACCAATCTATACAAAGGGTGTGCAGGAGCTGGGAGGCCGGCAGAAAGCGTTAGGCAGAGCGTGTTGGAGGTTAACGGTAAGAGCTTTGTCTTGCTCCCTGTAGGACAACTCAGGAGCAAGTCTCCTCCCTCCTGCATCATCCATTTTCCATCTACTGGATCTTTCTCATCAGCTTATAGTCATACTATTTCTCCCCCCCTTTCCAAAATATTTGCTTGACTAGGCTTCTCCTTCCAGCTATCATGGTATCTGCTCCCTTCGCAGCAAAACCATTTGAAAGCTGTCTGTACTCACTATCCCAATTCCTCTTGTGTCTTGAACCCACTGCAATCAGGCTTTCCCTGTCCAATATTCCACAGGAATCTATTCATTAAAGTCAACAATGACTTCCATTGCTAAATCCAGTTTAATTTATGGCATACCCCCCCCCCCTTAAGCTCTCTGCACCCTTGAACATAATCTACCCTCTCTTCCTTGGAGCAGTCTCTTCGCTTGCTTCCTACCGTCTCTGCTGGCTCCGTCTCGGTTTTCCTTGCTGTTCCCTCCACACCAGCCTGGCCTCTGAATTTGCAGTGTCAGGGCTTGGTCTTCAAACTTCTTTTTTCTGTCCATAGTCACTTTTAGTGACTTAATCCTGTCTGAAAGTTTTAAACACCACTACAATCTGATGACTCCTAAATGTGTATCTACCAAATCTTACCTCATCCTTTATCACCTGATTTATACGTTTAAATATCTTTCAAATTTTTATTAAATCATATAGGTCACATATACACAGACCCTGATCTGCGCTCCTGAGCCTTCCCTCCAAAACCCGTCTCTGTCGTGTGCTCTAAACCTTGGTTAATAGCAATTCCATCCTTCCAGCTGCTCAGGTCAAAACCTGGGGAATCATCTTGTACCTCTTGTTACGCTCTGACAACCGCCCCCCTTAACTCATTCACACTTATAGCTAGTTCCTCAGAAAATCTGTTCCAATCTTTAAAAAAGATACATAGTTCAACTTCTTTTTGTCAACTCTGTCATCGCCCTAGCTGAGATTACTGCCATCTCCCATCAAAATAATTGCATGAACTTCTTAGTTACCTATTGCCATGTAACAAATTATCCTGAAATTGAGCATTTTAAACAATAGACTTCCCACAATTTCTGTGGCTCCAAAAGCTTGAGGGTAGATGATCCGGATCCCTCACATTTAAGCGCCTTCACAGGCCATAGTGAAGCTGTCAGAACTGCAGTCTCACTCGTGCGGCCACTGTGGAAAACAGTATGGAGATTCCTCAAAAAATTAAAAATGCAACTGCCTTTTGACCCAGCCATCCCACTTTTAGAAATATATCCTAAGAATACCAAATCACTGATTCAAAAGAAGATATGCACCCCCCATGCTCCCCCCCCCCATGTTTATGGCAGCATTGTTTACAATAGCGAAGATCTGGAAACAGCCCAAGTGTCCGTCAGTGGACGAGTGCATGAAAAAGCAGTGGTACATACACACAATGGAATACTACGTGGCCATGAAAAAGAAGGAAATCTTACCTTTTGTGACGGCATGGATGGACCTGGAGATTCTTATGCTGAGTGAAATAAGCCAGGCAGAGAAAAAACAAATATCATACGATTTCACTTACATGTGAAATCTAATGAACACAATAAACTGGGGAACAAAATAGAAACAGAGGCATGGTCACAGGAAACAGATGGACATGTCAGAGGGGAGGGGGAAGAAGGGATGGGATCAAAGGTGAAGGGTTAGGGTTCGGGTCAGCAAGTCCCAGAGGTAAAGGCGGGGGTGAAGATAAGGGGAGGGGGAGCAAAGAGGGTGAAATGGGAATGGAAAGAGACTTTGCACAGGGCATACAGGCCACAATGCAGGGGGCTGAGGGTGTTATATTGAATGAGACACTTGAAACCATGTCAACACAATAAATTAAAAAATTAAAAAGAAAACTGCAGTCTCATCTGAAGGCTCAGTTGAGAGAATCAGCTTTGAAGCTTATTGACACAGTTGTTGGCACGATTTAGTTCCTCGCGGGATGCTGGACCAAGAGCCTGCTCTCCACTAGCTGTTAGCCAGGGGCCACCTTTAGTTACTGCTACATGGGTCTCCCTTAAAGGCAGCTCACAAAATGACAGCTGGCTTCCAACAGTGAGCAAGTGAGAGAGCAGAGAGAATATGAAAAATGGGAGCTCGTCTCTTTATAACCTAATTTCAGAAAAGGCATCCCATCACTTTTGCCACATAAATATATATATATATTTTTTGTGACAGAGACAGAGACAGAGAAAGGGACAGACAGGAAGTAAGAGATATGAGAAGCATCGATTCTTCGTTGCAGCTTCTTAAGTCTCTTTAGTTGTTTACTGATTGCTTTCTCATATCTGCCTGGACTGGGTGACTATAGCAGAGCAAGTGACCCCTTGCTCAAGCCAGTGACCTTGGGCTCAAACCAGTAACCTTGGGCTTCAAGCCAGTGACCACAGGGTTTCAAACCTGGGTCCTCTGTGTCCCAGTCCAATGCTCTATCCACTGCACCACCACCTGGTCAGTATTCATTATAAGACATGGCTCAGTCCAGCCCACACTCCAGGGGAAGGGATTAGACAGGGTGTGAATCTCACGACGCAGGGCTCACTGAGGGTATGTAGAGGCTGCCAACCATGCTGCCCTGCTCTCACTTTCACCCTTGCACACACTCACAATCTTTTCTCAACACATCAGCTCAAGCAATTTTGTTAGAACTCAAGTAAGAGCTTGTTATTCCTCTGCTCAAAACTTCCAATGACTTCCCACCTGTCAGTAAAAACCACAACATTAAAAGTGGTCCATAAAGCCACACACAATTTGCTAACTGTTATATCCTTGGCCTCACCTCCTATTACTCACCTCACTACCTTCTTCTCCCCAGCCCACTGGCCTCCTTCATGGTCTTCAAACACGCTGCCAACTCACTGCCATTATAGTGGCAATTTGCCATCCCTGCAAACTCCCCTTAGAAATATGCATGGCTTAACTTGTATCTTTAGGTATTTATTCAGTGACCTCAGTAAGGCCCCGATTATAACCCTATTTAAAATTGCACCTTCTCCTATCCCCTTCCCTTTTCTCTCCCGCCATAGACTTCTCATATATTATAGGATATATTTTATTACATCTCCCCACACTAGAATGTGGGCATTTGCCCTCATGAGGGCAGTTGTTTTGTATGTTTTGTTTACTGCTATGTATTCCCAGGATAATGCCTGATACACTAAGAAGTAGAGGCATTTATTTGAATGAATAAATTGTGAAAGCTCTAGGGAGTCACCAAAGGCTCAACTCATCCTGACAGCAGAGAGAACAAGTAATTAGAAGACAAATAGACTAAAGGCAGAGAGAACAGGTAAGCCACAACAGGCACTCAGGCAATACATGAGCAAACTTAAATGATGACGGTGACACTGGAAATCAAGAACATCATATGGACACATGGAATGAAGAAGCAGAATTACGAGTGCACCCAAAATTGGTCTACAAATTCAATAAGCCATCAAAATCCCAGCTGGTTGGCCATTGTTGCAGAAATTGACAAATTGACTTTAACATTTGTATAGAGATAGAAGAGGCCCCAGAATAGCCAAGAAAATTTTTAAAAAGAACAACTTAGGCCTGACCAGACAGTGGCGCAGTAGATAGAGCATCAGCCTGGTATGCTGAGGACCTGGGTTCAAAACCTCAAGGTTGCTAGCTTGAGCATGGGCTCATCCAGCTTGAGCCTGGGATCATAGACATGACCCCATGGTCACTGGCTTGAGCCCAAAGATCACTGGCTTGAGCAAGGGGTCACTGGCTTGGCTGGAAGCCCCCCAGTCAAGGAACATATGAGAAGAAACCAATGAACAACTAAGGTGCCACAACGAAGAATTGATACTTCTCATCTTTCCCTTCTTCTTTGTCCCTGTCTCTTTTGCTCGCTAAAAAACAATAAAACTAAACAAAAAACACCAATTTGGAAAATTCACATTACCTGACTTCAAAACTACAGAGTTAAATCAAAATTATGTTGTTCGGACATAAGGACATACCCAGTGGTTTTCGAATGCTGGGGATTGAAAATCAAAACAAACGAAAAACAACCCCTTACATTTCTCACTAATTGTTTTCAGCACGGGTGTCAAGACCACTCAAAAAGAATAGTCTTTACAACAAATGGTAGAGCAACAACTGTAACCCTGGCCAGAGAGCTCAGCTGGCTAGAGCTTTGTCCTGAAGCACAGAGGTTGCCAGTTTGATTCCTGGTTGGGGCACATACAGAAACACATCAATATTCCTGTCTCTCTCTTGCTCACTCTCTTCCTTCCTCTCTCCAAAATCAATAAAATAAACATTTAAAAAATGAACTCAAAATAGGTCAAGGATATAAAGGTAAACACCAAAACTAAAATACTCTTAAAGGGAACATAAGTGTAAATTTTCTGACACTGGATTAATCCATGGTTTCTTAGATTTCATACTGAAAGTGTAAGCAACCTAAGAAAAAAATAAATTGGATTTGACCCAAATTAAACTTCTGTGCCACAAAGGACACTGCTGAAAAAGGTGAAACAACAATCCACATAATAGCAAATTCTTGAGAACCATATATCTGATGTAGCATCCAGAATATATAAAGAACTCTTAAAAATCAACAATAAAGACAAATAACTCAATATAAAAACAAGCACATAACCTATCAAAATTGAGTAATGAAGAAATACAATAGTAAAACTGCCTCCCCCACCACACACACACACACACACACACACACACACACACACACACACACAGTTCAGGACCAGATGGTTTCATTGGAGAATTCTCCAAACATTTAACACCAATCTTCCCCAAACTTCCAAAAAACTGAAGAAAAGGAAATACTTCCAAATTCATTCCATGAGGCCACCATTATTACCCCAATATCAAAGCAAAAGATACACTACAAGAAAACTAGAGACTAATATCTGATGAATACAGATACAAAAATCTTTGACAAAATACTAGCAAACCAAATTCAGTAGTACATTAAGGAATTATACACCATGACGAAGTGGAAGTTATTCCTGGAATTCAAAGGTGATTGAACATATGAAAATCAATTTTTCTAATATTGCACATCAACAGAAAGATAAAAACCACATGATCATCCTGATATACAAAAGCATTTGACAAAACCCCTTCTGATTTAAAAAAAATTTTTTGCAACAAACTAGGAATAGAAGGAAACTATCTCAGTATAATAAAGGCCATATATGAAAAGCCCACAACATTATACTCAATGGTGAGATGCAAAGCTTTTACTCTAACATCAGGAACAAGAAAAGAATGCCTTTTTTTGCTACTTCTATTCAACATGTATGGGAAATACTACCCAGATCAATTAGGCAAGTAAGAAATAAAAGGCATCTAAATTGGAATTGATAAAATTGTTTTTGCAGATGAGAAACTTTTAGGTAGAATATCCTAGATTATACATGCGCACGCACACACACATTTTTTTTATAAAGAAAATATTAACAGATCTAAAAAAAAAAACTAATGTAGTAATAGTAGGGTACATCTCACTACCTCACTTTCATCAATGGGTAGATCATCCAGACAGAAGAAAATCAGTAAGGAAACATTGGATTTAGTGACATCTTAGACCAGACGGTTAATATCTAGAATGTCAAAGGACTCCTACAACTCATCAACAAAAAATCAAACGACCCAATTCAAAAATGGGCAAAGGACGTGAGCAGACATTTCTCCAAAAACATACAAATGGCCAAAAAGCATGTGAAAAGGTGCTCAACATCAATCTGAGAACTACAAATCAAAACCACGAGATATCACCCATTAGGGTGGCTAGTATCAATAAAGGGAAGGAGGGAAGGAAGGAAGGAAGAAGGGAGGGAGGGAGGGAGGGAGGGAGGGAGGGAGGGAGGGAGGGAGGGAGGGAGGGAGGGAGGGAAAGGAAAGGAAAGGAAGGGAAGGGAAGGAAGGGAAGGGAAGGGAAGGGAAGGGAGGGAGGGAGGGAGGGAGGGAGGGAGGGAGGGAGGAAAGAAAGAAAAGAAAAAAGAAAAAGCCTGACCTGTGGTGGTGCAGTGGATAAAGCATCAACCTGGAAATGCTGAGGTCGCTGGTTCGAAACCCTGCGCTTGCCTGGTCAAGGCACATATGGGAGTTGATGCTTCCAGCTCCTCCCCCCTTCTCTTTCTGTCTCTCCTCTCTCTCTCTCTCCCTCTGTCTCTCCCTCTCCTCTCTAAAAAAATGAATAAATTTTAAAAATTTTTTAAAAAAAGAAAAAAGAAAAAAAAAGAAAGAAAAAGAGAAAGAAAAAGAAAAGCAATTGTTGGCAAGGATGTGGAGAAACTGGGACCCTTGTTTACTGATGGTAGGATTATAAAATGAAAAACTGTTATCCTTTTTTTAAATTTTTTTTTTTTTTTTACAGAGACAGAGAGTCAGAGAGAGGGATAGACAGGGACAGACAGACAGAATGGGAGAGATGAGAAGCATTAACCATTAGTTTTTTGTTGCGCACTGCAACACCTTAGTTGTTCATTGACTGCCCTCTCATATGTGCCTTGACCGCAGGCCATCAGCAGACGGAGTAACCCCTTGTTCAGGCCAGCGACCTTGGGTCCAAGCTGGTGAGCTTATGCTCAAACCAGATGAGCCTGCACTCAAGCTGGCAACCTCGGGGTCTCAAACCTGGGTCCTCCGCATCCCAGTCCAACACTCTATCCACTGCACCACCACCTGGTCAGGCTAAAATGGAAAACTGTATGGACGTTTCTCAAAAAATTAAAAATGAAACTACTATATGATCCAGCAGTTTCAATTCTAGATATATATCCAAAAGAATTAAAAGATCTCAGAGATAATTACACACTTATGTTTACAGCAGCACTATTCACAATATCCAAATGTCCAACAGATATGTGATATTTCATTGCAGTTTTGATTTGCATTTCCCTAACTACAAATGATGTTGATAATCTTTTCATTTGGTTATTGGCCATTTATAGCATTATTGGAGAAGTGTCTTTATTTTATTATTTAGTTGATTTTAAGAGGGGGAGAGAAAGAAAGGGAAAGGGCAGGGAGGAGCAGGAAGCATCAAATTCAGGCAGCCGGCCCCGTGTGCCTTGACCAGGCAAGCCTGGGCTTTCAAACCTCGGCATTCCAGGTCAACGCCTTACCCACTGCGCAACCACAGGTCAGGCTGCAGAAGTGTCTTTTCAAATCCTTTGCTCATTTGTTGGGTTTTCTTTTTGTTCAGTTATAAATGTTCTTTATATATTCTAGATACAAGTCCCACTACATTTTTAAAATAGTGGACTGTTTGTTGATATAATTATTCTTTTTATACTATACTTCATTAACTGAAATATTTTCCAGAATGCATTTTAAATATATCAAATGTCACCTTAAATATAAATTGTATAGAAGTTTTAAAATTTAAAGCAACTACTGTTTTTTCAAACAAATGAATTCTAAGCCGAGTAGCGGAAAGTATGGGGACTCACAGGTTTTAAAGAATTAGAGATATATGCTGTATGAACTTTGACTTCTGACTTGAACTGGGAAAAGAGATAATTTAAAATCCTGACTGGATAATTACTAAGCAATTGTTAATATTTAAATATGGTGATAGTATTGTGGTTTTATGTTAAAAGTCTTTATCTCATAGCAATTACTGAGACTTACTTCGAAATAAATTTGGATTGGGAAAATAGATGGCATTAGATAAATCAAGATTGGCCATGAGCTAATCATGTCGAAGTAAGTTAATTATACCTATTCTACTTTTGTGTGTCTGAAACCTTCCATTTAAAACTTCAAAAGCACTACTGCAATGTCCACTATGTTTAAGGAGACAGGTAACTGGCAGCAACTAAACAATACCAACAAAATTTTTACAAATTTAAGAATTCCCAATTAGGTCAGAGCAAAAGAGCTCTGGGAAACTTAATAATGAGGCTGACATACGCATGCAGTTATCTGTGCAATGTTTTAAGTAATACCACCAGTCCCAGGCTAACTGGGTAGCTGCACCACCAACCACGATACACACGATAGGACCCAGCACCAGCCATCAGCACCAGTCTTCACCTATGCAGGCCATCCCACCAGAGTTCACCAAGGGACCAGAACTCCCATTGGAAGGGTATAGTAACTACCCTCACTGCCTACAAAAAACTACTACCTTCAAGTAAGTACATGAAGGTAAGTAATTTTACAACAATCCCTCAGGCCACCTTATACTCACCCAAACTGCATATCCAATAGACACAAGGTACAATAGCGAGGTCTAACATGCACATTTAAAATACACACCCATTCCTGACCAGGTAAGTGGTGGTGCAGTAGATAGAGGGGGGACCCAGGTTTGAAACCCCATGGTTGCTGGCTTGAGCGTGGGATCATAGACATGACCCCAAGGTCGCCGGCTTGAGCATGGGATCATAGACAAGACCCCAAGGTCGCCGGCTTGAGCATGGGATCATAGACAAGACCCCAAGGTCACCGGCTTGAGCATGGGATCATAGACATGACCCCAAGGTCGCCGGCTTGAGCATGGGATCATAGACATGACCCCAAGGTCGCCGGCTTGAGCATGGGATCATAGACAACACCCCAAGCTTGCTAGCTTGAGCAAGGGGTCACTCACTCTGCTGTAGTCCTCCAGGCAAAGCACATAAGAGAAAGCAATCAATGAGCAACTAAGGTGCCACAATGAAGAATTGATACTTCTCATCTCTCTCCCCTCCTGTCTGTCCCTATCTGTCCCACTCTGTCGATAAATAAATAAAATAAAATAAAATATACATCCACCAGAATGACTATTATAAAAAGACAAGTATTAATGAGGATGTGGACACATTGGAAGCCTTTCACACGGTGGTAGGAATTTTTAAATGATACAGCCACTTTTGGAAGACAGTTTGGCAGTTTTTTTTAGAAAGTTAAACATAAATTTTCAAACCAATATAACAATTACACTCCTGGAAATCTACCTAAGAAGAAATGAAAACATATGTCCACACAGACATATATGTGAATATTCCTAGCATTAATAATTACAAAAAATGTGAACAATCCAAATGTCCATTAACCGATGAGGGATAAACAAAATGGGACTGTACAGTGGGGAAAGAAAAGACTCAAGTGCAGGCATACACTACATACAGCATGGAGGAACCTCAAAAAGATGCCAACTCAAAGACACCAGATATAAGACATCAACTTGTATTAATTTCATTTTTATGTGGTTTCTGATCAAGGAAAATTTATAAAAGCAGATCAGTGTTGTTGCGTAGGACTGGGGGTAGCAGCAGTAATTCACTGCAAAGGAGCACAGGAGGAACTGTTCCGGCTGATGAAAATGTTCTAAAGCTAGACTGAGATGACGGTTGCACAACTTATAAATTTGCTACTGAATCATACACTTACAATGGGTGAATTTTATGGTGTGCAAATTACACTTCAATAAAGCTGTATTTTTAAAGTACCATTACAACAAAGTCTTAGGAATGACTATTTTAAAGCTCTGGCTGACAGCCTATTCACCTAACTTCAATACAATTAATTTTAATATATTATCAACTGACTAGTATTATTTGCTTAAAAACTAAACATGCTAATTTTAAAGGACCCCAGGCACACACATCTCTAAACCTTACTGATCAAATATTGCTTTTAGCCGGGTATAATTTAACAGGTCATTGTCTACAGCTTACATTTTCTCTTAGCCAGTTTTTCCCTAATCTTACAGCAATGTTTTTCAACTGTCCGTCTGCAAACTAGCCAGCCACCCTGATGTTGTATGAAGATTACAGACCCCATGACTATAGTCGAATTCACTTATGCTTAGGGCAGTTGCCACTTACCAGCCTGTATCATCGATGAAAATATTGAATACTATTGAGGCTGTCTTAGATATCTCCAGAACTTGTAGGCTTGTTCAAACTACCTTTTGCGCTGTGCAGAACATTTACAAATCATGCACAACAGACAAAAAGCATTCGGACCAATTGTGTAGCATCAATGCATCGGACATGTGGAATTCGGAAATCAAGCCCCAGCTTGTACCGGGTTGCATGTTATGCTCAGGAAGATAAACTTTCTTGTTGTGTGTTTCTGTTTCTGGCTGGCTAGGTCACAAGTCCCCAAGTAAAAAGGCTGGGAACTACTGCACTACAGTGTTCCTTTTAGTGTGTGTGTGTGTGTATTTTATTTTATATATATTTTATATATATATAAAATAAAACTATTGCATTGCCCAAGTTTTAGTTTTTAGAATATTTCATAATCTGAAATAAAATATTAAATGCTTATATTGAACATGCATCTAAATACATATGTACCTTCTAAATATAAAATGAATATTATCTTTTTTTGTTTTTGTTTGATCATTAAGCCACTCACATACAGTAATTTTTTCATTATTTCAAATCAAGCTTTCCTTTCATTATTTGGTTCAAAATCCTTTTTTGCTTTAAACGTATTTGATTCTTCTTTTCAAAGCAGGGCTGCCTTGTCTGATCAGGCCAGCTAAATTCCAGTCTGACTCCATCTCTCCTCATGACACTGAAAAATCTACCAAAGAGGATTTCCCTCTAAGCCAGCCATTAAAAAAAATTTTTTAACCCAACATTTTTTACCCTCCAAAATCTCTTATGCAATACCAATATTTCACAAGGAATAAAGTAAAAAGCTGCAGATGACGTGAAAACAGAGGCACCCTGCCTGCTGTGGCCCAACTTCACGAAACAGAGCAGCCTTAAGGCGTGGCCTGAAAACCCATGCTCTAGGACAAGCAACATTGATTTCTGCACAGCACAAATACAAACAAATAAAACACACTTAAGCAAACCTCATAAAAAAAACTTGCATATACTTAAAAATACTTTTTAGAATCTCAATTTTAAAAATGGATAATTATGATTCACAAAGTGTCTTCAAAATCCCATAAAGGGCCCTGGCCGGTTAGCTCAGTGGTAGAGTGTCGGCCTGGCATGCAGGAGTCCCGGGTTCGATTCCCGGCCAGGGCACACAGGAGAAGCGCCCATCTGCTTCTCCACCCCTCCCCCTCTCCTTCCTCTCTGTCTCTCTCTTCCCCTCCTGCAGCCAAGGCTCCATTGAAGCAAAGTTGGCCCGGGCGCTGGGGATGGCTCTGTGGCCTCTCCCTCAGGCGCTAGAATGGCTCTGGTTGCAATAGAGTAATGCCCCAAATGGGCAGAGCATCGTCCCCTGGTGGGCGTGCCGGGTGGATCCCGGTCGGGCGCATGCGGGAGTCTGTCTGACTGCCTCCCCGTTTCCAACTTCAGAAAAATACAAAAAAAAAAAAAATCCCATAAAGACATTACTTTCAGGAATTCCATCTACTATACACGCTGTGTACCTTTTATCGTAATTTCCTTACTTATGACAGATTTAAAAACAAAAGGTCAACCAGAGATGTCAAAAGTCACATTACCACAGAACACTGAGCCTAGTGGCAAGTTACCAAATAAACTAGTTGGTCAGCAGGAAATGCCAATTACCCAACAGGCTGTGAAGAAAAAGATGGCAAGAATGCTCTGGAAAACCATTTTGTAACTGTATTAGTTTTTAAAAAAACAGCACTACCTGCCTCCAGAATTAGGTACAATTCAAGTTCAACCAAAATGGCAACAAAGAGTAAGGACAAACCTGGAAAAGGGGATGTGTACAATCAGAAATTTTCAAATTTATCTTAACTGTAAAATATGAACCCCTTCCCCTCAGAAATCAAAGGTAAAAGTATTGTGATATATAACTTCACCACATCATTATAAAGTAAAAATATAAATTGCTACATGATTGTAAAAATGGAGGCAAGTGAAGAGTTCAGAAATATACTCGTTTATAATCAATTAAATGATGAGCCATAATTTGAACCCTAATTATCACATTATGTAGAAATCACAATTCAGGTATTGTGTCCTCAGTCATTAAGATATATGTTAAATAATTTACATCTTAAAAACATTTTATCATTACATTATCAAATTTGATAAAATCTTATCAAAACATCTATGTATTCAATATAAATCATATTTTTAAAAGTATAAAGTAACATTTAAAGAAAACTGCTGAGTTGCCAAATAAGTATTTTCTATTAAATATACATAATTTAACATTTAGAACTACATAAATTAATTCTTGCTAAAAGTTGATTCAGGTTTACAAAGGCATACTTTGTGAACTAGAATAAATTTCCCAGCACCACTTTCTTTTTTATTCCAAAATTCTATCATTAGGTTTAACTTTCTTCTGTCATTCATAAGTTACAGAAGGTTTACAATACGTAGTCTTAATAGTAACATGTTTTTAAAAAAATCTAAGCAAAGTGCACGTTTAACTAGCTACAACTACTCAAACTTCTTATCAAATAAAAAATAGATGAACACTTCATTCAGTTACATCTTTCTGAGGAAAAAATAGTATACCTTGCTTAAATAAGAATTCCCCAGTAAGGATATTATATAAAAGATTTCCCATGTTTTATTAAGTTTACTTTCTCTCATTAAAACTTTTTAAAAGTCTAATGAAGAACACATACTTACAATGCCATATTACACAACTACAGTACTGTTAATTAAATAAAGCAGCCCAGTATAGTTGTAAACATTTTAAATGCAGTAAACAAGGCTTGGCATGTCTTTTTCTCCCTAAAACGTGCCATTACAATGTTCTTTCCATGAATAATTATTCTTCCTGGATAAGTTTTTAGGTATATTTTAGTTTTTAAAAATATTACATTGAAATAATATGTGAAAAGATTTACTCATGGCAATTTCACTGAAGCTTTTATTGCCTCTGTTGGTAATATGACAGGGATTGTAAGAAACACAATTGAACTTACAGAGATATGCAGGTGATAGTCACTAAAGATAAAATCTTGATCTCAAGTATTTTGATATGTGGGCACTTCTAATTTTATACACTTTACTATTTAAAAAGCAATACATTTTAAAATTTGTACCTGTTTTGACATTTGGCAAAAAGGCAACTGTACCAGTGGTTCAGTTGAAAACAAAGACTTAGCACGGGGAGCTGACCGGAGTGCAGACTGTTTTACTAAGGAATTACGCAACTCAAGTGGGTGTGTGTCTCTCCCAGTCTCTCTCTCACACAGACATGCGCTCACAGGGTCTTATACACACAGCCACAGGTGTATCTCAGTACACAGTATTCCCTTTAGCCACACACTGATCCTCAGAGTAACCATACCACATTAAATCAGTCTTCTCTTTTCAGCCCTAGTAATAGTATTGTTTAATTCTAAGAAGCCATCATAGAGTGAACAACCTTAATTTTTATGCTACACATAATTATATTCAAAGATGTACGTATTTTTGTTTATAATTACACAGTAATTATAAATGTTTAGTACCAAACTGATGACAAATACTATTTTGTTGAAAAGGTGTTGCATTTAAAAGGAAAAGTCTGTAAAACCCAAGGCACTAAGCCATGAACCAATATCAGACTTTTACAAAAAACAATTTATATTGGGGGGGAAGCTAATGGGATTTCATTTCAAAACACAGCATACCCGAATTAATCAACCCAAAACAACACCATAACTCAAAATCTTCAAGACAGGAAACAAAATAGTACATATATATAATTAAAAATTTTTTTCATAATTGAAGTTCTTCTTTATATTTACAAATGTGAAATCAGGAAATACTTGAAAGAAAAGTAGCAGGATTCCTCTTCTTTTTTCTTCCTTTTTTAAAAAACAAAAACCAATTTCAGTCACCTCAATAGAATTTTTCAAAATTTTCTTTTGGAAGAATAGTATTCTTGAATTAAAGTTATGATCGGAATATTAATATAAGATCTATGGGAAACCTTTCCAGTCTATTTCAAAATCAGGTAAATAAAAAGTAGTTTTAAAATGTCATTTTTCTTAAAATCATTTCCACATCTAAAATGTACTACTAAATCTGAAGTACATTTTTCTGATAATTTCAATGTCAGACCTTAGAAAGTGCCTGGATACAACCAAGCAAAATCTATTCCTGCTATATAGTCCACAGGCATCCAATATTGAAGTTTCTCATTTTTTAACCTACCCTACAGAAATGTTTAAAAAAGCAATAAACCCTCCTTCACATGTCAAAAAGTAAACAGGGAAATCAGCATTTTCAGCATGAAAGCAGTTCATAGTGCTTGTAATGAAAATAATACATACAAGATAGAACTCTGCTTTGATGTGAAAATGTCAGATCTGAGTGAAACAAAAACAGTCAAGAGACTGAATAATTTATAAAAATAGAAGCCAGATTGGTATTTTGCATCAAATGCATGCTTGCTTAAAAATCTTTGCTCCTGAAATATTTGGCAACCACAGTGATTAGCAGTTAAAGCAATTTCAACAAAATAAAAAGTCATCAAAAATGGACTATTTGTCTGAAAGAGCAGTACCTATAAGGATTGAACTTCATGGCTCATCACGTCCATTTTCAAAACTTAATTCCTACTATCTTCTTATAAATTAAGAATTTGTGTTCCATAGTGTGCTAAAATAAAACAAAAATACAAACAAATAAAAAATAAAAATAAACCCTCATGCCTAAATTTAGAATATTGTTTTGGGTAGCAATCTAAAACATTCAAAACAAATTAAATAGTTTAACTTATTCAACAGGTATATAAGCATTTCAAAATCATAATGAAATCCAATTATGTAGTGCATAATGTAGACAGGAGTAGATTCTAACATTATGCAGACATTTTCTAAATGAAAGCTCCCTGTTGGACAACTATAGATAAACATGGGTAAGATAAGTACAGACTAGTTCTGTGAAACCTTTTGAAATCGAGGGTCTGAAACACAATAAATTGTTCAGGTAAGCACATGAAATTATCCTAAAATTTTTCACGCTGGTTGACATTTTTTTCCATCAGATTTTCTACTCACATCAACAATACATGTGATTTGCCAGGAAAAAAATAATCCCCCAAACCAAACACTATTCCAGATCTGGTTCACTTAATATATCATTCTCACCGGAAGTGCTATCAGCATAGTCTTTGCAACTAGCCCAAAGCATATATTTAAGAAGTTTTTATAAATTGTTTGTGATGTTCATGTTTAATTCTTATGCCAAACTGTTTTCTGATGAAGACAGCATTGTGCTTTATGCAAGAATGGAAACCTCAAAATAATCACCATAAAGCTTCTAAGACTTATGGGAGAATAAACTAGGATGGTCCACAGATATATGATGAAATCCACAATGTTGGAATTATAAATGGTAAGAGCGGCCCAGACTAGAAGACAAGCCCAAACCACCATTAGAGAATGAAATATGACATGGTCCAAGATGTATCCTTAAAGTTTGTCTCAACCCTCAGTCTGAATTATAAGGATTGATCTTCAGTTCAGTCCAGCCAGCAGAAATTGACTGTGCAATTTTCCGTTGTATTTATTGTACAGACTATGTACATTCTAGAAGGTTCCTTTAGTGCTACACTGTTGTACTTTTTGTCCCAGCAATTTGAGGGCGTGCAAATTCCACAAAATCATCAATAAGAACAGGCCATGCTCCTGGGGGAAAAATATATGGGAGAAAGAAAAGAAAGAAAAGCAGAAATAAGACTAACATTTCAATAGATTCCTTTATTTTTTAAATATCTTCTCCATAATAAAGTATTTATACATCATTACAAATATTCCCACTGATAGAACTTCTAAAATTCAAGCTTTTTAAGAGTTTCTACCTAAAGTATTTCTTACATTCTCCATCATTCCAAAACTTGACCATTCCTTGAAGGAGAAAAATAACTCTCCCGGTGATCAATCAATAAGATTATGGTTTTCTGAAGGCCACTAAAGTGATTTGGTCAAAGCTGGCAGCCTAAGAAATGGCCATGACATAACAGCATGCTGCAACCACAACAGGTTGGAGAAAACAAATTTTCAGGCATTTTGTATAAATCTTACAAAGAAATTTAACAGCAAGCATCAAAATCTACCCTATTTCACGATAATTACTAAAAAAATTTAAATTGCATATATGCATGCCTCTATATATCTGTATGCCAACCTTTAAGTCAGAAAGTTCTTCAGTTTTCTGTAAGGCCTAACAGCACAATTATCAGTCATATGTAAGATTAGACATTTCTTACTTCTTAGTGAAAACTATAAATTACAATGAAAACAAAGAGAATAAACATCATCTCTGGTTAAATGTCTCCAGGACACTTTTAAAGGAGGTCAGAGTTACTGCAGATTTTTTCAGAGAATACCTCTGTCTATTCAACAATCTCAAATACACATCCTGCTAACCCTCAGAGGGACTAGGTGTGTGTAAAGAAATCCGTGTAAGTTACCACCACTTCTAGAAAACAGGTAGTAGATGGGAGCATCATCTTTACATGAAGGAATAACAGGGAAGCATTCAGTCAGTGACTATCAAATGCCCAAAGTACTGCAGTAGGCAGCTGAGGTACATTTCAAATTAGACAAAGTCACTACATTTAAGGAGTTTACTAATCAAGTTCACAGACAAGAGAGATGGTAAAAAAAATACATTTAAGTATAAAAAATATTTTCCTAAGAGAATAAACTGAAAATCTCAAATATGGATGAAAATTTCTCGTGCCTTTCTGGAAGACATAAATACTGAGTTGGTATTTAAAGAAACAGAGTAACATAGATTGGTAAAGAGGATGAAGACATCTCATCTATTCAGAAGAGCACAAATAAAAAGCTTAGAAGAGGGAAATCCAACTCCAAGAAAAACAGAAGCAAACAAGAAGTCCAAAAGTATATGATAAAAGAAGGCAGGTAAAAAAAAAACCCCAAAACTGGAAGGGCAAAAATTTTCATTACCTTCTTCATCATAATTAGACATGTCATCTGCAATCATTGTACTGAAGTCTAAAAGAAGATTCCAAGTATCTTTCGGTATTGATCTTTTATGATGTTCCTATTAAAAAAGAAAATCCAAATCACTAAAAAGATTTTCAAAAAAGCAGTCCAGGTGATGCTAAATAATGCAAAACAACTTGTGTATAGAAATTCAGCTAATTTCTCATTCAGAGACCATTATATGCTCTGAAATGAGTCAGTCATGCTTTAAAATAGTATTTTCAAACAAAACAAAATTTTAGAGAAAACAAGAAACTGCAGAAAACATGAACTTACCAACAAAAATTTATTCCATAGGTCTAAGAATTTAAATCTTCCATTAAGCACTAAATTCCAGTAGGCAATGGCCATTTCTAGATCTGTAACATTAAAAATAAGTTACGCATTTCAAATGCCATGAATATTTGTCCTTATCAAGAAAAAACAAACAAAAACAGAAAAAAACAGGTAAGATCAAAGATAGCTTTAAAAGAAACAGAAGTTTGCACCCTGAATACTGTACTTATGTATTAAATATTTCCCAATAAGCCCTACTAGAATCTATATAAACACAATAAGTTAAAATAAATTTCATGTTAAAAAAAATATTTTTAAAGAAATAAGCCCTGCTTGGCTGGATAGCTCGGTTGGTTAGAGCATTGTTCCAAAGCACAGAGGTTGCTGGTTCAATCCCCGGTCAGGGCACATACAGGAAGAGCTCAATGTTTCTTTCTCTCTCGTTCTCTCTCTCTCTCTCTCTCTCTCTCTCTCTCTTCCTCCCTCTCTAAAATCAAAATCAATAAAACAAACATTAAAAAAATTTTCTTTAAAAAGAAATAAGCCCAAGGTTTGTGTTCTGGTTCCACCGCCAACAAATGGTCCCTATCAGGGCAAGAAGGCTATCACTTACCTCATAGGACTCATAAGGTGTTCCTGAAGTTTCAACTAGATCATGTAAATAGGCATGCTTGACTAGTTCAAAAGTACTCAAATGTTAGTTACTAGTGTTTCCCGACCTCAGCTGTTTTGACATTTTGAGCCAGGTTAATGTTCTGTTGTGGGGGGATGTCCTATGCATTGTAGGAAGAGCAACATCCCTGCCCTCTAAGCACCAGATACCAGTATCAGGCTCCACCTGATGTCCAGTGGTGACAACCAAGATGTCTCCAGACACGGCCAAAGGTCCTGAGAGGCAAAACTGCCCCCAGTTGCGAACCACTACTATAGGTTGTATTGCAAAGAAATGCTATCCCAATTTTCCAAGATGTTAGTTGTCTGCTCCTGTCCTCAAGCAGACTATTAAGAATTTTTATTTAAAAAGTAAAATTAATAATAAACTAAGATTTGTTTTTAAAACCTGATGAAATAACATAATGGCCAGTGAATTGGGTTTGGAGTCAAGAAGGGTAAAGAAGCAAGATTGCCACACAACAAAGACCTACTCCTGTCACTGACTGATCAGAGAAAGACCTATGGTTGTTTTCAAGGAACCAAAGCAGTTAAGAAAGTATCAAGCTTTTATGAGTAAGTTTACTCTCCCGGTCAAGAAAAATCACATCCCAAGTAACTTAAAAGTCCTTTTGGATTTGATCTCCAAACCATTCCTGATACTAATCTAAGGAATCTCGAGAGACTAGGAAAGACTCCAAAAAGGCTTACATCCCTACCTCAAAAAAATATATAAAAGGTCACAAGGCAAAAAATCCTCCATCTTCACTGGATCTCAACCTCTTTAAGGACAGAGACTACATACATCCAACCTAGCAGACTGAACCCCACACAGGCCTGAGAAACTGCCGAGAATGCACTTTCTGTGGTTCTGTGTGCAAGTACACCCACCTTCAAATCCATCAGTATTTTTTTTTTTCAAACACAATGAAAAAGGCACTTTTCCCCCTCCTATTCAAGGACAAGCCCCTGACACCACTATTCTGGATCCAATACCATCCTGGTTTTTCAAGGCATCCTGTCTATTGTTTATTAATTTTCTTCTCTTCTACATCTTCAACTTTGCTGTTTGTTGTCTGCCTTCCCACTCCACAAAGAAACAAGCTCAGATTATCACCTACCTCTAAAAAGTCCTTCTTGGTTCTGTCATTCCTTTACTAGCTACCCTCATTCTCCTTCTCTTCACAGATAATCTTGTTACATGGAGCCTTCTACTTTTATACAAAATGTGTTCCTATGTCTGAAAGTCAAATTCAGACCATTATGTTTTAAGAGAACTAGAAATATAACACCAATTCCTAATCACAATTCCTTTTTTAGCCTGACCAGGTGGTGGCGCAGTGGATAGAGCGTCGGACTGGGATGCGGAAGGACCCTGGTTCGAGACCCCGAGGTCGCCAGCTTGAGCGCGGGCTCATCTGGCTTGAGCAAAGAGCTCACCAGCTTAGACCCAAGGTCGCTGACTCCAGCAGGGGGTTACTTGGTCTGCTGAAGGCCCGTGGTCAAGGCACATGTGAGAAAGCAATCAATGAACAACTAAGAAGTCGCAACGCGCAAGGAGAAACTGATGATTGATGCTTCTCATCTCTCTCTGTTCCTGTCTGTCCCTGTCTATCTCTGCCTCTGTAAAAAAAAAAAAAAAAAAAAAAAAACAATTCCTTTTTTAATCTTTGCAGTCTGTAAAGGTCTATACCCAATATTTCTTTCAGGTTCCTTAATTTTGTTCTTCATCAAATAAACATAATTGTCTAACTTTAAGTGTAGTAAAATTGCTATAAGCATGTGCAATAAGATTTGCTATTATTAACATGCTTAATAATTTCCTTCACTCAAAGGAATTAAATGTGTAAGAACTAAGTTTATTACTAGTGTTATCATTTCTTCCTTTTAACTAATTTATACAAAATAAGAATGAGAAACAATAACTATTCAAATAACTGCAAACAATAAGACATTTGTAGCTAATACCTAATGCAAGACTGAGGAGAGGAGTGCTCAAGTATGATGTTTGAAAGTTCAGGTTGTAGAAGAGAACATTTTGTAATCTACGTTCATTGCCCTGTTTCTTCGCCTCCCACACGCTATTTAATTCTATAAACTAGTGTCCACCTCTGCAATTCACCCCACTGAAAGCAATCTCTGGAAGGTTACAAGAGCCTTCTGGTTGCCAAATAAAGACCCTGATGTCCTTAATTTACTTGGCTCTCGGATGTAGTTGACAGAATTGAGCATACTTCCTGGGTGGGACTGTCACTTCTTTCGCTTTAATGATAGCATGCTACTGATTTTACTCTGGCCTCTCTGGTTTTCTTACTCTTAAACAGGCTCCTCTCTCACCATCAATAAATAAATGTAAGTATTCTGAAACACTGTATGTCAGCAATAACCACTTCTACTTCCCTCAAAGTTTTCAACCTTTACCTTTTTCACGTTATATGCTCAACCAAATCTAAAAACTCCTACATCTGAACTTTAAGGACATTCTCAATGGGTATCCACAAAACACTCAAATTCAACAGGGCTTAAACTTAACTCATTCTCTTACCTCTACAGACCAGCTATTCCACCTCTCTCAATGAATGTCATCAGCCTATATAATATTTCTCAATGAAACTTCTCATTGTGAGAAACTGTCCTATGCATTACAAGACACTTAGTATCCCCCTAATGTCAGCAGAAGTCCTCAGTCATTATGACAACCAAAAAACAGGCCCTGGCTGGTTGGCTCAGTGGTAGAGCGTCGGCCTGGCGTGCAGAAGTCCCGGGTTCGATTCCTGGCCAGGGCACACAGGAGAAGCGCCCATCTGCTTCTCCACCCCTCCCCCTCTCCTTCCTCTCTGTCTCTCTCTTCCCCTCCCGCAGCCGAGGCTCCATTGGAGTAAAGATGGCCCGGGCACTGGGGATGGCTCCTAGGCCTCTGCCCCAGGCGCTAAAGTGACTCTGGTTGCAACAGAGCGACGCCCCGGAGGGGCAGAGCATCGCCCCCTGGTGGGCGTGCCAGGTGGATCCCGGTCGGGCGCATGCGGGAGTCTGTCTGTCTCTCCCCATTTCCAGCTTCAGAAAAATACAAAAAAAGAAAAAAAAACATCCCCCACATTTCCAAATATCCCAAGTTGTGTTGAGTATTGTAGGGAAACTCCTTTCTTTCTCAGTGCATACTAGCAATTGAAGCCCTCATTCTAACCTCTCCATTCCCACTGACATGCTGACACTGGGGTCCTCTACATGTCCAGCCAAATCACTGGGACAGCTTCAATGTCAGTCTCTCCCTCTACTTCTGCCTCTACTCCTTTTAAAAAAACAACAAAAACTGTTTTCAAATAGTTTTCAGCTGCATTAAAATTAATAATAAAAAAATTTAAAAAAAATAGTTATCAGGCATATAAATTTGGTATCACTTCCATTCTTAAAATTCTTCAATGATTAAAACAACAATGAGATAGATACCACTACACACCTTATGGAAGGGCCAAACTCCAAAACACTGACAACACCAAATGCTGGCTACAGTGTAGAGAAACAGAAACTTTCATTCATTGCAGGTAGGAATGCAGAATAGTACTGCCACTTTGGAAGACAGTTTGGCAGTTTCTTACAAAACTAAACACATGCTTACAATAAGATCCAGTAATCACACTCCTTGGTATTTACCCCAATGAACTGAAAACTTACATAATGGATGCACATGGATGTCTACAGCAGCTTTATTCATAACTGCCAAAACTTGGAAGCAACCAAAATGTCCTTTAAAAGGTGAACAGATATATCAACTGTGGTACACACAAAGCAATATTCTTCAGTCCTAAAACAAAATGAGCTATCAAGCCATCAAAAGACATGGAGGAAAACAAATGCATATTAATATTACTAAGTGAAAGAAGACAATGTGAAAGGACTACATACTGTACGATTCCAACTCTTTAACATTCTGGAAAATGCAAAAGTTTGAAGGCAGTAAAAAGATCAGTGGTTGTCAGCAGTAAAGTAGGAGGAAAGGATGACCAGACAGAGCACAAAGGATTTTTAGGGCTGTGAAACTACTCTGTATGACACTGTAAAGGCAGGTGCATGTCATTATACCTTTGTCCAAACCCACAATATACAGCAGCAAGAATAAACTTCAGTGTGAACTTGAACTTTGGGTGATAATGATGTAACAATGTAGCTATAATGATAATGATGTAACAATGTAGCTACAATGGCAGGGGATGTTGATGATAGGAGAAGCTATGCATGCGTGAAGGCAGGGTGTATATGGAAAATCTCTGTACCTGATGTTCAATTTTGCTATAAACCTAAAAAAACTCAAAAAATAAAGTCTACTGAAAAATTTTTTTTAGTTTACAGTGTTTTGCTGTTTCCTTAGGATAACATCTACATTTCTAGTCGAATGAACTTGCAGTTCCTCAAAGGTACAATGTGTCTCACTTCTGAGCAATTACACTTGCTAATCTCTCCATATTACAGACGACTTCTTTTCCTGTTGTCCTTGAAAACATATATTCATTCTTCAAGGCTCAAAAATTATAATCTTTGCAAAGACTTTGCAAACTCACCCAGACAGACCTAAGATGTTCCTGACACCATGCTCTCAGAGAAGCAGGCAATAAATGTGGAGTGAAAAGGGAAAATTCAAAAAGAAAAGTTCAAATTAAGAGCTGAAACACACAGATTAAGTTGAACATGAATAAAATGTTTATTGCCACAATCACAGAAAAATGTGCCTCTAGACAGAAATGTCCAAGTGGCAGAGAACAGCTTAGCTAGAGAGAAGTGGTTTAACATAGTTTAGCCTCATAAATCCCAACTCTAGCTCTAGATAATGATCTTGGGCAACTGAATTCACCTCTCTGTAATTCAGTTCAAAATAAAAATAACAGCCTGACTTGTGGTGGCACAGTGGATAAAGCGTTGACCTGGAAATGCTGAGGTCGCCGGTTCAAAACCCTGGGCTTGCCTGGTCAAGGCACATATGGGAGTTGATGCTTCCTGCTCCTCCCTCTCCTCTCTCCCCCCCTTCTCCAAAATAAATAAATAAAATCTTTAAAAAATAAACAACAGTATGTACATTCATAGGGCTGCTGTTGTAGGATTAAATGAGTTAATACATATAAAACATTTAGACTAGTTCCTGGTAAATAATAAGTCCTTACTATTACTTATTTTTAATAATTTTTTCTTTTTGTGACAGAAAGAGAGAGAGAGACACAGATAGAGACAAACAGAAAGGAGAGAGATGAGAAGCATCCATTCTTCCTTGCGGTACCTATAGTTGTTCATTGATTGCTTTCTCTTATGTACCTTGACGGGGGTGGAGGGGCTACAGCAGAGTGAGTGACTCCTTGCTCAATCCAGTGACCTTGGGCTCAAGCCAGCAACCTTTGGGCTCAAGCCAGCAACCATGGGGTCATGTCTATGATCCCACACTCAAGCTGGATGAGCCCATGCTCACACCAACCAGTGACCTCGAGGTTGCAAACCTGGGTCCTCTGCATCCCAGTCCAATGCTCTATCCACTGTGCCACCACCTGGTCAGGCTTATTTTTAATAATTAAAAAATTTATTATACATTCTGAAGCAGTACTGGAAAGAGAAAATTCAATAATAAGGTAACAACAACAAAAAAGGACAATTAGAAGGAAAATATAGCAAAAAAGAGACAAGCAAGTCTTCATAACAGAACTGTAATCCAAGAAACTTATAGATGAATCAATCCTCAAGCTCTTATGGTAAAGTTAAAAATGCCAACAGAGGTAATCCCAGTGTCATTCTTTCAAATAGAATCAACAGGGCACTGTGAGATTTCATAAAATATGAGCAACTGAGTGCCAGATGAACATGAAAATGAATTAAGAGTGAATCCACTGTCCCTAAGGGAAACAAAATGTTGCCAACTCACTTGGGAAGAAGGAATAGAGAATTAAACATCCTATTTGAAATGTTTTAATTTACTCAGAAATATCTACAGTTAGCATAACATAGTGTGATAAAAAAAATACAGAAATTGAAGTAAGAGATCTGAGGTTGAGTCCCAGTTCTCAAAGAACTCTAAAACTGTGACTTTAACGAGTCAGCCTCACTGATCATGATTTTCCTCTTCTTCATGAAAAGAAGGTAACAGGGGAGAGGTTTCTTTTCACTTAGTTCAAAGGATTGTTACAAGAACTAAAGAGGATTATGTAGATGAAACCATGCTTTAAAAACACTCCATGAAATTATTTCTAAATATTAAAGTAAGTGTTTAACAAAGAATGTTAAAAACTTTTAAATCAAATGCACAGGAATCGGATTCTAACTGAACCATCATTTACAAGAAAATAACCCTATAAACTTTATTATAATTAAAGTCAGGATTATCCTAAAAATGACAGGGCTACTAAAGAACAAATTTAATTTTTGGCAAAATTAATAAAATAATCAGTTCCACAAAAAAATAAAATACCCATACCATAGTGTTATTAATCTCTTTCTGGAGTGTTTTGTTAAGCTTTAAGAGCTCTATTCTGTAAGAAAACTGAAAAACTGGAAATGTGTCTAGAGGAGACAGTAACAGGAATAGTAAAGGTCCCCTCAAATGAATAGTTAAAATAATTGGAGAGCTGACTTAGAAAAAAAAAGGGGGGGGTAAGTGACAATTAACTTTTTAAAAATTATTATTTTTTTTTTTTTTTACAGGGATAGAGAGTCAGAGAGAAGGATAGATAGGGACAGACAGACAGGAACGGAGAGAGATGAGAAGCATCAATCATTAGTTACTTGTTGCGCAATGCGACACCTTAGTTGTTCATTGATTGCTTTCTCATATGTGCCTTGACCGTGGGCCTTCAGCAGACCGAGTAACTCCTTGCTCGAGCCAGCGACCTTGGCTCCAAGCTTGTGAGCTTTTTTTGCTCAAGCCAGATGAGCCCGCGCTCAAGTTGGCGACCTCGGGGTCTAGAACCTGGGTCCTCTGCATCCCAGTCCGACGCTCTATCCACTGCACCACCACCTGGTCAGGTGACAGTGAACTTTTAAGGTTAGACTTTCTCTGGGCGATAGCAGAGGACAAATAAGGGCAATGATACAAGTTATACAAACAAAGATGCTAGCTTAATAAGGAAGAACTATATGATAACAAGGAAGAATATCCTATGAAGAGAATGGACCACTTCCTAAAACAATGTGCCCAATCCCCAATGTTCAAATGTAAAAGCTAAATGAACATCAGGTACGAATGCTACTTTGGATAAGTTAGATTTAACAGAGGACTTATGAAGCACCTTTCAAAAATTTAAAATTCAGAAGACTATCAGAAATGGCAGGTGACTGAAGCAGATGGTGATAGAAAAAGCATCTTATCCTAGTGTCACAAGAAATAAGGTTACAGAAAATGAGAAAAAATGGAAAACACCAGCTCATACTACCATTATTAGCACAGCTATTCATAAATAAACCACAGTGCTGTTAAAGTCACTCTTTGCCATTTCGTTTTGGGCCTCATCTCTTCTCCTATGATCTTCAAATTTCTCTGTGCCAAATACTTTAATATATGAGCCCTGTAAACCCTTAGAAAGGCTGTTGGCCCTGGCCGGTTGGCTCAGTGGTAGAGCGTGGGCCTGGCATGCAGGAGTCCCAGGTTCGATTCCCGGCCAGGGCACACAGAAGCGCCCATCTTCTTCTCCACCCTTCCCCTTCTCCTTCCTCTCTTTCTCTTTCCCTCCCACAGCCAAGGCTCCATTGGAGCAAAGTTTGCCCGGGCGGTGAGGATGGCTCCATGGCCTCTGCCCCAGGCGCTAGAGTGGCTCTGGTCGCAACAGAGCGACGCCCCAGAGGGGCAGAGCATCGCCCCCTGGTGGGCATGCCGGGTGGATCCTGGTCGAGCGCATGCGGGAGTCTATCTGCCTCCCCATTTCTAGCTTCAGAAAAATGCAAAAAAAAAAAAAGGCTGTCAACTTTAATTAAGTTCTTCAACTAAGTAAGTCATTACATTCCTGACACCCAACAACAATGCAAAAAAAAAACAACCAACACTATGATTTTGTCTCATTACAGTTTTCTTTTTTTTTTAATTAAGACATTTCTAGTTTTAGTTTTATGGAAACACTGAGCAAAAGTATAGAAGTTCCTATATACCTCTCCCTCCATTCCCATTTCTAGTATTTTTAACAGCTTGTTTTAGTATGGTATATTTCACATTAGGGCTCATTCTGTGTTGTACATTCTATGGGGTTTTTTTTGGGAGGAGGTGTAAAAATAAATTTAAAATTTTGTTTAAATACACATAAAGAATTTATCATCCTAACCATTTTTTTAAAGACTTTATTTATTTATATTTTTTAAAGATTTTATTTATCCATTTTTATTGGAGAGAGAGACAGAGGAAAGAGATAGAGAGAACAGGGGGAGGAGCAGGAAGCATCAACTCCCATATGTGCCTTGATATATGGCGACCTCAGTGTTTCAGGTCGACGCTTTATCCACTGCGCCACCACAGGTCAGGCCTAACCATTTTTAAGTGTGCAATTCAATAGTGTTAGGTACATTCACTATTGTACAACTAATCTCTAGAACTCTTTTCATCTTGCAAAACAAAAATTCTATATCCATTAAATAATATTACATTTTTCTTAAGCTCAATCCTTACTAGTTAAAAGAATAAACAGTTAAATCTAATTTTTCTGCATAATCTTTTGCTCAATTTTTTCTATAATCTAAAATTCCAACTTACCATATTAATATATTCAATAACTATAAAATTTTAATTTTGCTTTATTTTCACCATATAATAAAAAGATTCAATATCAAAACTACATATTCACCCAAAAATATAACTTATTTTGTACAGTAAGGGGTAGGAAGATAATTAAGAAAAAGATTCAGCCCCTTTATTTTATTTTATTTATTTATTATATTTTTCTGAAGTCAGAAGCAGGGAGGCAGAGAGACGGACTCCCACATGCACCCGACCAGGATCCACGAGGCATGTCCACCAGGGGGCAATGCTCTGCCCATCTGGGGCTTTGCTCCGTTGTGGCCAGAGCCATTCTAGTGCCTGAGGTGGAGGCCATGGAGCCATCCTCAGCACCTGGGCCAACTTTGCTCCAATGGAGCCTTGGTTGCAGGAGGGGAGAGAGAGATATAGAGAAAGGAGACAGGGAAGGGTGGAGTAACAGATGGGTGCTTCTCCTGTGTGCCCTGGCCGAAAATCAAACCCAGGACCTCCACATGCCAGGCCAACATTCTGCTGCTGACCTAGCCAGCCAGGGCTAGGATTTAGCCCCTTTCAATCACAACTGATATTCACAACATTTTGTTTAATCTTACCAAAATATTGTGCTGTATTTCTAAACATAACAAATAATTTTTTAATATATACATATAAATTTAAAACTTTAATTGGTTTTCATTTGTGTATAAAAAAGAAACTAGAAAAAACAGACCAGTTAACTGGTGACCACCAAAAGAAGACGAGAAACCAATCCTAGGTATACTAGCTTATTTTGCCTGCAAAATGAGAAATTTTTTTGTAATATCTAACCTAAAGAGTCAGTTGGAAATGAGGTTTCATAATTTAGAATTCTGCTTTACAGCTATTTCATAAGTCTTAATCTATTTCGTGTTGGTCACTCTTTGGGCCAATTTTCCAATACTAATGATATGCATTCATCCTTTCCTCACTCACTTTCAGTCACTTCCTTAGCCTCAGCCCTATTCACATAACCCTTTTCTCAATGCTTTCTCCCTCTAATCTAAAACATAAATAAGGATTAGGACAAAAGGCTACTCTCTGCCTTTCCAACTACAGTATATTCAAAATAAAATAAACTCACATCAACCATATCACTGAATAAGTTATATAACCTACCTGTGCCTGTTTCCTTATTTGCAAAGGAAGGATAAAAAAGACTAGCACTCTATTATTATGTACCTGGCACATAATAATATATGATTCATTGAATGAAAGAATAAATGGTTCATAAACTTGTTAAACATCAAATGTGGCAATATATGTAAAGTACTCAGCACAGTGCCAGACATACTGAAAGCTCGTGTTTAATGGAAGTTACAGCCATCATCAAAATCTTTAGTGTGTCCCCACTGCCCACAAATTTCAATTTAAACCTTTCTGTCCTGTTTTTAAAAGAAGCCTGTGGTTACTAAGTCTTAATATGTTTCACCAACTAAAATCAAGTCAATATTTTCTTGCTTCCATAAAGTCAAGTTTATTTCTCAAGATTCAGACCTTCATTCATAACTATGTTCTCATCATTGGAACACGTTTTATCTTCCCTTGCCCAGCCAAAGCCAACCCTTTAGTTCACATCCCATTGTGCCTTGGGAGCATGTCCCAACCATTCCTGCTTTTATTCATTTCTACTTTTATCTAAAACCCTCACACTCATTATTTTTCTGCCAAAATCCAACCTTCTCAGAAAACTGTAAATTACACTGTAGCTTTTAGTTCCATATCCCGTAGCCATCCCCAAAGCAAATGAATGGATATTATATACAGTATAAAGCAGGGGTCCCCAAACTTTTTACACAGGGGGCCAGTTCACCGTCCCTCAGACCGTTGGAGGGCCGGACTACAAAAAAAACTATGAACAAATCCCTATGCACACTGCACATATCTTATTTTAAAGTAAAAAAACAAAACGGGAAGAAATACAATATTTAAAATAACAAACAAGTAAATTTAAATCAACAAACTGACCAGTATTTCAATGGGAACTATGGTCCTCCACTGACCTCCTATGAAAGAGGTGCCCCTTCCAGAAGTGCAGCGGGGGCCAGATAAATGTCCTCAGGGGGCCGCATGTGGCCCGCGGGCCGTAGTTTGGGGACCCCTGGTATAAAGTGATCTAAATTGTTAACAGTAGTTATTTCTGGATAAGATAATGAATGTTACATCATCTCTTTTTATTCTTTATTATGGATTCCAAACAATTTATAACCAGAAGAATATATTTATCTGGCATTCTATGACTCAGAAATCCTACAAGGCTATTTCTACAAATTAATAGTGAAAAACTTATGATCCTACGATCACTACAATAGCTTCTGAAAAAACAAACAAACAAATGTACGTATGTATGTCAGGGGAATTTTAGCTATTTATTTTCTGTACAGTTCTTTAAAAAAATCAGTAGCTCACAAGGGATATCCAAAGTAACCAACCCTATTAATTAACGCACTCAGTATATTCCAAGTCACCAGAAGTTCATTGTTTTTCAGGAACTGGTATTTTCATATTTTATGCTCAAAACATGTAACTTTCTCTTACAAAATAAAAGTGACACTGTCAATGTATTAGAATGTATTTGAAACACCAAATATAATTTTTAAAAATTCTTACCTAATCCTTTTTGTCCTGGATTCTTTGCAAAATTAAAAGTAAACTGGTAAAAATCCTTAAATCGTCCTGGTTCTTTCAATTCTTGTTCCATCTTGGGTATCTGGGCCTTTAGTTTTTCTATGCTGTCACATCTACATTGTAAAATTAAGTTTATAAAAGATAAACTTTTTCACTATAAATTAAGGACTTAACTTATTCCTATGATAGGTTATATTTATTTCATAGAACTTTTTAAAAATCAAATAGCTGAAATTTCTCTTTTTACATTACATAAACAAGTATGGGTTTTGTTGGAGGAAGAAAAAGTCTGGAGTGATTAAATGTTAGAAATAATTACTATTTTTAAAAGACATGGGCTATTACTTTTAATTACATAATTCACTGGATTATTAACACACCTGAATTGCAGAAGTCAGCTGCCATGAACAGATGAGAATGTATAGTAATCAACAACAATCACCACTTTAAACTGTAGTATATACTCCTTACACCATCACAAGTCACATCTAGTTTACAAACTAACTGAAAGCATAGTTTCTTACTTAGGTGAGACTGCACTCCTCTTGAAAAGTTACTCTGTGTTATATACAAAGTATAATAAAATCAGTTGAACTCCCTACCATTTTCAACTGAAGTTATATCTCAAATCCACAGTAAACTTTTCTCTATTTTGCAAAGCAGTCAACTTCTAAGGAGTTAAAAGGTCCAAGTACCAAGTCTTACTTTCCACAGAACAGCCTTAAGATAGACATATTGTTTCTTATAGATTCCACAAAACCAATCATTCTATTTTTTCCTTATCTTTTCGCTTTTATCTTATAACACCTCCCAGATCATTAGTTTGAAGATAAAATTTTGATTTGGAAGTTCATCATATTGTACATAAATTCAGTTTCAAATGAAAAAAGAAAAAAGTTCTAACAACATCTGTCCTAGATAGAAAATTACAGTAAGTTCACAATGGGGCTGGCTTTGGCCACAACAGTGTCCAGGCCAGTTATTAATTTATTGCCTCTCAACTTTAAACCTGCTTTGCCCTAAATTGCGACTATCTGTAGTGGACTACATTCTCTTGACAGTTGGCTCACTGTTAGGTTCTACCAATAGAGGGCAATGAAAGGCTGGAAGAGGAAAAAGGAACTTTTCTTATCCTAGTTTGTCTCCTGTAGAGAGCAAGGGTTCCAGTGTGCTGGAAGGTCCCAGCTGTGTTCACCAATGGTGGCAACTCACATGGCCCCGCCTCGCAGCCAGCGGCCTCTAGCCAGTTTCTCCTTCCTGGGGAGGGGCAGGCAGGCATCAGAGGCATTAGGTTCTACAGCAGCCACACCCTCAGGACTGATTACAATGTCCCTCAGGCTCAAGATCAGAATGTCTGGGTTCAAATCCTGGTTCTAACACCACCTAATTCTAGCTTCTCTGTACGTTGGTTACCTCATCGCTACAATGGGAATAGAAACACTACTTCTCAGACAGTTATTGTGAAGAGGTAAGTAAAGTACTTCCTTACTTAGCACAGTTCCTGAAATAAAATAAATGTTCAACAAATGCTAGCTGTTATAATAGTCACCCTCTAAAAACAAAGGGCAGCCTGTTACCTACCCACAGAATGCTTCTGCAGCCTCATTAAATAGACGAGAAGCCAGAGAGAAAACCTGTACCCATGAATTTCCAAACTATTTATTCCAAGACATTCAGCTAACCAGCTGCCAAGATGTAAACTGAATAAAAAGTGATTAGTAACTTCCAAGATTTTAAATTCTAGGAGTTTGTTTATAAATTCAGAATATGTAGCCTCACATTATAAAATACCTTAAAACTTGCTCATTTCACTATGCTTTAAAGCATAGTAATTTATTTTAATGCTGGAGAACTTCCCTTAGAAACAAATAATAACAGTACAATGCAAACAAAATAGGCTGTACGAGCTAGACAGATGACTACACAGAACACTGGGTAACATGGGAAGGAGTTAGCATATTAGCCCCTTTCTATTTACAGCAATGTATATGGGCTGGTACATTTATAAATTTATATTTAAAAACACATAACATGATTCAGTTCCACAGTAATTCTCATAGCAGTGTACCTAAATTCCTTGGTAGTTATATACTCACCCTAATTCTGCCATGCCATCCATGAACTCTTGTTTGGAGAATTCGCACTGTGTTGCTGCTCTGAACTTCCACGCAATGATCAACACACTAATGCTAGCTGGGTCGAGTGCCAGGTCATCACAGAACTGCTGTATACCATCTATTCCAATTTTATTTTCATCTTGAGGATCTTTATAAATAACAGTGCAATATTAAATTAATGCCATACTTTATTATGCTATTCCTAAAACTAAAAAATGATCTCAACAGACCAAATATTTTCCTGCTATAATATTCAAAGCCACTTTGCCCTCAAAACAACACTCTTAAGATGAACAAAATATACAAGGTGGGACAAAAGAAGGTTTACAGTTGTGAATATGTGAAACACAGTTTATTTTTGTATTATTATTTCTTCCTTTTTCTTTTTCTTTTTTTATTTTTCTTTTTTTTTGTTTGTATTTTTCTGAAGGGAGAAGTGGGGAGGCAGAGAGACTCCTGCATGTGCCCGACCAGGATCCATCTGGCATGCCCACTAGGGGGCGATGCTCTGCCCTTCTGGGGCACTGCTTCATTGCAACCAGAGCCATTCTAGTGCTTGAGGCAGAGGCTATGGAACCATCCTTAGCGCCTGGGACTTTGCTCCAATGGAGGCTTGACAGCAGAAGAAGAGAGAGATAGAGAGAAAGAAGAGGGGGAGGGTGGAGAAGCAGATGGGCACTTCTCCTGTGTGCCCTGGCTGGGAATTGAACCCGAACATACACACGCCAAGCCAATGCTCTACCACCGAGCCAATCAGCCAGGGCTTCTTTTCTTTTTTTAAAGTGAGAAGAGGGGAGATAGCAAACAGACTCCCACATGCACCCCACCGTGGATCCACCCAGCAACCCCTGTCCAAGACTGATGCTCAAATCAACCAAGCTATCCTCAGCACCAGGGGCCGACACTCAGACCAACCAAACCACTGGCTATAAGAGGGTAAGAGAGAGAGAATGGGGAAAGGGAGGGAAAGAGAAGCAGATGGTTGCTTCTCATGTGTACCCTAACCAGGGATCAAACCCAGGATGTCACATACCAGGGATGATGCTCTATCCACTAAGTAAACCAGCCAGGGCATTATTTCTTAATCATTGTATTTTCCATATGAACAACTGCAAACCTACTTTTGCCCCATCCTGTATATATAGACACTTGATTTCTAAAGTCACATTTATTCATATGAAAAATGTCCCATAATCATATACATTCAGAAAGTCAGACATTGTAGTGATAAAGGATTTTTACTGAACCTACTCAAATTTTAAGTAGGCTTTCTAAATTAACAGTATTATGTACCAAAATTCATTTTCCTCTTAAAACAAAGTTCATTTTACCACAGCAATCACTTCTTTAGAGTATCAAAGAAACCATAAACTCAGCAATTTGATCCTAACCTTGACAATATAGCTGTTGTTCAAATTTTTAAAAAATCAATATTTACTTAACAAACAGCAAAAATTTTAAGTAATGAAAAATACAAGGAGAAACAGGCATTCATACACCGCTGTCAAATGTAATCTGCTAACCTCTCTAGCAATAAAAAAAAATGGCTTTTTTATTTTGGACATGAATTATACATAAAATATTCCAATTTTGAAAAAAAATTTAAAACTCTATACACATTTCTGCATAAACATAAAAGGCATGGAAGAATCCACACCAGAATTAAATACTGGGTCCCTCAAGAGAATAAATAAGGAAAAGATGGAGAAACAATTATTAACTTTTTCTTTAGTCATCTATTATGTATTATTTAACTATTTCAAAGTGTATATTACTTTTAAGCTCTTAAGGTTATTAAAATTATCATGCAGGTTTCCTTAAAATTAGTTCAGCTGAGTTTTTAGTAAATGAGGAAAGAAAACCAGTTCCCCCAAACCCCATTCTCAAATTTGATCACGGGGAAAGAATTAAGGGGGAAGCAATAAAGAGGCTAAGAAGAAATTTTAGGGGAAAGAAATTTAGTGGTAATTTCTCTTAGATCTTTTGAAGTTAACTAAGTTCTACAGAGCTCTATTGAGATATTCATCCCTTTCATATGTTCTATATATTATACACACATACACACAAATACATATGTTCTACATATTATTTCTCATAAGCAGCATGTAACTTTGGAACACCTGGTTCAAAACATTTAAAGATACAAGTAAACACTCACCTTTGTATCTATTGTACAGTTGTTCTAATTTCTTCCTGTCCAATGATCCCTTTACACTCTCCCGTATATAAAGTTCAGGGTTTTGGAAAAAATTGTCTGTTGCAACATCTAACTTCCAGTCATTTTGAGACAGGCAACTTACTGCTGTTTTTTCGCTAGATTGTGTGAAGATCATGAACTGGCGAACTTTATCCTTCTGCGATGATTTCAACTTGTTCTATTGAAACCAGAAAATAAACTGAAATACTATGTAAAATCACAGAAGACTAAGTATTTCTATATGCCTGACTAATCATTCTCAGCAATATTTTTTCCTCATATATTAAAACATTATAGCTCAAAATTTATTTTTGATTTACTATTAATCAGAAAGACATTTTAAAAAATCTAAAACAAAATTTAGTATCATTTTGGAAAAGAAACTAGAACAAAGGCAAAGGAAATTCACCATCAAAGGTGGATCCTGAGAGTATGTATAAAGGCTGTAGAGCAGGGGTCGGGAACCTTTTTGGCTGAGAGAGCCATGAACGCCACATATTTTAAAATGTAATTCTGTGAGAGCCATACGACCCGTGTAGGTTACACATTATCCAATAAAAATTTGGTGGTGTCCCGGAGGACAGCTGTGATTGGCTCCAGCCACCTGCAACCATGAACATGAGCGGTAGGAAATGAATGGATTGTAATACATGAGAATGTTTTATATTTTTAACATTATTATTTTTTTATTAAAGATTTGTCTGTGAGCCAGATGCAACCATCAAAAGAGCCACATCTGGCTCTCAAGCCATAGGTTCCCGACCCCTGCTGTAGAGGGAAGTATAGCTACTCTCAAGACCTTGACCACGCACAGTGTTCTAAAGGTATATATATACAGTGTGTCCATAAAGTCATGGTGCAATTTTGACCGGTCACAGGAAAGCAACAAAAGATGATAGAAATGTGAAATCTAAGCCAAATAAAAGGAAAACTTTCCCAGTTTCCCAGTTTCATACCTATTCAGTGCAGTTTGATGTGGGCTCACGCACAGATTTTTAGGGCTCCTTAGGTAGCTATCCCGTATAGCCTCTACAGACTTGTCACTGACTGGTGGCCTACCAGAATGGGGTTTCTCCACCAAACTGCTGGTTTCCTTCAACTGCTTATCCCACCAAGTAATGTTATTCCTATGTGGTGGCGCTTCATTATAAATGTGCCGATATTCACGTTGCACTTTGGTCACGGATTTGAATTTAGCAAGCCACAGAACACACTGAACTTTCCTCTGTACTGTCCACATCTCGACTGGCATGGCCGTGGGCTGCTCCGCTGTATACACGGTGGTATGTCATCATCTGCACATGTGCACATGCTGCCACATCATCCTACAGAAACTAGGAGGGTTTTCCTTTTATTTGGTGCAGATTTCACATTTCTATCATCTTTTGTTGCTTTCCTGTGACCGGTCAAAAGTGCACCATGACTTTACGGACGCACTATATATATAAGGAGTAGTGGAGAAGAAGTTCACACTATCTAGCCAGCCAAAACAGTCAAATGACCCTGGGTAACAATGAGATTTACAGGTGTTTGCTGCAGTCCTAAAGCCCAGTATAAAAGATACAGGGTACAATTCTCCTCCCAACCCCACTTCCCTTGTTTTCTTGCTATTTTTTAAGCAAATGTGAGAGAGCAACAGACTATGATTACTCTACATTTTTCCTGGTGGTGTTCAATTTCATATTTTCGTTCAAATCAGAAGGCCTGAAATATGAATAAGTACCGTGCATCCTTCCAACCAACGTAATATGATTAAGATTCTGCCTTTTTCCCCTGAAAGAATCACCTCTTTCCCTTAGCTTGAGCCTAGTATAGGCTCTTTCAAAACAGCCTCTCGACTGTAATAACCTCTTCTCACTTGCCTTGTGTTACATTGATTCATTCCTCATCTGACCTGGACCCTAAGCAAAAAGAAGCAGGGAAATAGGCCATCTTCTCTCTCCCAGTACCAAGGACCATGTTCTCCCTCCCCTCCCACCCAACCTGATCTCCTGTGGAAAGTCAGCCTCCCACTCTCATTCTTCTCCCTCACAAGTTCTAATGCCACCACTTAGCAAAATACTTGGATTCTTCTGAGCTACTACTGCAAATGATGGAGGGAAAAGCATGTGTGTAAGGCACACATTAATAGACACAGCGGTTCTGTAGTATAAGCAACACATCTGAAAACCCTAGAATATTTGCTCTGGCAACACTAACAGATTACATACCTCAACCCTCTGATTGTACAGATGACAAAACAGACCCAGAGGGTTAAGGAATTTGTTCAAACATTACCCAGGTTCTGGCCCCGGTGAGATAGCTCAGTTAGTTAGAGCATCGTCCCAAAAGAGAAGTTGTGAGTTCAATCACCGGTTAGGGCACATATTGGAACAGATCACTGTTCCTCCCTCTATCTCCATCTCTCTCTCTCTCTCCCCCTTTCACTTGCGTGCACACCTTTCTTCTCTCTCTAAATCAATAAAATAGACATTTGAAAAAACTTGAAAAAGAAAATTACCCAGGTTATTATTAGTGGAAATGGAATAAGAACAGAAAGGCCTTGTGAATCAGAGTTAGTAATCTTCACATAAACCAAACTATTTGCTGTACATACTCTAAGCCTTTTAAAATTTTCAGGAAAAGAACTGCCAAAGATATATTTCTACCTATCACAGAATAAAAATAATACTACACAAAATCAAACATGAAAAACATTTATGCCCTGGAGTCTGACCTGCCAACCATACTCTTTTCTTTCTGTAAATATGCTATTGCTCGGATTACAGATTAAAATCTCAACCTCTGTTCATTAAATTTAAGAAACTATAGGCCCTGGCCGGTTGGCTCAGTGGTAGAGCATCAGCCCGGCGTGTGGCTGTCCCGGGTTCGATTCCCGACCAGGACACACAGGAGAAGTGCCCATCTGCTTCTCCACCCTTCCCGGTCTCCTTTCTCTCTCTCTCTTCCCCTCCTGCTGCCAAGGCTCCATTGGAGCAAAGTTGGCCCGCGTGCTGAGGATGGTTCCATGGCCTCCGCCTCAGGCACTAGAACAGCTCCATTTGCAACAGAGCAACACCCCAGATGGGCAAAGCATCACCCCTGGTGGGCATGCAGGGTGGATCCTGATTGGGCACATGCCGGAGTCTGTCTCTCTGCCTCCCTGCTTCTCACTTCAAAAAATACAAAAAAAAAAACAAAAAAAAAAAACTATAAATTCACTAACCTTCTGATACTTCACTAATAACTACCACCACCTCTGGACACCAGTAATTCATATCCAATTATACAACACATCTCTTAAATGTCTATCCCTATTGAAAAAAATCTAAAGACTTATTCAATTACAACAAACCAACATAGAAATCAAATCCTAAGGAAACTATGAGGAGAGGAGGGGAGATAGGAAGCATCAACTCATAGTTGTGGCACTTCAGTTGTTCATTGATTGCTTTCTCATATGTGCCTTGATGGAGAGGGAAGGGGGGGGGCTCCAGCTGAGCCAGTGACCTTGGGCTTCAAGCCAGCAGCCTTTGGGCTCAAGCCAGCGACCATGGGGTCATGACTATGATACTATGATCCACGCTCAAGCCAGCAAGCCTATGCTCAAGCCTGATGAGCCTGTGCTCAAGCCGGCAACCGCGGAGTTTCAAACCTGGGCCCTCATGGTCCCAGGTCAACACCGCTGCGCCACCAACTGATCAGGTGGAATGTACCTGTCTTATTTTAATATACTCTTTAACTGAAAGGAAACAACTTTGATTTCAACTTTTGTTATTAAATTTTTTAAATGTGTATACCTTTCTTCCTTGAGATATAATATACTGACATACATTTTAGTCTTCAAAGAACAGGGAAGTACATAAGGGTCACTGTGATCATCAGTGATCACTATATAATGTTATATAAAGTGTTGGAGATTAACCAAGAAGTATTAACAACTATAGGCCACATCCTGGAAATTACTTTTAATTAAACCTGATACAACTTCTTTTGTATAATTTTTCCTCCATTCTCCTAATTGCTGTTGGAGGCAAGAATCAGGATTCTTGGGGTTTTATTATATAATATTAAATCCAGAACACTGTTCCCTGAAACTTGAATCACTTTTGCTAAAGAGAAGGAAAAACACAGCATAAGTCAATTCTGCAAGGCAAAAAGAGCTGTTCATTCTCCTAATGATTTCCTGTTAGCAAGATATTAGAAAATTGGGGAACAAAGATTTTTAAAAAATCATCTTATCCATACAAACTAATAACATTACACAAATAAATTATCAAATTCCATGTCATATCTTATTTGAAAAATGTTTATGTAATAATGTCTATGTATAGGTAAATGTGCACTATTAACTGGTTTAAATATCCAGTATATGGGCAATATAAATTTATTTTAAGAAAAAGGGCTTCAGCTGCTCATTTCCAACACCACAGAGGCAAATGAGCAATACCTGGCAGAGAACTGACAGTACAGGCCAAGCGGTAATAAACATTCTCATTCCTGGCCCTGGCCGGTTGGCTCAGTGTTAGAGCGTCGGCCTGGCGTGCAGAAGTCCCGGGTTCGATTCCCGGCCAGGGCACACAGGAGAAGTGCCCATCTGCTTCTCCACCCCTCTCCCTCTCCTTCCTCTCTGTCTCTCTCTTCCCCTCCTGCAGCCGAGGCTCCATTGGAGCAAAGATGGCCCGGGCGCTGGGGATGGCTCCTTGGCCTCTGCCCCAGGCGCTAGAGTGGCTCTGGTCGCAACAGAGCAACGCCCCGGAGGGGCAGAGCATCGCCCCCTGGTGGGCGTGCCGGGTGGATCCCGGTCGGGCGCATGCGGGAGTCTGTCTGACTGTCTCTCCCCGTTTCTAGCTTCAGAAAAATACAAAAAATAATAATAATAATAAAATAAAAATAAAAAAAACCATTCTCATTCCTGCAGTCTAATCAGTACCCTTCACCCCCTTCCTGTACATATCACACATGCTCATATGTCTCTCTCTTATCTACTCTCTGTACCTAGAATAAAAATCTTAACACCTCTTCTCCTACTAAGGAGGATGCACTCAATTCTGTGGCCTCAAAGGCTGTCCTAGAGTAAACCTGGAGTGGACTACACTGACCTGCCCTTTCCCAAGCCTATTTAGGAGAGCTGTAACACTCCCATCCCCTATTCCCAGGTCTTATAGGGGCACCAGGCAAGGTGTTTTGAGAATATAACATCAAAGGTTTAAATTTCTATCAACTATGGAAGAGAAAAAGGGTATCTAACCAGCAAAGAATTATTTCATAAGGGATGAGAGGATGGGCAGAAACTCAAGTGGAAGAAAAACATATGGGCTTTTTCTATTTCTACAATAAACCTAGTTGGGGAATCTTCCTAAGACCAAAAACATATGACAACTAAAGTCAGCACTCAATTGCAGTATATGCCATTTACTTAGGGCCTATTTAAAAGGAACTAAAGTGGTCACTAAATAAAATTAGGCAATACAATATTTAGTATTTAAATGTGAAAATTATCTAGAATAGCATCAAATTTTCAAGGAAATTCAATACTGGTATGTAAAATGTATAAAATACAGGATATATTCTGATTTTTTTATTTTAGCAAAAAAGGGGGACCCTGGCCAGATAGCTCAGTTGGTTAGAGCATCATCTCCAAGTGCAGGGGTTGCCAGTTTGATCCCTGGTAAGGGCACATACAGGAACAGATTCATGGTCCTGTCTCTCTCTCTCTCTGCCTTACTAAAATCAGTAAGTAACAAACTTTAAAAAAAGGGGGGGGGGGAGAGAGGAATGGAGGGAGAAGGAGAAGAGAAGAAGAGAGAAAAAAAAAGAGGTAAGAAAGGGAAAAAAATGCTGTCTCTTATACTAGAAAGCTAATTACAATTGTAGCAAAGGTTACCAAAATTAGAAGTACGTACTATCATAATCTGAGCAGTAAGCAGCTCTTATTTGCTCATCTTTATAAAATAAAAATACAATTATCAGTAGATATTATTTAATACTTAAATCTATCACACACTTGCAATTTTTTTTATCCAAGAACTATAAAAATCACATTTAAAACAATAGGTTTTCTAGAAAAAAAATCAGACAAGTATTTTGAATGTCACCAAGAATCATATAAATAGTTAAGTATAGCTTGACCAGGCGGTGGCGCAGTGGATAGAGCGGCGGACTGAGATGCAGAGGACCCAGGTTTGAGATCCCAAGGTCGCCAGCTTGAGCGCAGGCTCATCTGGCTTGAGCAAAAAAAAGCTCACCAGCTTGGACCCAAGGTCGCTGGCTCAAGCAAAGGGTTACTCGGTCTGCTGAAGGCCCGCGGTCAAGGCACATATGAGAAAGCAATCAATGAACAACTAAGGTGTCACAATGAGAAACTGATGATTAATGCTTCTCATCTCTCTCCGTTCCTGTCTGTCTGTCCCTATCTATCTCTCTGACTCTCTCTTGTCCCTGTAAAAAAAAAAAAAAGTTAAGTATATTTTACCACTGAATCTACAAAGTCAATTGTGATAAAATAGGGACTCAGAAAGGCTCTATGGTAAAAAATAATAATGATCATAAAGTTAAATTCCATTTATAAGTATCTCAAGAAATACAATGAACATGGAAAATAATTTTCTAGTTAAATAAGTCCTAACAATTTCAAATGAAACAATTTTAATGGGTAAGTAGTATTTCTTAAAGCAAAAAAATTAAGACCCATTTTATTATTTTGATTATTCTAAATTTTCCTCTTCTCATCCTTAAGTTTCAAATTCAGTCTGAACGCTATAAAGTTACCAAAGCCTTTATATTTTTAAAGGAATTTTCTGACTTAATTCTAGTTATTCAGGAGATGATGTATTCATCTCACAAAAGTCAATGTTTTAAAAATCAAACACTGTAATGATCACCCATAAATCTCACTAAAAGCTCTGTATGTTGATTCTCATGTTTTCCATATGATTAACAACTTAACTTCATCTGAAACTTAAAAGAACTAATTTAAGTCCAAAAAATCATACTTTCCATATACAATACATACCAGTCAGTAGATAAAGCCAAATGTTAAAATACATATCCCAAACCACTCATCTATAAAAAGCCTCCCCATAGATTATAGGTCAAAAGTGCAGAAAAATCACTTCAACTAACAAGACTACCTACTTCTAAAGACTTTCACTTAAGAGCAAAGTTCTATAAGAAAGCAAGGCTGGCCCTGGCCGGTTGGTTCAGTGGTAGAGCATTGGCCTGGCGTGCAGGAGGGTTTGATTCCCGGCCAGGGCACACAGGAGAAGCGCCCATCTACTTCTCCACCCCTCCCCCTCTCCTTCCTCTCTGTCTCTCCCTTCCCCTCCCGCAGCCAAGGCTCCATTGGGGCAAAGTTGGCCCGGGCGCTGGGGATGGCTCCGTGGCCTCTGCCTCAGGCGCTAGAATGGCTCTGGTTGCAACAGAGCAATGCCCTGGACGGGCAGAGCATCGCCCCCTGGTGGGCATGCCAGGTGGATCCCGGTTGGGCACATGCGGGAGTCTGTCTGACTGTCTCCCCATTTCCAACTTCAGAAAAATACAAAAAAAAAAAAAAAAATGAAAGCAAGGCTAAGAACCTATGTTTCCTGGAAATCTTCCTTCCTACCACCTGCACAGAAAGGCAATAGATGATTAGTGAAGAGTATAGACTCTCAAACCAGACAGGGAAGATTTTAATCCTCCCTGTGCCTCTTAACTGCTGTGTGACTTCGGGAAAACTACTTAATCTCTGATATCTGTATACTTCAATTTCTTCATCTGTAAACAGGGTGTGAAGGTTATATGAATTAATTCAGATTAAACTCTTAGAACTGTAACTAGCACATAGTAAGTACTCTTTACAAGTCAATGAAGCAAAGTAGAATACTCCAGAGAAAAAGAAATTTTGTATAAATGGTAAAGAAAGAATAACCATAATTAAAAATATAGCGACTAACACTGAGCTCCTACTGTGTGCCAACTATGCAAGGTGGTTATCACTGATTCCATTTTACCAGTGAGGAAACCAAACCTCATGCTCAATTTATCTAGAGATGACACACATACCTAAAAAACAGCAGCCTGGTTCCTAACTTCAAGGCATGGCCTTTTCATTTGTTCTATGTACACTGTCATCAAGTAAGAGGGGGGGAAACGGAAAAGTGCAACCAGTGACTAATTATGTGTGTACTGGAGAGAAAGTGAATTGTGAGCAATATTCACATATTTTCACATGTAAACAACATATATTCTGACTAAAATTTTTCCATTAAGCATTCCCTCACAACCTAACTAAAAAGGCTAATTTAGGGATGGAACTTCCCTTTAGAGTTTTTAGTGTGTGAGAAGAAGAGGGAGAGGGAAGGAGGAGAAAGAGATAGGTTATTTATAAGATAAGTAATTCAACAGGAAGAAAAATGTGTTTGTAGTCCTATCCGTTTTTTAAAAGTAGGACAATAATCTACAGCTTTAAATGTACAAAGGTGGCAAATTAGGAGTCGTTGAAAGGGTTTCCTTTCCCAATGAGAAGACTTGAAACACAAAGGAAAATACAAATACGTGTACAGGTTATAGCTAGAAAATATAAGCAAATGTGTATAAATTCAAGTATTAAGCAAAACAAAACCACTCTATATTCTCTTAAATGATAATCTCCAGTTTAGAATCATCACTTAAGGTTAGGTGTGTTGCTCGTACCATTCATTCATCTGTAAACTTCCTGCCCTCTGAATAACAGTTAAAATGACCTCTCCTTTAAGAGGAACTATACTACTATTATACCAAGTCAAATATGGAATATTATACAATAGAATTATTATACTCAATGATGTTTTGTTTTTTTTTTAATTTTTTTTTTTAATTTTATTTATTTATTTATTTTTTACAGAGACAGTGAGTCAGAGAGAGGGACAGACAGGGACAGACAGACAGGAACGGAGAGAGACGAGAAGCATCAATCATTAGTTTTTCGTTGCATGTTGCAACACCTTAGTTGCTCATTGATTGCTTTCTCATATGTGCCTTAACCGCGGGCCTTCAGCAGACCGAGTAACCCCTTGCTGGAGCCAGCGACCTTGGGTTCAAGCTGGTGGGCTTTTTGCTCAAACCAGATGAGCCCATGCTCAAGCTGGTGACCTCGGGGTCTCGAACCTGGGTCCTCTGCATCCCAGTCCGACGCTCCATCCACTGCGCCACCGCCTGGTCAGGCCTCAATGATGTTTTATATGATGGCAACTCATTTGAAAAAGTATTTCAGAAAATATATGTACTTATAAGATCCAAACTTGTTTTGTATGTTTTTAAAGGACCTTTCTACCAGGTTTTTTTTGTTTTTGTTTTTTTTTTAATTTTTTTTTTTTTATTCATTTTTTTTTAGAGAGGACAGAGATAGAGAGAGAGAGAAGGGAGTTGGAGCTGGAAGCATCAACTCCCATATGTGCCTTGACCAGGCAAGCCCAGGGTTTTGTACCGGCAACCTCAGCATTTCCAGGTCAACGCTTTATCCACTGCGCCACCACAGGTCAGGCTCTACCAGGTTTTTTTTTTAAATGCATTCTATTAATGAAAATTTAAAGGATTTTCTCTTCCCCACCCACAGAATTATTTATATTATTCAAAATATACCACTGTAAATGGAATGTTTGATTTTGGTTTAAAGAAGACTGTTTTGATTACTTAAAAGTTATTTTGCTAATTCGTACTTATCTACAACAGGATAGAAATCACCTACTTAAAATACTTGTGTTAGCTATCATATTTCAACTCATTCTCCCAAACTTACTGCTTCAACTTCTACCGGTCAAGGTAGCTAATTTAAATTTGCTTCTCTTCTTTATATACATTTTTTTCTTTTTAAAAGAAAAAAAATCAAACCACAAAATGATTACAACAAAAAAATAATCAAATGAGACTTTTAAGTTCTACTATTAAAGAATTTATAATGATTAGATGTGATATTTGTTTCAGTAAAGAGAACAATCCTTTAAAAATAAAATATCCTAATTCTAAGATTTACTAACTACTCAAATCCTAAGTCCAGAAATATGAGACTCCTATGAGTAATAAGCACTCTAAATGTTTACTGAAATGAAAAATACAACAAAGGTATGGGCCATGTCAACTTACTTCTGTTGCTGAACACTATGTCCAGTGTTGAGAGATTCAAACGTGTAATGCAAGAGTTCTTTTCTCAAGTTCTATAAGTTCTTTGGAAAAGAACTCTTTAGAAGAGAATCTCTTAAATTTTTGCAATGCAAACAAGCAGCATAATCACTGATTAGGTATTAATTACATAAACGGGTTCAACAAAGTGATAAAAGATGCTTTAGTGGCATTTTCCCCCCTTCTGTTTTTGCTTTCTCTTAGGTGGGGGATATCTATACACCTGAAGTGATGAGGTGAACTAGATAGTCAGCAGGTTATTCAAGAGCTTGTTTGTGTCCACAAAGCAACTGAATCCTATTTGGAACTATTTCTCTTCATCAAATGTCATGGCTAACACTATCACAATAACATATACTGAAACTTAAAAGGGGGCTTTCTCACTGATTTTCATTATGCTGGGGACCCAACCTAGGAGGCCATACTAAAAAGGGTCACTTGACTCAAATGAGCTCAGCTGTTTCAAAATTTAAAAATGGGCACGCAGTGGGATAAAGCGTCGACCTGGAAATGCTGAGGTCCCCGGTTCAAAACCTTGGGCTTGCCTGGTCAAGGCACATATGGGAGTTGATGCTTCCTGCTCCTACCCCTTCTCTCTCTCTCACTCCTCTCTCTCTAAAAAAATCAATAAATAAAAAATATTTAAAAAAAGAGTTCTTTAAAAAAAAAAAAATTACTACCACAATGAGTTAATTTTACATTCAGCTTTTTTACTATATGTACCAAAAGAGTTTAAAATTTTCAATTACTTAAATGTTTAAATCAGATTGGCTATATATGGAAACTATGCAATAGAAGGAAGAAATCGGGAGTGAAACTAATAAAAAATTCTACACCTAAACTAAAAGGGTGCTTGCTGGGGTTTTTTTGTTTGGGGCAGTGTGTGTGTGTGTGTGTGTGTGTGTGTGTGTGTGTTAAAGGGAGGGCTAAAATGCTTAATCAGAGAGCAAGCTTCTAACCCATGCCCTGCTACATATTACCTCTTTACCCTGGTCATGTCATTTTAAAACTGATAAACACTCATTGCCACCTATGTTAAAAGGAGATAACAGTATCTATTGCACAAATTGGAATGGAGATTAAATAAAATAACAGTGGTAAATTGACCAGCAGACAGTATGTTCTCAAATATTTAAGTACTTCTTTCTCTCCAATGGCCCAGTTTTCTGCCTATAGTCATTAAACGCCTACATAAAAACTATTAGAACAGCCTGACCAGGTGATAGCACAGTGGATAGAGCATCAGACTGGGATGCAGAAGATCCAGGTTCGAGACCCCGAGGTCGCCAGCTTGAGCGTGGGCTCATCTGGTCTGAGCAAAAATTCACCAGCTTGGACCCAAGGTCGCTGGCTCAAGCAAGGAGTTACTCGGTCCGCTGAAGGCCCATGGTCAAGGCACATATGAGAAAGCAATCAATGAACAACTAAGGTGTCGCAATGCGCAACGAAAAACTAATGATTGATGCTTCTCATCTCTCCGTTCCTATCTGTCTGTCCCTGTCTATCCCCCACTCTTACTCTCTCTCTCTGTCTCTGTAAAAAAATAAAATAAAGAGTTTAAAAAAAAACTACTAGAACATATTCAAAAGCAATCTAAGAAAGAGACTTGTTGTGTTTTAACTAGGTAAACTTGACAGTATTTTTTTTTTTTTTTTTGTATTTTTCTGAAGTGAGAAGCTGGGGGAGGCAGACAGACTCCCACTTGCGCCTGACGGGGATCCACATGCGCCCGACCGGGATCCACACGGCATGCCCAACAGGGGGCGATGCTCTGCCCATCTGGGGTGTTGCTCTGCTGCAATCTAGCCATTCTAGCACCTGAGGCAGAGGCCATGGAGTCATCCTCAGGCCAAGGCCAACTTTGCTCCAATGGAGCCTTGGCTGCAGGAGGAGGAGAGAGAGAGGAAAGAGAGGGGGAAGGGTGGAGAAGCAGATGGGCATTTCTCCTCTGTGCCCTGGCCAGGAATCGAACCCAGGACTTCCACACACAGGGCTGACGGTCTACCGCTGAGCCAACTGGCCAGGGCTCGACAGTCTTAAATAGAATTGAAAACTCACAGAAGCAGAATGGTAAAGAAAATTATAATGTGGGTTTTGGTATCTTCAAGAACTGCTTGAAAAATAATTAATATTGCAATAGAACAAACACTACAGGACACAGAAACAAGGTCTATTTTACCACTAAGATTCCTTGAATGGCTTCCCATTTCTCTTGGAATAAAAACCCAGTATCCTTTCAATGCTCACCATGCCCACCTCCCCTCCTCACCACTCATACCTCATCTGTTCCAACGCCCAACATGCCCCTCTCTCACATACAAACGGCTCCAGCCACACTAGTCTCAACGTTCCTCAAATTTCTGACCACCACATTTCTGCAAGGCTTAATTCTTCATATCTAGTCTGCTCAAAACTGACCTCATCAGTGATGCAGACATCATTTTGCAGCCCCATTTCCATTGTGCCCCAGCATTCTCACCTCCCCTCCCTAACGGGGCTTTTCTCCCATAGCACTAACACCTTCTAGCATAGCAAGGAAGAAAAAGATGTACTATGTTTAGTATGTGTCTCTCTCTACAAAAATGTAACCCTCACTACAAAAATGTAACTCTCACTAGAGGAGGGATTTTTATCATTCAGTGAAACAAAATATATATACACCCATATCCCAAGTATTTAAGAACAATGCCTGGAACATAGAAGGTATTTGATAAATAATTATCAAAATTAAATAAGGTCTACCTTTAATTTACATAAAAACATATATGCAAAATAATGTTAAACAAATTCTTAAGAGACAACCCTGAGCAGGCTTACATTCATTCAGACTTAGAAACTCTGGTACTTGTTCAAAATACAATCTTAAATTTCAAAGTCACACATTAAAAAAGAACCATTAAAAACAGTAATTAGCATCATTAATCATCCATTAATGTGAATTTTGTTATTTAATGTATTCATTTATAATATGGGTTTTCCTGGTTAGATGAGTAGTATATATTTTTTCAAATCAATTTTCAGCCATTTTTCCAGGTTTCACTGAGTTAAAAGATTGCATGTACCACAAATAGTGGGGGAAATAGTAAGCCAGGAGAAAATTGTTTCAGTTCTGCAACAATTTTGCAACCTTGAATCTCAAAACCTCTTTGATCCTCAATTTCTTCTTCTGTAAAAGGGAAGAGAAGTAAATAAAATAATCTCTGGAGTCATTTCAGTTCTAAAAAGTCTGTGATGGTCTGACTCAAAAAGCTAGTAGGTTACAGTCTACACACTTCTCACACCTCAAATAAAAATCATTATAACCAAAATTTTTATAGCTGAATGTAACTTTAGAAATCATCAAATCCAATCCTGTCATCTTACAAGTAAGAAACCCCCAGAAATTTTGAGCTTTTTAAAAGATTTTTCCGGTGTAACAGAATATTGTCTACTTTTAGAACTATTTTTAAAAGTTAGCTGAACAATTCGGTTTTTCTTATACATAATAATTCTTCAGATTATCCCATCATTGAAGCTTGCCCTACAATGAACAGTAACATGTACTCTAGCTGCACACCACACACACCAAAAACAAAACAAAACAAATAAAACTAACATTAGCCCAAATGTTAGGAAAACTTGTAAGGAAAAATTTCTTAATTAAAAAATTCTTATGGATTAACTTCCATTAGGGTCCACGGTGATTTAGTTTCTAAACTAACAAGGGCATACCAAGACAATTCTAGTGACATGATCTGAGTTTAGCCACAGAAAGTGTTTTAAATTAATAATATCTTGTCACTATCGGTATAATTGGATGAGTTATGGCTAAATTCCAAAACTAGCTATTTAATATTAACAAAAGGATAGAAGTTTACAAGCTCCAATCCAAGCTGAACTCTCATATGAACCACCTGAAGCCTGAATTCCTGAACAGTTTCACTAGCGTTATCAGGAACCTGGATTCCACAGGATGCTGCCCACTGGGAGACTATTGAGAACAGACCCCATCTTCAGTGCTCCCACCATGTTTACCAGGGAATCACATCTCATTACTTTAGGTGACTACCCATCTACATGCCAAGAGTCTGGAAACTTCAGGAGTAATGTCTGTGACAGTCAAAGTAAGACATCGGAAACTAATTCTTAGATTAGTGGATCTTAGAACACTGTACTATCAACCCAAACACTGACCTGTACTTGATGGCAAAGTTTTCTTACAAACGGTAAATTTTTATGGAACTTAACCATAGAATATAAACCTTGAATGTATGGCAAACTAAACCATATTGTTCATATATGACACCAAAATTTTGCCAAGTTAAAGGCTGGGGTTAAATAAGTGTTATTCGGCAGAAATTAGACCAACTAAAAACAAAAGACACTGGGGCATTCCCTTAACACAGACACACACGCATACACCCTCCTCAAAGAGGCCTTTATGTTGCCCATGAGCCAACGGACAATATCATTTTTACTGTCTATTCATACAGTAACCTGCATGGAATTCAACTCATGCTCGGACTATAATGCCAAGCATCGCTTCTGAAAAACAAAGCGTCCAACAGAATCAGGTACGTAATTGCCAAAATTTAAACTTGTAAGACATTTTTCCCCAACAAAAAGGGAGATGGGAATAACCTGACAAACTGTTTTTTAAAAATCACAAATGGTCTTTTTAACTGGCGTAATAAAGCAATTATTCCTCCCACCCCAAGCAAATAAAATATGTGTTCAAAACGTAGCATGTCTGTTTCTCCTAATTTTGTGAAATGAGAACAGGTTGCACTTCCGTACTCGCTCCCTCCTCGTCCCCCGAGCTCGGCCGTCTCCCGTGTTCTCAGTCGAGAAGTAAACGTAACCTCCAGCAACTGGCCAGGGAAACTCCTGCTCCAGAGCACGGGACGCATCGCGGGGGTGATGGAGACAGGAAAGGGCTGGTACCCCGCCCCGAACAACACTGCCTGGACACTGGAGGGGTGCTGGGGCCGGGAGCGGAGGGGGGAGAGGAGCTCCGGGAAAGTCTTCCCTGCTCCCCGGCCGGGCGGAGGGGAAAGCCCCGGCTCCGGGGCGGGGGGAAGCTCCTCACCCGGAACCCCGGACCCCGGCCAGACACAATGGAGCCGGCAAGGGGACCGGGCAGGAGCAGGGCCGCTGCCCCATCCCCTCCCCCCGCGCCGACGCCTCCTCCCCCCCCGCGCCCCGCCGGGGCCAGGGGCACCGGGGCGCCGGGGCACCGAGCCGCTGCCCGCGCCCCCAACTCCCCGGGGCTCCGGACTAGGCCCGGCTCCGCTCCGCCTCCTCGGCTCTCGCGTAGCGGCAGCGCCCGGCGGGAAGGGGCGAAGGAGGAAGGGAAAGGCGGGGAGGAGAGCTCTGCCGGGGAGCAGGACGGAGGCCGCGGGCCGAGCTCGGGCCGGCGGGGTCGCCGCGGGCCGAGGGGCCGCCAGGACGGGGGTGCGCGGCGCCACCGGCCCCGAGCCGGCGGGGCGGGCGGGCGGGCGGCCGCAGTGCCTCACCATGTTGGTGTCCTCCAGGCCTCTCCCCTCCTCCTCCGGCTCCGCAGCGAATGGACGGCGGCGGCGGCGGCGGCTCCTCTCACGGGCTCGCCGGGCTCCCGCTCATGCGCAGTGCGGGGCGGCCCCGGCGCGGCCCGAGGAGGCAGCCCTGGGCCTGGGAGAGGCGGAGGAACGGGGACGTTTGTCGGGAGCCCATGCAGGGGTTCCCCGGAGCGCGGGGTTCTCCCGGGGGCTGGGGGGTCGCTGGCGGGGGAGGGGGCGACAGACGCCCGCCGCGCGCCGACATCCTCCCGCCGCGCTTGGCTGTCCGCGGCGGGGTAGGTCGGGCGGACACACACCTCCGCTGCCTACGCGCTCCTTCCGCCGTCGGACCGCCCAGCCGTGTCTGCACGGGCTCCGGGAGGCACGAGCGGTGGCCAGTAGCGGCTAGGGGTGACTGGAAGGGATATGACTGAGGCGCTAGATCCCCAAACCGCCCCATCAATACAAAAAAAATAAGTAAATCAATCAATCACCACCCCCCTGTTTTCTTCTACACCGCCCCCCAAGTTCCAGTATCTGGACTGCATCAGGTCCCCCACGTGGACATGCTAGAGGAGACCTTAGTCTAGCCTTCAGGTATTGTAGTACCATTTAAGTATGGCACAGGCTCTTCCCAGATATAAATGGTCACGTAGAGACCAGTAGGCTATACTCTGGCCTTCGGATTCCAGGTGAGGAGGACGGGCATTCAAGGCTAGTGATGGAAGTTGCAGTTTAAATGCAGCTGACTGTTGTAACTATCCAATCAGTTCAACCTTCCTAGGATAAGTTTTGGGAAATAACACTTTTTCTTTTTTTTTTTTTTTTTTTTTTTTTAATTTTTTATTTATTTATTTATTTTTAGAGAGGAGAGGGAGAGAGAGAGAGAGAGGAGAGACAGAGAGAGAAGGAGGGGAGGAGCTGAAAGCATCAACTCCCATATGTGCCTTGACCAGGCAAGCCCAGGGTTTCGAACCGGCGACCTCAGCATTTCCAGGTCGACGCTTTTATCCACTGCGCCACCACAGGTCAGGCAAAATAACACTTTTTCACTGATGGTTGATAGACATCAGGTTCATAGTCAGTCCAGGCTTGATGTATCCTTGGTTCTAGGTCTAGTGAGGATAAGGGTAATAGGATTCTGAGCTGAGGGTCAAGTGGACAAGTTTGCTGCAGGCAGTACAAAAGACACTTTGGAGTGGTCCTTGACCTTAAGAAATTGATTATCCAACCGGAAAGATTAGACACTTCTCATATACGAAATAAGAAAAGAGATAATAAAGCAAACAGCAGAAAATCACAACTAAGAATCAGCCAAAAGTTAATGTGTTTCAGATCAGAATCAACGCGAGTATATCAACCTCACCTCTAACAACCCCCTGCCTTCCAACACAAGTATAAGTAAGCTACCTATAGCTTCATGACTTTGAAGTTCTTATCAAAGCAACAGAAATTTGGCAACTCCTGGAGGCCTCCTAATGCTTCCTGGAGCCAGTGATGCATGTATTAGGAGTTCTCAGGACTCTACCAAGACAGATGTTCATCTATTGTTTCCACTGGTCTTTAGTGGGCATGTACTAATGTTCCAAGCTCCTTGCTAGGCTCTGGGAAATCAGCTCTGTGAAAGGCCAGATCTGCCTCATGAAGCAAACCTGAAGCCAGACCACATGCATGGACCAGTAATTTACCTACCATTTGACTTGAAATAGTAACTGACATCTAGGGTCTTAATGAAGACAATTCACTGTACTGTATCTCTCTCTCTCTCTCTACACTGTAATATTCCACTGAGGTAATAGGTCATGGATTTTCTTAAGCTTTTTCTTAATTGCCAATTCCATTGGACAGTTCTTAGTTCTCATTCTATTTGACCTCTCTCCTGCATTTGAACACCAGGTTTCCTCTTCATCATTTTCCGTGACCCACTTCCACATTTCCTCCTTCCCCTGTGACCACTCTCCTCTGCTCACTCAGCTCTTTGTTTCTTCCAAGCTGGGCTTTCCAGAACCATCTCTGAATTTCTTCCCATATACAGTCTGTGCCATGCTCTCACTAACATTCCCACAGTGTCAACTACTACCTTTATCTCAGGAGTGAGTCCTAAATCTTGACTTCCAGCTCCTGAGTAGCAGGTCTAAGCACTAATTTTGAACATTCCAGAGGCTCATCAGTCTTGACAAATCCAAAACTTTATCCCCCAAACCTGCTTTTCCTCCTATATTTTTATCATATCATCCAAACTAGAAATCTAAGAGTCATCCACAACTCCTTCTACCTCATCTCCCTTCATCTAATTGGCCACTAGGACTCAATTTTACCTCCTAAATAACTTTGAATCTGCACTCAACCCTACCCATCCTTCAGCCAAACCTTTATCATATCTCTTCTCATTTTATCAGTAGCCTCCTAACTAATCTTCTGGCCTCTATCCTTTCCCCACTACTCCAGAGTTGTCTTCTGTAAAACAAATCTGAATTGGTTCCTTAAATTACTGCAGTGGCCCCATAAACATGAGCCTCTATGGTGTGGCCAATAGGCTCACTCTCCACAATTTGTCCACTCACCTTGCCATTTCCCACTACCTTCCACATAAATGCTCTTCATATGTCAGTTTTAACAATCCAAGCCTGCCCTACTCCTTCATGTCTCCTTACTTTCATTCTGCTACCCCCAACATACTAGCTAACACTGGGCTTTCCATGTGTGTGCACTGTTTTACACCCATGATACATACTAACTCACATCAACCCTGTGAGCTATGCCCAATGATTATGCCCATTCTGCATAGGAGGACACTGAAGCACAGGAGGTTAAATAACATGCCTCAGGTTCCTCCACTGGTATGTAGCAAAGCTGGCATTTAAACCCAAATAGTGCGGATACAGAGCCTATTCTCTCAACCACCACACTGTATTTCCTACCAAGACCTCCTATTTAACTCAAAGGCCATTTCCTCTGTGATTGTCTCCTGACCTCATTCCTGGATTCCAACATTTCTGTGACACCTTGTATATACTTCTGTTGAGCTTATGACATCATATGATAATCATCTGCCTACATGACCACCTTCCCTGCCAGACTGTGTACTGCTGTAGGCCGGAGACCCAGTTGCACACATCTCTGAGTTTTCAGTGTTAAAGTGAGTGCCTAGTACGTATGACATATATATATATATATATATATATATATATATATATACACACACACACACACACGCTACATGGTAATGGTTGGATAAATTTTTTAAAAAGAAAGAATATACCATTTCCTTTTGTTTTTTGTTTGTTTGTTTGGGTTGTTTTTTGTTTTTGTTTTTTTTGTATTTTTCCAAAGTGAGAAGCAGATGAGGCTGGGAGGCAGACAGACAGACTCCCACATGCGCCTGACCGGGATCCACCTGGCATGCCCACCAGGGGGTGATGCTGGGTCCCTCTGGGGAGTTGCTCTGAGGCAATCTGAGCAATTCTAGCACCTGATGCAGAGGCCATGGAGCTGTCCTCAGCGCCCGGGGCCAACTTTGCTCCAATGGAGCCTTGGCTGCGGGAGGCGAAGAGATAGATAGAAGGGAGAGGGAAAAGGGTGGAGAAGCAGATGGGTGCTTCTCCTGTGTGCCCTGGCGGGGAATCGAACCCAGGACTTCCACACGCCGGGCTGACACTCTACCGCTGAGCCAACTGGCCAGGGCCGAAGATATCTAAGTTTTATATGTGTCAATCTGCCTTAAGACTGCACTTATATTGTTTGTTATTGTAATGGAATGTCTGTCCTCCTTGGCAGATGTATCTTATCCTTATGGTCATATGATAAATGTAGTGACAACTATACTCATCACTACACTTCCAAGCTACAGTACTAAATGTGAAATGGAGAATTATTACTCAATCATTTTTACTGGGTGAGAGTAACATATTTGTTTAAAATGTCCTGATTATTTTTAAAATGGAAAAGTCCTGCAGATAAAGTATAAATTACAAGATTTGATTAAATAAAGACTATTCATTAACATGTTCATAGTACTTTTTTGTCATGAGTTTTCAAATATTTAAGTTAAGGGTTGGAGGTTGTTTTAAGTACAGAATTTGTAAAGATTATTTTCTGTAGTGACAGTCTCAATAATAAGAAGATGAAAATATCTAGCTAAAATTCACTATCTTCATTCTCCCTCTCTCCATAGATGATAGATAAGTAGATATAAATATGTGTGTATATATATACACACACACATATCTATGTGTACATGTGTACATATAGAGAGAAATCTTACATATATTCACTGTACACTTCTAGCTACATAAACTAATATAGAGTATTTGTAGACAGTGTTATTTTTCAAGGTAAAACATGCAACTATTTAAAAATAATTGTTGACTCAGATCCTTAAAAATTAATTTTAGGCTAAATATATTCACTGATGAAATTGTAGCAATTCTGTTTAAGGAAACATGTAAAACCAAGAATTCCATAGTTTTAAAATGTGTCTTTTAGCAAAGAAAAAGAGCAGGAGTAATCTGAAAAGACAGATTGCTAACATTTCTGGTAGTTCATCTAGCTAAAATTAAGCCTGTGGGTAATTATGTATACACTGTTATAGTTCAAGGGCACTCGTTTGGGATGCACAGCCCCTACCTTCCCACACCTAACGTGGGTGGACTCAGTTTTGCCCAACATTCACATAAATGTACTTGTTGAATTCAAGCTTACCTATTTATAAATGTGTAAGAGTAAAATATTTTTAAGGGTGAAGTAGACAGGAGTAGGCATCAGGGGTAGGGATGGGCCCAGTGTAGCTGCAGGAAGTCTAACAGAATCACAGTCCCAAATTCATGCCAAACTCACCAGAACAGGGGAAACCTTTGGCTCTCCCCTTTCTGACAAGCATTACCGGTGAAGCTGAGGAAATCACTGACTGCCTGGGACTTTCTCCCTCACATTCTGAACCATTTAAAGAGGAATCCTTAAACAGGACAAAGGGATGAAATTCAAGGACTGTCCCTAGGAAACTGGGCACTATTGTCCTCTTCACACAAAAGGGCCAACCAGAGCAGTATTCCAGTAGGTCCCCTGCTAAGTAGGTGAATGGGAATATTTACCAGAGCCAGTCTGTCACCTCAAGGTACATGTGGGTCTGATGATTTTAGCTGTTTCACACTCATGGTAGAGGAATGGACTTGCAGTAACAGCTGAGACTGAAGGACCAGCAATGGGAAACCACCCAATACCATCACTGATGATGTCACAATGTCCCACTGTCCTAAGGTGTCCATCCTGGATCTCTCTCTGTTCAGCCCAGCTTTGTCCCTCCTACATGTAGCTCAGCCTGGTGTCTGTCTTGGACAGCTCTGGTCAGTTGCAAAGAGTGAATTAATTGAAATCTTATGTCTGAGACAGTTGTAACAAGTAGAATGGTAGATGACTCAATAGGACTCTAGAGTCTGAGGTGCTTGTCCCTGGATACTCTGGCATCCTCCCTGTAAGGTATTTCCCTGCCGAGGAAGAAGGAAGGGCGTAGCCACAAAGTGTGTAATAGCAAAAGCTTTCATTGGCTGACCAGTCGCTCTTTTCCAAAGGGCTCCTGGAAAGTTTCTTTGGGCTCGCATGGGTGTGGGTGGTCCCAGCCCAAGTTCCCGGGTCTGGTTCCTCACGTGACCTTCCCCCATTGCCCACTGGCCTCACACTCCTCAAGGCATTTTCTGCTGAAGATGACAGAGAAGTGCTGTTATTGAATCAACATTTTGCTTTCCTGTCTTTATTCAGAGGGTAGTGCATAAGGCATGAGATTTCTCTGGGACTCAGTATTCTCAATTACAAAATGAGAAGATTGGGTTGAATTGCACTACATTCCTATTAAACCCTAGGTTTATTTGTTTTTTTCCTGGTGGACTATTATCAGCTGTCCTCAAAGACCAGGAAAGAATAGCTTGGCTCATTCATTCATTTCTAAGTGTATGAAGCACCTAAGCTAGCATTTTCTGACCAATATAATGCAAGCCACAATGTGAAGTATATATGAAATTTAAAATTGTCTAGTAGTGACATTTAAAAAGTAGAAAGAGGCCCTGGCCCGTTGGCTCAGCGGTAGAGCGTCGGCCTCGTGTGCAGGGGACCCTGGTTCGATTCGCGGCCAGGGCATATAGGAGAAGCGCCCATTTGCTTCTCCACCCCCATCCCCTCCTTCCTCTCTGTCTCTCTCTTCCCCTCCCGCAGCCAAGGCTTCACTGGAGCAAAGTTGGCCTGGGCACTGGGGATGGCTCCTTGGCCTCTGCCCCAGGCGCTAGAGTGACTCTGGTCTCGGCAGAGCATCGCCCCCTGGTGGGCACAGCGTCACCCCTGGTGGGCGTGCCGGGTAGATCCCGGGGTTGGGCGCATGGGGAGTCTGTCTGACTGTCTCTCCCCGTTTCCAGCTTCAGAAAAATACAAAAAAAAAAAAAAGAAAAAGTAGAAAGAAACAAGCTTCACTTGTTTTGTTTTTAACATTTAACGTAAGATATTCAAAATATCAGCATTTCAACATGTACTCAATATATCTTACATTCTTTTTTCCATAGCAAGTCTTTGAAATCGGTTGTGCATGTTGCACTTAAAGTACATCTTCATTTGGACTAGTCACATTTCAAGTGCTCAGTGGCCAAATATGGTAATGGCTACTATATTGGCCAGCACAGGCCTGACCAGTAGCTGGCTTGGAGTAATAGGTACTCTTACTTCCAGGAAATAAATGAAAGCCTGGAATACCTATATATGACCAACAGTATGCATGAAACTATTTAGCATTTGGGAAGCTAACATCATTCAATTGGAGAAAACATGCATCTGGGACAAATGTTTTCCATGTGTATCACGAACTAGGAAAATCATCACTGCAAATTTGTCAACCAAACGCCAATAATTTGCCTGATCATGAATATGTCTTCCTATTAAGTATAATTTCTGCACAAGAATTTCTCAACCAAAATAAGACATATAGAACACTGAAACACATTCCATAAGCACTTCAGAGTTTAGAGGTGCCTCCCCCCCCCCTAGGGCTACCCAGTACATAAGTGCATGAATACTATTTTCTCCCGTTCCTCTATGACATGTCACCCTTTTCAAACAAATTAGTTGGGATGGATGAAGGGAGAATGGTTTTGTTAAAGGACAGGTTTTTATGCAATCACTGTAAAACTTTTTTTTTTTTGTATTTTTTTTTACTGAAGCTGTAAATGGGGAGAGACAGTCAGACAGACTCCCGCATGCGCCTGACCGGGATCCACCCGGCACGCCCACCAGGGGCGACGCTCTGCCCACCAAGGGGCGATGCTCTGCCTCTCCGGGGCGTCGCTCTGCCACGACCAGAGCCACTCTAGAGCCTGGGGCAGAGGCCAAGGAGCCATCCCCAGCGCCCGGGCCATCTTTGCTCCAATGGAGCCTCGGCTGCGGGAGGGGAAGAGAGAGACAGAGAGGAAGGAGTGTGGGGGCGTGGAGAAGCAAATGGGCGCTTCTCCTGTGTGCCCTGGCCGGGAATCGAACCCGGGTCCCCCGCATGCCAGGTTGATGCTCTACCACTGAACCAACCGGCCAGGGCCTCACTGTAAAACTTTTAAAGAGTTAATACTAGGGTCAGGTTAGCTGTGAAAGAGAAAAACAAAAATAACAAAATAGTAATATTATGAGATTATCACTTTAAGAATAAATACACAAGAGGAAGTCAATAGAAGAATCCAATTATGAAGCCCAATGAGTTCATCTGTTGTTGGAGATCAGGGAGAACTCCTCAGGACATTTGAGAAAGGAAATGATTAGGTCAAGTTCTTTAGAGATAAAATCTGACATGGCTACTCTTAATTAACGTAAAGAAAGGAAAACATGGCTATAGATCACCACTTGGAAATAAAGTAACAAATTTTGGAGAACTTGAATAGGTCTCTTGATTCTGTTGACAAACTGACCTGGAAGAAGTGTGTGTGGGCTGGGGATTGAATGGAGAGGAAGGAAGCTTGAAGGTCCATGGTCAGGCCTGACAGGTGAGCTCTGGGGAGGCGTTGTGACAGCACATTTGGCAGATCAAGTCTGGCTGGAATGAACAGACAGCGGGAGGGGTCAGGAGAGAGGAAGGGATTATTTTCATTCCTGATCAATGGCATACAGCCCCACAGACTAACAACATAGCTGTGAAATGTGTAATAGAACACCTCACTCAGGCTGGGCACAGGTGACAGGGCCACTACCTTGGGTGAAATGTATATATGGCTCAAAGCCCAGGTTCTTAGTCCACCTGAGATCCAGGTGTGTTTTTTATTAGGTTGATTTTGAGAAGAGTCTAAGATTTGATTCCAATCTTTCAGATGAATGATTTCCCAAAAGCAATAATGAATAGTATTAAGTCAATTATGAAGTCACTACGGTTGACATTTTTTTTCATGCAACGCTACCTTTACATGATTTGAAGTTCAAATTTCTGTTATTCATTTTACATATGCATTGTCTTCTTTGAGCTTCAATTCCTCTGGCAATTTTGTATTAGATAAATTTTTGATTTGCTTCCAACTTCAAATGTAAGTTTTCTTCAAAATTCCAGGAAGTATAAGTGTTCTCATTCAGTCATCTATTTCTACAGTCATCGAACACCTGTCAATGAATACATGTCAGCAACAGTATGAATTACTAAGAATACAATGAAAGAAACAACCCCCCCCAGCCTCCCTGCCCACCCAGTCCGGGAACTCAGGATCAGGCAATGTGGAAACTATAAGAGTGGGAAAAGGGTCGTTGTGAAGGTTGTCCAAGACTGCACCTGGGAAGCCCAGCAGGACTCTGTGCAGAGAGGAAGCAGTGTGTAGCAGAAGAGCATGGGCTTCACATAACCTGAATCTGTGCTGAACCAGACTCAACCATTTATTATGAAGGTGATGTTGGCATATTTCTTAATGTGAGTTCCAGTTCCTTCCATGCAAAATACCTACCTCAGGGTATTGTGTGAAGAGTAAAGGAGACAGGATATGTAATGCTAGTGGTAGGCACTTGACAAGTTGCGGTTGCTCATTCTGAAAGAGGTGACATATGAATAGACTTCTAATGAATGAACAAGCTGTGAATCTCAAGCTAAGCTGTCCTGGTTTTCAAAAAACGTAAATAGCCTGACCTGTGGTGGCGCAGTGGATAAAGCGTCGACCTGGAAATGCTGAGGTTGCCGGTTCGAAACCCTGGGCTTGCCCAGTCAAGGCACATATGAGAGTTGATGCTTCCAGCTCCTCCCCCCTTCTCTCTCTCTGTCTCTCCCTCTCCTCTCTAAAGTGAATAAATGAATTAAAAAAATTAAAAAAAACGTAAATAATTTAAAGTGAGGTTTAGAAAGGAGTATTTTTTTCTTGCTACATTTGGATGTCTCTTTAATTAAAAAGCATCCTCAAGTAGTTTATTATGATTGTTCCTTACATTTCATAGACTATAAAATAACCCAAACCAACCATGACCATAAGTATTAGGGTTACACAATGAAGGAAACACAGGTTAGATCATTAGTGCCCTCCGAACACATGTCAACACACAGATTCTTCTGTCACTTGATGTGGCTCTGACATCTGAAAACACTCTGACCAGTACAGTCAGGATTAGCTACACACACGCACATACACTCACGCACACACATCATTGTCACATTTCTTCCCCAAATCTCAAGCATTGTCACATTTCTTCCCCAAATCTCAAGGGCCCTTGATAAGAAGTTACAATGATAGTCAACGACTACTCAGGAGACATTTTTCAATCCCTCCATGCTGCAGAAGAGAAGCAGAAGATGGCAACTTCCTCCTCTCTTGTCCAATCAGTTTGGCAATTTGACTCCACTTGGAGGTATTTAGGTCCTGGCATGCCATTTGTCTCTGCTCATGTCTGCAATAGACAGACAGTTTGAATAGAGGTCCCTGGTCAAGGTCCCAGATGAAACATTGATTTTATTTTGGTGGTCAAACCAGTAGATGAGATCTGGTTTCTACTTTTAAAATAACTTATGGAATTTGTTTCTCAAAAGGAAAAAGAAACATTTGAATAAATACAGAAATTACATTAGTGCCAATTTTATTTATATGTGTCTATAGAAGCATGGCAGATGCTGTCAATCTCACAAGACCAGTATTTTCCTGAGTCAAAGCAGAAAAAAAAAAGACATAAAAGAAAATGAAACTGCAAGCTAATATTCCTCAAACATAGAAGCAAAAACCCTTAAAAAATATTAGCAAACTGAATTCAATAATGTATAAAAAAGATTACATACTATCACCTGGTACCTAGGAATGCAAGGTTGGTTTAGTAGATGAAAACTAATTAATGTAACAGTATAATAATAGGATGAAAGACAAAACCACAAAATCATCTCAACAAATGCAGAAAAAGCATTTAACAAAACCCTACAACCATTTATGGTACAAATTCTTAACAATCTAGAGATAGAAGTGCAGTTCCTTATCTGATTACAAAAAGCCTGATGGTAACATCATACTTAATGGTGAAAATTTGAATGTTTCTCTCTAAAATGGGAACAAAGTAAAGATATTTGCTCTCACCACTTCTTTTTTTTTTCTTTTTTATGTGAGAGGAGGGGAGATAGTGAGGCAGACTCCTCCTGCATGCTCCCCAACTGGGATTTACCTGGCAACCCCCGTTTGGGACCGATGCTTAAATTAACCGAGCCATCCTCAGCACCTGGGGCTAAGGTTCTGGAGCCAACTGAGCTATCCTCAGTGCCCAGGCCAACACTCAAACCAATCAAACCACTGGCTGTGGGAGAGGAAGAGAGAGGGAAGGGGAAGAGAGAGGGGGAGAGAAGTAGATGGTCACTTTTCATGTGTTTCCTGACTGGAGGTAGAACCCAGGATGTCCATATACTAGACCAATGCTCTATCCACTGAGCAAACCAGCCAGGGCCCAAAACAAAAGAAATTTTAAGACATCCAGATTGGAAAGAAGTATCTTCAGTGACATTGTCCTCTATGTAGAAAACCCTAAGAAGTCCCTTGCCCTCTGCCCCAAACTGCTAGTACTAAAAAATGAATCCAGCAAGGCCGCTGAATACAAGATCAATATATTTTTTGAATATTTTATTTATTGATTTTACAGAGAGAGGAGAGAGAGGCAGGGAGTAAGAAGTATCAACTCATAGTTGCTGCACTTTAGTTGTTCATTGGTTGCTTATCGTATGTGCTTTGACTTGGCAAGTCCAGGGATTTGAACTGACAACCTCAGCATTCCAAGTTGATGCTTTATCTACTGTGCCACCACAGGTCAGGCAAGATCAATATTTTAAAAGTCAATTGTATTTCTATATTCTGGCAATAAACAATCTAAAATTAAGAGAATGATTTTATTCACAATAGCATCAAAAATACTAAAATACTTAGGAATAAATTTAGCAAAGAAGTGAAAGGTTTATACCCTGAAAAGTATAAAACATTGCTAAGAGATATTAAAGAAGGTCTAAATAAATGGAGAAAGATCTCATGTCCATAGATTGAAAGACTCAATATTGGTAGAATGGGAGTTCTCCCCAAATTGTTGTATAGATTTAATGCAATCACTATCAAAATTCCAGCAGTCTTTGTAGACATTGACAAGCTGAAACTAAAATTTATTTGGAAATTCAATAGTCCTTAGGGAAATGCAAATTACAACTCAACGAGAAAGCACTACATATCCACCAGACTGGCTATAATTAAAAAACAGCTTCCCAAGTTTCTGTGAGTATGTGGAGAAACTAGAGCCCTCAGGCATTGCAGATGGGAATGTAAAATGGAAACTGTTCTTAAATTTTGAACTTAGCATACAACACAGTAATTTGACTACTATGTGTTTATCCAGGAGAAATGACAAAGGTGTACAAAAATGTAGCATTGTATCAATACATAATAGACAAAAACTGGAAACTATTCAAATAATTATCAATTGGTGAATGGATAAAGAAAATGGGATATATCCTTTAGTAGAATACTATTCATTAGTAAAAAATGATGCTGTGGGGCCCCTGCTTCTTCCTTCTCTCTTTCAAACTGGAGTCTCTCTAGATGGCAAGCAAGCCAGGACAGTGATCTACTGGCTTCTAGCAGAACCCTTAATGTGGAAAATTCCCCAAACACAGAAAGTATTTTCAATGACTATTGTTGGGTGTCCCAAAACATGACAAATATCCACTATGTTCTCTTCAAGACCCCATCTAGAGTCACAAACTTGGGACCTTGACCCAGAGAACTGAAGTTTTCAGGGCTGGAAAAAAACAAAAGGATGGGACAAACATTCCAATGTCAAGAGCAAGCACTGCTTGTATGTAGACCTGCCCGTTTCCCCAGATGCACAAAAGCAAGTTGTGTGCCCTGCCCTCAGCAGTAAAATTTCTGGGCATGGCTTTGCCGCTTCCATTTCTACTCCAGCTCCCCGGATTCTCTTGCCACCACTGACTTGGCATTCTGGGCTCCTGAGTCAGGTCTCCAATCTGCCCTGCCTACCACTACAGACTCATTTTCCTTAAGGTTAGTTCACTCTTGTCACTTCTGGCTCAAAAAAAATTCCAGTTGGCATGTACTTACTGTCTGTATCATCCAAAATCTCTATATTCTGGACACAATTTAGGATGGCTTGGAATATATCTGACCTACATTTCCATGAATTTCCTTTCTTGAGTGTTTCCTGTTAGGGTGGGCCAGAAGGAAAACTGGTGGGAGACCAGAGGGCAGACAGGAAGCAATAGCCATTTCATGGCTCACACACATTTTAGCTGAACTGCTGACTCACCCTATTGGCACCAAGCAGCAACTAAGCCTACAACTTCCCTCCTTTCCCCTGGCTCCTCCTTCAGCTTCTTCAACTCAACAGCCAGGTGTTTGTGGTCTGCTCTGTGACATAAGGCCCTAGCTTCTGCAGAATATCCATGACACCAAGGTCAAAGAACTTTTAAATTCATCCCTGTGGGACTTGAGCTCGTGCTTGTGCGTTCCAGCCCTCGCTTGATCTCCCCCAATTTACATTCACAGCCCCTTCCTGACTACCCCCCTACACAGGGGACTTCCAAGTTCCAACATTAGACATGGAGACAACAGCTTTATAGAGACTGCTTAACCAGCTCTCACAGCTGTGCAAGGCCAGTTCCCTATAACTAGGTGGATGATAGATAGGTCAACTGTTGGTTCAGCTTCTCTGTCAAATACACACTAGTCCCCATCTCTACCTTCTACAGGCATCTTCTTTCAACACTCAGTTTCTCTATGAAGCTGCCCCCGTTCCTAGAACGAGAAGTGACCCCTCCACACATGCACACACAGTTATGCAGACTATTTAAAATCCCTAGAGCAGTGGTCCCCAACCCCTGGGCCGCAGGCCGGTACCGGTCCGTGGGCCATTTGGTACCAGTCCGCAGAGAAAGAATAAATAACTTACATTATTTCTGTTTTATTTATATTTAAGTCTAAACGATGTTTTATTTTTAAAAAATGACCAGATTCCCTCTGTTACATCCGTCTAAGACTCACTCTTGACGCTTGTCTCGGTCACGTGATACATTTATCCATCCCACCCTAAAGGCCGGTCCGTGAAAATATTTTCTGACATTAAACCGGTCCATGGTCCAAAAAAGGTTGGGGACCACTGCTCTAGAGCATGGGCTCATTTTACTTCATTTTTTCGATATTTCTTCATATGTCATTTCCCCCTACTAACTACTAGATTGTATGTCCTCCAAGGGCAAGGACCCTGTGTCATACTTTTTTAGGTCTCTTGGAGTATTTTCAACAGTCTTAAGGCTCTGTCAATGAACTAACTTTAACTGGACTAAAACTCAAAGGAGAAAGAAAAAGTTGGTAGAAATGTGAAGGACTTAAAAATAAACTGCTTTTTAAACAATTTTAAACCTGCCCGCCTGGTGAGTGCTCGCCCGAGTCCGCCTCGGGACTGCTCTTTCCTGCCGCTTCCGCCAGGATGTCAGTTTTATAGCGAGGAGGCACAGAAAGAAAGAATGTAAGAAAGCGTATGCCCCCCAAATTATTTATTAGTTCATGCAATTTGGTGTGTATAATGCTTATTGATGAGAAGGGGAAAATCATCTGCAAAAATATCCATCACTCTTTTTGCTACCAAGGCTCTTTATAAGAAGCCTTGAATGATATAATTTAATGAGCAGAGCTATTACCCCAACTGTTGTGTACAAGTAGTTCTATGGACCACAGACCATTTTCAATATGTAAAAAACTCTAACAGTAATGTTTAGCTAAGGAAAAAAAGTATTTTACTGCTAACAGATTGAAATTCTTTTCTTTTAGTAGGTATTATTTTAGTTCAGGGTGGTCAGACACATTACTCCAAGCTCATTATGAATCCTATATATTCTTTAATTATTGATACTTTTTAAAAAGGAGAAATTACTTGATGATTTCTTAATAAATACATGTAGTTTGTTAGAAAAATTGTTTTGACACCAAAAGTCCCTTTGGTTGAAAAAATTAAGGAGAATCAAAAAGGGTAAAGAGGTTCAACCACTAAGCTAGATATTAATATATATTAGAATAGCCTGACCAGGTGGTGGCACAGTGGATAGAGTGTCAGACTGGGATGCGGAAGACCTAGGTTCGAGACCCTGAGGTTGCCAGCTTGAGCGCGGGCTCATCTGGTCTGAGCAAAAGCTCACCAGCTTGAGCCCAAGGTCGCTGGCTTGAGCAAGGGGTTACTCAGTCTGCTGAAGGCCTGCAGTCAAGACACATATGAGAAAGCAATCAATGAACAATTAAGGTGTTGCAACGCGCAACGAAAAACTAATGATTGGTGCTTCTCATCTTTCTGTTCCTGTCTGTCCCTGTCTATCCCTCTCTCTGACTCTCTCTCTGTCTATGTAAAAAAAAAAAAAATAATAATATATATATATATTAGAATAGATATTAGAAACTAAGCCTTCAAAATATTAAAAAATTATTCCCTTTCCATTGTGTATAGTATAAATCTAAAATCAAATAATGCAGTGAATTAAGGGAAACAATTTCAACAAAGAAGGAATACAACATAAGGCATATTTTCTGAGAGTATTATAGGTTTATACTATCAGTTTCAATTTTAACTCAAAACAATTTAAATCAAAAGAAAATGAATCACTTTCACTTGACTTGAAAAACTGTAGGAAATTAAGCTTTTATGTTGGAATTTTCCATTTGTCTTATTGGAAATTTTTTTATTTGGATTTTTGTTCTGTTAGCTATATACTCTATTGATTAATTCAACCCAATGCCAAGGAAGGCAGGAATCAAGATGCTGGCAGATGTTGCTGCTTCTAACAGATAGACTATATAGGAGAAGAGCCAACCTGTTCTGCATGGTGGTTTCAATTAGAGCTTAGAATGAATAAACTCATCGAAGCAAATTCAGGACTCCACTGGCCCTGAGGAAGCTTATAAAATGAATTGTTTCTGTTTTATTCCAAATAAACATAGATTTTAAAGTTCAGACAGGAGTCAAGTAAGCACAATGTCTCACTAACCAAGCTTCTGTGTCAACATCTCCCTCTCAGGTGGCTCTGTCCAAGTAAGGCAAGACAGGGGGAAGGGACAGGCAAGCAGGCTAGGGACATAAAGGCGGAGAGTGTCAAATGATATTTATTTTTTAGCATTTGGAAGATGTGAGCACTCCGGGCTCACATTCCCACCTGGCCTGGCACTGACTGGCTGGCGCCCAGGGGCAGCTGCTTTCTGAGGCCAAACCCTGTCCCTGGACCAGTGTCACCTCACTTATGGGTGTTACCTGAGTGTTTGCGCCCCTTAGGCACATGCGGACACTGCTGTAACCTATTATCTTGTGTTAATACAAAATGGTTTATTCAGTGACTGTGAGAGATTACAAGGAGCAAGTTCCCCAAAATACTACAAGATGACCTTCTTGCCAGTATTTCCTGAACTCTCTGCAAAAGTGCTTGTAAGGATCCACCCCAAATGGAGTTAAATTATCTAAGTGTACACAAAATGAATAAAATTAGAAATGTGCAAAGGTTCATCTCAAATGAAACAACTTCCCAATTAGAAGCAGTAAGAAGCACTAAGTCTAGTTCTGTGGTTCCTGAATTTGAGTGTGTATCCAAATCTCCCCTGGAGACCTGGTGAAATCGGACTGCTGGGCCCATCCCCTGAGCTGCTCCTGATTCAGTGGGTGCAGAGTGGGGCTGAGGGTTTGCATTTGTAGGAGGCTCCCAGGTACTGCCCAGTGGTGGGATTCAAACAAGTTAACAACCGGTTATCTGCCGTAATGACTGCTTTAAGTATAAAAAAATGATATACTGAAAGGTAGTTTATTATTTCATGCATTTAATACTTAAATAAGAACAATAAAAGAGGTACAAAAAACTAGATTATAAGAGTTTTAAAGTATTAATGAAAAATATTAAATAATAGCTGATAAAAACAATAAAACTGTTATTGAAGATATTTCCATATTGCTTCTTGATTGGCATCCTCACTTGCAGTTTTTTTCACCTATCGATGGAATGAACATTACTACAGGAGCTTAGAATATGCTGTTGCGTAGATGAATGTTAAAAAAAAAAGTAAGAATGTAAACCTGTGATTTCCACATGGGCCCAGGAACTCACCTTAGAGAGAACCCTGATTACAAGTGCCATTTTAACAACCAGTTTGCCGAACTCAACAAAAAATTAGGTATTGGTTTTGCCGAACTGGTGCCAACCAGCCGAGTCCCACCACTACTGTGGGCCCCGGGATACTTTTTGAGAATTCCGGATGCATGCTATTCAAAGTGTGGTCCCCACACTAGATGCCTAGGAGCTGTTTGGGAAGGGAGATTCCTCAGGCCCTCTCTAGATAAGTGGGATCAAGGTCTGCCGGTGGTTTGTAGGAATGTTACATTTTGAGATTCACTGGACTAACTTGTTTTCTCCAAACCTTCCTGGTTAAAAAAATATAAATCCCCTGGGGCATTTGCTAAATATACAGAATGCCAGGCCTTTCCCTTAGGAATTCTTATTCAGAAATCTATTTTTTAAAAGCATTTCTGGTGATTCTTATAATCAGGAAAGGTTAGAGGAAATTAATAAATCTAAAGAAAGAATATGTTAATAAAATGGGATGAGCAAATGAAACATAAAAAAAATGGAAAATCTCAGGGGAGAAAACGCACAGTATGTCTTCAACCATTTGGGGCTTGGTAACTGCTGATATGCATTTCTTTTTTTTTAAAGATATTATTTATTCATTATAGAGAGGGGGGAAAGAGAGAGAGAGAGAGAGAGAGAGAGAGAGAGAGAGAAGGGGGGAGGAGCAGGAAGCATCAACTCCCATATGTGCCTTGACCAGGCAAGCCCAGGGTTTTGAACCGGCAACCTCAGCGTTTCCAGGTTGACGCTTTATCCACTGCGCCACCACAGGTCAGGCCTGATATGCATTTCTGTTGTGGAGAGAGACCCATCAAATTGTCAGGTCCTCTGACATGCACCAAACTCCTTTTCTCTGGGTCCTTTCTTCTCAAAAAAACTTGTCATTATAATTTGGCTTCTATGCACTTTTAACACCGGAAGGAACACACCAGTCAAATCAATATAAGTATTCTGATGTGAATGACAAGTACATTTCTCACTGTGGAATCAAGAAATCATCAAGATGTTGATGTATTTTTCTCTAGGTTCTATTAGTGTCTCTAAGAGATTATTTGTTTTTTTAATAACAAAAGCAAATTGCCAGGTCTGTGTTTATGTTGTTTTATTTGAAGGAAGGACAAATAAAGTTTCCTTATATGTGGATGCCACTATGTCATTTTAAACTTTTTTTGTACATTCATTTAAGCAAGTCAGATTTTTTTGAAAGGAGTATTATATCAATATTAGCAAATAATAAAAGTGTGCAAAATATATAAGAAATGAAACACCTTTAAAAAAGCAAAAGTTAATGATGAGGAAATTGTGTTTAAATAAATAAATTCATTCAGTTTTTATAAGTGAAACATCAACTTTGGTTAAGTCACATCTTTTTGCTTAGTCTGTATGCACAATTCTCCAGTAGAACTTTTACCCTTCTGCTGAAAATATCTAAACCATCACCAAATCCACATCCTATATATTTTTCCTAAATATCAGACATGGCCAATGCCCTTTCACAAATTAAAAATCTCTGAGAGTGGGACTCATTGCCTGATCCCCTGTCCATCTACAACCCAACCCCACAATTTTCCTCTGAGAGATTAATAAACTCCTTGTCAATGTTGAAACATGGTATTTTTATTAAGGTTTCAAGTGAAAAAGTTTTATTCTATTGATAGAAATGAAGGGATCAGAGGATCAGTGTCTCTGGAGGATGTTTTAATGCTAACCCCATTCTGAGTAGAACAATTTTTATTTCCAAGGTTTCAATTTCATGTTAAGTCGTACTGAGTTTTTAAAGGTGGCTATTCTAGTCAAGCAAGCGTGGGGGCCACGGTACCATGAATTTCTCCAGTGGGAGATCTGAAAGACCAAGAAGGTACTCTACCAAGAGGGGCGCCTTTTCTGAAAATGGGTAAGCACGGAACATAAGTTCTGAATGAACAAAATTGCCTTTCCTTTCTCTCCTTGATGGGCTACTTTAGGGGCAGCATTACATAGGTAGAAAGCAGAGAATTTTAGAATAAAAAGTATTGGTTTCAATTTTAGTCCCAACAACTGTGAAAAGAATGGTTGTATGAGTGTTAGTCTCATAATCTTGGTTCCCTCAAATTTTAATGAGGATGATACTGGTGGTACCTCACTTGGTATATAAGTAGATTGGTGATAAAATGTCAATACATCATAAACTGCTTTATAAAGGTGAGTTGTTACTGTGGGTACAATATTAATATCTTCAGATATAGGTGTTTTAGTTTAAATTTTCAATAATTCATTATTAGGTAGTCTTTGACCCAGCAACTTACTCCTAGGAATTTATCCAAACAGGTATAATTGTGTACACGAAAATGAGATACTATCAAGTTATTCACTGCAGAATTTTTTGGTAATAGTAACATTACCTAAATGTCTACCAATGAGGGTTTGTTTGAATAAATAATATATCCATCAGTGGAATAAATGAAATACCATGCAGCTGTGAAACAGAATAAAGAAACTGTATTGTTATGGGAGATCTCTAAGACACATTATTACAAAAATAAAGCAAAGGGCAGAACTTGACTTTTACTGTCGGGAGGGAACCAGACTATACAGTTATACTTGCTTTTGAGTAAAGGAAACACTGGAAAGATATACCACAAACAATTGTGGTTAAGTGTTGTCAGGGTGAGGGGACTGTGCGGATAGGAGGAAACTATCATTGTATACCATTTAATATACTTATTTATATTTTTAATTTTTATTGAGTTTATTGGGTGACATTGGTTAATACAATTATATAGGTTTCAGGTGTACGACTCTATAATACACCATCAGTATATTGTATTGTGTGTTCACCAGCCCAAGTCAAGTCTCCTTCTGTCACCATTTATCCCCTTTACTTTCTTCACCTCCCCCCACTCCCCTTCCCTCTGGTAATCACCAACCGTACTGTTGTCCGTCTCTGAGGTTTCTTTTCTTAATCACATTTTTCACCCAGCTCCCCAAGCCCCGCCCCTCTAACAGCTGTCTGTGTTCTGTATCTAAGAGTCTGCTTCTATTTTGTTTATCTTGTTCATTAGATTCCACCTAAAAGTGAAAGCATATGGTATATGTCTTTCTCTGACTGGCTTATTTCATTTAGCATAATACTCTCAAGTTCCATTCATGCTATTGCAAAAGGTAAAATTTCCTTGTTTTTTTACAGCTGAGTAGTATTTCATTATGTAAATGTACCACAGATTTTTTTACTTACTTATCCACTGTTGGACATTTGGGCTGCTTCCAAATCTTGGCTATTGTAGGTAATGCTGCAATGAACATAGGGTGCATGTATTCTTCCGAATTAGTGTTTTCAGTTTCTTCAGATATGTTTTCAGAAGTGAATTTGCTGGGTTATAAGATAGTTTCATTTTTAATTTATTGAGGAAATTCCATATTCTTTTCCACAGTGACAGCACCAGTCTACACATTCCCAACAAAAGTGCATGAGGATTGCCTTTTCTCTGCATCCTTGCCAACATTTATTGTTGGTTGATTTATTGATGATAGCCATTCTGACAGGTATGAGGTGATATCTCATTGTGGGGGTTTTTTTGTTTTTTGTTTTTTGTTTGTTTGTTTTTTTACAGAGACAGAGGGATAGACAGACAGGAACAGAGAGAGATGAGAAGCATCAATCACCAGTTTTTCCTTGTGGCACCTTAGTTGTTTATTGATTGCTTTCTCATATGTGTCTTTACTTTTTCTTTACAGAGACAGAGAGAGAGAGAGTCAGAGAGAGGGATACACAGGGACAGACAGACAGGAACGGAGAGATGAGAAGCATCAATCATTAGTTTTTCATTGTGCATTGCAACATCTTAGTTGTTCATTGATTGCTTTCTCATATGTGCCTTGACTGTGAGCCTTTAGCAGACCGAGTAACTCCTTGCTCGAGCCAGTGACCTTGGGTCCAAACTAGTGAGCTTTTGCTCAAACCAGATAAGCCCGCACTCAAGCTGGTGACTCGGGATCTCGAACCTGGGTCTTCTGCATCCCAGTCCGACTCTCTATCCACTGCGCCACCACCTGGTCAGGCTCATTGTGGTTTTAATTTGTGTTTCTCTGATGATTAGTGACATTGAGCATCTTTTCTTTTTTTTTTTAATATTTATTTATTTATTTATTTATTTATTTATTTATTTATTTAGAGAGGGATAGATAGGGACAGACAGACAGGAACGGAGAGAGATGAGAAGCATCAATCATCAGTTTTTCGTTGCAACACCTTAGCTGTTCATTGATTGCTTTCTCATATGTGCCTTGACCATGGGGCTACAGCAGACCGAGTAACCCCTTGCTCAAGCCAGCGACCTTGAGTCCAAGCTGGTAAGCTTTTTGCTCAAGCCAGATGAGCCCGCGCTCAAGCTGGTGACCTCAGGGTCTTGAACCTGGGTCCTTCTGCATCCCAGTTCAATGCTCTATCTACTGTGCCACTGCCTGGTCAGGCCTGAGCATCTTTTCATACTTCTGTTGGCCATCTGTATGTCTTCTTTGGTGAAGTCTCTATTCAGATCCTTTGAGCATTTTTAAATTGGATTGTTTGGGGTGTTTTGGGTGTTGAGTTTTATAAGTTCTTTACATATTTTGGATACTAAGACCTTATCAGATGTATTACTGGTGAATACGTTCTCCCATTCAGTGGGTTGTCTTCACATTTGTTGATTGTTTTCTTTGCTGTGCAAAACCTATTTAGTTTGATGCAGTCCTATTAGATTGTTTATTTTTTCTTTTGTCTCTCTTACCCAAGGTGATATATCAGAAAAAATATTAGTACAAGCAATGTCCAAGATTTTACTATCTATATTTTCTAAAATTTTTATAGTTTCAAGTTTTATATGTAATTTGTTAATCCATTTTGAGTTCATTCTTGTGTATAGTGTAACAAGGAAGACCAGTTTCATTTTGGGGGCATGTATCTGTCCAGTTTTTCTGACACCATTTATTGACTAGACTATCTTTATCCCATCTTATGTTTTTTCCTCTTTTGTCAAATATTGATTGACTATAATGGAATGGGTTTATTTCTGGGCTCTCTGTTCTGTTCCATTAACCTATATGCCTGTTTTTATGCCAGTACCATGCTGTTTTGATTACTATGGCCTTGTAGTATTGTTTGATATCAAGTATGATACCTCCAGCTTTGTTTTTTCTTTTTTTTTTAATGTGACACAATTTTATTTTATTTTAATTTATTCATTTTTTTATATAGAGAGGAGAGAGAATGAGAGAGAAGAAGAGAGAGGGGGGAAGGAGCAAGAAGCATCAACTCCCCTATGTGCCTTGACCAGGCAAGCCCAGGGTTTCGAACTGGTGACCTCAGCATTCCAGGTCAACACTTTATCCACTGCGCCACCACAGGTCAGGCCCAGCTTTGTTTTTCTTTCTCAGGCTTGCTGTTGCTATTTGGGGTCTTTTGTGGTCCCATGTAAAGTTTTGGAATATTTGTTCTAGTTCTGTGAAATATGCCATGGGTATTTTGATAGAAATTGTATTAAATCTATAGATTGTTTTTAGTAGTATGGATATTTTAGTGATGTTATTCCATGAACATGGCACATACTTCCACTTATTTGTATCTTCTTCAATTTCTTTCTTCAGTGTCTAATAATTTTCTGAGTCCAGGTCTTTTACATCCTTGGTTAAATTTATTTCTAGGAGTGTGTGTGTGTGTGTGTGTGTGTGTGTGTGTGTGTGTTTGGATACAATTGTAAATGGGATTGTTTTGTTAGTTTCCCTTTCTGATAGTTAATTATTGGTTATAGAAATGTAACTAATTCCTGGACGTTTATTTTGTATCCTGCTACTTTACTGAATTCATTTATCAGTTCTAATTGCTTTTGGGTGGAATCCTTAGGGTTCTCTATATGTACTATCATGTCATCTGCAAATAATGGCAATTTGACTTCTTCATTTCCAATTTGGGTGTTTTTTATTTCATCTTGCTGATTGCTGTGGCTAGGACTTCCAGTACTATGTTGGGCAAGAGTGTTGAAAGCTGGCAGCCTTGTCTTGTTTCTGAATGTAAAGGAAGTGCTTTTAGTTTTTGCCCATTGAATATGATGTTGGCTGTGGGTTTATCATATATGGCCTTTATTATGTTGAGGTATGCTCCCTCTATTCCCACCTTGTTAAAAGTTTCTAATAAATGATAAAATCATGTGATTTTTTTATCCTTTATTTTGTATATGTGGTATATCATGCTTACTGATTTGTGGATATTGTACCAACCTTGCATCACTAAAATAAAGCCAACTTTGTCACGGTGTATGATCTTCTTAATGTATTGCTTGAACCAGCTTATTAATATTTTGTTGAGGATTTCAGCATCTATGTTCACTGGGGATATTGGCCTATACTTTTCCTTTTTATAGTGTCCTTGCCTGGTTTTGGAATTAGGAAAATGATGATGCCTCATAAAATGATCTTGGGAGTCTTCCCTCCTCTTAATGTTTTTGGAATAGATTGAGGATAGGAGTTAGGTTTTTGAATGTTTGGTAAAATTCACCTGTAAAGCCATCCAGTTACTGGTCTTTTGTTTATTGGAAAGTTTTTGATTATTAGTATAATTTTATTAGTTGTAGTTTGTCTAATCAGATTTTCTGATTCTTCCTGATTTAGTTTTGGAAGATTGTATGTTTCTAGGAATTTATACATTTTTTGGTAATATTTTCTTACAATACCTTGTATTTCTTTGGTGTCAGTTGTTGCTCTTCTCTTTCTTTTTTTTTTTTTTTTTTTTTAATTTTAATATTTATAATTTTATTTTTTTAATGGGGTGACATCAATAAATCAGGATACATATATTCAAAGATAACAAGTCCAGGTTATCTTGTCTTTCAATTATGTTGCATACCCACCACCCAAAGTCAGATTATCCTCTGTCACCTTCTATCTTGTTTTCTTTGTGCCCCTCCCACCCCCTATCCCTCTCCCATTCCCCCCTCCCCCCCGTAACCACCACACTCTTATCAATGTCTCTTAGTTTCACTATTATGTCCCACCTACGTATGGAATAATACAGTTCCTGTTTTTTTCTGATTTACTTATTTCGCTTCGTATCATGTTATCAAGATCCCACCATTTTGCTGTAAATGTTCCGAAGTCATCATTTCTTATGGCTGAGTAGTATTCCATAGTGTATATGTGCCACATCTTCTTTATCCAGTCATCTATTGATGGGCTTTTTGGTTGTTTCCATGTCCTGGCCACTGTGAACAATGCTGCAATAAACATGGGGCTGCATGTGTCTTTACGTATCAATGTTTCTGAGTTTTGGGGATATATACCCAGTAGAGGGATTGCTGGGTCATAAGGTAGTTCTATTTGCAGTTTTTTGAGGAACCACCATACTTTCTTCCATAATGGTTGTACTACTTTACATTCCCACCAACAGTGTATGAGGGTTCCTTTTTCTCCACAGCCTCTCCAACATTTGCTATTACCTGACTTGCTAATAACAGCTAATCGAACAGGTGTGAGGTGGTATCTCATTGCCGTTTTGATTTGCATTTCTCTAATAGCTAAAGAAGATGAGCATCTTTTCATATATCTGTTGGCCATTTGTATCTCTTCCTGGGAGAAGTGTCTATTCATATCCTCTTCCCATTTTTTTATTGGACTGTTTGTTTGTTTGTTGTTGAGTTTTATGAGTTCTTTGTATATTTTGGATATTAGGCCCTTATCTGAGCTGTTGTTTGAAAATATCATTTCCCATTTAGTTGGCTTTCTGTTTATTTTGTTATCAGTTTCCCTTGCTGAGCAAAAACTTCTTAGTCTGATGTAGTCCCATTCATTAATTTTTGCCTTCACTTCTCTTGCCATTGGAGTCAAATTCATAAAATGCTCTTTAAAACCCAGGTCCATGAGTTGAGTACCTATGTCTTCTTCTATGTACTTAATTGTTTCAGGTCTTATGTTTAGATCTTTGATCCATTTTGAGTTAATTTTTGTACAGGGGGAGAGACTGTAGTCCAGTTTCATTCTTTTGCATGTGGCTTTCCAGTTTTCCCAGCACCATTTATTGAAGAGGCTTTCTTTTCTCCATTGTGTGTTGTTGGCCCCTTTATCAAAAATTATTTGACTATATATATGTGGTTTTATTTCTGGACTTTCTATTCTGTTCCATTGGTCTGAGTGTCTATTTTTCTGCCAATACCATGCTGTTTTGATTGTCGTGGCCCTATAATAGAGTTTGAAGTCAGGTATTGTTATGCCCCCAGCTTCATTCTTTTTCTTTAGGATTGCTTTGGCTATTCGGGGTTTTTTATAGTTCCATATAAATCTGATGATTTTTTGCTCTATTTCTTTAAAAAATGTCATTGGAATTTTGATGGGAATTGCATTAAATTTGTATATTGCTTTGGGTAATATAGCCATCTTGATTATATTTATTCTTCCTAGCCAAATACAAGGTATATTCTTCCATCTCATTATATCTTTTTCGATTTCCCTTAACAATGGTTTATAGTTTTCATTATATAAGTCCTTTACATTCTTTGTTATGTTTATTCCTAAGTATTTTATTTTCTTTGTTGCAATCGTGAAGGGGATTATTCTTTTGAGTTCCTTCTCAGTTGTTTCATTGTTGGCATATAGAAAGGCTATTGACTTCTGTATGTTAATTTTGTATCCTGCGACCTTACTGTATTGGCTTATTGTTTCTAGTAATCTTTTTGTGGATTCTTTGGGATTTTCGATGTATAGGATCATATCATCTGCAAAAAGTGATACCTTTACTTCTTCTTTTCCGATATGGATGCCTTTTATTTCTTTGTCTTGTCTGATTGCTCTGGCTAGAACCTCTAGTACCACATTAAATAAGAGTGGAGAGAGTGGACAACCCTGTCTTGTTCCTGATTTAAGGGGGAAAGCCTTCAGTTTAGTGCCATTTAATATGATGTTAGCTGATGGTTTATCATATATGGCCTTTATCATGTTGAGATATTTTCCTTCTATACCCATTTTGTTGAGAGTCTTAAACATAAAATTGTGTTGTATTTTATCGAAAGCCTTTTCTGCGTCTATTGATAAGATCATGTGGTTTTTGTTCTTTGTTTTGTTGATATGGTGTATTACATTAATCGTTTTACGTATGTTGAACCATCCTTGAGATTCTGGGATGAATCCCACTTGATCATGATGTATTATTTTTTTAATATGTTGTTGTATTCGATTTGCTAGTATTTTGTTTAGTATTTTAGCATCTGTATTCATTAGAGATATTGGTCTGTAGTTTTCTTTTTTTGTGCCATCCTTGCCTGGTTTTGGTATGAGGGTTATGTTGGCCTCATAAAATGTGTTTGGAAGTATTGCTTCTTCTTCAATTTTTTGGAAGACTTTGAGTAGAATAGGAACCAAGTCTTCTTTGAATGTTTGATAAAATTCGCTGGTATAGCCGTCAGGGCCTGGACTTTTATTTTTGGGGAGGTTTTTAATGGTTTTTTCTATTTCTTCTCTACTGATAGGTCTGTTTAGGCTTTCTGCTTCTTCTTGACTCAGTCTAGGAAGGTTGTATTGTTCTAGGAATTTATCCATTTCTTCTAGGTTGTTGAATTTAGTGGCATAAAGTTTTTCATAGTATTCTACAATAATTCTTTGTATAGCTACGGTGTCCGTGGTGATTTCTCCTCTTTCATTTTGGATTTTGTTTATATGAGTTCTTTCTCTTTTTTCCTTGGTAAGTCTTGCCAAGGGTTTGTCAATTTTGTTGATCTTTTCAAAGAACCAGCTCCTTGTTCTATTAATTTTTTCTATAGTTTTTCTGTTCTCTAATTCATTTATTTCTGCTCTGATTTTTATTATCTCCTTTCTTCGGCTGGTTTTGGGTTGTCTTTGTTCTTCTTTTTCTAGTTCCTTAAGGTGGGAAGTTAAGTGGTTCACTTGGGCTCTCTCTTGTTTGTTCATATATGCCTGAAGTGATATGAACTTCCCTCTTATCACTGCTTTTGCTGCATCCCATAGATTCTGATATGTCGTATTGTCATTTTCATTAGTCTATATATATCTTTTGATCTCTGCACTTATTTCTTCTTTGACCCATTCATTTTTTAAAAGTATGTTGTTTAGTTTCCACATTTTTGTGGGATTTTTTTCCTCTTTTTTGCAGTTGAATTCTAGTTTCAAGGCTTTATGATCAGAAAATATGCTTGGTACAACTTCAATTTTTCTGAATTTGCTGATATTGTTTTTGTGGCCCAACATATGGTCAATTCTTGAGAATGATCCATGTACACTGGAGAAAAATGTATACTCAGTCACTTTGGGATGAAATGTCCTGTAGATGTCTATCATATCCAGGTGCTCTAGTGTTTTGTTTAAGGCCACTATGTTTTTGTTGATTCTCTGTTTGGATGACCGATCTAGAACCGTCAGCGGTGTATTGAGGTCTCCAAGTATGATTGTATTTTTGTCAGTTTTTGTTTTAAGATCAATAAGTAGCTGTCTTATATATTTTGGTGCTCCTTGGTTTGGTGCATATATATTAAGAATTGTTATGTCTTCTTGATTCAGTGTCCCCTTAGCCATTATGAAATGGCCATTTTTGTCTCTAAGTACTTTTCCTGTCTTGTAGTCAGCATTATCCGATATGAGTATTGCTACACCTGCTTTTTTTTGGATGTTATTTGCTTGGAGTATTGTTTTCCAGCCTTTCACTTTGAATTTGTTTTTATCCTTGTTACTTAGATGAGTTTCCTGTAGGCAGCATACAGTTGGATTTTCTTTTTTAATCTATTCTGCTACTCTGTGCCTTTTTATTGGTGAGTTTAATCCATTTACATTTAGTGTAATTATTGATACTTGTGAGTTCCCTATTGCCATTTTATATCTTGCTTTATGTTAGTTTTGTGTCTTGTTTGATCCTTCTCTTTCGTTTTTCTATCTTTTGTTTTTATTTGGTTGTATTCCATACATCTTTCCTCTGTTGCTATCTTTTTTATCTCATGTGCTTCTGTGGTGGTTTTTTCAATGGTGGTTACCTTTGAGTAATGAAAAGGGTCCCTACCCTGTTCATTGTAGCAAACTATTTTGTGAGTACTTTTGCACTCCATCGTCCTTTGCTACTGTTAATCTCCGTCTTCTCCCCCTCTTTCTTTTTGTTGTTGTCACAGTTTAAATTTGGTTTTATTGTGTTCTTCTTGGAGCTTTTACTTGTGGCTCTGTTTTTTTTTTGTTCTTTGTATCTGATTGGAGAACCCCCTTTAGTAATTCCTGGAGTGGGGGTTTTCTGATGATAAATTCCCTCATCTTTTCTGTATCTGTGAATGTTTTTATTTCTCCTTCGTATTTGAAGGATAGCTTTGATGGGTATAGTATTCGTGGCTGAAAGTTCCTCTCTTTCAGGACTTTAAATATTGGGGTCCACTCTCTTCTAGCTTGTAGAGTTTCTGCTGAGAAATCTGATGATAATCTAATGGGCCTTCCTTTATATGTTGTATTCTTCTTTTCCCTGGCTGCCTTGAGAATTTTTTCTTTGCTGTTGGTTTGTGTCAATTTCATTATGATATGCCTTGGAGTAGATTTGTTGGGGTTAAGAAAACTTGGAGTTCTGTTTGCTTCTTGAACTTGAGGCTTTAGTTCTTTCCACAGGCTTGGGAAGTTCTCATCAATGATTTGTTTAAGTATGTTCTCCATTCCATTTTCTCTCTCTTCTCCCTCTGATATACCTATTATTCTTATGTTATTCTTTTTGATGGAGTCAGATAATTCTTGTAGGGCTATCTCATTTTTTTTAATTTTTGAGTCTCTTTCTTCTTCTCTCTGTTGTGCCTCAAGTTGCTTGTCTTGTATTTCACTAATCCTCTCTTCTATCTGACCTGTTCTATTAGCTAAGCTTGTTACTTCGTTTTTCAGCTCGTGAATTGAGTTTTTCATCTCTGTTTGATTTGTTTTTATAGTTTCAATTTCCTTGGACATATATTCTTTGTGTTCATGGAGTTGTTTTCTGAGCTCCCTATATTGCCTTTCTGTGTTTTCTTGTATATCTCGGAGGATTTTTAGGATTTCTATCTTGAATTCTCTGTCATTTAGCTCCAAGGTTTCCAATATATTAAATTTTTTCTCCATAGATTTTTCCTCATCTAGCTGTGTTACCTCTCTTTCTTTTGTATCCATGATATTCGATTTTCTCTTCCTTAATGGCATCTGAGGGTGGTTTTGTTGATAGTATTAATGAGATTTAATAAAGAATAAAAAGTTAAAAAAAAATAAAAAAATAACAAATCGAAAAGAGTTGTTTTTTTTAAAAAAATTAATAATGAAATAAAGAAAAATAAAATAAAATAAAAATTTTTAAAAAAGGGAAATTATTCCTCCCCTTTTTTCCTCTCCTCTCCTCTCCCCTCTTTCTTGAGAAAATCTTGTGGTGGACTGTGAGTTATAACAAACAATGCCTGTGATGGAGGGCCTGAATTGGGGAAAAGTAATAAAGGGGCAAAAAAGAGAGAAAGAAAAAAAAAGAAAAAAAAAAGGAAAAGAAAAAAAAAAGAGCGTATGGACCCACAAAAAGCAAATAAGGAAAAAATTTGGGTCAAGAATAAAATGATTTGCTTTTAGGTGTTGGTTTTCTAAGAGTTATGATGAGAGGAATAAGAGGAAAATGGAAAAATGGGGGGACAAATTAAAAACTTACTATTGTATTTAGTGGAACAAGAACTAGATAATATGGAGAGCCAGGGATGGGAGCACTGCTAGTGAGTTAAAAAGGTGAAGTAAAAACCCCCCAAAATGCCACAAACATAGGTTTGAGTCCCAGATAAGATAATTTGTTTGTTATTGAGGTTTGAATGAGAGGAGATGTAAAGGAGAAAGGAAGAAACTAATATAGAGGGAGAAAAGAAAGAGAGAGAGAGAAAAAAAGAGGGAACCACTAAAAGAAGAAAAAAGAAAGGAGAGAGAGAGAAAGAGTTAAGGGTTTTGGAGTGCAACCCTCATAGAGAGAAAGGAAGAGAAGAGAAATGATAATGGGAGATGTAACATGGGTAGTGTAGTTCAAGGAGAGGAGAGAGTAAGACCGGTAGAGAGTTAATCGGCCAAATTGGAGGAGGAAAAAAAAGTCTCAAGAATGAAGATAAGAGAAACGAACAAATATAATAAAATGGGATAGGTTATAAAGTCTGCAGATTATTCTTGATTTTGAGAGGTTATCTTCTTGCTTTTTCTTTTCTCTCCCTCTTCCTGGTCGGTGACTCTGTACCCCGGGTTCTGCCCCTTTGGCACGCTCAGGTAGAGGTTTGCAGTTGATAAGTCTCTATGGCAATGTCATGTATTATGCTTTATTCTCGTTGGGAGTTGAGGCTCATTAGCATTTATAGGCTCCGACAGTGAGAGAGTCCGTGTTCCTGGAGCCTTTCTCCTAGTCTTTCCTTCCTCAATTAGTAGCCTGATAGTCCAGGTATGGGGTTGCTGCTGCCTCTGCCTGGATAGTAAGAGGCTCAAATTGCTGGCAACTCCCCACTCTATTTCCACTCAGCACAGGGCTCTGGGTAAGGCTCAGTCAGTCAGAGCTGCTAGCATAATCAGGAGGGCTTTCCGCCCACTCAAAGACCACTGGCTCTGCCACTCTGTCCGGTAACACAAGCGGGCGCCCACTTCCGGGGCGCTTGGAGGAAACTCTCACTCACTGTCTGCAACCAGGATATCCGGCCAGCAGTCTCACGCTCTGAGTGAAACCCCCAACCGCAGGGAAAAGTTGCAGCGTTGGAATTGAGTCTCGCTCCGTCCCCGTGTGCGGCTTTTGCAAGGCGCTGGGGCGGCCCGAGATTCCGCTTTGGCCCACACAAAGGCCCCTGACTCTGCCCCTCTGTGCAATAACACGGGCGCGCACTGCCGAGGCACTCGGAGGAATCGCTCACTCCTTATCTGCGCGCGCACACCAGGATATGAGGCCGGCCGCGGTTCCCTCTGAGTAAAACCCTCACCAGCACGGAAAATCTCCACCGTTGGAAGTAGTTCTCACTCCCTCCCGTGCGTGGCTTTCCCAGGGTGCTGGGGCTGCCCAGAGACTCTGCCCTCAGCCCACAGAAAGGCCTCTGACCCTGCCTCTCCATGGGGCAACACGGGCACCCACTTCCGCGGCTTAGGAAGAAATCTCTCTTCCACTAACTGCGCACCGACCAGGAGACCGGGTAAAATGGCCGCTCCGCTTGTCTTTCTTTGTTTGGGTTTGGCGCGAGTGTTAGCTTGTATTGCCCGGGTTGCCACAGGATCAGATTTTCCTCGGCTTGGATCTCTGAGCCACAGCCTGGTTCGGCCGTTTTTGCTGCGGCGGCCTGGATCTATTCACCCCCTTTGCCCGCCTCAGTTTCTATATTCACAGTTACCAGAGAAAGCCGCCCTGTTTAGGTTAGTGAGGAAGGCGGAGCATTTCTTACTCCCTATTTCCTTCGGGGTTTGGTTATATATTTAGCCAATTTTTCACTCAATCATACCTTTGGGTGTATTGCGAAGAATCTGGAAGCTCCAAGTATAGGTTTTTCTGTTTCTGGTTGAAGATCTTGTTGAGTTTTGGGGGAGATTTATCGGTATCGCTTCCTACTCCGCCATTACTCTGACGTCATTCTCGCTCTTCTCTTTCATTGCTGATTTTATTTATTTAGGTCTTTCTACCTTGATGATTCTGGTTAAAGGTTTGTCAATCTTGATTATCTTTTCAAAGAACCAGTTCTTGGTTTCATTGGTCTTTTTAAATTTTTTAGGCTCTATTCTGTTAATTTCTGCTCTGATCTTTATTATGTGTTTCTTCTACTCACTTTGGGCTTTGCCTGTTTCTCTTTTTATAGTTCCTTTACATGTAAAGTTAGATTGTTTATTGTTTTTGAGGTAGGCCTATAATGCTATGTCCCTCTTAGGACTGCTTTTGTTGTGTCCCATTGATTTGGGGTTGCTGTGTTCTCATTTTCATTTATTTTGAGGTATCTTTTGATTTTTTACTTGATCTCATTGTTAATTCACTCGTTTAATTGTTTACTAACATGCAATTTAGCTTCTATGTCTTTTGTTTTTCAGTTCTTTTCTTGTGATTGATTTCTAGTTTCATATCTTTATGGTCAAAGGAGATGCTTGATATAACTTTCTTAAATTTATAGAGACTTGTTTGTATACTTATATGTGGTCTATCCTAAAGAATATTTCATGTGTACTTGAAAAAAATGTATATTCTGATGCTTTGGCATGAAATGCTCTGAAGATATCAATTAAATCCACCTGATCTAGTGTGTCATTTGGGCTGCTGTTTCCTCGTTGATCTGTTTGGAATATCTATCTATTGATGTCAGTGGAGCAATAAAATCCCTTACTGTGACTGTGTTACTGTTGATTTCTCCTTTTATATCCATCACTATTTGCTCTACATATTTAGATGCTCCTATGTTGGATACATAAATGTTTACAATGGTTACATCCTCTTGTTGGATTGCTCCCTTTATCGTTATATAATAACCTTCTTTGTCTCTCACTATAGCATTTGTTTGAAAGTTTACTTTATCATATATAAGTATTGCTACCCCAGCTTTTTATTCCTTTCCATTTGCATGAAATATCTTTTTCCATCTCTTTACTTTTAATCTGTATATATCTTTCATTCTGAGGTGGGTCTCTTGTACACAGCATATGTATGGCTATATTTTATTTTTGATTCAGCTTCTCTACATCTATTTTTTTGTTTGTTTTTTGTGGGGGTTTTTTGTTTGTTTTGCAAGAGAGAGAGAGACAGACAGGAAGGGAAAGAGATGAGAAACATCAACTTGTAGTTATAGCATCTTAGTTGTTCATTGATTGCTTTCACATATGTGCCTTGGCGGGGGCTCCAGCTGAGCCAATTACTCCTTGCTCAAGCCAGTGACATTGGGCTTCAAGCCAGCAAACTCTGGGCTCAAGCTAGTGCCGATGACCCCACACTCAAGCTGGCAACCCTGCACTCAAGCTGGTGAGCCCACACTCAAGCTGGCGACCTTGGGGTTTTGAACCTGGGACCTTAGCATCCCAGGCCCATGCTCTATCCACTGTGCCACCACTTGGTCAGGCTACTCTATGTCTTTTGATTGGAACACTTAAGCTATTTACATTTAAAGGATTATTGATAGGTACATATTTATTGCCATTTTATTTTTTTAACTATGTTCCTCCCTTCTCCTCCTCCTACTCTAATTCTTCTTCTCCTTCTCCTTCTCCTTTTCCTTTTCCTCCTTCTCCTTCTCCTCCTCCTCCTCCTTTTTCTTCTTCTTCTTCTTCTTCTTCTTCTTCTTCTTCTTCTTCTTCTTCTTCTCTGTTTCTCCCTCTTCCCCCTCTCCCTCCTCCTTCTGCTGCTCCTCCTCCTTCTCCTCTTCCTCCTCCTTCTCCTCCTTTTTCTTCAAGAAGACCCTTTAACATTTCTTGTAACACTGGTTTGGTGGTAAGAAACTCCTTTAGCTTTTTCTTGTTTGGGAGGCTCTTTATTTCTCCTTCAATTTTAAATGATAGCTTTTCTGGGTAAAGTAGTCTTGGTTGTAGGTCCTTGCTTTTTATCACTGAATATCTAATACAATCCTTTCTGGCCTGAAATGTTTCTGTTGAATAATCAGTTGACAGTCTTATGGCAAAGTCTTTATCGGTAACTGTTTTTCTTTTGCTGCTTTTAGTATTCTGTCTTTGTCTTTAACTTTTGCCATTTTAACTGTGACATGTCTTGATGTGAGCCTTTTTGGGTTCATCTGGTTTGGGACTATCTGTGCTTTCTAGACTCGTGTGTCTTTTTCCTTCACTAGGTTAGGGAAATTTTCAGTCATTATTTCTTCAAATAGGTTCTTGAGCCCTTCCTCTCCTTCTCCTTTTGGGACACTTAAGATGTAGATGTTATTATGCTTCATGTTTTCCCAAAGGTCCCTTAAACTATTCTCATTTAAAAAAATTTTTTTTTTCATTTTGCTGTTCTGATTGGGTGTTTCATGCTTTCTTGTTTTCCAAATCGCTGATTGGATCCTCTGCTTCATCCAACATGGTGTTTATTCCTTTTAGTGTATTTTTTATTTCTGTCTGGTTCTTTATATTTTATTTTATTTTTTTTATTTTTATTTTATTTTATTTATTCATTTTTAGAGAGGAGAGAGAGACACAGAGAGAGAGAGAGAGAGAGAGAGAGAGAAAGGAGAGAGAGACAGAGAGAGAGAAGGGGGGAGGAGCTGGAAGCATCAACTCCCATATATGCCTTGACCAGGCAAGCCCAGGGTTTCAAACTGGCGACCTCAGCATTTCCAGGTCAACGCTTTATCCACTGCGCCACCACAGGTCTGGTTCTTTATATTTTAAATTTATTTATTTTAGGTTCTCAAGATGGCGATGGAGTAGGCGGACGTACCAACTTCCACATCCCAGAACCAAAGTGGATTACAAACTAATTTGAAGAACCACCATCTGGAAAAACCAACTTTGGATTAAACTAAAAGGACTCTTCAACCAAGGAACACTGAAGAAGCCACACTGAGTGACGTCACGGAAATGGCGCCGTGAGAAGCGCGTCCGACAGCTCTCCCCTAAATCACAACAAATTTATCAACTAGAAACAGAAAAATTTATCCTCGGAGCATTCCGGAGTTCCACACAAACTGAAAGCAAAAGGACTGTTATCATTTGAATCTGAGAGACGAGGGTGTGGAGGAAGCTACCGCAGCGACGCTCATTCAAGCCGCCAGGGAGTGCGCCCGCGTGCTATCAATAAGACCACCCTCAGATGCCGATAAGAAAGAGGAAATCGAATATTATGGATACAAAAGAAAGAGAGGTAACACAAATAGATGTGGAAAAATCTATGGAGAAAAGACTTAACATATTGGAAGCCTTGGAGCTAAATGACAGAGAATTTAAACTAGAAATCTTAAAAATACTCAGAGATATACAAGAAAACACAGAAAGGCAATATAGGGAGATCAGAAAACAACTCAATGAACACAAAGAATATATTACCAAGGAAATTGAAACTATAAAAACAAATCAAACAGAAATGAAAAACTCAATTCACGAGCTGAAAAACGAGGTAACAAGCTTAGCTAACAGAACAGCCCAGATTGAAGATAGGATTAGTGAAATAGAAGACAAACAACTTGAGGCACAACAGAGAGAAGAAGAAAGAGACTCAAAAATAATAAAAAATGAGAAAGCCCTACAGGAATTGTCTGACTCCATCAGAAAGAATAACATAAGAATAATAGGTATATCAGAGGGAGAAGAGAAAGAAAATGGAATGGAGAATATACTCAAACAAATAATAGACGAGAACTTCCCAAGCCTGTGGAAGGAAATAAAGCCTCAAATTCAAGAAGCAAACAGAACACCAAGTTTTCTTAACCCCAACAAACCCACTCCAAGGCACATCATAATAAAGATGACACAAACCAATGACAAAGAAAAAATTCTCAAGGCAGCCAGGGAAAAGAAGAGTACAACATATAAAGGAAGGCCTATTAGATTATCATCAGATTTCTCAGCAGAAACTCTACAAGCTAGAAGAGAGTGGACCCCAATATTTAAAGCCCTGAAAGAGAGGAACTTTCAGCCAAGAATACTATACCCATCAAAGCTATCCTTCAAGTATGAAGGAGATATAAAAACATTCACAAATACAGAAAAGATGAGAGAATTTATCAACAGAAAGCCCCCACTCCAGGAAATACTAAGGGGGGTTTTCCAACCAGATTCAAAGAACAAAAGAAAACAACACCACAAGTAACAGCTCCACCAAGAACACAATAAAACCAAACTTAAACTGTGACAACAAAGGAAAAAAAGGGGGGAGAGGATGGAGATTAACAGTAGCAAAGGATGATGAAGTGCAGAAATACTTATAAGATAGGGTACTACAATGAATATGGTAGGTACCCTTTTCATTACTTAATGGTAACCACCCTTAAAAAAACCACCACAAAAACACTTGACTTAAAAAAGGTAGCAACAGAGGAAAGAAGTATGGAACACAAACAAACAAAAACAAATGATAGAAAAACAAAAGAGAAGAATCAAACTAGATACAAAACTAACAGAAAGCAACTTATAAAATGGCAGGAGGGAACCCACAAGTGTCAATAATTACACTAAATGTAAATGGATTAAACTTACCAATAAAAAGACACAGAGTAGCAGAATGGATTAAAAAAGAAAATCCAACTATATACTGCCTACAAGAAACACATCTAAGCAACAAGAATAAAAACAAATTCAAAGTGAAAGGCTGGAAAACAATACTCCAAGGAAACAACACCCAAAAAAAAGCAGGTGTAGCAATACTTATATCTAATAATGCTGACTACAAGACAGAAAAAGTACTCAGAGACAAAAATGGTCATTTCATAATGATTAAGGGGAAGTTGAATCAAGAAGACATAACAATCCTTAATATATATGCACCAAACCAAGGAGCACCAAAATATATAAGACAGCTACTTATTGACCTTAAAACAAAAACTAACAAAAATACAATCATACTTGGAGAGCTCAATACACTGCTGACGGCTCTAGATCGGTCATCCAAACAGAGAATCAATAAAGATATAGTGGCCTTAAACGAAATACTAGAACACCTGGATATGATAGACATCTACAGGACACTTCATCCCAAAGCAACAGAGTATACATTTTTCTCTAGTGTACATGGAACATTCTCAAGAATTGACCATATGTTGGGCCACAAAGACAATATCAGCAAATTTAGAAAAATTGAAATTGTACCAAGCATATTTTCTGATCATAAAGCCTTGAAACTAGAATTCAACTGCAAAAAAGAGGGGGAAAAACCCACAAAAATGTGGAAACTAAACAACATACTTCTAAAAAATGAATGGGTCAAAGAAGAAATAAGCGCAGAAATCAAAAGATATATACAGACAAATGAAAATGAAAATACGACATATCAGAATCTCTGGGATGCAGCAAAAGCAGTAATAAGAGGAAAGTTCATATCAATTCAGGCCTATAAGAACAAACAAGAGAGAGCCGAAGTAAACCACTTAACTTCACACCTTAAGGAACTAGAAAAAGAAGAACAAAGACAACCCAAAACCAGCCGAAGAAAGGAGATAATAAAAATCAGAGCAGAAATAAATGAAATAGAGAACAGAAAAACTATAGAAAAAATCAATAAAACAAGGAGCTGGTTCTTTGAAAAGATCAACAAAATTGACAAACCCTTGGCAAGACTCACCAAGGAAAAAAGACACAGGACTCAAATAAATAAAATCCAAAATGAAAGAGGAGAGATCACCACAGACATCATAGAAATACAAAGAATTATTGTAGAATACTATGAAAAATTATATGCCACCAAATACAACAATCTAGAAGAAATGGATAAATTCCTAGAACAATACAACCTTCCTAGACTGAGTCATGAAGAAGCAGAAAGCCTAAACAGACCAATCAGCAGGGAGGAAATAGAAAAAACTATTAAAAATCTCCCCAAAAATAAAAGTCCAGGCCCAGACGGTTATACTAGTGAATTCTATCAAACATTCAAAGAAGACTTGGTTCCTATTCTACTCAAAGTCTTCCAAAAAATTGAAGAAAAAGCAATACTTCCAAACACATTTTATGAGGCCAACATAACCCTCATACCAAAACCTGGCAAGGATGGCACAAAGAAAGAAAACTACAGACCAATATCTCTAATGAATACAGATGCTAAAATACTAAACAAAATACTGGCAAACCGAATACAACAACATATTAAAAAAATAATACATCATGATCAAGTGGGATTCATCCCAGAATCTCAAGGATGGTTCAACATACGCAAAACGGTTAACGTAATACACCATATCAACAAAACAAAGAACAAAAACCACATGATCTTATCAATAGATGCAGAAAAGGCTTTTGATAAAATACAACACAATTTTATGTTTAAGACTCTCAACAAAATGGGTATAGAAGGAAAATATCTCAACATGATAAAGGCCATATATGATAAACCATCAGCCAACATCCTATTAAACGGCATAAAACTGAGGACTTTCTACCTTAAATCAGGAACAAGACAGGGTTGTCCACTCTCTCCACTCTTATTCAACGTGGTGCTAGAAGTTCTGGCCAGAGCAATCAGACAAGACAAAGAAATAAAAGGCATCCATATCGGAAAAGAAGAAGTAAAGCTATCACTTTTTGCTGATGATATGATCCTATACATCGAAAATCCGAAGGACTCCACAAAAAGATTATTAGAAACAATAAACCAATACAGTAAGGTCGCAGGATACAAAATTAACATACAAAAGTCCATAGCCTTTCTATATGCCAACAATGAAATATTAGAAAACGAACTCAAAAAAATAATCCCCTTCACGATTGCAACAAAAAAAATAAAATACCTAGGAATAAACATAACAAAGAACGTAAAGGACCTATATAATGAAAATTACAAAGCATTGTTAAGGGAAATCGAAAAACATACAATGAGATGGAAAAATATTCCTTGTTCTTGGATAGGAAGAATAAATATAATCAAAATGGCCATATTACCCAAAGCAATATACAAATTTAATGCAATTCCCATCAAAATCCCCATGAGATTTTTTAAAGAAATGGAACAAAAAATCATCAGATTTATATGGAACTATAAAAAACCCCGAATAGCCAAAACAATGCTAAGGAAAAAGAATGAAGCTGGGGGCATTACAATACCTGACTTTAAACTATATTATAGGGCCACGATAATCAAAACAGCATGGTATTGGCAGAAAAATAGACACTCAGACCAATGGAACAGAATAGAAAGCCCAGAAATAAAACCACATATATATGGTCAAATAATCTTTGATAAAGGGGCCAACAACACACAATGGAGAAAAGAAAGCCTCTTCAACAAATGGTGTTGGGAAAACTGGAAAGCCACATGCAAAAGAATGAAACTCGACTACAGCCTGTCCCCGTGTACTAAAATTAATTCAAAATGGATCAAAGACCTAAATATAATACCTGAAACAATAAAGTACATAGAAGAAGACATAGGTACTAAAATCATGGACCTGGGTTTTAAAGAACATTTTATGAACTTGACTCCAATGGCAAGAGAAGTGAAGGCAAAGATAAATGAATGGGACTACATCAGAATTAAAAGTTTTTGCTCAGCAAGAGAAACTGATATCAAAATAAACAGACAGCCAACTATATGGGAACTGATATTTTCAAACGACAGCTCAGATAAGGGCCTAATATCCAAAATTTACAAAGAACTCATAAAACTCAACAACAAACAAACAAGCAATCCAATAAAAAAATGGGAAGAGGACATGAACAGACACTTCTCCCAGGAAGAGATACAAATGGCCAACAGATATATGAAAAGATGCTCAGCTTCATTAGTTATTAGAGAAATGCAAATCAAAACTACAATGAGATACCACCTCACCCCTGTTAGATTAGCTATTATCAACAAGACGGGTAATAGCAAATGTTGGAGAGGCTGTGGAGAAAAAGGAACCCTCATTCACTGTTGGTGGGACTGTAAAGTAGTACAACCATTATGGAGGAAAGTATGGTGGTTCCTCAAAAAACTGCAAATAGAACTACCTTATGACCCAGCAATCCCTCTACTGGGTATATACCCCAAAACTTCAGAAACATTGATACGTGAAGACACATGTAGCCCCATGTTCATTGCAGCACTGTTCACAGTGGCCAAGACATGGAAACAACCAAAAAGCCCTTCAATAGAAGACTGGATAAAGAAGATGTGGCACATATACACTATGGAATACTACTCAGCCATAAGAAATGATGACATCAGATCATTTACAACAAAATGGTGGGATCTTGATAACATTATAAGGAGTGAAATAAGCAAATCAGAAAAAAACAAGAACTACATGATTCCATACATTGGTGGAACATAAAAATGAGACTAAGAGACATGGACAAGAGTGTGGTGGTTACCAAGGGTGGGGGGGGAGGGAGGACATGGGAGGGAGGGAGGGAGAGAGTTAGGGGGAGGGGGAGGGGCACAGAGAACTAGATAGAGGGTGACGGAGGACAATCTGACTTTGGGCGAGGGGTTTGCAACATAATTTGATGACAAAATAACCTAGACATGTTTTCTTTGAATATATGTACCCTGATTTATTAATGTCATCCCATTACCATTAATAAAAATTTATAAAAAAAATAAAAATAAAAAAATAAAAAAATAAAAAAAATAATAAAAAAAAAGAAGCCACACTGAGACTGGAAGGAAAAGAAGAAATGCGGAGAGGGCTGCCCAGCTCCCTGGAGCAAACGGCAGCTGGGAGAGACTCACGTGGCGGGAAGTGAGTTTAGCAGAGAGGGGAGGGTCCTGAGTCCCAGGAACAAAGCCCCAGCCTGCAGCCCCAGAGCCTAGAAGAGGCGTATGGATAGTATTTAGCTGGAAACAAGTCAGGATACTGTTTGTGAGAAAGAGACTGATTTCTCAGACCCAGGATTCTTCTAAAAGGGGCCACGCAGAACACCTCTCTCACAACCACACACCTGGGGAGAGGAGAGGACCAGAGTAGCAGGAAGAGAGTGTAATCTAGGAGGCACAGGGAGAAACATTTTGAGAGACAGCTACCCTAACCTCTGGGACGAGTCATTCCCCAAATCTGAAGTGAATATTGCCCCTGGGAACAGCAATACCAGCAAAGGGAAGCAGGAAACCAGCCAAACAAGCTCTCCCATGGCACTCAGAGCAGAGTCGCTTAGAAGGAGGGAGCTTCCTGGACTACAGTAGGGAGTGTTAGGGTCTGAGCTGCAGCACCCCCACCCACACGGCTGAGGGCTCACCTGAGGGCAGGTGGCAGTGGGACGCGGAAGTACGGTTCTGTCTGCAAGGGCAGAAGCTGGTTGGCCACCACTGGGCCCAGGTGTGAGCTCAGTCTTGCCCGGCTGGGGAGGAGGGGACATGCAAAAGTGGTCAAGCCCAGCTATGGGCAGCCTGCAATCCAACCTGCAGGGGAAGGGCAGGAACCCTGGAAGGGGTGGAGACCTGCCCTTGAGCAAGGGCGCAGGAGCACAGCCCTGCCCTGCCCACAGAACCAAGGCTTGTGGCCTGACTTGGGAGCCAAAAACCCAGAACAGGCAGAGTCCCACTACTGAGCATGGGCACACAGTCCTGCCCGGCCTGTGGAACCAGGGCTTGCAGCCGTCCCACGAGCAGGCTCCTCCTGCAAGGACGGGGCGAAAGCCCAGAAGCAGGCAGAGACCTGCAGCTGAGCAAAGGTGCTCACCCCTGCCCTCAGGGCCAAGCATAATGACACCCACGGGGGTGGGGGGAAGGCCAAGGCCACCCGAGCACATGATCACAGCCACTCCCATGAAGGAGAGGCAGAAACCACAGCAACAGCCCCAGTGGGCAGGCACCAGCAACGCCCATAACTGAATGCCCTGGGCAGCAACAGCAGAGGGGGTGGAGGGCTTGCAGACAGACCACACCCCACCCAGTGGACTCCAGTGGCCAAAACCTTCTTTTACACAGACAAAATGAGAAAGCAGAGAAATGCAACACAAATGAATCAAGAGAAATCCCCAGAAAAGGACCTGAATGAATCAGATATAATAAACTTACCAGATACAGAGTTTAAAATAATGAATGTTAGGATGCTCAAAGATATTAGAACAACAATAGATGGTCATTATGAACACCTAAATAAAGAGATAGCAAATATAAAAAAGGACATTGAAATAATAAAAAGAATCAGTCAGAAATGACAAATACAATATCAGAAATGAAGAACACAATGGAAGGAATTAAAAGCAGAATGGATGAAGCTGAGAATTGAGTCAGCAAGTTAGAGGACAAGATAAATAAAGGCATGGAAGCATAGCAGAAAAAAATAAAAGAGACTCAAAAAGTCTGAGGAAACTCTAAGAGAGCTCTATGACAACATGAAGAGAAATAACATCTGTATTATAGGGGTTCCTGAAGAAGAAGAGAAAGAACAAGGGATAGAGATTTTGTTTAAACATATCATAGCTGAAAACTTCCCTCAATTAAGGCAAGAAAACATCTCACAAGTTCAAGAAGTACAGAAAACTCCATTAAAGAGAAACCCAAAGAAATCTATACCAAGACACATCATAATTAAGATACCAAAGCTAAGTGATAAAGAGAAAATATTTATACTAAAAGATGCTAGAGAAAAAAAGACTATCACCTACAAAGGAGCCCCCATAAGGATGACTTCCAACTTCTCAACAGAAACATTTGAGGCCAGAAGGAAATGGCAAGAAATATTCAAAGTAATGCAAAACAAGAGCCTACAAGCAAGACTTCTTTGTCCAGCAAGGCTATCGTTTAAAATTGAAGGAGAAATAAAAAGCTTTACAGACAAAAAAAAACTCAAGGAATTCACTACAACCAAACCAAGGCTGCAAGAAATGCTAAGGGGCCTGTTGTAAACAGATCAGAGGAGAAAAAGAATATAGCAAAAGAGGAATACAGTTTTAAAGAATAAAATGGCAATAAACAATTACATATCAATAATAACATTAAATGTAAATGGATTAAATGATCTGATCAAAAGACATAGGGTAGCTGCATGGATAAGAAAACAGGATCCATACATATGCTGTCTACAAGAGACAGACCTTAAAACAAAAGATGTATATAGACTGAAGATAAAAGGATGGAAAAAATATTTCAAGCAAATGGAAATGAAAAAAAAGCTGGGGTAGCAATACTTATATCAGACAAAATGGACTTTAAAACAAGACTATAGTAAGAGGTAAAGAAGGTCACTATATAATGATAAAGGGAGCAATCCAACAAGAAGATATAACCGTTATAAATATCTATGCACCTAATATAGGAGCACCTAAATATATAAAGCAGACTTTGATGGATTTAAAGGGCAAGATCAATAGCAATACTATAATAGTAGGGGATTTCAATACCCCACTAACATGACTAGATAGATCCTCAAGAAAGAAAATTAACAAAGAAACAGCTGACTTAAAGGACATACTAGATCAACTTGATTTAATAGATATCTTCAGAACATTTCACCCTAAAGCAGCAGAATATGCATTCTTTTCACGTGCTCATGGTACATCCTCTAGGATAGATCACATGTTAGGGCACAAAAGCAGCCTCAACAAATTTAAGAAGATTGAAATCATATCGAGCACTTTCTCTGATCACAATGGCATGAAACTAGAAATCAACCACAACAGAAAAAGTGAAAAATACTCAAACACTTGGAAACTAAATAGCATGTTATTAAATAACAAATGGGTAAACAATGAGATCAAAGAAGAAATTTTAAAAATTCCTAGAAACAAACAATAATGAATATACATCAACTCAAAATTTATGGGACACAGCAAAAACAGTCTTGAGAGGGAAGTTCATAGCATTACAGGCATACCTCAAGAAGCTAGAAAAAGCTCAAATAAACAACTTGACCCTGCATTTAAAAGAACTAGAAAAAGAACAGCAAGTAAAGCCCAGAGCTAGTAGAAGGAAGGAAATAATAAAGATCAGAGCAGAAATAAATGACATAGAAGCTAAAGAAACAACACAGAGGATCAATGAAACCAGGAGCTGGTTCTTTGTAAAGGTAAACAAGATCGATGAACCTTCAACCAGACTCACCAAGAAAAAAAAAGAGAGAGGACTCAAATAAATAAAATTAGAAACGAGAGTGGAGAAATAACAACTGACACAACAGAAATACAAAATTTTGTAAGAAAATACTATGAAGAACTGTACGTCAAAAAACTAGACAACCTAGACGAATTGGACAAATTCCTTGAAACATATAATCTTCCAAACATTAATCTGGAAGAATCAGAAAACCTAAACAGACCAATTACAACAAATGAGATAGAAACAGTTATCAAAAAACTCCCAAAAAAGAAAAGTCCTGGGCCTGATGGCTAAACAAGTGAATTCTACCAAATATCCAAGGAAGAATTAATTCCTGTCCTTCTCAAGCTATTTCAAAAAATTCAACAGGAAGGAAGACTTCCAAGCTTCTTTTATGAGGCGAGTATAATTCTGATTCCAAAACCAGGCAAAGACAACACAAAGAAAGAAAATTATAGGCCAATATCCCTGATGAATCTAGATACTAAAATCCTCAACAAAATATTAGCAAACCGGATCCAGCAATATATGAAAAAAAATCATACACCATGATCAAGTGGGATTTATTCTGGGGAGGCAAGGCTGGTACAATATTTGCAAATTAATCAATGTGATTCATCACATAAACAAAAGGAAGGAGAAAAACCATATGATAATTTCAATAGATGCAGAAAAAACATTTGATAAAATCCAGCACCCATTCATGATCAAAACTCTCAGCAAAGTGGGAATACAGGGTACATACCTCAACATGATAAAGGCCATCTATGACAAACCCACAGCCAACATCATACTCAATGGGCAAAAATTAAAAGCAATCCCCTTAAGATCAGGAACAAGGCAGGGGTGCCCCCTTTCACCACTCTTATTCAACATAGTTCTGGAAGTCCTAGCCACAGCAATCAGACAAGAAAAAAAATAAAAGGCATACAAATTGAAAAAGAAGAAGTAAAACTATTATTATTTGCAGATGATATGATATTGTATATAGAAAACTCTAAAGTCTCAGTCAAAAAACTACTAGACCTGATAAATGAATTCAGCAAGGTGGCATGATATGAAATTAATACTCAGAAATCAGAGGCATTTTTATACACTAACAATGAACTGTCAGAAAGAGAAATTAAGGAAGCAATCCCCTTTACCATTGCAACCAAAAAAATAAAGTACCTAGGAATAAATTTAACCAGGGAGATTAAAGACTTGTACTTGGAAAATTATAAAACATTGATAAAAGAAATCAGGGAAGATACAAACAAGTGGAAGCATATACTGTGCTCATAGTTAGGAAGAATAAACATCATTAAAATGTCTATATTACCCAAAGCAATTTATAAATTCAATGCAATACCGATTAAAATACCAATGACTTACTTTAAAGATATAGAACACATATTCCAAAACTTTATATGGAACCAAAAGAGAACACGAATAGCCTCAGCAATCTTGAAAAGGAAGAATAAAGTGGGAGGTATCACACTTCTGGATATCAAGTTATACTACAAGGACATTGTACTCAAAACAGCCTGGTACTGGCATAAGAACAGGCATAGAGATCAATGGAACAGAACAGAGAACCCAGAAATAAAGCTACAGCTCTATGGACAACTGATATTTGACAAAGGAGGTAAGAGCATACAATGGAGTAAAGACAGCCTCTTTAATAAATGGTGTTGGGAAAATTGGACAGCTACCTGCAAAAAATGAAACTAGACCACCAACTTACACCATTCACAAAAATAAACTCAAAATGGATAAAAGACTTAAATGTAAGCCGTGAAACCAAAAGCATCTTAGAAGAAAACATAGGCAGTAAGCTCTCTGACATCTCTTGGAGCAATATACTTGCTGATTTATCTCCACAGGCAAGTGAAATAAAAGACAGGATAAACAAATGGGACTATATCAAATTAAAAAGCTTCTGCACAGCTAAAGACAATAAGAACAGAATAAAAAGACAAACTACACAATGGGAGAATATATTTGACAATATGTCTAATAAGGGGTTAATAACCAAAATTTATAAAGAACTTGTAAAACTCAATACCAGGAAGACAAACAATCCAATGAAAAAATGGACGAAAGAAATGAATAGACACTTCTCCAAAGAGGACATACAGATGGCCAATAGGCATATGAAAAAATGCTCAACATCACTAATCATTAGAGAAATGCAAATTAAAACCACAATGAGATATCACCTCACACCAGTCAGAATGCCGCTCATCAACAAAACAACACAGAATAAGTGCTGGCGAGGATGTGGAGAAAAGGGAACCCTCCTGCACTGCTGGTGGGAATGCAGACTGGTGCAGCCACTGTGGAAAACAGTATGGAGATTCCTCAAGAAATTAAAAATTGAACTGCCTTTTGACCCAGCTATCCCACTTTTAGGAATATACCCCAAGAACACCATAGCACTGTTTGAAAAGAAGAAATGCACCCCCATGTTTATGGCAGCATTGTTCACAATAGCGAAGATCTGGAAACAGCCCAAGTGTCCGTCAGTGGACGAGTGGATTAAAAAGCTTTGGTACATATATACTATGGAATACTACTCAGCCATAAGAAATGATGACATCGGATCATTTACAACATGGATGGACCTTGATAACATTATACTGAGCAAAATAAGTAAATCAGAAAATACTAAGAACTGTATGATTCCATACAGAGGTGGGACATAAAAATGAGACTCAGAGACATGGACAAGAGTGTGGGGGTTATGGGGTAGGGGGGGAGGAGATTGAGAGGGTTTGGGGAGGGGAGAGGCACAAAGAAAACCGGTTAGAAGGTGACGCAAGACAATTGGACTTTGGGTGATGGGAATGCAGCATAATCAAATGTCAAAATAACCTAGAGATGTTTTCTCTGAACATATATATGTACCCTGATTTATCAATGTCACCCCATTAAAATTAATTTAAAAAGTTATTTATTTTAGATTCAATTTATTTATTTTAGAGAGAGGGGACACACACACATACACACAGAGACAGCAAGAGTGAAGGGGGGGAGGAAGCATCAACTCCCATCTGTGTCTTGACTAGGAAAGCCCGAGGTTTCAAACTGGCAACCTCAGCACTCCAGGTCGACGCTTTACCCACTGTGCCACTGCAGGTTAGGCTGTCTGGTTCTTTTTTACATTTTCTGTGTCCTTTTTAAAATGTAAAGGACATTTGTACATTCTTATAAATATTTTTTTTAAGCTTTGTATCTGATGAATTATTAATATTTGCCTTCATTTCATTTAGCTCTTTTTCTGGAGATTTCTCCCTGTTCTTTCCTTTGGGGCATGCTTCTTTGTTTCCACATTTTGACTACTTCTTGGTGTTTGTTTCTGTGTATTGGGTGACTCTGCTACAAGTCCCAGTCTTGGTAGGGTGGCAATAGTAGTAGGTATCCTGTGGGACCCAGTAATACAGTCTCCTTGCTCATCTGAGCTGTGTGCTCCAGGAATATCCCTTTCGTGGGTTATGTGTGCCCTCCTCCTGTTATTGAGTCTTGATTGCTATTGGCTAGTTTGTGTGTGAGGCTGACCTTCAGGCTGACAGTGAGGACAGACCCTGACTACAGTGCATGGGTTGCTGTGCAGGTGCTGACCACATAAAGCAGAATTTGCTTCAGCAGGCTAACTAGCACCCTTTGAATATATCACTTGTGAATCCATTGGATCCTGCTCTAATGTTGTTTGAAGCCGGCCACTGTTTGTGTTGGTGGTTCTGGGGCCACTTGGGAGGGGCTCTGATGTGGACCAATGTCTGATGTGGGCCCTGTGACTGGCCCTGGGCCACCTATTTAGAGCTACAAAGTGATCCATAGTTTGTGGCTGCCTCTGCTGGGCCTGGGTATGCACAGGAAGGTCGAAGAGGGCACCAGGCTCAGAGACAAGTCAGCAAATGTCCCAAGAAAACCTGAGATCCACCTCTGCCTGCCTCTGCCTGCCGGCCGCCTGATAGGCTCAGTCACTGAACGAGCCTCTGGCAGTACTCAAGTTGCTTTAGGTAAGTTTCTCAGTAAGTCACCGGGTAGAGGCAAAGGGTGTTCACCAGATCAATACAGGTTCAAACTCAGTGCCAATGTTGGGTCTGATGGCATACTAAGTCTTGCTGGCATGTACCAGGTGCCCACAGACCTTTGTAGTGTAGGCGGATCTCAGGGTGAGGCTAGCAGAGTTTATCAGGCCCAAACAGACTGAGATTCGAACATGTGAAGGGAGAGTTCTGCAAGGTAAGGTGTGAAAAATATAAATGACCAGTGTTGTAGAGCCACACAATTCAGTCTATCTAAGTTTCTTCCAGGAGCCTGATTTCAGCAATGCAGAGCCGCTCAGAGTCAGGTGAATGGGACTAGTGGATCTTCCATGAAGGGAAGATAGTAGTCAGGCTTAGGGGAAGATGAGAGGAGTAGCTCCCCTTCCAGAGCCACATAATTCAGTCTGTCCTGGATTCTGTTCAGACTTTAACAGGATGGAAACACCAGGAGTTAAAAGGGTGGGGCTTCTGGGAGCCTTGAGAATGGTACTAGTGAATCTCCTTTGACGGGAAGCGCCAATAAGGTTCATGGGAAAATGGGGGGGAATGGTCCCCATCCCAAAGCCACATTACTCAGTCACTGACACCCCCTGAGTCTGCCTAGATCTCCACACCCCAGCCCAGGCAGCTGACTCTTCACCAGGGTGTGAGCTCCGCAAGGTGGGGCTATTGCTTCCCCCAGGCCGACTCCATGTGGAGCAGACTAGTTCCACCCAAGGAAGATGGCATCTGTAATGTGGGAGAATGACTCAGCACAGGGGTCCTGTTGGTTGTCCCCTCAACCCTCCCCAAAGCCACAAACCACCGTCTCTTCTCATGTGACTCTAGTCTGCTCTGCTTTCCCTCTGCCCCGGGTGAGTGGCCCGGAATGAGATTTTATGTACCTGTGTCTCTACTAGACACTTGTCTCTCCCTGGCAGACAGAATCCCTGCTGTTTTTCCAAAGCCATATGTTATGTGGGAGCCTCTTTCTGGCTCCAGTGCTCTGGGCTGGGGAACCATGGAGTTGAGACTCTATGCTCCTCAGGGAAGACCTTTGCAGCTGAGATATCCCTCCAGAATCTCACTGCTGCCCCTGGGAGCAGGGCCAGCCCTTTTTGCGTCTCCACCCTTCCTGCCAGCCACTGTGTTCTCTGTAAGTCCTTGGTTATAAGGCTTCTTCTATTCAGCTAGTCTTCTGTTGCTTATTCAGGTTGATTGTTCCATATTTTAGTTGTAATTCCAGTTTGGTCATGGGAAGAGGTGTGTGTAACCTACCTTTTAATATATTATTTTTGTTTTTGAACCATGGGAATGTATTGCCTATTGAAATATTAAATTAATACTTATTTGGGAAGAAACTAAAAATATTTATATGACCAAGGAACTAGAGACCTATGGCTTATCTTGTACATTATAAATCTTCAATAATTATTTGATGTTTTGCAGTAATGTGAAATGACTCCCAGGTTAAGGTGTGTAATGGGTCAGGCCTAGGAGAGGAGTAGGGAAGGTCAAGGGCCAGTGCTGCCCGTCATGAATGAGGCAGCCTGCTTAGACTGGCACATCAAAAGTGGAACTTCTGCCTGACCTGTGGTGGCGCAGTGGATAAAGCCTTGACCTGGAACGCTGAGGTCGCTGGTTGGAAACCCTGGGCTTGCCTGGTCAAGGCACATATGGGAGTTGATGCTGCTCCTCCTCACCTTCTCTCTCTCTCTCTCTCTCTCTCTTTCTCTCTCTCTTTCTCTCTCTCCCTCTCTTTCTCTCATCTCTAAAATGAATAAATAAAAATAATTTCTAAAAAATGGAACTTCCAAGCGGGGTTAGATGGGCACTACGGGAACAAACAAACTTAGGCGGAATGCCAGTTTGAGTTACAGTGACCATGAAGCCTTCTTTTAGTAATTGAAGAAACCACCAAGATCTTGTGATATAGGCAGCAATGATAAAGGAGTAAGAATAATTGAGAGAAGTCCCAAGTTATCTCTTTGTTGTTTTTACTGGGATTTTTGTTGGGGAGATGGATTTGGAATGAGAATTCTTTCTAATCTAATCATAGGGTTGTATGTGTGAAGAATGACGTTAGCCATCCTACGAGGGAGGCACACCAGGGCTGTGGCTTGGAGGTTTAAGGGGAGGGTGTTCACTGTACTTGCCACTCACTGAGGGAGACTGAGCCAGTGAGAGGCACCAAAGGCATTCTGATTCCTGGGATCCAGAAGACAGGAGACACATATGAGGGCAAAGGGTAATCACTGACATCAGGGCTATGATCCAGTAATGGCCCAGGCACCCTGGTCCAGAGGAAATGGTGTCCCTATGATTATTCACCGGGGGTGGGAGCAGATAGGCAAGACTGCTCCCACCCAGCCTGTGACTTTGAGAGCTGTGGGTGGGATCTCTTGGGATGCACTAAACTCAGAGTCTGGTGGGGAAATACTACTGACCCCAAGGCTGTAGCTCCCTGCAGTCAGTTTTTTTTTTTTTTTTTACAGAGATAGAGTCAGAGAGAGAGAGGGACAGACAGACAGGAAGGGAGAGAGATGAGAAGCATCAATTTTTCATTGTGACACTTTAGTTTTCATTGATTGCTTTCTCATATATGCCTTGATCATAGGGCTACAGCAGACCGAGTAACCAGATGAACCTGCGCTCAAGCTGGCGACCTCGGGGTCTCGAACCTGGGTCCTCCGCATCCCAGTCCAATGCTCTATCCACTGTGCCACTGCCTGGTCATGCCCTGGGGTCAGTTCTTAGGGAGCAGTGAGTCATTAGTAAGAAAAAATTAATGACACAAGGCTCCCTGCTCTGGGCACAGAGCAAAGCTTTTGGGCGACCCATTTCGTCCTCTTTCAACACACAGGTTAAATCACTTTTTCTTCTTTCTGGTATCTTGAAGTTCAGTGTGAATATCTAGAAGTACTTTTTGAGATTCTCTGATGAAAGGTGCAACAGAAGTGCAAAGTATTGCTGTTAACACTGTAAATATTTTAACGACAAGAGCAGAAGTGCTATGGGTAGGCAGAATATAGATGCATAATTCAACTTCTCATATTCCTAAGAGAACAATTTAAGGTTTAAGAATTCAAGAGTGGCAGAGTGAAAAGCCAACTGTGGAGAAAAAAAAGTAGTGAGTTCAGCTTAAGTACAAGACCTCCCTACTCTGGGCCTAGCAGAAGTTGTGTTACCTACCCAGTCTTCATGCAAGAGGCGAGCTGCTTCTGGGTGTGCTGCTGTGCCATTAGTACACAGGGTCTAGCTCATGCCCACCTGCAAGTCCAGTGTCACAGAAGAGGGGATGATAACTTCTCCTGACACCACTAGCCAGATGCCTGGGTGACACTGGAGTAGGCTAGGGCTCAGGGAGGGGGTGAAGAGAGGGACAGGGTGATGCATGTCCTGGAAAGGTTTCCCACCCCTGTGGGACCTGGGAATTTTGGTGAGAAGAGAAACCAGTTGGATTGAATTATGAATAGCTACCAGGTGAATAGAAACGATGTTCCAAGCACAGTGCTAAAGGTGACCTCAAGATTTTTTTATTTATTCTCCAAACAACCTTACTGAGGTGGTGCTGCCAGCCCATTTTACAGATAAAGCTCAGAGAGGTTAATTACTTGCCCAAGACAGTATTCTAAGTAGCATAGCTAGGATCTGAATGCAAAATTTTTAACTTCAAAGCTGTCTGATTAAAATGCTATGTGGCCTCCCCAATAATTAAAAAGCAACCTTCAGGGCTCTTAAATTTTGTCATTTTCTTGCTTATTTATTATAGACCTGAACACATTGCATTCAGAATGCTACTGTCAAAGATAAGGTAGCAAATTGCTTTCTTCCAACTATATGAGTCTGGTTTTGATCCATACCTACAAATGGATCTTATCCAAGAGAAGAGCTACTTTTAAGTCAAGCAGAATATGTACCGAGGTCTGTCTTCCCTCCCAGCCCCACCTGGCCCAGGCTTCCATATTTGGTGGCTCTTTTGGATTCACCGTCTTCAGTTTCTCTCTACTTTCCAATCTATACTCCAGACTGGGCCGAAATAACTTTGAAAAACATGTTCATTTGAGAATTTCCAGGGCTCCAGAAAAAATTTCCAGAAAAAATCCTTTCCCTGCTGGGAAGCCACATCCCAGCCCTTCTCTGCCATGCTCCCTGTGGCCCAGCCCATGCTGGCTCGCTTTGTGCCTGGACACAGTGTGCACTTTTGTGCCTCAGTTATTAGCCCTTGCTAGTCTCTCTCCCTATAATGGCCTTGTCTTACCTCCTTTCTTTATCTGGCAAATGGCTGTGCTGCAAAGCCCAGTTCCAGCATCACTTTATCAGCTTCCTGAGCCCAAGTAGAATTTATTACTCCACTCACCTGGTCCACCAAGGCACCTGGTGCACAGATATATTAATATCAATCAATTATACTACCTTTTTTTATACAGCTGGATTCTGTTTCCCATTAATTAGGGTAAGGGCACAAACTATTTCTCACCATCTTTGTTTCCAGGGCCATGGTAGACAGTAAGTGCTCTGTCATTAGAAGAAACAGATGAAGTCACATACAAAAGAACTGCTCACACAGCTGGTGGTGATCTTAAAGAACTCTGTCAATATCTGGGTAATTGGGCTAGCTGCTTCAAACTCCCTCTATACACATCATCACCTGTGATCAACGCAGTCACTTAACAATGAAGTAAAGAAGAACTCTACCTTATTCCACTAAAGGATACGAGAGGGCAAAAAGCAAACCAACATTTCTACCAGAGCACTTTTATTTTCTTTTCTGTGAATAAAGTTTTGTTTGGACAGGGCAGAAAGACTGTTACTGAAAATATAGTCTAAAATACACTGGTTTGAATGGCCTAGTCCTTTATTTCCTCATGCCTAAATATCTGTCAGAACTTCTTCCTAACTGGTTTCCCAGCCTCTAGTCTTTTCTTCCTCCAACCAACTTACATATTGCATATTTGAATTATAAAAGTTTAAAGATAGCACGTTAATTACAAAATGTAATTGTATAGCCTGACCAGGCGGTGGTGCAGTGGACAGAGTGTCAGCCTGGGATGCCGCTTGAGCACAGGGTCACTGGCTTGAGTGTGGGATCATAGACATGACCCTAGACATGACCCCACAGTTGCTGGCTTGAGCACAAAGGTCACTGACTTGAAGCCCAAGGTTGCTGGCTTGAGCCCAAGGTTGCTGGCTTGAGCAAGGGGTCACTGGTTTGGCTCTAGCTCCCCCTCTCCCCCAGTCAAGGCATACATGAGAAAGCAATCAATGAACAACTAAGGTGACGCAATGAAGAATTGATGTTTCTCAGTGCTGGCTGGTGGCTCAGTGGTAGAGCATCAGGCCAGCATGTGGAAGTCCCAGGTTTGATTCCCAGTCAGGACACACAGGAGAAGCACCCATCTGCTTCCCCTCCTCTCTCTCTCACTCTTTCTTCCTCCTATTCCTGCAGCCATGCCTCAAATGGTTCAAACAAGTTGGCCCTGGGTGCTGAGGACAGTATCAAGGCCTCACCTCATGTGCTAAAATAGCTCGGTTGCCAAGCAATGGAGCAACAGCCCCAGATGGGCAGAGTATCCCTCCGTAGGGGGCTTACTGGGCGGATCCTGGTTGGGACACACGCAGGAGTCTGTCTCGCTGCCTCCTGGCCTCTCACTTAATTAAAAAAAAAAAAAAAAGAATTGATGCTTCTTATCTCTCTCCCTTCCTGTCTGTCTATCCTTATTTTTCCCTCTTTCTGTCTCTTTCTGTCTCTCTTGCTAAAAAATATAATAATTGTATAATAGATATAACAACCATCCAGTTGTACAACTAGAACATTAGTAACAGTTTACACCTACCTGTATATACCTCACCTATCTCAACAATGTGCCTAATACCTGGCCCTAATCACTGTCTTTAATTTTTTATTTCATAGTCATGCATTACTTAACAAAGAAAATCAATTCTGAAAAATACAGTCATTAGATGATTTTGTCATTGTGTGGATATCATAGAGTGCACTTACACAAGCCTAGACGGTACAGCCCACTACACACCTAGTAGAGCACGTTACTGCAGAAAACATCAAGGATTAAATCAAGCCCACGAAAAAATGATGCAATCAAGAAACTCAGTGAACACAAGATGTGTGAGGCTGCGTATGGTGTAACACAGAACACTGTTTGATAACAAAGCAATTTTTATAAGTAGAAAGAGTACACTCTAAAATAACAATAAAAGTATAGTAAATACATTAACCAGTAACATAATCACTTATTATTATCAAGTATTATGACCTGTATATAACTGTCTGTTCTACTTTTTTATTTTATTTTATTTTTATTATTATTATTTTATTTAGTGAGAGGGGGGAGGCAGAAACAGACTCCTGCATGCCCCCTGACTGGTATCCACTTGGCAAGCCCACTAGGGGTCCATGCTCTCCCCATCTGAGGCTGCTGCTCCATTGCAACTGAAGCCATTTTTTAGCACCTAAGGCAGAGGCCATGAAGCTGTCCTCAGCACCCAGGGCCAACTCACTCCAATCGAGCCATGGCTGCAGGAGGGGAAGATTAACGAGAGAGAGATGGTGGGGGTAGGGGGAAAGAAGTGAGAGGAGGAGGAGTGGAAAACAGATGGGTGCTTCTCCTTTGTGCCCTGACTGGGAATCAACCCGGGACATCTATTCTCCGGGCCGACACTTTACCACTGAGCCAATGGGCCAGGGCCTGTATGTCCTACACTTATACACCTGGCAGCACAGGTGTGTTTACACCAGTATCACCACAAACACACAAGTAATGCATGGATGTTATGACAGCTAGGTGACAGGGATTTTTCAGTGCCGTTCTAATCTTTTGGGGCCACCATTGTGTATGTGGTCTGTTGACGGAAATGTCATTCTGTTGTGTGTTACTACATATACATATGTGTATGTATACACATATACATACTTATATATATATAGTTTACAGTTGTATGATTATATACATATGCTAGAATATATTATTTGTTAATAATGACTTGGATAAATCTGAAAAAGGTAACTTTGCATAAAGTGTGTATAAGGTATTCACTCTGCTGAATACCTTTTATACACTTTTGTTAGGAAAAAGGAAGCTTTCGATATTATTTCTTCTTTTTTTTGTCTAGACTGTTGCTATTACTAATAGATATGCAGCCCTGTGCATTTTCACATATCCACTTAAATATTAAATACTAGTTGAATGAGTTATTGCTGCAAATATGAGACTGTGTTATATGTTTTGGAGAATACAAAGAAATATAAAAGATGGTCTCTACTTTAAGATGCCTATGATTTAATTGGAAAAATAAGACATAATTATGTCAACATTTATGTGGAAACATCAAGTTCAAAATCAATTTATCACCTGACTGCCAAGGAAGCAATTCCATTGTCAAGAAAGTGAGGAGAAAGGTACCAAATACTAAAATGGGAAATGCTGAGTTCTCAAATCTAATTACACGGTTTGGTTAGAATGCTCATTTCTCCGATAAGGCAACATGAAAGTCAATATCCTAAGATGTGGGTAAGGGTAGGAGCTGGGGTACAGAGTTCTGTGGTCAGTATGATCAGGGTAGGTTTTATAAAGGAAGGAGAATCCAGGGACAGTGATGAGGGGTGGGAGTCATAGACTAGAAATGAAGGAGCAGGGATTCACTACTAAAAATGAGCAAGGTGTGTTCTGTACTTGGGAGCAGACCTGCCCAGCTGGAGTGGGAGGTGTTTTTGGAGGGGGCTTTAAGAGAAAGGCATGAAATTTAGGTTGGGGCCAGATTGAAACTGGTATGCAATGGCAGGTTTGGCTTTTATCTTGAGAGTAGTAGTTACACTGAATTATTTCACTAATTTTTTTTTTTTAGCAGGGAAGGTTCGGCTGCTAGGGCCCTTTTAAGAGACTTTGGCATCGGCCCTGGTCGGTTGGTTCAGTGGTAGAGCGTCGGCCTGGCGTGCAGAATCCCGGGTTCGATTTCCGGCCAGGGCACACAGGAGAGGCGCCCATCTGCTTCTCCACCCCTCCCCCTCTCCTTCCTCTCTATCTCTCTCTTCCCCTCCCGCAGTGAAGCTCCATTGGAGCAAAGATGGCCCAGGCGCTGGGGATGGCTCCTTGGCCTCTGCCCCAGGCGCTAGAGTGGCTCTGGTCGCGACAGAGCAACGCCCCGGAGGGGCAGAGCATCGCCCCCTGGTGGGCAGAGCGTCGCCCCCTGGTGGGCGTGCTGGGTGGATCCTGGTCGGGCGCATGCGGGAGTCTGTCTGACTGTCTCTCCCCGTTGCCGGCTTCAGAAAAAAAAAAAAAGAGACTTTGGCATCATTTCAGAAGGGTGAGCATTTGGATACCTTATGACCTTGCCCCACCTTTTAGAAATGTACAGATGCACCTGTGCACTAAGAATGTTTATAGCTGCATTACCCACAATCGCTTGGAAGCACTCTGAGTTGTTTGGCAGGAGAAGGGCTAAGTAACTGTGGTATAGCACACACTGGAATTCTATGTGACAACAAAATAAACAGGTTGAGAGCATCAACATGGATGAAGCTCGGGATTACAACATGAGTGAAATAACACGTTCCAGGAGACACAGTGTGGTATCACCTTTACCGACTTCCAGAGGCAGCAAAATGAACAATGTAGTATATGTGTAAGTGTCTTAAACTTTGACTTATTTATTATACTTTTTAAAATTTATTGAGGAGACATTGGTTAATAAAATTATACAGGTTCTAGGTGTGCAATTCTATAACACACCATCTGTATATTGTGCTCACCGCCCCAAGTCGTCTCCTTCCGTCACATCTATCTCTCGTGTGTCCTCTACCTCCCCAGACCCCCCTTCCCCTCCTGCAATCCCCCCTGCCTGTCTATAAGTTTTTTCTTTGCTAATCCCTTCACCTTTTTCATACAGTCCCCCAACACCATCCCCTTTGACAGCTGTCAGTCTGTTCTCTGTATCTATGACTCTGTTTCTATTTTGTCTGATAGCTTATTTTGTTCATTAGGTCTCACATAGGACTGAAATCATATGGTACTTGCCATTCTCTGGCTGGTTTATTTTACTTAGCATAATAATCTCCAGGTCCATCCATGCTGCCGCAAGAGGTAAGATGTCCTTTTCTATGGCTGAGTAGTATTCCACTGTATAAATGTACCACAGCGTTTTTAGCACTTGGGCTCTTCCAAGTCTTGACTATTATAAATAGTGCTGCAATAAACATAGGGGTGCATATATTCTTTCAAATTATTGTTTTGGGTTTCTTTGGATATTTTCTTAGAAGTGGAATCACTGGGTCATATGGCAGTTTTATTTTTTAATTTTTTTGAGGTAATTCCATACTGCTTTACACAGTGGCTTTACCAGTCTGCATTCCCACTAACAGTGCACAAGGGTGACCTTTTCTCCACATCCTAGCCAACACTTGTTTTGTTGTTGTTTTTAAATGATCTTTGGTGTGTGACTTTTTTTAATGTTTATTTTATTGATTTTAGGGAAAGGAAGGGAAAGAGAGGAAAAGACAGGAACATCAATCTGTTCTTGTATGTGCCCTGACTGGGGGTCAAACCAGCAACCTCTGTGCTTCAGGTTGTTGCTCTAACCAACAGAGCTATCCAGCCAGGTCTGTTTGTTGATTTATTGATGATAGTCATTCTGACAGGTGTGAGATGAAATTTTACAGTGGTTTTAACTTGCACTTCTCTGATGGTTAGTGAGTGAGCATCTTTTCATGTGTCTATTGGCCATTTGTATGTTCTCTTTGGAGAAATGGCTATTCAGGTCTTTTGCCCATTTCTTAACTGAATTGTTTGTGTTCTTTTTTGATGTTGTGTTTTATAAGTTCCTTGTAAATTTTGGATATTAAGCCATTATCAGGTGTGTCAGCAAATATGTTTTCCTATTCAGTGGGTTGTCTTTACATTTTGTTGATTGTTTCCTTTGCTGTGCAAACACTTTTGTTTGCTATAGTCCCATTTGTTTATTTTTTGTTTTGTTTTGTTTCCCTTGCCCGAGGAGATATACCAGAAAAAATATTGCTATGAGACATGTTCGAGATTTTACTACCTATGTTTTCTTCTAGATTTTTTTTTGTTTTCACATCTAACATTTAATCCTTTTTTTTTTTTTTTTTCATTTTTCTGAAGCTGGAAACAGCGAGAGACAGTCAGACAGACTCCCGCATGCGCCTGACCGGGATCCACCCGGCACGCCCACCATGGGGCGACGCTCTGCCCACCAGGGGGCGATGCTCTGCCCATCCTGGGCGTCGCCATGTTGCGACCAGAGCCACTCTAGTGCCTGAGGCAGAGGCCACAGAGCCATCCCCAGCGCCCGGGCCATCTTTGCTCCAATGGAGCCTTGGCTGCGGGAGGGGAAGAGAGAGACAGAGAGGAAAGCGCGGCGGAGGGGTGGAGAAGCAAATGGGCTCTTCTCCTGTGTGCCCTGGCCGGGAATCGAACCCAGGTCCTCCGCACGCTAGGCCGATGCTCTACCGCTGAGCCAACCGGCCAGGGCTAACATTTAATCCTTTAATCCATTGAGTTTATTCTTGTGTATGGTGTAAGGTGGTCCAGTTTAATATTTTTGTGTCTAATTTTCCCAACACTATTTATTATCTTTAGTCCATTGTATGTTCTTACCTCCTTTGTTAAATATTGACCATAAAGTCATGGGTTTATTTCTGGGATCTCTAGTTTGTTTCATTGATCTATATGTCTGTTTTTATGCCAGTACCATTCTGTTTTGATTACTATGGCCTCATAATATCATTTGATTTCTCCAACTTTGTTCTTTCTCAAGATCACTGTTGCTATTTGGGGTATTTTGTGGTTCCTCATAAGTTTTTGGAATATTTGTTTTATTTATTTTTCTTTCTTTATTATTATTTTTTTTGTATTTTTTATGAAGCTAGAAATGGGGAGGCAGTAGACTCCTCCCCGCATGCGCCCGACCAGGGTCCACCTGGCATGCCCACCAGGGGGCGATGCTCCGCCCATCTGGGGCATCACTCTGTCGCGACCAGAGCCACTCTAGGGCCTGGGGCAGAGGCCAAGGAGCCATCCCCAGCGCCCGGGCCATCTTTTGCTCCAATGGAGCCTCGGCTGCGGGAGGGGAAGAGAGAGACAGAGAGGAAGGGGGGGGAGGGGTGGAGAAGCAGATGGGCACCTCCCCTGTGTGCCCTGGCCGGGAATCAAACCCGGGATTCTGCACGCCAGGCCGACGCTCTACCACTGAGCCAACCGGCCAGGACCTGGAATATTTGTTTTTAGTTCTGTGAAATATGCATTGGTATCTTGATAATCTACTTTTCAAATACTATATAGTAAACTACATATATTTTTTGAGAGACAGAGAGAGACAGGAAAAGAGGGAAAGGGTGAGAAGCATCAACCTGTAGTTGTGTATTGATTGCTTCTCATACATGCCTTGATTAGGGCTGAGCCAGTGTCCCTTTGTTCAAGCCAGCGACCTTTGGGCTCAAGCAGGCGAGCTTTCGGGATCATGTAGATCATTCTCTTGGTCAAACTACTGATTCCGTGTTGATGAGCCCACACTCAGAGCTGGTACCTTCAGGATTTTGAATCACCGGCTACAGTATTCTGGGTTGATGCTTTTTCCACTGCCCCACCACAAGTCAGGCTATAGTAAACTATATTCTTAAAAAAATAGTCATGTTCTGCATAATGACATTTTGGTCAAGGATGATTACATATACAACAGTGGTCCCATATGGAGCTGAAAATTTCCTATTCCCTAGTGACATCACAGCCATCACAGTGTCATAGGGTAAAGGTCGCAAAAATCAACAAAGCTGTGGTTGTGATGGTAAACCACTTGAAGCTGGGCATAGATGAGGATGACATTGAGGAGCTTGTGAGGCGGTTACTGAGGAACTAACTAATAAGAAATGCACTGCGAATGCTGAGGTTGCCGGTTCAAAACCCTGGGCTTGCCCGGTCAAGGCACATATGGGAGTTGAAGCTTCCTGCTCCTCCCCCCTTCTCTCTCTCTCTCTCCTCTAAAATGAATAAATAAAAGAAATGCACTGCGGAAGAAGAGGCAAGTGAAAAATGAAACTGCAGGAGACAAAAGAAGACCCAACCCTCAAGGAAATTCTTCATAAAAGGTTTAGCCAAAGATTTTGCAGACCACATCAAGCTTCTTAAAAAGTTTGTAAACATGGACCCCCAACCCTGAAATATTTCATTAATAGAGAAGCATTCATATGTTTTATCTACTTATACACAAATTTATGATAAAATAAAGAGACAAACCAAGTAAACCACCAGGCACTTATTTCTGAAAAGAGTGACCCGGCCCAGGAAGAGCCTTGGCAGGGCCTTTAGGAGGTGTTCCAGAAGGCACTGCCAGCATCGGAGGGGACAGCTCCTGAGTATTATTATCCCGAAGACCTTCCAGAGGGACAAGATGTGGTCATGGAAGACAGTGCTACTGATGATCCTGACCCGGTGTAGGCCTAGGCTAATGTGTGTGTGTGTCTTAGTTTTGAACAAAAAACATTTACAGTACAAGTAAAAAAATTAATTTAAATAGAAAAAAATTATAGAATAAGACTATCAAGAAATATTTTTGTACAGATATATAATGTGCCTGTGTTTTAAACTATTACAAATTTTTTTAAATTATAGTTTATAAAGTAAAAATGTTTCAGTAAACTAAGGTTAATTTATTATTAAAAAAAATATAAAAACAAATTTAGTATAGCCCTGGCCGGTTGGCTCAGCGGTAAGAGCGTCGGCCTAGCGTGCAGAGGACCCGGGTTCGATTCCCGGCCAGGGCACACAGGAGAAGCGCCCATTTGCTTCTCCACCCCTCCGCCGCGCTTTCCTCTCTGTCTCTCTCTTTCCCTCCCGCAGCCAAGGCTCCATTGGAGCAGAGATGGCCCGGGCGCTGGGCATGGCTCTGTGGCCTCTGCCTCAGGCGCTAGAGTGGCTCTGGTCGCAATATGGCGACGCCCAGGATGGGCAGAACATCGCCCCCTGGGGGGCAGAGCACCGCCCCTGGTGGGCGTGCCGGGTGGATCCCGGTCGGGCGCATGCGGGAGTCTGTCTGACTGTCTCTCCCTGTTTCCAGCTTCAGAAAAATGAAAAAAAAAAACAAAAAAACAAATTTAGTATATTTAGCATACAGTATTTGTGAAGTCCACAATAGTGCACAGTGACATCCTAGGCCTTCACGTTCCCTCACCACGCCCTCCCTTCTTCCCTCCCTCACTCACCCAGAGCAGCTCCCAGGCCTGCAAGCTCCATTCACAGTCAGTGCCCTAAACAGGTGTATATTTTTTAAATCTTTCAGATTTTAAAAGTCAGCCATGCTGCGGAGAAAAGGGAACTCTCATCCACTGTTGGTGGGACTGTAAAGTAGTACAACCATTATGGAGGAAAGTATGGTGGTTCCTCAAAAAACTGCAAATAGAACTACCTTATGACCCAGCAATCCCTCTACTGGGTATATACCCCAAAACCTCAGAAACATTGATACGTAAAGACACATGTAGCCCCATGTTCATTGCAGCATTGTTCATAGTGGCCAAGACATGGAAACAACCAAAAAGCCCTTCAATAGAAGACTGGATAAAGAAGATGTGGCACATATACACTATGGAATACTACTCAGCCATAAGAAATGATGACATCAGATCATTTACAGCAAAATGGTGGGATCTTGATAACATTATACGGAGTGAAATAAATAAATCAGAAAAAAACAAGAACTACATGATTCCATACATTGGTGGAACATAAAAACGAGACTAAGAGACATGGACAAGAGTGTGGTGGTTACCAGGGGTGGGGGGAGGGAGGACATTGGAGGGAGGGAGGGAGAGAGTTAGGGGGAGGGGGAGGGGCACAGAGAACTAGATAGAGGGTGGCGGAGGACAATCTGACTTTGGGCGAGGGGTATGCAACATAATTTAATGACAAGATAACCTAGACATGTTTTCTTTGAATATATGTACCCTGATTTATTAATGTCATCCCATTACCATTAATAAAAATTTATTAAAAAAAAAAAAAGTCAGCCATGAAGTGAAAAATGAAGCCTATTTTTACTGTACCTTTCTATGTTTAGATATTATTAGATACACAAAAATTTACCACGGTGTTACAATTGCCTATAGTATTCAGTACAGTATCTGTTAAGGGGTGCAAGACTGTATATAGCCGTGGGCTGGTAGCTAATTGGTTAGAACGCTGTCCTGATACATCAAGGTTGTGGGTTTGCTCCTGGTTAAGGCATGGACAAGAATCAAAGAAAAGCCCTGGCCAGTTGGCATGTGGAAGTCCTGGGTTCGATTCCCGGTCAGGGCACACAGGAGAAGTGACCATCTGTTTCTCCACTCTTCCCTTTCCACATCCATGACTTGAATGGTTCAAGCAATTTGACCCTGAGAGCCAAGGATGGCTCCATGGCCTCACATCAGGTGCTGAAATAAGCTTGGTTGCCAAGCAATGGAGCAGTGGCCCCAGATGGGCAGAGCATTGCCCGGTAGGGGGCTTGCTGGCTAGATCTTGGTTGGGGTGCATGCAGGAGTCTGTCTCTGCCTACCTGCCTCCCACCTCTCACTTAATTAAAAAAAAAAAAAAAAAAGGAATCATGCATGGATAAGTGGAACAACAAATCGGTGTTTCTCTTTTTCTCTCTTAAACTCAATAGACTGTATATATATTTGTACAACCTTAAAAAGTGCAATAAAGGTACAGGCAGTCTAGACAGAAACTTTTCAACCACAAAGACAAGAAATAACACCCACGTCTATAAACTCCCTAATAAACTGGTGAGAACAAACCTCGGTTGAGTCATCTGTCTCTGAAATACGTTACTGTCATTTTTATCATGATTGTAGCTGGGAAATAATTCATTTAGTTAAGTGACCTTTTCTCTTTCACTCATTCTCTTTGGCTAAAGTTACTGCCCAATTTCCGAAGATATCACATTGTATAAAATCTGAGGCAGAAACAAGCCATATTCACTTCCAATAAAAAGCATAATTCAATTTTATTAGTATGAAATATTTTAAGATAATTATTTGTGACCCACGGGCATGATAATCAAGTATGAAAGGGCTTTAACATAATCATACAATCATTTAGTAAAACTGCTGTTTATCAGACCCCAGGAAAAGCAGGAAGGCACTTCCTTTTTGGAACAGAGATCCTATATTTGAGAAACTGTTGAATTGGCCATTTTTCGGATGGGAGTTTATTCTGCCTCCCTTTTGTCAGATTCCTCTGACTCGAACTCGACTAAAGGAACGTGTCTGTTGGCCTGAGAACCTTCTTTGTAGAACACTCTCTTGATCGTGCCATCCTTTGGAGCCTTTATGGTGTGCTGCAGAGACACAAGACAAGACAAACGACGGTTGTAATACTGAGGAGCAAGCACGCACCAAGTTAAGAAAGTCAGACACAAAGTGAAAAATGAAGCCTGCTGTTTTGATGTTTTGTGGTCGATCGGTGGTTCCCAAGGTTTCACGTATCACCGAGCAGAGGAAATAACACTTTGTGGTGCGCTCGGGGCTGACACACCTGTAACCTATTCCAGGTCACTAACTGGGAAGCAGAATCTCTCCTGGAAAGCTTTGGAAAACAACTGCTCTTTGGGCCCCACTCTTGGAGATCCCAGTTCAACTGGTGTGGGGAAGTAGTTTTTAAAAACTCCCAGGTGACTGTAATATGTGGCCAAGTCTGAGAGCTCCTGGCCTATAATTTCCAACCACCTGAAAACCTAAACAGCTAATTTAATAGGATTGAAGTTTTCACTTTGATACTGATAGTTGGCACCCTAGGCCTGGCCTTGGAAAATACCCATAGCTAATATTCAGTTGGGTTACTGCCTGAATCTATGCTATTGATACTTGCATTAATTTCAGAATCAAATGACAGATGTGATTTCACAAAATTAAAATGAGAAGAATGGTTTTGTTTTGTTTTCTGCAGTTAATGCTTTATCAATCCATGGCGCTTAGTATTGAAAGTAGCACAGACCTACTGAAAAAGGGAAACCACCACCAGGCCTGCTATCGGCCAGTCTGCCTGGCAGCTGGGCTCAGGATGGCACTCACCTCCATTTTCATGGCGATCATAACCATGAGAGTATCTCCAGCTTTTACTCTGTCTCCAGCTTTTACAAACACCTAGGGATGCAGAGCGACAGGTTAACACTTTGACGAGATCAGGCGCGTTCAGGGTGGTATGGCTGTAGACTTCTTTTTTATTTTTAAAGGTTTATTTTTTTTTTAATTTTTTTAAATTTAATTTTATTTATTCATTTTTAGAGAGGAGAGAGACAGAGAGAGAGACAGAGAGAGAGACAGAGAGAGGAGAGACAGAGAGAGAGCAAGAAGGAAGGAGGAGCTAGAAGCATCAACTCCCATATGTGCCTTGACCAGGCAAGCCCAGGGTTTTGAACCGGCAACCTCAGCATTTCCCAGGTCGACACTTTATCCACTGCGCCACCACAGGTCAGGCCACAGGTTAACACTTTGAAAACACAGAGGTCCTTCATGGTCCAGGAGCTGATGTATAAATGCATACAGCAGAGGTGTGTCTGTGGTTGCCTTGTCTGCCAAAGACAATGTGCAAATCGGAGGCCTACGGGCCAGTCCCGTTGCTGGCTCTGCTGTCAGCGGGAGGCGCTACTCGACTCCCCACCCCCACCCCCAAGCCATCAAGTTTTCTTTGAATCAGAGTAATAAGTCTTGCATACCTTGAGACCCTTTTGTTTTTTCACGAATGTATAGATAAGACTTAAAAGCATTTGAAGGGATTCTACTGCTTATGGAATATGAAGTATATAAAAGGAGACTACTGATCTACTACCACTTCACTTGAAGGCATATCAGCATGGATCTCAACTCTGAATACACACACTGCACTCAACACCAAACCATGTTGCTCCTCACCAATACCAGCCTTTCAAATTTTAACACTGAAACCATTATGTGCATTAGAGGAAATATCATTATCTCATGATAAAGTATTTGCTGTTAAATTTAACATGAAAAAAAAATAGCCCTTTTGGATAATGCTTGGTGAATATATACTATATTTTAGTCACAAAATGACAATTTAAATTATTTGTACTTTTATGGAAATTCCCACTTCAAAATTTATGGTAACAGTGTTTACCATAAATTAGGTAAATGGGTATTTTCACTGAAGACTGTAATATAGAACTCAAATCTACCATAGAGTCTTTTCATTTCTGAATGAAAAAGCTTTCCAATGAATAAGCAAGATTTAGAGAAGAAAAAGAACATATACGGCAAAGTTCAACAAAGACATTTATTGGGCCTTATTGGACTTTATTCTACATATATTCACGTGAGTACCTTCTCAATTGTTCCAGCCATGGGAGCTATGGCACCTCCCTGAGTTTCTTCTGACCGCAGTGAAGACAAGTATTTGGGGACTGGAATGTCAAACTGAACAGTTCCTTCCTATAAATAAGGAACAAACCAGAAACGAAGTCAAGGTCTTATTCCTGTAATTTTACTAATAAATATACTTGAGGTAATGACTATTTTCAAGCTATCTGTTAAATGTTAGTCATCTTTAATGCGAGGGTTCTAATCTAGCTTTGTGACCTTGAGCAAATGACTAAACTCCTCTCAGTTTTGGTTTCCCATTACATAGGAGCAATGATAGACATGCCTCCAGGGGATTAAAGGAATGAACATATGTAACTGTTGGTAAAAGCCACCACCTGGAAGCCATTTTTAGTAGCATCCCCACTATCAAGTGCTTAGTCTAAGTCTAAGTTAACAATTTTATATATATTTTATATAGTCATTAATCATCACAATAACCTTATGAGGTAGGTATTGTTATTGTTCCTGTTCATAGATGGGGGAACTGAGGCCCAGAGAATTAACTTGCTCAAGGTCACATAGCTGCTCACTAGTAAGACCAGAGTTTGAATCAAAGCAAGGTCATATTCCACAACTTGGGCTCTTTGCCACTCACCATATTGCCTCTGCCGTCATATTGTTATAGCATATTGACTATGGAAAGGAATGCCTGGTAAAGTGAGATCATCCTTGACTCGATATACAGTAGTATAATTACTTGAATACCAAAGACATTTCATCACTAAGGACTGTGATCTATAAGATGGTTGGTTCCCGAATGTGAAAAGACTCTGAAGAGACCATAGTACAGGGGTAGTCAACCTTTTTATACCTACCGCCCACTTCTGTATCTCTGTTAGTAGTAAAATTTTCTAACTGCCACCGGTTCCACAGTAATGGTGATTTATAAAGTAGGGAAGTAACTTTACTTTATAAAATTTATAAAGCAGAGTTATAGCAAGTTAAAGCATATAATAATAATTACCAAGTACTTTATGTTGGATTTTCACTGTTTGGCAGAATAAATCTTTATAAAACAACTTACTATAGTTAAATCTATCTTTTTATTTATACTTTGGTTGCTCCGCTACCACCCACCATGAAAGCTGGAACGCCCACTAGTGGGCAGTAGGGACCAGGTTGACTATCACTGCCATAGTATATGTGAAAATTCATTCTCTTTCTTCTGCCCAGGAAGAACACTAAGGTCTCTTAATAAACTCCTAACCAAATCCATTCAAAGCCTGCCTTTACCATCAGCCAGGAGAACGCCCCTAACCCTACCTTTCTATGGGACACCTTGCCCACAAGGAGCATCTGGTCCAGCCTCCTTTCCCAACCATCATCTCCCAAATCTCCAGGATGCTCAGTATCAGGGGGATGGTGGTTGGGGCAAGTATTAATACATCAGCTCCTGAGAGAAGAGTCCCACTGCGCAGGGAGAGGCCCTCTGACAGGAAGGGTATAAGGACATGTTTCAGAGTGAAAGGAAGACAATGCATATGTGTCTTTCAGTGAAAATCTGTGTGAACAACAGAATAAGAGGAGGCAGGAATGTGGCAAGGAAAGAGTGGAGGGGGAACACAGAGAAAAGGTCATGGCAGTGACCGAAGGAAGCAGATCTGTCTCATCTCTTTGCCTCTGGTCAAGCAGTGTTCTCCCAAACCCCAGCAGTGTTACTACAAAGAAGAGACCTTACCACAGAAAATAGGTAAATTGTGTTTTCTAGAATGATTAGCTTAGTTTTACTAGAAATTCCATCAATAGAACATTTCAGGTAAGTGCAATCTCCCTCACTAAGAAGATCACCAAGGACTTGGAAAGTTTTATCTTCAATCTGAAAAAAAGAAAAAAGAAGAAAAGTAAGATCCTTAAAATAAACAAACAACCCTAGCCCTGGCTGGGCAGCTCAGTTGGTTAGGATGTTGTCATGCTACATCAAGGTTGTGGGTTCAATTCCCAGTCAGGGCATATACAAGACTCAACCAATGAATGCTTGAATAAGTAGAACACAGATCTGTGTTTCTCTTTCTCACCCTTCCTCTCTCTCTAAAATCAATAAATAAAAATTAAAGAAAAAGAAGTGAACAACCCTACATAATAAAATCAGAATTAATTATCTATTAATAGGTTCAAAAGTTAGCAAGTAAATCACGTTTTAAAAAAATGATTTTATTTATTCATTTTTAGAAATGGTAGAGATAGAGAGAGAAAGAGAGAGAGAAGGGAGGAGGGGCAAGAAGCATCAACTCCCATATGTGCCTTGACCAGGCAAGCCCAGGGTTTTAAACTGGTGACCTCAGAGTTCCAGGTTGACACTTTACCCACTGTGCCACCACAGGTCAAGCCAGTAAAACATTTTTATTTTATTTTTTTAATGTTTTTTTTTTTATTTTTCTGAAGCTGGTAACGGGGAGAGACAGTCAGACAGACTCCCGCATGCGCCCGACCAGGATCCACCCGGCACGCCCACCAGGGGATACGCTCTGCCCACCAGGGGGCGATGCTCTGCCCCTCCGGGGTGTCGCTCTGCCGCAACCAGAGCCACTCTAGCGCCTGGGGCAGCGGCCAAGGAGCCATCCCCAGCGCCCGGGCCATCTTTGCTCCAATGGAGCCTTGGCTGCAGGAGGGGAAGAGAGAGACAGAGAGGAAGGAGGGGGGGTGGTGGAGAAGCAAATAGGCGCTTCTCCTATGTGCCCTGGCCGGAAATCGAACCCGGGTCCTCCACACGCCAGGCTGACGCTCTACCGCTGAGCCAACCGGCCAGGGCCCAGTAAAACATTTTTAATAGAGTCATTTGGAAAATTTCCCCCTAAGATTCATAAAAAGATACTCTAAATAGAAACAGTAGTGACATAATTAAAAGAAAAAAAAAACATGGTTACATAACATATTCATAGCACTCATAATGTTACAGAAAAATTCATGCTAAGAACAGCAATAAATGTAAAACAGAAATACAAATTAAATTAAGCAAAATTATTAAAATTTGGTTGAGTATATATAACACATGCTTGTATTCGTTTCTGAGTACCCAAAGTCAAGTTTAGCTACTATGCCAAAGTCAATAATGAAAAAAGCCAGAACCACATAATTAGATAGTAGTTCTTTTATCTCAGCAGCATGTAGAACCAATTTATGGATTTCAGTTATGATTTAAGAAGATAAATTAGCTGGAGATTGAGCACAATTTTCTAACTCTAAGAGAGAGAGTGCCAAAGAGCAGACTTCACACTTAATCTCTCAAGGCACCTGGCAAAAGGACATGAAACCTTGCTGTTTTAAAGACTGTTTTCTCACGTACATACTCAGACAAAATTTCCCTCACACACAGAAAATCCATTTAACTCTTCTCTCTATATTTTTATCTCAATTCCCAGAATGTTGGTGTCAAAGTCTTGTGGCTATTCTTTTCAAATATATTAGGTAGACTAAGGTAGAACAGGTCATACTGCAGTATTTATACATTGGTTCATCTATCTTAAATTAAATAAGGCATTTTACTGTGCTTTGTAGCTCATTCAAACAGCCATTTGAAAGTCTGTAAAATTCTCAGGACATTAAGGTTAGACTGAGAACAGTTTTGTTTAAAGCTGTACAATAGCACATTTTAAATTTGTGAATGTAGTCCCATGAGCAGATTAGAATAAGTCTGTCAATTTACCATTTCTCAAGGGACAAAAAAAGGGTCCCCAAATCAATATTATATAAAATTTATTATATAATATTTAAAATACTTATAAAATTCTCAATTTTGGTATATTGAATGACACAAGAGCTCCCCAGATAGCTTTAGGGACCTGTAGTTCTTTCTAAAAGGGAATGAAGAGTCACAGGAATATACAGCACAGCACAGGGAGTATAGTAAGTAACACTGTAATAAGTATATGATGTCAGGTGGGTGCTCGAATTATCGGCTGGGTGGTCACATTACAGGTTATATAAAAGTCTAATCACTATGTTGTATATCTAAAACTCATTTAATAGTGTATGTCATATACTATTGTAATTGAAAAAGTAAATAAAGAAAAAAGAAAAAACAAACCAGAGGTACCAATATAAATTACAAATCTTATACATTAAAAGAAGTAGACTTTCCATAATTTTTCTGAATCTCAGAGAAAGAAACCAATGTGTCTCAAAGTGCTGGATGATCTAGCCAGACCAGGCTGTGGGGCAGTGCATGAAGCATCAGCCTGGGATGCCAAGGACTCAGGTTTAAAACCCCAAGGCCATCAGCTTGAGCGCGGGCTCACCAGCTTGAGTGTGGGCTCACCAGCTTGAGTGTGGGGTCACTGGCTTGAGCATGGGATCATAGACATGACCCCATGGTTGCTGGCTTGAGCCCAAGGTTCCTGGCTTAAACAAGGGGTCACTGGCTCAGCTGGAGCATACCGGTCAAGGCACGTATGAGAAGCAATCAATGAACAACTAAAGTGACATAACTACAAGTTGATGCTTCTCCTCTCTCTCACTTGCCATCTGTCTATCCTTGTCTGGACACCCTAACCCTTTCTCTCTCTTAAGAAAAAAGTGTTGAATGATCTAGCATATCACTGCTAAATCCATTTTGCAGGATTTGAAATATTCTAGCTCCTGTTACAAATGATTTATTCTGTTCTGTGAATTTGCACCTTGCTATAGGAATTTGTTTGAGTTCTCATGTTGTTTTATGACCCTTTCAGCATTTCATTTTGCCAGTGTAATGGAGGGCTAGCATACAAATTTTGACTAAAGATTCTCAAAGTATGACCTATGGATCCCTTGAAGTTCTTTCAAGAGGTCCACAAAATCAAATTATTTCATAATAATACTAATAGTATTTGCCCTTTTCAACCCTTTCTCTCACCAGTACACAGTAGAATGTTCTGGAGACAGCAGAAGTGGTATGTTATCACTCTGGTAGCAACGGAATGTGCGCTTGGGTAATCTTAGGTTTTAAACTTGTCTCAATGTATCCTAAACTCAACAACAACAAAAAACAATCTTTTTTTTTTAAATGGGCAAAGGACTTGAATAGACATTTCTCCAGAGAAGATATACAAGTTGCCAAGTAGCATATGAAAAGATGCTCAGCATTGTAAGTCATCAGGGAACTGCAAATCAAAACCATAATAAGCCTGACCAGGCGGTGGCACAGTAGATAGAGCGTCAGACTGGGATGCGGAGGACCCAGGTTCGAGACCCAGAGGTTGCCAACTTGAGTGCAGGCTCATCTGGTTTGAGCAAAGCTCACCAGCTTGGACCCAAGGTCGCTGGCTTGAGCAAGGGGTTATTCAGTCTGCTGTAGCCCCACGGTCAAGGCACATATGAAATACCAATCAATGAAAACTAAAGTGCCACAACAAAAAATTGATGCTTTTCATCTCTCTCCATTCCTGTCTGTCCCTCTCTATCCTTCTCTCTGACTCTCTCTGTCTCTGTAAAAAAAAACAAAACAAAAAAACAAAAAACCATAATGAGAGGCCCTGGCCAGTTGGCTCAGAGGTAGAGCATTGGCCTGGTGTATGGAAGTCCCGAGTTCAATTCCCGGCCAGGGCACACAAGAGAAGCGCCATCTGCTTCTCCATCCTTCCCCCTCTCCTTTCTCTCTTTCTCTTCCCCTCCTGCGGCCAAGGCTCCATTGGAGCAAAGTTAGCCCAGGTGCTGGGAATGGCTCCATGGCCTCCACCTCAGGCACTAAAATGGCTCCAGTCGCAACAGAGCAATGCCCCAGATGGGCAGAGCATCGCCCCCTGGTGGACATGCTGGGTGGATCCCAGGCACATGCAGAGTCTGTCTGACTGCCTCCCCACTTCTAACTTCGGAAAAATACACACACAAAAAAAATACCCATAATGAAACACTACTCTACTCCCATTAGGAGGCTTTAAAAAAAGGAAAGAAAAAACTAAATGTTGGCAAGGATGCGGATAAATTGGAACCCCTGTGCTCTGTTGGTGGGAATGTTAAATTGTGCAGCCGCTATGGAAAACAGTATGTTACTTCCTCAAAAAGTTAAAAATAGAACTACCAGATTTATGACCAGCAATTCTACTGTGGGTATATGCCTGAAAGAATTGTAAACAGAGTCTAGAAGAGATATTTGTATACTTATGTTCATAGTAGCATTATTCACAATAGCTAAAAGGTGGAAGCAATCTAAGTATCCACCAATAGACAAATGAATAAACAAAGTGTGGTATATACATTCAATAAAAAGTTAGTCAGCCTTAAAAAGGAAGGAAAATCGTCGGCCTGGAGTGGGGGGGACCCGGGTTTGATTCCTGGCCAGGGCACATAGGAGAAGCGCCCATTTGCTTCTCTACCCCCACCCCCTCCTTCCTCTCTGTCTCTCTCTTCCCCTCCCGCAGCCAAGGCTCCATTGGAGCAAAGATGGCCCAGGTGCTGGGGATGGCTCCTTGGCCTCTGTCCCAGGCGCTAGAGTGGCTCTGGTTGCGGCAGAGCATCGCCCCCTGGTGGACGTGCCGGGTGGATCCCGGTCGGGCGCATGCGGGAGTCTGACTTTCTCTCCCCGTTTCCAGCTTCAGAAAAATACAAAAAAAAAAAAAAAAAAAGAGAGAGAAGGAAAGTTGGACACATGATATAACATGTGAGGGCACTATGCTAAGGGAAATAAGCTGGTCATAAAAGGCCAACTGCTGAAAGATTTCACTTATATTAATATAATGCACCTAGCCATCAAACTCATAGAGGCACAAAGTGGAATGGTGGCTGCCAGCAGCCAGGGAAGGAAGGAGTGTGTGCTGCTGTTTAATGGGCACAGCATTTCAGTTTGCAAGAGGAAAACAGTTCTACCGACAGATGCTGGTGATGGCTGCACAACAATGTGAATGTAATGCTACTGAACTGTACACTTAAAAATGGTTAAAATGGCCTGACCTGTGGTGGCGCAGTGGATTAAGCGTCAACCTGAAACGCTGAGGTTGTCAGTTCAAAACTGTCGGCTTGCTCAGTCAAGGCACATATGGGAGTTGATGCTTCCTGCTCCTCCCCCCTCCTCCCTCTCCCTCTCCCTCTCTCTCTCTCTCTCTCTCTCTCTCTCTCTCTCTCTCTATATATATATATATATATATATATATATCTGTCTCTCTTCTCTAAAATGAATAAATAAAAATATCAATAATTTAAAAAATGGTTAAAATGGTAAATTTTGTTACTTATATTTAAAAATATAATTATAAAAAATAAAAATGTTCGCAGTTTAATTTTCTGAACAGTAAACATGAACGAATGTAACTAACAAATAAAAGCTCTTCAAGGAGTCCCAATAATTTGTAAGAATGTACAGGGAACCAGAGACCAAAAAGTTTGAGAACTGCTCCTTTAGATACAAATACATCCACATGGCCTGGCCTGTGGTGACGCAGTGGATAAAGCGTCGACCTGGAATGCTGAGGTTGACAGTTAGAAACCCTGGGCTTGACTGGTCAGGCAGATACAGGAAGCAACTACTGTGAGTTGATGCTTCCTGCTTCTCCTCTCTTTCTCTCTCCTCTCTATAAAAATCAATAAATCAAAACAAAAACAAATACATCCACACACTTTTGGGACTTGATAGGGATCTGATTCAAGGCTATTATTTTTTGCCACGTTGTGAATCACAGCCAAACTGAATAAACAATTAAACTATATAGGGGAGTAATTTCCTCAAATTGGTCTGAAATAAAAGCACATGACATTATCCTAACTATAGATGTAACCAGCAATGGCGTAAGGGAAACAGGAGAGTGTAAAAAGACCATACTCCGTATGAGAGAGATCCAATTTAGCTGTGAACTGTAGAACAGAAGCAGGAAGGCTTACCTGCATGCTGTAGGACCCGTCATGGTTATATGTTACAGCTATGGCTACATCTTCAGGGAAGAAAGTAAACACAATTAAAAGACCATTTATCCGGAATGGAGATTCCAAAAATCTGACTTTCAACGTAAAGATAACTAGCTGTTAGAGATATCAACATCTATTAACTCCCTAGCAATATATATATTTTTTTTAAAAAAAAGAAGAAGAAGAAGTAAGAAGAACTTATCAGGCAGGTTTCGATAAAGGTGGATTTCAAGCTTTTCTTTTTTAGAAGTGGAGTTTTAGCTTTTTAAGGTTATAGGTTATTTTAGATATTTTTCTCTCTATAAGAAAGGCTACAGGGTTGTAGTAGAAATGTAATTAATTGGGAAAAAGAATTTTTAGTTTAAGACCCAAATCTGCTATCTGTGGCATGATCACTTTTGTGATATTGACAAAATCATTTAAAAATCTGAGTCTTAATTTTCTGATCCATTTGATCTATTAAGTGGATATGAGATACCTGTATAACAATGACTACATCAATGTGAAAGTACTTTATAAACTGTAACAGATTATATATATAAAATATACAATATGTTTTTATTATTATATTACTATTCAGTTGGTTAAGAGTATCCTGGGAGATGGAAATCAAAATTTTGTGGGGTACAGATCAGAGTCTTTTCATCTGGTTCTGACACTTCAACCATCATTTTGATGTTTCCACCTCAAATCTGTTTCCAGCCCAGACCTTCCTTCTCCAAAACTCAAATTAGTTATTCCTGGCTAGATGCTCCATCGGCACTTTAAAATGAACACAGTGGGTCCAACAAATCACCTGCTACCTCCAGCTGCTTTCCCTCCTGCCCTGTGAGCTCCCTGACTGGCAATGTTGTTCTTCTCATCCAGGATTAACGCCTGTTGTTCTTGCCTTTTCCTCTCCTTTGCTTTCTACCTCCAGTAGACACCACAAAGCTGCCAAATTCTTCCCTTTGAATACCTGTCCTACCCACTTCTTCCTTTCCATTTCTCTCACCCTGTCCTGATTCGGACAGATGGCCTCCCAACACTTTCTGCTTCCCGTCTCAACCATTCCAGATGCTTCCTAGCCTGTCCCTGCCATTCGAAATGCTCTGCTCTGTACTGAGAGCACCAAGCTGTCTTATTTCCCACTATTCTTCCACGTAGCCCTATGTCAAACCAAAGGGGAAACGGGCCATTGACATTCTCCAGATGCGGCTTTGTCCTCACTGTGCCTGCCTCTTCGCTCCTGCCCCTCTGACTGAAAACCACCCCTCGTGCATATGGTGCCCTCCCTGCTCTGCATAGAGACTTCTGCACAGAATCACCATTATAACTCTCCCCTCATCCGTGTTATGATAGTGATTTTTTATCAGTTGTTTTAAAAAAATTGCAAAAATAAAAATGTTCGCAAGACCTGAAAATCCTCTCTATTACCCAGTTGTAAGTACTATTAAACATTTGAACATGTGAAATCTTGAGAATCTTTCAAAATACACATTCAAGTTTATATTTTTCTTTTATAAAAATAGGACATCATTACACATACTGCTCTGAAACCAACTTTGAGTTAATATGTGACACGCATCTCTACTTTGTTCTTTCTATAGTAGCAAGGGGATAGTTCAATAATGATGATCATTATGATGATAGCAGCTAATATTTGTTGACTGCTTGCTTTATGTCGTACAATGAGCTAAGTGCCTTACATGTGTCATTTCATTTAATATCCACAACAACACAAGGAAGTAATTACCACGACCACCTCATGTACAGCTGAAGACACTTGACGCTTACATAAGGTACATGAGTGCCCAAAAGTCACAGACAACAAGGGAGCCAGAATTCAAACCCATGCTGTCTAGCTCCAGGGACTGCATTATGAACCAGTACGCCACCATCTTCCCAACACACATATTTCTCTTTTGCCAAGTGGTAAGTTCCACATCTTTTTTCTCCATATTGTTCAGAATATCTACTTTTTTCAAAAACATTGTACTGAATGTATGAATGAATGGAACTTCTCCACTCTGTATCCTGTCAATATTTTTAGCCCCTTTTAAAAGAAAATGCATCCAATTACCCCAAATCAGTTTTCTTTCCATTTATAAAACATGAAAAGTATTTAAATGACATGAATGCCAATAGAACCATAGTAAAGACATCCCCAGAAAAAGTCTAAATTCTTTTATATATTGTAGTGTAACTCAGTTCGTTCCCCCTCCCCTCGCTCTCTCTTGACCCCACAGAAAGATCTTATCTATCCTCCTATATACTACTTAAGAATGTATGAAAATTTGGCATGATGCAATAGTAGGTAAGCACATGTACCCTGAAGTGTGGGTTCAAACTCTACCAATTACTTTTGGTGTGATTTTAAGGAAATTATAATTCTCTTTAAGCCTTGTATAAAAGTTTTATAAGTTAATTTTATAAAGTTGACACTAATAATAACACTGATTTCATCACCCTGTTCTGAAAATGCAAAAGAAATAATTCATGGAAAGCACTTAACAGTGTCAAACAATAAATCTTAGCTATTATTATTAATATTGTTATTATTATTACTCAGGGCAGGGTAGGATTCTGTGAAACATGGCCACTAGTAGCAAAGTGAGACTATCTTTCAAGCCTGGATTATTTAATATACTTGGCCATTCTCACTGAGATCACTAAATTAGTTCTACATTCGATTCAGAAATTCTTCTGGGCCCTCAGACGTTTTGTTTAGTGTCCTCTCTCATTCAACCATAGTAACGGCTGATTAGCATAACAATTCTGAAAGCTGTTACATTCAGGCCTGGATTACTATTGAAAAATACTGCTAAAAGGAAGTGGTGAACAGCAATTATGTTGGCTTTTCAATTATATATTTATTTTTTTAATTAAAAAAAATCCAAGAAATACAATGTAATTCAAAACACTGCTCAGTGCCAAAGTGAACATCATGCCAAATAACACAGTTGGCTCATCTGAATTATAATCGCACGTGTGATTTTTCTTTTCATTTAGATGGAAGAGGCCACTAAATTGTATTGCTGCTGATACTAATATTCAGCATTTTCAGCCTATACATTTTAGAGGTTGTTGTTTTTGTTTGCTTTTTTGTTTTAAGGATGAAGTGAATAAATATACCAGCATAAAATGGAGAGCTTAACCGTTTGCAGAATGCTACTCTACACGGGATGCCTGCAAACTTTCTTTGCAAGTACTCCATGCACTTAACGGGGATGACGATCTAGGCTCAGGCTGAAAACGTATCTGAAAAGCTATAACCCAATCAACTTGTGTGAACAAAGAATCTGTAAGAAGTGAGTGGGTGTCTACACAGATTCGAGGTAAAGGGGAGGGTGTTGTGATGAGCTGGCAGGAAGACTGTTCTACCTGACAGGCACGTTTTTATAATGGAGCTGTCACAGCTCAGTGACAACCCACCCTCTGCGTTACCTGGCCCTCCGAGCTCTGACTGTCCGCTCTGGCTTCCCATGCAAACTGTACCACAGTAGAAAGGATACAACCACCAGCTCTCATATAATTCTGGTCCCTCAGGTACACTGTTCCAGCCAAAACTTTATAAACTCCTCTGGCTTAGGTGTCAGCCTCTCCTAACCTTAGTATAAATCACCTCCCACCCTGAGCCTACTAAGATTAGTTTGCAATCAATTTGCCATGGGAAAGTGGTAGAAATAGTACAGGAATCAGGGTCAGAAAGACTAGGTGTCAATCATGGCTCTGCCACTTACTAGTCTTGAGTGAATTATCGCAAATTCTGTGCCTCTGTTTCATCACCCACACGTGGGAACAACAGTGACTCCCCCTTCTTAATTGTAAAGATAAAAATTTATATGTGATGAGGCACTTAATAAATTAGAGCTCCTTGGTAACCTATTTCCACCTGACACACTGCCTGAGCACTGGGCAGTCTTCCCTCCCGGGAGTAGTTTTGGATATTGTTTTTCTGATTAAGAGGAAATACATTCTCGGGACGGGAATGAGGGTAAAATAAATAAATAAATAAATAAATAAATAAATGTAATATATTACCACTGAAGAAAAATTACAAAGCAAAGAAAGTACAAAGAAAGATGGAGAAAAATCGCCTCACATCCCATCACCCAGTGGTAACTTTACTATATTCTGGCAAATTCCATTTCCGTCATTCTGCTATGACATGTTTTAAGACTATTTACAAAATACAGAAAAAGTGTAGTAAAAATAAATAAAAATCATTAACTCCACCAGCCAGAGCCACATCTCCTTCCAATGTTTAGTCCAGAGGTCTTTTAAAAATGTAATAGACTGATTGGGCCAGGCTGAATTCATTTTTTCAGGTAAAAGTAATATATTTCTATAGAGCATATTTCTCTTCTAATAAAACATTACGTACTGTTTTCACCATCCTTGAGAGTCATGTTTCTGGTGTAAGAGATATTCAGTCTTCTTCCATTGCTGAATGCGAAAGGAGAATATTGATCTGGAAAGAAATTCACAAGTTTATGAACATTAAGTCTAATAAATTTATACTTACAAAAGAAAACAGAAAACATAGCTCCTACACTGGCAGCCCAAAGATGTTTTCTTTGTTCTTCTCATTGCTTTAAATTTAAATTAGATATTTTGATTTATATCTCAGGAATTTCATATGAAAAATTGTAGCTTCTTTTAAAAAATGAGAATATTTGTAGCCTAAACTCTCATCCTCTGGTGATATAGGCTGCACAATGGTCATCTCCTCCTTTATTTTTTAAGAGAGAGAGAGGTGGGGAGGAGAGAGATGTAAAGCATCAACTTGCAGTTGCAACTCCTCAGTTGTTTATTGTTTTCTCATATGTGCCTTTGACCGGGGGGCTGCAGCTGAGCCAGTGACCCCTTGCTCAAGCCAGTGACGTTGGGCTTCAAGCTAGCAACCTTGGGCTTCAAGTCAGTGACCTTTGGGCTTAAGCCAGAGACCATGGGTCATGTCTATCATCTCACACTGAAGCTGGTGACCCCACGCTCAAGTCCACGAATCCGCGCCTAAGCTGGTGACCTTGGGGTTTCCAACCAGGTACTTCAGTATTCTGGGTCAATGCTCTATCTACTGTGCTACCACTGCTCAGGTGTGGTCATCCCTTGTGATGGGGCTAATCCATTCCAGATTACCAAAATCTCTACCACTCACTATTTTTTTTTTTTTTGTATTTTTCCTAAGTAAGAAGTGGTGGTGGGGGGGGGGGAGGCAGACAGACTCCCGCATGCACCCATCCAGGATCCACCGGCATGTCCACCAGGGGGCGATCCTCTGCCCATCTGGGGCGTTGCTCCACTGCAATCGCAGCCATTCTAGTACCTGAGGCAGAGGCCATGGAGCCATCCTCAGTGCTTGGGCCAACTTTGCTCCAATGGAGCCTTGGCTGTGAGAGGGGAAAGGAGAGAGAAAGGAAAGGAGGAAGGGTGCAGAAGCAGGTGGGCGCCTCTCCTGTGTGCCCTGGCCAGGAAGTGAACCCGGGACTTCCAAACGCCAGGCCCGACACTCCACCGCTGAGCCAACAGGCCAGGGCCCCACTCACTATTTTTATTTCATTTGTCTTACCGGTCTAGCCTAGAAGTTTTTGAGTGTACATCCTCTGTTGGACAATATCCAGAAGCTATGGCATAGCTAAACTGAAGCAATTTATTTTGAAGTTCATATCTGTGTTGGCTATAAATTTTTAAAAAAAGGAAGATAAGAGGACTTTATTCTAAAAACACTAAATCCAAGCTTAGGAATACCATATGGGGCACATTTAGATGCATTTCATTTAATGCAACAGCACAAAATGAGGATAGAGCACAAATTTCCTACAGATGTAATTTTAAGCTTTCAATATAAATGTCTTGAATGAATCTAGAAATTAATGATCCTAATAACAGGATCCTATAATAGTATAATAATCCTAACAGTAATGAAGAAATAAATGGATTCAACTTTTTCCCCTTATTTTCTCCAAAGGTCAGAGAGTTAGCTTAAGTAAACATTATGGAGTAAGTTTGGGAAAGCTCAAATTTTGCTCAATTTATGGGAAAAAACTTTTTAAAGGAGAACTGACTGAACTGTACTGAGTGAATGAACTTTCATCATGAATTCTCAGCTTCCGGAGGTGTTGGAAGGTGGGGCAACAACTTAAGGAGGACGACCCAGTATGGCAGTCAGGGCAAATCTGCCCAGGGTGCCCAGGCTCAGAGTCTATGACACGTCAAGGACCTAGGTCTCCAGTTAGTCAGAAATCTGATCACAGAATGAAAAGAGAGTAGGAAACAACCCAACAGTAAATCATAGGTCACACAGGGGAAATCTGAGAGGCTCCAGTGCCCTGCCTTTAGTCTCTAGGACCCGGAACTTGCTGCAGGTACAGACTCTACAACAAAGTAGGCCGCAGGAGTGGGGAATAAAAGAAGTCAGAAGGGATCGGCACGGGCTGCAGCAAGGCCTGGAGTGCTGGTTGAAAAGAGATCCATCTCTACATTGCTAAGTAACTAAATTATAGAAAAAGGGTTAAAAAGTGTTTATGGGGTGTATCCTGACTATGTAAAGAGCTCCACTTCATCCTAAAAACCATGTTAGCAGAGGATGGCATCAAACACTAACAGAAAAAAAAGGGAGGCAAGAGTGGCCTAAAGAAAGAAAAGCATGTTCAATACTTATTCAGAAAATCCTGACAAGCACAGGAAACAGAAATGCATTCCGTACCTTGTGTTTGAATTTTGAAAACATCAGACATAGCTTTCTCCTTGAGGATGAGACCCAGAGCTGCCTGGCATAAAAACTCTTTGGCGGCAGCCTTCCGACTGGGTAATAGTTCTTCACGGTGCTGAGGGATGAAATCAGTGTGCACGTGGCCAGCTTCAAACTCTGGGTGGCCAGACAGGCTGAGGAGGAAGTCAATGTTGGTGTACAATCCAACAATCTAGAAAGAAAGAGAATAAAGCCGACATCCTCAGTGAGTGAGGCAAACAACATATTCAGAAAAACACTTGTATGGCTTCTGCTCCTTTTGCTAAGTATTTTATACTATGGACCACTCTCAGGAAAACAAAACAAAACAAAAAAACTGCACTTCGGCCCTGGCCAGTTGGCTCAGTGGTCAAGTGTCAGCTGGGCATGTGGATATCCAGAGTTCAAGTCCCAGTCAGGGCACATAGGAGAAGCGACTATCTGGTTCTCCACCCCTCCTCTTCCTCCTTCTCTCTCATTCTGTTCCCCTCCTGCAGCCATGGCTCTACTGGTTTGAGTGCATTGGCCCTGGGTGCTGAGGATGGTTCTGTGCAGCCTCTACCTCAGGTGCTAAAAATAGCTCAGTTGAGAGCATGGTCCCAGAAAGGGGCTGTCAGGTGGATCCTAGTTGGGTTGCATGTCTCTCTACCTCTTCTCCTCTCAAACAAAACAAACAAAAACACCCCAGTTCACCATCACTATAGATCTGGACTTAACACTTAAAACTACATTTTACTATGATAAAGTGGCCACAGGAAATGGTGTTAGTATAGGTAGTGTGAAGAATACATTTAATGGAATCAGGGGAGGAAAGTGATAAATGTTAAGAAACTTAAATGACATTTATTTGCAAGATATTGAAGACATGCCACTCAGAACACTCACACACAGAGGACAGGATTATTATACTTGGGAGGGGATGGGATTATATGACCTTCAAAAGAGTTTCCTTCCAACAGTAAAGCCAAATTTCACACATATAACTGATATAAAAATTAAAAGATATAAAACTTAACCCAATAAATGGAATCAAAAGTAAAACCAGCTGGCTGAGCCTTGAGTTTATTTGTTCGTTCGCTCATTCATTCACCATATCCTGAGCACCTTGTAGGAGCTAGGCCCAGATCGAGATGCTGGGGACACAGTGAAGAACAGAACACACGAAGGTTTGTTCTCACAGAGCTTACATTCTAGGAACAGATCATTAACAGCATCTATAAATAAAATTCTACTATAATGTCAGGTTACATGAAGAAGAAGAAGGCTGGCTGAGGGGACAGGGAACAGCACAGGGTCCTATTTTAAATGGAGCAGCCTTAAAAGGGCTCTGAGGGGGTGAGCAGTGCTGAGGGCGGTGGGAGGGAGTCCCGGGATCCTGTGGGGGAAGAACATTCTGGAAGAGAAAACAGGAGCACACGGCTCCATGCTGCGTGTGGAGGCCAGTGTGGCTGCAGCCAGAGAGATCAAAGGTTTCATCAAAGTGATGACATATAACAATTAGAACATCATGGGTTAATAAGAAATCCTTCTATGAAGCTAAATCAGCTGGTATGGGACTTACTTGCAGCAAGAAAATTAATGTGCTACAGAAAAGCAACAAACTATCAAATGGATAAAACTGAACATAATTATTTTCCTTTGGAGAAAATAATATCAGACTGTAGGCCACACTTGTGTAACTGGTCTTGTCTACAAGATGAACAGGAATTTCCTACCGGATGTCATTGAAGTGTGACACTGACAGTAAGAGTTTCAGTCCTGTAATCTTTCCTTTCTAGCTGAAATCAAGCAGTCCTCAAACCCATGGGAAATTCTCTCAAGTAAAATTATTTTGTTTGTGACATATGAGTAGTTGGTTGCAGTACGTTGACAAGGACAAAGGCTGACTAATCATGACAGACATGCTTGGCTGCAGAGACACAGGGAGCCTCGGGGTCACCCACATGGCCCAGGTCACTCACATGGTACTGACGAAGGCTGTACCTCAGTTTGGTCAAGGCTGCCTGGCGATCTGCTGCCCACACGACCAGCTTCGCAATCATGGGGTCATAGTGCACCGACACTTCATCTCCTGCAATTGGAAAACCATAATAACCACTCATAGTCAAAACCAAGGGGATAAAAGATGACAAACAAGACAGTCTGGCTGAGGATCCCCGCCTGCGGCACGTCGGTCGTCCCGCCGCAGCCTTGAGACCCCGGCCGGGTTCAGCGGCGCTCGTCAGGGATCCGCGAGGGTTCGGCGGCCCAGGAGCTCGAGGCGGCTCGGCGGGTGCTGGGCCTCAGCAGCAGCGGCGACCACAGCCCCTTCAGGAGTGGGAGGCTTCATGGCGGCGCTTGGGGCTGCGCGGGTGTCCTCCGGAGGAGGCTGTCGGCTCGGGGACGACCCCCCGGGCCATGCTCGGGCGACACCGGCCGCTGCTCGAGGATCAAACACAGCATACTGAATCAGCAGGACTGGCTGGTAGTGCAGCAAGCATCATGAGTAAGCACAGAGAGGTCCGTTTCTTATCACATGTGTAAGGAGAAAAAGGTTTAAACAAGTCTCATAAGTGGTGTTTCCTCACCGATGGAGAATTACTTCCAAGCAGAAGCTTACAACCTGGACAAGGTTTTAGATGAATTTGAACAAAACGAAGATGAAACAGTTTCACCTATTTCATTGGATACAAAGTGGAATAAGATTCTAGATCCCCCTTCTCACTGACTGTCATTTAACCCTGCATTGGCCAGTGTGAATGAACCTGCAGTTTCTAATGAGTCACAGCCACCACTGAGAGTGTTCTCCCTGGCTCGTTCAACGCCTCTGACCACAGAGGGAGAGGACCATTGTGCTAATGGGCAGGGCTGTGCTGTGAATCCAGAGATCAACACAATGTGGACTGATGAAAATGCTGTTGCAGAAGACCAGTTAATTAAGAGAAACTGTAATCAAGATGATCAGTGCAGCGCTGTTGAAGTGGGAGAAAACAACTGTGGAAGCCTAGCCTGTCTGCCAGATGAAAAGAATGTTCTTGTTGTAGCTGTCATGCACAACTGTGATAAAAGGACATTACAAAGTGATTTGCAGGATTGTAATAATTATAATAGTCAGTCCCTCATGGATGCTTTTAGTTGTTCACTGGATGATGAAAACAGACAAACTGATCAATTTAGTTTCAATATAAACGGGTCTGCTGAAAATGATATGAACTCAGAGAAACAAATGGATCTGTTGAATAGACCAAATACAGAGGGGGATTCTGTTAAACATATATATACTACTTCATCTGATAATCTAGCCAGTGTCTGTTCTCCTTCACAATTAAAGAATGATGAAAATATAGGTAGAGACTCCATGTCTGTGATTCCAAGTTTAACAATCAATTCAGTAAGCTCATCCAAGGGAACAGATGAAGGTTCTGCTGTTAAAAACCAAGAGAACTGTATACCAGATGAGTTTCTCACTGACAAAACCAGCTCTTCTAGGACAGATCTAGGGAGTCTAAACTCCTTTTCCCATTTGAGTGAGGAGATTTTGATGAAAAAAGAGCCAGCAGAGAAGATAACAACTGAAAAAATCCATCCCGTCTAGTTTACCTTTGCTTCGCAAACCAGACATAGGTAATGCATCTGGAAAGGATGAAAACTGCGAACAGTTTTCAGACTGCCTTGTGCCCAGTGAAGTTAGGCCTGATGAAGACGAAGACTGTGAGCATGAAGAAATTCTTGGCACTACAGAAATACTTAATATGACAGAGCATTTCTCTGAATCTCAGGAGATGACTAATTAGAAATTGACTAAACTAAATGAGTTGAATGACAGCCAAGTAAATAAAGAAAAAGAGAAGATTCTGCAGAGGAATCAGCCTGAAGATACTTACAATGATAGTGAAGGAGAAGCAGGCCTAGATTTAAACGGAACTTTCATGAATGAAAGTGAAGGATGTGATTTCTCCACTGTTATGGATATGCCAGCAGCAGATACCTCATCTAATGTTTTGGATACACCAGCAGCAGATACTTCATCTAATTGTTGTGATTCCTATGGAATGCAGAGCCCAGTTGTTTGTTTTGTCCCAAAGGCTTTACCCTTCAAAGAAGATTCAGTAACAGAAGAAAAGGAAATAGAGGAGAGCAAGTCAGAATGCTATTCAAATATTTATGAACAGAGAGGAAATGAAGTCACAGAAGGGAGTGGACTACTTTTAAACAGCACCGGTGACCTAATGAAGAAAAATTATTTACACAATTTCTCTAGCCAAGTTCCATCAGTGCTTGGGCAATCTTCACCCAAGACAGTAGCAAATCTGCAATCCATCAGTGTTCCTTTTGGTGGTGCAAGACCCAAGCAACCTTCTAATCTTAAACTTCAGATTCCAAAGCCATTATCAGACCATTTACAAAATGACCTTCTTGCAAACAATAGAAATAATATTAAAAACAAAAATGATGTTCTTGGGAAAACAAAAATAGGGGAAAACTCAGCAACCAATGTATGCAACGCCTCTTTGGGAAACATTTCTATTGCTGATACAAATGGGGAACATTTAGAAAATTATGAGTCTGGGATATCTAGTAGACCGTGCCTTTTATTAGCTCCAGATAGCCCAGATAATGATCTCAGAGCTGGTCAGTTTGGAATTTCTGCCAGAAAGCCATTTACCACTGTGGGTGAGGTGGCTCCGGTATGAGTACCAGATTCTCAGGCTCCAAATTGCATGAAATGTGAAGCCAGATTTACATTCACCAAAAGGAGGCATCATTGCAGAGCATGTGGGAAGGTTTTCTGTGCTTCTTGCTGTAGCCTGAAATGTAAACTGTTATATATGGATAGAAAGGAAGCTAGAGTGTGTGTAATCTGCCACTCAGTGCTAATGAATGCTCAAGCCTGGGAGAATATGATGAGTGCCTCAAGCCAGAGCCCTAACCCTAACAATCCTGCTGAATACTGTTCTACTATCCCTCCCTTGCAGCAAGCTCAGTCCTCAGGAGCCCTGAGCTCTCCACCTCCCACTGTGATGGTACCTGTGGGAGTTTTAAAGCACCCTGGAGCAGAAGTGGCTCAGCCCAGAGAGCAGAGACGAGTTTGGTTTGATGATGGGATCTTGCCTAATGGAGAAGTTGCTGATGCAGCCAAATTAACAATGAATGGAACTTCCTCTGCCGGAACCTTGGCTGTATCACATGACCCAGTCAAGCCAGTAACTACCAGTCCACTACCAGCAGAGACTGATATTTCTCTGTTCTCGGGGGAGAATAACTCAGGTTGGAAGTCCTGTTGGGAGTAATGAACCTTATTCCTGAAGATGGCCTTCCTCCCATTCTCATCTCCACTGGTGTAAAAGGAGACTATGCTGTGAAGAGAAACCATCACAGATTTCACTTATACAGCAGTTGGAGGATGGTGGCCCTGACCCACCTGTATTGGTTTTAAATGCAAATTTGTTGTCAATGGTTAAAATTGTAAATCATGTGAACAGGAAGTGCTGGTGTTTCACAACCAAGGGAATGCATGCGGTGGGTCAGTCCGAGATAGTCATTCTTCTGCAATGTCTGCCAGATGAAAAGTGTTTGCCGAAGGATATCTTTAATCATTTTGTGCAGCTTTATCGGGATGCTCTGGCAGGGAATGTTGTGGGTAACTTGGGACATTCCTTCTTCAGTCAAAGTTTCCTTGGCAGTAAAGAACATGGTGGGTTCTTATATGTGACATCTACTTACCAGTCACTACAAGACCTTGTACTCCCAACTCCACCTTACTTGTTTGGGATTCTTATTCAGAAATGGGAAACTCCTTGGGCTAAAGTGTTTCCCATCCGACTAATGTTGAGACTTGGAGCTGAATATAGACTTTATCCATGCCCACTGTTCAGCGTCAGATTTCGGAAGCCATTGTTTGGTGAGACGGGGCATACCATCATGAATCTTCTTGCAGACTTCAGAAATTACCAGTACACATTGCCAGTAGTTCAGGGTTTGGTGGCTGATATGGAAGTTCGGAAAACCAGCATCAAAATTCCCAGTAACAGATACAATGAGATGATGAAAGCCATGAACAAGTCTAATGAGCATGTCCTAGCAGGAGGGGCCTGCTTCAATGAGAAGGCAGATTCTCATCTCATGTGTGTGCAGAATGATGATGAAAACTATTAGACTCAGGCCATCAGTATTCACAATCAGCCCAGAAAGGTCACCGGTGCCAGTTTCTTTGTGTTCAGTGGCGCTCTGAAATCCTCTTCAGGCTATCTTGCCAAGTCCAGTATTGTGGAAGATGGTGTTATGGTCCAGATTACTGTGGAGAACATGAATGCCTTGAGGCAGGCACTGCGAGAGATGAAGGACTTCATCATCACCTGTGGCAAGGCTGACGCTGAGGATCCCCAGGAGCAAATCCATATCCAGTGGGTGGACGATGACAAGAACGTCAACAAGGGTGTCATGAATCCTATAGATGGGAAGTCCATGGAGTCTATAACAAGTGTGAAGATATTCCATGGATCAGAGTATAAAGCAAATGGAAAGGTCATCAGATGGACAGAGGTGTTTTTCCTAGAAAATGATGACCAGCACAGTTGCCTGAGTGACCCTGCAGATCGTAGCCGACTGGCTGAGCACATTGCCAAGGCTTTTTGTCTTGCTCTCTGTCCCCACCTGAAGCTTCTGAAGGAAGATGGAATGACTAAACTGGGACTGCGTGTGACACTTGACTCAGATCAGGTTGGCTATCAAGCAGGGAGCAATGGCCAGCCCCTTCCCTCGCAGTACAAGAACGATCTGGACAGCGCTTTGGTGCCGGTGATCCATGGAGGGGCCTGCCAGCTCAGTGAGGGCCCCATCGTCATGGAACTCATCTTTTATATTCTGGAAAACATCGCATAGACAGAGGACTTCATTTTTTTTTTCTGTTCAGACTTGTTGCAACAGCAGTCATACCCAAGTCATTTGCACTTTAGAACTGGAATATTAAGCTTTTGTTAACACTATAAATGGGGGAGGGAGTGGGGGTTTTGGGGGTCTATGCTGGAAAAGGGTGGTTGGGGGGAAGATGTTCCATAATTCTAAGTCTTCTATGCATTGTCCACCAAGAAGATCTGGACAGCCTCCGTTACTGCACACCAGTTATGCTATCCTTGCAGCTAATCCCCTTCTGTTACTGTTTAGACAAGAATTCTGCTCCTGTTTTAAGACTTACTTATGGTCTTGTGCTCAGAAATGCTCAAATGGGTACAGCCATCACCAAGGGTGGGTGGGAGGGCAGAGGGGAAATAAAAACTGAAGCAAAAATTAAAAAAAAAAAAAAAAGACAGTCTTCTGGGACTTTACACTTCGCATGCAAGTCTCACAAACCACTGCATGACAGAGATTCTTACCACCATTTTATTTATGAGGAACTGAAGCTCACACTAGTTTAAAACTCATCAAATGTCTGAGGAGGGTGTGGCCATCCAAGAGCACCAGGCCCCAAAGCAGTGACTCAATGACACATCCTACCTTCTTCTTGGAAGCTGGCTCAAACTCCCTCTACCTCTCCTATCACAGTCACTTCTGCCCTTAGCATTCCCTTCCTCCGCCACATTTTACTCACCAGATAAATAAGGACAATAATTCCTCTGTCCTGTAGCTATTGGAAGGATTGACCATAAAGTGCCAAGTACTGGCTGACTGATGAACAAAGCAGCTATCATTACCATGACAGAGAACAAGAATCTGAATCCGCGGTCAGAAAACAGTTCTGGCAAAAGGATGCAGTATCGTACAACAACTACTGTTCTAGGACCTTGTTGTAATTTCAGATCATCTAACCCCTCTGAAACCTAGGGTCTTCATATATAAAATGAGGAGTTGGATTACATTCCCTTGTTCATCCATCCATCCATCCATCCATCCATCCATCCAACCATCATCCACCCAACTACCCACTCACTCACCAACACATATTGAACACCTAGACCTAGGCTTGAACAACTATATGGCTGCAAATATAACGTGGAAGACAGTCCCTCCCTTAAGAATCTTACAATCTGGGCCCTGGCTGGTTGGCTCAGTGGTAGAGCATTAGCCCAGTATGTGGAAGTCCCAGGTTTGATTCTCAGCCAGGGCACACAGGAGAAGGACCCATCTGCTTCTCCACCCCTCCCCTTTCCTTTCTCGTTATCTCTCTCTTTCCCTCCCACAACCAAGGCTCCATTCGAGCAAAGTTGGCCCAGGCACTGAGGACAGCTCCATGGTCTCTGCCTCAGGTGCTAGAATGGCTCCAGCTATAACAGCGCATCACCCTGTAGTGGGCTTGCTGGGTGGATCCTGGTTGGGTTCACATGGGAGTCTGTCTCTCTGCCTCCCTGCTTCTCACTTCAGAAAAATACAATAAAAAAAAGAATCTTACAATCTGCTTGACCTGTGGTGGTACAGTGGATAAGGCATTGACCTGGAATACTGAGGTCGCCAATTTGAAACCCTGGGCTTGCCCAGTCAAGGCACATACGAGAAGCAATTACTATGAGTTGATACTTCCTGCACCCCGACACCCTCCCTCCCTCTCTCTCTCTCTCTCTCTCTCTCTCTCAAATCAATACATAAAACCTTTAAAAAGAAAAGAATCTTACAATCTGATGGGGAACCTAGACAAGGAATAGACTACCATAGATAATATAATCAGGGCAATGACTGAGGATTGCACAAGGGGCTCAGGAAAACCAGAAGAGAAATGTTGAGAGAAGTTTCCTGGACTAGATTATCCTTCCCAGTGTCAAGATGTGAGCCTGGCCCGAGCAGGTGGTGGCGCAGTGGATAGAGCGTCGGACTGGGATGTGGAAGGACCCAGGTTCAAGACCCGGTGGTTACCAGCTTGAGCGCGGGCTCATCTGGCTTGAGCAAAAAGCTCACCAGCTTGAACCCAAGGTCGCTGGCTCGAGCAAGGGGTTACTCGTTCTGCTGAAGGCCTGCAGTCAAGGCACATTTGAGAAAGCAATCAATGAACAACTAAGGTGTCGCAATGAAAAACTGATGATTGATGTTTCTCATCTCTCTCCGTTCCTGTCTGTCCCTATCTATCCCTCTCTCTGACTCTCTCTCTGCCTCTGTGAAAAAAAAAAAAAAGAAAGAAAAAAAAAAAAGATGTGAGCCTGGGAGTCCTTCTCAGAACTGCACCTGCTATCCTTCGAGCACCTCGAGTAGCTCAGACTGCAAGCTTTGCTTGTCTCACAGGTGTTTTCTTTCCTGTTGCCAGGGACTTCTTTTCTTTCCAAGATGTTCTGCTGTTAAGTTAAAAATTTTACTACCAAATCTCACTGTGGCTTAGCCAAGAGCTATCAAAATGTTCCCAGTTTGTCATCAAGAAGCCCTAAGTCCTCATTTTGGTTTTCAGGACCCTATATGATCTGCTCTCAATTTATGTGTCCAGCCACATCTCCAATTACTTACCGTCCTAAACCACTTCCCAGCCACGCACTTTCTTATAGTTCTTCAAACATATCTTTAGTTAACTTCTCTTTTCTCTACTTTTCTTTATGTTGTCAATATGCCTATTCAAATCCACTCTAGACTTCCTCTTTAAAAAATGTCTATCATTTGGCCCTGGCCGATTGGCTCAGTGGTAGAGCGTTGGTCTGGCGTATGGAAGTCCTGGGTTCGGTTCCAGCCAGGGCACACAAGAGAAGTGCCTGTCTGCTTCTCCACCCCTCCCCTCTCCTTCCTCTTTGTCTCTCTCTTCCCCTCCCGCAGCTGAGGCTCCATTGGAGCAAAGATGGCCCGGGCACTGAGGATGGCTCTATAGCTTCCACCTCAAATGCTAGAATGGAGCAATGCCCCAGATGGGCAGAGCATCGCTTCCTGGTGGGCATGCCGGGTGGATCCTGGTAGGGCGCATGCGGGAGTCTGTCTGCCTCCCCGCTTCTAACTTTGGAAAAATACAAAAAAAAAACAACAAAGTGTCTTAACATTATCTCCTAGTCCTGAGATTTGCTATAACTTCTCCACAACTCAAGTTAAGGTGGACTCAGGAGCCAGACTGCCTGGGTCTGAATCTTGGCTGCAAAGGTGATCTTGGGCAAGTCAGTTAACTTCTCTGTGCCCTGGTTTCCTCATCTAGAAAATGGGGGCAATAACAATTCCTTCTCAAAGGGTAGTTCTCGTGGTTAAAGGAGCCTATATAGAAAAATCCCTATAATAGCACCTGCATAAAAGAGCTAAATAATTGTTAGTTATGACCATTGTTACTAATCACATACTGAACTAATCATATGTGACAACTCTTACGCTGTTATTTCTTTGCTTTTAAATTTCTTTTAGCATTGTTAGCTTGCACTAATTTATATACTAATTCTCCAGCTTGACTTGAAGGCAGAGTGCCTTAAGCTTAGTGAATTAGCAGTCACCTTAAATCATTTTAAAAATCAGGCAGAGTAAAAATACAAAATAATACACACAAAACATTTGTTGCTTGGGTTTGACCAAGTACTGCTACATTTCAAAAAAAGAGCTTATTGATTAAAATTACTAGTCATTCTTTTTTAAAAAATTATTTTCATTTATTTATTCATTTTAGAGGGGAAAGAGAGAGAGAGAAAGAGAGATAAGGGGGGAAGGAGCAGGAAACATCAACTCCCATATGTGCCTTGAGCAGTCAAGTGCAGGGTTTTAAACAGGCGACCTCAGCATTCCAGGTTGACGCTTTATCCACTGCACCACCACAGGTCAGGCATTACTAGTCATTCTTTAAAAATAACTATTCCAGAAGGAAAAAGAAAAATTACTGAGAAATCAATCATAACCTCTATTTTAAAACATACTACATTCTGCAAAACACAGGGAAAAGATTCTGTTCGAAAACAATAAATGCTCTAAAAATTCAAGAAGGCTTTTGTTTTATTTCAGTTTACCTTGCCGTACCCCAGTCTCAATCCTGGTGGAGAGGTCTGCGGGCGGGGTGGAGAGATGCACCAGCGGCCCAGCCCCTGGCATGAAGTCGCTGTACGGGTCTTCCGCATAGATTCGAGCCTCAAATGCGTGGCCCTGCAGAGTTATTTCTTCCTGGCTCAAAGGAATCTTCTCTCCTGCTGCAATCTGGTAATAGAACAACAGAGTGTATTTCTTAGAAAAACCCGGCCCTGGCCGGTTGGCTCAGTGGTAGAGCGTCGGCCTGGCGTGCAGGGGTCCCAGGTTGATTCCCGGCCAGGGCACACAGGAGAAGCGCCCATCTGCTTCTCCACCCCTCCCCCCCTCCTTCCTCTCTGTCTCTCTCTTCCCCTCCCGCAGCCGAGGCTCCATTGGAGCAAAGATGGCCCAGGCGCTGGGGATGGCTCCTTGGTCTCTGCCCCAGGCGCTAGAGTGGCTCTGGTCACGACAGAGCGACGCCCCAGAGGGGCAGAGCATCGCCCCTTGGTGGGCAGAGCGTCGCCCCCTGGTGGGCGTGCCAGGTGGATCCCGGTCGGGCGCATGTGGGAGTCTGTCTCTCCCCGTTTCCAGCTTCAGAAAAAAAAAAGAAAAGAAAAGAAAAACCCACCGTAAAGCAGCTCTGAGACTAGTGAGTTGGTGGTCTTGCCCTTTTTACGTAAAATGTATACGTAAAATGTATATGTAAAATGTATATCTGGACTTTACAATAAAGTCAAATAAAAATTATTTTATTCACCCCCCCTCAAGTGTTGAGCAAAAGCAAAAAGAGATTTAGAACCAGGTGCAACTTGAAAATAAAGTATTAATTACAATGGACTTCTAGAGTTTAAAACTAGAGAAAGGTAAACTGCTAAGTTATAAAAATCAGTGTTTTCCTTAATACAATTGAAGCAAAGATTTCTTCTGCCACTATAGTCTCAGTAAATTAGCTGGTGATTAGGATTATATTCACAGCTATGAGTAAAGTATGATATTAGACTTTGTAATTTTAATCAGCAAACGAGTGATAGAGCAAACAGAAAGGGGAACATAATGGTTTCTCAATTTTATTATGTTTATCTATACTGCATGGCATCAGATTATAAACAGAGTGATCATTTTTATCATTATTTATAATTATTATTATTATTTTTGTGACAGAGACAGAGAGAGAGAGAAAAAGAGAGGGACAGATAGGGACAGACAGGAAGGGAGACAGATGAGAAGTATCAATCCTTTGTTGCAGCTCCTTAGTCTCTTAGTTGTTCATTGATTGCTTTCTCATATGTGCCTTGACCAGGGGGCTACAGCAGAGTGAGTAACCCCTTGCAGCCAGTGATCTTGGGCTCGAGCCAGCAACCTTGGGCTTCAAGCCAGTGACCATGGTCATGTCTATGATCCCATGCTCAAGCCAGCGCCCCTGCGCTCAAGCTGGTGAGCCTGCGCTCAAGCCGGCGACTTTGGGGTTTTGAACCGGGTCCTCCACATCCCAGTCCGACGCTCTATCCACTGCGCCACCACCTGGTCAGGCATCATCACTATAATTATTACTATTTTGGCCATTATGTAAATACAACATATCTTTCTCTCCAACTACGATAATCTGGAAAGGCTATTGGAGGACTTGCTGTCACACGCTCCCCTTAAGTTTTCTTCCAAGATAATAAAATAACTACCTGAGAAAGCAAAAGACTCAGGGAAAAAAACTCTAAGTAACTCAGCATCACAGCGAACTAACCAGTAAGCATAAAACAGAAGCAAAGGTTTCATCTCTTTAAATGTGTAAATAAGAAAAATAAGGAACCGCAGCAGTTAGGAATAAAAGGAAAACTGGCTGAACCGAACGCCTTTATGGCATGGTGTTTCAAACCACAGATTCCGCAGCCACATTCCTTAGAAACCTTTTATCCTTCATGATTTCACAATTCTGAACTCTCCTGGGTTCCTGCTTCAGAAAATAAAATCCTCCTTTTCCTCGAATTCTGGAAATATAAGCACTCTTTCCAGAAGTTTCTACATCCACTGCAGCTTTTCTGATGTGCCTGGTTTTCATTAGCTCCCGAGGCCACAGGGGCCCAGGAGAATCTTTCGGCCCAATTAAAACCACCAATCATCCCCAAGGAAATAGCAAAAGGAACATCATATTATTGTCCACAGAAGTTCTGAAAAGACAAAATTATCAAAATAACCAAGAGTTTAGCATCACAACATAAAAAAATTTTAAATTCAGCATACATAAAGAACCAAGAATCCCACAGAAATCAAGACTATTCATATGACTTAATTTTTTTTTATATTTAAAAATGGAAGGCTGAGACAATCCATTATTTTCAATAAAGAGAAAAACACACTGAACTATTATTAATAATATTTGAAATAATATGCTTTGTGGAATTCTGGTTTAGGCCAGTGCTTCTCATACTATCCATAATAAAGGAACAGTTGTGGCCTTAAGTTTTTGCCAAACCAGTAGATATGTCATAATAATACCAAAACTGCTTTAATAACTTTTCGCAAATGTCCTGTGAACGGCCACACTTACCCCGTCATGAGCCAGCCACGGTTTGTAAGTCAGCGCTTGCACACGGACCGTTCTACTGGTCTAGGCCACTCCCTGGCTCTTCCTTCCCAACTGTGTCTGAGCTCATTTCATCCAGACTGGCATCTGTCCTGCCTCTAAAAATCTCATGATGGCCTGGTCCAGAATGATGTGGCCTTACGGACAGCACAGGCTTTGGTGTTTGGTACACTACAGTTACAAGCCATCTTCAGTGGCAGCAGCTCACCTGCTGGCTGCCCCATGCCCAAGGGAAATGATGGCAATGAACAGATCAGGAATCTGTGTCCACAGAGTGGCAGTAATGTCATAGCATCAAATGTAATGTCACCTTTAACCTCCCATTTTCCTGTCCTCATCACAACCAGCAAGAATTGAACCCTTATCCAAAATGACATGTTTTCAGAGGCCAGAAAGGAACGTCTCAAGACTAATACTTAATAGAAAAACGTTCCCACCTTAAGCTGCCACTCCACCAAGTCAGTTCCTGTGATCATCTCAGTAACAGGATGCTCCACTTGCAGCCTTGTGTTCATCTCCATGAAGTAGAAATTGTGCTTGGAGTCCATAATAAACTCCACAGTTCCTAAGAGATAAAATACAATGGGTATATTTCAACAGAAAATAATCAGCAGCAAATTAAAATCTCCCATGATGTATCCTAGTTTTACCACTGCCGTCATTCAGTGGCACTTTGTATTTCATGAAAACATCTCACGTGTTGTAGCAGCAAAGGATTCTCAGTCAAAAATAGGGAGCCACATGAAATTTTGCAACAGGAAAATATATTTGGGGTTTTGAGCAAACAGTAAAACCCAGGATATGCACCGGACCCAGCTGTTGTAATGAGAACACAGCTGGCCCTGAGTTACTGACTCAATGCCCTGGGGTCCCTGAGGACCGCACCCTGGGACACCCCGCCTCACTCCAACCCTGTGGAGAAAAATACAATCTTTTTTCCCTGATTATGGGCTCTTGGGAATTTCCTTTAAAGTCCTTTTGCTGGTGGCCCATTGAAATATAGCTTAGCAACTAAACTTTATGTTAATAATGTCTTATCGATTGGCATTTTATTAAGCACTACAAAACTTCCCCTGCTTTATTAAGGTATAAAAATGTACCAATTTTAAGTATAGGTACGCTAAGCTTAGGCAGTTGAATCCATTCATATAACCACCATCGCAATGAAAATACGGACATTTCCATCACCCAGAAAGTCCCCTCGTCCCCTCTGCAGGCAGCCCCTTCCCCGGCCCAGGGTCCAGGCCCCAGGTAATCTCTGCTTTCTGTCATTGTGTTTTCTTCTAGAACACATTTTGTTTGATTTTTTTTCACAGAACCTAAAGTTAGTTCCATATACAGTTAACCCTTGAACAACATTGGTTTGAATTGTGCAAGTCTATTTACACAAGGATTGTTTTCTATAAATATATTGGAAAAATTTCGGACATTCGCAATAATTTATAAAAACTTACAGGTGAACTGCATAGTCTAGCAATATAAAAAAAAATGGAGATAAAGTTAGGTAAGTCATAAAACATATGTAGATATTAGTCTATTTTAACATTTACTACCATAAAATATATACAAATCTATTATAAAAAATTAAAATTTATCAAAACTTACACACACACTTATAGACCATACATATTGCCATTCACAGTCAAGAGAAAAATAAACAAATCTAGCCTGACCAGGCGGTGGCGCAGTGGATAGTCAGACTGGGATGCAGAGGACCCAGGTTTGAGACCCCAAGGTCGCCAGCTTGAGCGGGGGCTCATCTGGTTTGAGCAAAGCTCACCAGCTTGGACCCAAGGTCGCTGGCTCGAGCAAGGGGTTACTCGGTCTGCTGAAGGCCCACGGTCAAGGCACATATGAGAAAGCAATCAATGAACAACTAAGGTGTTGCAACGATAAACTGATGATTGATGCTTCTCATCTCTCTCCGTTTCTGTCTGTCCCTATCTATCCCTCTCTCTGACTCTCTCTCTGTCTCTGTAAAAAAACCTCCCACAAATAAACAAAAAGTAAACAAATCTAAAGATGAAGTATTAAATTAATGCAGTACATCCTATATTCTGTAATAATTTCATCATCACTACCTGTTGCTACTACAGTGAGGTCAAGTGTTGTAAGTTTCCATTTAAAACAACAGGTGAGGCTAACCATCTCCCTGTGACAGGCTGTCTCTCTAGTAAATTGTGTATCACTGTAAAAAGTGACTCCTCACAGTTCTTGCATATTTTTCATTGTGTTTAGTGCAATACTGTAAACTTTGAGTAACACCATGGAACCCACACAAAGTGCCACTAGTGATGCTGGAAGTGCTCCCAAGAAGCAGAGAAAAATCATGACACGAGAAAATGTTGAATTTTTTAAAAATGATTTTGAGAGAGAAAGATAGAGACATAAAGACAGAGAGGCAGGAGAGAGAGTAAGAAGTATCAACTTATAGTTGCTTCACTTTAGTTATTTATTGATTGCTTCTTGTATGTGCCTGGATGGAGTTTGGGCAGGGCTCAAGTCCAGTCAGTGACTGCTTGCTCAAGCCATCGACTGTGAGCTCAAACCAGCAACCTTAGGCTTCAAGTCAGCGACCTTGGGATCATGTTGACGATCCTTTGTGCAAGCTGTTGACCCCATGCTCAAGCTGGTAAACCCATACTCAAGCTGCGACTTTAGGGTTTTGAACCTGGGACCTCAGCATTCTGGGTTAATGCCCTATCTATACTGTCACCACTGGCCGGGCTGAATTTCTTGATATGTACCATAAAGTGAGGTCTGAAGCTGAGACTGCCCACCATTTCAAGATAAATGGACCCATTATAAGGATAATTGTAAAATAAAATAAAATAAAAAAATTTGTGAAGCTGTCAGTATAGCTATGCCAGCCAGTACAAAAACCATGTACTTTTACACAACACCGTTTTATTTCATACTGAAAACGTAGTTTTTATATGGGTGGAGCATTACTATAAGAAAGGTGGCCCTGGCCGGTTGGCTCAGCGGTAGAGCGTCGGCCTGCGGCCTGGCGTGCGGGGGACCAGGGTTCGATTCCCGGCCAGGGCACATAGGAGAAGTGTCCATTTGCTTCTCCACCCCCCCCTTCCTCTCTGTCTCTCTCATCCCCTCCCGCAGCTGAGGCTCCATTGGAGCAAGGATGGCCCGGACGCTGGGGATGGCTCCTTGGCCTCTGCCCCAGGCGCTAGAGTGGCTCTGGTCTCGGCAGAGCGACGCCCCGGAGGGGCAGAGCATCACCCCCCTGGTGGGCAGAGCATCGCCCCTGGTGGGCAGAGCATCGCCCCTGGTGGGCGTGCCAGGTGGATCCCGGTCGGGCGCATGCGGGAGTCTGTCTGACTGTCTCTCCCCGTTTCCAGCTTCAGAAAAAAAAAAAAAAAAAAAAAAAAAAAGAAAGGCATCTGGGCCCTGGCCGGTTTGCTCAGTGGTAGAGCGTCGGCCTGGCGTGCAGAAGTCCCGGGTTCGATTCCCGGCCAGGGCACACAGGAGAAGCGCCCATCTGCTTCTCCACCCCTCCCCCTCTCCTTCCTCTCTGTCTCTCTCTTCCCCTTCCCGCAGCGAGGCTCCATTGGAGCAAGGATGGCCCGGGCGCTGGGGATGGCTCCTTGGCCTCTGCCCCAGGTGCTAGAGTGGCTCTGGTCGCGACAGAGCGATGCCCCGGAGGGGCAGAGCATCGCCCCCTGGTGGGCAGAGCGTCACCCCCTGGTGGGCGTACCGGGTGGATCCCGGTTGGGCGCATGCAGGAGTCTATCTGACTGTCTCTCCCCGTTTCCAGCTTCAGAAAAAATGCAAAAAAAAAAAAAAAAAAAGAAAGGCATCTGATACATTCTAATATGATTTGAGAAAAAGAGAAGTCATTAGATGACAACATAAAAATCAAAATGTGAAGAATCTAATGCTGGAGAATTTAACACCAAGAAAGTATGTTTGCGCCCTGACCGGTTGGCTCAGCGGTAGAGCGTCGGCCTAGCGTGCGGAGGACCCGGGTTTGATTCCCGGCCAGGGCACACAGGAGAAGCGCTCATTTGCTTCTCCACCCCTCTGCCACGCCTTCCTCTCTGTCTCTCTCTTCCCCTCCAGCAGCCAAGGCTCCATTGGAGCAAAGATGGCCCGGGCGCTGGGGATGGCTCTGTGGCCTCTGCCCCAGGCGCTAGAGTGGCTCTGGTCGCAACATGGCGACCCCCCGGAGGGGCAGAGCGTCGCCCCCTGGTGGGCGTGCCGGGTGGATCCCGGTCGGGCGCATGCGGGAGTCTGTCTGACTGTCTCTCCCTTTTTCCAGCTTCAGAAAAATGCAAAAAAAAAAAAAGAATGTTTGCTAATTTTAGGACGGGGTTTGGTTTAATTGTTAGGATAACAGGAGAAGCAGCAAACAAGAGGCAGCAGAGAAGTTCCCAGATGCCATTAAGACAATCATGGAGAAGAAAGTATATCTGCCTGAACAGGTTTTTACTATAGATGAAGTGCTCTATTCTGAGGAAAAATAGCCACAAAGGACATTTCTTAATAAGGAAGAGAAGCAAGTATCAGGATTTAAGGCAAGAGAGGACAGGTTAACTCCACTGTTTTGTGCAAATGCGGTCTGGTCTGTGACTACGAGCCGTGATCTACAAAGCTGCTAACCTGCAGCTGTGGAGGGAACACAGAGCACCAGCTGCCCGGCTTTCGGCATACAAGGCCTGGACAACAAGAACCCCTTTTCTGGATTGGTTCCACCGATGCTTTATCCCAGAAGTCAGAAAGTACTTTTCCAGTAAACAGTTACCTTTCAAAGTTCTTTTGCTATTGGACAGCACCCTGACCACCCAGAACTCCAGTTTAACACCAAAGGAATCAAAGTGGTCTGCGTGCCCTCAACGCAGTATCTCTAGTTCAGGCTCTAGATCTGGGGTTATAAGGACCTTTCAGGCTCATTAGACACAGCACTCTATTGACAGGATCACCAATGCTATGGAAGAGAACCCCAACAGAGAGAACACCATGAAAGTCTGAACGGATTACATCACTAGAGATGCCATTGTTGTTACAGAAAAAAGTGTGAAACAATCAAGCCCAAAAAAGAAGTTTCTGCTGGAGAAAACTGTGCAGATGCTCTGCCTGACTTCACAGGATTTATAACAGCGGCAATCAAGGAAATCATAAAAGAGACTGTGGATATGAAAAAAAGAAGTGGGGATAAAGGGTTTCAAGATATGGATCTTGGAAGAATTCAAGAGCTAATGGATATCACGCCAGAGGAGTTAACAGAAGATGAGTTGATGGAGCTGAGTGCTCCTGAGCCCGTGCCACTCAACAAGGAAGGAGACGCAGAGGAAACGATGCCACAAAACATTGACATTAGACAGTCAGGCAGAGGGTTCTGATGTTTCAAGACTGCTTCTGACTTCTTTTATAACATGGGACCTTCTGTGATATGGGCACTGAAACTAAAGTGAACAATAAAGAAAGATATTGCTACCATCTAGAAACAGTTTTAGAGAAACAGAAAAGCAAAAGTGTCAGGCAGAACTTACAATGTCTTTTCATAAAGTTATGCTGCGTACACCTGCTTCTCCTGCCTCCTCACCCTAAGGCAGCATGACCAACCCTTCCTCTTCCTCTGCGGCCTACTCAATGTGAGGATGACAAGGATGAAGACTTTTATGATGATCCACGTCAATTTAATGAATAGGAAATAATCATCATGCTGAACAGTTAATAAACTTATCTGCTGTGTATGTGTCTTCCTTTGAAAATCTAATAACTGTATGGACAGCAAGAACTATGACATTTTTGTGTAAGTAGTCATCATGTGCAAGACTTGTATTGTTTTCTGTTTGTTTTTTAATTTTTCCATTGACTTGAGAGAAAGGAAGAGGGGAAGGAAGAGACAAAGAGAGAGAGAGACACATCAACGTGTTGTTCCACTTAGCTGTGCTCTCACTGGCTGCTTCTCATATGTGCCCTGACCGGGACTGAGTCCATGACCTCGGCATGCCGGGACAATGCTCTATCCACTGAGCAACCCAGCCTGGGCCTGCAAGATTTGTATTGAAGTAGATAGCCTATACATACATAGGTATAGGTCAGTAATATTGAATATAATTTATAACTTTACTTTCAAAAAATTACATTACTATACAGTATACCTTTCTTAATTGGAAAAACTGTATTGCCTATTATCACAGACAAGTGGGTTTTAAAAAATGTAGCAATGTTTCCAACTATATTGTAACTATGATTATAATACAGTATGCCATAAAAATGCTATGATTCATTCATTTGTTTACAAGCTAGGCTATATAAATATATATCAATCATATCAATTATACTAGGTTACCATAAAGCAACCATATTGCTGCCTCTTTGTTATTAATGCAATAATTGTTATACCTGTAAATAAATATGAATTTTTAAGTTATCTTTTTATTTTTGATGTCTAATGTTAGTAATATGTATTACATCTGACTTCTCAAAAACCATGCAAGCAAGAACATAGAGGTAAAGTATTTATATTTTTTTCTTTTAATTTTTTTAAATTTAATTTATTGTGTTTACAAAGATTCTAGTGTTGCCCCGATTGCATCCCCCCCCGTATTATTTCAAATATTAAGAGGAGGAATTCACCAACCTAGAATTCTGTACGCTGTAAAGTTATCCTTCAAAGTGAAAAAGAAATAAAGATGGTCTCAGATCAACAAAAATTGGGAGAACTTATTGGCCTTACAATAAATGATAAAAAAAAAAAGTCCTTCAGAGAGAAGTCAAATGATATAGGTTCAATGCTCCAAGAACACATAACAATCCTTAATGTGTAACAGTGTGTTGAAATATATGAGGCAAAAACTGGGAACTGCAAAGAAAAGTAGTTGAAACCACTAATGCAGTTGGAGACTAATACCACTTTACCAGAAATAGACAAATCCAGCAGGCAGAAAATTAGTAAGGACATAGCTGAACTCTATAGCACCATCAATAAACCAGATATAATCGACACCTACAGATGACTTCATCCAGCAACAGTATATTATACGTTTTCTAGCTTATACAGAACATTCACCAAGATAGACCACATTCAGGGCCATAAAAAACACTTTAACATAGTTAAAAGAATAAGTACCATACAGTGTCTGCTCTCAGATTATAAACTAAAAATCAGTAAACTGAACTAAAAACATTAACAGAAAGATAACTGAAAAATATCTCAAAATATTCATAGATGAAACAACACAATGCTTACATATCGGTCAAAAAACTCTCAAGAGCCCTGGCCGGTTGGCTCAGTGGTAGAGCATTGGCCTGGCGTGCAGAAGTCCCGGGTTCAATTCCCGGCCAGGGCACACAGGAGAAGCGCCCATCTGCTTCTCCACCCCTCCCCCTCTCCTTCCTCTCTGTCTCTCTCTTCCCCTCCCGCAGCCAAGGCTCCATTGGCGCAAAGTTGACCTGGGCGCTGAGGATGGCTCTGTGGCCTCTGCCTCAGGCGCTAGAATGGCTCTGGTTGCAACAGAGCAATGCCCCAGATGGGCAGAGCATCGCCCCCTGGTGGATGTGCCTGGTGGATCCCAGTTGGGCGCATGCGGGAGTCTGTCTGACTGCCTCCCCATTTCTAATTTCAGAAAAATACAAAAATCAAAAATAAATAAATAAAAACAGGAAATAGAGAAAAGCAACAAAACCAAAAGTTGGTTCTTTGAAAAGAGCAAATAAAATTGATAAGCTTCTACTAGGCTAAGAAAAACAAAGAGAAGACAAATATTACTAATCCCATGGAGATTAAAGGGATAATAAAGGAATATTATGTATAACTCTATAGCTACAAATTCATAATTTAGATGAAATGGATGAATTCCTTGAAAGACACAATGTGCCAAAACTCACATAAGAAGAAAGAGAAATCCAAATAAGGCTAAATCATTAAAGAAATTGAATCAATCATTAATAACCTTCTAGAACAGAAAGCAGCAGGTTCAGATGGATTCACTGGTAAATTCTAACAAAAGTTTAAGAAAGAAATTATATTAGTTCTCTAACCAGACAAAGATATTATAAGAAAAGATATCTACAAACCAGTATCTCTCATCAACAAGGATGCAAATACCCTCAACAAAATATTAGTAAATCAAATCCAACACTATATAAAAAGAACAATATACTGCAACCAAGTAGGATTATTCCCAGGTATGCAAGGCTGTTTCAATATTTGAAAATCAATTAAAGTAATCCATCACATCAGCAAGCTAAGGAATCACATGATCATATCCACAGATGCAGAAGCATTTGATAAAATCCAATATCCAATTATAATAAATATTCTCAACAAAGTATGAGGAGAATTTTCTCAATAAATATTTATAGAAAACTTTCACTTACATCATACTTAATGATGAGAAAACCAGCCTGACCAGGAAGTTATTTTTTGGGTGTGTGTGTGTGTGTGTGTGTGTGTGTGTGAAAGAGAGAGAGAGAGAGAGAAAGAGAGACAGACAGACAGGAAGGGAGAGAATGATGAGAAGTATCAACTCAGAGTTATGGCATCATAAACCTAGATAGCACAGGAGAAAGCCTAGATAACCTTGAATATGGTAATGCTTTTTTAAATACAACAAAAAAGGCACAATCCATGGAAGAATTAATTGGTAAACAGGTGGCAAGAAAGAATATGAGAAGATGCTCCACATCATGTCAACAGGGAAATGCAAATTAAAATAACAACAGATACCACTATGCACCTATAAGAATGGGCAAAATCTGGAACACTGAATGCCAAATCATGATAAGGATGTGGAGCAACTGGGACTCTCATCCATTGCTGCTGAGAATGCAAAATGGTACCGCTACTTTGAAAGACATTTTGGCTGTTTTTTACATAACTACACATAATCTTATTGTATGATCCAGCAATCATGCCTCTTGATATTTAACCAAACGAACTGAAACTTATATCCACATATAAATCTGCACATGGATGTTTATAGCAGCTTTTTTATAATTGCCAAAATTTTGGAAGCAATCAAGATATCCTTCAGTAGGTGAGAAGATAATTAAACATAAAGACAATGGAATGTTATTCAGCGCTAAAAGGAAGTGAGCTATTGAGTCATGAAGAAACATGGAAGAAACATATATTCTTTTTTTTTTTTTTGGTTTTTTTTTTTTTGGTTTTTTTTTTTTTCTGAAGCTGGAAATAGGGAGAGACAGTCAGAGAGACTCCCGCATGCGCCTGACCGGGATCCACCTGGCACGCCCACCAGGGGCTACGCTCTGCCCACCAGGGGGCGATGCTCTGCCCCTCCGGGGCGTCGCTCTGCCGCGACCAGAGCCACTCTAGCGCCTGGGGCAGCGGCCAAGGAGCCATCCCCAGCGCCTGGGCCATCTTTGCTCCAATGGAGCCTTGGCTGCGGGAGGGGAAGAGAGAGACAGAGGAAGGAGGTGGGGGGGTGAAGAAGCAAATGGGCGCTTCTCCTATGTGCCCTGGCCGGGAATCGAACCTGGGTGCCCCGCATGCTAGGCCGACACTCTACCTCTGAGCCAACCGGCCAGGGCCAGAAACATATATTCTTATTAGCAAGTAAAATAAGTCAGTCTTAAAAGGCTGTGTATTGTATTATTCCAAATATATAGCATTCTGAAAAAGACAATGCCTTTTTATGGTCTCCACAGAGGTAACAAAGAGATCAGTGGTTGTCAGGGATTGGAGGTAGGGAAGGATGAAGAGCAGAACACAGAGGTTTTTAGAGAAGAGAAACTATACTACCTATGGTACTACAATGGTGGATGCACATCTATCTAGATATTTGTCTAAACTCAGAATGTATAGCATCAAAAAGAAACTCTAGGCCCTGGCCAGTTGGCTCAGTGGTAGAGCGTCGGCCTGGCGTGCAGAGGTCCCGGGTTCGATTCCCGGCCAGGGCACACAGGAGAAGCGCCCATCTGCTTCTCCACCCCTCCCCCTCTCCTTTCTCTCTGTCTCTCTCTTCCCCTCCCGCAGCCGAGGCTCCATTGGAGCAAAGATGGCCCGGGCTCTGGGGATGGCTCCTTGGTCTCTGCCCCAGGCGCTAGAGTGGCTCTGGTCGCAACAGAGCGATGCCCCGGAGGGGCAGAGCATCACCCCCTGGTGGGCAGAGCGTCGCCCTCTGGTGGGCGTGCCAGGTGGATCTCGGTCGGGCGCATGTTGGAGTCTGACTGTCTCTTCCCGTTTCTAGCTTCAGAAAAAAATACAAAAAAAAAAAAAAAAAAAGAAACTCTAATGTGAAATCTGTTCTCTGAGTGATATTAAGGCGTCCGTGTAAGTTTACTGATTGTGTAACAAAGGAACCACGCTGAGGTGGAAGGCTGACCGTAGGGGAGGCGGTGCCTGTGTGGACAGGCGGTATGTGGGAAAATCACTGTACTTTCTCAATTTTGCTATAAACCGAAAACTTCTGTAAAAATAAATGAATAAACTATTTTTGAAGAGCATTATACATATTAAAATAAATATTATTTAGTAAAAGCTTTTTTTCAAATATATATGAATATAAATACAAACGTGTATATATAAGGTCTCAATATAAAAAGTATGCGTGTGTGTGTGTGTGTGTGTGTGTGTGTGTGTGTGTGTGTGTGTCTGGTCAAAAAAGTTTGGAAAATACTGACATAAAAGCTATGTTTCTTTTGCCTCTGAACATAAATAAGTAATTGCTTCTCCTCCTCTTTTAGAAACAAATTTTAACATACCTGCCCCAACATAATTTACAGCTTTAGCAGCTCTGACTGCAGCTTCTCCAAGCTTTCTTCTTACTTCAGGTTTAATACCAGGCTATGAAAAAATATTTAAATAAATTTCCATTAGTACCTTGTCCCACTAAAAATTTTCATTAAGATCCCTTATTACATCTCTGCATATCATATATTGCATTAAAGAGATACTAATAAAGATAAAAAGCTAACTTTATTACCAAATTTTAATGGTTCTGCTAGTAATGTCTATATTCTGTTTCTGCTAGTGATTGCAGATATTCCTCAGCACAGTGACATATCTCTGTCCCTTGTACCTACATAACAACTTTTAGAACTCTAGGTCTACTTAAAACTATATGTATCAATATGAAAACTATGAACGATCCCTATTTTAAGATGGTGAAGCAAACTGGGTTATAGGCCAATAATTACCCTGGAATATGGTAAATCTTGAGATACCAAGTTAATAAGAAAGATTCAAAAAAAAAAAAAAAAAGAGGCCCTGGCAGGTTGGCTCAGTGGTAGAGTGTCGGCCTGGCGTGCAGAAGTCCGGGGTTCAATTCCTGGCCAGGGCACACAGGAGAAGCGCCCATCTGCTTCTCCACCCCTCCCCCTCTCCTTCCTCTCTGTCTCTCTCTTCCCCTCCCGCAGCGAGGCTCCATTGGAGCAAAGATGGCCCGGGCGCTGGGGATGGCTCCTTGGCCTCTGCCCCAGGCGCTAGAGTGGCTCTGGTGGCAACAGAGCGATGCCCTGGAGGGGCAGAGCGTCGCCCCTGGTGGGCGTGCCGGGTGGATCCCGGTCGGGTGCATGTGGGAGTCTGTCTGACTGTCTATCCCCGTTTCCAGCTTCAGGAAATAAAAAAAAAAAAAGAAAGAAATATATGTCAATAAATAGGCAAAACTTTTTAACATTTTTAAATCTGTACTCTACAGATATATATTTAAGCAGTCACTGTTTGAAAATAAGGCTTTACTGAAATTATTGTTGACATTTACTTCAAATGGTATAATATACTCTGCAACAGAAATGGAAATTTTAATGAGACTAACAAACTGACTAACCAGAAACCTCAGATCCCTGACCTGCTAAAACGGCACACTGATAAAACATGTGTGGCAGCATCCTTTACCAACGAGGGGAGCCCTAAGATCTCCAGTGGACGCCTGGAGCCACCGAGTGCCAAACCCTGTGTGCGTTCTCCCTATTACATGCTTTTTCACTAACAGGAAGCAGTTTGCAGCTTCTCTTGGGCATATCCAAATTTCTAGCCTCATTCCTCCTGCACTTTGCTGCCATTATTAAGTAAAATAAGGATGACTTGAACACAAGGTATGTGACAGTTGATCTGATAACTAAGACAACTACCAGGAGACTAACAGGCAGGTCACCTATACGGCATGGATATTCTGGACAGAGGGGTGATTCACACCTCAGCTGAGATGGCATTAGATTTCATCACACTACTCAGAAGTGTGCAATTTAAATTTTATGAAGTTTCTGAAATGTTATTTCATATTATTTTTAGAATTTTTGATTTAAGAGTTTTGGACCACAATTGACCATGGGTAACTCAAAGTATACATGGGATGGGGAGTACTGTATATAATTGAACAAGAAAAGAAGCCTATGGCAGTATCAGTCTCCAAAGAAACATAAATCCAAACGTAAGTAATCCTAGGAAGAGGGCTTGACCCAGACAACAACCTACACCAATCAAAAGGTAGGCTGGAAGGAATACAAACAATTCCGAGGGGCAAAATTTGTCACATAAGAGCAAATCTCTCTCCTCCACAATACAACAGGAAGATGACTAATATATTTTAGGAACACCTTAAACAGCAGTTAAAAGAAGTCATCTTTATAGAAAATACATTCAATTAAACAGATCATTCCATTCCTTAAACATTTTGACTGATTACAATTTAAAATGTACATGGAAACACTATATGGCTGCTCATTATAAGTCAGAGCCTTGGCTCAGAGGAGACGTTACTAAGAAACTATCCAGATGGAACATAGCCCCACTGTGTCCTCTGTATGTTAGCCCAGAACATCAACCCCTTCCTCATCCCCAGCACTGTGGTGGGACCTTACCCTTATATTACTACCAGGAAGTGGTTGTCCAGCAGGACTTTGGGGGAGACACAAGCTTCACAGATTCCTAATATGAAAATCAGAGTGACTGGGGCTTCCATTATAGAGAAGCTTATAAACTTCTTTACAAGTTTCTTACCCCTGGGGCTTCCTCAATGATCTTCTGATGCCTCCTCTGTACACTACAGTCTCTTTCAAACAAGTACACAGCATTGCCATGGTGATCGCCAAACACCTGGACTTCTACATGCCTATATAAAAGCAAACGCACATGTTAATATACTTTATTAAGGATGACTAATATTACATTCAATAAGCAAAACTACTGACCAAGGTGACCAGGATTCCTTTATTTTTATTTTAAGATAGGATAGTTTGCCCTCAAATGGAGGATATGAATTTAGAAGCAGAACTATAGTAAAACTTATTAACACCCAATGAAAAACTTTTCATTTATTAAATGAACACTAAAGAAAAATACCTATGAAATGACGGAAATAAGAGAAGACAGAAAACATAGGAGACTATATTTATGACCTAGAGTAGAGGCAAAGTACAAAAAGTACAAGCTGTTAAGGGAAATACTGATAAATCTATTTAAAAACTGTAGAGAAGCGCCCATTTGCTTCTCCACCCCTCCGCCGCGCTTTCCTCTCTGTCTCTCTCTTCCCCTCCCGCAGCCAAGGCTCCATTGGAGCAAAGATGGCCCGGGCGCTGGGGATGGCTCTGTGGCCTCTGCCCCAGGCGCTAGAGTGGCTCTGGTCGCAACATGGCGACGCCCAGGATGGGCAGAGCATCGCCCCCTGGTGGGCGTGCCGGGTGGATCCCGGTCGGGCGCATGCGGGAGTCTGTCTGACTGTCTCTCCCTGTTTCCAGCTTCAGAAAAATGAAAAAAAAATAAAATAAAATAAAAAAATAAATAAAAAAAATAAATAAATAAAAACTGTAAATTATAGTCTTATTTCATATATCCTCAAAAAGCCAATGAAAACTTTTTTATGATCAGGAGATTTAAAAAAAAAATCAACTCTTATCGTCAGATTTTATAAACTATCGCAGATTGAATATTAAAATGGCTCGTCCATAAATTTTAAGAAATAATTTAATATAGTTCATTAGTTTTCAAGACTACACTAACATTAAACCATAAAAAAATTAAAAAGGCACTTTTTCATATTTGAGTATAAAATAGTAAAATTGTGAGAAACCATAGTCAGAGTAAACGTGGATAACACATGAAACAAGGCTGACAGAGACCATCTGGTGAACTCACAAAGCATTTTTCTCTAGGCTAATTTTGATATGCTTACACTGTAGTTTATCTCACAGATTTTCTACCATAACATAGAGAGAAGTGATCAGCACATGTTTTTCCTGTGATTTTTTAAAACAAAAATTGTCAAACACAGAAGAAACATTTTAAAAACCCAGGAAGTCTTGTAAATATGCTATTCAGCACAGTGGCTCGGAGCTGTTCCTCTCTGTTCATCCCATGAAGTTCTTTATTAAACCACTTGCAATAATACACTTTCTCGATATATCATTTCTACTGGATGTTCCACTTGAAAATTTTGCTACCTGTTGAACACAACAGGAGTTGATCTCTTCCTTTTGGATTTGCCTTCTTGACCTTTCCTCTTTTTACTTATCCTTAAGCTATCATCATCAAATATATTCTTATTATTTTGAACAAACTGTTATCTGTGACATCAAATAAGAATAAATAAGAGGTTTTATTTTACCTTCACTTATTCCTTCTCCACTGTTCTTTCTTTCTCTGTTAGATCTGAGTTTCCAACCTGTAGCATTTCCTTCTTTTTGAAGAACTTCTGTTATCATTTCTTGCAAGGCAAGTCTATTGGGGACAAATTCTCTCCATTTTTGTTGCCTGAAGACATCTTTATTTCTCCTTGTTGGTCAAATAAGTTTGTAAATATGATATATATGTTGGCTCACTTATAGTTTGCATTGGGTGTGGGGGCAGGCTGTAAGCAGGCAGGATCGTTATAGCCTAAGGCTTAGTTTTAAGACTAAGCTTTTCCCCACACCCTTGACTGTTGCATGATAGGGGGTGGTGCACTCTCATGAGGAATCCCATTATGCTTCAGATAAGTGACTTTGTATCAGAGAATTCCTTGTTTGTATATTAGATTAGATTAAAGGTTTTGATTTCTATACTATAAAATGGGGCAGAGGAGCCCATGCAGGAGGACAGCAGAGAAAGGCCACGTGGAGGAGAGGAGAAGCAGCCAAAATGGCAGAGTGCTGAAGGAGAAGCCAGTTTGTGCAGAGAGGACATGGGGAACAGAGGTAAGGCTGGTGACGTAGGAACCTTTGATTCTAGGAAACTCGGATAAGTCAGTGGCTTTGGGAGCCCTGAATGGAAAAGGAAGTGTTTTCTCACTGTGTGCTTCTTGCTCGCTGGGTGCAAGCTAGGATTAAAGCTAATGGCCCACCAGTTCTTGGCTCTGTTGTTTTATTACCGTCTGTCCGAATCAAATGTGAACCTGCAAAGGCCAGGCAGTGATGGTGGCCGTGGCTACTGGCCATACACTCCTTCATGTCTGAAGGATAATTTCATTGCATATAGAATTCTAGGTTTATGCTTTTTTTCTCTCAACACTTCATATATATTTCACTCCATTTGATTCTTATTTGCATGTTTTCTATAAGTCTGATGTACTATAGGAAGGTGTTTTCCCTCTGGCTTTTTTCCAAGATTTTCTATTTGTCTTTGTTTTCCTGAAGTTTGGATAAAATTTTAAAATTTCTTTGATATTTATTCTGTTGCTATCCTCTGAGCTTCCTGGTTCTGTAGTTTGGTGCCTGTCATTAATTTTGGAAAAATTTTGACCATTATTACTCAAAATAGTTCTCCATTCTTTTCTCTTTTTCTTCTTGTATTCAAATAAACACATATTGCACCTTTTTATACTGTCTCATAGTGCATGGGTAGTTCAGTTAGATTGTATTTGATTTCACTTATTTTTCTTTGTTTTTGTTCAGGAGGTTTCCATTGACATTTGGTCAAGGTGACTGATTCTTTCTTCAGCTGTGTCCAGTTCACTGATGAGTCCATCAAATGCACTCTTCTATTAAAATGTTTCTGATTGTCTGACCAGGTGGTGGCGCAGTGAATAGAGCGTTGGACTGGGATGCAGAAGGACCCAGGTTCGAGACCCCGAGGTTGCCAGCTTGAGTGCGGGCTCATCTGGCTTGAGCCAAAAAAAAAAAAAAAAAAAAAAAGCTCACCAGCTTGGACCCAAGGTCGCTGGCTCGAGCAAGGGGTTACTCGGTCTGCTGAAGGCCTGTGGTCAAGGCACATATGAGAAAGCAATCGATGAACAACTAAGGAGTCCCAACAAAAAACTGATGATTGATGCTTCTCATCTCTCTCCATTCCTGTCTGTCCCTATCTATCCCTCTCTCTGATTCTCTCTCTGTCCCTGTAAAAAAATAATAATAATAATAAATAAAAATGTTTCTGATTTCTAGCATTTTCTTTGTTGTTGTTTTCTTTCTTAAAATTTCCATCTCTCTGCTAACATTACCCATCTATTCTTCCATGTTTTCAACTTGATCCATTACAGTTCTTAACACATTAACCAGTTACTTTAAATTTTGTAATCAATCCCAAAATTTGTGCCACATCTCGGTCTAGTTCTGAGGCTTGCTATGTCCCTTCAAGCTGTGCTTTTTCCTGCCTTTCAGTATGACTTGTAATTTTTTTTCTTAAAAGCCAGATGTGATGCATCACATACCAGGAACTGAGCTATGCTGACCTTTAATGTTTTATGTTAATCTGCTTGGAGGCATGCTGTTTAATGTCTGCAGTAGCTGTAGGTGCCCGAGGCTCCACTTTCCTCTAGTGTCCTTGTTTTACTTTTGCTTTCTCCCGCTGCCTTTAGGCTTCCCCAAGCACTGCTTCCTAAACAGAGTTTTGTGTCTTACAGCTGTTTCAGTTGTAACCCACTGTTACCACACAGGAACCCTGGTGGCAGGATTGGGTGGAGGGGAGGGGAAACATTCTATAATCTTATGATTAAATCTCAGTGTTTTAGTGGGCGTGACTCTGTGCTTCAGAAGTTTCTTAAATTTTTTTCACTCGTAGGCAAAACAGGCAGGTTTGAGATTAGATTTGGCTAATTGACCTTCACCCAGGACAGAAAAGGTTCTGGCAAAGTTTCCCTTGGAGTGCTGGCCTTTGTTCTTGAGAATAGACTGCTCTGAGCTTGTTGCTTTTCTACTTCCCCTACCCCAAAATTTTCAAAAATTTTGCTTAGATTTTCATGGAAACCTGGTGGGGTTCCTGGCAAAAAAAACTAATGAAAATTTGGGGAGTTCCCCTAACAGTGGGGTCCAAGGAGTTTCTCACTATCAAGCTAGTTTACAATTAGCCTCCAGTAATGTGGAAAAATTTCCATTTAAGTGTTTCCACCAGTTTACGGCTCCAGCAGCTTCTGTCCCTGTTGAGCTGATCTTGGCTGTGTTCACGGGCCTGCCCAGATTTCAGGGAAGTGGCCTGCCCTGTGGCCTCAATTCTCTTATGGGATTAAAAGCCACTGACTTTCATTCTGTTCAGCTTTTCACTTGCTTTTCAGATGTGGCAACTTCCAAGCTCTTTTATCTGTTGGGAGTTGAATGGTTTGTTTTTCAAATTCCAATGATAAAACTCTACCATTTCTACTGATTCTCCCTTATCTTTTAGCTGTTTGTTGGGCAGATAAATTGTTTTATGCTCACTCTTATTATTAAAGATGGCCACTCAGACAGCTCAGTTGGTTCGAGCACTGCCCTGAGGCCCAGAGGCTGCCAGTTCAATCCTCAGTCAGGGTTCCTCTCTCTAAAATCAATAAAATAAATAAATAAATAAATAAACATTTCGGTTTAAAACCCTGGGCTTGCTTGGTCAAGGCACATATGGGAGTTGATGCTTCCAGCTCCTCCCCCTTCTCTCTCTCTGTCTCTCTCTCTCTCTCTCTCCCTCTCCTCTCTAAAAAAAAAAAAAATGAATAAATAAAAAAAAAAAAAAAAAAAAAGATGGCCGCTGCTCTCAGGTGGTGGTTCTCTCACGTGAGACAGCTAATGGCCTTTCATGCTTGGGAGGGGCTTGTTATGCTAACGTGTGTTGGGGGAGGACTTTCGCACCAAAAGTTTTAAAAGGAGGAACTAGGAGGCCATTTTGGGAGAGAGAAACCATGTTCTGTGGAGAGAGGAGGAAACCATGTTGTTCCAGAGCAGAGAGGCCATGTGGAGGACAGGAGGCAGCCATAAATGGTGGAGTGCTGAAGGAGAAGCCAGTTTGTGTAGGAGAAGGAGATGAGAACAGAGGTGAATAGGCTGGTGAGGCTTTTGATTCAGGAAAACTGGAAAGATTCTCCTGGTTGTGGAACCGGAGGAACATGTGAGTGGGTTTTGGCACCTTGTGTGTTTGTTTTTTACTCATTGGCCAGTAAGAGTCTAGAATAAAGGAAAATGGTCCACCAGTTCTTGGCTCTGCAGTTTCTTTACAATCTGTCCAGATTAAATGCGAACCTGCTTTGGCCGGGCAGCTGTGATGGTGGCCGTGGCTAACGGCCCTACACTGTTCCAGGGAAGAAGACACTATAGCAGGGACTCCAGGTTCTGAAAAGAACATGTGGGGGCCACACCAAGAGTGGAACATAGTTTTTATTCTGAGATCTCAAAAGTTTGAAGCATTTTTTCCTTTGGCTGTTTACACTGAGAATCTGTGTTTTCTGTTTTGATTCTGTAGTCATCAAATCACTTGTGTTATTTTTCTTTTGCTGGCCAATCTATTCTTGCTTGACCTAACTTAGATGTCTGAGAACCCGAGGTACATCAAATCCTAGCCACTCCAATCAGCCATTGTAAGGACAGTAGCCATGGCCATCACAGCTGCCTGGCCCATTCAGGTTCCCATTTAATTTGGATAGACGGTAATGAAACTGCGGAGCCAAGAAATGGTGGGCCATTACCTTTATTCTAGACTCGGACCAGCCAACGAGTAAAAACAAACGCATAGGCACCAAACCCATTCACATGTCTCTGGTTCCACAACCAGGAGAATCTTTCCAGTTCTTCCTAGAATCAAAGGCCCCACTAGTCTCAGCCACCTCCTTTACCCCATCTGCATGCCTCCATCTTGGCTGCCTGCCTCCTCTGCCACCACATGGCCTCTTCCAAAATGGCCTCCTAGCTCCTCCTTTTAAAACTTTTCCATATGACAATCCCTCCTCCAGTACATTAGCATAACCAAGCCCCCTCCCCAGCAGGTAATTAACCGTATCACCTGAGCGACGGCCATTCATGCCGGCAGTGCCATTTTTAACAATAAAAGTGAGCAAAACTAAATAACACAAATTTTACAAGCTTATTTGCCCAACAGTCACGTTGGAGTCTGGCTAGACAGGTAGATACAGCTGGTCTGGATTCTATTAGAAATGCCTTGATATTTTCTAAAAGTTCTAAAAATTTTATTTTCCTGTTTACATTTTAAAGCTATCTAGAATATATATTAAATATGAAGTGAAAATGGTATCTGGTTTCTTTAGTTACCCTCAAAATAGTAAACTCTGAAGACTGTTTTCTATCCCAGTCTTTCAGATAAACACAGTAGCTGATCAGATCTGTAAAACATCTTGGTATCTTCTTCTCTTGGTTATCAGCACCATCTTGACAATTTTTTGGCACTCCATTAATTCAACAGTTAACTAGCAGGATATAACATAGTATATATAGTACAATTATAATATTAAAATATTATTACTAAAAAATACAGCACAGAAATATATAGAAATTCTAATACTTAGAAAATGAGATTATGAGTGACTGTTTTCCAACTCTTGTATTTTCCAAAAATTTGTAATGTATTTATTTATATTAGTTCTGTATTCAAAAAATATTATTGATGCCTATCATTAAGAAGGGCATATACCAGATAATAATATATGGGGGAAAATTATAAAGAAATATACTAGCAGGTCCTTGATTCCCACGAGCTTCCTGGCTATCTGGGGTAATAAATTACAATGTGAGATAATATATAACTAACATTTCATAAGGAAAAAATTAAAAGCTTCAAAAAATGTTGCAGGCATAGAGTACGTCACCAAAATAGCTAGCTGATGTCTCCAAAACAATTTTAACTCAAGAGTACGCCAATTTGGATAGTCAGCCTATTCTTTTTGAAAGATACTGTAGGAAGAAGTCCTAATTTACCTTAGAATTGACTGTCTTTTTATTACTTTCCAACAATACATGGCTAATGTGCTCAACTGGCCTATTTTGAGGTTGACTTTTTTCTTTTCTTTTACAAATGATCTTCGAATGTATTTCATTTATCATGTGATGCTCAGGGACAGTTCTAAGCTCTGTAGTAACTGAAACAAAAACAATTTGGGGGTCCTCTTTAAAAAGAATACAAAATTTAGCCCTGGCCGGTTGGCTCAGTGGTAGAGCGTCGACCTGGCGTGCAGAAGTCCCGGGTTCGATTTCTGGCCAGGGCACACAGGAGAAGCGCCCATCTGCTTCTCCACCCCTCCCCCTCTCCTTCCTCTCTGTCTCTCTCTTCCCCTCCCGCAGCCGTAGCCGAGGCTCCATTGGAGCAAAGATGGCCTGGGCGCTGGGGATGGCTCCTTGGCCTCTGCCCCAGGTGCTGGAGTGGTTCTGGTTGCAATAGGGTGACGCCCCGGAGGGGCAGAGCATCGCCCCCTGGTGGGCAGAGTGTCACCCCCTGGTGGGCGTGCCGGGTGGAAACCAGTCGGGCGTATGCGGGAGTCTGTATGTCTCTCCCCGTTTCCAGCTTCAGAAAAAAAAAAAATACAAAATTTAAAAGAATACAAAATTAGGTACAGGAATTTGGGAGAGGGTCATGCAAGGGAAGGGCCTGCAACTTCACTTTATTACCTTCAAGGTAAATCCCTCTCTGGTCATGGTTCCTAAATGAATTATTCAGTATAAAGTCACTTGACATACAGGATATCTATATCTACATATTTATAGTTATATGAACTACCAAAAAGTCTATGAAACAGGAAGATTTTATAATCAGTACCTTATTTTAAGCAATGGACATAAAAATAAAATTCCAGAAAGTGAAAACAATTAGAAACTTAAATAGCATTTGTTGCTGTGGGACCTGGAGAAGCAGTTTAGGGGAGCAGCTTAGAGTGTGAATTATGGAGTCAAACTGCCTTGGCTGAAATCCAAGTGTCACTATTTCTCAGCTCGGAGACCTTAGGCAAGTTACGTGACTACACTGTTGCTCAGTATCCTCAGCTGCAAAATGGGAATAGTAGCCATCTAAAGGGGTTCTTGCAAGAATTAGGTTAGAATTAGGACAGCAAGATTAGTTAGTGTATGTAAAATACTTAGAATCTGGCACATGGCAAGTGCACTAGAAGTGTGAGCTGTTAGTATTATTTGCTAACATCATTTACAATTACAATTCAATTTGGGTAACTATTTCCATTTTCTGAGCATTTCTTCAATCAATGCTTATGGAGTTTGGTAAAATACAGCTTAAATTTCTTACAAGAATTTTTTATTTTAAAAAGATTCTAAATTTCATCAAAAAAGTAATGGATTTGGCCCTGGCCAGTTGGCTCAGGGAAGAGAGCATTAGCCTGGCATGCAGATGTTCCAGGTTCAATCCCTGGTCAGAGCACACATGAGAAGTGACCAACTGCTTTCCTTCCCCTTCCTTCCCCCTTCTCTCTCTCTTCCCTTCTTGCAGCCAGTGGCTTTATTGGCTCACACATTGACCTGGGAGCTGAGGATATTTCGGCTGGTCTGAGCATCAACCTCAAGTGCTGAGGATAGCTCAGTTGATTCAAGCGTCGACCCCAGATGGGGGCTGCCAGGTGGATCCTGGTTCGGATGCATGTGGGAGTCTGTCTCTCTATCTCTCTTCCTCTCATTTAAAAAAAAGTAATGGATTCAATGACTTAATGGCATATCAATATCATGGAACCATTAATCTCAGTAAAAAGTGAGGTTGGCCTATATTACTGACATAGAAAGGTGTTTGATTTAATATTAGCATGTAATCTTACATAAGATTTTATTCACTGTTCTTCTGTATGCATGTTATATTATGTTTGTATATGTATATATGTTTCTATATACGTACAAGATGCCTAGAAGTATGCATGCCATATCATGAAAGTGGGTACATTAGGGGGTGGGATTGGGTAATTTATGTACTTAAATCCAATGAGAACTTTATATTTTATATAATGTGCATGCCTTTTTTTTTTTTTTTTCATTTTTCCGAAGCTGGAAACGGGGAGGCAGTCAGACAGACTCCGCATGCGCCCGACTGGGATCCACCCGGCATGCCCACCAGGGGGCGATGCTCTGCCCCTCTGGGGCATCGCTCTGTTGCATCCAGAGCCATTCTAGCGCCTGAGGCAGAGGTCACAGAGCCATCCCCAGCACCCGGGCTATCTTTGCTCCAATGGAGCCTTGGCTGCAGGAGGGGAAGAGAGAGACAGAGAGGAAGGAGACAGGGAGGGGTGGAGAAGCAGATGGGCGCTTCTCCTGTGTGCCCTGGCCGGGAATCGAACCCGGGACTCCTGCACACCAGGCTGACGCTCTACCGCTGAGCCAACCAGCCAGGGCCGCCTTTTTAAAAAAAATTATGTATTTATTTAACTTTTTTCATTTAAAAATCATTTTTTTCAATTACAAAACACTATTATATTAGTTTCAGGTGTATGCCCCAGTGATTAGACTTTACATAACTAAGTGATCATCCTGATAAATCATGTACCCATCTGACAGCAGATATAATTACTAGAATATTATCAACTCTATATATTCCCTATGTTGTACTGTACATCCCATGACTATTCTGTAACTACCAATTTGTACTTCTTAATCCCTTCACCTTTTCACCCATCCTCCCAACCCCCTCCAATCTGACAGACATTAAAATTTTCTCCGGCCTGACCTGTGGTGGCGCAGTGGATAAAGCGTCAACCTGGAAATGCTGAGGTCGCCGGTTCGAAACCCTGGGCTTGCCTGGTCAAGGCACATATGGGAGTTGATGCTTCCAGCTCCTCCCCCCCTTCTCTCTCTCTGTCTCTCCTCTCTCTCTCTCTCTCTGTCTCTGTCTCTCCTCTCCAAATGAATAAATAAATTAAAAAAAAATTTTTTTTCTCCGCATCTATGGATATTTCTGTTCTGCTTGTTTATTTATTTTTTTAAAAGTTATTTTAACTATATTTTTTAATTTTTTTATTTATTTATTCATTTTAGAGAGGAGAGGAAGAGAGAGAGAAAGAGAGAGAAAGAGAGAGAGAGAGAGAGGAGAGGGGGAGGAGCTGGAAGCATCAACTCCCATATGTGCCTTGACCAGGCAAGCCCAGGGTTTCGAACCGGCGACCTCAGCATTTCCAGGTCGACGCTTTATCCACTGCGCCACCACAGGCCAGGCTTTATTATTTTTTTTGTTCAGTTGTTAATAAATTTGTGTTTATTGCCATTTTATTTTTCATATTTTTTATCTTTTTTTCTTCTTCTTAAAGAAGACCCTTCAACATTTCATATAACACTGGTTTGGTGGTGATGAACTCCTTTCGCTTTTTTTTGTCTGGGAAGCACTTTATCTGTCCTTCAATTTTTTGAGTGTGTATGACAGACAGATAGAGAGAGGAACAGATAAGGACAGACAGGCAGGAAGGGAAAGAGATGAGAAGCATCAATTCTTTATTGCTGCTCCTTAGTCTCCTTAGTTGTTCATTGATTGCTTTCTCCTATGTGCCTTGACCGGGGGCTCCAGCATTGTGAGTGACCCCTTGCTCAAGCCAGCGACCTTGCACTTAAGCTGGTGAACCCCCACTCAAGCCAGATGAGTCCGTGCTCAAGCTGGCAACCTCGGGGTTTCAAACCTGGGTCCTCCATGTCCCAGTCCGACACTTTATCCACTGCGCCACCACCTGGTCAGGCTGTCCTTCAATTCTAAATGATAGTTTTGCTGAGTTGAGTAATCTTGGTTGTAGGTTCTTCTTTTTCATAATTTTGAATATTTCATGCCAATCCCTTCTGGCTTATAAAATTTCTGAGAAACTAACTCTTGCAGCTTTTAAGATTCTCTCTGTCTTTAATTTTTTGCATTTTAATTATGATGTGTCTTGGTGTGGGCCTCTTTGAGTTCACCTTGTTTGGGACTCTCTGTGCTTCCTGGACTTGTTATGTCTATTTCCTTCACCGAATTAGGGAAGTCTTCTGTCTTTATTTTTTCAAAGAGAATTCCAATTCCTTACTCTGTTTTCCTTCTGGCACCCCATGATACAAATCTTGGTATGTCTGAAGTTGTCCCAGAGGCTACACTATCCTCATATTTTTGGATTCTTTTTGCTGTTCTGACTTTTTTCCTTCCTTATATTCTAAATTACTGACTTGATTCTTAGCTTCATCTACTCTACTGTTGATTCCCTGTAAATTAGTCTTCAGTTACTATATCTTTCATTTCTGACCGATCCTTTTATACATTTTCGAGGTTCTCACTAAATTCACAGAGCATCCTTATAACCAGAATTTTGAACTCTGTATCTAGTAGATTGCTTGTCTTTATTTCGTTTAGTTCTTTTTCTGGAATTTTGTTCTTTTCTTTCCTTTGAGACATTTTCTTTTTCTCTTCATTTTGACAGCCTCCCTGTGTTTGTTTCTAAGTTTCGCAGGCTTGGTAGAGTAGCCTAATGTAGCAGGTGCCCTGTATGGTCCAGTGGCACAGCCTCCCCGGTCACCCAAGCTGAGCACTTGAGGTTCTTCTCCCCATGTGGGTTGTGTACAACCTCTTCTTATAGTTGAGCCTTGATTTCTGTTGGTACGTCAATGGGAAAGATTTACGCTCCAGGCTGATCAGCTGCAAGGACTGGCTGTACCACCAATCACAGACCTCTGACCACTGTGGCTGTACCACCAATCACAGACCTCTGACCACTGTGGAGGAACAGCTGTGCAGGGGTCCACCCCACAGAGCAGGACTTAATTCAGTAGGGCTCTGGTGCCTGCTGAGTCCACCCCGTGATGGTGTCCACTGTGAAGGCAGTTGAGTGGTCTAAAGCTGTCCACTGGGTGTGCTGGCTCTAGGGCCTACAGAGAGGTGCAGGCCAGGGTTAGCCACCACCTGTGTTCTGCCCTGAGGCCAGCTGGCATGAACTACATAGTGATCTGGAGATGGCTGTTGCTTGTGTTAAGCTTGGAGGTGCCCAGGTGAGTCCATGCTATGAATCAAGGCCAGCTGCCGCTAATGCAGGGCCCAGGGCCACGTAGCAAGAAATATGGTGGATGATGAGGCTAGATGCTGCTTCTTTGAGAGATTTTAGGAAAATATGGACCATGAACCAAGACAGGTAATTTGTATGGACAAGCCAATAGAAACAGCTTGGGTGGGCCTGAAAGGGGGGTGGGGCAGGACACCAGGTGGGGCAAACAGTATAAGCCAGGTTGATAGAGTTTCAGATATGTTGTCTACCTGCTGGTTCTATGGGGTGAGGGCTCAAAAAGGAGCAATGGCCTCTGCCAGCACTTCTGTCTGGGAGAAAGCTGTCTCTACAGGTCTCAACCTAATACCGGACAAGTCAGCTCTTCCTCACATCTCTGGTATCTTTCAAGCTGCTGCCCCAATCCTGGAGCTCAGAGGGAGTAAGTCTGAGCCAGTGTGCTGGCCATTTAATAGGAACTGCCTGGACTTGACTGGTGGTGGCATAGTGAATAGAGCATCAACCTGGGATGCTGAGAACCCAGGTTTGAAAACCAGTTCACCAGCTTGAGGGCAGGCTCACCAGCTTGAAAGTAGGGTTTCTGGCTTGAGTGTGGGATCACTGATATGACCCCAAGGTCACTGGCTTAAGCTCTAAGTCACTGGCTTGAAGCCCAAGGTCACTAGGTTAAGCAAGGGGTCACTGGCTTGGCTGCAGCACCCTTGTCACAACACATATAAGAAGCAATCAATGAATGACTGAAGTGCCACAACTATGAATTGATGATGCTTCTCATCTCTCCCCACCCTCTCAAAAAAAAAAAAAGAGGAATTGCCTGGGACTCCAGCAGCCCTCGGTCTCCCTTAGCCTCAATCCCTACCGGTTTTTACAGCCAGAAATTCTGGGGACTTTCTGACACTAGAACCCTGGGCTGGGGAGCCTGGTGTGGGACTGGGGCCCTTGCTCCTCAGGGGGGGTCTCCCCAGCCCAGATATCCCTCCCAATCTGTAGCCGCCACACGTGGTAGTGGGACCAACCTGTCTGCATCTCTGTCCTTCCCACCAATCTTGATGTGGCTTCTTCTGTAATTCCCTAGTTGTAGGACTTCCATTTAGCCAGATTTCAGGTGGTTCTGAATAATGGATTTTTATAGTTTCGTTGTCACTTTGATGTGATTGTGGAAGGAGGTTGGGTACTATGTTTACCTATGCCACCATCTTGCCCAGGAGTCTCATATGTACATTTCTTTTATAACTTAAAAAATCCGTCAGAAAAAAAAAAAGCTGAACCCACCTTGGCGTGTCCACAAACTTCTCAATCAGCATCGCATCATCATTGAAAGACTTCTTAGCTTCCCTCCGTGCTGATTCTAATTGTTCTTGAAATTCTTTTTCGGATCTAGCAATCCTCATGCCCTAGGATGAAAAGACAGTTATGACTACAACATAAATAAAACAAAGAAGACGACGCCTAGCCTGCAATGGAAAACACGGGCACACGCAAGCTGACCTTGCCTCCTCCACCACGGACGGCTTTGATCATGACAGGATAACCGATTCTTCCGGCGTGCTCTTTCAGGCATCTGTCTGTCTGGTCCTCGCCGTGATAGCCTTCCACAACAGGCACCCCAGCAGCAGCCATTATGGATTTGGATGTGCTTTACATTAAAAAAAACACACAAAAAACAAAACCTAAGATGCCCAAATTCCATGAAATATTTCATACAAGAGAAACAAATACAGCCCAGTCTGTAAAATATAATTGAACATTTTAAAGAAAACATCCTATTAATAAAAAACTACAGTCTGAGATAAAATATTAATACAAATATTAAAAACATCTGTTAATTTTCCTTAATCCACAATCCACTTTTTCTTTTTTTTAAGTTTAAAGGAGGGGAGATAGTGAGGCAGACTCCTGCATGCACCCTACCAGATCCATCCGGGAACTCCATCTGGGGCCAATGCTCATACAGAGCATTTTTAGTGCCTGAGGCTAATGCGCTCCAACAGAGCCATCCTCAGCATCCAGGGCCATGCTCAAACCAATCAAGACACTGGTTGTGGAAGGGAAAGAGGGAGAGAAGAGGGATAGAGACAGGGGGAGAAGCAGATGGACGCTTCTCCTGTGTGGCCTGACTGGGAATCAAACCTGGGATGTCTAGACACTGGGCTGACCCTCTATCCACTGAGCGAGGGTCCTCAATCTACTTTTTCATGTGGTAGTTCATCCTACGTTGTTTTTATCCCCCCAAAAGAATTGGCATATTGACTAGAAATACAAATTAGGTGACTATGTTCTGTAACTCACAGGAGTAGCAGGTAAACAACTTATGCCTATGACAACAAAAGTATATGTTAACATGTCTATTACAGGTAAACAAACCATTTCAATGGACTTTCCTATGCTTGTATTTAACAGATAGAAACACATACCTCTTTATACCCATGTCTCTAATTGCAGATGAAGGAGGACCTATAAAAATAATTCCTTCTTGCTTACACAGTTCGGCAAATTCCATATTTTCCGAAAGAAAACCATATCCTGGGTGGATAGCCTAGAAGTGAGACATGAAAAAAAAAATGGACTAGTGCCCCACTGGCAAACCATGACACAGGTCGTGTCGTTTTCCTCAGGGAGGCCTCGCCCTCTGCTGGCGATAGGTGCGTTATGGTCTCTACCAAAATCTGTTTCCGAATGGAACATTCACACTCCAGTTCCGAAGTGCTACCTGAACCAGAAGAATCTCTGGTTCTTGTTAATATACACATAACACAACCCTCCACTTTAACCACTTTTAAGTGTACAATTCAGTGGCATTAAGTGCATTCACAATGTTGTGCAACCATCACCACCACCTCCAGAATGTTTTCATCACCCCCAACAGAAACTCTGTGCCCATTAAACCCCGGTAACTTTCTTTCTTATAAATTCTACTTTCTGTCTCTATGAGTTTGTTTATTCTGGGAACCTAATATATGTGGAATTGTACAACACTTATCCTTTCGTATCTCACTAATTTCACTTAGCATAATGTTTCTGAGGTCCATCCACGAGTAGCATGTATCAGAATTCCACCTTTCTTTTAAGGCAGAATAATATTCTCCTGTATGGATATATTCCACATTTTGTTTACCACATCTACCTGTTGATGGATGTGAACTGTTCCCACCTTTTGGCTATTACAAAAAATGCTGCTATAAACATTGTTGTATACATGCCTCTTTAAGTCTCTGCTTTGAAGCCTTTTAAATTTAAAATGGATGGATTATACAGTAAAAAGGAATCTGTATTTTAATTTAAAATAACACTGCTATTAGGGTAGAATGTCAAGGAATATTTGAACGTAGGAGTAAAGGTAGTGGGGATTTCTTACCTCTGCCTTCCTGTAAAGCTGCCCTAGAACTGAAACTATGGTACCCAAAGTTGAAAGAGCACCCTAGCACAAGAATGCCTCATACATCTTCAGGTCACTATGTGGCCATCTCAACTTTCTTCAAAACAAAACAAAAAACTAAGAAGCAAACAAAACGTCATATGTTAAAGTCTGTATATACTTTAGTGAAAGAGGACTCCCTCAGACATTTTTTTTAAATTTTATTTATTCATCTTAGAGAAGGAAAAGAGAGAGAGAGAGAGAGAGAAAAGAGAGGAGGAACAGGAAGCATCAACTCCATGTGCCTTGACCAGGCAAGCTCAGGGTTTCGAACTGGCGACCTCTGCATTCTAGGTCGAGGCTTTAACCACTGCACCACCACAGGTCAGGCTCCCTCAGACTTTTGCCTAGTTATTTGCAAGTTACTTACAGCTTTAACAAATTTATTTATATGGCTTTCTAGCTCAGAGAAAAGGAAACCCCGTGACTAAGGACAGCATGATTTCTGGGCAAACATACGACAGGAAAGAAGGAAGAAACAGGAAGGCAACAGCAGCTTAGATTTAGATGAAGCAGCTCACTCTCCAACTTCAGTGGCCCCCATGGCATCTTTGTTCTTCTAAAATAATAATTATGTATGGGCCCTGGCCGGTTGGCTCAGCGGTAGAGCGTCGGCCTGGCGTGCGGGGGACCCGGGTTCGATTCCCGGCCAGGGCACACAGGAGAAGCGCCCATCTGCTTCTCTACCCCCCCTCTCTTTCCTCTCTGTCTTTCTCTTTCCCTCCCGCAGCCGAGGCTCCATTGGAGCAAAGATGGCCCGGACGCTGGGGATGGCTCCTTGGCCTCTGCCCCAGGTGCTAGAGTGGCTCTGGTCGCAGCAGAGCGAGGCCCCGGAGGGGCAGAGCATCACCCCCTGGTGGGCAGAGCTTCGCCCCTGGTGGGCGTGCCGGGTGGATCCCGGTTGGGCGCATGCGGGAGTCTGTCTGACTGTCTCTCCCCATTTCTAGCTTCAGAAAAATACAAAAAAAAAAAAATAATAATAATAATTATGTATGTATTATAATTATAACCAAGTGAATGTAAAAAAAAAAAAAAGCTCCACCAATCCTATTTCAAAATATAGTAGTTACATTCAAAGAGCATTTCAAAATTAAAGAATTAAGCTTCCAATGACTGGGAAACCCATATGAATAGAAAAACCCACATCTTATGGCCAGCAAACAACAAAATGCTAAGTACTGAATAAATTGCTAAAGATCACATTTTGATGTCAGTTTGGAATTTTGTTCCATTTAAAACAATGTTCAATTTTAGGCATTTTCTATGAAATGGCCAAATGTTATTTATGCTAGGCAAAGTGAAAAAGGTCTACACTCAGTTCTCCCTCGTGTTTTAACATCCTTTTCTTGAGTATCATTTATAACACATAACATTCACCCATGTATAGTTTCATGAACCTAGTAAATTTACACAACTCTGCAACTATTACTACAACCAGTTTTAGAACACTTATATCAGTCAAAAAAGTTCCCGTGTGCCCATGTGCATAACTAAATTTCTATTTCTAGAGCCAAGCAATGACTGACCTGCTGTCTCTATAGTTTCTCCCTTTTAAGAACTTTCATAGAAATGGAGGAATCATATAGCACAGTCTCATGTGTCTGACTTCTTTATCTTCTCATAATTATTGAGGTTCATCCTGTTGTACGTGTCAGTGGTTCATTTCCTTCTATAGAACTGATTCCACTATGGATATACCACATTTAATTTATGCATTCATTTGGATTGTTTTTCTAGTTTGGGGCCATTATGAATAATATATAGTTATGAATATTCATACAAATCTATTTTTCCTTTCTCTTGGGTAAATGCTGAGGAGGACAACTGTTGGGTCAAAATATGGTCAGTTATATGTTTAACTTTTTAAACATCAGCCAAACAGTTTTCTAAAGTAGCTGTCCTATTTGCATTTCTACCAGCAATGTATGATGGTTTTAAGTTTCTCCACATCCCTGCCAACATGTGGGATCATCAGTCTTTCTGATTTTAGCTATTCTAGAGGGTGCACGTGTTACAGTGTTTTTTAAATATATATATTATTGATACATTATCCATATACTATGAACTAATCCAATCCAATAATTTTTAGTATAATCACAGTGGTGCAGTTATCATCATAATCTAAAATACTGACCAAGATCTAATAATGTAAGTTTTCATTGGAAAAACCTCCCAAAAACCCCATGCCTCTTCGCAGTTATGCCATGTCCACCACATACCCCCAGCCCTACGCACCCACACATTTGCTTTTCTCTATAGATTTGACTAGTCTGTACTTTTCATATGAACAGAATCATACACTACATAAAGTCTTTTCTGACTGTCTTCTTTAACGAAATACAATCTTTTCGATGTCCATCCATTTTTTAGCATATATCAGTACTTCATTCCTTTTTATTGTCCATTCTATGGATATAATACATTTTTTATTTATCCATTCATCAGTTGATGGACATTGGGTGATTTACACTACTTGGTTATTGATAATGCTGCTATGAACATTCATGTATAAGTTTGGATGTATGTTTTCATTTTGTTTGGGTATATATCTAAGCAGTAGAGTTACTGGTTCGTATGGTAACTCTATGGTTGACCTTTCAGGAACTGACACACTGTCTTCCAAAGTGGCTGTGCCAGTTAACATTCCCACCAGTAAATTTACGAGGGTTCCAACTTCTCCAAACCCTTGCCCACACTTGCTATTATTTGCCTTTTTGTCTTGTAAATCTTTTCATCGCTCTTACCTGTGCAGCAGAGATCTTGGCCACTTGAATGATTTTCTCCATAGAAAGGTAGCTCTGCTGGGAGGGAGCAGGGCCGATAAAATGTGCTTCATCTGCCTGTTTAAGAAGTATTACATGTTAAAAACAAAACAAAACAAAACAAAACACCACAGACCTAGTACTCTATATGGAACTGCTTCAGTGACATACTGTTATAAATAAAAATGCTGGCTTCCCCAAAACAATACAGAAGTACCAGCTCATATCTCTACTATAAAAACAAGCCACTTTGAAACCTTTTGGTATAAAGATGTGTCAAAACTTGAGTTTTATGTACACATATCACACACTACAGTGGAATAAAAGTGGCTTAGGATAGAAAGCAACAGCAATCAGACAGAATATGAAAAGTGGGTAGAGAGCTGCATGGGCCAGCTGTGCAGAGCTGGAAGTCCAGGTGGGTGGGTCACTGCGGATTTGCCTCTGCTTGGAGACTTGTGTGGACAAAGAGGACAATAATTGAATTCATCCATGTCTGGGTTCTGTCTGGTGGGTAAGAGCTAGTTATAATTGATAACATTTACAAACTCATGGGAGTAGGGCCCTTTTAGTTATAATTTTTCCATTAAGCCAAGTCTCTGAAACACTGAGTGACTTGTCTAAGCCTCTTGGCCAGTAAGCAGTAGTTGCTAAGACTAGACTCTTGCTCCTTCTCCTCATACATTAGGGATAGGGATACATGCCATTCAAGGCGTGGTCTGTGCATCAGCTCAGCCTGAGAATGGTTTTAACTGATCATTATGGATAAGCCCTGGCCTGAAAATAGGCTACTCCACAAAGTACACTGTTTAGTTCACCTGCTGATATATTTGGAAAATGTTCCAAAGAGGAACTCTTACAGAGCAATTGAACTTACCTATTCAAACACTGTTGTAACACTAGCAAATAAAAACTGTCAATACAAAGCACTAAAATATCGACACACTAAACAAATACAATCACTTACAAAATTTGACTTCCAGTTTTTAACAACATACCATGTCTACATGCATGGAATTCCTGTCAGCCTCACTATAAACAGCCACGGATTGTACACCCATTTTTTTAGCTGTTCGCATCACCCTGCAGGCAATTTCTCCTCTGTTGGCAATGAGGACCTTGGTAATGTTTCGTCCTAAAACATCATAAAAATCATACACAAATGTTACTGGGGAGCAAGGGATGAGAATGTGAAATAAATATTCTATGATATTAACACACTGATAAGCATTTATGTTGGCAAACTCAGCATAACAGAGCCTACAATAACCATTCTAATTAATATTAGATAGTGTATTTCTTTTCACTGAAATTCAAGATAACCTTATTAACTCTTAAATTGCTCATACACTTCAACTTAAAATTAAAAGATGCTTTGTTATGTTAAAGATAAAAATAGCTTTAAAAAACCATCATAGTTAATAATAATATTTTTAAAATTTTATTTTTCAATTACTGTTGCCATTCAATATATTTTTTATTAATTTCAGGTGTAAAGCACACTGGTTAAACAGTTACACACTTTACCAAGTGAGCCCCTTGATAATTCAAGTACCACAGGGCATCCAGTTATTATATATAATATTATTGACTATATTTCCTATGTTGTACTCGACATCCCCCTGACTTCTAACTACCAATTTGTATCTCTCAATCCCTTTACCTTTTTCATCAAGCCCTCCAACGCCCCTCTCCTCTGGCAATCATAAGTTTCTCTTCTGCATCTATGAGTTTGTTTTGTTTATTTTGTGTGGGACACAGGCTGCAAGGTGACAAAGTTCCTTGCAGTTTAAGGGTACCGTTAAGCCAAAGGTTAAGCTCTTCTCCCCACAGCCTCTGATTGTTTGATTAAGTAGCTAAAGGCAATTTACATGCCCTTTCTCTTACCCTTTGTTTGTGGAGCTGCTGGGTGAGATGTTATGCATGGTGGGGGGCTTTTGCATTCTTGGGAGAATTACTGATATACTTCAGAACTGTGACTTTGTATGGAGACCTCTTTGTTTTGCAAATGACTTTGCTCTCTGCACTATAAAATAAAGCTTTTTGGGGGTGCAGGTTTGCTCTGGCTGGCCATCAACCTGCCAGGTGACCTCTCAATCCCATTCTTTTTCTCTTTGTGTTTATTTCCTAATCCCCTACCATTCTCACTCAGGACTGGACCTGGTTCATGACAAGTTTGTTCTTGAGATTCTTCATATAAGTGAAATTTGTCTTTCTCTGTCAGACTTATTTCACTTAGTATAATACCCTCTAGGTTCATCCATACTGTTGCAAATGGTAAGATTTCAATCTTTTTTTATAGCTGAGTAATATTCCATTGTATATATGTACCAATTCTTTACCTACTTGTCTACTGATGGACACTTGTGTTTCTTCCATATTTTGGCATTTGTAAACAATGCTGCAATGAACACAGAGGTGCACATATCTTTTCAAATGAGGATTTGGGGTTTCTTTGGATATATACCCAGAAGTGGAATTTCTTAATTCTATTTTTAATTTTTTAAAGAACCTTCCAATTATTTTCCATAGTGGCTGCACCAATTTGTATTCCCACCAACAGTACACAAGGATTCCCTTTTCTCCACCTAATCACCAACACTTGAGTGTGGATTTACTGATGATAGCCATTTTGACAGTGTGAGGTAATATCCCATTATCATTTTAATTTGCATTTCCCTGATGATTCATGCATGACATTGGTCATCTTTTCCTATGTCTAATAGCCATCTGCATGTCCTCTCTGGAGAAGTGTCTAATCAGGTCCTCTGCCCATTTCTTAACTGGATTTTTTGTTTTGCTGATGTTGAGTTGTATGAGTTCTTTATAGATTTTGGATATTAACCCCTTATTGGATATATCATTCAGGAACATCTTCTCCAATTCAGTATGTTATCTTTTTGTTTTATTGCTGGTTTTCCTTTGCTGTGCTAAAATTTGTTACTTTGATGTAGTCCCATTTCTTTTCTTTTCTTTTCTTTTTTCTTTTGTCTCCCTTGCTCAGAGAGATACGTCAGAAAGAATGTTGCTAAGAGAAATGTCAAAGTTTACTGCCTATGTTTTCTTCTAGATCTATGGTTTTGAGTCTTACATTTACTTCTTTAATCCATTTTGAGTTTATTCTTGTGTATGGTCTATGGCTTGTGGTCTAATTTCCTTTTATTTTTTTAACTGCACATATCTGCCCAATTTTCCCAACACCATTTATTAAATATTGTCATTACCCCATTGTATGTTTTTACTTCTTTTGTCATTGACTAATTGCCCATATAGGCATGGGTTTATTTCTGGACTTTATATTCTGTTCCATTGATTTATGTGTTTGTGTTCATGCCAATACATTGCTGTTTTGATTGCTATAGCCTTATAGTCTGGCTTGATATCAGGTAGCATGATTTCTCCAACTTTGTTCTCAAGATTGCTGTGGCTATTCAAGATCTTTTGGGGTTCCATATAAATTTTTGGATTATTTGTTCTAGTTCGGTGAAATATGTCATTGGTATTTGGACAGAGATTGTATTGATTTTAGATTACTTTGGGAAGTAGAGACAGTTTAATATTATTAATTCTTCCTATCTATGAGCAGGGTATATATGCTTCCACTTATTTCTATCTTCTTCAATTTCTTCAATATCTCATAATTTTCCAAGTAAAGGTGTTATATCTCCTCAGTTAAATTTATTCTTAGGTATTATTTTGATGCAATTATAAATGGGATTGTTTTCTTAATTTCTCTTTCTGATAGCTCATTATTTATGTATAAAAATGCAACCAATTTCTAGATATTTATTTTGTACCTTGCTACTTTACTGAATTCATTTATCAGTCCATTAGATTTTTGGTGGAATCTTTAGGGTTCTTTATATACAGTATCATGTCATCTGCAAATAATGATAGTTTTATTTCTTCCTTTCCAATTTGTCTGACTGCTATGGCTAGGATTTCCAGTGCTATGTTGAATGAGAGTGGTGAAAGCAGATAACCCTGTCATCTTATTTCTGATCTGAAGAGAATTGCTTTTAGTTTTTTCCCACTGAGTATGATGTTAATCTTAGGTTTGTTATATATGGCCTTTATTATATTGAGGTATGCTCCCTCTATCCCAATTTTGCTAAGTTTTTATGATTTGTCAGAAGCTTTTCTGCATCTATTGATACAATCATGTGGTTTTTATCCTTCATTTTGATCATGTGGTATATCACATTAACTGATTTGTGGATTTTGAATCAATCTTGCATTCCAGGAATAAATCCCACTTGATCATTATGATCTTTTTAATGAATTGCTGAATTTGGTTTGCTAATATTTTGTTAAGGATTTTGCATCTGTGTTCAGCAGGGATACTGACCTGTCATTTTCTTTAAAATATTTTTTTTAATTTATTGATTTTAGAGAGAGGGGGAGAGAGAGAGTCAGAGACAGAGACAGGAATACTGATCTGCCCCTGTATGTGCCATGACCAAGGATCGAACCAGCAAGCTCTGTGCTTTGGGTCAATGCTCTAACCAACTGAACTATCCGGCCAGGGCTAGTTTTCTTTTTTTTTATTCTTCAAGAATTTTTTTATTTTTTACAGAGTCAGAGAGAGAGTCAGAGACAGAGAGATGAGAAGCATCAATTATTAGTTTTTTGTTGTGCATTGCGACACCTTAGTTGTTCATTGATTGCTTTCTCATATGTGCCTTGACCATGGGCCTTCAGCAGACCGAGTAACCCCTTGCTCGAGCCAGTGACCTTGGGTCCAAGCTGGTGAGCTTTGCTCAAACCAGATGAGCCTACGCTCAAGCTGGCAACCTCGGGGTCTCGAACCTGGGTCCTCCACATCCCAGTCTGACGCTCTATCCACTGCGCTACCGCCTGGTCAGGCCAGGGCTAGTTTTCTTTATGTTGATGTCCTTATCTGGTTTTGGAATCAGGATAATGCTGATCTTGTAAAATGAGCTTGTGAGCCTTCCCTCCTCTTGAATTTTTAGTAATAATTTGAGAATAGGTGTTAAGTTTTTTTGAATGTTTGATAAAATTCACTGTGAAGTCACCTGGTCCAGGATTTTTGTTTGTTGAGAGTTTTTTCATTACTTATTTGATTTCACTGATAGTAATTACTTGTTTACCTTTTTATATTGATTCAGTTTTGAAAAATTGTGTGCTTCTAGGAATTTATTTTTTCTACATTGTCCAATTTGTTAGCATATAGCTATTGTAATATTTTCTTAAAATCCTTTATACTTCTGTGGAGTTAGTTCTCTTTAATTTCTGATTTTATTTATTTGGGCCCTTGGGCCCTCTTTTTTTGTTTTTTTTTGTTTTTTTTTCGTAAAGAAACATTTTATTCATTGCAACAATAACTATAATATGATCAATGCATAATAAAAACTTGTCACATTTCATATTGTAATTATGCTTACATGCCTATCAATTTTTAATAACTCTGAGAAAAGTACTCATTTAGATAGAAATACGTCACATCACACACCATGGATCGACTTTGCATCGACTGAATACGTGCATTTACAGATGAGTCTTCCAATATCAAAAAGGAGGCCACGTAGGAGGACACTCCCAGGGAGGACATAACTTACAAAAGGAGGACTGTTCTCCCTAAAGGAGGACGATTGGTCACCTTACATTTAATATTTTCCAACCGTGGATGACTACAGGTAACAAACTGCGGAAAGCGAAACTATCCTTAAGGGGGCACTAGTGTTTCTATTTACTGTGCACTAACTATGAGATAGGCACTTTTTATATGAATCCCCATGAGGACCTTGGTATTTCCCATTATCATCAGAGCCTCCCCCCACCCCCCACGCCCAGGGTCTCTAATTTGAGTGAGCGCTGAGTGCCATAGGACTTCTTGAAGTAGCGAGCCGTGTCGTCCCCAACGTCTCAGGTCTGGGTGATGCCACAGTTTGCATCTGCAACAGGTTCCTGCGGGACAACTTCACCTTAAAGCAAAATATCCGTGTTTTTTTTAAGAGAAAGCCAACCCCACCCCGATGTGCGGACACCTGGACCTACTACTTCGGCCCTCTTTTTTTTTTTTTTTTTTTTTTGAGTTTGGTTAAGGTTTTGTCAATCTTCTTTATCTTTTCAAAGAACCAGCTCTAGGTTTCATTGATCTTCTATATTGTTTTCGCACTCTATTTTGTTTATTTCTACTCTGGTCTTTATTATTTCTTTCCTTCTACTATTAGCTTTGTTGTTCTTTTTCTAGTTCCTTTAGGTGTAAGGTTAGATTGTTTGAGATTATTCTTGTTTCTTGAGGTAAACCAGTATTGCTATGGATTTCACAGTATTCCACACATTTTGTTGTTGTACTTTCACTTTCATTTATCTCAAGGTATCTTGTGATTTCTTCCTTGATCTCATTGTTAACCCATTTATTGTTTAGTAACCATTCATTATTTAGTAGCCTCCATGTGTTTGTTATTCAGGGCTTTTTTCTTGTAATTGATTTCTAGTTCCATACCAATGTGGTCAGAGAAGAGATTTGGTATGATTTCAATCTTCTTAAATCTATTGAGACTTTTGTGTGGCCCAACATGTGGTCTATCCTGGAAAATGTTCCATGAGCGCTTGAAAAGACTGTATATTTTGTGGCCTTGGAGGGAAATGCTCTGAAGATATCAATTAAATCCACCTGGTCTAATGTGTCATTTAAGGCTGCTGTTTCCTTGTTGATTTGGTCTGGAGGATCTATCCATTGATTTCAATGGAGTGCTAAAGATCCCTACTAAGACTGTATTGTTATTGATCTCTCCCTTTATGTCCATCATTATTTGCTTTATATATTTAGGTGTTCCTATGTTCAGTAAATAAAGTTTTGCAAGGGTTATATCTTCTTGTTGAATTACTCCCTTTATTATTTTGTCCTTCTTTGTCTCTTATTATAGCCTTTGTTTTAAGGTCTGATATAAGTATTGTTATCCCAGCTTTTTTGTTTTTGATTATTTCTATTTGCATGGTATATCTTTTTTACAACCTTTTACTTTCAATCTGTATGTCTTTTGTCTTTAGATAGCATATATATAGGTCTTATTTTCTTATCCATTCAATTACTTTATATATTTTGATTGGAGCAGTTAATCCATTTACAGTTTTGGTGATTATTTATAGGTACAAAATTATGGACATTTTATTATCCATATTTATGTTCCTTCTTTTTTTCCCCCCTCCTTAAAGAAGGTCCTTTAACATTTCTCATAATACTGGTTTGGTGGCAACAAATTCCTTTAGCTTTTTCTTGTCTGGGAAGCTCTTCATATCTCTTTTAATTTTAAATGATAGCCTTGCAGTGTAGAGTAGTCTTCGTTGTAGGTCCTTGCTTTTTATGACTGAATATTTCATGCCAATCCCTTCTGACCTGAAATATTTCTGTTGAGAAGTAAGCTGACAATCTTACGGGAGCTCCCTTGTTGGTAACTGTCTTTCTTTTGCTGTTTTTAAGATTCTCTCTTTCTTGTTAACCTTTGCCATTGTAATTATGATGTGTCTTGGTGTGATCCTCTTTGGGTTCATCTTGTTTGGAATTCTTTGTGCTTTCTGGACTTGTGTGTCATTTTCCTTCACCATGTTAGGGAAATTTTCAGTCACTATTTCTTAAAACAGGTTCTCAATCCCTTTCTCTCTCTGTATCCTTCTTGTGCCCCTATAATATAGCTATTCTTACACTGGTATTGTCACAGAGGTCCCTTAAACTATCCTTTTTTAAATTCTTTTTTTCTTTTTGTTGCTTTGATTGATGTTTTCTGTCTTCTAAATTGCTGATCTGATCCTCTGCTTTATATTCTGCTATTGAGTACTTCCAGTGTATTCTTCATTTCAGTTATTGTAATAATAACTTATCTGTAAATAAGTACTTTCTGTGCTCCAGGTCCTGTGCTGAAAAGACTCTATCTGGACTTAAACCCTCACAATAATCATATGTAGAACTGTTATTATCTCAATTTTTAAAATAAAGAAATTAAGATTGAAAAAGATATTACAGTGGTACCTTGAGATACAAATTTAATTCGTTCTGTAACCAAGCTCATAAGTCAGTCAACTCGTATATCAAATTGCCAATACTGAACCCGTGTGCCAAAGCGCCAACTAGCGGCAGCTTCCCGAATCACGACTTGTATCTCGGAATTTTGCTCGGATCTCGAACAAAAATACGGACTGAGTCGCAGCTCATATCTTAAAAATGCATATCTCAAGGTACCACTGTACTTTTCTGAAATTATACAGCTAAAGAAATGGTAGGTCTAAGACATAAACCCAGGTTAGCTTCATAATAAAATTTGAGCTCTTAGACACTCTGCTCCCCTACCTCTATCACTCTGAGCATAAGCATGTGTGTTTCTCTTGCAATATAAATGAATATTGCACCAGTTCACTGTCCTCAGTGCTATAATGACATATTTTAGTAATATACAAAATCTACTTTTGCTATTACATATTAAATAAATGTTCTCTGACAGTTCATAATAGTTATTTTTTTCAAAAAATAAGGTTTTATATAATTGAAAACAATGTTTTCCAATAAGGATAGATAGAGCCCAACAGTTGTCACAGTTCACAGGGGCTGCTGGGATGAACTGTGCATATGGACGTGGGAGGAGGTACACCAACCAACCAGAAGTGATATTTAAATGTGGTGGGGTTTTTTTATTTAATTTTTTTTTTTTTTTTTTTTTTTTTTGTGGCAGAGACAGGGAGAGTTAGAGAGAGGGACAGACAGGGACAGACAGACAGGAAGTGAGAAAGATGAGAAACATCAATTCTTCATTGTGGTTCCTTAGTTGTTCATTGATTGATTTCTCATACATGCCTTGACCGGGGGCGGGGGCTACAGCAGACCAAGTGACCCCTTCCTTGCCTTGCTCAAGCCAGCGACCTTGGGCTCAAGCTGGTGAGCCTTGCTCAAACCAGATGAGCCCATGCTCAAGTTGGAGAACTCTCGAACCTGGGTTCTCCACATTCCAGTCCGAGACACACTGCGCCATCGCCTGGTTAGGCTTTAAGTGTTTTTATAGTTGGGAATTCCATATAAACCTTTTTTTTAAAAGAAGAAAATAGGTCATGCTACTTAAAATGAATGTTATAAAGCATTGATTTAAATAATCACAATTATGTTTTTCTAGCTCAATACATTGAGAGTCAGACAGAAATAATATAAATATACTGCTCACAAAAATTAGGGGACCAGGGAATGTGCAGATACCCCAGTACTTTCAGTCTTTTCTATAGTGCATTTTCACCAATGAAATAAAAGTTGGCTTTGCATCTCATTTGCATAAGTGAACAACTTTCTTTGACTTGTCGTTTGCTTTTCTGATGTTCTTATTTAATTTAAAAAAATCAAATGCTTCTTTTTTTTATTGCTTCATATTCATTTTGCAATATTCCCTAAGTTTTGTGAGCAGTATATAAAATGTTCTCCATATTTCCCCACATATTTTAAACTTAACAGCAAGATATTTGACATAAAAGAGATAAAAACCATGACTCAATACTTTCTAATAAATTATCATGAAAATCCAAAACTTGAAAAATTTATGAGAACTAATTCTATTATACACAAATTAAGGAATTAAACATTTCCATTTCTTAGTCTGAAGCAAAGCCAAATAGTACAATAAAAACTGTTAATACCTGTGGTTGTTGAATACTTCATGGCTCTTTGCTTCCAAGACCACCTCCTATAAAATGAGTCCAAATGGAGTGATAATTAAACAGGATATGCGAGATCAATCAATGTCCTCTCAAAATAATCTACATTTTTCAATACTTGAAACCAAGTCCAGATATGACCTTAGTTAAACCTTAAGCCTACAAAGTGACTTACTAAGACATTTTTTTTGTGGAAAGAAAACTAATCTAGAAAACAGGGGTACAGTTCTGGCTATTCTCCCTGGCAGTATGTGTCCTTGAATCAAACACTTAACCTGCTTGCTCCTAAGACTGGCGTATGACTACAGAGTCAACGAGAATTGACCGGAAAGCCAAAGTACTCCAACATCATCTAGTTCAGATTTTTCAAACTTTATTTTTTTTACTAGAACCCAAAGTAAAAAATATATTTGGCTTCCCAACCAGTTACATATACAAAACAGAAGTTGCATAAAAGAAGATTTCCCCTGCATTTTGTTTCTATTCTATTCTGTTCTATTCCATTTTATTAAATAAAATACACTGGTCAAAATACAGTTTGAAGAATACCAATCTAACCCAACCCTCTGATAAGACAGGCTTGAACAATTAGGCCCAGAGAAGCAAAAGGAAGGAGTTGAAAAAGGGAAGCAGAAAGTGTGTGGGACCTGCTGAGGGAGCCACCACTGACCAGCCACTGTGATTCCAGGTAAGTTGCTTTACATCAGTGTTTCTCAATCTTTTGTTTTCATTATTGCCCTCTAGAAAATTTAAATACTAAAAACAGATTTTTGTAGGTGAGGCTGAGCTTTGAAGGGCTGCTGCAAATCATGGTAATATCTGTTAAAAAGAAAACACCACTCCAAGATGGCTTCATTTGTACTAAAGCCCATGATACCAAACCTAGATTTAAATACCTGGTCTAATTGCTGCTTCAGCCTTTCCCAGAAATACAGTCTTAATCAACCAGTTTGGAATTTTCCAATCAGCATCAGTCCCACCCCATTCTTCCATAGAAAGAAGAGGCAATCTACACAATAAAAACCTTACTGTTGCCTGACCAGGCGGTGGCGCAGTGGATAGAGCGGCAGACTGGGATGCGAAAGACCCAGGTTCGAGACCCTGAGGTCGCCAGCTTGAGCGCGGGCTCATCTGGCTTGAGCAAAAAAGCTCACCAGCTTGAACCCAAAGTCGCTGGCTCGAACAAAGGGTCTCGGTCTGCTGAAGGCCCGTGGTCAAGGCACATATGAGAAAACAATCAATGAACAACTAAGGTGTTGCAACGCGCAATGAAAAACTAATGATTGATGCTTCTCATCTCTCCGTTACTGTCTGTCTGTCCCTGTCTATCCCTCTCTCTGACTCTATCTCTGTCTCTGGAAAACAAACAAACAAAAAAAAAACCCTTACTGTTTCCTTCCCCTCAAAATAAGATGCCCTGGTCTAAAAACAGCCCTTTCTTTTCTTTAATAGCTCCGTTGCCCAACCCTTCTTCCTATAAAAAACTTCCACTTTGTATAGTCGCTAAAAGCAGTCTTCTGGTTGCTAGATGGAATTTTGTATTTTAACACACCTAAGATTTTTTTCACTCTCTCAAGAACATTTTTTTTACAACTATGAGAGTCAGACAGAAATAATATAAATATAAAATGTTCTTCATATATCCCTACATATTTTAGACTCAACAGCAAGATATTTGACATAAAAGAAATAAAAATCATGACTCAATAATCACTATGATAACTATCATAAAAATCCAAAACTTCAAAAGTACATGAGAACTAATTCTATTATGCACAAATTAAGAGATTAAACATTTCCATATCTTAGTGTACAGTATGAAGCAAAACTAAGAGATATATGAAAAGATGCTCAACTTCACTAGCCATTAGTGAAAAGTAAATCAAAACTCTAATGAGATACCACCTCACACCTGTTAGAATGGCCATTATCAGGTAATATCAAGTGTAGGAGAGACTGTGAAGAAAAAAGAACCCTCATTCACTGGCACATGACCAGTGACATTGGTGGCAATGTAAACTGGTAGAGCTAATATGGAAACCAGTATGGTGTCTCTTCAAAAAATTAACAATAGTGTGACCATATGACCCAGCAATCCCTTTTCTGAGTATCTACCTGAAAAAGATGAAAACATTTACTCGCAAAGATATATGCACCCCCATGTTCATTGTAGCACTATTCACAGTGGTTAAAAAATGGAGACAACCAAGTTGTAAAGCCAGTAACTGCGGCCACCATCACAGCCACCAGGCCCGTGCAGGTTCACATTTGATTCGGACAGACAGTAATGAACAACGGAGCCAAGAACTGATGGGCTATCATCTTTAATTCTAGCTTGCACCCGGCGGGCAAGAAATACACACAGTAGGAAAACACTTCCCTTTCCATTCAGGGCTCCCAAAACCACTGACTTACCCGAGTTTTCTAGAATCAAAGGTTTCTAGCTCACCAGCCTTATTCACCTCTGTTCCCCATCTCCTTCTCCCTGCACAAACTCTGCACAAACTAGCTTCTCCTTCAGCACTCCACCATCTTGGCTGCTTCTCCTGGCCTCCTCTATGTGGCCTTTCTCTGCTCTCCTCTCTAATGTTAATCTCAGGAACCCAGAGAGCAAGCTCCTGGTCTGCCCCATTTTATAGTGTAGAAATCAAAACCTTTAATCCAATATATAAACAAGGAAGTCTCTGATACAAAGTTACTTATCTGAGGCATAATGGGATTCCTCATGAGAGTGCAGCACCCCACCATGCAACAGTCAAGAGTGTGAAGAAAGCTTACAGCTAGTGCTCGACTTACGACCACGATTGGTTATGACAGACCGGTCGTAACACGATTTGGTCATAAGCTGAGTAGGCTATATGTACAGTACTGTGAAATGATGTTATAAAAATCTTTAAGTCACATTTTATCATAATTTTCTTTCATTATTGTTATATATTATACTTTTCTTTGTTCATTGTATCATCTCTATATCATTTTGTTTCTTATTTTTACATTCATCAGGTTTAAGTAAAACACTGCATTACCAGAACAACTGGTTTAATATTTGCAAAACATACATAATTACAAAATACAGGTGCATATAAAAATACAGGTATAAAAAATATCATAGGAAACATTTTCCAAATTGTAAAACATATCAAAATATATAAACATGTACGAAACATTTTATTGGCCGCTTGTGCTTGGCTGCGGATCGTTGATGTTGTCATCTGAGGCAGCAGTTGGGATTACCGGAGTTGGTTTTTTCATAAACATGTGCGATTACATTCACTTTCTTTCCTCTTTCGTACTTGTTCATTGATTGCTTTCTCATATGGGCCTTGACCAGGGGTTTACAGCAGAGCAAGTGGCCCCTTGCTCAAGCCAGTGACCTTAGGCTCAAACCAGCGACCATGGGGTCATGTCTATGATCCCATGCTCAAGCCAGCGCCCTTGCACTCAAGCTGGTGAACCCATGCTCAAGTCGGATGAGCCCGCACTCATTTTCGTGTCGAGATCGATGGCCTTTCTTTCCTTCTTGGCAGGCTGAGGCGTAGACAAAGACAATTTCCTCTTGGTAGACATCTTGGGAGGGGTTTGATGAAAAATATCCAAGACACAAAACACAAATTGCTGTACCGAGCCTGGGATAACAGTTGAAATGGTGCACGCGGAGATGGTAGTGCTGCTGGAAACTGGTCCGCACTGTCGTACACCCAGCTGGGTAACGCTTGCACTGCCAGACACGAAGCAGTCGTGGCTAGTGACTCTGGTTGTAAATTCAAATGGTCGTAAGTTGCATAGGTCGTAAATTGATTAATATCTGTAGTTTTAAAACTAAGCCTTAGGCTGTAAGGATCCTGACTGCTTACAGCCTGTCCCCCACACTCAATGTAAACTATAAGCAAGAAAACATATATATCATATTTACAAACTTATTTGACCAACACAAGTGTCCTTCAATAGAAGATTGGATAAAAAAAAGATGTACACATATACAACAGAATACTACACAGCCATAAGAAAAGATGAAATACTGTCATTTACAAGAACATGGATAGATTTTGAGAATATTATGCTAAGTAAAATAAGTCAGTCAGAAAAAGCTAAGAACCATGTGGTTTCACTCATGTGAAGTGTGGGATATAAAACAAACTCATAGACATAGAGAACAGTCTGGTAGTTACCAAAAGAAGGATGCTGGGGGGTAGTAAAGGGTAAAGGGGGTCAAATATATGGTGAAGGAAGATGATACGACTTTGGGTGGTGGGCACACAATGCAATATAGAAATCATTTATCATAGAAAAGTATACTTAAAACCTCTATGATCCTATTAACCAATGTCACCCCAATAAATTTTAAAAAATTGTTTCCATGAGATAATTCCACCCTATCAAGATAACTTCTATTCTCATTTCTAAAATTCTACCACTATATATTTTTTCTGAGTTACTAGAGAATCATGATATAAAATGATATGTAAATATCCTCTATCCCAGGGGTCGAGAACCTATGGCTCGCGAGCCAGATGTGGCTCTTTTGATGGCTGCATCTGGCTCGCAGACAAATCTTTAATAAAAAAATAATGTTAAAAATATAAAACATTCTCATGTATTACAATCCATTCATTTCCTACCACTCATGTTCATGGTTGCGGGTGGATGGAGCCAATCACAGCTGTCCTCCAGGACACCAAGAAATTTTTATTGGATAATGCATAATGTACATGGGTCGTTGTATGGCTCTCACATATTTTAAAATATGTGGCGTTCATGGCTCTCTCAGCCAAAAAGGTTCCCGACACCCCTGCTCTATACTGATAAGGTTTTTAATTCTATATGCTGTTACAACTCTAGTACTTCCAGGTGACGGCTACTTGAGAATAATTCTATACACAATAGCTGAGGTTTAAGAGGGAGAAGGAAGAGAGAATATGTAATTGTATAGTATCATGAAGAGGCCTGGAAATCTAAGAAAATAAAACTCAGGAAAAAGAAAAGAGCACTAACAGTGCTTTTACTGTCTTATTTTGCTCTGGGAGGAGTCCCTCAATTAAATAACTGAAAATCCAAATCCAAGGCATCTCCAGTAACTTGCGGAAAATAAAAGCAAACAAGAAACTTGATCTAAATGGTTAAGTCTGCAAAAGCTACATATTTTGATTGATTCATGATAGATACGTGAATTCCAAACTGCCCTCTTGACATTCCGCTTATCTGTCAGACGTCACCCTTACTGGACTATCGCCCCTGAGACAGAGGAGTTCCAAAAAGCTGACAAGCCGCCCCAAGGAGGGGCTCCGGACATACCAGGAATTTTGCCTCAGTATCCCCTCAGGCTCTCCCAAACACTATATAACTCGCCCCTAGTCTGTAACCTCTGTAACCGGCGCTCTTCTCCCCCAGGAGAAGTGCCCGGCAGGGTTCCTTTCTTCCTTTCAATAAAGCCTGTTACTCTGGTCTTTCGGACTCCCATGGATTCCAACAATTCATATGCACTAGATTCCATGTAAGCCACTTTCCATGTATTAATTCATTTATTTTGCAAAATCCAAGGTACTAGTATTATCTCCTGTAGGTACTAGTTTTATCACCTCCTCCTAGGTCAGAAAATTGAAGCACAGATATTCAGTTAGGGAGCTAGGTAGACGTGAGCGAGAACAGCCAAAGGGGGGAAGGGATAAACTGCCCTCATGATTTCCTGCACCTCTGCAGGGTCTAGATGAATCTTTAAGCCAGAACAGTCTTCATCACACCCAGACTAGTGATCGAGAGTTCCCTCAAAAGGTAACAGCCACATAGCAGTATAATGAAAACAATAGAGAGAGAGAAGCTGGAAGTGTATGTGGGGGCGGGGGGGAAGTCCAGGGAGTATGTTGGGCAGATAAAATACATTATGCTCACTTTGTTAAAGATGGAGCTACCCACGTGGAACCCATACCCAGATGATATTATATATAATGTGTGTTGGGGGTGGGCTGTGGGCAGGCAGGATCCTTGTAGCCTGGGACTTAGTTTTAGGACTAAGCCTTTCCCACTCTTTTTGATGTGGGGTGGTGCAATCCCATCATGCCTCAGATAAGTGACTTTGTATCAGAGACTTCCCTATTTTGCATATTGGATTAAAGGTTTTGATTTCTGCACTATAAAGTGGGGCAGATCGGGAGCTTGCTCGCACGGTTCCTGAGACTGGCATTAGAGGAAAGAGCGGAGAGGAGAGCAGAGAGAGGCCACGTGGAGGAGGTCAGAAGAAGCAGACAAGATGGCAGAGTGTTAAAGAAGAAGCCAGTTTGTGCAGAGAGAAGGAGATGAGGAACAGAGGTGAGTAAGCCTGGTGAGCTAGAAACCTTTGATTCTAGGAAACTCAGATAAGTCAGTAGCTTTGTGAGCACTGAATGAGTGGGTTTTGGAGCTGTAAAGCCAGTATCCAAGGCCACCATCACAGCCGCCTGGCTAGCGCAGGTTCGCATTGGATTCAGACAGATGGTAATGAGACAATGGAGCCAAGAACTGGTGGGTCATTAGCTTTAATCCTAGCTTGGACCCGGCAGGCAAGTAAAAACACACACTAGGCTCCAAAAACCACTCATTCAGTGTTCACAAAGCCACTGACTTATCTGAGTTTCCTAGAATCAAAGGTTTCTAACCTCACCAGTCTCATTCACCTCTGTTCCTCATCTTCTCTCTGCACAAACTCTGCAGAAACTGGCTTCACCTTCAACACTCCACCATCTTTGCCGCTTCTTCTGGCCTCCTCCATGTGGCCTTTCTCTACTTTCTAATGCTAATCTCAGGAACCAAGAGAGAGAAAGCTCCTGGTCTGCCCCACTTTATAGTGTAGCAGCGAAAACCTTTAATCCAATATACAAATAGGGAAGTCTCTGATACAAAGTCACTTATTTGAGGCATGATGGGATTCCTCATAAGAGTGCACAACCTGCCTGACCAGGCGGTGGCACAGTGGATAGAGTGTCGGACTGGGATGTGGAAGGACCCATGTTCGAGACCCCGAGGTCACCAGCTTGAGCGCGGGCTCATCTGGCTTGAGCAAAAAGCTCACCAGCTTGGACCCAAGGTCGCTGGCTCCAGCAAGGGGTTACTCGGTCTGCTGAAGGCCCGCAGTCAAGGCACATATGAGAAAGCAATCAATGAACAACTAAGGTGTCGCAACGAAAAACTGATGATTGATGTTTCTCATCTCTCTTCGTTCCTGTCTGTTTGTTCCTGTCTATCCCTCTCTCTGACTCTCTGTCCCTGTAAAAAAAAAAAAAAAAAAAAAAAGAGTGCACAATCCTATATCTAAGCCATAGGCTATAAGGATCATGCCTGCTTACAGCCTGTCCCCCCACATCCATTGCAAACTATAAGCAAGCAAACATATATCGTATTTATAAACTTATTTGACCAACAGGAGCCCAGTGTGTGTTTTTACTTGCCCGCCGGGTGCAAGCTAGGATTAAAGCTAATAATGGTCCACCAGTTCCTGGCTCCGTTGTTTCTTTACCGACTGTCCGAATCTAATGCGAACCTGCATGGGCCAGGCGGCTGAGATGGTGGCCATGGCTACTGGCCCTACATTTGGCTAGTCTGTGGCAGGATTCCATACAGATTGGCAAGGAGCCACCACCACCTTTGAGCTGGAGTAGAGGACTGGCTGCTGGTATGGTTTTCCATGGCTGTCCTTTGGGGGGCCGTAGGCTGGTTGACTTTTACAGCCATGCATGAGGAAACTGAGAGCTCTGTGGAAGAGGCTGCCCGGGACCTGCAAACCGAGCAGTGGAAGGAGCTGGAGCAAATGTGGGAGAAAGAGACGCTGACCCTGGAGCTGGAGCAGGCACTGGAGGAGGCTGACCAGGTTCACGAGATTCACCTGGAAATGGAGCAGCCACTGGAGGAGGAATCACAGGTTCACGAGTTGCAGCTTGCCCTGGACATCATGAAGAGCCAGCAGCGGCAGGAGGCCGGGGCTGAGGCCGGAGGTGGAGCTGCAAGACCTGCTGAGCAGAAGGCGGCAGTGGCCCTGGGCTCGAGCGCTGCGGCCTGGGGCTCGAGCCTGGCAGAGGGAGCTGGTGTTTTCAGTTCCTCTTTGGAGGATGAGGAGAATCAGGTTGGAGTTGCGAACCGCAATCTCCAGAAGGTGAGAGCCCAGCAGCAAGGAGTTCTTACTATGGCCCTGGTAAGTCTGCGATTTGGGGACATAGGGGTGAATGCCATCATGCTCTCCGGAGCAGAGATGGAAATGCTGAGTGCCATTGCCATGTGCTCCTCCTTGGGACAGTGTAAGACCTGCCAGGATGGCAAGAATGAGGGGGGTGGCTGACAACCCATGTGCGTGGACTGATTTTCTGGACTACGACCGGAGTGAGCACTGGCTCCTTTGTTGGATGGACTTACGGATTTTGGACCCTGATGGGAATGTGGGACGGCTTTGCTGGAAGCACTCCCTTGTCCCGGGAAGCTTTTCCCACGGCTAGAAAGAAGGCCGAGGACATTTTGCACTTTTGGCAAAGTGCTCAGAGACTGGTGAAATGTACCTTTGTAATTGTTGAAATTGTATGATTTGTCATGTTGTTGTAATTTGTGTAATGTGCCTAACTTCCTTGCACAGGGATGCCGGTGGTGTAGATTGTGGGTAGTAAAGTGAGCATAGGGGTGGATTGTTGAGCAGATAAAATATATTATGCTCACTTTGTTAAAGATGGCACTGCCCACGTGGAAGCCTGTTGCCCAGGTGATATTAATGTGTGTTGGGGGCGGGCTGTGGGCAGGCAGGATCCTTGTAGCCTGGGGTTTGGTTTTAGGACTAAGCCTTTCCCACCCTTTTTCATGTGGGGTGGTGCAATCCCATCATGCCTCAGATAAGTGACTTTGTATCAGAGACTTTCCTATTTTGTATATTGGATTAAAGGTTGTGATTTCTGCACTATAAAGTAGGGCAGACCGGGAGATTGCTCGTGCAGTTCCTGAGATTAGCATTAGAGGAGAGAGCAGAGAGGAGAGCAGAGAGAGGCCACGTGGAGGAGGTCAGAAGAAGCAGCCAAGATGGCAGAGTGCTGAAGGAGAAGCCAGTTTGTGCAGAGTTTGTGCAGGGAGAAGGAGATGGGGAACAGAGGTGAATAAGGCTGGTGAGCTAGAAATCTTTGATTCTAGGAAACTCAGATAAGTCAGTAGCTTTGTGAGTACTGAATGAATGGGTTTTGGAGCCCAGTGTGTGTTTTTACTTGCCCACTAGGTGCAAGCTAGAACTAAAGATAATGGCCCACCAGTTCTTGGCTCCATTGTTTCATTACTGTCTGTCCGAATCTAATGCGAACCTGCATGGGCCAGGTGACTGAGATGGTGGCCGTGGTTACTGGCTTTACCGAGTAAAAGCCCATAAATACCTAAATCTGTAACTGATCCAGACACTCATTCTCACAAATGAGTTGCCTCCTCAGACTTTCTGACTGTAATTCTCCAAGGCCAATAAATGTTTGCTTTGCTTGCAGCACTTTGTCTCTTGATTGAATTCTTTCCTTTAGCAAGATAAGAATCAGTCTCATCATTTCACGGGTAATACAGAGATACTAAGTAACTTGCCTAAGGTTGTTCACACACCTAATGAGAAGCAAAGTCGAGACCCTGACTCCTGAGTCTGTGCCCTTTAGCACTATGCCATACTATCTTTCCAGAATGATGGAGGACGATATTGACAATGGAACAAAGGAAGATAAAGAAGTCTGCTACCTGGAAGCATGAAGGTGTTGTAAACTAGTGTTCCATGGGTAGAGACACCAAGGCAGGATACAGGAGAATTTTTAGGAGATTTATTAAGCTGGCTGCATATGACTGACATTGAGTATAGCTGACCCAAATCGTGCGTGTGTGAAATAGCCTTGCAGCTCATTTATATAGACATGATCACATACAGGTTGGGGAAAAAGGAAGGGAAACATGACACAAAAATCAATCATTAACAAGCTTATAACATTTAGGATCTATAAAAAACATTCCTATATATTAAGACTTACAAGGTAACACACTAGTGATGTCGCTTTACATATCAAAGACATTCACAAATCTTTTCGTGTCTACCTCCCATTCCTTTATCTAGAGCAGTGGTTCCCAACCCCGGGGGCCACTGACCGGTACCGGTCTGTGGGCTATTTGGTACCAGTCTGCAGAGAAAGAATAAATAATTTACACTATTTTCGTTTTATTTATATTTAAGTCTGAACGATGTTTTATTTTTTAAAAATGACCAGATTCCCTCTGTTACATCCGTCTAAGATCACTCCTGATGCTTGTCTTGGTCATGTGATACATTTATCCGTCCCACCCTACAGGCTGGTCTGTGAAAATATTTTCTGCCATTAAACCGGTCTGTGACCCAAAAAAAGATTGGGGACCACTGGTCTAGAGGTATATGTTACTCTCAGGATTCCAGGAAGGGAGAGTTAAAATCATTGTAGGTTAAAAAAAAAAAAAAAAAAAAAAAAAAAAATCAGTGTAGGTTATGTAAATTTTGTCTTTTATTGAAAGGGAAAGGAAGTTCTTCAGATAACATTTATTCTATAGTTAAACTAAATGACCCAGTCGTCCTTGCAAGCCAGAAAGCTTCTGCATTCTCTCCCTCCAGTCTCTAAAGAAATGACGGGCAAGAAGCCTGACTTTTCCTCCTAAAATATTAATATAAATTTTTGCAATTCTTTGGTACCTTACCACAAAGGTGTCTTCACTGCAAAAGTTATTGTCACCGAAGCTTAAGCTCAAAGTTTGAAAATGATCTGGAGCCAGCTTAGCTTGAGTGAATCACTGATAGCTCTGTTTAAACTCGCATACTGAACTTTTGATAAAACAACTTTCCAGATTGTTTCAGGTAAACTGGTTTTTGTTAACTTGATTAGTTCCAAACACGAGAAAGAACTCTAGCACTCTTTGAACGGAACACCTGCTGGGGGACAGCTGAACCAAAAGGGGCTTTGAGGGCATCCTGGTTCCACCACTCATTACTTGTGTCACCTTGGGCAAGTCCTTGAGTCCTCTGGGTTCACTAAAACCGGGATTACTAGCCCCCGCCCCCCGCCCACCCACACACAGGTAATGCAGGGAAAGCACAGGGTAAGCGGTGAGGAGCTGGACGGGTTATTCTAGCCCTAGGGCTAATTGAGCAGGAGATGGTAGGCCCAGCTCCACCCCACCCCGACTCCTCATAAATGGAAAAATAGGGGCAAACGGAGCGCTTGAAGGTGGATGATGAGGGGGAGCGGAAGGAAAAGGAAGGACTGGGTGTGGGACCTCTCCCTCTCGATACCCGAAGTGACAGCAGAATCCCCCGAAAGGGGCTGTTACCTCGAAGGCAGCAACAGGCTCGGGAGACGCTGCCATCGGTTCCTCTTCGCCGCCACCGGCAGTAGCGACAAGGAAGATGCCGCTGCCATGTGCCTGCAGCTCCCCGACTCCCGGGCGCACCGCGGGTGGCTCCCACACACTACAGAACCTTAGCTCCGCTCCACAAGCCCTTTGTCCTCCGCGGGCCACCGTCCCCGGCAAAACAGAGCAATAGCCGGATTCCAGAGTGGTGGGCGTCTCCCTTAAAACCAATCAAATATCAGTGCGGCGATTGGCCAATCAGGTTGCGCCCTCGGAGGCTTGGTCCCTGCTCACCCCGCCCCTTGAGTTGGGCGCGGCTGGGGAGGCGGAGGAGTCGGCCCAGCTCTCCGCTCCTCCGCACCCGCAGCTTGGGCTCGTGGTTTCTTCCCACGGCCCGCGGGTGTTCTTCTCTTAGGCTGGGCTTCAAGGAGAAGAGCCTTCCTTGTGGCCTTTATCATTAAAACCCGGGGAAGTAGCAGAGACGGAGTCATGGGCCAAATGGGGTGGAGAACAGGATTCAAAATTCTCAAGTGTTCTAAAAAAAATGAAGAATAAAACTAAAATAAAATAAATAACTAAAATAAAAATGTAAAACCTACTGAGCTTTTGCAAACATGTCTTAGGAGCTGGTCGAGTGGCTGAGAGGATACAGCGTGGAGCAGACGCACCAGAAGTGGTGGTTCAACCCAGGCTCGTAGAAACGATCAATGAGTGCACGTTGGAATGACTTAGTGGAACAATGAGTTGATGTTCTCTCTCTTCCTCCCTCTACCTTCATCTCTCTTTCTGTCTCAATGGAAAAATTTAAAAAGAAAACGTTTTGATTGATTATTGGGGAAAAGAGAAAGTCAAAACAAAAATTGCAGAATATCTAGAAAATAAAGGTACTGTACTAGAAACACTACATGTAGATGCTTACTTGATATACTATAGCTAAAGCAAGGGTCATGAGAAAACTCGCAGTGGCCTGGGTGAGGCAGTGGATCAAGTGTTGACCCTGAAGGCTGAGGTTGCTGATTCTAAACCCGGAGGTAGCTGGCTCTGAACACAGGCTCCTCAGCATGGAGTTGGTGGCTTGAGTGGGGGAATTGTCCACACCGCCCTAAAACTCATCAGCATGAGCCCAAAGGCCGCTGGCTTGAGCAAGCGGACACTGGCTTGCCCGGTCAAGGCATGTATGAAAGGCAATCAATATACAACTAAAATGATGCAACTACGAGTTGATGCATCTTACCCTCTCTTTCCCTTCCTGTCTCTCACTCTCTCTCAAAAATAAAAAAGAAAAGAAAAGAAAATTTATAGTGAAAGTAAATGAAACATCCAATTCAAGGGTTAAAAATACAAAAATAAACATAAAGAATAGAGAAGTTAATAAAAATAAAAGAAGAAATAAATTAATTAAGAAAACTAATGTCAAAGGAATCATAAGGCCAAGGATTTGGGGGAAAAAACTGATAAAATAAATGATTAACTAATCAGAAGAAAGCCGGGGGTGGGGGGGTGGGGCTGTGGATGAACACTTGCCACAATTAAACATAGTATGGGGAAAATCTCAGGTCTAGGAAAACTACAGATTTGTCAGAGACTTTATTCAACTTTAAGAAAATAAACCTATACCTAACTAGTGGTGGTGCAGTGGATAAAGTGTGGATGTGGAATGCTGAGGTCACTGGTTTAAAACCCTGGGCTTGCCTGGTCAAGGCACATATGAGAGTTGATGCTTTCTGCACCTCCCTTCCTCTCTCTCTTTCACTCTCTCTATGTCTCTCCTCTCTAACATGAATAAATAAAATTTTTAAAAAAAGAAAAGAAACTTGAAAACCCGAATGAAATGGATGATGTTACAAGAAAATACAATTTACCAAAACAAATCCTGGAAAGAGACAGAAAATCTAATCAAACAATTACCATGGAAGAACTAGAGCATATTATTATCAAAGAACCATCTTTCCTAAAGCAAGTGGCCCACCTGGTCCCACAAGGAAATTCCACCACAAGTAAAGAACAGTTGAGTCCAGTGCTTTTATTCTGTCCCAGAGCACAAGGAAAAAACAGTCTTCCTAATTCTTTTTATGAAATAAGCATAACACTGATACCAAAATCTAAAAAAGGATGTACATCCCCCCCACACACATACCTGTGTAGTCCCATTTTACTTATGAACCTCAATGGAAATATCTAATGTACAGCATGGTAGCTATAGTTTATAATACTGTGTTGTATGTACACTTGAAATTTGCTGAGAGATCATAAGTGTTCTCACCACATACAAAAAAAAAAAAGGTAACTGTGTGAAGTGATGATGTGTTAATTAACCTGATTATATAATATATCAAATCATCACATTGCACACTTTAAAGATTTTATTTATTGGTTTTACAGAGAGAAGAGGTGGGGGAAGCGAGCAGTATCAACTCAGTTGCTTCACTTTAGTGTTCATTACTTGCTTGTTGTATGTGCTTGACCAGGCAAGCCCAGGGTTTCGAACTGGTGACCTCAGCATTCCAGGTTGATGCTCTATCCACTGTGCCACCACAGGTCAGGCTATACTTTGCAAAATTGTACAGGGAACAGACATGATTTAAATAATGTTCAAACCTGACTGAAACAAATACGAGAAAAGAAAGCAGAAGTGGAAGTGCAGGGATGGAAGTTGGTGAGCTGTGCTATCTGTAACTCCACCTATTGGTACTAGAGCACGCATGATTATCCAATTTCTTGGGTGAAGGCAATCATTATACGGACTCATTGGTCTCTCCTTTGCTCCAGTAGAAGGGTAGAGCAGCCGGGTGTTCATTAGGTATATCTAGGATGAAACTAGTGGGTCACAAACTGATGACCCATACAGCATTATAAAGTTTTGAAATATTTTAATGGCATTAAAAAGGATTAAATATGTTTTTTTATTGTCAAGACTATTGTTCGCCCATGTATGTTTGGGAAAATTAGATGAAGTTTCCTCTTCCACTTATTAGAGGCAGTCCCAGGGCAGGACACACAGCATGGTGAATGGAATACGGGGCTTGCTGGATTTCAACCACCACAGACCCCCTCAGACAAGAACCCTAGTGCAGTGCACAGCCAGCAGAAGCATAGGCAGCAGCCCTGTGTGTATGTTATCTCATGGAGTTGTAGATTAAATAAGTTATGTCAAATGAGCTCTGCAAACTATAAAGTGCTTCATACATGTGAGTTACTCTCGGGCTTGCCACAGGAAAAACCAGGTGATCCAGGAGGGCTGTCCACATAGACTTCTCATTCAAAAAAGGTCTTAAACTCAGACCCTCCCTAAATAAAGTTATCCATGTAGGCACAGCAATACAGTGATCAGACTGACAAAAATTTGAATCTGTGACCCAGTGCTGAACCTGCTGGACCACATTCCCTACAGTTCACCAGGAATTAATTTTTTTTTTTTTTTTGTATTTTTCTGAAGCTGGAAACGGGGAGAGACAGTCAGACAGATTCCCGCATGAGCCCAACCGGGATCCACCCGGCACGCCCACCAGGGGCAACACTCTGCCCACCAGGGGGCGATGCTCTGCCCCTCCGGGGCGTCGCTCTGTTGCAACCAGAGCCACTCTAGCGCCTGAGGCAGAGGCCAAGGAGCCATCCCCAGCGCCCGGGCCATCTTTGCTCCAATGGAGCCTTGGCTGCGGGAGGGGAAGAGAGAGACAGAGAGGAAGGAGGGGGGGGGGGTGGAGAAGCAAATGGGTGCTTCTTCTATGTGCCCTGGCCGGGAATCGAACCTGAGTCCCTCACACGCCAGGCCGACGCTCTACCGCTGAGCCAACCGGCCAGGGCCAGGAATTAATTTTTTATTTATATTTTGTAATTAAATAATTTTGCATTGTTATTTTATATTAAAAGTATTATTTAAAAGTGTTTTTAAAACATTTAAAATACTGAAGGCCCAAGGTCAAGGCACAGATGAGAAAGCAATCAATGAACAACTAAGGTGTTGCAACAAAAAACTGGTAATTGATGCTTCTCATCTCTCTCCGTTCCTGTCTGTCTGTCCCTATCTATCCCTCTCTCTGACTCTCTCTGTATCTGTTTAAAAAAAAAAGAAATAGCGTGCGGAGGACCCGGGTTCTATTCCCAGCCAGGGCACACAGGAGAAGCGCCCATTTGCTTCTCCACCCCTCTGCTGCGCCTTCCTCTCTGTCTCTCTCTTCCCCTCCCGCAGCCAAGGCTCCATTGGAGCAAAGATGGCCCGGGCACTGGGGATGGCTCTGTGGCCTCTGCCTCAGGCGCTAGAGTGGCTCTGGTCGCAACATGGCAACGCCCGGGATGGGCAGAGCGTCGCCCCTGGTGGGCGTGCCGGGTGGATCCCGGTCGGGCGCATGCGGGAGTCTGTCTGACTGTCTCTCCCTGTTTCCAGCTTCAGAAAAATGCAAAAAAAAAAAAAAAAAAAGGAAAAAACATTTAAAATATACTATAATTTTTTTAAATTCTCTATTAGACAATTTCTCAGAACTTTTTTATAAACACTTTATTCAATTTTCAGAGAGGAATGGGGGGAGAGAGGGAACAAGGAGAAGCAGGAAGTATCAACTCCCATATGTGCCTTGACTAGGCAAGCCCAGGGTTTCAAACCAGCAACCTCAGTGTTCCAGGTTGATGCTTTATCCCATTGCGCCACCACAGGTCAGGCTAAAATATACTATAATTTTTGAAACATTGTTTTGGCTTACCCAAGTTAAAAAAATATATTTCTTAAAAATAGAAGTGCTCTAAGTCTCCAGTATTCTGGAAACCCATTTAGTGAAATAGAGCAAGTCCCAGTAATGAAAGCAACTGTATACCAGTCCTCTTTTCTAGCATCTGAAAAAGACTCAAACTTTTTCCTCATCACCAGTCTCACCACTTTGAATTAACCTCTATCATCATGTCAGTTTTACAAATTTATTACTATTCCTCATATTAGTTAGGATGTTTTTGTCTGTAAGTCACAGAATGCCCAGCTACAAAGGAAACCTGGTTATCTCACGTGATGAGGTAGAATACAGGCTGTTTCCAGGACTAGATAACTCAGCAGCTCAGGTAGCTTCAAGGATGCAGGCAGGTGCTTTCCATCTTGTCTGCTATTCTCAATGTGTGTCATAAAAAGGCTGCAGTGGTTCCTGCCATCACAGCAGGTTCCACATGCAGGAAAGAAAGGATGTTTAGCCCATGCATTCGGCAACCCCCCGTTTGGGGATGATGCTTGAATCAACTGAGCTATCCTCAGCACCTGAGGCTGACATTTGGACCAACTGAGCTATCCTCAGTGCCCTGGGCTAATGCTCAAACCAGTTGAGCCACTGGCTGTGAGAGGGAAAGAGAGAGAAGGGAGAGAGGATGGGAAGAGAAACAGATAGATGGTCGCTTCTCCTATGTGCCCTGACTGGGGATCGAACCGGAGCAGTCCGCAAGCTGGGTTGATGCTTTATCCACTGAGCTAACTGGCCAGGAGCTAAAGATATTTAATATGAATTTTTTTAACATTTTCAAAAGTACATATAATTATATAATAAACCCCTACTCTGATTACCTGGTTTCAACAGCTGTCAACTCATGTTTTATCTTTTTTTATCCATATGCCACTCACCACCACCTCCTCCTACCAGACTGTTTTATAATTTTTTTCTTCTTAAAAAGTTTTTAAAATTTAATTTTTGTAGTTAATTTGAACCAGCTTCCAAAAAATGCCTAAACTTTACAGTTGGTTGATACATTTCTGTTGATTTCACTAACTTAAAATTTTCTCAATTTCAATTTTAATTTAATCCCTTGGCTCTTTTTTTTTTTAAAGAATTCCAATTGTCCAATAGTTTTCTGAAGTGGACTCTGATAACTGCATCCTCTTGATGCTTTAACATGGTCATCTGCCCTTGGCATATCATGTAAATTTGTAGTTACACCTGCCAGTGCCACCTGATTCAACAGTTGACGACAGGTGCCTAAGTGAGCCTGGCCAAGGTTAGAAGAACAGTCCCATCAAGCCCACATCATATTGTTGATTTACAGAATTATTACCCAGATAAATAGTTGTTGTTTTAAGCGACTAAGTTTTCGAGCAATTTGTTACACAGCAAAAGGTAAGAATTGATGCACTTGTATCAGAATGTGCACTTTTGCAGTGGACTTCCTTACCTCAACATAATGTCTTTAAATTTAATTCATGTTGTTGTCTTTTTTTTTTTACATGAAAATAGCACAATTTGTTCATCCAGTCTCCTAATGATGGACTTTTAGATTGTGTCTAGTTTTGAGTGATTAATTGAAGCTGTTATAGGTATTTTTTCTCACCTTTCTCTACGAACATGTGTACTTATTTTTCATGCATATACACCTAATTGTCAAATTTATAGATAGCAAACTATGGCCTGTGGTCCTGAACCTGTTTTTGTAAAGGACGTGTAGGGAAATATAGCCACACCCACTTGTTCAAGTATTGCCTGTGGCTGCTATCATGCTACAGTAGCAGAGTTGTGTGGTTGTATAGAAACTGGCCCACAAAACCTAAAATACTATCTTGCTTTTTACAGAAAAAGTTTGCCAAGCTCTGCATAGTAACATGGTTATGTTTATAAGAAATTGTCAAAAAGTTTTTCTAAAATAGTTGTATCATTTTATTGTCCTACCAGCAATGAATGGCAATTCCTTTTCAACACTTGGTATTACCAATCTTTTCATTTTAGCCATTTGGAGGTTGTGGAATGGTATCTCATTGTGGTTTGAATTTGCAATCGCTAGACTGGCCTTGGTAAATGGGAGGCTGTGCTGTTGAGTTCATACAGAGCTTCTGCCTCTGCCACTAAGCCCACTTCATCCATGTGCCTGCCCATTGTGCAAATCCTGTGTGGTCTGTGACAGAAGCTAGCTAACCTCACTGACGGAGTCATCTTGTCAACTTGGTTGTTCAGTGACTCACGGTGGATGCTTTCTGGTAGACATTAACATGGGAAGCAATAGCTTCACACTCTATGCCTTCTCTAGTGTGCGCATCCACACGGCCCTGTCCCAGAGCTCCTTGCTCTTATCGCCCTATGCATAGATTCTTATTAACAAATGAGGTGACCAGTGCCCTGCTTGTGGCTGTGCCATTGGGAAGACTTTCCTTCCTTGCTGTCTTCCAGGCTTGCTTCTGAATGCACCTGGGGTGCAGCCACTGCCCGGATTCGGTTTGTGCCCACATAACAAGCTAACTGATCTGGGCTTTCCTCCTCTTGCAATTGGTGACACTCACCACAGCCCCCTCCCACAGACACACACAGGTGCAAGCCAGAGGAAGGGCACTGGAGCTACTCTGGTGGGTGACAAGGGGATCTGGCCCACCTGCCCATGAAGCCTATTCAGACCCTCTAGACTTGCTTGGGCTAGAATCTGGATGTACCATTTCCATCTTATACCTGACTACTGGTAGACCCGTCTGACTTTATTACTGAGTGGATTTGACAGAATCCCGCTCAAAATGGACTATTCTGAATATTTGGCCACTAAGCGTCCCAAGGTCAAGTAACATGCTCACAGCTATTTCTCTGCTGCAAATGGCATGGGCTTGGTCTGGCTCCAGAATGCTCAGAGTCTGTGTTATGATTCTCCCACTGAAATTTGTCCAAAATTTCATACTGTGTCTCTTCCCACACGGATTCCTCTAACACCATAGGTCGGCCTGATGGCTCCAGCAGCAGGGCTGGTTGCAACACCTAACAGCAGGTCTGGAGTCGCTTACTGCCCTTTCCCGCTCTGGCCCCACTCAAAACTGAGAGCTTTCTCTGTCACCACGTAAACAGGCCAGAGGAATCCTAGCTGTGAGGTGTTGCCTCCAGAACCTAAAGAGCCTACCTGGCCCTGTGCTGCCTTTTTTGTAGAAAGGATGCAAGATGCAAAACACCTGTATTTTATTTTGAAGAGGATATTCTGGCATGCCCCAGAATCCCCGGGTCACTAAAAACTTCCCTGAAGAAGTCAAATCTCCGAACAGTCACAGGGTTTGTCTTCTATATCCCAGAACATGTGTCTTACCAAGGTCTCCGGTATACTGACTGTTTTATATTTATTCTGTGTGATATACGTGATGTGGTCAATGTAGGTGTTCAGTGTGATGATCCATGGGATGTCTGTGTGGTCCACAACTCTTTGGATTAATATTATGATGGGAGACTGAATTAATACATCCCTGAGGGAAAGCTGTAAGTGAATATTGTAGAGCAATGGGACAGCAACCAGCCTTCGTGGAAAGTCAAGTCAGCCTGAAGTGGCTGGTCTGTGGATTACCACCACCAGGGACTGTGAGGCTGCTCGCCCAGGGAGGTGCTACACTTGGGGCAGAGCTGGAAGCAGGCTAGAAAGGGCCCTGCTCTTATTACTCTATGCATCAATCCTTATTAAGTCGTTGTTCTTAGTGTACATACTAGAAGTTGTTTACCCGAGTTTCCCAAAAATGTAAGCCAGTAATTCCACAGTGTGTACCTTGACAATGGACCCTGGGTGGTCAGCATCCACGATGCTCCCCTCGATTTCTGCCTTTCCTGGTATTCACACCTTTGTGTAGTTCCCTCCAACACTGTAGCAGGGGTGGTCTATGTGACCAATAGAATACAACAGAAATGATGGTATGTCACTCCTGTGATTAGATGGGCAGTCTTTCTCTCTTGGATCATTTGCTCTGGGAAAAGTCAGCTGCCATGTTATGAACCTCCCTGTGGATACACCACATGGTGTAAACTTGGAAGCAGATTCTTCAGCCCCAGTTGAACCTTAGATAACTGCAGCTCTGGCCAACAGCTTAACCGCCACCCAGTGAGAGAGTCTAAGCCAGAATCACCCAGCTAAGCTCCTTCCAGATTTCTGACCCTCAGAAACTCTGAGATAATACCATATTTCCCCGTGTATAAGACACCCCCATGTATAAGATGTACCTTAATTTTGGGACCTGAAATTTGAAAAAAAAATGCATTACATAAAGTTATTGAACACAAGTTTTTTTATTCATCATGAAATTCACACAACTTCTCATCCGTGCAAAAAAGCAGGAAATGCAAGTAAAAAAAAATCTACAACCACTGTATAAGATGCATCCAGTTTTTAGACCGCAAATTTTCCCCCAAAATGTGTCTTATACATGGGGAGACATGGTAAATGTTTGCTGTTTTAAACTGCTAAGTTTGGGGTAATTTGTTACACAGCTATAGATAGCTAATACAGGATATCTTCTTATTTATCTCAGCCCCTACTAGAGTGCCTGGCACATAGTAAGTCCTTAATCAATGTTGATTGAATGAATGAATGAATCATGACAGCACTTAAGTAAACTAGTAATACAATCAGTTAGTAAGGACTCAGAGTTGGAGAATTTAATTTGTAACATTGACTTATCTCCTCAGAACTTAAGTTTCTCTTAAATAGCTCTTCTGTCCTGGTAATAATGTGGCAAAAATAGAACAAAATTAATTATTTATAAAAAGTTGGTTTAACCTATTGATTCAAGTGACAATCTTCATATTAAAGGCTGACCACTAAGATTGTAAACAGAAAATTTTATACAAGATCAATGAAACACTGAATTACAAGAAATAAATGGATCTCTAAAATAGGTTTTCATTACAAGAACTTTTAATATATCTCAATATTCTATTAAGACTAAAGTTAGGACCTTGCCAATCCTGAGAGATTCCTGAGAGAATAAGTCAGGAAAGGCAGTATGTATTAAGTGACTTGAATTGTTCTTTTACTAAAGAATGATAGGGTTTTGTGGTCTTTTCCGTTAATGTACTGACTTAGTTCCTTCCTTTATCAGTAAAAACAAGCACGAAAATTATTGTTTGGCAGGCTGCTTTACAGAATAAGTGAACTAGAATAGAAAATGTGGCCATAAAAGTGCAGAAGAGCTCGACCAGGTGGTGGTGCAGTGGATAGAGCGTCGGACTGGGATGCAGAGGACCCAGGATTGAGACCTTGAGGTCGTCAGTTTGAGCGTGGGCTCATCTGGTTTGAGCAAAAGCTCACCAGCTTGGACTCAAGGTCGCTGGCTTGAGCAAGGGGTTACTCAGTCTGCTGAAGGCCCACGGTCAAGGCACATATGAAAAAGCAATCAATGAACAACTAAGGTCTTGCAACAAAAAACTAATGATTGATGCTTCTCATCTCTCCGTTCCCGTCTGTCTGTCCTTGTTTATCCCTCTCTCTGACTCTCTCTCTCCCTATATTAAAAAAAAAAAAAGTGCAGAAAAAAGTTTACCACTAGAGGCCGATCTATACTCAAGAAAGAGGAGTTGGTTATCCTGGTTAGAAAATTGCTGTTTCCAAAGAAATAAAAAATACCTTAAGTTTACTCCATTTCTTCATCTTTAGAGCCACAGCTAAACAATCCTATTAAAATAAGAAACTGACTGTTTTACTGCACCCCTCCTTCTCCTTCAAGGGAGCGTGAACTTAAAGATAGACTACTCTATTACCTGTCAAGTCCTCCTTTTTACCTTCAGCTGTCATTATTTTGGGTAAATTTATTTCCTATGTAGAAAGGGAGTATATGCCAGTGCGAGGCTTTGGGAAGCACTTAGTATTCTTTGTTTTTGTAGACATCTTGTTGCAGTGCAAAGAGCAGAGACATTGGTGGCAGACCAATGGGAAGTCTAATTCTGGCTCTGCCACTTGTTAGCTGGGTAGCATTTAAATCAGTGGTAGTCAACCTGGTCCCTACCGCTCACTAATGGGTGTTCCAGCTTTCATGGTGGGCAGTAGCAGAGCAACCAAAGTATAAATAAAAAGATAGATTTAACTATAGTAAATTGTTTTATAAAGATTTATTCTGCCAAACAGCGAAAATCCGATATAAAGTACTTGGTAAGTAATTATTATTATATGCTTTAACTTGCTGTAACTCTGCTTTATAAATTTTATAAAGTAAAGTTACTTCCCTACTTTATAAATCACCATTACTGTGGAACCGGTGGGCGGTTAGAAAAATTTACTACTACCAGAGATACAAAAGTGGGCGGTAGGTATAAAAAGGTTGACTACTCGATTTAAGTGATTAATTTTATTAAGTCTGAGTTGACTTATCTATGAGTTTTGAGAATTAAATGATGTAAATGACATAAATTAAATAAATTGTTTAGCCTAGTGTCTGGCACATATATGTTCAATAATTAAAGGTCATTATTATTGTTTCTTGCTTATTATTTAATTCTGTTGTCCATAGCCAACAAATGATTCTGGAGCAGGAGTAATACAGATAAAAATAGAAGCTGATTTGTTCTTCTTCTTGGTGTCAGATTAAAAATCTAGGCTATCTGTGAAATGCTGTTCTTTTTTGATGATGATCTAAAAAAAATTTAATGTGGAAAGGAGTTACTAAATTGCCCATCATATGTTTATATAAAACATGAATAGTAAAAAATTATAATTCCATTTTTATAGACAAAGCAGGGAATTCTTTAAAATAAAAAAAGTCAAAGATAAAATAAAATCTTCAATATGAACACAGGTAGTATTAATTACATTTGATGCTTTGGTTTATAGATTGGAGGTTTATATCACTTTACATAAATTATGTTAATTTAATGTATCTCAAATGTTGGCTTTAAATGGTTAAAATATTTTGAAGAAAACTAGAATATACTCTTAAACAGCTCATTTACCCTTCCATAAAATGAAAATAATTCAGAAATTGATGTGCTGCTTGAATTTAAATCAGAAATGACTTGGTTTTGTGAAAGATGGTTTACATTGTTGGAAGGACCCACACTCTAGGAGATGTCTCCAATATCCTGGAAATGATGAAAGAATTCTCTAAGCTCCATTATTTCCTTCTCTCCTGTGCACTAATTAGATTCTCTGGTATCTGGATGATTCACGCCTTAGGCGAACTCCATAGACAATCAACCCCACAGCGCAGAGACCAAGCACGATGGCCCCAATCACCGGAAGCATAATTGTGTAGTCAGACGAACATTCATCCACTAAGAGAAAAAACAAATACAATATGGCAGGTAAGCTTTGATGAGGACAGACCAGAAAGCAGGCTAGAGTAGGAAGAATATGAACTTTGAAATCAAACTTAGGCTTGACTTTTAATTCCACCACTTACTAATCATGTGAACTGAGGCAGGTCATTTAACCTTTGTATAAAGTAAGCAAATAACATATAATATTTTTGGAGAATTAAATAAGATAACCTTATCTTCTCAGCAATAGATATTTAATAAGGTTAGCTCCATTCTCTTCCAGGCGTACTCTCTACAAAGTGTGGTGTACTTACATAAAAGAAATTATGCCACTAGACTACATATAATCTGTTGAAAACATATTTATCCACTTTATAAAACATTTCTTCTCACACTTCAAGTTCCTTTTTATTGCTTTTAGTGAACTAAAAATATTAGAAACTAGACCTAGTTATTTATTAGAGCTTAAAAGTGAAAGTTTGTAAATTAGTCAAAACACTTTTCTTTATTCCATTAAAGAGTACTTATTCTGTTCATTTAAAATGTAATCAGCCTGACCAGGTGGTGGCGCAGTGGATAGAGCGTCGGACTGGGATGTGGAGGATCCAGGTTCAAGACCCCGAGGTCGCCAGCTTGAGCGTGGGTTCATCTGGTTTGAGCAAAGCTCACCAGCTTGGACCCAATGTTGCTGGCTCCAGCAAGGGGTTACTTGGCCTGCTGAAGGCCCACGATCAAGGCACATATGAGAAAGTAATCAATAAACAACTAAGGTGTCACAATGAAAAACTGATGATTGATGCTTCTCATCTCTCTCCGTCCCTATCCATCCCTCTCTTTGTCTCTGTAAAAAAATTAAATAAATAAATAAATAAATAAATAAATAAAATATAATCAGTCTCTATGGGGAAAGATGGAGGGCCCTGGGGATAAAAGAGAGCTTGATTGAAATCAAATATATGGAGAACTGTAACTATATCTTGTTTAAGAATAGATAAGAGAATATATCCAGTGGTGTAATTCAGTAGGTTTGCACAAGTTCAGCAGAACCAATACTTAATTTTCTGTTGATTTTGGTAAACTGGTTGTTAAAATGGCACTTGTAATCAGGGTTATCTCTATGGTGGGCACCTGGGCAACTGCCCAACATGGAAATCACAAATTTACATTACTTACTCATTTCTAACGTTCATCTGTGCAACTGTGTATTCTAAGCGCCTGTAGTAATAATGTTCATTCCGTTCATAGGAGAAAATAATTGCAAGTGAGGATGCCAATCAAGAAGCAATATGAAACTATCTTAAATAATAGTTTTATTGTTTTTTTTCAGGTATTAAATATTTATTAATATTTAAAAATTCAATTCTTATAACATTTTCTAGTTTTGTGTACCTCTTTTATTGTTCTTATTTAAGTATTAAATGCATGAAATAATAAACTACATTTTGGTATATCATTTTTTTATACTTAAATTGGTCATTAGGGCAGAGAACTGGTTGTTAAATGATTTGAATTCACTGGATATATCCGTGAGGTTTTTGCATGAACGAATATTGGAATGAACCCAGGATCACCATTAGCCCAATTCTCACCTGAAGTCCAAGAAAAAAGAATCAGGAGAGGCCAGGGGAGAGGGAATGGTAATTAGAGACTACAGAAAAAATCCAAATCTGTACAAGACAAGAACTATGCTTGTCACATACTATTTGATTTGGCAGTGGACAGATATTTACATAACTATAATATATAGCTTATTGAATTAATAATATGGCTGAGCGGGAGATTTTTCCACGATCCTCGTGGAAACTCAAGTCCGCCTGAAAAGTGGCTGGTCTGTGGATTATCACCACCAGGGACTGTGAGGCTGCTTGCCCAGGGAGGTGCTACACTTGGGGCAGAGTTGGAAGCAAGCTAGAAAGGGCCCTGCTCTTATTACTCTATGCATCAATCCTTATTAAGTCGTTGTTCTTAGTGTACATACTAGAAGTTGTTTACCCGAGTTTCCCAAAAATGTAAGCCAGTAATTCCACAGTGTGTACCTTGACAATGGACCCTGGGTGGTCAGCATCCACGATGCTCCCCTCGATTTCTGCCTTTCCTGGTATTCACACCTTTGTGTAGTTCCCTCCAACACTGTAGCAGGGGTGGTCTATGTGACCAATAGAATACAACAGAAATGATGGTATGTCACTCCTGTGATTAGATGGGCAGTCTTTCTCTCTTGGATCATTTGCTCTGGGAAAAGTCAGCTGTCATGTTATGAACCTCCCTGTGGATACACCACATGGTGTAAACTTGGAAGCAGATTCTTCAGCCCCAGTTGAACCTTAGATAACTGCAGCTCTGGCCAACAGCTTAACCGCCACCCAGTGAGAGAGTCTAAGCCAGAATCACCCAGCTATGATTTAGAGACCAATGGGAAGTCTAATTCTGGCTCTGCCACTTGTTAGCTGGGTAGCATTTAAGTCAGTGGTAGTCAACCTGGTCCCTACCGCCCACTAGTGGGCGTTCCAGCTTTCATGGTGGGCAGTAGTGGAGCAACCAAAGTATAAATAAAAAGATAGATTTAACTATAGTAAGTTGTTTTATAAAAATTTATTCTGCCAAACTTATGTCTAGTGACATAATTTCTTTTATGTAAGTACGCCACACTTTGTAGTGTGAATAATAGAGATATAACCATAAAAGGGATGGTATAAAAAAATTAAATCCTTATCTGCTCAGCAAGTAGTGTAAAGTTGATAAATTAAGAAATTGCAAAAGAAGCTTTTAAATATATTTTAAAAGAATTATGGAGATATTTACCATAAGAAATTGTTAAAATTAAAAGTGCTTTATCTCTTAGAGGAAGAACAGGAAAATGTTGCTTTTCATAAACCCTTTTGTAGTACATCATACTTTTGTTATGTATATATATATATATTTTTTTCAATAAATATATATTTCTTAGATTACAAAAAATACATTGACCAGTTAAGAAGTTAAAATGATTTGGAAAAAAATACAAAAAAGTTAAAACACACTATAAAATACATACTTTCTGACCTAGGAATTCCACCACTAGGAATTTATACTAAAGACATATTCACATAGCCTGTCCAGGCTGTGGTACAGCAGATAGAGCATCAGCCTGGAACACTGAGGACTCAGGTTCAAAACACCAAGGTTGCTGGCTTGAGTGCAGGCTCACCACCTTGAGTGCGGGGTCACCGCCTTGAGTGTGGGGTCATAGACATAACCCCATGGTTGCTGGCTTGAGCTCAAGGTTGCTGGCTTGAGTCCAAGGTCGCTGGCTTAAGCAAGGGGTTACTGGCTTGACTGGAGCCCCCCCAGTCAAGGCACATATGAGAAAGCAATCAATGAACAACTAAAGGGCTGCAACTATAAGTTGATGCTTCTCATCTCTCTCCCTTCCTGTCTCTCTCTCTCACTAAAAAAAAAAAAAAAAAAAAAAAAAAAAAAGTATTTACATAAGTACAGAAAGATATGTTACAATAATCTGCATCATTTATGAGAGCAAAATGGAACATTTAAATAGTCATAAAAATTTTTAAATGGTACAATCATACAATAGAATATAACATAGCCATTAAAAATGTGGCAAATCTCAAAGTTTTTTGGACGATACATTGTGCGCTTTCCATCAGCAACTTCAGCTGATTTTAAGGAAAATCTCTTAAACTGTCAGATATATCTCCACTCTATTTTTGAGTGCTCTACTTCAAGGGCACAGTTATCCTTACGTTGGATGGTCTGAACAGCTTCCATTCCTAGCAGCTTCTCTATAATGTTATCATCTTAATTTTGTCTGAATTAACTGATTATCTCAGTCATTTTCTGTGATGATTATTCAGTTTTCAGTTGTATTCTACCTCTTAATACTTCTGTTCATTATAAAAGTATGTTGCTTTGATACTCAATTTGTTCTCTTAGGAGTAAAACCTTCTACTCACCTTGTTTTTATTATAATGTCTCATCTATGAGCTCTGGTCACATTCTTTTTTTTTTTTTTTTTTTGTATTTTTCCGAAGCTGGAAACGGGGAGGCAGGCAGACAGACTCCCGCATGCGCCCGACCGGGATCCACCCGGCATGCCCACCAGGGGGCGATGCTCTGCCCATCTTGGGGTGTCGCTCTGTTGCAATCAGAGCCATTCTAGCGCCTGAAGCAGAGGCCACAGAGCCATCCTCAGTGCCCAGGCAAACTTTGCTCCAGTGGAGCCTTGGCTGCGGGAGAGGAAGAGAGAGACAGAGAAGAAGGAGAGGGGGAGGGGTGGAGAAGCAGATGGGCGCCTCTCCTGTGTGCCCTGGCCGGGAATCAAACCCAGTACTCCTACACGCCAGGCCGACGCTCTACCACTGAGCCAACCTGCCAGGGCCTTGGTCATATTCTTATTAAGTAATTCCCAGCATAAACCAATTGTCAGGGATTTCTCCTGTTCCTTAAGTTTTTTTCTTATTTTTATAAAATATATTTTTCTAACCTTCCATCCTTTAATTTTTTTCAAATTATGGTAAAATTTACATAATATAAAATTTACCATTTAATCAATTTAAAAAAATTTTTTTTGAGAGGGAGAAAAAGAGAGAAGCATTAACTCATTGTTCCACTTAGTTGTACCATTGATTGCTTTTCATATGTGCCCTGACTGGGACTCCAACTGGCAGTCTCAGGGATCGAGGTGACAACCCCGGGACCTAGCTAGTGACCCCCTGCACTCCAGGACACGCTCTATCCACTATACCACTGACAAGACCCATTTTATCTGTTTTTAAGTGTATACTTCAGTGACACTAAGTAATTTTCATTGTTGTGTAAACATCACCACCACCCATCTCCAGAAGGTTTTTCATATCATAAAATTAAAACTTGGTATACCTAATTTAATTTAACCTTATATTATTCATGTTGTTATTGTGCTGTGGTAAATTTGCATAGTAATCACCGAATTTGTTTTCATCTTGCTCATGCTTGAGCATCTCATCCAGGCACTGAATTTCTTAAGATATCATTTGAGTAAATTAGGGCCTTTCTTAGTGGGTTTGAAGTCAGTTCATGTTTCCTGCTGAGCCACAGATTTGGGTTCTACTTTTGTTGCCCTTCCTCGGGAAGTGGCTGCAGCCGGGGCTCTCCTCTGGCTTGGAGTCAGCTCCAGGGTTCACCTTCCTTGGTTTCTGTGTTCACTCTGCCTAGTCCTCCAAGTAAGCATTTTCACTTCCCTCGTCTTGAAGAGGTAAACTAACCGCTCTTCTTCTCTCCAGTTTCAGGAACGGCAGGAAGTGTCCGCAGGATTTCCTTCCCGTCGTGCAGCGCGTTTGGGGAGGCCGGGTTGCGAGAGCAGCTCCGCTGCCCCTTTCCTCTCTCCTCTGACTCTTGTTTCTTTCTGGGTCACCGGTTTTTTATAATGTCATTTTTTAAAAAATATCTTATTTATTGATTTTTAGAGAGAGGGGAGAGATAGAAGAAGGGAAGAGCAGGAAGCATCAATTTATAGTAGGTGCTTCTCATAGGTGCCTTGACCGGGCAAGCCTGGCGTTTCGAACTGGTGACCTCAGCAGTCCAGGTTGATGCTTTATCCACTGCGCCACCACAGGCCAGGCTGGTTCACCACTTTCAATGTGTTACATTAGGTTATAGCTTTTCGGCTGCTACTGGTGATTTTTTAAAACCTCTTAAGCCTCAATCTATGAGATAGTGAGAAAGGATAATTCTAGTCACTATTTTAACTCTAATTTTTTATTTCATATATTTCTGTGATGCTTTAAAAAATTTTAAATCACCGCCTGACCTGTGGTGGCGCAGTGGATAAAGCGTTGACCTGGAAATGCTGAGGTTGCCGGTTCAAAACCCTGGGCTTGCCTGGTCAAGGCACATATGGAAGTTGATGCTTCCTGCTCCTCCCCCCTTCTCTCTCTCTCTCTCTTTCTCTCTCTCTCTCTCTCCTCTCTATAATGAATAAATAAAATCTTTAAAAAAAATTTAAATCACCTACATGTATTCTTTTTGTTTCTATTTTTTTCTTAAACATTAAGAATTAGTACTGAGGGATGGGTCATAACTAATTTATTCTATGAGGCAAAAGAAAATTCAGGCATAAATTATGCACATTTGTTAATCAAAGTTGTTTTGTATGCAATTCATATGTAATTCTTTAAACACAACATTCTAATTGTGAAGAACTAGAAACAATAAAAATTCTCAATGAAAACAAGACTAGTAAAGGAAATCATTGCATAAAGGTGATAGCATATTCATGATAGCAGTCATGATAATGATACTTGCACCTTTAATAGCATGGAGTTTATGATGCACAGGTGAAAAGAATACCAAATTGTGTATTCTGTATGCTGCCAGTATGTTAACAATATTTATGAGATGAAAATATATCAAAATTAACAAGGGATAGGTGGTGGGCAAATGAGTTTGTAAAATTTGTGTTTTTTGAGTTTGCTCACTTTTATTATTAAAAATGGCGCTGGGCAGCACCAGGTATGTGATCTGGGAAATTGCAAATTACCTTCCTGCTTGGGAAGGGCCATTGTTACGCTAATGTTTTTTGGAAGAGGGGTTTTCATGCCAAAAAATTTTAAAAAGAAGAAGAAAAAAAGCAAGAGAAGCCAAGATGGCAGGGAAAGAAAGAAGCCAGTTTTGCAGAGTAAGAAGCCATGGTGGCAGATGGGGAGGAGAGCTACTTTTGTGAACTTCGCTGGAACTAGCGAGGCCTTTGATTCCAGGAGGAACTGGAGAAGATTCTCCTGGTTGTGGAACCGAAGAATGTGTCAAGGCTTTGTGAGCTCTGAATGAATGAAAGGGAAGTGTTTTCCCTGTGTGTTTGCTCATCGGCTGGTACAAGACTTGAATAAAAGAATGGCTCACCATTTTTTGGTTCTACTGTTTCTTTACCATCTGCCTGAATCTAATGAGAACCTGCATGTGAATGGCCACCACCGAGGCGACTACTGGCCATACAATAGCTTATCAACAGGTAGGCATTAGTGAAGCTTCCTATTATCTCTAGGGGGATTTCTATGCTCTTGAAGGGGATTGTAGAGAGAAGGGTAAATTTAAGACATCTTACTCGCAACAGGAGGGAATAACTGAGTTTAAAACAGCTGAATGGACAAGCAGCAGAACTAAAGGCAAGGGGCAAGTGATGAGGTCAAAAGAGGCCTCTGCAAAGCTTCCCAGAGTCACACAGAGCAGCTTCCAGCTCCAACCCAGAAAGCAGAGCAGGGCTTCTGCAGCCAGAAGAGACAGACTACGGGCAGCACCAGGACCAGGCGGAACCTCTGGGGCAGAGGCGGCCACTTCGAGACACGGTTCCTCCCCAGTCTCAATCTCAGCACTCAACCCCAGGGTCCTCCCCAGACATCACTGCCGACAGCGAGCAGCACTGCAGCGCAATGAGGCATCCAGGCTCTTATCCACCAGTCATTCAAAACAAACTTTTGTTCATTCTGGTTACTAGAATGTTAATTCAAAATAATTTTAAAGATAATTGGTTTTGGTAGGGAGGGGTGCAAGTTGATAACTCACTGAAGATGGTAGAAAAGAAAATTAAATTTAAGTGAACTATATCATCCCTCTCCTTTTGGTCTGAATTCCATTTATTTTTCCATCAGTTAGCTGTGGGAGAAATTTCAATACACTAGAAGATGACCCTTCTTTTAGTCATTCTATGGGATGGTTAGTGGCAGAGTGAATAAACAGCTCGTGTTCTGTAACTCAGGTTAGGCTTCAAGAAGCCTAACTGGAAATGGGAGTCCAGCAGAGAGGACCCGGGGAGAGGCGGCATCGCTCCAAAGCCACACCCTCTCTGCTGAACTGAGTCACTTTGGGGAACACTGTGTCCTCACATCCTCGCTTTCACAACAACAGCTCCTGTTCCGAAGAGGAAACAGGAGTTGTAGGACACTCCAGACATTGTCTGGGGCTCTTGAAACCTTCTTGAAGCTTCCACGTGCTCTCCCCACCACCTCACTTCTGGAAAGTGGGAGAGCTGAAGCACACGAGAGGAAGTGGCACATGCCCTAGCTAAACAGTGGCTGCAGAGGCGTTGCCAACTTTCATACACTTACTGTTAAAAAATAATGAATAGCACCTTTGGAAATTTTAGAAAAAACAAGTGAGTTTCTGTTAGTAAAAGTGGTTGACATCCAGAAGTCTATAATTCTCTTTTTTCTGAACTAAAAATCCAAATTCTCTGATTTAAACAGAGAGTGTACTAGAAAACCATGAATAACATTCGGAGCCTTATTTTAATAGAGCTCTTCCTCCACATAGCAATCACTCCCAATTGGGGATTTTCTGGTTTATAGTAGTGTTTTTTGGTAAATGTTTCCTTAAAAAAAGGGAAGTGGGTAGTAATCTGGGCCGATCTACCTCTTCCACCACCAGTTATGATTGTTTTGAGGCTTAGCGTTCTGCCTTCCCACTGTGGCCCAAATTAACAAATTTACAAGGATAGACTAGAATCAGAAAAATAGAGACAAAGCAGGAGAAACGTGTTGAGAAGGCAGACAGGCCTGTGGGGGTGCAGTGGGTGGAGCATAGACCTGGAGTGCTGCTCGGTCACCAGTTTGGGACCCTGTCTTCCCGGTCAAGGCACATATGGGAGTTGATGCTTCCTGCTCCTCCTCGCCTCTCTCTCTCTCTCTCTCTCTCTCTCTCCCCTCTCGAAAATGAATAAATAAAATCTAAAAAAAAAAAAAAGAAGGCAGACAACAAATGGAGGTGAAGAACTGGAAAGCTAACATTTATTCAGCTTCCTTGTTTGTCAAGATCTTTGGCACATGCCTTACATAAAAAAAATGAAATGTTGCGAAGTTTTCTAGTTTTCATTAATAGTACATTACAGTAGTGCAAGCTATGTCTTTTTAAAAATAATAGTCTATTAAGACTATCTGTAATTTAAGTAAATCAAAATTTGGGCATAATCTAGGAGTTTAAAATCACTTTAGAATGTATTTCGAAAGATTGGGTTTTGTTTTTTGAAGTTATATGTATAAAAAATATTGGATATTGAGATTCTTAACAATGTATAAGAAAAATCAGTTCAGTCTGAAAATGTCTTTCCCACGAGTCTGCCGTTGGGTGTTTGCTTTGGGGGCTTCCTCACAGGCGCCCTCCTGTTGTCCCCGTCTCTTGTTCTAACGCTCACAGCCAGCCCCGTACGATGGGCTGTGGAGGACAGAATTCAAGCTCACATGGCAGGCCTCCTCACACTAACAGGAGAAAGTGGGAGGGCTACCTTTCAGCCAGCCTTTGGATGGCCTTGGGGTGAAAAGCTGGGTTTCCTAATCAGATTGGGAGGCAGGACAGGAAACTAGAAAAGTTGATCCCTTCACTTCAGGCTGAATTATGAAGACAGAATTCCCAAGGCCTTAACCTTGCACATTCTGCAGAAGCTGGGGCTTTACATCCGTTCATATCCTCTACTGGGCCTCTTTCTGGCCACCAGGCATGCTGTTAGCAAAATGACAAGCAGTCCTGCGATACTCAGGCACACAGCCACAGGGATTTCTCTCCTGTTTTTGTCACTGAAGCATTCATCCGCTGTAATTGAAGTCAGAGTAACAGGTGTTACAGGCTGGCCACAATGTTGGGAATTGCCCCTGCCCGCCTGCCTCCACCTTGCAGAAGGAAACCGAGGGAGAAACGGAGCTGCTGCGCCTCCCAACTGCAGCCTCAGACATGCCTGATGGGCGCAGACCAGGAGGGAGAGGGTCAGCGCAATGACGTGGAACACGTGGTGCTGTGACAGCTTAAGGGGTGTATGGAATTATAGATACCCAGGCCTCTCACTCAAGAAATTATGGTTCAGTGGGTCGGCGATGGAGCCAGGTCATTCTGATGTAATTGAGAGGCAGATCCAACTTCGAGGAAACATTAGTTTGGTCTAAAGGTCAGGAGCAGAATTGTGTTTTGACATCAAGCTAGGGTAAGCCATTGAGCCATGGTTCCCAACTCTGAAAACAGAGACCTGCACCAAACCACATGGCCAGAGTTTCTATTCAAACTCTGTGCTTCTAAAAGGGACTGTGGGACAGCCTGGGGCTCCTGACACCAAGAAACCTTTTGCCAGAGTTTTAGGGAGGAGGAGTTGAGAAGGTGGGAGTCAGGAGCCTACTGTTTGGGATGACCATTATCTTTGACAAGACTGAGCATTTACAGTTGAGTTATTATGAGAGGGATGTTTTAGAAAGAAAAGTTCAATTTCTGGACATATGTAGAAATTCTTGTGACACTATTTTCCTTGCAGGGAAAAAGGGGTTTTCTCGGAAAGTTTCCCGGGTCGCCTCTGGCCTTCCTTCTAGGACCTTTTTCCCTCTGTGATGGTTAAAACCCAAAGCAGAACTAAGACTAACTTTCAGGAAACAGTTTGTAATCTGGGGAGAGGGACTCTAACAGAATGCGTTTCTATCTTGAATTATGGCATTCTTTTCTCTTTTCCCTCTGTAAGTGGGAAAGAATCTATCGAATTTTAGACATCACTAATACTTAGGATCTTTAAAGTGTTCTCCAAATCTACCTGAGTTTACTAGAACTCAACAGCTATAAGAGGAAAGGTTGCAGATGGTGTTTTCTGACTTTTTGATTGTGTGTATGTGTGTTTGTGTGTGTGTTTAAATGATTCCGAATATATATTTTTGTCAGACAAGGAGAGTGTTTTCTGCTGTGGGAGTGCAGCAGACGTGAGTGGGTTAAGGTGTCTGGTTTTGAGGTTGGTGTTGACTCAGAGAGAAATGATAGGAGGGTTGGCCAGGGAAATTTGGCCTTAAGAGTTTTGTGGAATTATATTGTTCTAGGAAGCTCATGTGATTCTCGTTCCTTTGACAGGTTCAGACAAAAAACAAACCTTGAAACTGGCCCTGGCTGGTTGGCTCAGTGGTAGAGCATTGGCCTGGCATGTGGAAGTCCCAGGTTTGATTCCCAGTCAGGAAACACAGGAGAAGCAACATCTGCTTCTCCACCTCTGTCCCTCTCACTTCTCTCTCTCTCTTCTCCTCCTGCACCCATTGCTCGAATGGTTTGTGCAAGTTGGCCCCAGGCACTGAGAATGGCACTATGGCCTTGCCTCAGGCACTAAAATAGCTTGGTTGCCAAGCAACGGAGTAACGGGCCCAGAGGGAAAGAGCATCAACCCCTAGTACGCTTGCCAGGTGGGTCCCCATAGGGACACATGTGGGAGTCTGTCTCTCTGCCTCCCTGCCTCTCACATAATTAAAAAACAAAACAAAAAAATTCTTGAAACTACCCATGGATCTCTAAAGTTTATGTTTGTGACATGATGAACCCTTAACTTACCATTTCCAAAGTGGTCATCTTCGAAATCAAAGGCTTGAAGTTGGACATTCATTGTTTTCAGTTGAAGGTGGGCTGACAGCTGGATGCTCTGTTCACTCACACACTTGAAGGAATGCCCAATCACAGTCTCAAACATCATCACAGCACTTTTCTTTCCTTGGTAAATTTTTTCTGAAAACACAAAGGTAAGTGTAGACATATAAGAATCTTGGCAATAGAATCAACCAATGATTGCATAAGTAAGTGGAACAACAAATCGATGTTTCTCTCTTTCTCACTCTACTTGCTCTCTAAAATCAACACATAAAAAATTACAAAAAAAAAAAAAGAATCTTGGCATATCTCTATTGAGTTTCAGCTGCTGCTTGGTGGTCCTCGTGCAGTTAAATAGCCTTTCCTGGTTTGACCTGTGGTGGCACAGTGGATAAAGCGTCAACCTAGAATGCTGAGGTCGCCAGTTCGAAACCTGCACTTGTCTGGTCAAGGCACATATGGGAGTTGATGCTTCCTGCTCCTCCTCCCTTTCTCTCTCTCTCTCTCTCCTCTCTAAAATGAATAAAAAAAATATATATAAATAGCCTTCCCTTACATGTGACTTTCTGGAGTCCTGCCTTCTCTTCATGAAATATCACCTCTTGCTTTTGGGGGACTTTTTTCTGGTGCTCTGTTTGGAGTTACTGTAGACTCTTGCTTTTTTAAATGCAAATATCTTACATGATGTACTAAATTATCTGTGTACACCACTGAATCATGTTATATCCCAGGGTAATCTACTATTATCACCCTTACTAACATTACAATGGTCATTATCGTTGTAATTACAACTAATTATTCTTACTACTACCTGCACCACCACCTGCATGAGAATTGTCATTACTGTGATGTCATACTGTGTACAGCTCCTGCTGCTGCTGCTGAGCCTTGGTTATTGGAACCTGGAGTTGTTGTATCTTCTCCATTAGCCTCTAAATTAGTTTCTGGCCTTACTTTCCATTCTTCTGCCTCTTGAGACATTATTACCTTATTCCTGGCTAAAATTTGGTCCCATGCCTAGTGATAACATTAGCTAATTTATGTTAGCATTCACAACATTCATCCCCAGCCTATATGTGTATATTTGTCTGAGTTAATGACTATGGAATTCGTTGACTATAACATCTACTTACATTTTACCAACAATCATTGACAGTGTCCTTTTGAACAGTATCAATACAATATAGCTAAATTTAACATAGAGATATCTCTACATTTTCATTTCTTGGCATGGTTTTAGATATAAGTTCCTTAATAAGTCTAAGCCAATCAAAAGATAGAATTTTGAAAAAGAAAAAACAGACATGAAAAATCTCAGTGCAGCCCTGGCCGGTTGGCTCAGTGGTAGAGCGTCGGCCTGGCGTGCGGGGGACCCGGGTTCGATTCCCGGACAGGGCACATAGGAGAAGCGCCCATTTGCTTCTCCACCCCCCCTCCTTCCTCTCTGTCTCTCTCTTCCCCTCCCGCAGCCAAGGCTCCATTGGAGCAAAGATGGCCCGGGCGCTGGGGATGGCTCCTTGGCCTCTGCCCCAGGCGCTAGAGTGGCTCTGGTCGCAAAAGAGCGACGCCCCGGAGCGGCTTAGCATCGCCCCCTGGTGGGCAGAGCGTCATCCCTGGTGGGCATGCCGGGTGGATCTGGGTCCGGCGCATGCGGGAGTCTGTCTTACTGTCTCTCCCCATTTCCAGCTTCAGAAAAATACAAAAAAAAAGAAAAAAGAAAAAAGAAAAATCTCAGTGCAGTGCCTGGCACAGAGGAAATGATTAATAATAAGTTGTTATCTAAATCTGAGCTTTTCAGTCTGACCAGGTGGTGGTGCAGTGGATAGAACATTGGCTTGGGATGCTGAGGACCCAGATTCAAAACCCCAAGGTCTCCAGCTTGAGTGAGTGTTCATCTGGCTTGAGCACGGGCTCACCAGGTTTAACATGGGTCGCCAACTTGAGCATGAGATCATAGACATGACCTCATTCATGGTCGCTGGCTTGAGCCTAAGGTCACTGGCTTGAACAAGGGGTCACTGGCTTGGGTGGATCCCCTGGTCAAGGCACAACTAAAGTGCCACAGTAAAGAACTGATGCTTCTCATCTCTCTCCCTTCCTGTCTGTCTGTCCCTATCTGTCTGTCTGTCTCTCTCTTGCTAAAAAAAAAAAAGCTGAGCTTTCCAGAGAGACATTTGAGACCTCTGGGAACCCCCCCCCCCAATTTGATTGGGAACTTTACTTTTCTAGAAGCAAACATTCTAGAAGTTCTCCAAACTTGCCCCAATATGGGCAACTGTCTATACAGCAACCAAACTGAAACTTTAGAAATAAATCTGGCCTGTTGGTGGCACAGTGGTTAGAGAGTGTCAACCAGGAATGCTGAAGTCCCAGGTTTGAAACTCCAAGGTTACTGCTTGAGCACAGGCTCACCAGCTTGAGCGTTGGATCATTGACATAATCCCATGGTTGCTATCTTGAGTCCGAGGTCGCTGGCTTGAACAAGAGGTCACTGGCTTGGCTGGAGCCTCGTTCCCCCCCACTCAAGACATGTATGAGAAGCAATTAAGGAACAACTAAAAATTGCAGGCACTGGCTAGTTGGCTCAGTGGATCGAATGTTGGCCTGGATATGGATGTCCCAGGTTCAATTCCTGGTCAGGGCACAGGAGAAAAGACTACCTGTTTCTCTCCCCCTCACTTTCCACCTCCTTTCCCCGTTCCCCTCTCACAGCCAGTAGCTTGATTGGAGCATCAGCTTCAGGCACTGAGGATAGCTCGGTTGATTTGAGCATTAGCCCCAGACAGTGGTTGCCATGTGCATCCTGGTTGGGGCACATGTGGGAGTCTGTCTCTCTATCTTCCCTCCTCTCACTTAAAAAAGAAAAGTGCTGCAACTATGAATTGATGCTTCTCATCTCTCTTTCCTTGTCTCTTTTTTAAAAAAATGCAAATCTGATTTATCAGTTTTCTACACCAAACCTTCCAATGGCATCCTTTTACACTTTAGAATAAATTCCAAAGTCTTCACCTTGCCTTGCCCAGAGGCCCTAGATGCTCTGGCCTAGCTGTCCCTCAGAACTCTTCTGCTGCTTTGCTCACTGGCCCCTGCTGGTCCCTGAACACACCAGCAAGTTCACTTATAGGGCCTGTGCATCTGTTCCTCCACCTGTCAACCCCCAGGCTCAGAAGTCCCCATATCTCTCTGCTCAAACCTCACCTCTTCAGAGAGGCCTTCCTTCCCTGCGTGCTTCCCTAAGGCCTTACCTAAAATAACTATCCAACATGCTCATGTGTTGCTCAAAGAATTTACCACGGCTTAACCGTGTGTTATAATTTAATGTGTCTGTTTATGGTCCTCTCCTTTTTCTAGACTGTAAGTTCCTAGAGAGCAGAGACTCTCTGTTTAGATAATAATGGATTTCCCAGTGTATTCCAGGGTTTGATACCTAGCAGGCACTAACTACATTTTTACAGAACGAGTGCATGACTCCAAGAATATAGAATAAACTGTACCATCAACAAGTCTGTCCAAAGTCACTACGCTCTTTACTGTTGCTGATAATGACTTCTGACGTGATGTGTCCAATCTCCTTCCTTCACGAGCAGATAAGAAACTGATATTCACAAAGATGTACTAAGTTCTGCCTCCAAATTCTATATGCTGTGGGCTACTCTCTCAGCCTGTTTTTCAAAAGCAGCATCAAAGATTCGAGAATTCAATGGAACGAGAAATGAGCTAACCAGGCACAGTGTCCTTGCTGGTAGAGCAGCCTTCTCTAGCTTCTTACCTGGATTTGAGACAGTCAAATAGGCTCCCACTTCATTGATATAATATGAATTTTCATCCTGTAAAACATCAGCGTATCAGTCTTTGGGTAATCTCTGCTTTTGTGTTTATGTTCTGGCCTACAAACTATGCTTAGTCAGGATTCCAGCTATTAAATCCTTGATATGGTATGGAGCCACAATTGTGTTTATTTTTTGTTTATTTTTTTTAATAATCAACTCCAATATATGCCTTGACCAGGCAAGCCCAGGGTTTCGAACCAGCGAAACTCAGTGTTCCAGATCGACGCTTTATCCCACTGTGCCACCACAGGTCAGGCCATAATTGTGTTTAAAAAAAAAAAAAAGTAGCCTGACCTGTGGTGGCACAGTGGATAAAGCGTCGACCTGGAAATGCTGGGGTTGCCGGTTCGAAACCCTGGGCTTGCCTGGTCAAGGCACATATGGGAGTTGATGCTTTCAGCTCCTCCCCCCTGTCTCTCTCTCTTCTCTCTCTCTCTCCCTCCCTCTCTTCTCTCTAAAATGAATAAATAAATAAAATAAATAAATACATAATAAATAAATAAAAAAAAGTAAATATACTACATGATATGTAAATAATAAGTAATAGCTTTCCCTCGGCCCCAAATTTCTCTACTACATACTTGCTGTTAGAGCCTAAAGTTAAAATTCTACCAATACAATTCAAGTGCTTTTAGTTGGGCCAAGTTTCCCCCTATAAAATGTAAATACATCCTGAAGGTGGAGGGTTGGAGGAATATACACTAAGCTTTTGTAACTAACATCTCATGGTAGGGATTCAAACGGAGACTCCTCATCTGTGAGGCTACCATGAGTGGGCTTTATGGGGTCTATAACCCCCCTGGAAAAATAGTGCATGCAAAATTTTGCCTGCATTTTCCTGGGTAGAGTATCAAATACTTTAAACAGATTAATGAGTTCATGTTTTCCAAATGTTTACATGGGACGACAGTGAGTGATTCTGGGAAGAAATGGTTTACCCTGAGATCACTGGGTGTTCTCTGCAAGAGGACCCCCATGGCTGTGCTCAGAAATATCAAGCAGTGCTCCACATTTCACCCAGAGATCGTTCTTTTGGAAAGCAAACAAACTTCAAAACAGCCCTATAACCTCTGGGGAGACTGAGGGTATAAAACATTAAAGGGAACTGAACTGAGATATGAAAAGGTAAGTTAGGTGTTAGGTGAAATAGTTTTTATTTTTTAAAGTAGTTTTTATTTTTTATGTTTATGATTCTGGTCTACAAACTATGGTTAGCCAGGATTCCAGCTATTAAATCCTTGATATGGGGGTTTGGGGTATGTTGGTAAGGCCATAATTGTGTTTATTTTTTGTTTATTTTTTTAATAATTTTTTTAAAGACTTTATTCAAGTTTTCAGAGAGGAGAGAGAGAGAGAGAGAGGGGAGAGAGAGAGAGAGAGAGAGAGAGAGGAGGAGCAGGAAGTGTTATTATTCTGAAACACTCATTAGGAAACTATCCACAAACAAGAGGTACAGAAAGTGGCAGAGCCACCAGAATCTCAAATTGAATTACTTTTAGAAGTTTCAGATCTAGGAATTAAGCAAATTTAACAATAATAATCTTGACCATATTTAGCCCATATATTATTTGTGGATAAAATAATTCCTTTTGTAGTATAAGAATTTCAGAAATACAACTGTTTTAGGAGGGTCACTGCTATTGATCTCAACATCTGTTAATTCATTGAATTCACCTACCACATGCTGACTTCTTACCTTGGGCCAGGGACTGCAGCAGGCATTTACTATGCCATGCCTTAGTTAATCCTCACAACATCTATGAGAGGAAATGAAGGTTCAGTGGCTTGCCTAAGATCATAGCCCTTATAGGTGGTAGAAAGATATGACTACAAGCTGCCTGCCTCCAACATCTCTTACATTCACTCTAGACCAGGCATTGCTCTAAATCTGGGGAGAAGAATAAGACCTGGCTCCTTCCTTCAAGGTGACAATGTCAGGTCTCAAAGGCTAGTTGGGCCTTGGCCTGTTGGCTCGGTGGATAAAGTGTCAAAGCCTGGCACGTGGACATCCCTGGTCCACATCGCCTGGTCAGGGCACACAAGAGAAGCAACTATCTGCTTTTCTTCCCTCCCACTCTCCCTTCTCTCTCTCTTCCCCTCTTGCAGCCAGTGGCTCAATTGGTTCAAGCATCAACCCCGGGCACTGAGGATAGCTCAGTTGATTTGAGTATTGGCCCCAGATGGGGAGTGCCAGGTGGATCCCGATTGGGGCGCATGTGGGAGTCTGTCTATCTCCCCTCCTCTCACTTAAAAAAAAAAGGCTAGTTGAACAATGTGCTTAGACCATCCAGTTCCTTCTTGGGTTGCACTCACATACTGTTTATTCAGATTTTTACTGGGTTCCCTTTCAGCACAAGAGACACCAGTACATACTTCAGTGCCCAAAGTCACTCTTACAAGACCCCTGATCCATCCTGACAGCAGAGGAGCCACTGAAAGGTTCCACCAGGACAGTGATGTGAGCAGGAGTTTGTTTCTGGAGATTTCTTGGGCTGCAGGATGAGAGTGGTGAGGCCAGCTCTGAGCCCCGGGAGAACCCTCCTGGGCTCTCCCCTTTCCCGGGGCACCTCCCTGATCTATCCTCACACACTGAAGGGAGGCTTTGTATTTCTAGAAAGGTTCCACAGTTTACTAAGTGTAATCTTTCACTTACATTGCCTCCTTTGATCCTTGGAACAACCCCCAAGACAAAATAAACACTGCTAGCCTGTATTACAGCTGAGAACAAAGAGGCTCAGAGATATTAAGCATCTACCTCTGGTTCCCATTGCTTATAGGTCAAAGCAAGATCTTGTCTGCAGGTTCCTGCCCTGCGTTTTCCTCCATTGGAATGTGGGTCTAGACAAAAGTTCATTGTGCGAGAACTTTCACATGCCCTGAAATGCAGCTGCCTATATACACACTACTCACAAAAATTAGGGGATATTTTTATTGCTTTCTATTCATTTAGAAATATCCCCTAATTTCTGTGAGAAGTAAACAGTACATATATACACCCTTGTATTGGAAGCAAGACCAGCTACATAATTTGTGGGGCCTACCACAGAATGAAAATGTGGACTCTCCTGTTCACAAATCATTTGAGAATGTCAAAAGGTGACAGCAGAGCACTAAAGCAAGCACAGGTCCTTCTGACCGCACAGGTCCCGTGCGCATGACGCCAGACCTGATAGGAAGGGCTGCCCCTTCGGCACTCTCGGGGCTCGGCCACAGTGAGGCCTCCTGGAGCACGTGACAGAATCTCCCACTCACTGTGCGCTCATCTTCAGGAGGCAACGGAACCGGATCTGGAGCTCGGAGCCAGGTTTCCTTTTATATTCACTGAGTCACAAGTAGCCAGACATCGACTGGGACTGAGCTGATGTCTGTTTGTATGGATGTCTGTTTGTATGGTAAAGAACAAGCATTTGTGCCTGACCTGTGGTGGCGCAGTGGATAAAGCGTCGACCTGGAAATGCTGAGGTCACTGGTTTGAAACCCTGGGCTTGCCTGGTCAAGGCACATATGGGAGTTGATGCTTCCAGCTCCTCCCCCCTGTCTCTCTCTCCTCTCTGTCTCTCTCTCCTCTCCTCTCTAAAAATGAATAAATAAATAAATAAATAAAAATTAAAAAAAATAAAATAAACTTTCCTTTAAAAAAAAAAGAACAAGCATTTGCTAGGTGAACTCGTGAACAAAAGGGGAAGAGGATGTTTAGTTTTCTTGAGATTTCATATTTTATATAAGGGTGGGGCAAAAGTCAGTTTATAGCTGTTTGTATGGAAAATAATACAATACATAATAATAAAAGGATAAACTGTGTTTCACATACTCGCAACTGTAAACCGACTTTTGCTCCACCCAGAAGTTTATGCTGAAGGTATCAAATGAGTCTTATCTAGACAGTTGTACCCGCTTTTTCTGTAGAGTTATAGTAATATTATAGGGGGCTCTTTTTTTGTGTGTGAAAGAGATAGAGAGAGGTAGAGGGACAGAGAGACAGACAAGAAGGGAGAGAGTTGAGAAGCATCAATTTTTCATTGCGGCACCTTAGCTGTTCATTGATTGCTTTCTCATATGTGCCTTGACGGGGGGGGGGGGGGGGAGGGCTACAGCAGACTGAGTGACCCCTTGCTCAAGCCAGCAACCTTGGGCTCAAGCTGCTGAGCCTTGCTCAAACCAGAGGAGCCTGCACTCAAGCTGGCGACCTTGAGGTTTCAAACCTGGGTCCTCTGCATCCCAGTCCGATGCTCTATCCACTGCACCACCGCCTGGTCAGGTTTCCAGGAGGTTCTTAAAGGATATAAAATTTTCTCTTAAGCTAGAGCAAAGCATTTTTTATACTTGGAAATTAAGAATTTGGTATAGGCCCTGGCCGGTTGGCTCAGCGGTAGAGCATCAGCCTGGTGTGCGGGGGACCCGGGTTTGATTCCCGGCCAGGGCACATAGGAGAAGCGCCCATTTGCTTTTCCACCCCCCCTCCTTCCTCTCTGTCTCTCTCTTCCCCTCCCGCAGCCAAGGCTCCATTGGAGCAAAGATGGCCCGGGCGCTGGGGATGGCTCCTTGGCCTCTGCCCCAGGCGCTAGAGTGGCTCTGGTCGTGGCAGAGCGATGCCCCGGAGGGGCAGAGCATCGCCCCCTGGTGGGCAGAGCATTGCCCCTGGTGGGCGTGCTGGGTGGATCCCGGTCAGGCGCATGCGGGAATCTGTCTGACTCTCTCTCCCCGTTTCCAGCTTCAGAAAAATACAAAAAAAAAAAAAAAGAAAAAAAAAAAAGAATTTGGTATAATCTAAGTGGTAATAGGACTGAAATTTCTTCTATAGGAGGAGCTGGCAAACTTTTTTTTCCTGTAAAGAGCCAGATAGTGAATATTTTAGGCTCTGTGGTTCTCGTAGCAACCTCTCCCCTGCCGTATAGCACTGAAGCAGCCATAGACGACACCTACACAAGCAAGGGTGGTCATGCTCCAGAAAACTCTATTTATGGACCCTTGAATTTGAATTGCATATGATTTTCATGTGTCACATAATATTCTTCTTATTTTTCCTCCAATCATTTAAAAATGTAAAAGTCATTCTTAGTTGGTAGATCATACAACTTTTAGTGGTGGGCTGGATTTGATCAGGGGGCCATAGTCTGTGGACTCCTGGTCCTCACCATCAATGAAGAACAAGGTTGCTAAACAAGTTTGTTGGTTATGACATGTAATAGAGAGAACGGCTTACCTCCTATTTGGGAGAATAAAGTATTGTAAAGAATTTTTTTAATACTGTTTCAAAAATATCTCTTTGTTCCCTTGCAGCCTAGTTTAAGTTGTCAAATCTTTGTGAACATCCTCCAAATTTAATTTCTTTACTTCTAAGTAGAAGAACAGGGATCATAATAACAGGACTTACCTCTTAGGTTGGTGTGAGGGTTAAATGAAGGGCTCCATGTAAAAAATTGCAGAGTCTGTACTCAAATTTACCCGGCATTGTTAACAGTGGTAATAATAAATTAGGTTGCCCCTTTCCAGTAAACCTCTCTCACTGAGGTCAAATGGCATTTTAAAAATCAATTTCTGCCTGACCTGTGGTGGCGCAGTGGATAAAGCGTCGACCTGGAAATGCTGAGGTCACCAGTTCGAAACCCTGGGCTTGCCTGGTCAAGGCACATATGGGAGTTGATGCTTCCTGCTCCTCCCTCCCCCTCCTCTCTCTCTGTCTCTCTCTCCTCTCTCTCCCTCTCTGTCTCTTTCTTCTCTCTAAAAATAAATAAATAAAATTTAAAAAAAATAATAAACTAAAAAAAAAAAATCAATTTCCTAGAGCTCAGATCTACCATAAGTAGAAAGAGAACAAGCAAGTGAGCACAGCTTAAATAGCTCTATTGCTTAGAGAAGTCGAAGCCTCAGCTCGGAGGATAGCAGTCAGGTAGAGTCAGAGGAAGGGTGGGGAGTTTCACGCAGGTTTAAGACTTAACCCAAAGCCAAGGGAAATTACATGCCACCTATTATTCAGTTTATACTGTCTGCTTTTTCTTTGATTCCTACAACCACAGGGTCCTTCTCTGCCAGTCGATTTTCTTTTATTTGGAGTTTGGTTTAAAATATGACAAACATCTACTGTGCCAGATTCTTGAAGACAAAATGAAAAATGCCTTGTGTACCCATCAACATTGATAAAAGGGGATCAAGAACCCCTAATAGTCAAATACATCACTTACAGCATCCCCACCTGAATAGACCATTAGCACAAGTCCCACCTCACTGTTCAACCAATGGGATGCTGACACAGTGGCTCCTCCCCACCAGTATGGAAAGGGAGCTCTGAAATATCTTAGCGAAGAGATGCAAACTCCTCAAGGAACCTAAATCTCCTCCCTAGCAAAGGACAGGGACCAGAGCAAACAGGGTCTAGAGAAGCCAGCCAATCAAGCCTGCTCAGGAAGGCAGCATGCCAACGACCACAGACCCAGGGTCTTCCCCTCTACTTCCACAAAATGTGTTGTAGGAGTTTCATAGTCACAGATGTTCAGGATGTGAATTTTGTCTTCAACATCAGCCATTTCTTTGTTGCTCAGCATTGCTGGGATTATATCGGGAAACCTTTGCTCTGGGTATAATGAAAGGAAGCCAGTGAGGCTGTTTCTCTACAGCTGCTGATCCACTTTTTGACACCTTGGCCTAGTTCTCTGTGAAATTTAGATTCTCTCCTTCAGTGATTTACTTCTTCATCAAACATTTGCTATACACTATGTACCCAGCCAGGGCTGGGCACTAGAGAGAGAAATGTGAATAAGTCATAGACCTGCCTTCAAGATGGCAGAACGTGTGACGAGGGCACCACTGGGGGTGAGGGAACAACGGATATGGCTCAGGGAACCAAGAGAAGAAAGTCTCCCAGTTTTACCTGGGATGGAGGTGGGGCAGGGAGACTTCATAGGGTGAAGCTAATTGAGCTATCTTGAAGGCTGAATGCAAAAGTGCACTGAGGGAAAGCAAAGGGAAAACAGGCCATAAAATGGCACCATATACTTGGGAATTTCTAAATAGTGCCCTCTGCAGGTGTTAACACTGAACACTGACAGCAGTTCCCAGGAGTCTGCAAGCTGAGAGGACGCCACAGGCCCTGGAAGGGCTCTAGGAAACAGGAGGTGGGTGCGCAGCAGGTTTCCAGACCTCAGCAGCCAGGTCCCTGCGCAGCCCCGTGCCCTTCCCACTGGGTGGCTGATTTCTGCACATCCTGGAGCTGCCCTGCCAACCACGTGGATGAGAACGGGACAGTGCTGAGCACAGAGAGGTGAACTTTACACAAAGTTATTGAAAGGTATTTTTAAAACAATGTGGGCAGGAAGGAAGATGGCGGGAGAAGGGTGGCGCATTTACCTTGCACCTGAAGGATCTGGACAACTCGCAGCATGTCATTTTAATCAAATGAGACACTGTCATGGGGAGGTTTTCAGCTCTTTAAAATATGAAACTGAGGGAGATGAGAAAGGAAACCCACCTCTCCTAACCCCATGATGGGGCAGAAACCACGCAGAGTACTTTCACATATGCTAGCCCCGTTTACCCTCACAGCAGCCAACAAAAGGTATTGCTTGGCCCCATTACATAAGAGAGGACACAGGCTCAGAGAGAGATCTAGCAACTTGTCCGTGGTCACATGAAAATGATATGGACAATTTAAGTTGAACAACAATATCAAGTGAGTTTAAGAAGCAGATTTTTGCCCTGGCCAGTTGGCTCAGTGGTAGAGTGTCGGCCTGGCATGCAGGAGTCCCGGGTTTGATTCCCGGCCAGGGCACACAGGAGAAGCGCCCACCTGCTTCTCCACCCCTCCCCCTCTCCTTTCTCTCTGTCTCTCTCTTCCCCTCCCGCAGCCAAGGTTCCATTGGAGCAAAGTTGGCCCAGGCGCTGAGGATGGCTCCATGGCCTCTGCCTCAGGCGCTAGAATGGCTCTGGTCACAACAGAGCAACGCTCCAGATGGGCAGAGCATCACCCCCTGGTGGGCATGCTGGGTGGATCCCGGTCGGGCGCATGTGGGAGTCTGTCTGACTGCCTCCCCGTTTCCAACTTCAGAAAAAAGAAAAAAAAAGCAGAGTTTTCTCTGTTTCTGTCACTATATTTCAATTTTAAAAATTTACAAATTATTGTCCATGACTTGGAACCTGGAACTATAGCCTATATTTCTTTTCTCTTCCCCCATAATGTCTAGCTCAATACTGAGGACTAACTAGACGCTCAGTAAATTCTTATTGTTAAATTGGTTGATACATCAGTCTTGCTAATCAGTATCCATTTATCATTCTACAATTTGATTTCCATTTATAACATCTATTACACTATAACTATTAGGTACTCCTGTTTTCCAAGGCTTTCTTTCCCTCTAGAGTGCTGGTTATCAACCAGGGGTGATTTTGCCTTTGTGAGGACACGTGCTGATGTTTGGAGACATGTCAGGTCACCTCAACTGGGGTTGGCATCTAGTAGGTGGAGGCGGGCATGCGGTTCAACATCCCACTAGGCACGGGACAGCCCCCACCACAAACACTTCTCTGACCCGAAATGGCACTACTGCATCTATTGAGAAACACTGGCATGGAACGTAGCAATATTGGAAAAGTGGCTGACTAAATTGTGGAGCCCATTTCTCTTGTGAAAGAATCGAGACCGCTTTCCTACCTATATGCACTCCACACAGCCCACCTGTTAGGGCAGAAGCCACCATGCCGGGGTCCACAGGCCAAATCTAGCCCACAGCTATGTATTCTTTGGCCAGAAGAATGTTCAAATTTTTTTTAAAAATGTGTTGTCAACACTTAAAAATCAAGTGCGTTTATTAAAAAAAAAAAGATCTGAAATTTTGCTTTGCCTTGAACAGTCAGGGCAACACTGGTCTGCCATTATCACCTGACAGAGGTGACGTGTAAAATATTTAACAACCAGCACAGTAGGGCAGTGCCCTCCATACAAGATGGTGACAAGTTTGTGGGCTAGATGCCAGCCCTACCGCTGGCACCAGCAGCCTCAGCTGTGGCTGGCTGCCCCTTGGGTCAGGATGGGCACTCTCTGGCCTTCCTGTCTCTTCACTACAGCGGCCTTATAAGTTGCCATTTAACATCTCATACTTACTCTAATCTTTTGCTTATGCAGATTTAATGGAAAAATGAAATCTTCCTTCATATTAGTCTTCATCAGAAGTGGAAGAATATTTTTACTACAAGATGTGGAAGAAGACAGAAGACCTAGGGTTCTAGGTACAAATGACGACTCCTGCAGGAAAGCTGAGAGTACTTGGCTGTGTATGTCCTTGCCACTGGTACGTATTATTCTATTTAAAAACCTTGGTTAACTGAACTAATTAAAAATATATTGTTATTTTAAAAAGTGAGACAATAAAAAAATTACCACGTGCTTCCAGGAAAAAGAAATGTTTACCATACTAACACAGTAATTAAATTCTATGCTGGCCCTGGCCGGTTGGCTCAGTGGTAGAGCGTCGGCCTTGCGTACAGGAGTCCCAGGTTCGATTCCCGGCCAGGGCACACAGGAGAAGCACCCATCTGCTTCTCCACCCCTCCCCCTCTCCTTCCTCTCTGTCTCTCTCTTCCCCTCCTGCAGCCAAGGCTCCATTGGAGCAAAAGATGGCCCGGGCACTGGGGATGGCTCCTTGGCCTCTGCCCCAGGCCCTAGAGTGGCTCTGGTCACGACAGAGCGACGCCCCGGATGGGCAGAGCATCACCCCCTGGTGGGTGTGCTGGGTGGATCCCGGTCGGGCGCATGTGGGAGTCTGTCTGACTGCTTCCCCGTTTCCAGCTTCAGAAAAAAAAAAAAAATTCTATGCTGAGCCTCTGTAATCTTTGAGTCTGTGGTCACCTTTGGGGCTTAAACAAGTTCCCTTGTTAAGTGCAGATTCTTCAGAAGGACCAGGCTGGTGTGTGGCAGAGCTGAGGCCACTGCTGCCCAGGGGGCTGGTGCTGAGAAGGAGATGAGTTTAGTCGGTAGGTCAAAGCCACTACCACAGCACTTGGCATTATGGATTGAGTGGCTAATGCTGTTCCTTTCCGAAGGCAGGTCCTTCCAGCTTCACCTGGGCTCTCGCTTCGGGCCCACACCCCTGGAGGCACAGAGGACCCCAGAAAGTCAGGAGTTCAGCATTCGTGTGGAGTCTGATCAAATAGAGACCTGCCTGAAGGGGTCGGAAATGCAGAGGGGGGCCTCAGGAGACAGGAAAGTAGCACAAAGAGAGGTGGAGGGTGCCAAGAAGACTCTTGCTGGCAGTTCTGCCTAAGCCTGGCATCAGTGGCCTTGGTGTGCCACAGACAAATGTTGGAGTGTTCGATGTCCTCCCTCCGCAGCCGCTCGTGTGAGCGGCGGTCCGGGTGGGATCTAGCCCTGAACTACAGCATTCACGCTCATGCTTGATCTTCTGCCGTCTTGCTGAAGTGACTTTTTAATAATTCCTGACACCTCTATAGTTTCAGTTGTCCAGGAATAGAGCACTTATTCTGTCCTGAATGTTCTTCTGGTAAGAGGGAGTATCTTTCCCATTTGGTGCTAAAAGGAAACCACTGACTTCTTAAGTGCATCTGAGGAGAAAGTTATGCACCAGGAGGATAAAGATTTTGAGACCAAGCTAAAAACAACAACAGCCCCACGTTATGGAACATTGTACTAGATGGTTTACACAGACTGTTTCTTTTTCTCCTTCTTTAAGTGAGAGGAGGGGAGATAGAGAGACAGACTCCCACATGTGCCCCGACCAGATCACCCAACAACCCCCATCTGGAGCTGAAGCTTGAATCAAGTGAGCTATCCTCAGCACCCGGGCCCAATGCTCAGACCAATCGAGCTACTGGCTACAAGAGCAGAGAGAGAGAGAGAGAGAGAGAGAAGAGGGAGAGAGGGGAAGACAAGCAGATGATAGCTTCTCCTGTGTGCCCTGACTGGGAATCGAACCTGGGACATCCGCATGCCGGGCCAATACTCTATCCACTGAGCAAACTGGCTAGGGCTGCATATACCATCTCTAATCCTCCCAGGGGTCCTATTAGGGAGGTGTAATTATTTCCATTTTATAGATGAGAACACAGGCCCCAGCAGCCTGAGGTCACACAGCTGGTAAGTATTATGGCTGAGAGTTAATCTTGGTTTTTCTGACCCAAAGTCTATGCTCATTCCTATACAAGCTCTGCTCATCAAGACCCCTATAACTTTGGGGCTCACGTCAGGTAAGAAGGAGGCTCACACAGAGTTCCGCTCCAAGGCCCTCTCGCACCTCCTCCCTAGCTCTTACTCGGTTTCTTTTCAAGGTACTTTGGAGCACAAGTGAGATGACCAGCACTGTCCCCCAAGACATTGCCCATTTAAGTCACTGCAATCAGAGTTCCTGGTTACTGCACATCTACTTCTCCCATATCAAGCAATGGTCTTTGTAGAGGTGATCTCTAATTCCCATCCCCCATTTTTCAAATGACAAAATAAAGCTCAGACAGGTTAAGTTGCCTGCCTGATGTCACAGGAGAACAAGGGACAGAATCAAACTTGTAGCTGAGACTCAGATCTCACGCCTAGGCCCTTTCCATTGACTCTGTTGTTTACGCCTTCCCGGGATGTGGTCTGGAAAACCCAGGGCCTGGTTAGTCCCTGACTTTTGCCTTCTGTGTTTGGAAAGACCCATTCTGTCATTTGGTTTTGGTCTTAGAATAATCTCATTTCTCTGGTGCCCACTGGAATTCCTCTGGGTCTATTCATCTCTACAACTTCCTCCTTTGGGTGGTTCGCAAAGGGCACCTATGGTCGGGTTCTACAAGGCCAAATCTCCCTTAAGAGGCATCAAAGGCCTCTGAGCTGCACAGAGGAGGCTGAAGGGGGTGAAGGCAAACATAAGGTGTCGACACTTTCCTCCACTCCATCTCTATGCCCCTCGCCCTTATCAGAGAACATGTCAAAAGGCTCTGAGACCCATTTCCCCTGAACTTGAAGTGTGGGATTGCACCACTGGGCCCCAGGGTGACGGGAAGGGAAAGCGACATTGAAGCCAGTCAGAGTGAGGGGGCTCAGTGCTCACCTTGGTGAATGTGAGATTCACAAGTCCGCCCTGGAAATTCAGGAGCAGGTTGGAAGTTCGGGGGCCACAATCCCCAGAGGCTTGGGTGGCATTGGGGTCGATGTTGAAGTATCTCTGAGGTGAAAAAACCTAAACCAAATAAAAGAGAGCAGCTTAGTGAGACACAGAAGAAAACTCTCGCTAGGGAACCAGAAGCACAGACAAGTAAGTGAGCCTGAAACTCAAGGCTAATGGGTCTTCACTTAAGAATTTCAAAGTGCCTGGATGACACCTCACATTTCCAAACCATTATGTTCAAGAGATTTTTTTTTTTTAAGACAGAGTTTTCCCACAGAGAGAAGATCCTTGATTGCTCACTCATGGCAGGGATATTCCTGATAACCTGTGTGGAACTGAATTTTTGTTGTTACACACATTGAAACGTCCTGCAGGAAAGGTTTGCTGTGTAACGTACTTCTGTTTCAAATGTGGATGTTTTATTTGAAATAGTAAGAACTGTGCAAAAAAAAGAAAATACAGTTTTTATGGTGATTCCTTTAGTAAATCAAATAGTCTCAGCCTCACCCCAGCTCCTCCAATCTCCTTGTTAATATGGATTTTCCATACTAGGGTCGCAGCTGGCTGGAACCATGGAGACCACCTAATCCAAACTTCTCATCTCACAGGAAAGTTGTGGAGGCTTGGGAGTCATCAGGTAGGGCAGGGCCAAGCTGTGATCAACACACCCCAATGCTCTGCCCGGTTTGACTAAAAGTGAGGGGCGAGTGTGTTTAAATTTGTGGTGTGTGCCTTCCTCTCTTCAAGTAGTGAATGTCGTTTCAATTTTTATACATATTCTAAAACAAATTCCACCTTTTAATAGAGCATCGTGGAGAAAGAGGTGCTCACAGCTATTTATTTCATTAAAAGACAAAGATGCAGAGGAACGCTCATCCTTGGCAAGGCAAATGCCACTCAAACTGTTTGAGGGTAAGGTGACAGTCCCACGCCCCGACTTACTGACTCCGTGTCTTGAAGTGCCAGCTCTATCCCCATCTCCGCTTTGATACAGAGCCTGCTTCCATTGAGAACTTGATAAACTCCAGTCTTGGCTGACGATGGCTGCGGTGCAAGGGTGGGCCCCGCAGCTGAGGTGGCAGGGGAGGCTGTCTGGGTGGCGTTGTGTGCAGCTGCGGTTGTTCCTGGGGCGTGGGTGGATTGAGGGGGCTCCTGACTGGTTGTGCTGATGATGTCTGATGAGATGGACAAAGTTGCTGAAAGGGTCGTCTGGGAACTGGGTTGGGTGGTCTTTCCTGTTGTGTGGCTGTCAGTCAAGGGGCTGGTTCCAGTTGTGTGGGCTGGAGGGGTGACGGTGGGTGGCAGTGAACTGGGAGCTACACTGGAGCTAATTGTAGCCTCAGTGAGTGGAGCAGCTGTGTGTGAGTTGTTGGGTGTGGCCAGGGTTGTGAGCAGAGTGTGAGTTACAAGGCTAGTAGACGGAGTGCTGTTTGTGGTTATCAGGGAGGCTGTTGTTAGAGTTTTCATGGTTGTGTGTGTGCTTGGGGTCTCAGAATTGGAGGTTGTGGCAGCTATTTGAGATGTGATGTGACCACCTGTTGATCTTGCTGCTGTAGTTTGGGGAGGTACTTGGTTAGTTGGTTGCAGGAGAGAAGGTTTTGCTATGGCCTGCGTTGTTGCTACTCTCATGGGCTGAGAAGAGTCTGTGATTTCTGGACACTCTGTTGCTCTTACTTGACTGCCGTAATGTAAAATCACTGCAAATCAGGAAACAAAAGTGTTAACACACCAGCCAACAGCTCCCAAAGCCCCTCCTCTACTCATTATAAATTAACGTGCATATTCCCAGATTTGGGAGAAATTTATAATGATACAACAACCAACTGAAGATCAGCCAAGATTTACCACAAGGCCACACTGGAATGTTTTGGTTGTGCCCATGCATTTAAAGGATTGGGATCAGACTGCATCCAGCCCCTTTGTCTAGATGGGATGTTATACGAACACGCCAAGTGATCAAGCTCCACGGGATATCTAAGTGTTCACTGCCTCTCCATTCCCCATCTTCAGATGTGAGTCCAGGCCGTTCAGGAGAAGAGGCTATTCCTAGGTTGAGTGCAGCTCTGATGGCCTGATGGAGCCGGGGCAGCATGAGTAATGGCAATAGAGAGGTACAGAGCTGTCCAGTTTGCACAAAATCATATAACCCTGGGTTCAAAGGGGTCTTACAGACCACCTAGTCCAAACCCTAATTTGATGTGTGAATTGGACCTATGAGTATTTGCCATGTGTTCATCTACTCTACACTTAATTACCTCTATTGACAGGAGACTCTCATTTTTTAAATCTCACCACTAGTTTTTCTATATATAGACCACTTCCTGTCATTTCCTTATTTAACCTCTTAAGTGGCCCATCCTTTGTCAAGTAAGAAAGAAAATAAAGCCATAATTGCTCTGATATACCTGGTGGGCTATCCTTCATGTTTTAGTTTATACACAGCTGGGCAAAATAGGTCAAATTACCAGCTACCATTACCTAAAAGATAATCATAAGTAAGGATATGAAATAACAATAAGACAAATAATACAATAATTTATAAGTAATGGCACAAGAATTGTGTCATGTACTCATAACTGTAAACCCACCTTTGCCAACCCCTGTATGTCAGCTCCGCAGAACCCTCGCTGCCTCCTTATGTAAACTAGCTCCCGTCCCATAGTTCTCCGCCACAGACATAGTTATTGTCTTCACTGCACTAATCACAACTTGTGATTATATAAGGGGACGGAATACAAATATTTAATGATAATCCTAGCCACACAGTGTGTCCCAGCAGAATATCAGCTCTGATTCAATGTTTATGAATTGATTTATTTGGTGATTGCAAATCTCTCTCACTAGACTAAAAGCAATCTTGAGGTGGAAACTGCATATATTTTTTTTTACCACCAGTGCCTGTGCATAGAAAGTTTTCACTGGCTATGGATTGGATGAACAAATAACTGAATGGGTAAATGAGGATGGTAGGATTGTAGGCCTCTAGGATTACTGTAAGGCTCAAAAGAGTTTGGTTTAAGTGAAAGGCTTCATGACCATTAAGCAGTGAGTATTATAGTTACAGGTTCTTTCTTGGGCTGCCCCTTAGGGGCAGAAGACCTCTGGCTCTTTTTCAACCAACACTTGTCTTCTTCTAGGCACTTAGTAAGCCAGAAAAGGAGACAAAGTGCAGATGATGTTCTTTGGGAGTTTATGATCAGAGAGAGAGCTCAGGAACAGTGAGAGAGAGCTCTGTCTCTTCGGGGCCGTGATTTCATTGTATTACCCACGGGATTAACACTGATCGGAGCTGTAGTTGCCCGGTGCTGGGCAGTGGCTGGGAGAGGGCAAAGGAAACCTTCCTATGATGATGTTTATAGAATCTTCAAATTCATATCTAATCAAAATTACCCCTAAATTCCCTTACTCTCTCTCTCTCTTTTATTCAGTAAGTTTCAAGTGCTTACTTTTCTCATATAATAAAAAATTCCAAGTTACGGGACACTTACTATATGGCAGGCTTCAGGTCAAGGGTCCCCTTTCAACAACTCCTCTCAAAAACCCTCCGTTTTGTACTATCTTTATCCCAATATTCCAGATGAGGAAACAAAGGTTTAGAAACTTCTGTCAACTTAATCATAATCACACAACTAGTAAATTTTGGAGCTGAGACTCAAATCCCTGTCAAAACAAAGCCTGCCTTTGGGTTTGGGGGTGGTGGAGGTGTTTGTTCCTGGGAAGAATGCTGAGAGAAGAGGCAAAGGCAGAGGAGAGCAGAACAGGAGGTTGTCCCTCCAGTGAACCCAGCACCAGACCCTCATCATGGAGGTCCTTGGTGAGGCTTTCAAAGGCTCGTGTGCTGAAATAGTGATTATTTTCCAGAAAAGTTCTAACTTTAGTCCAGTAATAACACTTGTGAATAATTTCTGCACAGCTGGCTTGCAAAATGGGAAAGACAAAAACAGTTCAAATGCCTTGAATAACCTTTCAAAAAGAGTTACTTGAGACTACTATTAAAGAGCTTTTATTGCATCTAAATGTTCATTTGGACAACTGAAATGTCTGATACTCAAAAGTTGTGGATTTTATAGGCTGTAGGAAAATTTATGCCCACATTGTGGAGTGGAGCAAGATTTTTCCTTTCAAGATTGTTATGAAGATTGACAGTTATTGAAGATTTATTTTCACAATTCATTTGGGCAAAACCTGAGTTGCTGTTTCCCCAGTCAAGAACCCAACAGGGCCCTGGCCGGTTGGCTCAGTGGGAGAGCGTCGGCCTGGCGTGCAGGAGTCCCGGTTCCATTCTGGACCAGGGCACTCAGGTAAGCGCCCATCTGCTTCTCCACTCTTCCCCCTCTCCTTCCTCTCTGTCTTTCTCTTCCCCTCCTGCAGCCAGGGCTCCATTGGAGCGGGGTTTGCCCGGGCGCTGGGGATGGCTCTGTGGCCTCTGCCTCAGGCGCTAGAATGGCTCTGATTGTGGCAGAGGGACGCCCCAAGATGGGCGGAGCGTCGCCCCTGGTGGGCATGCCGGGTGGATCCCCGTTGGGCGCATGCGGGAGTCTGTCTGCCTCCCCGTTTCCAGCTTCGGAGAAATGCAAAAAAAAAAAAAAAAAAAAGACCCCAACAGGAACCCCGTTAAGTTCATACTAGTACTATGGAGAAAGAGAATTCACTCCCAAATGTGGTTTTCAGGACTATCTTGTAGTAAAAAGCAAAGATTGCTACAGAGAACTCTGGGAGACTGAAAACCTTTCCTTGTCTTGGGGAGATCATTAGATTCTTGATAAAATCCCACGGTGTACGGCTTATGCTTATGAGCTGACATAAATCTTCTCACCTGAGTGACGTGCCCTTGACAAGGGGACCTTCCTCACCAGGCTGTTGGAACTCCTCTCTGAGTAATGATGAATGAACTCAAATGAAGGGAAATAAGCACACTGGTCACTCATGAATACACAGTATCCCCAACTAGACAAGAAGACTCTTGGTACCAGCCAAGGTGTGCTTGGTGTGTAGGCTGGCGGGAGGTGGTGGCAGTCATGATGTTGTGATGCAGTGTGTGACTTTGTGGTGAACAGAAGGCTGGGCTGGCAGATGGCTGGACTAAAGGTGCCAATAGTGTCAGAGTGTGTTACAGATTGAGCCAGTCTGGGAAATATTATTCTAATATTCTTCTCTCTGGCCACTCCCTTCCTGTCCCCATCTGTCTGGAGGAGAGTGGGGTATAAAAGTTTGGTGGATGAGTAGAAGAAAAACAGAGAGGTCAATGTGCTGTGCATGGTAATATGTATATCCCAGAAAGTTTATATGTTTGTTAGGTACTCAATGGAAATAATAGTCTCAGAAATACTCTGGTTTTTTGTTTTTTTTTGTTTTTTGTTTTTTTTTTGTATTTTTCCGAAGCTGGAAACGGGGAGGCAGTCAGACAGATTCCCACATGTGACCGACCGGTATCCACCAGGCATGCCCACCAGGGGGCGATGCTCTGCCCATCTGGGGCGTTGCTCTGTTGCAACCAGAGCCATTCTAGCACCTGAGGCAGAGGCCACGGAGCCATCTTCAGCGCCTGGGCCAACTTTGCTCCAATGGAGCCTTGGCTGTGGGAGGGGAAGAGAGAGACAGAGAGGAAGGAGAGGAGGAGGGGTGGAGAAGCAGATGGGTGCTTCTCCTGTGTGCCCTGGCTGGGAATCGAACCTGGGACTTCCACACGCCAGGCTGACGCTCTACCACTGAGCCAACTGGCCAGGGCATGAAATACTCTGTTTTATAGAAACTATATATACTGCTCACAACAATTAGGGGATATTTTATCGCTTCATATTTATTTTGAAATGTCCCCTAATTTTTGTGAGCAGTATATATGACCACATATATATGGTTAATCTTTGTCAAAACTGGGTCAGTTTTTAAATGAAACCTATGCCCCATCGAGGTCAAGTTCACTGGTCTGAGACCCACAAAGAGGTCAGTGGGCAGAATCTATCTCAACCCCAGCTCTATTCAATAAAACAAAAACAAAAAACCACAGCCCTGGAGTCCACACACTGATTTACCCAGCCCTCACCCCCAACATCTCTCCGGAACTCAGGACACCCGGCCAGCAAGCACCCCCGGCCGGGCCCACTGCTGGGAACCCACTAGTGGAGGAGCTGCAGGAAGACGCACGAGCAGGTTTTGGTTCCCCTACAACTTGTAGAAGGAACTGAGAGATGACTATGGGCCAAGCCCTGGGAAAGTCAGTGACCACACAAGGACCTCTTCTGTAGGTGTTTCCCGGGTAGTCGGGCCGTCCCACATAGCCTCTGTTTGGTTCCCCTGCCGCACCCAAGGCCACAGAAATGGAGAAGCCTTCTGTGAGCCCAGCTTCAGGCTGGGCACTGGGCAGAGGTCTTTGTTCTCAGGGGCTCAAAGTCTCATGAGACAGACACACAAAGGGACCACACTCCTCAGTGTGACAAGGTTGTTACTGAAGTAGGCCCTGGGTGCTACAGGGTGGGGTGGGGAATCCCACACAAGGGGAAAGTTTTCAGACAGACAATTAAGTAAATGGTATCCCAGGTAGGAGGAAGTGCATGTGCAAAGACAGAGAGGCTTCAGAGCCTGGTTTGTCTGGAGAACAACAGGAGGTCAGCATGATGGGACACAAGGAGGGTGTGGGGGAGAGGGTGGAGAGGTGGGAGGCAGCAGGGAGCAGGCCAGGTGGGAGGCAGCAGGGGGCAGGCCCGGTGGGAGGCAGCAGGGGGCAGGCCTGGTGGGAGGCAGCAGGGGGCAGGCCCGGTGGGAGGCAGCAGGGAGCAGGCCTGGCAGGTCGTAGAGGCGACACTGTGTCTGCAGGGCTCTAATGAACACAGTTGGGAGTATAAGAGCACTGTGGCCACAGGGAGGGACAGGAGCCAGTACTTAGCCCCAGAGCACTTTCTGCTCCCCAAGCAGAAGCTGCCCCAGCTCGGGGCAGCCGGAAGACCACTTCTGAAAGCGTGGAAGGCAGGAGTGGGCCCTTCGCACAATTGTGCTCACAATTTCAGTTTAACCATAGACCTTTCAGCAAACTATGTCAGTTTCCTGTGGGACTTTTATTTTTTTTGAGAGAGAGAATCTAGAGAGAGACAGGGAGGGAGAGAGAGTGAGAAGCGTCAACTCATAGTTCCTTTCACTTTAGGTGTGCATAGATTGCTTCTACTATGTGCCTTGACCAGGAATGAGACCTTGAGCTCAAGTGACCTTGAACGTTTCACGAAGATCTTTGGGCTCAAGCTGATGACCTCTGGGATCATGGTGATGACTGCTTGCTCAAGCCAGCAACCCCGCACTCTAGCTGATGACCTTAGGGTTTCGAACTTACAACCTCAGCATTCTGGGTTGATGCTATATGCACTACATCACCACTGGTCAGACAGTTTCCTGCGGGACTTGAGATTCAAAGAGAACCCTCAAACAGAAGGGCTCTAGTCCTGTGGCCGACACTGCTGGCTGACTACCCCAAAATCTGATCTCCCCTTTTCCTTTAGTAATAGAACCGCAAGTTTAAGCCAAGCACCTGCTGCCTGCAATAAAGAACCTTATGCCTTCCTGGCCTTGGGTGGCGCAGTGGATAGAGCATTGAACTGGACCACTGAGGTCACCAGATTAAAACCCTAGGCTTGCCTGGTCAAGGCATATATGACAAGCAATCAATGAACAACTAAAAAGTGAAGCAACTATGAGTTGATACTTCTTGTGTCCCCCCCATCTCTATAAAATCAATAAATAAAATCTTTTTTTTAAAAAAGAACTTTATGTCCAGTCTCCTTCCCAACTGGGTGGTAATGGGAGAATAAGTGAATGAATTTGAGCCAAAGCAAGAGAAGTGGTAGAATTATGTGGCTCTTCTGGGAAGGCTGCTTGAAGGGACCTCAACACCTGTGTGGCTTCTCTACTGCTGTTCTATATTCCTCTTTAAACCAACCTGTAACTTATTTGTGACGGCTGGAGCTTCAGCAGACATCTAGCACCATGAGGAGGTCTTTTGAGCAGAAGTCACACATAGGATGGTGGGTCCACAATCTTGAGCCCCTACACCAGACCTAGTCTGAATTCCTCTGGACTTGTTCTCACACAAGAGAGAAAAAAAAACATTTATCTTATTTAATTTACTATTATTTGGGGTTTGTCCCGTATGTGCAGCTGAACCTAAACTTCAACTGACACAAACGGAAATATCTGCATTTATTAGGGAGAAATTTGAGACCAGGGAAGTGGATACAATGACTGGATACAATGACACAGCTAGTTTACCTAGAAGCTATGTCCTTCCTAGCAAAATGTCTAGCAGTTTTGTGGTCTCCAATTCAACAGTATTTCTTGAACCTAAGCATGCAGGTGCAGTAATGCAGAGCATGGACTGTGATGCCAGACTTTCAGGATGCAAGGGGCAGGGCTGCTTTTGCTTGCTGAGTGACTGTGAGCCCATCCTTAACCAACCTCAGCACCGTCAGGGGGGAAATCCACTCTGTTCACCACTGAGAATTTTCAGCATTTCCTCTCAACCTGCATTTGCATTCATTGAGCACTCATTGCCTTCCTGACTCTGTCAGTCATGTCAGTCATTGAATTGGCTCTCACACACGGGTCACTGAAGGTTACTGCTAAACTGATATCTTTTGCTTTTTTATTAGCTTGCCCTGCTAAATGAAGTGATGACTTCCCCTTTTGCCTCTAAAAGAATATGAAACTAATTCTGAAAATGTGGCACAACATAAACAGCCTGGAATAGGGCAGCTGGCCTGATCCTTCACCCAACTTTCATAACAATTCATATTGCAGTCAGGTGCCACTGTGCCTCCCTCCCCCCATTTGAGCATGTCAGCCAGGCCCGTGTGGACAGAGCTCGTTCCCTCACATGCTCCATCGATTCAGTGTTACTAGAAGGAATCAACCAGCAAACCTGATAGCAGCATGCAAGAGGACTTCATGTTTTAGAGAGAAAATGCTCTTGGTGAAAGCAGGGGGTGGGGGACATAAAATAGTCATTAAAACTCAGTTTTCCCAACAGCCTCTCTGATCTGAAGTATAATGGTACCATTTAAAAACGTTTTACGCCCTGGATTACAACTTCTTGAAATGGCACAATTTGTCAGACCACGTCTCATCCATCTTCACAACTCACTGGACATATAATATAAACCTGTAGCATTTCCATTTGAGAAAACCAGGAATAGCAAGACATGAGGTGTTCTTATGAGAAATGTAGCAAGAGCTCTATTAAAAAAAATTATTGAATTTATTGGGTGACATTGGTTACTTGGTAAAATTATGCAGTATTTCAGATGCACAATTCTATAATACATCATCTGTATATTGCATTGTGTGTTTGCCACCCCAAGAGAAGTCTCGTCCATTACCATCTATCCCCCCTCCAACCTCCTCCACCTCCCCATCCACCTTTCCCTCCTGCAATCCCCACACTGTTGCCTGTGTCTGTAAGTTTATTTTCTTTGCAAAAGCCCCATTTCTAAGTTTGGGCTCAGTTCTCCCTCTCTTAAATATGTGAGCTCTACAAACCTTCCTTGAGAAGGTGTCCAGAACCCATTTGGGAACCAAGGACAATGTCACCGTCTTCTGGGGTTGACACCTACTCTGTCTGTCTAACTCACAGAAAACGAGTCCACACTGTGAGCCCTCGGAGAAGACGAAGTGCGCCCACGTGTGTATGGAAGGTAACAAGGGGAGACGGTTCCCAGCCAAATACCCTGAGTAACGGAAGCTAGGACAGCTATCTACAGTCTGTCCTGTCTTACCTTGGGCAGTGGCATCAAAATGTAACCAAGTAAGAGTAATAGGACCAGACATCGCAGGATCGCTGTGCGAAGTCATGTATGTCACTCACCGACCAGGGTCACGAAGAGCACCATCTCTGAACAGAGCTGCCAGGGCCTGACTGGGGAGCCCGGGAGGCGCGGGAGGCGCGGGAGGCGCGGACGCTTAGCGCTGGCGCTGCTGCTCTGCAGGGCCGCGCGGAGCACAGCCGGTTCTCCGACAGTCTGGAGGCAGTACCCGCGCAGGCTCCCTCCTTCCCCTGTGGCAAAGAAGGCGAAGTCATTTACATAATGAGAAGTAGCTGAAAGGTCCTCCCAGGTGGTGCGCTGCCTGGGGAGGGAAACCACAAGGGCCCTTGGAGAAAGCACTTTCATCTCTGCCTCTAGTGTTTGCGATGGCGGGTGAGAGTGGGGGATGGGAGACAGGGGAAGAGGATGCCCCTCCCACAATTCTAAGGGCATCTGAGATCATTTCTCCAGGAGAGGTGGTAGATCTGTGGCAGCGCCAGCTTTTCTCTCATAGTTCGGGTCTCCGTTTCCCTTTGAGGTCTTGAAGAGAGATCTGGGTTTCAATCTGACCCTTCCAGTTGACCAGCTCTACCCCTTGGGTAACCTCTCTGAGCCTCGGTTTCTTTGCTGTATAATTGGGAAAATAATGCTTACCCCAGGTGGTTTACAAACCAAAAGTTCCTGGAACATAAAAAATAATACCTTTGAAAGGCAACCTTTTCATGTCTTATATCCTTCCTCTATTAATTAGACAAAAACAGTGCTGGCCTATCTCTCAGGCCTGTGAGTCTGAGTGAAGAACATACATTTGCAGCCTATAGTATGAGCATTAATTGAATGAGACCAACACAGTGCAGGGGGGTAAGATTCATCCCATAACAATGGTCTGTCTTGTTAAATGTTATATGAGCACTTAAGAAAAATATATGTATTCCTTTGTAGAATTTAATGCTCTATAAATGTTAATTAGGTGTAAAGCCAGTATCCACGGCCAGGGCCACTATCACAGCAGCCCAGCCCATGCAGGTTCGCATTGGATTCGGACAGTTGGCAAAGAAACAATGGAGCCACAAACTGGTGGGCCATAGTCTTTAATCCTAGCTTGCACCCGGCGGGCAAGTAAAAATACACACTGGGCTCCAAAACCCAATCACATTCAGTGCTCACAAAGCCACTGACTTATCTGAGTTTCCTAGAATCAAAGGTTTCTAGCTCACCAGACTTATTCACCTCTGTTCCCCATCTCCTTCCTTATCCCAGATACAAACTCTACACAAACTGGCATCTCACTCAGCACTCCGCCATCTTGGCTGCTTCTCCTGGCCTCCTCCACGTGGCCTTTCTCTGCTCTCCTCTGATCTCTCTTCTAATGATAATCTCAGGAACCAAGCGCCAAGTCCCTTTCTGCCACCATTTTATAGTGTAGAAATCCAAACCCTTAATCCAATATACATAATAGGGAAGTCTCTAATACAAAGTCACTTCTCTGAGGCATGATAGGATTGTACCACCCTACATCAAAAAGGGTGGGAAAGGCTTAATCCCAAAACCAAGCCCCAGGCTACAAGGATCCCCAACACACATTAATATCACCTGGGCAACGGCCTCCTTGTGTCATCTTTAACAAAGTGAGCATAATATTTTATCTGCCCAACATTAGGTTAAGTTGTTTGATAGTTGTTATATATTCTATACTCTTACTGATTTTCTTTTGTTTTATCTGTTTGTTGGTGTAAAGCCAGTGGCCAGGGCTGCCACTATCAAAGCAGCCCGGCTCACGCAGGTTCGCATTGGATTCGGACAGTCGGTAAAGAAACAATGGAGCCAAGAACTGGTGGGCCACCATCTTTAATTCTAGCTTGCACCCGGCGGGCAAGTAAAAAACACACACTGGGCTCCAAAACCCACTCACATTCAGTGCTCACAAAGCTACTGACTTATCCGAGTTTCCTAGAATCAAAGGTTTCTAGTTCACCAGACTTATTCACCTCTGTTCCCCATTTCCTTCCTTCTCCCTGCACAAACTGCACTAACTGGCTTCTCTCTCAGCACTCTGCCATCTTGGCTGCTTCTCCTGACCACATGGCCTCTTTCTGCTCTCTCCTCTAATGATAATCTCAGGAACCAAGAGCGCAAACTCTTGTTCTGCCCCATTTTATATTGTAGCTTCACAACCTCTAATCCAATATACAAAATAGGGAAGTCTCTAATACAAAGTCACTTCTCTGAGGCATGATTGGATTGTACCGCCCCACATCAAAAAGGGTGGGGAAGGCTTAATCCCAAAACCAAGCCCCAGGCTACGACGATCCTGCCTGCCCCCCAACACACATTAATATCACCTGGGCAATGGCCTCCACGTGGGCAACGTTATCTTTTACAAAATGAGCATAATATATTTTATCTGCCCAACAGTTGGTCAAATAAGTTTTTAAATATGGTATATATGTTTGCTCACTTATAGTTTGCATTGGGTGTGGGGGACAAGCTGTAAACCAGCAGGGTGGTTATAGCCTTAGGCTTAGTTTTAAGACTAAGCTTTTCCCCACACCCTTCACTGATTGCATGATGTGGGGTGGTGCACTCTCATGAGGAATCCCATTATGCCTCAGATAAGTGACTTTGTATCAGAGACTTCCTTATTTGTATATCGGATTAAAAGTTTTGATTTCTACACTATAAAATGGGAGCAGACCGGGAGCTTACTCTCTGGGTTCCTGAAATTAGCATTAGAGAGGAGAGCAGAGAAAGGAGAGCAGAGAAAGGCCACGTGGAGGAGGCCAGGAGAAGCAGCCAAGATGGTGGAGTGCTGAGTGAGAAGCCAGTTTGTGCAGAATTTTGGAGCCCAGTGTGTGTTTCTACTTGCCTGCCGGGTGCAAGCTAGGATTAAAGATGATGGCCCACCAGTTCTTGGCTCCATTGTTTCTTTTTTTTTTTTTAATTATTCTTATATTCTTATTTAGTATTGTATTTCCATATGAACAACATTGTTTCTTTATCGACTGTCTGAATCCAATGCGAACCTGCATGGGCCGGGCGGCTGTGATGGTGGCCGTGGCTACTGGCTTTACATTTGGCGTAGTCTGTGGCAGGATTTGATGCAGATGAGTATGGAGCCGCCACCACCTTTGAGCGGTGGAGTAGAGGACTGGCTGCTGTTATGCTTCCCCATGGCTGTCCTTCTGGGTGCCGTAGGCTGGCTGACTTTTACAGCCATGCGTGAGGAAACCAAGAGCTCTGTGGAAGAGGCTGCCCGGGACCTGCAAACCGAGCAGTGTAAGGAGCTGGAGCAAACATGGGAGAAAGAGATGCCGACCCTGGAGCTGGAGCAGGCACCGGAGGAGGCCGACCAGGTTCACGAGATTCACCTGGAAATGGAGCAGCCACTGGAGGAGGAATCACAGGTTCATGAGTTGCAGATTGCCCTGGACATTGTGGAGAGCCAGCAGCAGCAGGAGGCCGGGGCCGGAGCTGCAAGGCCTGCGGAGCAGAAGGTGGTGGCAGCCTGGGGCTCGAGCCCAGCAGCTGGAGCTGGTGTTTCAGTTCCTCTTTGGAGGATGAGGAGGATCAGGCTGGAGTTGCGATCTGCAGTATCCAGAAGATGAGAACCCAGCAGCAAGGAGTTCTTACTATGGCCCTAGTAAGTCTGAGATTTGGGGCAGAGGGGTGAATGCCATCATGCTCTCCGGAGCAGAGATGGAAATGCTGACTGCCATTACCACGTGCTCCTCCTTGGGACAGCGTAAGACCTGCCAGGATGGCAGGGATGAGGGGGGTGGCTGATGCCCCATGTGCGTGGACTGATTTCCTGGACTATGACTGGAGTGGGCACTGGCTCCTTTGTTGGATGGACTTACGGATTTTGGACAATGTGAAATACCCTGATGGGGGTGAAGGGCGGCTTTGCAAGAGGCCCTTCCCCTGCCCTGGGAAGTTTTTCCCATGGCTAGAAAGAAGTCCGAGGACATTTTGCGCTTTTGGCAAAGTGCTCAGAGACTGGTGAAATGTATTGTTGGGCAGATAAAATATTATATAAATATATCATGCTCACTTTGTTAAAGATGGTGCTGCCCACATGGAAGCCTGTCGCCCAGGTGATATGAATGTGGGTTGGGGGCGGGCTGTGGGCAGTCAGGATCCTTGTAGCCTGGGGCTTGGGACTAAGCCTTTTCCACCCTTTTTGATGTGGGCTGGTGCAATCCCATCATGCCCCAGATAAGTGACTTTGTATTAGAGACTTCCCTATTTTGTATATTGGATTACAGGTTTTGATTTCTACACTATAAAATGGGGGCAGAACGGGACCTTGCTCTCTTGGTTCCTGAGATTATCATTAGAGGAGAGAGCAGAGAGGAGAGCAGAGAAAGGCCATGTAGAGGAGGCCTGGAGAAGCAGCCAAGATGGCAGAGTGCCGAAGGAAAAGCCAGTTTGTGCAGAGTTTGTGCAGGGAGAAGGAAGGAGATGGGGAACAGAGGTAAATAAGTCTGGTGACCTTTGATTCTAGGAAACTCGGATAAGTCAGTAGCTTTGTGAGCACTGAATGAGTGGGTTTTGGAGCCCAGTGTGTGTTTTTACTTGCCTGCCGGGTGCAAGCTAGGATTAAAGATTATGGTCTACCAGTTCTTGGCTCCATTGTTTCTTTACCGACTGTCCGAATCCAATGTGAACCTGCATGGGCCAGGCTGCTGTGATGGTAGCCCTGGCTACTGGCTTCACATGTACCTTTGTAATTGTTGAAATTGTATGATTTGTCATGTATTTGTAATTTGTATATTGTGCCTAATTTCCTTGCACAGGGATGCCGGTGGTGTAGATTGTGGGTAGTAAAGGGGGCATAGGGGTGGATTGTTGGGCAGATAAAATATATTATGCTCACTTTGTTAAAGATGGCACTGCCCACGTGGAAGCCTGTCACCCAGGTCAGTGGTCCCCAACCTTTTTGGGCCACGGACCGGTTTAATGTCAGAACATATTTTCACGGACTGGCCTTTAGGGTGGGACAGATAAATGTATCACATGACTAAGACAAGCGTCAAGAGTGAATCTTAGATGGATGTAACAGGGAATCTGATCATTTAAAAAAAAATAAAACATCGTTCAGACTTAAATATAAATAAAATGGAAATAATGTAAGTTATTTATTCTTTCTCTGCAGACTGGTACCAAATGGCCCATGGACCGGTACCGGTCTGCGGCCCAGGGCTTGGGGACCACTGACCCAGGTGATATTAGTAGCCCTTCTTGCTTGGAATGGGCGTGATTATATATATTAATGTGTGTTGGGCGTGCTGTGGGCAGGCAGGATCCTTGTAGCCTGTGGCTTGGTTTTAGTACTAAGACTTTTCCACCCTTTTTGATGTAGGGTGGTGCACTCTCATGAGGAATCCCATTATGCCTCAGATAAGTGACTTTGTATTAGAGACTTCCTTATTTGTGTATTGAATTAAAGCAGGGGTCCCCAAACTACAGCCCACAGGCCACATGCGGCCCCCTGAGGCCATTTATACGGCCCCCGCTGCACTTCCAGAAAGGGCACCTCTTTCATTGGTGGTCAGTGAGAGGAGCACATTGACCATCTCATTAGCCAAAAGCAGGCCCATAGTTCCCATTGAAATACTGGTCAGTTTGTTGATTTAAATTTACTTGTTCTTTATTTTAAACATTGTATTTGTTCCCGTTTTGTTTTTTTTACTTTAAAATAAGATATGTGCAGTGTGCATAGGGATTTGTTCATAGTTTTTTTTATAGTCCAGCCCTCCAACGGTCTGAGTGACAGTGAACTGGCCTCCTGTGTAAAAAGTTTGGGGACCCCTGGATTAAAGGTTTTGATTTCTACACTATAAAATGGGGGCAGACCAGGAACTTGCTCTCTTGGTTCCTGAGATTAGCATTAGAGGAGAGAGCAGAGAAAAGAGAGCAGAGAGAGGCCACGTGGAGGAGGCCAGGAGAAGCAGCCAAGATGGTGGAGTGCTGAGTGAGAAGCCACTTTGTGCAGTTTGTGCAGGGAGAAGGAAGGAGATGGGGAACTGAGGTGAATAAGTCTGGTGAGCCAGAAACCTTTGATTCTAGGAAACTCGGATAAGTCAGTAGCTTTGTGAGCACTGAATGAGTGGGTTTTGGAGCCCAGTGTGTGTTTTTACTTGCTCACCGGGTGCAAGCTAGGATTAAAGTTGATGGCCCACCAGTTTTTGGCTCAATTGTTTCTTTATTGACTCTCTGAATCCAATGCGAACCTGCGTGGGCTGGGCAGCTCTGATGGTGGCCCTGGCTACTGGCTTTACAGTCTATTTCTCTTCACAGTTCTGTTTTGCTTTGTGTATTCTGAAGCTCTGTTACCAGTGTATGCACATTTAGGATTAGTACATCCTCTTGACAGATAAACCATTTTATCATTTTAAAATCTTTTTATTTGGTCATACTCTTTGTTCTGAGACCCACTTTGTTTGGTATCAACATAGTCATTCTGGCTTTCTTTTTTTTTTTTTTTTTTTTTGCATTTTTTCTGAAGCTGGAAACAGGGAGAGACAGTCAGACAGACTCCCGCATGCGCCCGACCGGGATCCACCCAGCACGCCCACCATGGGGCGACGCTCTGCCCACCAGGGGGCGATGCTCTGCCCATCCTGGGTGTCGCCATGTCGCGACCAGAGTCTGGCTTTCTTCTTGCTAGTGTTAGCTTAGTATATCTTCTTCCATTCTTTCAATCTATTTGTGTCTGTACTCTTAGAGTGGTTTCTTGTAGGCCACAGGGTAATCTTTTATTTTAATATCCAACTTAACAACCATTCCCTTTTAATTGGAATGTTTAGACCATGTAATTATTGATATGGTTGTATTAGATCTACCATCTTAGCACGTTTTCTATTTTTTATGTTCTTGTTTTCATTTCTCGTCTTAGATTACTCATGTTTTAAAATTCTATTTTATCTATTCTGTTGGCTTGTAACCCTGTCATGTTATTTTAGTGTTTGCTTTAGAGTTTATAGTACATATCTTTAAGGTATCACAGTATACTTTCAAATGGTATTATACTATTTCACATATCACATAAGAACCTACAACAGTGTACTTCAGTTTCTCCCCTCCTGGCCTCTGTTCTGTTGTTGTCAGACATTTTAATTTTGCCTATGTTATAAACTCCACAACATATTGTTGTTGTTGTTTTAATTTAAACAGTCAATTATCTGGTTTTTTGTGTGGTTTATAATTTTTTTTTTATGTGAGGGTTAGATCTGTATTTGTTTTGAACAATTATTTGGAAGAATTGTCACAATTATTTTGAAGTAACAAATGCTTATTGTAAAGCCAGTAGCCACAGCCACCATCACAGCCGCCTGGCCCATGCAGGTTCGCATTAGATTTGGACAGACGGTAATGAAACAACGGAGCCTAGAACTGGTGGGCCATCATCTTGAATCCTAGCTTGCACCTGGCAAGGAAGTAAAAACACACACTGGGCTACAAAACCCACTCATTCAGTGCTCACAAAGCTACTGACTTATCCGAGTTTTCCTAGAATCAAAGGTTTCTAGCTCACCAGACTTATTCACCTCAGTTTCCCATCTCCTTCCTTCTTCCTGCACAAACTGGCTTTTCCTTCAGCACTCCACCATCTTGGCTGCTTCTCCTGGCCTCCTCCATGTGGCCTTTCTCTGCCCTCTGCTCTCTACTGCTAATCTCAGGAATCGAGAGAGCAAGCTCCTGGTCTGCCCCACCTTATAGTGTTGAAATCAAAACCTTTAATCCAATATACAAACAAGAAAATCTCTGATACAAAGTCACTTATGAGACATAATGGGATTCCTCATGAGAGTGCACCACCCTACATCAAAAAGGGTGGGAAAGGCCTGACCAGGCGGTGGCACAGTGGATAGAGCTTCGGACTGGGATGCAGAGGACCCAGGTTCGAGACCCCGAGGTCGCCAGCTTGAGTGCAGGCTCATCTGGTTTGAGCAAAAGCTCACCAGCTTGGACCCAAGGTCACTGGCTCGAGCAAGGGGTTACTCAGCCTGCTGAGGGCCTGCAGTCAAGGCACATATGAGAAAGCAATCAATGAACAACTAAAGTGTTGCAACAAAAAACTGATGATTGATGCTTCTAATCTCTCTCTGTTCCTGTTTATCTGTCCCTATCTGTCCCTCTCTCTGACTGTCTCTCTGTCCCTGTAAAAAAAAAGGGGTGGGGTGGGGTGGGAAAGGCTTAGTCTTAAAACTAAGCCTTAGGTTATAAGAATCCTGCCTGCTTACAGCATGTCCCTCCATATCCAATGCAAACTATATGCAAGCAAACATATATGTATCATTATTTACAAACTTATTTGACCAACACTTATAAAATATATAAGGTGTCCAATTGCCCTCATTTAGAAAGGACAGTCCTTTTGTAAGTTTTGTCCCTCGAAAAGTATCCTCCTATATGTCCTCTTTTTTGATATTGGAAGACTAATCTGTAAATGTCCGTATTTGATCGATGCAGAGTCGATCCATTGCGTGTGATGTGATGTATTTGTGTTTGACATGACAATTTGTCAAGGATCAGTACACTGCGGTGAGAGGCGATTATGAGATGCATGCGCTTTGCATGGGAGACCCTGAGAGAGCACGCGATATACCAAGCGTGCAAATGGCTTTGTGTACTTCTTACTGATTACAACACAGTACATATGACATTGTAGACTCACGATTATTTCTTTCTCAGTGAATATTCAATCATAGACAGGTAAGCACAACTTATGTTTTATTCATTATCTACTTAATAATTTCCAAATATGTAGATATAATTTTATTTACAAGTATTTTGCCGAAATTCAAGTTTTAAAGTGGAAATCTAACCTCAAACCATATCTATTAATAATGTATTTTGATTAAATAGTTGTATAAAACAGACATTTTTTAATTAGAAAATGATAAGTACACCCAAATATCACTCCAAATTAGTGGTTTTGTTTGATATTTAGTTTTGTTAATTTAGGTTCTGGAAAATTCACCTACCATGATATAATGTTTTCAGTTCCTAATGTGCTTGCATCGTTCATGTAGCTCTATATTTTATTTTTAATTTTAAATTTAAGAGATGGAAAAATCAAAAAAGAGAAAATGTCATTTCAATGATAAATTGAAAAAGGAATTTCCATTCCTCATCAATCATTAGATGCATCAGCTTTCAGTTGTAAAGTAACAAGTTTTTTTAAAACTTCAAATTATTCTGAAGGTAAAAAACAGTTGGCTGCAATGGAGGGAACATTTGCATTTCATACCATAATTCACAATCAAAGTTGTCATAGTATGGATTATACAGTGTGTCCGTAAAGTCATGGTGCACTTTTGACCGGTCACAGGAAAGTAACAAAAGACTATAGAAATGTGAAATCTGCGATGAACATGGGGCTACATGTGTCTTTACGTATCAATGTTTCTGAGTTTTTGGGGTATATACCCAGTAGAGGGATTGCTGAGTTTTTGGGGTATATACCCAGTAGTTCTATTTTCAGTTTTTTGAGGAACCACCATACTTTCTTCCATAATGGTTGTACGACTTTACATTCCCACCAACAGTGTATGAGGCTTCCTTTTTCTCCACAGCCTCTCCAACATTTGCTATTACCTGTCTTGTTGATAATAGCTAATCTAACAGGTGTGAGGTGGTATCTCATTGCAGTTTTGATTTGCATTTCTCTAATAACTAAAGAAGATGACTGGATAGAGAAGATGTGGCACATATACACTATGGAATACTACTCAGCCATAAGAAATGATGACATCGGATCATTTACAGCAAAATGGTGGGATCTTGATAACATTATACGAAGTGAAATAAGTAAATCAGAAAAAACCAGGAACTGCATTATTCCATACGTAGGTGGGACATAAAAGTGAGACTAAGAGACATTGATAAGAGTGCGGTGGTTACAATATTGTTTTCTTCAATTTATTTTTGTCCTTTTCATTGTAAAAAAGTTGGTCACCTTAAAATATGGGATTCTGGCCTGACCAGGTGGTGGCACAGTGGATAGAGCGTCAGACTGGGATGCAGAGGATCCAGGTTCAAGACCCCGAGGTAGCCAGCTTGAGTGCAGGCTCATCTGGTTTGAGCAAAAGCCCACCAGCTTGAACCCAAGGTCACTGGCTCCAGCAAGGGGCTACTTGGTCTGCTGAAGGCCCGCAGTCAAGGCACATATGAGAAAGCAATCAATGAACAACTAAGGTGTAGCAACGTGCAATGAAAAACTAATAATTGATGCTTCTCATCTCTCTCCGTTCCTGTCTATCTGTCCCTATCTATCCCTCTCTCTGACTCACTCTCTGTCTCTGTAAAAAATTTAATTAATTAATTAATTAAAAAATATGGGATTCTGTGAACACAATTGACATCAAAACGAGCCAACAAAAACCAAGAAAACATACCTTATGTTCTACAGCTTAGAAATGAAAGAAATCCCTAAATTTCAACTTCCACAAACTAACTGATGATATCTGACAAATAAAAGCAGCTTTTCCTCTACTGAAGATAGGTGTATACATATACATATACACATACACATACATATACACATACCTATACATACACACATACATATACACATACATATACACATACATATACACATACCTATACATACACACACATATACACATACACACACATATACACATACATATACACATACATATACACATACCTATACACATACACATACATATATATACATATACACATACACAAACATATACATATACATATACACATACCTATACACATACACATACATATATATATACATATACACATACACATACACATACATATACATATACAGGTTTTTTATTTTTTTACAAAATTGAAGTATATCAAATTGTTTTCTCTAAAACTCTAGCTCCAAAAGGAATACTATAGGAAATAAACAGAAATCCTGAAACATGTTAATCATGAAATTATAACCCTGGGCCTTCTGGATCTCAGCAAGGCAGGTGAACTAAAGAAAGAAGATTTGTCTTTTAAGGAGATGTAAATACAGTAGAGGAAAAACCTTTTATACAGCACTATGTGATTACCATTTCTGACAGTCTTCATTCCTTTGTGTAGATCCTTAAGTTTGCTGTTGCCATAGTTACCTAAAGTACAATGCATTCCTCAAGGGTTACCTGGTTTTAGGGTATGGACTTATTTGTCCAAATGTGTTTCTTCCATGTCCACACCACCCTCAGCTTGAGCTCTTCCCGGCTGTGCTGCAGTCTCTCTGTGTGCTGGTAGCTCTCCCAGCAGCATTCAAACGTCCCTCGTTAGTCAGTGCCGTTAGCGGGGCAGTGGGGATAGGGCTGAGGGAGGAAGTATTCCGAGCATCTCTCAGGTATGCAGGTACACTGTCCTGGGTCTTTCCAGGTGCCACCTCAGGGTTTCCGTCCCTCCCTCAGAAGTGGTTCTGGACCCAGCACAATTCCTGTCCCTCCCCAGGATTAGAGGTTTGGTTTTAATTCTGTTTTCTTCTCCCAGCTGGATTAGATTTACTCTAAGGGTGTGAAGGAGTGTTTATTGCCTTCCTGCAACAGTTGGTTAGTTTCAGAATTTTCCTGCATCAGCTAATATTCCCCTCTTCCAGATCTGTGCTCAAAGGATGCTTTCTCACAATTTATTCTTTGTGAGTGGCCAAGAGATCACTGCAGAAAAGTCTGCACAAGTAAATGCACTTATATCTGTGGTCCCAGGGATTTTAGTTTCTCCTAGAAGCCCACCCAAACTGGGCCAGTAAGAATTTTGGCTGGACTCTCCCTGCCAACATATAGCCTGCCTGCCCCTGGCTGGACTCTCCCTGCCAACGTATAGCCTGCCTGCCTGCCCCTGGCTGGACTCTCCCTGCCAACGTATAGCCTGCCTGTCCCTGGCTGGACTCTCCCTGCCAACGTATAGCCGTGCCTGCCCCTGGCTGGACTCTCCCTGCCAACGTATAGCCTGCCTGCCCCTGGCTGGACTCTCCCTGCCAACGTATAGCCTGCCTGCCCCTGGCTGGACTCTCCCTGCCAACGTATAGCCTGCCTGCCCCTGGCTGGACTCTCCCTGCCAATGTATAGCCTGCCTGCCCCTGGCTGGACTCTCCCTGCCAATGTATAGCCTGCCTGCCCCAGGAAAGCAAGTGTTGTAGTCTCTTCTCACTTTGTAGGTACCTGTTTGTTTTTACTTAAATTTCAGGTTAGATATTGCCTTATGAACTCCAGCTCTCTCAGTGCGTTCAAGAAAAGTTATGAATTTGTGTATTTTTCAGATTCTGTTTTTTGTTTTGTTTTGTTTTGGGTTTTTTTGTATTTTTCTGAAGCTGGAAACGGGGAGAGACAGTCAGACAGACTCCCGCATGCGCCTGACCGGGATCCACCCGGCACGCCCACCAGGGGCGATGCTCTGCCCACCAGGAGGCGATGCTCTGCCCCTCCAGGGGGGTCGTTCTGCCATGACCAGAGCCACTCTAGCGCCTGGGGCAGAGGCCAAGGAGCCATCCCCAGCGCCCGGGCCATCTTTGCTCCAATGGAGCCTTGGCTGCGGGAGGGGAAGAGAGAGACAGAGAGGAAGGAGGGGGTGGAGAAGCAAATGGGCGCTTCTCTTATGTGCCCTGGCTGGGAATTGAACCCGGGTCCCCCGCACACCAGGCCGACGCTCTACTGCTGAGACAACCGGCCAGGGCCAGATTCTGTTATTTTTAATCTTGTAAATATGGAGATAGTATTTGTGAAGCCAGTATCCAAGGCCACCATTATAGCCACCCGGCCCATGCAGGTATGCATTGGATTCGGACAGACAGTAATGAAACAATGGAGCCACGAACTGGTGGGCCATTATCTTTAACCCTAGCTTGCACCCAGCAGGCAAGTAAAAACACACACTGGGCTCCAAAACCCACTCATCCAGTGCTCACAAAGCTACTGACTTATCCAAGTTTCCTAGAATCAAAAGTTTCTAGCTCACTAGCCTCATTCTCCTTTGTTCCCCATCTCCTCTCTATACAAACTCTGCACTAACTGGCTTCTCTTTCAGCACTCCGCCATCTTGGCTGCCTCTCCTCTCCATGTGGCCTCTCTCTGCTCTCCAACCTGCTCTCTGCTCTAATGCTAATCTCAGGAAGCGAGAGAGCAAGCTCCCAGTCTGCCTCACTTTATAGTGCAGAAATCAAAAAACTTTAATCCAATATACAAAATAGGGAAGTCTCTAATACAAAGTCACTTATCTGAGGCATGATGGGATTGTACCACCCCACATGAAAAAGGGTGGGAAAGGCTTAGTCCTAAAACCAAACCCCAGGCTACAAGGATCCTGCCTGCCCACAGCCCACCCCCAACACACATTAATATCACCTGGGTGACGGGCTTCCATGTGGGCAGCGCCATCATGGAAGTGAGCATAATATATTTTATCTGCCCAACAGTATTCTTTCTAGATTTCTACATCTCAAGCAGAAGGTGAAATGAAGCAGCAAAATTTACTTTCTCTAAAACAAAGAGACTTTCAGTAGAACTTAAATTTTTTTCTAAAAGACTCCCTATCTCTGGCCTTGAGGCTGGTTTCCCAGGCTGTGGCTTTGGGCTAGTTCCGCAAGGTTGCAGATGTTCCCAGAATGCTCCTCCCTGAATTAATCTTATAGATAAACATTGTAAAAGAGCTTGTTTATTGCTATGCTTCCCCTTCTCCCCATTCCCCAATAAGTGTGTAATTTTGTCTTTAAAAGCTGACTTCAAACTGTGTTTGGGTCCGCAATTTGATTGACTTAGGTCTCTGTGTGGTTGCCAGCTTTCAATAAAAGACTCCTCAGAATTTGAACTTTAGTGTAGTGAATGTCTGTATATTCTCGCTGATTTCACTACAACAAAGGTACTATTTTTAATAGCTGCATAGTTTCACTGTATGTCAGGACAATACTTTATTAACCAGCTTTTTTTGTTTAATATTATATTTATTATTTAACAAATGACCCCAAAACTTCACAGCTTAAAACAGAAAATATTATCTCCTAGTTCTCTGGTAATGAATTCATAAGCAGCTTAGCTGGATTCTTCTGGTTCTGGGTTGTCCATGAGGTTTCAACCAAGAATTCAGCTGGGGCTGATGCCATCTGACGTCTGGACTGAGGCTGCAGATTCTACATCCAAGGGGGCCCGTTCACCTGGCTGTTGGCAAGAAGCTCCAGTTCCTGCATGTGGGTCTGTAGGGTCGCTTCAGTGTCTTCTCAACACGGTAGCTGGCTTCTTCCGTGGTCAGCAATCCAAGAGGTAGAATGAGGAGAGAAACAAAATGCCTTTTATAACCCAGTCTTGAAAGTCTGTCACCATCATTTCTACCACATTCTGTTCACAGAGTTGCTCACTACTGCAGCCCGCACTCAAAGGGAGGAGTATATAAATTTGGGGAGGATTTTTAACACTACCACAGACATTTAGGTTGTTCTCCATCTTGTTACTTGTTTTCCTATTAAAAGTAATGTCAAAGCGAACACTTGTATATATTTATATACCTTTGTTCATTTGTATATCATTAAACTAAATTCCTACAAGTGGAATTGCTGGGTCAAATCATATACATATTTTAAATTTTGAACCTGACCAGGCAGTGGCGCAGTAAATAAAGAGTCGGCCTGAGATGCTGAGGACCCAGGTTCAAAACCCCAATGTTTGAGTGCAGGCTCATCCAGCTTGAGTGTGGGATCATAGACATGACCTCATGGTTGCTGGCTTGAGCCCAAAGGTTGCTGGCTGGAGCCCCCCGGGTAAGGCACATATGAGAAAGCAATCAATGAACAACCAAGGTGCCACAATGAGGAACTGATGCTTCTGTTTCTCTAAAAAAAAAAAATTTGATAGTCATTGCAAATTATTTTCTAAAAATTTAGTACTAATTTACACTCTCACTAATGGTGTATGAGAGCACTGGTTTTCTTATAGTCTTGAAATGAAAAAAGGAGACTTTTTGCAGAACCTACTTTTTCTAAAAGACTCCCTACCCCTGGCCTTGGGGCTAGTTTTGCAGGCCGTGACCTTGGGCTAGTTTTGTAAGGTTGCAGATATACTCAGAATGTTTCCCCCTGAATTAATCCTATATCAAGACTGACTGTAAGAATGTATAAAAAGTGTGAAAATATGCCACCATAGATCATACTGTCTTTTGATTTGGTAGACATGTCAGTACTGTTCATACAGCAAAGGGTTCTGTGTGCTTTTAAAAAAATCCCAATCTGTCGGGTTGTATCTAAAGTAGGTTCCCACTTTTGAGAGAGACACCCCCACAACCTTGCAACGGTTGCCGGATGCAGTAGAGGGGTCATGGTTGGGTATGCTAACAGCCTCAAGAACTGTTCTGCAGCACTTCCCTGAGACCCTGCAGCCGCCCTCCTCTGTCTCCTCCACAGCTGATGTCACCTGCTGTCACAGCTGGCTGGTCTCAACACTCTCCCTTCCCTACAGATGTTTAAGGAACAGGAATAAAAAAGTGGAAGAAGATGGGGCTCACCTCCAAGGATGAGTGGGAAGGAGTGGCTGGACCAACGAGAAAGCCAGGAATGAGCTGGAGAATTCCAGAAAGAGCAAGGCAGAGGGCCTTGTGAACAGTGGTCAGCGCAGTGCGATCAGGGCGCACCAGGAGCGCACTGGCTCTGACCTTGCTTCCTGTTCTCCTGCAGTCGGCTGTGAGGACTGAATGGGGCTGTATCTGTCAAGCATCAGGCCCAGCCCCCAATGGCAGCCGCAGTGCCTTTCTGAAGCTGGTCGGCATGTGCCCCCTGCTGGGCATGGCGTGCTCTGCTGTGCTCCACCACGAGCCCCTTCTCCTCCATCTGGAAAAAAATGCTCGCTCCCCAAGACACAGCTCAGCTGTCACCCCTGCCCAGACCACAGAATCAGGGGCAGGGTTGTGCACCCCAACAGCATCTGTCACACTGTATTGTGATGATCTGTTTCCACATCTGTCTCCCCCAGCTGGACTGAGAGCTTCTCCCTCACCTTCACCCCTCCCTGGCCGTCCCTGGTGCCAGCACCTTCCTTAGAACAGAGCTGCTCAGGAAATACGTGTGGAATAAAATGAGTGACTCTGTGTATACATACATATTTGAATGGTGAAAATGGAACATGTGTTGGAAAATAATGTAGGTAAAAGGAAATAAGATTTCCTATAGATTTGGGAAGAACTTTATTTTGATGTGCAAGTAATAAATATTGTTTTCAAATCTGAAACACACTCTGTCAAGAAAGATACTTTGTTGCCTGACCTGTGGTGGCGCAGTAGATAAAGTGTTGACCTGGAAATGCTGAGGTTGCCGGTTCAAAACCCTGGGCTTGCCTGGTCAAGGCACATATGGGAGTTGATGCTTCCAGCTCCTCCCCACCTTCTCTCTCTGTCTCTCTCTCTCCCTTTCTCTCTCCTCTCTAAAATGAATAAATAAAATTAAAAAAAAAAAAACCCAAGAAAGATACTTTGTTGTTAGGAAAGGGGGCATAAGAGATGGCCCCACAGCATAGCTTACTTTTTGACAAATTTCTGAGAATACTCTGCTGAACAGTTGTGCCCAGAAGCCCCTCCCTGACAGTCTGTCCCTTACCTCTGTCCTTGGTTGGCCACACAAAGTGCTTCTTATGAACAAAGTGAGTTGCTTATTTTTGTTTTTCCTGAGACTCACGGGAAACACTCTTCTCTGTATTTGCTACCCGCTCTTTTAAAACAACTGGCCAGTACACAAATCAAGGGACTGAAGACTCAGTGAAATCCTATGTGCGGTGAAAAGTTAAAATCAAATCACCCTAACAATTCCGAAACTAGCTAAGTCCAAAACCAACTCTAAGACTAATTCCAGAGCCCAGTGTGCTGGGTATGAACTGCGATTTCTTTCTTTCTTTCTTTTTTTCTATACACTTAAAAAATATTTTTTAAGAGTTTATTTTATTCATTTTAGAGAGGGGAGAGAGAGAAGGGAGACAGAAGGAGGGGAGGAACAGGAAGCATCAACTCCCACATGTGCCTTGACCAGGCAAGCCCAGGGTTTCAAACCAGCGACCTCAGCATTCCAGGTTGACACTCTATCCACTGCACCACCCCAGGCCAGGCTAGCTGTGATTTCTCAGCTTCCAACCTACCCTTCAGTTCTCTGCTTTGTAGTCCACCCACCTCCTTTGCCAGCTGCTTCCTGTCAGGTTCAGTCAATAGGGCAGACTGATCAGAGGCTGGAGGAGGAGAGAGGGACACACACTCCTTCCTGTGTACCTGGGTTCCCATTGGCATTCCCATAACAACTGATCTTTACCCTGAGAGCCACGGTTGGTTCCAGGAACTGCAGTCTGCCATTTGCCCAACATTTCCATAACCAGCCTCATCACAGCCCTTCTGAGACACCAGCACCAGAGGCAGCACCTCCCTCTCAGTCCTGCATCCAGCTCCCAGGACTCCTGTCCACCAGGCAGTGCCTTCTCCTCAGAGGGCGCCCCAGCCTTCTGAGACACCAGCACCAGTGGCAGCACCTCCCTCTCAGTCCTGCATCCAGCTCCTAGGACTCCTGTCCACCAGGCAGTGCCTTCTCCTCAGAGGGTGCCCAGCCTTCTGAGACACCAGCACCAGGGGCAGCACCTCCCTCTCAGTTCGGCATCCAGCCCCCGGACTCCTGTCCACCAGGCAGTGCCTTCTCCTCAGAGGGTGCCCAGCCTTCTGAGACACCAGCACCAGTGGCGGCACCTCCCTCTCAGCTTGGCATCCAGCTCCCAGGACTCCTGTCCACCAGGCTGTGCCTTCTCCTCAGAGGGCGCCCCAGCTTTGCGGGTTTACCCCAACCTCTTCCCTTTGCTCCTTCAGCCCTTAGATGGATAGTTACTTCTTGCAGTTAAAATCTCCATAATATCTCATTATCACTTTTGTTTTTTCCTATAAAAATCTCTCATAGTAGAATAACAATTCTTCATATTAAATTTTCTCTTTTAAAACAACTGGTCTGGTGTCTCTGTTGATTGGATCCTGACTGACAGACTAATTCTAAACTAAATAATTCTGAAAATAAATAAATCTGAAAATAAAACAAAATACAGAACAGAAAAAATTTTAATGGCAAAGACAACTGAAAAGAAAGAATAATAAATAACTGAAAAATAACTCAAACACTAATTCTTTCAAAAAGTATAAAAATTAAAAAATTCAGAAAATATAGGTTCAAATATGAAATGTCTTAAAATGAAATATATATATATATATTTTTTTTGTATTTTCTGAAGTTGGAAACGGGGAGGTAGTCAGACAGACTCCCGCATGCGCCCGACCGGGATCCACCCAGCATGCCCACCAGGGGGTGATGCTCTGCCCATCTGGGGCGTTGCTCTGTTGCAACCAGAGCCATTCTAGCGCCTTAGGCAGAGGCCACAGAGCCATCCTCAGCGCCCCAGCCAACTTTGCTCCAATGGAGCCTTGCTGTGGGAGGGGAAGAGAGAGACAGAGAGGAAGGAGGGGGGGAGGGGTGGAGAAGCAGATGGGCGCTTCTCCTGTGTGCCCTGGCTGGGAATCGAACCCGGGACTCCTGTACGCCAGGCCGACGCTCTACCACTGAGCCAACCGGCCAGGGCCTTAAAATGAAATAATTTAAAACTAGATAACTAAAAAACCTAAATGACAAAAATGTAAAAGTAAACAATCCAGAACCCAAAATAACTAAAGTAAAAAACGGAAGTCATTTTAAAATTAAATAACTCGGAGGAAAGCCTAAAATAACTAAAAGCATTTTACTTTAGAAAAAAAATAACTAATTTGTAAATATAATGCTTAAAACAAAGTAACTAGGCCCTGGCCGGTTGGCTCAGCGGTAGAGCGTCGGCCTAGCGTGCGGAGGACCCGGGGTTCGATTCCCGGCCAGGGCACACAGGAGAAGCGCCCATTTGCTTCTCCACCCCCTCCACCGCGCTTTCCTCTCTGTCTCTCTCTTCCCCTCCCGCAGCCGGGGCTCCATTGGAGCAAAGATGGCCCGGGCGCTGGGGATGGCTCTGTGGCCTCTGCCTCAGGCGCTAGAGTGGCTCTGGTCGCAACATGGTGACGCCCAGGATGGGCAGAGCATCACCCACTGGCGGGCAGAGCCTTGCCCCTGGTGGGCGTGCCGGGTGGATCCCAGTCGGGCGCATGCGGGAGTCTGTCTGACTGTCTCTCCCTGTTTCCAGCTTCAGAAAAATGAAAAAAAAAAAAAAGAGAGAAAAACAAACAAACAAACAAACAAACAAAAAAACCCAAAGTAACTAACTAAAAATGAGTATCTCAAAAACTAATCTTTATAAGAAAATAATTATATATAAACAGGTAACTTTAAAGCCACGAAATTAAATAATTATAAAGCTAAAACTAAAATATAAACTAATTCAAAACGAATTAAGGTAAATGTCAGAAGTCGTAACCAACCAACCCTGTGTGAAAGGAAACAATCCTGGAATAAAGTAACCACAGGGCCACGCTGACACTCTCACAAGGACCAGAGGAGAGGAGCCTGCGGGGAGGAGGGAGACGTCATCCGCCCCGCGGGGTTGGAGCGCTCCGCATCCTCCAGCTCTGATGGCAGGTTCTCAACCGATCTCTCCTCAACCCCCACCTCCGGAGAAATTTGGCAACGTTTAAGGGCATTTTTTTTGTTTGTCACAAGGTAGGTGAGTGGGTGTGTTATGGCATCTGCGGGTAGAGCCCAGGGATACTGCTAAGCATCCTACAATGCACAGGACAGCCCTCACTGGGAACTACCCGGTCCCAAATGTCACACGTGCCAAGACTGAGAAACCGTGGACTAAGCCCGGGCGCGAACCCCGGCTCCCGGGTAGGCGCGTGTGGAGTCGCTCGCGGTCCTCCACGGACGTGTCCGCCGCTCCCAAGCATCCTGCAAGGGGGTCCCGGCGCCCCCGCCCCGCCCCAACCCCACCGCGCGGGGGAGCCAGGGCCGCAAGCTCCGAGGCCGCTCCGCTGCCCTCCGCGTGGGGCTGGGCACGGCCTCCGTGCCCACAGCAACGCCTCCGCGGAATGAGGACGGCCTGGCGGCTCTGCTGTCTGCACCGAGCGTCAGTTCTCTGGGCAGGTCCCCGCGCTGATTCTGCCCGGACACGAGTGTCCCCAGCGCCCTCCTCAGTTTTGTCTATTGCCCTGACTCTGGAAGAAGAAAGGCAGAGAAGCAATGGCTAACAAATTCGCTTACTTTTCCTTCCTCTTCACACTCACGTGTCCTTCTCCTCATCACCTTCATTTTCTCCCTGGATGCTTTCTCCCTGGTCCAGCAAGGACTTGGCGGGACAGGCTTTGTAACTGTCGTCCAACGGGAAAAATCCCGGGAGCTGGAATGGAGGGGCAGTGCCCTCAGAGTAAGCCGGGGTGCCAGGCCAGGCCAGGCCGACACGGCCATTCCCGCTGGCAGGGCGGGGCCCAACCCAGCTCTCCCACAGGGGCACTCAGAGTCCCAGCAGGGGTCCCCTCACTACCGCCAGGACCTAGCCTGTTGCTAGGAGACGGTGATGTGGGGCATGCTGGGCAGGGAGAGGGTCTGAGCCACTCTGCAGAGGCAGTGACCTCAGCTTCCTGAATTAGGCTAGGTCCTTAGGGGTAAGAAGCAGGGACAGGAGGGCGAGGAGGGTGGGAGAGCAAGTGGAGGCCGGGAGGCTGATGAACAGGGATGAGGGAGAATTGAAAGAAGAAGGAAATAAATTACACCCAGAGCGCTGCTCTCCTTTTCCGTATCTTCTGCTCCCTCACGAAAGGTTTCCATGGAGATACACGCCCTGCTGGAGCAGCCTTGGGGAAAGAAGGGAAGAATATGGCGGCTGTGGGGGAGAGGGGTTGGAGGGGCTCTGCTGCCAATGACCCACCCTGCCTGTCTCCAGGGACCCGTGCTCCCCATCTCTAACTCCCACCTTCCCAGGGCCTACTGCGTCCTCCGGGTGGCGAGGGGGTGGGTCTGTGCTTTCTGGGTTCCCTTTTCCAGCTCTGAAATTCTGTAACTGTGACTGAGAAGTCGTGTCCACATGCTGTTCATATCCCTACCTCCTGTCCTCCCAGAAAAAAACTCTCCATGCTTGATGGCCTTCCTGCCCTCCTCCCTTTCTTCCCCCTCTCTCCCCTGATGACTGTCCATCTCCCATTTCCTTGGCAGCCTCTGCCAAATGTCACTGCACCCCCAACCCCCAACCCCATGGGAAAATCAGAGGGACCAGCAGTACCTCCTGCCTCTCTCTCCAATGAATGGATTAAGGAACCAAACAGTCACCACTGTGCACCTGTTCTGTGCCCAGGGCTGTTAGACCCTGTAGGGAACAGCAACTCCCACAACACTGAGGCTGCTCTGTGCCTGGGGGATGTCAGGACAACTGTGAGGGCCTTAGCCCCATTTTATAGATGAGGAAACTGAGATAAGAGAGGAAAAATCACTTGGCCAAATTCCCTTTGGCCTGTAAGCACTGCAGCTAGACTCTCCAACATCCTGCTCTTGACTCCACATTCTAAATATGACCTGTTCTCTGCCCCACACTGCTCACAAGGCAGGTTAAGGAGGCAGCAGAAAGATCCTGTGTGGCGGCCCAAGGCAGTGTCAGCCTAGTAAGCCATCACTCGGGAATCTGAGGGCTGGAGTTTCTGTTCAGTGAGAATTCAGAGGAAGGGGGCCAGGCATTGGGAGGGAGGGCATTCTGGGCAGATTAAAATTAAAACACAAGTTCATGGAACCATATTACTCTCACAGTGAGTGATGTATATTCTTCTATTCTATTCTATTTTATCCCATCCTATTCTGTTCCAATTCTATTCTATCATGTTCTATTCTATTATTTTTCTGTTCTATTATGTTCTATTTTATTATTATTTTTTCTGTTTTGTTGTATTCTAGCCTATGGGAAGAATGGCCTTGGGGGGAAGGGCAGAAGGAGCCTGCAGTTGGGGGTAGAGTGAGGGCTCATTTATTTCAAGGAGCAGCCAGTGATCAAGTGGGAGGACCCCAACCTGCTGTCCAGGGTCCCCCCAAGCTGTGTTCTGGTCCCAGGGCCCTCCCCAGAGCAGGTCAGTGGGGGCTGTATGAGCAGCATGAGAACAGCTGGTCAGCCGCCTCCTAGAGGCCTCTAGATTTCATTCCTGGTCCCAGGATGCAATAGGGATGAGGCAGTTGAAGGTAAAAGAGAAACTGGCTCAAGGAGGTGCCTCCCACCACCCTTTTCCATATGTGACTCAGGGACATCTGCTGTGACTCCCAGAGACTCCTATTTAGGGCAATCATCAAACCCAGGACCCCTATGTCAGGAGCAGACAGTGAGGACGAGGAATGGTGGTCCTGCTGAAAAGCCATAGGGGAGGATGGGAGCAGCCAGACCTTCACTAACCCCTAGGTGAACAGAAAGACTGAGTCCCCAGGGTCCATGACCTCAATACCCCACAAATACTAGCTCCAGAAATCCAAGTCACCCACTGGGAGGATGGGGGTAGGAGTTCTGGCCTCCATCAGCCATAGAGCACTCACAACCTGGGTGGGCAGGGCTGGAGGACACTTGGGAACTGAAAGACCTGACAAGTTCCAGCCACTCAGCAGTGCAGCCATGGGGAGATGTAAATTTTACATCCTAACACAATGTATACACGTAAGTGCATTTATAAAATTAAAACACAAGTTCATGGAACCATATTACTCTCACAGTGAGTGATATATATTCTTCTATTCTATTCTATTCTATCCCATCCTATTCTGTTCCAATTCTATTCTATCATGTTCTATTCTATTATTTTTCTGTTCTATTATGTTCTATTTTATTATTATTTTTTCTGTTTTGTTGTATTCTAGCCTATCATTTTTTTCTGTTCCATTCTATCCTGCCCTACTCTAAGAGATACAGGAGGAAAGGGACTTTGGGAGGCAGTGGGTCACCCACAATCACCTCACAAGACCCTGTGAGGGAGAGTTTCTCCTGAGACAAACTGTAGCTGCTCTGCATGTGCCCTCAGATGTCTCCTCCATGAGCCCCTGGCTCTTGGCAGCAGAGCTGATGCCCTATTCACCCAGGATCTCCCATGGCCCCTGGGGGAAATCAGAATCCTTAGAACAGGTAAACCTTGGAGAAGGTCCCTCAGTCAAAGCCCCTGGTCTTACAGGGGAGGGAAGTGCAGCTCCCAGGCTGCCTTCTGCTCCACCTTCGTCGTGTCCCTCACCCCGGCCTCCTGGACTCACTGGCCGTGGATCTGTGGTACTAAGTCTTTGGTACTAGGGGGGTGGCAGCACAGAGGGGACCCCAGAATCTCGGGCCCAGGGTCTGGTAGGTCACAGGCACGGGAGTGCACAGACGAGAGGCCCCTGGCCCGGGGCGGGAGCAGGGCTTTGGAGTCAGTCAGACCTGAGTGCCCCTCGGACTTTGCCAAGCACTCACTGGCTGTGTGATCTTGGGTGAGCCACTTCGCTCCTCTGAGCATCAGTTTCCTGGTCTCTAAAGTGAGGATAATATTTTCTATTTTGCAGTGTTCATGTTAGTAAAAATGTTTATAATTGTCCAGTATATTATAGGAAATTAATAACACTATTACAGTTGTTGTTAATAGTGATTGCAGTGATACTGAAGAGAAGGTCTCAGAATGGCTCTGGGCCCTCCAAGACTGCTATTATTACTCACACTTGGGGGAGGTTTGTATGCCATTGTCTTCACCCTCATGAACATCTGGGGAAGGAAACAAATTGTAAAAGTAATAAATAACTTGGAAAGGAAACGCAGAACCCGCACTCGCACACACACACACATCACAAAAACCAAGCCATAGACCCTTGACAAATATCCAATCTGATGATAGCAATATTTTAAGGGATGGTTGCGTTCTTAGAAGATGAGCAGAACTCCGGCACTAGCCACGGGCTGGCAGTGTGTGGGGAAGACACGTCCTGAATCTCGGGGGCCTCCCAGTCCATGCCCCAGAATAAGCATAAAGAGAATTGACAGAGAAGGACAAGAAGAATGGAAAAGGTGGCCCTGGGAATTCATGCTGGTGAGGACTGGGGTGGATGCTCTTCCCAGCCTGGATGATCTTTGTAACACACAGCACCTAAATCCTAAATTGTTTGAAGAATTTCATTTCAGCACTTACTGTTTAGAATTCTAATCTTTTATTTTGCTTAAACTACTGAATGCAATTTATTAATAAGTGAATGCATTAGTGAGTTTAAATTATCCTTATCAGAATACATGTTTTTGTTGTGACCAGTTAGCTGGGTTAGAGGCCCTGCAACCCCCCTCAGGTTCCATCCCCAGTAAGGGCACACGTGGGAAATGACCAATGAATATACAGCTAAGTGGAACAAATGAATGCTTCTCCTTCCCTCCCTCCCCCCTTCCTCTCTCTGTCTCTCTAAAAATCAATCAATAAAATAAAACTTTAAAAGAACTACTTTTTTGGCAAATTAGACTTTGAAGATAAAATCTTGGCTTTGCCCTTTCTGTACACTAGATGGCGCAAAGGGACCACTACAGATCTGCTACTTACTACTTAATAGAGTTCAAAAGCGCCAATTACTTCTATTTTCTTTCAAACTAGATTTTTCTTTATTCCTTACTATCATGCAAAAACTTTTTAAGGACCATCTCTATCACAGGAATTAAAATACCTCATTTTCACTTGGGGGCTGAGAGGTGGAGCGATGCCATAGCAACGCCTAGGGCCCTGGAGGGACAAATGTGGAGACTAGTTGCCAAAGTAATATGCTAACAATATGCCTGGATTATCTCATTTAATTCTCATGGGAAGACTATACAGTATACCCTCCACTTGGTAAAATAAATGATGACAAGAACTTTAAGCACAGAAAAATTAAGTAATTCATCCAGAGATGGCGCTGGATCTAAGTCTGTAAGCCTTCAGTGCCGGAACCCCTAACTGCTGTGCTGTGCTCCCCCGCCCTGGAGCTAACCCAAAGGGTCACTTTCTGCCTAACCACCCCAGAAGCTGTCCAGAGCTCACAAAGGAGCTATCTCTAGGATGTTTTCTTAGGTACTGTTAGGTTCAAGGAAGTGTGCTGTGGCTGCCAGAGTCTAACTCTTAGGGAAAAAAAGGAACAGGGAAGTGCTGACAAGGTCCCTGTGAGGCCGAGAACAAAGAGTTCAGCACACAGGCGACTATGAGTCAGAGACCCTTATCAGAAGTTTATGTTTGAAATTCTCCACTGAGCTATGTCCCCCCCTGTTGCTATGCTGAGTGCGACCTCCCTAGCGAATAGCTAACTGCCACATCTGCTTCTTTATAATGCTTGCTCAGCCTAGATAGCCACCCTATAAAAAGGAGCCATTTTAGAAGCTCGGGGCTGCAGTGCTCCCTTGCGTGGGTTACCTGCAGTCCCTGCGCAGGTTTGCAATAAAACATAAAATTCACTTTGGGTCTGCTGTGGTCTATCTCCTGGGATGTAACAGGTACTAAGCTGGATAAAGATCTTGCTTGGTGGCCCAGAGTGTAAACTTGGAATCGAGGCCGGTCTGTGTGTGTTTATTTCCTTTGCAAACTTGTCTTTGTACCAGAGGAAGGGAATAGCTCCTAAACATTCAATTAAGGATTCTCAGATTCCATATATTCTTGTGGTCTCTCTTGCTTTCTTGATTGCTTGCATATTTCTGTTTTTAGTGTCGCTGTCAGCTCCTAAAGAGGTCTGAACCGGCTGTCTTAGACTTTGAAAGCTGCTAGGAAATGGGGTCAAAGAAATTTCACAACTGAGCAACGACCTTCTAGCTCAGCTCAGCAACCAGAGGCTCTCAGACATTCTGGGTTCGAATAAACTCACAGCAGGGTGGTAGGTGGAGAGGACCAGGTAGGTGGGGAGGATGAGCTGATGTTTCTAGTTGGGTTCAGCCAAAGCCTTGTTCATTTCCTCAGAGTTAATGGGAATTTTTCAATAAGACTACAATACAAAGCACTCCCCCCCCCTAAAATTTGTATAGCTCTAATTTTTAAAAAAATATGCATTTCTATAGACAAAAATTCTGGGATAGAATACTTACAGTGGTATCTTGGTTATGTCTGATTTACATTCTTATTTCTGCATATTCTAAATTTTTGATAATTTACATATATATACTTTTTATATGTAGAAAAGAAAACATAAAATAGTTAAAACCAATTGATCAGCTATGTATAACCCCCAATCTCACCAGAATTACTGTTTGCTAGAAGTAATTTTCTTTATTATAAGAATGCATGAAATAATTTTTAATTACAATAAGGCAATAATAAATATAATGGAACTAACTACATTATCTAGGCCTAAAAGGAAATCCCACAAAAATCGACAAACAACCCGTAAGTACTACACTAGATGGTTTTCAGATATTAAAGCAGTCCCCTTCACCCCAAGACACTGAGGACCAGACATGGGACCACAAATAGGTCTGTGGCTCTCAACAGTTAGCAGACAGCTCTTTCTCTAATACATCTCTTGCAGAATGGTTATTTGAATTTTATGTCTCTTTCAGTGGACAAGACTTTGCTGATTGGGGACAAAAACTGAATTCAGAATTTAAAATTTTTAGCACGATTCAAACTAGTAAAACACTATTAGCTTAACTCCTTTATGCTAAGCAACAGCACCAGAAATAGCATGCTCGCTCATCTGCTCTGTGACCATCTGTAAAGCCAGCAGCCACGGCCACCATCACAGCCGCCTGGCCCATGCAGGTTCACATCTGATTCAGACAGAAGGTAATGAGACAATGGAGCCAAGAACGGGTGGGCTATTAGCTTTAATCCTAGCTTGCACCTGACGGGCAAGAAATACACACAGTGGGAAAACACTTCCCTTTCCATTCAGGGCTCCCAAAGCCACTGACTTATCCGAGTTTCCTAGAATCAAAGGTTTCTAAACTCACCAGTCTCATTCACTTCTGTTGCCCATCTCCTCCCCTCTGCACAAACTCTGCACAAACTGGCTTCTCCCTCAGCACTCCACCATCTTGGCTGCTTCTCCTCTCCTCCACGTGGTCTTTCTCTGCTCTCCTCTCTAATGCTAATCTCAGGAACAGAGAGAGCAAGCTCTGGTCTGCCCCACTTTATAGTGTAAAAATCCAAACCTTTAATCCAATATACAAATAAGGAAGTCTCTGGTACAAAGTGATTCTTCATGAGAGTGCACCACCCCAGGGTGGGAAAGGCTTAGTCTTAAAACTAAGCCTTAAGGTATAACGCCCCTGCCTGCTTACAGCCTGATCCCCACACCCAATGCAAACTATAAGCGAGCAAACCTATATATCATATTTACAAACTTATTTGAACAACACTATCCATCATGAAATTGCTTAGGTTCTTAGGAGAATTCACACCTTACAACCTTCCTCCACCCCGGCATTATTGTTACTGGCACGAGGAATCCTACAATTGATACTTTGTCCTCATGCCAGTAGACCACCAGGCAAAGTAAGTAGTCGCTATGCTAGAGGAAGTAATTGGTACTGATCACCAGGAGAATGTCGGGCGCTTACTTCATAGTGTGGTAAGGTACCAAAGAATGGAAAAATTAATATTAATATTTTAGGAGAAAGAGTCAGGTTTCTTGCCCTCTCCTTTCTGTAGAGTGAGGGGAGAGGAATGTGGGAGTTTCCTGGCTTGCAGAGACATACTGTGTTAGGAAGCCCCTTTTTACTAGGAAGCTTAAAGGGCATTTTTTAATTTAGGCCAAGCATTCAGAGAGGTTTCGTAAATATGATTTTTATACTTGTGTGTGATCTGCACCAGCTCAGGATGGACGACAGCACTGCGTTGTAAATGGAGAGGTTTTGTGCTGGGTTTTGAATGGAAATGGGAAGGAGACTTGGATTCCCTCCCTCCCCCCACACCTGTGAGGAAGAAGGTAAACACCGAGCCAGGTGGAAGAAGGGAAGAGAGATCAGGCAAGCCCTTTCCTCTTCCCCTTTCTCTCTTTAATGGGCGATTTACAAACACTCATCCCCTGACATCATGTAAGCCCCTCTCCCATCCTGAAAATGTGTAATTAATGTATATACCTCTAGACCAGGGGTCTCAAACTCGCGGCCCGCCAAACAATTTTGTGCAGCCCGCAGACTAATCCATGGGCTTACTTAATTTTATCCAAAATATTTTGAACTTCGTGGATTAGTCTGCGGGCCACACAAAATTGTTTGGCGGGCGCATGAGGCCCACGAGTTTGAGACCCCTGCTAGACAAAGGAATGGCAGATGGACACTAAAAGATTTAAGACTGTCTTTTTTTTTTTTTAAGATTTTCTCAAACTGTCTTGGTAATAAGCACTCTTTTAATTTATTTTATTTTATTTATTCATTTTTAGAGAGGAGAGAGAGACAGAGAGGGAGAGAGAGGAGAAAGAGACAGAGAGAGAGAAGGGGGTAGGAGCTGGAAGCATCAACTCCCACATGTGCCTTGACCAGGCAAGCCCAGGGTTTCGAACCGGCGACCTCAGCATTTCCAGGTCGACGCTTTATCCACTGCACCACCACAGGTCAGGCTAAGACTGTCTTTTAATATATCAAACGACATCCTTTGTTATTGTGTTACCTTATAAGTTTTAATATATAGGAATGTTTTTTATAAATCCTATAGATAGATGTTATAAGCTTAATATCATGCTCCCCCCTTCCCTTTCCCCACCAACCTGTGTGTGATCAAGTGTATATAACCTGCCTCAGAGCTATATTGGACGGCACTATTTGGGTCAGCTATACCCCATGTTTGTCATATGCAGCCAGCTTATTAATAAATCTCCTATTAATAAAACTCCTCAAAAATTCATCTGGACTTGGCGTCTCTACGTAAATGCGGCGGAACGCTACTTGACAACAACAGAATCCGAGAGGAGGGTGTCTGGTGCTCTGGTGTCTCACTGACACATTCCCAATACTCCTTGCCCACTTGTAACTGTAAATGGGCACGTTAGAAGAACAATAGCCAGACAAGAGCCTGGGACGCCCACTATGCCTGCCACCAGCAGAACTGCCAGGTAAGAAAGGGGAGGACGTGGAATTAGTGGGAGATGGCCACTCAAGGGTAGAACCTGCAGACCAACTGCAGCAGCAGGTGGCAGATACAGACTTCAGTCGGACTCTGACGGTGTCTCCTGTTGCAAATGTTCTTCTTGGGAACCCACACCTCTAGATCCACTGAGACTAAAATTGCAGGGATGGGAGGACAAATTTCCCATTTGCAATTTTTTTTTTTTTTTTAGTGTATGGTGATATTTATTTATAACTTTTTTGGCAAAAAAAGAAGAGGAATAAGTTTAAAACAGTTTATCACAGGGCATTGCAGCTGATCCTGTCAGATTAAAGAAGTTTCACTTTAAATGTCCATTTAATTGTCCAAAGACATACAACACTGAATCTGCATATGCAGTTTCCTTTATGAAGTACAGCACTCACATTTTAGGCAGTCTTTTAAACATAAATACAGAAGAAATAAAATCACCCATTAAAAACTGCATTAAATAAAGGGTATTTTGAATTTAAATTTATGCTGTCCTTGTAGTAAATACATACCAAATGAAAATCAAAAGCTGGAAAAGCAGTAACACTTCCTATTTGAGTAGACAGTTACAACAATCAATCTTTTTCTTTTTCTGCAATGACCATATTGTCAATTTATCATGAACTACTCTGAACTTACTATGAGATGTAGCCAAAGTCAGAAGACAAGACGTAAGGAGAATATCCCTTTTTTGGAGGTGAGTAAGCCCTCCAAAATCAGCATGAAAAATAAACAACCTGCTGAAGAAGTCTAGGTGGAAAAAAACATTAATGTTGTCGATTTCAATTCATGCTGAGCTGGTTTAATTTTTTCGCTGATTTGTTTGGTGTCATTCTTCGAAATCAAGTGTGTATAATTATTCTTCTAGTTCACCCAAACCTTCCCCGGTAAAAAGATTTTCATCAACAGGAATAGCGTCGATGACCCTATTTTTCTGTCCCTCCCCTTTGGTGCCCTCTTCTAAATCACTTCTCTCACCATTTCCAGCCCTACCTCCGGAAGCTTCACTTCATCTGTTTTCATCTTTTTCTGAAGTTTATGTGCTGAATCTTTCAAGACTGGCTACCGTAATACCTGTCTCGTCTACGTCCCTTGGGATGTACAGGCTTAAGTCTATGTCATTTATGCTCACTGAATCATCAATCACCACCTGTTCCCTGGGTATAGTGAGTATTATCTGCTTCTTCATCATCATCATTAACCAGTTCAGGACGAAATTCAAACATTCAGGACCACTGATCACTAATGCTTTCCCTGCTTTGAAGTCTGCTTTTCTTCTTTCCAAATCTTGCTCAAGTTTATCAATCTTTTCTTGTCTTTTCCTTTTCTTCCACAAAAGAAAAGATTCTAGAGTAATTTTGATAACATTTGGACCTAGGGCAGAACGCTTTCTTTCAATTCGATTTTCTAATGAAATTTCATCTTCCTGCTCTTCTTTCTTTTTACCTTTCTTCAATAGAAATCCAGGAGGAAGTGCATGACGATACATGCAAACATCACCCCCTCCAGGGCATACCCCAAATCAGCCCTATTTGTTGTTTTCAATAGCTTCAAGGAAATGCACACTATTTGAGTTTTTGGTATTTTCTTTTCTGCCTCACTGTGCTTCTTGTTTACAACTTCTTCCAGTTTTTTCTCATCCCAAATACCCATAGTATCTTTTTTTTTAATGTTTTTATTTATTTATTCATTTTAGAGAGGAGAGAGAGAAGGGGGGAGGAGCAGGTTGCATCAACTCCCATATGTGCCTTGACCAGGCAGGTCCAGGATTTTGAACTGGTGACCTCAGTGTTTCCAGATCAACACTTTATCCACTGCGCCACCACAGACCAGGCCCATAGTATCTTTTTCAAGTTCTTCATCAGTGTAAACACTTCGCTTTGCACACTTTCTCTCCAGAGTGAGGTATGGGAGAACTTACACTTATCTTCTTTAGGTTACACTGTCCTTGCTTGAAGAATGCACATACTACAGATTTGGGATCTGCATCTTTACTGATTTTCTGAGCAGCAACTATAGGCTTAAACAGCTCATTTAGCTCTTGCAATTCTTTCTTCTTGTCATCTTTCTTCAACTTCTTTTCCACTTCACTTTGCTACCTGACGTGGATTTTGCTGACCAAATTTAGCTTGATGAGTGACAGCCTTGATACACTTGTTGCTTTGCTCCTTTCTTATTCTTTAGACCAACAGTTTTATCTTTGATAATCTCCTTTTTTTTCTGCTCCACCTTTTTGCTGCCCTGGCCTGAGCTTGTTCCCTGGGGGGCATTGCGGAAGCAGGTGGCACCAGCCAGACTTAGGCGCAGCTGGACACTGGCAGGGTTTCTGGCCCCGCGGCAGCAGGAGGAGGAAGTCCCCATGTGCAAATTTGATCCAAGTGTGATAATGAATGAGGTCACAAGGCATTTGACCTCTTGACCCCCAGATTCATATATTCTGTCTACTAGGGGTATAAAAATGGCCACTGGTTTAAGGTATATTATGCATCCTGAAATCAGCACCCAAACCCTGCAGTGTCATGTCTAATGCTGCTACTTTCAAAAGGCTACTCCATGGCTCTTTCAGGCTAGCCACTTCTGAATGGGGTAATGTGTGATAGGATTGGTGGCTTGATTCTGTGATCATGTGCCCATGACTGAGTCTCTCAGTCAAAGCCATGTTCTATGGTGGATCAGACACTATATGAGCCCCTAGACAGTGATGCTGCCTGAGGCACTGTGGACAGGAAAGCACAGGTGTCAGCCCCACTCATGATGCATCACTATACTTTGTTGTAAGGTACCAAAAAGATGACAAATTAATATTGATATTCTGGGAGGAAAGGTCAGACTTTCCTGTCAGGCTTTCCTGTCCCGTCCCTCCTTTGGGGAGGGGAGGGAGAAGAATGTAGAAGGTTCTGGCTTGCAAGAAACAATGGGCCATTTAGTTTTAAATCTAAAATAAAGGTTAACCAAGAAACTTCTTCTCTTTCAATGGGAGACAGAATTTACATACCACCTTGCATTGATTGTAGTTCCTCCCCCTTCCTGGAATCTTGAGAGTAAAACACCTCTAGGCTAGTGAGGAAAGATGAGCCCTAAAAGATTTTTAAACATCTTTAATTGTGTTACCTTAAAAATCTTAATGTTTCTGTTTATCCCCTAAACAAATGTTGTAAACTTTTGCCATGATGTCATGCTCTCCCCCGCCTGTGTGTGATCAGGGTATATAAACAGCCCTTGAACTATTTTTGGAACTGCACGATTTGGGTCTGCTACCCCGTGTCAGCCATATGCGGCCGGCATATTTAATAAATCTCCTCCTTTAATAAAACTCTTCAAAATTCATCTGGACTGGGTGTCTCTACGTAAACCTGATGGAGTGAAGTATGGTGCCTTTCAGAATCTGGGGTACGGTACTTATAACAACTTCCCAGCCTGGAGGGAGTCTCATGAAACCAGCTGTTCTCCTTAAGGGACAGTGTTGGTCAAATAAGTTTGTAAATATGATATATAGGTTTGCTCGCTTATAGTTTGCATTGGGTGAGGGGGAAAGGCTGTAAGCAGGCAGGGTCATTATACCCTAAGGTTTAGTTTTAAAACTAAGCCTTTCTCACCCTAAGTGACTTTGTATCAGAGACTTCCTTGTTTGTATATTGGATTAAAGGTTTGAACTTCTACACTATAAAATGGGGCAGACCGGGAGCTTGCTCTCTCTCGGTTCCTGAGATTAGCATTAGAGAGGAGAGCAGAGAAAGACCACGTGGAGAAGAGGAGAAGCAGCCAAAATGGCAGAGTGCTGAAGGAGAAGCCAGTTTGTGCACAGTTTGTGCAGAGAGAAGGAGATGGGGAACAGAGGTGAATAAAGCTGGTGAGGTACAAACCTTTGATTCTAGAAAACTCGGATAAGTCAGTGGCTTTGGGAGCCCTGAATGGAAAGGGAAGTGTTTTCCCACTGTGTGTATTTCTTGCCCACCGGGTGCAAGCTAGGATTAAAGCTAATGGCCCACCAGTTCTTGGCTCTGTTGTTTCATTACTGTCTGTCCGAATCAAATGCGAGCCTGCATGGGCCAGGCGGCTGTGATGGTGGCCCTGGCTACTGACTTTACAGATGGTATCCACTGGGGCTCAGCATCGATCTCCATGCTGGCAGATTAAGCAGTCAACAGGGGCAGTAGCTAGGTCAGTCTTGACGACAGGGAGCAGAGCCCCTGCTGCTGGTCCCAGGCACAGCCTCCCATTCTGCTGCCACGATTTCTCCATTCATGAGCCCATTGTACAGACCCTGGGTGCTGAGAAAGAAGCTGGCTGCCACTTGTTGGCCGAGCCATCCAGCCCACTTGATTGTTTGGTAGCTGCAATGGATATTCTCTGGTGGGCATAACGCATGATCCAAAGATCCTCACATTTTGAGCTCATGTCCACAGGTCTATGTGCCTCTTCATGAGTCATAGCATGTTGTAATTTGCTGCTAGGTATTGTGCTGGAAGGGATTGGGAAGGGAGGTAGGGACAGATACTGAGAAGGGCAAGCCTTATCTTGTACATCTCATCTGAGGCTTCTGCATAACTTTGGAGGGGGTGGGAGAAGCGGCTGTCTTCCAACAAGGTGAAGTGGGCCACTGCTGCCAGCCCAGGGGGGCCAGGACATGTAGGAGGCACAGCAACAGCAAACCCATGTCTTTCTCCCTCCCTTCCCTTTCTCTCTCTTTCTTTCTCTCCCTACCTTTCTCTCTTTCAGATCAATAAATTAAATAATTTTTTTAAACTGACTTCTTTTACTTAGCAATATACATTTGTTTCCTCCATGTCTGTTATGACTTGGTAGCTCACTTATTTTTATTGCTGAATAATATCCCATTGTACGGAGGTACCGTCGTTTGCAACTCATTTGGGTAAATACCAAGGAGTATGATGGCTGGGCCATACGGCAAAACTTTGACAGGAACTACCAAACTGTCTGCATCAGTTTGCATTCCCACCAGCAATGAACGAGAGTTCCTGCTGCTCCACATTCTCACCAGCATTTGGTATTTACTGTATTGACTACTTTTCACAACTTAGCTGAATTTTCTTTGTTGTTGCTGTTGTTGTTTTAGATTTGGCCAATCTCTGATGAGCTGACCGGTTTTTGTGACCTGAACAAGTGAAGAAGTCACCAAAGCTCACATCAACTTAATAGGCCTGTTATTTTTCTATCTCCTGAAATCAGCTTGCTTTCCAAGCACTGAAAGTGTGTGCATGCAGGTGTGCACACGCACACAGATACACACACCTATATGGACACAGTACACAACCGAGTGTATCCCATTCTCCTGCTCCCTTCGCACCTTTGGGTCTGGTGACCTTTAATAGTAGACTAGAGACAGCAGGAAAAAATCTACATCCTTATGTTTTGGGTGAAGGAGGAGTTTTAACTCTATCAGCTGGGTTATATCTGCAAATTTGAAGACTGAGCCAATGTTGACCCTCTGTCCTCAAGCATAAGGTCTCTTAGGGTCTCTTTAAGGGATCCTTGGCACATGAGAGAAGGAGGTTTAAATGCTTCAGGAACAAAACATACTTTATGACTAGATAAGGTTGATAGGCTTAATTTTCTAATAGTCCTTGAGAATCTGAAGAGCCTCCTGTTAAATAAATAACCTACCAAGTTGAAAATGGAATTCTGAACACACACTTTACTCATCAATAGGGCCCCACCTGAAAGAGGTGTCCAGTACCAGGGGTCTTCCTTCATTTTGAGGTTTTTAAAATAGAAAAGGAAGCCAGGCTATGACTTGATCAGAGACAGTATTGGGGGATAAAGCCAATTACTTAGCAAATGAAAATATTATTTCATCTTTTCTTTAAAAAGTTTTTCACAAGCCAATACAAAGTCCTCATGGAAAACAAAACATAAAACTTTCACAATGAGGCAGATAGCAAGAAGCTAGGAAGATTCCTTCACAAGTGGAATGTGGAAACTGAGGCAGACAGCTGAGTAAACTGATTGAGAAATTCATAGCCAGATAATAAATTACAAGGGCTCATCTTCCCTAACAAAGGACACTTAGGAGCAAATTCTTTGCACATTACAGACCACTCTGAGGCAGACCCACCTCAGTCCAGGTACCTCTTTGGTGACATCTTTTGAAGATTAAAGTGACCAAAGAATGACTCTGACCCCTCTGTACCCTCATTTAAAGGAATCAGCATATTGAAGGACATACCGGAAAGCTGATGAATATTCTATTGAGATCCTTCTCTGAGACCTCCTTTAAAATTTCCACCTTTAGAAAACAAACACCCTTAAGATAAAGAAGGCAGCGTGCTCTCTTTGGATCATACCTACACCTTCCTTTTCTTGTGTGTATACTTTTGCTTTCCTTCTTCTAAACTCTAAGAGTCCCCACAGATTTGCAACCAGGAGAGCAGCAGCTTGTCCTGGGCTAACCCCCTGAACTTGTCTCCAAGGCCCTTTTTTCTCTGACTTTTTTTTTTTTTTACAGAGACAGAGAGAGTCAGAGAGAGGGATAGACAGGGACAGACAGACAGGAACAGAGAGAGATGAGAAGCATCAATCATCAGTTTTTTGTTGCAACACCTGAGTTGTTCATTGATTGCTTTCTCATATGTGCCTTGATGGTGGGCCTTCAGCAGACCGAGTAACCCCTGCTTGAGCCAGAGACCTTGGGTCCAAGCTGGTGAGCTTTTTTGCTCAAACCAGATTGTGGGCAGCAGTAAAGCATAAAGTTAAAGATCTTTTGGGAAATTACCTTTAGTTTAAATAGGCAAGGAAAAAAAGATGACAACAAAAACAGCACATTCAAAGCCCCATAAACATATAAAACATTTTTCTATTTGCTCCCATCCCCAATTCTGCCAGCCAGAAAACTGACACATGAAAGATTTAGAGGTGAAGTCTTGTGGGGAAGGAACTAGATGAAGTGCTCCTAACCTTTCCTTGAAAATCTTTGAGAAATGAAATCCATAAATCCAGGATAGAAAAAGAAGTAGAGTGCCACCATTCTGTGTCTTTATTCCCAAGGTGACATCTGGCCATCCTCTTATCCGTACCCATTTCCTTAAGAGGTCAGCTTCTCCAAAGAGGGAGCGCTTCTCAATGTGAAACATTTGTCCTTCATTTCAATTCTGATCTAATTAGATCCATGCAAATGAAAAACAGGAATCAATGTTATACCTTTCTTTTCAGCCACATAATCAAGGAAGGGCCACCACTCAGGTAATGCCTTCCTCAGTTTCCAAGCTGCTGGAATGAGCCTTTCTTCCATGCCCCCCTCTATCATTGGATCATTTCATCCCACATGTGCTGGGGACTCGGTCATCCTTCCCAGATTTCAATCCAGGGTACAAATTCCACTTTCTTCCCTTTACTTCAGAGAACTGTACACGAACAATGAACAACACTGGGAAGCATGGCGCAGTGCTCCTCCCTGCACTAGCTGGAGTGCTGCTGCTCACCGTGGTTCTCCTGGTCTCAGGACCTCCTTCTCCTTCCTCCTTCACTTGAGCTGGGACCTGCCTGGCTCTATGACATTCAACAAGGGAATGTTCAAAAGATACCACTTGCTGGATCATACTGTAACATTTTTTTTTTTTTTTTTCCATTTTTCTGAAGCTGGAAACAGGGAGAGACAGTCAGACAGACTCCCGCATGCGCCCGACCGGGATCCACCCGGCACGCCCACCAGGGGCGACGCTCTGCCCACCAGGGGGCGATGCTCTGCCCATCCTGGGCGTCGCCATGTTGCGACCAGAGCCACTCTAGCGCCTGGGGCAGAGGCCACAGAACCATCCCCAGCGCCCGGGCCATCTTTGCTCCAATGGAGCCTTGGCTGCGGGAGGGGACGAGAGAGACAGAGAGGAAAGCGCGGCGGAGGGGTGGAGAAGCAAATGGGCGCTTCTCCTGTGTGCCCTGGCCAGGAATCGAACCCAGGTCCTCCGCACGCTAGGCCGACGCTCTACCGCTGAGCCAACCGGCCAGGGCCGGATCATACTATAACATTTAACTGGTTGCCAGTCTTAAAGCGGGAGAGGTGAGAGGGAGGAATTCCCCTTCTTCTGCTTCAAAGCTGTTTCATTGGCTCACAATAGTTCTCCCATCCAAGTACTAACCAGGTCCGACCCTGCTTAGCTTCCGAGATCAGATGAGATTGGGTGCGTTCAGGGTGGTATGGCCGTAGACTGGCTCACAATAGTTCTATGCTTTCCTCTACCCTGTCCTGAAATGCCAGCTATTATAGTAACCCTTTTGGGTTAGACTAGCTCAAAAAATAAACACTCACTGGGCACTGGAGGTCAGAGATAAATAAAATGTGCCGTGAGCTAAACTTCATCAGAGAGAGTAGTTTGCTGGTCTGATGTGATTTATTCAATGAGTTCTTTTACTTGTTTATTCACAAAACATTTACTGAGTGGCTATACGAGTCCTGGGTCCTTGTTTAATATGAGGCCTGAGGGAAGCTCAGACTAATAAGACAACTTCCATGTTCTAGAAGAGGAATTCATGGTTTGGTGGAGAGGAAAAAAAACTCATGAAGTTATAATATAGCATGTTAAATTTTGTCCTAGAGTGCTTTGTAAGAGCGCGGGCACAGAGGGGAGGGAGAGGGGCGCAGCGGCCTCCAGAGCCCTCAGCCCTTCCTGCCACTCTCATCACTTTGTTTTAGGTCAGGGGTACCTCTGTGAGCACCAGGCCACTGGGCCTGGGAGCACTAAGCGGGCTCCCACACCAGAACTGGACCACCGCCTGTAAGTCCACTCAACAAGCATTTATTAAATACCCCCGGCTCCTTGCACAGGGAGAGGAATTATAGATGAGAAAGTTTCCCAGTGGGAGGGACAGATGGGGGACGGAGCCCAGTGAGAACTTAACCCTGGAAGCAGGTGACAGTGGAGGAATGGAGAGAGGGAGAAGAAGACGGGGAAAGAGGGAAGCTGAACAAGTTTACATTAGAGGGTGTAATTGCCTACTCTGCAAAGTAGGAGACAGGGCAGCCGGTGAAAATAGCAGTAGAAGTGGAGGTTCTTGTAAGGAAGCTCAAGAAGACCATTAGAAATGAGGGTAATTAAGGGAGCTTTCAAATGACAGGTATGACCTCAACTGACCATACAGCAAGCAAGCATTAGGAAACATACCTTAGGCTGGCAGTGGGGTTGGGGAACACATTTGAAAAATATTTTTCTTAAACATTGATTGTAGAGAGAGAGAATGACAGAGAGAGAGAGAGAGAGACAGAGAGAGACAGAGAGAGACAGATATTGATTTGCTGCTTCATCCATTCATGTATTCATTGGTTGATTCTTTTTTTTTTTTTAATTTTCTGAGGCTGGAAACGGGGAGAGACAGTCAGACAGACTCCCGCATGCGCCCAACCGGGATCCACCCGGCACGCCCACCAGGGGCGACGCTCTGCCCACCAGGGGGCGACACTCTGCCCCTCCGGGGCGTCGCTCTGCCACAACCAGAGCCACTCTAGCGCCTGGGGCAGAGGCCAAGGAGCCATCCCCAGTGCCTGGGCCATCTTTGCTCCAATGGAGCCTTGGCTGCGGGAGGGGAAGAGAGAGACAGAGAGGAAGGAGGGGGGAGGGGTGGAGAAGCAAATGGGCGCTTCTCCTATGTGCCCTGGCCGGGAATCGAACCCAGGTCCCCCGCACGCCAGGCTGATGCTCTACCACTGAGCCAGCCGGCCAGGGCCCATTGGTTGATTCTTATATGTGCCCCAACTGGGGCTCAAACCCGTGACCTTGGTGTATCAGAATAACAATGCTTCAGCCAACTGAGGCACCCAGCCAAGGGCCTATTTAATTAAAAATCCCTTGTAACACGCTAAGTGCTAAAAAAAAAAAAAAACCCAATAGAAGAAATCATGTAGAATTAATATGGACTATCTATAATATTTGACACTTTAAAAAAGAAATTAGTACACCCCTAGCACTTGCTTCAAACTGCAGATTCCCTTGACTTGAGAACTTTTTTTATTAATAGCACTCTCAAATATAAGCCAATTTGAATGGATTTTACATCTTGGTTTTACACATATACACACACACAGAGACTACTGTAACAATATATGAAAGTGTGTAGATTTCAGTCTTATCTTCCTAGTAATTCAGAAGACATTTCTGCAGTCCTGGCGGACTGGCCCCGGCGTCCTCCCCGTGTCTCTGCCCGTTCTGCTGCATTCCCTATGTGCCTTGACTCTGGGTCCCTCCCACTTTCCATGGTTAGCTCCATTAGCCTTGAATTAAGGAAGAGATGATGTGCATATTAGTGCTCATTTTTTCACCTCCCCAAATTATCTGATTTGGCAAGGGAAGGACCAGTTGTTTCAGGGGCAGTGATAAGAATCACATTCTTCGCTCAGGTGTTGTCCCAGCTATTAGAACCCCTCCAGGCCTCCACCTCCAGGGGCCCCCACTGCCTTCACCAGCACACCAGCCAAACTCCCCGCCTGGCACACGTTTACGGGGCCTCCCTCTCCATCCCATTTCCTTCCGGTCTATCCTTGAACCCCTCAGGCAAGGCTCCAAATCATCACTGAACACACTCACTCACAGGCAGCTCAGTGACTTTCAAAGGCTCCTGGGTCCTCCCTTTACTGCCCATGTGACTGCCACGAGTTGCCCAGGAGCGAGGACGGGCTGTGTGGCCTGGTTTCCCCGGCCCACACTTTGCACTCTGCACTGCAGCCCAGCACCCACCACGCTGCCCTCAGCTCTGCCTGCGCCCGAGGCCTTCCCGGAGAGCATGATGTTTCCCCCAGTCTCTCCCTGGGCCTCCTGGTCACAGGTGGTCAGGCCACAGATAAAGAGGGTGTTCCAAACCACAAAGCCCGCCTCCCTCCTCGAACTGTCACACTGCTGTGTCTCACCCATCAGGCCACACTCTGCTCTTCCCTGCCCAAGCCCTGACTCTGACTCCCTCTAGGCACAAGGTCCCTTCTGTCTGGCTGTCTCCAGAGGCCCTGCCACATTCGTCAGCATCTGCCAGTGTCCTTCCTGTCACCTTGAGCCCATGTGGCCAGGGCCCCTGTATGCCTTGCCCAGAAAGCATAGTTATTATCACAGTGACCCCTGTAAAGGTGGCGTAGGGCAGTGTGAGAATGAACTGGGGTGATGATGTTGTTTGTGTCAGGGCTTTGTAAAGTGCTGGACAGATGTAAGGTCCTGGTATTCCCCTTGGAAACTTCAAAACCTCCTTCTCCTGTTGCCTGATGCCCCCGGGGTCTGTGTACGGCCCTGGAGTCCTGTCTTTCAGGGACCAACCCAAGGCCCGCGCTCCTGCTTATTCCTAGAGCCCTCGCGGTTGGCATTACTCATGGTGACATTTCATCAGATGCCGCACGGTTAGCCAGGCTCAGAAGACCTGGTTCCGCTGCCAAAAAGCTGTGTGAAATTGACCCTCAGTTTGCCTGTCTGTAAAAAGGGGCTGGGACCACACCTCTGAGTCTGTCTTTCAGTTAACTCGGGTTTTTTCCTTCTTCAATCTAAACTACATGCTAGGTCCTGGTGCTGCTCCTTAGCTAGGTTTTTCCACCCTGTCACCCTAGTGAGCATGGTGCTAGGACTTGATGAGGACTTGAGAAATGTGTTTCTGAACTGTTAACAGAATAAATGCCATGTCCTCATATGAAACATGTGTCTTTTTGTGCAGTGCAGGGGAGGGCAATGCAGTTAAAATCTAAATTGTGGATTAAGCTCAATATTGTTAGCATGCCAGTTCTTACCAAACTGATCCACAGATTTTACCCAATCTCAACTAAAACTCTCAGCGAGCATTTTTATTTTATAGAAATTGATGAGCTAATTCTAAAACATATACAGAGATGTAAAGGATATAGAATAGCCAAAACAACTTTTAAAAGAAAACACAAAGTTGCAAAGCTCAAATGATCTGATGTTAAGACTTATTATAAACTTACAGTAATTAAGATAGCAAGGTATGGCTGCCAAGATGACAAATAGATCTGTGGAACCAAACAGAGCACCCAGAAACAGGTGCGCTTACAGAAAGCCAGCTGGAGAAATAAACGGTAATGGAACAACTGGACATCAATAAGAGAAATACTGAACTTCAGTCACATTTCACATCATACACCAAAAACAGAACAAAACAAAGCCTCAAAGCGGATGAGAGATTTAAATGTAAATCTCAAACTATTCAATATAAAAACTCCTAGGAGAAAACACAGGGGAAAATCTTTGTGATGGTTAGACAAAGATTTCTTGGGTACATCAAAAATGATCCATACATTTTTTTTAAATTGGATTTCATCAAAATCAAAATCTTCTGCTCTTCAAAAGGTACTCTTAAGAAAATGAAAAGATAAGCTACATACTTAAAGAAAATATTTGCAAAGATTTTATCTAATAAAGGACTTGTATCTAGGATACAAAAAAACTTCTCAAAACTCAATAATGAAAAAAATGAGCAAAAGATTTGAGTGGACACTTCACGAAAGAAGATATATAAATGGCAAAGAAGCACATGAGCCTGACCAGGGGGTGGTGCAATGGATGGAGCGTCGGACTGGGATGCGGAAGGACCCAGGTTCGAGACCCCAAGGTTGCCAGCTTGAGCGCGCGCTCATCTGGTTTGAGCAAAAGCTCACCCAAGGTTGCTTGCTCAAGCAAGGGGTTACTCGGTCTGCTGAAAGCCCGCGGTCAAGGCACATATGAGAAAGCAATCAATGAACAACTAAGGTGCCGCAATGCGCAACAAAAAACTAATAATTGATGCTTCTCATCTCTCTGTTCCTATCTGTCTGTCCCTGTCTATCTCTCTCTCTGACTCTCTCTCTGTCTCTGTTAAAAAAAAAAAAAAAAAAAAGAAGCACATGAAAAAATGCTCAACCATTATTCACTAGGGAAAACAAATTAAGACCTCAATGACAAACCACTATACACATAGCTTCAAGTTAAAAAGACTGGCAATACCAAGTGTTGGTGAGGATATGGAGCAGGTATGAATGAAACCCTCATACATTGCTGTGACAATACTGTATAAGAAAACAGGTTAGCTATTTCTTAAAAATTAAACATGCACCTGCCACATGGCCTAACCATTATACTTTTAAGTATTTCCCCAAGAGAAATGAAAACGTACTGTTCAAACTACCCCAAAGTGGAATCAAACCAAATGTTCATTAACAGGTAAATGAATAAAAAAAATTGGGATATCTACACAGTAATAAAAAGTGCTTTACTATTGTTACACTAAGCAAATGCAGGAATCTCAAAATAAGTATGCTGAGTGAGAGAAACCAACCAAAAAGGTACATGCTGTATGATTCTCTTTATGAAATTCTAGAAAATTCAAACTAATCTATAGTGACAGTAAGATCAATGATCATCTGAAAAGCAGTGGGGGGGGGCAGGAGAAAGGTTAATTAAAAAAGCATAAGGAAACTTCTCGGAGTGATAGTGGCGTTCATCATCTTGATCGTGTTGATGCTTTCAGAGGTTTGTACACATGTCAAAACTTATCAAACTGTATACTTTAAATAAACTGTAAAGTTTATTATGTCAATTATACATCAGTAAAGCTGTTTTAAAAACAGTAGTTTAAGATCTCTGTCCAGAAACTTAAAAAGCTAAATCGCATATTCCTAGGCATTAACCACAGTTCTAGTGTAGGATCCACGGATCCACATTTGTAACAAGCCCACAAGTAATTCTAATGCAGGTTGACCTTAAACAACCCTTTGTGAAACACTGGTCTAGGGAATAAGGATTTCTAGAACAATCTTGTGACTAGAATGCTGTTTCTGGGAAAAACATGTAACTTTTTCTATTAGGTGTGTTAAGACTTTATGTTTTATACCTCTAGCATTCAAACTCAATTACTATAGCATATATTTAGTACAGTATTAATAGTTTAAAAGCAAATATAAGTCAGTTTATTCCCATCTTATTTTTTTATAAATTAAAATTCATTATACAATCTTGTTGCTATTTCCTGGCAGAGGCCTACAGTTTAAATGAAGAACTGTGTCACTTAGTTCTTGTGACAGAAAACCGATGTGGTGATTTTCCAATCACACTTCTTAGTTTATCTTTTTCCATATGACGCATACCCAACATCCTCCTGACCACCTGCAGATCAAAGAAGATACAGAAAGAATACAAAATGATTGCATTCCTGCTAAGTCTGTGAAGACAAAGCTTATCTTTTCATATTTGTATAATATTTCCTACCGGAGCACAAAAAGCACTGCCAATATAAATGATAGGAAATAGATTTTCCACACGACACTAGTATTTCTTAATCCTAGTAACATTACCTGAAGGAAATATTAGAATTCAATTGATGAAACACACACACACACAGATACCACTTAGGCATGAGAAAACATGAAATCTTGCGCAATTTGCAACAATATGGATAGACCTAGAGGGTATTATGCTGAGTGAAGTCTGAGAAAGACAAATACTGTATCATTTAACTTATGTGTGGAATCTAAAAAGCTAAACAAATGAACAAACAAAACATACAGACTCTTAGATACAGAAAACTGATGGTTGCCAGAGGGATGGGCAGTGGTTGTTTGGGCAAAAGGTGAAGGGGATTAAGAGATTAATGCAGTTATAATTATAAATAAGTCGCAGGGATGTGAAGTACAGCATAGGAAATACAGTCAATAATATCACAGAAATAACTTTGTACAGTGACAGATGGATAGTCGACTTTTGGTGGTGATCACTTTGTAAAGTATACATAGTGAAATCTCACACTGTTATACACCTGAAACTAATATAATATTGTATATCAACTCTACATTTTTAAAAAGACCTTTACATTCAAGAATAAAAATTAAACATGAGAATAAAAAAGAAAAGACACTATCCAGTTTTGAGGAAGAGGGAAATAAGAGAAATAATATAAATAGATCCTTAAAGACCCATCGGACACCATCAAGCATATCAAATACATATAATGGGAGTCTCAAAAGAATAAGAGCAAAACAAGGAGGCTGAAAAAATATTAAAAGAAAAAAATCTCCAGAGGACTTCCCAAATTTGATAAAAAGCACTAATCTACACATCCAAGATGATCTACAAACTCCAAGAACTATAAACTCAAAGAGATCCACATCTAGACATATTTTCAAGTTCCCCTTGGCGATCAAGACAAGAATTGGGCTCCTCATATTGTGTGTCATAATTGTGAGGAAATGCTTCATGACTGGACAAAAGGAAAACACAAAGGAATGCCTTTTGGTATTCCCATGGTTTGGTGTGAACCTAAGGACCACAGCAGTGACTGTTATGTCTGTCTGATCCATACAAAGGGCATCGGCAAAAAAAAAAAAAAAAAAAAAAAAGGCATATGATCGTATATCCTAATTTTCCTTCAGCAATACGACCTATCCCACACTCTGAGACACTCCCAGTTCCAGTTTTCAATGGTTTTATTTCTTCTAAGGACTAAGAAAGTGAACATGGTGATCAAGTGAATTTTGATAAGATGCATGAGGAAATGGTTGTAGAATCTGAAGGGTATTCTTCTGATGCCAAGCAGTCATTAACCCCTCAGCAGTTTAGCCAACCCAAATTGAATGATTTAGTAAAAGATTTGGGCCTATCAAAGAAAGCAGCTGAGTTATTAGCCTCCAGGCTTCAAGAAAAGAATGTACTTCACTGGTCAGCTAAAGTATCCCATTTCAGGAAGCGTGAACAAATTTTTGTGGACTTTTTTTCCGAAGACAAACACTTTGTTTACTGTCATGATATCAGTAGTCTTCTCAGCCAGCTAGGTGTTACCACTTACAGTTCAACAGAATGGTGGCTATTTCTTGACAGCTCTACACGAAGTCTGAAATGTGTTCTCTTATACAATGGTAATGTTTATGCAGCGGTTCCAATTGGTTATTCAACTCATCTGCGAGAAGATTATAATGACATAAAAATTATCCTCGATTTACTGAAGTATGAGGAGCATAACTGGATTATTTGTGTGGATCTTAAAACGGTAAATTTCCTGCTAGGCCAACAGAGAGGTTTCACGAAGTATCCTTGCTTTCTATGTTTATGGGACAGCCAAGCTCAGGAGAAACACTGGACACAGAAGGAGTGGCCGAAACGTGAAGCTCTGGAAGTAGGGATGCAAAATATTGTGAATGAACCTGTAGTTAATCAAGACAGGATCATTTTTCCCTCACTTCACATCAAACTTGGCTTAATGAAGCAGTTTGTTCAGGCTTTGAATAGAGAAAGTGAATACTTTCAACATATTATTTCTGCTTTTCCTGCCTTGTCTTTAGAGAAGATAAAAGCAGGTGTATTCGATGGACCTCAAATTCAAACCCTCATCCGTGACAAAGAATTTGCCAGGAAGATGAATAAGGAGGAGAAAGCAGCATGGCAGTCTTTTGTGGCAGTTACAAAGAACTTCCTTGGCAACAAAAAAGCAGAAAACTATGAACTTCTGGTTCAAAGGATGCTTGTTGGCTTTCCGCGACACTGGATGTAACATGAGCGTTAAGATTTACTTCTGGCCCTGGCCGGTTGGGTCAGTGGTAGAGCGTCGGCCTGGCGTGCAGAAGTCCCGGGTTCGATTCCCGGCCAGGGCACACAGGAGAAGCGCCCATCTGCTTCTCCACCTCTCCCCCTCTCCTTCCTCTCTGTCTCTCTCTTCCCCTCCCGCAGCCGAGGCTCCATCGGAGCAAAGATGGCCCGGGTGCTGGGATGGCTTCATGGCCTCTGCCTCAGGCGCTAGAGTGGCTCTGGTTGTGGCAGAGCGATGCCCCGGAGGGGCAGAGCATCGCCCCCTGGTGGGCGTGCCAGGTGGATCCCGGTCGGGTGCATGTGGGAGTCTGTCTGACTGCCTCCCTGTTTCCAGCTTCAGAAAAATACAAAAAAAAAAAAAAAAAAAAAAAGATTTACTTCCTAGGCCCTGGCCGGTTGGCTCAGTGTAGAGTGTCGGACTGGTATGCGGGAGTCCCGGGTTCGATTCCCAGCCAGGGCACACAGGAGAAGCGCCCATCTGCTTCTCCACCCCTCCCCCTCTCCTTCCTCTCTGTCTCTCTCTTCCCCTCCCGCAGCTGAGGCCCCATTGGAGCAAAAAGTTGGCCCAGGCGCTGGGGATAGCTCTATGGCCTCTGCCTGAGGTGCTAGAATGGCTCTGGTCGCAACAGAGTGACATCCCGGATAGGCAGAGCATCGCCCCCTGGTGGGCATGCCGGGTGGATCCCAGTCGGGTGCATGCGGGAGTCTGACTGCCTCCCTGTTTCCAACTTCAGAAAAATACAAAAAAAAAAAAAATTTACTTCCTGAACAGTCAACTTGATAAGTGTCATGAAAATCTTGGCATTGTTAGTGATGAGCAGACTACTGCTGGAGCATCAAACGAGATTTTCCTCAACAAGTACACAAACGCAAGAGCTACAAATGCACATTTTTGCCTGAATAGAATTTAAATAAGTTTTGCACAAATTTTATGATTAAAATAAGTGTTTTAATATGTTCTGTTTTGAAATTATAGACAAATTCTGATGCAATCATATCTTTTAGTGTATTAGTGTGTTCACTGCATTATATAAATTATTATATTTTCACAGAGATGATGCCCAAGAAGACATTCTACTTCATTATGTTAAACTAAATGTTGAAAATTTACAATAAGATGAAAACCTAAAATCTTGAATTACAACAAACTGTAACTTACAGAGAAAAACTAATGTTAGATTTGAGATCAACACACTCAAATTAAGTAAGAACAAGTGTTTTTGTGGATGCAACAAAAATTTTGTTCCCCAGTGTAATAATCAAACTGTCAAAAAAACAAAAAATCTGGAAAGCAGCAGAAGTAAAAAAATTTGTCACATGCAAAAACTAATACAACTGATAGGTGACTTCATATTAGAAACCACAGAGGCCACAATAAAGTGAAATGACATATTCTAAGTGCTTAAAGAAAGACTGTCACCAAAAATATTATATATATGGCCAATTGACTTTCAACAAGGGTGTTTCTTAGTTTGGGGTACTATAATAAAGTATTGTAGACTGGGTGACTTATAAACAATAGAAATTTAGGCCCTGGCCGGTTGGCTCAGTGGTGGAGCATCGGCCTGGTGTGCAGGAGTCCTGGGTTCGATTCCCAGCCAGGGCACACAGGAGAAGCGCCCATCTGCTTCTCCACCCCTCCCCCTCTCCTTCCTCTCTGTCTCTCTCTTCCCCTCCCGCAGCCAAGGCTCCACTGGAGCAAAGTTTGCCTGGGCGCTGAGGATGGCTCTGTGGCCTCTGCCTCAGGCGCTAGAATGGCTCTGATTGCGGCAGAGCGACGCCCCAAGATGGGCAGAGCATTGCCCCCTGGTGGGCATGCCGAGTGTATCCCAGTCGGGCACATGCTGGAGTCTGTCTGACTGCCTTCCCGTTTCCAGCTTTGGAAAAAAACAAACAAACAAACAAACAAAAACAATAGAAATTTATTTCTCACAGTTCAGTTCTGGAAGTTGGATGTCTGAGACCAGCGTGCCAATATCATCAAGTGAAGATCCTTCTCTGCATTGCAGACTGCTAACTTCTCATTGTATACTCACATGCAGAGAGCAGAGAGAGGAAGCAAGCCCTCCCATGGCATTAATAAGAGCACTGATCCCATTCATGGGCACTTCACCCTCACGATGTCATCTACTCCTAATTAGCCCCCAAAGACTTCATTTCCTCCTACCATGGCCTTGGCAGGTAGAATTTCAACATGTGAATTTGGGGGAAGGACACAAACATTGTTATGGAACTTGAGTCTATAACAACTACCAAGACAAGGGGAGAGGGGGGAATGGCCTTTTGAAGAAATGATTAAGGCTATCCAATAGGATATCCACATGCAGGAGTGAAGTTAGACCCCTAATTCACACCATATACAAAAATTAACTCAAAATGAATCAAAGTCCTACAAGTATGAATTAAAACCATATAGTTTCTCAGAAGAAAGCATAGGTGTAAATCCTCATGACCTTGAAGTAAACAATGGTATCTTAGATATGACACTAAAACACAAGCAACCAACAAAAAAAGAGATATATTAGACTTCATCAAAATGAAAAACTTTGGCTTGACCAGGCAGTGCTGCAGTGGTCCTCGACCTGGGACACTGAGGACCAACATTCGAAACCCTGGGGTCACTGGCTTGAGCACGGGCTCATCTGGCTTGAGCAGAGGTTCACCAGCTTGAGCATGGCGTTACCAGCTTGAGCATGGGATTATAGACATGACCCCATGGTCGCTGGCTTGAGCCCAAAGGTCTCTGGCTTGAAGCCCAAGGTCTCTGGCTTGAGACCAAGGTCACTGGCTTGAGCATGGGATCACTATCTCAACTGGAGCCTCTGGGTCGGTCAAGGCACACATGAGAAAGCAATTGATGAACAACTAAAGTGCCACAACTGCAAGTTGATGCTTCTCATCTCTCTCCCTTCCTGTCTGTCTATCCCTGACTGTCCCTCTACTTTGTCTCTTGCTCTCTTTCTCTCACTAAAAAAATAAAAAAGAAATACTTCATGCTTCAAAAGATATCATTAAGAAACTGAGCCTGACCAGGTGGTGGCGCAGTGGATAGAGTGTCGGACTGGGATGCGGAAGGACCCAGGTTCAAGACCCCGAGGTCGCCAGCTTGAGCGAGGGCTCATCTGGCTTGAGCAAAGAGCTCACCAGCTTAGACCCAAGGTCGCTGGCTCCAGCAGGGGGTTACTCAGTCTGCTGAAGGCCCACAGTCAAGGCACATGTGAGAAAGCAATCAATGAACAACTAAGAAGTCGCAACGCGCAACGAGAAACTGATGATTGATGCTTCTCATCTCTCTCCGTTCCTGTCTGTCTGTCCCTGTCTATCTCTGCCTCTGTAAAAAAAAAAAAAAAAAAGAAAGAAACTGAAAAGCCCCCTAGTGGACTTGCCAGGTGGATCCCGGTTGGGGCGCATGCGGGAATCGGTCTCTGCCTCCCCTCCTTTTACTGAATAAAAAAAGAAAAAAAAGAAAAGACAACTCAAAGAATAGAAGAAAAGATTTGCAAACCAGATATCTGGTAAGAGTTTAGGATCCAGAATATGTAAGGAATGTTTACAACTCAACCATAAAAGACAAATAACCTAATTTTAAAATGGGCAAACACCTGACCTGTGGTGGCACAGTGGATAAAGCGTCGACCTGGAATACTGAGGTCGCCAGTTCAAAATCCCGGGCTTGCCTGGTCAAGGCACATATGAGAGTTGATGCTTCCTGCTCCTCCCCCTTTTCTTTCTCTCTCCTCTCTAAAATGAACAAAGTCTTAAAAAAAAATAAAAATAGCGCCCTGGCCGGTTGGCTCAGCGGTAGAGCGTCGGCCTAGCGTGCGGAGGACCTGGGTTCGATTCCCGGCCAGGGCACATGGGAGAAGCGCCCATTTGCTTCTCCACCCCTCCGCCGCGCCTTCCTCTCTGTCTCTCTCTTCCCCTCCCGCAGCCAAGGCTCCATTGGAGCAAAGATGGCCTGGGCGCTGGGGATGGCTCTGTGGCCTCTGCCCCAGGCGCTAGAGTGGCTCTGGTCGCAACATGGCGACACCCAGGAGGGTCGCAACATGGCGACGCCCAGGATGGGCAGAGCATCGCCCCCTGGTGGGCAGAGAGTCGCCCCTGGTGGGCGTGCTGGGTGGATCCCAGTCGGGTGCATGTGGGAGTCTGTCTGACTGTCTCTCCCTGTTTCCAGCTTCAGAAAAATGCAAAAAAAAAAAAAAAAAAAAAAAGCAAAAAAAAAAAAAAATGGGCAAAGAAGTAACATCTCTTCTAAGAAAGTATACAAGTGGACAATAAGCACTTGAAAAGATAAACACCACTAGCATTAGGGAAATGCAAATCAAAACTATAATGTGCTATCACTTCACACCCACCAGCATGGCTCTAATAATAATGATGATGATAATAATTATAATAAAATAACAATAACAAGTGTTAGTGAAGAAGAGGAGAAAATGGAACCCTCATACATTGCTTTGGAAAACAATGTGCAACTTCCTCAGAAAGTTAAGGTAGAGTTACCATATGGCCCAGCATGTATACTCCAGAAAATTGGTACATAGGACCACACAAAAACTTGTACACAAGTTTCTATAGCAACATTATTCACCATACAGTATCCAAAAAGTGGAAATAACTCAAATATTCACCAAACAGGTGATTGGATAAATAAGTATGATATATCCATACAATGCACTATTATTCACCTATGAAAAAATGAAGTACTTATTCATGCTACAACACAGAACACTGAAACTAGACATAAAGAACTACATTTTCCACAAATGTAAAATGTCCAGAATAAGAAAGTCCATAGACACAGAAGTAAGTCACTGGTTGCCAGGGGATGGGAGGAGGCAGGGGGTGGGAACGGTTGTTAATGGTACAAGGTTTCACTGGGTGGAGGGATGACAAAAATATTCTGGAATTAGATATTGGTAATGTTTACACAACCTCATGAACAGGCTAAAACCCAAAAAACTACAGTTTAAGAGAGAAAATTTTACTTTATATTAATTATATTTCACCGTAAAAAAAAGTAGTACAGCTTCTGAAAGTTGTATTGGTCATTTAAATTTTTATTAACATTTTCTTGAGTGGCTTTGGGATCTGTGAAAGTTGCTCCTGGCAATTAGGTATGTGAGAGAAACATAGCTAAAAGGGCCACACCCACACACAGCCACAAACAAACCCACACAGTCTAAGCAAGCACAGGTGCTTCCAGGCACCACACAAATGTGACCACAGTTATTTTCCTGGCCAACCATTTTCTCTAACAATATCCCCAATCTGCATACCCACCGCAAAGTTAGAAGCTGTAATTCTCCAGACTAAATCAAAAGAGTTAATCCTACCTTTATTATTGCCCTGTTGTTCCATCAATAGTTTACTTATTTCCGAAAACCAACAATCTCTGATTTCTTTTGAAGCTGCCTGCAATTACAGATGAAAAAATACTGAGTGTCAGATCACCTGGAGTATTAATGGCACAGGGCTTTTGTTCTCTGGGTGACTTTAGAATAATGAAACAGAAAACACTTGTCAAGTCCTGGCGACAGCTGCGGGGAGACCTGAGCTTTACCTGCACGATGTACTTCTCCAGCCCGTTCCGGTTGGCAATTTCAAACTTCCTGTTGCTCCCCCTTTCGAGCTGGTGAATCGAAAGTGTCAGCAACTGTTGTAAAGAAAGAAGAAACTTTTCTATACTGTTGTTTTCTGATTTCAAAATTGTCACTATCAGCTACCCCAGCGATTTTCAACCATTTTCATCTCATGGCACGCGTGAACTAATTACTAAAATTTTGCGGCACACCACACACACATACAAAAAAGTATTTTTTGCCAACCTGACCAAAAAAAAAAAGGTATCATTTTGATTCACTCACACTAGACAGCTATTGTTGGCTATTTTTTTATTTGACAATCTAAGGGAAAAGAAGTCAGTGCCCCTGACTAACTAGTCAGGTATTACATGTTTTAAAAATTCTTGAGGCACATTGGTTGAAAATCGCTGAGCCACCCTAATCCTTTCTACCACTGCTATGCCTCTTCTTCCATAGTTCTTCCAAGTGTTCTGCTGTCCTCCCTTAATGGCCTCAAGGAGCATAAAACATAACCTGGTACAGTGTCACATCTGCCTCGTCTCTTTAGGGGATGACACAGACTAATTCTTTCCATATGTAGAGCTACAGCCCCCAATCTTTAAGCACAGAGATCATCTCTCCCTGAACACCTTTGCATTTCACCAATCTCTACATCATAGTGAGTGAATTACCATCCATTAAGAAACATTCACAAAAGCTACTATAAGTAAATGAACAACTTTAATCACAAGAACACAAATGTGTGTGTGGGAATGGGTGTGTCTCTCACTAGCTATGAAACATTTCCTTATACAGGCAACACTGGCTGTGGACTTGGGTTCCTGGACCCCAGGATCAGGATGATGCCCACAGTGGTATGCAGAAGAGCAAGTGGAAGAAGAAATCCAGTCCACGGTCTAATGACCAAGTCTTTCACTCCTCTGCCTGGAAGAAAAGGGTACTTTTTAGTTTGTCCAGACAGGCTGCATTACAGTCCCTTTCCTCTGCTGAGCACAAAATCACCTCTATTCCATCCCTGGCCCTGGCTAGTGACTGACTGTAAGCGCTGACTCTGGAGTCAGACCTGCGTGTGGATTCCAGCTCTGTTGTGTGGCATCTGGCAAGTTAACCTCATCTCTCTAAGCTACAGTTCTCCATCTATACAGTAAGGATAACTATATCTCTCTCCAAAGGGTGTGATGACTCCCAGGTATAATTGGACCCCTTTACCTTCATAGACTTCTTAAAGCTGTAATGAGGAGATAGGCCCTGGTCGCTGGGCTCCATCCGTATCTTACAGAACACTATTCCCCTTTCAAACAGATAGATTTGCCTCTGGCTGGGCTTAAATCGAATAAAATCCTTCATCTTATAACGATCCGTGTGCATTGTCCAGACGTTGAAAGAGCCATGCATCAACAGCTTGCCCAGTTTTCTGATGTCATCCTTTTAGAATCACAGACACACACAACACAAAGCTGTTAAATTAATCTGACAGGGAAAGAACTCTTAGGTGTCGGTTTTGAAATTATAAATCATGTTTATTGGAAGTTTACAATCTTAAAATTGTCACTGAGGCTAATTTGTCACTACATCAAAACTACAATTTTGTAAGTTTCAGCATATAAGGAAGTAGTTCGGTAGTGTAAGGTAATAAACATACTACATATTAGATATACTGGAACTAAAGATATTGGTACTCTAATATTTTGTCTTGTAATTAATTTTAGCTAGTAGGATTCCATTTGTTCCTCTTTGTTTCTGCTACATGACAGTGCTTAACAAGGGCTAGAAATTAACCTTTGAATTATGTTTATGAGAGTCAGAAATTTGGCTGCATCATGGATCTCTTTTTAATTTTTATTTGTCTGTCTGTCTGTTTGTTTGTTTGTTTGTTTATTTTAAGTGAGAGGAGGGAAGATACTGAGACAGACTCCCACATGTGCCCTGACCGGGATCCATCCAGCAACCCGTCTGGGGCCAATGCTAGAATCAGCTGAGCCATTCTCAGCTCCTTAGACCAATGCTTGGAACAACTAAGCTGTCCTCAGCACCCAGGGCTGATGCTTGGACCAGTAGAGCCACTGGTTGCAGGAGAGGAAGAGGAGAGAAGGGTAAGAGGGTGAGGAAGAGAATCAGATGGATGCTTCTCCTGGGTGCCCTGACCAGTAATCACAACCGGGATGTCCACACTCCAGGCCAGCGCTCTATCCACTGAGCCAACCAGAAAGGGCCTGGATATTTTTTTAAAATTACTGGTTGTAGAGAGAGAAAGGAAGGGAGAGAGGGAGACAGAGAGAAACATCGAGTTGTTATTCCACTTATTTATGCACACATTGGTTCATTCTTGTATGTGCCTGACAGGAAATCAAACCTACAACCTTGGCAAATTGAGACAACATTCTAACCAACTGAGCCCACCTGGCCAGGGATGCATCTTGACTCTTTAATAATCCATGCATTCCTTCTGTATCCTAACAGCTGCGTTATGATTATGAGAACCTGAGATCATGAGATCTGTTCTGAAAGGAGAAAGTTTAATATGACCTAATCTTCATAACATTGTAATGGAAATGGTAATTATCTCAACCCTGAGTTTTTCAGAGTGAGTGAACCATGTAAAGATAATCTCAAATGACAATTATTTTTAAGCCTGTGTGGCTCTAGCGCACACACTACGACGCCTCTCTCTCCACCAGTAAGCCCACCTTCCTCATAGAAAGTTCACAGTACTAATGCAGTATTCCTGCCTCCTCTGAGTTCTCTCTACCGGGAAGTGGAGTGACGTGAGCTAGGAATGTGATACTTTTCAAAACTTACATCACTTAAACCAGATAATCAAGAATTTATTTCCTTGAATCAAAATAGCAAAAGGAAAAATTATTTGAACAGGACCAGGACAGAATAATTTCCGTGAGTTATATCTAGCTGAGCTAAATCTCTACAATCTCTGTTTATGAATAGTAGAACTATGTACATTATGTATAATTGATGAGGCATTTGTACAATCGATTGTTTATATTTAAAAAACTGTGAATATGTTCTTTTAAAAAAATTGTACTCCTGAAATTCTGAAATAAAAATTCACGAGCCTGACCTGTGGTGGTGCAATGGATAAAGCACTGACCTGGAATGCTGAGGTCAACAGTTTGAAACCCTGGGCTTGCCTGGTCAAGGCACATATGGGAGTTGATGTTTCCTGCTGCTCCCCTCCCACCTTCTCACTCCTTCTCTCTCTTCTCTCTAAAATGAATATATTTTTAAAATTCACAAGTAATAAACTCAAGTCACTTCTATACAGGTTACAACAGTCTCAACATATGACATTTGAATTTATGACTCTCACACTTATAAAAACTTTAAAAATATTGAGATATGCCTGACCAGGCAGAGGCACAGTGGATAGCATCGAACTGGGACATAAAGGACCCAGGTTTAAAACCCCGAGGTTGTTGGCTTGAGTGCGGGCTCATCTGGTTTAAGCACAGATCACCAGCTTGAGCCCAAGGTCACTGGCTTGAGCAAGGGGTACTTATGGACTACGTGGGCAAATTAGTTTGGTTGTGCACAGCAGAAGAATATGCAATATTCTTTTTCTGTGGCTTAGTTGTATTTTTATGTTCTAGATTATAATTTTACAACTGTGTTAAAATAGGTAAGTGACTTTTGCTAGGGTGTGTTTTGACTTACACCAAAATTTGAGTTATGTCATTGTTGTGGGAACAGAACTGTGTCGTAACCCAAGGATCCCCTGTAGAGTCCGTAACATATTTTATGTGCTAATTTTTTCTTTTTGCTTCGTAAAATTTGCATGTGTTAACTCCTCCTGGAGCAATAAAGAGCCCAGTTCTAAGGCCTTTTTTCCTAAATACATTGTGGTCCTGTTTTAGGTCATACAGGCTCTAGGACAGATTGATGGATGGGTCCATAGGAGCCTTGAGAAGTATTTCACACAATCCTAATTCTTCAAGGAGTCATGCCAATGTAACCACTCCAGCACTCACTGATTGCTATCTGCTTTCAACCCATTCAATCTGTACTATACAGACATAAATAGTTTAAGAAATGTGTTTGAGTCAAGGCAACTGGCCAAAGTAAATGCTTACTATTTGCCACATGAACAACTGTAATCAATAGTTTCTATTGAAAAACGTATTTATACTCTACCTCATTTAAAAATTTTGATATCTCTTGCCTGACCTATGGTGGCGCAGTGGGTAAAGCGTCGACCTGGAATGCTGAGGTCGCCAGTTCAAAACCCCGGGCTTGCCTGGTCAAGGCACATATGGGAGTTGATGCTTCCTACTCCTTCTCTCTCTCTCTTTCTCTCTCTCTTTCTCTCTCTCTCTCACTCTCTCTCCTCTCTAAAATGAATAAATAAAATAAAAATAAAAATTTTGATATATCTTATAAAGTACATATATTATGGGAAGACAGAAAATAACTAAGGAAATTAGGGTAAAGAAAAAAAAAGGATTAGCCCTGGCTGGGTGGTTCAGTGGATAGAGTATCATCCTGGCATGCTGTAATCATGGGTCTGATCCCCGGTCAGAGCACATTTGAGAAGCAACCAATGAGTGCACAACTAAGTTAATGCCTCTCTCTCTCAAATGAATAGAAAACTTTAAAGAAGAAAAAATTAAATGGTGAAGATGTACAGAAAACTCATACCATAAAACCATGTAAACTCGCTGCAGACCCAGCTCTGACCTTGGAGGCAGCACACAGAGAAACACAGTGAGTGATATGAACCCTTAAGTCTGAAGACATACTTAGACCAGTTGTTCAGGAAAAGCATGGATTCCTGTTAATAAGACGTGAGAAATTTCTCCCATGGGACCTCATAAAGGGTCACGAAGTTAAATACTGAGCACATCCTTAAGCCCATCCCAGGATAGACAGATGGATGGATTGTAGGTAAAGCTGTTTCTAAGAACACATTTGGTGAATGTGGAGCTACCACTTCCTGGCGCGGCTGTAAAAGCCATTCTAAAAGAAGCCAGAACAATGGGGGCGCGGAGAACAAGTCCAGGTGTCACTCTCTCATGACCTGTAGAGGGCTGGGCAATGCCAGCTAAGATGTCTGCCCAGGGCGTGGCCGTAGAAAAACAGCCCCGCTGAGGAGGCAAACATGGAGAGCGGTGTTGTCCCTTGTCACCTCTGCACTTGGTTCCTCACCCACCTGTAGGCACAACTATTCACATCTTGGGAGGCAACTGACCAAAGGATGTGACACCAGTGAGGCGCTAGCCCCTGACCACAGAGGCCTGGTGCAGCAAAGATGCCAGATGGCCACTCTGATCCTTGTTTCAGCTGAGGCCTGAGGAGGAGGCAGTGAGCGGTAGGAGTGGTGGCTGGGAGAGGCTTTCTCTGCGCACAGGTGGTACAATGAGCAGTAAGGAAGCAGAGCAGTGAAGCTGAGTCACCACAAACCATAAGGAAGAGGGAAAGACACAGAAGGAACCAGTCAGTGGGTGCTGCGGGGAGAGGACAGGGGAGAGGACAGCAGGTGTGCAGTTGTACCTGCACATTCAGGCAGAGCACACAGGTGAGAAGCCCAGCTCCCTCTCGGGCCATGGCCTTAGTCCTGCTGGGGATCCTGGAATCATCCAGTTCCCGCCTCTGCGAGCTGGGCCCTGTCCGAGCTTCTGCCTTTCCAGTAAGTCTGTCATCACTGGAGGTCCCTGGAGGCCTTCGCTGGACCTGAGTCCAGCCCAAACGGATGGGCTGTGTATCCTTCAGGTCGTCTTGCACAAACTCTCAGAACCATGTTTCTGATACGATTAAACAGCCAGGATGTGTGCCTGTGTGGAGGTCACTCACCACCATAGGGAAGCAGGCAAGGGGAATCCTCAGAGCAGGACCAAGGATGAGCAGGGCCATCTTTTCAACCATGTATATCCTATCTTTCCAATCAGATTGTCGTTGGTCCCAAAGCCAGAGGCCATGTGCACAATCTCTTGCCGATATTTGTCCCTTAGCAAGTACAGTGTGTCCGTAAAGTCATGGTGCACTTTTGACCAGTCACAGGAAAGCAACAAAAGACGATAGAAATGTGAAATCTGCACCAAATAAAAGGAAAACTCTCCCAGTTTCATATCTATTCAGTGCAGTTTGATGTGGGCTCACGCACAGATTTTTTAGGGCTCCTTAGGTAGCTATCCGTATAGCCTCTACAGCAGGGGTTCCCAAACTTTTTACACAGGGGGCCAGTTCACTGTCCCTCAGACTGTTGGAGGGCCGGACTATAAAAAAACTATGAACAAATCCCTAAGCACACTACACATATCTTATTTTAAAGTAAAAAAAACAAAATGGGAACGAATACAATATTTAAAATAGAGAACAAGTAAACTTAAATCAACAAACTGACCAGTATTTCAGTGGGAACTATGCTCCTCTCACTGGCCACCAATGAAAGAGGTGCCCCTTCCGGGTGTGCGGCGGGGGGCCAGATAAATGGCCTCAGGGGGCCACATGCGGCCCGTGGGCCACAGTTTGGGGAGGGGCTCTACAGACTCGTCACTGACTGATGGCCTACCAGAACGGGGTTTCCCCACCAAACTGCCGGTTTCCTTCAACTGCTTATCCCACCGAGTAATGTTATTCCTATGTGGTGGTGCTTCATTATAAATGCGCCGATATTCACGTTGCACTTTGGTCACGGATTCAAATTTAGCGAGCCACAGAACACACTGAACTTTCCTCTGTACCGTCCACATCTCGACGGGCATGGCCATGGGCTGCTCCACTGTATACACAGCGTTACATCATCATCTGCGCATGTGCACATGCTGCCATATCATCCTACAGAAACTGGGAGGGTTTTCCTTTTATTTGGTGCAGATTTCACATTTCTATCATCTTTTGTTGCTTTCCTGTGGTTGGTCAAAAGTGCACCATGACTTTATGGACACACTGTATTTATTCATTTATTGTTATTTAGTAAGTGCCTGGGGAGAAGCTGTGCCCAGCACTATGATGGAGGTAACTCAGTGATGCCCCCGTACTGGGTTGAACAGCATCTCTCCCCAAAACGCATGTCCACTTGGGATCTTAGATTGTGACCCTACTGAAAATAAGATCTCAGATGTAATTATGCAGTTCAAATGAAGTCATACTGGGTTAAGGTGGGCTCTCACCTGCAGGCCAGTGTCCTTATGAGAAGAAGAAACAGACACAGAGACATACACATAGAAGACAGTCACACGAAGACAGGGGCAAATATGGGAGGAATGCAGCTGCAAGCCAAGGAATGCCAAGCACTGTCGGAAGCTACTGGAAGCCAGGAGAGGAGTGAGGAGGAAGAGACTCCAGAGGAAGTACGGTTGTGCCAACACCTTAATTTTGGACTTCTAGCCACCAGAACTGTGAGAAAACAAATTCTGTGGTTTTAAGCCACCCAGTTCATGCTGTGTTGTTATGGCAGCTCCAGGAAATGAATACACACCCAACCAACACTGGTTTTTCTACCAGTGAGGTAATGGTGTGGCCCTTGCTTCAGTATGTTGAAGAATCGGATGGACGTGAGCTCAGAGATAGACTAGGGCCACCCCAAACAAATGTGCAAGTGAAAAGTCGTCCTCCATATGGGAAATGATCGCAAAAATAAACTAGTAAATGCTACCATTGTCACGTGTGGACACTTTGTGAGAGCTGTGACACGAGAAGGGTGACTGGGACCCCCTGGGCCACAGGGCGACTCTGGCTGAGAGAGACCAGAGAAGCCAGCCTCCAGAAGGAGACCTCTCCTGGGTGCCAGGTTCTCATTCCTGGGGGGACAGCACCGTGACAGCTATGGGTGTCTTGCACAGAGAAGCAGGAAACATCTGGATAAATGGGTCAGCATGAAGCCTGGTCCAAAGTGAAAAGCAGAAGCTGTGGGACGGACAGGCTGGGATGGCAATTGGGTGACAATCGCCAGAAGCAAAGGGGAGCCTTCCCTCCCCCTCCAGCCCGGGCAAGCGCGGCATCAGCACCCATGGGTGCCAGGCACAGTGCTAGGCACCTTCAATACACTTAATCCTCAGTTACGGCACTTAGAGATGTCATGAGGGCGGGGAGATGGGCAAGGCGAGGCCATCGGGTCACTAAGATTGTTTACTCAGCCTTATCTTCGTAGCCAACATGACGGTGAGGAAAGTGGGGAAGTAAAATAGAAATAAAATACCTGGGCCTAGCCCACAATAAACTTGCAATAAACAATACTTCCTTCAGTAAATCATATAAATTTGTTCCAGAAAATTAAAATGTTTCATTCAGCCTTCACTATTCAACTCTGGAACGTGTTCCTGGCAAGTCAGGATTTACAAGGACTCTAAATTATACATTCGATTGAAAACAGGGCAAAAGGAGAGAAATAAATTAAACCTCAGTGTTCCACAAAGCAACTTTTTTTTTAGAAATAAAACTTCAAAAGGTTTTGTGATTAAATTAAACCAAGAACTGAGCCTATACAAGGAGGAAATGTAAATATCAGAAGAGAAGTTTTCCTAGCTGTGTTAATTATGAATTCATCCACTGAAGTGCCATTTCGTTCCTTCACCTTTAACACCTCATGGCAAAGCTCTGCAAACCTCAGGCAGTGCGTTTCAGGACCATTAGACCTGAGTTGTAGTAGTGAAATCGTTAATAAACTCCGAACAGAGTCAGCTGAGGAATGTGCAGTGAGGATGGCCCTGTGGCTAGGGAGGGCAGAGAGCCAAGAAATGGAGCAAGCTGATGAGCTGACGGCCACGTGACCTTGGGCGAGTTAGCTTTTCTTTCCACAGACCTGTCGCTGAACCAGAAAGCTGAAAATTCCAATACCTGCTCCTCTATAATTCAACAGAATTATACAAAACTTTCAAGATAGATTAGTTAATGTACAAGATGTAAAGCAAGTTAGTTTTAGCCAAAAAGGAACCATAGAGCAGGGGTCCCCAAACTTTTTACACAGGGGGCCAGTTCACTGTCCCCTCAGACCATTGGAGGGCCAGACTATAAAAAAAACTATGAACAAATCCCTATGCACACTGCACATATCTTATTTTAAAGTAAAAAAAAAACAAAACGGGAACAAATACAATATTTAAAATAAAGAACAAGTAAATTTTAAATCAACAAACTGACCAGTATTTCAATGGGAACTATGCTCCTCTCACTCACCACCAATGAAAGAGGTGCCCCTTCCAGAAGTGCTGCGGGGGCCGGATAAATGGCCTCAGGGGGCCGCATGTAGCCCGCGGGCCGTAGTTTGGGGACCCCTGCCATAGAGTGTATGTCAAAGGTGCAATTCTGAGGACTCATGGAGAAAAAAAAGATTTTTTGTAATTGGTGTAAAATCTCTAAAATTCTATAAACTGGTTCATCTGATTTGCACACAAGTTGTCTGGTATGAAATTAGTATAGATCGCTGTTTACTCACATTTTAATAATTCTTTTTTCATGACTTCCTCCTCCTTTGTTATATTCAGAATAATAGCTGGGAGTTTCCTGCTCTGTGTAACATTTATTTGATTCAGGCTATAGGATCTCTAATAGGAGTGGCTGACACATGTTCAAAGATAAAAAGGAAAGAACCAAAACGTGTCGCAAAATGGTTAAACAAATTGCTTCCTTGACTGTCCTTAGCCAAAGAAAAAAAAATTATTACCAAGAACATGATCTCCTCTCGCTCCCTGTGGTTCATGAACACCCTGCTGAATCATGCATCAGGAGTAAACAGAGAGCACTCGGGAGTCCCAGGAGACAGTAACAACATCACTGCCCAGCAAACCTGTTTCCAAGATGCTGGCCAGAGAAATACCAGGGGGTGGCACATTTTTAAAAATCACAATTTTTGTCCCTAATTAATTTTCATGGTTTGATTCATGACAAAGAAAGATAAGAAAGGTCATTTCATCTGCCCAGACCTCAATAAGCAGTATGTTAAAACCAGGTAAAAAGGAAAAGGAAAAAGAGAGAGAGAGAAGGAAAGTGTGTGAAATGTAATTCTCAGAATGCTTGATCCCTATAAGGTAAACAGATAATAGCCTCCCAAAATGGTCCACACCCCAATCCCTGGAATCTGAGAGAATGCCAGGGCGCATGCTCATGAATGATTGCAGATGGAATTAGAATGGTTAACCAGCTCACTCTGAGATGGGGAGATTATCATGCACTATCTGGGTGGGTCCAGTGTAATCACAAGAGTCCTTAAAAAGTGGAAGAGTAGCAGAAAGAAGAAAAGATCAGAGTGATGCAATCATTCCAGAACTCATCTCATTGTTGCTGGCTTTGAAGTGGAGGCGGTGGTCAGCAGCCAAAAAATGTTGGGGTCTTTTTTGTTTTGTTTTAATGGAAAATACAAGGAGTGGATTGTCTCCTAGAGCCTCCGAAAAGGAAGGCCGACACCTTGATTTTAGCCCCTGGTGAGACTGTGCTGTACTTCTGCCCCATGGAACTGTAAGATGATAAATGAGTGCTGTACTAAGCCGCCAAGTTCGTGGTGATTTGTTATGACAACGACAGAAAATGAATATATCTGCTAAAAGCTAGAGTACTGCACAGCAAAAGCCAGTTGAACACTACTTATGTTCCAGGCCCAAGCAGTCGGCCGCACAGCTACCAAGGATGGCTGGCCGGGGGCGCTGGGGACGGGCCTGCTCTCGGCTAACAGCAGCGCGGGACTCGACATGGCCCAGCTCCCCGCATGGCCGCTCCTGGCATTCTCCTTCAACCGTGTGGCTTCAGGGATGTGCAATAGGGGCTGGTCAGCCTCTCTGGCTTCTGTGGTGTAAAACGGGCTGAGACTTTCACTTAAGACCCATTTTCAAAGTAATCTTCATGGAGAAAATCTGAGTCAAGAAGGGAAATTGTTTACTATTTCAATAGTGCCATGAGTCAAAATAAATTACTCTTTTAGCAATCTCCCCTGCCCATGGAGATTTGACTGCTGAGTTCTGGGCATTTCCAGAGCACAGGTCAGCCTGGATCATGAGGAATACAACTCAAGACTCCTGAAAACACCGAGGGGCTGCTTGGAATCTCGTAGCACAGGTTTGCCGATTGATGTAGGCTACTTGCCCCAGAGTCAAATTCCTTTACCGTAAATCATTTTTTTGACTTCACCACAGCACCTCCTACCTTTGTTACATCGAGCCTGCCTCTCACGTGAGTTTCCAACAGCTGCTATGGAGCGTAACATACCGGACATCCAGTGACTGCTGCCAGGTCCACGGCCAGTTCACAGGACTTGATCAAATCCTCCATCATGTCCAAGGCCTGCTGTAGTTCAGCTGAGAATGCGGAATTCCTGGTCCTCTTTGACCTCTCCTGTGGAAACCAAATGCCTTGTTGGAAATCAAAATGTAAACCATCTACCCAGTGAAGAAGGAAAACAGGACAGAGATAAGCAGCCACAGGTCGAACCAACACGAAGCATCTGAGAAGGCGGGGATGCCCATCTGTTTCCCTGCTCCCAGAGAATGATGGCTGCAGATATTTGCTGGTTTATCATCAACCACACTTCTGTAGATTGTCCTAATGAAGAGTGAAGTTCATAAAACCATGGGCATTATATTCCTCTTAAGAAACACACTGAGCTTTTTTAAAGCATGAAAAGAAAAAAAAAAACCCTTTAAATCGGCTGTTCCTTTTTACACATCCATTCCTAGGGCCTATGGAAAAGTGTAATCTGAGTATCATATTCCTACATTTAATGGGAAAGTCTTACTCCCATGGATAAAATTATCCTTAAAACCATCCTAGAGATGACTATTTTAAACACCTGTCGAGACAAAGACTAGGCTGCCATGTGGAGGTTGACTAATGATTTACGTGTAAACGCTGCAGTGGTTTCGTTTGCCACTTGGACTCTCCTGCAGCTGAGCCCCTCCTCCCGCCCTCCCCTCCCAGCCCTCCCGCCTGCACCTCAACCAGGCCTGTGCTCCCAAACACAAACACGCAGCATTACGTGGAAAAGCTAGATCTGCTAAATCACAACACCGATGTTTCAGTTATTACACTGTAACACTTAGGATGGAACTGGAATGACTGTTTCAGCTTGAAAGGCTTCTGCTTAGGTTCTCAGTATTTTATTCTCCTGCTACTTAATAGCATATGTATGTAATTTAGTAAGTGCAAACAAAAAGATTTTGATTTCTTCCATTTTTTAAACACATCAATTTCTACACCAAAGAACAGATCGCTCTTTGCTGCGCCATGTAGCCCTACCTCTTTGTCCTCGACTGCATGATGTCAGTGAAGCACTGTGTATCGATTTCCTTAATCTCTGCAGAAGTACTGGAGATTAGCATATTTGTTTTTGTTTTGTTTTTTACTTATTAGAGAGAGAGAAGAAAAGAGAGATGGAAGAGAGCACGCGAGAAGCATCAACTCATAGTTGCTTCACTTTGGCTGCTCATTGGTTGCTTCTTGTATTGACAGGGGGACTCAAGGCGAGCCAGTGAGCCGTTACTCAGGCCAGCACCTTGGGCACTCACTGGACGCCACCGCACAATCTAAAGCCAAATCAGCCACAGCGGTCACAGAACCAATCCTGGCACACCCTGCCTGCTGGTGGCAAAGAATGTCTGACACCTTAGGACTGCAAATCATGTCAGGAACCACTGCAAGCACCTAAATATCACTGCTTATTACTCATTACTTGTAAATCACTCTTTAATAATTGATCTGCAATGTAACTAACAGTCAATAATGTTCATGTTTCAGTTTCCTGGGTCCACCATCTAAAACTTCCCTTTTTGAAATTGTGGACACTTGTCAAATTGTGAGTCTCTCAGATTACCAACAGGGGACACAATTTCATGTTCATATTACTCATGAGTTGTAGAACACCATGCATCCAGATCCTGAATTCAGCTATCTTGGGCTCAAGCCAGTGACCTTGGGCTTCAAGCCAGTAACCCCACGCCCAAGCTGGTTGCTGTGGTCAAATCGGCCACCTCAGGGTTTTGAACCAGGGACCAGCATCCACCACTACTGTGCCACCACTGGTCAGGCTGGACACTAGCATTTTTAGGTCAAAGATACAAGTGACAGCACTGATGAATGGAGCAGAGCACTGTCTCCACTGAACAATTTGCTGTGGATTCTTACCTTCTTCCTCACAATAAATATGCTCTAGTCCTGGTGAAAGACAGCAGACCCTCACCTGATTTTATATATATAACATCATCACATATATAACATCATCAGTAGTGGATTTAAAGTTCTTATACTAGTCATCTTCCTCTTTACCTAACACTTATAACTCAGTTTCTTTTTAGAGACTCAACTGTTTCTATTCTCTTTCCTTCCCAGTTTTATACTGGTACTGTAGGGCTCAGAAAAAGCCTTATAAACATTACTAACCCAATCTAGCTCAGGCTAGCTCCCCCTGCTCCAGACTGTAAAGCTATTTCCTGTGTCTTGAGCTTCTAATATCAAGGGGTCCCCACCACACATCCTGAACTGAGAAGGTATGCAAATGACTGCTAATCTTGAGACACATGTCTCAGGCTTTTTTTTTTTTTTTTTTTTTTGTATTTTTCTGAAGCTGGAAACGGGGAGAGACAGTCAGACAGACTCCCGCATGCGCCCGACCGGGATCCATCCAGCACGCCCACCAGGGGCGACGCTCTGCCCACCAGGGGGCGATGCTCTGCCCCTCCGGGGCGTCGCTCTGCGGCGACCAGAGCCACTCTAGCGCCTGGGGCAGAGGCCAAGGAGCCTTCCCCAGCGCCCGGGCCATCTTTGCTCCAATGGAGCCTTGGCTGCGGGAGGGGAAGAGAGAGACAGAGAAGAAGGGGGGGGGTGGAGAAGCAAATGGGCGCTTCTCCTATGTGCCCTGGCCGGGAATCGAACCCGGGTCCCCCTCACGCCAGGCCAACACTCTACCGCTGAGCCAACCAGCCAGGGCCGTCTCAGGCTTTTCTTGATAAAACCAGAATATTTAATAGGAAATTTAAGAAACTCTATTGCTAAGCCACAAATTTCTTCCTAACTTGGTAGGCCACCATTTCCTCCAAGAGAAACTTGACTATCTGTCTTAGAGACATGCATGCTCACACATAGACACACTCTTGGAGGACAACAGGACATGATGTACACAAATTAGATAAACAAATAAATAAATAAAAATAATTCATTCTGCTATGCAGGAAAACCAAAGTAGAGATTTTATCATCTTTACTTCAGTCTTTTATGTATGCATTTTACACATTCCTATTTGTATTGCTGTTAAAACATTTTTATACGAAAGAAAGAAAATGTTACCACTTATCCTGCTACAAATCCCCACTTTGAAATTGCATTTAATTTTTTTGTTTTTTCCTGATTATGAATTATGAAATACATACAATTTTACATAATTTAGACAATAGCAATTTTAAGCAAGGAAAACAAAATTGTCATAAAGCCTCACACCCACGGACAAACAGCATTAACAGTTATATAAAACAATAGTTAGCATCCATTACCTTAGCTGGACCTCCTTCTAGGTCACCTGGGTCTATCTCCAAATCCTCAGGAGACTCAAAGTCCAGCAGGTCCTGCATTAACCCAAAAGCCTTATTGAAGAGCAGAAAGTAGAACACGGACTAAACCTACTGGGCACACAAGCTAGAGACAAATGCTAAGTGAAATGAGAATGTGCACGAGTCTGTCCGTCACAAGAGGGAAAGAACGAATGATAGGTTTGGCATAGTATTCTTTCTGCAAATAAAATCATAGTGCACACATTGTTTTGTAGCCTGCTTTCTCTCACTCAGCAGCATCATAAATGTTTATTTTTCTCATGACATATTTTTTAAAAAACATGTTTTAAATTGCAGCAGCAATACATCCTACACATAAATCATACTGATTAATCTCTACTATTGTTAAATAGTTAGGTTCCTCATTTTTTCCTAAAGATAAATTCTTAGAGGTGGAATTGTTAATTTTAAGTTTTGATGCATAATTTTAAGTTCTTTAGAGAAGGACTATGTTCCTGCTAGCCACTTAGAAATCTTGTTTCATGAGCTCCTAGCCTACACTGAGAATTGCCATTTAATCAAAAAGTTTGCCCAATTGAATTAACAGCAATCCTACCTCATTGTTTTTTAGCTTGAATTTCTTAGATAACTGGTGAGGTAGACCTTTCAAAAAAATGTTTGCCACTAACATTTTTTAATTCCTTTGTAAACTGCTTCTGTCCTTCTTTCATTTTTTTATTATTAATTCTTTTTTACATATGAGCTTTGTTAAGGTATATCTGACATATAAAATTGTTAGATATTGAAAGTGTACATCATGATGAGTTGATACATGTAAACATTGTGAAAAGATTCCCAATTCTCCCAATTGCGTTAATTAACACATCCATCACCTCACATATTTATTGTGGGTTTAGTTTTTTTTGGGGGGTCTACTATCTTAGCAAACTTCAATTATATAATACATTTATCAAATTTCAATAATACGATATAGTCACCATGTTTTGCATTAGGTATTCAGACCTTATTCATCTTACAGCTGAAAATTTGTAACATTTACTAATCTCCTCATTAATTATTTTGATAATTAAATTTTTAAAAGAAAAATGAATGTTGCTCTTATTATCTGAGTTAGATTATATGAGAAAGCAGCATGCCCACCTATTCTACAATATCCTTGCAATAAGCAAAACTTACAGTAAACAAATAATGCACCATTTTGCAAACTATATCTTAATTAAACAAAATCCAGGCAAGAAAAATTCTCTATTTTAAATTTGGTAGTTTCCATCCATCACTTAGCCTGTTTGATAAAATCATGAGCTCAATGAATCCCTAAATGCTCCTTCCTTCCTTCCTTCCTTCCTTCCTTCCTTCCTTCCTTCCTTCCTTCCTTCCTTTCTCTTTCTTTCTTTCTCCTTCTTTCTTTCCTTCCTTCCTTCTTTCTTCTTTTTAAAAAATATTTTATTTATTCATTTTTAGAGGGGGGGGAGAGAGAGAGAGAGAAGGGGGGAGGAGCAGGAAGCATCAACTCCCATATGTGCCTTAACCAGGCAAGCCCAGGGTTTTGAACTGGTGACCTCGGCGTTCTAGGTTGTTGCTTAATCCACTGTGCTACCACAGATCAGGCAATGAATCTCTTTCTAACATATGCTGATAATAATATATTATAATTAACTTGCTTCAACTCATTAGACATTATGTACTCAAAAAACTCTTGGTCATGACTATTAATTTTAATAATGTCTCAGATAAGATAATAAACATTTTATAGATCTCTCTCTTTTTTATTTCTATGAACTCATTAAGCATGCTGACCATTGGACACATATCTTGCTGATATATTTTCCCCAAGTTTTCATGTGTCTGTATTTCATGGTATTGTATAATCAATCATTCCCTCCCCTTTCTTTATACTTAGAAAAGCTCTCTGCAGCAGGATTCCACAGTCCTCTCTAAGCCAACGATGCAGTCAGTCCAGCACCCAGGCTCTTCCCAAGGAGCTGCAGAGTGAGCTCAGTTCCTCAGGATGGAGACCACCACAAGGTCCTTTCTCTGTCCACACTGCTGCCAGCGCCTCAGCTTACGTTTCTGGGCGCCCAGCATGCTTCTCGGTGGGAAAAACTGGGCTGCCCTGAGTAGCCTGCCTTGGTTTTGCACAGATTCCCAAGGATCAGTTTATAGTGATTCTGTCTCATCTCCTCAGTAAAGCTAACAACATCTTCTAAGTATTTTTAACATGTATTACCTCATTTAATGCTCCCCAAAAGCATACGAGGAAAGTATTATTACTACTTTCATTCTGCAGGTGAGGAACAGGCTGAGAGCAGTTACATAACCTGCCTGTGTTCACACAGCTGTCAGAGCTGGGTCCACACCCAGGATGTCTAACCCTGGACTCTGTGTTTCTAATCCCCGTGCCCTACAGCCCCTGCAAGTGGAACTTACAGTGTCAACAGCACTTCAAAGGGAAAACCTGAGTCCTTCAGTCCCTGATGCAGCCAGGCCAAGGGAGTGAAGACCCCCAGTGGGTCCCCCCACTTTTCTGGGCCCTGTGGTAAGACTTCATGATTTAGGATGGGACAGTCAGAGACGTATAAGGCCCTGAGTGAGTGCTGTATCAAAACATGCTCACAAATACCACTCATATTAGAAAGCAGTGAGTCACATTCTCATTCCCAAACTGGAGTGACGTCTCCATATGTAAAACAGCAGCTGCACATCATGGGCACTTCCTGTGGGTTAGTGCTGAGCAAGCTCTCTCCATGTGTCCTCACTGCTTCTGCCAGCGAGGAGGAGGTTCTGGTATCTCCTTTTACGTATGAGAAAACCCAGGCCTGGGGGTCTAGTAATGCCACAACTGGCAGCAGCAGAGCCTGGCCAGCCCAGGAGGGGACTGCTGGGGCAAAGCTGAAAGGGTAACTTTTTCTGAGGGCAAATATTGGGCCATGAGCTTATCCTCCATGAGCCTCAGTTTCTTCACACTCCAGAGACTGTCTGACACATCTGGTTGTGGGGAGTAAGTACAAAATACACATGGGGAGGTATCTGGTGAACAGCAGCGGTTCATACTTTTATTAAAAGATAGTAGCCATTGGGCAAGAGCTGCTGATCAAGGTTCAGTCTAAACACAACTGGGAGAGGTGGCCCCAACCTTTCCCTGAGCTCACGCCCGGGGAAGTGGCCCTGGCAGTCCCTCCCGGCTTGTCTGGGTGCCTGGGAGTGTCCTGCGGGTGTGAAAGGAGTGTCCCGCCCGGGAGAAAAGAACTGCCGAGAATTCTGCAGAGCACAATTCATTCCATTATAATGCTCTTGAGAAAGATGCTAAATCTAAGGGTGCAGGCAGATGTGGCAAAAGGAGTGAACACTCCAGTTCTGCCTTCTTCCTTCCACTGTCTTAATGCATGTAAAACAGTGACCTTGGGGGAAACCACCCCTCCTTCCTGAAGCTCCTTGCCTCATCTGTAAAATGGAGCGATGATCTCTTACATGGAGATATCCTACGAGAATAGAGTCTGGCTGCCTCCCCACCCTCTCAGCTGCCAGCATGTGGCCACAGCCCCCTTTCGAGCCTGGCTCCCAAGGACCCCTCTCCCTTACGCTGGGCTCCTCAGACATTCATGCCTTGGCTGCATGCTGGGCTAGCCTGGCTCCCAGGGCCGTTTCAACTCTACAGTTCTTTGGTCTAAAGCCTTATTGAGGTGGGCCCGCTCAAATGTTAAATACCTTCATCTTTGGAAGACAAAGTCATGACTCTACACATCTAAGGCAAAGAGCACCATAGTGCATTTGTCTGTTTTGCCAACACAGAAGAGCCCTGTATCACTGACTTTACCTTCAACAGCATCTGGTATTTTAGAAGTCTCTGGCTTGGTCTTCTAAGATACATAAAAAGAGAGAGATTGTGATCCAATTGGCGCTGGCATACCTTTAAAAAACAAATAGAAACAACACAAAACAAAACAAACAACACATAAAACAGAACAAAAGTGACATTTAAATACGAGAAGTGAAATGAGCTCTTCACGCAAGAGGGGCAGCTGTGTTGACCAGTCTCGTACTGTTACTAAGTTGTTCAGTCCTCCGGGGCAGCATGTGGAATGAAAGAAAGGGGAAAGGGGACTCCTGGGCTAGTATTTTTACAGGCAACTGGGAATCAGGGCTGTTTATTTCTTTTAGAAAGCAAGTCCACTAGAAGACAGAGGGGCGTTTCAGATCCTTCTGAAAAGGAAGCAGCCTGTCTTTGCGTTTCAGTGTGGTGGGGTCTCCTGAGGCCATTCTGAGTCTGGAGAGTATGTGATGGCTTCCTGATATCATTCCAGGGAGCCCCCGTGTCTAGCCTTTTGGACTTAATTCCATTTTAAAACCCTTCCTAGAAGAGGACTCCGGTTTTCTCACCAGGCTTCAGCTGCCCCTCACAGGCCTGCCCACAGACACCCAGGGAAGCCTCAAAACTCCCAACATGTAATTTCACAATTGGAGAGAGACTTGTAATAAACACAAATCTCAAGGCCAAACTCCTCAGCTTAGTTCATACTTTTGATATCTTGAAAAATTTATTTTTATGATTTTCTTCTGTATGGCTCCATCCTACATTTTGCTGTCATATTTTTTACATGACACTCCAAATTGGTATCTTTAAATCTTTGATGCACATAAACATTGTCCCGGGAAAACAATCTGTGGGAGACCTGTAATCCCAACCTTACCCCAAAGTAGGCACAGTCCTGACATTCTTGCCATATTGCCCTAGCCCGGGGCAGATTCTTATGATATTTAAAATATATCTGAAGATCTTCTTTCTGTGTGAGAAAAAAAAAATAGAACAAATTAATCAGGTAGTATGTTTCAGGAAGTGGACAGGATAATACAGTTTATTCACACGTTCGACAAGCCCGAGTTTTCCAGTGTGTGAGGCTCTGGGAGGCACACCAGTTTCTGTGTGCAGGAGTGCGTGTGTGAGGGGGAGACAAAGGGGGCTGACGTAGCTGTCAGTACTAAGCACAGGTCTCAGCAAAGTGCAGTGGGAGCAATCACAAGACTCCAGAAAATAAACAAGTAAATTCATGAACAGGAGTCAGTTTTGATCTGTATCTTTCCTCCTCTGCTCTTTATTCAATGTCTTCACAAAACAGTCCCCCCCCAATAGTTGTTCAGTGAGTGATAAAATTAACACCCTGTCCTTATTACCATCATCGTAGAAACCACCATAGAAGGAAAGTGTGGTGGTTTAGACAAAACCACACAGATCTAAATCATGTGGGCAAGGCCCAGAGTGGCAGGCTCTGCCTCGGACATCTCTGAGCTGTAGCACAGGATTCGGAGAAGAGCAAAGTGAGAAGAGCAAAGTACGTGACTTTCTCAGAGCTAGGCATCCACAGCAATTCCAAGTGCTTGTGCGGCTTTGAGACCGCAGCAGGGACACACATCTGCCAATATCCCAGCTGGAAAAGATACCCCAAGCCAGTGAGGTCAGCTGTGGCTTCATCCGCGCCACCAGGAGGACCTGGTCCATGGGGGCTGTGCTCGCCACAGAACCCGTGCTGCTCTGGCAGAGGCCTACATGGTTACTTCCTTTCAGATTTCTATGTCCCTATATTTCCGCCCAAGGCCAATTCTTGATGTCCTTCATGTGGACATGGGTTATTTCCCCGTCACAGCTTCAACTCTGTCTACTCCTAAACACACTGCCACAGCCCTGGCCAGATAGCTGGGTTGGGTAGAGCTTTGTCCTGAAGCACAAAAGTTGTGGGTTTGATTCCTGGTCAGGATACACACAGATCAATGTTTCTCTGTCTCTCTCTCTCTCTTTCTCTCTCTCTCTTTCTCTCTCAAATCAATAAAGTAAATTTAAAGAAACTAAACACACTGCTGTAGTGAGTGAGTTTCATTTCTGTATCTCTTCCTTTCTGATGGATTTTAAGTGGTCATTTCACTACAAGAACTATAGCAACGGTATTTTGCTTCTCTCTCCAGAAAACATGGCATGCATTTGTGCACACATGCACACACACACACACACTCTCTCACACACACACACACACACACACACTCACATTTAGAAAGAGAAGTGGCCCCTGGGAAATGCTGTTCAGACTGGTTAAGGAACTAGAATAATAATTCAAAGCCTAACAATAATACTTTCATGTGAGTGAGTGTTTTTATGTGCTGGCACTATGCTAAGCACAGTTGTTAAACTCAATGGCTCTCAAAGCATAGTAGCTTAGACATGGGAAACATTCCAGCCATCCAGCAGGCCAGGCTTATAAAACATTACAAATTGATTAAGGCATCTCATTCACAAATAGTGTATCAGAGCACAAAGACAATGGCCTTTAGCACCTAAAAGAATTCAAGGTGTCTCTGCTTTCAGCACTCACCACCAAACAACTCTCTTTAGCTGAAGGTGACTTTGGAGGGTGAAATGTCCTCAGCAGTCATCAGCCACCTTCCCCCAAACTTCCCAGTAACAAAGACGGACCTGGTTCCTGGGTGCATGGGGAGCTCAGTCGGTATTCCTGCCACCTTCACCCCTCGGGTATGTGTCTGCACTTGGAGCAACACAGAATAAATACTACAGCCCTTCAAGGACAGAAATATAACTGTTGCCCTTAATTTGCTCTTCAGTCCAAAATTTTTCAGAGAAAGGATGCATACTAACCAGCAGTATATGAAAGTACCCTAATTCCCCTCACTTCCTTATAGAGTAAATCAGGTTAAAAAGGTTACTAGCAAAAACTCAGATTCACACACTAGTGCTTATGAATTAAGACTGTAGGCTCTAGTGGTGTATGGCCCAGGTTCAGTTCTTGGCTTTGTCAATTCCAAATTATATGGCCTGAGGACATATATACGTAAGTTATTTAACCTTCCTACACCTCAAGTTTTCTCATCTGTTAAGTGGGCTCACAGCAGCAATCAACTCTGATGACTTGTGAGATTAAATGAGATGATGTATAGGAACCTCTCAACAAATGCCTGATACATTCAGAGTACCCAGCAAATGGTAGGCTATTATCAAAGCACTTTTTACTCTGTAGAACCCTTCTGCATGCATTACTGTCCCTATGTATAAGACACTCCATGTATAAAATGCACCTTAATTTCGGGGCCCGAAATTTGAAAAAAAAAATTATTACATAAAGTTATTGAACTCAAGTTTAATTCATCATAAAATTCATACAACTCCTTATCACTGTCAGAACTCCCATCCATTAGCTTGTCCTCATCTGTGTCTGATGACGAATGTCTTCAACAATGAGCACAAAAACAAGCACAAAAAAGTGGGAAATGCAAGTAAAAAAATCTACAACCACTGTGTAAGTCGCACCCAGTTCTTAGACTCCAAATTTTTCAAAAAAAGGTGCATCTTATACATGGGGAAGTACAGTATTTTATTTTATTTCCACAACAACTTGACATATTGTTATTACTAAGCTTGTTGTGTGGAGAAGGAAAGTGAGACTCCAAGGTTTTCTTGAGATCATGTGGCAGCAGCTCAACTTAGATAAGAAGTTCCATTTCCTGAGTTCCATCCTAGCGCTCTTTCCACTGAGCAGATGAAACTCAAAGAAAACCACTGACAAATATTCTTTTACCTAGAGCTTGGCCTCTGGGGCAGAATCTCCCTGGGTGCTATGGGCTACAGAGTCTGAATAAAACACTTGGCCAGAGCAAAATTTCAAACTTCAGAGCCATGCTTAGTGGAATTCTGCAAATACTACTGAGAAAAAGTAAACTGCTAAAATAAATAAAGGATGACAGGCCCGCCTTGTTGGCTAACAAATGCAAGTCTGTGCACAGCAGCAGTCAGTTCCCTCAAGGATTTGCAAAGATTAGATCGTTGTGGTTCTAAGATAAAAATTCATTACCTATTTTTTTTATCTCCGACATTATATATCATGTAAGATTACATGCGGAGCTTGTGGTCTGGATTAATGATTTCTAAGATGTCTCCCAATAGGGGAGACTATAAATAGCTTTGTATTCGTGTAGAAGAGGAATTCTTCTAAGAAAAGATTAGTTAGCAATTCCCTGACGATTTCCTCATAGATGGACAATTTTTATTTGATTACATCCGTTTTTTCCCCACAGAAATTTGGTTCTTTTATTATTCAAAAATTTAAGTGCCTTTGCAATAATGACATAAGCATTTATAATGTATTTATTTTTTAATTTTTTTATTGATTTTTAGAGAGAGAGAGAGGAGACAGAGAGACAGGACATTGATCTGTTCCTGTATGTGCCTTGAGGGGGACTGAGCTGGCAAGCTCCGTGCTTCAGGATGATGCTCTAACCAAGTGAGCTGTCCAGTCAGGGCTAATGTGTTTCTTTAAAAAAAAAAAAAAAAGATTGATTTTAGAGAAAAGAAGGGAGGGAGAAAAACTTTGGTTTGTTGTTGCACTTACTCATGCATTCATTGGTTGATTCTTGTATGTGCCCTGACTGGGGATGGAGCCCACATCCTTCACTCATTGGGGTGATGCTCCAACCAACTGAACTACCTAGCCAGTACCAGCATTTATAAAATATATCTACACTATGAAACTAGATTTCACATCAGTTTGATGAATGCAAAATTGCAAAGTAATGTAAAACATTGATAATTCTGTAAAAAAATTCTAAAATGAAATTAATCAGGGATGAATACAAAATAGTTTTTAGTGTGGTACGTTGAATTCTAGTCCTTGATGAAAAACCCATGATGGGCTGTTTGGAAAGCCCACACAGGCCATGCAAGGGGACTTCTAAGCTGGTCAGGAGCTCTGAAGGTTGAAAGCTCTCTTTTTCCATTATGTCAAATACCTTGAAACCTAGGGATTTTTTTTTTTTTTTTTTTTATTTTTCTGAAGCTGGAAACGGGGAGAGACAGTCAGACAGACTCCCGCATGCGCCCAACCAGGATCCACCCAGCACGCCCACCAGGGGCGAAGCTCTGCCCACCAGGGGGCGATGCTCTGCCCCTCCGGGGTGTCGCTCTGCCGCGACCAGAGCCACTCTAGCGCCTGGGGCAGAGGCCAAGGAGCCATCCCCAGTGCCCGGGCCATCTTTGCTCCAATGGAGCCTTGGCTGCGGGAGGGGAAGAGAGAGACAGAGAGGAAGGAGGGGGGGTGGAGAAGCAAATGGGCGCTTCTCCTGTGTGCCCTGGCTGGGAATCGAACCTGGGTCCCCTGCACACCAGGCCTTCGCTCTATCGCTGAGCCAACTGGCCAGGGCCGAAACCTAGGGAATTTTTGTTTGCTGGCTTTCCGTTTTTACAAGTACTGCTCTTAAACTTATCGATCATAATTTGGGTTGTTAATAAATGTTGAAGTTGCTTGCTCTGTTGTCTCAGGATCACAGAAGAAAAACAAGGAAGAGACTGAGAAAAAGGGCTAGCCGGGATAAAGAGAAGAAATGGGAAAGATTCAGAAAGTGGAGGGCACCAGGAGGGCACAGTCCTACCAGCAGGGGAGCCCTGGGTGGGGAAAGGTGTTGAGCAAAACATCTCTCCGGGCCAGCTCCCCCAGCACCGGCCCAGACAGCCTGTTCATTTTCCAAAGCAGGGGTGCAGAAGCCGTGACAGGGAGGAGGGCTCTGCGACTGGAAGGCAGGTAGTCGGAGGTATGTCATTTTAAGACAAGAAGTTCACAATTTGGGTGCTAAACATCAGAGAGGCTGTAGATTTAACATTTTCTAACCACCCTCTATGCTGTAAGAAATAAAATGGAAGTCAGCACATCTTCAGGGATTTTCAGTTTAACATCGATAATTCTCGTGAGAGTATTACTACAAGAAGTGAGGGATGTTAGTGTGATTCTGGTCCTAAAAGAGTTAGGTTTTTCATGCAGAGTCATTCAGGATCGCCTGCTTTGGGTTTCCCTGGGGGCGGGGGAGCAGTCTTATTTCACTGGGCTTTGCAGGAAGGCAGGCCTGTGAGGGGCTCCCATCTATCAGGGTGAGCTCATCGCACTGGACACATCTCACACTGCGTGTAGCACTGCGAAGGACTCCTGCTTTGCATTCAGAAGGCAGATATGTTTTCAGACATTTCCATTTACACAGAAAATTAAGGGCTGCCTTGACTCCCATGGTTATTTTGACTTTCTGGAAACGCAGACTTACTCTCCTGAGAAAACAACGTGCCAGAAGTTCTGGGTTTTCAGTGCACTTTTCCAATTCTTTTAGAAAAGTCCTAGGGAAAGAAAAGTATAATAATGCTTTTTAATGACTTTTACTTACATTAATTCTTTTTAAAATTTATTGATTTTAGAGACAAAGAGGGAGAGAGAAAGCAAAAAAGATCAATTTGTTGTTTCACTTATTCATGCATTCATTGATTGATTCTTGTATGCACCCTGACCAGGATCAAACCTGCAACCTTGGCATATCGTGATGATGCTCTAACCAACTGAGCTACCTGGCCAGGGCCGCATTAAATTATTTTTAAAGTAATATCATATGAGGCTTTAAGAGATGCCTAGAAAAATGTTGTTTTCCAGGCTTATTTATTGTTGATTCACCTTCAACACACTGATTTGGAAGAAAAAAGTGCATTTGGTGACATTACTAGGATTTCCTGAAACCATTCACAGCTTTTCTTATCATTCTAAGCATAAACCATTGACAGACTGGATGCACTAGCTTCCTGCTACCTGATAAGACTGTTACTAAGAACTGCAGCTGTTGATACTGCTACTACTATGGCTGAGAGCTTACTATAGCCAAACATAGGATTCACACACAGTATCTCATTAATCCTACACCAAACCTTGCAAGATAGGGTTTCATAAACCTGAGTTTCAAAGAGGCTGCATAACTTCTCCAAGAAAAGTAGCAGAAATGAGACTCTCACATGCAGTTTTGACAACAGACCAAGAGACAGGAGATGTGATTAGGAAACAACACAGGATCTTTTCCCTTCTGTCAATTAGATGTGTGATTTGGGGTCATTATAGTGAGTAGAGTGAGTAAACAAGCTGAGGTCTCCTCGTCTTTAAAATAAAATGGTTGGAAGATGATTTCCCAAGTCCCTTCATCTTCTACTTCTCTGGAATCAATATCCCAGCCACCCCGGGCTAAAAAAACAGACTTGTTAAACCAGTTAGTATTTTTTAACACCCTAGTCCCCATGCCGAACACAGTGCCTAACACTGAACAGGTGTTCAATCAATGTTGATGCATAAATAGATAAATGAACAAAAGAACACAAACAAATACAGCATTGATGCCTGGCACTTCATACATGTGAGGCTAGTAATCACGGCTATCACAGCCACCAGGCAGGTGCAGGTCCCATTAGATTCAGACAGACAGTAGAGAAACAGCGGAGCCAAAAACTGGTGGGCCATACGTTTTATTCTAGCCTTGCACCAGGCCTGCCAGTAAACACAAACACACAGGGCTCCAAAACCCGCTTATTCAGTGCTCACAAAGCTACTGACACACCTGGGTTTTCCTAGCATCAAAGGCCCCACCAGTCTATTCACTTCTGTTCCCCATCTGCTTCTCTCTGCACAAACTGGCTTCTCCTTCAGCACCCTGCCGTCTTGGCTGCTTCTTTTTCAGAACGTTTTTTTCTTGCTCTCACTCTGCAAAAACATGGCCTCTTTCCTCTCCTTTCTCCTTCTTCTTAAAACTATTTGGCTCAAAATCCCTCCTCCAGCAACATTAGCATAACAAAGCCCTTCCCAAGCAGGAAGGTAATTAGCAGTTTCACAGATCACATATCAGGGCAGCAGCCATTTTTAACAATAAAAGTGAGCAAAATCAAATAACACAAATTTTACAAACTTATTTGCCCAACAGTACATGTTTCATTAATGTCTTTTCCCTTCTTCCCCAGGGATCTTATAGCACTTTTTCCCTCCTTCATATTTTATCCCAACCCACTGACTCTGGACTACTTGCTTCAGCCTGAAAATATCTAAGCACTTTCATTGGCAATTCCATCAGTCTGATTTCCAACCTCCTCTTACTTTCCAGTTGCTCCAATAATTTGAAATATTATATACCTGTTGTGAAATTCATAAAGTTCTCTAATATTCCCAAAGAGGAAGTCCTTGTTATTCTGAAGAATGTCTGGAATCAGATGCTTCAGCCAAATAAAATCCATTGGTGTGATATATCCCTGCAGAGGTGGGAACAAGGCAGGCTTCTCAGATGGGAACATGTAAGAAATGATCTAAAGTATCTATTCCAGGAAATAACACTTTAATAAAATAATGGGGAAATACAGCACCATATAGTTTCTGAAAGCCATTTCATTAAATTCTTTTGATATTATTTTCCTCACCTGTCCATCTTCAGAAGGTGGTGGTTTATTGGGAATGATAATAAGATGGCATTTTTATAGGAAGAACAAACATTCTTAAATGTTTATGTTATGCAAGTCAAGTGTTAAAGGAAAAAACTTACCCATCATTTCATGACCTGTTACAATTATTATTGTTTTATTATATTTCTTTCATGACTTTTAGAAAGCTTATTTTATATGGTTATAATCACAATGCAGAAATAACTTGTGTTCTGCTTTGCCATACACATTTTAGAGTCTGCTTGTAAAGTTCTACCTATATTGTTTTTAACTTAATCTTATAAGCATTTTCAATGTTGCTACAAATTATTCGAAATAATTATTTTGTAAGAGTTGAATAATATTTCATTTAGCATGTTTATTAGATTTTTATTAACCATTCCCAAGTAAACATTTGGTTTCCTGATATTTTGTGGTAAAAAAATTCTATTACAATTTTGTACATATAATTTATTCCTCAAGATTATGACCTTAGGAAAATAGGGAAAATATATATTTTCACTCTTAAGCAAAAAGTGCTATTTAAAAAAATAAGAAACAATTCTCCCTCATTCAATTATCAAAAACATTTCAATTATCTTATCCATTATTGGGGAGCAGATAGTAAACTGAGCATTACTAGAATCAGTAGCACAATCCAAGTTATTTAGTTGCATGGATCTGTAGTCATAAGAATGTTCTTACTCGCCTTGGAAAGACACTTGTGATATTATAAACCCTGAAACCTTAGGGGGAGTTCTAGGTACATATGGCAACTATTTTGATTCTCTTTGTGCAACAAAATTTCTTCAGTCTGAATACAAGCTTTACATTGCCCCCCCCCATCTACTTACATCAATTATGCTCTTCATCTCTTTTATATAAACCTCTTCAGTCTCAAGCAAGTCACATATAATGCGCCTGAATGACAGCAGCAGGTGGGGGGATGAAAGAGAGACAGAGGGAGGGGAGTACAGTTTTTTAGGGTTCTTTCAGCATAATGCTCATCAACAGTTCCCCTTAGCGGCCCACTTACTTAGTTCAGTCTGTCCTATTGACCACCCAAGGCCAACAGCTCACAAAACCCCCCTCTGATCACACTGATGTTAGAGGACTTAAAATACGTGTGTGCAGCCAGCTAATGACCTGTCCTCCGGTGCACCACAGTGTGGGGGTCAAGAGGGCAGATGACGGAGCCAGAAATACCTGGCTTGGATCCTGGGTCAGGAAGGAGGCCTGCCTTACCCCTACGCTGGACATGTGGCATCCTACATTTTCTCTTGAGCTTTCTGCTGTTTCACTGTCACATGGATTTTGACCCACATGGATGTATTTTGTTGTGCAGTGGGTTAGATGGGTGCCCGCCATGTCCCCTTCTTCTGGCATTTAGTGTTTCAGGGGACTGATTTCCTCGGCCACCTGACTTGAGCGAGTGCTGCCAGCTTGCCTTCAGGAAAGCAGCTGGGCAGTGAGGCAGGTACAGTTCTGAGACGGCCTACAAGATCGCGGGCCCCAGGGGCCCACATGCCTCCTCCCAGTGAGTCAAACGCTAACTTAGGTGCTGCTGTGACAGGACTTTGCCATGATTTGTTCCAAATCAGTTGACCTCAAGATAGGTAGATCACCCAGTTGGTCCTGTCCCAATCCCATGAACTCTTTAGATCTGGGTCTAGAAGTCAGAGAGACTGGAAGCATGAGAAGGATTTGACACAAAAGAGAGCCTCGTTTGCTGGCTTTGGAAGGGGCCATGTGGCATGGAGCACTCCCAGCCTATAGGAGCGGGGAGTGGCCTCCAGCTGATTGACAGCCAGCAAGGAAACGGGGACTTGGTCCTGCAGCTGCAAGGAACTGAATTCTGCCACAACCACATGAGCTTAGGATACCAGGGCCACCCACCAATATCTTGATTTCAGTCCCTGGGATCTGAGCAAAAAGCCAGTCATGCTGTGCCTGGACTCGTGTCCCAGCTGTTTCTGATCATTTTTTTTTTTTATAGAGCAATAGAAAACTAGCAACTGAGGCTAGGTTCCCACCTTTATCTCTAGACAGATTGTTTTCTTTCTCTTTTCAGGCTGTGTAGCCAGACTTTCTTCTTTAGGCCTCAAGTGTTTGTACAAGTGTTCTTGTGTAGAATGTATACATTTATGGTTTCCTGTGAAGTGTTGTTGGTTATCTATAAAACAGAAACTTATCCTACTGAATGGTTTCTTTTCCTTTCATAAAATGGACAAATAATCAAAGAACACGACATATGAGATGCACACAAATATACAAATAGCTATTAGTCTTACATAAAAAAAATGCTCAATACACACTAATCCAACAAAGGCATAGTAAAAAGAAGTAATAATTTTTAGTACTAAAATACAGTAATTTCAAATCTTAAAAAAGGACTGATAGATAAGGATGTAGAAACACTCTCAGACAATGTTGGCAAAACTGTAAATTTGTGCAAGAAATATCTCACCAAATTTAAAACACAAGCTCCTTAAGTCAGTAGTTCTACTTCTAAGAATACACATTGTTTGCTATCAGAACAGCAGTACTTAAACAACAACCAGATGTAGACTGCAAATTACTTAAATGCTCACCAACAGATTATGGTACATATACAGTATGATGATGAAATGCCATGTGGTTTTTAAAAAAGAACAAAGCCGGTTGATATGACATAGTCATTATAAATAAGTTAAAACAAAACAAAAACGAGATGCAGAAAAGTATGCACAGCACAACAATTTGTGTAAAGGAATGTGTACACATACACACATGTAAAACTGTGTGTGCTTAGTAAATTCATACAAAGAGACTTTAGACCCTGGTAACAGGGAGCGCTTCTGGAGAGTGCGCTGAATGCTAGAAACCAGGCAAGGAGAACGTATACATTTTACTTTGCACCCTTTTACAATATTTGAGTTTAAAAACTTTAAACATTTACTACTTTTATAATTTAAGAAATGACATACATGACACTCTAAAATGAATGTTGTTGGAAATAATGACATGTAAGCCCCATTTGAAAGATATAAATAAATTCTACAATTTGCATATTTTATAGGTGAACAATTATTCTTTTTTCAAATGACAATCTTTATAGCTATAAAAGCTTTTTATAAGACAAGACTGTTGAAAGACAGCACTGACAGAGGATACAAGTTCAAGAAGGATAAAGACTACCCAAAAAGTTACCTTAAGATCATACTTAACAAATAGTTTGCTTTGCTTTTTATAAATCATCCTGAAATAGTTGCCAAAAGGAAATATAGGCTTTGATATCAATCTATTTCTATAAGTTTGACATCATGTAGGACCACAACAACAGACAATTAAGCATTCATAGAAAACAAGACTATAGCCAGCCTCTTATACCCTCATGAAGCATTGAGCTTAAACAACTTGGCAAGTCTGTTTAAGGATGAACTGATTAAATGAAGTCCAAAGGCAGAAATAACTAGGTGGTAGGCACAAATCCATTATATTGCCCATAGTCATGTAAGAACTTAAAGACACAACCTTTTTCACAACAGGTTCACCACCAGAACACAGGTGTCTTGAAAACCACCACCAAATCAAAGCCAAGATGGGAAAGGACAAGACTCGTATCAACATCATTGTCACTGGACACATAGATTCCGGCAAGTCTACCACTACCGGCCACCTGATCTAGAAATGTGGTGGGATCGACAAAGAACCATTGAATAATTTGAGAAGGAGGCTGCTGAGATGAGGAAGGGCCCCTACAAGGATGCCTGCGTCTCGGGTAAACTGAGAGCTGAAGATGAGCATGGCAGCACTATTGGTATCTCCCTGTGGAAATTCAAGTCCAGCAAGTATTATATGACCACCGTAGATGCCCAGGACACAGAGACTTTATCAAAAACATGACGACAGGCACATCTCAGGCTGACTCTGCTGTCCTGATTGGTGCTGCTGATGGTGAATTTGAAGCAGGTATTTCCAATAACAGGCAGACCAGCGAGCACGCCCTTCTGGCTTATACACTGGGTATGAAACAACTGATTGTTGGTGTTAACAAAATGGATTCCACTGAGCCGCCCTACAGCTAGAAGAGAGATGAGGAAACTGTTAATGAAATCAGCACCTACATTATGAAAATTGGCTATGACCCTGACACAGTAGCATTTGTGCCAATTTCTTGTTGGAATGGCGACAACATGCTGGAGCCAAGTGCTAACATGCCTCGGTTCAAGGGATGGGAAGTCACCCGTAAAGATGGCAATGCCAGTGGGACCATGCTGCTTGAAGCTCTGAATTGCTTCCTGCCACCAACTCATCCAGCTGAAAAGCTCCCATGTCTGCCCCTCCAGGGTGTCTACAAAAATGGTGGTATTAGTACTGTCCCTGTGCACTAAGTGGAGACTGGTGTTCTCAAACCTGACATGGTGGTCACCTTTGCTCCATTCAGTGTTACAACTGAAGTAACGTCTGTTGAAATGTAACATTAATCTTTGAATGAAGTTCTTCCTGGGAACAATGTGAGCTTCAATGTCAATACATGTCTGTCAAAGATGTTCATCACGGCAATGTGTCTGGTGACAGCAACCATGACCCACCAATGGAAGCAGCTGGCTTCACAGCGCAGGTGATTATCCTGAACTGTCCAGGCCAAATCAGGGCTGGATAAGCACCTGTGCTGGATTGTCACACAGCTCACATGCTTGCCATTTTGCCGAGCTGAAGGACATTGATCACCATTCTGGGAAAAAGCTGGAAGATGGCCCACATTTTTGAAATCTGGTGATGCTGCCATTGTCGATAAGGCTCCTGGAAAGCCCGTGTGTATCGAGAGCTTCTCTGATTATCCTTCTCTGGGATGTTTGCCGTTCATGACATGAGACAGACAGATGCTGTGGGTGTCATCAAAGCAGTGGACAAGAAGGCAGCTGGAGCTGGCAAAGTCACCAGCTGCCCAGACAGCTCAGAAGCCTAAATGAACATTATCCCCAATGCCTGCCATGCCAATCTTAATCAGTGGTGGAAGTGTTTGTCTCACTTGGCCATTTAAGTTTAATAATAAAAGTCTGATTAATGATTACAATGCATCGTAAAACCTTCAGAAGGATAGGAGAGAGTTTTGTGACCATTGGGTTTGTGTGTGTGTGTGTGTGTGTGTGTGTGTGTGTGTGGCATTTTTTAAGTGAATAGTTATCTTTTTTTAAAATTAATTTCAGTGAAAGAGGAAGGCTGAGAGAGAGAGACAGGAACATCCATCTTTTCCTGTATGTACCCTGACTGGGGATCAAACTGGCACCCTGCACTTTCGGCCAATGCTCTAACCAGTGGAGCCATCAGTCCAGGGCTAAGTTAATGGGTTTTAAAATCAGTTTTCTTTTCTTTTCTTTTCTTTCTCTCTCTCTCTTTCTTTCCTTCTTTCCTTCCTTCCCTCTCTCTCTTTCTTTCTTTCTCTTTTTCTTTCTTTACTTCTTTCTTCTTTCAGTGAGAGGAGGGGAGGCAGAGACAGAGACAGACTCCCACATGTGCCCCAACCAGGATCCACCCTGCAAGCCCACTAGGGGGTGATGCTTTGCCCATCTGGGGCATTGCTCTGTTGCTCAGCAACCAAGCTTTTCTTAGCACCCGAGGCAGAGGCCATGGAGCCATCCTCAGTGCCCAGGGTCAACTCATTCCAATGAGCTATGGCTACAGGAAGGGAAGAGAGAGAGAGAGAAAGAGAGAAAGAGAGAGAGAAGAGGGGGAGGGGTGGAGAAGCAGATGGGTGCTTCTCCTGTGTGCCCTGACCAGGAATCAAACCTGGGACATCAACATGCCAGGCCAATACTTACCACTGAGACAAGTGGCCAGGGCCAAATCAGTGCTTTTCAATGGACACAACTTGACCAAAAATCTGTCACAGAACTTTGAGACCCATTTAAACAAAGTAAAATGAGAAAAAATGAATCTGACACAAGAAAATATTCACAACTCAGAAGAAACAAAAAAAATCCTTCGTCAGGTTATATCTCAGATTACAATTTGAAAAACGGTCTATGGGTCTCATCCAGCTGCTTCATTATATTTGTTTGAGTGAAGTGGATAAAACTCCAACCATAGGAAGGTCCCCTGAACATTGGTCGCCTACATTTCAGTTCAGATTAAAAATAATGATAACCCCGTGTCACTGTTAAGCCATTCTTTTTCCTTTCCCCTTTGTTTTCCTTTCAGATAACTATGAAATGGGAGAAATTTGATGATTCACCCTGGTGATAGCCTGCTTTATTATTCCAAAACACATATCTTTGTCCATAGGAAAAGACTCAAGGATTTAATACCTAAAGTCACCAAATACATACTATGTAGATGAAGAACGAACATCAGGAGATCTTAAGTAATTTAAAGACCTTTAAACACCTGGAGCAGTATATGTCCTGATGGATATCTGCCCAGAGGCGGAGCAGTGTAATCAGGATACTAAATGGAGTTTGTGCCAGATGGCCTGCACTAATGCACTAATGCACTTTACACTGCGCATTTTCTGACACTTTGTTTTACATTTAAAAGTGGATTCCCCCCCCTCCACCCCAGGTCAGTAAGGAAGAAATGGAGGCATGATGTGTTTTAAGGGACTGTTTTTTCCTCTCTGAAGCCATAGTTTAAGGCAGCATAGAAACAAAGCTTAGGCTATCTGGTTCCATTCTATGTGACACTTCATGTTTGTCTCCGATGATACCATAACCAAGGGGCAAGAATGGAACCTTTCAAAATAATGAATGCAGTCTTATTTGGTAAGCAAGATCGTTAAGCAAATTCTAGAGTATCTGACATAATGGATATTCACCTTCTTCAACCTTTCTCTTCCTTTGGTTTCTCTTTATTATTCAATCTTTATTCATCTCTGTTTTTTCTCTATTTCTTTCTTGTTTCCTCTTCCTCCTCCCGCCTCATGTTGCTGCTCCCTAAATTTCTAAACTCAGGTTTGCGGGCTGCCTTCCCTCCTCCTCCCCCATGCGGTTGGCTCTCCACATCCTTATCTTCCTCCCAGACCTTTGGTCATACTCAAGTCCATGTTGCCAGTCCACATCATCACCTGGATGCCTCCCAGACACCTCAATAACCTAAGGTTGAAATAGAACTCAGACAGAAAAGGCATGGACATCTGTCATTTTCCTAAGGTCCCTAAAACACAGTTGTCATTTCAAACTCCTGCCTGCCATTATTGTCTATATTCAGTATGTCACCAAACCTTGTCATTTCATCTCTCAACATGCCTCTTGGAAACCTCAGAATCATTGATACGTAAAGACACATGTAGCCCTATGTTCATTGCAGCACTGTTCACAGTGGCCAAGACATGGAAACAACCAAAAAGCCCTTCAATAGAAGACTGGATAAAGAAGATGTGGCACATATACACTATGGAATACTACTCAGCCATAAGAAATGATGACATCAGATCATTTACAGCAAAATGGTGGGATCTTGATAACATCATACGGAGTGAAATAAGTAAATCAGAAAAAAACAAGAACTACATGATTCCATACATTGGTGGAATATAAAAACGAAACTAAGAGACATGGACAAGAGAGTGGTGGTTACCAGGGGTGGGGGGAGGGAGGACGCAGGAGGGAGGGAGGGAGAGAGTTAGGGGGAGGGGGAGGGGCACAGAGAAAACTAGACAGAGGGTGACGGAGGACAATCTGACTCTGGGTGAGGGGTATGCAACATAATTTAATGACAAGATAACCTAGACATGTTTTCTTTGAATATATGTACCCTGAAATATTAATGTCATCCCATTAACATTAATAAAAATTTATTAAAAAAAAATAAATAAAATTTGACAAAAAAAAAAAAAAAACATGCCTCTTGGAGTCACTGCATATTCTCTATTTCTAGTGCTGCCAACATAGAGCAAACTCACCATCCCTCTTATCTTAAATACTTTGGTGCACTCTTAGCATCTCATCCCTGCCTCTGAGAACTTGCTCTCATCAATCCATTTTGCAAGCCACCAGTCTATGCCGTTGCCCACAACTGCCAACACTCCTTCCAAAATGTCAAGATTCTCCATTCATGTGGTAAGGCTCTTGCTCTAAAGGTAAACCCAAACCTACAGATTCAGAATGGGGAGTGCCAGGTGGAATCCGTCATTTTTACAAGCACCCCAGATGATTCCAGTACAGATATTCTGCTATTCAGGTAAGTAATGCTGCTCTGACCCACTCCTTTTAACCTCCTTTAGTTATTCCAGTGTTATTACTCTTTTTACACTCCTTTCCAAATTCTAATCATTCTTGAAAACTCAGTTTCAATCTTCCTTCTTCCATGAAAACTCTTAACAGCTGCAGATGAAACTCAATGACTCCAGTGCAGTATGATAAGGTACCAGATAGTGAGAGGAATCAGGAACAGATGAGAGGCCATAATGAAGCCAAGGGTGGCAGAAGACACTGCCAAGTTTGAGTTGAGTGAAGTAAAGTTTAAGTCGAGCTTAAAAAAGAAAAGAAGCCAGGGGGGAAGGAGAGGGAGATGGGTCTGAGGCCAGTGCCACAGAGGACAGTGTGCAGGAGGGAAAGGCAGCCAGAAATGTATGCTGTACTGATATTTGTAAATTCTTTGATGAGGCTGGAACAACAGTCTAGTCAGTTCATAAAATGCGAGAAGCAGATAAAACTTTAAATTTATCCAGCTCGTCCTTATTTTACAGATAAGAAACAGAGGCCCACAGCCATGTAGTGACCTGCCTGAGGTCCATGGCTTTGGCTATGCCAGTGTTCTTCCTACTATATCACAGTGTCTCTCTTGGCCTAATTTTGGGGTGCATCTAAAGTTCTGTCTGCTAATTATTAAATAAAACATAAATTAAATGTAACTAGCATGGCATTATAGAAACATAAGATTTCAGGAAAATAGATTTCCAAGTCTATTTCTCCTTAGAATATAAAATATAATCTTGAGCAAGTCAATTCATTTCTCAGTGTCTCTATTTTTTATGTGTCCAAAGTTTGAATTATGTAATCTGAGTATCCCTCCTGACTGTCATAGATCATTATTTAAATACATTATCATTTCTAATAAAACATAGGATGTAGTCTTCGGTATAATCACACCTTGATTTTCATTTCCACAAGAAATGAAACAAAGGTCGTAAGTCTTTCTATTCATTTATAACCTCAATGAACTAACTAGTTAATGTGTAACTGAAATGTGCAATGGGACAGCAAGAAGAAGGGGAACCAACGTGGCTGGAGAGGTCTTAGGGAAGGTGAAATCTGAACTGTCCTCTGTAAGAGGTGAGGACTTGGCCAGGAAGACAGGAGGATGTTCAGGAAGGACACATGAGCAGTGTGCAGGAGTCCTGGCTACTCATGGGCCTGTGGGAACCAGGCTGTGGGATGGGGTCTGAAGGAGGAGCCCAGTGGAGGAGAAGGCTCTCACGCCGGCTCCTGTGCAGACTTGACGTAGGAGCCCAGGGGATGATGGAGGAGACTGATCTGACCAGCAGGGCAGCTATCTCTCCAGGAGCCTGTTTCAGTAAGCACAGAATAGGTTCTGAGGGTTCAGACTTAAGAAAACACGTTCTTAGTTTACATCCTTCTTACGTTTCATTTAGGTGTTCTGTAATTACATTAATAAAACCCCAGAACTGTACATGGTAACAATAGAAAACACTATAGACCCGAGATTTTTAAATGGTGTGCTACAAGAATTTTTAAAAAATGTAATGCCTGATTATTTAGTCAGGGCACTGACCTCTTTTCCCTTAGATTGTAAAAAAAATAAAAGGTAACAGCCAACACAACAATAGCCATCTGCTGTGACTGCCATGTTTTGAACTATAAATATATAGGTCATATAATAGAGTTGCATCTTATTGGTCACATCACATAATAAGGTTGCATCTGATTGGTTAATTCTTGGTAAATTATACAGAAATCCTAATATACAAGTATAAGCACTGTTTTTTTAAAAAAGTCATATCGGAGCAAAAAGTGTAGGTAATTACTATTATTATTTCTATTATTTTTATAAGATTTCTTTTTTTTTTTTTTTTACAGGGACAGAGAGAGAGAATCAGAGAGAGGTTTAGATAGGGACAGACAGACAGGAACGGAGAGAGATGAGAAGCATCAATCATCAGTTTTTCATTGCAACACCTTAATTGTTCATTGATTGCTTTCTCATATGTGCCTTTACCGTGGGCCTTCAGCAGACTGAGCAACCCCTTGCTCGAGCCAGCAACCTTGGGGTCTCGAACCTGGGTCTTCCGCATCTCAGTCCAACGCTCTATCCACTGCGCCACCGCCTGGTCAGGCTTTATTATTTTTATGTAAATCAAAATTATACCTATTTTTTTTAGATCAACAAAAAATATTTTTTTGGTGTGCCACAGAATTTTAGTAATTAGTTTATGTGTGCCACGAGATGAAAAAGTTAGAAAATTGCTGCTATAGACTCATACAATGATCACGCTATTTTAAGTATTTAAAATGCTCACTTTGTTAAAGATGGCGCTGCCCACGTGGAAGCCTGTCACCCAGGTGATAATATTAGTTGCCCTCCTTGCTTGGATGGGCGTGATTATATTAATGTGTGTTGGGGGAGGGTTTTCGCACCAAAAGGTTTTAGAAAGAAGAGAGATCACGTTGTTCCAGGGGAAGAGTGATTATGTTCTAGGAGGAGCCATGCTGTAGGAGAGCAGAGAAAGGCCACATGGAGGAGAGGAGAAGCAGCCAAGATGGTGGAGTGCTGAAGGAGAAGCCAGTTTGTGTAGAGTTTGTGCAGATGGAGAAGGAGATGGGAAACAGAGGTGAATAAGGCTGGTGAGGTAGAAACCTTTGATGCTAGGAAACTCGGATAAGTTAGTGGCTTTGGAAGCCCTGAATGGAAAGGGAAGTGTTTTCCCACTGTGTGTATTTCTTGCCCACCGGGTGCAAGCTGGGATAAAGATGATGGCCCACCAGTTCTTGGCTCCATTGTTTTATTACCGTCTGTCCGAATCAAAAGCGAACCTGCACAGGCCAGGCGGCTGTGATGGTGGCCGTGGCTACTGGCTTTACATCCACCCAGTGTCCGGGGCATTATATCAAAGGCAGACTTTGCATCATTAGACGTAGTTTCTGGGAGAAGCAGCTGAGGGGGCAGGATTAAACTGAAATGACATAAAAGTGCCCCCCCCCTCAAGCTCCTAACCCTTTGTGGTTAGAGCTCAAGGCCAGAGTTCCACAGCCGGAAAGGGAATGCCAGGCAGCCCTCCTGGGAAGTAAGGAAGAAACCTTCATCTCCAATTCCCTTATGGGCACAGAGGATTCCCTGTTTGTGGGCACTGAGGGGTTGAGTATTCCTGCAGCACAGACCGGAGAGAGCAACTAAGATTAAAAATTGAGACATGAGTGTTAGGGCAGAGTTTGGAAGAAGAAGTCATCTACTTTACAGACTCACCAAAATTACTTGCAGATGTACCAGGTAGCCTTTACCCAACCTTGTAAAAATTCCAGTGGGACAACTGCACCTTGAAACATGCTTAAGTCTCCACCAAGTTTTATAGCTTCTAGTTGGTATCTATAGTCACTGCATAGTAATGTCTACTGCATCAGGCGGGCTAGCGAGATTTAATAAAGTAGGTATATATGGGATAAAAGATGTTATCTTTTAGCTATGAAAGACAGAAAAGGGAAATGAGGAGCAAAATAGGGGCCAAAGAAATAAAGATGCAGGCTTCTAATAGGTTTGAACAGGGAAGAGGAAAAAGAAATTTGGATCCAAAAGGAACAAGGAAGTCAGGCACTACGTTGCAAATGAACAGGGATACAGAAATGCAAATCAACAAGAGCTCAAGAAAGAAATTTAAGCTTTAATTTTTTCATTCTCCTTCGTTAGCTTCTTGCTTTGGCAACTTAGTCTAAGTATTGCTGGGATTCCGTTTTTTCAGGTGACTCTCTTTTGACTACCTGAAGGCCTATCCCAAATGGATGTTTCTCTCCGGGAATTTCAAATTCAAAGCACTTTGTCTTAACTGGCTTTGACTCCCCCCGCCCACCTTTAATGAAAAGTCCTGTTTCTAAAGGGCATTTTATAGCAGCTCATGCCGAGATTTCTAGAGAGCATCAGGATCACTACCAAGCATTCTTACGTTATTTCTCAAGGTTTTATTATTCCTTGGCTTCTGAGACAATAGCAGGCTATTTACGCTTAATGTTGGACTCTGTGAGTACCTGTCATTCACTCTGCACATGCTAAATATCAGGACTACATGGAGTTGGAGTTGGAATGAGAGAAATCCCCCAAATTCCAAATGTTGGTCCTTAGTTTTAACCTCGATCTAGTAGGCTCACTTATAGCCTTCTCTTGGTTTAAAGCCATGGAAGTACACATTCCTCACTCTAATATTTAAATGTACAAACTGCAAAACCACAATAGAAGCCAACAGGATAGCTGTGTTTTGTTTCTTCTGCCCTGAGGCACAACTGGAATCCAGCACCAAAGAGGGCAGGATTTAACAGACCAGCATGGAAGAGTACTCTATGGAAGTAGTCTGGATAGGGAATAATGCTGCAGTGTAGACTAATAACTCAACAAATAAAAATCCAATGTGATTCTTCATTGAGAAAAGAGGTTTTGGCCTCTTGTGATCTAATTAACCCCCTAAGAATAACAAAGATGGTCATGTGGAAGATGAGGATCTGCCTGGTGTGGGCATGGACTTCAGGGACTAAGGAACATCTGGCCATCAGCAGACCACACCCTAAAGCCACTCCAAAGACAGGGCTAGAGTTTTGTCCTTCTGGCTTATTACTGGCTAATTTACACTGCAGATCAAAGCTCTATCTCAATTTTTGACATATTTCCAATAAACTACAGATCTTTAAAAATAAGTACTAGTGATTTTTTTTTGAAGGACACAGAAAAACCTAAGTTTTATTTTTATTTACTGATTTCAGAGAAAGGAAAGAAGAGAGGAAGAGAGAGAGAGAGAGAGAAATACCAATTTGTTCCATTTGTTTATGCATTTATTGGTTGATTCTTGTAAGAATCAACCCTGTAAGGCCAGGAGCCACCATTGTGGCCATTCACATGCAGGTTCGCATTGGATTTGGACAGATGGTAATGAAACAATGGAGCCAAAAACTGGTGGGCCATCATCTTTAATCCTAGCTTGCACCTGGTAGGCAAGTAAAAACACACACTGGGCTCCAAACCCACTCATCCAGTGCTCACAAAGCTACTGACTTATCTGAGTTTCCTAGAACCAAAGTTTCTAGCTCACCAGACTTATTCACCTCTGTTCCCCATCTCCTTCTCTCTGCACAAACTCTACACAAACTGGCTTCTCACTCAGTACTCCACCATCTTGGCTGCTTCTCCTGGCCTCCTCCATGTGGTCTTTCTCTGCTCACCTCTCTAATGTTAATCTCAGAAACTGAGAGAGAGCAAGCTCCCAGTCTGCCCCACTTTATAGTGTAGTAATCAAAACTTTTAATCCAATATACAATATAGGGAAGTCTCTAATACAAAGTCACTTATCTGAGGCATGATGGGATTGCACCAGCCCACATCAAAAAGGGTGGGAAAGGTTTAGTCCTAAAACCAAGCCCCAGGCTATAAGGATCCTGCCTGCCCACAGCCTGCCCCCAACACACATTAATATCACCTGGGCGATGGGCTTCTACGTGGGCAGTACCATCTTTAACAAAGTGAGCATAATATATTTTATCTGCCCAACATACCATGACCAGGAATCAAACCCACAACCTTGGTGTATTGGGATAATGCTCCAACCAACTGAGCTACCCGGCCAGGGCATAAGGACCAGTGATTTCATACATACTGATACAAGTTACTTTGGCTACTGTTCCTTGTGCACATGTGCTTGGCCTACATACACATTGTCTTATGTTAATTGGATCTGACCTCATTACTCTGATGTGTTTTGGGTAAATTGCCTCAAATTGTTTTTGAAAGAAGATGGGGTATAAATAAATTATTCTTAAAATTTATCTGAATGGATGCTTGCTCTTCAATGTTATGCAATAAATAATGACAAGGTAATTTCATGCATACTTTGTTTTTGAAGAGAAGGCTTGTCATAAACACAATCTCATTAATCCTAATTCAAATTAACAATCCTGCATTTGTGTAGCATTTTAAGCATTATAAAAATTTTTTAATTGTGGTAAAATATATATGACATAAAAATTAACCATCTAGCCTGACCAGGCAGTGGCACAGTGGCTAGAGTGTCGGACTGAGATGCAGAGGACCCAGGTTCGAGACCCCAAGGTCACCAGCTTGAGTGCGGGCTTGTCTGGTTTGAGCATGGCTCACTAGCTTGAGTCCAAGATTGCTGGCTTGAGCAAGGGGTCAGTCGCTCTGCTGCAGTTCCCTGGTCAAGGCACATATGAGAAGGAATCAATGAACAACTAAGGTGCTGCAATGAAGAATTGATGCTTTGCATCTCTCTCCCTGCCTGCCTGTCTGTCCCTCTGTCTCTGTTACAAAAAAAATACAAAAAACTTAACCATTTAAAAAATTTTAAGTGTACAATGCAATTGTATTACAATGTTGTGTAATCACCACCAGAAGATTCCATCACCCCAAACTGAAAGTCTGTACTCATTAAACACTAACTCCCCATTCCTCCCTGACCCTTGGTGACCTCGATTCCACTTTTCGTCTCTCTGAATTATCCTATTCTAGGCACTCCATTTAAGTGGAATCATACCATATTTGTCCTTTTGTCTCTTATTTGACTTAGCATAATGTTTTCAAGGTTCATTCATGTTGTGGCATGTGTCAAAACTTTACTTCTGTTTAAAGCTGAATTTCTTTTGTTGTTTATATATACCACACTTCGTTTATCCATTCATCTGTTGATGGATAGCTGGGTTGTTTCCACCTTTTGGCTACTGCAAATAATGTTGCTGTGATCATTGATGTGCAAGTCTCTGCTTGAGCCCCTGCTTTCAATTCTTTGAGGTATATATCCAGAAATGGTCTTGCTGGATAACAATGTGTTTTTATTTTTAAGTTTTTGAGAACCACTGTATTGTTTTCCAAAGCAGTTGTACCATTTTGTAGTACTACCACCAATGTACCATGGTTCTAATTTCTCCACATCCTAATAAATACTTATTATTTTTCCATTTAAAAAAATAATAATAGCCAGCCCTGGCCAGCTGGTTCAGTGGTAGAGTGTTGGTTCAGTGTGTGGAAGTCCCAGGTTCAGTTACTGGTCAGGGCACACAGGAGAAGTGCCCATCTGCTTCTCCACCCCTCCCCCTCTCCTTCCTCTCTGTCTCTTCTCTTCCCTCAGCCAAGGCTCCATTGGAGCAAAGTTGGCCCAGGTGCTGAGGATTGCTCTGTGGCCTCTGACTCAGGTGCTAGAACGGCTCCGGTTGCAATGGAGCAACACTCAAGATGGGAAGAGCACCACCCCCTATTGGGCACACCGGGTGGATCCCAGTCAGGCACATGTCTCTCTGCTTCCATGCTTCTCACTTCAGAAAAATACAAAAAATAAAAATAAAATAAATAAAATAAAATAAAATAGTAGCTAGCCTAATGGGTATAAAGTAAGGTTATTTTTTCAATGTGTGTACAGTGGTACCTTGAGATATGAACAGACCAACATGTGAATTTTTTCAGATACGAGCTGCAACTCAGTCCATATTTTTGTTCCAGATCTGAGTGAAATTCCGAGATACGAGTCGTGATTCAGGAAGCTGTCGCTAGTTGGCACACGAGAGCGGTATCAGCAGTTTGATATATGGGTTGACTGACTTACGAGCTCGATTACAGAACAAATTAAATTCGTATCTCAAGGTACCACTGTATGACATTACTGATCCATTCAACCCTTGATAAAGAGCTCCTCCAGGGCAGATGTTCTGTCTTATTCATTCTCGTCCCATGTCTTCCAAGTAGATAAATTCTCAATAAAGTGTATGGAGTGAATGAATGATAGATTTAAGGAACAGATAGACACAAATTCTGTGAGCAATAGTACATAACGAATTGTTATCCTCATTTCACAGAAGAGGAAATTGAGAATCATAGCATTAAGTGATTTGACTGAGGTCAAACTGCTGGCTAGGTACTGCCCACAAGATTCAAGTATGGACCTCAGCAGGTAGCTCAGCTGGTTAGAGCATTGTCCTGATACACCAACATTGCAGGTTCAATCCCCCGTCAGGGCACATGCAAGAATCACCCAACAAATGCATAAATAAGTGGAACAACAAATCAATGTTTTTCTTTATCTATCTTTTTCTTTCCCTTCCTCTTTCTCTAAAATCAATCAATCAATCAATCAATCAACAAATTAAAATGTTGCAGGTCTGACAACGGGAAGTACTTAAAAATAATACAAATAAAAAGAGTTCTAGCCCTAAAATTAGTGACAGGTAACTGATGTGCCAGAGGTAAATGTCCGTCCCCTGAAACAGTGCCCAACATCTGACCCTGCAGCAGCTCCTTGAGTGACAGGGCTGGCGCAGCAAGGACACAAATGAGCAGTTAGGGAAACTGGCTCAGCCATGTGCATTTACACCTAGGATTCAAGAAATGGGTTTCAATCCTTAGAGCCATGGTGCACAGGCACAGGTTCAATTCAAACATACAGCTTTGAGTGAGAGATTTCTGGCACACTGAGGAGATTCATGGAATACTGGTACTAACTCCATCAGGAGTACCGAAATTACTCGATAATCTTCAGTAAAGAAATGAAACTGTGAAACAGTGAATAAGGTTCCATTTCCTGCAAACAAATAGAAGTCTATTGCAAAAAAGAAAATTCCTCAAGATTAAAAACACACACACACACACACATGTATATAGTCAAAGATCAAAAGACATTTAGAAGAGACACACGGCTTTCTCTGCCCTGTGTATCTTTTCTGCAGACCTATTTGCTTCTTTATCTCCCTTACAAATATCCTATTATTTGATTAATTCCTTTCCGCCTAAGAGGTTTGTTTGGTTACTTATTATGATAGAAACATAGCTTTCAGAAATATTGCTCTCTCTTTCTAGGATCTTAACTGTAATCTTGTATTGCTTAATCTTTAAATTGCCTTTTTAGAAGGGCTCTGCCATGAAAAAATCTCAGTACAGCAAAACTATTTCTAACTTTTTCAAAAAACCCTTATAGTTTAGTTTGTTTGATTTTTTTAAAAGATTTTATTTATTTATTTATTTATTTATTTATTTATTTATTTATTTATAGAGAGAGAGAGAAAGGGAGAGAAAAGGGGGAAGGAACAGGAAGCATCAACTCCCATATGTGCCTTGACCGGGCAAGCCCAGGGTTTCAAACTGGCAATGGGTTTGTATTTGAAACTTCAGCATTCCAGGGTCTACACCAGCGGTTCTCAACCTGTGGGTCGCGACCCTGGCGGGGGTCGAACGACCAAAACACAGGGGTCGCCTAAAGCCATCGGAAAATACATATTTCCGATGGCTTTAGCCGCTGAGAAGCTGCGCTACCGTCTGCAGCAGCGCTATTCAGCTTGAACACATGCCGTTAAGGAGTGCGTTCCAAACTGTGTGTCCGGCGCTTGCTGACGTCATCAGTGGGCGGGTGCAGCGAGCGCGGGAGGACTGAAGCCCAGGAGGCGGCGAGGCAAGAGGCGGAGAGCCAAGAGAGCCTGCGAGACAGCTTGCTGGTGTAAAAAGGTCAATAATGTAAAAACAGTACACACACCATACACATATACTGTATAAGTGTAAGGTGCTTTGTGTGTAATCATTACACAGTACACAAAGCAGCTTACACTTACACAAAGCACCATACATTTACACAGTGTGAACTACATCGGTCTTATACTATAAGAGACCACTATAAGATGTAGTTCACACTGTTCCTCAATGTATAATTATCTCCCATATCTCCCACTATTTTCCCATATTCTGAATGAGGAAACTGCTGAAATCAGTGGTTTCCAGCATTGAATCCTCCTCCTATTGATTTCATTGGGAGTGCGGCGGATTTTGTGGAAGAGAGCTCCCGAGAATCTCACCGCAACCTCCTTTTGATTTCAATAAGAGGCAGAGAAATGTCAGTTTCTGACACATTTCTTCCTCTCCTATTCAAGTCAGTGGGAGGCCGCAGCAGATTCCGTTCAAATATGGAGCATGTTGCTCAATTTTTTCCACGCTAGAACTTTTCCTAGAGCAGAAAAATTCCAAAGGTGGAATCCGCCACCCCCAATAGACTTCTATAGGAGGCAGATCTTTTACACTGCAGAATCCGCACAGCAGATTCCTCAGTGTGAGGCCTCTTTCAGTCTATTGGGGGTGGCGGATTCCACCTTTGGAATTTTTCTGCTCTAGGAAAAGTTCTAGCGTGGAAAAAATTGAGCAACATGCTCTATATTTGAGCGGAATCTGCTGCGGCCTCCCACTGACTTGAATAGGAGAGGAAGAAATGTGTTGGAACTGCATTTCTGCCGTACAGGGGAACTCTCTTCTGCGAAATCCACGGGTCTCCCATTGAAGTAAATGAGATGTGGATTCCACCACAGAAACCACTGCTTTATAGTGTGAAAGAGCCCTGAAAGATACCATGCTGTGCAGAAACTGCAGTGTATCCTATGACTTAGTTCACACTGTTCTATATAGAAAACTTGCCACTAATCTGGAAAAAACAGATCGATTAATTAAGCAGCTATTTATGGAACGGTAGCCCCAATACACTAGGTAAGGAGGTCCATTAGTAATAAATATTTCTCAATATATAATTAAATATTGTTTTTGTGATTAATCACTATGTTTAAATTATGTTTGATTTGTAGCAATGAGAATACATAATACATATCAGGTATTTACAGTCCAAATCATAACTATAGCAAAATTACAGTTATGAAGTAGCCACCAAAATTATTTTTTGGTTTGGGGTCACCGCAACATGAGGAACTATATTGCAGGGTCACGGCATTAGAAAGGTTGAGAACCACTGGTCTACACTTTATCCACTGTGCCACCACAAGTCAGGCCTATTTCTTTTAAATTATGGTCCACTTATTTTAAATAATACCATTGCAAATCCCAAGCAGACCTATAACTGCCTTTTAGAATTGGTTTAGGTGGGATTTGAGCCACATATGCTCCATAAAGCAGGAAATGAGCACTTAGAAATTATTAACTATTGCCCTGGCCAGTTGGCTCAGTGGTAGAGCATCGGCCTGGCATGCAGGAGTCCCAGGTTCAATTCCCGGCCAGGGCACACAGGAGAAGCACCTATCTGCTTCTCCACCCCTCCCCCTCTCCTTCCTCTCTGTCTCTCTCTTCCCCTCCCGCAGCCAAGGCTCCATTGGAACAAAGTTGGCCCAGGCGCTGAGGATGGCTCCATGGCCTCTGCCCCAGGCGCTACAGTGGCTCTGGTTGCAACAGAGCAACGCCCCAGATGGGCAGAGCATCGCCCTCTGGTGGGCATGCCAGATGGATCCTGGTCGGGCGCATGTGGGAGTCTGTCTGTCTGTCTCTCCCCGTTTCCAGCTTCAGAAAAATACAAAAAAAGAAGAAAAAAAAAAAAAAAAGAAAAGGACAATGGGGAATTCTATTCTATGTAGTTGTCCTTAAAATATCAGCACAACCAAACTTAAGCGCAAAATTCCCAACACAAATGGTTGCATCGGAGCCAGGCCTGCAGCCCTCATTTAATAGTCAATAACTATATTCTGGGCATCTGCTGCAATTTTCTTGTTTTCTTGGTACCGTCCCATCACAGGACCCAAATTATTTTACTCAATTTAGATAGTTATGGCAAGGCCGGTACCAAAATTGTCTTTTTAAATACATTTTAATCAGACAGTATTTAAGAGTGTCCCTACACAAATGTCATGCATTCCCTCCATTTCGATCTGCCCTCCTGAGAGGGAGACAGGGAGATGGAGTTGGAGGTCCCCTAGGAACTGCACGGAACCCTGAGCGCCCGCCCCGGGAGGGGGAAGTGTGTGTCTGATCTGCGGTGGGAAGGGAGAGGAGAAGCTGAGAGACCCAGTGTCTGGGAGTGGGGCCGGGCCACTGTCACCAGGGCTGTCGACCATTTGCAGCACGGAGGGAAACCTGTACCAGCCTCACTTCCCCCAACCCTCCCCCTGAATTCCTCCCCCCAGTGAGGCCCACCCCATGCACAGCACAGCTCTGTGGGACCAAGGAAAGTGTCAGCAGCCAGGGCCTGCCTCTCCAAGGCTGTCCCTGTCCCTGCGGAGCCCCTGCTGAGGGTTGGGCAGGCGCATAGAGAGGCCCTTAGTGCTGATGCAGGAGGTGATCAGTGCGGGAGCCCTCCCCCACGCGGAGGAGAAGAGAAAGGGAGAGAGCAGGTTCTGAGAATGGCCTGCAGTGAGCGCCTCTGTGTCCGTCAGCCCCGGGATCTTCCAGGTCCGGGTGGACCTAGCACGGCTTCATCCAACTGCCAGGCCCTGGGCGGAGGGAGGATGCCGCATGTGCCAAACCACAGGAGCAGAAGCAGAGCTGTGGGAGTGGCGAACTCTCTGGTATCAGCTCTGGGGCCTGTGGCATCAGGGAGAAGGACACTGGGGCCATTGCACTGCCAACCAGGCTTCTCGGAGGGGAAGTTTGAACATTTGATGAATGTGGGACATGTTCAGCAAACAATCAAGTCAACCAGCAGTTAATACGTAAGCACCCACTCTATGGGGGGCTCTTCAAGGGAACTGGAGACAAGAAGGACATGGGCTCCACCCTCAAGGGGTCTGAGGACTCTCAAAAGAGTAGGGAACACAGATCCACAGACAATTTATACAGCGATAATATATATGCCAACTGTTACTGCCATGCAGCGTCCTGGGCTGGGTCCGCGGTGAGGAGAAGAGGATCCTGGCCCTCAGGACGTTCAAGATCCATCCAGTCACCACTGCACAAACACGTGTTTGGATAATCCATTTTGGACATGTTGAGTTTAAGATTTACATGACACATTTAAGTGAAGGCATTCATGTGTGAAGCTCAGAATCTATAGAAATGTAAATCAGGGATAAAGGCAACAGATGAAATCACCAAGGAGCAGGTGCGGGGAGGAAAGAACACCCAGAGGACGTGTGGGTGGGAGTGGCTAGCGGGCAGTAAAGGAGGAGGCAGCGGCCAAGGGGATGTTGCAATATCTTAATGGGCAATGCTGTGTTAACCGAAATGCCTTTCCAGAGATGTGAAACACAGCAGGTCCTTCTACAGCGATGATGCTGGGGTGCAGCATGAGGACCCCCTCTGCCAGCTCACCAGCGAGAGGAGCTTTCTGCAGCCCCAGATGGACATGAGGATGACAGCTGTCCACCCACTAGGATCGCTGTGCTCGGCACTTCCCACACGCTCTTGTTACTGCATTCAGTCCTCACTGCGCCCTTCCAGGTGGGAATGACCGTGGGGTGTACAGAAGTTGGGTCACTTTCCCAGATCCAGTGGCCAGCAGGAAGCGCGGACAGGATTCCACCCCATCTCTGTCACAGCCCAGACCTTGCGTGAACACACAGCCTATGAGGTGTCTGAAGTTCTGGGACAGAGCCTGAGCAGGCTCTGGGAAACCTCCAACCTAACACTTAGAAAGAGCAAGTGAACTGCCAGTCAAGCTTGGCTGAATGTTAATATGCCTCAGTTGTGTTAGGTGTTAAGCTATTCAGCTATCAAACTTCCTCCTATTATTTCAGTAATATTTGTTCTTTCTCAGGTCTCTTTTGCTCCCGCCATCTCCTAGGTTCTCTTGTACTCGGTTTCAAATCTTCTTTCCGTACAACTACTGTTACACGTCCCTCTGCCCTGTCCTCCGGTCCTGTCCCTCACCTCTGCTTCTCCCTCTGTTCTCGGACTTATTCTTCCTCAATCTAGCGAGCAAATATCAATTCCTCTTGTTTTTCAAATTTACCATCTTGATATTACAGTTTTCTTTGTCCAATACTTTCCATAGTTCTCTAGTGCAGTGGTCCCCAACCCCCGGGCCGCGGACCGGTCCCAATCTGTGGGCCATCTGGTACCAGTCCGCAGAGAAAGAATAAATAACTTACATTATTTCCATTTTATTTATATTTAAGTCTGAACGATGCTTTATTTTTAAAAAAATGACCAGATTCCCTCTGTTACATTCGTCTAAGACTCACTCTTGATGCTTGTCTCGGTCACGTGATACATTTATCCGTCCCACCCTAAAGGCCTGTCCCTGAAAATATTTTCTGACATTAAACTGGTCTGTGGCCCAAAAATGGTTGGGGACCACTGCTCTAGTGCTCTGCAAAGCAAATTCCCAAAGGGGAGATTAAAAGTCATTTATAAATCTAATCATAGTGGGTTTTATCTACAAGCAGCTACTGTAGACAGAGGGCAAGGCAACACTGTCTTCCTTCTCTGAGATGATCAAGTCGGCATCACCACTATCATCTAATCTTATTTCCAATTAATTTCACATTTTCCATGCACTTCCTCCCAATAAGAGAAACTGAGTGCTTTGTTCTATCTATACCATCAAGTCTGCGGTTCTCTTTCTCTCCCTCTGCGGTAGGATGGGAGCCAACCTTCTCTAAGAAATCCTCCCAGATGAACGAAGTAGCCTCCCAGACCCCTGCCCCCTTCCCTGTGCGGTGTGTACATTTGGGTACCAGGGCAGGCACTCTGAGCCACCCTGTTCGTCCTTATCTCTCCTCCACACCCTTTCCCCTCCTCCCAACAAAAGCCACCCATCCACATTCCCTAACCAATCTCCTCACTTACATTTGAAACCATTTATCTGTCTGGCGTGTCTATCTCTATATAGGATAATGTGACTATGTGATTTTCATGTGTATATCAATGTTCTGGTCACTTTGTATTTCTTGTGGGTACAGTCTATATGTTTGTGCATGTGAAATACTGTTGTACTGACACAAGGACTTTTGTGGGTCTACTTCCAAATGACCTGAAAGGAATATAATGGTAATAGAATATTTGCACATAAATACAACACACACATATGATAGTTGGGGGTGGGTGTATGTGGGTTTTCTGTCAGGAGTTTATTTTTGCATATGTGAAGAAGGGAGGTGATTTGCACTATACTAATAATGAATCAACCTACTTATGGGTCACTGTCAGTGAACCCCTTACAAATCACATTATATAAATACTTCTGTCTGTGGTCTTACATGTATATGGCACTATAGTCTCTGAGTGGATAATAGTGTGCTGAGTCATTCTCCCAATAGGAAACATATGAAAAGTATTGCATTGTTCAAAATATGCTAAAGGGCTTACAGAGAGCAGTTACAAAACATTCTGAAAATCTAGTTTGAAATAACAGGCACAATATTGTAATCACAATTTCAAACTGATTCAGTAATCTACTTTTAGTCCCGTCTTATTGCTTTTATAATAAGAAACCCAAAGTTTTTTACTTTACTGAAGTATATGGATCTTAACCTTGTTTTGTTATGTTCTGAAATATGCACAATTGCAAAATTGTTCATATTATTACCTCTGCTTTTCCTTCCTTCCTTCCTTTCTCTCTCTCTCTCTCTCTTTACCGCTGTTAAATGATAATGTTTGCTCCGTAAGACGAGGACATTTCAGGAATAAATGAAACCCATAAAGGATTTAGTTACCTTTTCCTTCAGCGGAAATTTACATTCTCCTGCTTTTGTCTAGTGATGTGCATTAAGTACTTTGAGAAGGGAAAACAGCTCGAAGAGGACATTGAGGCGGACATCCTCACAGCTGATCATCCGAGTGATCTCAATCATCACAGTTGATCTCAATCAACTAAAGAAACGCGGGAGGCACTTCCTGGAGTTGTCCTGCACACTTAAGTGGATTAGGTGGGACCCCTCATCACCAACGCGCCGGGTTGGCGGCAGAGGGGAAGGCCTGGCTGGGCTTTGGCAATGACACCAAGAGGTGCAAGGAACTCGCGCGGGCAGCGCGGTGGGAGAGGCTCCCCGCCGCGCCCCCGCCCTCCGCGGGAGCCCCGGGTGGGGTGCGCTCGGAGCTGCGGCTCCAGTCCGCGCACCGCGAGGGAAGCGAGCGAGTCCGTCCCTCTAGCGCTGGCTGCCCGGTCCTCGCCCAGGATGAAGCGGGGCATGTTGTTTCTGAGACCAATGACTTTCGCTCCGATGTCGGGAGAGCCGACCTCCGATTTGGGAGTTTAAGGAGCTGGCCTTGGACTTGGTGAGTTTTGCTTTAAGTTCTCTTTGAAATTCAACTGGGCTTGAAGGTAAAAATCACGAGGGGGCGGGGTCGCCCCTCCACTTCCACCCGCGACCGCCGCCGTGCATTTAAAAAGCTAACCGCCGGAGTGAAGCTTTAGTTTGCTGTAAATCAGTTTCCTTCCTTCCTCCTTAGGCCCCAGGAGCTCACGGCAGACGAGGTGGTAAGAGCTCCTTTAACCGAGATGAGCCTGCCCTCAACAACTCCTGCTCTAAACAAAAATAAAATGAGGGATCTGTTCCTCACTCCAAACTTCTGTCCCACAGATGAGGAGCTGTCGCTTGTTCTGAACGAGCGGGTGATCAGCCTAACAAACTCTACCTCCTAATGAAATGTATTGAGACCAGTTGTTTCATCTGTAATTAGTATGTGATCGGTCGTAAGACAAAAAAAATTGCTCTACAGCCGACCGAACCTGCAGGGCCGCGGCCCCCGCCCCCCGCGGTGGAGGGTAGTGATCCTTCCCGATCACTCAATAGGGGAAGTTCTCGCACTCCGGCAGAGTAAAATTTCCACTCCCCTGACGGGCTGTTCTTTGTGCGGGGACCGGGGACGGGCCCGGCCGGCAGTCAGGCTCGGGGCCGCCCAGCCCGCGCCCCGCCCCTGCCCGGCCGGCCGCCCCGCCGCCCCGCCGCGCCTCCCCGCCGGAGAGCTCGGGACTATGGAAAGGAGACCCGGAGCCTCTGCGCGCTCTGGCCCGGGCGCGGTCTCCTAGAGCCGAGAGAGGAAGAGCGTCGCGAGGAGGCCGGGACACGCTCGTCCGCCAGGAGGGCTCTGGACTTCGGGTCGGAACGCGCGCTGGAGCCGGGGAGCGCGCTCGGCGTCAGGGAGCCGGGCGGCCCTGCCCGCCGCGGGCCCGGCTGCGGGCGGCCCCGAGCGCGCGGCGGGGAAGGAGGGAGCGCTTCCTCCCAGAGCGCCTTTGTTCGCTCCTAACCCGGGGCGGGCGCGGATAACCCAGCCCCGGGTCGAGCCGCCACCCAGGTGCAGCAGGTAGGCCGGGGGCCCCGGAGCTCCGCAGGGGGTTGTCTCCCGGGGTGTGGCTGGTTCCCCCTCGTGAAGGAGCTCCGGCGAGGCGGCTGCTGCGCCGCGGTGCCGGGACCCGCCCGAGCGCGGGAGCCCCGAGGCCTCCGTTTCCGGCGGGAGGGCCCCGGACTTGGCTGCTGCCCCTAGGCTGCAGGGGTGAATTCGGATAGAAAGCCTGCGCCGTGGTGGAAATTAGGAGCCACCAGAATGGGGAAACTTTCAGCGAGTTACTGGCTGGGGAAATGGAGACTAAGAAGTAGACAGGCAGGGGGAACTGGGAAAAGAGACCTCTTCTTAGCGGAAAGGTCTCTTAACACTTTTTTTTACTGTATAATTTTATTTTGCATCCCAAAGTAACACAGTCAGTTGCTTACTCAAATACCGGATAGGTGAAAGTAGCAACTTTTCATCCAGTTCGGATCACACACCTTACATATTTTCTTTTCCAGTGTTGGTTTTCAAAGGTTATGAGTCACGTTAAAGGACATCTATGGCGAAACTACACAATGACTAGTGGTGGCTTGTCGCTCATATTTAGGGTAATTCTCTGATGAAAGTACAGCCGTTAGAATTGGATTGTTCCTCTGTGCTTTTATTTTGGGAAAGTTTGCCTGGTCCCTCTGGGGGAAGGGAGAAGGATGTGAGAAGCTGAAACTGACCCAGAAAAGGATGAAGGAAGCTGGTTATATTCAAGAGTGGCGGTGAAAAATCCCATCTGAACTTTCTGTAAGGGGGACTGGTGATCAGCAGCTGAGCTTTTAACTTTCTCAAAAGAAACTTAGATTTTGTATCTTGGTACAGGGGAGGCGGGTCTGCTTTTTTGGGTCAACTCTTCTACTTTAAAGCAAGTGACAGGGAAAGTTCAAGCTGAAGCCCCGAGGAACTGATAAATGAGGGGTGATTAGGAGGCATAAATAATATTGCACATAAGTGCTTTGCCCAGCCCCCAACCCTCAAATGGTGAAGAATTTTCAAAATAAAGTGTAGGCTATAGCAAATTAAAAAAAAGTCACTCTATAGTTCACTAAAATGGAGATCAACTTTCCCTTTTATAAAAGACATTCAAATGATGAGAGCATAAAGAAAAGAAAAGTTTCTAATTCTCAAATATAGAATAGCTTGAATCATAACTCATGGGTTTTGATTGATAAATGGGTCATCTTTTAAAATGGGTCACTTTGGCTAAAATCATTGCACTTGGTGACTTTCAAATTGTAAACGTAGAGTCTTTCTGAGAACCAGCTGCACTCGAATTCATGTAACAACAGAATGTGGTGGGGGTAAAAAGAAACTGGGAAAAATTCAGAAGAAAATAATCTTTCCAAAGTAACAATATATCCTATCTTTTTGGAATTTTGTATATGCTCAATTGAATAGATATAAGCTTTGCATTTGATGTCACACCTTTTTTGAGGGGAATTTTATTCCACTGTTAGAACAATTTTTTAGAAGAGATATAGAAAGACAGGAAATGAGAGAAAGATGAGAAGCATCAAGTCATAGTTGCTTTCACTTTAATTGTTCATTGATTGTGTCTCATATGTGTCTTGACGGGTGGGGGTGGGGGTGGGGCTCAAGCCAGCGACCTTGGGAATCATGTCGATGATCCTGAACTCCAATTGGAGACCACAGGGTTTTCAACCAAGATCAATGCTCTATATACCGGGACGCCACGCCAGGCCATTGTTAGAATAATCTTGTGAGGAGATGCATACATTGTATCTATGTTCCAGAAATTGAAGCACACATATTATTATAAGAGCTCTGTCATTTGACAGAGAAACTCTGCTAGCAAGGATTTAGCTAGAATAGTGTATATTTAGACTATCAGGAGGTATAAGAATCTTCATGTTTAAAGGTAAGAAAGTTGATCTAGTGAGACTATCAAATTTTAAATAAACAAAAGTGATTTTTTACATTTTAATGCTGGAAATTCAGAGACTGACTTTGCTCTATAATTTTTAAGATTATTTTATGTAGTGAAAGCTTTAACACTAAAAGCCTGTCTTCTACAGAAAGGAATGTTCTACCAACTCTTCAGGTAATAAGCTTCCAAGTTCGAAATACTATTACACAGCTTTAGATCCACCTACGATTTCATATTTTTGTCATTTATTCCTTCCAATTCTTTTGACAAGTTTCTGATAGTTCTCTAGACAAAGTACCGGTAAATTAAAAGGTTGAGTGAACTCAGGTTTCCTCCATAATTTACAAGGCCTTATAACCTTTGGTTGTGTTATCATTATTGAAATATATTTTTAAGTGCTTGTGAGAACCATACTGTTTTTTCCTGTCAAGGACAATGGAAGACCATGTTCAGTCAATTAGTAGTAATATGTGTTAGGGATGTATTAAGTGGCCCTTAGCTATCAGATCAGTATTTTTTTTAAAAAAACAAACAACTCATATCTAATCAGTCTTTTTTTTTAGAAAAATATTAAGAGTATATCTTATCATTTTGCAAGAAAAATAATCCCTGAAGACTGTCAGCCATTTGCTACCGTTATGGTAAATACACACACACAATTTCTAGAGAAAGTGAGTATTGAACACCTGATCTGAACCATACTTTGTCAATAAATTATCTCAAATGATCCTCAAAAAACACGATGTGGTATGTGCTGTGTAGTTTAGAGACCAGTCAAGCTCATGTGACCAGTATAAAAGGAAGCACCAGAGTTTAAATCTACCTTTGTTCATACTCTAAAATGTGGTTGTTTCACTCTCTGGCCTCCACCAGCTCGAATCCAAGTTGAACCAGAATCTTTACTTCCTCTGGTGAAGGATCTACACCGGAAACATCACTGAAGCCTTGATTCCCACTTGGGGCCTACTACACGGTATGTGAGAAATTATTATTTGTTGAATTAATTAAATGCAGGCCTTACCTACTTTCAAGGCTGCCCAGCATAATGCCTGGAGTAGGGTAGGTGCTTAATAAATGTTAGTTAACTTTATATATATATAATATATTACATATATTTTTTTTTACAGAGTCAGAGAGAGGGATAGATAGGGACAGACAGACAGGAACAGAGAGAGATGAGAAGCATCAATCACTAGTTTTTTCGTTGGGACACCTTAGTTGTTCATTGATTGCTTTCTCATACTTGCCTTGACCGCGGGCCCTCAGTAGACCAAGTAACCCCTTGCTAGAGCCAGCGACCTTGGGTCCAAGCCAGTGAGCTTTTGCTCAAACCAGATGAGCCCGCGCTCAAGTTGGTGACCTCGGGGTCTCGAACCTGGGTCCTCCGCATCCCAGTCCAATGCTCTATCCACTGCGCCACCGCCTTGTCAGACTAACTTATTATATTAAATGTTAATTAGCTGAGACAGAAATGTACTATATATACATCACATTTTATGCCATGATTTACTTTTTGTACTCTGTAAACCCTCAAGCAAATGTTGTTTCCAAATATAATGTCCAGAACAGAGCCTATGAATTGCCATTAGACAACAGGCTTGTATGTATAGCTTATATAACAGGTTTATACTGAGTTAGCTTGTCAACCTATTTCTAAAGCACTATTTTTCATATCATGTTTAAAGATAAGTTTATTATAATTGGACCTCAGCTCTGTATGATTCCTTTTTCTTTCATTTCATCCAATACCTATTCATCGAATACTTGCTTAAAGCATGTCCCCTGAGTCCTACACTTTTTCTCTCCTTTCCTTCCCTCCTCTTACATTTTTTTTTTAAATCCCCTTTGCTACATTGGCTCTCCTCCCTCAAATCCCCTGTTGTCTTTGTGGAGGAAAGATTTTTTTTTTTTTTTTTTAAACAGAGAGAATCAGAGAGAGGGATAGACGACGGACAGACAGGAACGAACGGAGAGATGAGAAGCATCAATCATTAGTTTTTCGTTGCGCATTGCAACCCCTTAGTTGTTCATTGATTGCTTTCTCATATGTGCCTTGACTGTGGGCCTTCAGCAGATGGAGTAACCCCTTGCTCGAGCCAGCAACCTTGGGTCCAAGCTGGTGAGCTTTTGCTCAAACTAGATGAGCCCGTGCTCAAGCTGGCGACCTTGGGGTCTCGAACCTGGATCCTCAGCATCCCAGTCCAATGCTCTATCCACTGCGCCACCACCTGGTCAGGTTGTGGAGGAAAGATTTTATGCATCCAAAGGACACAGGCTCACGAGGTCAGTTTTGCCCATTGTCTAGTGCTACTGGGATCAAGAAAAGGAAGGAGGGAAAATTGAGGTGGAGGGTTGGGAAAAGGATGTATCACAAAGAAAATGAGAACCAGCTCTGACAAAATGCAGGTGGTAGATAGTAAAGCCTAAGTGACTCCAAACTTCAGACAGTGAAGGAAATTCTTTGCTTTCTTGGGTGCTTCTCTCGGCCTTGTCCCACCTGCTCCCCTGCCCTCACCCCAGACGGGAGCTCCAGGAAGGGCAGGGGAGGAGCTCAGGGCCGGGACCTGGGCCTCAGCTGGAATTTATGGAGGTTAAGTGGTGAGCCCCAGTCTCGGTACTTCTGTTTCTTCTGCAAATTGGGGGGGTCATTTTTTCCTGATAGTTGGTTGTGAGACGTGAAGTTAATACAGATGTGAAGCATCTGCAGGTGCCTGCTGCACAGGAAACACACCCGTGTTAGTGACTGTTGCTAGAGTGGGCAAACGGAGCAGTTAGTTTCTTAGGTAGGCAAGAACAAAACTGACAAGAATCGTATTTAAAAGAGCAAGCGGCCCTGTCAAACCAAACAACTGTGCTCAAGAATGAATACAAAGAGCCAAGCTTAGGAAAGCAACTGTTTGACCTTTAAAAGGCTTACTTTATACTGTAGCTTTTTGTTTGTTTAAAATTCTATACACTCAAACTCATTCCTGGAAATTTTTAATGGCTTTTCATATAACTCCTGAATCATAATACATACTCTCTCATCCTGTGTACTAGTTTCCTTAGCACCTGTCTTTACTCAGGGCCTGTCTATATTTGTTTGTTCATTTGCTATTTCCCTGTCTGTATTTTCCCCATAACCTGCAAACAGAAATCTACACCTTTGTTAACTTATAATGAAACATAAACTTGGTTTATATGGGTGAAATGCTTATTACTGGATTCATATGTTGGTTAGACCCAGCTTTTCCTCTGTCCCACATCCATGCCTGCTATGTTGGGATTTAAAGCCTTTAGACTAACACTGAATCAAAAACTAACTCTTTAAATGTATTCTTTGTGTAGGGATAACAGCTCCAAATGACTTCTACTTTTGGCTCATGACTAGAGCAAAAGCTTCAGCTAGTCACAGCCACAGAAATACCTAAAGGCAGCTGTTGGGTAGGACTGTTTCTTTTTTATAGGTCTTATATCTAAAACTTCAATTTGATTAAAGAATAAAATAAAACTGAGATTATATGTGAGTTGTGAATTTAAATGTCAGGTTGCGCCTGACCTGTGGTGGTGCAGTAGATAAAGCGTCGCCAGTTCAAAACCCTGCACTTGCCTGGTCAAGGTACATATGGGAGTTGATGCTTCCTGCTACTCTCTGTCACTCTCTCCTCTCTAAAAAATGAATAAATAAATAAATTAATTAAATTTCAGGTGACTTTCTTCCTTCTTGAGCAAATAAAATAGGCAAATAGTACTAAACAGTAACTAGTTGTATTTCTCAGCACCAATTACTATAACTATTTACTAAGAAAAATCTATGAAAATCAAATTATAGCCTTTCCAGTAAATTCAGGACTTTTTATTCCTAATTTCTTTTAACATGGCAGTTTGGCCTCTGAGGATTGGTCCTAGCTATGTTTAACAGAAACCAGATAATCAGATAAGTCAGGTAAAAATTTTTGGAATGTAGAACAAAATGTAAGATAAAGAATAGACAGAAAATGCTTGCTTTCTTTTGTATTATACCTGGACACAAAACAAAAATTGTTTAGCACGTGAGATTTTGTCATAAAAGTTTAAATGTGCCTGACCAGGTGGTGGTGCAGTGGATAGAGCGTCAGACTGGGATGCGGAAGACCCAGGTTCGAAGCCCCGAGGTCGCCAGTTTGAGCATGGGCTCATCTAGTTTGAGCAAAAGCTCACCAGCTTGGACCCAAGGTCGCTGGTCCGAGCAAGGGGTTACTCGGTCTGCTGAAGGCCCATGGTCAAGGCACATATGAGAAAGCAACCAATGAACAACTAAGGTGTCGCAACAAAAAACTGATGATTGATGCTTCTCATCTCTCTCCGTTCCTGTCTGTCTGTCCCTGTCTATCCCTCTCTCTGACTCTCTCTCTGTCTCTTAAAAAAAAAAAAAAGTTTAAATGTAAAAGCTATAAAGTACTGAGACTTTTTTTTTTAATTGTGACTTATTAGAAGAGCATCATTAGTTTATATTCTTACTTTTATCACTTTTCAACGCTGTGTCCCAAATGAGTGCCCTACTTGTCGCTCCCCAGTGCTGACCCTGACCTGCAGTGTGTCCGCCCTGACCTGCAGTGTGTCGGCCCTGACCTGCAGTGTGTCGTCCCTGACCTGTAGTGTGTCGGCCCTGACCTGCAGTGTGTCCTGGCCCTGACCTGCAGTGTGTCCGCCCTGACCTGCAGTGTGTCCTGGCCCTGACCTGCAGTGTGTCCTGGCCCTGACCTGCAGTGTGTCCTGGCCCTGACCTGCAGTGTGTCCTGGCCCTGACCGGCAGTGTGTCCTGGCCCTGACCTGCAGTGTGTCGGCCCTGACCTGCAGTGTGTCCTGGCCCTGACCTGCAGTGTGTCTGCCCTGACCTGCAGTGTGTCCTGGCCCTGACCTGCAGTGTGTCCTGGCCCTGACCTGCAGTGTGTCCTGGCCCTGACCTGCAGTGTGTCTGCCCTGACCTGCAGTGTGTCTGGCCCTGACCTGCAGTGTGTCCTGGCCCTGACCTGCAGTGTGTCCGCCCTGACCTGCAGTGTGTCCTGGCTCTGACCTGCAGTGTGTTGGCCCTGACCTGCAGTGTGTCCTGGCCCTGACCTGCAGTGTGTCCTGGCCCTGGCATGCAGTGTGTCCTGGCCCTGGCATGCAGTGTATCCTGGCCCTGGCATGCAGTGTGTCCTGGCCCTGGCATGCAGTGTGTCCGCCCTGGCATGCAGTGTATCCTGGCCCTGGCATGCAGTGTGTCCTGGCCCTGACCTGCAGTGTGTCGGCCCTGACCTGCAGTGTGTCCTGGCCCTGACCTGCAGTGTGTCCTGGCCCTGACCTGCAGTGTGTCCTGGCCCTGACCTGCAGTGTGTCGGCCCTGACCTGCAGTGTGTCCTGGCCCTGACCTGCAGTGTGTCGGCCCTGACCTGCAGTGTGTCGGCCCTGACCTGCAGTGTGTCCTGGCCCTGACCTGCAGTGTGTCCTGGCCCTGGCATGCAGTGTGTCCGCCCTGGCATGCAGTGTGTCCTGGCCCTGACCTGCAGTGTGTCCTGGCCCTGGCATGCAGTGTGTCCTGGCCGTGGCATGCAGTGTCCTGGCCCTGGCATGCAGTGTGTCCTGGCCCTGGCATGCAGTGTGTCCTGGCCCTGGCATGCAGTGTGTCCTGGCCCTGGCATGCAGTGTGTCCTGGCCCTGACCTGCAGTGTCCTGGCCCTGACCTGCAGTGTGTCCTGGCCCTGACCTGCAGTGTGTCTTGGCCCTGACCTGCAGTGTGTCTTGGCCCTGGCATGCAGTGTGTCCGCCCTGGCATGCAGTGTGTCCTGGCCCTGACCTGCAGTGTGTCTGCCCTGACCTGCAGTGTGTCCTGGCCCTGGCCTGCAGTGTGTCCTGGCCCTGACCTGCAGTGTGTCCTGGCCCTGACCTGCAGTGTGTCTGGCCCTGACCTGCAGTGTGTCCTGGCCCTGACCTGCAGTGTGTCCGCCCTGACCTGCAGTGTGTCTTAGGAAATGGAGAGGGTTGGCGAGCCTAGGAAATTTGTGACCCACAGGGGGGTGAGAAGCTGACCTGTGATGTCCTCTCCTTTCTCTGTGAGGCAGGAGGTAAACGTATCAGCTAAGGGTGGGAGGACAGGTCTCAGGCGGGGAAGACAGCATGGCTGGTGAAGAGACTGGGGAGGGAGAAGGTCCAGGACAAATGAAGGACAGTTACAGCATGCAGTGCCCTGCCCACAGAGAGATGCTGCCGTGCGCAGTGTGCTGCCTGCCCCGTGAGTCACTCGCTCCTCAGCAGCCTGGCGGGAGCCGTGGGAGCAGAGAAGACGGGGGTGGGGGGTGGGGGGGGGGAGGCTGAGGCAGGGGCTGCTGGGAGGGAAGGACAGGAGCCGAAGAGAGGAGGGCAAAGGTGCCCGATGACTCCTCCCCTGAGTCAGGGAGGGGGTAGGAAGAAAGGTTGGGTGCGGTGACAGGGTAGGGGGCAGGCAGGGGTGGGCGGAGGAGTCTAGAAACATATACAGAGCTTGTGGTTGAAGAGTGAGTATGTGGAGAGTATGTGTACTAGAATTTAGAATTGGAAGAAACGAAGTTCCACATAAAGGACTTTCTTGTTGATAAACTGTCCTGTGTGTCGCAAGAAAGAAATGTGAACACGGTGGTGGATACATTATACCTCATAAAATAAAGTTCCTTAAACTTCCACGTGTTTTCTTTCTTCTCGGAGCGCCCTCCCATCTTCGGTCCTCCATGGTTACCTGCTGGGCTTCTCTACCTGCTGTGTCTCCAGCACCTCCCACTCGGCCCAAGTCTAAACCAGACATGTCCCCCCTCACTCGAACTCCGGAAACCAGTTTTCCCTCCTCCGTCAGCCATGCTTGAAACTAGATTCCCCCCCCCTCCTTAACCCCCATCCCAGATCACTCATCAGACACTGCTGGACTCTTGTTTTTCTTAGAGGGTCTTTCTTATCCCTTCCTTCCCTCCCCACTGCCCTCACCTCATCCTGACCAGGCCCTCACCTCATCCTGCGTCTACCCGAGGCCCTGAAGGAACCGTGTCCTGATCTCCACCCACCCTGCAGCAGTCCCCTTTGCATAAAGCTTAGTTCATGCTGACAAGGGAGTTATCATTAAAAACAAAACCACAACCTTCCGTGACTTCCTGCTGTCCCGGCAGCTCTCCCTGGCTCCTCTGTCTTATGTTCAAGGTTCTCCATAGCGGCCCCAACCGCCCTGCTTTCAAACACGGGCCTGGTCCTCACACACTGCCCACACTGCCATTCTTTTTTTTTTTTTTTTCTTCATTTTTCTGAAGCTGGAAACAGGGAGAGACAGTCAGACAGACTCCCGCATGCCCCCGACCGGGATCCACCCGGCACGCCCACCAGGGGCGATGCTCTGCCCACCAGGGGGCGATGCTCTGCCTATCCTGGGCGTCGCCATGTTGCGACCAGAGCCACTCTAGCGCCTGGGGCAGAGGCCACAGAGCCATCCCCAGCGCCCGGGCCATCTTTGCTCCAATGGAGCCTTGGCTGCGGGAGGGGAAGAGAGAGACAGAGAGGGAAAGCGCAGCGGAGGGGTGGAGAAGCAAATGGGTGCTTCTCCTGTGTGCCCTGGCGGGGAATCGAACCCGGGTCCTCCGCACGCTAGGCCAACGCTCTACCGCTGAGCCAACCGGCCAGGGCCACACTGCCATTCTTGCCTTTCTTGCCTGAAAGAGCTTGCCTGTCTTCCTGCAGCCACCCAAATCCTGCTCATGTTCGGGCCCTCCTGGTCCAGCGGCCGCTGGTCTCTACTCCTAGGGACACACATTGTGCCTGGAGCCGGTACTGCCCAAATCAGCGCTGACACGCGGTCTGTACCTTCTGTGCCGCGTCGTCGCCATGGGAACTGCTTTCATGTGGGCGCATGAGTCTTGTCTCAAGGGGACTGTAGCTGCTTTCAGACAGGAGACTAAAATATCACTTCATGACTCCTACCAAGCCTGGCGCAACTATTTCCACAGCGCCTGCTCAGGTTCTTGTAGGACCCATTGAAACGGTGGACACTGAGGTGGTTCAACTTGAACTTAGAAAGCAGGCATTACCATCTTGACTAGAACTTCAAGATTTATAGCAGGTTTGATGATGATTAGCGTCACAGAAATAGACTCAACCAAGAAATGAGTTGACGGTGTGGGTGAAGTAAGTGGACAAACACCCGGGTCTCTGAGGAAAACGGGGAGCCTCTGTGCACTAACCCGTTCTGTTTTTCAGAAAAATTTAAAGAGCTCCCTTTGGAAGAAATATTGTTGAGTAACTGAGGGGCACAGCTCCCAGGCTGAAGTATTTGGGGAGGGCTCTGCCACCTTCTTTTCTGATGTTCCTACTACTCTCTTCTGACTACTTTTTTTTTTTTTTGTATTTTTCTGAAGCTGGAAACAGGGACACAGTCAGACAGACTCCCGCATGCGCCCGACCAGGATCCACCCAGCATGCCCACCAGGGGGGCGATGCTCTGCCCATCTGGGGCATTGCTCTGTTGTGACCAGAGCCATTCTAGCACCTGAGGCAGAGGCCATGGAGCCATCCTCAGCACCCTGGCCAACTTTGCTCCAATAGAACTTTGGCTGCGGAAGGGGAAGAGAGAGACAGAGAGGAAGGAGAGGGGGAGGGGTGGAGAAGCAGATGGGCGCTTCTCCTGTGTGCCCTGGCCGGGAATCGAACCCGGGACTCCTGCACGCCAGGCTGACGCTCTACCACTGAGCCAACCGGCCAGGGCCCTGACTACTTTTATCTTTCAGGGAAGAGAATATTAAGGATAGCTGTTCCTTCTCAGTCCCAGCAGAAGCAAACCCAAGTTATTTTCCAAATATTTGCATATTTTCCCTTAAGCAGTTCTTTGTCCTGCTCTCGCCTACAGTCTTTCCTGTTTCCTATTTTCAGCAGGCTCTGAGCCACTGCCATTTCTATATCCCTCATTAACAATACCCCGATATGCACCTCCAATTTGCAGATAAAGTCACCACCTCAGAGTGCAGTGAGGGTTGCCCGAGGTTACACAATAAATCTGGCCCCAAATGGGGGTAGCCCTGGAGATTCCAGCCTGTTGACTGGTCACCGCCCCGGCTCGGGCTCACAAAGGAAGCTGCACCCACAGCATTCTGTCAGACCTGCTGAGCTTTGCTTTGTGAGTATTGCTGGGATTGCCTTGTTCTGCAGGGCCCAGCATTTTCCTTCTCTGAGTCTGGCAGGTCTGTGGGCTGGTCCCAGTCCCCTCCCCTGCCCCTGGACCAGGGAAACCAGAAGATGTGCTTTGGAGAAGCTGTAAGACTGCAAATCAGAAGAGTGGGTGTTTGCATGTGTGTGGACTCGTTAGCAAAGCCAGAGTTGGGGCAACCTTGTTTAGTTGTAGTTAATGAATTTAAATCCAGAGGTGCTTTTGCTTCTAGTTGGGAGAGGCAACCTAGCTCCTATGTTCAATGTGGAGGCATTCAGGTGTTCTTTTGTTATAGCAGAGAAACTGGATGCTTCCCCTCCTTTGATCAGCACTGTCCCTAGAGTTTAGTTCTGATTGATGTAAAGGGTGGGTAAACAATTCAAGCTGCAGGTGAGGATATCTTGTTTAGAACTCTACATGGTGTACTGAACCTAAATACGTGGCATGGGTTGTTGGCTTAGTGACAGGTCCTCTGTTATTTTTCAGAAAATTGTTTCTTACTCTTTGCAGTCAGCTGGGAACAGTGGAAGAAATATAGGAAAATAAGGCAAATAAATATGTGATGGAGACCTGTGGTGGCACAGGGGATAAAGCATTGACCTGAAACACTGAGGTCGCCGGTTCAAAACCATATATGGGAGTTGAAGCTTCCTGCTCCTCCCCCCTTCTCTCTCTCTCTCTCTCTCTCTCTCTCCTCTAAAATGAATGAATAAATAAAAATAATTAAAATATGTGATGGATATGGGGGATAAAATAAATATTATGGGCTGGGTGCTGGGTTGTAGTAGTAATGTTTGCAGCAGCAACACACCAACTGGATGAGTAACAGACCCCATTCATTGAAGCGATACCAGGAGCTCTGTGAGTCAGTGTACGTGTGGAAGCTGAGGAGTTAGGCTTGTGGCTGACTGTCTAGCAAGGAGGTCTGACTTGTAAACAACTGTGAGTAGGTGCCAAGCCCACTGGTATTGGAACATACTGAGCACTGCGGCTCAGAAGCTACATTTTTTTTTTTTTTTTTTTTTTTACGAGAGAGCAAGAAAAACATCCATTTGTTTGTCCACTTATTTATGCATTCATTGGTTGACTCTCATATGTGCCCTGACCAGGGATCCAACCCACAACCTTGGCATTTCGGGACAACGCTCTATAATTAACTGAGTACCTGGCCGGTACCAAAAATGGGACACTAGTTTTGCCTGTGGTTGCAAAGGCTACTCTGTCAACACCCCCAACACCCCACCAACCCCACCCCCGTTCTGCTGGAATTGAAACTGCAGGTTAGTTTCAACTGAGAATTTTCTCAGAATTCTTAAACACATGCCGTTTTAAAAATCTGTGATGCAACTATGAGTTGATGCTTCTCATCTCTCTCTCCCTTTCTGTCTGTCTCTGTTTCTCTCGCTTAAAAAGAAACAAATCTGTTGTTAAGAGTTTGCTGTTCCTTTGGTTAAGCCTCCAGTTCCTTCAGCGTGTCTGGTGGAAGATGCCGAAGTGAAGAGGATTCTAGCCTTCAGAGGTGGGCTGCTATCTAAGGGAGCATTGTTATGACTGAAAGGAGGTCCCCCTATGCCCCCTCCGATGAAATGTGACTTTGCAAAGTTTAGGCAGATGCCAGTCTCAGAAACTGATGTTTTCTGTTCTCTTTCTCACCCTACGTAAAGTATTTGGTCCAAGACCAGCCAAACCAAAGTAGAAATAGCTAATGATTGATCTTTCTTTTATAGTAGCACTTCTTACCTTTTTAGTGGTAAAGCATAATAAAAAGTGTTTTTTGGGGATTACTGTACTATGTTCAGTCCACTCTGCCAGTCTCTATTCTGTTCTTTCATTTTCTTTTTTAATACTGTATTGTATCTTTCTAACTGGTGCTAGCTGTCTTAAAAATCTATGCCATAAGGCAGTGGTCTCCAACCTTTTTGGGCCAAGGACTGGTTTAATGTCAGAAAATATTTTCACGGACCAGCCTTTAGGGTGGGACGGATAAATGCACACAAAAAAATTATGCGACCGGCGTAAAAACTGTGGTATCTTTAAATATAATTGTCAAACTTACGATATTTATTGGGCTAAGTTGAAGGAGGAACGAGCATGTCCTCATTATTTAGGCTGTATTTAAATTTGTTGTTCTGACAAGGTTTCATGTTATTCTTTGCGGACCGGTACCGGTCCACAGCCGAGGATTGGGGACCACTGCCCTAGGGGACCCTAGCCAGGTAGCTCAGTTGGTCAGAGCATCATCCTGATATGCCAAGAATGCAGGTTTGATCCCCCAGTCAGAACACATAAGAAATTAACCAATGAACGCATAAATAAGTACACTGCTCACAAAAGTTAGGGGATATTTTATTGCTTCATATTCATTTTGAAATATCCCCTAATTTTTGTGAGAAGTATAGAACTACAAATCAATATTTCTCTCTCTCTCTCAAATCAATTAAAAAAGCAAATCTGGCCCTGGCCGGTTGGCTCAGCAGTAGAGCGTCGGCCTAGCGTGCAGAGGACCCGGGTTTGATTCCTGGCCAGGGCACACAGGAGAAGCGCCCATTTGCTTCTCCACCCCTCCGCCGCGCTTTCCTCTCTGTCTCTCTCTTCCCTTCCCGCAGCCAAGGCTCCATCGGAGCAAAGATGGCCCGGGCGCTGGGGATGGCTCTGTGGCCTCTGCCCCAGGCGCTAGAGTGGCTCTGGTCGCAACATGGCGACGCCCAGGATGGGCAGAGCATCGCCCCCTGGTGGGCAGAGCGCTGCCCCATGGTGGGCGTGCCAGGTGGATCCCGGTCGGGTGCATGCGGGAGTCTGTCTGACTGTCTTTCCCTGTTTCCAGCTTCAGAAAAATGAAAAAAAAAAAAAGCAAATCTGTGCTCGGGGGATAAGACGTTCCTTCCCAGTACTGATTACCCTGGACAAAGTCTCAGTGGGGCTTGGCTCTGATCTCTGGTCCTCGTTGGACTTTCTGTATGTCTGGCCTTTGCAGCTGTCACCCTAACATGGAGTAATCTTGGGGGATGGGAAACATTTGGATGTAACAGGCTTGAAGTCTGACGGAAGCCCCACAGCAGAGGGCAGGAGGGTACGGCAGGGCGCTCCCTTGTGTGCACCTGGTTTCCCATCAGGAAAGGAGGGAGAACTTGAGGGTGGGGTCTGCTGCCCTGGTCTGGGGGAAATCATGATGACATGAAGGGGCGAAGAGAGATTTAGAAGAAGTAGTTCACCGGATTAAATAACTGGGTATGGAATGGAGGGAAAGGAAGACTTAGATTTCTGACATGGATGTATGGGGTACAGGCAGACACAAACAAGGAGAAAAATGGGAACAGTACAGAAACAACATGACTATAGATTTGGGGGCTCACAAAGTCATTTTGGTTAGAGAGTTTAGACTACTTTTTAGAAGCATATTTCAAATCCTTGATTAGGAACCTTTGGGGAGGGGTGACAGAGAGAGAGACAGACAGAGGGACAGATAGGGACAGACATACCAGAAGGGAGAGAGATAAGAAGCATCAATTCTTTGTTGTGGCACCTTAGTTTCCCATTGACTGCTTTCTCATATATGCCTTGACCTGGGGGCTCCAGCAGACTGAGTGACCCCTTGCTCAAGCTGGTGAGCCTTGCTCAAACCAGATGAGCCTGTCTCAAGCTGGCAACCTTGGTGTTTTGAACCTGGGTCCTCTGCGTCCCAGTCCAACGCTCTATCCACTATACCACTGCCTGGTCAGACCCTTGATTATGAACCTTGATTAAAAAAATCTTGCCTGACCAGGCGGTGGCACAGTGGATAGAGTGTCGGTCTGGGATGCAGAGGACCCAGGTTCGAGACCCCGTGGTCACCAGCTTGAGCGCAGGCTCATCTGGTTTGAGCAAAAGCCCACCAGCTTGAACCCAAGGTCGCTGGCTCCAGCAAGGGGTTACTCTGTCTGCTGAAGGCCCGCGGTCAAGGCACATATGAGAAAGCAATCAGTGAACAACTAAGGTGTTGCAACGCGCAATGAAAAACTAATGATTGATGTTTCTCATCTCTCTCCGTTCATGTCTGTCTGTCCCTGTCTATCCCTTTCTCTGACTCACTCTCTGTCTCTGAAAAAAATAAAATAATAAAATAATTAATTAAAAATTGGGGAAATTATTTCATAATTTGAAAAAAAAAATCTTACTCTGTCCTGCTGGATAGCTTGGTTGGCTAGAGTGTTGTCCCAAAGTGCAGAGGTTGCTGGTTTGATCCCTGGTCAGGGCACACAGGAACAGACAGATCACGGTTCCTGTCCCTCTCTTTCTCCCTCCCTCTGTCACTAAAATCAATGGAAGGAAGGAAGGAAGGAGAGAGGGAGGGAGGATGGATAGGTGGGAAGAAAGGAAGGAAGAAGGAAAAGAAAGGAAGGAAAGGAAAGGGAAAGGAAAAGGATAATCCTACTCAAGTTCCTGTCTTGCCTGGGAAAGTTTTATTGGATCTTTATTATTATGAATTTTCTTTTCATCATTCATCTATTTTGCTTCAATTGCATAGCTACTTCCATCCTGCCTCTATTTCAAATCAATGTAATTATGGGTAATATCCATTTGAGGGAGTTGAACTTTGTATAAGATGACAGCTATTTTTGAGGACTTTTTTTTTAAAGCTGAGGAGAGAAAAGGGTCTTTGTATTCTAAATGGGCAGACAGTAGAGAGCGCTTCTTTCCCTTTCCTCTACTCCCCTAAAAAAAGTAAATAGCTGGCCCTGGCTGGGTAGCTCTGTTGGTTGGAGTGTCGTCCCATTACACCAAGGTTGCAGGTTCGATCCCCAGTCAGGGCACATACAAGAGACAACCAGTAAATGCAACAATAACTGGAATGGCCTGACCAGGCGGTGGCGCAGTGGATACAGCGTCAGACTGGGATGCGGAAGACCCAGGTTTGAGACCCTGAGGTCTCCAACTTGAGCGCAGGCTCATCTGGTTGGAGCAAAAGCTCACTGGCTTGAGCCCAAGGTCGCTGGCTTGAGCAAGGGGTTACTCGGTCTGCTGAAGGCCCACGGTCAAGGTACATATGAGAAAGCAATCAATGAACAGCTAAGGTGTTGCAACACGGAACGTAAAACTAATGATTGATGCTTCTCATCTCTCCATTCCTGTCTCTGTCCCTCTCTCTGACTCTCTATCTGTAAAAAAATAAAATAACTGGAATGACAGATATTTCTCTTTCTCTCTCTTTCTCTGTTTTTTTCCTCTCTCTCAAATTAATATAAATAAATAAATAAATAAACAAACAGCTGTATGCCTCTCTAAGTGCCAGCTGCCTCATTACCTTTTGTCTAGGTCAGACCAATTATATTTATTTTGCAAGGAATTAAGAGAAGTTTATTTCTTTTTGTAACCCATTACCCCATTCCCTGTTGTCTCCCTAACTCTAACAGGTTACACGGACCCTCCCGAAGGGACGCAGGGAGCACCTGAGCAGAGCCGTCCCTGAGCCTGCTGAGGGATGCCGGGTGGGGCCGCAGACCTGCTGGTGTCCTCGTTCTGCACTGTCTGCCGTTTATTTGCAATCTCAGTAAAAATGATATTAAAAGAAAATATTTTGTGAAATAAGAATCCCCTTTTACATTTTTAATCCCCAACCGATCTTAAGATGGACATCTGTTTTAAAGAATACAAAGTTCTATGGTCCGGAAGAAGCAAATGCCCGTTTAACACTGACCCTAAGTAAAAATGGACATCAGAAGGTTTGTTAGTGGCAGAAGAGTGAAAAAATGGCAGGTTGCCCAGTTATTTGCCACTTGTTTTATACTGAGCCTCATGATTTTTTGGGAACCGTTTGACGATCACATTGTGAGTCATATGAAGTCCTACTCTTACAGATACCTCATAAACAGCTACGACTTTGTGAACGAGAGCCTGTCCCTGAAGCACGGGCAGGGCGGGGCTGCTCACTACCCGTACTTGATCAACCATGAGGACAAGTGTCAGGCACAGTCTGTCCTCCTGCTACTCTTCGTGAAGACTGCTCCTGAAAACTACAATCGACGTTCTACCATCAGGAAAACCTGGGGCAATGAGAAATACGCTCAGTCTCGACTTAATGCCAACATCAAAACTCTGTTTGCCGTAGGAGCACCTTCTAATCCACGGACAAGAGAAGAACTGCAAAGGAAACTGGTCCAGGAAGACGAAGTGTACAATGATATAATTCAGCAAGACTTTGCCGATTCTTTCTATAATCTGACTCTTAAATTACTTCTGCAGTTCAGTTGGGCAAATACCTTTTGTCCACATGCCAAATTCCTTATGACTGCTGATGATGACATATTTATTCATATGCCAAATCTTATTGAATACCTCCAAAGTTTAGAACAAATTGGCGTTCAAGACTTTTGGATTGGTCGTGTGCATCGCGGTGCCCCTCCTGTTAGAAACAAACACAGCAAATACTACGTCTCCTATGAAATGTACCAGTGGCCAGCTTACCCCGACTATACTGCTGGAGCTGCCTACGTGATCTCTAATGACGTAGCTGCCAAGGTCTATGTGGCCTCACAGACACTTAACTCTAGTCTTTACATAGATGATGTGTTCATGGGCCTCTGTGCCAATAAGGTGGGGATAGTACCACAATACCACGTGTTTTTCTCTGGGGAAGGTAAAACTCCTTATCATCCCTGCATCTACAATAAAATGATGACATCTCATGGACATGTACAAGATCTTCAGAACCTCTGGGAGGATGCCACAGACCCTAAAGTAAAAACAGTTTCAGAAGGTTTTCTTGGCCAGATATACTGCAGGATCATTAAAATAGCCCTCCTTTGCAAACTGAACTATGTGGACACATACCCTTGTAGGGCTGCCTTTGCCTAATAGTACTTGAATGTTGTTTGTTGTCACTGTCACTGAGCCAAACCTGGATGGAAAACCTTTAAACGTTTGTCTGTGCCCTAAGTGAAATAGGACTATGAGAAGAAAAAGAAAAAGAAATATTTTGAAAGCCCAGTCTCTCAGAATGTTTCTTTGATTCTAGAAGCTATTCAGTATAACTTACCTACTTCATTATCTAACTCCATTTCAAGGAATTTATATTTAGAAAAGGTTTATGAAAACAAAACTAAAAGTAAATTCGAGTTCTCAATGCCACGTACAGTTTGCAGATTAAGAAGTTAGTAAAGAACATTGGTGTTAGAACAACTGCTTTTGGAAAATACCAGGTAAATGTAGAGTACAGCATTTCAAAAAAAGGAATATATTAAACTAGGTATACAAGTTAATTTTTTATTAAATAGCACTTGATGGAAATGGTGGGGGTAGGGGAGGACGGGCTGAGGAGAAAGGACATGAATCTGGTACAAGGAAATCTCCTGTTCTTCAGAGGAGACTTAGGAAAATGGACAGCAGGTCCTCAAATAACCTGGTCTTGTTAAGAGTCATTCTGTTATAATGTTGATAAGATGCTTTAAGAACTTAACCCTTATTTATGTCAATTAGCCTGTAAAATTATTTCATTATACATTGTTCTGCTGAAGTTCCAACAGATTATCGGCAGTGTTAAGTGAGGACTTAAACTATTCACAATTTCTTTATAAATAGCCAAATCACTTATTGTCACATCCATGTAGCTGTTTTACCTAGTTAGTGTTGGAGCCATTTAAAACATATTTATATCTTTTTTTTTTTCACAGTTTAATGTAAAATTGGAGAAGTCATTAGCTCTGCCCTAACTGGTACTTTATATGTTTTCTTCTTTTTGATCATTAGAAAGTGACACACAACATGGGCAGCTTGTTACCTATGGGGTCCTGTAGAGAGAAATCATTGTCAATTCAAGTAAGCTGATTTTAATTCAATGAACTTTTCAACTGGTTTTTAAATACTCAATATCAGTCTGTTTTTAAGGTAGTTATTTGAATGTAATATGTATGCATAGAGGAATTTAATAATGGAGAAGACTTCAAGAGGAAAGATAGAACATTAAAAGACTTTTCTCCATAACTTATAAAATTCTTAATGTCTAAATTATTGTAACAATTACTAAAATTAGCCCACCCTTACCCAGCAAAGCCTCATAAACCACAGTATTTTGATCCAAGTTCAGATTTTAAAATTGAGAGTATTAAGCATCAATCACATCAAAGCTATAGTATCTTAAAAAAAAAAACTACCATCTTCTTTCATCAAAATAACTATCAGAGATATCTTTAACTGTTAAATATTTCAAACTTGAAATCAAAATGAAAGATAGAAAACTCGCCAGAATGAGGTTTAAAGCACTTAGAAAGCTTTGTGTTCCTTATAATCAGAGAGATGTGGTTGAGATCTAATAAAGTAAGTTTCATTTATTTTACAAAGCAGGGTAGAAATATGGCCATGATGCAAACAATCTCCCCTCACTACAGAAAGAACTCGGTGATGTCTGTTATTAGGGGGAGTAGCTGAAAGCCAAAATAGCCATCTCGGCAAAAGCAGTTGTACTGATTACAGAACCTTTATCTGTCGAGGTACTTGTTAGGGAAAACTAAAAGGTCTCCCATTTAATTAGATGATGTTTGAAACATGGAAAACAACTGAAAAAAGAGTTCTCAGTAAACACAACTAGACGATGGCACATGTAGTATTTTTCTGGTATGTTTACAGAAATTTTTTTTGTTCATTTTTTTCTATTAAAATTTGAGGCTTGTTTACATTGATTGCTCAGATAATTTAGAAGTTTTAGCTAATGTCCGAACTACAGTGTCAACCATTGTAGTTTGTAGTTACTTTCAGAATAGGTTCAGGGTTTTTAGATCCTTAGAGTTTAAATTTTTCTGAACAATTAAAAAAATTGTAGGGAATAAAAGCACAGTTTGACAAAGCAGATTTTAAGTAATTTTTATTAGTTCATTCTTTAATAACCATCTGCCTCTTGACCATGCATACCTTGTGTTATCTATACTTGTAACTGTTTAAATTCTTCATTGGTTGAAAATGTCACTGTCTTTCGGGCCATTGAAATGATCTTGTTTACAGCAATACCTTTGTGAAACAATTATTTATTTGTAAAAGAGCTCAACTGTGTTCATCTCTTTATTTTTGCTTAGAATAGAACGCTGTAAATATAAAGAAAACATGAAGGCACTTCCTTTTTTAATAAGGAAATTGCTAGATGCTTCCTTCAATCAGACTTGAAAGTATTGAGAAGAATATTTGTAAATACCGAAAAAGGACTCCAACCTTTTAAAAAGGAAGATTGAACTTCGGTGCTCCAATGCAGGGCTGTCTTAAAAATCATAAAGAAAGGGAAAATAAACTATCAGCTGGATGGTCACTTGAGTAGAAGATGGTTGTACACAGTGTTATTGCTAAAAACTTTTTACCTCTTGGTTGGTTTGCATCTTTTTTTTTCCACATTATTAATTTTATACCAAAATGTTAAAATATTTATATTATTTGAATTTTGCCTATTTGTCAAAATAATTAGTGGTTTTTAAAAAAATACATAAATCTGTGATTTACAATAAACAATTTGAAAATTGTCAGCAAAGGCGTATTTTCACAAAGGTTTTTAAACTCCTGTGTGAACACCATTTGTTAATATATAATTGGCTTGTTCTGTATAACGGCAGAGGCCTGTAGGACACAACCTTAATCCTACTGACTTGCTGTTGTGCCCAGGAAGGTGTGTCCTCCGCATTACGGAGCCACCTAAAATGCCTCTTGTGTGTGTTAAATGACTTACGTTGGACTAAGTGAGGTTTTTCTTCTAACATTCTTGTGGAAGGGATAAAATAACCTGCAGCCATAGTGCCTTAAGACATCATTTGAAAAGGTCATATTTTCCTTTTATTTGATATCATGAGCTGTCTGAAAGTACATTCAGCTTTAGCCCTACTTTTTTCTTTTTTTTAACCCTTTGAGTAGTGAGATTTTGTCATGCTCACTGACCCTTGGGAGTGAGGTTCTTATCAAAAAATGAAATTAGTTCCAATTATAGTTTTGTTAACTTAAAATCATGTTTGTTTGACAACCAATTTATGAAAACAAAAAGAACATACATTTGCCTTTTTTAAATGTTACCTTACACATTTTTAAAATAAATCGATGATACTCTGGATGGTCAGGAGGCACGAGGACATACATGAACGTTCGTACTACTCAAAGGGTTAATTCAGAGAGAGGAGGGGAGGCAGAGACAGACTCCTGCATGCACACCCACTGGGGTCCACCTGGCAAGCCCACTAGGGGGTGATGCTCCCTTACTCAGCAACTGAGCTCTTAGCACCTGAGGCAGAGGCCATGGAGCCATCCTCAGTGCCCAGGGCCAACTCGCTCCAATCAAGCCATGACTGCTGGAGGGTAAGAGAGAAAGAGAAGCAAGACAGGGAGGGAGGGAGAAGCAGATGGGCACTTCTGTGTGCCCAGACTGGGAATTGAACCTGGGACATCTACACGCCAGGCCAACGCTCTACCTCTGAGTCAACTGCCAGGGCCTAGTCCTACTCTAATGTCAGCAATGTTCTCAGGTTCCTGTTGGGTCATTTGGTGCTTCTGTGTATTTATACCTCATATGTTCTCATCTCCTTTTTACCTGATTGCTGCTCACTTCTTAGAATAGTTTATGCAGTGATTCAATCTGTATATATTTTTTAAAACTTGGATGAATCTGATTTATTTGGTTGTACTAGAACTTTTTACTTGCAAGGCATGGTTGGGGGTATTTGTTGTTGGGACTAAAATGAAGATCACTTGGAAGAATTAATTAACTTGACCTATGTTTGGGACTTCAGTTGAACACCATAGCTGCAATGAAAATCAGACTGGAGAACTCTCAATATGCAGGGTCATTCATTCTGTTGTAATGAGAAATGGATGCAGTTGCCCTGCAATCATTGCATGGTGCAGTGAAACAAAGGCCTCAGTCACAGTTTTGTTTTGTTTTGTTTTTAATCAAGTGAAAAGCAGGGAGGCAGAGAGACAGACTCCTGTATGTACCCTGACCAGGATTCACCTGGCAACCCCTGTCTTGGGTTGATGCTCTGCCCATCTGGGGCCACTGCTCTGTTGCTCGGCAACCAAGCTATTTTAGCACCTGAGGTGAGGTCATGGAGTCATCCTCAGTGCTCAGGGACAACTTGCTCATTCGAGCCATGGCAGCGGGAGGGGACGAGGTAGGGGGGAAAGGAGTGGAAAAACAGATGGTTGCTTCCGTGTTCTCTGACCGGGAATCAAACCCAGGATATCCACATGCCAGGCTGACACTCTACCACTGAGCAAACCAGCCAGGGCCACAGATTTCTTTACAATAATCCTTTGCTGTAGACCTCCCAGGCTCTTTGCTGTCTTCAGCAACAAACCGAATCTCTTCTACCTGGTTTTCAAGGCCTTATGTAATCTTCCTCTCCTTTCTTCATTCCCTGTTGCTTTAATGTCCCATTGCCACTATGACCCATCACAAATCTCATTCATGACCACATCTGTAAATTTAGTTCCCTTGAGAAGAACACTGTTTCTCCTGTACCTGTTGAAATCTTGGGAACCCAATCCTAACTGTTCTTCCCTCAAATATACACATATTATAAATATACAATTATCACATATATTATTGTGTTTCCTACTAATTGTTTCATGTGTTTTTTCCAACTAAAACATAAGTCCTGAAGGTAGGAACTGCACAGTGCTATCAAACCAGCTTAAAGATCTTTTTTGTTCTTTCAAATATAATAAAGTAATGTTATTCTGGCTAGCCATCCAAATATGAAAAGATTAATTATTCAGAGCCCTAATAGACCCTATCTGACATAATATTTTATCTATAATACTTAAAAGTTTATAATTTATTTGATGAAATCTGAATGCTTACCCATATATGCCAAGCATACTATATCTATCAACTCCAGCCCCAACAATTTGTTATGCATAAAAACTCAACTGTAGTAAGTCAAAAATGAATAAGAAAACAGATTAAACTGTTGCAGCAAAGATTAGTGATTTTAAGGTATTCAAAGCCGGTGGTAGAAGAAAAACAGTAGTCTTAAAAATTATATCTTCTGATTAACCCACTAGCTATTTTTGCCTTTCTCAAAGTTCTTTTGTAAGAATCATAAGGAGACTGTAGCTGTCTCCTTGCAGCCTCAGCGCAAGAGCAGACTAGGAGCGGCCGGCGTCGTGGCAGGACAGGCGTTTAGACAGTTTCTTCCCCTCTTTGACTGAGTATTAGTTGAAAGGAGTGCTGCGGAAACTGTAACCAGAGGAGGCATTATGCGTCCAGAAAAATCTCAAGGAAAAGTATTGCAAGCAACAGTAGTAGCTGTTGGAGCGGGCTCCAAAGGAAAGGGTGGAGAGATTCAACCAGTTAGTGTGAAAGTTGGAGATAAAGTTCTCCCAGAATATGGAGGCACCAAAGTGGTTCTAGACGACAAAGATTATTTCTTATTTAGAGATGGTGATATTCTTGGAAAGTATGTAGACTGAAATAAATCACTGTTGAAATGGCATCGTGTGAAGCTGCCCATTCCACTGAAGCTCTGAAATCTTTCATCATGTAAATAATTTCTGTCACTTTTATAATAAACTAATGATACCCAAACTGTGATGACATCCAGTGTCTCTTAAAATTTAGTTTCACTGTACTGATATACACATTTCCAAATAAAAAAATATATATATAAAAAAAGAATCATAAGGATATTTTTGTTTCATTAAATGCTGTAAATTTTCCTTTGTAGTTCTAATTAGAGTATGACTTCATGGTCTACTGTAAATGAACCCTTTGAGTAGTACAAAGTTTCATGTACATACATCCTTGTGCCTTCTGACTATCCAGAGTACGATTGTACAAAATTTTTATTTTAAAAATGTGTAAGGCAACATTAAAAAATGTCAAATGTATGTTCTTGTTTTCATAAATTGGTTATCAAACAAACATTTTAAGTTAATAAAACTGTAACTAACTAATTTTATTTAAAAAAACAAACAAAAAAAACCCAACTCACTCCTGGAGTCAGTGAGCATGAAAAAAATTCACTACTCAAAGGTTAATACAATAATTCATTAATTAACTTAAAGGGTTCGCCCTGGCCGGTTGGCTCAGCGGTAGAGCGTCGGCCTGGCGTGTGGGGGACCCGGGTTCGATTTCTGGCCAGGGCACATAGGAGAAGCGCCCATTTGCTTCTCCACCCCCTCTCCTTCCTCTCTGTCTCTCTCTTCCCCTCCTGCAGCCAAGGCTCCATTGGAGCAAAGATGGCCCGGGCGCTGGGGATGGCTCCTTGGCCTCTGCCCCAGGTTGTAGGAATAGTCAGAAAAGTCCCAAAAGATATCCCATCACTTAAGAAAAACAACACCTTGCCAAGTACTGCTTTTCAGAGACAACTAAACATACTTTCAGATGTGCTGAATTCAGCCACTAATGATTCAAACATACATTTCAATCAGTAAGAACCTACATATTTCCTTGACCTTGAGTGTCCCTTAAAGTGAAAAAATATAAAGTAGTATAATTAAAATAATACTGGCTTTAATCAAGGAGCAAGTTCCTAAAGATGCTTATTCATTCATTCTATAAGCAGTTGTTAGAGCCCTAAAAGAGCTAAACATGATAGAATAAAAACAACTCACAGGGCAGTCAAGCAAATGCTGTGAGCAGAGTGCTGGAACAGAGGTAATGATAGGGATTCTGAACACAGAGAAGGTTCTTCAAAAAACGAATTTCCCCTTGTACTTATGGTCGTTACCACTGAACTCCAAACATTCACATGCATTGCAAACACCTTCCTGTGTAGGCCAAAAATAGCATTAAATTTGTATAAATTTTGTCTCTTGGGAACCCATCGCCTTTAAATGCTTTTAAACCAACTTCAATTAATAGCAACAGTTTTCATTTACTATTTTCCTGATTAGTGTGTGTGTGTGTGTGTTTAACATTGAGTATCCTTGGGAAGTTGGTTTATACGATGTCATTTTCAGTTCTTGCTTGTTGCTTTTATGAGATCCATTAGTTTTGTTCTCAGGCACACAAAAGAAGATTAGTATATAGAGTAAATATGTGATTTCATCTGGGAAAGGTAAGTGATAAGATTGAAAATAGAGGACACTCCCCTGTTCTCCCCTCAGCATGTGCGCGTGTGCGTAAGGACACGCGCCCGCCCGCGCGCACGCACGCCTAGGGTTAAATGACTTCTACAAAGGGATCTGCAGTCTTACCTGCTAGGGGAGAGACTGTCGGGCTGCTCCAGCTGAGGGTTCTCCCCATCACGGCTGCTTGCTAGCATTTCTTCATTCTGAAATAAAAGAGATTTTGGTAAGATAGTCTATTTTATTTGTAGGGGAGCTCTAAATCTATAGATTTCTTTCCCACAATTTCTGTTTTGCATTGTTTTTGTTTTTAATTCTCTAGATGATAATTCTCCAGTTTCTTATCTTTTTCTTTTTTGGGTTTTCCCCAACAATTCTGTGGACGTTACTGTTGACCCTTCAAGTTTCCTTTAGGAACATCAAAAACTGATTTTGAAAACCAGGTATTCTTTTTCTTGGAGGACGGGCTATGTAGGGCCAGCGGCCACTGGCATCGTGGCCATGCAGGTTCACACTGGATTCTGGCAGACGGTAAAGAAAGAGTGGAGCCAAAAAATGGTTGGCCATTCCATTCATTAAAGTCTTGTTGGTCAAATAAGTTTGTAAAATGTGATTTTTATGTTTGCTTGCTTATAGTTTGCGTTGGGGGCTGGGCAGCACCAGGTATATGTGATCTGTGGAATTGCAAATTACCTTCCTGCTTGGGAAGGGCCATTGTTTTGCTAATATTTGCTGGAGGAGTGGTTTCTGCACCAGAAAGTTTTGAAAAGAGCAGAAAAGAAGAGGCAGAGAAGCCATGTTTTGCAGGGAGAGCAGAGAAAATGCAGAGTGCTGAGGAAGAAGCCAGTTTGTGCAGAGAGGAGGTGTGCAGATGGGGAACCAGAGCTGAGGGGTTTTGCGAGTTCTGCTAAGACTGGTGAGGCCTTTGATTCTAGGAGAAACTGGATAAGATTCTCCTGGTTGTGGAACTGGAGAACGTGTCAGTGGCTTTGGGAACCCTGTGTGTTTGTTCATCAGCTGGTGCAAGACTTTAATAAAGGAATGGTCCACCATTTCTTGGCTCCACTGTTGACCGTCTGCCCGAATCCAATGAAAACCTGCATGTGCACGGCCGCGACTGCTTTCCCAACAAGCGTCCTACCAGCGGAAGAGCAAACAGGCAGGGAAGACTGCTTCCCTCTCATTCAGCGCTCCCAAAGCCCTGACGCAGTCTCCAGTTCCACTCCCGGAAAATCTTCTCCCATTCCTCTTGGAATCAAAAGCCCCACCAGCTTCAGGGGAGCCCCCAAAGTCCCACAGCTCCGGTTCCCCATCTGCACAACTCTCTCTGCAAAACTGGCTTCTTCAGCACTCTGCATTCTCTCTGCTCTCCCTGCAAAAACTGGCTGGGCCCACAAAGACCCCTCTTCCAGCAAATGTTAGCAAAACAATGGCCCCTCCCAAGCAGGAATGCAATCTGTAATTTGCAATCAACTGCCCTGCTCTGAGGGCAAGCACACAGGTGGCTGCCCAGTGCCATTTTTTTAACGGTAAACGTGAGCAAACTCAAAAAATACAAATTTTACTGTGGTGCCTGACCAGGTGGTGGCGCAGTGGATAGAGTGTCGGACTGGGATGCGGAAGACCCAGGTTCGAGACCCCGAGGTCACCAGCTTCAGCGCGGGCTCATCTGGTTTGAGCAAAAAGCCCACCAGCTTGGACCCAAGGTCGCTGGCTCCAGCAAGGGGTTACTCAGTCTGCTGAAGGCCCGCGGTCAAGGCACATATGAGAAAGCAATCAATGAACAACTAAGGTGTTGCAACACGCAATGAAAAACTAATGATTGATGCTTCTCATCTCTCTCCGTTCCTGCCTGTCTGTCCCTGTCTATCCCTCTCTCTGACTCACTCTCTGTCTCTAAAAAATAAAAAAAATTAAAAAAAAAAATTTTACTGTGGTAAGGTGCCAGAGAACTATAAAACTTAATATTGGCAATGCCATTTTAAAGAGGAAAAGTCAAGCTTTCTGTCCTGTCCTTTCTTTGGAAAATGGAGGGAAAAGGATATAGAAATCTCCTGACTTACAAGGACGACTGGGTCATTTGGTTTTAAGTTCTCTGAAAGGATTAAGGTTATCTGAAGAACTCCCTTTCCCTTTCAATAAGAGGCAAAATTTACATACCACCCTACACTGATTTTAACTCTTCCTCCCTTCCTGGAATCCTGAAATTAACGTGTACCTCTAGGCAAAGGAGGATAGATAGAAACTAAAAGGTTTATGAATGTCTTTGATTGTATTACCTTGAAAGTTTTAACGTTTTTGTAAATCCCCTAGACAAATGTTATAATCTTGTTAAATGATTGTCATGCCCCCTAACCTGTATGTGGTCAAAGGGTATATACCCAACCTCTGAGATGTATTTGGCATGCACGATTTGGGTCTGCAAATGCCCCATGTCATCCATATGTGGCCGGCATATTTAATAAATCTCCTTTAATAAAACCTTTCAAAATTCATCTGGACTTGGTGTCTGTTGGGCAGATAAAATGTATTATGCTCACTTTGTTAAAGTGGCGCTGCCCACGTGGAGGCCGTTGCCCAGGTGATATTAATGTGTGTCTCTATGGGCAGGCAGAATCCCTGTAGCCTGGGGCTTGGTTTTGGGATTGGGCCTTTCCCACCTGTTTTGATGTGGGGTGGTACAATCCAATCATGCCTCGGAGGAGTGACTTTGTATTAGAGACTTCCCTGTTTTGTGTATTGGATTGAGAGTTTGGATTTCTACGCTATGGAGTGGGGACGGAGCGGGAGCTTGTGCTCTTGGTTCCTGAGATTATCATTAGAGGAGAGAGCAGAGCAGAGAGCAGAAGGAGGCCACGTGGAGTAGGCCAGGAGAAGCAGCCAAGATGGCACAAGTGTTGCGTGAGATGCCAGTTTGTGTGCAGTTTATGCAGGGAGAAGGAAGGAGATGGGGAACAGAGGAGAATAAGGCTGGTGAGCTAGAAACCTTTGATTCTAGGAAACTCGGATAAGTCAGTGGCTTTGTGAGCACTGAATGTGAGTGGGTTTTGGAGCCCAGTGTATATTTTTACTTGCCCACCGGGTGCAAGCTAGAATTAAAGAAAATGGCCTATCAGTTTTTGGCTCCATTGTTTCTTTACCAACTGTCCAAATCTAATGCGAACCTGCATGGGTCGGGCGGCTGTGATGGTGGCCTTGGCCACGGCTACTGCCTCTACAGTGTCTCTACATAAACCCGCTGAAGTGAGGAACGGTCTTTGCAGAATCTGGGGTATAGTACTTGTTGGGCAGATAAAATGTATTATGCTCATTTTGTTAAAAATGGCGCTGCCCACGTGAGGCTGTCGCCCAGGTGATATTAATGTGTGTTGAGAATCCTTGTAGCCTGGGGCTTGGTTTTGGGATTAAGCCTTTCCCACCCTTTTTGATGTGGGGCGGTACAATCCAATCATGCCTCAGAGAAGTGACTTTGTAGTAGAGACTTCCCTATTTTGTATATTGGATTGAAGGTTTTGAATCTACACTATAAAATGGGGGCAGAACGAGAGCTTGAGCTCTTGGTTCCTGGGATGATTAGCATGAGAGAGCAGAGGGAGCAGAGCAGAGAGCAGAAAGAGGCCATGTGGCCAGGAGAAGCAGCCAAGATGGCAGAGTATTGAGTGAGAGGCCAGTTTGTGCAGTTTGACGCTGGAGAAGGAAGGAGATGGGGAACTGAGGAGAATAAGACTGGTGAGCTAGAAACCTTTGATTCTAGGAAACTCGGAAATGTCAGTGGCTTTGTGAGCACTGCATGTGATTGGGTTTTGGAGCCCAGTGTGTGTTTTTACTTGCCCACTAGGTACAAGCTAGGATTAAAGCTGATGGCCCACCAGTTCTTGGCTCCATTGTTTCATTACCATCTGTCCGAATCCAATGCGAACCTGCTTGGGCCAGGCGGCTGTGATGGTGGCCATGTATACTGGCTTCACACATATCCAGGAAGGAAGCTAACAAATAAAGGAGTATTTGGAACACTAGTTTTACTAATGCAGTTCTTAAATACAAGGGGAATCTTACATTCCAAGTTTCTATATTTTTTTCTTTTAAAATAGAATATCATTTCAATAAAAATCTAAATTTTTAGTTTCTTCTATTATATATATTTGCCAGAGACCAGAATATATTTTTCATTGCACTTAATATACAGAAGTAAATGCCAATTCCTAGACTCAAACCAATTGCTTATTTTCACCACCCTACCAAAGATGGCTCTTTGTTCACATTTTCTAGAATGAACTAAAATTGCTATGGCAGTTAATGTTACATTGCATCCTTTCCAGTTCCTCCTGTGTGACATTATTGTGCCTGAAACACCTGCTGGACCTTGAGCCCCAGGCCTATCCATCTTTGGATCCTTAGCATGTGATACAGGGCCTTCACCTAACAACACTTTCTCTCACTGTGAAACTTGCTGCTGGTAAAATGAATAGTGCTCCTTCCAACTCTACCGGTCTATTGTTAGCGTGGTGGATTATGGAGTCTCTTATTTCATGACAACCTAGTGACAGAAAAATAACACTGACTTGAGGTGTGGGTATGGACTTTGTCCTCTTTTACACTGAAAGATGACATTCCTGTAATTTGTAGACTTTGTCATGCATAAGATGCCCTCATGGGCTTCCTGAAACGCCGGGACATGGACTTGGTTGTGTCAACCCATGTTCCTGTGACCACACGTCTGTCAGACAGCTGGTGTCAGGGCAGAGAGAGAGTCCTCTGCCGACATTTGAGGGAATACAACACTGGTACAATCGAGATGTAAGGGGAAGGATCCACAGCAGATGCGAGGATTAAAGAAAACCCTGCAGTGAGGTTGTTAATGACAGACATACCTCAGATACTGCAGGTGTGGGTCCAGACCACTGTAGTAAACCCAGTATTAGAATAAAGCACGTCATAATCTTTCTGCTGGTGGAGGGTCTTGCCTTCCATTTGTAGAAAACGAGACACCTGTGAAGCACTGTGAACCGAGGTGTGCCCGTGCGCCGAGGCCCCGCCGAGCCGAGGTGTGCCCGTGCGCCGAGGCCCCGCCGAGCCGAGGTGTGCCTGTATGCTGAGGCTCTGCTGAGGTTTAAGCAGACTAGTCTTCTAGTACAGTGGCTTTCACAGTTTGACCAGACCCATGAAAAACCTTTGGGTCACAGCACGCACACATTCTGTGATTTATAACAAAAAATATATACTTTGTCCCATTTCTGGCACAGAGCTCCTAAAACCTTTGAAATTTCCTAAGTCATAAGAGCAATAAAGATGTCTTGATTGTCATAAAAAAAAACCTTTCAATCACACCTGAGATTAGGTGACTAAGGTGATTGTGGAAAGGACCTAAGAATGAGGGCTGGTAACCAGGGAAACCAACCATATAATTAGAGGGCTGGAACTCTCAGTGCCGCCCCACCCCACCACCACTCTCTCACAGGGAAGTTGGAGAGACTGGATTCAACAACCAATGGCCAGTGGTTTAATCAATCTTACCTAGGCAATGAAGCCTCCATGAAAACCCAAGGAGAGCTTCCGGTTGGTGAACATGAGACTGGGGAGAGTGGCTGCTCAGAGAGCAGGGGAGTTCTAGCCTCCCCACACACCTTGCCTTCTGCACCTGTTCATAGGGTGGTTCCTGAATTACACCCTTTTATAAGAAACTGTTTGTTTTTATTTTTAAGTGAGTTTGTAAATTTTGTATTTTTTGAGTTTGCTCACTTTTACAGTGTTAAAAATGGCACTGGGCAGCACCAGGTATGTGATCTGTGAAACTGCAAATTACCTTCCTGCTTGGGAAGGGTACTTGTCTTGCTAATGTGTGCTGGAGGAGAGGTTTTTGCACCAGAAAGTATTGATAAGAGAAGGGAGGAAGCCATGTTTTTGCAGAGTTTGTGCAGAGAGAAGAGAGAAGATATGCAGATGGGGAACCAGAGGTGAGGGGCTTTGCAAGCTCTGCTGAGACTGGTGGGGCCTTTGATTCTAGGAGAAACCGGAGAAGATTCTCCTGGTAGTGGAACCGGAGAATGTGTCAGGGCTTTAGGAGCCCTGAGTGAAAGGGAAGTGTTTTCCCTTGTCAGCTGGTGCGAGACTTTAATGAAGGAATGGCTCCCCATATTTTGGCTCCACTGTTTCTTTACTGTCTGTCCGAATCCAATGGGAACCTGCGTGTGCATGGCCGCGACGGCGGCCCCTGGCCTTATAGGGGAGATAGAGAGACAGACTCCCGCATGCACCCTGACTGGGGTCCACCCGGCAACCCCACTGGGGGCCTGTGCTTGAATCAATAGAGCCACGGGCTGCAGTGGAAGGGAAAGAGGGAGAAAAGGAGCAGCAGGAGGGGAAGAGAAGCAGATAGTCACTACTCTTGTGTGCCCCGACCGAGAACTGAACCCAGGATGTCCATATGCTGGGCCAATGTTCTATCCACTTGAGCAAACCAGCCAGGGCCAGAAACCGATAATCTTGTAAAATGTTTCTCTGAGTTCTATGAATTGCTCTAAAAAATTAGTCTAACCCAAGGAAGGGGGTCTGGGAACCTCTGATCTACAGCTGATTGGTCAGAAGCACCAGTGACAACCTGGACTTCTGACTGGTGTTGAAGAGGGTGAGGGAGTCTTATAGGACCGAGCCTTTAGCCTGTGGGATCTAATGCTACCTCCAGGTAGACAGTGTCAGAACTGAGTTAATTGCTTGGTAGTATCAGGGACATGGACACACACACACACACACACACACATCTCTCTCTTACACACACACACACACACACACACACATGACAGACATACTGGCAACTTAAAAATTTAGGAGGCAATAATTGAACAAAAAGTGTTTGGAAATCAAAGGAACTGCAACACAGGAAGTACAGATTCAGGAAGAAGCCTCAGGGTTTTCATGGGAAAAGGGAGGAAAATGAAGTAAGCCGTAGTAAAGCAGAGTTCATTGGTGCTAGAGAGGTGAGGTTAGGCTGTACTTCACAGATTGGCCTGAATCTGGTCATCAGGCGAAGGCTAGATTTGTACTTCATCGATTGGTTAGCAACTTTGTCACTGGCAAAGTTCAATTTCATCAGTTCTTACAAACGGGGTATTTTCATCTTACTGACATCTTGGAGTGTTGGCAGTTTGGTCTAGTTTGAAAGATTAAAAAACCAAAAACAAGATGTGTTGGGAAGTTCCCTGGAAATGACTACTCTGGCTTTACATTGCCATGCTTCCCCTCATGTCCTCTTCCACTAACATAAAACTGATACGATAAACCCTATTATTACTATTATTATTATTATTAAACTGTCCCACTACTGTGACCTGTATGTAATTTGAAAACTTCTTAGAGAGTGAAAGAACGCAAACTAGGTGTGAGAGGCAGACCTGGGTGGGGACCCCTGGCTTCTTTTTTATTTAAAAGTGGCCTTGGCAGGCCCACTCCGCCCCACAGTTCTCTATCAATAAAATAAGACATTAAATCTACAGCAGAGGGTCATTGTGGTAATGAGAGATAATGTATTAAAATGCTAAACACAAATAAAAGGCTCAATAAATGACATTTATTGTTGGCTCTTTAATATCTGCTTGTGGGGATTAATTAAAATGGGTATAATATATGTAAAGCAGCCAGCTCCTATCTGCTCATGTATAATATAGACCCCATATTTCTCAGTAGCTGGGAGATGTTGGCCAAGTCACTGATCTCCCTGGGCACCCATTTTCTTCTGTGTTAAAGGAGGGAGATGTGGGATTGGGCTCCAACCATCCCTCTGCTTCTAAAACACCAACCTAGGCACTATCCCTTCTGATTTTGAAAGCTGAATTGTAGCAAGAATGTGCTTTTGGGAAACATGTATTTCCTAAAAACTCTAGGAGGAAAACAGCATATTCAAATAAATGGTTGCTTTTTTTTTCAAGTATTGGTCCTTCTAATTCATATAATGGACCAAGCAAACTGACCACAGACCAGTCCACCCATTGCTGCTATATTTCTTTTTTAGGGATTCCCTATGAGCCTCACTGAATTATAAAACTGTTTTTTTTTTTAAAGGAATTTTTATGAGTTTATTTGAGCCAAACTGATGACAATTGCCAGGAAGCAAAATATCAGGGGACTGAGAAAGTACTCCCTAAAATGGTGCTCTTTAAAGCAGAGCAACAACTTCCTTGTGAAATCACAGCCTGTGTCCCCTCAGTCACCTGACTTGGAGTTGTCCTTAGGGCATCCTAAAGCCCGAATCTGCTCAGCCAGCTGGTGGTGCTTTACAAGGGAACCAACCCATAAACTACCCTACTGGGGGGGCCAATCAGGTGGAAAGCCCCGCCCCCTTACGTTCATTTTATTCTGAAGTTGAAAAGGGTGGCAGCAAAAGCAGGCCAGCTGCAACTGCTGTGGCCCCGACATCCCCCCTCCATTCATCTGCACCCCAGCCCCTCCTGGTTCAAGGTGACACCAACCAGCTCTCTGGGAGCAGCTTTCACGTGACTGCCTATGTCTCCTCAACAAACACATCATCTAATTGTTTTGGGTCCCCTATATTTTGAAGAAAGACATGTTTCAAAACTGAGAAAACAGGCCCTGGCTGGTTGGCTCAGCGGTAGAGCGTCGGCCTAGCGTGCGGAGGGCCCTGGTTCGATTCCCGGCCAGGGCACACAGGAGAAGCACCCATCTGCTTCTCCACCCCTCCCCCTCTCCTTCCTCTCTGTCTCTCTCTTTCCCTCCCGCAGCCAAGGCTCCATTGGAGCAAAGATGGCCCGGGCGCTGGGGATGGCTCTGGGGCCTCTGCCTCAGGCGCTAGAATGGCTCTGGTTGCAACAGAGCAATGCCCCAGATGGGCAGAGCATCGCCCCCTGGTGGGCATGCCAGGTGGATCCCTGTTGGGCGCATGCAGGAGTCTGTCTGACTGCCTCCCTGTTTCCAACTTCAGAAAAATACAAAAAAAAATAAAACTGAGAAAACAGACTAAGTGCCTAGCCTGAAGGAATTTTATTTTAAAAAAAGGTTGAATCTCCCTGAAGAATATATCTTTTTAAAAGTATTAATCAACTTTTTTAAAGTACCTATATTCTTTAATAGCTAATTTTCAATTGACTATTAAAAATTATTATTTTTTCCCCAGCATTTGAACTGAATCATATTAGTTTTCCTTAAAGTTAAGTGATTTCATTTTATGATCTTAGGGATGCTTGGAAAGCAATTTCAGCTCCAACTCTTTTAAAGCAATGGTATCTGGTCATTTAAGGGGAAAGTATTACTTATTATATTATTACACATCTTAAAAGAGGGACCTATTAGCCTGACCAGTGGTGGCGCACTGGATAGAGCATTGATCCCAAATGCTGAGATCCCTGGTTTGAAACCCTGAGGTCCCCAGCATGAGTGCAGGGTTGCCGGCATTGAGCATGGGATCATCAACGTGATCCCAAGGTCGCTGGCTTGATCCCAAGGTCACTGGCTTGAGCCCAAGGTCACTAGTTCAAGCCCAGAGTTGCTGGCTTAAGCAAGGGGTCACTGGCTCAGCTTGCGTGCCCCAACCCCACCCCATTAAGGCAGGTATGAGAAGCAGTCAATGAACAACTGAAGTGAAGCAACTACAAGTTGATGTTTCTCATCTCTCTCCTCCCTCTCCCTTCCTTCCTCTCTCTCTAAATAATGATAATAATAATAATTTTTAAAAAAAGCTATTAGACCTCATTCTGAGAAAAGGTAAAACAGGTAAGTGGTTGAACCATTTAAAGTATGAAAGAGTGATCATTCCAGGAAATGTTTAAGGTAAGCATTTTCTGGCATTGTAAATAATGAAAAGCCAAGAAAATAAAGAGCAGGTAAGACTCGCTGAGCAAGCAGAGTGGTGGGGCGCAGATAAAGACAGTGAAGAAGAAGGAAAGGCGCCTCTCCGTAGAGTGGTCCTCTCTGGCCTCAGTCCAGGCTGGTCTGAGAGACACGGTCCAGGGTGAAACCATCAGCCCGGGAAGGGCTGGCTCTGCCTCTGCCTCTCCACCGCCGGAACTGCTGGGGAAACGGGGGAAATCTCCCTATTTTACTTTTTTATTCTTGAAATTTAGTGGTGGAAGAACTTTTGAAAAACAAGAACCGAGCATCTACCCTGGGAGATTCCTGGCTGGCTGGTCTGCCCTTTTTGCTCCATCTCACTAGCCCTTGCCAGCACATCTCATCTTTTCCTTCTTGTCGACACCACCTGAAGAAACCATTGCTAAAGACCCCTTTGGATAATAGGGCAGTTCCTTTTTAAGATGGCAAGTACATATTTGGAGGGTTAATGGGCTGTCAATCACTCACTGTCCATGCACTGCTGTGAACCAGCTCATTCAGACTTTCAGCTGTACTGGGTTGGGGCTTTCAAAAGGGTGGGGTGGGGAGAGGAAGGTTTTAGGACATTTTATAGACTGGTGACCTTTGGAGAAGAAGAGCAGGTTTAAGGAGACAGGCCTGAGCGGTCCTGGGGCTTTGTGGAAATGGTAAGTAATTAGAAAAAAATAAAGGAATGGGTCCCACATGCAAACTTTGCATATTTCAAAATTTTTCCAGGATCTCTTACCCATAATCTTAACTTTCCCAGCTAGCATTGTTAGTGATTAGTTCAATGCTTTTTGTCAGTTAAATTGATTTTTACAGGCTGGATGAATATTCTTTCATTTTTATTTATTTTTTATTAAGTGAGAGGTGGGGAGGCAGAGAGACAGACTCCTTTATGCACCCTGACTGGATCCACCCAGCACGCCCCCTACCAGGTGATGCTCTGCCCATCTGGGGCCATTGCTCTGTTGCTCAGCAGCCAAGCTATTTTAGTGCCTGAGGTGAGGCCATGAAGCCATCCTCAGCACCTGGCGCCAACTTGCTTGAACCAATCATACCATAACTGTGGGATGGAAAGAGAGAGAGAAAAAAAAAGAGAGAGAAAAGGGAGAAGGGGTGGAGAAGCAGATGGTTGCTTCTCCTGTGTGCCCTGACTGGTAATTGAACCTGAACGTCCACATGCCAGGCTGATGCTCTACCACTGAGCCAACCAGCCAGGACTGGATGAATATTTTAAACACTATTTATAATATTTTGTTTATATTTCTCCCAACACTTGGGAGAAATAATCCATACATTGTGAATTTTCTTAGGCTGTTTCATTTCATATCATTTTTAACCTCAATGCATAAATGTCAAAGTAACTTAATTTTTATACGTCTGTAAATTTTAATATCTAAATAAAATCACAAGTTTGAAAAGTGCTTTACTAGACTAATCTGGTTTTTAACCTAATTCACAAATGAGTTCCACGTGACATCAAAGCTAATGGGTCGACTCTCATTGCTGTGGGGAGGGGTACAGCCCGTGGGGCAGAGTTAGCCCAGCCAACCGGAAGAGAGGGTGCTGGCTGCTGCTACAGATCTATAAATCTCTACCAATACTGAACCCAGCCTTCCTAAGACCTCACCTTCTCCTGTTCTTCCTGAGTACTCTATATTGGTTAGCAAATTCACCCACTAAGGAATCCCAAGTGAAAACCTCAAAGTTATCTTCAATATCTTCCTTTCCTTCATTATTAAATCTCTCCCTTCTTCTTCTCTGCCTTGATCTACTTTTGTTGTTGTTTAAAGATTTTATTTATTAATTTTTACAGAGTGGGGGGAGCGTGAGAAATATCAACTCACAGTTGCTTCACTTTAGTTGTTTTTTGATTGGTTGTCATATGTGCCTTGATCCGGCAAGCCCAGGGCTGTAAACTGGTGACCTCGGCATTCCAGGTCAGTGCTTTATGCACTGCGCCACCACAGGCCAAGCGGATATACTCTGTTTTAATTTTTTTTTTTAATTTATCAATTTGAGAGAGAGAGGAAGAGACAGACAGAAACATGGATCTGTTCCCGTATATGCCCTCACTAGTTAAGGAAAGTAACTTATTTACCTCTGTTCTTTCCTTCAACAGCAATTTTTCTTCAACCCTCCCCAACCCGTATCTTCCAACATTCCTCAATCCCCCTCATCTGGTTTTTGGCAACAATTCCCCAAAGTTAATGCTATCCCCACCTCTCCCTTTCCTCTTTACACAGCCATTTAAACTAGCCAGTCAAGAAAGAGTAAGATTGTAGGGTCACCACCCCAGCCAATGGGGAAGACCCAGCCTCGGGCCTGTGTTAGGATTTAAAACAACTCAATACCCAGCCCACGCACATGCTGGCTGGCTTTCACTAGGGGCAGAACGCCCTTCTGCAGAAGTTATTAAAGTCGCCTTGCCGAGGTATTTTGTCTCCATGAGTCTCGTTTAATTGCAACTCTAACACTAGGAACTGAACCAGCAACCTCTGTGCATTGGAGCGATGCTCTAATCAACCAAATTATCTGACCATGGCCTTGATCTACCACTTCATTTGTCAAATTTCTGTGGATGTAAAAGGGGCCACAGACTAAACCTGACAAACTCAAAGGAGGCCCGCATGGCAGCCTCATAAACTCGGAGACCTAAAGTAACCACATAGGATGGTCTGAAATTAAAACTTTCTAAGCCTGACCTGTGGTGGCGCAGTGGATAAAGCGTTAACGTGGAAACGCTGAGGTTGCCGGTTCAAAGCCCTGGGCTTGCCTGGTCAAGGCACATATGGGAGTTGATGCTTCCAGCTCCTCCCCCCTTCTCTCTCTCTCTCTCTCTCTCTCTCCTCTCTATAATGAATAAATAAATAAAAAACCTTAAAAAAAACTTTCTAAGTAAAAGCAGTTCATGGTGGGTAGTCATGTCCTAGAGTAGTATTTTTTCTTAATAAAGGTCAATCTTCACCTTAACTGAGCCTGTTGTCTTTTTGCATCTAAAATAACATACTTGAAAAGATACCTTTGGAATATCAAAATAATCTCCTTTTATCCAGACCCCTCAAAGCACAACCACTGCTCCCAAGCAGAGACCACAGATCCCCTCATTGTTATTATCATGTTAATTGTTAACTATCCTATACCCACCCGTGTAAAAGAACTGTCTATTTCTTTTACTTTTTTCCCAATCCCAGAGATTTCTCCACTTTGCTTTCTCTTCTCCTCCCTAATCCATCACCTATGAATGTCATGTGATCCCCTTATGCCTTCCCCTTTGATTCTGATGTATAAAATAAATGGTAAAGCCCTAGCTTGATAGCTTGGTTGGTTAGAACATTGTCCCAATAAGCAAAGGTTGTGGGTTCAGTTCCCAGTCAGGGTATACAGAAACAGAGTGATGTTTCTGTCTCTTATTCTCTCTCCCTCCCTTTCTCTCTAATATCAGTAATAATTTTTTAAAAAATCAGTGAAAAAACTGCCATTTTCTGGAGCATTTTCTCAATCCCCTGAGATTTTGCTTCCTGGCAATTGTCAGTTTGGCTCAAATAAACTCATAAAAATTCTTCAGCTTTGGAAGTTTCTCACACTGACATTTCTCTGACCATCTAGTATGTTCTAGGAACTGGAGAGAACATCTGGATTAATGGGTATGAACCCTGCCCATCTCCCTTTTTTTTTTTTTTTTTTTTTTTTTGCATTTTTCTGAAGCTGGAAACAGGGAGAGACAGTCAGACAGACTCCCGCATGCACCCAACCGGGATCCACCCGGCACGCCCACCAGGGGCGACGCTCTGCCCATCCTGGGCGTCGCCATGTTGCGACCAGAGGCACTCTAGCGCCTGAGGCAGAGGCCACAGAGCCATCCCCAGCGCCCGGGCCATCTTTGCTCCAATGGAGCCTTGGCTGCGGGAGGGGAAGAGAGAGACAGAGAGGAAGGCGCGGCGGAGGGGTGGAGAAGCAAATGGGCGCTTCTCCTGTGTGCCCTGGCCGGGAATCGAAACCGGGTCCTCCGCACGCTAGGCCGACGCTCTACCGCTGAGCCAACCGGCCAGGGCCTCCCTTTTTGAAACTGCCATTAGTAGGCTCTCAACATTCACCTACAAGTGTGGGAGGCTGGTCAGTCTGCCTACCTTCATCTAATCTATTCTTCATTGTCTTACCAGAGCTATCTTTCTAAAACTTAGCTGCCCTCCCTTGCAACAACCACTAACCAAAGCCTTTAGCAGCCTGCCTTTGGTCTATCTTTCCAGCTTTGTCAAATTGAGGATGGAAGGGCCTGAAGGAGTTTAAAAAGTAACAACCCACATCCATGCTGTTCCTTTATCTACTTCCTGAAACAGTCTAAACCTCCCCCTCATGGCCCTCTCTTCCTGGAGATATAAGGGACACATAGGGCTGCAGACAACAAGATCAGGCACCTCTCATGAAAGCTGTAAAGGTATATGAGACTCAAAACAGTCAACTTCGGGGAGCTAGAGTCTTGGTGCCTATTGGGTCATGGTGCTCCACCACCGGCAAATAACCCCCTTCCTCCAGCACGCTGTCTGAGTGGCTCTGTCCTTGGAAAGTCGTCTCTGTTCCTGCAACAAAACCATTCCCAGAATAGCCTATGCCCCTTCAGACATCTGAGACTCCATATCCTTCCCCTTCCTGGAATCTACTTGATCTTATCCACCTTTCAAAGTTGTATGTATGTATTAACATTTATTTATTTATTTATTTATTTAGTTAGTTAGTTATTGTAGGAGAGAGGGACAGACAGAAAGAAAGAGATGAGAAGCATCAATTCATTGCAGCACCTTATTTGTTCATTGATTACTTTCTCATACGTGTCTTGACTGGGGGCTACAGCTGAGCCAGTGACCCCTTGCTCAAGCCAGTGACCTTTGGTCTCAAGCCAGCAATCCCACATTCAAGCCAGTGACCTTGGAGTTTTGAACCTGGGTCCTCAGTGTCCCACACCAATTCTCTATCCACTGCACCACCACCTGGTCAAGCATCAAAGTTGTATTTATTCTTAAAAGTTAAGTTCAACTGTCACTTCCTAAAAACATTTCAAATACACTTGTTATAAACTACCCTTTAACATGTTATATTCATTTTTCTGGAGGTATGTCATTTTGTTTCATTATAATTATTGAAAAAATGTTGTTTCCCCCATGAAACTTGTAAGTTTCCTGAGTTTAGGCCCCATGTTAGAGTTGTTTCCATATGACCCAGAGCATTGCTCTGTTATATATAAATTGAGCTGAATAAGCTACCCAAATTGGACCTATCAAAAATTTCAGTCATGTCAATTTTTTATTGGTCAATGAGCAAAGCCAACAGTGGTCTTACTTGTATTTTTTCTTTTAAGGTCCTCAGTAAAAATACATCTCATAGACTAATATAATCACACCCTTGTGCCTCAAAATTTTGGATTCTATCTTAGCCTAAGAGATTCATATCCACTTTAATGAGTTCACTTTCATCCCAAGTCTTCATGGCCAATGAATGTAGCCTGTAGGCCAATGTGACCAAAGCATGGCCCTTGTACCACCTTGTACAGCTAGTGCTCGACTTACGACCACAATTGGTTCCAACAGACTGGTTGTAACACAATTTGGTCGTAAGTTGAGTAGGTTATATGTACAGTACTGTGAAATGATGTTATAAAAATCTTTAAGTCATATGTTATCATAATTTTCTTTCATTATTGTTATAAATAATTTTCTTTGTTCATTTTATGCAATTTGTATCATCTCTACACCATTTTGTTTCTTATTTTTACATTCGTCAGGTTTAAGTAAACCTGTACTGCATTACCATCTTGGGAGGGGTTTGATGAAAAATATCCAAGACACAAAACACAAACTGCTGTACCCAGTCTGGGATAACAGTTGAAATGGTGCACATGGAGATGGTAGTGCTGCCGGAAGCTGGTCCGCACTGTCGTTCGCCCAGCTGGGCAACTCTTGCGCTGCCAGACACGGAGCAGTTGGGGCTAGTGATTGTGGTCATAAAGTCGAATGGCCGTAAGTTGCATAGGACATAAGTCGATCAATATTTGTATTCTTGCCACCAAATGTGCAAGTTACAAATTTAGATTCTTGAACCCTACCCCAGACTTCCCGAATCAGAATCTCTGAGGATGGAGCCTGAGAATTTGCATTATTTATAAACTCCTCAGGGCTGCAATCCATGGGAAACTTTGAGAATCTTCATTCTATAAATTCCTCAGAGAGCTTGGTTGAGGGCTGGCTCAAGAATGTGGTAGATTCTCTGAATCTCTTATTAGCTCTAAGAATAGCTAGACTTCACACATCATAGAATGTGAACACTGAAATGTACTTATAGTTCCTACAGTTCTCTTGTTGAGAATTATAAAGATGAATGAAAGCTTGTAGGATTCAAAGGAGTGAGAAAACAAGGAACTGAATTTGGCTCTTAATCTGTTACCATTTGGCAAAAAGATATATACTTGAAATTAGGAAAAGTTATTGAATGTAAGACCAGAACCTGACCTTCCTTCAGCTCCTTTTCTTCTTAGCTTTGTGTACCTCTTTTATTGTTCTTTTTAAAAAAATTTAATTGATTGTGTTTACATAGATTCCAGTGCCCCCCCCCGAATGCATCCCCCCTCCCGTGTGTTCCCCACAACATCCCCCTCCCCCTCCCCGCAACGCCCTCCCCCTTCCCTCCAGGATTAGCTTCTCTGCTCTCTATAACGTTGTATTATGTGTGTATAATTTCACCAATCTCTTTACCTTTTCTGATCCCATCCTATCATCCCCTTTCCCTCTGTCCTCTTTCCCTCTTCTTTTCTTCTTTTATATAGAACATTCTATCTATAAATACTGGACTCAATGGGAAACTAAAATTATTAAGAATCTGCTTGATAGCAGGCATCATGCTAGGTGCTTTCCACATATTTCTCACTTAATAAGCCACCTGTGAGATTACTTTTTAATGTTTTTTTAAGTGAGAGGAGGGGAGACAGAGACAGATCCTGCATGTACTCCGACCAGGATCCACCCAGCAACCGTCATCTGGGGCTGATGCTCGAATCAACTGAGCTATCCTCAGCACCTGAGGCTGATGCTTGGACCGACTAAGCTCTTATCAGCACCCAGGGCTGACATTCAAAACCAATCAACCACTGGCTGCAAGAGGGGAAGAGAGAATGAAGGGGGAGGAGGGGATAAAGAGAAGCAGATGGTCACTTCTCATGTGTGCCCTGACTGTGAATCAAACCCGGGATGTCCACATGCTGGGCCAACACTTCATTCACTGAGCCAGCTGGCCAAGGCCACTTTCTAATTAAAAAAAAAAATTATATATTCATTTTTAGAGAGAGAGGAAAGGAGATAGAGAGAGAAACATTGATTTGCTGTTCTACCCACCCATGCATTCACTGGTTGACCCTTGTATGCATCCTGACCAGAGATCAAACCTACAACCCTGGCACATCAGAACAATGCTCCAACCAACTGAACTACCTGGCCGCGGCTGTGAGGTTACTTTTATACACCCATTTTGCAGAAGAGAAAATGTAGCGTATGAGAGATTAAGCAACCTGCTAGTTAAGTAGATTAGGTAAGTAATCAGGTAGATACGGTAAGTAATCAGGTAGAATCGCTAGTTTCAAACCCAGTGCTGCCATTTACTTCTTGTATAAGCCTTGGGGAAACTCACTTAACTTCTCAGGGATAAAACAAGGGACACACAGAGTCTTCTTCACAAGGTGCTGAGGGCTTGCGATGAAATCAGGTCCCTACAGCACGTGGCACAATGTCTGGCCCTCACTCAGTGTTAGCAACTGTTCCTTCACCTCTCCATTCCCTTCCAGCCTTGGCTTTTTTTGTATCTGTAAATTTTTCTGAAAGAGGCTGTTTGTTCAGAAGCCTGAAAAGGCCTCTGCTACTTTAAATCACTCTAATAGGTGCCCATGAATACTGATTGTTGGTGCTCACAGCCAGTAGTACTTCCCTCAGAGGTTCATTCAGGAAAAGAGCTCTCTCAGCAGCCTCTGGCTTCTTTCCAGCTCACAGAGGCTGTGATGTGAGCTGCTGGGGAAAGCAGCCCATGAGTCACGCTTTCAGCTTCCAGCCGGTGAAGGGAAGGGCAGGAAGTACCACATCACTGCTGCCAGCAACCACCGCAAATCTCATTTCACCATTGGGCTTCTCAGACCATGTCTGAGCCCCATGCACGGCCCTCTTGGCAACTTCGTCATGTTTAGTTTGCCAAGGATCATAAGGCTCACCGTGCCAGGAAGATGGGTTGAAAATGAGCTCTCTGATGACAAAACCGTATTTTGTTGCAGGCAATGAGTACTGGTGACTCTAGTAGCAATCATGAACGGTTTTGGTTTGTAGCTTTTTGTTTTTCTGTGCATTTAGTCTTAAGGACAGGGGGTGGGGGGCATTTATCACAATGCTATGATTACCTCTCCTAGACTGGCTGCAGTTTCATTTCATCTTCTAGGCCAAAAGCCAAAAGGATGTCAGAATTGTCACCTGGAGTTCGATGCATATTCTCTCCATCTTGGTCACTGTCCTGGACAGTGGCCACACAACATAAGCAGCAGTGACTGTTCTTCATGTTCGTTGACTAATTGTTTCCCTCTGAATAACCTGTCTGTTAGATAGGACAAGAGTCTCAAGGTCTGGGCCATTCTTACTAAATGCTATTCTTGCGAAATGTTAAAATGTAGCACCATATTTTGCAGACCAGCTGCAAATAGGATGAGCCTGACAAACTCTCAACCAGATAAGTGTAACCAACTGCAAAGAAGAACTCAACATGTAACTGACTAAACTGTACACAGAAGCAATGGCGCAGAAACCACCCTTCAAGGGAGACAGAGCTTTGGATATGAATCTCCTGTCTCCTTTACTTGCTGCAAGTAAATACAACTACCTTATAACACCTTTTGTTCTTGAATAGAACACCTTAAGTGGCAACCCCCCTGAGTTGGGTAACAAATCGGCAACTCAGACGGAACTCTGAGTGACTCCCTCTTGGCATGGTGTGGGCGCTTGGCGAGCACTCGGCGGCAGCAGCTCCTTGGAGGCTTCCTCCCCTGCGTCCCCTCTGAATGAGGGCCTGCTCTTCAGGAGACTCCCGTTTGGTGCTAACTCTCCTCACAGTGAAGTAGAGTGGCCACTTGAACCTGTTTGTTCAGCGCTTCGGAAGGGAGGTGGGTAGGTCAGCCCCTGTGGTCACTGTAATCAGTGTTTCCATTCCTGTGTTGGGTATAGGGTTGTTGGAAAGGCGGCTTCAGTTCTGGTGTGCACTTGGTTTCCAGTTGGTCAGCAGGAACTGTCTCCAGGACTCTGGAGGGTTACGGAATGCCTGCAGGACAATCCAAGACATCCTTTGGTGACAGTCTCTGGCCTGGATGTCTAACTCCAGTATTCTTTGTGCGTTTGCTTTGTTAGTCTTATATGTAAATGTGCTGGCTATGAGAAATTCAAATTCAGTCCCTGAATTCAGCTCCTTTGAGTGCATTCTTCAGAACTGGATAAAAGGAGCTATGTATGTCCCTTAAAGAAATTAAACACTTATTTATAAATATAACAAACATGTCAATAATAGGAAACTGCCTGTCTTGTCCAAGGCAGCCTTGCTCCAAGCTGAGAGTCTACTGTGGGTTTGGGAGTCATCGTTTTCTAAGTGCAGCTTCTTTGCCTCCTCAGGTTTCAGCATTTACTAACTAACCACACATAAGCTCCCCCCCCCGCCCCTGCCCTGCTTCCGTCCAGGGAGTGTCCATTCTGAGACACCTGCAGCCAGGATGGAACTCGTGATGGGGAATGGGAGTGGCACCCAGCAGTTCCCTGAAAACAAGGAGCTTCCCATCAGACAGGCCGCACCTGCTTCGCTGAGGGGGACACGAGGTGAGCTCCCGGTTTCCAGGGGAGACGATCTGGGACAAGTGAGGCTGAGTGACACAGGTGTGGCTGTGGGGTGTGGGGGCCTGTCTGTGCCTAATACTGTAAAGATATATGCTTGGGGTTATATGGGAGGAGTCACTGGTCTTATCTATGAGCTGTTTTACTAAGACTCCCACTGCTTCTCTTCCTCTGAAGGATAAGGAAAAACTTAATGCCACATGTCCTCAGCATCTCATTGACAAAAAAAAGAAAAAAAAAGATGTTGTATTAGCCAGTGTGATTTCAGAAATTTTATCAAAAGTATGGTAACAGAGGCCAAATACACTAGAATTACTGAAAACTAAATAAAACCAAGATTATTTCACTGGATTGGAACCATAAAAAGAGAGAAAGTCTGCTATGATTTAAAAATGTAGTCTGAGGTTGACAAGAACTCCACCAGATGAGTACAGCTAACTGTAAAGAAGAAAACAAAATAATTGGCTAGTGTATATGAGCACTGGCTAAAGGCCCTTCAGGGAAAAAGAGCTTTAGACATGAATCTCCCATCTCCTTCACTTGGTGTAAGTAAATACCACTACTTGTGACAGCCATGTCTTGTTCCTGAAGGGAACGCCCCAACCAGCAAACCCCTTGGGTTCAGTGACATAGGGACCGCGCAGACAAAAATCTAAACTTTTTTTTTTCTAACCTGCCTTTTCTTTCTGGTTTTCTTGCATGTTTTGGAATGATGCTATACTACCCACCTTGGGAAAAACTTTTGCATTTATTGATCCTAAATTGATTTTCTAAGTCTAGAATTTGGGGAGTTAATACATAAATCCCCATACTTTCTAATCATATTGTTTACAACTGTATGCATTCTTTTCTTCTCACACTGCTTCTCAAAGCCTTGGTATTTGAAGCAGAAGTCTGAGCAGCTTCTGTTACCAAATAGGAATTTTGGCAGCTTCCCTCCCAAACCCCCACTTTGACAGTTAACTTATGCGTTGTTGTGTGAAGCCCTTCAGTAAACAAACAATGCAACGCTAAGGGGAAAAAACCCAGCAGCACAGAAGGATGACTGTAATACACACTTGTGTCTACTTAAAGGTACCTGTTCTGTTGGTGACCTACCTAACACAGAGGGACCCAGCCTCTTAGTACGGTCTTGGAGTCTGAATTAAATAGCAGCAGAAGGAAGAAACCAAAGGTCTGGTTGTCAGGGCTTCTTGGGTTTTACCCAACATTTTCCACTCCCACCTTTGCTCCTGCACTGTCTGTTTTTACCAACATGCAAGACAGGAGTAATAATAAACGCAGCTTATGGAAACATTTTTAATACCTTAAGGTCTTCCCTGAGGAAAAGTTCTTTATGTTCACTAACTATATTTCTTTTTTTTTTTACAACAAATAAAACAATAATAGCACTTGATTTTATTGTTCACAATCATTGAAATAATTCAGTCTAATTTTAATTCTTTTTTAAAAAAAGATCTTATTTATTGATTTTTAGAGAGGATAGAGAGAGAGAGGAAGGAGGGGAGGAGCAGGAAACATCAGCTCACAGTTGCGTCTTGTATGTGCCTTGATGAGGCAAGCCCAGGGTTTGGAACCAGCAACCTCAGCGTTCCGGGTTGATGCGTCATCCACTGCGCCACCACTGGTCAGGCTGAACTCCCATATATGAGAACCTCCAGCCCTGACCGGTTGGCTCAGCGGTAGAGCTTTGGCCTGGCATGTGGAAGTCCCAGGTTCGATTTCTGGTCAGGACACACAGAAGAAGCGATCATCTGCTTCTCCACCCCATTCCCCCCCCCCCTCTGTCTCTCTCTAGTTCTCGCTCTCTCCTCCCCTCCTGCAGCCATGGCTTGAATGATTTGAGCAAAAGATAGCCCTGGGCACTGAGGATGGCTCCATGGCCTGCCTCTCCTCAGGTAAAATAGCTCTGTTGCTGAGCAACGAAGCAATGGTCCAGATGGGCAGAGCATCACCTGGTGGGGGCTTGCCAGGTGGATCCCGGTCAGGGCACATGCGGGAGTCTGTCTCTGCCTCTGTGCCTCTCACTTAATTAAAAGAGAGAGAGAGAGAAAGAGAGAGAGAGAGGACTTCCACATACTAATAACCCCATGGCATTTTTATAAAGTGTGTCAGTCAGTGGCAACAGCTTGAGTTCAGGGTCTGGACTGGGCACCAGTGCACTTGACACAGCCCTCACCTTCAAAGACGACATTCTCTGAAGTCCAGGATACAAAAGGGTAGGGAGATGGTCAGTTTGAAAACAACCCCTTTTCTTTTTTAATCTCATTTAAATGATTCCACAGTCTTTGGATGTTAAGTCAGGTGAAGTTTAATTATGCTTACCTATTTCCAAAAAATGCTTTTTAAAAAAATGTTGATTCCAGGCTTATAAGATTGCAGACTGTTTCCTAACCCTGGAGGACACGGTGGTGCAGTGCCTCCGTCCCTGAGGAATCCGAAACAGCAATGACATGTCCTAATCTGCCCAGAATACAGCGGGATGACTACAAAATTACTTCTTCCCTCCATGAAGAAAAGCTTAATGTTAGCTTCCTGCCTGACTCCTTAACGGTCCGTAGAGTCCCCATGAGGTCCTATCCTCAGACACATTAGGAATTGATAATAGAGCTGAACTGTTGCTAAAGCGGATCTGAGCCCACAGTGGTTAGAGGCCGGCTCAGGCAGCCAGGTACTCAATTTTCAGTGAGGCAGGAGAAAGGGGCCTCTCTGGGGTTGCTATGCAGCAACATAAATTCACAATACATTTTATTTGGGTTTTTAAATATAATGTTACTTTACTACAGTGCTTGGTAATTTTCAAATTTTCATTTGATGCTCAAAACAGTTTCAGGGGCCTGGCCTGTGGTGGTGCAATGGATAGAGTATCGACCTGGAACTCTGAGGTCACTGGTCTGAAACCCTGGGCTCACCCAATCAAGGCACATACAGAAAGCAATCAATGAAGCAACTCCTCTCTCTCTAAAAATCAATAAATAAATTTAAAAATAGTTTCAGAGGGTAGCTGTTCTTATCCCCATTTTTACAGATGAAAAACTAAGGTTTAGAGAGGTTATGTTGCCTATATCCAGGTCTGGCTGACTTCAAAGCTTTTTTTTTTTTTTTTGAAATAATAATAGATTTATATGAGGTTACAAAGAAACATACAGAGAAGTCCTAGGTACCCTTCCCCCAGCCTCCTCCCATGTTAACATCTTACACTAATAGAGTATAACATTAAAACCAAGAAAATGACATTGGCACAACCCATAGTGCTTACTCAGAGTCCACCAGTTATACATGCACTGTGTGTGTGTGTGTGTGTGCTTGAAAACTACATTTTTATGTGCTTTTTATACAAAAACTGTATACTCTTCTACCAATTTTAAATATGAAGTCAGATTATAGGAATAGATAAAATTACTTCCTTCAATACAACAATCGCTATCAATAATTACATACACGACCAAACAATTTTTCATATCTAGCTGCAATTAAGAAGAAAGAAAAGGAAGAAATCCTACAAACCTTTGCTCTAGGGAGCATTAGTCCATGCTACATGCTTTTATGGGCAGATTTTCTGAAGCTGATGACAGGTATGAAACACAGGAACCTGATCTATTGATAATTGTGGCAGCAATAGCCTCTCATGACAGAAACTTCTAGTGGTAAAAGAAAGGCGATCTTACCTTGTCTTCACATTTAGTCTTGTCATCTTCCTTTTCCAGGGAGTTCAAAGTTGTCTCTACATAAGATTCCTCAGCTGTTTTCCGAGCAGGAGCTAAAGAGACAAAGAAACCGGCCATTAATAAGGCAATTTGGCTTACAAATAATTCAGCACTTAGCTTGACTTGAAGCAGCTGGACTGTGCTGGAGCAGATGATTGACCAAGCTGAACTGAGTGCTAGGGTGATTTCTGAGGGGAGGGGGGTGAACTTGGAGGTAAAGGAGAAAGGCAAAAGGGTCCTTGACACCAGGCACTTGACATTTGATCCAAAGAGACAAAAGTCACACCCAACCCCACAGGAAACATCCAACACAACAAATCAGTAAGTGTAATGTGGTAAAAATGATAGCTTTCATCATTCCTATTGTTAAGGATCCATAAGGATCACTTTCTTTAGGAAGTCTTCCTTGACTTTCAGACTTCATGGATTCTTTTATGGATGGCTGCTTGAAATTTTATCATTTGTACTGTATTTGATGTTATTTTGGGTTAGAAGACCAGACTCAAGCCTAGGTGTCAGATACTATTGAATATATTTTTTTCATTATACGGGTAATTAATCTGTACTTATAGGCAATTTGAATAATAATAAAATCATACTCCTTAAACAGTGAGTTGGTATACAGGGTGGGGCCAAAGTAGGTTTACAGTTGTGAGTTCACAAAACACAGAGTTTATTCTTGTGTTATTATTTATTAATTATTGTATGACTTTCCATAGGAACAACTGTAAACCTACTTCGGCCCCACCCTGTATTTCCTTACAATCTTCTTTGAAATGTTCTGTCTACACACACACGATGGTTATATAAGGGGATGTCCATGCATGCCGTAGCCAGAAGGAGTTTTGCTAATCTGATGATCTAGCAGCTGGATTCCAGAACTGATGGAATCACATTTACTGGATAAGATGACTGTGGAAAGAATTGGCTGAGTCAGAAGAGAATTGGGCTTTCTTGTTCTTGCTCTCTTCTCTCTGTGCCTCTGCTTCCCCTTCCCACAGGCTGCTCAGACATCTGGGAGATAAGCTTTTCTTCAGGTTCCATGGCCACTGGCAGTGAGACTGGGACTTAATGAGAGGGCTTCACGGGGGGTGATGGCTAGAAGGCTAGTCAGTAAGTAGTACTTTGAGTTCTTATTTGTCATTATCACCACCCTTGTACAGCTTTGGGAAACTCACAGGACACGTGTGATTACCCTGAGACAGGATGTTGAGCATTTCTAGGTCCCATGGCCAAAATGCCATCCACCTAATGCCACCAGTATATCGCACTGATTCTTATCTGTGGTGGCCTTGATGGAGGTTGACCATCTAACTTCCAGATGCCCCTGACAACCCTCAGATTCTCTGAGCCAACTGGAAGCAGCCTGGGATTTCTATGGGTTTTTCATGGAGTTTAATAGAAATCTGTAGTGAAACACAGGTTTGCTGTCCCAGATATGTGACCACTGAAGCTACTCTACAACAATGGACAATCTTTGGGCTCCTCACTTTCTGCAGCATCTCTGTAAGCTGAGAGATTCCAGGTATAATAACTGGGTACTAGATATGCATCACTGTAATTGGCAATACCCATGACTAAGAAACCCCTGCCCTTAACACTATTAAGTACAATGACAAAATTAAAGGCAGGGAGATGGGAGCCACGCTGCCATCATTCAAGTCTTGCTCTTTCATGTGTAAGACACACATGGCAGAGAAATCTCTATGTCTTAGCTTCTTCATCTGGAAAGTGGGGAATAATGAGAAAGCCTATTGGATCAGGTTGCTATGAGGCTTTGATGCGTTAGTATGTACAAAGTGTTTAGATTATGGAAAACAGTACATTTTAGCTATTATAGCCACATGGAAATAAAAAAGACTTTTTTTTACTTTCCTTATTCAACTTCAGAGAGGTTAATGTCATACCCAAGACACCTAGCTGACAAGAGCCAGACATTCCAGCTCCCATCTCTGTGCTCCCTGCCCACATCCTTTACATTGTGAAATATAACATTTATCTTGGCATGGACTCAGTTACTAAGAACTCAGACAAATGTGTTTGAAAATCCTGTTAGTGACCTGCCTGAGTCCACACTAGGTTGTTATGCTTCAAAACAAAAGTATAGGTTTGTTAAATGAGCACGTTGCTTGACCAAGGTCAATGATACTTGTTCAGACATGAAGAAGATCTGTTTACTCTCAGAGGGTCATTACCTATTATGAAATCATGTGTTTGAAAAGCTGAGAAACAATCCATTATTCCTGTTTTATTTACTTGTCACAAACATATATTCCCTAAACCAATAAGAGAGGCAAAGTCGTAGAAGTAAACATAGCTTAGTTTGGGGAAGGAACCCTAAATTAGAGATCTAGGAGAATGAAGTCCCGTTTCCAGCCATCTAAGAAGGATGCTTCAGTGTGTGTGTGTGTGCCTGTATCAGTGGTATGTGCCTATCAGTGTATCTGAGTGTGCATGTCCATGGAAAATTTCAGGAAAGAAATACACTAAATCATCAAGGCTTCTTTCTAAAAACTGAGATGTATGATAACAGACAGGGGCCTGCAAGTTATACTAAATGGCTAATTATCAAAAGACCCCATATTTTTCAGATAGGTAACAACAGAAAGATTTGTTGCAAACAGAGCTGCACAACAGGAAATGCTAAAGGAAGTTTTCAGCCTAAAGTGAAATGACACAAGATGCTAATTCAGATAAAGGAATAAAGAACACTGAAAATGCTGAAGAGGATGGTAAACGTAAAGGAATATGTATTTCTTCTTTTTTCTCCTTATTTCTTTAAGAAGAGATATGATTGTTTAAAACAAAAGTTTATAGCACAATATTGGGTTTTAACATACGTAGATACAAGGTTTATGGTAAGAACAGCACAGGGGATAGGTGGGGCATATAGAACTGTTGCAAATTTCCTATATTTTACATAAAGTGCTACAATATTAACTCAAAGTAGATTCAGTAAATTAAGGATGCATATGATAATACCTAAGAGAAATAGGGGAAAACAATGCAAAGAGGTATGAATGCTAAAAAGTCAACAGAGGAATTAAGAAGGAAGACTAAAAAGAAATTTGATAGCTTAAATGAAGTCAAGAAATGAGAAATGAGGAGGGGGGAAAGAAGAGGAGGGGGAGGAGGGGGAGGAGGAGAAATAAGACGAGTAGACAACAAATGACAAAATAGTAGCTCTAAATCCAGCTGTCATTAATTACATTGTATATTAATGAACTAAACACTCCAATTAGAAGGCAGCACTTAATAGAATGAATTAAAAAGGCAAGACCCAGCTAGAAGAAATACTTTAAAAAGAATAACAGAAATAGAAAATGAACAAATATCTCATGTAAACACTAAGCATAAGAAAGCTAAATGGCTGTATTAATATCAGACAAAGTAGACTTCAAGGCAAAGAGTTTTACTAAAGGTAAGAAGGACAGACATTTTATAATTATAAAAGGGCCAGTATATCCAGAAGATATAACAACTATGAATATGCACCAGCTTAATAACGTTTCAAAATACATGAAGCAACAAATTATGTATGCCTCATGTCCAAGAATGGTTTCTCCCAAGAATGTATGACTGCATTAACATTTTAAACTAAATTACAGTAATCTGCCATATTAACAAAAAAGGAGAGAACCATATGATCTCAATATATAGCACTGAAAACAACTTTGAAAATTTCAAAAATCATTCATGATGAAAACTCTCATCAAACTTGGAGTAAAAGAGAATGTCTGTCAAATATGATAAAAGGCATCTGTAAAAAACTTACATCATACTTCAGGGTGAAACATAAACTCTTTCCCTTAATATTAGGAAAAGACAGGGATGTCTGCTCTTATCACTTCTATTCAACATTGTTTTAGAGGTCCCAGCCATTAGAATAAGAAATGGGAAAAAGGCATAGAAATTGAAACAGAGGTAAAATTGTCCTTATTCATAGATGACATGATTGTATTTCCATTTAGAAATATATTCCTATTAATAGTTATAAATGGCAATTCTACTTTCTATAGGGTTAAAAGACATGAAATTCCTAAGACATTCACACTAAGAACTACATATTTCCGGCCCTGGCCAGTTGGCTCAGCGGTAGAGCGTCGGCCTGGCGTGCGGGGGACCCGGGTTCGATTCCCGGCCAGGGCACACAGGAGAAGCGCCCATTTGCTTCTCCACCCCCCCCTCCTCTCTGTCTCTCTCTTCCCCTCCCGCAGCCGAGGCTCCATTGGAGCAAGGATGGCCCGGGCACTGAGGATGGCTCCTCGGCCTCTGCCCCAGGCGCTAGAGTGGCTCTGGTCTCGGCAGAGCGACGCTCCGGAGGGGCAGAGCATCGCCCCCTGGTGGGCAGAGCGTCGCCCCTGGTGGGCGTGCCGGGTGGATTCTGGTCAGGCGCATGCGAGAGTCTGTCTGACTGTCTCTCCCCGTTTCCGGCTTCAGAAAAATACAAAAAAAAAAAAAAAGGAACTATATATTTCCAAGGGAAATTAAAGAGGACCTAAATAAATGGAGCGTTATAATATTTATGAATGGGAAGACTTAATATTGGTACAATAACAGTTGTCTCCGAAGTGATTTATATAGTCAGTGCAATCTCAATCATAATCCCAGTGGAAATCAAAAGGTAAGTCTAAGATTTTTTAAAAAGATTTTATTTATTGATTTTAGAGAGAGGAGAGAGAGAGAAAAAAAGGCAAAGGAGAGGAGTGGGAAGTTTCAATTCATAGTAGTTGCTTATTGTATGTGCCTTGACTGGGCAAGCCCAGGGTTTCAAGCTGGTGACCTCAGCGTTCCAGGTTGACACCTTATTCACTGTGCCATGACCGGTTAGGGAGTGAGTCTAAAATTTATAAGGAAATAAAAAGGATCTAGAATAGTCAAAACAATCTTGAAAAAAGTAAAGGAAGTTGAAAGACACTACCTGATATCAAGGCTTAGTAATAAACTATGGTAATCAAGACCATGTGGAAGAATAAACTCAAAATATTTAAAAGACTTAAATGTAAGTCATGAAACCATAACAATCCTAGAAGAAAACATAGGCAGTAAAATCTCAGACATGTCTTGTAGCAGTATTTTTGCTGATATATCTCCTCAGAGGAAACAGAAAAATACAAGCAACTAGGACTACATCAAACAAAAGCTTTTGTAGAGCAAAACAGACGAACAAAATGAAAAGGGAACCCACTGAATGGGAGAACATTTGTCAATGACATATCTGATAAGGGGTTAATATACACAGTATATATTAAAAAAAAACTTATACAACACAACACTAGGATGACAAACAACCCAACTAAAAAATGAGCAAAGGACCTGAAGAGACACTTCTCCAAAGAGGACATACAGATGGCCAACGGACATGAAAAAATGCTCAATGTCACTAATCATCAGAATGATGCAAATTAAAACCACAATGAGATATCACCTCACAGCTGCCAGAATGGCTATCATTAACAAATCAAAAAACAAGTCCTGACAAGGATGCGGAGAACAGGGAACCCTCATGTACTGCACTGCTGGTGGGAATGCAGACTGGTGTAGTCACTGTGGAAAACAGTATCGAGTTTCCTCAAAAAAAATTAAAAATGGAACTGCCTTTTGACCCAGCTTCTGGGAATATATCCTAAGAATCTCAAAACACTACTTCAAAAACATATATGCACCCTTATGTTCATTGCAGCATTGTTTACAAGACCCGGAAGCAGCGCAAGTGCCCATCAGTGGATGAGTGGACAAAAAAGCTGTGGTAAATTTCCACAATGGAATACTACTTGACTGTAAAAAAGGGAAAAGGAAATCTCACATTTTGCGACAGCATGGATGAACCTGGAGATTACCACACTAAGTGAAATAGGCCAAGCAGAGAAAGACAAGTACTGTAAGAATTCACTTAGATGTGGAATCTAGTGAACAAAACAAACCAACGAACAGCATAGAAATGGAGGCATGAATGTGTGGAACAGACTGACAGCTGTCAGAGGGGAGGGGGCTCTCAGGGGTCCCCAAACGTTTTACACAGGGGGCCAGTTCACTACCCCTCAGACCGTTGGAGGGCCGCCACATACAGTGTTCCTCTCACTGACCACCAATGAAAGAGATGCCCCTTCCGGAAGTGCGGCGGGGCGGGGGGCCGGATAAATGGCCTCAGGGGGCCGCATGTGGCCTGTGGGCCGTAGTTTGGGGACGCCTGGCACTAGATGAAGATGAAGAAATTAACCAAAAAACCATGTATCTATAAAACACAGACACAGACAACAGTGTGGTGATAGCCAGAGAGAAAGAAGGTAGGGGTAGGAGGGGGGGGGCGCGGGGGGGGGGGGGCTACATGGGACGGAAAGAGACTGCTTGGGGTGATGGGCGCACAATGCAGGGCGGAGATGGTGTTTTATTGAGTTGTACACTTGAAGCCTGTAGGTTTTGCACACCCATGTCACACCAATCACATCTATAAAAAGAAAAAAAAAGACCACGTGGGATTGGTATAAGGACTTACCTATTTTTTTAATCTTTCAATCTTTTCAAAAAACAACTTTACCACACTACTTCTTATAGAATCTGAAGGTCCAAATGGAGTCTATTGTATGCTAATGTTACTTGTACATTTACATTATTCCTCTGCTACACTGTGAGCTTCTTTTTGCATCCAGGCACTGTTTTTTTGTTTGTTTGTTTGTTTTTGTATTTTTCTGAAGTTGGAAATGGGGAGGCAGCCAGACAGACTCCCGCATGTGCCCGACTGGGATCCACCCGGCATGTCCACCAGGGGGGCGATGCTCTGCCCATCTGGGGCGCTGCTCTGTTGCAACCAGGGCCATTCCAGCGCCTGAGGCAGAGGCCACAGAGCCATCCTCAGCGCCCGCACCAATGGAGCCTTGGCTGTGGGAGGGGAAGAGAGAGACAGAGAGGAAGGAGAGGGGGAGGGGTGGAGAAGCAGATGGGCGCTTCTCCTGTGTGCCCTGGCTGGGAATCGAACCCGGGACTCCACGCCAGGCCGACGCTCTACCACTGAGCCAACTGGCCAGGGCCTCCAGGCACTGTATTATCAAACTTTCTAAGTCCTCGATGCCTGTATTATTATTGTATATCTGTAGTTTGTTTTAAATATCTGTCAAAACAGTAACCATTATTCAACTTCAAAAAACCACAGTCTACCCTCATGAGCACTGATGAAACAAAGCCACAAAACTTCCTTCCCCAGGCCTGACCTGTGGTGGCGCAGTGGGATAAAGCATCGACCTGGAAATGCTGAGGTCGCTGGTTCGAAACCCTGGGCTTGCCTGGCCAAGGCACATATGGGAGTTGATGCTTCCAGCTCCTCCCCCCTTCTCTCTCTCTCTGTCTCTCCTTTCTCTCCCTCTCTGTCTCTCTCTCCTCTCTAAAAATGAAAAAAAAAAAAATTCCTTCCCCAAATAACCTACCCAGGGCGGAGGACTGGCTGGTTTTTGGTGACACCCATTTTGGGGAGGACTCAGGATGGGGAGCCACTGGTTGCACCGGGCGAGTCTGTCGGGCTGCCAGTTTCATGAGACTCATTTGCCTCTTGTGAAATATTTCCTGTACATCGTCCAGCTTCTGTAGGACTCCCTGGGCTTTGGCCTGCAGGAACAAAAGCAAATATGAGATGGCTCTGCACTGCACCCGAGGACATGACACATTCCCTCTCCCGTCTCCACCTCTCCCCAGCCTTCCTCGGTGACCCTTCTCAGGGCATCCATCTGCCAGTTATCCCACGTCTTGTCTTGCACCAGGATTGTGCTTTTCGGAGTCTGCATCTTCCCCTGGACTGGCAATGACTGTATCCTTTTCACTACAGTATCTCCAGTGCCTGAACACTGTCTAGCACAGGCTAGTGCTTGGTAAATACATCCTGAGTGGATAAATGTTCACTAAGCCATGTCCATTAATGGTAGAAAACGATGCCATAGGCCTTGAATGAAGGGCATTAGGCCAATTTACAAAACAGGAGAATTTAGAAGGGATGCACTCTGAATAAAGGCCCTGATGGAGAGAAGACTAAGTGTTCTGGGGGAAAGAGCTGGCTGAATTCTGAAACAAGATCACAGAAACCACAAGCACCTGTCATAAAGAAGATATAGAGCTCAATGCTATTCAATGCGACTCCTCTCTAAACAAGTAGAAAAGAACTGAATACCAGGTGAGAAATGAAACTCACAGATGGTCCCATGACTGACTACATGCTCTGAAGCAGAGGTTCAGGAGAGTAAGAGACAAGCCTTGAATGTCTCTGAGTTTCACCAGCTCAACTGAATGTTCCTTTTGGCCTCTCTTCCAGCGGGACATCCCTGGTGGGTCGAGGAAAGGGGACCTAGGAGACTCCGGGAAATGTTAATCCCCCGCCACACTGCCAGCAGCTGGACTGCAGGGAACGCACTGTCTTGTCCTCTCAGAATAAAGCACAAACTGGGAACCCGATCAATATCTGAAGAATTGGATTTTGTTATTTGTTACTGAGACTGTTTCATGCCCTACACTGGGCAGTGAAAGTGAATGAGGGAGAATAATCAAAATAGAAGCCCTCAGGGGGCAGCACAACAGCCCTGTATTAGGGAAGTGCCTCGAGCCTCAGACAGAGACAGGCTGACACAAGAACAGGAGTGGAATGGCTGATGTTTTGATAATCAATTTGCCTTAAAGGTAACAGATTCCACCTTTTAGAGAGCATCAGCTTTTTAGAAACAAATTTTATTTTTTATAATAGTTTTAGATTTACAGAAAAATTTCAAAATAGTATAGAGTGTTTCCATATACCCCACACCCAATTTTCATAATTAACAGCTTACATTACCACGCTGCATTTGTTATAATCAATGAATCAATATTGATACATTATTATTATTTTTAAATTATTACTATTAAATAAAGTACATACTTCATTTAGGTTTCCTCAGTTGTTCTGAATGTGCCTTTTCCCCCAGGGTTCCATCAGGATACCATATTACACTTGGTTGTCATGACTTCTGCTCTTCTTAGCTGTGACCATTTCTAAACCTTTCCTGGTTTTCAATGACCTTGACTGTTTTGAAGAGTATTGGTCAGATATTTTGTAGAATGTCCCTCAGTTGATATTTATGTGATGTTTTCCTCATTAGACTGAAGTTATGGTTTTTTGGGGGGAAGACCACAGAATTAAAGTGCCATTTTTATCATATTATATCAAAGGTACATACTATCTGCATGACTTACTACTGTTGACGTTGACCTTAGTCACCTGGCTGAGGTGGAATGTGTTAGTTTTCTCCACTGCAAAGTCACTCTTTTATTTCTCCCCTCCCGTGCTGTACCCTTTGGAAGAAAAGTCACTGTGTGTAGGACACACTTAAGGACACAGACATTCTGCTTCACCTCCTCAAGGGCTAGGTATCTACATAAGTAACTTGCAGTTCTTTTGCATGTGAGATTAGTTTCCTCTCCCCTATTTATTTATTTATTCCATCATTTATTTACATCAGTATGGATCCGTGGAGATCTATTTTATACCTTGAGTTGTAATCCAATACTATTCTATTAACTTTATTGATCAAATTGTTCCAGCATTGGCCATGGGGAGCTTTTTTAATTGTCTCCTATGTCCCATCGTTGTGGTTTGTTTTGTTTTTAGCATTTCCTAACTTTTTGGCACCGTAAGATGCTCTATGCCCATCTTGTGTATTTCCTGCCCCAGTCCTAGAATCAGCCATTTCAACAAAAAGCCTGAGTTTCTTTTATTGAAGAATGGTATTAGAAACCAAGATCTGGGTGTTGGGTGTGCTCATTGACAGTGCGGGTCTCACTGCTTCTAAGGCCCTCTCTACTATCCAAATAAGAAGATTATGTGTGTTTATACCGACCCATGTATATACATATATATTTTTTAGCTGGAGAGAGAGGGACAGACAGAAAAGGAGAAGAGCAGCACCAATTCTTCATTGCGGCACCTTAGTTGTTCACTGATTGCTTTCTCATACGTGCCAGGACCAGTGGGCTCCAACCAAGCCAGTGATTCCTTGCTCAAGCTTGCAACCTTGGGCTCAAGCCAGCACCCTTGGGCTTCAAGCCAGTGACCTCTGGGATCAAGCCAGCAATCATGGGGTCATTTCTATGATCCCATGCTCAAGCCAGCAATGCCACGCTCAAGCCGACGACCTCAGATTTTCAAACCTGGGTCTTCAGCATCCCAGGCCAATGCTCCATCTACTGCACCACACCTGGTCAGGACCACTGCATATACATATATCTTGGAATATTTCTATATGTATAAAGTACCAGTTTTGACAACAAAGTCATTACCCCTCAGTGGATAAAACTTTCTCTAATACAAAAGGGTATTTAATCGTATAACCTAGAATTTTACTTCAAACCAAAAGAAGAACAGATGGGCTTCGGGGATATTTTGGTCTTTTTTACATACATGATATTTAAAAAGATTGTTTTCTTCTAATCCTTTCCTTCCTCCATGTTTCTACCTATTTCCTAAAGGTAGCTTATGAAGTTTTTTCACTTCCTGGTCTGGAAGTTGGCTGAACCTGGCCAGAACTACAGCTGTGGACACAAGTCTCCCTGGTTGACCTGCTATACTTGTTTGAGCAGCTGATGGAGTTGAAGCTGGGTAAGCCTGTCCTTTCTTTGGGATGTGACCCAGGTCTACTGATACTGGGTGTACAATGTAGCACCAGTACCAGAGGGCCTTCTCTTTGTCCTTTCTGAGGGAAGTAGAAGGTTCCTCATGTTGGGGAAGAGTAGTCTGCCCAACCCCCCCCCCCAACCTCAACTCACTGGGAAGAGTCAGGGAAAGATCACTCAGGTACGGCTCCACCCCGACCTGCCACACCGCACTCAGTCCAGTGTCAGACCTGCCTGCCCACGTGTTCAACAAACATGCATCAGATACCAGGTACAGACTAGGCACAGGGACACAGAGATGGACGAGGCTCCTGTCATTCAGGAGCTCCCAGTAAAATAAGGCAAGGCAGATACTAACAATTATACATAATTGGAAGACTGTGTGGTGTCATATTAGAGAGAAGGCTTTTAGCCTGGGTGCATGGATAGATTTTAGGGTGTCTCCTAAAATTAATTATAATAAGTTACGTATGCTGCATATTCCATTTGTTCACCACTATATGTTCTCTTCCCTGCTCTGAGTCCCGGGAAGCCTACCCTGTGTAGACCCTGTCAGATAGGTTCACTGACCTGTGGGCTTTTACTTGGCTTTGGCCAGTGGGGACCACCACCAGGAAGTTCAAGAGCAGAGAGAGAAAAGTAGGGAGATGTATTTCTCCACCAGTGGCTGTGCGCCTCTGCCCAAGGCTAAGCCTTTACTAGCTGCCTCTCACAGCCCCTGCCGTGGCGTTCCCTGGGTCCATGGTGTCTTTCAGGATGAGGGGTGTTATCTGCTCCCTGTTTCTTGCGAGCCTCAGGGTGTTTCACCACCCCCCGTTGGGTCCCTAAATCCTGCGTAAGTTTTTGTATAAAGCACCTACATCAAACTCCCTAAAAGTAGGTGAATCACATTCTCAAAAGGGTCTATGACTCAAAAGAGGTGAAGAAGCCATCAGAGAGAAGACACATATAAAATGACACAGATCTTAGAGGGAGGAGCGCTATCCATAACGCCACTGGCTTCACAGGAGAGACAGCCTCTCAAGATGCAAATCCAATCAAGCCCTTCCCCTGCTTAAATTCGGCACTGGCTTCCCACTGCTCCAGAACAAAGGCCGATCCTTAGCATGGCCCACCAAGCCCGCCTCATCTGCCCCTCTCTAACCCTACCCCAGCACTCGGGGCTTGCTCTCTGTACTGCAGCCACCCTGACCTCGGGTCCTGCCCTTGCGCCAGGCTCCCTCCTGCCCTGCAGCCTCTGCTCACGCTGTTCCTTCTGACTGGAAAGGACCCCCCATCTTCTCTGCTCATTCTCTAGGACTTGATTCAAATGAGCCCCGGCCCAAGTCCAGTACCTCTGTCACATTCCCAATAGGACCCTGCATCCCAACTCCAGAGCACTTATCTCGGCTTGGCACACATTTTTGTGTTTTGTGTTTGACATTTACTGATGTCAGCTTCTCTCACTGAACTGTCAGTTCCACGAGGGATGGAACCGTGTCTGTTTCTGTTCGCTGTCGTGTCTCAGCACAGTACGGTGCTCGTACGGATTTGTAGAGAAATCAATGACTCAAAGTCATATTTGGATCAGACTGTGAAGGGTCAGTTTGCCAGCAAGTAGTTTGCTAGGGGTCTAAGAGGCCACCTTCAGGCTCAAGAACTGGTTAGCCTGCTCAGTATATTCTACCTGGATTTTTCTCAGGCAGCACCAGGCAAAGGCCCCCGTGCCTCCTTCCCAACCACGGGATGAAAATAATCCATCAACATTACCTTTACATCAGAGGTGAGAATCAACTCAAACTGGTTGTAAAACTCCCTGGGGCTCGGCAAGTGGCACTCCTCCACGGTGCCCAGGAAGGCCTCAACGTCAGCCAAGGCGGCGTCCACACCCTCTCTCGACTGGCACTTGTCCACAGCTTGAGAAGCCAAGAGGTAGATTCCTGCTTCACACCACTCGCTGACCTTTAGAAAAGAAACACAACCCCGTGCAGTTAGCCTGGCCACAGCGTAGCCAGCACAGTCCTCAGGGGGTCTGCGCCCCTCTGGGGTCCACCAGGGTTCCAGGACAGAGGGAAACTGTCACGGGACAGCACCAAGTCGAGAGGTCTACCCACTGTACATACAACGGTGCGGTGGAGACATCCAAACCAATGTTACATCTGTCCACTTCTCAGGGAGCCACCAGTCAGTGACACGAATCATGTAAACACTCTTCTCTGGTCTACTGACAGTAACTACTACCCCTCCAGGAGGAGCGGTTAAGTGTTTCTAACTTTGGCCTAACTACACAGAAATGTAACCCGTTATTACTTTCTGGGTTGACCTTCTAGGCCATGTGTCTTGTCTCCTAATTGGTTACAGGAACAGAGTGATTAATGAGGCATTAGGCCTGGCCCCTACGTGCTTTCTGGAGGAGGGACTGTGCTTTCTTCAAAAACACCACTTTGACCCGTAGTGGCGCAGTGGATAAAGTGTCGACCTGGAACGCTGAGGTAGCTGGTTCAAAACCCTGGGCTTGCCTGGTCAAGGCACATATGGGAGTTGATGCTTCCTGCTCCTCCCCCTTCTCTCTCTCTCTCTCTCTTCTCTAAAAATTAATAAATGAAATCTAAAAAAACAAACGAAAAACACCACTTTCCTCTGCCCACATTTGTCTTTCCCAGGGAAGCATCCAAGAATGCAAAAGTTCTGTAACTGTGGGCAGCAATATCGGACTTTCCAGAATGCTGGGATGAAATCAGACAGGCGGTGAAATCTAACAATCTGACTTGTTAAAGATGTAAGCAGGAAGACAGGGCCCTGTGAGGCCTGGATCCTGATGCGGGAAGGAGTTGTCAGTGCAGGCCCACCTGCATATCGGCCGGTTCCGGGCGACCCAAAGCACCACGTGAAATAACCATCCAGAGGGAAAGTGCTCCGAGGAGTTACCGCTAGGAGCGAAGTACAGGCACCTTAAATCCGACTTTATTCCTTCCCCTAAATTAGCTACATTAAATGTGTACTACTTTTAGAATAACAAAAGACAATGAAGATGTTTAAGGGTTAACGACTGCCACTGTGTGGGGTGAGAAGGGGAGTGGGGTGTGCAGGTGTCCACGAAGAACTTCTCCCTCCTATTTCCTATAGTTTTGGAATTTCAAAATAATATGAAATCATGCTTTAATATATAATGTGAAAACTTTGTCTTGAAACATCATGCCTAGATCTATAGACAACATTAGGCTATGGTTTTCTGCGAAGGCACAGTAGCTCTTGCTCTCCCAAACACACACTCTCTCTCTCTCTCACCACTCACTCTGGAGCAGACACAGAATGAGGAAAACAGTAGTGGCCTCTGCAGAGAGCTCAGCACACGGAGCACAGTAGCGGCCTCCGCAGAGAGCTCAGCGCACGGAGCACAGTAGCGGCCTCCGCAGAGAGCTCAGCGCTCGGAGCACAGTAGCGGCCTCCGCAGAGAGCTCAGCGCACGGAGCACAGTAGCGGCCTCCGCAGAGAGCTCAGCGCACGGAGCACAGTAGCGGCCTCCGCAGAGAGCTCAGCGCACGGAGCACAGTAGCGGCCTCCGAAGAGCGCTCAGCGCACGGAGCACAGTAGCGGCCTCCGCAGAGAGCTCAGCACTCGGAGCACAGTAGCGGCCTCCGCAGAGAGCTCAGCACTCGGAGCACAGTAGTGGCCTCTGCAGAGAGCTCAGCACACAGAGCAGGCTGCATACCAGGTCTTTCTGAACCACTTGCTTCAGGAACAGCTGTATTTCATTGACACTAAAATCCCTTTGACAATAGGAGAATGTAAACAGCCTGGGTGTGTGCCCCCAGCCATCGGAAGGAAAGAGTTGTGGGAATGGAGCATGCTGACTCATGGCCATGAGCCATGTGCTGCTGGGGACAGTTGACTGGGAAGGCTCCAGAAGTCACTGCCCCTACTGACTGGGCACTTGCCCAGAGATCACTGCCAAAGGCACCGGAGGCTGCCCTCCCTCCCTGTGAGCCCTCTATTCACACAGCACTGCTGTCTAGTCTAAGGCGCCTGGGTTTGGAATTTGGCAGTCCTGACTTCAAATCTGCAATCCCCCATTTACGCTGTGTGCAGTCTCGGGCAGTCCCTTACCCTGGGGTTTCTCAGTGCGTCCCTCGACTACCTGCACCAGAATCCTCTGGACTCACTTTTCTCAATTCCTCAGCATCATCCCAAACTTACTGAAGCTCATCTCCAGAGTGGCACAGCAGGGAATCTGCTGGCCTGGTGGTTCTCATGCATTACATGACGCAGCCCATTGACTTAACCACGTTAGTAACCACGTTGAATTCTGCCTCTGTAAAAACGAAGCCATTAATACCTTCCTCATAGCTTGTCTTGAAGATTAAATAGATAACATAATTATGCTCCCAGTAAAAACACAGTTCAATCAATGGTAGGAGTGGTCAATGGTCATTGGAACTTAAGCTTTTCCAAAAGGATTCAAATCCATGCCTTTAGATGAGGAGAAGCACTTTGCAAATACAGTGCTTGGTCTCTGTATACTGAAGAGGAATCAAAACATGGCCCACAGGGCCAGGCCACAACATACTCTCTTAAGTTTTAGATCCACACAGAGGGCAGATTTTAATTCACTCTAACAGATGTGGTGGGGTGTGGTGGCGTGGCTGAGCACTTTTTGACCTTCAATACTGCTATGACCTAGAATCTGTATCTTTTAATGCCTCTTGGCACTGTCACATGAAGTTCTTTATGTTCTCAGCAATCGTGTGGGGCACGGAAGTCAAGTATGACTAAGAATGCTTTATAGAAAATATGCAGACATCGTGGTCACAGCTTTGTTTTGCTTACCTTGTCCAGCTGTCTATGTAACTCCAAAGACTTTCCTAAAATGTCATTTTTTCTCTTGTTTGCATTGGTGAAGTCATCACAGAGGTGCCTGAGCTCCACACACTTGGGTCTGATGGAGTCCGCTGCATAATGGTGGCTTTGGATGAGCTGGTCCCCAATTACGGCAAGCAGCTGGGCTCTTTCCAAGGTCTCCTGCAAAGTGAACATGCACAGCCAACCATCACAAGTCAGGTCATGGAGAGGCCGGTAAGTGCCTGACACTCTGGGCACCAGTCTTAGCCAGAGGCTGGGGAGGCCAATTTAGGTTTTAGGCTGAGAGTCGGGCAGGGAAACCAGGGCAAGCTCTTCCTTTCCCAAGAAGTCTGGCCTAGTCGAGGGTCATTTATACTCTGGAGAATGGCAAGTCATTCATTCAAATATTTGTTGAGCCCTGGCCAGTTGGCTCAGTGGTAGAGCATTGGCAGGGAATGTGGATGTCCCAGGTTCCGTGGTCAGGGCACACAGGAGAAGCAACCATTCTTTCTCTCTCCCTCTTCCCCCCCCCCCCCGTAGCCATGACTTGATTGGCTCAAGTGAGTTGGTCTGGGGCACTGAGGATGACTCCATGGCCTCCTGTCTCAAGTGCTAAAAATAGCTCAGTTGCTAAGCAACAGAGCAATGCCTCAGATAAGCAGAGTGTTGCCCCATAGAAGGTTTGCCCGGTGGATCCTGGGTCTGGGCACATGTGGGAGTCTGTCTCTCTGCCTTCCCTGCTCTTACTCAATTAAAAAATATGTATTTGTTGAGTTCTGGGGTAGGCAAAGAGGGCACAGTGCTCACAAGCCAGAAACTTTCAGCCTAATAGAGAACTCACTTATTAAATAAACTAAACAAATAATTACATTATTACAATGTTTTAAGTTCCAGGGTAGAAGCGTTATATTGCCTAGAAAGGGAGACTGGATTCCACTGTCGACTAAATAGCAAAGGAAAAGGACAGACATGGGGCCCGAGGAGAGAGGGCAGTGAGCTGAAGTGAAGACAAAGGAAAGATCTGGTTTGGACAACTCTGTGGGGGGAGTCGTGAGCCTTAGGAAATATATTTCTATACACCTGCGACCACAGCCACCATCTGCTCTGACCTCATCTGTTCGGCAGCCACAACTTCTACTTTCTCTACATGGCTTGCTTTGTTTGCACTACATGTGACATATTTTCCTGTTTCCAATCCTCACATGTTATTGAGGATTGCATGGGCCAAGCACTATCCAGTACTGAGGGTTCAGTGGTGAACAAAGCAAGCAAAACCCCCTGACCTCACAAAGCTTACACTTCAGTAAGAGACACAAGCAATAAACAATTCAATATTTGGACTATATGGTATCTTAGATAGTGATGAGTGCCCTGAAGAAAATTCAAACAGGGAGGGGAGGGCGAGGAACGCTGGTGGAGGAGATGCTATTTTAAATAGGATGGTGGGAGAAGGGCTGGCTCGCGGGGAAGGTGCGTCTGAATTGTGCTGGCGAGTTAACATAGCAAGCCTGAAAGCACCGTCCTAAGAAAGGCCTGCGTGCAAGGCTGGCCCTTGGGTGGCATCTCGGAGGGTTCTTACCATCCCCATGGAGAACGGCTCACCACACCTACACTGTGTAAACAATATGCTTTATCTTGAACCCCTGCTTTCATTCTGGGCTCCCAGATTCTGGTATATGCCAGGCAGAGGCCACCTGCATGACCAGCTCCCAGTAAACTCTGGGCACTGAGCAATGAGCTGCCCTGGTCGACAACGTTTTAAAATGCTGTCACAACGCATGGCAGGGGGATTAAGCCATCCCAATGGACGCCACAGGAAGAAGACTCCGGAAGCTTGTGCCTGGCGTCCTCTAGAGTGGGCCCCATGCACCTTTTCCCTTCACTGACTTTGCTTGGCATCCTTTCCCTGTAACACGACATAACCACCAGTATAAGTATATGCTGAGTACTATGAGTCCTCCCAGCCCATCTTCAGATCTGGGTGTGGTGCTGGGAACTCGACACAGGAGTCCAGACCTGAAGCCAGGGTCGAGCCACGCAGTGCTTGGCTGAGAGGCTGTGGCGTGTCTGCCGTGTTCTGTGGCTTCAGCAGGAGAGTCAGCAGGAAAGGAGGAGGAGATGCAATTGGAGAGGAGAGAGAGGGCCTGGCCTGGGCAGGGCCTGGCTCCTACTCATTGTGACATGGGAGCACTGGAGGTTTTGAGGGGAGGGTCTCATTCTTAAAGGGTCTGCTGCAGCTGCAGTGTGGAGAGTGACAGAGGAGGCAAAGCAGGGAGGCCAGTGAGGGGCTGCTGCAGTCATGCAGGGGAGAGACGTGGCTTAAACAAGGCTGGCCTCCAGCAGCTCCTGCTCAGGGCCTCCGGGGCACGCTCTCCGGGGTCACTCAGGACAAGGCTCGCAGTTCACCTCTGGCAGGCCCTTCTCTGACTGCAGTTTCTAAAGCCGCTCCTGCTCTCTGCCAGCAGATGCCACTTAGTAAGCATCGCTCAAGTCACCCCTCCCGCAGTCTTCCTGTCTAAGTCAGAGTCTCCCAAAGAGCCAGAGCAGCTGCGGAAACGCTTTATCAGATGTTTGAGCTTTGAAGCGGCCGAAGACAGTCTGAGGGGCCATGGTAGGCAATGGGGAACGCTCACAGACTGTGATGATGGGAGCGCCACACGCCACGCGCTCCCAAGGCTTTGGGTTTGCCACGGATGCCGCGGTGCAGGAGCCGACGCAGCCGTGAGTGCAAGGCCACCACAGTGGAACCAAAGAGGGCTGTCTCAAGAGAAGATTCTCAGATCTCTTCACTGTGCCCACTTCACTGGGAAAAAGAATTTTGTCAGTGGTATTCAAGAAGACACCGAAGAGCATCACCTAAGAGATTCTTTTGAACAGCGTGGCAAAATTTAAATGATTGAGGTCACGACTGACTGAGACAGTAGCAAGAAGAGGCTTTGCTTTTGTAACCTTTGATGACCATGACTCTGTAGACAAGACTGTCATTCAGCAATCCCATCCTGAGCAAGGGCACACTGCGAAGTAAGGAAAGTCCTATCTCAACAGGATGGGGCGAGTACTTCATCCAGGCAAAGTGGTTCTGCAAACTTCACTGGTGGTCGTGGAGGTGATTTTGGTGAGAACAACTTTAGCTGTGGAGGAAACTTTAGTGGCCAAGATGGCTTTGGTGGCAGCTGTGGTGGGTATGGTGGCAGTGGGGATGGCTGTAATGGATTTGGTCATGTAGAAAGCAATTTTGGAGGTCATGGAAGTTATAATGATTTTGGCAATTACAACAATCAATCCTCGAATTCCGGACCCATGAAAGGAGGAAACTTTGGAGGCAGAAGCTCCAGCCCCTATGGTGGTGGAGGCCAATACTTCGCCAAACCACAGAACCGAGGTGGCTACGGCAGTTCCAGCAGCAGCAGTAGCTAAGACGGTGATGGAAGGTTTTAATTCCCGGCAGGACAAAAAGCTTAGCAGGAGAGGAGTGACAGGGAAGCGACAAGGAGCCACAGGCCACAGCAGATCTGTGGACTCAGCCAAGCACAGCGCAGCAGAGCCTAGGGCGCCACAAAGAGGACATGTTTTAGACAAATTCATGTGACTTGGCAACTCAAAGATTGTATTTGTGACTGACTGTATAAGAGGTTATTTTAGTTTCTGTTCTGTGGAAAGTGGAAAGCATTCCAACAAAAGGTTTCACTGTAGATGACTTATTTTTGCTCCCATGCTGTTTTTTTTGCTTTGTTTTATTTTGTAGTGAGACAGACAGAGACAGACATGTCCCTGTTAAAAGGGAGAGAGATGAGAAGCATCACCTCATAGTTGCATTTTACCTGTTCAGTGATTGCTTCTCATACGTGCCTTGACGGGGGGGGGGGGGGGGGGGGGGGCTCTAGCTGAACCAGTGACCCCTGCTCAAGCCAGTGACCTTGGGCTTTGAGCCAGCGACCTTTGGGCTCAAGCTAGTGACCATGGGGTCATGTTTATGATCCCACGCTCAAGCCATCAACCCTGCGCTCAAGCCAGATGAACCCATGCTCAAGTCAGCAATCTCGGGGTTTCAAGACTGGGTCCTCAGCATCCCAGGCCGACGCTCTGTCCACTGCACCACTGCCTGGTCAGGTTGCCCCCAGGTTGTTTATTGCTAAATGTAATGGTTTGATTGTGAGACTAAATAAATGTGTCTTTTCAAAAATGCGCTGTATAGTATGATCAGGCAGTGGCGCAGTGGATAGAGTGTCAGACTGGGATGCACAGGACCCAGGTTCGAAACCCCGAGGTCATCGGCTTGAGCACAGACTCACCAGCTTGAGCACGGGGTTGCTGACTCGAGCAAGGGGTCACTTGCTCTACTGTAGCCCCCCGTCAAGGCACATATGAGAAAGCAATCAATGAATAACTAAGGAGCCACAATGAAGAGTTGATGCTTCTCATCTCTCTCCCTGTCTGTCTGTCCTTATCTGTCCCTCTCTTTGTCTCTGTCACACACATACAAAAAAGGAGCTGTGTAAAGTTAGTCTACTCTGAAGCCATCTTAGTAAATGACCACAATAGTGTGAAGTTAGAATACCTTTAGGATGATGCCAGGTTCCATTTGAAACTTATTTACAACCTGCTTAGGCACAAAAGCCATTGTTTTCAGAAACAATGATTACTGGCACATTCTATGCAATATATCTAAATTGAATTATGGTACTAGATAAAATTATAGATGGGAATGAAACTTGTGTATCATCAATTATCATGAGTAATCAATAAAGGATTTAATATCCTCTTGAAAAAAATAATAAAGCCACTCCCTGCAGCTCCCCCACTCAGAACCTCTCCCTCACTTCGTTTTCATTTTCTAACACTTACCTCTACCTGTATTTGAAAGTAACTCTGTTTGCTTCAATGTATGATCTCTCCCTCCATTATCCACTCCCACAATATGTAAGCTCCATGAGAGCACTGAGTAGGCATCCCATAAACATTTGATCAATATAATGAATAAATGAATGAACCAAAGCACTAGATGATTCAATCATCTGGCTGGCTGGAATTGTGTGAAACAATATTGACTTGTGAGTCAACACAAATGACTGCCACTTTCCCTGAGGTCTCCAGGAACAGAGAGATCATATACACCCTTGCTGACCATGGTGAGCATCCAGTGTGCCACATCTGCCTTCACTTACCCTTTTACAGTAATACGAAGAGCCACGATGACTCCAGGTGATGACAACTGGCCCCTCTCTTATAATGGTTCATGGTTTCAAAGATCTCCAAACCCCTGCCCACAATGCAGCCAGTCAGTCATTCACCAAACCCTGCAAAGCCCACACCATTTTTTTTTTTTTTTTTTTGGTGACAGAGACAGAGAGAGGGACAGATAGGGACAGACAGGCAGGAAGGAAGAGAGATGAGAAGCATCAATTCTTTGTTGTGGCACCTTCGTTGTTCATTGATTGTTTTCTCATATGTGCCTTGACCAGGGGCCTACAGCAAACCGAGTGACCCCTTGCTCGAGCCAGCAACCTTGGGTCCAAGCTGGTGATGAGCCTTGCTCAAACCAGATGAGCCCGATGAGCCCATGCTCAAGCTGGCGACCTCAGGGTCTCGAACCTGGGTCCTCCACATCCCAGTCCAACGCCCTATCCACTGCGCCACCGCCTGGTCAGGCTTAACACCTTTTGAAATCTGAGTCCATCTTAACCACCTCCTTGTCACTGTCTGTTCTGGCCTCCATGCTTTCTGACCGGGACAACTGGCCAATTTGCTCTCCCTCAGGCTCTCCTTCAAGTCGTGCTCCACACTCCTGGAAGCAGTCGTTCCAGGCCACCTTTCACCGTGTCGACATCACTCCCAAGCTTCAGGTCCTTTCTTGCTCCCTATGGTCTTCAGGAGACAGTTCAGACTCCTGAGCAACGCAGAGAAAGCCTTTCATGATCAAGCTCATGACTGTGCTTCCCCTTCCTCCACTTCCCTCACCCCATCCTCTGCTGTAACCAGACTAATGACCGATTTGTAGTTTCCCAAATATGTAGGCAGCTTCAGACCTCCATGCCTTCTCTGCTTGCTCTCTCTGCCTAGAAAGCCTCATCCTGCCCTGGCCGGTTGGCTCAGCGGTAGAGCGTCGGCCTAGCGTGCGGAGGACCTGGGTTCGATTCCCGGCCAGGGCACATAGGAGAAGCGCCCATTTGCTTCTCCACCCCTCCGCCGCGCTTTCCTCTCTGTCTCTCTCTTCCCCTCCCGCAGCCGAGGCTCCATTGGAGCAAAGATGGCCCGGGCGCTGGGGATGGCTCTGTGGCCTCTGCCTCAGGCGCTAGAGTGGCTCTGGTCGCAATATGGCGACGCCCAGGATGGGCAGAGCATCGCCCCCTGGTGGGCAGAGCATCGCCCCTGGTGGGCGTGCCGGGTGGATCCAGCTTCAGAAAAATGAAAAAAAAAAAGAAAAAAAAAAAGAAAGCCTCATCCTTCCTTCCCCACCCCTTCCCCCGACCACCCACCTCCCCCTCCTACTGCACCCACACTCCTCTGGACCTAAATCCACATCACCCCGCAGAGTGCATCTTCTCCAGGAAACTTCCTCTAATGCCGCCATTTTATTCTGATGCCCCTTCCCTCTTCTCCCATGACACTCTGTGCCTTTCCTGAGCATAGCACACACTTCATCGTATTGGGATCACTTATCTATTGCCCTCACTATGCCACAGACCCTTGCAAGCATACATCTGCTCTTGTTCAACTTAAAACAGTACTGTACAGCCTGACCGGGCGGTGGCGCAGTGGATAGAGCGCTGGACTATGATGCCGAGGACCCAGGTTTGAGACCCCGAGGTTGCCAGCTTGAGCACGGGCTCATCTGGTTTGAGCAAAAGCTCACCAGCTTGGACCCAAGGTCGCTGGCTCAAGCAAAGGGTTACTCAGTCTGTTGCAAGCCTGCGGTCAAGGCACATATGAGAAAGCAATCAATGAACAACTAAGGTGTCGCAACGAAAAACTGATGATTGATGCTTCTCATCTCTCTGTGTTCCTGTCTGTCTGTCCCTATCTATCCCTCTCTCTCTCTGTCCCTGTAAAAGACAAACAAACAAAAAAAACAGTACTGTACATAGCACAAATTAGGTACTCAAGAATAAATGATTGTTGTGCAAAACTAAAAGGAGTAATGATACACAAATCCAGCAGTAGCTACTTAAAGGAACTCAGGGGAAAATACCCAGAGCACTCGTTCTGAGCAGTAAAAGTCAAGATGCACTGGTCAGCACCCCTGAAAGGGTGCTAATCCCTCGGCCGTGGTTTTGAGTTGTGTTGCTCACTGCTGCGTCCTCAGCATGCCATGGTAGGGTATCAATACACACTTGCAGATGGATGGTAGGGTATCAATACACACTTGCAGATGGATGGTAGGATATCAATACACACTTGCAGATGGATGGTAGGATATCAATACACACTTGCAGATGGATGGTAGGGTATCAATACACACTTGCAGATGGATGGTAGGATATTTAAAAAAAAAGAGTGAGGGCATAATGGCCAAGGGTTCCCTGGTAAGAAGGAGAAGAGCCAGGCTCCGAACTCAGGCAGCCTGGCTCTAGAATCCTCTGACTCTGACCAGCACACACAGAAAAATGGCTACATCTGTTCTGCTTAAGCTTCGAGATCTCATTTGTTTGATTAAACCTGTCGGACTTTAGTCAATATAGAAGCATGAAAAATTGGCAAGAAAATAGCTGTTGACTTTTTATTCTTTAAAGTCCAGCTGCCTAATTTATTAAGAAGTAAGAGAGGGGGCTGAGACCATTGTTTCCTGGTATAAGAAAAGAGCACTCAAATAACTGCCAAGGCTGCCAACTAGAACAGAGAGAAGAACAGGCTCAGTCAGCACGCCACTGGAACAGAGAGAAGAGCAGGCTCAGTCAGCATGCAACTGGAACAGAGAGAAGAGCAGGCTCAGTCAGCATGCCACTGGAACAGAGAGAAGAGCAGGCTCAGTCAGCATGCCACTGGAACAGAGAGAAGAACAGGCTCAGTCAGCATGCCACTGGAACAGAGAGAAGAGCAGGCTCAGTCAGCATGCCACTGGAACAGAGAGAAGAACAGGCTCAGTCAGCATGCCACTGGAACAGAGAGAAGAGCAGGCTCAGTCAGCATGCCACTGGAACAGAGAGAAGAACAGGCTCAGTCAGCATGCCACTGGAACAGAGAGAAGAGCAGGCTCAGTCAGCATGCCACTGGAACAGAGAGAAGAACAGGCTCAGTCAGCATGCAACTGGAACAGAGAGAAGAGCAGGCTCAGTCAGCACGCCACTGGAACAGAGAGAAGAGCAGGCTCAGTCAGCACGCCACTGGAACAGAGAGAAGAGCAGGCTCAGTCAGCATGCCACTGGAACAGAGAGAAGAGCAGGCTCAGTCAGCATGCAACTGGAACAGAGAGAAGAGCAGGCTCAGTCAGCATGCAACTGGAACAGAGAGAAGAGCAGGCTCAGTCAGCATGCAACTGGAACAGAGAGAAGAGCAGGCTCAGTCAGCATGCAACTGGAACAGAGAGAAGAGCAGGCTCAGTCAGCATGCAACTAGAACAGAGAGAAGAGCAGGCTCAGTCAGCATGCAACTGGAACAGAGAGAAGAGCAGGCTCAATCAGCATGCAACTAGAACAGAGAGAAGAACAGGCTCAGTCAGCATGCAACTGGAACAGAGAGAAGAGCAGGCTCAGTCAGCATGCAACTGGAACAGAGAGAAGAACAGGCTCAGTCAGCATGCAACTGGAACAGAGAGAAGAGCAGGCTCAGTCAGCATGCCACTGGAACAGAGAGAAGAACAGGCTCAGTCAGCATGCCACTGGAACGTGGTCAGTAGCGCTCAGACGTGACCCACGAGGGTGGTGTCGCCACACAGAATAAGGAAGTTGGCAACAAACCAGAAGTGAGTGTGTGGCTATGCCAGGAGGGAAGCTGACTCCTGACTATGGAGCGAAGGGCAAACCCTAAGCAGGTTCTGGCAGAGTCTAGCCAGACATCGCCTCGTTCCTTTAACACTTCACAGGACAAATGGAAAGATTAGACGAGCCTTTATCATCTGAAGAAACAATACCTCTTAGAAACCCAAGTGAAGATATGTTAAAATAAATAAATAAATAAAAAGGTCCTGGTTATAAGTAGCTTTGCTTGTTCATCCAAAGGCGGAGGAATAGGTCTACTGCATCCTCTAGAAAATAAGTAAAAAACAGGGTAGACACGGCACAAGACGGGTAAAACCAACCTGCCTGGGCTCATCTGCAGTAGGCTAGTGCAGCGGGCTCAGGGACTCTGTCCATGACAGACGGGTCATGGGTTCACAGAGTGTTCCTACGACCCAGGACCACAGGCTGTGCCCCCAGCTCCAGGCAGTGATCTCTGAAGTACGCACCGAGGATCACAAGCCCAAGGAGGGAGGCTGAGGACAGAACGGGGACGTCATCATGCAGATCCGCCCCCACTTAAAACACGACAGAGCACCGGGCGAGGGCTTCCTCTTCCACTGAGAACAGAGCCCAGTCCTCAGGGCTGTTGCTCCCACCTTGTTCCCACCTGGCTCGCTGTGCTCCCACTGCACTCCTTCAACTCAGTAACTCGATTGCTGCCTCAACACCTGGCATGTGCAGCTTCTCTGCCTCAAACGCGATTCCCCAGATGCAGATCTCAGATTCAAGGTTCCCCTCTTAGAGAGGCCTGTCCTGACGACCCCGGCTGAAATGGCAGCGCTGGTCACTTCCTGTTATATCCTGTTCTCTTCATAATGCCACTTGTTACTATCTGCTATTAATACTTATTTGGTTACTTTTTACTTATCTGTCTCTCTCCAGTAGAATGTAAGTTCCATGAGAGCAGGGCCTCATGGTCAAGCCTGGTTCACGACCATAATCACATAGTTGGGCACGGAACACCTGGTGATGACTGAATGCCTTCCTGGTAGGTCGAGAGCTACCATCATGGCAGGTGGAAGATATTTTTCAAACCAAAAAATAAATGCACTGGGCTTGATGAGGCATTTTTTCTCTAATATATAGAGGCACAAAAGTAAAGATACACACACAGTATCTACATTTAATAAGGAGTTCTTTTGAAAAAACTAAAATTACGTAAAATTGGGACTATCTTAGAGAATCTAGGACATATCAGATATATGAAATCATATTCTTTCACGGTTTGATAAACATCTCTGATGCCTTGTGCCATCAGCACTAAAGTGTTCAGCTGTCAATGGTCACTGATAACAGAGGAACTGCTCACTAGGGAAGGGTGAGATTCCTAAGTGAATGCTGGTGCACAGGTGGGTCTGGGTGTTCACACGTGTGCAGAAAATCTTCAGCTCAGAATCCACAACCGACAACTCTTAGAACCAGCGTGGCCTTAGTTTACACTTGTTACTGTTCTTCAGGGGAGTATGTCTCTAACTATAATATACATGTCAATCACCTGGGAATCTTATTAAAATGTGGATTTGGATACTGAGATGGGGCCAGAAATTCTGTATTTCTAACAAGTTCAAATGACTTCTATACTGCTGGCCAAAGGAGCATACTTTGAAAAGCAAATGGCTAGGACTACCAAGTTACCGTCTCAGAAACACACCTAGATTAGCTCAGAAAAGAAGCGCTAAACACAGACTACTTGGTGCCCAAGAGACAAAAGTCGGGAGAAGCTAATTTTAAAAAAGCAGAAAGAAACTTCTCTGGAAAGTTATGACTGGGTTTTCTTAAGTCCTATAAGCCAAATTTATAAGGACTTAGAACAGAACTGTTCCTAAGTGCTGACCTGTATGTAGACCTGGAAAACTGGTTAACTCTGGCGAGAGAATTGTGAAACATCTCCTTTACAAGTCTGAGTTTTACAACTCTTGGCGCAAGAGAAAGAAGAAAACGTTGCCAACTCTGTTAGCAACAGAAGTAATGTGGACTCATTTCCTCCTTTTCGTCTTGCTTCTTATAAAACTAGTGTTTTGTTTTGTTTTTTTTCTGGTTTCCCCTTCTAAAGTTTCCCCTCCTTACCACCAACCCCCCAGCCCACGCCTCCACATCCTCCACAGCAGCGCATGGGCAATGTGCCCACTGCCACCTGCCTTCCTGCTGCTCTTCCACGGGTGCCAACACCCTGCAAGGGGGCAGGGAACCCCAAGACCTCACCCCACCTGGGCCTCCAGCCTCGACAGGGCGCTCTGGCAGCTGCCACAACTCAGCACTGCAGGCAGATCTCCTTGGGCACCTAGGGTGGGAGCGGGGTGACTGACAGGGCAGGATCTGGGCATTCCTGTGTCCCTTAGCAACCTTCCAACAATAAGTGGGCACGATCTGTCACTGTCCACAGTGACCACCCTCCCAGTGCACAAAAACAGCAAAACGCAAACCTGGCCTCTTCCTTCCAGCTTTTTGTGTTCCTTAAGAAGCTGCTCCACATGCATCACACTGTCTCCGGTGTCTGCAAACTCTGCTTGCTCTGTCAGCAAGCTGTCCAGGGCAAGCTTAGCCTAGAAGAGACATTCAAACAGGCCAGAAATGAGCCAATGAGCTCCCATCTGGAGGTAGAGGTTTGCTTTATTTTAAGAAAACACAAATATCCAAAAAGGATTCAGGACCAATGGAAATATGTTATAGCTCATTAGCTTTTAGATTAAGTGGCAGTGGGCAGAGGGGTTGCTGAGACACATGTAAGTGGAATATTATATTAAAGCTACATTCCACAGATTGTCAATCAAAAAGGAAGATAAACCATCACTGAAATGGCATGTATGCCAACAGGAAAACTGGATCCTAGGGCATTGCAACCCCATTGGAAAAAGTGAGGAGAGGATAATCTAAGAGGAAGCAAAGATTATAGCAGGGGGCAGGAATGGGGGGAGGAGAGAAAGTTCAATACCCAGAGCTGGGCAGAGGAGAGAACCGGAGGTCACAGACCATAAAAGGAAGTTCTATCACACAAGAAAACAACACCTCACGGAAGTTGTGCTCAAAGTGTTGCAGTTGCAGGCATTGATTGAGCTTCAGGTGATGCTTGGACCAAAACTGACTAAAGGCTTTTTCTGTTTCATCCAGTTGAACTAGTAACCTGTCGGGAGAGAATGAGAAAGCCGCACTGTGGTTAACATTCATTTCCACAGCAGTCCACACAGGCTTATGTAGATAACATCTATGTTTCGGTCAGTGTTTTAAAGTATGGTAATACCCTAATTATGCAAGTCTGTGTCATTTAGAATTTTCTCATGGTCCCTCTGGTTCCTGTGTTTTCAATTTTTCAACCAGGACACCTTCAGTGCTAGGCAGAAACTTCACTTCAGCTGCAGCTGCTGGGCTTTGAAATGTGCCTCAGGGAACCTGACCTCTGTGCCTTTTCTTTGCCATAGCAAAGCACCCAGACAAACTGCTGTTTGGAAATGAAACCCAGCCAACACTACCATCTCCCTTGATGTCAGGGATGACAGCGTTTTGTTAGAGGGACGAAGGCATGCTCTTAAACACATCTCTGTAGCGGGATGCCACGGAGGTACCATCTTTTGCCTTTTGATGTATCAACTATTATTTTTTCTTGACCCTACCAGGACCCAACTGCAGCTGTTCTACTCTGTCCTATATTGTTTCAGATCATCGAGTTCTAGTCTCTCCTTAAAAAGGCATATTCCACCTTCACTCACCTTTCCATGGTGGCTGCATTCTCAAGTTCATTGAGATTGAGTTTGCTGGCGGGAGGTTTGGTTGCTGGTTCTTGAATGCATGACAGCAATGTGGCCCCTTGCTTTCCAAGTAGTTTCAGCTCATCCTAGAGAAAGAAAAATATAGTTTATCTTATAAGAAATTAATGAAAAAGTTCTTAGTAGATTTGGGGGTAAGAAGAATGGTAGAACAGGATATCTTTCATTTAGGAAATTAAATTCAAAAAAATTCAAGCTGCAGATTTATAAAATGAAATAACTTCTTCTTAATGGGTAATATACACACATGATTCAAAACTTAAATATACAAAAGGATATGACCTGGATAAAGCAAGTCTTTTGTTCAGAGCCTATCTATTTTTTCTCTCCAAAAGCAATAACTATTCAATTTTGTGTCTTGGGCTATTGTAAATTAAAAGCAAAATTAGTTGATAAAAACTGGTTCTAATCCAAAATAGTCACCAGAAACAAGAAAATGACTGATACTGACTGTTAAATGCTGGGAATTGCCATGCAATAACAATGTAATAATTGCTAGTTGACCAGAAAAAAAAACTCCACAAAACTTCATCTGGTTTCATCAATAAACACCTGCCTCTCCTTCCTCCTGCCCCCCAAAAATGTGGTAGAGATGGGTAGCAATTTCAGTCTGACACAGGAAGAGTCAAACTTCCAAGGCAACTCCACTCCGCTCTTTCTCCACGGAAACTCAGGGTTTTGCAGTTGGGAAAGGGGTCAGGCTACCTCCTTGCGAATCCAGCAGCTCTCGCCCTCTACGCACACAGTGGGGTCCTCTCAATGCCCTGCGCATTAACCATAAGGCAAGGAGGTAAAAGGACTGAAGCCTGGCCTAGAATTTTGCCGCAGGAGTTCTGGGTTTGGTTCCTGGGTCACACAGGACGCTGCTTTGATTTGCTCTGAGAGTTAGAGAAGCCTTGTAATTATGAGGAGCCACTGAGCCACTTCATCCGCAGGTGTTGTAAGGTACCAAAAACTACAGAATTAACATTAATATTTTAAGAGGCTTGAAGAACATTTTATTAATTTGGGTTAAGGTGTGCAGAGAAATTGTGAGAATAGTCTCTGTACTGTGTGATTGGCATAACCAGGATGGCCCTTGGCATTGTACTGTAAATGCAAAGGGGAGGAAAACATGGATCCCCAGACATTCCACCACACCTATGGGGAAAGGGGTGAATGGCTAGCCAGGTGCAGGGAGAGAAAAGCCAAAATAAACCTTTTCTTATAACTATGAGCCATTTGCGGGCATTTGTCCCCACAAAAACTACCTCTCCTATGTAAATGCGTGTAGTTAACACGTGTGACTCTGGGCAGAGAGACAGCAGATGAACACTAGATAATATGGGAATGCCTTTTAATATGTAAAGAGACATCTTTCTACCATTGTGTTGACTTGTAAATTTTGTTTTCTCCAAAATAATGTATGGCTTGCAAATTGAACATGGTCCTATCATATTAAAGGACATATGACTATAACCAATATTGGTAAGGGGCTCCTAATTACAAATTTTGCTTCTGTACTTCCCACTTACAAAACTATAAAAACTAGGTAGAACAAAGGGCCAGCGCGCTTTCCCTCAGATTTCTGTCGGAGTTGCCGCCGCTTGGCCACGCTAGACAATAAAGCTTTGGTGTGGAGTTGACGGACTTTGTTTGTGTCCTCAATGTTTTGGGTCCCTCCGGATTAGGCTTAACAATTATAAAACAATCACACCCAGGCCCATGAATACTGAGTCGCTTCCTCAGGCCCCACCACCTTCACGCGGCCCCCAGCTCGTCCCCTGGGCAAGGGGTTTTATACTTGCCACCTGGCCACCAGGAACCTGGCACTCTCAACCTCAGGCCTTTGCTCCTGTCTCCCATGCTACTCCCGTCTTCACCCACTGCAGACTTCCTTGTCCACACCCAGCCTCACGACAGACTGGACCCACCTGACCCAGTCCCTCGGGGTTCTCTGGATTCCCTGTGGCTCTGCCCACTCCAGGTAATGCTCCAAATAGGCCACCTGGCTGCTATTCTTGCCTGAGAACTGGACATATCCCTTCTTTTCCACTCTAGGTATCAGCCCTCATTTTTATTATCTCATCTATGTTTATTAAATATTTGTAGGTTGGATGAATTAATAATAGTTTAAAAGAAACCAGGTTACAGGTGATAGACAAAGAAGATATACCTGGGAAGGCAGGGGACTCATTGGCAAGTGCGCTTAGCTTTTTCCTCCTCTTCTTAACCACTAAAAACGATCCTGGCTTTTCTGTTTCTTTCTTTCTTTTTTTTTTTTTTACAGAGAAAGAGAGAGAGTCAGAGAGAAGGATAGATAGGGACAGAAAGACAGGAACGGGGAGAGATGAGAAGCATCAATCATCAGTTTTTCGTTGTGACACCTTAGTTGTTCATTGATTGCTTCATCTGTGCCTTGACCGCGGGCCTTCAGCAGACTGAGTAACCCCTTGCTCGAGCCAGCGACCTTGGGTCCAAGCTGGTGAGCTTTGCTCAAACCAGATGAGCCTGCACTCAAGCTGGTGACCTCAGGGTCTCGAACCTGGGTCCTCTACATCCCAGTCTGACGCTCTATCCACTGTGCCACCACCTGGTCAGGCACTTTTCTGTTTTTTAACTGCCCCCAACTTCCAGCATGACAGCAGTATTCTGGCATTAACCATCATTAGGAAAATATATATACAGTGTATGTGCGTGTGATGCAGAGCTGGGAGGGAAAGTGGAGGGGCCAACAAAGAGGCACATTGTTAGGGAAGCTTGGGAGACACACCCAAAGGGCTGCAGAGTGTGAGGCAGCGTGTGAGAGAGGGAAGGTGACTCTTACTACGTGATGTCATACACTGCATATCCCTTTCACATGGTTAAAAAAACACAAAGTAAGCTCGTGACCTGGTTATCGCTCTGGGACCAAACCACAGCTCAGTAGGGTTACCGAAATCTGCCATGAACATAGAGGGCAAGTTTGAGGAGCTATGGGCCTGGAAAAGCATAAAGGTAAGTTGCTCAGCCCCCAAACAGAATCTGCCCTTGTCCACAGTAGTGACAATTCAGATTAGGTAAGACCTGTGGAGAGCAGGCACTAACCAATCAGCCCAGATGTCAGACATAATGCGGAGGCCATCCTGAGACCAACTGTGTGTGTTCCTTTCGTTGCCAGAATCATGAGAAAGTTTTGTGTCCTAGGAAATAGGCCAGGGAAGTGGAGTGGGGTGCTCAAGGGAGGGAAATATTTAACTCTTATAACAACAGGGACAGCTGTCCCAGTGCGCTCTCGTCGTAGGGGTTCAGAAGACCCACCGAACAGGGTGAGGAGGGCCTCTGCAGGCTCAAAAGAACTTAACTTTTCCAGGGGAATGCTTTCCTATGACAAGGGTAAGCATTAATTGTGACATTTGTTTAAAATGTATTTATAAAGATCTATTATTACATGCCAAGCACTGTGCTTGGCTGTGTCATGGCCCGGAATGGGGGGAGGGGTGGGTGGGAAGTGAAAGAATGAATCAGAGCCTAGAGAACATATGAGTGACTAATGCTTTATAATCCTTAACTTTTATCACTTCTGCCGTTTCTACCACTAAAAGTCAGTGCTACTGTTATGCTTTGTTTGTGAGGCTAATGAATGAATTCCAGAATCTGGCCTTTAAATGCAAGTCTTCATGATTTCGAAACAAAGTTCCTGAAAGACATGAGATGTCCTCTTTTTTCAGCAGCTACTTCAAGAAATCTTGGAGCACAAACTAGTTCAAAATACTGATTTGTGAAGGTATTAACGCTGAAAATATTCATGAGAATACCAATTTTGTCTTCCTGTGTAAAACTAAGACCTCTGTGCCTATTCATTTCTAGCTTATGTTTTCTGCCAGTCAAGTTTGGACAAAGTTTTCTTTTTTAAAGTTGTTTCATACTACTTTATTGGGGGGGGGGGGTCCATTTTCACGCCTCAAGAGCATGTGTAATGCAAAGATGTCTCACCCTTCTAATCCTGTCTGCGGCCTGTTTCAGTTCTGGTCCTCTGTGAAACCATGGGTCTGTTCTGCAGGCAAAAAGGGGTTGACACCCATCCAGCGAGCCCCAGGGAGACTTCCCTTTACTGCACGAAAGAGCCTGCCAAGCTCCCTGGTTATCAACTCATAAAAACAGTCCTGACGTACTTCTGTGAGTCATTTAATAAGTGCCTCTCTTTAAACCCACTTCAGAGCATCTTTCCCAGTCCTCTTTCTCAAAATAGTCCCCATATAAAGACACATCCCTGAGAAAGTGAAGCAATATGTCAGCTCAGTAGTCTGTCCCCAAATTTCACAACAGCCACAGAGAAGCCTTCACTGCACTTCCAGCCCAGCCCACTGTAACTCGCTCTGTCCTAAGCAGATCACAGGAGTCCCTGCCCTTGCAGGAGGGCTCGCACAACCCACCTCGCTGCATGAGGCTGGAATGCACGTCCCTTTGCTAAGATGCTTCTCACAGGTGTTAAGTGAAATCCTTTTACATGCACCACCCAGTCTCGAGAGATTTTTCTCTTCACTTACTGTCTATCCAGGTTGAAGGTGTTCAGTGGCTTCCAAGTCACTGAAGAAGAGGGAAGAAGAGGGCTTAATTCTGCTCCTGGCTCCCTCCAGGAGGCTGACCGTCTGCTGGCACAGAGGCTGGACTGTGAGAGGCCACTGACCACTCACCTGCAACTTGTCCCGCTGCCTTGTGTGGGACATGAGCAGCTCCTCAGCGGAGGGCACGCCTCCAGGCAGCTCTGCTGTGGCTAGGCGAGCCCCAAACGTCTGAAGCATCTGGGCATTGGTCTTCAAAGTCAACGCAAAGTTCTCGATGGCCTGGAAGATCAGACAGTCATAACATAGTACCCATCTGATACCATATATAAGAATTAATATTTGTAGGAATATGCTCTGAAAATATGCAGAGTTGGAATAACAATTAGAGACAGCAAGGTGCCCTAGGGAGAAAGCCCTGAGCTGACAAGAGTCCTGGGGCCTCTCTGACCAGACCTGTGAAAGGTGCCAAGGAATTGCAAAAATTGTAACATTAGTATTTTAAAAGGAGAGTCAGGCCCCTTACACTTCCTCTCTGAAAAGAAAAAAAAAAAAAACCCAGAGAAAGATATTGAAGAGGCAAAAGTTACTTAGTAATTAATCATAGTTCTCTGGAAGGATAAAATTTATCTGAAAACTTCCTCTTCCCCATCCTTAAGAGCCTTTAGGAGACAATGTTTACATATCTTAATTAAAATTCCTACACTAATTCTAACTCTTCCCTCCTGGAGTCCTGAGAGTGAGGTATACAAAGGGATCACGAGCCCACTCCCTTTGCTTGAAAAACCACATTCTGTAACATTTTATATGTTTTCTAATAATCATCCCTTTTGAAATTCTTTATATGTATAAAACTTGTAAACTAAAGCAAGCGGGAACTAACTTATTAGGTTTTCCTAATAAGCTAAGCCCAACACTTTTAGCAAAGGCAATTTCATTTAGCTTCTCTCCTTATACTAAGCTAAACATTTTGTAGTGACAGGAATGGGGGTAGACACTAGAAAACTTGGGAATGTCTTTGTGGGGTATGTAAAACAATTATCACTACTGTTATCTTGTGGTCTTGATGTGTAAGAATGTTTTTTCCTTCTACTAGATCCTATAGATAGATGTTGTAAGCTTGTTAGTAATTGACTATTGTACCATGCTCCCTCCTTACCCACCCCAACCAGTACTTGATTTTGTATAAAAGAAGATACAGAACTGTAAGAGGGCCTACATGATTTGGGACCATGCCCCATGTAGCTAGCTAGCTGGCTAATTAATAAACTCCTCACCTGACCAGGCGGTGGCGCAGTGGATAGAGCATCGGACTGGGATGCAGAAGGACCCAGGTTCGAGACCCCGAGGTCGCCAGCTTGAGCACAGGCTCATCTGGCTTGAGCAAAAAGCTCACCAGCTTGGACCCAAGGTCGCTGGCTCCAGCAAGGGGTTATTCGGTCTGCTGAAGGCCCGTGGTCAAGGCACATATGAGAAAGCAATCAATGAACAACTAAGAAGTCGCAACGCGCAACAAAAAACTAATGATTGATGTTTCTCATCTCTCTCTCCGTTCCTGTCTGTCTATCCCTGTCTATCTCTGCCTATGTAAAAATAAATAAATAAATAAACTCCTCAAATTTCTTCTGTAACCTGCCTGGTGTCTCTGTGAAACCCGCGGGTTGCAGTACTTTATAAGATACTGGAAACAGTACGTGCTGGAAACAGCAAAACAGCAGGATAAGATTTAGCAACCCAAAATGTTTAAGCTCTCAGAACAGAGATTAGGAGTCAGCATGTTTGTAAAGCCAGCAGGCAGGGCCAGGGCCACTATCACAGCAGCCTTCTGGCCTATGCAGGTTCGCATTGGATTCGGACAGTCGGTAAAGAAACCATGGAGCCAAAAACTGGTGGGCCATAGTCTTTAATCTAGCTTGCACCCGGCGGGCAAGTAAAAATACACACTGGGCTCCAAAACCCAGTCACATTCAGTGCTCACAAAGCTACTGATTTATCCGAGTTTCCTAGAATCAAAGGTTTCTAGCTCAACAGCCTTATTCTCCTCAGTTCCCCATTTCCTTCCTTATCCCAGATACAAACTCTGTACAAACTGGCATCTCACTCAGTACTCCGCCATCTTGGCTGCTTTTCCTGGCCTTCTCCACGTGGCCTCCTCCCGCTGCTGGCTCTATTCTCTCTGCTCTCTCATGCTAACCTCAAGAACCAAGGGAGCAAACTCCCGCTCCGTTCCCATTTTATAGTGTAGAAATCCAAACCCTTAATCCAATATACATAATGGGGAAGTCTCTAATACAAAATCACTTCTCTGAGGCATGATAGGATTGTACCACCTCACACCAAAAAGGGTGGGACAGGCTTAATCCCAAAACCAAGCCTCAGGCTACAACAATTCTCAACACACATTAATATCACCTGGGCGACGGCCTCTTTAACAAAATGAGCATAATACATTTTATCTGCCCAACAATGTTCCTTGTCCTTTACTTCACCCCCTGAAAACTTCTACTGTCTGCTTCCTTGAGTTATTTGTACTGGCTAATAATATCTGAGTAAGGCTGGGGACGGGGCTTCAGTCCTTGGGTCTGCTGACCAGGGCTGTTGCCTCCCCTCAGCCCCGCAGAGCACGTCCTCTGGTCTCTGGGTAGTTCATTTTCACCACAAGTGGTGCCCTGTGTGAGGAATGGGAAACCAGACGACAGGTTTGCTACTCCATGTAGTTCACTGTTGTCATGACAAGTGGTTCCCCATACAAAGACCCAGAAGAAATGACCTCCCAAAGCCTGGCAAAGGAAAAGGATGTCCATTCATCCTGTTTGGTAAGGGACACAAGCAGCAGGGGAAACCCCCGAATGCTTGCGGCCAAGGTCACTTTTAGGGATCAGGCCAAAGGCTTTCCCTTTCCCTCCATCTTTCCTTCATCATGGGAATTCTCTTTCCTCTGAGCAGCGTAGTCTCAAGTTAAGTTATAGCTACAGGGACTCCTCCCAGCTGTAGGGCATCAGATCGGAATTTAACTGCCCTCTTGCTCACAATCAGACAACAATGCCCTTGGTGTCTGAAGGAGGGAAGTTTAGAGTTAGAAGACTAGGAAAGCACTTTTACCAAGGGGATGGTTGAAGCAATCGGACGGAATATGAAATGACCCTTGGAACTAGAAAGGGTTTGTAAGAACTGTTTTCACCACCTAGCCAAACCTCAGACCAACCCCTCCCCCTAGATATTTCACCAAGGCTAACCAGCAGGCAGCAGCTACAGAAGAAGAGAACTTTGCCCCTTTTCCTTAAAAAACAAAAGTACTGGAATGCTTAGTTTGGGTCCAGTGCTTCTTTAAGTCCAGAGCCCTTTAAAAACTCAAATTCCCCTCACCCAACCTCCCTCCCCTTCAGCTCCCTTCAGGGACCCACCCTGGGAAGGGTCTGGGGAGTGTCCTTGGGACAAGGCCTTCAGGAGGGACCTGAGGGTTGGGAAGGGAGACAGTCTGTGACCAAGACCACAAATCTGTTACAACTGTGGGAAAGACGGACATTTTCAGTAAGATTACACACAGAGCCTAATAGCAACTATGTAGCTAGCTTGGCTTTGTGTGTGCTCTGAGAGGTTAATTAAAATTCCTTATAAAGTTCCAGCAAAGAAGATTGTAAAAAGCCAATATGATCAATTACTAGTCTTGTTGTGCTTATACAAATTACCAGGCCAAGTTGAAACTAGACTTAATACTGTAAGTAGGATAATCTTAATTTGGCTCTTTGAAAAAAAAAAAAGGTAATTTTAGGAAGAAAGAAAAGAGAAACCAAGTCATTTAAATAATTTAATTAATGTCTTTTATAGTTATTAACAAAAAAATGTTTGTTTACTCTAGGTTTATTAAAGGTTCCTGTTATCTCTATTATATCTTTTGAAAATAAAAATTTGTTTGCCAATAAAAGAATCTGTTTCTAGAGGTGATGAAGTATGTTCATAAAAGTATCAATCTAAAATTACTAATTACTTAGTCCTCACTAAAAGTTAAGGTTTTTAGAAGTTGAAAATTCTCCCTGACCAGGCAGTGGCGCAGTGGATAGAGCATCAGACTGGGATGCAGAGGACCCAGGTTCGAAACCCCGAGGTTGCCAGCTTGAGCACGAACTCATCTGGCTTGGGTGGAGGCTCACCAGCTTGAACGCAGGGTCGCTGGCTTGAGTGTGGGATCATAGACATGACCCCATGGTCGCTGACTTGAGCCCAAGGTTGCTGGCTTGAGCAAGAGGTCACTTGCTCTGCTGTAGCCCCCTGGTCAAGGCACATATGAGAAAGCAATCAATGAACAACTAAGGAGTCACAATGAAGGATTGATGCTTCTCTTCTATCTCCCTTCCTATTTGTCTGTCTCTACCGGTCTCTCTCTCTGTCTCTGTCACAAAAAATAAATAAATAAAGTTGAGAATTCTGATTAATTATAAAGAAATTGTATGGTTTTAATAATAAAAGGTATAAGGTTAAAAGGTACTTTTGAAAAGAAAAGGAAGAAAATAAACTGTTCTGAAAGCTGGTTTTTTCTGAATGGTGAGAAGGTGTGTGTAAATTGCAGAAGGTTTGTGCAGGGGGAAGAAACAAAAAGAGAAGGAACTAAGAAAGTAGACAACGGTGAGAAAAGGAGAGGAAGGACTTTAGAAGGACTGTCCTGAAAGGAAAATAAAAATGAACATTAGAACAGTCTCAGGGGCCTCAGGAGCTTGAGAAATTCACCCAAATTTACAGGGATTAGAGAAAGAGCCAATGGCCTTCTTAAGCCCCAACACACAAAGAAAACAGGAGGAATCAGGAGGAGAGAATCACTCCAGAAGAACAACTGTATAAAGCTCTTTTTACTCTTAATTTTTTGAACATTTCCTCATCTGGACTTACTGCAGACAAGACACATTTTCTACCAGCTGAGCAAAGGCTTCAGCCTCTTGTGTTGTACTGGGACATATTAGCTGGCCCTGAGTGGCGGAGTCCCGTCAAAGTGCTACCCCGGGGGCGAGGGTATGTTGCAGTTTTGTCACCAACAGGCCCTCTTTGGATACCAGTGAGGAACGTGAAGGCTCATCATGAGTTGGCATCAGCCCCTAGGAAGCAACCTGGTTCCGGAGATCCAGAAGCTGATAGTGGATCCACCTCAGGGAATGAACTCGAAAAAGAGGAGGACACCTCACTCGCTCCCAAGCACTCAGGGAGCACCTGGCATCACCTGGGACACTTTAAAACATCTAATCAGGTGAGCTGAAGAAGTTTTGCAAAATATAGGCATGGCTGTAACTCCTGAAACCCTGTTTCTCTCTATGCTGGCCCTTCATCTTCCACTGCAACCACCTAACCATCTTATTCTGTTAATCTTTACTAAAACAAAAAACGGGGATACATAGGAATATTCCATGAAGATATGCAGAGTTAGAAAAACATTTAGAAGCAGCAAGGCGCCCTAGGGTGGAAGCTCTGAGTGGACTATAGCCCAGGGCTTCTCTGACCCTGTGCTGGGGACAGCAAAACAGCAGGATAGGATTCAGTAACAGAAATGTGTAAGCTCTCAGAACAGAGATTGGGAGTCAGCATGTTCCTTGTCCTTTACTTCACCCCCTGAAAACTTTTTACTGCTTCCCTGAGTTATTTGTACTGGCTAATAAATATCTGAGTAAGGGTGGGGATGAGGCTTGAGTCCTCCGGTTTGCTGACTGGGGCTACTGCCTCCCCTTGGCCCCTTGGAGCATTTCATCTGGTCTCTGAATAGTTCATTGTTGCCATGACAAATATTCCCCGATATGCTTCAACAGTGGCAGGTCAGTAGAATCAGCTACCATTTATACTCGGTGCTATACATCTGTCTATCATCTCCATAGTCCAGAGCAGAAGGCATTTTCACTCCATTTTATAGAAAAGGGAATGTCAACACATCAACTGAATTGCCCAAGATTCTATTACGTGGGCAGTAAGGAAGGCAGGCAGGATTTAAACGTTAGCTCTTCCAATTTCAGACTGCTGTTGGTTAAGAACACGTAGCACACCTGACCAGGCAGTGGCGCAGTGGATAGAGCGTTGGACTGGGATGCCAAGGACCCAGGTTCAAGACCTCGAGGTCACCAGCTTGAGCGTGGGCTCATCTGGTTTGAGCAAAAGCTCACCAGCTTGGACCCAAGGTTACTGGCTTGAGCAAGGGGTTACTCAGTCTGCTGAAGGCCCACGGTCAAGGCACATATGAGAAAGCAATCAAGAACAACTAAGGCGCCACAATGTGCAACAAAAAACTAATGACTGATGCTTCTCATCTCTCTGTTTCTGTCTGTCTGTCCTTGTCTGATTCTCTCTCTGTAAAAACAAAACAAAACAAAAATCCCCCAAAAAACACGTAACATTAGGCCCTGGCCAGTTGGCTCAGTGGTAGAGCGTCGGCCTGGCGTGTAGAAGTCCCGGGTTCGATTCCCGGCCAGGGCACACAGGAGAGGCGCCCATCTGCTTCTCTACCCCTCCCCCTCTCCTTCCTCTCTGTCTCTCTCTTCCCCTCCTGCAGCCGAGGCTCCACTGGAGCAAAGATGGCCCCGGCGCTGGGGATGGCTCCTTGGCCTCTGCCCCAGGCGCTAGAGTGGCTCTGGTCACGACAGAGCGATGCCCCGGATGGGCAGAGCATCGCCCCCTGGTGGGCGTGCCGGGTGGATCCCAGTCGGGCACATGCGGGAGTCTGTCTGACTGTCTCTCCCCGTTTCTGGCTTCAGAAAAATACAAAAACAAACCAAAAAAACCTACGTAACATTAAATCTAGATACCTAGGATTTACACTAGATAAAATGCTGAAAAGTGTAGGACCACTCACCCCTGCCTCTAATAAATCCTTCCTTTTCTTCTAGCCCCTATGCTTCCCTCTGTCCTTTCCATCCCCTACACACACAGCCAGGCTGCCTCTGAGAAATTTGTCAAATGCTACTGAGAGTATATGACATTGAGGGTAAAGATCAATGCAATGATTAGGTCACTAGTGACTTTTAGCAGTCATTTCTGTCATTTGTAGGGAGAGATTGGGGGCTTTTTCCTCTCCTTCTTTTTTTTTCTTTTAGGTGAGAGGAGGAAAGATAGTAAGGCAGATTCCCGCATGTGCTCTGACCAAGATAAACTGACAACCCCTCATCTAAGGCCAATGCTTGAATCAACCAAGCTATTTTTAGTGCCTGAGGCTGAGGCTCAGACCAGCCGAATTATCCTCAGCACCTGGGGCCAATGCTCAAAACAACTGAGCCATTGGCTCTGGGAAGGGAAGAGAGCGAGAAGGGGGAGGGGGAAGAGGAAGCAGATGGTCACTTCTCTTGTGTGCTCTGACTGGGAATTAAACCCAGAACGATCATTCACCAGGCCAATGCTCTATCCACAGAACCACCAGCCAGGGCCCTCTCTCTTCTCCTGTACAAAAATTTACCTTGTCCTCTATCCCTTCCACTTATGGACCCTACTCTGCCATTAAATGAGTACCTGCTCATGGGCTAGTGACTTCGCAGCTAACATCCAAGGGGAGATACCTGCATTTTATAAGAGTGCTTCAGCTCAGCGGTAGAGCGTTGGCCTAGCGTGCGGAGGACCCGGGTCTGATTCCCGGCCAGGGCACACAGGAGAAGCGCCCATTTGCTTCTCCACCCCTCCGCCGCGCTTTCCTCTCTGTCTCTCTCTTCCCCTCCCGCAGCCAAGGCTCCATTGGAGCAAAGATGGCCCAGGCGCTGGGGATGGCTCTGTGGCCTCTGCCCCAGGCGCTAGAGTGGCTCTGGTCGCAACATGGCGACGCCCAGGATGGGCAGAGCATCGCCCCCTGGTGGGCAGAGCGTCGCCCCTGGTGGGCGTACCGGGTGGATCCCGGTCGGGCGCATGCGGGAGTCTGTCTGACTGTCTCTCCCCATTTCCAGCTTCAGAAAAAATGAAAAAAAAAAAAAAAAAAGAGTGCTTCAGGAAACATGTGGCCCAACCTAGGAAAAGTAACACTGACCATTAGAAGAGTTAGTTGAAGGTGAGTGGCTTTTCAGAATCCCATGCAGCCATACTGGCACTGGCTCACCCAGTTTCATCTGCTCCTGAGACAATTCTGCCCCTGAAGGGGGAGCACAATGCCACATTCATCTCTTTCCCCAGGGTATGGTGCTGTGCCCGTTACACAGGTGGTCTAAACTACTGAATGGATGAATGATAGGAGTAAAGAGGCCCAACCTAATTCTCTTAAAAAAAATTTTTTTTTAATTTGTTGACTGATTTTAGGAAGAAAGGAAAGAGGAGATAGAGAAGAGAGAGAGAAACATCGACTTGTTGCACTTATTCATGCATTCATGGGCTGACTCCTGCATGTGCCCTGACCAGGGATCAAACCTGCGACCTCGGCACAGAGGGGTAACGCTCTAACTGACTGAGTGCCTGGTCAGGGCCCCCGACCTCATTTTCATTTGGGAAAAAGTTACTTTTGTCCGTACATCATCAGAGAACAGTTCTGAAAACCCAAACACACATCATAACCAACGCGGCAGGTCAGAGGTAGCCCTTCTCTCCACCAGAGGCGGGGAGGCTGGAGGGGCCAGACTCCAGAGCACGGCAGGTCTCCCTGACTGTCTGAACCCAACTTCTCCTCCACATCGACCATTTCATACGTGAAGCATTGTTGTGGGTGGAATCCCCCCTATTAGAACAAGCACTGATAAAGCAACAATGCTTTAAATCGTTTCGATTTTTCCAATTACAGTTGACACAGTATTATATTAGTTCAGGTGTACAACATAGTGATTAAACATTTATGTAACTTACAAAAGGATCACCACGATAAGTCTGGTACCCATCTGATGTCATACACAGTTATTACAAAATTATTGACTGTATCCCTATGCTATTCTTTCCACCTCCGGGACTATTTTTATAACTGCCAATTTGTACTTCTCAATCCCTTCACTTTTTTTACCTCCCCCAATCTGGCAACCATCAATCTATTCTCTGTGAGACTGTTCTAATACAGTAACAGTCTTGAATATCACAGTACTTTAGGCCTGAAAAGTCAGGCAAACACCAACTTTTATAAAATCTTTTCTAGTACATAAAAGTGTTATTATTTTCACATAATCTAACATTCCTATAACTCTAACTGCATCCACTAATAGCCTACGATGAATAATATATAAAAAAATTCAATTTAACAGGAATTGTAAGAAAATGTGAGATTATTCAGTATTTTGCTTTGCATGCACTTTCTCTTCTTATGCATCTCAATGAGGAATTATTCTTATCACCACCCTGCATTCTATAAATGAGAAAACAGGAAATTGAGGTTAAGTAATTTCCCCAGAAGTCACACAAAAAGTAAGTGGCAGAACTGGAACTGACCCGGGTAACGTGGCTCAGGGCTGGCACTCTTAAGCACAATGTAACCTCTTGGCAGTCAAAGAAGATTTAATAAAATTATATCAACAAAAGATTTGGCATTGAGAGTTGAAAGTCTGACTTAGTGTCCAGATGCTGATAACCTCTAACCGTGTGACCTCAGGTGAGCTAAGGAATGCCAGTGAATCCCAGTGTCCCGATTTAAAATATAAGGATAGCGCTTGCTCTGTTTTCGCGGGTTTTCCTTTTTATTTATTTATTTACTCATTTATTTATTTATTTATTTATTTATTTTGAGGACCAAAAGGAATAACAAATGTGAAAGAATTTTGGACACAGTAGAGTACCTTACAAATGTAATAATAATAACAGTAATGACTCAGAGTCAGGTGAGGCTTGCAAATGTCATCCTGGAAATACAGGAAAGCCAGAGTTTTCCCATGAAGGGCCCTATTAACCAGTTAACCTGGCCCTGGCCAGATGGCTCAGTTGGTAGGAGCATCATCTCAAATCATATAGGTTGCCAATTCAATCCCCAGTCAGGGTACTTAGAGGAAGAGCTTGATGTTCCTGTCTCTCCCCCCAACCCCATTCCACTCTAAAAGATTAAAAAAATAAATAAATGGCCCTGGCCAGTTGGCTCAGCAGTAGAGCATCAGCCCAGGGTATGAAATCCCAGGTTTGATTCCCAGTCAAGACACACAGGAGCCTGACCAGGTGGTGGCGCAGTGGATAGAGCATCGGACTGGGATGCCGAAGACCCAGGTTCGAGACCCCGAGGTCACCAGCTTGAGCACAGGCTCATCTGGTTTGAGCAAAAGCTCACCAACTTGGACCCAAGGTCGTTGGCTCGAGCAAGGGGTTACTCGGTCTGCTGGAGGCCTGTGGTCAAGGCACATGTGAGAAAGCAATCAATGAACGACTAAGGTGTCGCAATGCGCAACGAAAAACTAACGATTGATGCTTCTCATCTCTCCATTCCTGTTTGTCCCTGTCTATCCCTCTCTCTGACTCTGTCTCTGAAAAAACAAACAAAAAAGACACACAGTAGAAGTGACCATCCGCTTCTACCCCCTCGCCCCACGTCTTCTCCTGCAGCCATGGCTCAAATGAGCAAGTTGGCCTCAGGTACTGTGGATGGCTTCATGGCCTTGCCTCAGGCACTAGAATAGCTCATTTGCCAAGCAACAGAGCAGTGCCCCCAGATAGGCAGAACATCAGCCCTAGGTGGAGTTGCCTGGTGGATCCCAGTCAGGGCACATGCAGAAATCTGTCTCTCAGCCTCCCTGCCTCTCACATGATTAAGAAAAAACAACAACAACCACAAAAAAACTGATTCCAAGTGTCTTATTAGTGAATAATCACCTTGGAAGTGGTACAGAGGACCTTATCCTGATAGGGTGATAAAAAAGAGCTTGGCCTTAGTCTTGGCTCTGCCACTACTTGGCCATAAGACCTTGGATAAGTCACCTCTTTACTCTGCAAGTCAGTTTCCTTACCTGTAAAATAAGTTGATTGAAATAAATGATCTTTAAATTTTTTTTTTATTTTTATTTATTTATTTTGAGAGAGAGAGAGAGACGGACAGACAGGAAGGGAGAGAGATGAGAAGCATCAACTCACAGTTGCGGCACCTTAGTTGGTCACTGATTGTCTTTTCATACATGCCTTGACCAGGGGGCTCCAGCCGAGCCAGTGACCCCTGCTCAAGCTAGTGACCTTGAGACCTCTGGGCTCAAGCCAGCGACCATGGGATCATGATCCCACACTCAAGCTGGTGACCCCGTGCTCAAACTGGGGAGCCTGAGATCAAGCTGGATGAGCCCGCACTCAAGCTGGCAACCTCAGGGTTTCAAACCTGGGTCCTCAGCATCCCAGGTCAACGTTCTGTCCACTGTGTCACCACCTGGTCAGGCTAAAATAAATGATCTTTAAGGTTCTTTTCAGTTCTAACTTTATATGAATCTCAAAAATCTGACACCTAGAAAGCACACTGATACCAAAAAGGTATCTCCATATTCATAAGACATAGGTAATATATATACTGTGAATACATGTTTTTAATTACATATTTATATATAAAATATATATATATATAAAGCATGCAAAAGGCATGTAAAGAATATCTCTGATGTTTCAATACTAGCTGTACTTTTTAAAGTTCACTATAATATGCTCACTTCGTGCACAAATACAAACCATGGATAAGAACTAGGTCTGGGGCAGGGAGAGGGATGGGGCACATGTCTGCTCATATCACATCTTTAATCAATCCTCATGACCTCAGTTTTCATTTTTATTTTTTATTTTTTGGTATTTTTCTGAAGTTGGAAATGGGGAGGCAGTCAGACAGACTCCCGCATGCTCCCGACTGGGATCCACCCGGCACACCCACCAGGGGATGATGCTCTGCCCATCTGGGGCGTTGCTCTGTTGCAACCAGAGCCGTTCTAGCGCCTGAGTCAGAGGTCACAGAGCCATCCTCAGCACCCGGGCCAACTTTTGCTCCAATGGAGCCTTGGCTGCGGGAGGGGAAGAGAGAGACAGAGAGGAAGGAGAGGAGGAAGGGTGGAGAAGCAGATGGGCGCTTCTCCTGTGTGCCCTGGCCGGGAATCGAACCTGGGACTCCTGCATGCCAGGCCAATGCTCTATCACTGAGCCAACTGGCCAGGGCTGTCTCTAAATTCTTATAGAACTATTTTTGTCTTTGATGTCAAGGTGCATTAGTTTTTTTCTTTATTTGTTGCAAATTTGTATCATTTCAAAAAAAAATCTAAGGCAACTTGAAAAACATGAACAGCATAGTAAAAGAAAGGATAGGTAGAGAAATCCGACAAAGGGAGATCTGGCTAGCCCAAAAAGGCTGGTGGGTAGTAACATTCTTTCAATTTCGTAAAAGTAGTGTATTCAGAATCTACCAAGCAAGAAAGAAAGCCTAGAAGCCCTCCAGGGTCCATGTTTTACAGCAGGGATCCCCAAACTTTTTACACAGGGGGCCAGTTCACTGTCCCTCAGACCGTTGGAGGGCCGGACTATAAAAAAAACTATGAACAAATTCCTATGCACACTGCACATATCTTATTTTAAAGTAAAAAAACAAAACAGGAACAAATACAATATTTAAAATAAAGAACAAGTAAATTTAAATCAACAAACTGACCAATATTTCAATGAGAACTATGCTCCTCTCACTGACCACCAATGAAAGAGGTGCCCTTCCAGAAGTGCGGCGGGGGCCGGATAAATGGCCTCAGGGGGCCGCATGTGGCCCGCGGGCCGTAGTTTGGGGACCCCTGTTTTACAGGATTTAGAGAAATTGCATCCTGGGACAACCCTCATCACACTCATGTCAGCACACTCATGTCTGGTAGTCTACATTAGCTTCCCTCCACAGTCCGTTCATATGTAAGCTTATTTAGAATTACACATTTGTACAGAACTTTACATTCTATATATCCATATATATATATAAGATTCTCTTGGGGTCACCATTATTATGGTAAAACTGATGAGATGTTTAAAGGCTTCTTGCCCAGTTCAAGGGCTCTCCTGTAGGTCTCAGGAAGGCCTTCCTTGAAATTACACGGCATACAGAGAAGTGAGGGAAGGATTAGAGTCCGTCGTTTTGAAATTGTGTTGTTAGAAATCCATTTTGTTCAATTCTTAACTTTTTTTTAAATCATAAAACACTACTCTAAAACAAGGTAAATTCTTACACCCAGTTAAATGCAGCTCATGCACTCGGCAGCATGTTTCCAAAGAGACGAATACAGATAGGGGTGCCGACACCACAGCTTGCCTTCGGAGTGGTGAATGGAGCTTCTGATTTTGCTTAGGAAACCTAATTTTCTCAAGGGTACAGGGGCTCAAGGAGCAGGGAAAGAGGAATGACAACTTTAGATAGAAACACATTATTTAGTGAGTTTTCCTTTTACTTTTTCCTCCATATTACTGACCCTTCTAGTTTAGCATAATAACTACCAATATGAGTGAAGGGGAAAAAAGTAAAACACTATATTTTGGGTCCTTACACAGCTTTCAAACTGTCTATACATTAGAATCATCTGGGGAATTATGTGGAAACTAATGATTTAGACCCATTTCCAATTAAGTAAATTAATTTCTCTGAGGTTATTGGTATTGTGAAAACTCCCCAGGTGTACCTAAATCAAGTCCTCAAAACTCCCATGCCAGAAAATGAGGTGAGGTGAAGGTATTCGGCAGGAGAAACTCCAGCTTTTTTCCTTCACACTATTTCCCCCCAGCCTGTGGCTTGGAAAACCCCACCTCCCCAATGTTAGGTAGTCATAGGCAATGACCTCCCAATAGTTCATTTTAAACTCTCCTCTCCTGGAAAGCAAGGAGAGACGTGGAAAAGGGCACACAAGTTGGTACTCACAGTTCGATGATTTATCCACTGACTGTGGCGATATTCCAAAGTCCCCCCTAAGTCCTCGGTCAGTTGGCTTTTGTCAATGTAGCCTTGAAGGTCAGAGACAGAATTTAACATAACGATCTATAAAAGGAAAAAAATTAATATATTCCTCACAGATAATTAAATAGTAGTTCATCTAGCTCCTACTGTCATTGCCTTCTCGAACATTTATATCCAAAATGGATATCATATCCAGCAAAGAAATTCCCTTTCCATTTTCCCCCTTAGAGAAAAGAATACCAGAATGTTGAAGAGTCTATGGCAAAATGGTGACTTGCATTGGGGAGCTCAGTTTTAAGCTACTTAGAAGCCAGAGTCTTGTGTGAAGTGAACTTCTGTCAAAAGTTCCCCGGTTGGCCCTGGCCGTTGGCTCAGCGGTAGAGCGTCGGCCTAGCGTGCGGAGGACCCGGGTTCAATTCCCGGCCAGGGCACACAGGAGAAGCGCCCATTTGCTTCTCCACCCCTCCGCCGCGCTTTCCTCTCTGTCTCTCTCTTCCCCTCCCGCAGCCAAGGCTCCATTGGAGCAAAGATGGCCCGGGCGCTGGGGATGGCTCTGTGGCCTCTGCCTCAGGCGCTAGAGTGGCTCTGGTCGCAACATGGCGACGCCCAGGATGGGCAAAGCATCGCCCCCTGGTGGGCAGAGCATCGCCCCTGGTGGGCGTGCCGAGTGGATCCCGGTCGGGCGCATGCGGGAGTCTGACTGTCTCTCCCTGTTTCCAGCTTCAGAAAAATGAAAAAAAAAAAAAGTTCCCCGGTTAAGGTATACTCTTCAGCCACCAATCTCAGGTGCTGTACTGAGACCCAAAAACCTGGGACGAGAAGCCCAATAAAGGCTGGGCTGATGAATATCAAAATAAAATTAAAATATAGGGACATTCTGAGGGGTATGAATTAAAAAAACTCACAAAGTTGATGTACACTTATGAAGAAGGTTGATGTACCCCCAGATTTGTCTTTTGTGTGTGTGTGTGACAGGGAAAGAGAGAGACAGAGAGAGGGACAGATAGGGACAGACAGACAGGAAGGGAGAGAGATGAGAAGCATCAGTTCTTGGTTGCAGCACCTTAGTTGTTTGCTGATTGCTTTCTCATATGTGCCTTGACCAGGGGCTATAGCAGACAGAGTGACCCCTGGCTCGAGCCAGCAACCTTGGGCTCAAGCTGGTGAGCCTTGCTCAAACCAGATGAGCCCGCACTCAAGCTGGTGATCTTGGGGTTTTGAACTGGGTCCTCTGAGTCCCAGTCCAACACTCAATCCACTGCACCACGGCCTGGTCAGGTACCCCTGATTTGTCTTATGGAGGACATTTAGAGGTAATGGGCAGAGGATTTTCATAAATTAACAATCCTACTGATGAGTGAATGTCCACACATCTAGGGGAAGATGACACATTCCAGACTGTCCCCCAGGCAGGGTCCTGGTTCTCTGTCCCATCACTGTATCACATGCCCCTACTCACTCCTGACTAGGACATAGGTAACCTCATTACTATTTCTGACATATGCCCTGAAATCTTTATCTAATGATGTTATATTTCTTCACTTCTTGTTGATTATTTTGAAAATCTATTCTTGGTCAGAGACATAAGAATATAGGCTTTTCTCTATTATTACATTGTATCAGACAGACAAGTGATAAGTCCACTTTGGAATGAAAAGAATATAAGTTATGGCCCAAAGTCTATAGATAAAAACAAAGTTGATTTATTCATTCAATCAATGTCAGGCTCCAAAGAATAAAACAGTCAACATGACAGGCCCTACCCTCAAGGAACCTGATTTAGTGGGATTTGATCACTACAGATCACTGTGTTGACCTCATCAGGCCCCGTGACTTTCTCCTTCTGGAAAAGACTTTGGGAATTTAAAAAATTATTTTATAATATAAGAAAGAGAAAATAAATAACCTTAATCTATTTGTGCCTTTCATTTCTAAAAAATTTAGGCCACTTTTGAAGGTTTCAAAAAGATTTTTATTTTGTCTACAATTAGAAATTACACAATACATAACAAGAAATTGTCAAGTAAAAAATGATGTTTTTTTCTTCTCAGAACATTAGTAGCTACTTAAAATAATACCATAATGCAACATCACATTGGGCAGAAGTAACTTTCCCGCAGCCTGGGGTCTCAGAAACCTGTTGAGCCAGGCTGCACATCTTCTGATGCGCCTCACTGAAGGAGCGAGAGGTGTGCATCCACGCGTGACAGCACTCTGCTCACTCATCTTTCCCAGGGAAACTCCCTAAAGACTCTTATCTAGGTTTTTCCCTTCATCCTACTTCTGCCTTCTGGCCAAAACCTGGTTCTTCCCCTCTGGGCCAGCGTGACACAAGGTGACTCCCTCTCTGGGACCTGAATATAATAAACTTTGTCCTTCAAGCTCATTCTCATCCATTCCTCCTCTCCTGCTTCCCTGAGGCAGCACCAGGTTTACGGCACCATATCCAACATGTGCACTCATAGAACAGCTGCTATCGGTGAAGGATGGCATGCCCTGGCTGGATAGTTCACTTGGTTGGAGCATCGTCTGGGTAAGCCAAGGTTGGTTTGATACTGGTTAGGGCACATACAAGAATCAACCAATGGAAAAAAAAAAAAGAATCAACCAATGACCTGACCAGGTTGGGTGCAGTGGACAGAGCACTGGCCTGGATGTTGATGGACCCAGGTTTGAAACCCTGAGGTCACCAGCTTGAACACAGGGTCACTAGCTTGAGCACAGGATCACAGACATGACCCCATGGTTGCTGGCTTGAGCCCAAGGTCGCTGGCTCCTCTCAGGTCCCCCAGTCAAGGCACATATGAGAAAGCAATCAATGAACGACTAAGGTGTCGCAACTATGAGTTGATGCTTCTCATCTTTCTCCCTTCCTATCTGTTTGTTCCTGTCTGTCCTTCTCTCTCTTCCTCTCTCTCTCTTACATGCTAGCTAAAAAGAAAGTTTTTTAAATCAACTAATGAATAGAGAAATAAATGGAACAACAAATCACTTTCTCTCTCCTGCTTCCTCTCTTAATCAATAAAAATTTTTAAAAAGAATGCTGTACTTTTTTCTTTTCAGTATAGATTTATTTATGTTCTTATCTATACATTGCCTAAAGCTGCTCATTTAAAGACCTATGTGATCTTTTAATTCTAAAAGAAGCATTCCTGTGTTCTGTAACACACTCCATTTTAAGAAACCAACTTGCATCTCCATAGCCTTTTGAGGGATTTTTGCAAGATTGTCTTAGCCACTCACATAACAATTTTATAAGGCTGTTATGAGTGTGGCTGTTCTAGATAAGACGAGTGCTAGCAACTGGCACTCAGAAACCCTTTGCTATTTCAAAGCACCCCTCTCCAGGGGTAAAGGTAAGTGAGGCTAAGGGACTTAACTATAATTACCATATTTTCTGCTCCATAAGACGCACATTTTCCCCCTCAAAAGTGGAGGGGAAAATGCCCATGAGTCTTATGGAGTGAAAAATATGGTATTTTATTAAATATTTTAACACACCATTTGGTTCAGAATATTTTTTTTCTTATTTTCCTCCTTAAAACCCTAGATGTGTCTTATGGTCAGGTATGTCTTAAGGAATGAAAAACACAGTACCTCCTGGTCCACCTGATTCTTATAAGAGTTATGCAAAATGAACTCCTTTCCCCTCACTCAACCTGTGAAAATATAACTATTATCTCACTAGAAATGAGCAAGGAGATGTTATAATAAGAGAGCACAAGGTGCTGCAAAGTAAAGTGCTAACATCAAAGCCATGTTTCAAAAACAAAGAAGACACCCAACAGTCTAACCCAGGGGTGGTCACCCTTTCATACCTACCGCCCACCGGCTCCACAGTAATGGTGATTTATAAAGTAGGGAAGTCACTTTACTTTATAAAATTTATAAAGCAGAGTTACAGCAAGTTAAAGCATATAATAATAATTACTTACCAAGTACTTTATGTCGGATTTTCACTAAGTTTGGCAGAATAAATCTTTATAAAACAACTTACTATAGTTAAATCTATCTTTTTATTTATACTTTGGTTGCTCCGCTACCGCCCACCATGAAAGTTGAAACACCCACTAGTGGGTGGTAGGGACCAGGTTGACTACCACTGGTTGAAACTGTCATTTACAAACAAACTATATATATATAGTTTTCTTAAGATAATATATAGATATAAGATAAATATATATATTTATCTTCTTGGGGTTTTTTTTGTTTGGTTGTTTGTTTTAAGTTAGAGGAGAGGAGATAGAGAGACAGACCCCCACATGGGCCCTGACCAGATCTACGGGACAACCCCCCTCTGGAGACGATGTTTGAATCGACTGAGCTATCCTCAGTGTCTGTGGCCAACACCAAAACCAATTGAACCACTGGCTGCAAGAGGGGAAGAGAGAGAGAATGGGGAGAGGGAGGGGAAGAGAAGCAGATGGTCACTTCCCATGTATGCCTTGACCAGAAATAGAACCTGGGATGTCTGCATGCCAGGTTGACGCTCTATCCACTGAGCCAACAGGCCAGGGCCTAGAAACAAAATATATCTTGAAGTTTGATTGCATCAAGCTTGGTAACCTAGGACCCTGAATTCTGTGGCACATTTGAGCTATGAAGGGAATGCAATCTTCTCTGTAAGGTGAAATAGTAGCCTACAGGATGAACATTTTGCATTAAAAGAAATTCTCCTAAATGTGCCAATAGCTTGAGCGATTGAGAGTTTTCCTTTTTCTTTCTTTTATTTATTATTATTTATTTTTAGAAAGAGAGAGATAGAGACACAGGAATATCGAGCTGTTCCTGTGTGCCCTGACTGGGGATCGAACCAGCAACCTCTGCGCTTCAGGATGATACTTCAACCAACCAACTGAGCTATCCAGCCAGGGCTTGACTGAGAGTTCTCTAAAATGTTGATTTTAATTTAAAAATAAAAGTATGATGGGTAGGGATTCAGTACATTCCCACAAACAGAAATAGCTAAAGACATGGTATCAAGACAAAATAGGTGTTCATTCTCTCTTCAGATGCACCACACAAGAAGCAGGGCATATATCCCATATGTATCTGTATACACATTATCACTTGGAGAGATATGTTATACACACAAGCAGAGAAACAAACACGTCTGGCGTTTGGTCAAATGCTCAATTCAAACTCCAAACCATTTTGAGTGACAGGAAGCAACAACTACCTTTCATCCCCAAAAGACAAGAAAGCTTATGAGTATTATAACAAATTCATTAACCTCATGTAAGTCATCATTTCTTCCCCAATATTGTCACTCAATTCAGGAAAGCAGAATAAGACACGCATGGCTCACATTTCCCTTAAACACTCAAATATTTTCAAATAAGTATTTAAAATAGAACAAGAAATTCATTTTGAGTCCAAAGTATAGGAAGAAAGTGTTTCAATAAATTTGATAATTAATATAAAATGGATCTCAAAGGAGGAAAAATAAGGGGAAAAAAGAAATTCCTTGTCTGTGATGGTCAATTATTACTGAGATGGGTTAAATATTTTCTCAGAGCAATTTCAATTAAAGTGGGGTTTTTGCTTTTATTTTTTTAATTTATTGATTTTAGAGAGACAGAGAGAAGATGGTGGGGGGGGGGAGAGAGAGAGAGAAGCATTCACTTGTTCTTCTACTTAACTGTGCATTCATTGGTTGCTTCTCGTGTGCTCTGACCCAGGACTGAACCTACAACCTTATGTTTCAGGATGGTGCTCTGACTGAGCTAAACAGCCAGGGCCAGTTTTTTTGCTGTTTTGAACAAATAACATGTTTAGGTGGCAATGAATCCAAACAGAAAAAGAGTCTCCCTACATAGAAAAATAGTCTTCCTCTCACCCTACCCTCAGGCCTCCACTGCTACATTCAGGAGGCAATCACTTCAGTTAGTTTTTTTTTTTTCTTTTTTGTATTTTTCTGAAGCTGGAAACGGGGAGGCAGTTAGACTCCCGCATGCGCCCGACCAGGATCCACCCGGCACGCCCACCAGGGGGCGATGCTCTGCCCATCTGGGGCGTCGCTCTGTTGCGACCAGAGCCATTCCAGTGCCTGAGGCAGAGGCCATGGAGCCATCTTCAGCGCCCGGCCAACTTTGCTCCAATGGAGCCTTGGCTGCAGGAGGGAAAGAGAGAGAGAGGAAGGAGAGTGGTAGGGATGGAGAAGCAGATGGGCGCTTCTCCTGTGTGCCCTGGCCGGGAATTGAACCCGGGACTTCCACACGCCAGGCCGACGCTCTACCACTGAGCCAACCGGCCAGGGCCCAGCTAGTTTTTTGTATTTCTTATATGTCCTTCCTGATATGATCTATGCATATACAATCATATAAATGCCCCTCTTATTCTATGGAAATGGGAACATACTATACATACTAGTCTACCTTTGCTTATAATCTCCACTTAAAAATATATCCTAGATGGACTAAGATTTAAGGTATCAGTGTGAACTCTATGTTTCATATATTCATATATATACACATATATGTCTACCTACATATATTAATATACACATACCTATATGAGTATATAATATGTATGTGTGCTTACATATGTGTATGTGTAAATACAAATATGTGTGTATATGTGCATATATGTATAGACCAGGGGTCCCCAAACTATGGCCCGCGGGCCATTTATCTGGCCCCCACCGTACTTCCGGAAGGGGCACCTCTTTCATTGGTGGTCAGTGAGAGGAGCATAGTTTCCATTGAAATACTGGTCAGTCTGTTGATTTAAATTTACTTGTTCTTTATTTTAAATGTTGTATTTGTTCTTGTTTTGTTTTGTTTTTTTACTTTAAAATATGTGCAGTGTGCATAGGGATTTGTTCATAGTTTTTTTTTATAGTCCGGCCCTCCAACGGTCTGAGGGACAGTGAACTGGCCCCCTGTATAAAAAGTCTGGGGACCCCTGGTATAGACTATACTGAAAGGGCCTGGAAGTAAAGACACCTGAGTAGTAACAGGAGATCTCAGTCTAATTTACCACCAGAAGGAACCAGAGCTCCTCAGTGACATGGCTAACTGCAGGGCCAGATTAGGGCTGTTGCATTATGTATGAAATGAGCCTGGAACATCATATTAGGACAGAAAGTAAGGAAATACTAAAAACAAACACACAAAAAACGATAGAAGCATGTCACAAGGACACAGGAGCCAGCTTGAAGTGGCTCCCACTAGCCTAACTGAGGACAATTTGAGAACCAAAATAATTAAGAATAGTAATGAATTATGAACCACCGAAAAAAATAAGAATGCATAATGATAATAAACAAATAAATAAATAGGGGGAAAGGGAAGATCTACCTTATGGTAAAAGAAAAACAACTTCTGACTAGTAAATGTTGAGAGAGTGTTAAAACTGAAAAATCACTATTTTGCAACCAATAATAAAGGTTTTTTCAGGCAAGAATAAAGAATGGATATTAGAGAGAGAGAGGAATTTTCTTGAGTAGGACATTTGTATAGTCTTAAAATGTCTCTCCAAAGATAGCTTATTATCTGCAAGAAAAAACATTATAATCAATACATTTGAGAATTTGGACAACTTGACTAGGGATTCAAGACTAACATCATCAGTGAGGAGCAGATGAACACTGTGTTTTCACATGTGATGCCCTGAAAAGGACATGACAGTGATCAAGTAGTACTCCAGCTGGAAATGCACAAACTGAATCGCATCCTGAGAAACTATAACACGAGCCCCAAATGAGGTACTGTGGGGCAAATGAGTTTGTAAAATTTGTGTTATCTGAGTTTGCTCACTTTTATTGTTAAAAATGACGCTGCCCAGGTGAAACTGCTAATTACCTTCCTGCGTGGGAAGGGCAATTGTTATGCTAATATGTGCTGGAGGAGTCTTTGTGGGTCCAGGTAGTTTTTTAGACGAAAGAATAAGAAGCCAAGATGGCAGGGTGCTGAAGGAGAAGCCAGTTTGTGCAGAGAGGAGAAGGGAGAAGATGTGCAGATGGGGAACCAGAGGTGACAGACTGGTGGGGGCCTTTGATTCTAGAAAGATCTGAATGTGTCAGTAGCTTTGTGAGCTCTGAATGAGTGGGTTTTGGAGCCCTATGTGTTTTTACTCGCCTGCCAGGTGCAAGGAATGGCCTACCATTTTTTGGCTCTGCAGTTTCATTACTGTCTGCCCAAATCTAATGAGAACCTGTATGTGCGTGGCCACCGTGATGGCAGCAGCCCCTGACCTTACAGGTATGCTTTTTTTTTTTTTAGGGATTGAATTATTAAGAAATGCTAAAGTCATTTTAGCATTTAAGGCTATGGAAATGGTTTAGATTAAAAGAGACTAAGGAGACATGACAACTAAATCCACTACCTAATCCTAGGCTAGATCCTGTTACATATACACATATACCTATTATGTGTATACATATGCCTCTAGTCCTATACAAAGATGTATACAAGGATATACATATTTTTAAATGTGTGTATATAGATATATGGATATATGGATATTTGTTACATTAAGTACATACATTAAATTTTATCAAAGTATTTAATTGATTGGGTACACCATAATTGATTTAACCAGTCTGCTGTTGTTGGGCATTAAGTTGTTCCCAATCATTTATTATATATGTGTGTATGTATATATCTTTATATATATATTTACTTCTCTACATATGCAATATATTATTTTTACTATGTGGAGATATATGTAAATACTTATGTATTATATATGTATTAATATATAATTTATTAACATAATACATGTATTGAGTATATTGACACATTATAATATAATGTATAATATGTAGAGAGAGGTATATATCTATGTATATAATAACGTATATAAAGAAGCAAATAGTAAAGCAAATGGGGATAAAATGTTGACAATAGGTAAGTGAATCTGGGTAAAGAACATGAAATATTCTTTGTACGACTCTTATTCTTGAAGTTTTTTTTTATGACTTTGAAATTATTTCCAACTAAACCAAAAATATATTAGAAACTTTTCTATAACACTATAGGTTTATCTATTTTTCTAATTTTTTTGTTTTTTCATTTTTCAATTGAGATATTATTTACATTAAAAAACGCACAGCCTGACCAGGCGGTGGCACAGTGGATAGAGCATCGGACTGGGATGCAGAGGACTCAGGTTCTAGACCCCGAGGTCACCAGCTTGAGCGTGGGCTCATCTGGTTTGAGCAAAGCTCACCAGCTTGGACCCAAGGTCACTGGCTCGAGCAAGGGGTCACTCGGTCTGCTGAAGGCCCGCAGTCAAGGCACATATGAGAAAGCAATCAATGAACAACTAAGATGTTGCAACGCGCAATGAAAAACTAATGACTGATGCTTCTCATCTCTCCATTCCTGTCTATCTGTCCCTATCTATCCCTCTCTCTGACTCTCTCTCTGTCTCTGTAAAGAAAAAAAAAACGCACAAATTTTAAGGGTATAGTTACATTAGTTTTGACAAATGTATATACACATGTAACACCATCCAATCAAGTACAATGGTACCTTGAGATACGAACAGACCAACATACGAATTTCTTAAGATATGAGCTGTGACTCGGTCCATATTTTTGTTTGAGATCCGAGCGAAATTCCGAGATACGAGTCGTGATTCGGGAAGCTGCCACTAGTTGGTGTGTTGGCGCACGGGTCCAGTATTGGCAGTATGATATACAAGTTAACTGACTTATGAGCTCAGTTACAGAACGAATTAAATTCGTATCTGAAGGTACCATTGTATAGTACATTTTTCCAGAAAGTTCCCTTGTACCTCCTTTCAATCTTCTCTGCTCATTACCCTAATAGCAGCCATTGTTTGATTTTCTACCTACCATACCTTAGTTTGCTTCTTATTCACCTTTATTATAAAGAGAATCACAGAGTACGTACTTGTTAGTGTCTAACTTCTTTCTCTCAAGAGAATATTTTTGAGATGCATCCATTGCTATTGCATGTATTAGTACTTCACTCCTTTTTACTGCTTAACCCTTTGAGTAGTGAGTATTTTTCATGCTCGCTGACCCCTGGGAGTGAGTTTTTTTTCAAAAAATAAAATTAGTTCCTGTTATAGTTTTAGTACCTTAAAATCATGTTTGTTTGATAACCAGTTTCTGGAAACAAGAACATACATTTGCCTTTTTTTAATGTTGCCTTACACACGTATGATCGTACTCTGGATAGTCGTGAGGCACGACGGCGTACATGGACGTTTGTACTACTGGAAGGGTTAATGATATTTTGTTATATGAATATGACACAATTTCTTTTCATTTATTTTTTGTTAAAGTATAGTTGACAAGCACTATTTTAGTTTCAGGTGTACAACATAGTGATTAGACATTAATATATCTGACAGTGTGATCACCACAATGAGTCTAGTAACCATCTGTCACCATACAAAGTTACTATGATTTTATTGACTGTTTTCCTGGTGCTATACAATACATCCCCATGACTTATTTACTTAGTAACTGGATGTTTGTACCTCTTATTCCCTTTCACCTTTTTCACAGATAGCCTCACCCCCTTCCCTCTGGCAACCATCAGTTTATTCTCTGTATCTATGAGTCCGTTCCTGTTTTGTTTTGTTTTGTTTTTAGATTCCACATACAAGTGAAATCTTATGGTATTATCTTTCTATGTCACAGTTTCTTTAACCATTCACCTGTTGGTGGACAATCTTGTGCATCCTTTTCTGTGGGCATGTGTTTTCATTTTTCTTGGGTGGGTCATAAGTTAGGTATATGATTAACTTGATAAGAAACTGCCAACTGTTTCCACGTGGTTGTACCATTCCTTATCACTTTTAATAGCTGCAAAATATTTAAACTATTGGGTAGACCATAATTTATTTAACCAATCCCTGTTGTTGGGCATTAAGCTGTTCCCAATCATTTACTATTACAAACAAATTGGTAATGAATATCACTGTATATATAGCTTTGTGCACACATATGAGAGTTTTCTGTGGAATAACTTTTATAGGTAGGTCAAAGAGTGTTTATATTTTAACTTTTGATAAATACTGCCAATTAGTCCTTCATATTGGTTACTACCAACTTCACTCCTATCAGCAAAGTATGAAAATGGTGTTTTCCCAATATCTCTGCCAAAAATATAGGTAAAATTTTTAATCTTGTCATTTTAATTCCATTTCCTTTTATGAGTATCACAATGTTGGTTTTTTTTGTTTTCATTTTTTGTTTTTTTTTCCTTTTGTATTTTTCTGAAGCTGGAAACGGGGAGAGACAGTCAGACTCCCGCATGCGCCCGACCGGGATCCACCCAGCACGCCCACCAGGGGCGATGCTCTGCCCACCAGGGGGCGATGCTCTGCCCCTCCGGGGCATCGCTCTGCGGCGACCAGAGCCACTCTAGTGCCTGGGGCAGAGGCCAAGGAGCCATCCCCAGCACCCAGGCCATCCCTGCTCCAATGGAGCCCTGGCTGCGGGAGGGGAAGAGAGAGACAGAGAGGAAGGAGGGGGGGTGGTGGAGAAGCAAATGGGCACTTCTCCTATGTGCCCTGGCTGGGAATCGAACCCGGGTCCCCCGCACGCCAGGCCGACGCTCCACCGCTGAGCCAACCAGCCAGGGCCTGCAATGTTGGTTTTTGTTTTTACAGTTGCCTCTCTGTCACCTCTATACTTTAGATCCTTATTTTCTGTCACCCATAGTACTACAATTTCTCGCCGTCCTTCAATCTCTTTCTACAGTCTTAGACACCACCTTCATGTTTATGACTCAGTACTATTGAGTCAAACAACTCCTTAACTCAAAAACCTTCCCTGGATCCCGGATGCCTACTAAATAAAGTTCAGACCCTTTATCCTTACATGTCAGACCTATTTCATGTACTCTACCTTTTCTTTTTTTTTTTTTTCATTTTTCTGAAGCTGGAAACAGGGAGAGACAGTCAGACAGACTCCTGCATGCGCCCGACCGGGATCCACCCGGCACGCCCACCAGGGGCGACGCTCTGCCCACCAGGGGGCGATGCTCTGCCCATCCTGGGCGTCGCCATGTTGCAACCAGAGCCACTCTAGCGCCTGGGGCAGAGGCCACAGAGCCATCCCCAGCGCCTGGGCCATCTTTGCTCCAATGGAGCCTTGGCTGCGGGAGAGGACGAGAGAGACAGAGAGGAAAGTGCGGCGGAGGGGTGGAGAAGCAAATGGGCGCTTCTCCTGTGTGCCCTGGCCGGGAATCGAACCCGGGTCCTCCGCACGCTAGGCCGACGCTCTACCGCTGAGCCAACCGGCCAGGGCCCTTACTCTACCTTTTCTTGCAAAAGATTATCCTGTCTGTATTCCAACAAGGGGCTTCCCCCATGGACCTCACGCAGAGTGTGTACCTCCTGCCTCCACGCCCCTAATAGGCTATTCCCCTGCCCAGACATCCTTCTCTCCCTCTCTACTGTAGAGTCCCACCTTCTTAAACACCCAGCCTCAATGCCATCTTCACCACTTGCCTTAACCAAATGAAGACCAAGATAAAAGCTTATGCTTACCGGTACTTTCATTTTAAATTCATCTCGATAGTATTTAATACCAAGGTCAGTGATTGTCCTCTGGATAAAGCGGGATGGACGAAGGATGAAGATGAGCTGTAAGTTTCCTGGAAATGCTACCTGGAAGGATCATGACAAGTGTCAGGTCAAATATCACATCCATTGGTCTCTTCTTGCCTAAGGTCACAAATGACAAAATTAAAGTGGACACCATGGATGCCAAAGAATTAGAATATATTTCACAGGACTTCAGAGGAAGGAGATTTTAGAGATCAGATCATCCAAACCCTTCCTTAAGAACCAAACTATACCAAACAAACACACACAAAGAATGTTTCTGATTATAAAAATAATTCATACTCTTTAGAGAAAAATTGAAAAAAATTATACATTGGAAAAGGTAAACCACTTATGACCCATAGCCAATTTTAATATTTTAACCTAATTACTTATATGTTATTTTCTCTGCTTAAACATTTTATCACAGTCAAATTCATATTAGAGAAATATTTTGTAACCTACCTTTTCACTTAATATTAATACCATGAGCTTTTATTCTTGTTATTAAAAATTCTGGAACTGTTATTTTTCATAAGTACATAACTTATTTAACTATTTCTTATTGCTAGTGATTTAGGCTTTTTCATGTTTTGCCATTATAAATAACATTGAAATGAGTATCTTTACCCACATTTTGGAACATTCTTAGGATAGCTTTCTAGAAGAATTACTGAGTGAAGGGCTAAGTATTTTAGGGTTTTTTTTTGTTTTTGTTTTTTAAAGATTTTATTTATTCATTATAGAGAGGGGAGAGAGAGAGAGAGAGAGAAGGGGGGAGGAGCAGGAAGCATCAACTCCCATATGTGCCTTGACCAGGCAAGCCCAGGGTTTCGAACCATCAACCTCAGCGTTTCCAGGGTGACGCTTTATCCACTGCACCATCACAGGTCGGGCTATTTTAGGGTTTTTGATGCATATTATTGACAAGTTGCTTTCAGGAAGCAGTGTGCTCATCTCGAGGTGAGGACCTAAGAAATGAGATAACTCATTTAACACTTAGTGGCAAAGTTGGGAATCCAAATCTCCCTTTGCTCGTGGTTTTCTATTCTTCCAGTGGTTCGTAAAAGCAACATTTTCAGGTGCTTATTAGAAAAAGACCTAGCCTGACCTGTGGTGGTGCAGTGGATAAAGCATCAACCTGGAATGCTGGGTTTGCCGGTTTGAAACCGTGGGCTTGCCCAGTCAAAGCACATCTGAGAAGCAACTATTGTACTATGAGTTGATGCTTTCTGCTCTTCTCTCTTTCACTTTCTCTCTCTCTCTTTTCTCTAAAAATCAATAAAATAAAATCTAAAAAAATTCTTTTAAAGGAAAATAATCTAGTCTTTGCTCTGTAATGTTGATTCATTAGGCCTTGGATGAAGTCCAGGTAACTGTCTTTTCAATAAGTACATGAGGAAATTCTGATTGGTAGCCAGGGATCCTAACTACAGTATCTTTTATGCATAAAGTGATCAATGTACTTCTTGGACAAACTAGGCTCAAATATTAGATGATTCAAGTGTTTTCCATAGACCCTGGGAAATCACGACTTTTTAGAGGTCAGGCTTCTGGAATAGTCATGGGCACTGCCAAGTTTCTGGATGCTCAGGGCACCAACCACTGTTGTAGTTAGTTCCTCCTCATCCCCCAAATACATTCTGTAACCGAAACTAAACCAAAGGGACAAAACAATCCATACACAAAGGAAGGCTTTCCTTCTCTCATCTTTGAAACGCCAGGTCCTAAATGGAAGAACCTTGCATTTTGTTACGTCATGACAGCACAAATGAGCCGAGTCTCTCTTTGTGTATCTGGCTGAGACTCTAAAGCCATCTGAGAGAGACTCTGTATGTGTGCATGTCTGTATGTGTGACTCCCTCTGCATGTAGACGTAAGTGAGGTTTCATAAGTCTCTCTCCTGTCCCAGCCTCCACACACACATTACCACTCTGCCATATCCCATCTCCTCAGCCTGTCCCAGCTGCACCAGAGTCCGGGCTTTGGTGGAAACGCTGGTTCACTCTGAGGAATCTCTGCCTGCCCCTGTCACTGAGTTCTCTGGTCTGAGGTCCCTACTGGCTAAAAGGCAAAGAATGGGGATCAAATCCAGGATGAGATAAGAAAGAAACCCATCCAAGGCCGTACAATTTAATGCCAAAAGCACATAGACCTTCTATCAAGCTGCTTAAGTATTATTTTGCCTGGTTTAGCCAGTGTTGTTCTAATATGTGAAAAAATAATTTGAATACTGAAATGAAGACTGTCTTAAAGACCCCCAAAGCAAACCCTAAGGTAAGTATTTGGGAATAAAGAGCTTACTGAGGAGGTGATCCCAGGGAGCACACAAAGGAATCTGGTGGGGGGTGAGACATTGACGGCCAGAGAGCCAGTGTATCAATGAGGAGACTGCTGTGACCACTAGGGCTGAGGCCCCGAAAGCTTGTGTGGAGCACAGCTCAGAGCTCGCCCACTGAAGCTGAGGGGTTTATCTATCAACTTCCATGACTCAATAGCTAAAGGTCACTCCTGGGGCCTAAACTTCCGGGCATTCTCTACCTACCCCTCTTCAGTGACCAGAGAAACAAATAAAGCAGAGAGACGCAGGAAGCCTTTGACATGCTCAGGAATTCTCTACAGTAACCTACCAGTGGCAGAGGGATTGTGAATGTGACACAACAAAGACCTTCCCAAAATCTGGCTTAAAATAATCGCCTTTTCCTTGTGACTTTGACATGAAATAATTGAATAGAAAATTTAAATTACTTGTATAAAAAAATCGCAAAAATAAATACTTACAGCTATTCGTGCCAAGGATGCTTTTATGGAGCTCCACTTGTCCCTTCGTCTGTCGATGACAATGACAAATCCGATGCTGGCAGCCTCCACACTGCAAAGAAAGGTGGTCAGTATCAGAGACAGTTGAGACCCATGGGTTCTGGGTGGCTGACTCAGAGTGCACTCCACAGCCTGCCCAGCACTCAGGGTCATGTGTGAACACCCTGCATGGCACACGGAAATAACGAGGCCTAACTTCTGACTTCCCTGACAAAGGAACCAACTTCTCCTCATCTCACCTCACAGCCTCAATAGCACAGAAATAGTTGGTGTCTCAAACCCTCTCAGGGCCTTACTTTCTAGCTGGAAAATGTACGAAACACCCAAGAGCACACGTGGTCACCTGAAAGAAAATGCACATGTCAGCAGAGCACCACATAACCCAGTATGTAGGCAGAGGACCTCAAGGCTGAGCTTGGCCGTCTTTCCACTGCCAAAGACTGGCATCCATGGAGCTATCAATATCCTTCCCTAGGAGCCATTCTGAGAAGTGCTCAGAAATAATGCGTATCAATGGGAAAAACAACTCCCTTCCAGAACCTGGCCATAAACAACCAGCAAACCACATGCATGAGACGATATCTTCAGTAAGACCAGAAGGAAGGTTCATGTCAGTGCTGGTCAGCCTGGTCCCTACTGCCAGCTTTCATGGTGGGCGGTAGCGGAGCAACCAAAGTATAAATAAAAAGATAGATTTAACTATAGTAAGTTGTTTTATAAAGATTTATTCTGCCAAACTTAGCGAAAATCTGACATAAAGTACTTGGTAAGTAATTATTATTATATGCTTTAACTTGCTGTATCTCTGCTCTATAAATTTTATAAAGTTAAGTTACTTTCCTACTTTATAAATCACCATTACTGTGGAACTGGTGGGCGGTTAGAAAATTTTACTACTAACAGATACAAAAGTGGGCGGTAGGTATAAAAAGGTCGACTAACCCTGCTATAGAGTGATTTCAAGTCCCCAGGGACCACTGATGTACTCCTGCAAATTCAGTTGATCATTTTTATAGTGCATGAAAGAGATGATAAAATAATCTCAAATTAAGCATGTACACATAGAGGACAATTAGTTTAACCCCTTGAATATCTCAGAATCATCACTACATCTCCCCTCACTCTCCAAGTAAACTTCACCTTACCTTATCTTTTGCTATACAGTCATGCATCTCTGGACAACAGGGATATGTTCTGAGAAATGTGTCATTAGGCAATTTCATCATTGTGCAGATGTCAGCGAGTGCACTCACCTCTGGAGAAACCTAGATGGAATCGCCTACTACACACCTGGACTATATGGTACAACCTATTGCTCCTACGATGCAAACCCAGACAGCATGCTACTGTGCTGAACACTGCAGGCAACTGTAACACAATGGTTACTACTTATGTATCTAAACATAGTATTTATGTATCTAAACAGTAAAATATGGCATAAAAGATAAAAAGTAGTGCAACTGTGTAGGGCACTAACCATGAATGGAGCTTATAGGACTGGAAGTTGCTCTGGGTGAGTCAGTGAGTGGGGAGTGAACTGACGCTCTGGGCCATTACTGTGCACTACTGCCGCCTTTATAAGCACTGTACATAGAGGCTACACTAAACTTATAAAAGCTATTTTTCTTTCTTCAATAATAAGTCAACCTTAGCTTATGATAATCTTTATAAACTTTTAAATTTTAACTTTTCGACTCTTTTGTAATAACACAGTTTAAAGCATAAATACATAATACAGCTGTACAAAAATATTTTTATATCCTTATTCTAAAAGCTTTTATCTATTTTTTACTTTTTACTCTTTTTGTTAAAAATTGACACAAACACACACATTAGGCCGAGCCTACACAGGGGAGGCCTAGACTAGTCACTGTCCTGTACATCCACACCTTGTCCCCACATGACGCTGTCATCTCCAATGACAATGCCTTCTTCTGGAATACTCCCTGAAGTACCTGTCTGAGGCTCTTCTTGAGGAGATGTCACGCTTTTTAGAAATAGGTGCATGGTGTTTTGTTTCCTTTTTCATCATAGATTTGCTTGTAAGTAGACAATGCACCATGAGCATTCCTCTTTTTAATGAAAACTTTTTGGTGTTGGAGTCCATATTTTCAAACTTTTTAAGAGTTTGTTGAGGTTTCTAAAAGCTTCTGCTAACCCTTTCAATATGAATTTTCTAGGGCAGGGGTCGGGAACCTATGGCTCGCAAGCCAGATGTGGCTCTTTTGATGGCTGCATCTGGCTCACAGACAAATCTTTTAATTTTTTTTTTTTTTTTTTTCCTTTTTCATTTTTTTGAAGCTGGAAACAGGGAGAGACAGTCAGACAGACTCCCGCATGCGCCCGACCGGGATCCACCCGGCACGCCCACCAGGGGCGATGCTCTGCCCACCAGGGGGCGGTGCTCTGCCCATCCTGGGCGTCGCCATGTTGCGACCAGAGCCACTCTAGCGCCTGAGGCAGAGGCCACAGAGCCATCCCCAGCGCCCGGGCCATCTTTGCTCCAATGGAGCCTTGGCTGCGGGAGAGGAAGAGAGAAACAGAGAGGAAAGCACGGCGGAGGGGTGGAGAAGCAAATGGGCGCTTCTCCTGTGTGCCCTGGCCGGGAATCGAACCCGGGTCCTCCGCACGCTAGGCCGACGCTCTACCGCTGAGCCAACCGGCCAGGGCCAGACAAACCTTTAATAAAAAAATAATATTAAAAATATAAAACATTCTCATGTATTACAATCCATTCATTTCCTACTGCTCATGTTCATGGTTGTGGGTGGCTGGAGCCAATCACAGCTGTCCTCCGACAACACCAAATTTTTATTGGATAATGCCTAACGTACACGGGTCATTGTATGGCTCTCATGGAACTACATTTTAAAATATGTGGCGTTCATGGCTCTCTCAGCCAAAAAGGTTCCCAACCCCTGTTCTAGGGGTTCTTTTTCCCACTGCAGTTTCCTTTTATCTTGCTCGCTCTTCATCTGTGTGCGCCTATTCCAGTTCCAATAACTCATTATTAGCCAACTTCTCAGGAACTACATGTAGGAGCTCCTCAATGTCACCCTCATCCACACTCAGCTTAAAGTTGTTGACTGACATCTTAACCACAACCTTGTTGATTTCTGCAACCTTCTCATCCTTGGCAAATCCTCTGCAGTCATGGACAAACCTCTTGAGTATCTTCTTCCAGATGCTATTCATATACTCCTTGATGACCTCACCCTAAACCCAAGTGACATTCTGATGCTGTCACAGATGTTGTAATCTTTCCAGAATTGTATCAACGTCTTCTCAGTGTCTTCTTCAGTTGCAGCACCAGCTGGGAAAAGGTCCTCCTCAGGTAGTGGGCCTTAAAAGCTGCTATAAGCCATAACTATCTCGATCTATTGGTTTGACCAAAGAGGTAGTGTTTGGAGGGAGAGACACCACATACATATTGGGATAAAGACACCAGTAAAAGCAGAATATCTGAGAGCATTATCAACAATAAGTAAAATCTTGAAAGGTATGTTATTCTCCACCCATTTTGCTAACACAGCAACTCAGAAAGGCATCTTGGAAGAGGAGTTGGATCACCCATGACTTCTCGTTTTTCAATTACAGTTGACATACAATATTATATTAGTGTCCGGTGTACAACATAGTGACTATACTTTTATATAACTTATTAAGTGATTATTACCCCAATAAGTTTAGTATCCATCTGACACCATACATAGTTACTACAATATTAACTTTATTTCCTATGCTATATTTACATTCCCATAACCATTTTAATAACTGGCAATTTGTACATCCCTTCCCTTTTTAATCCTTCCCCCCCAAACCCCTTCTCAACTGGCAACCATCAATTTGTTCTCTGTATCTATAAGCTTGTTTCTGTTTTGTTTATTCATTTATTTTGTTTTTTAGATTCTACATATAAGTGAAATTATATGTTTTTTTTATTTCTCTGTCTGACTTTTGTCCTCTTTTGTCTTGATGAGTCTAGCTAAAGGTTTATTAATTTTATCTTTTCAAAGTACAAGCTCTTGATTTCATTGATATTTTCTATTTATTTTACTCTATTTCATTTATTTCTGCCCTGATTTTTATTATATATTTCCCTTGACCAACTTTGTTCTTTGTTCTTTTTATTGTTCCTTTAGTTAGATGGTTAGATTGTTTATTTAAGATTTTCCTTGCCTGACCTGTGGTGGCTCAGTGGATAAAGCGTCGACCTGGAAATGCTGAGGTTGCCGGTTCGAAACCCTGGGCTTGCCTGGTCAAGGCACATATGGGAGTTGATGCTTCCAGCTCCTCCCCCCTTCTCTCTCTCTGTCTCTCCTCTCTCTCCGTCTCTCCCTCTCCTGTCTAAAATGAATAAAAAAAAAAAAAAAAAAAAAAAAAAAAGATTTTCCTGTTTCTTGAGGTAGGCTTACATTGCTATAAATTTCCCTCTTAGAACTGCTTTGTCTGTATCCCATAGATTTCATGTCATTGTGTTTTCATTTGTCTCATTTTCTTCCGTGATCTTAGTGTTAACCCACTCATTGTTTAGCAGCATGTTAATTAGCCTCTATGTGTTTGTGTGTTTTTCAGTTTTCTTCTTGTTACTAACTTCTAGTTTTATACTATTATTATTGGAGAAAATGCTTGATATGATTTCAATCTTCTGAAATTTCCTGAGACTTGTTTTGTAACCTAACACGTGATCTAGCCTGGAAAATGTTCCACATACACTTAAGAAAAATGTGTATTCTGTTGTTTTTGAGTGATTTGTCCTAAAAGTAAAAAGTAAGTCCATCTGGTGTAATGTGTCATTTAAAGCCATTGTTTCCTTATTGATTTTCTGTGTGGATGGTCTATCCATTCATAGCAATGTGGTGTTGTAGGGCCACTGCTGGACATGGCCCTTCCCCCTCCCGCCACATGCTGCAGTGTCACAGATCCTGATCTCAGGCCATGAGATCAAGTAGTCAAACTGAGATGAGGGTTCTACTAAGAACAATGGAACTGAGTCATCAGATATATATCAAGGAGGGGCAATAGAAAACAGATGTTACCCTCCCCTCTACCCTGTGCTTACCTGTTTGCTTATACATAGGTAAAAAGTTTTTGCTTGAGTAACTGCCCAGGGCTTAGCTATTTACACTGCGACCTCCTCCTGGAGCTGTTCCGACCCGCTGCCATCGGCGCTGCCCCGTGTGAGTAAGAAAGGCTGTGTCTGCTCCATCCGCTCCTCTCTGTGATTTCTTTGGGATCCATAACACCGCCAGACCGATTTTTTGGGTCTGGATCTCCTGCATACCATGACTTCTTATCGCTCTTGTAGTATACTGGCAGTGTGTACTTACTGATATGTTTGAATGTCCCGGGGTTCTCACTGTGCCAGATCTTGAAGGGTTTCTTTAAAGCCTGCAGTACTGCCTCCAAGCAAGACTATTATCCTGTCCTTATAAAGCCTTGAAACCTGTCATTAATTTGGCCTCCCTATGGATAAAAGTCCTATTAGGCACCTGTTTCCAAAATAGAAAGTTTTCATTGCATATTGAAAGTTTGCCCTGGCATGTAATTATCCGCCACAATCCATTTATCTAGAGTTTCCAAAAATTCTTCAGCTGCCTTCACATCAGCACTCACACACTCGTCACTCACTTCCACATTATGTAAGGAATAACAATTGTTGAATTGTTTAAACCACCTAGAGCTAGCAGTAAATTCAACATTGTAATCAAGTTCAGCCTTTTCTTTCAACATCACAAAAAAAATTTAGCTTTGTCTGTGACCACTCTGCTACTGAGCCAACCGGCCAGGGCAGCTGGCTTTCTTCCTTCAGTCTTTCCCTGCCCTCTGCTTATGGAATAGATTTTCCAGGTCAGGATTTTTTCCAGGGTCTGCATGTATAAACAAGAAGTCAAGCGTCGGCCTGGTGTGCAGGAGTCCCAAGTTCGATTTCCAGCCAGGGCACACAGGAGAAGCGCCCATCTGCTTCTCCACCCCTCCCCCTCTCCTTCCTCTCTGTCTCTCTCTTCCCCTCCTGCAGCCAAGGCTCCATTGGAACAAAGTTGGCCAGGGCGCTGAGGATGGCTCCATGGCCTCTGCTTCAGGTGCTAGAATGGCTCTGGTTGCAACAGAGCAACGCCCCAGATGAGCAGAGCATCACCCCCTGGTGGGCATGCCGGGTGGATCCCGGTCGGGTGCATGCGGGAGTCTGTCTGACTGCCTCCCTGTTTCCAACTTCAGAAAAATACCAAAAAAAAAAAAAAAAAGTCAATCTTAAAAGGCTACTGTATGGCCAGTAGCCATGGCCACCATTACAGCCGCCTGGCCCATGTAGGTTCACATTTGATTCAGACAGACGGTAATGAAACAATGCAGCCAAGAACTGGTGGGCCATTAGCTTTAATCCTAGCTTGCACCCGGTGGGCAAAAAATACAATGGCCTTTTTCTGCCCTGCTCCAGCATGGGCTCCTCTGCCCCATTTTATAGTGTAGAAATCAAAACTTTTAATCCAATATACAAATAAGGAAGTCTCTGATACAAAATCATTTATCTGAGGCATAATGGGATTCCTCATGAGAGTGCACCACCCCACATCATGCAGCAGTCAAGGGTGTGGGGAAAAGCTAGATCCTTTAGTATTAAAAGGATGGGAAAGGCTTAGTCTTAAAACCAAGCCCCAAGCTATAAGGGCCTTGCCTGCCTATAGCCTGTCTCCCACACACAATGCAAACTATAAGCGAGCAAACATATACATCATATTTACAAACTTATTTGACCCACAGCTACACACTGTATGAGTCCAACTCTATAACATTCTGGGAACAGCAAAACTATGAAGGCAGTAAAAGGGTCAGTGATTGCCAAGGGTTGAGGGTGAGTTAGTGGCATGGCAGGGATGAACAGGCGAAGCACAGAGAATGTTTAGGGCTATTCTGTATGATACTATAATGGTGAGTACATGGCATTATACATTTGTCCCAACCTATAGTATGTACAACACCAAGAGTGAACCCTAATATAAACTATGGACTTTGGTGACAATGGTGTGTCAGTGTAAGTTCATCAATTATAACAAATGTACCACTTTGGTCTGAGGGAGCTTTGCCTCAGAGAGGTAGGGTGTAGATGGGAAGTTTCTGAACTTACCACTCAATGTTGCTGTGAACTTAAAACTGTTCTTTAAAAAAAAGTCTATTTTATAAAATTCCTCCAAAAATTAATCATTAAGCAAAATAAATGCTATAACATAGCTCTCCAAACAATTACAAGCATGGAGAGGAGAGGCAGGGGAGAAGACCTTAAATAAGAAGCTCAGCCTGACCAGGCGGTGGCGCAGTGGATAGAGCATCAGACTGGGATGCAGAGGACCCAGGTTTGAGACCCCATGGTCACCAGCTTGAGCACAGGCTCATCTGGTTTGAGCAAAAAGCCCACCAGCTTGAACCCAAGGTCACTGGCTCCAGCAAGGGGTTACTCAGTCTGCTGAAGGCCCGCGGTCAAGGCACATATGAGAAAGCAATCAATGAACAACTAAGGTGTTGCAACGCGCAATGAAAAAACTAATGATTGATGCTTCTCATCTCTTTCAGTTCCTGTCTGTCTGTCACTGTCCCTCTCTCTGACTCACTCTCTGCCTCTGTAAAAAAAAAAAAAAAGAAGCTCAAAAACCAAGAACAGAAATGGATTTTTTAACACATAAAGTAGAAATAAAATAAGACTTTATAATTAAAGTCAAATACAAAAGAAAAAACACTATGAGAAACTCAGTTTAAATTATAAGATACACAGGGATAACATATTGAATAAAAATTTAATAGGGAACAATGAATAACATAAAGAAAACAAACAAGTGAATTAAAATGGAAAAAAAAAGAAACAAGTAAAAACAGTAAGAAAGTGGGAATTGAAGCCAGACAAAAAAGAACCAGCATACTTATACTTGAAGTCCCCAAAGACTAAGAACAAAACAAACGAACAGAAACAGTATTTGCAAATATAATCCAAGAATACTTTTCGAAAATAGACCTGAATCTACATATACCTAAAGGGGCATACGAGGCACCTGGAAAAATTGGTCTGAAACAATCAACTTTGAGACACATCCTAGTAAAACTGTTAGGTTTTTTTGTGTGTGTATTTTTCTGAAGCTGGAAACGGGGAGAGACAGTCAGACAGTCTCCCGCATGCGCCCTACCGGGATCCACCCGGCACGCCCACCAGGGGCAATGCTCTGCCCACCAGGGGGCGATGCTCTGCCCCTCTGGGGCGTCGCTCTGCCGTGACCAGAGCCACTCTAGCAACTGGGGCAGAGGCCAAGGAGCCATCCCCAGCGCCCGGGCCATCTTTGCTCCAATGGAGCCTTGGCTGCGGGAGGGGAAGAGAGAGACAGAGAGGAAGGAGGGGGGTGTGGAGAAGCAACTGGGTGCTTCTCCTGTGTGCCCTGGCCGGGAATTGAACCTGGGTCCCCCGCATGCCAGGCCGACGCTCTACCGCTGAGCCAACCGGCCAGAGCCAAAACTGTTAGGTTTTAAGAATAAAGTAAGGAGGCCCTGGCTAGTTGGCTCAGTGGTAGAGCATCAGCCCGGCATGTAGAAGTCCCAGGTTCAACTCCCAGTCAGGGCACACAGGAGAAGCGCCCATCTGCTTCTCCTCCTCTTCCCCTCTCATTTCTTTCTCTCATGCGCGCTCTCTCTCTCTCTCTTCCACCTTTCTGCAGCCATGGCTTGACTGGAATGAGTTGGCCCTGGGCACTGAGGATGTCTCATGGCCTCTGCCTCTCAGAGCCAAGAAGAGCTCTGTTGCTGAACAATGTAGCAATGCCCCAGATGGACAGAGCATGGTCCTCTACTGGGCTTGCTGGGTGAACCCCAGTCAGGGTACATGCAGGAGTCTGTCTCTGCCTACCCTCCTCTCACTGAATGAAAAAAATAATAATAAACTAAAAATTCTAAGCACCTCCAGGCAAAAAGATAAAATTATTTACTAGGACAAGAGAAACAGACACATACAAATTATGGCAAGAACTGAACGGCATTTTATAATAATTCATACCAAAAAGAGTGAACCAAGAATTTTAAACCCTGACAAGCTGGCTTTCAAGTATAGAAACAATATAAAAACAATCATAAACATGTAAAAACTCAAGACGTTCTATATTTACAAAGCCTTGTTGAAGAATCTAGTAAAGACTCAATCAACAGATAACTCGGAGAAACTCGGCAAAGAGATTGATTTAATATATTTAGTGATAGGTCCAATACTAAATATGATGGAAGAGTAATATAGTATATAAAAATAAATGCAAGTTAAAAGATGGAAAAAGAAAAGAGTGGAGAAGAGAAAAATAACAAGGTGATTAATTGTTGTAGAGGCAATAGGTGAGAATTAAAGGACAGTGCTGAAAACTGACAAAGCAGATAGTAAAAGATTAAATTTAAAAACAGGGACTAATGGCACTAAAAAGGTAGAAATACAAGGACAAAATCACAAATCTTCCTAAATACCAAGAAATCAAAAATAAAAAAAACAAAGAAAACCTATCATGTAGAGAAATACAGTAATTATAATACATCTAGTTGTTACAAAAAAGATAATAAAATTGTAACCAAAATATATCAATCAAATTAATAAATATGCATGGGCTTAATTAATCTAATATAAGAAAAAGATTTTCAATTTGACTCACAAAGTAAGAAACAACTATATAACCATATACAAAAGAAAAATCTAGAACAAAGCGATTGAAAAAAACTAAAAATAAAGAAATTGGCAAAAGTACAGCAAATGGAAACAATAGCAATGGGGCTCAGTTTTGATATCACACACGGTAGAATTCACGTCATAAGCATTAAACACAACAAGGAACAGTTTTTTTGTTTTGTTTTGTTTTTGACAGAGACAGAGTGAGTCAGAGAGAGGGATAGATAGGGACAGACAGGCAGGAATGGAGAGCGATAAGAAGCATTAATTTTTCGTTGTGGCACTTTAGTTATTCATTGATTGCTTTTCTCATGTGCCTTGACTAGAGGGCTACAGCAGACTGAGTGACCCCTTGCTCAAGCCAGTGGCCTTGGGTCCAAGCTGGTGAGCTTTGCTCAAACCAGATGAACCTGCACTCAAGCTGGCGACCTCAAGGTCTCAAACCTGGGTCCTCCGCATCCCAGTCTGACGCTCTGTCCACTGTGTCACCACCTGGTCAGGCAACAAGGAACAGTTTTTAATGCTAAAAACCCCAATTCACGCCTGACCAGGTGGTGGCGCAGTGGATAGAGCGTCGGACTGGGATGCGGAAGGACCCAGGTTCGAGACCCCGAGGTCGCCAGCTTGAGCGCGGGCTCATCTGGCTTGAGCAAAGAGCTCACCAGCTTGGACCCAAGGCCCCTGGCTCCAGCAGGGGGTTACTCGGTCTACTGAAGGCCCGAGGTCAAGGCACATGTGAGAAAGCAATCAATGAACAACTAAGAAGTCACAACGCGCAACGAGAAACTGATGATTGATACTTCTCATCTCTCTCCGTTCCTGTCTGTCTGTCCCTGTCTATCTCTGCCTCTGTTAAAAAAATAAAACAAAACAAAAAAAAACCAACCCCAATTCATATATGTGATATGCACCAAATAACACAATAACCAACTTTTAAAGGCAGAAACTAAAGGAGATACAAGGAGACAGAAATTTACATTTGTAAAGCCAGTGGCCAGGGCCACCATCACAGCAGCCTGGCTCATGCAGGTTCACATTGGATTCGAACAGTCGGTAAAGAAACAACGGAGCCAAAAACTGATGAGGCATCTTCTTTTTTTTTTTTTTTTTTTTTTTCTGAAGCTGGAAACGGGGAGAGACAGTCAGACAGACTCCCGCATGCGCCCAACCGGGATCCACCCGGCACGCCCACCAGGGGCGACGCTCTGCCCACCAGGGGGCGATGCTCTGCCCCTCCAGGGGTTCGCTCTGCCGCGACCAGAGCCACTCTAGCGCCTGGGGCAGAGGCCAAGGAGCCATCCCCAGCGCCCGGGGCCATCTTTGCTCCAATGGAGCCTTAGCTGCGGGAGGGGAAGAGAGAGACAGAGAAGAAGGAGGGGGTGGTGGAGAAGCAAATGGGCGCGTCTCCTATGTGCCCTGGCCGGGAATCGAACCTGGGTCCCCCGCACGCCAGGCCGACACTCTACCACTGAGCCAACCGGCCAGGGCCGAGGCATCTTCTTTAATCCTAGCTTGCAGTCGGTGGACAAGTAAAAACACACACTGGGCTCCAAAACCCACTCACATTCAGTGCTCACAAAGCTACTGACTTATCCGAGTTTCCTAGAATCAAAGGTTTCTAGCTCACCAGACTTATTCACCTCTGTTGGGCAGATAAAATGTATTATGCTCACTTTGTTAAAGATGACGCTGCCCACATGAAGGCTGTTGCCCAGGTGATATTAATGTGTGTCTCTGTGGGCTGTGCAGGCAGAATCCTTGTAGCCTGGGGCTTGGTTTTGGGATTAAGCCTTTCCTACCCTTTTTGATGTGGGGTGGTACAATCCTATCATGCCTCAGAAAGTGACTTTGTATTAGAGACTTCCCTATTTTGTATATTGGATTAAAGGTTTCGATTTCTACACTATAAAATGGGGGCAGAACGGGAGCTCGCTCTTGGTTCCTGAGATTAGCATGAGAGATCAGAGCAGAGAGCAGAGAAAGGCCACGTGGAGGAGGCCAGGAGAAGCAGCCAAGATGGTGGAGTGCTGAGTGAGAAGAGAGTTTTGTGTAGAGTTTGTGCAGGGAGAAGGAAGGAGATGGGGAACACAGGTGAATAAGTCTGGTGAGCTAGAAACCTTTGATTCTAGGAAACTCAGATAAGTCAGTAGCTTTGTTGAGCACTGAATGTGAGTGGGTGTTGGTCAAATGAGTTTGTAAATATGATATATGTGTTTGCTCACTTGTGGTTTGTGTTGGGTATGGGGGACGGACTGTGGGCAGACAGGGTCGTTGTAGCCTAGGGTTTGGTTTTGAGACTGGGCTTTTCCCCACACCCTTGACTGATTGTATGATCTGGGTGGTGCACTCTCATGAGGAATCCAATTATGCCTCGGATAAGTGGCTTTGTATCAGAGACTTCCTTGTTTGTATATTGGATTAGGGGTTTTTGGTTTTCTACACTATAAAGTGGGACAGACCAGGAGCTGGCTCACACAGTTCCTGCTATCACAATTGCAGGGGCTTCCCTGATCCCTTGCCCTTCATGGGAAAAGCTGGTTTTCTGCTTTTCCCTTGTCTTCTTTTGTGGTTTGCCTGTCTTGGTGAGACACCAATAAATAGGATGGCCCACCATCCTCCGACTCCGCCATTTCTTTATCGTCTGCCCGAATCCAATGGGAACCTGCATGTGAATGGCCACAATGGTGGTTCCAGTGGGTTTTGGAGCCCAGTGTGTGTTTTTTGCTTGCCCGCCGGGTGCAAGCTAGGATTAAAGATGATCGGGCCCACCAGTTTTTGGCTCCGCTGTTTACCAACTGTCCAAATCCAATGCGAACCTGCATGGGCCAGGCTGCTGTGATGGTGGCCCTGGCTACTGGCTTTACAACTCTGTTCCCCATCTCCTTCCTTCTCCCTGCACAAACTCTGCACAAACTGGCTTCTCACTCAACACACCGCCATCTTGGCTGCTTCTCCTGGCCACATGGCCTCTTTCTGCTCTCCTCTCTCCTCTCTCCTCTAATGATAATCTCAGGAACCGAGAGCGCAATTTCCTGTTCTGTCCCCATTTTGTAGTGTAGAAATCAAAACTTTTAATCCAATATACAAAATAGGGAAGTCTCTAATACAAAGTCACTTCTCTGAGGCATGATGAGATTGTACCACCCCATATCAAAAAGGGTAGGAAAGGCTTAATCCCAAAACCAAGCCCCAGGCTACAAGAATCCTGCCTGCCCACAGCCCGCCCCCAATCCACATTAATATCACCTGGGCGACAGCTTCTGTGTGGGCAGCGCCATCTTTAACAAAGTGAGCATAATACATTTTATCTGCCCAACAACGTTATATAGGAGATTTTAATATATCACTTTCAGTATAAGACAGCAAAAAGACCACACATCCATGAGGTTATACAAGACCTAAACAACACAGTAAGAAGGAAGATCTAACAGGTATGTGTTGAAATTACATCCTGATAATAGAGGACCCTTTTTCTCCTCAAGCACACATAAAACCTCCACAAAGATTTATCCTGCTACAAGGCTGCAAAGAGATCACCTGAAAAAAATAAAAAATGAAACCCTTCTATTAAATAACTCTTCAGTAAAGGGAGAATATAAAATAAAATTACAGAATTTCTAAAATATATTGATAATAAAAATACTACATATTAGAATTTATGGAATATATTTAAAACAGGGCTCAAAGGATCATAACCTTAAACATTTATATCAGTAAAGTGAAAATTTTCAGCTCAAAAACTGACAAAAAATTAAGCAAATCTAAAGAAAGCACAAGAAAAAAAGATATTACAAGAAAAGGCAGAAATGAATAAGGTGGAGAAGAGAACGCATCGATCAAAGTGAATAATAGTCCCCTGTCCTGAGGATCCTTCATTCTCCTCTTCGACTGCATCAGTTCTTCCTGCTTCTATGTTGTGAGCCCTCTGCTAACTGCTCATGAACATTCTGCAAACTGGGAGGAGCTTTGGTGCCTGGTAACCACTATAACATTTAGAAGATGATGCAGATTTTGATAAACAGGAACCTCAAATGGAAACTGGGCAATAAGTTCAAATCCCCTTTTCAGGCTTTCTTACAGGTTGTCTCTGTTTTATGTTGAAACCAAAGGGTGGGGCCACAAGAGGCTTTGAGCAAAGGCTAGGAAGGAGGAAGGGTAATAACTGGTCAAGCAAGTACTTTTTCTCAAGGGACAAACAGCACTCGAGGAAAGGAAAACACTCCCAAGTTCACCAGCAATTAGACAAGGAACATAAGACAAAAAAATCAGGCCCTTGTTCTCTTATCTTGTACATCTGTGAGATAAGGGCTTCTACCTCACTGCTTCTGGCATTCGATGTAGGGCCCTCAGTGTGACTAAGAAAAGGCTGCAAGTATAAGACAAAAGTCACCCATTTCATTTAGCATATGACTGCACCATTATGATGGTACCATTAAACAGTGATATTAAACAAATACAATGGGGGCGCATGTCCCCACCTCCCTGCTCACTGTCTTCCTCGCTGCTCCCCACAGAAGAAGAAGGTGCTAAACTGACAGGTGATTGTTTTAGACACAACTGAGCGGAAGAGGGAGACCAAGTTCAGCTCCCTATAACCCAGGTGGTCAATACAAGAGTGGGGTGTGGAGTCCCCCTCTCTCTGTCAGCGTCCCTCTTCTGACCCTATAATAAATAATAATACCTGTAAATTGAGATGAGTCATATCAGAACTAAAAGTCCTGCCAACACTACTTCTTGAGAACGTACTATGTGCTGGGCACCGAGAGAGGGCTACAGATTAGAAAAAAAAGGAAGCACTGGCCCCTTGTCTTGAGTAGTTCACAATCTAATGGAAGAGGAAGCTTTAGTTTCTATGGAAATAAAGGGTCAGAGCAGAATTAGGGATGAGGAAGGTTTCCTTGAAGAAATGATGTCAGACTGAGGACTGATGAATGTGTAGGAGTTAGTCAGGCCTAGAAGGGTGGGAAAGGTTTCCTCTCCTCACGTATCTGCCTAATGCACACCATTGTGGGGATGGGAGAAGAGAGAGAGAAATAGTGAAATAGAATTTAAGTACTGAACTTTGAAGAAGTGCATTAAAAATAAACCCACAGCCTTTTCTCAAGTTGTAAGAAGGGTAAAAAACAAAACAGAACAACAGTCTTTTAGAGTGAGTTTGGTTAAAGCAAAGTAAACAATTTCTTGTCTCCAGAGGTGGGACCAGACTCCAGGTGGCCTTCCAATCACAGAGCAGATGCTTACCTCTAAGCCACAGGCAACAGATGGGAAGCAAGCACAACAGCACACACACACACACACGCACACACACACACACACGCACACATGTGAACAGCTGTTGTGTAAATTCTAAACCACTCCCAGTTAAGTGAGAGATTATGTCACAAACAGTACAAACCCACGGAGGGTGGGGACAGCCTGCTCTGCAGGAGGATAGGCAGAGCACTAAGAACTGGGCTTGGACTCCACTCCCAGCTCTATCTCTGTCTTTAAAATGATTGTTACCAACGTGAACTCTGCCCCATACTCCATCCCTTGGAGACCTGGGTATTTATTAACTCAACTGGCATAAAGATGTGAGACCTGCTATGTTATTTCATGGACTAAGTTGTGTTTCCCTCAAAATTCATATGTTGAGGTCCTATTTCCCAGGACCTAAAATGTGACCTTATTTGGAGATAGGGTTTTTACAGTGGTCATCAAGCTAAAATGAAATCATGAGGATGGGCCATAATCCAAAAAGACTGGTGTCCTTATAAAAAGGGAAAATTTGGCCTGACCGGGCGGTGGTGCAGTGGATAGAGAGTAGGACTGGGATGAGGAGGACCCAGGTTCGAGACCCCAAGGTCGCCAGCTTGAGTGTGGGCTCATCTGGTTTGAGCAAAAGTTCACCAGCTTAAGCCCAAGGTCGCTGGCTCGAGCAAGGCGTTACTCAGTCTGCTGAAGGCCCCTGGTCAAGGCACATATGAGAAAGCAATCAATGAACAATTAAGGTGTTGCAACGCGCAACGAAAAACTAATAATTGATGATTCTCATCTCTCTCCGTTCCTGTCTGTCTGTCCCTGTCTATCCCTCTCTCTGACTCTGTCTCTGTAAACAAACAAACAAACAAACAAAAACAAAAAAAAAAGGGGGGGGAAATCTGGACACACAAAGAGGTGTGGCAACAGGAAAAGACATAGTGGCAGCCATCCAAGCCCAGGCGAGAGCCTGGGACACAGCCTTCCCTCAGAGGGAACCAGCCTTGCCAACACCTTGATTTTGAACTTTCAGCTTCCAGAACAGTGAAATGATAAATTTCTGCTGTTGCAAAAAAAAGGGGGGGAGGAGACCTGGGCTGCAGAGGGCAGAGGCAGCAGATGCCCAAAAACATCACTGCGGCCATCGCAACTATAACAGTTTCTTTTCTTGGCCTTTTGGTTTCCTTGCTGTGTGCCTCAGTTTCTTCTCTTGACACTGATAATTTTAAAATTTGCCCCTAAATTCCTTATTTAAGAGAACCGATGCTGGTTTATCGTTGTTTTCTAGTCTCATTCCACATCCCTTGCTGTGACTGATGGATAAGAAAAGTCGGCCAAGTTACATGCCAGTGTGAACTGTGCTCAGAAGATTTCATCTCAGTCCAGCCTTGCCACTGGGGAAGTGTGGAATAAAGTCAGTCACTAAGAAGGCTGTGTTCAGCTCACCTGGGGATGCTAGTCAGGTAAGTCATGACATTCAGAAAGTCCTCGTGTGGGATGCGTTTGAACCCCACAAACTCTGGAAAGGTGATGATGGGGGCACCGTCGTTCCCTCGGCCTCCTGCAACGAAGATGGGAGGTTAAGATGTTAGTGCAACATTTTCATGTCATGCCCCTGCAGGTAGAGGACTCTGACTAATATCAAGTCAGGAAATGAGCTTTGGCCTCTCCCTTTTCTATGTTATTTCAGAGTAGAATGTGGGAAGGTTGACACTGAACTGTTTTGAACAAGTCTCTCTTCTCCTTCATGCTTGCTCAGTGGTGTTGTGAGAATTTGATTTTTGAGTCCTTTGAAGATAGTTATAATATAAAAGATCATACAGATTTAATTATTTTAGAATAGGTAGGATAGTAAAGAATGTCAACACAAATACATAACATTCCTCTTCATTTTTGTAGTCAATAAATTCAAAAGCTACAATGGTGGTTAAGAGAGTTAGCTCTACAATCAGATAGCCTGATTCAAATCCTGCTTTGCCAATTAATTTCTGTGTGGCTTTAGGCAAGATACTTAACCTAAACTGGAGTTTCCATACACACACATATAAATATATAAGAATAATATATAATATATAATTATAAGACTATTAATAATAGTATACATAGGACTAATACTTGTACCTACCTCAAAAGCTATTGTGAGAATTAAGCAAAAATGTGTATGAAAAGCACCTTAGCAGATTGCTTACCACATATAAGTATTCAATAAATGGTGACTGTTGTTATGGTTATTATTATTACAGGGAGGCATAATAAGGGGCCCTTTGATAAATTATAAACAGATATAAGACATCCTTATGAGAATAAAAATGTAAAATTAATATTTAAATATTTTATTCATTGAAGCAGAAGCCACCAAGTTAAATTAAATAGATATTTCCCAATCTGCTTGCAGCTGGATGTAGTAGCCACATGGCTAAATTCTAGCCCATGGTACCTACACTGTGTGCAGGTGCCTAGCGAAGCACGGTGAACTCACAGAAGCACCATGAATATTTTAAATTTTTGAGGGAAACAGCAACAGCTAGCATCTGTCACATGCCCTGCATTCTACTAGCTTCAGGTAGTTGACAATTTCAGCAGTAAGTCGTGCTATTCCTTTGAGTGGCATTGTGTCTTTGTGAAGCTGGCTTTGGGGGTGGCTGCTGTGATGAACACCAGTGTGGACCAGGAAGGGAGGGTGGTGATGTCTGGCCTGATTCCATGAATTGAGACCATGGTAATTATCTAAGAATGAAGTTCTTGGTATTATTTTCTTCCCCTTTATGCACAGTTATTTTTTCAAACACCTACGAAGTTGTTAGGACTTACAGACTTACTCGGTTGCTTTAACTGTTTGGTATTGCGTTTGGCCAAGAAGGGCTGTAAAAATGACTGAGACCCTTAGGCACCGAGAACTGCGACAATGGGAAAACCTGTGCCCTCACCAAAGGGGTACGCGCTGACGTGCCGGAGCACCTTCCAGGTGATGCCCACGGAGCGGAGCTACAGCCAGGGGAATGGTGGTGCCCCAGTGAAGGCAACTGCTACCAAGGAGCGCACGTATCTCACGTAGCTAAGGAAAGAGGTAAAAGTGCACGGTGTGCTAGTGGTGAGTAAGGACTGTGTGGTTAATGTGGTGCAGGATCAACGTAGAAATGACAGGAAAAGAGACTCAAGTGAAGACGAGCAGTCTATATGAAAACACCACCATTGCACCAGCCCATCCTGCTGCCATGAGTCCATGCCTCATAAATCACTGCAACTTGCTGTGTAAACTTGTTGCAAGGGAGAGAACGTGCTTTTGAACAAACTGTTTGTGTCATGTCAAGAGTAAGTAAGTCAGCAGTGTGGTATTTCTACACAAGTCTCTTGTGATATTGCTCATGTGAGTCTTAGGCTTTCAGAGGCAAATCACTGAGGATCATTGTCTGGAAGACCAGTTGTTCTTCTCCAAGAAGTCCTTCCTTATTAACCCTGTACGCTTATTTTGAAGTTTAAACAAAAATACTAAACTTTGACAAGAAGACTGAGCTACCTCTTTATGTTGACTGAATATTATCAGCTTTCATCTAACATTCTTCCTTTTTGTAGTTTCACAATCATAGGAAGTTCCAGAGAAACCTAAACTAAGAGAATTTGCATCTCTGGTAAGGCTAAACTTAGAGGCATTATAACACTGTATTAATTGTATAACTAATATTTGCCAAGAGAATGGCTAAAAGATTTCAGGGATCTAAAACACCCTAAACGATTCATTAGGATATGATTACACCATTTACTAATTTCGCCTTTTATAGTTAATTATAAAGTAAGGCTATTCACACCTCATAGGAAGGTAGTTGGAGTTTCCTTGTATCCTGGTTAATACCAACACTGAACACCGGAGGGCAGAGAGGCCCTCCTTCTTCCTCGCCCTCCTCCTCTCCAGGTTAACTGAGGACACTCCGGTTGGTCTTTAGCGGCAGAAATGCTAAAGAAACAAAGCTGAGCCTCCTTGCAGCAGCTGACAACCCACAAGGCACTCAGTGCCACCTTGTGAAGAAACGTGGAAGCGCAAAAGGAAGACCGTGCCAAAGATAAAACCAACTGAGTAAAATGGTTACCTAAATAAAATAATCTTCATTCCTCCTCGCACAGTTGTTACCTGTTCGTTAAATGGCATGAAGACTTCATCATACAGAGGAGAATTTGGAGTGCTGGGAGATCCTATAGAAAGATGGTGAAGATCAACCATGGGAGAGGAAGTGAGGTAGCTACTGCAAGCACCATTTCATTATTTTTTCCTAGTGTAGCTAGAAATATACATTGAAATATGTATTATTTTACAATGCTTCCTTTCATTTTTTCCTTGACATGGCAGTTCTCTTTTACATTTTATTTTTTTAAGTATATGAATAAGTAGGAGGGTAGCTGTACACCCTCTGTGGACACACAGTTCAATGCATTTCCCAGCTTCTCCTGCTGTCAGTACAGCTGTATAACTGAGACCGGTTCAGGCAACAGAACATGGTGTGTGCTGTGGCTGCGCTGAGGCTTCTAGGAAGCAGAGTGCTCACATTCTGTCTGTCTTCTGGGTGCAGATAATCAGAAAGCCATTAAGTGGATAACAGAGGCAACAGCCACAAAGTTCTTCATGTGAGAACCTGCACATGAAGAAAAGTCATCTGCCAATCAGAATCATACATGCTGGACTGTTCCAAGAGTAAGAACAAATTTCTATTGTGCTTGTTTGAGCCACTATACACTTTGAAGTCTATTTGTTACAAGTTATAATATCTATAAGTTTTATTTCAGGATGGTGAGGGGCAATACAAATCATTTGGTATAAAAAGAAGGCATTTGGCCCAACACGACTGAGAACCATTTCTGTAGCCTGCACTGCCCAACACAATACCACGAGACATATGTTGCTGTTGAGCATTTGAAGTGTGACCAGTCCAAAATGAGATATGCTGTACATGTAAAATGCAAACTAGACTTCCCAAACCTGGAACAAAAAACTGTAAAGTATCTCATTAATAATTTGAATATTGATGACTTATCAAATAATATTTTAGACATATTGGATCAAATAAAATATATTATTAAAATTAATTTCATGTGTCCCTTTTTTAATATGGTTACTACAACATTTACAAATACCTATGTGGATCACATTATACTTCTATTAATTAACACTGACGTTCTTGCACTGGCCGAGATTTCCCACGTGCCGAGTTACTAGCTCCATCTTTGATTTAGATATGAGTTTTGACTCTGCTCTCTTCCTTGGTAAGAATTTCCATTTGCCCCTAGAAACTCTACTCCTACCAACGCTTTGTTTAAGAAAGTAACAAACAAGTCCTACCTGCTAAATTCTCTTATAGCCAGATGCCATCCTAGGCACTTTGCTTAAAACGTACTTTACAGATGAGAAATCTGAGGTTCAGAGTTGTGTTCGTATGTGAACCCAGGATTATCTGAATACCAACCCTACAGTGTTTCCACCACACAACCTGCTTATACTCTCTCGTTTCCTAGCTAAGCCCTGAATTTAGAAATATCCCAAATCACTGGGAATATTAGGTTGTCTTCCAAGGTCAAAGACACCAAAGGTCCCAGCCCTGGTCACTGTTCAGTCCCTGCTGGTGCTTTCACCATCCAGAAGCTTCAAACCATCTGGCCACAAATCTGGGTCAGGCGTCCTGTGCCGGGCATGGGGGCACACTCGCAGAGCCCAGCAGGCCAAGCAACTGGCACCGCAGTGAGAAAAAGGGTCCATCCCGTCCTTGCAGGGTTTCTGGCTGATTAGGCCTCTGCTCGTTCCAGAGCTCAGGGGAATCTGTAGAAAAGCCTGCAGCTGGAACATCTTCATCCTCCTTGCCCAAATCAGGAAAAGGCAAACTGCTGTGACTCCGCACAGAGGCCACAGCTGGGCTGCCACAGCGATGGAGAGAGACCCAGTCTCAGAAATTTCTGTTTTATAACCCAACTACGCACGAGCACCCACAACAGCCTAATTGCTGACATCTGCTGCCTCGGCCGGGTAAAAACGACAGCAGGCCTGCCCACTGCAAAAAAGCACTGACTCAGACCCCCATGGCTGTGACCTTCCAGACTTGCAGTGCTGCAAATGCTGCCACCGCTAATCCATGCTCCTTTCTCATAAGAAGGGCAAACTTGAGGCAATAAGATGACAAAAGAAGCTCAGAAATGAAAGGACTTTCTTTGCCATGGTCAAAGTGCCTTTCCTAAAACGGGTATCCTCTTGGTCCATGGGAGTCCTCACAGTTCTGTGTTCTACAGGAAAGAGTGGCAGTGAACTCTTTTCCTGACTGAACTGTGGCGTTACACACCCAGTCACTGTGAGCATGGCTCCAGGTAACCCTTTGAGTAGTGAGTTTTTTTCACGCTCGCTGACCCCTAGGAATGAGGGTTTTTCAAAAAATGAAACTAGTTCCAGTTCCAGTTTTATTAATTTAAAATCATGTTTGTTTGATAATCAATTTATGGAAACAAGAACATACATTTGTCTTTTTTTTTTAATGTTCCTTACACATTTTTAAAATAAATCGACCGCACTCTGGATGGTCAGGAGGCACGAGGATGTGCATGAACATCCGTACTACTCAAAGGGTTAATTACAGAACTGTATCACACTGAGAATTATTTTTTTGCAATATAAGCCTAAAATAAACAATTTTATGGGATTAAAATATATCATAAAATAAGGCAAAAAATTTATTTGGAAGTTGTAATAGTAAGCATTTTTCATACATTATGTCATTTAATCCTCAAAATTTTAATGATTCCATTCATTATTCAAAAGAGGAAACAGAGGCATACAGAAGTAAATTGCCCAAGGTGAGGCAGCTAGTCAGTAGCAGAATCTAAATCCTTATTTAGGGTTATCTGTTACCTGTTTCTGTTTCTCCTATTCTGCCTCTAAGAAATAAGGAAAGAGCCTGACCAGGCAGTGGTGCAGTGGATAGAGCATCAGACTGGGACACGGAGGACCCAGGTTCGAAACCCCAAGGTCGCTGGCTTGAGCACGAGCTCACCAGCTTGAGTGCAGGGTCATTGATTTGAACGTGGGAATGACCAGATGGTCGCTTGGCTTGAGGCCAAAGGTCGCTGGCTTGAAGCCCAAGGTTGCTGGCTTGAGTGACCTGGCCACTTGCTCTGCTGTAGCCCCCACCTCCCATCAAGGCACATATGAGAAAGCAATCAATGAACAACTAAGGTGCCACAATAAAGAATTAATGCTTCTCATCTCTCTCTCCCTTCCTGTCTGTCTGTCCCTCTCTCTGACTTACTCTGTTTCTGTCAAAAAAAAAAAAAAAGAAACAAGGAAAGAAATACCTCAAAAATACTCAAAAAAGATCACTTTGGATCACTAAATGTATAAATGTATAATCAGTTGCTGGATTCCTTCCCTGATGAGCACTGTAACTATAAACTCATTATATATTCACTATATACTCACTGTGTAATTCTATACTCAATACCGAGGCTCTCAAACTTGGGTGTAAAGCTGTAGGACTTCACCCCGCCTCACCCCGTCATACACTGCACTGGCTGTGTGGCCCGCTGTGGCGCATGGCCACAGCAGCAGCTCAGGAACACCAGGGACAGTTCCCATCCTGCATTTTGTTCTACACCATCCTGGGCTCACTGTGGAAAGTGAGACTGCTATGAGACTGCTCCTTCAGGAGGACAGCCGGGCACTTCCTCCTGGGCCCAGACTGTGGTGCCTGGAGGTGGATGTCAGGAACAGGGAGTTTGCTGCCCTCAAAGGACAGCCCAGGAGGACTCGGATAACTTTGAACTGAGCACCTACTATGTTTCATTCTCTGTTCTAAACACTGGCATTGCAGGCAGAGAGAAGAGAAATGAGGACTCTGTACGTAACAGTTTTCAGTGAGTATATGAGCACTGACTACTGTGGAGAAAAGACCGGAGAATTCCTCAGAAGTTCTAAATTGCATAAAATGTCCCCACCTTAATCCAACCTTGGGATGAGAGAGGTATCCGAATAACAAAAATTAAGTTTCTCTTAACTCAGTAGAATAATTAATTAAGAGCAGATTAAATATGATTTAGAGGAAGAAAAGAAATGTGACTTTTCCTTCCTCCCATGTTATAGAGTAAAATCCATACTAACTACATATTGTCTCTGCAATGTAACTAAGATGTCTTTCATCTTGCTTTTTTTAGAAGAGATATAAAAGACAAGGAAGTGACCTGTCGCTTTGTATTTCTGTGATATGGGCTAACACCTAGTCTCATATCCTATGCTTCCAAGTTTGCTCTAACTATAATTTAGGATTTGGTATGTACTACCAGTTTCAGTAATTAAAGTCATATCACTCTTCACTAAGTGACTAGTATTCTAGTAACAACCACTTTTCAGGGCTGTGCCCAGGTTCAGAAAATTTCTAGCTTTTTATCAATATTATCCTCTCTCTATTCCTAATCAAATGATTAATTAAAAAATATATTAAAATAAGGTTCTTAACAGCTATGGATAATTGACAAATCTCCCAAAGAACAAACAACCTCAGTAATGTTCATGAACCCTTAAAACCAAGACTCTCTCAAGGTTGGATCTTAGAAGAACATCACAGTGGCAGCTGATCTCGGTAGTTATTTCTTTTTCTTACTCAAAATCTCTTCAGCTCTGCTCTTTTACAAATGTACTCCCGCCTGACCAGGCGGTGGCACAGTGGATAGAGTGTCGGACTGGGATGCAGAGGACCCAGGTTCGAGAGCCTGACTGAGGTCGCAGTTTGAGCACGGGCTCATCTGGTTTGAGTAAAAGCTCACCAGCTTGGACCCAAGGTTGCTGGCTCGAGCAAGGGATTACTCAGTCTGCTGAAGGCCCGTGGTCAAGGCACGTATGAGAAAGCAATCAATGAACAACTAAGGTGTCGCAATACACAACGAAAAACTAATGATTGATGCTTCTCATCTCTCCATTCCTGTCTGTCTGTCCCTGTCTATCCCTCTCTCTGACTCTCTCTTTGTCTCTAGAAAAGAAAAAAAAAAGAAATGTACTCCCGCCCTGGCCAGATGGCTCAGTGGTAGAGCATTGGCCTGGCGTGCAGGAGTCCCGGGTTTGATTCCCGGCCAGGGCACACAGGAGAAGCGCCCATCTGCTTCTCCACCCCTCCCCCTCTCCTTCCTCTCTGTCTCTCTCTTCCCCTCCCGCAGCCAAGGCTCCATTGGAGCAAAGTTGGCCCGGGCGCTGAGGATGGCTCTGTGGCCTCTGCCTCAGGCGCTAGAATGCCTCTGGTTGCAACAGAGCAATGCCCCAGAAGGGCAGAGCATCGCCCCCTGGTGGGCAGGCTGGGTGGATCCCGGTCAGGCGCATGCGGGAGTCTGTCACACTGCCTCCCGTTTCCAACTTCAGAAAATTACAAAAAAAAAAAAAAAGAAAAAAGAAATGTACTCCCTTGAGAAATCCAACGAAGTGCACCCAATAGCAAATAGAATGACAGCTATGAGATTTCACCCTCCTCCAGCTTGATGGTCCTCAGTTCCTTCTAGTCTGGGTGAGGTTTAATGGATGACTGAGACTCAAGAATAATATTCATCAATATTCAAGAGGCCGGGGCCTCTGAGCAGAACTCACAACAAAATCTAGAAATACAAATGAATTAGCCCCTTACCTGAAAGTATGGCAAATTGTCTGTGAAGTTGTTCAATTATATCCACTGCCAACAAGGGCCTGATTTCCTGTTGCATAATTTCATCTGTACAAATGAAATGCAAATCATGTTAAAACCTTGCGTATTACAAGGACAAATTAAAAGGAAGGGAAGCTCTATATTTAGGGAAATGTGAGACTTACCAAGCTATGGTTATGGATACATTATTCTCTTGAGAAACTGGTTCCCGAGATGCATGCATGGATCTGGGTTTTGAGTGGTTTGAAGCACATACACTTGAGACAGGAACACATTCCTAGAGCTTCTCCCAAAGTTTTGGGCGGGACCAGTGCAAGAAGTTGGACCCTAAAGTTTAAGCTCTAGTAGCTTCACAGTAAACCAACTAGGACAGTCTTATTACCAAGGGACGTCTTTAAGTGTCTGCTTGCTCCTTGCAGAAGGAAATTTTAAACACAATTTAAATTACCAGAGTTCATCTCACGCTGGGTTATAAAATCAGTCTAGATTTATAAAGGTTTTTTGAGTTTTGTTTCCTTCCCTCCCTTACTTACTTCCTTTTTGCCTCCATTTCTTTTTCTTCCTGAAATACTTAAGTAGCCTCTTCCCACTGCCAAGCATGTTTAACGAGGCACTTCTTTATTTTGCTATTTAAAGATGCTCCTTACTAGATAAAGGGGATTAGAAGGACAGGAAGACAAGTGGAATCCTTATTTCTGGGATGGGAAGAGAAAGCCATTTTCATGCTTTGTCTGCCTGAGATATTATCATCTTTGTTTAACTCTTTGTGTAGCGTGAACGTTCATGCCTCCTGACCATCCAGAGTACGATGGTAACAAAAAATTTTATTTAAAAAATGTGTAAGGCAACATTAAAAAAAAGACAAATGTATAAATTGGTTATCAAACAAACATGATTTTAAGTTAATAAAACTGTAACTGGAATTACTTTTATTTTTTGAAAAAAAAAAACTCACTCCCAGGGGTCAGTGAACATAAAAAATACTCACTACTCCAAGGGTTATCTATTGTATTTCCCAGGGAATCTCAAATAATAAATTGGTTATTATTTCTACAACAGTTAAACATCTGGTTGGATTAAGGCATGTACCAAATAGCTTGTACACTAATATTAAATAGGGATCTCCTATTAATTTAGCATGAAGTCAGGGTAATATTATGATATTCTAATGTTGACCAGTCAGAGGTTATGTACGGGAAGCTCCTCTTAGATTCTCAATTTCTACTTCTCAGCTTTGGTGTGAAAGTCCAAGGATGGAAGCACATGGAGATGTATTCAGGAGGTATTTAGTAAATGCTGGTTATATCCATTGTTCTGTACAGGCCTTTCCTGTATTTGCTTTCTGAAAGTCAGATTAGGGTTTTGGCAAGTGCCCGCTTAAATCCCGAGACCCTTCCTCAATGATTTCTACCATTATTTTCTGGAGGAAAGGGGGTAAACTCAGGCCAGAGTGCCTTCATCCCAGTACTCTTTCCACTCTAAATTCAAGGAAGTCCTGCAGTACTATTAATTTTATGGGTGCAATAATGGCATTGTTGTTATATTTTACAGAAAGGGAGAACCTTCTCTGTTAGACACACAAAGTATTTAACAGTAAGATTATATGACGTCTGAGACTTGCTTAAAATACTCCAGCACTCCTCTCTACCAAAAGTGTGCAGGGAGGAGGAAAGAAGAAACCAGACTGGCAAAATGTGGATAATTGTTGAAGCTAGCTGATAGCTCCATGGGGGTTCATTATATAATTCTTTCACGTGTTTCAAATACAGTTAAAGTATTACAACAACATACAGAGCTTAAACACAAACAGGGGTTACGTAGCTAAAGAGTTTTCAGAAAACAATCTCCAGTGGTCTAGGAAAGCGGCATGCTCAAAAACAGAGCTGGATTACTATATTTAATACATGAGGGAACATATTTAAGAGACAGACCCTAAAGAAAAACCAAGATCACAGAGGCAATTTATTATTATTATACCTCAATATTTGAGGTGTGCTTTTAATTAAACATTTTAAATTAGCAATAAGATGTGAAAGGGACAACAGAACTTAGTAAGCCAACCATTCTTTACTCCATCTTGTTTTTTATTTTATTTTTATTTTTATTAAAATATAGTCAAGAAATTTCAAGATGGCTGCAAGAGTAGGTGGAAGATACAACCACCTGCTCTTGGCCCCAAACCCATTTACAGCTAAATTATAGTGCAACCAACCTGATAACCAACCGAAGGGTAACTGAACTGAGACAGTATAACCAAGGGTTTGCAGAAGCAGCCTGTAGAGAGCGGTAAGAAGGGCAGAGACGCGGAATAGGCTGGCCCTGTGCCCGGCGATGGCGGCTGTGTCAGCAGGACCCCTCCCCACCAGGAGCAGGGGTTACCAATCCCAAGCAGGGATCCCTGACCCCGAGCAGCAGAGGCAGAAAGAGGAGCTCGCAAAGTATCTGGTGGTGAAAATAAGAGGAGATTGAGTCTGCCTGGGTCACCCAGATGCCACCTACACAAGGGTGAGCCCCCCTATTGTGACAGCACCTCCCATTGTGACAGTGGGGAGTCCCCAACTGCTGGTGCGGCCACTGGGCCATGCTTTGTTCTGCAGAGGGGGCTGCAGGCTACAGCCACCGGTGACTTTGGGGATGCTCTCTCTCAAGGGAGTCTCGTGGGGGAGAGAGATATTGACAGTACTGAGCAGTACGGCTTTGGAAAAATAACCCGTTTCCCCCACCTCAGATGCACAGCTGGCTCTCCCCCCATACACACACTTGGTGGGACACTTTTCCCACCATGAGGCTGAATTTGCCATGTGCAGGGAGACAAGAGAGCAGCGCAGAGCCAGGACTTTCTGTGACTCTGGAAGGAGGGCCGCTCCCCTAGAGGCACATGAAGAGACTCTGAGATTGGTGGCCTTGGCGAGACACACAGGATGCAGTAGGATGGACAGCCACCAGGGTCCTTGTGTTGAGTCTTTTTCTCCAGTACCACAGCCGCCATCATTCTTGGCTGGAGCACTCACCTTCTTATGGCATGAACCTGGGGAAAGCAACTGCCCCACCCTCTGGACGCCCTCTCGCCTCCCCCAGGGGAGATCGGACCCTGCCGAGGAGGCAGGTGCCTTAGCCAGAGAGTAGATAGAGGTCTGGACAGGCTCGGGGTGGCAGCCACTCACTGTCTGGTGTTAAGGCGAGGGCCATTTCCTCCACTTTCTTGTGAATCTGACTCACACTTCACCCTCATTGGTAATTCAGTAGATCTACCTACCCTCCTGGCTGCCAGCAGACGCACCCTCTGGGCTCCAGAAGCCACACCTTCTAATTTATAGTGGCTTCGCCCTACAGAGGGCAGGGCAAAATCCAGGAGAGACTCAGCTATGTGGCTCTGAGACAGGGGCATACCCATTACCTTCCTTGGAGCCTGACAGGCACCTCCCCATCAGGGGAAAGCCACCAGCCCCACCCTCCCAACTCCACCAGAGGCTCTTCAGTGACTGAGCCTAACAGGCAGCCAGCAGGCAGAGGCAGCTAGAGGTGGACTTCAAGGTGCCTGGGAACTTTTGTTGATCTGCGCCTGGGCCCAGTGCTGGTAAAAGTCGGTCTTGGGCCTGACCAGGCGGTGGTGCAGAGAATAGAGCATCAGACTGAGATGCCGAGGACCCAGGTTTGAGACCCCGAGGTCACCAGCTTGAGCACGGGCTCATCTGGCTTGGGTAAAGCTCACCAGCTTGGACCCAAGGTCACTGGCTCAAGCAAGGGGTTACTCGGTCTACTGAAGGCTCATGGTCAAGGCACATATGGGAAAGCAATCAATGAACAACTAAGGTGTCACAACCAAAAACTGATGATTGATGCTTCTCATCTCTCTCCGTTCCTGTCTGTCTGTCTCTGTCTATCCCTCTCTCTGACTCTCTCTCTGTCTCTGACAGCTCACACGCATTGGTCAAGGTACAACCTCACAGTCAGCCAGCCTGAGGGCCAATCCCACACACAAGAAACCAATAACAATCAAGGCTCAGTTACAACAGGAAGGCCCACATAACCTACACAAGTATCATTCTAGGAACACCCAGCTCAGGTGGTCAAGGAGATTGCACCACTGCACCCAACAGAACACCTACTATATAAGGCTGCCCCATGAAGACTGGGATTCATATTAGATTTATCTAATACACAGACACAAACACAAAAGAGCAACCAAAATGGGGAGAAACAGAGATGCCCCAAATGACAGAACAGGAAAAATCTCCAGAAAAATAGCTAACTGAGATGGAGATAAGTAATTTATCGGATATAGAGTTCAGAGTACTGATTATTCAGATGCTCAAAGAACAAAGTAAGAACTTAAAGAGAAAGCAAGCATAAAAAAGGACATAGAAACCATAAAAAGAAACCAGTCATAAATAAAGAACACAATATCTGACATCAAGAATATACTGGAAGGAATAAATAGTAGGTTGGATGAAGCAGGGGATTGAACTAGAGATTTGTAAGACAAAGTAGAAAAAATACATCCAATCAGAGCAGCAAAAAGAAAAAGGAATAAAAAGAACGAGGATACTTTAAGGGGCCTTTGGGATAACATGAAGCATAACCACCTTCATCTCACAGGGGTGTCAGAAGGAGGAAAGAGAACAAGGGATTGAGAACCTATTTGAAGTAATATGACCAAAAATTTCCCTAATCTGGTGAAGGAGAAAGACACGCAATCCAGGAAGTGCAGAGAGTTCAAACATAATGGACCCAAAGAGGCCTACACCAAGACACAGCATAATTTTTTTTTTTTTGGAGGTAATTGTCAATGTTTATTTCTTTTTTGTTTTATTATAAATTTTTATTAATGTTAATGGGATGACATTAATAATTCAGGGTACATATATTCAAAGAAAACATGTCTAAGTTATCTTGTCATTAAATTATGTTGCATACCCCTCACCCAGAGTCAGATTGTCCTCCGTCACCCTCTGTCTAGTTTTCTCTGTGCCCCTCCCCCTCCCCCTAACTCTCTCCCTCCCTCCCTCCTACGTCCTCCCTCCCCCCACCCCTGGTAACCACCACACTCTTGTCCATGTCTCTTAGTCTCGTTTTTATGTTCCACCAATGTATGGAATCATGTAGTTCTTGTTTTTTTCTGATTTACTTAATTCACTCCGTATAATGTTATCAAGATCCCACCATTTTGCTGTAAATGATCTGATGTCATCATTTCTTATGGCTGAGTAGTATTCCATAGTGTATATGTGCCACATCTTCTTTATCCAATCTTCTATTGAAGGGCTTTTTGGTTGTTTCCATGTCTTGGCCACTGTGAACAGTGCTGCTATGAACATGGGGCTACATGTGTCTTTACGTATCAATGTTTCTGAGGTTTTGGGGTATATACCCAGTAGAGGGATTGCTGGGTCATAAGGTAGTTCTATTTGCAGTTTTTTGAGGAACCACCATACTTTCCTCCATAGTGGTTGTACTACTTTACATTCCCACCAACAGACACAGCATAATTAAAACGGAAAAAGTTAAAGGCAAAGAGAGAATCTTAAGAGCAACAAGTGAAAAACCGTTAGTTACCCAAAAGGGAGCTCACTTAAGGCTGTCGGCTGATTTCTCAACAGAAACACTTCAGGCCAGAAGGGAATGGCATGAAGTACTCAAGCAATTAAAAGTAAGAACCTACAACCAAGCCTGTTTTGGCCAGCAACACTATCATTTAAAATTGAAGGAAAAGTAAAGAGCTCCCCAGACAAGAAAAAGCTAAAAGAGTTTACCACCAAATCAATGTTACAAGAAAAGTTAAAGGGTCTTCTTTAACAAATAGGAGAAAGGAAAAAGAAAAAACAGAAGAAGACAGTTAAAAGAATACAATGGCGCCCTGGCCGGTTGGTTCAGCGGTAGAGCGTCGGCCTAGCGTGCGGAGGACCCGGGTTCGATTCCCGGCCAGGGCACACAGGAGAAGCGCCCATTTGCTTCTCCACCCCTCCGCCGCGCTTTCCTCTCTGTCTCTCTCATCCCCTCCCGCAGCCAAGGCTCCATTGGAGCAAAGATGGCCTGGGCGCTGGGGATGGCTCTGTGGCCTCTGCCCCAGGCGCTAGAGTGGCTCTGGTCGCAACATGGCGACGCCCAGGATGGGCAGAGCATCGCCCCCTGGTGGGCAGAGCTTCGCCCCTGGTGGGCGTGCCGGGTGGATCCGGTCGGGCGCATGCGGGAGTCTGTCTGACTGTCTCTCCCTGTTTCCAGCTTCAGAAAAATGAAAAAAAAAAAAAAAAAAAAAAAAAAAAAAAAGAATACAATGGCAATAAATACATATCTATCAATAATCACTTTAATTTTTATTTATTTATTTATTTTTGTATTTTTCTGAAGCTGGAAACTGGGAGAGACAGTCAGACTCCTGCATATGCCCGACCGGGATCCACCCGGCACACCCACCAGGGGGCGACGCTCTGCCCACCAGGGGGCAATGCTCTGCCCCTCCAGGGCGTAGCTCTGTTGCGACCAGAGCCACTCTAGCGCCTGGGGCAGAGGCCATGGAGCCATCCCCAGTGCCTAGGCCATCTTTGCTCCAATGGAGCCTCGCTGCGGGAGGGGAAGAGAGAGACAGAGAGGAAGGAGAGGGGGAGGGGTGGAGAAGCAGATGGGCGCTTCTCCTGTGTGCCCTGGCCGGGAATCGAACCCGGGACCCCTGCAAGCCAGGCCGACGCTCTACCACTGAGCAAACCGGCCAGGGCCTATCAATAATCACTTTAAATGTACATGGCTTAAATGCTCCAATCAAAAGACATACGGTAGCTGATTGGATAAGAAAGCATGACCCATATATATGCTGTCTACAACAGACCCACCTCAGAATGAAAGATACATACTGATTAAAAGTAAGGGAATGGAAAAAGATACTTGATGCAAATGGAAATTAAATAACACGGGGGTAGCAATATTTATATTTGACAAAATACTACAGATTTTAAAACAAAGGCTATATAGTAAGAGACAAAGAAAGACACTATATAACGATAGAGGGAGCAATCCAACAACAGGATATAACCCTTGAAAATATTTACACATCCAGTGTAGGAACACCTAAATATGTAAAGCAAATCTTGATGAACATAACGGGAGAGATCAACAGCAAAACAGTCATAGTAGGGAATAAATAAATGAGGCTACCTCAAACCAAGAATGTTCTTTACAGCAAAGGACCATCAACAAAATGAAAAGACAACCCACTGACTGTGAGAACACATATGCTGATACATCTAAGGGATTAATATCCAAAATTTATATAGAACTTATAAAATTTAACACTAAAAAGCAAACTATCCAATCTTTAAAAGGACAAAAAAAACAAACAAACCTGAAAAGACATTCCTCCAAAGAATATAGAGATGGTCAACAGACAAATGAAAAGATGCTCAATGTCACTAATCATTGGAGAAATGCAGATTAAAACCACAATGAAATATCACCTCACACCTGTCAGAATGGCTATGATCAATAAATCAACAAGTGTTAGTGCACTGCTGGTGGGAATGCAGATGGTGCAGCACTGTGGAAAAGCAGTGTGGAGTTACCACAAAAAATTAAAAATGAATCTGCCTTTTGACCCAGTAATCCCAATTTTGAGAATATATCCTAAGAATCCCAAAACATTAATTTAAAAGGATATGCGCATCCCATGTTCTCTAGAGGTTTATTTACAATAGCCAAGATCTGGAAACAGCCCAAGTGCCCATCAGTACATGAGTGGATAGTAAGTTGTGGTACATTCACACAATGGAATACTATATGGCCATAAAAAAGGAAATCTTACCTTTTATGACAGCACGGATGGACCTCATTAAGCTAGGTGAAATAAGCCAGTCAGAAACAGACAAAGACTGTATGATTTTACTCACATGTAGAATCTAATGAACAAAATGAACTAACAAGCAAAATATTGACAAAATCATACATAGAGAGCAGGCTGACAGCTGCTGGATGGAGCTGGGTGAGGGAAATGGAGGAATAGAGCAAAAAAGGACAAAAAAAGAAAAAACTCATGGACACAGACAACAGCGTGGTGACTGCCCGGGTCAGGGAAAGGGGAGATGGAGGAGAGTATGGGGGGATAAATGGTGATGAACGAAGACATGACTTGAGGGTGAACACACAATGTGGGGAATAGAGATACGTTGTAGAACTGGGTACCTAAAACCTGTATTATTTTAACTAGTGTCACCCCAATAAAAAACATATAGTTAATATACATTATATTAGTTTCAGACATACAACATAATTATTCAACATTAATATACCTAACAAAGTCATCACCACATGAAGTCTAGTAACCATCAGTCACCATTTACAAGGTTATTGCAATATTATTGATTATACTCCCTATGCTGCACATGCCCTTCTCATTTTTTTTCTATCCCTTCCTCTTCAGCAACTATCTGTTTGTTCTCAACATCTGTGATTCTGTTTCTGTTTCGTTGGGTTTACTAATTTATTTGGGGGTTTTTTAGATTCCAAATATAAGTGAGTTCATTCATTTTTTTTTTCTCTGTCCTACAAACTTTACTTCACATAATACCTTCTATGTCCATCCATGTTGTTGAAAATGGCAAAGTTTCATTCTTTTTTATTGCATTGCATATAGACACATCCTCTTTATCCATTTGTCTGCTGATGGACATCTAGGTTACTGCTATAGCTTGACTATTACTAGCAATGCTGCAATGAATATAGGGGTGCATATCTTTTCAAATTAGTGTTTTTATTTTCTTCAGATAAATACCCAGTGCTGGATCACATGGAAGCTCTATTCTTAATTTATTGACGTATCTTCATGTTTTCCATAGCAGCTGCACTAATTTACATGATCACCAACAGTGCACAAGAGTTCCCTTTTCTCCATATCCTCATCAGCCCTTGTTACTTGTTGATTTGCTGATGATAGTAATTTTTTTTTCTTTTTTTCTTTTTCTGAAGTGAGAAGCAGGGAGGCAGAGAGACAGACTCTCACATGAGCCAGACTGGGATCCACCCGGCATGCCCACCAGGGGGCAATGTTCTGCCCATCTGGGGCCATTCTAGCGCCTGAGGCAGAGGCCATGGAGCTATCCTCAGTGCTCAGAGCCAACTTTACTCCAATGGAGCCTTGGCTGCAGGAGGGGGAGAGACAGAGAGGAAGAAGAGGGGGAAGATGGAGAAGCAAGATGGACGCCTCTCCTGTGTGCCCTGGTCAGGAATCGAACCCGAGACTCCCACACACCAGGGCCGATGCTCTACCACTGAGCCAACCAGTCATGGCCTGATGACAGCAATTCTGACAAGTGTCAGGTGATATCTCATTGGGTTTTGATGTGCATTTCCTTGATGACTAGTGATATTGAGCATCTTTTCATATGTCTGTTGGCCATCTATATGTCCTTTTGGAAGAAATGTCTATTCAAGTCCTCTCTTCATTGTTTTATTGGATTGGTTGTTTTTGTCTGTGTAAAGTTTTATGAGTGCTTTATATATTTGGATATTAGCTACTTATTGGATGTTTCACGAATATCTTCTCACATTTAGTAGGTTGTCTTTTCGTTCTGTTGATGGTTTTATTTGGCATGAAAACAATTTTCAGTTTGATATAGTCCCATTTGTTTATTTTTTCTTTTGTTCCCCTTGCTCAAAGACATTGAGCAAAAAAGATGTTGCCAGGAATAATGTCAAAGAGTTTACTGCTTATGTTCTTGGAGTTTTATGGTTTCAGGTCTAATATTTAAATCTTTTAAAAATATTTTATTTATTGCCTGACCAGGCGGTGGCACAGTGGATAGAGCGTTGGACTGGGATGCAGAAGATCCAGGTTCAAGACCCCGAGGTCGCCAGCTTGAGCGCGGGCTCATCTGGTTTGAGCAAAAAGCTCACCAGCTTGAGCCCAAGGTCGCTGGCTCCAGCAAGGGGTTACTCGGTCTGCTGAAGGCCCACGGTCAAGGCACATATGAGAAAGCAATCAATGAACAACTAAGGTGTTGCATCGTGCAACAAAAAACTAATGATTGATGCTTCTCATCTCCATTCCTGTCTGTCTTTCCCTGTCTATCCCTCTCTCTGACTCACTCTCTGTCTCTGAAAAAAAAAATTTATTGATTGATTTTTAGAGAGAGGATAGAGAGAGAGAAAGGCAGGAGGAGGAACAGGAAGCATCAACTCATAGTAGTTGCCTCTGTATGTGCCTTGACCAGGCAAGCCCAGAGTTTCAAACTGGTGACCTCAGCATGGCAGATGCTCCATCCACTGTGCCACCACTGGGCAGACACATTTAAGTCTTTAATCTGTGTTGTTTATTTTTATATATGGTGTAAAAAAAAGTGGTCCAATTTTTTTTGGCGGGGGGGGCATGTATCTGTCCAGTTTTGCAAACATTACTTATTGAAGTGTTCTCTTTACCTCATTGTATACCCTTGCTTTATCATTACTTGACCATAGAAGCAAGAGTTTATTTCTGGTCTATTCTATTCCATTGATCTACAGTCTGTTTTGTACCAGTACCATATTGTTCTAATTATTGTAGTTTTGTAGTAGAGTTTGAAATCTGGGAGCATATCTCCCACTTTGTTTTTACTCAAGATTTCTTTGGCTACTTGGGGTCTTCTGTAGTTCCATATAAATTTTAGGATTAAGTTGTTCTAAATTTGAGAAGAAAGTCTTTGGTATTTTAATAGGGATTACATTGAATCTGCATATTACATTGAATCTGCATAGTAAGGACATATTAACAATAATATTCTTTCCAGTCCATGACCAAGGTATCCTTCCATTTATTTGTATCTTGTTCAATATCTTTCTTCAATGTCTTATACTTTTCAGAATATGGGTCTTCTCATCTTTAATTAAATTTATTTGTAGGTATTTTATACTTTTTGATACAATTGTAAATGGGATTGTTTTTCTTGATTTCTTCTTCTGATTGTGCGTATAAAATGTAATAGATTTTTGTATATTGATTCTGTATCCTGCAACATTACTGAAGTCATTTATTAGTTCAAATAGTTTCTTGGCAATGTCTTTAGGGCTTTCTATATTTAGTATCATGTCATCTGCAAATAATAAGAGTTTTACTTCTTCCTTTTCAGTTTGGATTTTTTTTATTTCTTTGTCTTATGTGATAGGTATGGCTAGGATTTCCAGTACTGTGTTGAATAGAAGTGGTGATAATGGATATCTTTACCTGTTCTTAATCTTGGAGAAAAGGCTTTCAGCTTTTCACCATTGAGGGAGATATTATCAGTGGGTTTGTCATATATAGCCTTAATGAAGTTGAGATATGGTTCTTCTATACCCAGTTTGTTGAGAGTTTTTATCATTTAAAAAAAAAGTTGAATTTTGTCAAATGCTTTCCTGCACCTACTGAGATGGTCATCTGGTTTTTAGCCTTTATTCTGTTAACATGATGTACTGCATTGATTGATTTACTAATATTGAACAATCTTTGCATCCCTGGGATAAATCACACTTGGTCGTGGTCTATAATCTTTTTTTTTCCATTGATTTCTGAGAGAGAGGGAGGGGGAGAGAGAGAAAGAGAAATATCGATTTGTTTTTTCACTTTATTTAAACATTCACTGGTTGATTCTTGCATGTGCCCTGACCAGGATCAAAACCCACAACCCTTTTAATGTACTGTTGAGTCCAGTTTGCTGATATTTTGTTGAGAACTTGTGCATCTATATTCATCAAGGACACACGGGCCTGTAACTTTATTTTTTGGTAATGTCTTTATCTGGTTTTGGTATCAGGACAATGTCACCTTCATAAAACGCTATCCTAAAATCAGGTCAAACCATCATCAGTCAAGGATCAAGTGAATAATTATAAAGACTATGTCCATAGAGAAAGCTTAAAGATATAATAATATAATATCAAAAACATAAAAATTATATGTGTAATGAGATCGCAGCCAGGTTAAAAAAAGAAAGAAGAAAATGTGGTGTGTTTGTGCACATGTGTGTAGGCATAGGAAAAAATACATGAAATAATTGTGTTAAGAGTACTGGGGTCATTACCCCTTTCAGATCAGAAAAAAACAAGCATGCTCTGATAGCCTTTATTTTTGAATGCTAACAGGACTTTACTGAAGTATAATTTACATGTAGTACATGTACAAATCTTAAGTATACAGTTTGATGAATTTTGACAAATCTATACACTGATGTAACCATCAACAGATCAAGACATAGGACATTTCCATGGGCTCCATCCATTTCCAAACTTCAGAAAGTTTCCTTGTGACCCCTATCCCAGGTCCCACACTCCTGAGAGCTCCACATATCACAACCCTCCCTCCCATGAATATATGAGTTAAAGATCGTATGGTGCCTCTGTGACTCGCGGTCCAGACCTCAGGGCCGGCACAGCACACCATGGCTCTAAACATCTACTCTTGTAACATCACTGGGGACCCAACAAAATAGTTCTCCATATCTCTTGGTCTATATCCTCAAAAGAAAAGATGACTGCCTCCAAATGCTATGACGGTTTGTGAGACGTGCCACTGCTGGAATCAGCGACAGACACTGCTTCTGAGGGCTGGGAGGGTCTGAGCGGTGAGGATTTGAGCAGCGGAAGTGCTTAGGTAAGAGAAAAGACAAATTAATTAATTTGTCGAGTCCTCCTCATGTGGCACAAATGCTGTAGGTTACTATATAATGAAAGATCATGTCCAGTATTACCAAGCATCAATATTCTTTTTTTCCTACAGATTCATTATGCAAACATTCAAATTTTAAATTCCTTGAACACAATTACATTTTATTTAGATCACATTTACCTCAGATCACTGCTCTCAACAGAGCTCAAATTATGTGAAAATCTCAATTATAACAATATAGTGCTTTTGTTGAGATAAAGGCAAAAATATTTAATGGATTTATTAATGAGTTGTGGATTATGGATATGTTTATCACTCATCCAATTTCACTAGCTAATCAACACAACACTCAGACACATGCAATGATTCAATTTAGTCATCTTTGCTGTTTTCTGACTTTTAGTCATATATAAACTTCAGCTTTATATATAATTTATTTTTCTTACGAGGGTATGTACGTTTGTCAAGGTAGGAAGACAGATATATTGATACATTTTAGTGAACTGAGGCATACAGACAGACCTCCCTTTGTACTCCTGCCCCAGGCTCTGCAAATGCCTGTTTAAAACTGCTTTAAGAACTGATAAAATATAATGGGCATAAGCATTTCTGTTTTGAATACTTACCGAAGTCCCTTTTCTCCTTTTTTTACAGACAAAGTTGATACATTTTTTGAAAGCTTCTTAATTCTACAACATTTTACATTATACCCTTGTATGAGACAAGCACTGCAGAGGTGGAAGTTTCTATGCCAAGTTTCCATAGCAACAAAAGCGGGGTATGACATTCTCCTGTAGCCCTTCAGAACTACAGGAGCAGTGAAATCCGCTGGGCTGCCTGGGGGATTGTGAATAAAAAGCAATCAGCGAACGCCTTGAGGGAAATTAAGAAAATCTGTGAAAATACCAAATTCCTCCTTTCCATAAAGCCCTCATGTTTTAACCCTAGATTTTCAAAGTGCCCCCACCAACATTTTTATCAATAATCCCCCAGAGGCCCTGGCCGGTTTGCTCAGTGGTAGAGCGTCGGCTTGGCGTGCAGAAGTCCAGGGTTCGATTCCCCACCAGGGCACACAGGAGAAGCGCCCATTTGCTTCTCCACCCCTCCCCCTCTCCTTCCTCTCTGTCTCTCTGTTCCCCTCCCACAGCGAGGCTCCATTGGAGCAAAGATGGCCCGGGCGCTGGGGATGGCTCCTTGGCCTCTGCCCCAGGCGCTAGAGTGGCTCTGGTCGCAACAGAGCGACGCCCCGGAGGGGCAGAGCATCGCCCCCTGGTGGGCGTGCCAGGTGGATCCCGGTCGGGCGCATGCGGGAGTCTGTCTGACTGTCTCTCCCCGTTTCCAGCTTCAGAAAAAAAAAAAAAAAAATCCCCCAGAGCAGTGCTTTTCAAATTATAACAGTTATTTAAATAACTTGGGCTTTAAAATGTAGATTCTTATTCAGTAGCCTTGGGTGGGGCATTTCTAACCAACTCTCCTGATGCTGCTGAGGCCACAGAGAAGCAAGCACTGTCATCTCCCCTAAACCCACTTCAAGTGCCATGTTTATCGTATAATACATCCCAATTTATATTTTGGTCTAATTCTAAGCTTAGTATTGCCTTTCCTAACTCATAACAAGTTCTATCACAGTTACTCTGAGATGTAAAAGAGGTAATATGACATCAGTGGGGAATTTATGGAATTTCAAAGCAAACCACCAACACATGGCAATAACATGGGTGTTTGAGAAAAATCTTTTGAATCCTTGGGATCAAGGCTCAAAGAACTGAATGATAAATTTAATTGGCTTCTATTTGAATCGAATCTATTGTATTCAAACTGCTCCCACATGTTAAATTAAATTAAATTAGATAATATATGTAAAGCTTATAGCACAGCACACAGTCGGTAGTAAGTGCTCCATGAATGGTATATTAATCCTCACAACAGCCCTTTAAAGAGATATTTTTAATTATTACCCATTCCCATTTTACAGAGGGAGACCTGAAGGTGGAGGCGGGGCTGGTCAGGGCGGGGCTGGGCTGAGATACAGTTATTTTCAGTCTGCTTCCATAGTACCTGAATGAAGGAGTTAGTGAGAGAGGAAGGAAGGAATGTTAGGTCAGAGCCTCCAGGGATTTTTCTTAAATAATAATAAATTGATTGTCCATCATATTGCTAAAATGTCTAAAACCCTACCATTTTGATTCATTTATATTACCATATTATTTGTAAGGTGCTTTAGAAAAAATGTAACTCTTGGAAGAAGGCCATGTTCAGTGATCATTAGTCATATTGAAATAGTGGCAGTGCCCTGGCTGGTTGGTTCAGTGGATAGAGCGTTAGCCCAGTGTGCAGAAGTCCCAGGTTCGATCCCTGATCACACATAAGAAGCAACCATCTGATTTCATTCCCCTCCCTCTCCCCCTTCTCTCTCTCTTCCCCTCTCGCAGCCAGTGGCTCGACTGGTTTAAGCATCAGCCCTGGGCACTGAGGATAGCTCGGTTGATTGGAGCATCAGCCCCAGACAGGGTTTGCCAGGTGGATCCCGGTCAGGGGCATGTGGGAGTCTCTCTCCCCTCCTCTCACTTAAAAAGAAAAAAGAGAGAAAGAAAGAAATAGTAGGCAGTTAGACAGACATGAGCAGATAAGAGTAGGAATGATAGGCCAGGTAGAAAAGGTCACCAACAGACCAACCTGGGTACCTAGCAACAGGCAAAACAACTATTGTAGAATGAGCCCCCCACCCCCAGGGTGATATGACTTCAATCTTCTTAAATTTATTGAGACTTGTTTTTTACAGTATTGCTCTTCTAGTGCAAATGTTCATTAATAGGGGTTTGGTTTAAAAAATTATAATATAGCCATACAATAAAAATACTATTGAGCCATTAAATATAATCAGATCGATCTATACGTAGTAACAGGTAAGGAAGTTCAAAATATACTAAATTTGAGCCTGACCAGATTGCTCAGTTGATCAGAGCATCATCCTGATATGCCAAGGTTGCAGATTCGATCCCTGGTTAGGATACATATAATAATCAATTAATAGATGAATAAATAAGTGGGACAACAAATCAATGTTTCTCTCTCTCCCTTTCCTTCTCTCTAAAATCAATCAATCAATCAATTTAAAAATATGCTGGGGTTTTTTAAAAAGAAAGAAACAGAATAGAATGTTCTAATATATGTCACATTTACATATATGTACATATAGAGGGACATAACTGAATTTTTGCAATAAGTAATTGATTCAGAAATGGCTAGCTGCCTACCCAATACTCACAGTTCCTCTTCTATACAATAGAATCATCGTTGGAAGGTGGCTGCCTAGCAGGGACTTCACACACACACACACACACACACACACACACACACACACACACACCCTATCTCCAGCTTTGGCCTGTGACTAGTGAATGCCAATGGGAGATGAATAAGAATGTATGACTTTTGAGCTGGGGTATTGAAGAGACTGGTGTGCCTTCAGCACTGTCTCTTTTCCCTCCTACTGGGTGACAGGAGTGCTGAGGCCAGGGGATGGCAGACACACAAACAGAAGCAGGCAGGGTCCCTGACCACGGGCAGTATATTAGAGTGCATTAATCCATTGAAATTTAGGGTTGTTGCAGCACTTGGTATTACCCTAATTTACAGGCATGCATTCATTTTATAATAATATTTTAAATTCATTATTATTTTTTTTTAAAAAAAAGAAGGGATAGTCAGTGGAAAAGCAAATCTCCAACTGCTGACTCTCTTTGACCCTCAACAATAAAATAAAATGTAGGTCTTGGTTAACATACATTTCAGTCAATGTGCTTTCTCTTAATCCCAAGAAATCAGTATTATGCACAGAAGTTGACTGACATCACCCCATAAATATAAGATTGCAGTACTGTCAGAAAGGTCATTTACACACATAAAACTTGCATTAAGATAGTCAGACTTTCATTGTTGTCTTGAGTCCCAGACAGAATAAAATGATTGACAGCCAAAGGATATAGGTGAACCTTTCATAACCTTTTTAGTGGGGAGGAGGGGGAGAAAGGCAATAATAGTATATGCACTGCTTTGAGTTTAGGACTCAGAAATTCTTCATATTCTTTCAAATTACTTCCTTGCCTTACTATTAACAAAGCTGTAAAGTTCTTTTGATTTAACTTTAGGAAAATCAGGGCAATAAATTACACCTAAAGCCAAGCTCTATAAGGTATTGTGTGCACGCACAGGCAAGCACCTATGTGCTTTAAGTATGGAAAGCAAAATCTGATTAAGAAGTTGTTCTTTTGTAAGTAGCAAATACACAGTAGCCCTTGCCTTTGAGAATACAATATATAATTACATGATATAGAATATACTATAAACATGAATCATGTCTCAATCAGAAAGTATATGGCAACAATGATGAATTTCTTTTAAAAGCACAGTTCTCCATTCAATAATTCTCTTCTCTTGAAGAAACCGAGTCCAACTATAAATAAAGAGTAATGAGAAGGACAAAGACATCTGCTTTAATCATCTTTTCTAGTCTGTGATCCAAGGGCTGGGGAAGGGGGTGTATCATTAACATTTTCAAGGCCAAATAAAAATAATAAGCCCATCCATAAAAGCGGCAGTCTTAGAAACAAGCTGAAGTTGCTTCAGCTCTTAGAGCAATGGCTTCCAAATACATAAAAGGCAGACTTAGCAATGCTGCTGCTTCTCACTCAGCCCCCTGAAGGGAAGTGTTCTCTTCTTTCTATTCTTAAACCACCAGTGTATTATCAGCTCATGTGTCTAACATAAGCCTTAGTGTTTCAGACTTAACATTTCAGATTCTTCTTCAGGAACATGAATTTCATAATCTGGATTATTTTTATTTTACAACAACAATATATGTTGGTAATTTTTCTTAATTTAAAAATACAACAAAAATAAGAAAAGTAAAGCTATTTTTCCCTTCTTCAAAATTGTATAGCTATGAAATTGTCATGTAACAGTCAATACGTATATGTGTATAATTATAGACATACATGCTTTTATAATTCAGATTTATTCATTCCATCTTACAATCTGATTATTTTCAGAATATTTTGACATCTTTTTACTATACATTTTTTAATAAATGACCATCTACGATGTTGTTAATAGCTTTTTTTAAAAAAATAATTCTTTTTTAAAAAGTCCTTTTTAAACTCCTTAGGAAACTGGAGACAACAATGCAAAGTAAAATTTTTTATGTAAAATTTGTTAGTTAACCATTATTCCACTGAGAATAAGGCTAAATGACAAAATGTACATAAAAGAAAGGCATTAGTGCTCTCACGGTACCTTTTTTTGCCATACATTCCAGCCTGATGCAGCTTTCTAGGAAATGGTGGTAAGCCCTCATCTCTGCTTCCGTTATCCGCACTGAGGTGTAAGGTAAGTATCTCGGGTCTTGCTGCGCACACGTCTTACACCAGGAAGCCATTAGATTCCAGACTCCAGACGGTGCCAGCACCACTCTCTCTCCATGCCACTCGTTTAATCCTTTCTCCTGGCTAAGCTCTCTGAAGTTCACTCAAGGTCATCTCATTGCTGAGAGCTGATGATCCTTTGAACTGGTGCTCATAGGATTACAGGCCCCAAATATTACCAGATTTTCTCATTCGGAAATAAAAGGAAAACTGAGGGATGAGGATGTCGGGGTAAAAAGGGAAATCCTAAAGTCCATGAGAATCAGAATTTTTTGTTGTTGTTTTTAGAGGAATCACATCATGAGACATACCTCAGGCTACTGGTTATTTAAAATAAAATAATAGAGATAATTTTCTTTTATAGAATGCTCTTAAGAAAATTTATTTCAGGCCACAATTCTCCCCTCTTTCTCTTCCAGCCTCTCCAGGCTGCCAACCAATACAATACAGGAAATTAACAAGGCAGCCAATAGAAGTTAGTTAGTTACTGTGTGATAGATATGTGTATTCCAAACTGCCCTCTTGATGTTCCGCTTATCTGTCAGACCTCACCTTTACTGGACTATCGCCCCTGAGACAGAGGAATTCCAAGAAGCTGGCAAGCCCTCCAAGGAGGAGCATTCTGGACATACCAGGACTTTTGCCTCAGTATCCCCTCAGGCTTTTCCAAACACTATATAATTTGTCCCTATTCTGTAACTCTTCTCCCCTGGAGAAGTGCCCGGCAGGGTTCCTTTCTTCCTTTCTTCCTTTCTTTTTCTTTTTTCTTTCTTTCTTTTTTTTTTTTTACAGAGACAGAGAGAGAGTCAGAGAGAAGGATAGACAAGGACAGACAGACAGGAACAGAGAGATGAGAAGCATCAATCATTAGTTTATCGTTGCGCACTGCGACGCCTTAGTTTTTCATTAATTGCTTTCTCATATGTGCCTTGACCGTGGGCCTTCAGCAGACCAAGTAACCCCTTGCTTGAGCCAGCAACCTTGGGTCCAAGCTGGTGGGCTTTTACTCGAACCAGATGAGCCTGCGCTCAAGCTGGCGACCTCGGGGTCTCAAACCTGTGTCTTCCGCATCCCAGTCCGACGCTCTATCCACTGCGCCACTACCTGGTCAGGCCTTTCTTCCCTTCAATAAAGCCTGTTACTCTGGTCTTCCGACTCCCATGGATTCCAACATTTGGTTCAGAAACCCGGGACAGAGTAGTAACTGCCTGGACGATCCCTCTTTGCCATCCAAACTTACAACCAAGGAAGCAATGAGCAGCAGCAGCTCCTCCCAGGCTTACTCCCTGATTCTGTCTGGATGTGTAATTGTAGGTCGATTGGCCAGCAGTCTAACCCGGTCCTGAACCCCTGCTGGACCAGAAAGATAAGGAGTTTCTCCCTTCCCCTCCCCTGGTTTGCCTCTAAATTTCTCTCTAAAAACACCCCTTCCTGGTTGGACGGTTTTGACTTCGGACCCCGTATCTACGGGTGGTCTGCCTCTACTCCTTTATGGACTTCTACGAAAGTCTAGGCGCGCCTAGCCAGGCCACTCTCCTATGTCCCGGGATCTCAGCCTTGGGTGACAACCTCTTGTCTGAGACTCTCTTTCTACGGAGATTTTCTCCTCTCCGAACTGTGACTGAAGAAGGGGAAGCCCCTTCTCTCACCAGTATCCTCTACTGTGGGCTCCTCTCAGTCCAAACCGTCCAGCCAGGCTCCCCTCGGGACACGGGCTCCTCCCAATCTCAGGCCTCAGAGACTACTCCTCTACTCCTTCGGGACTCACCCTACCCTCTGAGGTTCACAGTTTGGGAGGTTTCTACTCCTAGCGGCCTGCTTCTATGGACTTCCTCAAAGGTCTAGGCACCTAGCCAGGTTGCTTTCTACTACCATTACAATATCCTAAGAGATCTTGATAACTTTTGCCACTGGACGGGGAGGGCATCAGAAATTCCTTACGTGCAGGCTTTTCTTCTCCCTTCTCTCCTGTCCTTAATTTCTGTGCCTTCTGTTCTACACGCAGGCTGTTTTTTGGCCAGAAAAACCTCACCTAAAACCTTCGCTCCTAATCTTTCCTTCTCTGCGGACTCCCAACTCTCTCCATCCTGCCTGATCCCCGAGGGCACCCCTCTCTCAGGACCCCTCTCTAGTCCCTCTACAAGTCTTTTCCACTCCAGTCTCTTCCCTCCAAGAGCCCCCTCCCTTCTCCATGGTGTTCTTCCTCCCCTCCCCCTCCTGAGAAGCTGTGGCTCAGGCTGTGGTGCCTGTCTCTTCTCTGACTCCTCCCTCCTTACAAACTGCAGTTCTGTCTGTCTCTTCTCCGACCCCTCCTCCCTCCTTACAAACTGCAGTTCTGTCTGTCTCTTCTCTGACTCCTCCCTCCTTACAAACTGCAGTTCTGTCTGTCTCTTCTCCGACCCCTCCTCCCTCCTTACAAACTGCAGTTCTGTCTGTCTCTTCTCCGACCCCTCCTCCCTCCTTACAACTGTGACTGTGCCTCTTTCCTCCTCGCCCTCTTCCCTCTCCTCAGAGCTCTAAATCTTTTTTGACTCCTCTGACCACGTGGCACTTTAATCTCCTCCTCCTCCTCCTCCTCTCCTCTTGCAGATTCTGACCCTCCTTCTTTCCATCCAGCTGCTTACACTGTCCATCCATCTGCTTTCTCTCTTCTTCCCCACTATGCTGGCAACTCCCTGTCATCTTGAAAAACTTTTAAAAAGCAGAATTATATATTAAGCTATGTGAGTAAGTAATCCGTCTTGTCTCTTTGTTTGTCAGAAAATATCTCTAGTATAATTTGAATTGAAACAAGTAAAGCACGCTCATTTAAATTCCTTAATTCATAATATGTATCTGAAGTCTTTGTTTAATGTGTAACTGTGTCTGTTTCTAAGGCCTTAAACCAATAATTACCCACCTCTTAAACCAGGCTTACACATCCCCATGGACTCTCCCTGCAATACCCTTATCCTTCCTTTTGAAGACCTTCAGGGGTTTATTGCCTTGTACAAGCCTTACACCTAATCAATGAAGCAGTAATTCCCCTCCATCCAGTAGTCCCTAATCTCTACAGGTCCTAGACATCAAGAATGCCCTCTTTACCATTCTTCTACACCCTGAATTTTACTTTCTGTTTACTTTTATCCAGACACTAATGCAGCCCAGCAATTTACGTTGATTGTCTTACCCCAGGGGATCTAAAACAGCCCACACCTGTTTGGACAAGCACTAGCTCAGAATTTAGCAGCATGCAATCTCAAAACTAGTACTCTCTTACAATATGTAGATGACCTACTCCTCCACAGCCCCTCCCTGCCTGCCTCAAGGAGACACACCACCACCCTTCTTAACGCTGTGAAAGGATATCATGTCTTCTCTGCTAAGGCTCAACTTCATTCTCAGTCCGTAGTCTATCTAGGCATCGCCTTAACCCTCACCACGTGAAGTCTCACCCTAGATCGAACTCAGACCCTCCGCAGTCTCCAACCACCTACCACCACATATCAAATTCTTTCTCTCCTTGGTCTAATAGGCTTCTTTAAACATTGAATTCCCAATTTTGCTCTCTTAGTCAAGCCCCTCAGTTTGATCTTCTGAGCATGGCTTTTAAGGTCTATAATGACCAAGGAAGTAACAGAAAAGGCAAATAAGGCCCAAAAGAGGTAAAAAAAATACAAGCTTTTGGCTCCAGCGCCCTAAAGGGCTTCATAGGATTCTATCAGGGCCGTACTTCAAGAGTGGAATAAAGGTCATTGAACTGAAGCCTGCCAGGCTTCCTGCCCCATCAAGGGACACATCTCTGCTGTGGAAAGAGGGACACAAGAAGGTAAGCTGCCCCCTTGCTCCATGGAGGGAGGGTTTAGTCTCTTCTAGCCCTGCTCCAGCTACCTGTGACCTGACCTTGCCCAGCATGCTGGGAATTGCCACTGAAGGCCCAAGGACATCGTTCACGAGCCTAAGGTGTTTCTTCTAAGTAGCAGATAAACTGATCTCATTTCTTGTAAACACAAGGGTCATCTACTATGCCTTGCTTGAATATTTGAGTTTTATTTATCCCTCGAAGATCTCTACTGTGGGTATTGACAGTCTGATTTTGTTACTTTATTTAATGTATAGTATCTCCTTTATTCCTCTTCTCTCAATGCCCATGCCTATTGTAGGCTGGGACCTGCAGCTAATTCCAGCTAGAAGCAGTGGTCACTAGGACTTAAACTCTAACTGCAAAGTGTAGAAATGTAACCACCCTTTCCGTAAGTACTTGCAGGATTTACAGGTTGCTCAGCAAACTGTTCAAAGACTGTCCAAGAGGCGCTTCCAGCATTACATCACCCAAGGACTGACTTTTACATGGACAGGTCCACACACCATGATCCTGACAACTCCCACTGCTGCTAAAATAGAAAAATGGCATGCCTTACTCCAACTGCAAACCGGAAGCCGATTGATCTACGTATGGCGAATATATGAAAAAACTAAGGACTCTTTTAATCAAACTTTGGGAAAAGGGAAACTAGGGTAAAAAGAAAGTCAACTTAATTATCACTAAAGGTTAAAGATTTTTAAATCAAGAGTTCTGACTAGAAAGGAATTGTACGGTTTTGATAATAGAAGGTATAAGGTATGGAAATACTTTTGAAAGGAAAAGCAAGTTGTTATGAAGGTCAGTTATTTCTGGATAAGAAAGTGCATGAAAGCTGAAGGTTTATGTAAGTTGTAGAAGGTTTGTGCAGACTGTAGGAAGTCTGTACAGAGAAAAAAGAATTTGTACAGTCAGAAAACTGGTTTAAAGAATGTTTAATCAGTCACCCTAGCTAACAATCCTCTACTTTCCCCACTTATTGGGATGACTCTTTACTCCACCCTGACTATCTGGACCTCAGAAACAGAGAAACAAAACTGACCCCTTGTCCTTCTATTCTCTATTCACCTCTCAGCCTGCCTCACCCAATCAGGGGCTTTCTGGGACCAACACCTATATGTGTCTCCTTACTAATTGGATAGAAACCTGTACCCTAATCTACCTCACCCCAAATATCAACCTAATCCCACCCCATGAGCCTCTTTCAATTACTAGTACACTACCCGTCAATTTAAGGACCAAACAAGCTATACAGGTAATTTCTCTTCTTGCTGCTTTAGGAATCTCTACAAAAGTAGGTCTAGGGGCAGGGGGACTGGCCACTTCCCTGTCTTATTCTTATTCTCTCTCTCTCTGAAGCCCAGCGAATTTGTATACATGGAATCAGTGGTTTCACACAAACTGGGTGTCTTAACTATTGCCCTTCATTGGTCCATTCATTCTCCTATTTATTTTTCTAACTTTTGGACCCTGCCTCTTACATTTGTTACAGAACTGCATGCAGACCTTCGCCAATCAGAAAATTAGAAAAATCTACCTAATCCTACACACCAACCCTGAAACCTGCCCTCATAAAACAGAAAAATCTGAAACCCTATATCAGCAAACCTCCTAAATCCTATCTTTCAACCCCTACAGGTCCCCTAACCCTAAAGCTCTCCCATATTCCTGAAGAACTAGGAGAATGAATAGCATTCACCTCTTAACGCTTCTCATAGTAAGAGTCTTTTTACCCTTCACATAGTAAGAGGACAAGATCGCTGGGTCTTCTTGGCTGAAGGGGAGCCTACAAACAGACATGAAACATTTCTTTTAGCTCAAGCTAACTGCTCTCTCCAGGGCTGCCAGGAAAGAATATCTCTAACTTTACCATGGAAGAACTTTCACCCCCACTATACAACCCTCCTTATCTCTGCATTCCTGATCTCCAAATACTTGCCCCCTTCTTTATCAAGTTCCTACAGGCCGGGATGAAAGAAATCTCTAGGATTACCTACAATCAAATGTTCCTACACTCCTATTTCCCAATACCCCAAGGAGAACTTCACGAGGGAAATATCAAATAGGTAGGGATGACAGCAGGAAGAAGCCGCCCCTCAGCCTAGAAGTTCCCTCCTGAATGTTCTCCAAACCCCCTTCCTTTTAAACCACACATACTCAGTCCTTCTAAAAACTTACACCAACAGGTTCCCTGTCTCTAAAAATCTCCACATGTCCTCCCATTTGAGAGGAACCAGACCAGCACGTCTCATGAGGCTCATCCAGCAGACCATGTATCACCATGTCACCCTGTCCACTCGGCACTCACAGCAAGCAACTAACAATTATTACCTTGCAAAATTTTTTACTTCCTCACTCAGGTTTTCGAGGACATTGCCTGGTTCAGACGTCACAGCACGGAAATTGATGACCTCCTTAACTGGATGGGGAACTTGGCTTGGCAAGGTTCCCTTCTTGAGTTCTCTCCAGAAGAAGCAATAATTCTCCAATTTTTTCTCCTCTTTTTCCTTGTCACCCCTCACCGTATATTATAAAATTAATTAATGCCTTTCTTTTATATGTAACCACAGAGTTGAGAAATGATAGATACGTGAATTCCAAACTGCCCTCTTGATGTTCCGCTTATCTGTCAGACCTCACCCTTACTGGACTATCGTCCCTGAGACAGAGGAGTTCCAAGAAGCTGGCAAGCCCCCCAAGGAAGAGCATTCTGGACATACCAGGACTTTTGCCTCAGTATCCCCTCAGGCTCTCCCAAACACTATAAAATTCGCCCCTAGTCTGTAACTGGTGCTCTTCTCCCCCAGAGAAGTGCCCGGCAGTGTTCCTTTCTTCCTTTCAATAAAGCCTGTTACTCTGGTCTTTCGGACTTCGACGGATTCCAACACTATGTAGGCAACATCAATATGTTACTGTGCCATATGGTTTAGTACAGGAATGGGAAAGGTTCAAATCCTAAAATGGGATGCAGAGTATCTAAAATCTAAAGATCCAGTGCAAGTACATTGTCATGATTGTAGTGAAGAAAGTTGTTTGATCTGACCACAACCCCATTTACTACTTCTTGGGGAAAAGTGAGTTCACTTTTCAGAACTGTGCTGTGCAGAGTGTGATATATTCAGAGAGCACCCACTTTTTCATAATGCATTTTATATTGGTTCTTTATTTTTAATTGTTTTGCTTACCAAAACCATTAAAGTAACCATTAGAGTAAGGTTGTACTCTAATTTAATATTTAAAGAAAGAGCACAATGTAAAATATTGGATGAGTAATAAGTAAGTTTGTAAACAAGTTGCTAAGTTTTATTTGTATGATTCAAGCTAAAATTTCAGAGTAAGTCTTGCAGCTGGCCAAGGAGAAACTCAAAGATCTTTCCTACTGAAAAAGAAAAATTTAGGAAGAGGGTAAAATTTACATATATTGAAATATTCAAATCTGAAGTGAAATTCATTTTAAATGTATACACTCATGTAACTTATACCCCTTTCAAGATATAAGACATTTCCATCTACAGAAAAAAAAGTGCCTTTACATGACCCTTCCTGGTCATCCGTTGCTCTTAACCTGCAAGCAACTGACAACCATTTTAATTTTTCAAGAGACTCATATAATATTATAGTATGTATTATTTTGTGTTTAGCTTCTTTCTCTCAGGATAATGCTTTTGAGGCTCACTCATGCTGTATCAGTAGTTCAGTCATTTTTATTATTGAGTTGGACCCCACCATATGCATGGTACAGTTTGTCCATTCTCCTGCTCATACACATTCAGGGTTTTTATCCCCATTTTAGGCTTTTATGAATAATGTTGCTGTGAAAATTCATGTAAAGGTCTTTGTGTGGACATGTCTGTATTTCTCTTGGATAAATACCTAGGAGAGGTATTGCTGAGTCAAAGTAGAGGTGTATATTTGACTTGTAAGAAACTGCCCACCCTTTTCCCAAGGTGGTTGTTCCAGAAGGCCTTTGAAGATTACAGACTTCTCTGGTTAGTAATCCTCAGAGTCAGTTCTTTGTTAGTGTTGATGGCATGGAATGTACTTTAAGAAAATACTTAATTAAAGATGAAGAAATTTAAAATAATTTAAGACTCTAAAACTTATTAAAGCTCTTTTGTTCCCCTACCATTAGACATTGTGAACATGCTGACTAACTAAATGCACTCTTAAAGTCTTCTAATACAGGACAGCAAATATAGCAGTTTTCAAACAACAGTTTGTTAGGTATTGCCAAATTTCCCTGCAAAATAGATGTACCTGTTTGCATTCCCACTAGCAATACAAGAAGTGTCTGATTCCCGATGTGGAGGCTCTTTTCTTACTAAATCTCACACCCTGTTGATGGTCTACTAATATAGTGTAAATTTCTCAAAAGGCAATTTGACCAAAGTATATTTTAAAACTGAATACTTATACTCTTTGATTCAATTTTCTTGATCACTATCCATAAAAAAAAATGTGAAATGTGTAAAACTATTTCTTCTATTTCTTTTTTTAATAGAATTTTATTGGGTGACATTGGCTAACATAATTATACACGTTTCAGGAGCCCAGTTCTATAACACATCTCTGTACACCATATTGTGTGCTCACCCCCACAAGTCAAGTCTTTGCTCATCACCATTTATCCCCTCCATACACTCTTCTAACCCCCCCCCCATCCCTGCCCACAAGGCTAGGACTGCAGGCAGCTTCTAAAAGCTGGAAAAGTCAGGAAAAAATTCTCCCCATTGAAGCTCCAGAAAGGAATACCACCATGCTGAAACTTTGGTTTCAGCCCAGTGAGACCTGTGTTAAGGTCTGAGCTATAGAACTGTAAGATGGTGAAGTTGTGCTGTTTTAAGCCACTAAGTTTGTGGTATTTGTTACAGCAGACATAGAAAATGAATATAACAACCAACAATTCCATCCCTTCCTAGGTAGGCATGTTCATCCTTCCATTAAGAAGGGGGGCATATGTCTCATCCCCTTGACTCTATACGGAGCCTGGGACTGCTCTGATCAGAAGATTTTGAGAGAAGCAACTTAATGGGACTTCAAGCCCATTATCATGAAATCCTAGCAGCTTCAGTTTCATAATTGTCAGAGATCTGAACTTCTAGGTAAGAAGTCCAGACTACCCTGCTGGAGAAAGGGTCCCATGGGGAGACTCTGGAAGATGAGACACCACCAGGCAGACAGAGACCATAGGAGGGATTATGAAGATGACAGCCACACAGCCCCAGCAGCCATCTGATTACAACTTCTTGAGAGAATCATGATATATAATGAAATGGTGATTATTTTGGAGTAGTTTATTACCCAACAACAAATAACCAACGCACTATCCAACAACAGCAACAACTAAAGCTCATGTTGCACAAGAATAAGTCCGATTTAAATAAGTATTCCTAAGGAAAAGTAATATCCACTTAATAAATCAGTATATACTTTTCATGTGGAGGGAAAGCAAAAGAAAATGTTTGGAGATGGGACCACATACAGTAGAAAATATAGTGGAACAAAGCTGAAGAACTCAATAGCCCAAGTTGACCAATCATAGGTATAGAGATATCGAGTATCGGCAAGTAAGGGTAAAGAGTGCCAAATAGTTAAGAGCTTGTACTCCACACTACAGAGGACTACACAGGGGTATCATGAAAGTTTTATCATACATAAGTGTGTGCTCTTTCTCTCTCTCTCTCTCTCTCTTTTTCTTCTTTCTTCTTTCTTTCTTCCCTCTCCCCCTCCCTCCCTCCCTCCTTCCATCCCTCTCTTCTCTTCTTCTTCTTCTTCTTCTTATTCCTGGTATAGGTTAGAGGCAAACACAGGAGAGGCAGAAGGCTTGTTCAATAGGAGGAAATGAAGTCCTGAAGCAGGTAACAGTGGGAATGGATATAAGGAGAGAGACTCATGAGACACTGCAGAAACTGAATCAAGAGGACTGAGAGACCTGAAGCATCAAATCTCAGGGACTGTGGAAAGAGCAGAAACTCCAGCTGGAGGAGGAACTGACTGTGAGACAGAGGTGGCCAGTGAATATGGAAGCACATTTAAAATATAACTGAGCTATAACATCCGAGTGGTTTATTTTTCAAAAGTCTAAAAATGTGATAGAGACTTATGAGATAAAACTTGAATGCCTGTTTCTCCTGGAACTATTTTATTCCTTAAACCTTTTGATGAGTTATTATTGATTCTTATCAGAATAATGTAGTACTTTGGGGTAAAGACGTAGCATAGTAATCCAGCATTTGAAGCCAAGACAAAGATCTTCAGAGCCACCATGACCTTGCCCTTGGTGCTGTGGTAGGTGGGGAGGAAGGTGGCCCACACACAGCAAAACAGCGTATTTACATGGTGCTTCCATTCTGTTATCCAGATGAGTGTATAAGATAGGACCAGGGGAACGTTCTTCCCCACAGCCTGCTCCAAGCATTTCTCAACCCTTCCCCAACTTATGATCACACACCTCAGAAGCTGCTCCCCAAGGAAACTCCTGAAAAGCACAGTCAAATGCAGAGCAATCTAGCCCAGCAGAAGTTCTACTGGCAACTCATTCCAACTCCTCATGAGACAGGGGCTGTTGCAGGGTTAGGGACCCCCTCAGTGAGGTCCCCAATCCGAATCTGAGGAGCTGCCTTCTGGTCCCAAAATCACCCCTTGTTACCCTGAAACCATAAAATACAAACCTCTTAAATCCCAATTTCTTCATCTGTAAGATGGGGATAATAACGTATACCCCACCTATTTCACAAGTTTGCCTGATCACACAGGCAACATAATTCTGGGAAGGACACATCTGCTAGGGGTCATTCAGAGCTCTGTGAGGGCAGAAACTACACAAATTCATGTTTGTATCCTATATGGAGCTGACTACAGAAAGAGGGAGGAGGAAGCAAGGTGGGCAAAAAATACCACAGCCCCAACCCCACAGGCAGCCTTGTGTTAGCCAAGGAACACTGCCTACCGGGTCTTTGAGGAGATCTACCCCCAGTACCTCCAGGCCTAGTGACCTGCCCAAGATCTCCAGAGGCGCAGGGCCAGAGATATGATCAATAATACATTCACAGTGTAGATCAGTGGCAGTTAACATGGTCCCTACCGCCCACTAGTGGGTGTTCCAGCTTTCATGGTGGGCGGTAGCAGAGCAACCAAAGTATTTTTTTTTGTTTTGTTTTGTTTGTATTCATTTTAGAAAGGAGAGAGAGAAAGAGAAGGGGGGAGGAGCAGGAAGCATCAACTCCCATATGTGCCTTGACCAGGCAAGCCCAGGGTTTCAAACTGGCGACCTCAGCATTTCCAGGTCGATGCTTTATCCACTGCGCCACCACAGGTCAGGCCAGAGCAACCAAAGTATAAATGAAAAGATAGATTTAACTATAGTAAGTTGTTTTATAAAGATTTATTCTGCCAAACTTAGTGAAAATCCGACATAAAGTACTTAGTAAGTAATTATTATTATATGCTTTAATTTGCTGTAACTCTGCTTTATAAATTTTATAAAGTAAAGTTACTTCCTTACTTTATAAATCACCATTACTGTGGAACTGGTGGGCGGTTAGAAAATTTTACTACTAACAGAGATACAAAAGTGGGCGATAGGTATAAAAAGGTTGACTACCCCTGGTGTAGATGGTGTTTTTATCCACATTATCTTACAAGTAGCCTTGGAGCTGGGTAAGGAATAATTATTAAAATTCCCATTTTTTGCCTGACCTATGGTGGTGCAGTGGATAAAGCGTCGACCTGGAAATGCTGAGGTTGCCGGTTCGAAACCCTGGGCTTGCCTGGTCAAGGCACATATGGGAGTTGATGCTTCCAGCTCCTCCCCCCGTCTCTCTCTCCTCTCTCCTCTCTCCTCTCTTCTCTCTCTCTCTCTCTCTCTCTCTCTCTCTCTCTCTCTCTGTCTCCCTCTCTCTCCTCTCTAAAATGAATAAATAAATTAATTAATTTTAAAAAAATTCCCATTTTTCAGCCTGAGGTCCAATGGCTTATTCAGAGGATTCAAACCTCTGGCCCACTGATCCTTCTCTATACCAAAATTTCATGCACAGGTTGGTATTTGGCACAGTTATTTCAGCATTCAATATATTTCAAATCCAAATTCTCCTTTCTTATAAGGTGTTTTTCTTCTTCATCCTTCAACCTTTCCTGTCAGGATTCCACTGACTTTCTCTCTTTAAAAAAAAAAACCCACTTCAGTGTCTATATTTGGCAACAAACATTTTTGAAAACAGAATCATCAACACTGGACCTTGCTATATAAATGATCTTCACAAACGCTATCCCCAAATGTGTATCATTCATGATGTGCATCACTATTGTACAAACCACATTGGACTAGGGCACTCAGAGAGCAATGACGACTCACTAATTGAATCAGATTTAACATATAAATACCAAGAAGGCAGTTCTAGCACATGGGTGGAACACTAAAAAGTTCCAGACTTTATCAGTGAAAATTGATTTGCACAGACGGAAGGGTCTCAAAGTGAAGTGAGCAACAGAGAAATCTACCCCGACATTCTAATCACACCCATCCAAAGCCTCTCAACCTGATTGTGTTGGAAGGGGTGGGGGGGAGAACCTACGTTTCATTACGTTCCCTCGTGAACAAGCCTCCCGCAGTTTGGCAGTAGTTCCTGCTGGAAACACCGCGTTCGTCTGTCCTGTTCCCACTCCTTTCCCATTTCCCGGTAAACTACGACACAACTCCCCACCACCTCCCCCGGTCAGAGGCGGGTGCACATGGTGGATCCTTAACAGCGCAGTAAAAACCTCGGTTCAGGGCCCAAGAAACTTGGCAACCGCCCGGAAAAAGCACCTGCCCGGTGGCCTGCTCTGGCCTTGCCAGACGCGGGGACCGCACACGGCGCTGGCGCCCAGGGATGCTTGTCACGCCCCGAGCCCCACGCAGCGGCGAGGCCGAGACGCAGGGCGCGTGCCCCACGGCCTTTGCAGGGGGCGCTGTTCCTGAGCGGCGGGCGCGGGCAGGGGGAGAAGCGGCCCCAGACTGCGACCCCACCTTCCATGAATAAAACGCGAGAAAAAAAAAAAAGCTTAATAAAGCTTAATTTACCAACATGAGTAGTCACTGTGGCCAGTCGCCGGGTGAGCTCTTCGGGGGCCATTTCTTCTTTTAACCTAAATAGCACTGTTTCTACCGCTGCTCTGGATGATTTTCAAAGGGCATCTCCTGCAGAGGACGCTCTGCCCTCACACTCTTCCCCGCGCTCCTCAGGCACAGAACAGCGTCACCGCCGGCCAAGGCCAACTCTCGGGGGCGCTCCGCCAGGCGGGGCCGCCACGCCAGCCACGCCCTCCAAGGGATTATTTTAAAGATTAAGTCGCGCAAGTCCCCAACATGACGTCTGCCTTTCAGGGGGAGAGGAATGGAAGCTGTGGAGGCGAGAAGAGCAAGTCGCCCCAGTCGCGCTGTAACTGCGCATCCGGCTTCCCGGACCGGGGAGCGCGGAGGGTTCTGGATCTGTGGTCCTCCGCCGTCGGGTGCGGCGCCGCCTCGCGGGAGAGCGGGGATGAAGGATGCTCGGTCCACGCGCAGCGGACACGGGGGGCCTGCGAGCCGAGGGCAGAGGAGCGCCCCACAGCGCGCCGGGCAGTGTCCGCCTCGGCGCCCACCTTTCCCCATCCGCCGGTGGCACCGGGGATTCTGAGGGAGGGCGCCCGAGGTGGCGTGGGGCAACGCCTGAGCGGGGAGAGGAGAACAGCGACTTCGGCGCTCCTCCAGCACTCCTTCTGAACGGGGCTGCGCGCCTGCCGGGCTCACCCCCAAGCCGGGTGTGCGCTGAGAGGCCGGGGTGAGGAGGCGGCCGACAAGGAGAGGCGAGGCCGTCCCGCCCGGAGTGGGCAAGGAGGGTTGGGTGACGCCCTGCTGCCAGCTCCCATTTCCTGCCTTGGGGGTACTGTTGGGGAGCGGTGGGGGAGGGTTGGAGTTTGCCCCCCGCCTTTAGGGGTTTTCGAACGCAGTTACCAGCGTCTACTAGACACACCTGCACTGCAGTCGGGCCAGGGCTAAGCCGCAGGTCCACACGCGTCTCCGCTGGGTGGGTCTTTCCCTTTGCGCGGCCCCTGTCGTGAGCCACGGCTCCGTCTGCTGTCAAGCCCGCCAAGGCTCCCTAGGAAGGTTCTGGCACGGCACCCTCGCGGGCCCTCCTCCCGCATGAACCCCAGCAGCGTCTTCACCGAGCACCGTACGGTGGGGCACGCCGACCGCAACTTCCTTAGGTGGCTGCAGATGCTTTCTGACATGAAGACTAACTCCGTTCAGCGGAGCTCCGCGGGAAAAGCCTCAGCAAAACGGAATCTGGTCAGGTGGTCCCTTAATATTACTACAACTGGAGATCCTGACTATTCTGTCGCCAGAGTATCAGGACCACCCACAAGTTCTGAACCAATGCCAGGAAGCTCAGCTTTCCTCTTCACAAGTAAACAAAAAAGCCAAACCCCAAACATCCTGGATCCAATTTCTATTAGAGCCACTCATCCCTGGGGTTTAGGGACATTCTAAAATGCTTTCTGTAACAACTGTGGGCTGTGGTGAAGAGATCATGTTAGTCCACCTGCAACATGAGATGTGTACAGATGTTTCTCCTTTCTCCCTTCTAGGAGGTTTGGGCACCTTGCACTCTGCCTGCACAAGTAGAACAACCATTTTAAAATAGCAAGCTCTTGCAGAAAATTCAGAAAGGGTTCAAGACCCAAAGGAGTAAAACAGCTCTGGATTGTGTTTCCATGGTGCTTTCTGACCCTATTCATGGGTCACAGGCAGTGGTGGGATTCAGCAGGTTCACAATGGTTCCTCAGAACCGTTACCTAGTATTTTGTTAAGTTCATTCAGCTAACCAGTTGTTAAAATGGCACTTAAAATGAGGGCTCTCTAAGATGGGTGCCAGGGCAGCCCCCCAATGTGGAAATCACAAGTTTACATTCCTTAATATTTTTAACTTTCATCTGCACAACAGCGTATTCTAAGCCCCTGTAGTAACAGTCATTCTGTCTGTAGGGAAATAGCTGTGTTAGGCTTGCTCGCTGGTATACTGCTGCAAGCCCTTTGTGCAAATAGTTCATGAGCATGTGACAGCACTATGGGAAGGATGTAAGCGCTTCTCCTCAGGGGCAATGAGAGCAGATGGTGCTCCCACCACTGCATGGTGCAGTTTGTTTCCTGATCCCTTGCCCTGCGAAATGCAGGTTTTCCTTTGTGTTTGTTTGTTTTTCCCTTCTTTTTTTTTGGCTTGCCTATCTTTACGAGCTTCCAATAAATTGGCATGGTTCACCTTTTCCGGCTCCACGGTTTTTTTACCATCTGCCCAAATTCAATGCAAATCTGCATGGCCACAGCCTTATACCATCCTTAGGTGAAAAAAATTGCAAGTGAGGATGCTAATCAAGAACCAATATGGAGCCCTGCCCTGTTGGCTTAGGGGTGGAGCGTGGGCCTTGTGTGTGAATGTCGCAGGTTCGATTCCCAGCCAGGCCACGCAGGAGAAGCACCCATCTGCTTCTCTACCCCCCTCTTGCTTCTCTCTCTTCTCCTCTCCTCTCCTCCTATAGCTATGACTCGATTGGAGCAATTGGCTCCGGGCACTAAGGATGGCTCCATAGCTTCTGCCTCAGGTGCTAAAAAAAATTGGCTGGAGTTGCAACTGAGCAAGGGCCCCAGATGGGCAGAACATTGCCCTCTAGTGGGATTGCTGGGTGGATCCCGGTTGGGGTGCATGTGGGAGTCTGTCTCTGCCTCCCCTCCTCTCACACACACACAAAAAAGCAGCAATATGGAAGTATCTTAAATAATAGTTTTATTGTTTTTGTCAGGTATTATTTAATATTTTTATTAATATTTTAAAACTCTTATAATATAGTTTGTATACCTCCTTTATTGTTCTTATTTAAGTATTAAATGCATGAAATAATAAACTACTGGCCTTTTGGTATATCTTTTTTTTATACTTAAAACGATCGTTAGGGCAGAGAACTGGTTGACAAATTATTTGAATCCTGCCACTGGTCACAGGTGTTTCTGAGGAAACAAAAGTGGTACAGTGGTACCTTGAGATACAAATTTAATTCATTCTGTAACCGAGCTCATAAGTCAGTGAACTCACATATTAAACAAATTTCTCCCTGGCCGGTTGGCTCACTGGTAAAGCGTCGGCCTGGCGTGCTGAAGTCCCAGGTTCGATTCCCGGCCAGGGCACACAGGAGAGGCACCCATCTGCTTCTCCACCCCTCCCCCTCTCCTTCCTCTCTGTCTCTCTCTTCCCCTCCCGCAGCCAAGGCTCCATTGGAGCAAAAGATGGCCCGGGCGCTGGGCATTGCTCCTTGGCCTCTGCCCCAGGCGCTAGAGTGGCTCTGGTTGCGACAGAGCGACGCCAGGATGGGCAGAGCATCGCCCCCTGGTGGGCATGCTGGGTGGATCCCGGTCGGGCGCATGCGGGAGTCTGACTGCCTCCCCATTTCCAGCTTCAGAAAAAAAAAAAAAAGAAATAGATTTAATCCATTCCAGCCCTGTGAAACATCCCCAAACCATTCTAAACTATGAAAAAAGACATGTTTATAATTAAGAAACACACATGTATACTTTACCAATGCATAACATAATATATGAAATAAAAGAAAAAAGTGTTATTTAATATTGTATTCTTACCTTGGAGACAGACCAGTGTGGCTAACAGAGGTGAATGGCAGAGGAGGAGGGAGGGAGGAAGGGATGCAGGCACTGTAGACACGTAAACTAAAACTGCACTTTCTTAATTAAAAAAAACAATTGAAAAACTGCACTTTCTTAACATTAACTGTAAACTAAAACTGCATTTCCTTTATTTTTTTATTTTTTTATTTTTATAAATAAATTTTTATTTTAATGAGGTGACATCAATAAATCAGGGTACATATATTCAAAGAAAACATTTCCAGGTTGTCTTGTCATTTAGTTCTGTTGCATACCCATCACCCAAAGAGAGATCGTTCTCCGTCACCCTCTATCCAGTTTTCTTTGTACCCCTCCCCTTCCCCCTCTCCCTTCTCCCCTCCCCCCACCCCCCGTAACCACCCCACTCCTGTCCATGTCTCTTAGTCTTGTTTTTATGTCCCACCAATGTATGGAATCCTGTAGTTCTTGTTTTTTTCTGATTCACTTATTTCACTCCGCATAATGTTATCAAGATTCCACCATTCCGCTGTAAGTGATCCGATGTCATCATTTCTTCTAGCTGAATAGTATACCATGGTGTATATGTGCCCCATCTTCTTTATCCAGTCTTCTATTTTTTTTTACAGTGATTAAAAGCCTTTAAGCAAACTCTTAGCCAATACAGCAAGAATCCATAAAAGAGTAGTGTCCTTAAGATGTTCACCAAGTCCAAGTTGGCCCCATCACCATGCCAAATTCCTGAAAAATGCAACCCAACCACAGTTCAGTCTGTTAGGAGCTGTCACAGGGAGCAGGAGTCCAGGAGAAGTCCACATCCAGGAAAAGTCCGCATGGGACTGGAATTTTTGTCACAATTCTATATTTTGCAGCTCATGTCCAAGTCCCAATGACTGCTGCTTCTAGCTGGTAATGATTCAGGTAGACTGGAAAAGCCAAACTGCATTTCCTTTAAACAAAACTAAAACTGCACTTTCTTTACTTAAAATGAAAACAAAAACTTAAATGTAAAAAACCTGCACTTTCTTAACTTTAAACTTAACCTAAGCTTAACATTACATATTTTTCCTTTAATCATCACCTGTTTTTGCCTTTTTGGCTGCACTTTCAGCACTTTCACTTGCAGGACTTTTGAATAAAAATCTATCCAAGGAGGTTTGCTTTTGCCTGCCTTTTAAAATGTTATGGAAATGTGATGTGTCATTAAAAAGTGCTGAAGTGGCCCTGGCCGGTTGGCTCAGCGGTATAGCGTCAGCCTGGCGTGCGGGGGACCCGGGTTCGATTCCCGGCCAGGGCACATAGGAGAAGCGCCCATTTGCTTCTCCACCCCCCCCCTTCCTCTCTGTCTCTCTCTTCCCCTCCTGCAGCCAAGGCTCCATTGGAGCAAAGATGGCCCGGGCGCTGGGGATGGCTCCTTGGCCTCTGCCCCAGGCACTAGAGTGGCTCTGGTCACGGCAGAGCGATGCCCCGGAGGGGCAGAGCATCGCCCCTTGGTGGTCAGAACATCGCCTTTGGTGGGCGTGCCTGGTGGATCCTGGTCAGGCGCATGCGGGAATCTGTCTGACTGTCTCTCCCTGTTTCCAGCTTCAGAAAAATTACAAAAAATAAATAAATAAATAAATAAAGTGCTGAAGCACGAACAGTTGAAATGTTTTCTGGGTGTTTCTTTTCAGTGAAACTTGAAAGCTTCTCCCACATTGCCAGCATGTCCTTAATTTCACTTAAAATCACTTCCTCCGACTCTACCTCCTCCTCACTACTAATCCCTTGCAGAAGCTCCGTATGTTGTTGCATCATCTGTAGCTCCTTCAACTCCTCAGTTGAGAGTTCCTCCTCATGTTCCTCGACGAGCTCGTTTACGTCACCCTCATCTACCTCCAGACCCATTGACTTTCCAAGGGACATAATCTCCTCCAACGCTTCTACCTCGGTCTCGGTCTCTGGTCTGAATCCTTCAAAGTCTGCAACAACATCAGGCCATAACTTTTTCCATGCCAAATTCAAGGTTTTTCTTGTAACCTCTTGCCATGACAAGTCAATAATGTGTAAACATGTCACGATGTTGTAGTGATCTTTCAAAAACTCTCGAAGGGTTAGAATTGTATTCTCAGTCACCTCAAAGCAGCGGCGGAACAGGTGCTTTGTGTAAAGCTTTTTAAAGTTGGCAATGACCTGCTGATCCATAGGTTGCAAGATTGAAGTCGTGTTAGGTGGGAGGTAGAGGACTTTCACGAATTTGAACTCATCGAGAATGTCATCTTCAAGACCAGGTGGGTGGGCTGGAGCATTTTCAAGGATTAGTAATGCTTTCATCAGGAGTTTATTTTCTTAAAGATATTTCTTCACTGCAGGATCAAAGACAAGATTTACCCATTCAATAAAAAACTGCCACGTAACCCATGCCCTAGTATTGGCACACCAAAAACTTGCAGTTTTTCTTTAAGAATCTTGTAAGTCTTAAAGGTTCGAGCATTTTTAGAATGATACACTAGCAGTGGCTTTACTTTACAGTCACCACTAGCATTTGCACACAATGCAAGGGTCAGACAGTCCTTCATGGGTTTATGGCCTGGCAGCTTCTTCTCCTCTATGGTGATGAAAGTCCTCCGGGGCATTTTTTTTTCCCCAAAACAGTCCTGTATCATCATAGTCAAACACTTGTTGGGGGATGTAGCCTTCCTTTGCGATAAGCGCAGCAAAACGTGAGGTGTACTCCTCAGCTGCCTTAACGTCAGCACTCACAGCTTCACCATGCCTCACCATGAATGAATGCCAGATCTCTTCTTGAAATTTTCAAACAAGCCGTGACTTGCCTTAAATATATCTTCTGCTGCCTCTTTTGAGGTTGATGGTTCTTTCTTCTTCAAGTCGCCGTAAATAATACGTGCCTTTTCGCATATTACAGTCTCTGTCACTGTATCTCCTGCCAGCTCTTTCTCTTTAGCCACACCAGAAGTTTCTCCATTTCTTCATGGATATTTGTCCTTAATTGGGACAGAATTATAGTTCCTTTCACTGGATTTGCGTTTTTGATGGCATCCTTTTTTTTTAAGGATGGTACAAATTGTAGATGTATTGTGGTCGTACAGCCTTGCCAGTTCAATCACTCGTACACCACGCTCATGTTTTTCTATTATTTCTTGCTTTACTTCTATTGACATCATTCTCTTCTTCTTCTTACCACTTTCCTTTTCACTCACTTTCTTTGGCCCCATGATAGCACACAAAAGATGTTAGGAAAAATTGCAAAAATGATGCAAAAACGAGTACAGCGCATGAGATTCAACTTGATTCTGCAGGTAACACATGAGAAAGAATGAGATGCTGGTATTGTGCAACCAATACTGGACCCGTGCACCAATGTGCCAACTAGCGGCAGCTTCCTGAATCACGACTCGTATCTCAGAATTTTGCTCGGATCTCGAACAAAAATATGGACCGAGTTGCAGCTTGTATATTAAAAATTGTATGTTGGTCTGCTAATATCTCAAGGTACTACTGTATTTCCTATTGGTGGTAGGTAGACCGCTGGTGTCTGGTCAAATTGTGACCCAAATTGTGAGTTTGGGTCACTAGAAACTACATTCCTAAAGGAGACTGATGGTGTGGAACATTCTGGACTTTGCAGATCCTCAGTTTCCTGGATTAAGGCCATGCCCTTAAACGTGAGAATCTTGAAAAGAAGGGAGCAGGGAATGGAGAGAGGAAGAGGAGGCAGGAGAAGCTTATTTATAGGAATGAGAGCAAAAAGAAAGAGATAAAAAGGAAATAAATCACAAGCAGAAGCTGTTGTCCTTTCCCACATCTGTACCTTCACAATTTTCAAAGGTTACTATGGAGATGAATTGGCTGAATTTATGGCGAGAGGTAGTAGGCCATGCCTGTCCTCAGAAACGAATTCTGTCCCCCCTATCTCTAACACATGGTCTCCAGGGCCTGGACTGCTTCGGTTGGATCATGGCAGGGCTGGGAGTCATCTGTGATATTCAAGCTTCCTCTTCCAGGTCTGAGATCCTATAACTGTAAAAATAAATGAGCACATAGTTTTCAATAGCTCATAACTCATTCCTCCAAGAAAATGGTCATTATCTCCCTTGCTCTTAGAAATGTGGACATGCCTCTGGTCTTCTCTCCTTTTCTACCCTCCTACCTTCCATGTTTCCTTTTCTCCTTCCTAATTATGATCAACTTCCTTGCTATAAAAGATGGTAAAATTCAGGAAGAAGACAGAATATCCTGCCTCCCTCCACAATTAATTATCAGTCACATCTATTGAACATCAATTATATGCCCAGAGTTATGATAGGCAGTGTCAGGTACAGCAACTACCACCACCATATAATTAGTGACTGCTCTGTGTCTGGTATAATGGTGGGCATTTCACAAACCTTGTCTAAGCCTCACAATAACTCTTTTACATTTGGTATAAGGACAAAACTGCATATTACTAATCTTATTCAAATAGACCATTCTCTTCTTTCAGGGAAACATATGCCTGAGCTTGCAAAGAGAAACCATCCTCCAAACTCTGCCAAGGTAAATTCCACCTCCCTATTGGTGGACTGTCAGCGCTGCTTCTGACAATGAGGAAAAGGACAAAGGACCCACGTTGGTGCCACAGGTGAGGGTGAGGGGTAGATTAGCAGTTCTCAAACTAGAAGAATTGCTTTCCAGGTGATTTTTTTTCTAAATCCAGACTCCTGGGACCACACTTTGAGCATCACTGGCCTAGAGCAAGGCTCTTCAAATTTCTTAGACTACAAACCGCAGTGTGATACAAATATTACATCACGACACAGGATGTAAAATTACATACACATAAGTAAAACAAAAATTGTATGTAACAATTTTTTTCCCTACTACATGTGAAGCCCTGAAATACTTTCTATCCTCTCTTTCCTTTTCTCTTTCTTTCTTACTTTCTTTCCCTTAAAAAAAAGAAAGAAAGAAAGAAAGAAACAATGGTCCAAATTGGGGAGATTTGCATTTGGAAAGTGTGGTATTGTAGTTAGGTAAGAAAATGTCATTATTTTAGAGATGTATACTGAAGTCTTTAGGGATGAGATGTCATTGTCGTTTTAACTATCAAAGAGAAGAGGCTGGGACCTGTCTCAGCACTGTGATGGTACCTCTTCCTTCTAGTGCTGCCTGGGAGGATAACCCTCCCTGAGCCATGAATCAAACTGTTCTAATATGGAGGACCAGACTGTCATCCTTGTCTAAGACAATTACACAACATGCACAAATGACTGGAGAGGTGAAACCAAGAAGTGAAAAAGTCACCTGAGCTCGTACCATTCTGACAGCCATTCCACTGTCATCTTCTGTCTCCTAAACTGAATCTCCTGAATTGCTTTTGTTCCTTTCTCAAATATCAGTTGACTGTATTTGTATAGAATATCTGGGCACTTTATTCTGTTCATTTAATCTTTTTTTCTTCTTAATTTATTTATTAAATTTTTTTTCTTTTTTTTTTTTTTTTTTAAGAGAGAAGGAAGAGAGAGAAAGGTGGTGAGGAAGGGTGGGAAGCATGAACTCATATGTGCCTTGATCAGACAAGCCTGGGTTTGTTTGTTTTTTTAATTTTTTTAAATTTATTTATTCATTTTAGAGAGGAGAAGGAGAGACAGAAAGAGAGAGAGAGAGAGAGAGAGAGAGGAGAGAGGAGAGACAGAGAGAGAGAAGGGGGGAGGAGCTGGAAGCATCAACTCCCATATGTGCCTTGACCAGGCAAGCCCAGGGTTTCGAACCGGCGACCTCAGCATTTCCAGGTCAACGCTTTATCCACTGCGCCACCACAGGTCAGGCCTTATTTATTAAATTTAATGCAGTGACATTGATAAATCAGGGTACATATGTTGAAAGAAAACATCTCTAGATTATTTTGACATTTGATTGTGCTGTGTATCCCTCCCCCAAAGTTAAATTGTCTTCTGTCACTTTCTATCTGGTTTTCTTGTGCCCCTCCCCTCCCCCAACCCCTCTCTCCTTCTTCGCCCCACCCCCCCTCCCCCACCTCCCACCTCTGTTGCCATCACATTCTTGTTCATGTCTCTGAGTCTCATTTTTATGTCCCTTCTATGTATGGATTCATATAGTTCTTAGTTTTTTTCTGATTTACTTATTTCACTCCATATAATGTTATCAAGGTCATCCATGTTACTGTAAATGATCTGATGTCATCATTTCTTATGGCTGAGTAGTATTCTATAGTATATATGTACCAAAGCTTTTTAATCCACTCGTCCTCTGAAGGACACTTGGGCTGTTTCCAGATCTTTGCTATTGTGAACAATGCTGCCACAAACATGGGGGTGCATTTCTCCTTTTGGAGCCATTCTATGGTGTCCTTGGGATATATTCCTAAAAGTGGGATAGCTGGGTCAAAAGGCAGTTAAATTTTCAGTTTTTTGAGGAATCTCCATACTGTTTTCCACAGTGGCTGCACCAGTCTGCATTCCCACCAGCAGTGCAGGAGGGTTCCCTTTTCTCCACATCCTCGCCAGCACTTATTCTGTGTTGTTTTGTTGATGAGCGCCATTCTGGCTGGTGTGAGGTGATATCTCATTGCGGTTTTAATTTGCATTTCTCTAATGATTAGTGATGTTAAGCATTTTTTCATATGCCTATTGGCCATCTGTATGTCCTCTTTGGAGAAGTGTCTATTCATCTCTTTTGCCCATTTTTGGATTGGATTGTTTGTCTTCCTGGTGTTGAGATTTACAAGTTCTTTATAAATTTTGGTTATTAACCTCTTATCAGACATATTGTCAAATATGTTCTCCCATTGTGTAGTTTGTCTTTTTATTCTGTTCTTGTTGTCTTTAGCTGTGCAAAAGCTTTTTAGTTTGATATAGTCCCATTTGTTTATCCTGTCTTTTATTTCACTTCCCTGTGGAGATAAATCAGCAAATATACAAAAGCTATCTATGAGAAACCCACAGCCAACATCATACTTAATGGGCAAAAATTAAAAGCAATACCCTTAAGATCAGGAACAAGGCAGGGGTGCCCCCTTTCACCACTCTTATTTAACATTGTCCTGGAAGTCCTAGCCACAGCAATCAGACAAGAAGAAGAAATAAAAGGCATTCAAGTTGGAAAAGAAGAAGTAAAACTATCATTATTTGCAGATGATATGATATTGTATATAGAAAACCCTAAAGTCTCAGTCAAAAAGCTACTGGACCTGATAAATGAATTCAGCAAAGTGGCAGGATATAAAATCAATACTCAGAAATCAGAGGCATTTTTATACACCAACTATGAACAGTCAGAAAGAGAAATTAAGGAAACAATCCCCTTCACAATTACAACCAAAAAAATAAAGTACCTAGGAGTAAACCAAGGAGACTAAAGACTTGTACTCAGAAAATTACAAAGCATTAATAAAATAAATCAAGGAAGATACAAACAAGTGGAAGCATATACCGTGCTCATGGTTAGGAAGAATAAACATCATTAAAATGTCTATTTTACCCAAAGCAATCTATAAATTCAATGCAATACCAATTAAAATACCAATGACATACTTCAAAGATATAGACCACATATTCCAAAAATTTATATGGAACCAAAAGAGAACACGAATAGCCTCAGCAATCTTAAAAAAGAAGAATAAAGTGGGAGGTATCACACTTCCTGATATCAAGTTATACTACAAGGCCATGGTACTCAAAACAGCCTGGTACTGGCATAAGAACAGGCATATAGATCAATGGAACAGAACAGAGAACCCAGAAGTAAACCCACAGTTCTATGGACAACTGATATTTGACAAAGGAGGTAAGGAAATACAATGGAGTAAAGACAGTCTCTTTAACAAATGGTGTTGGGAAAATTGGACAGCTACCTGCAAAAAAAAATGAAACTATTGATAGATCACCAGCTTACACCACTCACAAAAATAAACTCAAAATGGATAAAAGACTTAAATGTAGGCAGTGAAACCATAAGCATCTTAGAAGAAAACATAGGCAGTAAGCTCTCCGACATCTCTCGGAGCAATATATTTGTTCATTTAATCTTTTTGTCCATTTTTTTCACCAGTCCCATGCTGTCATGATTACTGTTTAAGAATTTCTATCATTGGGGTATATAAGTATGAAATATGTGTGTTATTAGATTTTATCAGTGTAATACTCTCTTCATAAACAGAATTTGGAAGATGTTCTTTTTCTGTGCTCAGGACAGAACAATAGCAATGGGCTCAACTCTTCTTTAAGTTTACTCTGTAGACATCTGTGAAATAATACAGGCCTGGTGCCTTTGAGCATGGAGGTGTGGGAAAAATCAGTTTTCTATCAACATCTCTTTCTTCTATGGTAACGGTCTACTTAGAATTTCTACCTTTTTGGGGATGTTTTGATAATTTATACTTTTTTGTAATTTTATCCAGTTTTTCAAATTATTTTATGGAGTTGAATAAAGTGATCCCATGCAATTCTGTTAATTTTTTTGTATCAGTAGTTATTTCCCTTTATCATTTATTTTATATTTTGATTGTGCTTCCTGTCTTTCTTAAATAGCCAACTATTGTATTATTGCTTTTTTCAAATCTTATGTTTATTAGTGTTCCTGTTTCTATTTTTCAATTGATTAAATTCTTATTTTATCATTTCCAACTCCTTTCTTCTGCTTTCCTTAGGATGACTTCGTTAGTTGTTTTCTAATTTAAAAATTAGAAAATTCTAATTTGGTAGACATTTAATTTACTTTGTTTTGGGCACTATTTTTAGTATCCCACAGAGATTAATATGTAGTGCTTTATCTATTTTTATTTTTAAAATATTCTGGGACTTCCAGTTTCCAGTCCAGCATGAAAAAAGCTTGAAAGTCACCACTCCATTCTAACAAGAACAAAGCTGAACAAACTGAAAAATCAGTTAACTCCTCTTAGTTCCATAAGAGACATGAGGTCACAGAGCAAACCATTGGCCCTAAATTGGAGAGAATGACATGCAAATACAGAGAATCACAAGTTACAGAAGTCCATATGCAGCAACCAGTGCTGGGGTAGGGAAACATGGATTGTAACTGATGGGTTGCTGGAGGCTCAGTGTGGAAAAATCTAAGAAAAACTCTGAGGGGACTAAGTCATGGGGAGGGAGAACACTGTTGTGAATGTTACCTCCATGAACCCGATCAGGTAGGTCCTCAGAGTGAATATTAGTTCTTCCCAACTTGATCTATAGAGTCAATGCAATTCCAATTAAAATCCCAGCAAATTATCTTGTAGATATCAAAAAACTGATTCTGAAGTTTATACGGAGAGACAAAAGACCAAGAATAACCAACACACACAAAATTGAAGAACAAAGTTGGTGGACTGATACTACCCAACTTCAAGATTTACTTCTAGATCACTATAAAGCTACAGTGATCAAAACAGTGTGGTACTGGCTACTGAATAGATACATCAATTGAAAAGAACAGAAATCCCATAAATACACCCACATAAGTATAGTCAATTGATCTTTGACAAATGAGCAGAGGCTATACAATGGAGCAAAGATCATCTTTTCAACAAATGGTATTAGAACAACTGGACGCACACAAGCAAAAAATAAAAATAAAAATTAGACATAGGCCTTATGTTCTTTACAAAAATTAAGTCAAAATGGATCACCTGATTGTAAAAATGAACCAAAGACTTTAACATACACCTAACCAAAGAGGATTTATAGATGGCAAATAAACATGTGAAAAGATGCTCCACGTCACATGTCCTCAGGGAACTTGCAAACTAAAACTACAGTGACATACATACCACTGCACACTGGCTAGAATGGCCAAAATCCAAAACAATGATAACACCAAATGCTGGTGAGGATGTGAAGGAACAGAAACTCGCATTCATTGCTGGTGGGAATGCAAAACGGCACAGCCATTTTGGAAGATAGTTTGGCCAATTTTTCATAAAACTAACTTATTCTTACCATATGATTTAAAAATTGTGCTCCTTGATATTTTCACACAAAACCTGCACATGGATGTTTATAGTTTTATTCATAACTGCCAAAACTTGGAAGCAACCAAGATGTCCTTCAGTAATCAAATGGATAAATAAACTGTGGTACATTCAGACAATGGAATAGTATTCAGTGTTAGAATGAAATGAGCCATCAGATTGTGAAAAGACATGGAAGAAATTTAAATGCATAAATATTAAGTGAAAGAAGACAATCTGAAAAGGCTACTTAGTGGTGATAAAAAAGGAAATCTTACCTTTTGTGACAGCATGGATGGACCTGGAGAGCATTGCGCTAAGTGAAATAAGCCAGGCAGAGAAAGACAAGTACCATATGATTTCATGCATATATGGAATCTAATGATCAAAATAAACAAACAAGCAAAATAGAGACAGACTTATAGAGAGCAGGCTAACAGCTGTTGGGGGGGAGGAGGCTGGATGAGTGAGGTAGAGGGATTGAGCAAAAAAGGAAAACTCATGGACACAGACAACAGTGTGGTGATTGCAGGGGCGAGGGGTGTGGTAGGAGGGAATGGGAGGATAAAGGGCAATGAGTGGAGAACACACTATGGTATACAGAGATGTGTGGTAGAATTGAGCACCTGAAACCTGTATAATTATGTTAACCAGTGTCACCCCAATAAATTCAATTAAAAAAATGAAAAGGCTGCTTACTGTATGATTCCTATTATATAACATTTTAGAAAAGCCAGAACTATGGAGCCAGTAAAAAATATCAGTGTTGCCAGGGATTATGGGTGAAGGGGGAAAGAAAAGGTGGGCTCAGGATTTTTAGATCAGATTTTTAGAGCAGTGCAATTACTCTTTATTTTATTTTGAAATTTTTGTCCAAACCCATAAAAATACAACACGAAGAGTGAACTCTAATATAAACCAGGGACTTTCAGTGATTATGATGTGTCACTGTAGGTTCATAAATTCTAACAAATGCACCACTCTGGCAAGGTATGTTGATAATCGGGGAGGCTATGCATGTGTGGTGGCAGAGGACACATGGGAAATCTCTGTACCTTCTGCACAATTTTGCTGTGTACCTAAAACTGCTATAAAAAAATAAAGTCCACAAACTAGCAAATAGAAGATGAGTAAGTTCTACAGGTCTAACGCACTGCATAGTAATTATAGTCAACAATCCTATATTATGTACTTTAAAGTTGCCAAGAGACTAGATATTAAATATTCTTACCACAAAAAAAGAAATAATTATGTGATACGAGCCCTGGTGGGATCGCTAAGTGGATAGAGTGTTGTCTCCGCCCACCGAGGTCACAGTTGGATCTTGGGTCAGGGCACGTATGAGAAGCAACCGATGAGCACACAACTAAATGGAACAATGAGTTGATGCTTCTCTGTCTCTATCTCCTCTCCAATCCTCCCCACCTCAAATGAATGAAAAAAAAATTAAAGAATTATGTGACGTGATAGAGATGTTAGCTCTGGCTATAGTGATAATATCATGGCAATACATAAATGTATCTCATATAACAATTGTAAATATTCACCTTAAACTTCCACAATGTTGTATGTCAACTGTAGCTCAATTTAAAACAGCATTATAGAAAAAAAAATTAAGTCTCAAAATTCTGTAATTTCGGTTTGGAGATGATTATGAAGAGAATTTTTAAAAACGTTTCTCACACTCTTGCAAGAAGACACAAAATTTTGTCTTCTTTTTATCCCACTCTTTCCTATCCTACTACAGCTACCCTCTGACCTTACAGGCTCTAAAAATTAAAGGTCATGAGGGTTCCTCACTCTGGAGCCTAACAGAGAAAAAGAACCCACGAAAAGACAGATGGACGCAGATGACAGGATGTCTAAGGCGGCTGTAGACAGAGTAAACCCAGCCCAGGGGCGAGGAAGCAGAGACCATCCTCGAGGGGTACGCAGTCCGATTGGCCAATAGCGCCGCCTCTGTTTTTTGATTGGTCTGAGCGGTGACGCGCCTTCTCGAAAGCCGCGCTTGGGTTGCTTTTTTCTTGGTTCTGACCTGGACGGTGGCCAGAGGAGGACAAGAGACTTCTGTAACGGATTTAGGGACGATTTGGTTAGAGAGACACCTGAGCTGCAGAAGAGGTTGGGCTCCGGGGACATGGCGGCGGCCTTGTGATGACCGTGCTGGTGGCGACTGAGAGGAACTGGTGGCAGTGTGCCCCGAGCCTACTGTGCTGCCGCGGCCGAGGTAACGCTGTGCTGGTGGGTGGGGTTGCATCCCTGCCCAGGCGCAGGGCATGTGCTGTTCGGCAGAAGAGATGCTTAGGTCCCCGAAGGTCTGGAGGAGGAGGACAACAGGAAAGAATCTGCGTGTCAGGAAATTCTACTTTCAGTTACACCTCCGAGAGGGAGCCCTCTTACAGCCACCACTTTCCCTTCTTCCCCTTCTTCTCCTTCTTCCCCTTCCTTACATGCACCCTTCAGCCTGCTGTTTGCCTCAGTTTCTCCATTTATGAGGTGGGGAATGCTCCGGGCCTGTAATCCTTTATGCTTTCCTCCCCAGGGCAGCAAAAATAGGGTTGCCAGATTTAGCAATAAAAATGCTGGCTAGTTATATTTAAATTTCAGATAAACAACATATAATCTTTTAGTATAAATATGCCCCCAATATAAAGTAAAATTGAAATATAAAACATTATTTGTTATTTGTAATGAGGCCAGGACGCAATAAAAGCCCATTTCCGTTCTGCTGCCCTTGGTCAGTGTGCAATTCAAAGAAAGACTCGTGGGGAATTTTTTCTCATTGTTGGAATGAATCTAGTTAACAAAAGCAAATTTATCTTTCAGAAGGGCTAGAGAGTTGTTTTATATTCAAGTTCTCCACTGTGGCATTTACCTTACATTGTTGGGAAGAAATAACTATTAAACTGTCAAAGAATATTTATATGCTATATAATGTTGAAAGTATGTTTTATATATTAAGTCACAATGGCATATCATTTGGTTGTGATGTTAGTGGAGAATGTTATATTCATATTATTGCAGGAGATCCATACATCACTGCAAAGGTTGGATGGCAGCAGTGTAGTGTATAGAAGCTAACAGCTTAAAATCTGGGATGAGACACACCAGGGTTTAAAGCCGAGCTCCATCTTTTTGATAGCAGTAAGCAAGTTACATAATCTCTCTGGGCCTCAATTACCTCTTCTTTGAAATGGAGATGATAATAATTGTCATGGGATTTTATATTAAATCCTTGTCAAGTGTTGGGATGTGGAAAGTACTTAATTAATTTTAGCTATTATTAGCCATTATAAGTGTGATTCTTTGACATAAATAATTGGATAATTATTAAATTTTTAAATTTTAAGGTGAAAAACATCAAGAATATCATGGATATCTTGAATTTCAGCAAAAAGAAACATACTGTTCAATAATAATTAAAGCAAACATTTTACACTATAACAATTTTACCAAATCAAATACCTGTAAGCTGGGCTAATATAATATTTATATATCTGTATCTTTCATTGCTCCCATGTACAATTTTATATATTTTCTTTTTTTTTTTTTTGCATTTTCTTTTCTGAAGCTGGAAACAGGGAGAGACAGTCAGACAGACTCCCGCATGCGCCCGACCGGGATCCACCCGGCACGCCCACCAGGGGGCGACGCTCTGCCCACCAGGGGGCGATGCTCGGCCCATCCTGGGCGTCGCCATGTTGGGACCAGAGCCACTCTAGCGCCCGGGCCATCTTTGCTCCAATGGAGCCTCAGCTGCGGGAGGGGAAGAGAGAGACAGAGCCTCAGCTGCGGGAGGGGAAGAGAGAGACAGAGAGGAAGGCGCAGCGGAGGGGTGGAGAAACAAATGAGCACTTCTCCTATGTGCCCTGGCCGGGAATCGAACCCGGGTCCTCCGCACGCTAGGCCGACGCTCTACAGCTGAGCCAACCAGCCAGAGCCTATATATTTTCATTTTTATTGTGTTATATATAAAGAGAAAGAAACATTACTAGCATCAAAAATGACTACAGGATTATGGTTAAAGTAAGAAAATGGGTTTATAATCAGTGGCTGTTTGTAATGAGGTAGACTGAGTATGTTTTAAAAATTAGAGGTCAAGCTCTGTAGGATTTTTATATTTTTTTGTATATTGTTTTATGTCCTTAGTGTTTACAGTGGTAAAGTAGTTTACTTACAAACTATGCCGTGAAATTCCTCTTAGGAACTTTTCTCATTTTTTTTCTCCAAAAACTTGGAAAACCTCTTTACTATCTAGAAAAGGATATGGTGGCTGACCTGTGGTGGTGCAGCGGTTAAAAGCATCAACCTGGAATGCTGAGGTTGCTGGTTTGAAACCCCAGGTTTGCCTGATCAAGGCACATACGGGAGTTGATGCTTCCTGTTCCTCCCCACCTTCTCTCTCTCTCAAAATAAATAAATAAATAAATAAAATGAATAAATAAAAGTCTTTAAAAAAATGGAATTAGAACAATTCAAGTTCTAATTTTTGCAACGACTGTTATTACCCAAGTGATCATGAACAAGTTACTTAACAAATATGAGCTTTGGTTTATGTGTAATTTCATAACAAAAACCTACTTCCTCACCCCCAAGGTTTCTAAATGCTATCAATTATTAATCTTTTTTTAAAGACTTTATTTATTCATTTTAGAGAGGAGAGAGAGAGAGAAGGGAGGAGCAGGAAGCATCAACTCCCATATGTGCCTTGACCAGGCAAGCCCAGGGTTTTGAACCAGTGACCTCAGCGTTCCAGGTCAATGTTTTATCCACTGCGCCATCACAGGTCAGGCAATGCTATCAATTATTATTAGCTATTATCCACTAGAGAAAACTTCAACTGTGGATGCATCCAACTGTTTGTCTTTGTGCCTGCAGCAAACCTCCCAGAAGAGCTGGAGAAACTTTATACTGGGAAGACTTGGTGCTAAAGTTAATCCATGGTAGTCAACTTCACCTGGAATTTCAGCACTGCACTGCAGACCTATTTCTCTAGCTGTCTCATTCCGTTTTATGCAACTGCTGTATCAAATCCTCGTCACTCTTTCCAAACTCTGGTATCCTTTACAAGCCATTCTCAGCAAATGATCTATCTCAATGTTACTGAGAAAACAGAATGCCTGAGCTGAGCTTCCTGCCAGCAAATCTGCCCATCCACCTTCATCTGCACACATCCAACCTCCATCAAAATCTAGTCCCTTTGTGCATACTCTGGGTCCTTTCCCTCTCACCATCTCAGGGATCTCTACCACCAGTTATCCCTTCTGTCACCTTCATGGCTAAGCACTCCCTCTGTACTAAATTCTTTCCACCAGCATTTAAATATTCTGCAGTCTCTCCCTTCTTCCGGGAACAGTTTAACTCCCCACTCTTCATCGTACCTAACACACTCTTTCTTTTCTCATTTATAATCAATATTTAACAATGGTCTGTCCTGCCAAAGGTATTTCTTTACCTCCCATCCCTTCTCAACCCATTTCTATAGTGGTTCTATACTCACCCCTCCACTGAAACTGTTCCTGCTAAGGTCACCAGTAACTTCCTTGTCCCTAAAATTCAACGGACCCCTGATCTTTTAGCAACACTGAACACTGTAGACCGGTGTTCCAGCAAACAACAGCATGGAGATCAAATCTAGCTTCAGCATGTTTTTAATGGCCTGTGAACTAGGAGTAGGTTTTACATTTTTAAGTTGTTAAAGAAAAACACTATATGTGACAGAGATTCTACTGTCTGCAAAGCCTAAAATATTTACTAGTGGGCCCTTTAGAAATAAATTCTCCTTTCAGAAATAATTTCTTCTCTTGGCTCCCACATCCCCTTGTAAGTCTAGTTTTCCTATTTCTCTTCTTTTGGTGAATTACCAGGCCCTTTACATATTGAAATTTCTCAGCACTTACATTGGAAGCAAGCTCTTCTCACTGAATCCTCTGGATCTCATCTACTCCTATAGCTTTGTTGAAAACTCCCAAATTTCTATTTCTAACTCAAATTTTCTTCTGAGCATCATACATGTGTATTCAGCTCTCTACTCAACATCTTTACTCAGTGTGCTACAGGTACCCCAAACTCAATATATTTGAGATTAAACTCACAGTCCTGTACTAATCCATTTCCTGCGACTTTCACAACTCAGTAGATTATAGCATCATTGCTTATAAAGTTAATGCCAGAAATTTGGGAGTCTGAACATTTCTCTCTCTCTTCCCCAGTCTTGTTCCACCCGCATCTAAGCAGTCACCAAGTGCTATTTCTTTTTTTTTTTTTTGTATTTTTCTGAAGCTGGAAATGGGGAGAGACAGTCAGACAGACTCCCGCATGCGCCTGACCGGGATCCACCCGGCACGCCCACCAGGGGCGACGCTCTGCCCACCAGGGGGCAATGCTCTGCCCCTCCGGGGCATCGCTCTGCCGCGACCAGAGCCACTCTAGCGCCTGGGGCAGAGGCCAAGGAGCCATCCCCAGTGCCCGGGCTATCTTTGCTCCAATGGAGCCTTGGCTGCGGGAGGGGAAGAGAGAGACAGAGAGGAAGGAGGGGGTGGGGGTGGAGAAGCAAATGGGCGCTTCTCCTATGTGCCCTGGCCGGGAATCGAACCCGGGTCCCCTGCACTCCAGGCCGACGCTCTACCGCTGAGCCAGCCGGCCAGGGCCACCAAGTGCTATTTCTTATATTGCCTACATATTTTTAAATCTAATTCTTTCTGCCTAACACCACTGTACCCATAAATCAAAACCACCATCATCTCTTGCCTGGTCAAATGCTTTACCCTATGTGGTCTTCCTATTTCTCTCTTTTTAAAAACAGTTTTTTTATTGGAATATAATTTACATACCGTAAAAGTTACACTAAGATGTATGATTTCATGATTTCCAATATATATTCACAAGGTTCAAATATCACTATCTAATTTAAAGAATATTTTCATCACCGCAAAAGGAAACCTCAGACCCATAAGCAGTTGCTTTCCATTCTCCCCTTAACTCAGTTTCAGTAACCGCTGTTCTACTTCCTGTCTCTGGGTCGGCCTCTTCTTGACACTTCATGTAAAGGCAATCACACAATATGTGGTCCTTTGGCCTGGCTACTTTACCATCCCAGAATGTTTTCAAGGTGTATCCACATTGTAACATATGAGTATTTCATTCTTTTTATGGCTGGACATTATTCTATTGTATGGACATACTCCATTTGATTTATCCATTTTTCAGTTGATGGACATTTAGGTTGTGTTTTTATTTTTGCTCATTATGAATAAAGCTTCTATGAACACCTGTTTACAAGTTTTTGTGTGGACATAGAGGAATGGGATTGCCATTCATATAGTAACTCTGTTTAATATTTTGAAGAACTGTCAAACTATTTTCTAAAGTGGCTGTACCATTTTACATTCCCATCAGCAATGTACGAGGATTCCAATTTCTCTACATCCTTGCCAGTACTTATTGAGAAATATTGACTTCTAGAGTTCTTTCTTTCTCCTTATTTGTGTGTGTGTGTGCGCGCGTGCGCACGCTTTCTTTGTCTATATTGATGCCAGGATAATACTGGCCTCGTAAAATGAATTGGGAAGTATTTCCTTCTGCTTTCCGGAAGAGATTGTATAAACTTGATGTTAATTCTTGGTAGAATTCTTCACTGAAAAATATCTGGGCCTGAAGATTTCTTTTTTGGAAGTTTTAATTACACATTTATCTTTTTTAAATGGTTATAGGAGTATTTAGATTATTTATTTCATGTTAGTTGTTTTGGTAAGTTTTCAAGGAATTAATTCATTTCTTTTAAGTTGTTAAATGTTTGAGTTTGAATTTATGAGGAATCGTTGAAATTATTTTATTAGTATATCTTTTTCTTTTTTTCTTAGAGAGACAGAGGAAGGGGAAGAAATGAGAAGTATCAATTTGTAGTTGTGGCACTTTAGTTGTTCATTGATTGCTTCTCATATGTGCCTTGACCAGGGGACTCTAGCCAAGCCAGTGACCTTTGGGCTCAAGCCAGCGGCCTTGGGATCAGGTCAATGATGCCATGCTCAAGCTGGCAAGCCTGCGCTCAAGCCAGCGACCTTCAGGTTTCCACCCTGGGACCTCAGCATCCCAGGTTGATGCTCTGTCCACTGTGCCACCGCCAGTCAGGCCATATTAGTATATTTCTAAAATGGGCACATGGTCATACAATAAGTATAGGTGACAAAAATATGTAATTTTGCAGAGTAAATCTAGAATTTATGGAAATAACACAGACTGTTTCTGAAATGCACAGCATTTCTGTTTTTTTCTTCTATGTTCTTAAATTTAAGGCATAAAAATATACCAAGTCTTGAAAATTTCTAGTAAGTATATCTTAAAGTGAGATTTATTTAAAGTGATTTTTTTTCACATCCAAGAACTGAGCCTGAGATAGAGCTTCCTCTCTCACCTGACTCAGGTCTGCTCAGTTGTCACCAATTGAGGGAGTCCTTCCCTGGCCTCCCATTTGAAATAGGGCTCCTATGTACTTGCTTACTGTCTGTTCCCTCACTAGAAAGTAAGCTCTGTCAGGGCAAGGACTGTATTTTGTTCCCCTGCTGTGTCCAACAGTGTCTAGTATCTAGAAAGTCCTAACTATCTGGTTATTACATAAATGCTTAATTCAGGTTCACATAACTGGTGATACTTTTGGTCCTGTTTATTGGGGTGCCCTTGGATTAGCCTGTACATTTCTCATTTCTCATATCAAGGTGTAAAATTCAAATCTTAAATTTTAAAAGAAGCTCCTTTGAGGTTATCTAACCCAAGACCCTTCAGAGTAGCAATCCTGCCTGCTGTGTACAGGCCTGTTCTGTGGGAGTGTTCTGAGTGACAAGGCTTATTACTCACAGCTTAGTGCTATTCTAACGTAAGCCACTCACTGTTTCCACCCCACTACTCGGCGACCTCCTTGCCTTACCATAATTCAATTTCGAATCCTGCATGTCCATAGTTTAGTACAGCACATGGCCTGTAAGCATTTTTCCTGAAAATGATATTTCACCATCCATTAGATGTGGTAAAGAGGCTGTGCTTCTTCCCGATTGTCAGGCTGTGCGCCACAGTGACTTCTTACTCCACCCATCAGATCACCCAGTTTGAGGCTGGAAATGAGCACACACGAATCTTCCAGTATCACGGTGATTAAACTCCTCTCAAAGGGCCTCAGCCAGAGTGTTCTGCCAGGCAGCCCTGGGTCTCATCCTCAAGGAGAAAGCTGGGACCAATACTTTCAAAGTTCAGACATGACACAAGGTAGAGAATGCTTTTTTGTTTCCTGATTATCAAGTTTTCTTAAGTTGATTATCACGGTTTCTTTTGAAGCCTCATAGGAACATACCTCTTTGACTTCATTTCCTGATGATGTGTTTTATGACCAAGTAGAGATCTCCACACATCATGGATGCACCCATAGAGGCTGAATTGTCTCCCTAATGTCGTAGAAGTGGGTCTCTTTCCCCCACGCACTGGGTCTTCCTGCACCTGGTGCTGATCCCTTCCTATTCATTTAGCTCGTCCCTTCTCATGGTCCACCTGCCGTATCCTCTGTACCTGCCTCAACTTTACTGGACACTGTGACTAGATGTGGATCTCTGCCCAGGTGGGCTGGCTCATGGTTTCTCCTTCTAACTCACACCCTGGAGCCTCAGATGCCTTTGATTTCCCCGTGACTATTTCCTCTTAATCATCCTGTGATTGAGTGTTTGTTTACCTGGAGACCTCATCACCTTCTAGTATCATAGAGCTGAGCACAGGAAAGACCACGACGGATTGGCCGCCACATGCATGTATTGTCCCTACCCCCACACCTTATCATATCTACTAAATTGTTGCCCAACTCTTCCTAAGACCTCAGGATGCCAGCAGTCTGTTACCTCATGAAGTAGTTTAGTAGTTTCATTGAGCTCTCTGTTAGAAAGTTCTTCCATCTAAATTGAGCCAGAATATGTGATCTCCCAAGTAACCCTCGTAATTTTTACTCAGGTTAATTCTGACCTTTAGAGCAAAACAGGAAAAAACCTAATGTATTCATCTCATATTTAAGAGTGTTCATTTCCAAATTCATTAATAAATTCTCATTGAATGCCTGTTGTGTCATCTTTTCTTTTTTAAAAACATTTTTTAATTTATTTATTGAGTTTAGAGAGAGAGACAGAGAGGCAGAAACATCGACCTGTGCCTGCATGTGCCCTGACTGGGGATCAAACCCACAACCTGTGCACAAGGGCCATGCTCCAACAAACCCAGTTATCCGCCAAGGCTGTCGTCTTTCTTTCATCTTTTTATGGTAAATAAAAAACAGCTGCATTTTTCACAAGGGATTCTTGGCCCTGAACAAACTTAGTATAAAGTGGTCTGTTCAGAACTTTCTTTTTAATTATTGTACATCCTTGCACAGAGTTTTTGTTTCTAATTAAACAGTAACTGGCAGATAAGGTTTTCAGGGCTGCATCTCAACAGACTGAGTGCCCTTTGTGTAACTGTTAGGTTTAAGTGCAGTTTTGCAACATGAAAACTGCCGTGATCTATAATTAGTTGGGAATCTTCATTGGGATATATCTGATGCATGCTGTAATTGGGGAGGGGGAAATTCCCCTTCTATCCTTGAGTTCTTATTGCTGGACTAATAATAAAATTGACAGAAGACCAGATTAACAGGGGGAAAAGCTATTTAATATGTGTGCATGTAGGTCATCAGGGGTACTTTGAGAAATAATGAACCAGCCAGCTTTTTATACTTTTTATACTTTTTTTTTTTTTTTTTTTTTTTTTACAGAGGCAGAGATAGACAGGGACAGACAGGAACGGAGAGAGATGAGAAGCATCAATCATCAGTTTCTCGGTTGCGCGTTGTGACTTCTTAGTTGTTCATTGATTGCTTTCTCACATGTGCCTTGACTGTGGGCCTTCAGCAGACCGAGTAACCCCCCGCTGGAGCGAGTGACCCAGGGTCCAAGCTGGTGAGCTCTTTGCTCAAGCCAGATGAGCCCGCGCTCAAGCTGGCGACCTTGGGGTCTTGAACCTGGGTCCTTCCGCATCCCAGTCCGACGCTCTGTCCACTGCGCCACCACCTGGTCAGGCTTTTTATACTTTTATAGACAAAGAATATATTTGTGAAGAATTGACAAGACAAAGAAATTTAGGTTTGGGTGCTCACTAGTGAGGAATCTAAATAGAGTTTGGGTAGTAAGTTAGTAAAGGGGGAACAGATTTATTTATGGAAGCTTTCTGGTCCTGGATTCCTTAACTTTATTGATTAGAGTGCCTCCCTTAGCTCCCTGCAGCAGGGGGCCAGCGTACTTTAACTGCAGAGATTTGTTTCCTGTATTCAAGGCAACAAACCAGTGCAGCAGGATCTTCTACCAGCTGCTTGTCAAGTAACTTGAATTCAAAGTAATCAATATGCCACTGTGGGATATTTTGGGGTGACCTGCCCTGGGCCCCAACACTATTATCAAAGCTCACTGCTATATTAACTATAAAATTACACTTTTTTTTTTTTTTGTATTTTTCTGAAGCTAGGAACGGGGAGAGACAGTCAGACAGACTCCCGCATGCGCCCGACAGGGATCCACCCAGCACACCCATCAGGGGACGACGCTCTGCCCACCAGGGGGCGATGCTCTGCCCCTCCAGGCGTCGCTCTGTCACGACCAGAGCCACTCTAGCGCCTGGGGCAGAGGCCAAGGAGCCATCCCCAGCGCCCGGGCCATCTTTGCTCCAATGGAGCCTTGGCTTCGGGAGGGGAAGAGAGAGACAGAGAGGAAGGAGAGGGGGAGGGGTGGAGAAGCAGATGGGCGCTTCTCCTGTGTGCCCTGGCCGGGAATCAAACCCGGGACCTCTGCATGCCAGGCCGATGCTCTACCACTGAGCCAACTGGCCAGGGCAAAATTACGCTTTTCTTAACAAAGCTGTAGGATCAAAGCTTAAGATCAAGGCTGTATAAGACACAGTTTCCTATTGAAAAGATACTCATTTTTAAAGGGAATAATAACCAGTGAATACATATCAGAAAAATTTGCCTTGGAGCTGTGAACACAGAGCTCGTTTCACTACTCACATGGTTACACATAGAAGAATAATCTAGGAAATGTTCGTTTTAGTTCTTTAATTATCTAGATGGTATCTTTAAGAAGCTGAGGATCCCAAGTCTGACAAGGCACAAAAATCTAATTAAAAATTAGATACTTAAAAGGATTTTACCTTGAAGCAGTTTGATTAGTTGTAAACTCGAGTGATTCTGTGTCATGCTGTGTGAAAGTTGTTTGCAGACCAGCATTTGTGAAAGTATATGTGAACAGTTGAGCCCTTAGCCACGTATGTTAGAAGTCATTTGACAGTCATCATTTCCACAACATAATAATTTACAGTTTTTGACTTTTAGATCCAAAAGGTAATTCTGGCACTTGAATGCTATCTGGGAGCAACTTGTCATGCCTGCTTTGTGGAATCGATGTTCAAAATGAAATGCAAACAATGCACACTGTTGCAGCACATACTGGTTATTGATCCTCTAGGAAGAACGAGATGTGTTAAATTGAAGATATCTTTGTAAGTATTACGATATTTTTCCTAAGGCATTTTTTTAAACCAGTGATATGTGGGGATATGAGAAAGAAAAATAATTAGCCTCATTGTATAAGCCAGTTGCTATGATGACTATCTAGAGGTGATACTAAGACTTTTCTTTAATAGACTTAATTTTTTTAGAATTGTTTTAGGCTTACAGACAAATTGAGAAGATGGTACAGAAAGTTCCCATATACCTCACACCAAGTTTTGCATATTATTAACATCTTACATTATTATGGTATATTTGTTAAAATTAATAAACCAACATTGATACATTATTATGAACTGAAGTCCAGAGTTTATTCTTATTCCCTTAGTTTTTACCCCTCTTTTCTGTTCCAGGATCCTACCCAGGTTACCACATTACACTTAATTGTAATGTTTCCTCTTAACTATGACAATTTCTCAAATTTCCTTTGTTTTTGATGACCTTGACAGTTTTGAGGAGTATTGATTCGATAGTGTGTAGAATACCTTAGTATTGAAATTTGTCTGATCTTTTTCTTCAGGTTAGACTTGGGTTAGAGGCTTTTGGGAGGAAGATCACAGAGTAAAGTGCCATTTCCTCATTACACCAGGGTCTGACTGTTGATGCTGACCTTGAGCCCCTGGCTGAGGTAGTGTTTGTGAGGTTTCTCCACTGTGCAGCTCCTCTTCCCCTTCCTGTTCCATACCAGCGTCTTCAGAAGGGACTCTCTATGCACAACCCACACTAAAAAGTAAAACTTATTTTTTATTTTATTCTTTAATTGAATTTATTGGGGTGACATTAGTTCACAAAACTATAAGGTTTCAAGTGTACAATTCAGCAAAACACATGTGCATACTGCATCGTGTGCCCATCCCCCAAGCAAAGTGTCTTTCTGTCTCCATTCTTCCCCCTTGCCCCCTCCACCAGCCCCACACCCCCCTTTCATCTGGCTGCACCACATGTTGGCTATGTCTATGTGTTATGTAAATATGTTCATTTTTTAATTTCCCAAAATGGATCAGATGCTTGTTTGGGATGAAGCAAATAAATATGTCGAGACAAGGGATCAAATCCATGAGATTTATAAGAAATTAAACTTAATATTCAGGTGTGACATGATTTTTTTGTCGTGGCAGGTTGGGTTAATTTTTACAATATAGCTGTGAAGTGCTATATTGTTTTTTCCCCTGCTGAAAGCAATTGTTTCCTACAATCTCTGTCTGGCTCATTTCTGTAGTAAGACAGGGACGCTTGGTCTCAAACATTATTCTTCCAAATAGTATTATGAAATCTGCGTAACTGATATGTCAACATAGTCAGTCATTGTCTCTTTTTAAGGTTGCTGCATTCTGCCTGATGTCAATCCGTCTGTTACAGGTAATCAGTTCATGAGATTCCATTTTATATTCTGGTGAAGAAGGAAGAATTGACCCTTGAAAGGGTCTATGTTTTATAATAATTTTGAAAGAGGATAATGTTTTTCTAATTGTATACCTAAAACTTATAGCCAGGATTTTTTTTAACTTTCTTATTTAAGCTCTGTCCTGAAATAGCAGAACATAGTATCATGTCTAAGTATTTGTAATAAAGCTGGTAAACACAAGAAGAAAAACAACAGTACCAGATAGTAGAAAAACTAAGATGAACCTCTTTTTTTAAATCCAGAATACTTTGTTCTAAGATTTGGTGCAATAATATCTGTATTTAGGCAGAATTTATAGAATGAATTTCACTTAGTCTCTTCCAATGATAAGGATGAGAGTTAGAAATCAAATGGCTTTTTATTGTGGCACTGATATGAATTAACATTTTTCTGAAATACTGTAGGGAAGGAAATTGTACGTTCTTTATGAGAGACCAACAAGTACATAGGCTGTTCTTTTTTTAAAATTTATTTATTAATTTTAGAGAAGAGAGACAGAGAAAGAGAGAGAGAGAGAGAGAGAGAGAGAGAAGGGGGAGGAGCAGGAAGCATCAACTCCCATATGTGCCTTGACCAGGCAAGCCCAGGGTTTTGAACCAGCGACCTCAGCGTTCCAGGTCGATGCTTGATCCACTGCGCCACCACAGGTCAGGCGCATAGGTTGTTCTTTTTCAGAACACAGGGCAAAGAGTAGACTGGCTTCTGAAAAAAATATTGTATGTGCTGGAATTTCCATTTCTGATGTGATAGGAGTGGCTATTCCCCAGTACTGTAATTATAACACTGTTAATATATAATTGATTCCTTAATAAACTGAAGCAGGATCTAGTTACAACGTAGCTGTGAAGTGCTATGTTGTCTTTGCCCCTGCTGAAAATAAAACTGTTTCCTTTCTAGCCCTGTGGCCATGTGCAGTAGGTGCAGTAGCCACAAGGGATGTATGGTCTCACACATGGTTCCCAGCTTGAACGCCGAGTCGACCAATGACTCCCGAGCATTAAGTCTGTTAATGTTTTGCAGGTGGTGACAGAAAGAGACATTATCAAGAAGGAATTCAGATAAGGGACAAGCCACATTTTGATTACAGTGACTTATTGGCAGTTCAATTCCTTATTTAACTATTAGTTATCTCCCAAAAGTTGGTTTTGAGGGGAAGATTTTAAGTTGTATGTCAGTTCAAGCTGCGTGGGGAGGGCGGGGGTAAAGATCACACTCCACAGTGAGCTCTGTGCTGTCTGTCAGTTCAAGCTGCGCGGGGAGGGCGGGGGTAAAGATCACACTCCACAGGGAGCTCTGTGCTGTCTGTCAGTTCAAGCTGCGTGGGGAGGGCGGGGGTAAAGATCACACTCCACAGTGAGCTCTGTGCTGTCTGTGCAGTTCAAGTTGTGTGGGGAGGGTGGGGGTAAAGATCACACTCCACAGTGAGCTCTGTGCTGTCTGTGCAGTTCATTATTGTTTCATGGCCAGAACAGTGCACAGCAGTTGATTTTGAATCAGATTGTGAGTATGTACTATTATGACTCAGGCTCATGATTTTTATGTACAACTAGTGTCTGTGCTTATAAACTGATCTGCCCACTACTTGTGAAAACAGTATTCTTAGATGAGTGTCATCTTCATTGAACTACTTGCTTTTATTCCAGTGAAGTCAAGTTCTGTATCACTTTCCAAGTGGGATTTTGTCAGGCATACAACCTCGAAAATCTGATAAATGAATCAGGAGAATAATTTTATCACTTAGTAACATGCTAAGATGTATTTAAATTTTACTCTGGGAAGATTTGTGGTTGGTTAGAAGACAGTAGGAAAGCAAATGTGTGAAATTAAAAGTCCAGATTTTGGACTTACTATTCAAAGGAAAAATCAATAATGTTGTTAGATCTTGTCTTAACTCGCACCTTTTTTTTTTTTTTGTCATGTTACTCAAATCTTGTGTTTTCTTGGTGATTCCTTTATAACTGGAATTTTCTCAGCATTTTCTAGCTTCAAATTGTATTGATCTTGGCATAGGTATAGTGGCTTTATCATTAAATAAACTGAATTATGTCCTGCTACTAATATAAAAATAACTTTGCTTAAAAATATTAATTAATTGATAAGAATAGGTGACAAAGTGGTGCTCAGAAATGGCATTGGCCTGATTTGGGACACAGATTCATTTCTGATTGGTTCTATTATGTGTTTTGGTGGAGAGCTGTGGTGGTAAACATATTTCAGTCATTTGTGTTACAGTGTAGGAGGTGATCAGAAAACAGTGATAAATATGGGTTACCATGGAAGAGTTTGGGAGCTCCTCCCATCCCATATACTGGAAAAGTTTTTTTTTTTTTTTTTTCTGTATTTTTCTGAAGCCGGAAATGGAGAGAGACAGACAGACTCCCGCATGCACCCGACCGGGATCCACCCGGCACGCCCACCAGGGGGCAACGCTCTGCCCCTCCGGGGCGTCGCTCTGTTGCGACCAGAGCCACTCTAGCGCCTGGGGCAGAGGCTGAGGAGCCATCCCCAGTGCCCGGACCATCTTTGCTCCAGTGGTGCCTCGGCTGTGGGAGGGGAAGAGAGAGACAGAGAGGAAGGAGAGGGGGAGGGGTGGAGAAGCAGATGGGCGCTTCTCCTGTGTGCCCTGGCCGGGAATCAAACCCAGGACTTCTGCACGCCAGGCCGACGCTCTACCACTGAGCCAACCGGCCAGGGCCAACTGGAAAAGTTTTAAGTATTGGGTCAAGTCTGTCCAACAGAACTTTCTGCAGTTATTTGTGCTGACCAATGGGCCACACATGGCTATTGAAATATGGTTAATGTAACTGAGGAACTGAGTTTTCTATTTTAATTAATTTAAATTTAAATAGCCACATGTGACTAGTGAGTATTCTATTGAGCAGCATAGTCCTGAATAATTCTTAACATTATAGAGTTTATATTTGCAATTTATAGTTCCAATCTGTGTCAAAATGGATTACATACTGTTCTTTTTATTTTGCCCCTGGCGTTTACATCCGTCCCAAGCTGACGCCTGCTCTTGGCCCACTTTGGTATGAATTTAATTTCAGTGCCCCAAACACAATACTGTTATCTGCTTTATAAATAATAATGCCCAAGATGCCTAATAGAATCTGATCTTGCAGCCAGACTATTCTTTTGCACTAGCCTACAAAAGAAATCGTTTCTTTCCCCCCAGATACTGTGATTAGCATCTAGCGCTCTGATTACACATACTCTGTGTACAATCTTGGCAAATAAGCAGCAACTGATGGTTAAGAAGTAGCTCAAATTGTTAGTAGTTCATGTAGTGTTTAGTAAGTAATAGTCCGATGAATAATTTTTCTTTTGTTCAGAATTGGCAGTAGGAAGAACATTGGGCGGAAAGCTGTGGCCTTAATTAAGCATTGAAGAAGACAAGAAGATTCTTCACGAGATTAAGACTCTGCCACTGAATGGGGCTGACTGATTTAATTTCTGGGATGAGATAGTTTTGAATGCAGAACTCATTGTTGCTGAATAGGCATTCACAACATGCACTGTACTCTTTCTTTGGAAATATTAGAATCTTCTCTCAATACTCATAACAGATCAAAAATACAGGTTTTGATAGGAAGTGACTTCAGTTGTGAGCTCTGAGGAAAGTCATTGGCTTAATCCTCTTTCAAGTTAGGCTGTTGGGGTTGGGTATGAAAGACGAGGTTGTAAAAATCTTTCTTCGAAGTTTATTTCCTAGTTTTATAAAAATAGTTATACTGAGTTTTCTATCAGTTAATAGTATATTTGTGGACTGAAATATATGTGCTGTATAAAAGCAGCCAATTACATTCAATCAGTATATATATCTGCCTTTATTGTGTTAGTCATCAGACTGAATAGAATAAATTTTAAAACAAATTTTTAAAGAAAATATTTTAATTCATTTTGTTTGGTATTGTGTTTTTATTCAGCAAGGCATTTTATTACTGGTAAGCATGAACTAGAGTCTTTCTCTAAGCACTAACAATCATATCCTAGGGTTAAATCCAGAAAAATTTTGATATTGAATGTTTAATAAATAACAATAAAATATATTTTTCTTTAAAGTTGTTTGGTTGTTATTCTTTAAGATTTGTACTTTTTGTCATAACTTCTTATTTTCAAAAGAAGATGATAAAACAACACTCTATGGTAAATATTTTATCTAGTTACAAAGAATATAACAAATAGGGCTTCTTTTTTATTGCTTTTGAAAGAGAGAAAGAAAAGAGAAAGTGAGAAGCATCAACTTGTCATTGCTTTACTTTAATTGTCCATTGATTGCTTCTTTCTGTGCCTTGACTGGGGAGCTCAAACCAAGCCCAAACCAGCGACCTTTGGGCTCAAGCCAGCAACCGTGGGGTCATGTTAATGCTCCCTCGCTCAAGTCAGCGACCCTGTGCTCAAGCTGGTGAGCCTGCACTCAAGCCGTCATTCTTGGGGTTTCAAACCTGGGAACTCAGTTTTCCAAGTTAACACTATGCACAATGCCACTACCAGTCAGACACAAATGTGGCTTTTCATAAAAAGGCTTAATAGTTCCAAGTTAGCTGCTTCTTGGCGGCAGCACCGAGACCGCTCCGTAACAGATGTGCAGCAGTACCAACTGCCAAGCACTGTCTGCTTTGAGAATAAAGAATCCTTAGAAAGCAAGATTTCTCCCTCGTCTGGTGTGGCACACTTTCCTGGTATATATAAAGTAACTACTTAACAGCAAAGTAATAAACTAAAGTTAATAAACTAATCAGTAAAATCATTTTTCCATAACAGTCACATGGAGTTACTATAATAGGCCTATGACAGAAGGATTGATATTGACTATAATCCTTGTTTTTCCTACTCATAAATTACTTAGCAATCTTTGTATTGACCACAGTTTATAATTTGTCAAAAGAACCACTCTGACGGGCAATGAATATTACACTAGTTGCTTCGATTGGTATCACTTAGAAAAAAATATGGTTATGAGTTTCTAGGTCTGAGCAGCCCTCTGCCCTTTCTCAGACTAGGATCAATGCTATAGCCACTTTCTTCATAAAACTGCTGCTTTGACAAGACAAATGGTAGAGTCCTCAGAAGTATCAGAGCAATTTAAAGGTGATCCCAGAAAAATATAAATTATTCAATGGCTTTTCTTTCTACCTCAGAATAAAGTCCACAGTTTATAGCTTTCCTGCCTTTGGTGTTGCATCTAAAGTGTCATCACTAAACCCAAGGTAATCAAGATTTTCTCCTATGTTACCATCTAGGGATTTTGTAACTTTGTGTTTTACATTTAGGTCTGTGATTTACTTTGTGTTAATTCTCATGAAGGGTGTAAGGCCTGTCTAAATCTTTTTTTGCATGTGGATGTCCAATTGTTGCAGCATCATTTGTTGAAAAGACTTTTTTTTTGTGTGTATTTTCTTTGTTCTATTGTCTAAGAGCAGATAAATATAGTGGGCTGTATTTATGTGGCTGTATTTCTGGGCTCTTGTAAGAGAAACTATTTTTCTTCTCTACTCCAAAGTTCTACTCAGAATACTTCACTTCTGGCCCTTCTGGTTATTAAATGTTGGTTTTTTTCCCCACATAAAGCAGTCTTCCCCTCATCCAATCAGGACACAACTAGCTAGGTGTCTATATGACCAGTAGTCGCGGCCATCCAGATGCAAGCTCTCATTGGATTCAAGCAGACGGTAGAGAAACAATGGAGCCAAGAAATGGTGGGCCATTTTTCTATTAAAGTCTTGCACGGGCTAATGAGCAAGCACACAGGGAAAACATTTCCCTTTCAGTCATTCAGAGCTACCAAAGCCCTGACACATTCTCTGGTTCTACAACCAGGAGAATCTTCTTCCCAGAATCAGCCCCCCCCCCAAGTCTTAGCAGAGCTCGCAAAGCCCCTCAGCTCTGGTTCCCCATCTGCACACCTTCTCTCTGCAAAACATGGCTTCTTCTTCAGCACTCTGCATTCTCTTTCCCACACTCTGCAAACACGGCTTCTTTCTGTCCTCTCTCTTCAAAATTTTCTGGTGTGAAAACCGTTTCTCCACCAAACATTAGCAAAACAATGGCCCTTCCCAAGTAGGAAGGTAATTTGCAATTCCACAGACCACATATACCTGGCACTGCCAAGCCCCCAATGCAAACTATAAGCGAGCAAACATAAAAATCCTATTTTACAAACTTATTTGACCAAGAGTGTCCTATAATTTAACTCAATTCTGGTGCTAACTAACCTGGAGATTAAGATGACCAACTTTTTTACAATAAAAAGGAGGACAAAAATAAATAGAAGAAAACAATATTGTAAATAAAAGAAACATTTTATTCATTGCAACAATAATATACTATAATATAAATGCATAATAACATTTGTAATATTTTATATTGTAATTATGCTTACACGCCTATTAATTTTTAATAATAATTGTAAAAAAAAAGTACTCATTTAGACAAAAATACGTCACATCACACGCAATGGATCAATTCTGCATCAATCGAATAATACGGACATTTACAGATTAGTCTTCCAATTTCAAAATGGAGGACATGTAGGAGGACGGAACTTACAAAAGAAGGACTGTCCTCCCTAAAGGAGGACGACTGGTCACCTTACTGGAGATAGCATCAGATCCCACAGGTTGAGGGCTCAGTCCCGTCAGACAGCTTCTTTCTCACACACTTAAGATGTCAAATGCAACTCTAGGTTGTTATGCTTCTGACTGGCTATATGTTGGAAATTCCCATGACCCCCTTCTTGAGTTATTTTATTTTTTTAATTAAGTGAGAGGCAAGGAGGCATAGAGATAGATTCCCACATGTTCTCGACCAGGATCCACCCACTAAGCCCCCTACAGGGCAATGCTCTGCCTATCTGGAGCTGCTGCTCTGTTGCTCAGCCCGAGCTATTTCAGTGCCTGAGGTGAAGCCGGGCAACTGACCTCACCGCCCCCTTCTCAAGTTCTAGTAATTTGTTAGTGTCTCACAGAACTCAAGAAAACATTTTACTTACCATATTAGCAGTCTAAAATAGAAAGATACAGCTCAGGAGTATCCAGATCGAAGAGATGGACAGGACAACATATGGGGGAAGGAACACGGAGCTTCCATGCCCCTGTGGTGTACCCCTCACCAGCACACCCATGTGCTCACCAACCCAGAAACTTCACATCCTGTATTTTCGAGTATTCATGAGGGCTTCTTTATGGAGGCATGATTGATTAATTCATTCAAAGAGTGAATTATCCTTTTAGTCTTCCTCTCATCCATAGATATATCAAGAGATGGGGCTGAAAGTTCCAACTCTCTAATAACATAATCATTTCCCCTGGCAACCATCCTCCTCCAACCAAAACCCATCTCATTAAATAAAACTCAGGTGTGGTTGCAAAGGGTCACCCTCCTCAGTTTAGTGTAGTTTGGAAGTTTTAAAACCAAAACCTTCCATCCACAGCAACTTGAATTGTTTACCCACCATTTACAGTACATCAGTCAGAACTAAACTCTAGGGACAGTGCTGATCAAAGGAGGGGAAGATTTGGGAAAGGTATTACTCTTTTATAGCACCCAGTTTCTCTGCTATGACAAAAGAACACCTGAATGCCTCCACATTGAACATAGGAGCTAGGCGGCCTCTCCCAACCAGAAGCAAAAGCACCTCTGGATTTAAATTCATTAACTACAACTAAACAAGGTTGCCCCAACTCTGGCTTTGCTAACGAGTCCACACACATGCAATCAATACCCACTCTTCTGATTTGCAGTCTTACAGCTTCTCCAAAGCACATCTTCTGGTTTCCCTGGTCCAGGGGCAGGGGAGGGGACTGGGACCAGCCCACAGACCTGCCAGACTCAGAGAAGGAAAATGCTGGGCCCTGCAGAACAAGGCAATCCCAGCAATACTCACAAAGCAAAGCTCAGCAGGTCTGACAGAATGCTGTGGGTGCAGCTTCCTTTGTGAGCCCGAGCCGGGGCGGTGACCAGTCAACAGGCTGGAATCTCCAGGGCTACCCCCATTTGGGGCCAGATTTATTGTGTAACCTCGGGCAACCCTCACTGCACTCTGAGGTGGTGACTTCATCTGCAAATTGGAGGTGCATATCGGGGTATTGTTAATGAGGGATATAGAAATGGCAGTGGCTCAGAGCCTGCTGAAAACAGGAAACAGGAAAGACTGTAGGGGAGAGCAGGACAAAGAACTGCTTAAGGGAAAATATGCAAATATTTGGAAAATAACTTGGGTTTGCTTCTGCTGGGACTGAGAAGGAACAGCTATCCTTAATATTCTCTTCCCTGAAAGATAAAAGTAGTCAGAAGAGAGTAGTAGGAACATCAGAAAAGAAGGTGGCAGAGCCCTCCCCAAATACTTCAGCCTGGGAGCTGTGCCCCTCAGTTACTCAACAATATTTCTTCCAAAGGGAGCTCTTTAAATTTTTCTGAAAAACAGAACGGGTTAGTGCACAGAGGCTCCCCGTTTTCCTTAGAGACCCGGGTGTTTGTCCACTTACTTCACCCACACCGTCAACTCATTTCTTGGTTGAGTCTATTTCTGTGACGCTAATCATCATCAAACCTGCTATAAATCTTGAAGTTCTAGTCAAGATGGTAATGCCTGCTTTCTAAGTTCAAGTTGAACCACCTCAGTGTCCACCGTTTCAATGGGTCCTACAAGAACCTGAGCAGGCGCTGTGGAAATAGTTGCGCCAGGCTTGGTGGGAGTCATGAAGTGATATTTTATAGTCTCCCGTCTGAAAGCAGCTACAGTCCCCTTGAGACAAGACTCATGCGCCCACATGAAAGCAGTTCCCATGGCGACGACGCGGCACAGAAGGTACAGACCGCGTGTCAGCGCTGATTTGGGCAGTACCGGCTCCAGGCACAATGTGTGTCCCTAGGAGTAGAGACCAGCGGCTGCTGGACCAGGAGGGCCCGAGCATGAGCAGGATCTGGGTGGCTGCAGGAAGACAGGCAAGCTCAGGCAAGAAAGGCAAGAAAGGCAAGAATGGCAGTGTGGGCAGTGTGTGAGGACCAGGCCCGTGTTTGAAAGCAGGGCGGTTGGGGCCGCTATGGAGAACCTTGAACATAAGACAGAGGAGCCAGGGAGAGCTGCCGGGACAGCAGGAAGTCACAGAAGGTTGTGTTTTTGTTTTTAATGATAACTCCCTTGTCAGCATGAACTAAGCTTTATGCAAAGGGGACTGCTGCAGGGTGGGTGCAGGGTGGGTGGAGATCAGGACACGGTTCCTTCAGGGCCTCATGTAGACCAGGATGAGATGAGGGCCTGGTTGGGATGAAGTGAGGGCCTGGTCAGGATGAGGTGAGGGCAGTGGGGAGGGAAGGAAGGGATAAGAAAGACCCTCTAAGAAAAACAAGAGCCCAGCAGTGTCTGATGAGTGATCTGGGATGGGGGTTAAGGAGGAGGGGGGGATCTAGTTTCAAGCATGGCTGACGGAGGAGGGAAAACTGGTTTCCGGAGTTCGAGTGAGGGGGACATGTCTGCTTTAGACTTGGGCCGAGTGGGAGGTGCTGGAGACACAGCAGGTAGAGAAGCCCAGCAGGCAACCACGGAGGACCAAAGATGGGTGGGCGCTCCTGTGGTAATGTACCAAAAAGCTGCAAAATTAATATTGATATTTTAGGAGGGAAGGTCAGGCTTTCTCTCCAGCCCTTTTCTTAGGGGAGGGGAGGGAGAAGAATGTAGAAGCTTCCTGACTTACAAGGACAATAGATCATTTAGTTTTAACTATAGAATAAAGGTTGTCTGAGGAACTTCTTTTCTCTTACAATAAGAGACAGAATTTACATACCACCCTACATTGATTTTGGCTTTTTATCCCTTCCCAGAATCCTGAGAGTAACATACCTCTAGGCAAAGGAGGGGAGATAGACACTAAAAAATTTGTAAATATCTTTGATTGTATTACCTTAAAAGTGTTAATGTTCTTATGAATCCCCTAAACTAATGTTGTAAGCTTGTGTCATGATGTCATGCTCCCCCCAGCCTGTGTGTGATCAAGGGTATATAACCAGCCTCTGAAATGTATTGGGAGTGCACAATTTGGGTCTGCACTGTCCCATGTCAGTCATATGCGGCTGGCATATTTAATAAATCTCCTCTTTTTTTTATAAATAAAATTTTATTTTAATGGGGTGACATCAATAAATCAGGGTACATATATTCAAAGAAAACATGTCCAGGTTATCTTGTCATTCAATTCTGTTGCATACCCATCACCCAAAGAGAGATTGTCCTCCGTCACCTTCTATCTAGTTTTCTTTGTGCCCCTCCCCCTCCCCCTCCCCCTCTCCCTCCTTCCTTCCCCACACCCCCCGTAACCACCACACTCTTGTCCATGTCTCTTAGTCTCATTTTTATGTCCCACCAATGTATGGAATCCTGCAGTTCTTGTTTTTTTTGGATTTACTTATTTCACTCCGTATAATGTTATCAAGATCCCACCATTTTGTTGTAAGTGATCCGATGTCATCATTCCTTATGGCTGAATAGTATACCATGGTGTATATGTGCCACATATTCTTTATCTAGTCTTCTATTTTTTTTTACAGTGATTAAAGCCTTTAAGCAAACTCTTGGCCAAGACAGCAAGAATCCATAAAAGAGTAGTGTCCTTAACATGTTCACCAAGTCCAAGTTGGCCCCAACACCATGCCAAATCCCTGAAAAATGCAACCTAACCCCAGTTCAGTCTGTTAGGAACTGTCACAAGGAGCAGGAGTCCAGGAAAAGTCCACATCCAGGAAAAGTCCACATGGCACTGGAATTGTTGTCACAATTCTATACTTTGCAATTCATGTCCAAGTCCCAATGACCGCTGCTTCTAGCTGGTAATGATCCAGGTAGACTGGAAAAGCCATCTGCAGCATGTGTGGAGATGGAGCTTCTGTTCTCCTCTGCCTGGAGAGATGAGACCAGGTTGCTTTTCCCTGGAGCTCTGCGACTGTGGCTTGGTAAAGAGAACCTTGGGATACACTAAGCAGTCTTGGTGTGGCTTCTTCGGTGTTCCTTGGTTGAAGAGTCCTTTTAGTTTAGTCCAAAGTTGGTTTTTCCAGATGATAGTTCTTAAAATTAGTTTGTAATCCACTTTGGTTCTGTGAGGTAGATGTTGGTACGTCCGCCTATTCCAGCGCCATCTTGTCTTCTCCCCAATAAATCTCATCTTTTTAATAAAACCCTTCAAAATTCATCTGGACTTGATGTCTCTACGTAAACTCGCAAAAGTGAGGTACAGGTACTTTACAACAATCCAAGCAGAAAGAAAACATGCAGAAGTTTAAGAAACTTTATTTTATGAGAAATAATGAATCCACCATTGTGTTCACATTTCTTTCCTGCTACACACAGGACAGCTTATGGGCAAGAAATCCTTTATGTAGTTGTACTTGGAACTTCATTTCTTCTAATTCTAAATTCTAGTACACATACTCACTCTTCAACCACAAGCTCTGTATATGTTTCTAGACTCCTCTGCCCACCCCTGCCTGCCCCCTACCCTGTCACCACACCTGACCTTTCTTCCTACCCCCTCCCTGACTCAGAGGAGGAGTCATCGGGCACCTTTGCCCTCCTCTCCTCGGCTCCTGTCCTTCCCTCCCAGCAGCCCCTACCTCAGTCCCCCGTCTTCTCTGCTCCCACAGCTTCTGCCAGGCTGCTGAGTAGCGAGTGACCCGCGGGGCAGGCAGCACACTGCGCCCGGCAGCATCTCTCTGTGGGCAGGGCACTGCATGCTGTGACTGTCCTTTATTTGTCCTGGACCTTCTCCCTCCCCAGTCTCTTCACCAGCCATGCTGTCTTCCCTCCTGGGACCTGTCCTCCCACCCTTAGCTGATGTGTTTACCTCCTGCCTCATAGAGAATGGAGAGGACATCACAGGTCAGCTTCTCACCCCCTGTGGGTCACAAATTTCCTAGGCTCGACAACCCTCTCCATTTCCTAAGACACACTGCAGGGCAGGGCCAGACACACTGCAGGTCAGGGCCAGGACACACTGCAGGTCAGGGCCAGGACACACTGCAGGTCAGGGTAGACACACTGCAGGTCAGGGCCCGGACACACTGCAGGTCAGGGCAGAAACTCTGCAGGTCAGAGCTAGGACACACTGCAGGTCAGGATGGACACACTGCAGGTCAGGGCAGACACACTGCAGGTCAGGGCCAGGACACACTGCAGGTCAGGACCAGACACACTGCAGGTCAGGGCCAGGACACACTGCAGGTCAGGGCAGACACACTGCAGGTCAGGGCAGACACACTGCAGGTCAAGGCAGACACAGTGCAGGTCAGGACCAGGACACACTGCAGGTCAGGGCGGACACACTGCAGGTCAGGGCCAGGACACACTGCAGGTCAGGGCCAGGACACACTGTAGGTCAGGGCAGACACACTGCAGGTCAGGGCCCGGACACACTGCAGGTCAGGGCAGACACACTGCAGGTCAGAGCTAGGACACACTGCGGGTCAGGATGGACACACTGCAGGTCAGGGCAGACACACTGCAGGTCAGGGCAAACACACTGCAGGTCAGGGCCCGAACACACTGCAGGTCAGGGCAGACACACTGCAGGTCAGGGCAGACACAGTGCAGGTCAGTGCCAGGACACACTGCAGGTCAGGGCCAGGACACACTGCAGGTCAGGGCAGACACACTGCAGGTCAGGGCCAGGACACACTGCCGGTCAGGACCAGACACACAGCAGGTGAGGGCCAGGACACACTGAAGGTCAGGACCAGACACACTGAAGGTCAGGGCCAGGACACACTGCAGGTCAGGACCAGACACACTGCAGGTCAGGGCAGACACACTGCAGGTCAAGGCAGACACACTGCAGGTCAGGGCAGACACAGTGCAGGTCAGGACCAGGACACACTGCAGGTCAGGGCGGACACACTGCAGTTCAGGGCCAGGACACACTGCAGGTCAGGGCAGACACACTGCAGGTCAGGGCAGACACACTGCAGGTCAGGGCGGACACACTGCAGGTCAGGGCCCGGACACACTGCAGGTCAGGGCCCGGACACACTGCAGGTCAGGGCAGACACACTGCAGGTCAGGGCAGACACAGTGCAGGTCAGTGCCAGGACACACTGCAGGTGAGGGCCAGGACACACTGCAGGTCAGGGCAGACACACTGCAGTTCAGGGCCAGGACACACTGCAGGTCAGGGCCCGGACACACTGCAGGTCAGGGCAGACACAGTGCAGGTCAGTGCCAGGACACACTGCAGGTCAGGGCGGACACAGTGCAGGTCAGGGCCAGGACACACTGCAGGTCAGGGCGGACACAGTGCAGGTCAGTGCCAGGACACACTGCAGGTCAGGGCGGACACAGTGCAGGTCAGGGCCAGGACACACTGCAGGTCAGGGCGGACACACTGCAGTTCAGGGCCAGGACACACTGCAGGTCAGGGCAGACACACTGCAGTTCAGGGTCAGACACACTGCAGGTCAGGGCCAGGACACACTGCAGGTCAGGGCAGACACACTGCAGGTCAGGGCCAGGACACACTGCAGGTCAGGGCAGACACACTGCAGGTCAGGGCCAGGACACACTGCAGGTCAGGACCAGACACACTACAGGTGAGGGCCAGGACACAATGCAGGTCAGGACCAGACACACTGCAGGTCAGGGCCAGGACACACTGCAGGTCAGGGCAGACACACTGCAGGTCAGGGCCAGGACACACTGCAGGTCAGGGCAGACACACTGCAGGTCAGGGCCAGGACACACTGCAGGTCAGGACCAGACACACTGCAGGTCAGGGCCAGGACACACTGCAGGTCAGGACCAGACACACTGCAGGTCAGGAACAGACACACTGCAGGTCAGGGCAGACACACTGCAGGTCAGGGCAGACACACTGCAGGTCAAGGCAGACACACTGCAGGTCAGGGAAGACACACTGCAGGTCAAGGCAGACACACTGCAGGTCAGGGCAGACACAGTGCAGGTCAGGACCAGGACACACTGCAGGTCAGGGCAGACACACTGCAGGTCAGGGCAGACACAGTGCAGGTCAGTGCCAGGACACACTGCAGGTGAGGGCCAGGACACACTGCAGGTCAGGGCGGACACACTGCAGTTCAGGGCCAGGACACACTGCAGGTCAGGGCCCGGACACACTGCAGGTCAGGGCAGACACAGTGCAGGTCAGTGCCAGGACACACTGCAGGTCAGGGCGGACACAGTGCAGGTCAGGGCCAGGACACACTGCAGGTCAGGGCGGACACACTGCAGTTCAGGGCCAGGACACACTGCAGGTCAGGGCCAGGACACACTGCAGGTCAGGGCAGACACACTGCAGTTCAGGGCCAGACACACTGCAGGTCAGGGCCAGGACACACTGCAGGTCAGGGCCAGGACACACTGCAGGTCAGGGCAGACACACTGCAGGTGAGGGCCAGGATACACTGCAGGTCAGGACCAGACACACTGCAGGTGAGGGCCAGGACACACAGCAGGTCAGGACCAGACACACTGCAGGTGAGGGCCAGGACACACTGCAGGTCAGGACCAGACACACTGCAGGTGAGGGCCAGGACACACTGCAGGTCAGGGCAGACACACTGCAGGTCAGGGCCAGGACACACTGCAGGTCAGGGCAGACACACTGCAGGTGAGGGCCAGGACACACTGCAGGTCAGGACCAGACACACTGCAGGTGAGGGCCAGGACACACTGCAGGTCAGGACCAGACACACTGCAGGTGAGGGCCAGGACACACTGCAGGTCAGGACCAGACACACTGCAGGTGAGGGCCAGGACACACTGCAGGTCAGGGCAGACACACTGCAGGTCAGGGCCAGGACACACTGCAGGTCAGGGCAGACACACTGCAGGTCAGGGCCAGGACACACTGCAGGTCAGGACCAGACACACTGCAGGTCAGGGCCAGGACACACTGCAGGTCAGGGCCAGACACACTGCAGGTCAGGGCCAGGACACACTGCAGGTCAGGGCAGACACACTGCAGGTCAAGGCAGACACACTGTAGGTCAGGGAAGACACTCTGCAGGTCAAGGCAGACACACTGCAGGTCAGGGCAGACACAGTGCAGGTCAGGACCAGGACACACTGCAGGTCAGGGCAGACACACTGCAGGTCAGGGCCAGGACACACTGCAGGTCACGGCCAGGACACACTGCAGGTCAGGGCAGACACACTGCAGGTCAGGGCCCGGATAAACTGCAGGTCAGGGCAGACACTCTGCAGGTCAGAGCTAGGACACACTGCGGGTCAGGATGGACACACTGCAGGTCAGGGCCTGGACACAATGCAGGTCAGGGCAGACACACTGCAGGTCAGGGCCAGGACACACTTCAGGTCAGGGCAGACACACTGCAGTTCAGGGCCAGGACACACTGCAGGTCAGGGCCAGGACACACTGCAGGTCAGGGCCAGGACACACTGCCGGTCAGGGCAGACACACTGCAGTTCAGGGCCCAGACACACTGCAGGTCAGGGCCAGGACACACTGCAGGTCAGGGCAGACACACTGCAGGTCAGGACGGACACACTGCAGGTCAGGACGGACACACTGCAGGTCAGGGCGGACACACTGCAGGTCAGGGCCAGGACACACTGCAGGTCAGGGCGGACACACTGCAGGTCAGGGCGGACACACTGCAGGTCAGGGACAGGACACACTGCAAGTCAGCACGGACACACTGCAGGTAAGGGCCAGGACACACTGCAGGTCAGGGCGGACACACTGCAGGTCTGGGCAGACACACTGCAGGTCAGGGCCAGGACACACTGCAGGTCAGGACACACTGCAGGTCAGGGCCAGGACACACTACAGATCACGGCCAGGACACACTGCAGGTCAGGGCGTATACACTGCAGGTCAGGGCCCGGACACACTGCAGGTCAGGGCAGACACACTGCAGGTCAGGGCCAGGACACACTGCAGGTCAGGGCAGACACACTGCAGGTCAGGGCGGACACACTGCAGGTCAGAGCCAGGACACACTGCAGGTCAGGGCCAGGACACACTGCAGGTCAGGGCGGACACACTGCAGGTCTGGGCAGACACACTGCAGGTCAGGGCCAGGACACACTGCAGGTCAGGGCCAGAACACACTACAGATCAGGGCCAGGACACACTGCAGGTCAGGGCCAGGACACACTGCAGGTCAGGGCCAGAACACACTACAGATCAGGGCCAGGACACACTGCAGGTCAGGGCGGACACAGTGCAGGTCAGGGCCAGGACACACTGCAGGTCAGGGCGGACACACTGCAGTTCAGGGCCAGGACACACTGCAGGTCAGGGCAGACACACTGCAGTTCAGGGTCAGACACACTGCAGGTCAGGGCCAGGACACACTGCAGGTCAGGGCAGACACACTGCAGGTGAGGGCCAGGACACACTGCAGGTCAGGACCAGACACACTGCAGGTGAGAGCCAGGACATACTGCAGGTCAGGACCAGACACACTGCAGGTGAGGGGCAGGACACAATGCAGGTCAGGACCAGACACACTGCAGGTCAGGGCCAGGACACACTGCAGGTCAGGGCAGACACACTGCAGGTCAGGGCCAGGACACACTGCAGGTCAGGGCAGACACACTGCAGGTCAGGCCCAGGACACACTGCAGGTCAGGACCAGACACACTGCAGGTCAGGGCCAGGACACACTGCAGGTCAGGACCAGACACACTGCAGGTCAGGACCAGACACACTGCAGGTCAAGGCAGACACACTGCAGGTCAGGGAAGACACACTGCAGGTCAAGGCAGACACACTGCAGGTCAGGGCAGACACAGTGCAGGTCAGGACCAGGACACACTGCAGGTCAGGGCAGACACACTGCAGGTCAGGGCAGACACAGTGCAGGTCAGTGCCAGGACACACTGCAGGTGAGGGCCAGGACACACTGCAGGTCAGGGCGGACACACTGCAGTTCAGGGCCAGGACACACTGCAGGTCAGGGCCCGGACACACTGCAGGTCAGGGCAGACACAGTGCAGGTCAGTGCCAGGACACACTGCAGGTCAGGGCGGACACAGTGCAGGTCAGGGCCAGGACACACTGCAGGTCAGGGCGGACACACTGCAGTTCAGGGCCAGGACACACTGCAGGTCAGGGCCAGGACACACTGCAGGTCAGGGCAGACACACTGCAGTTCAGGGCCAGACACACTGCAGGTCAGGGCCAGGACACACTGCAGGTCAGGGCCAGGACACACTGCAGGTCAGGGCAGACACACTGCAGGTGAGGGCCAGGACACACTGCAGGTCAGGACCAGACACACTGCAGGTGAGGGCCAGGACACACTGCAGGTCAGGACCAGACACACTGCAGGTGAGGGCCAGGACACACTGCAGGTCAGGACCAGACACACTGCAGGTGAGGGCCAGGACACACTGCAGGTCAGGGCAGACACAGTGCAGGTCAGGGCCAGGACACACTGCAGGTCAGGGCAGACACACTGCAGGTGAGGGCCAGGACACACTGCAGGTCAGGACCAGACACACTGCAGGTGAGGGCCAGGACACACTGCAGGTCAGGACCAGACACACTGCAGGTGAGGGCCAGGACACACTGCAGGTCAGGACCAGACACACTGCAGGTGAGGGCCAGGACACACTGCAGGTCAGGGCAGACACACTGCAGGTCAGGGCCAGGACACACTGCAGGTCAGGGCAGACACACTGCAGGTCAGGGCCAGGACACACTGCAGGTCAGGACCAGACACACTGCAGGTCAGGGCCAGGACACACTGCAGGTCAGGGCCAGACACACTGCAGGTCAGGGCCAGGACACACTGCAGGTCAGGGCAGACACACTGCAGGTCAGGGCAGACACACTGCAGGTCAGGGAAGACACTCTGCAGGTCAAGGCAGACACACTGCAGGTCAGGGCAGACACAGTGCAGGTCAGGACCAGGACACACTGCAGGTCAGGGCAGACACACTGCAGGTCAGGGCCAGGACACACTGCAGGTCACGGCCAGGACACACTGCAGGTCAGGGCAGACACACTGCAGGTCAGGGCCCGGACACACTGCAGGTCAGGGCAGACACTCTGCAGGTCAGAGCTAGGACACACTGCGGGTCAGGATGGACACACTGCAGGTCAGGGCCTGGACACAATGCAGGTCAGGGCAGACACACTGCAGGTCAGGGCCAGGACACACTTCAGGTCAGGGCGGACACACTGCAGTTCAGGGCCAGGACACACTGCAGGTCAGGGCCAGGACACACTGCAGGTCAGGGCCAGGACACACTGCCGGTCAGGGCCAGGACACACTGCCGGTCAGGGCAGACACACTGCAGTTCAGGGCCCAGACACACTGCAGGTCAGGGCCAGGACACACTGCAGGTCAGGGCAGACACACTGCAGGTCAGGACGGACACACTGCAAGTCAGGACGGACACACTGCAGGTCAGGGCGGACACACTGCAGGTCAGGGCCAGGACACACTGCAGGTCAGGGCGGACACACTGCAGGTCAGGGCGGACACACTGCAGGTCAGGGCCAGGACACACTGCAAGTCAGCACGGACACACTGCAGGTCAGGGCCAGGACACACTGCAGGTCAGGGCGGACACACTGCAGGTCTGGGCAGACACACTGCAGGTCAGGGCCAGGACACACTGCAGGTCAGGACACACTGCAGGTCAGGGCCAGGACACACTACAGATCACGGCCAGGACACACTGCAGGTCAGGGCCAGGACACACTGCAGGTCAGGGCGTATACACTGCAGGTCAGGGCCCGGACACACTGCAGGTCAGGGCAGACACACTGCAGGTCAGGGCCAGGACACACTGCAGGTCAGGGCAGACACACTGCAGGTCAGGGCGGACACACTGCAGGTCAGGGCCAGGACACACTGCAGGTCAGGGCCAGGACACACTGCAGGTCAGGGCGGACACACTGCAGGTCTGGGCGGACACACTGCAGGTCAGGGCCAGGACACACTGCAGGTCAGGGCCAGGACACACTACAGATCAGGGCCAGGACACACTGCAGGTCAGGGCCAGGACACACTGCAGGTCAGGGCCAGGACACACTGCAGGTCAGGACACACTGCAGGTCAGGGCCAGGACACACTGCAGGTCAGGGCCAGGACACACTGCAGGTCAGGACACACTGCAGGTCAGGGCCAGGACACACTACAGATCACGGCCAGGACACACTGCAGGTCAGGGCCAGGACACACTGCAGGTCAGGGCGTATACACTGCAGGTCAGGGCCCGGACACACTGCAGGTCAGGGCAGACACACTGCAGGTCAGGGCCAGGACACACTGCAGGTCAGGGCAGACACACTGCAGGTCAGGGCGGACACACTGCAGGTCAGGGCCAGGACACACTGCAGGTCAGGGCCAGGACACACTGCAGGTGAGGGAGGACACACTGCAGGTCTGGGCGGACACACTGCAGGTCAGGGCCAGGACACACTGCAGGTCAGGGCCAGAACACACTACAGATCAGGGCCAGGACACACTGCAGGTCAGGGCGGACACAGTGCAGGTCAGGGCCAGGACACACTGCAGGTCAGGGCGGACACACTGCAGTTCAGGGCCAGGACACACTGCAGGTCAGGGCAGACACACTGCAGTTCAGGGTCAGACACACTGCAGGTCAGGGCCAGGACACACTGCAGGTCAGGGCAGACACACTGCAGGTGAGGGCCAGGACACACTGCAGGTCAGGACCAGACACACTGCAGGTGAGAGCCAGGACACACTGCAGGTCAGGACCAGACACACTGCAGGTGAGGGCCAGGACACAATGCAGGTCAGGACCAGACACACTGCAGGTCAGGGCCAGGACACACTGCAGGTCAGGGCAGACACACTGCAGGTCAGGGCCAGGACACACTGCAGGTCAGGGCAGACACACTGCAGGTCAGGGCCAGGACACACTGCAGGTCAGGACCAGACACACTGCAGGTCAGGGCCAGGACACACTGCAGGTCAGGGCCAGGACACACTGCAGGTCAGGGCCAGGACACACTGCAGGTCAGGGCCAGGACACACTGCAGGTCAGGGCCCGGACACACTGCAGGTCAGGGCAGACACAGTGCAGGTCAGTGTCAGGACACACTGCAGGTCAGGGCGGACACAGTGCAGGTCAGGGCCAGGACACACTGCAGGTCAGGGCGGACACACTGCAGTTCAGGGCCAGGACACACTGCAGGTCAGGGCCAGGACACACTGCAGGTCAGGGCAGACACACTGCAGTTCAGGGCCAGGACACACTGCAGGTCAGGGCCAGGACACACTGCAGGTCAGGGCAGACACACTGCAGTTCAGGGCCCAGACACACTGCAGGTCAGGGCAGACACACTGCAGGTCAGGGCAGACACACTGCAGGTCAAGGCAGACACACTGCAGGTCAGGGCAGACACAGTGCAGGTCAGGACCAGGACACACTGCAGGTCAGGGCGGACACACTGCAGGTCAGGGACAGGACACACTGCAGGTCAGGGCCAGGACACACTGTAGGTCAGGGCAGACACACTGCAGGTCAGGGCCCGGACACACTGCAGGTCAGGGCAGACACACTGCAGGTCAGAGCTAGGACACACTGCGGGTCAGGATGGACACACTGCAGGTCAGGGCAGACACACTGCAGGTCAGGGCAGACACACTGCAGGTCAGGGCCCGAACACACTGCAGGTCAGGGCAGACACACTGCAGGTCAGGGCAGACACAGTGCAGGTCAGGGCCAGGACACACTGCAGGTCAGGGCCAGGACACACTGCAGGTCAAGGCAGACACACTGCAGGTGAGGGCCAGGACACACTGAAGGTCAGGACCAGACACACTGAAGGTCAGGGCCAGGACACACTGCAGGTCAGGACCAGACACACTGCAGGTCAGGGCAGACACACTGCAGGTCAAGGCAGACACACTGCAGGTCAGGGCAGACACAGTGCAGGTCAGGACCAGGACACACTGCAGGTCAGGGCGGACACACTGCAGGTCAGGGCCAGGACACACTGCAGGTCAGGGCAGACACACTGCAGGTCAGGGCAGACACACTGCAGGTCAGGGCGGACACACTTCAGGTCAGGGCCCGGACACACTGCAGGTCAGGGCCCGGACACACTGCAGGTCAGGGCAGACACACTGCAGGTCAGGGCAGACACAGTGCAGGTCAGTGCCAGGACACACTGCAGGTGAGGGCCAGGACACACTGCAGGTCAGGGCAGACACACTGCAGTTCAGGGCCAGGAAACACTGCAGGTCAGGGCCCGGACACACTGCAGGTCAGGGCAGACACAGTGCAGGTCAGTGCCAGGACACACTGCAGGTCAGGGCGGACACAGTGCAGGTCAGGGCCAGGACACACTGCAGGTCAGGGCGGACACAGTGCAGGTCAGGGCCAGGACACACTGCAGGTCAGGGCGGACACACTGCAGTTCAGGGCCAGGACACACTGCAGGTCAGGGCAGACACACTGCAGTTCAGGGTCAGACACACTGCAGGTCAGGGCCAGGACACACTGCAGGTCAGGGCAGACACACTGCAGGTCAGGGCCAGGACACACTGCAGGTCAGGGCAGACACACTGCAGGTCAGGGCCAGGACACACTGCAGGTCAGGACCAGACACACTACAGGTGAGGGCCAGGACACAATGCAGGTCAGGACCAGACACACTGCAGGTCAGGGCCAGGACACACTGCAGGTCAGGGCAGACACACTGCAGGTCAGGGCCAGGACACACTGCAGGTCAGGGCAGACACACTGCAGGTCAGGGCCAGGACACACTGCAGGTCAGGACCAGACACACTGCAGGTCAGGGCCAGGAAACACTGCAGGTCAGGACCAGACACACTGCAGGTCAGGAACAGACACACTGCAGGTCAGGGCAGACACACTGCAGGTCAGGGCAGACACACTGCAGGTCAAGGCAGACACACTGCAGGTCAGGGAAGACACACTGCAGGTCAAGGCAGACACACTGCAGGTCAGGGCAGACACAGTGCAGGTCAGGACCAGGACACACTGCAGGTCAGGGCAGACACACTGCAGGTCAGGGCAGACACAGTGCAGGTCAGTGCCAAGACACACTGCAGGTGAGGGCCAGGACACACTGCAGGTCAGGGCGGACACACTGCAGTTCAGGGCCAGGACACACTGCAGGTCAGGGCCCGGACACACTGCAGGTCAGGGCAGACACAGTGCAGGTCAGTGCCAGGACACACTGCAGGTCAGGGCGGACACAGTGCAGGTCAGGGCCAGGACACACTGCAGGTCAGGGCGGACACACTGCAGTTCAGGGCCAGGACACACTGCAGGTCAGGGCCAGGACACACTGCAGGTCAGGGCAGACACACTGCAGTTCAGGGCCAGACACACTGCAGGTCAGGGCCAGGACACACTGCAGGTCAGGGCCAGGACACACTGCAGGTCAGGGCAGACACACTGCAGGTGAGGGCCAGGACACACTGCAGGTCAGGACCAGACACACTGCAGGTGAGGGCCAGGACACACTGCAGGTCAGGACCAGACACACTGCAGGTCAGGGCCAGGACACACTGCAGGTCAGGACCAGACACACTGCAGGTGAGGGCCAGGACACACTGCAGGTCAGGGCAGACACACTGCAGGTCAGGGCCAGGACACACTGCAGGTCAGGGCCAGGACACACTGCAGGTCAGGACCAGACACACTGCAGGTCAGGGCCAGGACACACTGCAGGTCAGGGCCAGACACACTGCAGGTCAGGGCCAGGACACACTGCAGGTCAGGGCAGACACACTGCAGGTCAAGGCAGACACACTGCAGGTCAGGGAAGACACTCTGCAGGTCAAGGCAGACACACTGCAGGTCAGGGCAGACACAGTGCAGGTCAGGACCAGGACACACTGCAGGTCAGGGCAGACACACTGCAGGTCAGGGCCAGGACACACTGCAGGTCACGGCCAGGACACACTGCAGGTCAGGGCAGACACACTGCAGGTCAGGGCCCGGACACACTGCAGGTCAGGGCAGACACTCTGCAGGTCAGAGCTAGGACACACTGCGGGTCAGGATGGACACACTGCAGGTCAGGGCCTGGACACAATGCAGGTCAGGGCAGACACACTGCAGGTCAGGGCCAGGACACACTTCAGGTCAGGGCGGACACACTGCAGTTCAGGGCCAGGACACACTGCAGGTCAGGGCCAGGACACACTGCAGGTCAGGGCCAGGACACACTGCCGGTCAGGGCCAGGACACACTGCAGGTCAGGGCAGACACACTGCAGTTCAGGGCCCAGACACACTGCAGGTCAGGGCCAGGACACACT